>NC_054383.1:114289422-116866922 GCF_017654675.1 Xenopus laevis
CCAAGCGGTGAACCATTTAGGACTGATCTGATCCTTTAAGCCCCTAGACCAGTGATCCCCAACCTTTTGAACCCTTGAGCAACAGAAGTACAGAAGTAAAAGGAGTTGGGGAGCAACACTAGCATGAAAAATGTTCTTGGGGTGCCAAATAAGAGCTGTGATTGGTCATTTGGTAGCCCCTATGTGGATTGTTAACCTACATTGAGGTTCTGTTTGGCAGTGCCCCTGATTTTTATGCAACCAAAACTTGCCTCCAAGCCTGGAATCCAAAAATAAGCATCTGCTTTGAGGCCACTGGGAGCAACATCCAAGGGGTTGGAGTGCAACATGTTGCTCACGAGCTACTGGTTGGGGATCACTGCCCTAGACCAATGATCAGATCTTGATTGGGGCCTAAGCAGACCCATTGGGAGACTATTACATTAATTGGGGAACTAAGACTTTTGCAACGTTGTAACAACAGGGGCAAATTCACTAAAGTGCGAAGTGGCTAACGCTAGTGCAAATTCGCCAGCGTGATGTCATTTCGATACTTCGCCCATTTACTAATGTGTGCTGGCGTAAATTTGCTAGCGAAGTGGACCTACTCTAGCGCTACTTCGCACCCTTACACCAGGCGAAGTTGCGCTATGGCGAATGGGACGTAACTACACTAATTCACTAACTTGCACATTTTACTGAACGTTACCTCTTGCGCAGACTTGCCTTCGACACCTTAGACCAGACGAAGTACAATAGAGTAGATTGGACTTGCTTCAAAATAAGATTAAATTTTTTCTAAGTCCCAAAAAATGCTGGCTTACTTTTTTTTGGGGGTACCCTCCTTCCCCCCTACATTTCCTAACATATGACACCTAAACTATACAGTGGGCACATGTATAGGGCAAAATAACAACTCTATTTTATTTTACGAAGCTTTCCCAGGCTTGTGTAGTGTAATGTATTTGCTGCTACATATATGACCATTGTACTTTAACTTGGTGCCGTATGCAAATTAGGCATCGCTAGAGTAACTTTGCTTTGCTTGACGAATTAAGACTAGTGCAACTTTGCTATTTTTCGCCTCCCTGAGCGCAACTTCGGATTTTAGTCAATTAGCAGCGCCCTGGCGAAACTTCGCCAGGAACTTCAGTAGTGATGGGCAGATTTATTTGCCAGGTGAGAATTCCCGCGATTTGTGAAACCGCTGCGAAAATTTGCCGGCGTCAAAAACAAGACGCCGTCGCTGTTTCGCAAATTTTTCGAGGTTTCGGCGTTTTTTTGCCGAAGCGAAACGCCCCAAATTTTCCCATCACTAAACTTCAGAAGTCCTTTCCCATCTCTTTCTTGAGCAGAGAACAATCAGAACCGTTCTCTGTTTTCCTTCTGAACTTATCCTATTGTCTCTCAAACTCTACAGTTAGAGGAACTGACCAGCAGGCGGCACTGTTATTACAGAATTCATTTATTAATTTACATTGCAAAAGTTCTTTAAAAAGCAGCAGTAGCAATTTTAAATTTTTTTAAGGTTTACTTTAATAAACGGGTAAAAGGGATATTTGCCCATGGCCCACCAAATAGGGGGGGGGGGCACCACCAGACTCTTGTCTGGGGTAAGTTTTGTTATCCCCCAGAAATGGCAGACCCCATAATTCTTATTTACTTGAGGAGCTCTATAAAATAAGCACATATTTCACTTTAATTTACTATTTTTAGATATGTCCCTAAGGGATCTTCCTGGAATTCACATGTTATGCAGTAAACACAGACTATTTCTTCATTGCCTGCCTTATTATATCCAGTGTTGCAGGTACTGCCATGGGACTGGATAATTTGTGTTTTGGGTGGGGGTTGTCCTGGTTTATTACCCGGCCCCTCAGGCTTCAGCCCCCTGAAACCATGGAATCTTCTACCTATATTCTGCCTTCACCACTGCTGGAATGGTAACACTGGTGCAATGTAGCACCTAAACTAGTAGACAATCCTTCATAATCAGTCATAATGTGATACTGCCAGTTTTCAGGCACTCCTGTATTAGCTCTCATGATGTCCCTGAGACAACTATCTTTTCTAAACTTGTTTTTATTCAAATAACAGGACACCAAGTTAACAGCCAGTCGTCTGAAATGTATTCTAATGTTATTGGTGGACCAAAGGCAAGTATTTGTGTAGCTTTTCTAACTTACAGCTTTATTCATATATATATATATATGTGTGTGTGTGTATGAATATGAGTGACAAATAGGGTTGCCATCTTTCTTTTCCTGCAAAAGCGGGAAGGGGGAGGTTCAGTAATGAAGGGTGTGGTCTGGTGACATAGGGGGGCAGGTGCTGTGCGGAGATGGGTCTGGTGACGTCAGGGGTGGGACTAATGATGTGGCGATTGGCTAATCGCCATGTGATTCACTTGGATGTCCTTTCTGGATTACCTAATTTGGAAATCCAGACTTTTCATCTGGACAGGTGACAACCATAGTGCCAATAGGAAAACCACCCTAAGAAAACAAGGCCCCAATAAAAAGCGTGGAAGCGTGGACATACCCTGATCCACACAGTGATCATGAATTACAATGTTAAGTCTCATGGGACCTCTTCTACCATGGTGACCCTAACTGCAGTAACCCCTGTACCCCCTGATGGCTGCTCCCTGGCCCAAGACTCCCGACACATGAGAGGAAGAAAGGTGTTTGATATAATGTTGCAATACTTATTTATGACCACTAGACGGGGAAAGAAAAATTCTGTAAAATGCAGGGGTGAATGCAACAGGTAGTACAGGTATGGAATCTCATCATCCAGAAAGCTCCGAAATGAATTTCACACAATAATGAATTGATCACTTCAGGAGTGTTTTCTCTTTTTTTCCCACATATAATAATCTTGTTTTCACAAATTCTGGATGGTGCGACGTCCAGAACTCTTCTTGGCAGTTCCTTTCTTGTAGGATCTTCTCCTTTTTTCATCTCTCATAGACTCCAAATTTTTAAAAATTATTTTCTTTTAGTCTGCAATAAACCAGTAGCTTGTACTTGATCCCAACTGAGATATAATTAATCCTTACTGGAAGCGAAACCAGCCTATTGGGTTTATTTTATATTTACATGATTTTCTAGTAGACTTAAGGTATACAGATCCACTTTACAGAAAGATCCCTTATCTGGAAAACCCCAGGTCCCATCATTCTGGATAAGAGGTCCCATCCCTGTACCAGCAATGCTTTATTCTATACATTTCAGCAACGTTTTAGCTCCTGTCTGCACCAGTTCTATTAACTGATTAACCAATGAAGTATGTAGCATTTGTGGGTCTAAACACAAGCAGATAATCATATGGTTCGGATGGAAAATGATAAGGACATTGCATGTAATCAGTGAATGCTTTATAATTTGTGTGCTAGTGATTGTACATGTGATGTTCCTTTTTTGGTAGAGGATTGTGGTTTTGTAGAGAGCGGGTAATTGTGTTGCTCAGCGCTCACAATTTACAAATGTATCAGAAACCACTTTAGAAAAGATGCTAAATGTACCATAACACTAACCTCGCTTATGTAGACTCTGTTTATCCATTTGTTCTTTTAGGGACAAAACCCCACAGGGGAATCCACATACACGGTACGCTCTTTTCCTCCAGATATGTCAGTGCAAATATAAACTAACCATGTACTCATGGATCAGAGTCTTCAGATCATTTGGTGTGATGAGACTGTGTTCAGCTCTGGGAAAGATACTGAAATGTCCCCATTTAAATCTAAGTGGCAGGAGAAATTCAGCTAGGCAGGGGATGTTTTGAAAGGAGAACTAAAGCTTAACTAAAGAAGTAGGTAGAAATGTTTTACATTATGTTTTGTGCTTCTGTACCAGCCCAAGCCAACCACAGCCCTTTAGTAGTAAAGATCTGTATCTCCAAAGATGCCCCAGTAGCTCCCCATCTTCTCTTCTGCTGATTCACTGCACAATCTCTGTGCTGCTTCACTTACTGAGCTTAGGGACCCACTCACAATATACAGTACACATAGAATAGAAATATCACAATATAAGGCTGATTAGTAATTAATACAGATAATTACTACAAGGAAGCACATAAACCAGTGCAATTAGCATCATAATTTAATAATCACCCCTAGCATCAATTTATATTACAGACAAACCTCCTTTTCTGCTTGATAATTTGGAACGATTTGGATAATTTGGCAAATGCTCCTAAATCTTTACTCACCCCTCGGTGCAGATTCTGTCCAGTGGAGATCACGGGCGCCATCTTCTTCTCTTTGGTGATCTTCAGGAAGTAAGTGGCGTATTGGCGCATGCGCTGTTTGAGCAATTTTCTGTTTTGCTGCAACTGCGCATGCGCCAAAGTGCCCAAAGATTACCGAAGACGCCGAAGATGGCTCCCATGAACTATGCTGGACAGAATCTGCACAGAGGGGTAAGTAAAGACTTAGGGGTATTTGCCCGGGGTAGCAGCTAGGTTGTGGAGGAGGAAGGAGGGGGTCTATGTAGGGTAGGGATATTTTAACTTTAGGGTTTGCTTCTCCTTTAAGACTGTTCATTACATTACCCCTAAAGTTACCTTTACACATTTATTTTTCATCTTTTGTATCTATTATCAATATCAGGACTGCTTTTGGGGTAGAAAAGAGGGCATTTGACTGAGATCCCAAAATGACTGTGGATAAAAGTGTTAAAAGGAACTTCAGAAGACCTTTCCTATCTCTCTGTGACAAGTGTGAAGTCCTGGATCGTTGCTGCTATTGAGAAGCTGAAACTTTTACGTTTACTATATAAAATATGGCATTTTTAGCCATATTCATTTTTAGGGTTTAGGTCTCCTTTAATTTGAGTCAAAGACCCCCTTAACTAAGACCCCCTTAACTACTTACTGGAGGTCCTATAGCAACATATGATTGGTTATCCTGACCTATAACGACTCACTGGGAGGGGTAATTCCTTGAATATGGGGATGCACCGAATCCAGCATTCGGTTCGGGAGTCGGCCAGGATTCGGCCTTTTTCAGCAGGATTCGGATTTGGCTGAATCCTTCTGCCCAGCTGAACCAAATCCGAATCTTAATTTGCATATGCAAATTAGGGGCGGGGAGGGAAATTGCGTGACTTTTTGTCACAAAACAAGGAAGTAAAAAATGTTTTTCCCTTCCCACCATTAATTTGCATATGCAAATTAGGGTTCGGATTCGGTTCGACCGAATCTTTCACGAGGGATTCAGGGGGTTCGGCAGAATCCAAAATAGTGGATTCGGTGTATCCCTACTTGAATATCACCCAAAACCTAAGTAGGTAGTTTACCAGTTAAAATATTCTAAAAGAGAATGTTTGCTTCTTGCAAACCATTATTGACTCTGAGGCTCTGAATGCTACAGACACTGATAAACTAAATGAGGGAGGAAATCAGGGGTTTAATTAAAGATGAAGCAGACCCTGCAGCTGCAGGGGGGTTCCATACCTCCCAACTGTCCCTTTTTCGGAGGGACAGTCCCTCTTTTGACAGCTCAACCCGCAGTCCCTCATTTGTACTGGAAAGTCCCTCTTTTCTCTGCACTGAACAGCCAGAAAAAGAAACAAAGTTTCTCACTTAATTGGCTTTTAGCAGAGAGCCCAGAACAGCTAACATGTGCAAATAAGACACTTTGTAACAATTTTGAGACACAAAAACACAGTTTAGATAAGGAGAAATATTTTCAAACTTTCATAACCTGCCAAATTTTGTAAAACAAACATGGTAATTAGGGGGTGTGGCCACATAAAGGGGTGTAGTCAAAAAAATTGCTGTGCTATGTGCGGGAAAACATTTTTTGTCCCTCTTTTTACTTCCAAAATGTTGGGAGGTATGGGGTTCAGGAGTATAGAGGGCCCCACGAGGCCCAAATTAATGAGTTATTTCAATATACTGTATATTGATAAAACAGGGCAACCTCTAGATATGTTGGGGGCCCTAAAATGAATTTGCTGTGGGCCCAGTAACATCTAGTAACACCAGTGGAGCAAATGGTTCCTAAAAAGTGTTTTATTCTTTTGCAGGGACTGCAGCATCCGTCGGATCACAATTACTGTGACCTTAACATTGGACAGAAACGAAAGAAATAATGCAAATTTGTTATGTCTTCAGTGCCCATTTCATCAGAATGCCAATTCACCTTTCAACTATATATTAAACATACACTTTTAAAAAGTCTGGGTTTTTTTCACAGCATTTTTTTATCAAAACAGAACAGGAGCTGCCTTAGTTTTATACTTTACCAGATAATGGGGTCCGTTTACTAAAGCGCGGTAAATTTGACTCTATGCGTAAGTTTGCAAATATGTATGCTATAAAGTAGTCTTGTTTTATGGCAGTTATTATGGCAATTTTTACTGTGACATTTATGGCCAGAAATGCATCTTCAAAATTCATAAACTTTATTGACTAGTGATGGGCAAATAAATTAGCCTGGCGTGAATTTGCGGCGAATTTCCACATTTCACAGCCAGCGAATAAATTCACGAAAATTCGTAGTCGTCAAAAAAGTTTTGGATGCGTGTCTACAGGAAGTAAGTGCCGTATTAGCGCATGCGCAGTTTGAGCAATTTTCTGTTTTGCTGCAACTGCGCATGCGCCAAAGTGCCGGGAGACGACCAAAGATTACCGAAGACGCCGAAGATGGCTCCCATGAACTATGCTGGACAGAATCTGCACAGAGGGGTAAGTAAAGACTTAGGGGCATTTGCCCGGGGTAGCAGCTAGGTTGTGGAGGAGGAAGGAGGGGGTCTATGTAGGGTAGGGATTTTTTAACTTTAGGGTTTGCTTCTCCTTTAAGACTGTTGATTACATTACCCCTAAAGCTACCTTTACACATTTATTTTTCATCTTTTGTATCTATTATCAATATCAGGACTGCTTTTGGGGTAGAAAAGAGGACATTTGGCTGAGATCCCAAAATGACTGTGGGCAAAAGTGTTAAAAGGAACTTCAGAAGACCTTTCCCATCTCTCTGTGACAAGTGTGAAGTCCTGGATCGTTGCTGCTATTGAGTTGGGTTTAGGTCTCCTTTAATTTGAGTCAAAGACCCCCTTAACTAAGACCCCCTTACCTACTTACTGGAGGTCCTATAGCAACATATGATTGGTTATCCTTACCTATAACGACTCACTGGGAGGGGTAATTCCTTGAATATAGGGATGCACAAAACTCCAGCGAAAATTCGTAGCCGTCAAAAAAGTTTTGGAATGCATATCTAAAAAGTCGCTTGTGGCAAAATTACCATGCATCAACGCTATTTGGAAGCCCATTGACTTTAAAATTGATGCGAGCGTCACAATTAACACAGGTGTCCATTTTAGAGTTTCACAAATTTTTCACTGTTTCATGAATTTTGAGGGAAATTCACAAATTTTTCGGCGAACCTAAATGGGAGAAATTCGCCCATCACTATTATTCACTGATTATACCATCCAACAACATTACCAATCAAACATGTCTGCAACATATAAACCGATACTTCATCCATCCAGTCACAAACCCTTCTGCCCCTCCCCATTGCTTATGTAGTGGTTACTAGTGATGGGCGAATAAATTCACCTGGCGCGAATTTCTGGCAAATAAATTTGCGAAACACGTGTCAAAAAATTTGGGACGTGCATCTGAAATGTCACTCGCGTCAAAATCGATGCGCGTCAACACTATTCGGATGCCCATTGTCTATAATGCTGGCGTCATAATTGACGTGAGTGTCAAAATTAATGCGGGTGTCGATTTTGGAGTTTTCGCTAATTTTTTGGTGTAAATCGAGCTTTCATGTTTATTTAGTGTTGTTTTCGGCAAATGCGATAACTGCAGAACACATAGTCTTGTGCAAGAAAATTCACAAATTTATATTTACTGCAGGTTATTAAACTGGCGAAAACATATTCAGCGATAAATTTGTCTGTATTCTGTGCGCATATTTTTACCACACTTTAGTAAACAGACGACGTTGTTAGTGATGGGCGAATTTGCGCCGTTTCGCTTCGCCGGAAAATTCGTGAAATTCGCGAAATGGCGAAAAATTCGCGAAACGTTGAAAAATTCGCGAAACTGCGCCGGCGTCTCGTTTTTGACGCCGCCGCCCGTTTTTGACGCCGGTGCCTGTTTTTTTGACGCTTGCGTCCGTTTTTTACTAAAAAAATTTTTTGACGCCGGCGATTTTTTTCCCGCGAATTTTCGCGGGCATTTCGCAAATTTATTCGCTGGCGGCGAATTGCGCAAATTCGCCGCGAATTTGCGCCTGGCGAATAAATTCGCCCATCACTAGCCATTGTCTTTGCTCGGCAGTGTTGCATTTATGGAACCCAACCTTGGTTGTCAGGTCAAGTCTCCTGCGGTTTTCTTGTAAAAGAATTATAACACAACTGGAAAACTAGTCACCATAAACACAACACTAGCCCAAATAAAGTTGAGTTCAATTCTCTTTGAAATTCTACAGCTTGTCATTTGTTGCTCACATGCAAACCCTCAGCCTTTGTCCTTGAGTTATTCTTGTACATTAGTGTCTTTTTAAATACGGCAATAAAGATACTAACTTTGGACCAACTATTCACTCACTTTTGAGCCTGAAGTACTGAAAGCACACAAGCACACACACATGCATTAACATTCCATCATACCAGAACATAAACAAAGGGTGCTCAGAAGTCATTGCGATCAGTTGCGTTAACTATGTTAACAAACCAGCTTACGTTAGCAGTCATTTTAGCGAGTTGCGAATATTCTGGTGACAACTTAAGTTTGCGAATATCTATGCTATAAAATAGTCTTGTTTTATGGTGGTTACTATGCCAATTTTTACTGTGACGTTTATGGGCAGAAATGCATCTTCAAAACTCATAAACTTTATTGACTAGTGATGGGGGAATAAATTAGCTGGCGCGAATTTGCTGTGAATTTCCGCAGGCAAATACATTCGTGAAACGGCTGTAAAAAATCGCCAGCGTCAAAAAATTTGGAGGAAAAGTCGCTTGCTTCAAAATCGTTGTGCGTCAACAACATCCGGACGCCTATTGACTTTAACACAGCGTCAAAATTAACATGGGTGTCAATTTTCGAGCTTCACTAATTTTCCGCCGTTTCGCGGGGAAATTTGTTATTTTTTGGCAAACTGAAACAGGAAATTCACCGATCACTATTATTGACTGATGATTATACCATCCAACTAGTGAATTTACGCAGAAAAATTCGCAAAACGGCACCGGCGTCTAGTTTTTGATGCTGGCGTCTGTTTTTTTGGACGGCGGCGACATCTTTTTTTTACACCGGTGAATTTTCGTGGCCATTTAGCGAATCGCACTAATTCGTCGCAAATAAATTCGCCAATCACTACATCTCCAACTACACTACCAGAGTAACACCAATCAAACATGTATGCATCCTATAAACCAATACTTTGAGCCTGAAGTACAGGAACAACACAAGCACAAACAAGGGTGCGCTCAGAATTCAATTAACTTTTAATTTGTTATAGAAAGGCTAATTCTTAGCTACTTTTCAGCTGGTCTTCATTATTTATTTTTTAGATTTTTAATTATTTGCTACTTTCTCCCTTTTCTGACTTTTTTCAGCTTTCAAATGACCCCATTAAAAAACAAATGCTCTGTAAGGCTTCAAATGTATTGTTTTTGTTATTGCTACTTTTTTATTACGCATATTTATATTCAGACCCTCTCCTATTCACATTGCAGTCTCTTATTCAAATCAGCGCATGGTTGCTCTGATAATTTGGAAATAATTTTAAAAAATGTGTATAATTTGAGAAAAGTTAGTCTATGGGAGATTCTGCCTTTCTGTAATTGAGAACTTTCTGGATCATGGGTTTCTGGATAACTGAAAACCAATTGCCAATTGTCTCAGAATTTCACTCTATATATCATATTGTGGGGCAGATTTATCAAAGGTCGAGGTGAATTTTCGAATGAAAAAATTTCGAATTTCAAGCTATTTTTTGTGTACTCCAACTAGGGAATAGTCCAAATTCGATTTGAATTGGAAAAAAATCCAGAAATTCGAATATTGAAATTTAGTACGAAAGTACGGTCTCTTTAAAAATTCAACTTCGACCATTCGCCATCTAAAACTTGCCTATGGGGGACCTTCTAGACTTCTGGAGTCAATTGGTGTTTTTTTTGGAAAACTTTGAATCTAATGTGCTATTCCTTCAATTCATGCAATTCGAATTCGGCCGAATACGGACCTATTCGTTCGAAAACGGTCCTATTCGACCAAGTAAAAACTTTGACTTAATTTTGTTTGGTCTGTTTGAATTTCGAAGTTTTTTCAATTCGAAATTCGACCCTTGATAAATATGCGCTTAAATGTTAAAGGGATCCTGTCATCGGAAAACAGTTTTTTTTTCAAAACATATCAGTTAATAGTGCTACTCCAGCAGAATTCTGCACTGAAATCCATTTGTCAAAAGAGAAAACTGATTTTTTTATATTCAATTTTGAAATCTGACATGCGGCTAGACATTTTGTAAATTTTCCAGCTGCCCCTGGTCATGTGACTTGTGCCTGCACTTTAGGAGAGAAATGCTTTCTGGCAGGCTGCTGTTTTTCCTTCTCAATGTAACTGAATGTGTCTCAGTGAGACTTGGGTTTTTACTATGGAGTGTTGTTCTTAGATCTACCAGGCAGCTGTTATCCTGAGTTAGGGAGCTGCTATCTGGTTACCTTTCCATTGTTCTTTTGTTTGGCTGCTGGGGGGGGAGGGAGGGGAATGATATCACTCCAACTTGCAGTACAGCAATAAAGAGTGATTGAAGTATATCAGAACACAAGTGACATGACTTGGGGAAGCTGGGAAATTGACAATATATCTATCCCCATGTCAGATTTAAAAATTGAATATAAAAAAATCTGTTTGCTCTTTTGAGAAATGGATTTCAGTGCAGAATTCTGCTGGAGCAGCACTATTAACTGATTCATTTTGAAAAAAATTTTTTTCCCATGACAGTATCCCTTTAACTGAAAGGTGAACAACCCCTTTAAAATAACACAAAAAGAATTGAATTTGCCAGTGCCTGCCTGATAGAAAAGAGAAATAAATGGGTAGGGGCTCCCAAGTGCAGTAAAAATAATTAAATTAAAAACAATTGAAAATTTTCCATAAACACTTATGAGATGCCTATAAGAAAAAATAATATTAAAAGATATTTATAAGATAGATTAGTGCCAATTATTGTGGTTATGGAACGTGCAAATGTCACTTCAAAACAGGGAGAGATAAGAACAATAGAAAAGAGAAGTAGTCAGATAAGGTTTCCTTTATAACATGATTTAATATGCAATTTTAGATCATTGTGGGCATATTTTTTCAGACAAAAGTAATATAAGAAGATACTTTTTGGAATGTCACAAAAGTGATAAATCACTATTCTCAGCAAAGACAATAGAAACTGGCGCTAGATTTTCGGATTATTTACGAGGATAACACACACTTTAACAGTATTCTTCTGATGGTATTTCCTATCAATAACAACAGGTTAGTGCTGAATTTGTTACTACAGGTATGGGACCTGTTATCCAGAATGCTCGAGACCTGGGGGTTTCCGGATAACAGATCTTTCTGTAATTTGGATCTTCATACCTTAGGTCTACTAGAAAATCATGTAAACATTAAAGGGATACTGTCATGGGAAAAAAATTTTTTTCCAAAATGAATCAGTTAATAGTGCTGCTCCAGCAGAATTCTGCACTGAAATCTATTTCTCAAAAGAGCAAACAGATTTTTTTATATTCAATTTTGAAATCTGACATGGGGCTAGACATTTTGTCAATTTCCCAGCTGCCCCATGTCATGTGACTTGTGCTCTGATAAACTTCAATCACTCTTTACTGCTGTACTGCAAGTTGGAGTAATATCACCCCCTCCCGTTCCCCCCCCCCAGCAGCCAAACAAAAGAACAATGGGAAGGTAACCAGATAACAGCTCACTAACACAAGATAACAGCTGCCTGGTAGATCTAAGAACAACACTCAATAGTAAAAACCCATGTCCCACTGGGACACATTCAGTTACATTGAGAAGGAAAAACAACAGCCTGCCAGAAAGCATTTCTCTCCTGAAGTGCAGGCACAAGTCACATGACATGGGGCAGCTGGGAAATGGACAAAATGTCTAGCCCCATGTCAGATTTCAAAATTGAATATAGAAAAATCTGTTTGCTCTTTTGAGAAATGGATTTCAATGCAGAATTCTGCTGGAGCAGCACTATTAACTGATTCATTTTGAAAAAAATTTTTTTTCCCATGACAGTATCCCTTTAAATAAACCCAATAGGCTGGTTTTGCTTCCAATAAGGATTAATTATATCTTAGTTTGGACCAAGTATAAGCTACTGTTTTATTAATACAGAGAAAAAGGAATCATTTTAAAAAATGTGAATTATTTAATCATAATGGGAGACAGCCTTTCCGTAATTTGGAGCTTTCTGGATAATGGGTTTCCGGATAACGTAGCCAACACCTGTATCTATTTATTTGCTTTAAAAAGTATTTGCTGTATAAAGTGAATCAAACGTAGAATATATGACTGTCCAAGTAAACTCTATAAAATTATATATTGGTAATAAAACTGAACCAGATATGCGCTATACCAAATAACTACTATATAATATTAGAATAGCAGTGATGCAAACTTTCTGATTGGTTTAAACTTTAAGGGAGAGTCCAGTTATGCTTTTGTTTTGGAACTTGGATATCCTAAAGCCTATGAATAAGTGCTGGAAAGTACTATTGAGTGTGGGATTAGAAATTTTTTTTTATACATAATTTTGAATTAAGAAATTGAATTAAGATTTTTTTGTAATCAAGGGACTTCCATGACTAAACTTTGCAATTGCCTTTTATTATTTTTATAGTTTTTGAATTATTTTCTTTCTTCTTCTGATAGAAAGAAAGCCAAGTGCCAACATTAAGGGGCAGATTTATCAAGGGTCGAATTGAAAATTCGAAATTCAAATTTTCGAGATTTTTTATGGTCAAAACTGTGGGGAGTTATTCAAATTTGATTTGAGTTTTAAAAAAAAAATCAAATTTGATTTTTGAGATTTATCATACTTTGGCCCTTTAAGAACTCGAATTTGACTATTTGCAATCTAAAACCTGCCAAATTGCTGTTTAAGTCAGTGGGAGAGATCCAGGGATCAATTTTGGTTGTTTGCAGCCTTTCTGACATTCGGGAAAAATGGGAAGGTAACCAAATTATAGCTCCCTGGTAGATCTAAGAACAACATTCAATATTAAAATCCATGTCCCACTGCGACACATTCAGTTACATTGAGTAGGAGAAACAACAGCCTGCCAGAAAGCAGTTCCATAGTGCAGCACTGGCTCTTTCTGAAAGCACATGACCAGGCAAAATGATGGCTCCTACACACCAATATTACAACTAAAAATAAATACACTTGTTGAGTTAGAAATTAAAAAATACATGGTAGAGTGAATTATTTGCAGCGTAAATGGTGTAATTTAGAAATAAAAACGACACCATAAAAATTATGACGATCCTTTTAACAATGGTGTGTGGTCAGGGTAAAGGCTCCTTATTGCATTCCTTCTAACCTTCCTCTTTAAATCAAACCACTTTTTAAATATGAGGTGTGCTGAAATCTCTGAAGCTCAGCATTTCGCTTGCTGTCATTAACTTTACTGCAATTTTAGCCAGAAAATTTGCAAAGGTTTCATCCTTGGAGGATATACCCCTTAGGCTTGGGCGAATTTGACTCGTTCCGTTTCACCAAAAATTAGACGCCGGCGAAATGTCACAGACACCCATTAAAGTCTATGGGCATCAAATGTTGACACGTGGCATATGTTTTATTGGATTTTAATTAAAGGTAAAGGTGTACAACATAGTATGGGAAAGAATAAGAATAATATCAAAGTAGATAAATGTTACGAAATATTTCAGAAATAGCAGAGAGCAAGTTCTTTCTAAACAGTATTAGTGATGGGCGAAATTATTGGCCAGGTGCAAATTCCTGGCAAATTCCCGTGATTTGGTGCCGGCCAATAAATTTGTGAAACCGCCGCAAAAATTAGCCAGCAAGAATTTGTCGGCGTCAAAAAAAAGGACGCCAGCGTCAAAAACGGATGCAGGCGTCAAAAACGGACGCCGGCATCAAAAACGAGATGCCAGCGCCTTTTTGTGAATTTTTCGCAGTTTCGCAAATTCGCCCATCATTAAACAGTATATAATTTGGCAAGAGAACAGCAAGTTTATGGTAACAGTGGCATAAATATACAACCTTTTGATACATCTAGTGGGCTACATTTGTATATGGTCCTCAATAGTAAGAAAGAAAAAAGGGGAAATAAATATAGACACATAAGAAAAAGCAAATATTGGGGCTGTAAGGAGCAATATTTCCAATATCAGTATGACTTATAGGTTGGGTGTAGGTTAAGTTCTAGGTACAGGCGGGAAGGGATACATCATGGGATCAGGAAGCATAACCCCTGAGTTCCCAAATTCCCCATATATGTAAGTGACTTGATACCTTGTTCTCTAAGAAAGCTATATCTGCTTCAAATGCTCTGCTGGCATTACAATTGGTTTCTATTTCCGTAAGAGTTGCTGTTAGGATCTGATTAAGCAACCAATTGGAAGACCCCTAACATTCCCTACTATACAAAAGTGGAGTTTCCAGGTGCATTACATGTAATTATGTTAACAGAACAACTACTTTTTCATCCTCTATCTCTCAAAAAAATGTATAAAATAAGACAATATCAACTGTAATTCAAAGAATGTTGTGTACCTCATTACATGTAAAAAAAAAAATGCTCCCAACAGCATGTGGGTCAAAAGAGTCGAACTCTAAAAGAAAGTATCAGGGAACACATACGTAATATCAAAAGATTTAAATTAAGTCTTACTATTGTAGCTAAACACTTTACTGAGCACCTAGACCCCCCCCATCATTTTTGGTAAGGGAACCCCTATCTCTTACCACGCTCGACACTGAGGGGCACATTTATCAAGGGTCGAATTTCGAAGTGTAAAATACTTTGAAATTCGACCATCAAATTGAAATACTTTGACTTCGAATATCGAAGTCAAAGTATTTTTCACCGAATTTGGCCATCGAACGATCAAACTAAAATCGTTCGATCGTATTTTAGCGTACGATCGAACGATTTTACTTCGATGTGTGAAGACTTCGAAAAATGGTCTAGAAGGTTCCCATAGACTAATATAGCACTGCAGCAGGTTTAATTTGGCAAAGTATTGAAGTCAAGTTTTTTTAAAGAGACAGTACTTGTATTATCGAATGGTCGAATATTCAAACTATTTTTACTTCGAATCAAAGTCGAAGTAAATTCAAAGTCGTAGTATCCTATTCGATGGTCGAAGTATCCAAAAAGTGACTTCGAATTTCAAATTTTTTATGCTTAGAAAATTTCCTCATATTCACTTCGACCCTTGATAAATCTGCCCCTGAATGTCTTCTTAGAAGTAATTTGTTGTAGCAAAAATGTCTGCCTAAAAAAATATTAACTACGATATTTTTTTTTTTTTATTTCACTTTTTCTTTTGTTCTGTTGACCTCCCCATTTGCAATGTACCCTTACAGTATATTTTGTCTAAAGTTTACTGAATAAGGAGCCATAAAACCTGTTGGGCTTTTACATCTCCCTAGCTTTGCCTGCTCCCATGGTAAATCATGGCTTCCATTCCAGACTCTGTACACACTTGTTGGGACCTTTATTTGCCTGGGACCTCAAATTGTTGTGCCCAGTTCTATATTTGCCTTTAATGGTTATATTGGAGGGGTAGATCCAGCCTTTGAGGTGAAGAGACTTGTGTGACCCTATGCATGCACTGAAAAAGATATAATACTGTCAAATGTTAGTACACCTGTTATCCAATTTTTAGTGGGTGTTCACTGCACCATTTTGCTCAATATACATACTATGGGCAGCATGTTAAATGGGTGCTTTGCACTGGAAAAATATACTGTCTTTGTACACCTGTTATAATGGGTGCACCATTTTGCTCAGGGAGCATACTATGGGCAGTGTTTTGTATTTACATATTTAAATAGCAGTAGGTAGTGCTTTAAAATGTGTAAACAAAAAAGTGCAAAATCTAATGAGTTATAGCAACCAATCAGCAGTAAGAATTTACTGGTCACCTGCAAAAATCTTATTGGTTAATATGGATTACTGCATTTGGGTGAACGTAATGCCTTTTTTATATCAGGTGTGAACAGGAGAACAGTACAGGTGTGGGACCTGTTATCCAGAATTCATGGGAAATGGGGTTTTCCAATTGAATCTTTATACCTTCAGTCTACTAGAAAACCATTTAAACATGAAATAGAGTGGTTTTGCCTCCAATAAGGATTAATTATATCTTAGTACAAGGTGCTGTTGTATTACTACAGAGAAAACGGTTTAAAAATTTAGATTATTTGGATAAAGTGGAGTCTACGGCCTTCACGTAATCTAGAGCTTTCTGGATAATGGGTTTTCTGGATAATGGATCCCATACCTGTATATATAAATTAGATTATTATTGGAGAATAAAATACATAAGTGCTATGATTTTCCAATAGACAGTTGGGGGAAATTTACTAACGGGCGAAGTGGCTAACGCTGGACAAAATTTGCCAGCGTGTAAGAGGGTGATCAAGTGTTGAATATGTATCTGAATGGATGTTATGAAAAATATGTGAGGCAGAATGTTAAATGGAAATGTGATTGTGAATTGTGCAAAGTGTGAAGTGCTTGGAAATTGTTGTAAATATGAATGTAATTACTAGAAACTACCACAAGGTGGCAGTGGTGTCAAACCTATGGTTCAGGAGGTTCCATGCTGGATAGCAGAGGGAAAGCACATGCACAGAATTAAGAGCAGCACATGAACAGTAAGTGTCAGGGTAGTGTTTAATTGAAGAAGGTATTTAAAGGGGAGACACACCCAAAGGGGTGTTCACATGCATTTGGATTAAGATAGAGATAGGGCACAAGTGTGAAATACTAGGTATTTCAGATAGTCAGGACTATTTAGCATGGGTAGTTAAGACAACGAGGAGGTAGTGGCATATGTGCCAAGGCTAAGCCAGTTAGGGTGCAAGTGGAAGTTATAGGAAAAGGACATCCTGAAGGAGGGGGAAAAGAAAAGTCCTATAAGGAGTAGGCCAGAGGGGCATAGGTCATATGCCGGACTGGTAGGACCGGAAGGTGTCACAAGAAAAGTCCTACCCTGAAAGGTCAGTGGTGCGTGGGTAACCCTGGGAGGTGGTGAGTAACCCTGGGAAGGGATGTCCTTCGAAAGGTTTTGGGAAAACCTCTGTACATTTGGAGTGTCGGCTTAGCCAGCAAAGGAGAAGTGTATTATTGCCGTGGATTGTATAGCTGTATCATGCCCTGATGAGTGAAAGAGTCCAACTGATGAAAGAAAGTGTACCAAATAAACAGTTCAAGCTTGTTTTATAATCAAGAGTGTGGACTTCAATCCTTGGATCAAGCTGGGTTTCCATGATGACGGTGTTAACCCCTTCCTACCCTTACAAGTGTGACATCATTTCGCACTTTGCCAATTTACTAACGGGTGCTGGCGTAATTACGCCAGTGAAGGAGACTCTAGCACAAATTTGCATCTTAACGCCAGGCGTATTTTTGCTCTGGTGAAAGAGCGTTACTAAGAAAATTCACTAAGGTTTTGTTTTTACTGAACATTACCTCTTGCACCAGACATGCCTTCGCCACCTCAGACTAGCTAGCGCAACTTTGCTATGCCTGCCGTAATAACGCTAGCTCAACTTCGCAAGCGTTCGGTGCCGGCGACGAAACTTCACAACTTAGAGAATTAGCATTGTCTGTGCAAAGTTGCACCTGGCGAAGTGTGGCGAAGGCGGCGTAGCCTTCGCTGGCGAATTTTTGCCCGTTAGTGAATTTCCCCCTTGGAATGAGGTTCTTGCCCTGAGGAGTTTAAAACCAATGAACCTTATGCAATGATACATTTATGGCATAACTAGAATCTCCTGCTCCCACATCATATTTAGGTCACAAAATTGTATTATATGTATTAAAACTGTGCATCAGTGGGTTCTCAAAATTCGATACACTGAATGCAGGATTCGAATAGGGATTCGGCCAGGATTCGTCCTTTTTCAGCAGGATTCGGATTCGGCCGAATCCTTCTGCCCGGCCAAACCGAATCCGAATCCTAATTTGCATATGCATATGGGGAGGGAAATTGTGTGACTTTTTGTCAGAAAACAAGGAAGAAAAAAATGGTTTCCCCTTCCCACCCCTAATTTGCATATGCAAATTAGGGTTCGGATTCGGTATTCGGGCAAATCTTTCGCAAAGGATTCAGGGGGTTCGGCCGAATTCAAAAAAGTGGATTCGTTGCATCCCTACTCAAAATTCCCTCTCTCCCCAAAGTTGCAGATTCTGGTTCTCGTATCGTTATACTCCCTTGTAAATAAGCATCTTATTCAATGCCCCTAATAAGGATATGGATTCATGCAGCTTGTTTACCATCATCAATTATTTCATTTGTAATTATTACAATGAAATGGGAAATAATGAAAATAATAAATGGTTCAAACTAGGGATGCACCGAATCCAGGATTGGGTTCGGGATTCGGCCTTTTTCAGCAGGATTCGGATTCGGCCGAATCCTTCTGCCCAGCCAAACCGAATCCGAATTCTAATTTGCATATGCAAATTAGGGGCGGGAGAGAAAACGAGGAAGTAAAAAATGTTTTCCCCTTCCCACCCCTAAAGGTGGCCATACACGGGCAGATAAAGCTGCCGATAAGACAGCTTATCTGCCCGTGTATTGCGGCTTCCGACGGGTCATCCCGATCGATATCTGCCCACGATATCGATCGGGAAGGTTGGATTTTTATCCGACCGACCCGTCGGAGCCACTTGGCGCATCGTAATTCGATCGTTCGGCCGTACGGCCGAACGCTCGAATTACCCCCGATATAGCCACGCAGTTTAGTGGCATATCGGGGAAAGATCCGCTCGTTTGGCGATGTCGCCAAACGAGCGGATCTTTAAGTCTATGGCCACCTTTAGTAACATATGCAAATTAGGGTTCGGATTCGGTTCGGTATTCGGCCGAATCTTTCACGAAGGATTCGGGGGTTCGGTCGAATCCAAAATAGTGGATTCGGTGCATCCCTAGTTTAAACAGACCCACCTACAACCCTTAGCTTTCTGGTTAATGGCTTTGTAGATTCAAATTAAAGCACTGCGTCTTTTCTGTTATTGGGTAAATTGTGGAGAACAGGTTTGCGGAATAACGTAAAAAAAAAACTCCTGCCGGTAGTGATAGAATAATAAAGAATATTCTGTTGTTAAAATGCAGAAATAAAAATACTGTGGACTTCCTCTTACTGTTAGAGACAAACACCATGGCCAGAGAGAAAGTAACAGGAGCCCGGGCCCTTTGCATGAGGGGATATCTGCTCACAGGTACAGTCACTTATTATTCCTCTTTTTTTCTTCATACAAAATATAGAGGTAATGGATTCCATTCTGTAATTTATAAGACTATTAGAAGAGGAGATCTTTGACCTTATGAAACCACAGACTGAGGAGCACTGGCACAAAGCTATTCCTACAGTTGCCGTGACTGAGCTAGGGATGTAGCGAACTGCCGAGTATGTGTTCGCGAACGCCGTTCGCGAACACCGGCAAAAAATGCGAACAGTTCGCGAACAGTTCGCGAACTTCGAACATCTGAAAATCGTTCGATTCGAACGATCGAAGGATTTTAATCGTTCGATCGAAGGATTTTCGTTCGAATCGAACGATCGAAGCCATTCGATCGAATGATTTCATTCAATCCAATGGCTTCGATCGTTCGATTCGAACGAAAATCCTTCGATTTTAGCGATCGAATGGTCGAATGGTCGAACGATTTAGACGCGAACGCCTATTGGCGAACGTCGCGCGACGTTCGCGAACTTGCGGCGGACGCGAACAGTCGAAGTTCGCGCGAACTAGTTCGCCGGCGAACAGTTCGCTACATCCCTAGACTGAGCGTCCATGTTGTTGCCGGTCAGTGTTGCAGTGGATACTGGACTTTTCCCCAGTGATGTCATCATTTATAAATGGTTCTTGAAGATTTCATTTGTCCCATGACTCACTGAAACATAATTATTATTAAAAAGAAATAATTAATAATTTTATGCCATTGTATCGATTATAACTTGTCTTTCATCTGTATAAAATTTGCTGTCATACTGTTATTATTTGTTTATCATGAAAATCAAATAAAATATTTTCAAAATAAATAAATTTTAATTATCCCCAAAAAAAAAAAAAAAAAAAAGGGCTAAGATTGGCCATTTAGTAGCCCCTTTGTGGATTGTCAACCTACATTTAGGTTCTGCCTCCAAGCCTGGAATTCAAAAATAAGCTCCTGCTTTGAGCCCATTGGGAGCAATATCCATGGGGTTGGAGAGCAACATGTTGCTCACGAGCTACTGGTCGGGGATCACTATAATCTATCATTCAGACTGATACTGTACATACCAAATTAATTACTGATATAATTGCATACAAATTTCCGCATTAAAGTGGACCTGTCATCCAGACATACAAATCTGTATAATAAAAGTAATTTTCAAATTAAAAAAAAAGAAATAATGTACCCCTGGGAAAAAATTTGAGAAATCACCTTGGAGTTTCATGCCTTGTATAAAAGCACTTGCCCTGAGGCCTTATGTATTTTTATGGTCACTGAACTACTTGGTGACCTGTAGTATCCTTATATTTTACAACAGGGGGTACATGACTTGTGATTTACTGAGCAGTGTAACTGTCCACCTGGTGCTGGAGTCTCCTGAATTATTCTAACACCTTTCTCCCTTTCAGCTCTCTTCAGTGTCTGGATAAATCTGATCTCCGGAATCAAAATTAAGCCGATTCCTGAATATCCAGTAGTCAATCAGCCTGTCACCCTCAAAGTCAATGGGGTGAGAGGGACAATTCGCTCTATCTCCTGGTATAAAGGTCGATCTGTTGACAGATCCTTCCTAATCTTATCATATAATGCCACTTACAATGCAAAGACACAAGGGCCAGAGTTCTTTCCTCAAGCTAAAGTTCTCTCAGATGGATCATTGAGCATCTCTGGACTTTATAAAGCAGTCAGAAGATATTACACAGTGCAAATAGAAGCAGAAAGTTTAACCCAAGAAAGTATTGACCTGCCTGTATATGGTGAGTACTTGGTTCTCTGCAGCTCCAGTGATTTGCCGGAAAAAACAACAAGAAACTCCCTGACCTTCCTTAGGCAGCTAGCCTCTTCTGCGGGGTGACAATCTCCCCAAACTGCCTTCCACCTGCTATAATGAGAAAAAACGCCAGTGCCAATGCACTCACAGTGATTAGATTTCCGAAGTCGCCTCGACTTCGGAAATCGAAGCGCCGTGAGTGCATTGGCGCTTTCTCATTATAGCAGGCGGAAGGCAGTTTGGGGAAATTGTCGCCCCACAGAAGAGGCAATTAGTCGCCAGGTGACTAAATCTCCCCGATTCTGCCTTTGTGCTTAAGCCCTTAAAGGAGAAGGAAAGGCTAGAATTAAATAAGCTTTATCAGAAAGTTCTATATAAATACACCACTAAACCCTCAAAGTAATGCTGCTCTGAGTCCTCCTCTGTCAAAAGAAACACAGCATTTCTTTCCTTCTATTGAGTACACATGGGCTTCTGTATCAGACTTCCTGTTTTCAGCTGAAACCTCCAGGGCTTGGGCTTGAGCATGCTCAGTTTGCTCCTCTTTCCCTCTCCCCCCTCCCTTTCCCCCCTCCCTTTTCCCCCTCCCTCCTCCCCTCCCTGCTATAATCTGAGCCCAAAATTATGAGTGAGCAGGGAGAGACTCAAGCTGCAAATTGTCAAACCAAGCTAATATGGCAGCTGCTATCATAACAAAAAGAGAGAGCTTCTAAAGCTATTTACTCAGGTATGGTAAAGCATTCTGCAGAATAAATATAGTTTTATAGCTTGCACTATTGTGGCTAATCTATTGTAATGAAGCTTTCCTTCTCCTTTAAGGCCACGTTACACAGGCTGCAAATAGCTAAACTGTATTATTCTTAGCTTTTGCTACGAGCTTAGTATTTTTATTATTTATATGGGATATGAATTAAATTATTGCTGCAAGTTATTCATTTGTTTGCTTTTATGCATGTATGTACCTTTCTTTCTAAGCGAATGGGACAGAGCTATTAACAGTGCTTTTTGTTGTTTGATTACACCAACTGAGGACGTCAGGCTTACCTGTTGTCGCCATTTCTTCACCATCTAAATTATATCACTAATGTGTAGTGTTCACTTTCCTGGTGATGGTGCCGAAATGTTGAAAATAAAATACTATCTATAATTTTTTATCTATTAAGTGGTTTTTTTTGCTATGTATTGATATTCTGACCAGCACCCAGGCAGATGGCTGTTGGTTTTGAGTGCACCAGGCTGGATTATAAATATTTATATTTATATATATATATATATATATATATATATATATATATATATATCAAAACAAAAAAAGTCCAGACCAATATCGTGAATAAAAAGTATTGCTTTACTCTGCAACGTTTCGAAGCTCCCGCTTCTTTATCAAGCAGTATACATCAAATTGACATCACATCCTATATAAAGGCTATGCCTTAACACACCTACCATGTGAAACAAATCAAATCAAAAACTGGTCCTATCAGAATCCTAGAGACATGCAAATCAGGTTACGCCCATATTGTCTACATCGCAGTCTAGTAATATAGCTTATTTAACATTATAACGGATATTCCAATAGTCTTATCACAGCATATATCATGCTTAAGCATGCATCGATGTATTAGAATAATATTATTCTAATAATATGACTAAGGCTGAACGCATATCATTAAGTGCATTAATGGATGATAAAAGTGTGGTGTATAAATCTGCAGATAAAGGTGGGGCATTGGTGGTCCTTGACAAAGATTACTATGTACAGGAGATAATGGGTCAATTACATGATACCAATACATACGTTAGCCTGACGGGCGATCCAACAAAGATGTATGAAAGAGCCATTAGTGAAGTACTGAGTAGATACCAAGAAATGGGGATATTGAGCGATGGGCTTAAGGAGTATTTGACACAGGAATTTCCATGTATACCAGTTTTTTATACCTTACCAAAGGTTCATAAAAATTTGCAATATCCGCCTGGCCGTCCGATAGTGGCTGGAGTTAACTCTATATTTTCTCCCATAGCAACCTTTTTGGATAAGGTATTGGCTCCTTTTGTACCTCTAGGGCAATCGTTTGTCAAGGACACCTCCCATTTTTTACGTTCATTACAATCTGTGAATTTAAGAGAAGATAAGGTTTTGTTGGCTGCATTCGATGTATGCAGTCTGTATACGTCAATACCCCACAGTTTGGGTTTAACTGCAATACGTACCACACTAACAAATTCACATTATGACACGCCACAAATTGATTTTTTCATGGAGTTATTAACGATGGTATTAACGTGCAACTATTTTCTCTTCCAGGACACTTTCTTTCTCCAACTACAGGGGACGGCGATGGGATCTAACGTCGCCCCCACATATGCCAACATATTCATGAACCAATTCGAAAATGAGTATGTATACACACATGATTTATTCAAGAAGCATTGCATCAGATGGTGGCGCTATATTGACGATTTGTTGGTCATATGGGGGGGCGACGTTGAATCCCTCCTGTCATTTAAAGATTACTTAGATAGTTGTGTCACCTCTATCAAATTTACACTAACTCATAGTGAGGAATGTGTGACATTCCTGGATACCAAAGTGTACCGACAAGGAGAGAAGTTATTTACTGATTTATTTGTGAAACCTACGGATCGCAATAGTCTATTGCGATTTGAGAGTGCACATCCACGAGCTAACATTACCTCTCTCCCCAGGTCACAGCTTCTGCGTGTGAAAAGGATAGTGAGTGAAGGTGAACGGTTACCCGTACGATTGACAGAAATGACATCCAAATTCGAACAGAGAGGGTATCCCACTGATATGTTGCAGGATGAAATAACACAAATACAAAGTTTAGATCGTGAAAGTGTGATTCAGGAGAGGTCACAAGATACGCAGAAAAAGAAACACATACCGTTTACACACACATACCATCCCTGTGTACGTAAGATACATCGTGTGATACATAAACATTGGCCCCTATTGAAGCGAGCCTATCCAGATATACAGGATTTTGTAGAACCACCACTTTTGTCATATAAACGTCCCCGCAATTTAAGGGATAGGTTAGTGGCAGATCTGGGCATCTGGATAGGTTAGTGGCAGATCTGGGCACTACAAAGCAGAATACACAGAGATTGTTAGCACCACTACGTAATGGCATGTATCCCTGTGGTAGATGTAACCAATGTTCAAGTGTCATTCGCAGTGACACATTTACGCACCCCTATTCTGGAAAAAGATTTTCGATACAGGGACATTTCACATGTGATTCTGAATACGTGGTCTATTTACTGAAATGCCCTTGCGGTCTGGCTTATGTAGGGGAAACCATACAGCCGATCCGTGATAGGATCAGTCAACATAAATCCACAATAAGGAAAGAGGTACTTAAATTACCGGTTCCTCTACATTTTCACAATGAACGACACTCAGCAGCGGCCTTGAGATTTCAGGTAATAGAGTCTGTTGCCCCCCCACGTCGGGGGGGCAACATACTCTTACAACTCCAGAAAAGGGAGAAGTTTTGGATTCATACTCTACAAACACTGCATCCCAAGGGCCTCAATAGAGAATATGATCTGTATGCTTTTATATAATAATGTAATGTCTTTTGGGTGAGATTTGGGACTATGTTGCCTTTAACACACATTGTAACTGAATGTAACTAATTAGTACCATAAGTGGTTACAATATTGTACATACATCGATGCATGCTTAAGTATGATATATGCTGTGATAAGACTATTGGAATATCCGTTATAATGTTAAATAAGCTATATTACTAGACTGCGATGTAGACAATATGGGCGTAACCTGATTTGCATGTCTCTAGGATTCTGATAGGACCAGTTTTTGATTTGATTTGTTTCACATGGTAGGTGTGTTAAGGCATAGCCTTTATATAGGATGTGATGTCAATTTGATGTATACTGCTTGATAAAGAAGCGGGAGCTTCGAAACGTTGCAGAGTAAAGCAATACTTTTTATTCACGATATTGGTCTGGACTTTTTTTGTTTTGATATATTGTTTGTCCATAATATGGACTAAGTCCACGACAGGGACACCGCTCCACTCCAGTTTGTACGAATATATATATATATATATATATATATATATATATATATATATACAAGGCTGCACACCGAATGCATTTTACCATTCATGGAACACCAAGATCACTTTTTATATCTTCCTACTATGTATATATGTGTATATAGTGTTAAATTTCCTGTCTCTCGTGTTCATGAGTAATAACTTGTGACTGTCTTTGTGTTGCTGCTTCATCTCCAGTGATATTGAGTAAACCAGTGATCAGCATAGCCAACTGGCAGCCCGAGGAATATAAAGAGGTCACCCTTTCCTGTATTTTAGAATCAGAGACAGCTACAGTCTCATGGAGCAGAATCAATGGCAGCATTCCTTCTGGAGTTAAATTTGGTAATAATAACAGAACTATGACTGTTCCCCGGATTAAACAATCAGATACTGCTCTGTACCAGTGTGAAGCGGTGAATCCAGTCAGCAAGAATATAAGTGACCTCTTCCCACTGTACTTCTACTGTAAGTAACATTTCATTGCCTAAACACATACAAACAGTAATATAATGTACATACAGCAAACTAATTGTTGTTCACCTTTGAGTTAACTTTTGGTATGATGTAGAGAGTGATATTCTGAGTCAGTTTGCAATTTGTTTTCAATTTTTATTTGTGGTTTTTGAGTGGTTATTTCATTTTTTATTCACCAGATTTCCAGTTTACAATGTCAACAATCTGGTTGCTAGGGCCCAAATTACCCTAGCATCCATGCATTGATTTGCATAAGAGACTCGGATATGAATAGTAGAGGTCTGAATAGAAAGAGCATTTGTTTTTAGATGGGGTCAGTGACCCCCATTTGAAAACTTGGAAGAAGAATCATAAAAAGTCATAAAAGTGGTTTATTGATGGGTTAGATTGAAGGTGAAATGTCTTTAGAGTCTATTTTATACATATTGTGTTTGTGGAGAGATTTTGGGGCACATTTATTTAGCTTGAGTGAAGGATAGAATAAAAAATACTTTGAATTTAGAATGTTTTTTTTGGCTACTTCGACCTTCGACTACGACTTTCGAATTCGATTCGAACTAAAAATCGTTCGACTATTCAACCATTCAATAGTCAAAGTATTTTCTCTTTAAAAAATATTCAACCCCCTCCTTGCCACCTAAAACCTACTGAACCTCAATGTTGGCCTATGGGGAAGGTCCCTATAGGCTTTCTAAGCTTTTTTTGATCGAAGGAATTTCGTTCGATCGATGGATTAAAATCATTTGAATCAAACAAATTGCGGTAAATCCTTCAACTTCAATATTCGAAGTCGAAGGATTTAACTTCGACAGTCGAATATCGAGGGTTAATTAACCCTCATTATTCAACCCTATGTAAATGTGCCCCTTTGTGTTATGCTGTGTTGCCTAATGACTGATTTTATGTAATTTAATTTTAAGGTAGGTCTATTTTCAAGTAGCAGAAGAAATGTAACCTTTTTGGCCTCCATGAGGTGGCACAGTAGGACTTCTTTGCTGTGGACAGCTGGTACCTTTTGATTTGAAAATGTATAATAAATACACAACTTATTGTACCAATATGTAATAAAAGAGTAATGAATAACATGATATGAAGCACACCATCCTCAGGCTTTGCCATTAAAACATTTTATTTCAGCGGAATTCACACACAGATGCTATCTTGTGATTTTGTTTTGAGTGGTCGGTGACTATGCACATGCTCAGTGTGCTCTGGGCTTCTTTTGAAAGGCTAAGCTTATGGACGGTTGTTAATAATCAAAACAGCAGTAATTCAGGTAAAAATATTTATAAAAACTGATGCTATGTGGCTGATTATTAATTAGAATCAGCTAGGGATGCACCAAATCCAGAATTCGGCCTTTTTCAGCAGGATTCGGACTTGGCCAAATCCTTTAGCCTGGCCGTACCCGAATCCTAATTTGCATATACAAATTAGGGGCAGGGAGCGGAATTAGTATTTGGATTTGGTTCAGGATTCGGGGTTTGGCCGAATCCAAATAGTGCAGAATGCACTGGTTTCTCTGTTTTCACCTGGATTTTATTTTATTTTGATTTTATGAGATTATCAAAATAACTTTATTGAAAGATTCACATGTTGCAAGGCGGATAAGTGATTATTTCTGCTGCTTATAACAAACTAGCAGTCAGCATTCAAATATTTGTAGCCTGGAGTACGTTTATGGTCACTATTTAAGGTGTAGAGCTGAGCAGATCATCCCATTATCTGAAAATGGTGCTAAGAAAGTGCATCTTGATGGGATGCCTATAAATAACGACGACCATAGAAAGGGGTACATATTAACCAAAGTTAATCAGATGCATTTTATGACAGCATTCCATTAAATAGTTTGCATTCAGCACTTTGCTTCACTGCTACAGCATTGTAATTATGTGTTTCCAAATAGACTGACTTCAGTTTAGCATCTGATCTAATTTGATGTTACTTAATTAAATGATACTTCAGACTCTGCTCAGTATATTGTGAGTATAGTAACAAAAAATAGTATTGAATTTTTTAATTTTTCATAAAACATGAGACACTGTCTGTAACCAAATTTCCTTGTTGTGTGTTTAATTTCACAGATAATCAATGTGATACAGACAGTTGTGCAACCTTTATGGTCTCCATCATCTGTGGGTGCATCTTGGGGACTGTGCTCATCATCTGTATAATGCTCCTACTGTACAAGAAATGTGTTCTTCCCCCAAAAGGTGAAAAAGGAATAAACAGTTTGGAAGTAATATATTAACTTTATATAAGGGGATACATTTATGTGGAGAATATGATAGTATATAAGACAGAGAAGGTTGGAAGACAACTTTTATTTCAGATAAACAGAGAATGGGGGTCATGTATAGCAAGAGAGGCTTGGAGGAGAGACAGCATGTCCCAGGCACACCTCTATTCATTTACCTATAGGTCAGTGTGTTATTGGCAGGGCTGTTATAAATAGGGATGTAGCGAACTGCCGTTTATGTGTTCGCGAACGGCGTTCGCGAACACCGGCAAAAAATGCGAACAGTTCGCGAACTGTTCGCGAACTTCGAACATCCGAAAACCGTTCGATTCGAACGATCGAAGGATTTTAATCGTTCGATCGAAGGATTTTCGTTCGAATCGAACGATCGAAGCCATTCGATCGAATGATTTCATTCAATCCAATGGCTTCGATCGTTCGATTCGAACGAAAATCCTTCGATTTTAGCGATCGAATGGTCGAATGGTCGAACGATTTTTGACGCGAACGCCTATTGGCGAACGTCGCGCGACGTTCGCGAACATTCGGCGGACGCGAACAGTCGAAGTTCGCGCGAACTAGTTCGCCGGCGAACAGTTCGCTACATCCCTAGTTATAAATAGGGGAGTGTTATATTTTGGTAGCTTAGAATGGGTTTGGTGTATGTTTTATTAACAGCCTCATGCAGTCATTACACTTCAGCAGGAACTTCTACTCTTTTTGCAGTATAGAAAGTACATTGCATGCACAGTATAATTATTGTACACAGTGACACCTCCAGGTCATTCACACAAACACCACTGGAAGGAGTTTGTCCCAGTCCCAGGTGCTTGACAGTGGTTTCCAGTTCAGTCACCAGGAAGGTAGCTACAGCTTGTTTTTTGTTTTGTTCTTTTAGGGGAATGGCAAATTAGGATTTAATGTGGCGTCCCTTTGGATACATAGTTGAGTAACACACACAGTGCCTTCTTTGGAAGACCTTTGTGGCACTGTAGTTCTGAATAAACAGGAGGCCTACACTTAGTTGAGATGAACGCAAGAACCAATTTATTATCAGCCACCAGTAGGATTCAGCAGAAATAATTACACAATATTCTTCTCACCACACACAACCTTGACAGTTACGTTTTCCAAACAGGGCCACTCCTGCCATGAGGCAAGGTGAGAATCTTGTCTTAGGCAGCAGCAAACAGCCAGTTATAAGGGGCGACAAAAAGCAGCCTCTTGTAACTTTAAGAGCCGGATTTCCGGGCTTCGCTAATGCAAAGAGCGCAGTTGCGCTCAATGCACTAGCGATTCTGCACCCTCTTGACCCGCTCCGACACTGATTTTTAAGCACGGAGCGGGAGAGGGTGTGTGGCATCTGAGCTGCTACCTCAGACGGCAGCAGCCTCAGAATAAGCTCTGTTTCCAAGGCCACTGGGCCCCATCCTCCTGCTTATGTCCCTGCTCCTACTGACTCTAGGGATACTGCTTATTGCTGCAGACTTTCAGCAGAGGGGTCAGCCTTGTGTTTGATATAAACTAGGTTCTACGTATCCTAGGCCTTCTTTCACTGGCTCCCTAACTCCTCCTCGTTGGAGTCTCAGCTGCTCAGCTCTCTTCCCTGCCACTAACTCTCATTATCTACAGTGAGATCCAAAAACTCTTCTCCTAACACTCTCTCACTTAACTACTCCTACTATATCTGATTCCCTTCTGAGAGGGCTTCCTCAGATGCCTTAGTGTCAGGTGCAATCCTTCTTCATCTGCCAAAGTGGAAGGGGCTCACTATTTCCCACCTTTTATAGCCTGTCCTGGGCCATTTCTCTTCCCAACAATGCTACCGGGTGGCTGAACCAAAAATAACAGTATTTACAATAAAATATTTTCCCACTGCTTCCACCTAGATTAACATAACCAAGTCCTCACAGTTAATGGACTAAACATACCCCCCCCCCATCACAATGAGAGGTTAGTTGCCCTGCAATTGTTGCTTCCTTGCATGGAAGCTTCGGGCAACTTTGTGTCATGCATGTTAGTCCCTGGGGAAGCATTTGGAGGATATTAGTGGCCTGCACTAGAGGAGATTTATTGTGGGGTGACCAATCAACTCATCTGTCTTTGCCATAAGTTTGTTGTTTTGCTAGTTATCACTCATGTGGCCTCTGAGGGCAAGGGTATACTAGTTATTACCCAGTTAGTTGGGGTGAAGGTGTCAGGTAAAATGCTATACAGTAAGTTCTTCCCTGAAGTAATTGTAAATGATAGGATCAACACAATGGGCAGGCATCTTGTTATTTGCTCAAATTATATACTTTTTCCTGTACTAAGTATTTTTATCCCTCATTTCAATCAGGTGATAAAGGACAGGACCCATCTGGAACATATTGTAACATTCCAAATACTGCCCGGGTAAGTGATCACTGTACAAGTAAGTAACACTTTGCAGTACTATGCATAATTCTCCTTACTCTTTATCATTGCCCCAAAACAGATTACATTTAAAAAGATTTAGGTACCTTTTTAGCACACAGATATAATGTGGAGAATGGAACTGGTCAAGACTGTTAGTTTGACATGGAAATAATTCAAATTTGCTGAAATGTCTTTTGAAACCAGATCCTTTTTTTGTACCACATAATCCTTTAGAAATGTTCTGTAGAGGGGCGTGTCCAAGATGGTGACTTGAGCAGACGTGCTTGAAGAAGCTCTTCCACAACCTAATTCATAATATGCCTTTATTATGGTAGGGGTAACAATTGTAACATGGAATGTTAGAGGCATTAACTCTAAATTCAAAAGAGCATTAATACTTAAAGGAATTGTTCAGTGTAAAAATAAAAACTGGGTAAATAGGCTGTGCAAAATAAAAAATGTTTCTAATATAGTTAGTTAGCCAAAAATGTAATGTATAAAGGCTGGAGTGATTTGATGTATAACAAGTCAGTCAGAACACTACTTTCTGCTTTTCATCTTGGTTTACACAGACTGGTTACCCTGGTTACCAGGCAGTAACCAATCAGAGACTTGAGGGGGGGGCCACATGGGTCATAACTGTTGCTTTTGAATCTGAGCTGAATGCTCACTGAACAATTATGTACCATGTGGCCCCCTTCAAGTCGCTGACTAACTCAGAGTTAGAGAGCAGAAAAGCAGAAAGTTGGATTCTGGCTATTATGTGAGACATCTGTTCACTCCAGCCTTTATATATGATATTTTTGGCTAACTAACTATATTGGAAACATTTTTTATTTTGCACAGCCTATCTATTTACACAGTTTTTATTTTCACACTGAACTGTTCCTTTAACCATATCTACAGACACCGTCCAGAGGTGGTTTTACTGCAGGAGACTCACTTAACAGGACCAAAATAGCTGGCTCTAAAAAGACACTGGGTAGGACATGCTTATCATGCCCCATTTTCAACTCATTCCAGGGGTGTTTCCATTTTGATAAAAAAAAAAAGGTGTTCCGTTCGATCTCCTCACATTGCACACTGACTTTTTCGGCAGATTCCTTATTTTGCATTGTAAGATTCACAACATGCCATTAATTCTGGTGCATGTGTATATCCCACCTCCATTCTTTCTCACAATCTTAGAGCAAATTTCCCAAAAAGTAATGGCCCTCCCCACTGATCCTTTATGCTACATGGGACTTTAACTTCACAGTGAACCCATTGGTGAACAGGAGTGGAAGGTACTGCTACTCATTAAAGGGCTGGATGGAAGCCCTAGCATTACAAGACCTATAGCAAAATAAATATCGACAGACCATCAATACTCATGTCACTCCAAAACTCATAAGATGCTTTCAAGAATAGATTTAGCCCTAGGGACAACATCTTTTGCACAACTCCTCCAGGAAATTCAATACTTAACAAGGGTTCACTCTGACCACTCCCCACTAGAAATTAAAATTTCCCTGGGCATTTCTCCAAAGCATGCCTTTTGGCGTCTGTCGCCACTATGGTTATCGAACTAATCAGTGGCCAATAGTTGTGTTACTGAATACAGGCAGTATTGGGAAACTAATGACTCCTCTGCAAATACTAACATAGTTTGGGATGCTTTTAAAGCAGTCTCTAGGGGTACCCTCATAACGGCAATAAAAAGCGCTAGGGAAACTACCAAAGAGGAAATGAAACAAAAAGAGACAGCAATGCAGGCGGTCCAGGCCGCATTTATCAGGGTAAAATCTGAGGAGAATCATACTGAGTTAGTGAGGGCTTGACCTGCAGCAGGTGACTTTAACTAAGAAAAACATACTGTACCAAAGCCAAAGAGTATTTGAGTATGGTGATAAAAATGGTAAGGTGTTAGCCCACCTATCCAAAATATCTGAAGCCATAACAGTAATATCAACTATTAGGGATAGAGCTGATGATCTGTGTATGGACCCACAAGAAATAGCAAACATTTTTGCTTCATATTATAGGATATTTACACTGAACAAACCCATAAAGTTCAAACAAATCTTAAAAATGACCTAGACTGTATCCCAATCCCCTAAATGTCCATTGAACAAAGACACTTTCTAGACAATCTCATTCCCTCCCAGGAAATTGAGGAGGCCATAAATAGTCTACCCTCTAATAAAACACCTGGCCCAGATGGGCTTCCAGCAGCATGGTACAAGGTTTTGTGTACAGATGTGCCCCCTCCCCCGCTTGCTAAAGTATTTAATGAGTTTCTAGATTCCCAGACACTTCCTGAGACATTCTGTGAAGCTGTGATTATTCTAATCCTCAAAACCGGGAAAGACCCAACTCGCTGTCACTCCTATAGGCCTACTTCTTTAATTAACTCTGATGCTAAAATATTATCGAAAGTACTTGCTAAAAGACTTGCTGGAGTTATAACGGAGTTGATACATTCAGTCGGGTTTTATGCCTAAAAAAACTACTTCAATAAATCTGAGAAGAGTTTTCACTCACCTGCAATACTCTAAACTAACACAATCAAAGGGACTACTAGCATCTCTCGATATAACGAAAGCATTGGACTCAGTTAGCTGGAAATTTCTATGGGCAGTGCTAGAACAATATGGGTTTGGCCCCAGGTTTAGTAACTGGATTCAGATATTGTACCAAAAACCTACTGAACGCGTTTCTGTAAATACCATTCTATCTGATAGAATAGGTCTGGGCAGGGGTACTAGACATGGCTGCCCCTTGTCTCCCCTATTGTTTGCATTAGCGGTTGAAAGTCTGGCAATTGCTATCCAGCTCAATGCAAGGATTAGGGGTCTAATGGTCAGCAGGGCTGAAGATAAAATTGCCCTATATGCCGATGACATACTGTAATTCTTTTTTTGAAAGATGAAGGGAACTCACTTACCCAAGCTTTGAACAAGGTGGAAACGTTCGGTGACTATAGTGGTCTCAGAATAAACGAGTAAAAAAGCAAAAGAGAGGGAGACACTTTGCATGGGTTATGCTGGGTATCCCAGTTTAGATACCCTGGTCTGGAGATCACCAGAGATACTTCTAATTTTTGTGACACTAATTTAGACCCTATAGTAACCAAATTCAAGAAAGATGCTATTCATTGGATTAAACTATCTCTAACGGTTTGGGGCAGAATTAATTTATTTAAAATTATATATCTTTCAAAATTTCTGTACCCCCTTCAAAACGCCCCAATACTAGTGCTAAACCGGTTCTTTAATAATCTCAATAGTGAAATTTATATGGGCCAACAAATCTCCTAGAGTTGGATGGGCCACCCTTATAGCTCCATACCATATGGGAGGCCTAGCTATGCCTAATATGCAACACTACTATCTAGCGGGTAAGTTAACCTATGTGCATAACTGGCATAATGTGACATACAGGACCATGAAAGATCTGCCTGCTATACCGGAGGTCCTTATCACCCCAATTAGAGTATGGGACAAGGTAATGAAACAGAAGTCAGGTACTTCTAAAACTCCCTCCCCTCAATTCCAACTTCCAACAGTTTTTATATATTCCTGATCACCACTATTGGCCCCATATGGGAGTAAAATTGTTGTCCGATCTAATAGTTGAGGAGAATTTCCCTCAATTCGAAGCTCTCAAAAACAAAGTAGGGAACCAAAACATTCAATTTTTTCAGATACTTGCAGTTATGTTATTTGTTTAAGGTGCAGTTTGGTTCCCTCAAACTGGAGATGTGCAGAGCTGCATGGGAAGCTAGACTATAGGAGCCCACAGCTGATAAACTACTTTCCCAACTATATAAATTGCTTGCACAGGCTACGCCTTTGCTAAATCGAAAATTAAATGGAATAATTTAGTTAGCACGCTTAATGATGGACAATGGGAGGAAGCAACTGATCACATTTATGATTTTTTTGATTGCCACCAGAGATCAATTTATACAATTTAAATGTATCCACCAAGTGTATATCACACTATGTAAATGGAAAATTATGGGGAGATTACCCAATGGTGAGTGTCCAAATTGTCAGGAAGTGAATGCTGGTTTTGAACATATGGTATGGGAATGTGTACATATTAATGGATACTGGTCCGAGGTGATGGGGTACATAGATGAGTAGTTGGCCTTGCCTAGGGTTAAGTCTCCTGGAGTTTGCCTCCTGGGGGCAGTTGATGACATCATTCTCCAAAATGGTTCTAGGCAACTAATGAGAGCAGTTTTGTTTTATGCAAAAAAATTGATTGCCATAAAGTGGATGAGGCCTGAGACACCAAAGTTGGTAGATTGGATAGCACTGGTGAACAAAACTTTACCACTCATAAAACAGATATATGTAGCATTGGGCGCTCCCTCTAAATTTGACAATATTTGGACCCCATGGGTTGATGCCAATCCAACAGTAACACTCCCCAATTTAGCATGTCCAAGACAACCCCAACAGTTGAGATAAGGATTGGTACTCCTAAATGCAATAGGCTGGTACAGGCTATAGGTATGGTGATTGTCCTGCTATAATATACCTTTGTTAAATTGATGCTAAGCTGTAATTGGACTGTGAACGTCTTTGTCTTGTCTTATGTTTGTTAAAAAACAAAATAAAAACCTACAAAAAAAAAAAGAAATGTTCTTTAGAAGGTTTCAAATTCTTGGTTTCACCCTAAATCTGTTTTAGGTGAAAATGGGAAATACATTTCTATTTCACAATAAAGATTAGATGCAGGGCAAGTCCCCCAGTCACTGTAGGGATAATGAAGAACAGAGAAAACCCTTTCCATGTAAATAAGGCACCTACTTAATGCTATTGATACCTATTTCTGCAGGGAAAATAAAAGTAGCTCAAACAGTTCCAGAATATCAGTACAATGCTTCCATCCTAGTTTTGTCTTTTTCTTTGTTTCTATCCCTTAAAAACTTTTTTGCTTGTTACAATGTGTTATTGTCACCCCCTACAATTTAATGGCAGCTATTGCAGATAGGATGCAGAATCTATTGGAATGGGATAAAAAAATGTTCTAGTATCTATATATTGGGCAGAATACCCAATCCCTAACATCTTGAAAAGTAAAGCCTTATACTCACCTCTACTAATGGGTCATATTAATAATAAATAATAATAATTCACTGCTGTCATTCCTTATTCTTAATCTAAATGTTACTCTAACTTTTTGTATGCTGTACAGAGCAATATTTTGATGCAATTTGCAATTTTTAGTTATTTCACTTTTTACTCAGTAGTTCTTCAGTTTGCAGTTTTAGCAATCTGCTTGTTATGGTCCAAATCCCCCCGATTTGAATAAGAGACTCGAATATGAACAGGAGAGGGCCTGAATAGAAAGATGAATAATAAAAAGCAGCAATAAAAAAATGTGTAGCCTTACAAAGCATTTTTTTAGATGGGTCAGTGACCCCCATTTGAAAGATGGAAAGAATCAGCTGGAAAGTTGGAGAGTCAGAAGATGAAGAAGGCAATTAAATCAGAAGCTATAAAAAATAAATAATGAAAACCAAATAAAAGTTGCTTAGAATCAGCCATTCTATAACATACTAAACGTTAACTTAACTAAACACTACTATAGTTCATATAAACAAGCTGCTGTGTAGCAATGGCAGAAATTGAAAAAAGGCTATATGGCACAGGTTAAATAGTGGATAACGGGGGGCGCATGCGCGGATCAGTGTAGGAAAGACGCAACTTCGCTGAGCTCCGTGATCGAGCGGTATAACAGCCGGTATATTAGCCTCCATACAGCCTACTACAGCACCAGAGACTAAAGCAGCAGTGACAGGACACGATGGGGAAAAAGAAACTGAAGGAGCCCGTCTTCCCAGCGCGCGCAACAAGATGCCGACGAGCTGGAAAGCCTGCCATCGCGCTCACATGTCCCGCAGTCCCCCTCCATCTCAGCTATGACGGGTTCACGGAGCCCGAGTCCGCCACATGTGGATACGCAAGAGCTGCTTAATACTATTTTGGATGCCCCTCCAGTAACGGAGGACATCTTGCTACAGCATTTGAATACTTTAAAGGACTCTCTCACTCACACAATCACCGATTCACCGATTCGGTGGCTCAGGCCCTTACTACAGTAAAAGCAGATATCGCTGAATTGGGCGATCGCACAGATAAAGTGGAAAGCTCCTTAGATGAACTGATTGAGTCTTACAATGTTTTGACGGAGGAACATAATACTCTACAGGCAGACCATGCTCAGCTCAAATTGCTCTGCGAAAACTTAGAGAACCGCAACCGCAGAAACAATCTGCGCATTAGAGGTATACCTGATGCGGTCAAACAAGTAGAGCTCAAGGACTATCTGCATAAGCTGTTTACTTTTCTGGTCCCTGACCATCCTCCTGACCTGTGGCGTATAGACAGGGCACATAGAGCCCTAGGGGCCAGACCACCTGAGGTTAAGTTACCTAAAGATGTCATTCTATGTCTACATTATTTTGAAAGCAAAGATCTCATTATCCAAACTACTAGGAGTCGCCAGTCCATCCCTTTTCAAGGGATAACTCTCCAAGTTTTCAACGATGTTTCACCTATCACCTTGGCAAAGAGGAGAGCCTTAAAACCACTCACTCAACGTCTGAGGGAGAACAACATTCCCTATAGGTGGGGCTACCCCTTCAAATTGATAGCTGTTAAAAACAGCAGGTCATATGTACTGCACAATATCTCTCAGGCTAAACAATTTTTACTAGCCTTGGAACTGTCAGCCGCCGATGTATCTATACAGCCATTGCGACGACCGATCCCCAACAAGTTACAGCCCATCTGGGACAAAGTATCTGCTTCGCCTAAACATGGGGCTACCAATGGCAGGCCCATACAACCTCTCCCTCAACGACCACGGGATAGAACAACAACCTCCGTCGGAGACCTCCAGATGTCAAATGTTGCTGCTGGACATTGAATATTTTGTTGCGCCGCTGAGATGGGCTCAGCGAGGACCTGGACATACTTTTACCTACTCTGATAACCGAGACTAGTTCATACCCCGAGATAGAGTCTGAGGATTATTCATCGACCTCGGCTAAATCTACTCCATTGAGTGTATCTACTCATTTACATAGAAGGATAAGAACTAGTGGACTGTGACTCACAACTCTGCCGTTTGGCATTCTCACTATGATTGCCCATTACAGCTGTGGCCTGCAGATGAGTACACAAAATTTCCACGCTTCCTTCATATTCTGTTTTATTTGTTTTTTTATTACAGTTTTATTGTTTTTGTTTTGCTATGCTCTCAGTTTAGCACTAAGGTTAAATTTATGTTTATTGTTACACTTGTGGTACTTAGACTTGTGTCATCATACTAGGCAATATAATATGGAGGTGACCCTGAGAGACCAAGCACCAAATATTGTGAAATGTCTGCTTCCAGTGGGGTTCAAAAGAAAAACGTATGTAAATCGTGATGGCTAATTTTGTCTCTTTAAACCTTAAAGGTGCCAATTCCCCATTGAAACGGAAATTGTTGTTTAAAGAATTACGCACTTTACATGCAGATGTAGCTTTCCTTCAGGAGACGCACCACAAAAAAAATGAGATCTGGCGATTAGCTGATTCCAGATATCCTAAATACTAATTTGCCTCGAATCCGCAAAAAAAAGCAGGAGTAGCCATCTTATTGCGTAATACGGTTAATACACAAGGAAGTGGACATGAATGGTCATTATCTATTGCTGAATGGTGTCTTGGAGGGGGTTCGGTTCACATCTATGCGCCCAATAGAGGCCAGATTAGGTTCCTTAACAAGTTAAGTACGCATCTTAAAAAATATCTAGGGGACCCTGTAGTCCTGGGAGGGGATTTTAATCTGGCACTCTCACAGGTTAGGGATGTCCTGAGGGTTAAAACAACTACGCCTTTGAAGGAGTTAGAGCTTTCCTCACAAAGATTGCGTCAAATATTAAGGAAACTCCCGGTCCTAGATATATGGAGTGTGTCTCTGATGAAGTACATAGTTACGAAACGCGTCAGACCATGTGTTAGCATTTCTTTTTTAAACTGATGTAACCAATAAAGGATGAATTTTTAACCAACAATCCATGAGCGATCCTTTGACTTTGGAGTGCGCCGCGACGACTTGGATGTGAAGAATTAAACATCCCACACTAAAACAATATACCTTCTACTCTCACCCCCATAGTATGCATAGCCGAATAGACTATATACTAATTTCGCCCCAACTTAGTCATCCTGATATTAAGGCTGAGATAGGCCAAATAACTTGGTCCGATCATGCGCCAATCACAGTTCAAATACCATTGCAGGATCTTTGTAGGGTCAAGACCTGTCAATGGAGATTAAATGAATCCTTACTGGGGTCACCAGAGCACTTGAAACTTTTAGGGACAAAATTAGAGGAATTTTTCCAGCTGAATACTGGCTCAGTACCAGATTTCTCCACTGTATGGGAGGCCCATAAGGCTTTTATACGTGGTGAATTAATTGCCCTAGCTAGCCAGCTCAAACGCGATAAACAGGTAACACTGAGGGACCTCCAGGACTCTTTACACTTGTCAGAGCGACGATTTTTGAATAGGCCCACCCTACCACAGTTGGCTACAATTACTAGCTTACGCAATAAAATTAAAGATTTACAAACACAAGACGCAGAGAAAACATTGCGGTGGACCAAACAAAGGTACTATGAATATAATAATAGAGCACACACTATGTTGGCTAATAAATTGAAAGACCGTACAACACTTCAAAGACCACTACTGATCGACACAGGACATCGAATAGAGTCCAACCCTAATAAGATTTTAGACTGTTTTAAAGACTATTATGCTCATTTATACAATTTACCCACTCCAGTTAGAGACCCTATTCAACACCAAGTGGCCTTACATAACTTTTTAAAGCAATCTGGACTTCCCATTCTTACTGAACAGGAGCTCAGTCAGCTAAATGCCCAGATAACAGTTGAGGAGTTAGATTCGGTCCTCAAGGAACTCCCAGCCAAGAAGTCACCGGGTCCTGACGGTCTGACATATAAATATTATAAATGCTTTCCCAAACAACTGTACAGCAGAATGTGTGATTTATATAATAGCTATTTACAAGGTGAATCCATGCATAGAGATACTCTGAGATCATATATTACGGTCATTCCCAAGGCAGGACGGGACCACACCAAATGTGCCAGCTATAGGCCGATATCGCTTCTAAATGCGGACCTTAAAATTTTTACCAAACTCCTAGCGAATAGGCTAAATGAAATTCTCCCTCGACTAATTCATAAGGACCAGGTGGGTTTTGTCCGATTTCGGCAACCTGGAGATAACACACGCAGAGTAGTCGACTTAATTGATATACTAAATGCAGACAAAAGAAGTGCCCTGGCATTGAGTGTCGACGCAGAAAAAGCGTTCGACCGCCATTGGACATAATGGGTTTTTCGGGGTCCTTTGTTACGGCTCTTAGGGGATTATACTCTGAACCATTAGCGCAGGTGAAATCGGCGGGCCTGCTGTCTGAGACGTTTCAGATACGCAATGGGACGAGGCAGGGCTGTCCCTTATCTCCGCTGCTGTTTGAGCTGTGCATTGAGCCTTTGGCAAATAGGATACGGCTTAACCCAGATATTAGAGGAGTTCAGGTGAAAGGAAAGTCTTTTAAAGTCTGCTTATATGCGGACGACGTACTTTTTACGCTGACTCAACTCCTCACCTCCCTCCCGAATTTGCACCAGGAATTGAGCTTGTACAGCCTTTACTCCGGATACAAAATAAATAATGATAAAACAGAGGTATTACCAATAAATGTCCCCCCAGCTATGCTGAAGCTGTTGAAACTGAACTTCGATTATAGGTGGAAATCACAGAATTTTAAATATCTGGGCATCTTCATTACTGCATGATATGACACCCTTTATAAGGCAAATTATGGGGTACTGTGGAAGTCTCTGACGAGTGAGATACATAAATGGGAGAGGTTAAACTTGTCGTGGTTTGGCAGAATTGCCACATTGAAAATGACCATCTTGCCTCGACTTTTGTATTTCTTCGAGACTCTGCCAATAGCTATACCTAGACCGGCCCTACAGAACTTCCAAAATCTATGCTATAAATATATATGGGGGGGTAAGAGACAACGAATACGTAGGGGGGTGTTGCAAACTCGGCGGACACAGGGGGGACTAGATGTGCCGGACTTTTATACATATTATTTAGCCACACAGGTTAGGCAAACAATACAGTGGTCCTTTAAGTTTGCATATACTAAATGGATGGAAATAGAGAAACTAGTTCTCGCCCCGATTCACCCGAGCACATTACTATGGTCCGAACATACTATTAAATTAGCAACCTTGGCCCCGCGTACTATATCGTTCACAAAACAAATATGGTCCAAATGTAAACATAGATTGGTCCCGACGGATAGAACGAGCCCCCTTACTCCCTTCCTTTTTACTGAAGCATTTCCTTTAGGATTGGAAAAACAGTTTGTTCAGCTTTGGCAACATACAACTGCACATCAGCTTGTCAATTTATTTGACCTCCGTACAAGAGTTTCCTAGACAAACAACAGCTGATAGAAGGGCATGAGCTCCTTGGGCTCAAAGACTATATGTATTATCAGTTGAGGCACTACGTTAAATCCCTATGCTGCACTATGAAATTACCAGATTTGTCCCTATTTGAGAAATTGTGCATTTATGTCGGGGAGCGGAAGGGCCATATTTCCCAGCTATATAAGGAACTAATTTCCTATGATGTAGAAGGCCACCCCCATTTGTACATGCAACTCTGGGATAGAGATTTGGAAACTCTTATCCCCGTCGATCAATGGGAACGAATTTGGGCTAATGCTACCAAAACCTCCATATGCACGACTACTAAAGAGAATATTTACAAGGTATTGTTTAGGTGGTATCATACCCCAGCCCTTTTGCATAAATTCTCCCCCACTATACCACCGAATTGTTGGAGATGTGGCGCCTCACCAGCCACATTGTTTCATATGTTCTGGACATGTCCCCTAATAACCACTTTGTGGTCTACGGTACAAATATTGGTGACAAAGGCTACTTGCCTAGATTTACATAGAGACCCCCTGACTTACCTACTGGGTCATCCGGTGTTAGGTGTAGGGAAAAGACTGCAGAAAGTGCTAAACTGTATATTTACTGCAACGAGGTGTTTAATTGCAGCTCGATGGAAAGATCCCACACCCCCATCATTATGGGACCTGATTAATAGAATAGAACAGGTGAGACGTATGGAATATTTAACTGCTATACTACATAACACTTCATTAGCTACAGAGGAAGACTGGTTTATGTGGAACTCTTATTGCTCTGAACTCCAAAAGGAGGTATAGCAACCAAGAAGGACGTTGGGCGTTTAGACACTACTCTCTTTCCATACTCCATCTCTGTTGGGTGCCTCTCCCTCTCATGAGGAGGGGAGACCGGATAGACTCTTAACATTGGAACGCATTACGGATCTCCCTACGTTTATAGCACTATGAGGTGAAGTTAGCTTCTTGCTCTCAGATAAGATGCACTGCCCAGTACCACGCATTTTGCCTTTTCTTTTTTGAGTTGTTCTTTTCTGTTTAATTTTTGTTTACTGTGGATATTGTCAATGAATGACCATATACATCATGTATGTCTACATTGTATCTTTCTGAAACTCGTTGTGTACCGCTTTATTTGTTTCTGACTCTGTGAACTTCAATAAAAACACAGTTGAAAAAAAAAAATAGTGGATAACAGATAACATTATGTTCTACAGAGCTTATCTGCTGTGTAACCTGAGCCTTTTCTCCTTTGAATGACTGCCCCCATTGCTACACAGCATCTTATTTATATAAGCAATAGTAGTGTTTATGAAGTAAACACAGCAGTTTTGACAGTGCAGGGCAACACTACATTATATTTTTATTACTTTAAAGCAATTACAATTGTTGATGTTACTGGTCCTTTAAAGGTGAACCACCTCAGTATTCAGTATTCCTATTGGTCTGTTGGCTTACAGACAATACATATATTTTGATTGTAATATATATATATATATATATATATATATATATATATATATATATATATATATATATATATATATACAGTATATACTGTACAGGTATGTCTACCAGCAGCCCTTTCTGCTGGTTCTCCATGTGTTTCTAAAAGGTATTTACTTTCCACTTCTTATTTCCTAATTTTAGGTCCAGTTTACAAAAAAGGAGTCTGAATATGTGGTAAGCTACCTGTAACTTTATGGTAAGTTAGGATTGCCCATGAATTATATTAGTATGCTTTTGTTCTCTGGACCAGTGCCCCTTACAAGTACCACATTGACATCATCTCAGGCATCCCTGGCTTAGACATGGGCATTGGCAGTAGAGTAAATTTACCTCTGGAGAAGCCTGGGAAACTTAGGGGTCCGTTTACTAAAGTGGGGTAAATCTGCCTTTAAGTTTCCACATGTTATCGCTGAGAATATTTTTACACCAGAATATTCACAGCGACTAAGTTTACTAAACAGCGATGCACTCAGAAGTCATTGCGATCACTTGCGGTAACTACGTTAATGAACCAGCTTACGTTAGCGGTAATTATAGCGAGTTTCGACAAATTACGTTTTTGCGAATATGTATGCTATACATGGCGGTTATTATGGCAATTTTTACTGTGACATTTATGGCCAGAAATGCATCTTCAAAACTCATAAACTTTATTGACTGATGATTATACCATCCAGCAACATTACCAGAGTAACACCAATCAAACATGTATGCATCATATAAACCCTTCTGCCAATAGAATCATAGGAACAAGAAATGATACCAGTCAATCTATTTGCTTTATAGAAATGCACAGTTTAATGTAGCCAATCACATTGAAACCAAAAAAGTGTCGAGGCTGACGAATCCTTGGACTGTGATGCCCGCTGCCAATAAAACGCCTCTGAGCTGAAACTGCTGCTGTTGCAACAGATAGAACCAGAAGCCAAAACATCTGTCAGCAATAACTACAGATCTCTCTCCTGTCAGCAAAGAATGATGGGTAAAATAAACAGTATTATGGGATATTTCCTGCCCCTTGAGAATATTCTGGTGAAAAAATACTTTTACGCCACTACATAGGTGGCGGTAAAATATTGCGAATATTCTTGCGTAAATTTTGTCTTTTGCACATTTCATTGTTTAGTAAACCAGGCGTTAATATGTACGTAGCGTTATTTTTAGCGAATGCGATAACTGGCGAAAACCTATTTTTGCGCAAGAAAATTCTTCAGGTTAGTAAACTGGTTAGTAAACTGGCGAAAACATATTTGGCGACTAATTTGTCTATATTTTGTGCGAATATTTTTATCGCGCTTTAGTAAACGGACCCCTTAAAGTCAGATTTACCGCACTTTAGTAAACGGACCCCATAGAGCTCTTAAACTGCTCCTTCTTTTAAATCCATTCTTGTCACTTATGTCATTCATTTAGAAACTAAATGAAAAAAATACAAATTTAAACAATTCATAACAAACTCGATATTTGTATTTCAGGGACTGGAGTACCCAAGTCAGAATACATACAACGAATTGAAACCACAATGTGATACAGAAAATACAAATCCACTGTTAGTGTGTAATATGGAATGAGACTGTGTGTATAAAATATGTATATACCTTTATTGTCACTCTAAAATATACTGTATGTAATATAGGAAATGACCCACAGTAGATGGACCATAGAAAGGATCAAAACTTGATAAGAAAGTAACACATAACTATGGGGGGGGGGATTTGTGGATGCACACCTGAGGCCAATTTCAAAAAGTTTAGTTAGGGACCACCATGTGGGGTTTTACCTTGACGTGGTATAGTGGCTTATCAATATTATGATCATAACTTTGTAACAAAAAAACCCTGTTTCAAAATTACATGCACTTGCATATTTACTTGAATTACTTAGACAGGGCTTTAAACTTTTTGAAATTGGCCTCAGGTGTGCATCCACAACCCCCCCATAGTTAAGAAAGTAACACAACCGTACAATATTTGTGTTTTAAATACAGTAACTATATGAATAAACCCCTTGACAAAATTCACCACAAGCTCATTCGTCATTTTATCCTTCCCCTCTCCTTCATAAAGGGATCTGGGCCGTTCCACTGTCTGTATAAAGACATACACATAAATATATGGTTTATTTATTTTAATGTGGGATACAAAGCAACCAGATATTTGTTGGTGGTCAAATTTATTATTATTAGTTGTGCCTGTGTTTGTAAGATAATAGTAATATATAAACTACAGATGGTACTTTTTGCTTAGACAGCAACATAGTATAGATGTATCTAGTATAGGTAAATCTAAAAACAACTGGACTTGCTGAGTAATCAATGAAGACGTTTCACTACTCAGCCGAGCAGCTTCTTCAGTTCAACTGACTGGTGTGGGAAGTTCTCGGCATATAAACTCTTCCACTAATCCAATCACTACGGCACATTGTAACTCTTTAAAGAGGTGACATCTGAAGAAATTCACAGAGGTGTTGATTCTGTGTAGTTACTGTGATAGGATAACCAATGTGTCATGCAACTCCTAGATACAGGTGTTACTTGTGAGAGTTGCATGAATGGATGTGTGAAGTGTTCTAAATCTGCCGGGGTACAGATGTTAGAACAGCACTGTATGTAGCAGACAGGTGGTGTCGAAGGCCCCGCCTCTGTTCAGGGTTGGTTTCTCCACCTTGACATGAATCGTCTCTTTTACGCCTATTTCAAACCAGTGGTCAAAGGAGTTTCCCTTTTGTTTTAGGTATAGAAAGACAGTCGAGTCCTGCCCTGTAGAGTTCGCCCTCCTATGCTGAGCCATTCGCTTGGAGAGCAGTTGTTTTGTCTCCCCAATGTATAGACTCCGTATACCACATTGCTTTGTTTTTCTTTTGGTGTTGGATCCTTTGGGTGTACCCAAGTACCCAAGTGTGTTGCTAGGTTTGAAAAACCCAGGGACGTGGCGTTTGTTGAAATTCCTCCTGTGTTTCTCTTACACTCCAGCTACATATGGGATGACTATGTTTCGCCTACTGTGTGTCTCTGGGCGGTTATATGTGTAGACCCAATCCAACATAAAAAAATCAGTCAAATCCCCCTTTTATATCTATACAAAAATTAGTAGACAGGACATGAGATAACAATAAAAATGGGACAGAATTCTCAGAACTCTACAGATACTTATAGGGGAGCACCCAATATTCCTAATGCAACACCCTGATAAAGTGTACTTTACAGAGCTAAATACAGAGGATTTCAATGATGTAAGCCAGAGCTTTCTAATATGATATGGCCAGTGAACAACAGGGAGATTGTTCCTTCGCTCTGCCAATGCTAGAATAAGTTTGCTGGTGCCTCAATCCTCCATAAAGGGTTACCGCAATCCCATATTAGTCCATAAAATAGTAGTTAGAGGAAAGCACTCATAGAAGCAGATACTGCTAAAACATTTTATTATTGACTACAAATCACACAACATGTTTCGGGCATGGCCCTTTCGGGGGGTCTCCGACACTCTAAACTGTTCTAAATTGATACATTTAGTTGATATATTTCTTATCTTTGTCCCTGCTTAACAGAATCCATGAGTTTCATTACAAGCAAGAATTGATTAATAGATGGTAATACTCCAGAGATCCTGCTGAGAATTGTATCAACAGCACAGAATCTGCACCCGAATTACTGAGCTGCCAGACTGAAACACTAGAGACAGGAACCTTAAACTTTAAACTTAGATTTTGGAAAAATGGTAAAAAATAAAAAAGGGAAAGCAATTGAAAAAAAGTCTGGTGAACAATCTGAAAACAACTCAACTGAAAAAGTGTTTGGAAGATGAACATCCCCTTTATACACCGGAGGCTTTTTCCCAAGTGTTCGATCTTGTAAAACAATCAGGCAGTGCCTTCAAATTATTTGTTCAATACCTTTACTTTGAGTACCAAACGTGGATACAAAGGGGAGCCGTTTGTTCCCCACTTGTTCTTATAACATAGCAGGTCTCTCCAATCTGTCTGTGCACCATTTGTTTATCATTCTGTGATTTCATGTGTGTGTTTCACCTGTTGCTTATCTGGCCACAGGTGATCCATGTAAGCCATTAGTCCGGTTATAAAAACCCCCTACTCTGTAATGACTCATTGACCAACGTTGGTCTATTTCCTCATAGTTCCTGGGTGTGATTATTGTTTGATCATCTGTTCCTGACCCTTGCTGTTTTTGACCTTTGCTGTATCGCTGCCTGAACCGACACTTGCCTGTTATTCAGACTCTGTACCATGCTACCGGTAGGTTTTGATCCTGGCCTAGTTATCCTGACTATACTCCTGGTTCCAGATCCTGTACTAACTGGTACTTACCCAATCTGTTTCATGACTACTCTGACTGTTCCACCTCCTTTCTGCATACATTACAGTTCCCTTGTCTGCCCAGAACTCCCCCTTGGTTCTCTCATTTTAAGTCCTGGTGGCATCTGAGTAGCAGAGGGCTCCTCCCAAAGCAAAAGGCTGAGACTGGAACCTTGGAGTTTGCTCTGGGTTTTGGGATACCATACATTACAGCTATGAGAAATGTCTCTAGATTATCAAAATAATTTTTATCAAAAGTAGTCTAGATGTGGTTGCAGTCGGTCATGCGCCTGTTTCTTGTAGTCCTTAATGTCGGCTTCTCTCCAATGTGGTCTGGAATCGTGTTCGGGTACGATTCGGCGATGTCCTCTATTTCTCTACAGGATTGTTTGGCTCAATGGATACTGTGCACTCATTCACAGTATTCATTGAGCCAAACAATCCTGTAGAGAAATAGAGGACATCGCCGAATCGTACCCGAACACGATTCCAGACCACGTGGGAGAGAAGGCCGACATTAAGGACTACAAGAAACATCTGACCGCTGTCTGAAAGAAAGGATCGTATTCCTTCCAGCGCAGTCGGAAGCGCAAGTGAACCAGCTTTGAAGAGGCCGGCTTGGAAGGAACCGTTCCCAGCAGAGAGCGCACTAACACTGACCTATATGCTAGCCTTACACTAACTCCAGGTAAGCGCATTATCGGCTAATGGTCTAAACAAAAAGTGACGGTACTACACTATCCTGCACTTTCAACCAACAGGCGCATGACCGACTGGTATTAGACTAGTTTTTTGTGACACGATCTCTTCACAAATGTGAGTAGACCTGATGTAAAATAGCAGCTCCGTGTACAAAGGATATTATACCATAGAGGCTTTGTCTTCTTTTCCTATAGGAATCTTCATTGTATTTCCAGCGCACCTTTCATTTCCCTTTCGATATATATATATATGACTGTTTACACTGTAGTGACTAAAAATATACTGGGTATATCGGATTGCTATTTTAGCACTTTTTGTATGTTATCATAAAATATTGTAAAAATGATAGGACAGCTAATATTATACTAGTATATATATATATGATATAAATAATGGTATGAATATGAGTACCCTGTAAAGGTGTAACTTTAACGAGATAGAGGTGGGGCAAATTTCATTGAGGATGGGATCACACTGGTTTTAAATTTTGTGATGTATGTGATACTGCCAAAGACACTTATGACTAAGTACCGGAGGGTACGAAACTTGGAATTAAAGTGAAAAAAATTTAATCGTACAAATTTTTCTTATTTTTGCCAAATAAACACGAAAATCTTCGGATTATTGCACGAAACCCAGTGCAGATCAGTATATCTTCGGGACTTCTGTACAACCTCAGCAAGTCTGAATCGAGTTTTTTTCATTAAAAATTCGGATTTTATGGTAAAAAAAAACTTGAATTTTTCGAGTTTTTGGCATTCAGACTTTAAAGGGGTGGTTCATGTTTAAACTAAATTTTAGTATGTTATAGAATGGACAATTCTAAGCAACTTTTCAATTGGTTTTCATTATTTATTTTTTATAGTTTTATAATTATTTGCCTTCTTCTTCTGACTCTTTCCAGCTTTCAAATGGGGGTCACTGACCCTGCCTAAAAAAAATACTCTATAAGGCTAAGGGTTGCTAAGGGTAACTTGGATTTAAGCAACCAGATTACTGACATTGCAAACAGGAGAACTGTTGAATAAAAAGCTAAAAAACTCAAGAACCACAAATAATAGAAAATGAAAACCAATTGCAAACTGTCTATTTCATTCTAACAGTTAATTTAAAGGTGAGCAACCCCTTTAATAAATAACCAGGATAAACAAGATGTGAAGAACTGTTCAAACGCAGTGGGTTGCTGCAAACTTCAGTGCTTTATTTCACACGACATGTTTCGAGCATAGCTCTTTTTCAAGTGTAACATGAGAGAACCCAACTACCACAATTTAAACATGGAGCTCCACCCCTCATTGACAGAAATTGCAACTGGTGATACTACCCAGTGATTCTAACCATTCACATAACCAATGTGCAACTACACCTCACTCACAGCGGTACAAAATGTAAAAACAAGTCTTTTTAAAAACTTTTTTGAAACCAATGTGCAAGTCCCCATCCATTGGTGAATGTAGAATCTGAAATATAAAACCACAAAAAATTTTTAAAAACAAAATGCTGGTACTACTCATAAAGAGTCTACCCTGAGCTAGCAATAGTACTTCTTAGTACATCAAACGATGTCTCAATATCTTAATTATTAAAAGAAAACATTCTTACCCTTAAGTAGAATTTCACATTCATATATATGTAAAAGTATCCATTTTATCTATAAAAGGAGAAAGATCAGAAAGGTAAGGCTGTATGCATTATTTAAAACACATTATTGCCATTAGAGGAAACTACTGATGTTCCAGTGTTCATTTAACCCTTCTGGATGTAGACTATTCAGTTTTTTGATCCATTTTGCTTCTTCTTGCAGAAGTAATTTAGAAACGTTACCTCCTCTCTGTGGTCTACTAATCACCCCTAACACTTGCCATTTTAATTGAGATACATTGTGTTTGGCAAAGCTAAAGTGTCTAGAGATCGAGGTGTCAGATTGAGACCCTGCTTTGAAATTGCGTATGTTAGATTTATGTTCTTTTATTCGCTCTTTAACGGCACGTGATGTTTGACCTATATAAACAAGCCCACACGGGCACTTTAGCAAATAAATCGCATTTACGCTCTCACATGTGGCATAGGACTTCAATTGTATCGCCTTGCCACTAATGGGATGGTACACAATGTCCCCTTTTATAATCGATGCACAGCATATGCAGTTTAGGCACGGAAAAGTGCCTTTTTTTGGTGGTCCCTTAAAGAGCGACGATTGTTTTTTTATAGTACGTAATTCAGCTGGGCATAGCTTATCCTTTAATGTCTGTCCCCTTGTGTAGCAGAATAAAGGAAGCTCCATGCAATGTTGTTTTAAAACCTTATCTTGTTGCAATATGGGCCAACATTTTTTAACTACTTGTTCAATTTGCATACTAGCTGATGAGAATTTACTCACAAAGGTTAACCTTTTAGTGTTTTTGTTGTTAATGGGTATGACTCTCTGATTAAGTAATTCACTTCTAGACATTCTGCCAACTTCATTGGCTACTTTTTGTAAGTTGGTTAAATTGTACCCTTTAGTTGGAAACCTTTTAATAAGCATATCAGCTGACTTCCAATACTTGGTATCGTCTGATGATATGCGTCTTGCCCTCAAAAATTGACCTTTTTATTTTTTATAGTTTTATAATTATTTGCCTTCTTCTTCTGACTCTTTCCAGCTTTCAAATGGGGGTCACTGACCCTGCCTAAAAAAAATACTCTATAAGGCTAAGGGTTGCTAAGGGTAACTTGGATTTAAGCAACCAGATTACTGACATTGCAAACAGGAGAACTGTTGAATAAAAAGCTAAAAAACTCAAGAACCACAAATAATAGAAAATGAAAACCAATTGCAAACTGTCTATTTCATTCTAACAGTTAATTTAAAGGTGAGCAACCCCTTTAATAAATAACCCCTATAGACTTACACATGCACAAACATTCAGTCAGGGTAAAGATTTGGCAGTACATCTGTGCCTGGTGGGAAACAATAAACGGTGGCTCCCAAATGCAGCAAAAACAAAATAAATAAAAAAAACTCAATAAGAAAAGTAATCGACAATCATTGTAGTTATGGTAAGCAGGCAGAGATAAGGAAAATAAAAAAGAGAAGTGGTCAGATAGAGTTTTCTTTGACATGAGATTTAGTAAGAAATTACATAAATTGCAGGCATAATTTTCAGACAAAAGTTCTGCAAGAAGACACTTTGCACAATGTAACAAAAGGGATATATCACTATTTTTAGTCAATACAGTTAAAGCCCCTGCTTGTTGTGAGGGGTAATCTGTTGGCTCTGTTCCCCAAAAGAGGGTATTTTTGCATTTATTACTTACAGACAAGGATACCATATGCTTTAAATGATTATTTTGATTCTTTAAATTATTCTTTAGATGGTACTTGTTATATAATAGGTTAGGGCTGGACTGGTTGGTATCTATAGATTGGTTGTAAATGTATGTACTATACACAGTGAATTGAACGTAGAATAGATTACTGTTTATGCAAGTAAATTCTACAAGATATTTATTGGTGATAAAACACAACCCAATATAAGTTTTGGATCTGTTATCCAGAAAGCTCTGAATTACAGAAACCATTAGACTCCATTTTATCCAAAAAAAATATTTTCTAATATTTTCTAATAAAATAGTACCTTGTAATTAATCCAGGCTAAGATATAATTAATCCTTATTGGAAGCAAAACCAGTCTATCGAGTTTATTTCATGTTTTGAATTATTTTCTAGTAGACTTAAGGTATGAAGGGGAGGTCTGTGACGTCAGTGGGCATGTATGTGACATCAGTGGGCGGACCCATGACAACAGTGGGTGGGGCTATGGTGCGGCAATCAGCGATTGGTCGATCACCGTGTCAATCAAGGGAATCCTGCCCGGTTTTCCTTATTTGGAAAACCGGGCAGGAAGTATAGACCCGGGCAGCCCCTCAAAATACCGGGCTGTCCGGGTCAAAACCGGACAGGTGGCAACCCTACTTGTAGTATATATGTATTTATATATGTATATATATATATATATATATATATATATATATATATATATATAGATATAGATATATATGTGTATATCTATCTATCTATCTATCTATCTATATATATATATATATATATATATATATATATATATATATGTATATATCTATCTATCTATCTATCTATCTATATATATATATATATATATATATATATATATATATATATATATATATATATATATATATATATATATATATATATATAGCCAGCTAGATGTCGGCACAACTTGTATAAGAGTGAACAGTGCCCGAGTGCAGTAGCCTGAAACAATAAATGCAGGACCAAAAAAGGCTTGCACTCACAGGTCTTATGAAAAAACCTGTGAGTGTTTATTTAGCAAAATACGACTAACATTTCGGCTAACACTCTAAGAAAGGCTAGAGAAGGCTTGGAGAAAGGCTAGAGTGCTAGCCGAAACGTTGTCATATTTTGCTAAATAAACACTTTTGTTTTTTCATAAGACCTATGAGTAAGAGCCTTTTTTGGTCCCATATATATATTGTAGCATGGTTGTGAAAATCATAGATGGAAAGTATATCCCTCCCAGAATCCTCTATGAAGCAGTGCAGAGGGATGTGACAATGAGGCACTGAGTAGCAGGGAGATAATTTTTTATTTTTTATTTAACAGTTTTTACAAAAATCGTACAATAGCAAAGATATAAATAGATAGAATAAAAAAAGTAGATGAGAATAAAGTAGAGTAGATTAAGAATATATAAGACACAAGCTACCTTGTAGCTGTACACTTCCATAATTCGCTTGCTTAAACCGCAAATCATCTCTTTAACTTTCAAGGTTACTTAAGCCAGTTACAAATTTTATTACTCCGACTGACTCACTTGCCCCATCCCCAGGTCAATCATGCTTATATACAGAAAAATCCTCCATTTGATCCTCTTTCAACCTGACATCCCTTTTATACCGATTTGTTTAGAAACCTAACCCATGGTTCCCAAATTTCCCAGTATTTAACACTCCTATTATGAATAATATGTGTTATTTCTTCCATCTTCCTAGTATCCTCTACTACCTGCTGCCACTCCATGCAGCTGGGGGGAGCTGACTCCTTCCAGTGTCTTGGGATTATTGACCTAGCCGCGTCCAGCAAATGTAAGGTGAGTGGGTCCCTTAATAAACCCTTTTTATCAATATCTAGGCTTAACAGGATCAAAGAGACATCTTTCGCCGACATATTGATGTTCGTTATTTCTTTTATTACTTTCAAAATATTAACTTGCAAATCCTTACACTTATACCATATATGCGCGTGTGTCCCCCTCTCCGTAGCACATCTCCAACGTGAATCTGTAAGTTCAGGGTACATCCTATTCAACTTAGCTGGTGTGAGGTGCCATCTAGTAACTATTTTGAAATTCATTTCCCTCACTCTTACCACTCTAGATGATTTGTGGGCTTGTAACTGGATCTTATTCCACATCTCGGGGGAGATCTTGATGTCTAATACTTTTTCCCACTCCCTGCGAGCTGTGTCTTTCCCCAGAGAAATATTTGATAATATAAATTTATATATAATGGATATTGCTTTATTAGGGACCTCTTTGCTTTCCAATAATTTTTCCCATTTGGTCAGTTCTCTGTCCCCATCTTCCTCTTTAAATTTATAAATATAATGTTGCAATTGGCGGTAGTTCCATGCATCTCCAACATGGTTTCCCCATTTCTTTAATATCTAATACTGTGGTTTGTCTTTTAAAAGGAAAGTTATTTATTAACCTCTCCATTATATTTTCTGGGGTATTGATATTCAGAATTTGGGATTTTGTAAGGTTAACCTTAAAATTTGATAGGGTTCCAAAATATTCTATAAGTGTTAGAAGGCAAGGTAAGGAGAACATCGGATTAGAGACAAAAATTAGCATATCATCAGCGAAGGCTATTGTTTTATACTCTTTCTCTCCAAACTTTATTCCCCCTATGTTTGCCTCCAATCTGATATGTGAAAGTAATGTCTCAGTCACCAGCACAAATAGCAGTGGTGATAGCGGACAGCCCTGCCTGGTTCCATTGCAAATATATACTGGGTCAGATAGTTTACCAGTCAACTCTTGCGTATGGATCTTTATATAGAGCTAAAATACGATTTATGGTGATCTCCCTTATTCCAAATCCTCTCCAAAAACCGCTTTTTCCAAAAATGGCCATCCCACTCTATCAAATGCTTTTTCAGCATCTGTTGTAACTAGTATTGATGAAGGTTGAACTTTGTGCCTATCCATTTGCCTTATTTTCAATAATGATAAGATTTTATAGATGTTATCTTTTCCCTCCCTTTTAGGTATAAACCCAGCCTGATCATCATGAATTAAATCCGGTAAGTATCTTTTCAGTCTGTTTGCTATTATTTTAGCGTATATTTTTAAATCTGTGTTTATTAGGGATATTGGCCTATAGCTTTCACAGAGCTGGGGATCTTTCCCCTCTTTTGGGATAATAGTAATGTTAGCTTCTTTTGCCTGTTTATGAAACCCATGAGTTCGATCAATAGTATTGTAATAGGAACACATCAAGGGTATTAGTTCTATTTTATACATTTTGTAGTACAATGCACTGAAACCATCCGGACCCGGACTCTTTTCCACTGCCAATGAATCTATAGTGTCACTTATTTCTTGAGGTGTAAAAGGTAAGTCTGTCTTTCACTCTTAAAGATGGTAATTGGGCTTCCTCTATAAATTTATCCATTTCCTCTAATTTATCTTTTTGGTCATACCCTTCCTGTAGTCTATATAATGTTTGATAGTATTGCTGAAATGTTTTGGCAATATTATGTGTATCATAATAAATCTTTTGGTCCTTACCTTTTATTGATGTAATATGCGTAGCCCTGTTCATTTTTTTTCAATCTTTGGGCAAAATATTGATTACATTTATCCCCCAGTTCATATCCCTTCTGTTTACTATTCATATATGCTTTGTATGAGCCCTGGTCAAGTATTGCTTTCAGTTGTATTCTTTTCTTTTCAAGTTGTTCTAATATGTCTTCTGTCATTTTTGTTTTATGTATCTGTTCCAATTTAGAAATCTCTTTAATTAAACTGTTAATTGGTTTCTCTTTTTCCTTATCAACTGGCCTCTAAGCACACATATCTTAGTTTCCCATAATGCCGCCAAACTAACATCTGGTCCTGAATTCTCTTTGAGTATTTGTTGTAGCATATCCCTGATTTTATTCTTTGTGTCTTTTCTGTGTAATAATAAATTGTTGAACCTCCATGTGTATTCTTTATCATTTATTTGAGGTAGGTCCAACCTGAAAGATATTGGGTACTGGTCTGAAAACAGATTTGTTGCATTTTTGACCTCTGTAACCCAGTGGAGCCTCCTTTGTGAGACAAATAAATAGTCTATCCGTGTATAAACCTTATACTTTTTTGAATAGTGTGTGTAATCTTTAACTTTCGGATGTAGAACTCTCCAAGTGTCAACCAAACATAAATCTTCCATTTTTTGCTTTATACTTTTTATCCCCTTATAGGATATTTGGCTTTTCCCATTGGAAGAGTCCATTATTGGGTTAAGCATCTAGTTAAGATCCCCTCCCATTATTACTAAGCCTTGCTTAAAATTATTTAACTCTTCTAAAAACTTATTTAAGAATTTCACCTGTGCTGTGTTAGGCGCATACACATTTGCTATGGTTATCCTGAATGCCCCTAGGTTCCCCTTTATAATAACATATCTGCCTTCTTTATCTATTTTCCTCTCTTCGAGTACAAAGGGTAAGTCTTTGTGAATCATTATCAAAACTCCTGTTGCTTTCTTCTCAGGGTTATTACTGTAATAAATCTGTGTATAGTGTCTATCCATTATACTTGGGGTATGACCTTCTTTGAAGTGTGTTTCTTGCAGCATTATTACTGTATATGTGCCTGAAGTTTTTTACATGTGTTGAGGATTTGGCTACTCTTAACCGGTTCATTCAGCCCATTTACATTATAGCTTAAAATTGAGCACATTCACTTTAAAATACCTTATTATGACGTGTACCATTGTAATTTTTATCACTTGTCCTATATCATCTACTCTAAGAAAGTTATAGTCCACCCAGAAAAAAATTTGGCCTATGGCCACAGAGAAAATAAACAAAAAATGAGATATAAGAAAAACAAGTTAAAGGATTGAAAAAGATGAGATATCCCACTTGCATGGTGGGAAATTAATATGCCGCCTCAGACTTATAGAGGATATATCCTCTTGCTGTTCCCCAAGGGCGGCTAGGTGTGGCTAGGCGCAATTTTGTGGGGAGTTATAGCTGCCGCTTTGCTATCTCCTTCAAGAGACAGCCGGGTTCTTACTCCATTTAAACCTAAGCCTATTTGGGTTGTTTGCCAGAGCTTATCCTTTTCACCCCCCCTTTTTTTTTTAATTTCCATTTTGATCTAACCTTTTCCCTCTGCCTTCTTTTTCTTTGATCTCTGATATAAACCTTGCTACTTTACTACCCTCCCTTAACCCTCTTCGGAAAGGAAAAGAAGAAGCAAAAGATCTTACATTCCATACCAATGTTACCCCTCAATACTTCAAAGCTGACTTGGCTCACGGGGGCATCTCATGCATGCGGGTATGGCAAATCGCAGTCTTCCAGGGTTTTCAGTGAACTTACTATATCGGTGCCCCATCCCCCCTTCTCCATGGTGCTTATCTCCCTTTGTTTATTTTTAAATTGTGTAGCCCTTATCACGCTTATCTGATATCTTGTACAATAACCCGTAAAAAAATTACTACTGCCCCTATTGTGTTGCGTTTGTACGCCTCAGGATTTCCTGTGGTTTGTGTGTTTTATGTGATCTTTTATTGCTCCTGCCCTCTTTAGGTGCCTGCTGTGCAACCCAACCCCACTCTAAATGTGTTGTACTTAATCAGTACTTATCTACACCTCCAGTGTACCCACTGTTAATTTTGTTACAACCTTCTCCACTCTCTATACCACTGTGTGGGAGACTCTCTACCCCCAATGATATATATATTTTAGCAGTGCGGTGTTTGTTTTCCCTGGAAGAATTATGCTATTTGCCCAACCACATGTCTAATCCTCCCCCCCTCCCCTTGTCGTGCATATCAAAAGACCATTTAAAAAAAAAACAGCAGCAACAAACAGTAATTCACATGCACATATCTGTACTTTATTTTTCTCCCACTCTTTCCTTCCTTAATCTATTTGGATATTTATGTAAAGATAATTAACATTTCATTACGACCCCCCCCCTATGCATAGTAAACTCAGTTCAGTTTGTAACAGTTCGAACACCCAGTCTCTGAAAGTCATTCATATTTACCCATCCTGCGGGGTGCACTCTCCTTCTAGTGTCTTCTGCTTGACCTTACAGGACTCTCGCTGAGATCTCTAGAAGTCGGGGTACTTGATTTCTTTTTGGATACTTCGTTCTGTTGCCACAATCCCTGCTGTGCAGGGCCCCAATCAATTTCACAAGGTTCTTCTGTTTTCCATCCTGGGAGATCCAGATCAGGCAGCTTCATCTTCCTCAGAAATCTCTCTGTGTCCTTTGGGAAACGAATCGTCGCTTGTTGCCCTTCGCTGTTTGCACTTTAAGAGAATGGAAACCCCCATCTGTACTGTATGTCTTTATCTTGAGGGCTGTTGTCAAAGGCTTCAGTAGTCTGTGTTTATTTAATGTGCTCCATGAGATGTCTTGAAAGAGTTTCAATGAAGAATTTTCAAAGTTAATTGTACCTCTCTCCCTTGCCTTCCTTAATATTTCTTCCTTTAATGTAAAACTTTTGATGCAGCAAACTATATCTCTAGTTGCATTTAAAGGTGCTGATTTCGATTTTTGGACTCTGCGTGCCCTCTCGATGTCGGTTTCTAGCACCAGTTTTCCTTCCAAAATGTCTGTGAACAGTTTACTTAAGGCTTATTTTATATTCTCTTCTTTGTCCTGTTCTCTCATCCCTCTAACTCTTATATTGTTTCTCCTTCCTCTGTTCTCTTGAACTTCCATCTGTCTTTGCAGATCTGACAACCATGAGTTGTGGGATAACACCGTCTTATGTATTGTTTTCTGATTAGTAATTATCTTACTTTGAAGCCTTTCCACCTCCTCCGTTCGGTTCGCCAGAGTCTCAATCTTTCTTCTGATCCTTTAATTCCTCTTTTATTGTGGACGTTACTTCTTGCAACATTTGTCTTATGTCCGCTTTGGAGGGCAATTTAGTCAGGTACGAGGCTATGTCTGTATTTCCCTCACATTCACTTTCATGTTCTGAGGATTTCTGTTGTATATCAGCTGATTCATCTAGTTGGTCTTTTGCCAGCATCTTTTTCCTTTGCATCCCAGCTGCTTTCCCTTTTGTAAACATTGGAGCAACTTCTATTTGCCCATATGTTTGTTGTTTTTATTTGATTTCTCTTTCTCGCTTTTGGCTTTTTGCGATTTCCCCATCCTCTTTTCCTCCCTTGGCTTCCCAGCAAATACCAATTTGCTGTACTTATGTGCCTTTATAGCGAGCCGCCTTCAACTTCTAGGGGTTTAAAATGCAAATACTGTTGTAATATATTAATGGAGTAAGGTAGATAACTGCGTAGCCGTGAAAATTAAATGGCCGTGGAGCTTGGTACTAGGCAGTGATACTGGTTGTGTCTTAGAATTTAAAATACAGTAATTTCTTTCCAATAACACCTTTTATGTGTAAGGAGGTTGTGAGGAAGTTATATAGGAGTATAATCAGACTGTGGACAGGGTAAAGGCAGGGTATTTTTCTCAAAAGCAGCGGTTATCTAACATCCCAAACCAGGTGCTGTTAAGACTTAATCTTGGAGCCTCTTTAAGCTTTTCACAGGTCTGGAGGTCAACCTACCCTCAACCTTCCCTGCTTACCCTTTCTTGGCTTTCTTTGCTGCTCCCCTGCTCCTCCTGGACGCCTAGATACTTTAGCCTCTGAGCCTGGAATGGAGGCCCCTCTAGGCCCCTCCACGTTTTTCAGGCAGCTCCAGTCATCCAGCACCCCTACAGCTCCTCCATACCGCTTGTGGGGCTTGCGGGCGCGTATTCCTTTCACTCCGCAACTACTTATTGCGGGGTGCAGGCGCTCCTGCTCCCGCCCGTCCTCTCTCCTCCCTGTCAGTGGCGGATGGCTATCGCCGCTCCCCCAGCGATGCGTATAGAGCTCCTCCTTCGTATCTGGCCACACAACGGCTTGGGCCTTTGAAGCTCTCTCGCAACCTCTCTCCTCTACCGCCGAGCTTCTCACAGCCGCTCTCCTCCGCTCGTCGCCACCTGGACCTTCCGCCTTGCCCCCCCCCCTCCACGGCCTCTACAAGGTATTTTATTTATATCCCCTTTGCGCTGTTTAACATCCTCTGGCCCTGGCTTGTTCCCCCGTGCTTAGGTGCATGCAGCCATCTTGCTGACGTCACCCCTAGCAGGGAGATGATTAGCCTCACCTGGAGTAAAAAGGTGGCTGCTCTCTGCACTGTCTGAGAGAGAAAGGAGAGCTACTGGGGCTGTGTTAAAAGTGTTAAAAGTTTTCAGTGTAACTGAATGTGACCTGTGTTGTTGAGCATAAGGACTGTATTGCTGGACACAAGTTTTGACAAGGAGATATGGGGTGCCGTTTGTCCCAAATACATTCTGTATACAAAACTATCCCTAATACACAGAATGAATGTCTGTCATGGTATATAAGTATTTGTGATATAATGACATCCGTTTGTGCACTAACCAGATTTTGTTCTTTCTTTAATAGAAATAAGTCTTTTGTATATTTTTTTTATCTGTGTATGGTCACAAATACTTATATAACATGAGAGACATTCATTCTGTGTATTAGGGACAGTTTTGTATACAGAATGTATTTGGGACAAACGGCACCACATAGGTGAGTGGGTAGAGCTATGATGGTCTCATTTGTGATGTATGTCTCAGATGACATACACACACACACACTACAATACAGAGGAACCTTATTTGTATCATTTAATTTCATGCTTGACATGCAATACTGCACCTGGGAAAACTTAAGACCTTCTATTACACATGGTGTAAACAGGGGCATCATACGAGTAAATTAAAAAGTGAATAAATACATCAGTGCTATGCAGTTTCTAAACACAGTTGGAATGAGGAACCTGTCCTGATGTGCTTTTAAATCAATGCACCTTGAAATTGTGCATCAGTGGGTTCTCAAAACTCCTGACCCCTTCCCAAGCAGTTGCAGATTCTGATTCCCGTTTTTATACCCCATTGATAAATAAGCTTTCTGTATAATTTATACAGGTATGGGCAATATTGTCCAGAATATTTGGATTGCAGTACCTTATGGTAGAAAAAACATTTAAGCATAAAAAAAACAAACAGGATTTGTTAGCCCCACTAGGGATCCATGCAGCTTTATTGCCATTAATAGCCAGGTATTTTATTATTACAGAGGTTAAAGGAAATAACAAATAAAAAAAATGTTTTTAAGTGAGATGCCCTTCTTTTCATTCTGAGCTTTCTGGATAGTGGATTCTGTATATATATATATATACTGCATTGCATCTTTACTGTTATCGAGTAGATTGTGCAGAAAAGTATTGCACAATAAGATGAACAATTTCCTGCTGGTTATGATAGAATATTAAGATATTCTGATGTTGACATGCAGAATAAAAATACTTCGGACTTCCTCATATAGTTAGAGACTAACACGATGGCCAGAGAGAAAGCAACAGCAGCCCAGGCCCTTTGCATGAGGGGATATCTGCTCACAGGTAAGTCACTTACTTAAGGGGGTTGTTCACCTTTGTTACCTTTTAGTATGATGTAGAGAGTAATATCCTCAATCAATTTGCAATTGATTTTCATTTTTTATAATTTGTGTTTTTTGTTTTTTTTTAGTCATTTAGCTTACCCTAGCAACCATGCTTGATTTGAATATGAGAATAGGAAAAGGGCCTAAACAGAAAGAGGAGTAATAAAAAGTGGTAATAATAATATATTTGTAGCCTTACAGAGCATTCGTTTTTAGATGGGGTCAATGACCCCCATTTGAATGCTGGAAAGAGTCAGAAGAAGTAGGAAAATCATTAAAAAAAAAGAAATAATTAAAGGACCAGTAACATCAAATTTGTTTTTTAAAAAAATTTGTTAGTACACAACGAAAAAAAACACCAACACGAATTATACTTTTAAAAAAGCAAAGTCTTTATTAAGAAATAACTTACAGAAACTCCTGTCTTGTACAGAAACGGCGAAAGGGTGACCATCCATTGAGCGGCACTTGATTTCTCCTCCCTGGCTCTCTGCTGCTTGATCTTTTAGCTGCCACATTCTGTGCTTTCTGTAGTACAGCAGCGCTTCCAGCATTCTGCAGATCTGCGGTGCCTTGCTCATCGGTTCCAGCTGCGGTGCAATTACCAACATCCCGAGGTGCCTTCTGCATTCGCTAATTATCCCAGATGTATGGGTACAGGACGGGAAGGTCTGGACATTAAAAGCCGGCTCTGGATGCTGCTGCTGCCCTTCGCCTCTTGAGCCAGTTGATCTCTTACTGCTGCCCCTGCGCACCGGCACCGTATCTTCCTGGCCCAGTCTTCCCTCTTGCTGGCTGCCCGGGAACAACTGCCGGCGAATTGCTTTTGTTTTGCAGTAAGAGATCAACCAGCTCAAGAGGCGAAGGGCAGCAGCAGCATCCAGACCCAGCTTTTAATGTCCGGACCTTCCCGTCCTGTACCCATACAGTACATCTGGGATAATTAGCGAATGCAGACGGCGGGGATGTTGGTAATTGCACCGCGGCTGGAACCGATGAGCAAGGCACCGCAGATCTGCAGAAAGTTCATGCTGGAAGCGCTGCTGTACTACAGAAAGCACAGAATGTGGCAGCTAAAAGATCCAGCAGCAGAGAGCCAGGGAGGAGAAATCAAGTGCCGCTCAATGGATGGTCGCCCTATCGCCGTATCTGTACAAGACAGGAAGCAGAGTTTCTGTAGGTTATTTCTTAATAAAGACTTTGCTTTTTTAAAGTATAATTTGTGTTGGTGTTTTTATTCGTTGTGTTTTTAAAAAAAAAATTGACGTTACTGGTCCTTTAAGATCAGTTTAAAAGTTGCTTAGAATGAGCTATTCTATAACATACTAAAAGTGACCTTAAATGTGAACCACCCCATCTCTGTGTTCTTTGTACCATATATAGGAGCAATGGATCCCCTACTGTAATTTATAAGACTATTAGAAGAGAGTTATGCAAACAAGTACTCCTGCAGTTGGTCTGAGCATCCATGTCATTGTTGCCGGGCATGCAGCTCTGACTGTTCCAGTGTTAGTGTCAATGAAATACCAAATGAGCACCTTATCAGAGCAGCACCCATAGTAAGGCTGGATGATATCAGCACCATTTGAAAATACACAATACACAAAAAACATAAATATCTTGTAAAAATAGTGTTTAGTGATGTCATCGGTGGCAAGTGATGCAATTTGTGTCACTAAAGTCCTGAGAGTATTAGAAAAAAGAAATAATATACCCCTTGGAAAAGATTTATCAAGGGCCGAATTTCGAGTTCATGGGAATTAATTTAAACTTGGGTGAATAGGATCGACCGAAATATTCGAATCGAATTTGATTCGCGTTTTAAAACTCGATTCCAGTTTTTTTGTTCGAAAAAAACCTCAAATGTCAGGAAAGCAGCAAACATAGGCTAAGAAAGCAATTCGGCAGGTTTTAGATGGAAAATAGTCAAATTTTGAATTCTTAAAAGGCCAGTGTATGATAAATTTTCGAAAATTTAATTTGAATATGTTAAAAAATATGTTAAAAAATTCTAATCAAATTTTAACAATTCCCTAGTTGAATTTGACAGTTTTGGCCATGAAAATTCGAATTTCACATTTCAAATTTTTCCTTTCGACCCTTGATAAATCTGCCTACTTGTGTCTTTATAAGGTCAGAGAACTACTAGGTGGCTTGTAATCTCATTATATTTTATTACAATTAGGATTACTTTGTTCATCATTTACTGAGTACCCAACTTGTGCTGGAGTCTCCTGAATTAATCTCACTCCTTTCTCCGTATCAGCTCTCTTCAGTGTCTGGATAAATCTGATCCATGGAATCACAATTCAACTGAATCCGAAATATCCAGTAGCCAATCAGCCTGTCACTTTCAGTGTCAGTGGATTCAGGGGGACGGTTCTTTCTTTCTCCTGGTACAGAGGTTTACCAGTTGACAATTCCTGCCTAATCTTAACTTATAATTCATCTTCTAATCCTAAAGAAACACGAGGGCAACGATACTCTTCTCAGTTCAGCGTCCTTCCAGATGGATCATTAAAGATCTCAAGCCTTTCTTCTTCATACAGAGATTATTACACAGTGCAAGTACAGGCAGAAAGTTTAACCCAAAAAAGTATTTACCCGCAGTACTATGGTGAGTACTCCTCTGAAGCTCCAGTGACTTGCTTAGTAGTGATGGGCGAATCGGACCCATTTTGCTTCGCCAAAAATTTGCGAAGTGGCAAAAAAATTGCCAAAATGGATTATCTATAGGCGTCGATTTTTTTTTGATGTACAATTTTTTTTAACCCATTGGAGTCCATGGGCATCATTTTTGCTGCAAAACTCTGAGAAAAATGTCGCTCGTCACTATTGCTTAGTATTTTTATTAGCTATACGGTACGTGAAATTAATTGCTTCTTCCGAATAATCATTGGCTTGCTACAAACCATTAGTAATGATCCTTGAAGTGGTAATTTCAGGGGTACAGTCATGGAAAGCAAAGCAGTATGTGCGGTGGCTGTGAGCAGCAAGTCTGCACTGCATTCCAGTAAAGGACAAGTGGGTTATATGATAAAAGGCATTACGTTTTCCCAGTAACCCATAGTAACTAATCAGCAGGTAGCAGTTACCTGTTTAAAAGCAAACATCTAATTGGTTGCTATGGGGTACTGCTCCTGGGCAAACTTAGAGCCTTTTATTATTATATGGAGGTAAGTCTTCAACAGCCTCCATCATCTCAACTTAAAATTTTTTGCAATTTCACGCAAAATTTGCGAAACGGCGAAAAAATGTGCGAAACGCTCCCGTAAATTTTTGCGGCGGTTTCGCAAATTTGATTGCAGACGGCGAATTTGCGCCTGCCGAATAAATTCGCCCATCACTATCTGTCACCACAATGTTATAGGTTCCTGGGGGCCTGATCAAATGTTGAGTTGTAAAAGCGAGTTAGGGGTATGATATATGAGCCCAAAAACAATGATTTTTTTTGTTGTTACTTTATAGGGAACAATTGTCATTTTTTACCTTCTAAAGCAGCTCTGGGAGGGGGGGGGGGGTTGCCGACTCTGTTAACTGTTCTAAATTGAAACATTTCTTATCTCTGTCCCTGCTGAGCAGAATCACTGGGTTTCATTAACCCTTTCCCTGCCAGCCGTTTTGTCCTAGATGCGAACATCTTCTGCCAAGCAGTTTTTAGATATTTTGCACTCTTTCACTTTAAGGGCCTTTCCTGGGGCAGTCTTTTAGTTTACCCAGGAAAACAATATATTGTATATTTTTCAGGACAATATGAACTTTCAAAATATGCAAGAATTTTGGTGTAATTCTACTTCTGTAAAAAAATATAGGCTTCTAAGTGTCTAATAAAATGAAAAAAAATCATGTTTCACAAAGAACAATCACATATATCAGAAAGATCATTTATTTTATGTACGAGAACACAGACGATTTGGAAAGGTCTATGTCTCCTGAAAGCGGCAATACCAAATATAAAGAGTTTTATGGAGATTTCTCACTTGTATAGATCAAAATCTACAAGCAGTACACTAGGAAATTTCCAAAGCACCGCTCCCCAAACGGCATACTTCTGATTTCAAGGCCAAACATTCCACTAACAGTAGGTTTACCCTAGAAAACGACCCATTATTAGAAAGAACAGATTCTGGTGAATCAAAAATGGGTAAATAAAAATCTTTGTACTCTAAACTACCAAGTTGCAATTGTTTCCTAAAGTTATAACGTTTTATAGAAATTGGTGATTTTTTTTAAACATGACCTCAAAGCTTCCACTCTACAGCATCATATCTCCCACACATCATTAGGTATCAATGTAAAACACCCCGAATATGAAAGCCTGGGGTACAATGAACAGTTTGATGCCCAATATGTATAGGTGTACCCAAGCATGTGGTATATAGGGGTCCTAAAATGTAGACACCTCATTTGAGCTATCAGTTCTGTAATTCCAGATACTGAAAAATCAACACATTTACATAGTTTGGGGGGGGGGGGGCAAAGTTAGAAAAAAGTACGTTCACCCCAGAAAATCATATATTTTTGGAAAGTACACATTCCCCCGAATCCAAATTGTGTATGCATGTCTTTCTACTCCAAAGTACCAAGCCGCAAACCATTCCTAAATTTGGTGATTTTGGCGACATTTCCAAAAATCACTACAAAATTTCTATCCTGAAGCATCGTATTACCCACATACTTTTAGGTATCAAGAGAAATCACCCCAAATATGAAAGCCTAGGGTCCTCTGAACAGTTTGATGCCCAATATGTATAGGTGTACCCAAGCACGTGGCATATAGAAGCCCCAAAAGGAAGACCCCCATATGGTCTGTCATTTCAGGTACTGCAAAATCAACAAATTTACATCGTTTTGGGCGGGCAAAAGTAGAAAAGGGTAAGTTCACCCCAGAAAACCATATATTTTCGGAAAGTACACATTCCCACGAATCTAAATTGGGTATGCATGTCTTTGTACTACAAAGTACCAAGCCGCAAACCATTCCCAAATTTGGTGATTTTGGTGACATTTCCAAAAGTCACCTCAAAATTTCTACCCTGCAGCATCGTATTACCAACATACTTTTAGGTATCAAGAGAAATCACCCCAAATATGAAAGCATAGGGTCCTCTGAACAGTTTGATGCCCAATATGTATAGGTGTACCCAAGCACATGGCATATAGAAGCCCCAAAAGGAAGACCCCCATATGGTCTGTCATTTTAGTTACTGCAAAATCAACACATTTACATCGTTTTGGGGGGGGGGGGCAAAAGTAAAAAAGGGCAAGTTCACCCCAGAAAACCATAGGTATCAAGAGAAATCACCCCAACTATGAAATCCTAGGGTCCTCTGAACAGTTTGATACACAATATGTATAGGTATACCCAAGCACATGGCATATAGGGGCCCCAAAAGGAAGACCCCCAGATGGTCTGTCATTTCAGGTACTGCAAAATCAACACATTTAGATCGTTTTGGGGGGGCGGGCAAAAGTAGAAAAGGATAAGTTCACCCCAGAAAACCATATATTTTCGGAAAGTACACATTCCCACAAATCTAAATTGGGTATGCATGTCTTTGTACTACAAAGTACCAAGCCGCAAACCATTCCCAAATTTGGTGATTTTGGTGGCATTTCCAAAAATCACCTTAAAATTTCTACCCTGTAGCATCGTATTACCCACATACTTTTAGGTATCAAGAGAAATCACCCCAAATATGAAAGCCTAGGGTCCTCTGAACAGTTTGATACACTATATGTATAGGTGTACCCAAGCACGTGGCATACAGGGGCCCCAAAAGGAAGGCCCCCATATGGTATGTCATTTTAGTTACTGCAAAATCAACACATTTACATAGTTTTGGGGGGGGCAAAAGTAGAAAAGCGTAAGTTCACCCCAGAAAACCATATATTTTCGGAAAGTACACATTCCCACAAATCTAAATTGGGTATGCATGTCTTTGTACTACAAACTACCAAGTCGCAAACCATTCCTAAATTTGGTGATTTTGGCGACATTTTCAAAAATCACCTCAAAATTTCTACCCTGCGGCATCGTATTACCCACATACTTTTAGGTATCAAGAGAAATCACCCCAAATATGAAAGTTTAGGGTCCTCTGAACAGTTTGATGCCCAATATGTAAAGGTGTACCCAAGCACGTGGCATTTAGGGGCCCCAAAAGGAAGACCCCCATATGGTCTGTCATTTCAGGTACTGCAAAATCAACACATTTACATCGTTTTGGGGGGGTCAAAGGTAGAAAAAAGTAAGTTCGCCCCAGAAAACCATATATTATCGGATAGTACACATTCCCGCAAACCCAAATTGGGTATATATGTCCATGTACTCCAAAGTACCAAGTCTCAAGTCTTTCCTAAATTTGGCGATAAAAGCAACGGTTTTTACATTTTTGAAAGTAGCCTAAAAATATTGCAATTGGTCGCATTTATCTCACCCAATTTCTTTCATACAATTGTAAAATAACATAAATATTGATGCCAAGGGACTACTGAACAGTTTGATGCCCGATATGCATAGATATACCAAGGCAGCAGGCATGTGCGGGCCCCAAATAAAAATAGTGAATATGAGTTTTCTCCGCTGCCGATTCGCCTTCTGTAAACATAGACCATTGACTTCATATATGTGCCTCAAGACCCTCCTAACAGCAAAGACCCCCCAAAACCATATGTTTTTGGAAAGTACACATTCTGACGAAAACAACCAAGATAAAGACGTGTTTCTACACCAAACTACCAAACTGCAAAGCTTTTCTAAACTTAGAGGTTTTTACAACATTTCTGAAAATTGCCTAAAAATGTTGCAGTTTGCCGTTTTACGTACAAAGAAAAATCATCCTAAATATGGACGTCAGAGGTCTACTGAATAGTTTGATGCCCAATATGCAAAGATTTACCAAAGTATGTGGTGTGTACAGACCCCAAATGAAAAACATGCATATGAATTTTTACACTAGCCAACTAAGCTGCTGAAAACAGTACCCCAACTGTGCGTTATGTGTTGTAAGACTCCCAAACTGTAAAAAGCCCCCAGAACACCATATATTTTTGGAAAGTACATATTCTGACAGAACAAACATAGTAAAATATATCTTTCTATACCAAAGCACCAAACAGCAAAACTATACTAAAGATACATAAGGAAAAATAATGCAGGGATAAAATTGCAATAAAACCACAAAAATTGTGTAAATCAATGAAATAACAAAATGACTGATCCAACAGTATAATTAGTGGCCAAAATCGATTACCCAATAGTCATACTGCCAAAACAAATGGTGTTTAGGGGTAAAAAAACACAAATTAGTAAAATGAAAAAGCAAAAAAAAAAAAAAGCCCTCTTTGTGAGTTTTTTGTGTATACATGTGTATACACTTCTAAAAGTGGTGTGACAGTGTGTATATAAGTGTGAAATAAGTGCAAATAAGTGTACATAACTTTACAAAAAAATAAATAAATAAATAAAATCTTTACTAAAATGATTGTGTAACTGTGTATAGATCTATACCAGTGTAGTGTGTATGTATTTTGTGTGTAGTGTGTAGGGTTGCCACCCGGCCGGGCTCGGTATTACAAATTTACCGGCAATGTAGCTGCCGGTAAATTTGTAATACGATCAAAAGGAGCCCTCGGCCTGCCCTCAATCCCTGCAACTTACCTTTTTTTTGCCTCTTCTAGCGTCCGCGGGTCTCTGTCGCGTGGCCCCGTCCCTTTTGACGTCACGCCCCACCCCTTTTGACATCACACCCCACCCATTTGAGGCCCCACCCACCAGCAGCCGGTAAAAAAAATTATAAAAGGTGGCAACCCTAGTAGTGTGTAATTTGTAAAATAAAGGCCACTTACCATTGCTGGAGCAGGAGGGATAGTCCGCGGGTCTCCGTCGCGTGGCCCTGCCCCTTTTGACGTCACGCCCCACCCCTTTTGACGTCACACCCACGCGACGGAGACCCGCGGACTATCCCTCCTGCTCCAGCAACGGTAAGTGGCCTTTATTTTACAAATTACACACTACTAGGGTTGCCACCTTTTATAATTTTTTTTACCGGCTGCTGGTTATTTTTTAATAAAGACTTTTAAAGTTATATTTTAAAAGTTACATATGTCTTGGTGGGTTTTTTTTTTCGTTCTATACAAACAAATTTGATGTTACTGGTCCTTTAAAGGGGTTGTTCACCTTCCAACACTTTTTCAGTTCAGTTGTTTTCACTTATAAAGACTTTGCGATTTTAAAGTTACACATGGCTTGTTTTTTTTTTTTTTTTTTTTTTTAAATTACGTTACTGGTCCTTTAAGTGAACCCTATAAAGAAGCAAGGCTAAGCACTATTATACCATTCGTGGCATTACACAATCACTTCTTATATCCTCCTACTTCATTATATTTTATAATACAGACGTTTCAATGCATCAAGCAACATTATAAATCACTAATTAGGGATGTAGCGAACCGCCGATAATGTGTTCGCGAACGCCGTTCGCGAACACCGGCAAAAAATGCAAACAGTTCGCGAACAGTTCGCGAACTTCGAACATCCGAAAATCGTTCGATTCGAACGATCGAAGGATTTTAATCAATCCAATGGCTTCGATCGTTCGATTCGAACGAAAATCCTTCGATTTTAGCGATCGAATGGTCGAATGGTCGAACGATTTTGACGCGAACGCCTATTGGCGAACGTCGCGCGACGTTCGCGAACTTGCGGCGGACGCGAACAGTCGAAGTTCGCGCGAACTAGTTCGTCGGCGAACTGTTCGCTACATCCCTATCACTAATTATAGCTGTCATACATACCTCCCAACATTTTGGAAGTAAAAAGAGGGACAAAAATTTTTTTTCTGCACCTAGCGCAGCAATTTTTTTGACCACACCTATTTCTGTGACCACACCCCCTAATTACCATGTTTGTTTTACAAAATTTGGCAGTTTATGAAAGTTTGAAAATATTTCTCCTTATCTAAACTGTGTTTTTGTGTCTCAAAATTGTTACCAAGTATCTTATTTGCACCTGTTACCTGTTCTGGGCTCTCTGCTAAAAGCCAATTAAGTGAGAAACTTTGTTTCTTTTTCTGGCTGTTCAGTGCAGAGAAAAGAGGGACTTTCCAGTACAAATGAGGGACTGCTGGTTGAGCTGTCAAAAGAGGGACTGTCCCTCTGAAAAAGGGACAGTTGGGAGGTATGGTCATAGTGATAATAATACATTACTAAGCACAGTAATAAGCACATATTTTAAAAGTCACTCATGGCTCCTCTGTATTACATGCACATTTTTGTATTATACTCTTTTTATTTTCCAATGTAAATGTGAAATAATTTGAAATAGTCCCTGTGTTGTTGCTTCATTTACAGTACCATTGACTCAGCCAGTGATCAGCATAGCCAACCCACGGCCAGGGGAAGGTGATAACGTTACCCTTTTGTGCAAATTAGAATCAAAGAAAGCAAAAGTCTCCTGGAGCAGAATCAATGGCAGCATTCCTTCTGAAGCCACATTTGATGCAAACAACAGAAATATGAATATTCCCAGGTTCACACAGTCACATATTGGACAGTACCAGTGCACAGCGGTAAATAAAGTCAGCAAGAATATTAGTGACCCCTACACACTGTCCTTATACAGTAAGTGATATTTCATTGTGATTCCCATACACACAGCTACTGTAGCTGTACATACTGTAAGTCACTGCAAGTCTATTATTATTACATTTATTTTATTTATTTTGACATTTCCCATAACATATATTGCAAAACAGCTCTTTTGACCAAATTGCGTTATTGTGTGTTTCCGATTTAATAGATAATGAACCTCGTTCAGGCAACTCTGCGGCCTTTACAGCCGCCATCATCTGTGGGTGCATCTTGGGGACTGTGCTCATCATCTGTGCAGTGCTCCTACTGTACAAAAAATATATTCTTCCCCTAACAGGTGAGGCTTGAGATAGTATTGAGATAATAGAAGATTGAGATAATAGAAGTGGGGATAATTCCCTCCAAAGTAGGAGTATACAGGGAGAACAGCAATGGAAACAGATGCCCCTACACTATAGGGAATGGGTTAGAAGGGTGGTTCATCTTTAAGTTAACTTTTAATATGTTATACAATGTCCTATTCCAAGCTGGGCTGGGTTCATTATTTATTTTTTACAGTTTTTGAATTATTTTCCTTTCTCTTCTATATATTTACAGGTTTCAAACGGGTCACTGTAGCTAAAAACTGGATTACTCTGAGAGCTTACAATTGTTTTTATTATTGTTACTTTTTATTCCTAGTCTTTCAATTCATTCCCTCTCCTATTCATATTCCAGTCTCTCATTCAAACTATTGCCTGGTGGTTAAGGTAAACAAGACCCAAGCAACCAGATTGCTGCTAAATTAACAAACCAGGGCCGCTGAACAAAATGTTAAATAACTGAAAAACCACAAATAATAATAAAAAAAATTAAAACCAATTGCAAATTGTCTCAGAATATCACTCTCTGCATCATACTAAAAGGTAACTCAAAGGTAAACAACCCCTTTATGAATGTTAGTAGCATAATAAGAAGAATACTTTTATTTCAGATAAACAGAGCAAATGGGAGCCATGTATAGCAGCAGGGACTTGGAGGAGGGGGTGACATGTATCAGGCTCACCTCAATAAAGGTTCCCCTCGGTCAGTATATTATTGTCAGGGGAGTTATATCTAGGGGAGGAGTTGGTTCTCAGTTAGCGAGATTTGTTTACCCAACATTTAAAGGGGTTGTTCACCTTAAATTAACTTTAAGTATGATGTAGAGAGTGATATTGACATTTTTTTTATTTGTATTATTTGTGGTTTTCGAGTTATTTTTTCCAGCAGCTCTCCAGTTGTAATTTCAGCAATCTGGTTGCTAGGGTCCAAATGACCCTAGCAACCATGCATTGATTTGAACGAGAGACTGGAATATGAATAGGAGAGGACCTAAATAGAAATATGAATAATAAAAAGTAGCAATAACAATAAGGGGCAGATTTATCAATTACATTCCAGGTGAAGTTTCGAAGTGAAGAACTTCGAATTTCGAGCTATTTTTTGTGTACTTTGACTAGGGAATAGTCATACTTCAATTTGAAGTTGAAAAAATAGGTCGAAATTCGATGGTCGAATTTTTTTGAAGTACTGCCTCTTTAAAACTTCGACTTCAACCATTCGCCACCTAAAAGCTGCCGAAGTGCTGTTTTAACCTATGGGGGACCTCCTACAACCTTTATGGAGGCAATTGGGGGAGTTTGGGAGATCGAAGGTCGAAGTTAAAAAAAATTTGAAGTAGGTCGAATTCGGCCCACTTCAACCCCAAAAAACTTCGACCACCATTTGGTTGGTCTTTTTAAATTCGAAGTTCGAAGTTTTATTAACTTTGACCTTTGATAAATATGCCTTATTGTATCGTGTAGCCTTATAGAGCATTTGTTTTTTAGATGGGGTCAGTGACCCCCATTTGAAAGCTGGAAAGAGTCATAAAAAGAAGGCAAATCCAAAAACTATTAAGAAAAAGAAAAAATGAAGGCCAATTGAAAACTTGCTTAGAATTAGCCATTATATAACATAATAAATGTTATCTTTAATATGAACCACCCCCTTTACGGTAGGTAGCTGAATAACATGGCTGCATCCCAAGTTTTTTTTTAGTTTGTTGTTTGGCTAGTTGTCACTCATGTTGTCTGTACTGAGTATTTGTATCTATCATTTAGGACAATCAGGTGACACAGAGGAGGACCCATCCCAAATATATATTAACATTCTCAATACTGCAGGGGTAAGTGATCACTGTACAGGCAAGTAACGCTTTGCACTACCAAGTACTATGCATAATTCTCCCCACTCTATCACTGCTCAACATATAACAAGACAGATTATATATAGTTTACATATATATAAATATACTGTACTTTCTAATATGAATGGGCACATTTTTTCGCCTCGTTTCGCTGAAAAAATGATGCCCATAGACTTGTATGGCTGCGTGCGTCAAAAAAAAAAAAACTCGCATCAAAACAATTTCGCCGCGCAACATCAATTTTTTGACGCCCATAGACTTTAATGGGCGTCTGAGACATTTCGCCGGTGGCGATTTTTTAACGAAACGGGTCAAATTCGCCCATCCCTACTTTCTAACACACAAAGATAAGTGGAGAAGAGGACTAATCAAGACAATACATTTGGCATGGAAAGAATTCAAGTTGCTGAAATGTCTGAAAAACAAAATGCCATGTTTAGTACAGGACCTGTTAGACAGATACATTAACCCTTGCAACACTTTCCACTCTCTCTACCTCTGTTTATAAAGGCAACTATATTTCTATGCAGGGATAATGAAAGCAGAGCAAAGAGTAGCCTCTTGTCTCTTTCCCTGTAAAAAGACACCTTCCTAGGGCTATCAATTCCTTTTGCAGGGGAAATAGAAATAGACAGCAACAGTTTCAGCTCTGTATATATGTATCTACCAGCCACCCTTTCTGCTGGTGATTAAGCCCTCAATGCATAAATAAAAAGCATTTTCCTTCAATTTCTTATTTACATATTTTAGGTTCAGTTGGCAAAAAAGGAATCTGAATATGCGGTAAGTTACCTGTAACTCTATAGTAAGTTAGGCAACCCTATGAATTAAATCACCACTTTTTTCCCTGGGCCAGTGTTCCTTTCCAGGAAAAAAAAAAGCCCTGGCAAGTGCCGTGCCAACATCTTATTCCTTTTTCAGGCATCTCTAGCTTGGACGTGGGCATTCACATTAGAGTAAATTCACCTCTGGGGAAGCCTGTGAAAATTGTGGCATGGCACTTAGTTTTTTCCTGGGGTCAGTTCCCCTAAAAGGAGCCCCAGCCAAAGGCAAAAACATATTGGATAATACAGAGGATACTGGTTAAGGAGACAATTCTGTCCTTTTATTACCCACACCCAAAGCATAGCGAGCAAAGAGAAGGGTGGATCACGAGGAAACTAAATAAAAAAAAAGACAAAAAATGATTAACAAAATTAATTTTTCTATTTCAGACACTGGAGTACCCAAGTCAGAATACGTATAGCGAGCTGAAACAATAACGTGATACATACAGTTGGAGCATGTGTAAAATATGTATATAAAATATGTATATGGCCATAAGACTTGATAAGGAAGCAGCACAACTTTTTTTTTTTTTTACAAATATTTTTGCATTTTAAATTACTTCAATAATAAAACCCCTAAACAAACAAGGGTGTCGGCATTTGTATAAATCAGTAAGCAATAACCATTTCCAATGGAAGACACTTCTAGTGTAACAATCAAATTGAATAAAGGGTAAGAAGAGGCCGGTATTACATTTATGTTTCAATAGTTCAAAAGATACATATAATACACAAAAGCCATGAATATCTTGTAAATTATATCCTTATAAACGGTGAGTTCTGATGTCATCAGTTATAAACGGTGAGTTCTGATGTCATTTCTGTCACATGACTCTCCGAAACTTGTGTATTATAATAAATAAAGTACCCCCAGTTGCAAAATATGAGGATATTAGAAGTTACCTCGGAGTTCCATGACCTGTATAAAAACACTTGGCCTTCGGCCTCGTGTTTTTATATGGTCATGAAACTCCTCGGTAACTTATAATATCCTTATATTTTACAAGAGGGGATACTTTATTCACTATATATCCACCATGATAACAAAGAAAATCTCATGTTCACATATAACATATTTAACATACTCATATACTTCAGTAGTGTGATACACCATCTAATGTCTGTGGGGCTATTAAAGGAGAAGGAAAGATACTGAGGCCACACTATTGCAAGCTAGAACTCTATGTTTATTCTGTAGAATGCTTTACCATACCTGAGTAAATGCTCTGGAAGCTCTGTCTGTTTGTTTAGTATACAGCTGCCATATTGGCTTGGTGTGACATCACTTCCTGTCTCTCCCTGCTCTGGGCTCAGATTAGAGCAGGGAGGGGAGTAGGGAAAAGGGAGAAGGAGAGGGACAGAGGAGCAAACTGAGCATGCTCATGCCTGTGCCTTGAAGGTTTTAGCTGAAAGAAGGAAGTCTGATACAGAAGGCCATGTGTAAACAACAGAAAGAAATGCAGTGTTCAGAGCTGGGCCACACCGGGCAGGTGCCCTAGGCCGGCGCACATGCGAGAGGTGATGCCGGTGCGCATGCAAGAGGCAATGCCGCAAGAAGAAGCCGGGGAGTAGGGGACCGGACGTGGGGTAGGTGATAGAGCAGGTATGTGCATGGCGCCCCCCCCCCTGCTTTGCACCCTAGGCAAGTGCCTACTCTGCCTACCCCTTGGCCCGGCCCTGGCAGTGTTTCTTTTGACAGAGGACTCAGAGCAGCATTACTTTGAGGGTTTACTGGTGTAAAGAAAAAACTCAAGATGAGTTAAAAAAGAAATGAGGGAAAGGTGGAAAACAAAGACCAGAGAAAAAGGGAAAGAATCAGTAGCATAACTACATATACAGCAGACCCCACAGTCTCAGGGGGGCCCGGACCGCAGGTCTCCTGTATCCTTTTCCCCTCCCCCAGCCGCTCTCATACTTTAAACTGCATCAACAAGAAGAAATGCACCGCAAGTATCGAGTGGGCCAGGAGGCGGTGGAAAAGTGGGAACTGTTCACGCCAGACCCTCCAAAGATTTTCTGTGCAGGGGGGCCTGGCTCTTCCAAGGTAAGCCACTAAAAAGAATTCAAGTAAACCGTCAGAATAGTGGGCCATTTTCCTCTCTTTTCCTTTGCTTTTTAAATTGTTTATTAATGACCTGGAGGTGGGCATTATAAATACTGTCTCTGTTTTTTTGCTAATGATACTAAACTGTGCAAAACTATACGGAGCTTGCCACTTTGCAGAGAGAGTTGACTAACTTGGAAAACTGGGCAGAAAACTGAGACATGAGGTTAAATGTAAATAAATACAAGGTTATGCCTGGTAAGTGCTAGCTGCTGATGGTTACTATGGATAACTAGACAAGTAGAATGCGTATGGCCATTTATTACATTACCTACTGAACATAGTCTACAATTTCTATCCTGATGGTTTCAAATGTTTTGCCATGTTGTGTCTGTGCCAGTTATATACATGTATTAAAGCAATAAAATGCATGGTTTGTATTATTAGTTATAATTCTATTTTTTTAAATACATGGGGGCAAATTCACTAAAAGACGAAGCGCCTAACGGTACCGTTAATTCGCTAGCGTAGCGCATTTTCGTTAATTCGGAAACTGGCGTAAATTCGCTAGTGTTACTTCGCACCCTTACGCACCCTTTGCTCAATGGACGTAACTACGCAAATTCACTGACGCGCGCATTTTTCTGAACGCTACCTTTTACACCAGACTTCCTTCGCCACCTCAGACCAGGCAAAGTGCAATAAAGTAGGTAGGGATTGCTTAAAAAAAAGTTAACATTTTTCTATGTCCCAAAAAACTCTGGCGTTTTTTCTTTTTTAATGGGTGATAGGCTGAAAAAGATCGAATTTTTTTTTGGGGCTACCCTCCTTCCCCCCTACATTTCCTAACTCATGGCAACTTAACTATACAGTGGGCACATGTGTAGGGCAAAATAAAAATTTTATTTGCTGTTTTGAAGGTTTCCCAGGCTTGTGTAGTGATGCTGCATATACCTCCAAATTAATCATCGCTAGCGTAACTTCGCAACCTTACGCTTCCCCTGAGCGCAACTTCGGATTTTAATGAAATTGCGTAGCGCTGGCGAAAACTTGCCTGGCGAAGTGCGGTGAAGCGGACGCAGGCGCAACTACGAATCTTAGTGAATTTGCCCCTTGGTGGGGTCTTAGTATAGTATATTGTGAATAAGAAAAATAGACAGAATAAAAGAAGATAAAGCGACAAAAAAGATTAAATTCTGAAAGGTAAAAATGTAAGATACGCACAGGACAGACCAAACAGAAGTAGCATAACTGAGTCAGTATATATAAGGAGAATGTATAGCAACTATATCCCAACACCCACACTCTCAGCTCTTCCCTTTCCTAAAATGGTCAGGGGTTCTTACATAGCCTTTGCCAGCAGAGGGGGTGAACCTACAAGACCAGTGCAGTTCCTGAGAGCATGCTGCAGCAGAACACGGTCTATGAGACGAGCTAGAAGGTAAATAATAAAAAATGGCCACAAGGGGGTGCAAAGCTCTGCATTATTTATAATATTTATAATAATCATTATACTGACTACCCTCCCACTAGATGTGGCAGGACCAGAGGAAACATAGGTTAACATGCAGAATATACAAAACTAAAGTAGGCTTCCTCTTACTGTTAGAGAGACACACCATGGTCAGACAGAAAACAACACCAATGCGGGCCCTTTGCATAAGGGGATATCTGCTCACAGGTACAGTGCCTTTGGTAATTTACTTACGCATATGCTCTGAAATACACAGGGAATAATGTCCTCCCTACTGTAAAATGTAAAAAGAAGATTATTAGGTATATATACAAATTTCATTATATTCATGGCTCCAGTTACTTGGCTATATTGAGGTAGTATTGCTACCAGTCTATTATCTTACTAGCCTGGTTACTAAGAAACATACTGTACTTTAATTGTACACTTATTTTATAGACTGCTGTGTCTCCAAGCAACAATTACTTTAAAGCACTTGTGCATGGCAACGAGGATGCCTCCTGCTGCGCTACTAGAAGTGACAGGTGCCAAAGCACTTGAAGTCTCTTCATCTATGGCCATTTTCCCAACTAACTCTGACCCTAATAAGCACATAAATTTCCCAAAACTTCAAAACAAATAAAAAAAAGTCGATTTACCTTTATTTTAAGTAAGAGTATAACATTAAGTACTGCAGACAGAGTGGCTGCTGAAGGGGTGACAATTAATGGAGGCCTGATTGGGACCCTTGTTGTTGTGTTGTAGGCTTTGGCGTCCTTATGTCATGAGAGCATTTCATTATGTTGGACAGAAATATTATTGGAGCTAATGAAGAGTTCATATTACTACAGCAAGATGTAAAGGCCACTGGGAAAAAGCCAACAATCAACCTACTTCCTTCCATAGTGGTAAAATCAAAAGTGGTACAGCCAGTACTTAATATGATCATCGCTCCTCCAAGTTCTAAAGCAGTGTGTGGAGTTGTTTCTCACTGAGGTTAGCCACATCGATGAACCTGACACGCTACTTTTTTGCCCTTTAGAACTGATGAGCTGATGGTTTTTAAGTACTGCAGACACCGGCTGTATAAGGATTGGTGCAGGCTGTAGCATGTGCGAGCAGAGAGAAGGAAGAAGTGATCTGCAGAAGATCATGTTTTTTTTTTTAAATAAAAACTGTACAGATTTTTTAATTTAAGTATATTGAAGATAGGTTTCTTTTTCAGCTGTGGGCATGATAATGGGATTTTATTTTTTGACTTGACATTCATTTTAAATAGAAGTTGTCTGAACTTGATAGAAGAGTTTCTACAGATCCAGGACTTAGTCAGCTTGGGGTGGGCTTCAAGTGATCTTAAATGATTCATTGAATATTGTGATTCCCTTCTATAAAAACATTGGTGATGCTTTAAACCTCTATTACCCCTTACTGGGTACATTACTCATTAGATAGCATTTTGAGATCACCCCTTGGTTATTGTCTAGAGTGTTGTTTGGCTCAAAGGTGAACTAAAGCCCCCTACAGAGCCCTCCCTTAGTCTCCTAAACAGTACCTCTTGTTGCCATTTGCAGTAACTTGTTCTGAAAAGCAGAGCAGTGGTTGGTGGGTATGCAGGGCCAGAACTAGGGGTAGGCAGAGTAGGCACGTACCTAGAGCGCAAAGCTGGGAGGGTGCCAGGCACGTACCTCCTCTGTCGCCTACCCCAAGTCCGGTTCCCTTCTCTGCCCGTTTCTTCAGGTTTTTTTGCGCTTCTGCACGTTCCCTTCTCTGCCCGTTTCTTCATGCTTTTTTGCGCTTCTGTGCATGGGAGTGAACTTCACGCATGCACACTATATTGCAAATGCGCGCATGCGCATGCGAATGCGAGCGTAAATTTGCGCATGCGCACACCAAACAGGCGCTGCGACTGCCCGGCCTGCCTAGGGCGCCTGCCCAGCGTGGACCACACTGACACTAGTTTTAATTAATCATATGTATCCAAATATATATAATTCTCTGTGATCAACTCTTTTTAGTAAAAAGGAGGTAGGGCATTGTTTTTGCTATAGATGGGGTATCCATCTTAATGAAAACTATACCCCCAGAATAAATATTTCATCAACTTATTATATTATATGTTGCCTACCAAGAAATCTCATCAAACTAGAATAAATATATATATATATATATATAAATATTGCCTTTTTACATCTTTTACCTTGAGCCCCCATTTTGTGATGGTCTGTGTGCTGCCTCAGAGATCACCTCTAACTGTAACTGGAAAAAATGTGGGAGCAAAAGACAGAACTTTGTTTGTTAATTGGCTCATGTAACCTTTAACATTTATGTGTAGGATACGGGGGGGGGGGGCAGCCCTTAAGACAGTAAATGGCAATTTTCTCTTTAGGATTACCCAATAGCACATGCTATTAAAAAAATTTATTATTATGAAAATGACTTATTTAGATGAAGCAATTTTTTATATACAATCTGTTTTATGCTATTTATTTTTTTATGGAGACCTACATGGGTATAGTTTTCCTTTGAATCTTTTTATTCATATATATGTAAAAATCTGTTTTTCAGAGGTATTCAGAAATTTCCTTTGTAACAACCATGACAATTCCACAAACCTGTAAAGTACCTTGTACGATGCCTTTGCTTGGATAACAATGACCCAGTGCAGAATCTTATTTTAAGACATGCAAGAAAGCCAATCATGTTTAGGTCATATTTATGCAAAAATATTTCTGCACACTTTCAAGCTCCCCTGCGGGTATTTGGAAGCATATTAATTACAGAAGTGAGACTATTGTTTCACTTCTGTAAGTTCACCTAAGAAAATGCACCTAAAGTAAAGATCACGCAATAGTGACTATATGTTGATAATTAAAGTATGAAATCTGGTTGATGTTAAAGGGTAAATCATCCAAAGCATGGCAGTAACTTTTAATGATAACTTAGTAGGGTCTCTCTGCCTGAAATCAGCAGCCTCATATCTGCTACTTTATTTAATTTCCATCCAGAGATTGGGCCCCCTGCTTGCTCCCATAAAGCTGAGAGAGCGGTGCATTTGAGTCAGAGACTCCTTCTGCTTTAATGTGGTTGACACAGTTTTGTTTCAGTGTATCATACCTCCCAACATTTTGGAAGTAAAAAGAGGGACAAAAATTTTTTTCCCGCACGTAGCGCAGCAATTTTTTTGACCACACCCCTTTATGTTGGCCACCCCCCCTAATTACCATGTTTGTTTTACAAAATTTGGCAGGTTATGAAAGTTTGAAAATATTTCTCCTTATCTAAACTGTGTTTTTGTGTCTCAAAATTGTTACAAAGTATCTTATTTGCACCTGTTAGCTGTTCTGGGCTCTCTGCTAAAAGCCAATTAAGTGAGAAACTTTGTTTCTTTTTCTGGCTGTTCAGTGCATAGAAAAGAGGGACTTTCCAGTACAAATGAGGGACTGCGGGTTGAGCTGTCAAAAGAGGGACTGTCCCTCCGAAAAAGGGACAGTTGGGAGGTATGCACAGAGATTGACTAGGATGCTGGATCACATATATAGTGCAAGAACGCCATTGAATGTATTAATAAACATATTAAGTAGGAACTGTCTGAGAAATTTTAGGCTGGGGCAAAAGAAGTGCTTGCTTGATGTCTTCTGTGAATGCTAGTTTGCTGACTTTAAAATTGTCTCACAAGGTTTCCTGATGTTTTATGGCTTTGGCCTAGATCTCACAAAAGGCAGGAACGTAAATAAGGTAATTGAGAGGCTTTATAAAGAAATTTATTATAAAAATGGAACAAAATAAAATATTGCTTATATATATATAAAATATAGAAATAGATCATTACTAAATAGTGAACCACTCCTTTATGTTGGCCCCCAACACATAAATAGTATGTTCCTTAACTGAGAAAAAGGTGGGGAGTTTTGTGGATAATAGACTGTAATACATACATATAATAGACTATAGTACAACTCTAGGCAGTGTCAGTCAGTTAATGCCTTTAGAGTGCCTGGAGTATCTTCTTGGACAAGCCTAATACACAAGGGTGGATTAAGTAAACCTCTCAACATGTGAGCCCCACAGGTGTTGCAAATTTTCCCCACTCACACTTTCAATAGTGGAAAGTGAAGTGTAGCTTTTTGCAGAGTTAATGGACATGGTTTTCTTTATGCAGATACAATTTGCAGTGAATGGACTACTACCATCAGCTACAAATTTCTTTGTAGGCTTTCTAGGCAGAAGGTGCTTACTAGATCTTAAGAACATCATACAGTCCCAGCACATAATGTAGAGAGAACAGTGGGTACCGGCACCCACATAATATTATACATTAGTTAATATCATCCCCATGTAAGTTATTATTTAAGTCTAATTGGTAATGCCTACCCCAGCATATTGTTCAATGAGAGCAATAAAAAATGATGACCCTTACACTTTCTGCAGAGAGAAAAATGGATACTGGAATAGCACACCCATTAGAAATTATACTATAAATGGCATCCCCGGCACAATAATCTGTTGTGTACCACTAGAGGGGGCTGCATGTCTAAATGTTATTTGAGTTAATACAGTATACATTAATGTGGTGAGATATACTTCCTTCTTGAAAATATCTGTCCATAGTTAGTTATGTTCGAGCTCTAATAAATAAGATGCATAAGTATTATCTGCTAATCCTGCACAACATCACTATAATCAGTTAAGGCTGTTGGATAAGTTAATTGTTTATATAGTTAGAAGCAGTGTGTGTAATGATACCCCAAGCACATATTTAAAATGAAAGGCAGTGGCTTCTGCCACAGTAGCCACATAATATACATTATATTAAATAAGAGGCAGTGGGTTCAGACACACTAAACACACAATGCAAGGCTTTGGGTATTAGCACCTTAAGTACATTACATATACTGGAGTAAGAGGAAGTGGCTACTGATACCCCAAGAACATTATATACAGAGGCAGACAGTAGGCACGGACATCCCAAAGTAAAATATAAACAGACTTTATATTAATTTATATAAATTGGTTATTGCTCTCCTTTTATCTCTACTATTATATGCATGCATTGCTTCTGGAATTGTCAGCGAGTTACTCCCATAGAACACTGTAAATATAAAAGCGCCTGATATGTTTATGGAACCACACTCTAGACCAGAACCACTCCTTTATGTTGGCCCCCAACACATAAATAGTATGTTCCTTAACTGAGAAAAAGGTGGGGAGTTTTGTGGATAATAGACTGTAATACATACATATAATAGACTATAGTACAACTCTAGGCAGTGTCAGTCAGTTAATGCCTTTAGAGTGCATGGAGTATATTCTTGGACAAGCCTAATACACAAGGGTGGATTAAGTAAACCTCTCAACATGTGAGCCCCACAGGTGTTGCAAATTTTCCCCACTCACACTTTCAATAGTGGAAAGTGAAGTGTAGCTTTTTGCAGAGTTAATGGACATGGTTTTCTTTATGCAGATACAATTTGCAGTGAATGGACTACTACCATCAGCTACAAATTTCTTTGTAGGCTTTCTAGGCAGAAGGTGCTTACTAGATCTTAAGAACATCATACAGTCCCAGCACATAATGTAGAGAGAACAGTGGGTACTGGCACCCACATAATATTATACAGTAGTTAATATCATCCCCATGTAAGTTATTATTTAAGTCTAATTGGTAATGCCTACCCCAGCATATTGTTCAATGAGAGCAATAAAAAATGATGACCCTTACACTTTCAGCAGAGAGAAAAATGGATACTGGAATAGCATTCCCATTAGAAATTATACTATAAATGGCATCCCCGGCACAATAATCTGTTGTGTACCACTAGAGGGGGCTGCATGTCTAAATGTTATTTGAGTTAATACAGTATGCATTAATGTGGTGAGATATACTTCCTTCTTGAAAATATCTGTCCATAGTTAGTTATGTTGGAGCTCTAATAAATAAGATGCATAAGTATTATCAGCTAATCCTGCACAACATCACTATAATCAGTTAAGGCTGTTGGATAAGTTAATTGTTTATATAGTTAGAAGCAGTGTGTGTAATGATACCCCAAGCACATATTTAAAATGAAAGGCAGTGGCTTCTGCCACAGTAGCCACATAATATACATTATATTAAATAAGAGGCAGTGGGTTCAGACACACTAAACACACAATGCAAGGCTTTGGGTATTAGCACCTTAAGTACATTACATATACTGGAGTAAGAGGAAGTGGCTACTGATACCCCAAGAACATTATATACAGAGGCAGACAGTAGGCACGGACATCCCAAAGTAAAATATAAACAGACTTTATATTAATTTATATAAATTGGTTATTGCTCTCCTTTTATCTCTACTATTATATGCATGCATTGCTTCTGGAATTGTCAGCGAGTTACTCCCATAGAACACTGTAAATATAAAAGCGCCTGATATGTTTATGGAATCTGGTCCCCCATGAATAACAGGATGGTGGTATAAGGATGGAGCCTTTCTTCCCAAATTACCAAATATTATTAATTACTGTGTTTAAAAATAGTGAACTGCTTTCTTATCATTTCCTTGCTCTTCTTTAACTTCATCCCCAGGTTTCTCAAGAAACTACTCACCTGCAACAACATTTTCCAGACTCTGTATTAGCTTACAACCTAGATTTGATCAATACATTCAATAGTCCATGAAAACTGTAATGTGTTGCTGTAATTAGTTTTGGTTATTGACTTGGCTCCTACCCCTATGATGACTGAGCCTGTCCTTTCCACCTTAAGCAAGTGTTCATGGCTTTGGCGGATGGCTCCAGAGGTTACAGATGGTCGCTGAAATTTTTTTTTTAATTGTTGGCCCAGCCTGAGTTAGTTTGACCAATGATTTCTCCCCATTTAAAAAGATGACTGGGAGAGAAAGAAGAATAGGAAGAGATAATCCAGATGGGGAGAGACAATGATCTAATGAGAGAAACAACTGCCCGTTCCACGTGCTGTAGAGACCATTTACAAGTGCAGTTGGGGTCAAGAAAAATGGCTACAGGCATTGCACAAATTGATGCCATTCATAAAAGGTACTTGCATCCAAAGCCAATCTTGTGCTTGGTGCTGCTGTGGACTTTCCTGTTCCAAAACTGCCCAAGTGCTTCTCCCTTGAGCTACCAACATCTCGAAGGTAGCTGCAGCTCCAATATTCCCAAGACAGCCAGCATTATTAAGAGCGGGTTAATTGTCCCTAAAGAATTATAAAATGTTATTTTGACTCTAATCTCAGGAAATTACACAATTCCTCCTCTGATCCAGTAGTAGCCTCTGTTTATACCATGTTAAACAAAGCCAGGGAAAGTGAAATTCAAAGAAAGGAATAAAACAGAGACAGAGAGACATACAAGCTTGTACTGCCTGTTTACCCATATATCAAAGACATAGGTTCTTCTCCTTTAGAATTGCACTGATCCTTCAGCCTCCTTGTCCATTGCTTCCCCTGCTCTACTGATCTTGCTTTATTGTCTCTTTCAGTTTGCCTCAGTGTTTGGATGATTTCAGCTCATGGAATTGGGGTTCAGCTGATCCCTCAGTATCCGGTGGTTAATCAGTCTGTTACTCTTAGTATCACTGGAGTCACTGGCACAATACGACAGTTCTCATGGTTTAAAGTTTCAAGTGTTCTTGGTTATAGCCAAATATTCAGTGTGAATCCATCTCTAAACACAGCGAAACCAGGGCCTCAGTATTTCCCTCGGGCCAGCTGGTTCCCAAATGGCTCATTGCAGATCTCAGGCCTTGTTCCTATTGACCAGGGGACTTACTCAGTGCAGATATGGGCTTCTAATACATCACATACAACATCAAATACAACTTCAGTTTTCCTGACAGTTTATGGTGAGTATTTTGTGATCTGCAATAATAATAATAATAATAATAATAATAATAATAATAATATACTCCGCATCTTGGTTTGTATGAGTGTAAATATAACAAAGTGTTGCACTATGCATGACACAATGACAAGTAATTAATCCTGTTATTAATGGGGCTCAGGTTCAATATCCATATTAAGTTCTTGGGAATTCATTTGGTTTCCCTGTACTTATGACACTAGCACTTAGGGCCTGATTTAAGAATGTCAGAGCCTCTGTGCTTGAGCATGCGAGATTTCCTAAACCTTGAATTTTTAGTATATTATAGAATGCCCTATTCCTAAAATTATTTAGAATTTGTAATCCATTGAACACAGTGCAGGCAATAACCTATGGGACCCTCTATTGGGTGTTGTCTTGTAACCAGAGTGTTCTCCTAAATCCACAGAACGTGTCACTAAACCAGTGATGAGTTCCTCCAGCTCCCAGACACTGGTAAATGACACTGTCACTATTACATGTGTAACTGCTCATGCAGAGAGGATCCTATGGAGAAAGGATGGTACTGACCTTCCTTCTGGAGGAGATTTGTCTTCAGACAACAGGACTATGACCTTCCACAGGATTAATCGCTGGGATGCTGGGCGCTATCAATGTGAAGCTGAGAATCCTATCAGTAGAAATATCAGTGACATCATCACCCTGACTGTCATTTGTAAGTAACACACTGTTTCTTATAATTATTAAAGGAATGAAAATCATAACTTAAGCCTCATGTTTTCTTGTAATACCTAACAGTTTCCCATCTAGATGCGCCTTTGCTGAGACAGGGCAATATTCCATTCTTCAGATCTGCTAGAAATAATTAAAACATGAAATAAACTCAATAGGATTCTTTCCCCACCAATAAGGATTAACCGTATTTTAGCTGAGTCTATGGGAGATGATCCCATAATTCAGAGCTTTCTGGATAACAGGTTTCTGATTAACAGATCCTATATCTATACCGTACCTATTGTGCAAAATAGCATTCATTTGATCAGGAATTATAATCAATACATTTAAAATGGTATAGCCTTCGTTTTATTTTGTATAACTGCAGGAGACCCAAGGGGTTTATTCCCATACTGGTTCCCAGTATGTTACCTATGCCCTGGGGGGGAGATGTAGTCTCATAGGACTGGGGATAGTGTGAGTATCGTCCATAGGTTATGTAATGGAAGGGGAGAACATGGCTTATCCTCGTTGGATCCCACCTAGTGCAGGGGGTGCATTTTATGGTTAGCTTGGATCTCTATAATAAAATTGTACACTTAAGCTGGTCATAGATGCAAAGATCCAATCGTTGGAAACCTCAAAAGATTCGACTTTCCCATCTCCCGACTTGCCACTAACCATTCCAATCAAATAAAGTAGTAAAATAAAAGAACAAATCAGCCCCTGACAGCAATCGTACGAAAGTTATGTCCGACAAAACTAGTGACCGGCAATGCATGCAGAGATATTATCGCCATCCGACAGAAATCTTTTAACCTGTCTGATTGACCATTCGAAAAATGTCAAGACTCTCCACACAAGGTCTGAAATCGAAGATTTGTACTATCGGATCTTTGCGTATATGGCCAGCTTAAAGAAACCAACCTCTTGATGAATTCAGAGAGAAAGGATCATGTGAATGAGGTGTAGACTAATAGAAGGAGTAAGTCAGGCAGGTTAGTTAAAAATAGTAGTTTGTGTTCCACTGACGAGATCTAATGTGGGGTAGTTCCTATGGTAAGGTACTTACAAACTATATGGATTCAAGTTTAGAACATTCAGCCATTCCTCCAAGTAAACATGTTGCAAATGTTGAGCAGGTAACATATTGTAGATATGGCTTGTGTGCACAGTGAGTATGTACACTGTTTATTTCCACTATCTCTGTTGCAGATGGACCAGAGAATGTTAAAAGTTTGCTTCATGTCAACACTGGATCAGACCCGCCATCATTACAATGTGTTGCTGACTCTGTGCCTGCACCCACCTACCTCTGGAGAATCAACGGGACTGTTATTCCACATGACACTATTAGTGTCCTACAGGACAAATCACAGGAGCAGTTGGTGTATATATGTGAGGTGTATAACTCAGTGACGAGGCGCTCGGCTACCATTTCTGTACATGTGGCTAAAATTGGTAAGTCCTAATGCCCAGAATTGTATTCTGTACTCTATGAGTTTACAGATACATTTGTTTGACCCCATCTTCATAAGTTTATCTATTAGGAAAGTTTTTAGCTGGGTGGTGGAGAATGGATAAATATGAATGTATCAATGTCTGCTACAATGTGTAATGTGAGTGTTAAGATTTCATCTGAGGAAGGGAGAGTAATTGTCAGCTATCTGACTTGTCTTTTGATTCTGATCTAAAGCTGTGGCCCTTTCCAGTCCTGTTCATTTCTAACACGTTTGCAGAACTGCTTGGGCATCTCTACTTGTTACAATATTGTAAAACTAATAACAAACCGAATCAGGTTACCACCAGTTTCCACGGGCCCCCAAGCAAGGGGGTTTATGACCAAAAACCTCAATGGCATAAATAACAAGTCATCATACTCTAAATAGATTGGGAACACATTTCTGCAGGTAGCAAATACAGTCATATTATCATACATACTGTATATACTGTTTATGTAATAGATATATATGTATATACTGTACCTGTGTGTGCGTGCATTAAATCTAAAAATAGTCTGGTGTAGGGCACAGACAGCTTTAGTTAGAGATATCGGGGGTTAGTGATGGGCAAAAATATTCGGCAGGCACAAATTTGCGGCAAATTTCCATGTTTCACCGGCAGCGAATAAATTCGCAAAACTGCAGTGAAAATTCAGCGAAAAATCAGCTGCGTCAAAAATTGGTGCACACATAAAAATTGTTGCGTGTCATAATTAGTGATGGGCGATTTTATTCGGCAGGCTCAAATTTGCGGCGAATTCCCGCGATTCGCCGTTGTCGAATAAATTCGTGAAACTGCTGCAAAAAATTTTTTGGGTGCCGGCGAATGCGCCGGCTTCAAAAACGAGGTGCTGGCGTCAAAAATGCGACAACGGCACCATTTCGTGAATTTTTCGCCGTTTCGCGAATTTCGCAAAACGGGACAGATTCGCCCATCACTAGTCATAATTATTCTGACGCCCTCTGATGCATTTGGACAAAATAGTCGCGTAAAAATTGTGGCTTGCATCAAAATTATTCTGACGCCCAATGACTTCAATTCATTTTGGGGACTTTTTCACCGTTTCGCAAATTTTGCGGTAAATTCATGAATTTTAACGGCCCAGGTGAACATTCCTTTACATACATTTTTGCGTTGGAAGCTGACATCAGAATGGATACCATAGCTGTGAGCCGACCTTTTAGCCTGCTCACAATAACTATGTTTTTGTCCTTATTCTGCCAGATCAGCTATTAAGGCAATGAAATAAATGGCAGAATTGTGTTATGGCTTTTTCACAAAATACATCCATTATCTAGAAACCCATTACCCAGAAAGCTCCACATTACACGAAGGTCACCTCGTAGAGAGTTTTAATCAATTCACATTTTTACAAATAACTTTCTTTTTCTCTGCAGCAATAAAACTGGGATATAATTAATCCTTATTGGAAGCAAAACAGTCCTATTGAGTGTGTTTATTGTTCAAGTGTTTTTTAGTAGGCTTAAAGCAAAGTGACCCAAATTACACAAAGACCCCCCCTATCCAAAAAACCTCAGGTCCTGATCATTCTGGATAACAGGTCTCATACCTGTATATTGCATATTAGCCCCTGTTGACTAGTGATGAGCGAATTTGCGTTGTTTCGCTTTCCTGGAAAATTTTCAAAATTCGCGAAATGGCGAAAAATTTGCGAAACGTCGCCGGCTTCTCGTTTTTGACGCCGGCACCCTTTTTTTGACGCGTATTTTTTCGGGCAAATTTTTGCGGGTGTTTCCCGAATTTATTCGCTGGCAGCGAAGCGCGCAAATTCGTCACAAATTCGCCCATCACTACTATTGACTGATTTTATTCATCTTATACTTTACTCTTTCAGGTTGTCAATCTTACTGTGTCACCTCAATATCAGGAATCATCTGCGGGTCGATTGCAGGAACTATAATGATCACCTGTTTAATGTTTCTGCTGTACAAGAGATATGTTCATCCTCTGAGAGAGACCCAGAAAGGTGAGATAGAGCCTGTTAATGTTGATGGAACAGCTGGTGACATTTGGAGGGTGGAGGGAGCAGACAGCTCTTTGGTAAGGAAATGCAGTATTTGGCACATGCGCAGTTCGCTATTCGTACCAACTGCGAATGAGACGAAAAGTTCTGAAAATTGCAGTAGGGAAAGGAAAGGATCCGAAGAAGACCGAAGACCCAAAATATGGCGCCAGTGCGTTACTTTGCATGAATAAGGGAGCATGCTGTCTAGGGGCACTTTCTGGAATAATGTACTATGAGGGTAGGAAGCAGGGAGGGGGGCTTTTTTTATTGGGGTTTAGTTCTCCTTTAACATCTTCCAGTGGTTCAAGGGACCTCTGCCATTGACTCTTACATGAGCTCAACAGGTTTTAGATGGTGTATTTTCAGATTCAAGCTATTTCCAGGGTCAGGGTACAATAAATCTCTTTTTAAAGAGGACCCGTCACCCAAAACAATTATTCCAAAATCTATTTTATCATGTTAGTCAAGCAAAATTAACTTCAGGTACACTGTATAAATTATTTGAATCATGTTTCCTTCAGTCTGGGAATTCATAATTATAAGAAGCAGGCAGGAGCCATTTTGTGGTTTTCCATTTTCCTGCAATTTTCAGGTTATTAAGGCAAGCCTTGCATCATCTCAGAATCTTGTTTGTACACCAGAATGGGGGACCTAATGTCCATCCCCATGTCCTGGCTACACAATTAGATGGTTAAGAGAACAGGGGAATGTGAGGAGAGCAGTTATATCTAGGAAGTGCTGAATGGAAAGTGAACGTAATTGCCTAAGGCATAGAGGAGGGGCAGGCAATATTTAATTGACAGCTGAGATTTTTAAATGTGTTTACAACAGCATAAATGCTTTAATAAAAAAAAGAATTTGGATTTCAAGTTTAACTTGAAAAGAACTTTTATTAAACAGATTTTTATGTCCGAGTGACAGGTCCACTTTAACCCTAGAAAAATAGAATTTTGACCAAAAAAAATAACCTTGAAAACTTGGAACTCGACCCTTAATAAATCTGCCCCTTACTGTTATTGTTACTTTTTATTACTCATCTTTCTTTTCAGGCATCTCCTATTCATATTCCAGTCTCTTATTCAAACCAATGCATGTCTGCTAGGGGAATTTGGACCCTAGCAAAAAGATTGCTGAAACTGCAAACTTAAAGGGATACTGTCATGGGACAAAACAGTATAAACCTGGTGTTATTAATTGATTCACACAATATATTGTGCCATGGTGGACGTAACTGCTCACCTTAGTTAAAGGGATACTGTCATGGGGAAAAATTTTTTTTCAAAATGAATCCGTTAATAGTGCTGATCCAGCAGAATTCTGCACTGAAATCCATTTCTCAAAAGAGCAAACAGATTTTTTTATATTCAACTTTGAAATCTGACATGGGGCTAGACATTTTGTCAATTTCACAGCTGCCCCCAGTCATGTGACTTGTGCTCTGATAAACTTCAATCACTCTTTACTGCTGTACTGCAAGTTGGAGTGATATCACCCCCCTCCCTTTTCCCCCCAGCAGCCAAACAAAAGAACAATGGGAAGGTAACCAGATAGCAGCTCCCTAACACAAGATAACAGCTGCCTGGTAGATCTAAGAACAACACACAATAGTAAAAACCCATGTCCCACTGAGACACATTCAGTTACATTGAGAAGGAAAAACAGCAGCCTGCCAGAAAGCAATTCTCTCCTAAAATGCTGGCACAAGTCACATGACATGGGGTAGCTGGGAAATTGACAAAATGTCTAGCCCCATGTCAGATTTCAAAATTAAATATAAAAAAATCTGTTTGCTCTTTTGAGAAATGGATTTCAGTGCAGAATTCTGCTGGAGTAGCACTATTAACTGATGCGTTTTGAAAAAAAAACATGTTTTCTGATGACAGGATCCATTTAAGAGTTGCTGAATAAAAAGCTAAATAACTCAGAAACCACAAATAAAAATGAAAACAAATTGCAAATTTACTCAGCAATTCACTTTCTACATCATACTAAAAGTAAACTGAAAGGTGAACAACTCCTTTAATATAGTGAGATCAGACAATCTTAACTGATCTCCCACCAGAGAGTTTTTCTTTTCATAACGTAATGAAAAATAATTCTAATATAGATTAATTAAAATTGATTCTAAAATTGTTTGTAAATGTAATTTCTATTAAATGCTATTATATTTATATTTAGTATTAACCCTAATACCGAACCCTAACTCTAACCCTAATACTGAACCCTAATACCCAACCCTAACCCTAATACCCAACCCTAACCCTAATACCCTAACCCTAATACCCAACCCTAACCCTAAAACACTAACCCTAATACCCAACCCTAACCCTAATACTCAACCCTAATACCCAACCCTAAACCTAATACCCAACCATAATACCCTAACCATTATACCCAACCCTAATACCAAACCCTAATACACTAACCCTAATACCCAACCCTAACCCTAATACCCAACCCTAACCCTAATACACTAACCCTAATACCCAACACAAACCCTAATACCCAACCCTAGTCCTAATAATCAACCTTAACCCTAATACCCAACCCTAACCCTCATACCAAACCCTAATACCCAACCCTAACTCTAATACACTAACCCTAATACCCAACCCTAACCCTAATACACTAACCCTAATACCCAACCCTAATACGCTAACCCTAGTACCCTAACCCTAACCCTTATACCCAACCCTAACCCTAATACACTAACTCTAATAGCCAACCCTAACCCTAATACCCTACCCTAGCCCTAATACCCTAACCCTAATAGCCAACAATAATACTCATCAATAATTGTAATACCCAACCCTAATACCGTAACCCTAATACCCAACCCTAATCCCTAATACACTAACCCTAATACCCAACCCTAACCATAATACAGTAACCCTAATACCCAACACAAACCCTAATATCCAACCCTAATACCCAACCCTAACCCTAATACTCAACCCTAACACCCAACCCTAACCCTAATACCCAACCCTAACCCTAATGCACAACCCTAACCCTAATGCCCAACCCTAACCCTAATACACTAAACATAATACCCAACCCTAACTCTAATACCCAACCCTAACCCTAATCCACTAACCCTAATACCCTAACACTAACCCTAATACTGAACCCAAATACTGAACCCTAATACCAAACCCTAACCCTAATACCAAACCCTAATACCGAACCCTAATACCTAACCCTAATACCCAACCCTAACCCTAATACCCTAACCCTAATACCCAACCCTAACCCTAATACCTTTACCCTAATACCCAACCCTAATCCTAATACACAACCCTAACCCTAATACCCGAACCCCAATACCCGACCCGAATACACTAACCCTAACCCTAACCCTAATACACCCTAACCCTAATACACTGACTGGGGAGGGTTTTCACTGTTCAGTTGTCCGTAACTTGTTGTACCGTCGACCGGCATGTCGGTCTGAGTACTTGTTAATTGTATTCCTTTTGTCGAGTTCAAATAAAATAATTATAAAAACATAAATGTCTAACCCTAACCCTAATACACTAACCCTAATAATCAACCCTAATACCCAACCCTAACCCTAATACCCAACCCTAATACCCAACTCTAATACCCAACCCTAATACACTAACCCTAATACCCAACCATAACCCTAATGACCAACCCTAATACCCAACCCTAACCCTAACCCTATTAAATATAAAAAAATCTGTTTGCTCTTTTGAGAAATGGATTTCAGTGCAGAATTCTGCTGGAGTAGCACTATTAACTGATGTGTTTTGAAAAAAACATGTTTTCCGATGACAGGATCCATTTAAGGGCTGCTGAATAAAAAGCTAAATAACTCAGAAACCACAAATAAAAATGAAAACAAATTGCAAAATCACTTTCTAGTTTCTACCTCATACTAAAAGTTAACTGAAAGGTGAACAACTCCTTTAATATAGTGAGATCAGACCATCTTAACTGATCTCCCACCAGAGAGGTTTTTTTTCATAATGTAAGGAAAAATAATTCTAATATAGATGAATTACAATTGTTCAATGATTCTAAAATTGTTTGTAAATGTAATTGCTATCAAATGCCATATCTGCCTGGCTGTTTTATTATCTTTTTTTTTTTCAGAGCCAGAGAACAGATACTGGTTTAACTTTAACGTCATTGAAAATGTTCACATTTTTACATAGAGGTAGAACAAGTGAAAGAAAAAAACACAACACAGGGGCATTTACTAAAGGGCAGAGTGGCCGTCGATAGCGAAAATTCACCAGAAATCTCATCCGCAGGGACATCGCCAATTTACTAACAGGTGTAGAGGACAATAAGCTAGCGAAAGAGACCATTGCTAGCGTACGTTTGCACCCTATCGGCAGGTGACATTTCCCTCTGGCGAAGAGTCATTACTCCCTAATTTACTAAAGTGCAAATTTTACAGATGGTTACCTCTTTCTCCAGAGTTTCCCTTGAAATCTTAGGTTCTGATGATAACAGATAGCACTGTTGTTACAAATGGCTTAACATCTATATAGTTGAATGTATATGTCTCCATATTTGCTCACCAATTGTTTTTATCAAACATTTAGAACAATCCAGTGGCAGACAGGACTCAGTGATATATAATAATGTTTGCAGTTGTGCCATGGTAAGTAATCCATTATCAGTCTATAAAATGGGTGCTGTACAGATTGGAGCAGGTAAATACCATCCAATACCCTATGCCCCTCTGGTTAATCAGCCCAACAAAATTGTCACCCTATCATTAAAGATAATTTGGATGAAGGCAACATCTTTCCCATCATCACTACACACAGTTCAGATTTGTACATTCAATATATAGGGGCACATTTACTTAGCTCGACTGAAGGAATAGAAGAAAAAATACTTCGAATTTCGAACGTTTTTTTTTTGGCTACTTCGACCATCGAATTGGCTACTTCGACCTTCGACTTCGAATCGAATGGTTCGAGCTAAAAATCGTTCGACTATTCGACCATTCGACCATTCGATAGTCGAAATACTGTCTCTTTAAAAAAACTTCGACCCCCTACTTCGCCAACTAAAACCTACCGAACATTAATGTTAGCCTATGAGGAAGGTCCCCATAGGCTTTCTAACAATTTTCTGATCGAAGGAAAATCGTTCGATCGATGGATTAAAATCCTTCGAATTGTTAGGTTCTAAGGATTTAATCGTTCAATCAAACGATTTTTCTTTGATCGTTCGATCTAAGTATTTGCGGTAAATCCTTCGACTTCAATATTCATAGTCGAAAGGATTTTACTTCGACGGTCGAATAGCGAGGGTTAACCCTCGCTATTCGACCATTAGTAAATGTGCCCATTCCTGTTACATATGTACTGGCTTACTGGTTACCAAAGTAAATCATTTTCTGGGGAACAATCTGAAAACAACTGAACTGAAAAAAGTGTTTGGAAGGTGAATAATCCCTTTAAATGTCCCACATGGGATAACTAAAGGCAGTTTCTTTCCATCTCTCTTCCTCTTCATGTAGAATCACAATCAGTCTGCAAATGAGGAGCCGGCATACATGGTAAGTTAATATAAAAGCTTTAACACCTATTTGTCTGTGGTTCTGAAGAACACAAATAATGTACAGGACACCAACATATTTTATAAACCATCATTTCCCTGTATTGCAAAGCCAATAGGAATTAGCAAAATCAACCTTGACTAGGAAGGTAAACTGGTTGTCATGAGCAGAGAGATGCCATGTAGAAATAGAAATAGAAATGATTTGTATTTTCATACGAAAAATAACAGAAGGTAGGGTCAGCAAAGTTTCAGAAATAATACTAGCCTACCTATGGCACTGTTGGAACAAAATGCATTATACAGGTATAGGATCTGTTATCTGGAAACCCATTATAAAGAAAGCTCAGAATTATGGAAAGGCTGCCTCCCATAGACTCCATTTTATCCAAATAATCCAAATTTTTAAAAATGATTTCCTTTTAGTCTGTTATATTAAACAGTACATTGTACTTGATCTCAACTAAGATATAATTAATCCTAATTGAAAGGAAAACCAGCCTATTGGGTTTATTTAATGTTTACATGATTTTCTAGTAAACTAAGGGGCAGATTCATCAAGGGTCAAAGTGAATTAGAGGGAATTTTCAAAGTAACAAAATTCGAAATAATTTTTTGGATACTTCGACCATTGACTAGGATACTACCACTTTGAATTTATTTCGACTTCGATTCGAAGTAAAATCGTTCGAATATTCAACCATTCAATAATCAAAGTACTGTCTCTTTAAAAAAACTTCGACTTCAATACTTCACCAAATTAAACCTGCCGAAGTGCTATGTTAGCATATGGGGACCTTCTAGACCATTTTTCTAAGTCTTCACACATCGAAGTAAAATCCTTCGATACAAACGATTTAATTGTTCGATCGAACGATTTTACTTCAATCGGTCGATGGCCAAATTCGGTGAAAAATACTTCGACTTTGATATTCAAAGTCGAAGTATTTAAATTTGAGGGTCGAATTTCGAAGTATTTATCACTTCGAAATTCAACCCTTGATAAATCTGCCCCTAAAGGTATGAAGATCCAAATAATGGAAAGATCCGTTATCTGGAAAACCACCGGTCCCGAGCTTTCTGGATAACAGGTCATTTCTATTTTCTGAGACTAGTCTTTGTTAATCTCACTAAAATTCATAAGCTGTCTCTTCCAGTAAGAATATTTTACATATTTACACTATAATTCTGCAAAACCTACTACCAACTGGCATTGTATTATAGCACATTTCACCAACTAAAAAGAAAAGAAAAAAAACATTGAAGAGATAATTCATAACAATGTAAATTCTTATTTTTTAGGGACTTCTGGACCTGCCTCAGAATGCATACAGCGTGCTGCAACAATAATGTGGTACATACTGTATAAGGCACATCCAATATGGGCATGAAAAAAATACATCGACACCCTGAGATAGATTTTAATACAGGAATGGGACCTGTTATCCAGAATGTTTGGAACCTGGGGTTTTCCAGATAAGGGATCTTTCCATCATTTGGATCTTCATACTTTAAAGGAGAACTAAAGCTTAAGTAAAGAAGTAGGCTAGAAATGTTGTACATTATGTTTTGGGTTTCTGTACCAGCATTTTTAGTTATATTCATTTTTAGGGTTTAGTTTTCCTTTTAAGTCTACTAGAAAATAATGTAAACATTGAGGGGCAGATTTACCCTAATTACCCTTAATTAACCCTCAATATTCGACTGTCGAAGTTAAATCCTTCAACTTCGAATATCGAAGTCGAAGGATTCACCGCAATTTGTTCGATCGAAAAGGAAAAATCCCTTGATCGAACGATTTTTCTTCGACCAAAAAATGCTTAGAAAGCCTATGGGGACCTTTGAGGTTCGGTAGGTTTTAGGTGGCGAAGTAGGGGGTCAAAGTTTTTTTTAAAGAGACATTACTTCGACTATGGAATGGTCGAATAGTCAAACTAGTTTGAATCATTCGATTTGAAGTCGAAGGTCAAAGTAGCCAATTCGATGGTTGAAGTAGCCAAAAAAAACATTCGAAATTCTACATTTTTTTAATTTATTTCCTTCACTCGAGCTAAGTAAATGTGCCCCTAAATAAACCCATTAGGCTGTTTTTTTTTAAGTATTAAGGATATCTTAGTTGGGATCAAGTACAAGGAAAAAAATAAAATCTTTTTTAAAAATGTGGGTTATTCAGATTAAATGTCTATGGGAGATGAACAGGTTTCCAGATAGCTGATCCCATTTTTGTAGTAATTTTCCTTCTTCTTATAGACATGGTCTACAATTTTCTCTAACCCATCCCAATGACAATTTCAAATGTTTTGCCAGGTGTATGTCAGTCCTGTACACAATGTCACAAGGAATAAAGATGCATTCTGGGTATTACTAGTCATGATTCAGTTTTGTGTTTTTAAATATACAGTTGGAAACTGGCATGTTCCCTATGAATTGGAAAAATAAACAGGATAAATATGTTATGAGAATGCAGCCAGCCTAGAAAACGTCTTTAACGAGTATATATGGTACCATCAAATCGGGAAAGTTAAAGGGCACCTTATTCTTATTTCTATTTAGATCTGCTAATTTGGGCATTAAATAACAAGATAAACAAAAATTAAAAAAATATAACGGCATCAAACTCATTACATTAAATAATCAATTTTTATTGAGGAAAAATGTGGCATTCCTCAGAGACCCCTAAAACCACCCCTTTGAAAATAATGGCAAATATGCAGATTGTCATAGTAATATGAATGATAAAAACATACAGTAGAGCAATTTTGTGAGTTTTAGTCCCTTTATGAACTTGAATTTGAGCTTCTTCTGTATATTATCGTACCACTGGTTATCAAGAACAGGAGTTCAGTATAAACCTGGTGTTATTAATTGATTCACAATGTATATTGTGCCATGGTGGACGTAACTGCTCACCTTAGTTTCCCATGTACAGACTGAGGAACCATCTCAGCATATAGTAAGCATGTAATCAAACATTCAGCAGGGTCCCAATTGTACTCACAGAAAGAGGTGATGGCAAAGCCAATGTGTTATCCAGGAAGGAGATGGAGAATTGTCTACACCATTGCCAGGTTCCACTGGAGGTCTACTTATGCCAATGGGCTCAACCAAATCTGCATTAGATATCCAGTACTACAATATTACAGATGTAATACAGGAAATCATGTTATTAAACATAGTATTAGAGAAATAATGTACCCTAGCATGTCTGAAGATAATAAGTCCCCATTTGCCTTCCTTTTACCTTAAAATAAAAAAAAAAAATACATATTTTTCATAAAATAGAAACCAGAAGCATATTTTTTATCTAAAGAAAAACTCAACTAATTTAGGCCCCCCCGGGGCACATTTACTATGGGTCGAATATCGAGGGTTACTTAAACCTCGATATTCGACCATCGAAGTATATCCTTCGACTTCGAATATCGAAGTCGAAGGATTTACCGCATTTACTTTGATCGAACGATTGAAGGAAAAATCGTTCGATCGAACGATTAAATCCTTCGATTCGAAGGATTTTAATCCATCGATCGAACAATGTTCCTTCGATCAGAAATTGCAAAGAAAGCTTATGGGGAAGGTCCCCATAGGCTAACATTGGTGCTCGGTAGGTTTTAGGTGGTGAAGTAGGTAGTCAAAGTTTTTTTTAAAGAGACAGATGGTCGAATAGCTGAACGATTTTTAGTTCGAATCGTTCGATTCGAAGTCGTAGTCGAAGGACGAAGTAGCCAATTCGATGGCCGAAGTAGCCAAAAAAAACCTTCGAAATTCAAAGTTTTTTTCATTCTAATCCTTCACTCGAGCTTAGTAAATGTGCCCCCCCCCATGTCTCCAGAATGCACCAACTCACACATAGTTTTATGGAGAGACTAAATTGTATCAAAAATGAAGAAACTTGGCCAATAATGCTCATAAGCTCCATAAAAGTACACATTCTGATGAATTCAAACTAGGCAACTATGGCTTTCTATTTCAGACATTTCATGACTTAGGTACTGAGAGAAAACAATAACAATATGAATGGCAAAGTTATTCTTAAAGGAGAAGGAAAGGTTAAAACTAAGTAAGTCTTATCAGAAAGGTCCATCTAAATATACCAGTAAACCCACAAAGTAATGTTGCTCTGAGTCACCTGTCAAAATAAACACAGCATTTCTTTCCTTCTATTGTGTACACACGGGCTTCTGTATCAGACTTCCTGCCTTCAGCTTAAACCTCCTGGGCAAGAGCATGCTCAGTTTGCTCCTCTTCCCCCACCCCTCCCTTCTCTACTGTAATCTGAGCCCAGAGCAGGGAGAGACTCAGGCAGGAAGTGATGTCACACCACATTAATACTGCAGCTCCTATTCTAAACAAACAGAGAGTTCTAGAGCTTTTTACTCAGGTATGGTAAAACATTCTACAGAATAAATATAGCATTCTATCTTGCACTATTGCAGCTAATCTATTGGCAATAAAATGCCTCCGTAGCTTTCCTTCTCCTTTAACAGCATGTAGCAAATAATATGGAGTCACCCCAATGAAAATAGCACATATACATTGCCATAGCTATCATTTCAACTACCACAAAATTGACACACTTCTTGTTTTTATGTTTTAAAAGTAAATAGACCCAAGACAATATACATTTAAGGACATGGGCTTATTTTTATAATGGCTAAGCCCACTCCCAAACCTTCCTGACAATAATAATAGAAATATAAACTGAAAAAAACATGGGAAGCTCTTTGAATAATTAAGAGTCCTGCTCACTAGATATGTTTGACTGTAAGTAGAGGAGTAGCTGCCAGGGTAACTGTACAGGCCAGACCCAAGAGTCCTGTGGGATGCCAAAGACCAGAATATGGAATATATTCCTCTTGACATATGCCTTCTGGATGAAGTAGTTAACAAAGCTGCCAGGACTGTATGAAGTATGTATGTGAAATGGGACTCTAACGCTGGCCTGATCTCCTGACCACCTACACACCCCTTGGGGTTTTTTTTTTGTATGCTGTTTATGCACTTACCATGCCTTGTGTGTTACGTTAGACAAATGATCCCCTACCAGTGGCTCATGAGCAACATCTTGCTCACCAACCCCTTGGCCTCAAAGCAGGTGCTTATTTTTGGATTCCAGGCAATTTTTGGTTGGATAAAATCCAATCCAGATGTACTGCCAAATAGAGCCTCCTGTAGTCTGGCAGTCCAGATAGGGGCTACTAAATAACCAATCACAGTCCATATTTTGCACCCACAGGAACTTTTCTCATGTTTGGGTTGTTCACCAACTCCTTTTACATTTGAATGTGGCTCACAGGTAAAAAGGGTTGGGGACCCCACTTTAGATTATAACACACAATTTCAAATTTCAGCATATGTGCTTGTAAATTTTCAATTTTTGTTAATGGTATGTCATAGCAGTTGGCAGTTATGTATATGTCCTTGTCAATAGGTACAGGTTACCAAGGTTCACTTTACATGCCCACCACAGCTCAAGTGGCTGGCATTGGGATATGGGAAAATTGTGTTATGGCAGGACAAAGGCAGGCTATCAATAAAACTGGGTCAACCTCCACCCATTTAAAAGAAATATGATCTCAGTGTGTTCTATGTAGTATACCACTTTGTTTCTGCCAGTTAAGATGTATTAACGTACATGAGCTGCACCTGCCTCACCATAGTCACAGCTAGTCTCCTTCTGCAGCACTGGATGGGCAGCCTGTCAGGTGGGACACCATGGACACTCCCCATGTTTTGCCAAGCTGCCCAGAAATGATGACAAGCAACCCTAGCTGCAAATTTAATGGAAAAAAATTGGATTTTATCATTGGAAAAGTTGAAATTTAGCACTTACAATGCCACCTTTAAGCATTTATATTTGTTAATTCCACATGCACCACCTTTAGCCTCAAAAAAATGTCTCCTCCACCTATGTTTTTGGACAGTATACTTCCTAAAGAATTCAGAACATGTGAATGAATCTTTCTAATCCAAAGCTGTGCTAAAGTTAAAATATTTTATAACATTTCTGAAAACAATTTTTAAAACTTGAAATTTCCTGCAACTTATCTCTGTAGGTGTAAAGATAACATGACAGGAATATGAATGCGAGGGATACTTTGAACAATTTATTCCTCAATATGTGTAGGGCTGTGGCATGCAGAGAGTGCAAACTTAGAATATTGCACATGACTGAAGAACATTGCAGAATGAAATCGCTCAGCGGTCAGAATCCCAGTTTTATAGTCTCACCATGGAGTAAAGTTGTTACAGGAATAATCAAGTCATCATCAACAATGAGGAAGTGAAAGTGCAATTAAATCACTAAAAATACAATAAAACCACTGAAATAAACAGCCGTAGGTTCAGCATGTTCCCTTCCTCTAACCAGAAGTTGGCTGGTTACCTGATCCTGCTCAATCCCTAGTTACTACTTTGATCCTACTATTATTGACCTTTTGCTCGTTAAAGGAACAGTAATATCAAAAATCAAAAGTATATTAAAGGAATGACAATATAATGTATTGCTGCCCTGCACTGGTAAAACTGTTGTGTTTGCTTCAGAAAAACAACTATAGTTTATATAAACAAGCTGCTGTGTAGCCATGCAGGCCTTACAGAACATTTGTTTTTTAGATAGGGTCAGCAGTGAAGCCTATCTGAAAGCTAGAAAGAACCAGAAGAAGAATGAAAAATAATTTAAAAACGATAAAAAATAAATAACAATCAATAGAATAGTTGCTTAGAATTGGGGCGGGATGCAGCGGGTGCCATCCTGCCACTTTTTTTCAACAAATTGCATTCTGCCGAAAGAGGGGCTGAAGTAATGGAATCCCCGGACACAGCTAAACAGGAAGGGGAGATTTGTGCATCCACCCCCCTTCCTTAATCATATACGGATGCTATATGATCTGTGAAGGGGCTGGAAGGCTGGAGTAGAAAGTGAGTGTCTCCCCCCCCCCCGGGTGGGAGAGGCCCCCGGTGTGGGCCACGATGCCAGAGGAAGGGATGATTCAATAATGGTCTGCTGCCTAAATGAGAAGGTAAAGAAATCCAAGAGAATCAACACGAAGAAAAGATAAAAATATAGGAAGGCCAGTATTTTTTTCCAGAAAAGGTGGCAACCCTATGTGGGAATAACTGGGAATTGACAGAAAAATGTGGGGAATGGTTGGGGTGAGTGTCTTGCTACAAGTTCCCTTGGCAGACTTATCACAAACTAAATGTCTAACTGAGCACTTCCCCCAGCAGACTTATCAAATATAGGGGTGGAAATAAAACACACACACATTGATCATCATTAGATGATGATGATTAATATATTGTAAGAAAAGTAATACAATACCGATTGAAGACAACACAACGTCTAGCCGAGCTTCCCTTGGCAGACTTCTGAGAGGAACATCAGCTGGCGGACCCCAGGCCCAAATAAAATACAGCGACTCCCAGAGCACATCAATCGACCAATGGTCCTTACAAGACCAACTGTTCTACACAACACGTCTGCTTGTAGATGAAGTCCCGAAGCCCCCTCAGCTGAGCTCCTTTTTATTTTGGTACAATAACAAAGTAATAGATCATTACACATAGACATATATAATAATAATAATGGCTACATGCCCAGGACATGGCCATGAGAATGACCATGAAAATAGAAATAACCATGCGAATGAAAATAATTGCTGTGTATAATTGCTGTGTATTTTGATTATAACTATGTGAATAAGATATGAGCTTCCTTCTTAATAAACATATTTATATATTTATGAGTCTATTACCTTAACTCCTACTATTCCCTGTTCTCCTGCTAATGATTGAATAACTCAACTCCGGTTGTTCCCTGGTCTCCTGCTAATATCAGTACATCCATTTTACAACTAAGGAGCCATATTGAATGCACTTGATCACACTCACATTCATACATGGTCTGCCATGTCACATTTGTATCACAGTGAGTGAAGCTGTTAGGACACCCTTGTTTCCTTTGAAATTTATGTCCAATAGTGGGGGCCAGAGAGTGTAATGGAGGAGAATAATGCCACATTCAACACAAAGGCTTTTGTTAAGTGACTCTTAAATAGAGATGTCGCGAACTGTTCGCCGGCGAACTTGTTCGCGCGAACATCGGGTGTTCGCGCTCGCCGGAAGTTCGCGAACGTCGCGCGACGTTCGCCATTTTGGGTTCGCCATTGTTGGCGCTTTTTTTTGCCCTCTCACCCCAGACCAGCAGGTACATGGCAGCCAATCAGGAAGCTCTCCCCTGGACCACTCCCCTTCCCTATAAAAACCGAAGCCCTGCAGCGTTTTTTCACTCTGCCTGTGTGTGCTGAAGAGATAGTGTAGGGAGAGAGCTGCTGCCTGTTAGTGATTTCAGGGACAGTTGAAAGTTTGCTGGCTAGTAATCGTTTTGATACTGCTCTGTTATTGGAGGGACAGAAGTCTGCAGGGGTTTGAGGGACATTTAAGATTAGGTAGCTTTGCTGGCTAGTAATCTACCTTCTACTGCAGTGCTCTGTATGTAGCTGCAGTGGGCAGCTGTCCTGCTTCTGATCTCATCTGCTGACTGCTGCAATAACAGTAGTCCTTGTAAGGACTGCTTTTATTTATTTTTTTGTTGTTTTACTACTACTACTACTACTACTACTATAAGAGCCCAGTGCTATTAGTCTAGCAGTGTTGGGGAGTGGGACTGGTGTGCTAATCTGCTGCTCCTAGTAGTTCAGCAGCACCAACTTTAATTTTTTTTTTTTAATATTCATTTTTTTTTTATTTTACTTTTTTTTATTTTACTACCGCTGTAGTAGTGTATAAGTTGACCTTTTAGGCATTATTTGCCCTGTAGGCATTATTTGCACACTGTTTTCTTCAACCCGCCATCGAGCTGTGTGACCTTGTTCACATTCTGTCTAAATATCCATAATATTACCGTCTCCAGAAAAAACACCGGAGTCACTTTTTTCAAGCAGCCATAATATATTTTACGTAATCCGTATCCACCGCTGTAGTAGTGTATACGTTGGCCTTGTAGGCATTATTTGCACACTGTTTTCTTCAACCCGCCATCGAGCTGTGTGACCTTGTTCACATTCTGTCTAAATATCCATAATATTACCGTCTCCAGAAAAAACACCGGAGTCACTTTTTTCAAGCAGCCATAATATATTTTACGTAATCCGTATCCACCGCTGTAGTAGTGTATACGTTGGCCTTGTAGGCATTATTTGCACACTGTTTTCTTCAACCCGCCATCGAGCTGTGTGACCTTGTTCCCATTCTGTCTAAATATCCATAATATTACCGTCTCCAGAAAAAACACCGGAGTCACTTTTTTCAAGCAGCATTCATATATTTTACGTAATCCGTATCCACCGCTGTAGTAGTGTATACGTTGGCCTTGTAGGCATTATTTGCACACTGTTTTCTTCAACCCGCCATCGAGCTGTGTGACCTTGTTCACATTCTGTCTAAATATCCATAATATTACCGTCTCCAGAAAAAACACCGGAGTCACTTTTTTCAAGCAGCCATAATATATTTTACGTAATCCGTATCCACCGCTGTAGTAGTGTATACGTTGGCCTTGTAGGCATTATTTGCACACTGTTTTCTTCAACCCGCCATCGAGCTGTGTGACCTTGTTCCCATTCTGTCTAAATATCCATAATATTACCGTCTCCAGAAAAAACACCGGAGTCACTTTTTTCAAGCAGCATTCATATATTTTACGTAATCCGTATCCACCGCTGTAGTAGTGTATACGTTGGCCTTGTAGGCATTATTTGCACACTGTTTTCTTCAACCCGCCATCGAGCTGTGTGACCTTGTTCACATTCTGTCTAAATATCCATAATATTACCGTCTCCAGAAAAAACACCGGAGTCACTTTTTTCAAGCAGCCATAATATATTTTACGTAATCCGTATCCACCGCTGTAGTAGTGTATACGTTGACCTTGTAGGCATTATTTGCACACTGTTTTCTTCAACCCGCCATCGAGCTGTGTGACCTTGTTCACATTTTGTCTAAATATTGATAATATTATCGTCTCTAGAAAAACCACTTGAGTTACTTTTTTTCAAGCAGCATTCATATATTTTACGTAATCCGTATCCACCGCTGTAGTAGTGTATACGTTGACCTTGTAGGCATTATTTGCACAGTGTTTTCTTCAACCCGCCATCGAGCTGTGTGAGCTTGTTCACATTTTGTCTAAATATTGATAATATTATCGTCTCTAGAAAAACCACTTGAGTTACTTTTTTTCAAGCAGCATTCATATATTTTACGTAATCCGTATCCACCGCTGTAGTAGTGTATACGTTGACCTTGTAGGCATTATTTGCACAGTGTTTTCTTCAACCCGCCATCGAGCTGTGTGAGCTTGTTCACATTTTGTCTAAATATTGATAATATTATCGTCTCTAGAAAAACCACTTGAGTTACTTTTTTTCAAGCAGCATTCATATATTTTACGTAATCCGTATCCACCGCTGTAGTAGTGTATACGTTGACCTTGTAGGCATTATTTGCACACTGTTTTCTTCAACCCGCCATCGAGCTGTGTGACCTTGTTCACATTTTGTCTAAATATTGATAATATTATCGTCTCTAGAAAAACCACTTGAGTTACTTTTTTTCAAGCAGCATTCATATATTTTACGTAATCCGTATCCACCGCTGTAGTAGTGTATACGTTGACCTTGTAGGCATTATTTGCACACTGTTTTCTTCAACCCGCCATCGAGCTGTGTGACCTTGTTCACATTTTGTCTAAATATTGATAATATTATCGTCTCTAGAAAAACCACTTGAGTTACTTTTTTTCAAGCAGCATTCATATATTTTACGTAATCCGTATCCACCGCTGTAGTAGTGTATACGTTGACTTTGTAGGCATTATTTGCACAGTGTTTTCTTCAACCCGCCATCTAGCTGTGTGTATTATCGTTTCCAGAAAAACCAACTGAGTTTTTGTTGTTGTTGTTGTTTTTTTAAAAATAATGCCAGGCAAAGGCAGGCCGCCACGCAGAGGCCGTGCTAGGGGCCGTGCTGCTATGCAATCCTGTGGCCCTAGCAAATTGCCCAGTTTTAAAAAGCCAATGACCCTGAAGAGGTAGTTGACTGGCTTACACAGCACACCCCATCCTCTACCGTTTCTAACTTTACCACAACATCCTCCTCATCCTCCACTGCTATGGCCACCCCACGTAACACTTCCTCCACCACCGGTGCCCCTTCTTCACTGGGGTCAGAGGAGTTATTTTCCCATGATTTTCTTGAACTGAGTAATGCGCAACCATTATTGCCAGAAGAAGATGAAGGAGATGAGGACCTTACACCAGATTTAATTCTGGCAGAGAACACGATAGAGATGGACATAATGAGTGATGAGGAGGAGGTCCCCGCTGCTGCTTCCTTCTGTGATGTGTCAGAAGAAATTGATGCATCTGAGGAGAATGATGATGAGGAGATTGATGTTTTGTGGGTGCCTAGTAGAAGAGAGCAAGAGGAGGGTAGTTCAGATGGAGAGACGGAGAGTCAGAGAGGCAGTAGGAGAATAAGACTTAGAAGAAGCAGGGAGGACAGCCCGCAGGGATCAGTAGGGCAACAACATGTATCGGCACCTGTGTTCAGCCGGCCAACGCACCCGCCATTGCCGCCAATACCGCCAACTCCGCCAACTTCTACTGTTACCGCCAGATCGCACACTTCCAAAAAGTCAGCAGTGTGGGATTTTTTTAATGTGTGTGCCTCTGACAAAAGCATTGTAATTTGCAATGAGTGCAGTCAGAAACTGAGCCTTGGTAAGCCCAACAGCCACATAGGTACAACTTCTATGCGAAGGCACATGAGCGGCAAGCACAAAGCACTTTGGGAGCAACACCTCAAAGGCAACAGGCAAACTAAAAGCCACACTCCTTCTGGTCCAGCATCTTACTGCTCTACCTCTGCTCTCCTTGACCCGTCTGAACCACCCTCCACTCCGCCTTCCACCTTGACCACCTGTTCCCATTCCCAGTCATCTGCCACCAGCCAAGTTTCTGTGAAGGCCATGTTTGAGCGTAAGAAGCCAATGTCTGACTGTCACCCCCTTGCCCGGCGTCTGACAGCTGGCTTGTCTGCACTCTTAGCCCGCCAGCTTTTACCATACCAGCTGGTGGACTCTGAGGCCTTCCGCAAATTTGTAGCAATTGGGACACCGCAGTGGAAGGTACCCAGCCGCAATTTTTTTTCTAAAAAGGGAATACCACACCTGTACCAACATGTGCAGAGCCAAGTTACCGCATCTCTGTCACTTAGTGTTGGGCCAAAGGTCCATATGACTACTGACGCATGGTCCTCCAAGCATGGTCAGGGCAGGTATGTCACCTACACTGCCCACTGGGTGAACTTGGTAATGGCTGGGAAGCAGGGAATGGGTAGCTCAACAACAACAGTGGAGTTGGTGTCACCGCCACGGATTGCACGCGGTTCTGCCACCACCTCTACTCCTCCATCGCTCTCTACCTCGTCTTCTTCTTCTTCTTACTCTGCTGCTGGGTCCTCCTTCTCCTCCTCCACACCTGTGCACCCCCAGCTCCCCCTAGGCTATTCGACGTGCCAGGTACGCCGTTGTCACGCTGTCTTGGGGATGACGTGCCTGGAAAGCAAAAACCATACCGGATCTGTACTCCTGTCATCTCTGCAGTCACAGGCCGATCGGTGGCTGACCCCACACCAACTGCAGATCGGAAAAGTGGTGTGTGACAATGGAAGCAATCTGTTGGCAGCGTTGAGACTAGGCAATTTAACACATGTGCCCTGCATGGCACATGTGTTAAATTTAATAGTCCAACGTTTTGTCTCCAAGTACCCAGGATTCCAGGACGTTCTCACCCAGTCCAGAAAGGTGTCGGCCCATTTCAGACGTTCCTACACAGCCATGGCACGCCTTGCTGACATTCAGCAGCGCTACAACATGCCAGTCAGGCGTTTGATTTCTGACAGCCAGACTCGCTGGAATTCAACGCTCCTTATGTTGGAACGTCTGCTGCAACAACAAAGGGCCGTCAACGAGTACCTTTTTGAACTGGGTGGTAGGACTGGATCTGCACAGCTGGGGATTTTTTTCCCCCGTTACTGGGTGCTTATGCGCGATGCCTGCAGGCTCATGCGACCTTTTGAAGAGGTGACAAATATGGTCAGTCGCACCGAAGGCACCATCAGCGACCTAATACCCTTCGCTTTATTCCTGGAGCGTGCCGTGCGACGAGTGACAGATGAGGCTGTAGACCAGCGTGACGAGGAGCTGGAAGCGCACGATTTCTGGTCGGAATCACCAGAACGAACCCAGGCACATGCTGCAACGCAGGGAGAGGTGCCAGAAGTGGAGTCAGAGGAGGAAGGTGGCTTTGTGGAGGAGGAGGAGGAGGACCAACAGGAGCAGGCTTCCCAGGGGGCTAGTGGTGACCTTTTGGGGACCCCTGGTCTTGTACGTGGCTGGGGGGAGGAGACCGTGGATGATGCAGTCCTTGATAATGAGGAAGCGGAGATGGATAGCTCTGCATCCAACCTTGTGAGAATGGGGTCTTTCATGCTGTCATGCCTGTTGAAGGACCCCCGTATCAAGAGGCTTAAGGAGAAGGACCTGTACTGGGTCGCAACGCTACTAGACCCTCGGTACAAGCATAAAGTGTCAGAAATGTTACCAACATACCACAAGTCCGAAAAGATGCGGCATTTACAAACCAGCCTGCAAAACATGTTGTACAATGCTTTTAAGGGTGATGTCACTTCAGGAACTCATCAACATTCCAGGGGCAGAGGTGCCAGTAATCCTGCCACGAGCACACCTGCAAGGACAAAGCCCTTTGGCCAGTCTGTAACGTCAGACATGCAAATGTTTTTCTGTCCAAGGCAGCGCCACAACCCTTCTGGATCCACCCTCAAAGAACGCCTCGACCGGCAGGTAGCGGACTACCTGGCATTAACTGCAGATATCGACACTCTGAGGAGCGATGAACCCCTGGACTACTGGGTGCGCAGGCTTGATCTGTGGCCAGAGCTGTCACAATTTGCCATGAACCTCTTGTCTTGCCCAGCCTCAAGTGTGCTCTCAGAAAGGACCTTCAGTGCAGCAGGAGGGATTGTAACTGAGAAGAGAACTCGCCTAGGTCACAAAAGTGTCGATTACCTGACCTTTATTAAAATGAATGAGGGGTGGATCTCGGAGGGTTACTGCACGCCGGAAGACTTGTTCTGACTTCTATGCAGCTGTCCTTCTCTTCAAGCCTCATGACTCCACACACAGCTGTCCTTTAGCGTCCTCCTCCTCCCTCCGCCACCGTTACAAACTAGGGTGCAAACCCTACTGGTTTAATTTTTTCTGGCCTCTGTGCTTCAGTGGCTGCGACCAAAAAAATGCCTATTTTCTGCATTTATATGACATAATTTTTCTGGCCTCTGTGCTTCAGTGGCTGCAACCAAAAAAATTTATATTTTCAGCATTTATATGGCATAATTTTTCTGTCAACTGTGCTTCAGTGGCTGCGACCAAAAAAATGCATATTTTCTGCATTTATATGGCATAATTTTTCTGGCCTCTGTGCTTCAGTGGCTGCAACCAAAAAAATTACTATTTTCAGCATTTATATGGCATAATTTTTCTGGCAACTGTGCTTCAGTGGCTGCGACCAAAAAAATGCATATTTTCTGCATTTATATGGCATAATTTTTCTGGCCTCTGTGCTTCAGTGGCTGCAACCAAAAAAATTTATATTTTCAGCATTTATATGGCATAATTTTTCTGTCAACTGTGCTTCAGTGGCTGCGACCAAAAAAATGCATATTTTCTGCATTTATATGGCATAATTTTTCTGGCCTCTGTGCTTCAGTGGCTGCAACCAAAAAAATTTATATTTTCAGCATTTATATGGCATAATTTTTCTGGCAACTGTGCTTCAGTGGCTGCGACCAAAAAAATGACTATTTTCAGCATTTATATGGCATATTTTTTCTGGCCTCTGTGCTTCAGTGGCTGTGGCCAAAAAAACTGGGCAAACAATGCCTACAAGGTCAACGACGTTGACCTTGTAGGCATTGTTTGCCCAGTTTTTTTGGCCACAGCCACTGAAGCACAGAGGCCAGAAAAAATATGCCATATAAATGCTGAAAATAGTCATTTTTTGCCATACGTTGACTCAACGTATATGGCAAAAAATGACTATTTTCAGCATTTATGTGGCATATTTTTTCTGGCAACTGTGCTTCAGTGGCTGCAACCAAAAAAACTGGGCAAACAATGTCTACAAGGTCAACGTATGGCGAAAAATTACTATTTTCAGCATTTATATGGCATATTTTTTCTGGCAACTGTGCTTCAGTGGCTGCGTCCAAAAAAACTGGGCAAACAATGTCTACAAGGTCAACGTATGGCGAAAAATGACTATTTTCAGCATTTATATGGCATATTTTTTCTGGCAACTGTGCTTCAGTGGCTGCGTCCAAAAAAACTGGGCAAACAATGCCTACAAGGTCAACGTATGGCAGTTGTTTAAAGAGAACAGTAGATTACTAGCCAGCAAAGCTACCTAAGCTAAAATGTCCCTCAAATCCCTGCAGACTTCTGTCCCTCCAATACAGAGCAGTATCAAGCAGATTACTAGCCAGCAAACTTACTATCATCTGTCCCTGAAATCACTAACAGCTCTCCCCCTACACCATCTCTTCCAAGCACACACAGGCAGATTTTTCAGATACATTTTTGCCCTTGATCCCCCTCTGGCATGCCACTGTCCAGGTCGTTGCACCCTTTAAACAACTTTAAAATCATTTTTCTGGCCAGAAATGTCTTTTCTAGATGTTAAAGTTCGCCTTCCCATTGAAGTCTATGGGGTTCGCGAACCGTTCGCGAACCGCTCGCATTTTTGCGCAAGTTCGCGAATATGTTCGCGAACTTTTTTTCCGACGTTCGCTACATCCCTACTCTTAAACACTTCAGTGCTGGCACCGGGGAAATCACTTTGTGTATGAGCACAAACCCAGTGCCCTATACAAGGGTATAAGTGACCCCTTATATTTACATTCGCTGCCATTTTGGCTTTAGCCTATGTGCAAGAGAAAGAATTGTCAAGCCTCAGGGCACTGAACTGTGATTAAACTACATTTCCCAACATCCTCACAAGTCTAGCGCTCTGAAGCATGCTAGATGCCCACCAGTTCCTGGTTGTAAAAGGGTGTTGGTAAGTCTACTGTGGCCCCTGTCAGTGGTTGCTGAACTACAACTCCTATCACTTGTGGCAGGGGTCAGATAACTCTGCCTTTCCCTGTATGTTCCACTGACACTGGTAAGGCACTGACACAGGAGGAGACATAACATTGGGCAAGAGGCAAAAATTCCATGAATACTGATAGTTCAAAGCAGTGATCCCCAACCAGTAGCTCATGAGCAAAATGTTGCTCTCCAAACCCTTGGACGTTTCTCCCAGTGGTCTCAAAGCAGGTGCTTATTTTTGAATTCCTGGCTAGGAGGCAAGTTTTGGTTGTATAAAAAAACAGGTGTACTGTTAAACAGAGACTCAATGTAGGTTGAATCCACATAGGGGCTACCAAATGGCCAATCACAGAATTTATTTGGCACCCCAAGAACATTTTTCATGCTTGTGTTGCTCCTCAACTCCTTTTACTTCTGAATGTTGCTCACAGGTTCAAAAGGTTGGGGATCCATGGTTTAGAGTCATGAAACAAAATGTAATGTTTTGCCACTGGTTTCCAAATGAGACCATGAACCTGCTTAAAACCTATGTTGGGTTCTTTTAACTGTCACTGCGACAACACCTAGATGACATCAGCAAAGACGTAACTGGTTATATCAACTGCTACAGCAGCTTCATATGGAGACAGCATTAACTGTGACTATGCAAATTGCCTGTGTCCCACCCTGCTATGGGTTCTGGGGTATTTATTAATGAAATTGCCTCTGTCTCATCCTGCTATGGGTTTCCGGGGGTATTTATACATGAAATTTCCACTATGCCATCCTGTTTAGTTGGGGGCAAGGCCACAAAAGGGTGCGTGGCCTCTAGAAATTTTTTCCATGCGCCTCCAACTTGCTGTGGGTGTGGCTTTTGTCTGCAGGCGGGGCCATATATGCCACACCTCATCCCTTCACCTTTTTGTTCCCAATTCAAGCACTGCGTAAAGGTGAACCACCTTTTAATCTGACTGGCAATCAAGTGTGCATTTGGATATAAGGGTACAGTGGCACTATAATAGGGTTATGGAGTTACAAATTGCCCAAGTAGTAAAATGCCTTAAATTGCTACACATCACAGTGCTGTAAAAATTAAATTGTAGTACTTTATAAAGTTCTGCATAATTCCCATGTCCTTTAGAGAATAAGATAAGACAAATGTATGTCAACCAAAAATACTTCCACACACCTTCCCTTGTGATGCACCTGATTAATACGAATGACAAGGAAATAAAAAGTCATAATAACAAGATCTGGGAAAAGGCAATATATTGTCTATTATTGTCATGTTTGCAGTTTTTACAGCCTGCAGTTCCTTTTTTTCCAGGGAGTCAACTTGCACAGATGATATCTCTCAGGAATTTGGATAAAAGATACTGTATAACACAGAAATTGATACTATAACAGATTATTGAGTCACAAGACTACAGGTGACTGTGAATGAGACAGGCACCAGCCAGGACCTTAACATGAAGACATATCTGCTTTCAGGTAATGAGATATTTTTCCTCTCTATACATTAGTAATTGCAGAGATATGCATATATATATATTATATATTATTTTTGCGCAGGGTGGCACCCCGCTTTAGCTAATGAGTACCCAGGTGCACAGAAAAACCATGTATGCAATATTCATAAAAAGACCAGCATCAGTGGGAATTTTGGTGAAACAAGTCAAAAGTTTGTATTCAAAGGAGCATATACAGCAGGCAGTGTTGCTGGTCTTTTTGAATGTTATAGTATATATTATATATTATATATTACAGCTGAACGGGGGGAGGGGAGGAGTATCTAGTTACAATAAATGAATACATGTATTGTTAAAGGAGAAGCAGTTTGAATTGTCTGTTTTAAAAATCTGCAGTTATTGGTAAAGTAGGGTTATATTCTCCTGCCATACAAACCTTTCTGTGAGATTCATGTACTGCTCAGTTGCCAACCTTAAACAGGCACAGGGGATACCTGGAAGCACAGAAAAAAGTGAGCAGCACACGCCATGCAGAGATCCCACAGGCACCAGGTTACTAAGGGTGGCCTTGCCAATTGCCATTTCCCAATGATTTTATCTTATGTTCTTTTATAAGTAGTGATGGGCGAATTTATTCGCCAGGCGCAAATTCACGGCGAATTTGCGCGATTCGCAGCCGGCGAATACATTCGCGAAATGGGCGAAAAAAATGTTTCGCTGTTTGTGAATTTCACGGGAAATTCGCAAATTTTTCGGCGAAGCGGAACGGCGCAAATTCGCCCATCACTATTTATAAGTGCTGATAAACAGGGGGGAATGTATTTGAAGGCCCTTCATAAACATCCTCTTCTTCAGGAGAAAGTGTTGGTGTGTGTGTGCACAGATAAATGTCCCCAGATGTGGAATCTCAGGTTCCCTCCAGCAATAGCTGCTCTTTCCCTTGGTCTATAAAAGGCACAAACCCACTGGGAAAACCTACCAACATTTTTCAGCAAATTTTCTTTGGTGAACCAAAGGAAATTGAGTTGTATTGACTGGGGGTGTCTAACATATTGATAGTGAATTAGGCTTTCCTTGTCCTTTGAATACATCAAAGGTGCATTTATTAGATAAACTGGCTAACTAAAAGTTATTTCATCCACTTGCCATATCCTCCCACGTCCTCTGATAAGAATGTTTTTTATGTTTACAATGGATTAGTTTCAAGGTGCGTGCAATAAGCTATGTTGATGATCCCATTAGGCTGGCACAGAGTCATATCTATGGAACAGAATCTGTCCATACATTTTAAAGAGTGATTTCACTGAGCACTGACTGCTGACATCACTAAGCAATATTTATATAGGGAAAAATGTACCCCCCTTTTATAAAATCTAAGGACATTATCAGGTTCTGCCATCAGAAATCACGGGGGCCCCGTACAACAACATTTTCTGGGGCCCATCCACCACCACAAGCCCGACCCAGACCCCCATACCTTAGTAGAAAAGCCACACAAACATGGGCGCTCCAAAACATGAATGCTAAAAACACATTGGTGGCCATCAATCCGCTTACAAGTTAAAAAAGAACAATTGGTGGTCATGGGCCCCCATAAAAGTAAAAAAAAACTTCAATGGTGGCCAGGGCTATTTTTCCTGCATGTAAGCGGCAGAGGGCTGGTGACATGCAGCTCCTCATAAAGCGGCTGGGCAGCATGCCGCCCCTAATATTTTGCGACCCTAGGCCCGGGCCTTTGTGGCCTCTCCACAAATCTGGGCCTGATGGTGGCTAACTACTTCCTACAAGTTAAAAAAACCCCATTGGTCCCCCCTGCAAGGTAAAGAAAAAACTTTACTGGTGGCCATGGTTTCCCTACAAGTTAAAAACCCCATTGGGAACCATCCCCCCCCCCCACAAGTTAAAAAAAAACTATTGGTGGTCAGGGGCCCACCATAAAATGTAAAAAACTTGAATGGGGGCCAGTCCCCCCTACAAGTTAAAAAAAAACATTGTCCCCCCCACAAGGTAATGAAATACATTGGTGGCCAGGTTCCTCTTACAAGTTAAAAATACTAATGGTAGTTAGGGGCCACATAGAAAATTTAAAAAAACATTGGTGCCCAGCCCCCCCCCCTTAGAAGTTAAAATACCATTGGTGGTAAGGGGTGCCATAGAAAATGAAATATTTGTTCATTTGGAGACCAAACAAGCCGAGTTTATAGTGTATGGCCGGCTTTAGTTAGTAATGTGTCCCACCTTGTGGAGTCTCCTAAATTGATCTCGCTTCTTTTTCCCTTTCAGCTCTCTTCAGTGTCTGGATTAATCTGATTAATGGAATTAGTATTCAGCTGATGCCTGAATATCCAGTGGACAATCAGCCTGTCACTCTCAGTGTCAGTGGGGTCATTGGTATCATTGAATCTTTCTCCTGGTATAAAAGTTCAACTGTTGTGAATTCCTCATTAATATTAACTTACAATTCATCTTCTTACACGGAGACACAAGGGCCACAGTATTTCTCCCGAGCCAGTGGCCTCCCAGATGGATCATTAAGCATCTCAACCATTTATACTACAGACCAGACGTATTACACCGTGCAGGTAGAGGCAGACAGTTTAACAGTAGACACTATTTACCTGCGTGTTTATGGTGAGTAATCTGCAGCTCTAGTGACATACAGAAATATCACTCGCACTTGTTAAAATCATTACTAATAACAAGTATGGGATCCATTATCCAGAAAGCTCCTAATTACGCAAAAGCTGCCTCCCATAGACTCCATTATAATCAAATAATCCAAATTTTTTAAAAATGATTTCCTTTTTCTCTGTAATAATAAGATTACCTTGTACTTTATCCAAACTAAGATATAACTAATCCTTAATGGAAGCAGAATCAGCTTATTGGGTTTATTTAGCATTTACATGATTTTCTAGTAGTTTTAAGATATGGAGATCCAAATTATGGAAAGATCCATTAACCGGAAAACCCCAGGTCCCGATTATTCTGGATAACAGGTCCCATACCAGTATTCTCTATGTTAAAATCAGAGGCATTAGAACACTAAAGTAGTAATTTAAGGTTTCAATTTCAGGAGTTCAGCATTGTTTTGTGGTGCTGTAGTGCCCCTCAATGAAGAAAAATATTAATGCATGTTATATTTACTAAGGATGCACCAAGTCCAGGATTTGGTTTGGGATTCGGCCAAGATTCTGCCTTTTTCAGATTCAGATTCGACTGAGCCCAAGTGCCTGACGGAACCGGATCCAAATCCAAAAAAATTACGTGACTTTACGTCACACAAACAAGGAAGTAAGAAAAATTTTAACCACTTGCTTGGTTTACGGTTCTCTTTCCCCTAATTTACATATGCAAATTAGGGTTCAGATCCAGTTTAATATTCAGCCTAATCTTTCACAAAGGATTTGGCCAAATTCTAAAATAGTGGATTTGGTGCATCCCTAATTTGTACAAAATACTTAAATGGATTCAGTCATGGGACAACATGTTTCAGATAATAGTCAGTTAACAGTGCTGCTCCAACAGAATAAATACTACTGCACTACAAGTTAGAGTGATATCACTCCCCATTTTCCCCAGCAGCCCATCAGCAGAACAATGGAAAGGTAATCAGATACACAAGATAACAGCTCCTTGGTACATATGAGTATACCACTAAATAGTAAAAATGGAAGTCCCACTGTGACTTCTACATTGAGTAGGAGAAACAATATCTTAAAGGAACAGTAACACCAAAAGTGAAAGTGTATCAAAGTAGTTAAAATATAATATACTGTTGCTCTGCACTGGTAAGGGTAAGGGCACACACACAAGAATCGGGGGGAAATTGGGGATATTTAGTCGCCTGGCGACAAATTGCCTTTTATTCAGGCGATTAATCTCCCCGAAAAGCCTTCTTCGTGAGGCAACTTTGGGCGACTCCGGAAAATGAATCGATCTGAGTGCCATCCCGCCGCCGATTTCGATTCTGGCCTGTAGGAACGCTTTTCAGGGAGATTGGTCGCCCGAAGAAGAGACGATTTGTCGCTGGACTACTAAATCTCCCCGAATCTTAGCGTGTGCACTTACCCTAAAACTGCCATGTTTGCTTCAGGAAGACTACTATAATTTATATAAACAAGCTGCTGTGTAGCCATTGGTGCAGCCATTCAATCAGGAAAAAAGGAGAAAAGGCACAGGTTAGATAACAGAAAAAAACACCATTGTATTGGACAGGGCTTATCTGTTATATGCTATGTAACCTGCGCCTTTTCTCCATTTTTTTCAGCTTGAACTTATCTGTTTCTACTGTGCTTGAATGGCTGCCCCCATAGCTACACAGCAGCTTGTTTGTATAAACTATAGTAATATTTCTGAAGCAAGCATGCAGCTTTTACCAGTGCATGTTAACTATATATATCATATTTTCATTACTTTAAAACACTTTTTTTTTTTTCACATTTTTTGGTGGTGGTGCTGGCTCTTTCTGAAAGCACATGACCAAGCAACGTGACCTGAGATGGCAGCCTACACACCAATATTACAACTAAAAAAAAATACACTTGCTGGTTCAGAAATAAAATTTTATATGTAGAGTGAATTATTTGCAATGTAAACAGTGTAATTTAGAAATAAAAACTACATCATAAAAATCATGACAGGGTCCATTTAAGTGCATTCTGCATAACATTCTGCATTTAAAAAAGCAGAAGCCCTCTGTATAATCAGCAGCACTTTATCTCACATACCAACAAATACAATGTGAACTAGTCTGAAGTTTATTGGCCTGTATATGGGGCTCCCAAGCAGACCTAAAAATCTTTTCGGGGCAAGGACCACTGACTTGTTGATGCAGTCCTCGACATTTTGTTATCATTGCAATAGCTCTAAGGACGTAACCTCAGGCAATGCTAAGTCCTATACTGTATGTGATTCTATGGTGCACTTGTTTGCAAAGCAAGAATGAATTGATGTCTAACTGGTGAATATTCACTAATAAAATGTTCCTAGAACCATAACTAGTGATGGGCGAATTTGCGCCGTTTCGCTTCGCCGAAAAATTCGCAAATTTCACGCAAAATTCGCGAAACGGCGAAAAATTCGCGAAACGGCGCCAGCGTCTCATTTTTGACGCCGGCGCCCGTTTTTTTGACGCCGGCGCCCGTTTTTTTGACGCCGGCGCCCGTTTTTGGCGCCGGCGTCCGTTTTTTGGAAAAAATTTTTTTTTGACAATATCCTCATATTTACAACAGGGGTTCCTTTATTTATATATTACACAAGTTTCAGTGAGTCATGTGACAGAAATGACATCAGTTAGCAGCGATTATAACTGTTGACATCACTAAGCACCATTTATTAGGATATCATTTACCAGATTGTCATGGCATTGTGTATTTTAATGATATATTTTCAGACTATTGATAGCTCTTGTGCATTGCAAATCACTAATGTTGATGTGTAATAACTGTTAAATATTCGTCTATTCTATCTAAAGTTCCAGTGACTAAACCAGAGATCACAGCCAGCCTGTGGCCTGAGGAACTGGAATATAACCTTACATGTAGAGAAAACAATGCAGAGAAGATCTTATGGAACAGAATTGATGGGCGATTTCCTTCTGGAGTTATATTTAGCAACAATAATAGAACTATGACTATTCCCAAGTTTATAAAGTCAGATGCTGGACAGTATCAATGTGAAGTGGAGAATACAATCAGCAAAAACATTAGTGACCTCTACATGCTGTCCCAATACTGTAAGTATAATAATAATAAATATAAGTATAAATAAAAGGGGCAACTCATGAAGACCTCAAATGCTAAATCATGACTTTAGCAGTGATGGGCAAATCTGTCCCATTTGGCTTCGCCAAAAAATTTGAGAATTTCCAGCGAAATTTGAGAAACGGCGAAAAATTAGCAAAACACGAATTTTGATGCCTGCATGAATTCGCGTAAATTTTGATGCCTGGATTAAAGTCAGTGGTCGTGGTCTTGCCATGTTGTGCACCTTACATGGGATCTAAAATCCATAGCAGGTGCAGAACACAGGTTGTCCTGTCTTTAATTAATGACATCCAAGTTAGGGGTTGGGGGTGGAGGCAAAACGCATAAATGCCCCTCATGAATACAGGTAATGCTAAATATAGGCAGCACTGTATTCATGTACAAAGCACAGGTTCTGCACCCAAATGAGCTAACAGCGAATTAGAGCGGATCTTCTGTCTGTAAATTAGGCCCCTTGAGATAGTGTCTGTACTGTGTGTATTTATTGTTAGTGAGAAGAATTTTGTAACACTGGTGTTAAATTGGTGCCTATGTTGGATATTGAGTGGGGCAGTTTTAGATTCCTAGTAATAATTTTAGGGCTTTTCTCAATGCTCAGTGGGAAAGGGGTAACATTAAATTATTAATTTACACAGTTTGGAGAAACTCCATATCTGGCTTTATGAAAAGGAATTGTGACTTAGGGTCAGGGAACACAGGCAGCGGCCAGCGCCTAGGCGACTAATTTCCCCAAATTGCCTCCCCTGCCTTCCCACTGGCTAAAATGTAAATCGCCAGCGGGGTGGCACTCAAAGCACTTTGTTTTCCAAAGCCGCCCGAAGTTGCCTCACGAGGACTTATCTCCCCAAATCTGCCTGTGAGCCCTGACCCTAAGGGTTCTTTTCCCTAAATTGTAATTTGTAATGCTAAAAAATGTGGATTATACCGATTATCTAAACCACAAAAAAATATGTAATTTATTGCTGATTAGAAGAAATCTCCCAGCAATAGAGCATGCCTTACATGTGACTCCTTTACTTAAAGTATAAATAGTGGCAGTAGTAATGCCAATGATTGGGCAATGGTGATTTTTAACCACGTGCAGGTAGTGAATGGAATATCCAGATTTTATCTGATTCATTTAATAATAAATAAGTAACATATGCATGGAGCTCAGTAATAATCACACTACTTCTCCTAATTGGGGTTCAGTTACTCTGTGACACTGATCTGTGTTACATCCCTGGGGTGTATATGACACCCCAGGATTTATCACCTTCTAAATCCTCATTTACAAGGTCTTAATCCTGCAGTGATGCCTTCTTCAGCTTCTGGACTCTTAGCAACTGCTACTTATCACCTAGGAAAGAGGACATCCCATAGTATCCCAGATCCAATGGGAAATGATTCCCTCCTGAGGAAGACTTACCAATATGGTGATTCGTGTAACAGAGGAAAATGTTATATATTTTGATGACTTCTAGAACCAGTCTAATGCTGATTGTTGTGTTCCACAGAGAATCTTGTAAACTGAAATAAGAGGAATTAAAGGAAAGTTAAAGTCAGGAAAGATGTATTTGTTATTTACACCCATTTCTCCAGGGCAGCAGCGGTAATTAGTAAATTAGGCCCTCATGTTCCTGGTGAATTGTGTAAACCATCTGCCAGGCCTGCTAAGTGAAGAGTGCAACTGTCATATATTGTGGATCTGTGTTATTTCATTCTCTGCCTGCATTTAGGGTAGGGAAATTATCATCTGTCTGGTTATGTTAGCTTTATAATTTGACCATCCATGAACCAGATCCCAGCATCTGATTTTCTCCTCAACCACCTTCAGTATACCTTCCACTGTTCCATCATTGCCAATGTTCTTATTGCTCTACAGAGATTGTTCATTAATCATATCAGTTTCTGTCCCAGTGGAGCTTATAATCAAAGCTCCTGATCTCACACACACAGAGGTCATCATTTTTATTATAAGCTGGTTTTGTGGTGGGTTGTGTAGTTTCTGTGTGGGTGGAAACCAAAGCACCCAGAGGAAACACATGCAAACATGAGAACAAAACCCTGTTTATAGTGACCTTTTCATAATAAGGTTACTGATTAGTAATTCTTCTTTATATCAAATGATATCTAGGACAAAAAAGAGCGTTCACCTAAATCTTGTCATAGCTGACCTCAAGGATGGGCTTTAAGGAGCATCTGGGAAAGCAAAAGTTCATTCTTTTCAAGTCTTATCCTAACTTGAACATGGACTTCCATGCCTGTTCAGAAGGGCAAGTCATTATCATCCCCAAGTGTAGCCAGACCTGGTCATCAAGCTGGGCCCCTCAACTGCCCTCTGTGAGCAGTCTATTCTCCCTAAATTCTGTAAGGTTTTCCTTCAGCTTCTAAAATGGAAAACCAACTGCATTTCTCACAAGTGAATCCACCCTGCAATATCTGCTCCAAGATACTATCTATCTATCATCTATCTATCTATCTATCTATCTATCTATCTATCTATCATCTATTATTATTTTCATTTTTCTTTTACCTATCACCATACAGTTTTCACATATGTCGGGTTGAAGATTCCAAGTTATAATGTAGAGTTTACATCCCGCAGGTGTTTGTACAGATCCTCCAGCCGATAACACTGTAGGCATTTTGGCTGGAATCATTTGTGGCACCATTGCGGGAATTGCATTGATCGCTAGTGTTACATTTCTACTGTACACAAAATATATCCATCCAGTGAAACAAGCAAATACAGGTAAGAAATCCTATTGAGTAAAGCTAATCATACATTATTGGGGTTATTTATCAAAATCCGAAAATATCTCATTATTTTCTGAAATATACTCTGACCATATCCACACAGGTTATTTCCCCTTATTTATTAATATATTTTTCCGAGAATTTCCAGTGCTGGAAGAAAACTAGAAAAAAATTAAAAAAATTTGAATCATATTAATTTTTCTGATTTTCTGCCCGAAAACCACGAAATCTTCGTATTATTGCACGAACCCCAGCGAAGATCAGGATATCTTTGGGACATCTCCCATTGACTTATATAAAACCTTGGTAGGTCTGAGATGCTGGATTTTTGGATTCAGACTTTTTCCATCCTCGGGGTATAATAAATCTTGAAAAATTCAAGTTTTTTTTTTCTAATAGCTTTATAATGGGACCATCCATGAACCAGAACCCAGCATCTGATTTTCTCCTCAACCACCTACAATATAACTTCCACTGTTCCATCATTGCCAATGTTTTTTTTATTGCTGTACAGAGATTGTTCATTATTCATATAAGTTTCTGTCCCAGTGGAGTTTATAATCAAAGCTCCTGATCTCACACACACAAAGGTTCTCATTTTTATTATAAGCTGGTTTTGTGGTGGGTTGTGTAGTTTCCATGTGGGTGGAAACCAGAGCACCCAGGAAACACATATTCCAACCATATCCAAATATCGCCTTATTTAATAATATATTTTCCCGAAAATTTCCTGTGCTGGAAGTTTTTTTTGAAAAAATGTAAAAAATTTGAATAGTACACATTTTTTGGATTTTTTCAGATTTTTGTTGAAATCCACGAAATCTTTAGATTATTGCACGAAACCCAGCGAAGATCAGGATATCTTCGGGACATCTCCCATTGACTTATATAAAACCTCAGTAGGTCTGAGATGCTGGATTTTTGGATTCAGCCTTTTTCCATCCTCTGGGTATAATTAATCATGAAAAATTTGAGGTTTTTTTGCACTAAAAATTCTGATTTAATAGTAATAAAAACTAATTTTGCGAGTTTTTGGCATTCAGACTTTAATAAATAAAAACTAATTTTGAGAGTTTTTGGCATTCAGACTTTTATAAATAAAAACTAATTTTGCGAGTTTTTGCCATTCAGACTTTAATAAATAACCCCCTCATTTAGCAAGGTTCCAAAAATCAATGTCTAGTTGTTAGGTTGTGGATCAGTTTAGGTATGCCATCATTTCACCACCACGCCAAAGTTTGTAAAATAATAGAAGCTTATGCATATTTATTGACAGAAGACTACATCACTGCCCTTATGTTGTCCTGACCCAATCGGATTTTCTAACATGTCCAATATATATTTAGCCCTCTAGACTTGTCAATAAGCTGCCAACTCAGTCTACTTACACAATGCCGTTAAACACAGCAATCAATCAGCAAATAGTTTTGATTAGTCTAATAATATACAAGACATCAAATAAAAAAAGATCTGATTGGTTGATATGAGAATCTGAACTGCTACAATTCAGCTCAAGTATTAGTAAAGCATGTCCTTAGTAACATAATAACATAGTAAGTTAGGTTGAAAAAAGACACATGTCCATCAAACACAACAGTATACTGTATATGACCTGCAAGTTGATCCAGAGGAAACCAAAAACACTTCTGTAGCCTCTAGAATTTGTCTCAGAGGTGTAAACAATTCCTTCATGACTCCAAGGTGGCAATTGGACAAGCTATCTTCCATAACCCTGTATTTCATCACTTGCTAAAAAAACATCCAACCCCTTCTTAAAGCTATCTAATGTATCAGCCAGTACAACTGATTCAAGGAGAGAATGTCACATCTTCACAGCTCTCACTGTATTTTAGATATTTCAGATATTTAGACAGAACATCAGATTCTTCTCATTGGAATGGGTGTCAGCTGGAAAGACCTACTGGTAAATAAAGCATTAGAGAGATTATTATATGATCCCCTTATATATTTATACATAGTTATCATATCACCCCTTAAGCGCCTCTTCACCGGCTTCAACAACCCCAACTTGGCCAGTCTTTCTTCATAACTAAAACTCAGTCCTGACCACATTTAGAGGTCTATTATCAATGTAAAAATGTCACCACCAAGTTCATCTGATTTTGCCTGGTTCCAGGTTTTATCTGAAAAATTTCAATCTTTGTACTTTGGTTAAAATAAGAGCTCCCCAGTCCAACACATACTGAAAAAAATAAATTAAAAAAGGGTACAGTATGAGAAACGATATGTGAAAAATAGCTGTTTCACCTATAAAGATAAAGTAATACAAAATGTATTTGAATTGATATAATAATTTAGTTGCATTATTGCATTTTCTTTTTATAGCTGATATAAATAAAATAAAATGATATTGTTTAAAATATCTTAATATTCATCAATAGGCAATTAGTATTTGTGAGTTAAGGGGGATCTTGCAGACTGAAAGAAAATGCAATTACAAACAACTTTCCATTATAAATAATTAAATATCATTGGTTTTAAAGGGAATTCCGCTGAGGCGAAGAATTAGGTAAAAAAAAAATATTTGGACAAAATCAAATCAGAACAACCTTTCATTTCACTCCTGATAATTTAGGGGCCAAAAAAGTGTCAGAGCATAAAAAGATCAATCAGCTTTAGTTAATATTATTAGTGATGGGCAATTTTTTGGGGCGTTTTGCTCCGCCGAAAAATTCGCGAATTTCCTGTGAAATTCGCAATACGGCGAAAGATTCTAGAAACGGCACTGGCATCTTGTTTTTTACCCGGCGTCCATTTTTTTTTTGGACGCCTGCGAATTTTCGCTGTGGTTTCGCAAATGTATTCACCAATGGCGAATCGCAGGAATTCGCCGCAAATTCACACCTGTCGAATAAATTCGCCCATCACTAAATATTACGATGGAAAGCAATAATATTATGTAAAAGAAAATTTGTTTTTGGTGGAGGGTCGCTTTAATTTAGCCATGGTGATACATTTAAATTTTATTAATCTGTAACACTAATTAATGATTTTTGCTGCTGCACAGGTGCGATGTAATGCCAATGTATATTGGTTATATTGTGATACCAAGGACTTTCAGACCTCCCTTTATTATGTCACATGCAGTTCATGGCATTATATATATATATATATATATATATATATATATATATATATATATATATATATATATATACTATATATATATATATATATATATATATATATATATATATATATATATATATATATATATATATTTATTTATATAAATATTAGAACCCCTATTTTATGTTTTAAGGGGATCAGAAAAAAATGGTGTAAAATCTGAGAAAATGTAAAATCCTGGAAATGTAGTCTGTATTATATTGCACGTGTAGACATACAGTATTTGTTGCTTCTCTTACTATCTACCTTTATTTCATGGCTGCAAAGATAAACATATTTTTATTTAAACAATAGGGCAATTTAATGACAAACAAGATCCATCTGCAACATACGACACTATTACTGGTAGAGGAGAGGTAAGTGTTTATGTGTGTGTGTATAGTCTGTATATAGTCAGGTTTATCTGTCACTCACTATACATCTCTTTTATGGTTCCAAAGATTCACCGTATGTTTGAATATATTTTTATATATTTTTTGAATATATTTTTGAATATATTTTTCTAGAGACCTAAAGCAAAATGTCATCTACATGTTTTTGTTAATATGATATAAGATTATTACGATTTTGTTAAGATAATACAAAGAGACTGAAATTAAGAGAGAACAATTATATGAGACACTACTGTACATAGCAAAGTAAACTCATGTATTACAAACTCTGACCTCATACAGTTAGTTTATTGGATTGGTATAGTCCTTCATCAAGCCTCAGTCTGAATATAAAACTATGTAGGGTTGTGCATTCAGAGAGTGAAGAGTTGCATTGCTCACATTTTACAAATACATCAAACTTTCTTAAAAAGGATGAAGGATATATTACCAAACAGTAGAATAACTAGGTGTTGCTAGGCTCCACAACAAATTAAATTTAGGGCCCCAAAACATTTGTATATTGAAATTGCTCATTAATTAGGGGTTTACTTTCTACACTCCTGGCCCCCATGCAACCTCAGGATCTGCTTCGTCAGTTGTTATCCCCCTGGAATCAAAGCCTTGCTATGTTTGGTGAATGATATCCATAACAGTAGAACATCTAGATCTATGTATCCCTTCTTTCCTTCAGGGAAAAAACATCATATTGGAATCAGAATACATGGTAAGCTCTTTCCCTCCAGGTATCTAAGAGCATGCACAATATAGCCATGTAGTCACAGATCAGGAGTCTTTAGATCAGTGTTCCCCAACCAGTAGCTCAAGAGCAACATGTGCTCACCAACCTCTTGGCTGGCCTCAAAGCAGGTGCTTGTTTTTAAATTCCAGGCAAGTTTTAGTAGCATAAAAAGTAGGTGAACTGCCAAACAGAATCTTCTATATAGTAGGGTCTCTTAGTAGTACAATGGTTACTCACCACATCAGGGAAGTGGCCCAGGTGCACCACCCTGGGCCCTCAGCATAAGGGGTGGATAAACCGAAATCTCGAATAGAAGCAGGCACTCAAGGGCAAAAACTTCCACCAGGCAGATGTTCCAAAAGTGAAAACGTTTATTATGTCAGAACAGCCTGACGCGTTTCGTGTTCCAAACACTTAATCATAGGCTAAAAGGCCTATGATTAAGTGTTTGGAAGTTAAGTGTTTGGAAGTTTTTGCCCTTGAGTGCCTGCTTCTATTCGAGATTTTGAACTGCCAAACAGAGCCTCCTGTAGGCTGCCAGTCTCCATCTACATTCTCCATCGATCCATAACCTGTATCCAACCACAGACACCTACACCCCTCCATATACACTATACATATAATTGTGTATGGAGGGTTAGGATGTATAGAAACTGTAAAGGGTGGATAAAGGAGACATGTACAGTAACTTTCCATGCAGAGTCATATCTTCTCTGGACAATATACTTGCTCAGAAAAGAGTGTACAAACATTGTATATAACATTAAATGGTGCATATTCCTCGCTTCCCTATTAATTTACCTTCAGGTAACCAGCCCTACTTGCCTACAGTGCTTGGCCTGAAGTCCTCTTCAAGTGGCACATGTACAAATCTCTTTCACTCTGTGGCCTACAGGAGGAGGCTTCCAACTCGACTGTATAAAGTTTATCGTACCTCATGCACAATCGTTCTGCACATTGCATCCAGTTATTAAGGATGCACATCACCATTCTTTCAGCTGCTGCTACTGTGCGTGCACACCAAGTTTTAATATATTAAAAGAAATGCTTTCATGGTTCCATTGACCTACAGCTAAGATTAAATGCTACATGCACTGATAAATTAAAGGAGTGAGAAAATGTTGATATAAAGCATATTTCTTTTTTGCAGGGGATGCAGCATCGGCAACAGCATCAGCAGGATCACACCTACTGTGACCTTAAAATATAGTGGCAGCAAAATGGATAATGCAACTTAGTGAATTCTTAATTTCGCCACACTTTCAGTGCCTATTTTACCTCTCAGTACCAATTTATCTTTTAAATACCTGATAAACATTTTTAAAAATCGTATTCCTTCTGTATAACTTTCCTTTTTTCTTGAATGAATTTGGTTGGGGGCATAGCATGTGCAGTTACATAGTTACATAGTTAAATTGGGTTGAAAAACGTAGGGATGCACCGAATCCAGGATTCGGTTCAGGATTCGGTTCGGGATTCGGCCAGGATTCGGCCTTTTTCAGCAGGATTCGGATTCGGCAGAATCCTTCTGCCCGGCCAAACCGAATCCGAATTTGCATATGCAAATTAGGGGCAGGGAGGGAAATTGCGTGACTTTTTGTCAGAAAACAAGGAAGTAAAAAATGTTTTCCCCTTCCCACTCCTAATTTGCATATGCAAATTAGGGTTCGGATTCGGTTCGGTATTCGGCCGAATCCTTCGTGAAGGATTCGGGGGTTTCGGCCGAATCCAAAAAAGTGGATTTGGTGCATCCCTAGAAAAAAGACAAAGTCCATCAAGTTCAACCCCTCCAAATGAAAACCCAGCATCCATACACACATCCCTCCCTACTTTTAATTAAATTCTATATACCCATACCTATACTAACTATAGAGCTTAGTATCACAATAGCCTTTGATATTATGTCTGTCCAAAAAAATCATCCAAGCCATTCTTAAAGGCTGAATCAGCCATCACAACATCACCCGGCAGTGCATTCCACAACCTCACTGTCCTGACTGTGAAGAACCACCTACGTTGCTTCAAATGAAAGTTCTTTTCTTGTAATCTGAAGGGGTGGCCTCTGGTACGGTGATCCACTTTATGGGTAAAAAGGTCCCTTGTTGTACAGTGAGCACCAATTATTGGGGGGGGGGGTTAAGTGTGCTGCCACTATTAATGGATACTCTTAAAAGTTCTAGTAATAAAATGGGTGTGGTTAACAATGGGTGTGGTTTAAAAACTGTGAGTTGTCAACACTGGCTTCCATTATCGGCCTTTCACCACATAGACCAGAAAATGTCAACCCTTGGTACCGCAGACAGCACAGTTTTAGAGAATGGCCAGCTTAACTTATAGGTTTTCCATGGAGCCTGAATCTAGAGGCTTTGCTCTTTAAATGTGTTGCTATATGTTACCTTTCCAACAGTTCTTCGAGTTTGGAGGGTTATCAGGGTCGGACCCGGCCATCATGTCCCCTTGCCGGCCTAGACCTGAACCCCTAAAAAAACACTTGTGCCGGGGTAAGTCGGCATTCTTACATGCTCACGGTGCAACCATGTTTGCGCATGCACACAATGGGGGCAGGAGTTTAGAAGTCGGGAGGGGGCCCCTGGTGACTGCCTGGAGGGCCCTTCATTTTGCAGCCCTGGTTGGCCCCCAGTGCTCCAGTCTGACACTGAGTGTTATATTAAACAGGTACTCAATGATAACGAGTTTTTTGTACTTGGTCAGATCCATTTCATCTAAGTGAATATAAAATTGGAATTAAAAGAAAGTGCATTCAGAAGTGAGATTTCCATCAGTAAACACAATTTCAGTTTGGGACAGCTGTATACTGCAGCTTTTTCCATTATTATTAATAATAAAAAAAAACGAATGATTCTGTGTTATTTTTACTACTGAAGTCAATTATTTTATGCCTGTAGCGATATGTCAAAATAATGATGCTGCTTAATGCCCCATGTTTTATTCCCCCTGTATGAATAGGGATGAAATTCACTGTGAGATTGCTCTTTTCCTGGCTATAGTTAGCGGGAGAGCTTGGAGTAACCCTTCTAGTGATGCCAATGTGTGGGAATGTTTAAACAGGATCCAGTGGCTCTTCTAATACTACAAATTGCTAATATGAAGCTAGAGTCAGTGGGGGGTCATTTATATACTCTGGGCAAATTTTGCCACAGCAACCAATCAAATTTTTGCATTAATTTTTCGCTGTCTGAAAAAAGGCAGTCACTGATTGGTTGCTATGAGTTACTGACAATTCTATAGTGTTGATAAATGAGCCCCACGGTGACTCTAGCTGGACAGAAGATGGTTGTCCAGAGCCTGCGGTTAAGGTGACACGGGCCGATAAAAGCTGCTGACAGACCAAGTCAGCAGCTTATTGGCCTGTGTATGGGGACCTCCGACAGGCTTCCCCGATCGATATCTGGTTGAAGTCTGCCAGATGTCGATCGGACAGGTTTAAAAATCCCGTCAGATTGCGGCTACATCTGTACGTTGATGCGGTCCTGTGATCCGACTGCCCATTTACCCTTTATTGTATTTCGATCGTTGGGCCCTCACGGTGGGCATATCGGGGAGAGATCCGCTCATTTGGCGACATCGCAAATGATCGAATTTCTCGGTCTATGGCCACCTTTAGGCCACAGTTAAGATTATTGAAATACTAGCCAGTGCAGGGAAAATTATTCTGGATCTTAACGTGTATGGCTCCTATAGTCTCCTTGAGGAAATCTGAACTGAGTAGTACTGACAGAGATGCAGGAGTAGCACTGGCAATATACTTTGAGAATCCTGAGATATTTGAGAAGTTTTGCTTAATATGCAAACTGATTGCGTTTTACCATAACACATAATATAAAATCTGATAAATAACTAATAGTGCCTTGAGAACCAATGGCAACCAGCAGCAGTTTGCACAAAGATACAGTCATTAACGCACTAGTAATAAACCCCTTATAATATTCTTCATCGGTCCAGCTTCAGTGCAAGTATTCTGGGATGCATCTGTAAGTAGTAGTTACTTGGATATTCTGACACAGCTTACTCTAACTCCTCTTTTACACACCTCATCCTCAGAAGCAAATAACTGCAAGCAACCACGTGTTTAAATGAAATAGGGATGCACCGAGTCCAGGATTCGTTTCTGCCCAGCTGGACCGGATCTGAATCCTAATTTGCATATGCAAATCAGGTCAGGGAAGGAAATCTCATGAATATTTGTCACAAAACAATGAAGTAAATTTTCTCCCCTTCCCACCCATAATTTGCATATGCAAATTAGTATTCGGATTTGGTTTGGTATTCGGCCGAATCTTTCGCGAAGGATTCGGGGCTTCGGCCGAATCCAATATAGTGGATTCGGTGCATCCCTAAACTAAGCTACAGCTATAAGTTCATTTTAATTGCCATTGTTTTTCCCTAAACCTTTGCCTTTAGCTGAAAAATACCAAATGAATTCTATGCATCTGTACCTCCAAAAGTGTTCTCCAAAATCAAACTCAAAATCAAATTCATTGATTGTGAAGGTTGAAGGTAAAAGGAACTCTTCCACGTGGGTTTCACAAAGAAACATTGAGGTAGAAGTCAGACGTCATTCAGAATATACATTGCAAAATAGGAGGGGGGTGATTCAAGCACCAGTGGGCAGATTGCCTCACAACTGTTCCTCTTTTGTTTTTCCAAAAAAAAAATCTGACCTTATGCATAATGCGGAAGAAGTGTTATCTATTTAAACTTATTGCCCAAAAGAAAAAGTTATGTGGATTCCCTTCAATTTTGCACTGCAGTGCCTGTCTTTCCTTTTTTGTGAAATTCACATTGAGCACAAATATTTGCACACTGTGTGTGTTCATTGTGTGCAAATTGAAATAAATCATTTTAGTGAATATTTTTTCTGCCACTATTAATGAGCGAATTGTTCCGCATTTCTCCATCTGTGAATTTTTTCACAAAACTGTGACAAAAATTCAAAAAAGTCGCCATGACAAAAATGTTGGCGAGACAAAAAAGCATAGCAGTGTGGGTATATTTTGTGGGAATTCATTGACTTTACAAGGAATAGCGAGAAAGGCACAGAAGAAATAGATGTGTAAAAGGTTGAAAGACTTTGGCAGTAGAAATATAATATTATTTGTCACTTGATATAAAATAACGAGCTAATGTTCTTTGCAAAATGATCATTGAAGCACAATTTCAATTAAATTTTAGAGGCAAGGATTATCTAACAAGGTTAGGATAAGCATGTAAGGGGTAGGTGTGCTACTCATGCCAAACATAAAGCAAATAGTATGTACTGTATCTGTATGTAACCACTGTGTATTTACCTTTTAAATCTGTTTGATAAAGCTACTGTACATAAGGAAAATGTCAGTATTGTAGTCAGAAATGGTGTATATTTTAACATGCAATATTAAGCAGACATTATAAGTTATTTGTGACATATTTTCATGTTCTAATGCCTAGTAAAGAACAGCAGTGGGGTAATGGCAGATATATTTCAGAGCCTTAATCCAGGAAATGTACTGAATAATGTACTGTATAACATTAGGGATGTAGCGAACGTCGGAAAAAAAGTTCGCGAACATATTCGCGAACTTGCGCAAAAATGCGAGCGGTTCGCGAACGGTTCGCGAACCCCATAGACTTCAATGGGAAGGCGAACTTTAACATCTAGAAAAGACATTTCTGGCCAGAAAAATGATTTTAAAGTTGTTTAAAGGGTGCAACGACCTGGACAGTGGCATGCCAGAGGGGGATCAAGGGCAAAAATGTATCTGAAAAATCTGCCTGTGTGTGCTTGGAAGAGATAGTGTAGGGGGAGAGCTGTTAGTGATTTCAGGGACAGATGATAGTAAGTTTGCTGGCTAGTAATCTGCTTGATACTGCTCTGTATTGGAGGGACAGAAGTCTGCAGGGATTTGAGGGACATTTTAGCTTAGGTAGCTTTGCTGGCTAGTAATCTACTGTTCTCTTTAAACAACTGCCATACGTTGACCTTGTAGGCATTGTTTGGTGTTTTTTCTGGAGACGGTAATATTATGGATATTTAGACAGAATGTGAACAAGGTCACACAGCTCGATGGCGGGTTGAAGAAAACAGTGTGCAAATAATGCCTACAAGGCCAACGTATACACTACTACAGCGGTGGATACGGATTACGTAAAATATATGAATGCTGCTTGAAAAAAGTGACTCCGGTGTTTTTTCTGGAGACGGTAATATTATGGATATTTAGACAGAATGGGAACAAGGTCACACAGCTCGATGGCGGGTTGAAGAAAACAGTGTGCAAATAATGCCTACAAGGCCAACGTATACACTACTACAGCGGTGGATACGGATTACGTAAAATATATGAATGCTGCTTGAAAAAAGTGACTCCGGTGTTTTTTCTGGAGACGGTAATATTATGGATATTTAGACAGAATGGGAACAAGGTCACACAGCTCGATGGCGGGTTGAAGAAAACAGTGTGCAAATAATGCCTACAAGGCCAACGTATACACTACTACAGCGGTGGATACGGATTACGTAAAATATATTATGGCTGCTTGAAAAAAGTGACTCCGGTGTTTTTTCTGGAGACGGTAATATTATGGATATTTAGACAGAATGTGAACAAGGTCACACAGCTCGATGGCGGGTTGAAGAAAACAGTGTGCAAATAATGCCTACAGGGCAAATAATGCCTAAAAGGTCAACTTATACACTACTACAGCGGTAGTAAAATAAAAAAAAGTAAAATAAAAAAAAATGAATATTAAAAAAAAAAATTAAAGTTGGTGCTGCTGAACTACTAGGAGCAGCAGATTAGCACACCAGTCCCACTCCCCAACACTGCTAGACTAATAGCACTGGGCTCTTATAGTAGTAGTAGTAGTAGTAGTAGTAAAACAACAAAAAAATAAATAAAAGCAGTCCTTACAAGGACTACTGTTATTGCAGCAGTCAGCAGATGAGATCAGAAGCAGGACAGCTGCCCACTGCAGCTACATACAGAGCACTGCAGTAGAAGGTAGATTACTAGCCAGCAAAGCTACCTAAGCTAAAATGTCCCTCAAACCCCTGCAGACTTCTGTCCCTCCAATAACAGAGCAGTATCAAAACGATTACTAGCCAGCAAACTTTCAACTGTCCCTGAAATCACTAACAGGCAGCAGCTCTCTCCCTACACTATCTCTTCAGCACACACAGGCAGAGTGAAAAAACGCTGCAGGGCTTCGGTTTTTATAGGGAAGGGGAGTGGTCCAGGGGAGAGCTTCCTGATTGGCTGCCATGTACCTGCTGGTCTGGGGTGAGAGGGCAAAAAAAAGCGCCAACAATGGCGAACCCAAAATGGCGAACGTCGCGCGACGTTCGCGAACTTCCGGCGAGCGCGAACACCCGATGTTCGCGCGAACAAGTTCGCCGGCGAACAGTTCGCGACATCTCTATATAACATGCCATCCTATAAAATGCAAACTGAACATTGGGAAGAGCAGTATTAGTGCTGTGGAGGCTGCATGTGATCAGCAGATGAGAGGCACATGGACAGACTGAGGACCAGCACATGCAAAGGAAGTATTACAGCAGTGACTGGAGACCTGAGAGGGTATAAAAGGAGTTACAGGTACCTGGGAGAGTGACTGTCTGGACCAGGTAGCAGGACTGCAGCAGTGAAAAGACAAGCAAACAAGTTTCTGTGCAGGGAAAGGAGCAGAGCCGGAACAGCTGAGCAGCAGAATTGAACTGTATTGGTAAAAGAGCTGAGAGGCCTCCAGCACCAGAAGCAGGCAATGGACAGAGGATTATTTCAGGCAGTTGTGGAATACTAATCCTGATGGATCCAGATAATAGGTGAGCAATTGTACCAACTTGTACCCCAAGTCTTCACATTATCAAGAAATCATTAACCCTTGCTGTCCAATGAGATAAAGGTTTCTTCTAGTCTCTTTTGCATGCATGCATTTTAGTCAGTTCTGGCCAGAACTTTGAACTGCCCTCCCAGCAGCATCCTTTCCTTTTCTTCTCAGATGGCCCCATCTTGGAACCAGTTAATGTGCCAATTACCTAGAGACAAGTTTAGCAATTCTTTTGCCAAAGTCTTCAATGGACACTAAAGTTTCCTAGGCACTAGGTTTAAAGAACTCATTGTGGACACCACACTTATTAAGTGCCTCCTTCCGTCACAAAGACTGCCACAAACCCCTGCTGTTCTCATCTCATAACCGGAACCTCTTACAACCATTCGATTCAGGTCCCGCAACCCAAGTGACTGTACTAAGTGGGCTCCTGAGTGATGATGCAAATATATAATCCCGTATTTAATGCAGTTTGTCCTCTCATATTAAAGTTGTAGGCACAGGTTCTGTTAAGATATTTTAGGATTACTTTGTATTATTGTTGTGTTGAACATTGTTAAATGTTAATGAAAGGAAAGGGGTTATCTATAATTCTTCCTAAGTGAAATAAGAAATAGAAGCTAACTGCTATTCCGTGAGTTATTAAGCATGTTATGTATTGTGTCTATATAGTATATGACTATATCAAGTAATATTATATGCACACTGTTCAGACACTGCTGTGAATGTTAACAGTGGAGGTTATGTCTGTTGGCTACATAAGTAAAAAGGTAATTATTTTCTTTGTAAAACCAGTAAACTGCAGTTAAGCTTCCAGTGTTGTTCTTTATTTTTGGAATCACCAATCATTTGGTAAATCAGCAACTGTGAACCTAACAGGGATTCTTCCAACTCCATATTTGCTATAAGGAGAAGCAACATATAAAATACAATATAAGGCTAATACATTTGACAAAGAAGTAAAGCATTTTTGGTGCTGACATAGTCCTTACAAGCACAGGCATGAGGATTGAAGGGGAAAATTCACACAAGTGTCAGTAAGTCACTTCATGGATTTGCCATAAGTGTAGTATACATGGTAAAAAAACATCATTATTGCACTGTGAAAATGTTGTTTCTCTATATACACTAGACTTTAGCCAAATGAAGCTATTGGCATTTTGACCCAACAGAAAAAAGATGTCAGTATAAATGTCGTGGGCATGAATAATTCTCAGAAAGGTTACACATACAACACAAAAAAATCTCACCCACTTTTAACATTTTTGAAAATTAGTAATAAAGCAGAATAAATGACTGGAAATTGGATGGTGAATAAGTCGGTGCAAATACGACATTTTCAATATATATGAATTCTCTCCCAAGAAGTTACTAGAATGAAATACAAGAAGGTATGGAGTGATTTAAATGTATGCATTTAGGGATTGCTTACTGGCACTTCATTTGTCTGGGTGACAGAATCAAATATGGCCTCAAAGTCATCATCTTGTAACCCATCCATCCAGGACTCCAATGCAATTACTGGCCAGTGCAGGTCATTACTTTGCCATGGAACCACACTAAATTCAAAATAAAACCCAAACACTCAGGTTTGTTGCTCTATTGTAGGTCTTTCTTGAAAAAATAATTGGTTCAATGTAAATTGTGCTAATTTTGGTTCTTGACTCTGCCTATTCCTGACTATTTTGGTTGCTGCCTGCCTTGCCCATTGCCTGTTTTACCTTCTACTAGTTTGATTAACTGACTAGATACTCTATTATTAGACTTTGACCTATTCTATAGTGTCAAGCTCCTTCTCAGGTTCTTAGTGCCATTTACAGTACAGTTGGGCCATGCACTCTTTAAAGGGAAGACCTGTAGAAAACTTTTTGTGGGATGCCTACATCCATAGAAGCCTATGAAATGCAGCAGAAACACATTGGGTAAGATTTGGAGGCATTAGTTGCTTGTCTGCCATCTACCACTCCAGCACCGTAATTAATTCTGTTATTGATGTTCTACAGAAAAAATAGACCAGAATTATGCTCCCTCCAGTGGTGATCCTCTGGTTTTGGAAAGGATTACCAACTTTGCCAATGATGCTAGGGTCTTCTTTAAAACTTTTCAGACAGTCTTTTGTGCTACTGTCCAAGTGTCCAAGTTTCTTCATGTCTAAAGAAGATCTGCCAGAGAAACTGCTGTACCACCCATTAAGAGTTTGAGTTCAATACTCTGGGCTCTGATACTTATTGGATACTGATGTGATGGCCTACTGGCAAGGTCTGCTAGACAAGCTGAAACTAGTTAAAGACTAAACTTCTCTCAGCATTCAAGTGGACACTCACCTCTGGTAGAGAACATGCCGGGAGATTCCAATCCATTTTGGCCCCACATTTTCTGACATGAATCAGCCTTCTTCTTCCAATGCTTCTGAAAAAGACTTGCCATAGTGAGCAAAAAAAGCTTTGGAGATGGTCTGCTGGCCTGGCTTATACAGATGCAGCCACTTTGGTTTGTCTGTTTGACACAGAATAACTAAACACAGATATCCCATTTATCTCATTTAACACAGAAAACTGTGACACAACATCCCATCTAATTAAAGCATTCACCATTGTGAACAATGGTGCTTTGGTATGCTAATGAAAAGGTTAAATGCATTAAATGAGTTAAGATAACTTTAGATAACACAGTTTCTTCAATTAACTCTGAGTCATGACGCATTTAACTCACAAATCCAAGTGGCTTCATCTGTATCTCTACTGTGGAGTCTATTTAAGCAGAGAAACACTAACATCTAGGGGAGTTAGGAAGGTTTCTAAAAAAATACACAGAGGTTTATTTCTCAGTGAAGGCTTTAGCCCAGGACAGGTATTACAGATATGGGGACTCAGACATTTTAGAAAGAGTATTGTCTCTAAATAATGGGAAAAATGAATGTAGTTCAGGAAACTCTACCATGAAACCCTCCAACTGTTGTTGAAATACAAGTCTCAGGATGCCATAAACTTCCTTATTTTAGAATAATATGTTCTTCATAAAAACGTATCCACCAAGAGTAATGTTTTTAGTATTTTAGTAACCTTAAGAAATGGCACTCCATATGGAAAGACCCCCTTATCTGGAAAACATAAAGTCAAAAGCATTCCTAATTATAGATCATATGCCCAGGTATATCCAGGTATACCAGCAGCAGCTGCAGGAACTAGGGATGCACCGAATCCACTGTTTGGGATTCGTCCGAATCTCCAAAGCCTTCTGAAAGATTCGGCCGAATACCGAACCGTATGCAAATTAGGGGCAGGAAACAAAAAAGTGTGATGAAAAGTCACGTGATTTCCATACCCACTCCTAATTTACATATGCAAATTAGGATTTGGATTTGGTTCGGCCAGGCACATGGATTTGGCCGAATCAGAATCCTGCTAAAAATGGTCGAATCCAGGCTGAATCCTGAACCGAATCCTGGCTTCGGTACATCCCTACCAGGAACAGCACTCCCCATACTGGTACCAAAATGTCCCCTTCTTATAAAATAAAACATGTTTTAAAAGGGAGCTGTTTAATCTGTAGGGTTCTAAAATTAAACTACAGCTTAAAGGTCACTAATAAATGTCATGGAATTTGCCAGCTGAGATGTGGCATAATATATTTTTCAGAAGTACCGGTAATTGAGAAATCGATTTCCTGGTTACATTTTCACAAAAAAAACGTTTCAGGCGGCGAGACCTCTCTTCTTGTTTCCATGCAAAGCAGGGGGAGTTCTGTGCAGCGTAGTGAAGAATAGCCTACAGACTGAAGCTCACCCATTGGGTTTTTAAAGGAGAACTAAACCCTACAAATGAATATGGCTAAAAATGCCATATTTTATATACTGAGCTTATTGCACCAGCCTAAAGCTTCAGCTTCTCAATAGCAGCAATGATCCAGGACTTCAAACTTGTCACAGGGGGTCACCATCTTGGAAAGTGTCTGTGAGACTCACATGCTCAATGGGCTCTGAGCAGCTGTTGAGAAGCTAAGCTTAGGGGTCATCACTAATTATGAAGCAGAAAATTAGGTTTGTGTGTAATATAAGGTGATGCTACAGAGCTGATTATTAAATTCTGATGCTAGTTGCACTGGTTTCTGTGCTGCCATGTAGTAATTATCTGTATTAATTACTAATCATTCTTATATTGTGACATTTCTATTCTATGTGTACTGTATATTGTGAGTGGGTCCCTAAGCTCAGTAAGTGACAGCAGCACAGAGCATGTGCAGTGAATCAGCAGAAAAGAAGATGGGGAGCTACTGGGGCATCTTTGGAGACACAGATCTTTACTGCTAAAGGGCTGTGGTTGCCTTGGGCTGGTACAGAATTCCAAAACATAATGTACAGCATTTCTAGCTACTTCCTTAGTTAAGCTTTAGTCCTCCTTTAAAGCACAACTGGGGAAGTATATTGATCAGATTTCCTACTACAGACCAGGTTCACTCTTGTTAGGGATCATCAGTACAGAGTAGCGTATTACAGATTAGAATATGTAGAACCAGGGAACTAAATTCACAAGGAAAAACATTTTGGATAAGCAAGCACTGCCTTTCTGTCACTAGGATCTAATGAGCATAGGGTCAGGGGGAACTGTTCCAAACCATTAAAAATCCATTAAAATTCATAATAAGTCTGCATATTTTTTAATTGATGTATATTGCAAAGTTGCTTGAAATTATGTTTACTTTTCAAAAAAGCTTAAGTCATGCTTGTGTGGAGTTCCCCTTTAACATGCTTAAAGGAATTGTTCCGTATAAAAATAAAAACTGGCTAAATAAATAGACTGTGCAAAATAAAAAATGTTTCTAATATAGTTAGTTAGCCAAAAATGTAATGTATAAAGGCTGGAGTGACTGGATGTCTAACATAATAGCGAGAACACTACTTCCTGCTTTACAGCTCCCTTAGTTTCCACTGATTGGTTACCCTGGTTACCAGGCAGTAACAAATCAGAGACTTGAGGGGGGGCACATGGATCATATCTGTTGCTTTTGAATCTGAGCTGAATGCTGAGGATCAATTGCAAATTCACTGAACAGTTATGTCCCATGTGGCCCCCCTTCAAGTCGCTGACTAACTCAGAGTTATAGAGCTGAAAAGCAGGAAGTAGTGTTCTGGCTATTATGTTACACATCCAGTCACTCCAGCCTTTATACATTAAATTTTTGGCTAACTAACTATATTAGAAACATTTTTTATTTTGCACAGACTATCTATTTACCCAGTTTTTATTTTCACACTGAACTGTTCCTTTAAACTCAAGTATCTTTACTCAAGAGGAATTCTCTTAGGGGAAGGCCAGACATGACGTTTTTGCTGCGTATTTACGTAAAGTGTGGTTTCAAACGTGCAGATCCCATAGGGTCTTTTGATTTGGTAGTTTCTTGACATATTGGCGTTTCTGCTAAAAAATGCCAATACTAGCGTACTGTGGCAGATTTCAGCTTGCAAGCACCTTGTGTGAATTTCCCACCAGAGATACTGTAGGTACGTTACTGACGCTACTTACTCAAACACATATATTTATATATATTCATAGGGCCCATGACTATGGTGACAGCTTTAGGTTGCCAGGCGATGGGTGCATATATATTGAAAAAAAGGAAATGCTAATAAAAATCTGTTGGCTGATATCACAGTTAATCTAGTGACGGAGCCAGGGGATCTTAAATTAGTGCCATTACTAGAATTTTCCGCACAACCCCCATATAATTTTGCAGTCACAAACCTTGGAGAGATGACATTTGCCACCCAAATATATTGAAACTGTTCATGAGTAACTAAATGTCTGACCCTACTTCATCTCACCAGCAGTCTAATTCCCCTTTTGTTACACTGCTGACATGTCAGCCTTCCCTAGAAACTTCTATATTTTTTTGCAACATTGCATATTCTCAATTATTAGCAAGATTTTGGAGAACTATTTGGCACAATGCCTTAAAATCCCTCCCACTAGTTGTGGAATTAAAATAAAGACTATGAGCAGTTAAAATGCAGAATATAAAGATTGCCAACTTCCCCTTACGAGACAGACACGATGGCCAGAGAGAAAGCAATAGCAGCCCAGACCCTTTGCATGAGGGGATATCTGCTCACAGGTACAGTCACTTACTGAATACTTCTCTACGTTCTCTGTACAATATATAGGGGGTAATGCATCCCAAACTGTCATCTATAAGGCTATTAGAAACTACAGAGTAGTTCTGTGCATTCCAATGTGACCTAAAAGGTTATGATACACAAGAGATGTCCTATAAAATATAAATGGGGATGGTATTAGATATAATCAGCGCTCAGCTGACTCAATGAAAGGTATGTGCGTGATAAGAAATCATGTGCCATGTTGTTATGCAGTGTAAGGATATTAGAAGTCATCTTAGACTTCCATGACCTGTATAAAAGCACTCAGCCTTCCGATAATATATGGTCATGGAAATGCTCTGTGACTTCTAATATCTTTATATGTTAAAATAGGGGATACATTATTTCCTAGATAAATTACAGTATGGTATTTTGCCTCTTTGTAATTGAAGGTTTAGTGAGTCACTGTCACACAGTTACTAAAAAATGTGTCTCACTTTGCTCCTCAATTAATCTCACTCCTTTCTCCCTTTCAGCTCTCTTTAGTGTCTGGATAAATCTGATCTCCGGAATCAAAATTCAGCCGATTCCTGAACATCCAGTGATCAATCAGCCTGTCACCCTCAAAGTCAGTGGCGTCAGGGGGGTAATTCGCTCTTTCTCCTGGTATAAAGGTCGATTCGTTGATGATTTCTCCCTAATCTTAACATATGATGCACGTTCTAACACTGTAAAGACACGAGGGCCAGAGTTCTTCCCTCGAGCCAGTGGCCTTCCAGATGGGTCGCTACAGATCTCAAAGCTTTATAAAGCAGTCAGAAGATATTACACAGTTCAAATACAGGCGGACAGTTTGACCCAAGAAACCATTAACCTGCCTGTATATGGTGAGTACTTGTTTCTCTGCAGCTCCCATTTACATGAATAAGCAGCCTGAAGCTGATGTTCCTTAACTACAACTCTCAGGGCTACAATATTGGCTTTTGGTACAGTACTGCCCCCCCCCATGGAAAACAAATGTCACTGATTTTACACTGAAGTACAGGTAATGCAAGCCATAGAGAACAGAGGAACTGTAGCTTTGAGATCAAGTGTCCTCTTTAATTATGCAGAAATTATAAATATTTTGCATTGGTAAGGACTGTTAAGCTGCCTGTTCTAACTGCCATGCTTCCTTCACATCTAACAGTGTGGTCAGTCTCTGACTTGCTTGCTCCTTCTGATAGTTAATTCCTTTAACTACCTCTAAAACATGCCTGAAGCCACAGAATAACTCTTTAATACCCTTTCACAAATATTATTTGCAAGAATTTTTGTCTGTTGTCAGTGTTGGACTGGGATGTCTGGGGCCCTCGAAAGCCCACCACCCCAGTCACAGGGACCCCCCACACTGGCACGAATCCTTTAAATGTAATTTATAGTATGTTTCCTCTATCTAATGTTCATGTGTAGTAACTTGTAACTGACGCTGTGTTGTTGCTTTATCTACAGAGATATTGACTAAACCAATGATTGACATCACTAAGCAGCAGCCAGAGAAATATGATGAAGTCACCCTTACCTGTAGACTATTAGCAACTGAATTAGAATCAGTAAATTTCTTATGGAAGAGAAGCGATGGCAGATTTCCTTCTGGAGTCAAATTCAGTGAAAATAACAGAATTATGACTATTCCCAGCTTCACACAATCAGATGCTGGACAGTACCAATGTGAAGTGGAGAATCAAATCAGCAAGAAAATTAGTGACCCCTACACACTGTCCCTTTACAGTAAGTAATATTCCATTGTGATGCCTATACACATACCTTAACTGTACGTTAAGGATGTCCATTAACGAATTGGGACAGTTTGGCTTACCCTTTGCAATCAAGATGGAAAGAGTTTAAACTGAGATTTCCTGATTTGTATCAAGAGTCATAAAAGTAGTTTATTAATGGATCAGATTGGAAGTGTAATGTCTTTACTCTCAGCCACATTAAAAATAAGTAAATTTTTGTAGCGTCTATATTGCATTTAATATTAATATGATTGGAGAAGGAGAGGGACTGAATAATAATTAGCTGCTGAATGAGTATTCTGAATTAACAGGGTTAATGGCCATGCCATGGTGGCTTGATAAAAGACCCAGGACGATCTGAAAGGTTGCCAAGTGTTTTGGGTCAGAGCCCATGTATCAATAAAGACATTTTAAGAAAATAAACTTTTGATTGGTGCTGTCAATAACAGAAAATGAATGGCTTGCCATCAATAGGAATGGTGAAAAGAAGAGATGGGATAGGTTTGGGTGGGAAGACCATGAGCTCAGTTCCAGGAGCTTCGTTTTGGCCAAGTTGAGTTTGAGGTGACTTTGGTTTATTTAGATGGAGATAGCTAGTAGGCAGTTCGCTATCTGGGTCTAAATGTAAGTGGTTAGGGAAAGTGTCTAAATATATTTGGATGTCATTGGCATACAAGTGATATTTAAGGCCAAATAAAGACATAAGGTCTCCTAAAGATAGAGTGTACAAGGAGAACAGCAAGGAACAAGTACAGAACCCTGAGGCACCCCCACACTAAGAATGGATGTGTTAACAAGAGTAACAGAGAAGGTGTGGTCAGAAAAGTAGGAAGAGGACCAGGATGCAGCTCGATCCCAGATACCAATTGAATGGAGAATTTGCATTAGAACAGAATGGTCAACAGTATCAAAAGCAGAAGATAAGTCCAGGAGAATGAGAATAGAGTAATGTCCTTTGGCCTTAGCAGTCTAGAGATAGTTTGTAACTCTACATCTCTACATAAGGCAGTTTGAGGACAGTGAGGTTGTGGAATGCACTTCCGGGTGATGTTGTGATGCTGATTCAGTTAATGCCTTTAAGAATGGCTTGGAGGATTTTTTGGACAGACATAATATCAAAGGCTATTCTGATACTAAGCTCTATAGTTAGTATAGGTATGGGTATATAGAATTTATGTGAAAGTAGGGAGGGGTGTGTGTATGGATGCTGGGTTTTCATTTGGAGGGGTTGAACTTCATGGACTTTGTCTTTTTTCAACCCGATTTAACTATGTAACTATGTAACTGGGTTAATGGCACCAAAATGAAGAAACCTTAGGTGCAATCACATAAAGTATGTAATTTCTATGAAATGCGGCGCAGCAATCTGAACAGACGCAATGATGCTTTGTGTAACTATACAGAAGTGCAAGGAGTGTGTTGGTGCATGTAACTTTAATGAAAGGTGTCAATACTACAAGCTAATACAACATTCAGTGTTTTCTAACAGATATCAGCTGTCCACTGTCTATTGTTCTCCTATCCAGTTTATACTTCTATAAATGTGAATGTTCCTAGATATACTGTGTAGTTTCTATCTTACAGGTGCTGGCGTGGAGTCCATTAATTATACAGGCATTTATATTGCCATTGTGGCAATTGTACTGATCATTTGTGCAACAATTCTAATCTACATGAAAAGTATCCTTTCAGTAAGACTGAGAAGCCACTGCCCTTGCCATGGATCTGGTCGTCTTTCCAGATCAGCACGTGCACAGGGAAATCTTTGCGCTTGTGCCGATTGTCTAGGAGAGGGGTAACCCATAGTGATGGGCGAATTTATTCGCCAGGCGCGAATTCGCGAAACGCCCGCGAAAATTCGCGGCAAAAATTCGCCAGCGTCAAATTTTTTTTTCAAAAAACGGACGCCGGCGTCAAAAATGGGCGCCGGCATCAAAAACTGGCACCAGCGTCAAAAACAGGCGCCAGCGTCAAAAACAGGCGCCGGCGTCAAAAACGAGACGCCGGCACCGTTTCGCAAATTCGCCCATCACTAGTAACCCACCTTATATTCCTCTCTTTTTCTTGACAAACAGAAAAGTCATTAGTTAATGTGTGCCAGCTTTTCAGAATATGTTTAATTGTTTTAAGCAGTAGAACTGATATGGGGTGTTAGATCTTAACACCAACACTGAGCTCTAACACCCTGTCAAATCAGTAATCCCTGAATAAAGAAGTTTTTGTTTGGGGAATTGTCATTGAAAAAAATAGCTAATTGCTGATTGGATCCTACAAGTAACTGCACTAACATAAATCAAACCACTGTTCAATAAATATGTGATACTGAAACCCCTGTGTTGGAGCTTCCTGTATGGCACCTATATCAGTCTCTGCCTACTTTTTACTTAAACCTTCAATTCTTTCTTCCTATCTTCCTTAATTTCATCATTGCAAGAAAAATATGTTTCAATTCAAACAACAGGATTGGTTAATAGCGGACATGATCAAACCCCACCATATCAAAATGTTATCAATGGACCAACGGTAAGTGTTCCTGTCATACAGATTTTCTGATACCTGTCTAATACACCCCTTTTATGGATATATATAGTGAATAATGTACCTCCTCTTGTAAAATATAAGGATATTATAAGTTACCGAGGAGTTCCATATAAAACATGAGGTTGAAGGTTGAGTGTTTTTATACAGTTTTCCCAGTGTTCCTCTATATCTGTATTATATATATTATAATAAATATATATTTATAGTCCAACAAGTGGACTATGGGCCCCTTGTATCCCAGTCCGACACTAGATCCACTAGGATCCGATCGTTGGGCCCTAGGGCCCATGATCGGATCAGCCCGATATTGCCCACCTCAAGGTGGGCATATCGCAGGGAGATCCGCTCGTTTGGCGACATCGACAAACGAGCGGATCTCTCCATGTATGGCCACCTTTAGTTCGCTGCTGGTAATTCGCTTGTGGCTCCGGGTGCAGACATAACAGAGAGCTATCCTATATATCCCTGTCCTATATAGTTCCTATATGGTATCAACTGTACTTGGCTATATTAAGCAGTAAATATTTGACAATGAATAATCATAGACATAATACTCAGAAAGAGGACAATGTTTTAAAGGGTTGTCAATCATTGATTGTATCCCAGTCCGACACAAGATCCACTTACGGTATCCCTTCTTTTCTTTTAGCAGCAAAACCCCCAAGTGGAATCCTCCCAATACCAGGTAAGCCGTTTCATTCCAGATCTCTCAAAGCCAACACCATTTAACCATGTACTCAGACATCTCATTTGGTGCAATGGAACTTTTTCAAGAAGAAAACCCAATTCTGTACACTTTAGTTGGAACCATGTACTCAGATATCGCATTTGGTGCAATGGGACTTTTGCCGGAAGAAAAGCCAAGTCTGTACACTTTTGTAAAATCCCATTCTAATTTATGTGACATCCAAACAGTTTGAAAACTAAGGCAGACCCCTCTATCCCTGGCCAATAAGCCACAGGAGGGTCTTCAGACCTCGTTTTCTGCAAGGCTAGGGGGTCCCCGATAGCTTTAAATGCAACAGACACTGATAAACTAAAGGAAAGAAAACATTGTTAGTAAAAGTCTATTTCTCTTTTGCAGGGGCTACAGCATCGGCCAGAAAATATCTACTTTGATCTTAAAATGGGGGGCAAATGAAACGGATAATTCAGATTAGTGATCCCTCCATTTCCCCACACCTTTCTATGGTCCCACCTCTGGCATGGAGAAAAAAGGGTTGTGCCTAAATGGAAAATTCATTGCGTAAAGTTGCACTGTACAAGGGATAGGCACAAGGCATAAGCTTAGTACAGGTATGGGACCTGTTATCCAGAATGCTCGGGACCTGGGATTTTCTGGATAATAGATCTTTCCATAATTTGGATCTTCATACCTTGTCTACTAGAAAATAATGTAAACATTAAAAAACACCAAAAAACTGGTTTTGCTTCCAATAAGTATTAATTATATATACATTTGGATCAAGTAAAAGGTGCAGTTTTATTACTGCAAAGAAAAAGGAATTTTTTTTTTTTAGATTTGAATTTTTTAAAAAAAAATTAAATTTTTTAAAAAATTTTTTGGATTATTTCATTATAATGGAGTTTATGGGAGATGGTCATTCCGTAATTCGGAGCTTTCTGGATAACAGGTTTCCGAATAACGGATCCCATACCTGTATAGAGCAACATAGGTTATTTTGCACTGCCCTTTGGAAACTAACCCTTATGTATGTAATAAACAAAAAGGGATAAGGGATTCCCTTATAATTCCCATATAACACACTTCCTCCGGCAGGCCATTAGTATAAAACAATGAATAAATACAGTGAACCATTGTTTTGTCACTGTAATAGATAGAGTGTATGAAAAAGTTGTGTAAATACATGTTTATTTAAGTTCTTATCTTGGTATTCTTTTAGGTGTTTATTCCTTTCATTGGTAATTTGTACAGGTATGGGGCCTGTTATCTTGGACAGGTATGGGGCCTGAATGCTTGGGACCTTGGGTTTTCCGGATAATGGATCTTTCTATAATTTGGAACTATATACCTTAAATCTACTAGAAAATCATGCAAATATTAAGTACACTCTGGTTTTGCTTCCAATAAGAATTAATTATATCTTAGTTTGGATCAAGTACAAGGTACTGCTTTATTATTACTGAGAAAAAGGAAATTTTTAAAAATTTGGATTAATTTATTATAATGGAGTCTATGGGAGACAGCCTTTCCATAATTTGGAATTTTCTGGATAACGGGTTTCCAGATAACGGATCCCATACCTGTAGTATGGTTGCCGAATAATGAACATAAAGCTAAAACATGGACTTTATAACTCTAAATCTAAAATGTATTTTTATCCTCATAATGATAATTTTTACTCAAAGATTTTTACTTTTATTCTAAATAGTAACATAGTAAATTAAGCTGAAAAAAAAAGTTCAAACTTTTAAGTCTGTATATCAAACTGCTAGTTGATCTAGAGGAAGGCAAAAAACCCTGTTTGAAGCTTCTCCAGTTTGCCTCAGAGGGGGAATTTTCTTCCAGTACAGCTGATTCATGGAGAGAATTCCACAACTTCACAGTTCTCACTGAAAAAACCTTTTCCGAATATTTCTAAGGAATCTCATAAATTATGACTTTAAAAAGTCAAAATTTTGACTGATTGCGGATTATTTATCAAAATCTGAATTTTTCTGATTTTTCAAAATAAAAGTCCACCGAAACTAGAATCCACAATTTGACCTTATTTGTTATTTTTAACGCACAGTTTAATCGGATTGGGGGAAATTCAATAAAATCGTGCGGAACCCCGAATCGTATGATTTTTTTTTTTGAGAAAAAGACTGAATTTTTTTTGATTTTTGCCCTGAAAAGCTGAGCTAATTCCAGCGCAGACAGCAACTTCAAAATTAGGATAGGGACCTCTGCCATTGATTTATATACGACCTCAGCAGATCTGGATTTTGACTTTTTGTAGCATCGGGGTATAATAAATCTCAAAAAGTTTTTTTCTCACTAAAAATTTCGGATTTTATAGTAAACAAACTCTCACCTTTAAACATTCGGACTTTATTAAATAAACCCCCTTAATCTCAAAATTCTGATTTATTGTTATAATTATGACTTTAAAAAGTTGAAATTTTACCACTGTAAATCATGATTGATTTTGAAAGCATACATTTTTTAAACTGAAAATTTTGATTTTTACTCTCTTAATTTTAAAGTCATAATTATGACAATAAGGGGGTTATTTAGCAGAGGTCTAATGTTAGAGTTTTTTTATAGCTGGAATGAACTTCTTATTTAAGAAAAAAGTTGAATGGGAAAAACTCGACTTGCAAAACCCGGAAACTCAAATTAATTGAGTTTTCTGCAAAAAAATCTCTAATCGAATGAATTGATTGAGTTTTTAGGCAAAACTCTCTGAAAAAATCAAAAGATTTCAATGTTTTTAAGTTACAGTTACATTTGGTTTTAAAAAATGTAATTATGAGATTAAAAAATCTAAATCTACTTAGAAGTCATTAATGCTCAGATTTTTTTGTTATGGACCCAGTGAACTTCTGTACAAAACAAATCTGTTTACCCGTGGACATATTTTCTAAGCTGCATATCTGAGGGTACAAGGAAAGAGGAACTATTCCTCATAAGTTTACCAAGACGCGTTCAGGTAGAAGTCAAAAATAATTTAGAATACAAATTGCAAAATAGGGGTCGGATGACTCAAGCTCTACTGGGTGAATTGCTTCATAAAAGTTCCTGTTTTTTGGTTCTAAAGAAAGAAACAACCTCATGCATAACACAGAAGCAATACCAAAAATGCTTAATGGTGTTCCTTATCTATATAAAGACTTGCTCAAAGTTATGTGAGGCAGTGCCCGTATTTATACTGTGTGTTTTTTTATTGACATGTATCATAGAAATACTTGGGTGGGCAGTGCTGAACATTCTTGCAATACAAACAAGGGGATAAGTCCAACACCAGAGCGAGTGAATAAATAAACAATAGTCACAAAAGAGAATTATGAGGAAAGATTATAAATTAAAGTCCACTTAATGAGTTCTGAAATAACGGAATCAAATGTTACAAGAAGAAGATTGTGAGTTTGATTTTAAAGACCTACTGTATACTGCTACATACTATAGAAATTCTGGTCCAAAAAATGATAGTGTTTTAATGTAATGAAAATACTGTAGAACTGTTGCCTAGCACTGGTTAAACTGGCATGTTTGCTTCAGACACTCTTCTACTCTTGTCTGTAGCAATTGAGGGTTTGGGCCAACCGAGACCCAGCTGCAACACCCCCAATTCCCTTCCCTACATGTACCTTGTTCTTTTTGCATCCACTATTGGGGCCAGGGGCAGCACCCATAGTTTGAGATTGTCCTGTCGGCCCAGTCTGACCCTGGAGGCAATTGAAATAGGGCCAAATGGCACAGGTTAAATAGCAGATAACAGATAAACTCTGTAGAACAACATTATATTCTATAAGGCTTATCCACTATCTGCTGTTTAACCTGTGCCATTTTACCCTATTTGAGCTTGAATGGCTCCTCCATGTCCCTATTTTAAACAGTACAGGGCAAAAGAACATTAAATTCAATTACTTAGAACTACCTTTTCAAAAAAGTCGGCTGTGTAAAATATAAATAAAATAGAATGGGATGATTTTCATATCATATAATCCTGTATTTAATTGCAAATAGTACAAAGGCAAGACAACATATCAAGGGAAAGATTTATCAAGGGTCAAATTTCAAAGTGATAAATTCTTCGAAATTCGACCATCGAATGGTTTTACTTCGACTTCGAATATCGAAGTCAAAGTTTTTTGCACCAAATTTGACCATTTTGCGGTTGAAGTAAAATCGTTCGATCGAACTATGAAATCCTTCAAATCGAACAATGAAATCCTTAGAATCGAACGATGAAATCCTTAGAATCGAACGATTCGAAGGACTTCATCCATTGATCGAACGATTTTTCTTCGACTTCAAAAAACGTAGAAAACTGCTCTAGAAGGTCCCCATAGGCTAACATAGCACTTCGGCAGGTTTAATTTGGCGAAGTATTGAAGAAGAAGTATTTTTAAAGAGAGAGTACTTCGATTATCGAATGGTCGAATTTTAAAACGATTTTACTTCGAATCGAATTCAAAGTCGAAGTCGTAGTGTCCTATTCGATGGTCGAAGTATCCAAAAAATTACTTCGAAATTCGAAAGTTTTTTCTTCACAAATTCACTTCGACCCTTAGTAAATCTGCCCCCAAATGTTGATACTGTGAAATGTTAATGTATTCTCAAAAATGTAGGCTCATTTTGAATTTGACGCTTGCAACATTTTTCAAAAGAGGTGAGACTGGGGCACTAAATGAGTTGTGTAATGCTAAACAAAGATCCCAGATAGACGGGGTCTCTCCGAAGCAAAGACGGGGAGACGTACACCACTCTGTGACACATCTGCATGGGGGCATATATTGCAACACTTTAAGAATAATGTTACTCAAAGTAAAATTGCAAAGAATAAGGGATCTATGGTATGTAATATCATTTGCATGTGATCAGAAATACTTCATAAAACCAATATCTTTGAACACAATTAATTGCTGCATTGGCAAGTGCAATTTAAATTCTCCCATGCAAAGAAGAAACTATACATAATCATGATCCAGAAAATCTACTGCTTTCTCAGGGGCCAAACTCATTTAAGATGGAAATGTAATGGTTGTGTGGTCTGACAAATCAAAATGTAAAATTCTGTTTGTAATGCCATGTAATCCGAGCACAGGTCAAAAACCAACAGCATCTGTGATGGTATCTCGGTGCATTAGTGCCCATGGCACATTTGGGAAGGCAGGATTAATGCATAACAATATATAAAGGTTTTGGAGCAACATATGCTGCTATTCAGACAACGTTTGTCACTGAAGGTCATGCTTATTTCAAACTGCATGCTGCATGTATTACAACAGCATCACTCCGTAGTAAATGAGTCTGGCAGTCCCAACCTGTCATCCATTAAAAACATTTGGCACAGTTCTCTGCTCTCTGCAGTTCTTTGCTCAGAATACAGCAGAGAGAGGGGAGGGGATGAGGAAGATGAGAAAAAGAAGAAGATGCTGTGCATGCTCCTGTTTGGTGCTGGGAGGTTTGGGCTGAGATAAGTAAATCTGATGCTGAAGCCCATGTGTAAACAATAGAAGCAAAGGAATGTAGTTTTTTTTTTTTTTGCAGAGGATGCAGAAGAGCAGCACTGATAGTGTAACTGGGGGTATTTACATAGACCTTACTGATAAAGCTTACATACAGTAGTTTTAACCTTCCATCCCCTTTAAAAGAAGAGGTGATGCCACACATTGAGAAACAAGCCCTTCTCCCCAACTTTTTAAAGCTGTCACATTCAAAATTAGGGATGCACTGAATCAAGGATTCGGTTTTCAGCAGGATTCAGATTCGGCCGAATCCAAATGCCCGGCCAAACCAAATCCAAATTGCAAAACCGAGAGATCAATAATAAAGTAAATAGCTCTCCAAGTAGATTGTGTGGTCCAGGTGCACCAGCCACAGACCCCCAGCTTCAAGGAGCGGCAAACCGATATATACAGCAAAGAGGAATGGCTATCCGGCACTCAGAGGAATCCACAGGGACAATAATGCAAGTTAAAAAAATACGTCTTTATTGTGCATATTTAAAAGTATAAATGCAGCTCCATAGGCCCTACACGTTTCATACCTCCAAGGTACTCAGTCATGGGCTGAGAACCCAAACTTCTAATAAGGGCAAAAAGAAAGTCCTTTTTCCAAAAGTCCCAGTTCAAACAGAAAATAGTTTCAGTACTGTTTGTTCCTTGCTCAGCATAATTGGTATTTTTGTGTGTCTAAATCTCTGTCTGCCTCCTCTCCTGATGCCCTTTCTTCTAGTATCTTTATTGATGGTCGTACAGTCCATTGGTTGTTTCTCGTGGGCGTCCTTGAGTTTTTTGACTGTTTTTTGACAAACAGACTGATCACTTTAAGCTCCACGAGAAAAGACTTCCAATGCCTCCGATTCTCTTGAGTTCTGAGAAGTAAAAGGAGAGGATGGCAAACCAGCAGCAGTACCTTAAAACACTTTCATTATTTGACGATACAGGTATGGGATCTGTTATCCAGAATGCTCAGAACCTGGGGTTTTCTGGATAATGAATCTTTCCATAATTTGGATCTTCAAACCTTAAAGGACATGTAAAGGCAAAAAAATAAAATCCCATTTTTACTTTCTTTAATGAAAAAGTAACCTATCTCCAATATACTTTAATTAAAAAATGTGTATTGTTTTTATAAGAAACCTGACTATATGCAGTGAAATTCTCCCTTCATTTACTGCTGTGGATAGGAATTGTCAGATGGTCCCTAACTGCTGAGCAGGAAACAATCATACTTATGAACAGCAGGGGGAGCTCCCGCCTTACTTCCCAGCCATGCAGAACTCAAGCAGCTTTGTTTATGATGATCCCTAAGCAGACCAGACCACACTGAGCATGTTTAAATCATCTTTAAAAGTTTGCATTATTTGGATAAAATAGAGTCTATGGGAGACGGTCTTTCTGTAATTTAGCTTTCTGAATAACGGGTTTCCAGATAACGGATCCCATACCTGTACTATTCCTTTAAGCAACTTAAGTAACTCCCAGCATCCTTAATAATGTCTATCCAGCAACAAATATACTGTGCATTTTAATAAAATTTACAGATGTTTCTTCATCTCCAAATATTGTCTATAACTATCATGTATGCCTGAAAAGTAACTGCTGCACGTCTAGAACTTACTGCAATATTATATATATGCATATATACTTAGGCTTAACAACAACACAAGGGAAACCTTTAAATGTAATGAGTTTTGCCAGCTGAGTGGTGTAATGTTTTTTTTTTTCGGAAATAATTGAGAAATGGATTTCCTGTCTGAAATTTCACAACAAAGGCATTAGGGGGGGGGGGACCTGTTTTGTTCTTCCTCACTGTGGACGTTGTTCAGGCTCGTCTGGGAAACGGGCAAAATCCATTGAGAAGACTTTGAGCTATTTGGGAAAAAAAGTCCAAAAATTAGAGCAGAGTTTTTCCGCAATCCGATTGAATCAAGTTTTTTTTATTAATAAATACGCTAAAATCAGGCATAGGAGTTTGGTCATGTTTTTTTTAAATAAAATTAGGGATGCACCAGGATTCAGTTCGGGATTAGGCCAGGATTTGGATTCGGCCAAATCTTTCTGCCTGACCGAACCGAATCCTAAGTAGCATATGCAAATTAGGGACAGGAAGGAAAATTGCATGACTTTTTGTCACAAATAGTGACGGATGAATTTATCCCGTTTTCGCTTCACTGCTAATGCTGCGAATTTCCCGCAAAACAACGATTTTGACGTCAAAATCGACAACTGCGTCGAAATTCATTTTCCCACATAATTCGTGAAAATGGCGAAAAATTCCCGAACGGACCCCGGCGAATTTTCCAGCGAATTCGCTCCTGGAGAATAAATTCACCCATCACTAGTCACAAAACAAGTAAATGTTTTCCCCTTCCCAACCTTAATTTGCATATGCAAATTAGGGTTCGGATTCAGTTCGGTATTCGTCCGAATCTTTCGCGAAGCATTCGGGGGTTCGGCCGAATCATTTGCGAAGGATTCGGGGATCGGCCGAATAGTGGATTTGGTGCTTCCCTAAATAAAATATGAGCTAAATTCAGATTTTATTAAATAACCCCCTTATTCTCTAATAGATTCTTCCTATATAGTCTATCTGACTTATGTCTTGCTTTATTAATTCGTTCAGTAGTAGATGCTTCTTTACTTACTGAGATGCACTTTATTGAACTTCTTTTGTGTGTAGCTTCTAACATTTTGGGGTGGTCATTTTCCTAATAATACTTCACTATCCGAATGTATTTGTTTTCTTACAGAATAACCAAGGAAAAGAGTAGGTCTTCTTAAAATCGATGCACTTTGTCCAATGATACTGACACTAGTAGCGTAACTAGAATTTCCTGCCCTTGCATCATTTTATATGAAAGTTTAGTAAGATGAAGTTTTGCACAGAAATATACTGAGACTGTTAATCAGTCTCTGCACTTTTTCCCCCCACTACCTCCCACCAGCAATTTAATTCCCCTACAGGTATAGGACCTGTTATCCAGAATGCCCTGGATCTAGGGCTTTCCAGACAATGGATGTTTCCTTAATTTGGATCTTCATTCCTTAAGTCTACTAGAAAATCATGTAAACATTGAATAAACCCAAGAGGCTGGTTTTGCTTCCAATAAGGATGAATTATATCTTAGTTTGGATAAACTACAAGATACTGTTTTATTGTTATAAGGAAAAAGGAAATTATTTTTAAATTTTTTTAAAAAAATTATTTGGATAAAATGGAGTCTATGGGCCTTTCCATAATTTGGCGCTTTCTGGATAACGGGTTTCTGGATAACGGATACACTGCAGTCAACTGCCCAGTAAATATTGATCCTGTGCTTATATCCTTTCAGTACTTGAAGAAATAGTTACTTTAACACATTTCCCTGATTTTACATTTTTCCTGGTTCCCTGACAAACCTAAAATGGGGGTTGTACTGTATCCACAGTAGCATTACACATTAGCTAGATTCTGGAGAAGTTTTGCAGAGTGCCTTAAAAACCCTCCCACTGGTTGTGACAGAAAAAGAAGAATATGACTAAAATGCAGAATACATTAAATAGACAACTTCCCCTTACTGTTAGACACAGGCACCATGGCCAGAGAGAAAGCAACAGCAGCCCAGGCCCTTTGCATGAGGGGATATCTGCTCACAGGTAAGTCATATTAAATTCATCTCTGTTTTATTTGTACAATATATAGGGAGAAATGGATCCCCCTAAGTCTATTAGAATACACCAAGGAGTTCTGTGCATTGTGATGTGCCATAAAAGGCTACAATACAAAAGAGTCATGCGTGTCCTATAAAATATATCCTTATAAATGGCTTGTGATGAATTATAACCAATACTCAATTGAGTGATTACTCAATTGAACTTGTATATCCTAAGAAACAATATAAGGATATTAGGGGGAGATTTATCAAGGGTCGAATTTCGAAGTAGAAAAAGCTTCGAAATTTGATCAAATTGGAATACTTCGAATTCGAATATCGAAGTTTTTTTACATCGAATTTGGCCATTTGCGGTCGAAGTAAAATCATCCGATCGAACGATGAAATCCTTCGAATCGAACGATTCGAAGTATTTCATCCATCCATCGAACGATTTTTCTTCGACTTCAAAAAACGTATAAAAATGCTCTAGAAGGTCCCCATAGGCTAACATAGCACTTCGGCAGGTTTAATTTGGCGAAGTATTGAAGTCTATGTTTTTTTAAAGAGACAGTACTACGATTATCGAATGGTCGAATATTCGAACGGTTTTACTTCGAATCGAATTCGTAGTATCCTATTCAATGGTCGAAGTATCCAAAAAAATTACTTCGAATTTTTTTACTTCGAAAAGTCCCTCGAATTCACTTCGACCCTTGATAAATCTTAGAAGCCACCTCGGACCTCTGTGACCTGCATAAAATTACTCGGTCTTCAACTTATATATTTTCATGGAACTCTTCTGTGTTCTTCTAATATTCTCTTATCTGTATTAATTTAGAGGATACATTATTTCCAATATATTTACAGTATGGTAAAAATGCAAGTAGTGCTCATATCTCTCTGTTAGTGAGTTGGTGATTGATATGTTTGTCCCAACTTGTGCTGGAGTCTCCTGAATTAATCTCAAGCCTTTCTCCCTTTCAGCTCTCTTCAGTGTCTGGATAAATCTCATCCATGGAATTAAAATCCAGCCAATTCCTGAATATCCAGTAGTCAATCAGCCTGTCACTCTCAGTGTCAGTGATATCAGTGGGACAATTATTTCTTTCTCCTGGTATAAAGGTTTATCAACTGACAATTCGACCCTAATCTTAACATATATTTTGTCTTCTAACCCTGTTGAGACACCAGGGCCACAGCACTTCCCTCAGGCCAGTGGCCTCCCAAATGGCTCATTAAGGATCTCAAAAATTGCAAACAGAAAAATTTACACAGTGCAGATACAGGCAGACAGTTTAACCCAAGCAAGTATTAACCTGCCTGTATATGGTGAGTACTTGGTTCTCTGCAGCTCCAGTGACTTGCAGGGAGCTTGTCTTATGTACAAAACATTATAAATAATTCCCTAGTGATTAGTGATGGGCGAATAAATTCGCCAGGAGCGAATTTGTGAAACCCCAGCGAAAATTTGCCGGTGTGCATCAACAGTATTCAGACGGCCGTTGACTTTAACGCCAGCTGCAAAATTTCGTGAATTTTTCCGGCGAAGAAAAACGGGAGAAATTCGCCAATCAATAACGATGTTAAAAACATAAAAAAGGTGTTTTCAGGTTTCATTCCAATGTTTCAGTATTGGCTTGTGTTTCTGCCCCCGGGTGGAAAACAACGATCAGTGTACAAGTGACAGAGCTAGGAGGGACTGTATCTTTAAGATCAAATGCCCTGTTTAGTTATGGGGTGCGTGCTTTGTTGGATTGTTCTGGGACTGGAAGTTCTCCCCCCCAGTGTGACACACAATCCTGTAATTACCACTATCAGTAGTGATGGGCAAATGTCTCCCTTTTCGCTTCCCAGAAAAATTTGCGAATTTCCCGCAAAATTTTTGAAACGGGGAAAAATTCGTGGAAAAATCGTGAAATCTGAAAGTTCATGAAAAAAATCATGAAATGCGAACGTTTTCACAAAAAAATCGTGAAATTTGAATGTTTTCATGAAAAAAACGTGCAATTCGAACGTGTTCACAAAAAAATCGTGAAATCCGAAGTTTTCATGAAAAAATTGAAAATTGACGCCAGCGAATTTTCACTGGTGAAATTTCGCAGGAGATTTGCAAATGTATTCAACCAGCCGCGAAACGCGGAAATTTGCCACAAATTCGTGCCAGGCGAATTCATTCGCCCTATCACTTGTCTGAAGCAGCTACCCTTCCAAATAGAAGATAAAAACTACCTCAACATAACTTATGCATTATCTTATACAATACACGTATGTTTCATTTAGTCCATGACTGGGAAGCTGTGCTGCTACATGCTATACCTAAAAAACAACTCCCTCAGTGACCCACCTTTCCAAGAACCTCTATTTAAAGTGATACTGACACTAAAAAATTTATTTCAAAATATTAATCTACATGAAAAGTTACCTATAGGTCATTCGATCGTTTTTCACTGATAGTTCGGCTTTTGCAATTGTTACTTGAAGTTCCAAAACCTGACTGTTTTGTCAACCCGACTGTCACTTCTTAGCGTGTCAGTTAGAGCTTCTAATGCTAATGGATTACTAATAGATTACTTCTGAAAAAATATGGCAGCCCCCTCATAGAGGAACAGAGTAGTAAAAAAAAGGTCATGTAAAAGCATCAGGAAAATACTTTTTTTTGGCAAAATTAGAAATAGCATTCAAAGATAATGTTATGATAGATAATAAAAAAGTTTATTTTCTGGTGTCAGTATCTCTTTAAGACTAAATGGGGGCCCTAATGGAATGCATGCATCTTGTAGCTAATAGGCTGTCCAAATCTGGATATTCACCTTTAAATTAACTTTAAGGTGCATATTTATCAAGGGTCGAATTTTGAATTTGAAAAACTTCAAAATTCGAATTCAAAAAGACCAATTGAAATTAAGACGTATTTTATTTTTGGCCGAATAGGTCAGTTTTCGATCAAATAGGTACATTTTCGATCAAATAGGTCCATATTTGGCCAAATTCTTCGTAAGTAACTAATTAATAGAGCATTCGATTTTTTTTCCCAAAAATTTTTTCGATATTTTAAAGTCCACCAATTGACTCCGAATAGGTTCTAGGAGGTTCTAGGAGGTCCCCTATTGGCTAAAACAGCAATTCAGCAGGTTTTAGATGGTGAATAGTTGAAGTCGAATTTTTAAAGAGATAGACATTGCAATTGGTTTTAATTTTTTTATGATTTGTGGTTTTTGAGTTATTTAGCTTTTTATTCAGCAGCTCTCCAGTTTGCAAGTTCAGAAATCCGGTTGCTAGGGTCCAAATTACCCCAGCAACCATGCATTGATTTTAATAAGAGACTGGAATATGTTTAGGAAAGGACTGAATAGAAATATGAGTAATAAAAAGTAGCATTAACAAGACATGTGTAGCCTTACAGAGCATTTGTTTCTTAGCTGGAAAGAGTCTGAAGAAGGCAGCAGATAATTCAAAAATGATAAAAAAAAATGTAGACCAATTGAAAAGTTGCTTAGAATAAGTCATACTAAAAGTAAGGGGCAAATTTACTTATGGTAACTAATTAATTAATAATTAATGAACCCTCGATATTCGACTGCCGAATTGAAATCCTTCAAATTCGAATATCGAAGTCGAAGGATTTAGCGCAAATAGTTCGATCGAACGATCGAACGAAAAATCATTTGATCGAACGATTAAATCCTTCGAATAGTTTGATTCGAAGGATTTTAATTCATCGATCGACCGATTTTTCTTCAACCAAAAAATACTTAGAAAGCCTATGGGGACCTTCCAACATTGACTTCGGTAGGTTTTAGGTGGCGAACTAGGGGGTCGAAGTACAGTACTTCGACTATTGAATGGTTCGAATAGTCGAACGATTTTTAGTTCGAAACGTTCGATTCGAAGTCGAAGTCGTAGTCGAAGGTCGAAGTAGCCCATTCGATGGTCGAAGAAGCCAAAAAAATCATTCGAAATTCGAAGGTTTTTTTTATTCTATTCCTGCACTCGAGCTAAGTAAATGAGGAGCTGGATATTTCATCCCCTTAGCTCTGGCCTAGTAGTCCTTTGTAAAAATATATAGTGAATAAAGTACCCCCTCTTGTAAAATATAAGGATATTATTAGTTACCGAGGAGTTTCATGACCATATAAAAACACGAGGCCGAAGGCCGAGTGTTTTTATACAGGTCATGGAACTCCGAGGTAACTTCTAATATCCTCATATTTTACAACTGGGGGTACTTTATTTATTATAATACACAAATTTTAGTGAGTCATGTGACAGAAATGACATCACTACTCACCGTTTATAACTGATGACATCACTACTCACCGTTTATAAGGATATAATTTACAGGATATTCATGGCTTTTGTGTATTATAAGGATATTAATAGTGACCTATAAGTTCTATAAATATATGAAATCACTAATTCATAGATCTTGTGTATTACATGACAATCTGGCCGCTGTATAGTTTAAATCCTATTAGTATTTATAGTATTGTTTCTCATGTCTCCTCTAAAGCTAATTCATAGCAAATCATAACCATCCCTGTGTTGTTTTGTCTGCAGTGCCATTGGACAAACCAACAATCAGCCTACACAACTCGCGGCCAAAGACACATGAAGAAGTCACTCTTTATTGTGATTCAGGCAAAAGAGAGGTACAGAAATACACATGGAGCAGAATTGACGGACGCTTTCCTTCTGGAGTCAAATTTTCCCACGATAATAGCAGTATGACTATTCCCAGGATAATACGATCAGATGTTGGACAGTACCGGTGTGAAGTGGAGAATCAAGTCAGCAAGAATATTAGTGACCCCTATACACTGTCCCTATATTGTAAGTAACATTTCATTGTGGTGTTTATACCTACAGTAACTGTTTCCAGTTTATGTATCCATACAGTTTATTGAGAATGTCTATTTAGGAATTGGGACATAATACTTCCCCTTTGCATTCAAGCTGGAAAGAGTTCAATTTGAAATTTTCTTATCTTGATTAAGGGGCACATTTACTAAGGGTCGAATATCGAGGGTTAATTAACCCTCGATATTCGACCCTCAAAGTAAAATCCTTCGAAATATCGAAGTCGAAGGATTTACCGCAAATACTTTGATCGATCGAAGGAAAAATCGAATGATTAAATCCTACGAATCAAACAATTCAAAGGATTTTAATAAATTGATCTAACGATTTTCCTTCGATCAAAAAACCTTTAAAAAGTAATGGGGAAGGTCCCCATAGGCTAACATTGTAGCTTGGTAGGTTTAAAGTGGCAAAGTATGTAGTCAAAGTTTTTTTTAAAGAGACAGTACTTCGACTATCGAATGGTCGAATAGTCGAACGATTTTTAGTTTGAATCGCTCGAAGTCGAAGTCGTAGTCGAAGGTCGAAGTAGCCTATTCGATGGTCAAAGTACCCAAAAAAAACTTCGAAATTCAAAGTTTTTTTACTTCGAATCCTTCACTCGAGCTTAGTAAATGTGCTCTTTAGAGTCATAAATAGTGATGGGCGAATAAATTCACCTGGCAAGAATTTGCGGCGAATTTCAGCGTCAATTTCTGATTTTCACAAGTTTTTCATGAAAATGTTCGAATGTCACGATTTTTTTAGTGAAAACTGCGAATTTCAGTTTTTTTGTGAAAACGTTCAAATTTCAAAATTTTTCCATGAAAATGGTTGAATTTAACTATTTTTTTGTGAAAATGTTCGAATTTCACAATTTTTTGGAGAACTTTCCGATTTTCACGCCATTTTTTAGCCGTTTCCTGAATTTTGAGAACTTTGCGGGAAATTTGCGAATTTTTCAGTGAAACATTAGAAATTCGCCAATCACTAGTAATAAAAGTGGTTTCTTTATAGGTAAGATCAATGGTAATTTTTTTTTATTCCCAGTCACATTGATAACAATGAACTATGTGCTGAGTGTGGAGTCTAAGGGCTGAACTCCATGGCGCAATGTCTTCAGACACGACTGTCGGATGAAGACGCAATGTGCGGCGTTTGCATCCGACAGTTGTGTCGTGTCAGATGCATGCAGTTTGTAGGTGCGATATTTCTATTACTTAGATTATATTCGGCGTATCCATCTAGTCACATGCACTTCCTCTAAGAGCATCGGATCTGAAGACGTTGCGCCGTGGACTTCAGCCACGGCGCAACGGCGTGATTTTTTTTAATAAAATCGGACTTTTAAAAAAATCAAAATTTTTTGGAATTTATTAAACCCTGAGGATGGAAAAGTCCAAATCTGAAAATCCGGCATCTCAGACCTGTCGAGGTTGCATATAAGTCAATGGGAGAGGTCCCATTGATTTTTTGATGTGAGCTGGGTTTCGTGCAATACCCCAAAAATTTCAGGGGCAAATTCCAGAAAAATTGTGAAAATCATGAAAATCAGATGAAAAATCCAAAAAAGTCATGAAAATCAGATAAAAAATCCAAAAAAAAATCACGAATTTTTTTTCCCGCAAACCAAATTTTCGGGAAAATGTAATAATAAATAAGCATAAAAAACCCGAGCGGATGTGATCGGAGTTTGTAGCAGAAAATATTGAGATAAATTATTTGATAAATAACCCCCTTAGTATGTTATAGACTGGCTAATTCTAAGCAACATTTCTATTGGCCTTCTTTTTTATAGTTTTTTATTTATTTGTATTCTTCTTTTGACTCCTTCCAGCTTTCAAATGGGTTTCACTGACCCCATCTAAAAAACAAGTGCTCAATTATGATATAAATGTATTGTTATTGCCCTCCCCATTCATATCCCAGTCTTCTAATTCAAATCAATGCATGGCTGCTAGGGTAATTTGGACCCTAACAACCAGATTGCTGAAACTGAAGAGCTGCTGAATAAAAAGCAAATAACACAAATAATAAAACATTAAAACCAATAGCAACTTATCATTCTCTACATCATAGTAAATGTTAATACTGGTTAATTAGTATAGGGAAACAGATTCAACAGACTTTATTGATGAACAATCATTTTCTGCTTAAATCCTAAGTGCAATATATCTTTCTTTGATTAAAGGTGCTGATACAATTTTACACCATGGGAGCGCACCCCTTCTTCTATGTTTAATTAGTTGCCTAAGCCTCAAAAAAAATTGAATAGGAAGAATTTATGAAATGAGGGGAGAAACAAAGTCAATGTTTTTAATAGAAAGTGAGGCAAAAGATATGAGGGCGGTCAGTTAATATGACCTTGGAAAGACGTACAAAAGTAGAAATGAGCACACCCCTTAAAGTGGCCACACACGTAGAGATCCACTCATTTGGCGATATGCCCACATTGAGGTGGGCGATATTGGGTTGATCCGATCGTGGGCCCTGGGGCCCAACGATTGGCTCATAATGTAACCAACAGGGGCAGTCGGATCACGGAACTGCATCAACGAATAGATGTGGCCGTGATCCGACAGGATTTTTAATCCTGACAATCGTCATCTGCCTGATTTGCGGCCAGATAACGATCGAGAAAGCCCGTCGGAGGGCCAATAATCTGCCGTCTCGGTCTGTCTGCTGCTTTTATCGGCCTGTGTATGGCCAGTTTAAGTGATCATTCAGAGAGCACCAGGGTCGGACTGGCCCGGCAGGACACTGGGAAAAAACCCAGTGGGCACCCGACCCACATGGGCCAGACCCCCTCTCCCATTATTTGGGGTGAAATTTTAATAACATTTTTTTATCAACGCCGCACAGCGCATCTGGGAGGCCCTGGACAGCAGTCCCAGGGGGCCGCAACCCCCCCAGTCCAACCCTGGAGAGCATTTTTTTCTGTCACTGGGATCTGGCACCTCACTCCAAATAAAAACCGGTGGTGCAGATAGCAAGACAGCTCTGTACTTAGCACCTGCAATCTACCTGCGTGTGCCAGTGCTTCCTAATTTGCTTCTAAATGAAAAAACAAGTTAGGGGATGGGTAGAGGGTGGGAGGTGGGATACCTACATGCCCTCACAGTCCCGCCTCTTGTGAATACAGTATTGCAGGACACAGGCAGCACTGTGCTCATCTGAGGAACACAGGTCTCTGCACTGCTTGGGTGGCAGGATGCAAAGTGCAAAATCATGGTGGAGTGCACCCATTTTTCTATCTTACAGGTGTCTGTGTGGAGCCCAGTAATTGTACAGGCATTTGTGTCGGCATAGTGGGAAGTTTACTGATCACCTTTGCAGCAATTCTACTGTACATGAGAAGTATCCTTTCAGTGAGACAATGGCAGACAGGTAAGCAGCCACCCTAGGCGTGGCAGATGCACATGTGGCGATTGCCTAGGGCCACACCTCGTATTCACCTATAGTAAATATTTATGACTGTCATAAAAGTATTTAAAGGAAAACTTTACCCCCAAATTGAATATCTAAGCAACAGATAGTTCATATCATATTAAGTGGCATATTAAAGAATCTTACCAAACTGGTATATATATTTAAGTAAATATTTCCCTTTTACATCTCTTGCCTTGAACCACCATTTCGTGATGGTCTGTGTGCTGCCTCAGAGATCACCTGACCAGAAACAGTGTCGGACTGGGACACCAGGACCCACTCAAAAACCTTAGACCAGGGGCCCACCAAAGAACCATAGACCAGGGGCCCACTCTCAGTACAATTATTATTTCTCTTCCCAATCAACCTCTATTCTCCTAGTCTCTTTTCTTTACATACTATAATCTATTATTCCATCTATTTATCCTCTTTGTTCTCAAAGAAATAGGAAATGGCCATGAAATAGGCCAAATATTTAGCAGCACAAGGGCCCCCTGACACCTGGGCCCACCGGGAGTTTTCCTGCTATCCCAGTGGGCCAGTCCGACACTGACCAGAAATACTACAAATCTTAGGGGCCCATTTACTTAGCTCGAGTGAAGGTATAGAGGAAAAAAATGTCGAATTTCGAATGTTTTTTTTGGCTACTTCGACCATAGAATGGGTTACTTCGACCTTCGACTTCGACCTTCGTCTTTGAATTGAATGATTCGAACTAAAAATCGTTCGACTATTCGACCATTCGATAGTCGAAGTACTGTCTCTTTAAGAAAAAACTTCGACCCCCTAGTTCGCCACCTAAAAGCTACCAAAGCCAATGTTAGCTTTTTTTTGGTCGAACAAAAATCATTTGATCGATGGATTAAAATCAATCGAACGGATATCGTTAAATCCTTCGACTTCGATATTCGAAGTTGAAGGATTTAACTTCGACAGCCGAATATCGAGGGTTAATTAACCCTCGATATTCGACCTTAAGTAAATTTGCCCCTAACTGTAACAGGAAGAAGTGTGGAAGCATAAAGACAGAAGTCTGTCTGTTAATTGGCTCACATGACCAAACATGTACGGTTTGTTTGTGTGCACCGTGAATCCCACGATCCCATTTTAAAATAGCAGTTTTCTATTTAGGATTGCCCAATGGCACATACTACTAAAAAAGTATATTATTATGAAAATGGTTTATTTACATGAAGCAGGGTTTTACATATGAGCTGTTTTATGCAATATCTTTTTATAGAGACCTACATTGTTCAGGGGCTATAGTTTTCATTTAACAAACTGGCACATTAGTCAAAGCAGATGAATAGTGATGGGCGAATTTATTCGCCAGGCGTGAATTCGCCGGCGTCAAAAAAATTTTTCCGAAAAAACGGACGCCAGCGCCAAAAACGGGCGCGATTTCGCAAATTTTTCGTAGTTTCGCGAATTGTATTTTACGGCGAAGCGAAACGGTGCAAATTCGCCCATCACTACAGATGAAGTCTTCAAGCATTAGTAATTTGTTCTCTGATATGGAGTGTTAGAGCTTAGCAGCAGCACTAAAATCTAACGCTCATCCCAATCAGTAATCCCTGAAAATCAATGAGAATTTTACTGCAGGAGCTTGTTACATCTGAACTGATCATCATTAACACTTGTAAAAAAGAATTACAGATGGTTTGTAAATCTGACCCTAAGTAAAAAAACATCTCATTTCTTATTGCTTGCTGTGAGAACTGCATTAAATGATAATATGACGCTGGTGACCTTTAAGCACCCCATGTGATGGCCTTTCTATGACATGCCTATTGCAGTCTCAGAATAATTTTGACTTAAACTTGCAATTCTTAATTCCTATCTTCCTTAATTTCATGATTATAGATAAATATCTTTCAGTTCTAAAAACTGTAAAAGTTAATAGCAAACACGATCAACCCACGCAGAATCCCAATGTTATTGATGGAACAACGGTAAGTGTTTGTCTGTGTTTTTTTTTTTACCGTTCAGCAACAGACAATAGTCAAATATCAGTTGCATCGAGGCCAAGTAATGGCAAAGCCCATGAATCACCCACAGCTTCAATAATTGTGTGGGGGGCTCAGTTTTAGCAGAGTATAAATCATTAAAATGTGCTACACTGTAGTGATGTGCGGACCTGCAGAACCTGTGGGCTTATTGCAGAACCTTTGGGTTTACCTGCGGGCTGACTTCCGCACACAGTTTGTCCTGTTCCAGGCTTCTTCTTCCAGTATTTATTTATAGATGTCGCCTGCCTCATCCCCTTTCATGACATCAGAGATGGGTGGGTCATGAGTGGGCCTATAAATAGAAGAACCAGGCAGTTTTGGGTCAGGTGTAGATTGGGAGTGGACAGGCTAGGTGAACCTGCACATCAATAGTACACTAGACATAACACAATGATAAAAAAATATTTGACCAGAAGTAGGGACGGGGAATTTTTTCGCCTCGTTTCGCCGAAAAAATTATGGCTATAGACTTGTATGGCGGCGTGCGGAAAAAAAAAGACGCGCGTCAAAAAAATTTCGCCCATAGACTTTAATGGGCGTCTGCAAATTTTTGGCGAAACGAAACGGGTCAAATTCGCCCATCCCTTCCAGAAGCAAACTCATGTGGCTAGCCAAGCTGGTACTCAAAAAACCCAAACAATCATCATCATAATCATCATAAACGTTTTCTACACATACATCTTCTTTACATATATTTACTTTTTTAAAGAGGCTTTTGCAAACTGGCATTGCACATACCAAAAAAAAAAAAATACAAATAAATGTACATATTTATTTATTTTCTTTTGGTATGTGCAATGCGAGTTTGCAAAAGCTGACGTTTCGGCCCCATCAAAGGCCTTTCTGAGAAAGGCCTGTAGCTCTTTAATAAATTTGTTTTCTAATTTTAAGCCCTGTGAGTGCAGATTCTGTTGGAGGCATAGATATTTATTTGATGATCTTGCACCCAGGCACAGTAATGACTGGCAGAACCCCCAAATCCTTCATGAAAGATTCGGCTGAATTCTGAACCGAATCTCAATTCTAATTTGCATATGCAAATTAGGGGTGGGAAGGGGGGAAACTTTTTACTTCCTTGTTTGTGACAAAAAGTCACGCGATTTTCCTCCCCATCCCTAATTTCCATATGCAAATTAGGATTTAGATTCGGTTGGCCAAATCCGAATCCTGCTGACAAAGGCCGAATCCTGGCCGAATCCCAAACGGAATACTTTTTGTTTCTCAAAATGAGTGTGCTGCTACATACGTTTTTTTCTGATTATTACTGGACATTGCCAGGTGATACTCCTGCAGTAATCACCAATTTATGATCGACCCAGCAGTGTGCCACTCCTTAAGGGCTATTACTGATGAGCGGTTTAAGCTACGCTCCCCTGCGTTCCGTTTTTCTGCGTTCAGCCGCAGGGGAGCGCAGGAATAGACGCATTAAGCTTTTTTCAATGGGGCTGTACTCACACTGGCGCGTGTAGGTGCCGAATGCAGGTTGAGACGCAATATGCTGCATTTTTCCTGCGTTCGGCGCCTGCACGCGCCTGTGTGAGTACAGCCCCATTGAAAAAAGCTTAATGCGTCTATTCCTGCTCTCCCCTGCGGCTGAACGCAGAAAAACGGAACGCAGGGGAGCGCAGCTTCAACCGCTCATCAGTAAGAGCCTTAATGCATTTTATATGTGGACAGAGACTACTAAATGTGGATTGTTGACCACTGATTTCCGTGTGCAATATTTTTTTATGGCTTATTTTGATTTTGTTGTTTATCTCTTACCTTATAGGGACAAAACACCGTAGAGGAACCTTCATACCCAGTAAGTTGTTTCCCTCCAGATATCTCAGAGCAAATTCAATTTCACCATTAATTCAAAAAGCAAAAAAAGTAGTTAGACATCCAGTTTGGCATGATGGGACTGTTTGCAAAGAAAGCAAGATGCCAATGGAAATGTGATACTCCCCTGGCTTGTTTTTATGATATTTTACATTTGAAACAACAGGGCTGTAACTAGAGAAGAAGCAGCTCCTGCGGTTGCAGGGGAGGCCAGGAGTGTAGGGGTCCCAGTGAGGCCCTAATTAATGAGCAATCTTAATATATTGTGGTAGAACAGGCTCACTTGCCAATATTTTGGGGCCCTAAATTGAATTTGCTGTAGGGCCCAGTAACATCTAGTTACACCACTGGGGGTAACATTGCTGTAAATACAAACAAAACATGAACTTTTGTTTAGAAATTAGAAAGTGTTTTGATGCCCTGCTATGCTTGACGAATTAAATTTACAACACTAACTTTACTCATGCATCCATTTATTATTTTTTTTAAGGAATATAGCACGGTGGACTCTGGATACATGGTAAGCTCTTTCCTTCCAGATATCTCAGATTAAACGCAGCCTAACCATGTTCTCATAGGTAGATATCCAGATAGGTGTGTTGGGGCTTTCAGCAGATGAAAAGACAACCTTCTTCAGTTCTGGGAAAAACACTGAAATATCTAGGGTTGTCACCTGTCTGGTTTTGACCCGGACAGCCCAGTTTTTTGAAGGGCTGTCTGGGTCAAAACTGCCTGCCGGGTTTTCCATATTAGGAAAACCGAGCAGGATTCCCTATGATTGACACGGCGATCAGCCAATCGCCGAATGCCCCCCCCCAACATCAATGCCCGTCCCCTCCATGTCACGGACCTGCCCCCTCTGTGTCACGGCAACGCCCCCTGCCCGGTCTCCGCTGGGCTAAAGGGTGGCAATTGTAGAAATATCCCATTCAAATCCAAGTAGCAGGACCAATTCAAACACAAAACAAATGCTTCCAAACATTGAGGTGTTCTCTCCTCTTCAAGGCCAAGATGGCCGTACCCTCTGCAGCACATAACGTCATCGCTCCACGTTTCAGAGTGAAAATTCTAAATAAAAGGACTCCAGAGACTCAGGTTCAATGGCCAATATAGGTCTTTCTTGCTAAAGTTCCTGGATGCTCCTAAATTGCTATTCTGCCTTGATCCTTGACCTCCGGCCTTGACTCTGAACCCGCTGCCTGCCCTGATCTTTTTGCCTGGATACGACTACGAACTTTCTCAACCCTTCAGATACTGCGAATCAGACTTTTTTGCATACAGCTTTGGGCCCGACTCAAATCAACTAGAAGTGTTAGGCCCTGACATGAGGCACTAGTTGCTTGCTGGCTCTGGGAAACAGGGATCTGAGGCTTTGGTTACACAAACTGTAGTTAGAGGAGATCAGAATCCAGTATGATAGCAGGAAAGGCTCTAGCCATGTTTTTCACACAATGTTGAAATAAGCCCCCTCCCTGGCTATTAAACCTATCCTAAAACCCTAGCCAACAACAGGTCTGCTTCCATGTATGCCTTATACACCCTGGTCTATTTCTGAGCTGCATGAAAGATCCTAGGAACTGTGTATGTCAGTGTATTTAATAGCATTCTATGTATCTCCTCATTACAAGTGTTAAGCGGAATGTAACAAAAGTCAAAAATGGCACAAACATGCTCGCTAAAGTTCGCTAGCATCTTTGAGAAACTTTTTTGCACTAACAAAACAAATTACATTCCCCCATAATACACCTATAATCCAAAACAAGCCCCCAGTTGATATGTTCTGGCCATTGCGTGTGCTTATACCAAACAATTAGCACTGAGTGAGCTTAAACCAACATATCCTTTTACGGCCTACACATACTGTAAGATAATATACTTTAGACACTGATAAACTATTGGAAATGATTTATTAAACAAGTTCTCTTTTGCAGGGGCTACAAGATCGATCATATCATATCTACAATGACCTTGACATGAAGGGAGCAAGACATGGATAATTCAGATTCATGAAGCCGTCGTATCATGGCACCATCAGCATTCATTTCACCTTGCTACCAATTTACTTTTCAGAGATAAAAAAATTCCGTTTGAAATAGTATTCCATTTATACTGCATTGTACTTTTTTCTCTTTAATAAAGGCACGGTTATGTGACAGTAATGTTTTTTATGTTATATGTGGTTTATCTTCCCTTGCCAATTATAGGAGTAATTTATACTGACAGAGTGCAACATAGTTGGTATGTAGGTGTTGCCTACCACATCCTTGCATTAGTTAAGGGCAGGTTAGCATAGGTAATATTTGGCATTTCCTGGGGCTCCAGCACTTGTTACTTTCCCATAGTTAATGAGTCATCATCTAATTGATGTCAAAAGGTGGAAACAAATGTGCTTACTGAAAAGCTGCTGCTCCACATGTAAAAGGGCCACCCGTCGCTGATGGGCACCCATTACAGACAAATGCATATGCAGGGCCTTTACTGTAAGAAGTAGGTATATTTACAATGATGTGATGAGCCAAGGAACATTTTTATTGAAAGCAACTTCTTTCAGGGAGGCTAGTAACAGACTGGGGCACTGGTTGTCAATTTAAGCATAATAGTTACACAATGAACACTTCCCCAAAGGTTCTCCACTAATCTCACTCTCTCACTCAGCGTTCCTCTCCCAAAGCCTCTAGTTTCAATGTCATGCAGAAATGCACTAGCAGAGTGCCATTAGCCAGTATAGGGAGCCTTCTCCTTGCCATACTTTCTCTGGGTGTCCCAACCAAGTCTGTTGTGTACACATACAACACACAAGCTTCACCTGGCTGTCTCACTACAGCCCCATAGTTTCTCTCTAAGATATACCTGTAGCTTATCCAAACTTGCACAAATAACATTCAGGATTAAATTAAATATTTGATCAGCCAAATTCAACTTCAGAAGAATACTCCAGACTTAGGTTTTCTCATAGACTTTGGATCTGGAGACCTTGCTCATCAAACTGAACTGAGCGATAAATGCTTTAGGTACCCTTCAGATTATTCTGTTTGTTGCATTGAAAAATGACTTACTGGTAGCCTAATGATAATGTCCATTAGCTGATTTCTGACTGAATGAAAACTGTGGCAAGAAGCCTTCTCCTTGCCACACTTTCTCTGGGTGTCCCAAGTCTGTTGTGTATACATACAACACACAATCTTCACCTGGCTGTCTCACTACAGCCCCATAGTTTCCCTCTAAGCTACACCTGAATGCTCTCAAGTCCTAACTGGCATACAATTGTCTAAGGGGATTTACCCCAATCTACTCACTCCTCGTCGGGACAACAGGCTGTCCTTGATAACTAGCCTCACTATCATTTATTCCATTCTTAGTCGCTGCAGAATGGTAGCTATGGGCTGTATTCAGAACTATAGGTAAGAATACCTCTTTGCACTCCATTTTTACATTAAATATACCACATCATTTTAGCACCAGAGAACAACAGAATGGGAATGTTTATACCATACTTGTCATCTCCATCTCTCTATCTAAGAGCATGTGACATTGCTTGGTTCCATGACCAAGGAAACCCGTTTAGTGTAAAATATCCAAACCTGCACAAATAACATTCAGTATTAAATTAAATATGTGATCAGCCAAATTCAACTTCAGAAGAATACTCCAGACTTAGGTTTTCTCATAGACTTTGGATCTGGAGACTTTGCTCATCAAACTGAACTGAGCGATAAATGCTTTAGGTGCCCTTCAGATTATTTCTGTTTGTTGCATTGAAAAATGACTTACTGGTAGCCTAATGATAATGTCCATTAGCTGATTTCTGACTGAATGAAAAGGCAGTCAAACCTGGGAGTGCCAATGTAAAACTGCAGTTAGAAGAGGAAGGTTTTCTGATTCCCATACGATCAAAACAATGAGAATTTCACAAAACAATATTATGTTTGTAATAGCATTAGGAAATATCCTGCAGATGTTTTATATATCTGTAACAGGCGGATTGCATCAGTCAGGTTTATGTCAATCCCCGGCACTTGGTTCTAAAACAGCATCAGCATGGGATTCTTTTGCCCCATGTTTGCTGTGCCTATTGGCTCAACCAACAGTGGGATTAAAGGCAACCCTAGATATATCAAATCTAAGTACCCCACGTCAACACCTGCACTTGCGTGGTTCACCAGAGGGCCCTAAATTGCCAAGGGTTAATTGCTAATTAAAGAGACAGTAAGCAAATTAGGGTTATATTTGGAGGCACTGCTGAGATGTCGACCGGGAAGCTGGATATGTTTGATGAAAATATGTCTGCCTTTGAAACTAAACAAAGTGTTGCCAGTGGTGTACTGCATTGGGACTTAACCCTTAAAAAAACAATATGTGCATCCATTTTAGCACAACTGCACTTTGGAAAGAACACTTCAAGTGACAACTGATGCATTTTAACCACTGGTTCTTTACCTTGAGTTTTGCCGGTGTCCTTTCATTTGTATGAAGACCTTGGATTTTTCCCATTCCCCGTAGGGTTATTTATCTAAGCATGAGAGCAACTAATGTCATTTCATAATTGAAACTTGCAAAATATTTATACCCGTAGAAGAGATCATTTTTCACTTTTACTTCTTAAAAGCTGCCAGGTCATGTATCCGCAAACATTTTATCAGAAGTGAAGTATGAACAATTATCATGTTCTGCAACAGCAGAATATATAGGGGTGAGAAGTTATTCCAATTTGGACACCCCCCCCCCATTTTCACCCATCAGTCCTCTGGAGAAAAAAAAATATGTAACAATAACAATTGATAACTCTACAGACGCCATAGGATCTGTTCATCAAAAGGGAAAACACATGAGATGAGTGTGAACCCAACTAAGAGAAGACAGGACCTGGTTAGCGTTTTTAGACATGATTTCTACAGTATGAATAAACTTTCTGCCAATACTGATGCTTGCTGGTTTTTTGTATAGTGCTTTGAGTTAATTTTGGAAGCTATGCCGTATTGCACCAAATCCACTATTTGGAATTCGTGAAAGACCAATCCGAATATGAATCCTAGTTTGCATATGCAAATAAGGAAAAAGTGGGAAAAAATGATTTACTTCCTTGTTTTGTTACGAAAAATCACGTGATTTCCCTTCCTATCCTAATTTACATATGCAAATTAGGATTAGGATTCGGTTTGGCCAGGCACAAGGATTTGGCTGCATCCGAATCCTGTTGAAAAAGGCTGAATCCTGGCTGAATCCCAGACTAAATCCTGGATTTAGTGCATCCTTAATTGTAATGGCAGTATAATATTCAGTATTTTATATTCAGTCAATTATACTCAGTAGTCAGTAAACTTTGGTTAAACCAGGGGTCAGCAACCTTTACTATCAAAAGAGCGGCTCTGGAGCCTCATGCGGCTCTTTATAATGCTTGCTGCGTCTCAGTCTTGCGGCTTTGCCTGTCACATTGTCTATACAGCCCTCACACCTGCTGGCGGCTTCTTGAGTTTGCGACCGTGGTAAGCTAACGGTTATTTTACTGCGGTCGCACACTCAGGAAGCCCCCAGCAGGTGTGAGGGCTGTATAGATGTCCCAGGAGTGACAGGCAAGACCGAGCTGCAACAAGATGTCCCAGGAGTGACATGGTCCTTACCGCGGTCACACACTCAAGACAAGAGAGGGAAGATCAGCATGGAGCTGTCACGGTCGGCACCCAACACCAGAACAAATGCCAAGCACCCTGGTCTCGACTCGTGCTTCACCTGTAGTGTGACCGCCTTTGGCCTCGGGAGGAGCCCTCAGCTACTTGGATGCCACCAGGACTTAAAGGAACAGTAACATACAAAAAATAAAAGTGTTTTAAAGTAATGAAAATATAATGCAGTGTTGCCCTGCACTGGTAAAACTGCTGTGTTTGCTTAAGAAAAACTACTATTGTTTATATAAATAAGATGCTGTGTAGCAATGGGGGCAGCCATTCAAAGGAGAAAAGGCTCAGGTTACACTGCAGATAACAGATACGCTTTGTCTGTCTAATGGTGTTATCTGTTATCCATTAGTTATCCTGTGCCATTTAGCCGTTTTTCAATTTCCGCCATTGCTCCCCAGCAGCTTGTTTAAATAAACTATAGTAGTGTTTCTGAAGCAAACAGATCAGTTTTACCAGTGCAGGGCAATAGTACATGATATTTTCATTCCTTTCAAACAATTACATTTTTTGGTGTTACTGTTCCTTTAAAGGAGAGGTGCAAGGCTAGAGGTTCTGGATAGGCAGAGGGGCACGACTGTTAGCTGGAGGTTTTAGGCCAAAGGGAGTAGGGGGTCACAACAGGAAACAAACAGGTTCAAAACAGAATAGCAAAAGCTCAGATAGCACCAGGAACAAACTCCTATAATGGGCAATGTGACAATCCAAACTGTGCCTTTAAATACTTTTAAATTTCACTCCACTGCGCGCTGAGGTCACACGGCAGCACGCATGCGCAAATAAATCAGTAAGGAACACACCGCGCGCCCCCTAACCATTCCCCTTTTTGCGGCCCAGAGGAGCAGCGTGGCAGGCGTCCCTGCAGACCCCTCCCGCTTAACCACCAGGTACAGTTGTTACAGGAGCTTCAGAAACAGAAGTCACATTATATTATTATTATTATTATTCAGTGTTTAATTTATTTCAAAGTAGGACATACACACTGCACTTCTGTTTGTTGTATTCTGTTGTTGTAACAGTTACAATTAAAAAAAGGTTAAAACTTTTAAAAGTTTTTAAGCTTGGTTATGTTTTGTGGCTCCAGACTAGTTTTCTTTAGTGGAAGAGGGGGCAACATGGCTCTTTTGATAGTGAAGGTTGCTGACCCCTGGACTAAATGATATTGTGTATAATAAAATTGAACAAGAATTCAGTATCACTTTGGATATTGTAACAACTGAAAACATTATATTATAATTAGTAAAAATGTGATTAGCAATTAGTTACTGCATTGATCCAGTAATATTGCATACGGCTAACTGGGGCAATGGCATAGAAAAGATACGGATACTGCTGAAACCTGGTAGAATTTTCTTGTTATTTTCCTATGTATCGATTGGGCAAATACTGTCCAGTTTCTGTTTATGTTAAACATTCCCACAGGGGCCCTGACCGGAGACAGTGCAAACATACAGATAACAGCACAGTAACTGCAACTGTCATAGCACCGGCTTCTACAAACAAATTGGACGCTTAGCATGAGGGGATACCTACTGACAGGTAATGGGGATTCTACATTTTTATTTTATCTTTTAATGATATGATTTAAGCACTTAGTGCAGATCATAATCTGATTATACAAGATTTATCTAGACGTTTGACTAAGGTGACCATGCCCTACCATGTTCCTTTATATAAGTTGATCCTTAATACCCTAGTTGCCACTGAAATTAATATTGTTGTGCGATCTGTGCACAAAATAGATTATATTGCACCTATTATAGTTCTTAATGGTCTGCTTCATTTCTGATTACATAAATGAAAGCGAGCAAAGAGGTGCAACACACTTTATTAATGCATTTAGCCCATTCAACAACCTATTTTATTATGAGAAGTGTTGGTGTTGACAGCTGCTTTACTAAGGACTGCTCACGCTGCATGTATTAGGACACTAACGGGAACTCTATCAGAGATAGGTATAGCATGGTTGGATACATTAGGACATTTTTGGGAGCTTTCAAATAGTTTCCAACGGGCCAAGTGAAAAGCCAGGAGCAAGCAGCCATGTTTTTCTGCCGTCAGTGGCTGTGGGGGTAGGTCCTCCTTGCACTTGGCATTCTGCATTTAGCAGTGCTATATTCATGAGGGGTGTCCTTTCACCAACCATCTGCCTGGTTGTGCTGGTTTGAACTAGAATATATGCTTGAGAAATTGCACTGGAATTTGTTTTTGTACTTGTGCATTATACATATTCTTCTGTCATTCTGTCATTTATGAGGATATGTAAAAAAATGCACTGTTTGCCCCGGGGCAGTAACCCATAGCAACCAATCAGCAGGTAGCATTTACTGGTCACCTGTTTAAAGGAGAAGAAAAGTCCGTATTTACTTGGGGTTGCCAATAGTTAGGCACCCACAAGTTATTGTATATGTTATTGTATATACCCCGGCTGGAAAAAACAGAAAGGAATCCGATCCCTCTGTGGTGCTCGCTGGAAGAACCCCTGGACCGGTGCAGTTTTCTCCTAATAGGAGCACCGGCCCAGGGTGTCAGGTAAGTATATATATATATATAATCACTTGGGGATGCCTATCATGTAAATATACCATTCCTTAGGGGGGTTTCTTAGGGATTACTGCTCATAGCCAAACTTAGTGCAAAACAGAGTCTACAATCTACTATGCCTAGATATAGAGATATTTCATTTTTGCCCTAATCTAGTAACACAGAGCAGTCAATCAGGTCATTTACCAATCATGTTTATATTTATATGGAAAAAAAATGGCCTAGATCACAGAGACCACCGTCAGAACTGCACAGTGACTTTATGTTTGATTTATATGTAAGGGTTGGGAATACAATATCAGAAAGTATATTAGGTTAAAAGAGAAATGAAAGCAGAAGAAAAATTGAATGACAATGATGTTCTCTAAAGAGTATTAAGGCTGCTGAGCTGCGATGAAACCACAAAAGCCACTTCAAATAAACTGATTCTTGTCATGTGGTTCTTGCAGCACTGAAAGTAGGATTTCAAAAGTGGAAACAGGGAGACTTCTTGTGAAATATTTACAAACATACAGGGAGTAGTGATGGGAAATTTGGGGCATTTCAAAATTAGGCACCGTCGTCTCATTTCCAAAAAATCCATTCCATTTTTTTGGACATCAGCGAATTTGTGTCGGTTTCGCAAATTTATTCGCCGGCGGTGAATCACGGGAATTCGCCATGAATTTGCGCCTGACAAATAAATTCGCCCATTACTTACAGGGAGAGAAAGAGAGAAACATGCAGAATATTGCATTTTATGCTGAGGGCAGTGAGTTGCCTTGGCAGAGACACAGATATAGAGTAAGGTGAGCAGACTTGAGCGGTACAGATACAATGTTTTATCCTATTCCAATAACTTATAGCAGCCAATCAGGAGGTGAAATGTGCTGGTCTGCTGTATGAAGACAAGTTTCTAATTCATAGTGCCCAACCAGTGGCTCAAGAACAACATGTTGCTCACCAAGTCCTTTGATATTGCTCAAAGCAGGTACTCATATTTATATTTCTGACTTGATGGAAAGTTTTGGAGTCAAAAAGACCATAAGTACTGCCAAACAGAGCCACCTGTAGTCTGCCAGTCCACATAGGGACTACCAAATATCCATTCACAGCCATTATTGGCACCCCTAGGAAATGTTTTCCTGCTTGTGTTGCTCCCCAACTTTTTTATATTTAAATGTGGTTTATGGGTAAAAAAAAGGTCAGGGCTTCCGGTTCTAATTGTTCTAATTGTATGCTGTAGGTTACTGGACCTAGTGTAAAGTAGTGTACAAAACCCCCATTGCATTGGCAGGGGTGCACTGAAGATCTGTGCTTCTGTACTGGACACATTAGATACATTATTGAAGATACAATCAGTTGACATTATATCTTAGCTGCAGGCTGGGCATCCTTAACACTTCTGGGTTTTTCTTTTTTGTATAAAAGGTCAAGTTTGTGAAGTTTTTTTCTTCCTCAAATAAAAGCAAAAGCACAACTCAGATGGTTGCTTATTTATGAAAAAAATCGGATTGTAAAAAAACTCGATTGAATGCAATCGGAGAAAAAACTCCAATACCTCGAATTTATCAAGCTTTCGAGGGCAAACCAGCATTAAAAAATTCCAATCATGAAGGCAAAAAACATCTTCGAATGGTTAAAAGGACCACTGTCTTTGACTTCTACATGACATCTACAGATTTTAGATGAAGTATTTTTTAATTTGGGCTTTTAGCAGCTTTGGGGGCATAATAAATCTACCAACGAAAAACTCGAATTTTTCAAGAAAACACAACTCGGACCTTAATAAATTACCCCATAAGACTGTTCTGATGTGGGCTTTTCTTCCTTTCAGCATTCATCATCAGTCTTTGGATGGAGTCAAGCTGTGGAATTGATATTCAACTAGTCCCTAGCCATCCACTGATCAATAAGTCTGTCACCTTGAATGTCAGAGGAATCACTGGTACAGTACGAGCCTTCAGGTGGTATTTTGGGTCAAACCCAGATGCTAGCAACCAAATCTTACACTATAATCCAAATTCTAACCCTCCACAAACACCAGGTGATCAGTATTTCCATAGGGCTCATGGGCTCGCAAATGGCTCCTTACATATCTCAGACCTTGTTCGTACAGACCAAGGGAATTACATGGTGATGATATTGGCAAGGGATATCGAAAGAGTGACAGTTTACCTGCCTATTTATGGTGAGTAATTTTTATTTCAAAGCCTCCTGAAGGTTAAGACTTAAGATTTAAAACATAACAGAATAACTTAGAGCCAGTCCCGTTCAATTTTCTGTATGAATCCAGATGGAATAAGAATTTTAAATTGCACAGGAAGTGGTTAGCCCATACCTTGGTTGCCATATTTAATAAATATTCCACACTAAGGCCTATTGGCCTATCACTTCTAAAATGTTTTGGGACAATGCTATCTAACTGTATGTAGACAAGAAGAATGTAGCACTCCAAGGATTTTTATGACCCCAGGATTGCTAAAAACAATGGTCCCAAAAATGTGTGGCTGTCCCATCTGGGGTGGATTAGCGCATTGCCATTTACTTACCTAGAAACACCTGAAACCCAAGCTTGAAGATCAGCTAGGTCTTAGATATTCTTGGAACTGTGACTGGTACACCAATATTTTTCAACATTTGGACCAATTTCAGTAGCGAAGGAGCCCTGAACAAAGGTTGGACCTTTAAGGGGGGCACTGCTTTATGCAACACTCTCAATAGTAACTAATTTCCTAGTCTCTATCAGAGAAAAGTATTAGAACTATGGTATGACTTTGGCTAAACTGCATCTTATCAAGATTTCTTCAATAGTTAAAGAAGGGATGTGGTTTAATGGTAGCCCTCAATGCATTGTGTTAGGATAGTTATTTGTGATCTTCTCCATACTAAAGCTACATTTTTATAACATGCTGTTCCCTTGATCTAGTGTGTCATTTTAGTAACCAATCATGTTTTTAAATCCATAGAGTCTGTTACTAAACCAGTGATCAGGTGTTCCACCCCCCGGCCCAAGGTAAATGAGACTGTCTCCCTTACATGTGAAACAGCCAACTCAGAGAGTATCTTATGGAGCAAAGACAGTAACAGTCTCCATTCCAGAGTAGATTTGTCTCCAGACAACAGGACTGCAATCTTACGCAACATTATCTTATCAGATACTGGAGAGTACCAATGTGAAGCTAAAAATGCTGTCAGCAGGAGTGTGAGTGACATCTTCACACTGATAGTGAATTGTGAGTAACGCTAACAACCTATTATCAGTAATAAATGGAAAGGGTGAAATGGCTGCAAGCATGTACTGTATGTCCCATTGCCAGGCGATGCTTTGGCTCATGTTTTTTTAAATGTAATTTTGAAATCTGACATGGGGCTAGACATGTTGTTGGTTTCCCAAGTGCCGTCAGTCATGTGTAGGGTTGCCACCTTTTCTGGAAAAAAACAAAAATAATAATAACATTAGGATCAACCATAGTTTTTACCAGCCAGGCCGGTAAAATACAGGCCAGGTGGCAACCTTAGTCATGCGACGTGCTCTGAGAAACTTCAGTCACTCTTTACTGCTGCACTGCAAGTTGGAGTGATATCTGTTTACTCTTTTGAAAAGTGAATTTTAATGCAGGATTCTGCTGGATGAGCACATTAACAGATGCAGTTTGTAAAAAAAACATGTTTTCCTATGACAGAATCCCTTTAAGGTATGGAGATCCAAATTATGGGAAAAAACATATCTGGAAAACCTCATGTCCCAATAACAAGATTGTCTTGTAGTTAATAGCTGGCAAACAGCTAGCATTTTGGAATCTTCACCTTGGACATATTGATGGCATTTGGCAAATTTACACCGTGAAAAATGCACTTAATGTACTACTGGTCTCTGTAGGCTTAGCCAAATCTAAAGTGGTGAAGCCAAAAAATATATTGAACATGCCAATTCTGAAAGCAGTTACGGATTCCTGCGTGGGGCTTTGCGTCTCGCAAACTCAGTATGCAACCCCTTTACTGTGTGTTTTAATCTTCCAGATAATGAACCTATTTCAGACAACTGTGCTGCCTCTATGGCTGGAATCATCTGTGGCACCATTATAGGCATTGTACTCATCATCTGTACAACATTTCTACTGTTCAAAAGATATATCCTTCCCATGAGAGAGGCACAGCAAGGTGAGCTATAAGAACACTAACCAGCATGAGAAAAACGTTTCTGTTTTTTAAATTCCTGATTTCTCCATGAGCTTTAGGCTAAGGGCAGACGGGCAGATTCGGGGAGATTTAGTCGCCTGGCGATTTCCGAAATTGCCCGAAGTTTCCTTGTGAGGCAACTTCGGATGATTTCGGAAATCGAAGCGCCGCGAGTGCATTGCACTGGCGTTTTCTCATTCAATCAGATGGACGGCAGGAAGAAGGCAGTTCGGTGAGATTGTCGCCCCGCAGAAGAGGAGATTAGTCGCCAGGAATCTGCCTGTCTGCCCTTAGCTTTAAAAGTTTTCATGAGAGTTTCTACCCAAATTGAATCCATGAGAAAGAGAACAAAAAGTGCTTATAAGATAGTGATGAGGGCTCATTTACCAAAGCCACTCTCCATACAAAGTGCATTATTTATTTGTTTGCATAATTCCTAACTTAATAGTGTGCACAGCTATTTGCTTTCACTACACCAATGCAGGGGTAAACTCATCCACCATGATGAATTGCACACAAGTTCCAATGCACATTTTTACTGCATTGGTATCTGAATGATATTGACCGAAAGGCATGGTGTTAACAGCATTACTAATAGACAGTGGATCACTCCGTGGTGCTCACTGGTACAACCCCGGGCCGGTGCAGTTTTCTACTTATAGGAAGTAAGTCAATACAATCATTTGGGGGTGCCTAACATTTGGCATCCCCAAGTATAAGATGCCTTTCCTTCTCCTTTTAAGGGAACCTTGAATTTGCCTTCAGCACAAGGCAAGTCTTTAATACAGGGTTCCCTTAAGTCCCTGTACTTTGCACTTGTAAAACTGTAACTTTACTCATTTCATTATGACAATGTAAAATAGCCATGTTAATGTCTGAAAATATATAATATTGTCTCCCTGAGTATTTCATAATTACTATTTTTACCAACATTTAGAACAACCCACTGAGAGACAAGATTCCTACAGAATATATTACAATGTTTTTGCTACAACAATGGTAAGCAATGCAAATTCATTCACAAAACATCTTTCCGAAATGTTGCTGCCCATTATTATTGGCTCTTAAAGGAGCAGTATTCCCCCTTGTTCAACATGAGTGCAATGAAAAGGGTTTGTGTTGAACATACATTTTGCCTATGGTTTTAATCAAGCAATTTTGTTATTTCTTGAACTAAACAGGACAAACATTGGAATTTAAGCTACTCCATGTTTGTTCCTTCTGAGGTAGATCATTTCCCTGTTTTCATTTTCCCTGTTTGCCCTGTTTAGTTTAAGGGTTAGTTCACACGAGCCGCTTCAGGCGACTATGAAAAACGCATCGCCACGTGTGCATTTGCGACTTTTCATGATAGCCTATGGGAAAACATGCTGAGGCAGTTCAGGGACATTGTCGCTCAGAAGACGAGTCAATTAGTCGCCAGGCGACAAAATCTTCCCGTATCTCCTCGTGTGAACTAACCCGAAAGGTGGTGGCACACACTGCTATTCGGGGAGATTAGTCGCCCAGCAACAAATCTCCTCTTCTTCGGGCAACTAATCTCCCTGAAATGCCTTCCCGCCGGATAGAATGTGAATCGCCGGTGGGATGGCACTTGGATCGCTAAGTTTTCCGAAGCCCAAATTTGCATTACAAGGAAACCTCAGACGACTTTAGAAAGCAATCCGAGTGCCACCCCGCCAGAGATTCACATTCTAGGAAGGCATTTTGGGGAGATTAGTTGCCCGAATCTCCCTGAATAGCAGCGTGTGCCCCCACCCTAAGGGTGGTGGTAGATGGGGAGATTAGTCACCCATCGACAAATCTCCTCCACTGCGAGCGACTAATCTTCCCGTACTGCCTTTCCACCAACAAGAATACGAATCGCCGGCGGGATCACTTTGGATTTCCGAAGTCGCCCGAAGTTGCCTCGTGGGCGACTAATCTCCCTGTCTGCCACAACCCTAAGAAGTAACAAAACCATAAAAAACAAATATTTGCTGAAGTTTATATGAAATCATTATCTGATTATTTGGTACAAAAATCTTTCCAAATGTTTGTTTAAAGTTTGTTTCACAAGTAAAACCCTTGAAATGAGTGGTTTTCATTCTCACTCAGATAAAATAGGAGTACAGATTAAATCAACGTTCAAAATTAGGTCTCTCCTCTTCAAGAAAGGACTTGTTCTTTTCAGTTGTTCTTTTTACTTGACCCCACCCTTGCTTGACCCTCTAGCTTTATAAAGCTTTCTGGCCCTTGCAGCATTTCACGCTGTCGTTTGCTGGTATATAATGGCATATAGTGCAGAGAATAAGAACTATTGTAATATGAGACCATATGATGGATATTTGGCACCTTTTGAACTTTTCAAAAATGCCTTATTCTTATTATACTAATACTAATTATATCTACTGTGCAGTAAACAGTGTGTCATGGGAAAGATGTGGTTCTTCACCTCTCAATGGGTGTAGGGGTTATAAACAAAATAAAAGGAGTGGGAACACAAGCACTGTAGTCGTATGAAAATGTTCTTTATTTTTTGGCGTATGTATGTTCAGAAACCAAGCAGATCATCAGTGGAAAATTGTGCTTTATTTTTTGTAGAAAATGTAGAAAACAATGTATGCGCAAAGATGCAGTATACACTTTCACCAGCAGGGGGTCAGCAGTAACTCCGCAAGCACACACCTGAAGCTCCGCAGACTTTTATAGCTTCTATGCTGTCACCAGGTGATCAGCATCTACTCTATTTAAATATTCATTCACAGAAACTACCCACCCTTTAGGCAGTGGCTTCTGTACCATAATTGCAATATTATTTATACAAGTAAAGTTTTGGCATTGGTTATGAGTCAAATTTAGATATGAGATTTATTTTCCTGAAATCAACAAAAAATGAATAATTTTTTTTTTGGTACAAACACTACTGGTGAACACCAGTTACTTACAGAAGGCAATAACATCTGCATTATTTCTTGCCTTATAAATTGTTTGTATTTTTCAGGTTTCCTATAGGGTTGCTTACTAATAGGTTTTGTGTCACCTCTATCAATGACATGCTCAGGAAGAATAAATCACTGTGCATATACTCGCATACTACCCAGTGAAAGCTTGTTCTTCAACAGACTCCTTCTGTTGGATATGCACAGTGATTTATTTTGTCTGCCTGTGTGTGATATAAATGTTTTTACCCTTTCTCTATTGCTAGCCAGCAAACTCTTTTTCTGCCCATTTTTTTTTTCCTCTGCAGTCAAAATAAACTATGCTCTCCACATTTTATCCAGCATTTCAAAAATATTACTTCCCAAGTGTATCGTTCCCCATTCGGTATAATGTGAGCAAAACCTTAGCACTGGGAGTGTGCAGGAAACATCCACTGATCTTAATTAGCAATTGGTAAAAGCTGCAGCATAAGATTCTGAGCTCCTTTTATAGGGAGATAGAAAGCAAACTGTATATTTAAATAAATGTATGTTTTTGTTAATAGTTTTAACTTTGTTGTAGCTGAATGTGCCTTTAAAGGAGAATTCCAACCCCACAGTCATATGTCCCCACTGCCTCCCTCCCTGCCTCCCCCCTGTTAAGTGTTACCCCAGAATTGTGTCCCCTGTAGGATTACTGACCATACATGCATGCATAGTGAGGGCAGCGGAGCTCACTGGTGACATCTTCCGGCGATTTGGTAATCTTCAGGTCTTCCAGCACTTCGGCAATTTCCGTCGCATGCGCAGTTGTTGCCAACCGGAAGATTACCAAAGTGTCAACGATGGCGCCCGTGAGCTCTGCTGCGCTCACTCTGCATGTACGGTCAGTGATCCTACAGGGGACACAATTCTGGGGTAACAGTTAGAAGGGGGGAGGCAGGTAAGGGGGACTTGCCACCGTGGGGGGTTTAGTTCTCCTTTAAGAGCATGGGCTGCTGGGAAAGGCAGACTCGCATACTTAAGTGACATACAAAATGCTGTTCAGGAGAACTCCTGATCTCAGAGCTAGAGCTAGTGTAGGGTGGCTGCCTGAAAAGAGGTAGTTGTAAAGTATCCTGTTTTTTTGTTTGTTTTTTTTTTTATATGGAGCTGGAACAGTGTTTTCCACGAAAAGTTAACAAATATTTTTTCTTCTGTTTTTTTTTTTTTATATTTTTTTTATTTCTTTGATAAATAAATACATTTACCATTCAACAACTGCCGGCTCCTGATCCTTGATAAATGCAGGAAGAACTCGCATCCCAACAGGCTCCCCAGTGGGTTTCTGGGTTTCCGTTGTTTTATTCCTATACTTGAAATAATGCACAGTATTTATGGTATCTGTCAACCAAAGCCCTTCCTATTGATGACTTCAGTTGCTGCCATGCTTCCTGAAAGGCAATTTATTTCCATCTCAAATATTTTTTTCTTTTTTTTTTTAATTTCCTTAGGCTCAGCCTGCAAAAGAGGAACTCCCGTACATGGTAAATTATCTTTATTCTTTTATCCTAGTAAGCCATTTTTAAAAATAGTCCAAAACGAATCACTGGTGTAACACCCTTGTACCTGAGATAGAAAGATCCTGCTATGTAGAGGGTAAGCTCAGTGGCGGATTGACATGGTTGTATCAAAACCAGATGTACTGCCAAAACAGAGTCTTAATGTAAGTGGACAATCCACATAGGGGCTACTAAATGGCCAATCGCAGCACTTATTTGGCACCCCAAGAAGATTTTTCATGCTTGTGTTGCTCCCCAACTCCTTTTACTTCTGAATGTTGCTCACGGGTTCAAAAGGTTGAGGATCCCTGCTCTAGATGATGCACCATTCACCATACTTCAGAAGGGTAAACATGATATCAAAGATGGCCACAACAATAAAAATATTGGCGGCCATTTTGGTAAAGGGCAAATGCTCAGACAAGTTAAAAAAAGGTGGAAGCAGGCCAAAATGCAATGAATTCTTACACAGAACAAAGCAATTTGTGACTGTCCCTAGAAGCACAATATTCCTTGTTAGCACTGTTTTTTTTTGGTTTGTTTAAACACTAGGTGGCCAGAAGCACATCCACCCTCATATACAATATTTTAGGGGTCATTAGTGTGGACAGTCCTAGAATCCTAGAGTCTACAGTATGTGCTGGTGCAATGCAGTTGCTGCTGTATTTGGAGGGGAATTTCAACAGAGCCTAGTGAGTGAGCAATGAATGGGTCATTGAAGAAGTTCAATACTGGGGCTCATTTATCAACACTGGGCAAATTTGCCCATGGGCAGTTACCTATAGCAACCAATCAGTGATTAGTGTTTTAAAGCCAGCTGCAAGTAGAATAATGAATGCAGTAATCTGATTGGTTGCCATGGGTTACTGCCCATGGGCAAATTTGCCCAGTGTTGATAAATGTGCCTTATTGTAGCTACTGCCCTTTGTAGTCATTCTGTATTCCTATGGCTTCTCAGCCATGAAGCCAATTATATTCCATTGCAGAGTATTGTGGCTGAACTGCACAAGCTCTGGGTGTGTTGATTACAATAAACATGCAGTTGATATACATCCTGATATACATCCGAGTGCAGTTGAGGACAAATTGGAAAGACATGGTAATGTCTACAATGTGTAGCTGCTTCATATATTCATATATTGGAAAAAAAATAGAATTTCTTTCTTGCTCTTTATCTCAATTGTTTCCATTGCAAGAGCAGAGGATTTGACACTCTGGTAGAACATATACAGATCTTGCACACTAAAAATAAGATCACACAAATAGTGACGGCACTCTCACTTTCAGTTGGTGTGTGCTCCGGGTAGGCTAAAGTTTAAAGGAACAGTAACATGAAAAAATGAGAGTCTTTCAAAATAATGATCTAATGTTCTGTTGTTCTGCACTTGTAAAACTGGTGTGTTTGCTTCAGAAACTCTACAATAGTTTTTTTTATTTTATAAAGAAACTGCTGTGTAGCTCTGGGGGCCGCCATTCAAAGCTAAAAAAGGAGAAAAGGCACAGGATACACAGCAGATAAACTCTGTAGTATATAATGGGATTCTTCAGAACTTCTGTTATCTACTGTGTATCCTGTGCTTGAATGGCTGCCCCCATGGCTACACGGCAGCTTGTTTATATAAACTATAGTAGTCTTTCTGAAGAAAGTACACCAGTTGTACCAGTGCAGGGCAACAATACACACTTTCCGTTTTTGGTGTTACTGTTCCTTTAAGGCAGTACAGGTTCCAGCAGCGGAGACAGGGTGCTAGCAGGTCAGTGGTTTTGGGTTAACAGGTCCGGTCTGGACCTGTGCAGGAGTCTATGCAGAGGGTTAGCTTGTACAAAAAGAAGCTCCTGATGTTGGGCACTGCACAAGTGTAGGTGTTAAATGATGCCAATTTAAGGCAGTAATTGCATCTCCCTTGGGTCAGAGCCATTCCCAAGGAAAGGTCAACAATATTACCATGAAACACTACAAAGAGGAACGTTTGAGCTCTAAATGATTCTTAATAAAATATATGAATCTTTTTCAGGGACTTGAATACCCAACACAGGATACATACAGCGAGCTGAGTCATCAATAGGATACAAAATTGCCTTTGTGTGGAGAAACCCTTCCTGAGCTGCACAATTTCTTCATAGCGCAAATATTCTCAACTGTCATAAAGGTTTCACTGTCTGCTACTCACTCTACAGCTGGCCATACATGGACCAAGAAAAGCTCCGCCCCTCCAGACAGCACAGTCGTCAGCAAATCTGCCTATTAAAGGGCCCATTCTATATCTGGTCTAATTTCAGGCAGATATTGATCAGGAAGGTTTGAAAAGGTGTCATTCTTCGTGGGCCCCTATTATGATTGGATCATATCATTGGTATATTCCTGCACTCATAGTGGTACCCCCTCTGTGGGAAAACTTCACAGAAGACCCCACTGGTGTGTAGATTGCTCACAGGTTGGGCCAAAACAGAAGCATTTGGAAAGGGTTGGTAATGTCATCATCAGAAGGGTGGGGAGGACATGGCTTTTAAAAAAAACCTTTTAAAAATTAGGTTGGGAATGGTTTAGGGGTGGGTAATTACCCCAAATCCTAAATGATCAGACCCCATTGTGGGCTCCCCTGTTATGACCATTTCATATGTTAAAGACCTGTGCCTGAGAAATAATTCCACATTTTTTTTCTACTGCGTTTGTCAAGCAAAATAAACGTTACTTACACTATATAAATTGGCTAAAGAGGTGGTTCACCTTTTAGTATGTTATAGAATGGCTAATTCTAAACAAAGCTTTAATTGGTCTTGATTTTTACCTTTTTATAGTTTTTTTAATTGTTTGCCTTCTTCTGCTGACTCTTTCCAACTTTCAAATGGGAGTCACTGACCACATGTAAAAAAAACAAATGCTCTATAAGGCTACAAAGTTATTGTTTTGGCTACTCAATCGAATTTGATTTTCGAGATTTATCATAATCTGGCCCTTTGAGAATTCGAACTTGACTATTCGCCACCAAAGACCTGTTTAAGTCAATGAGAGAGGTCCAGGGATCAATTTGGAGTTGTTTAAAGCCTTCCTGACAATCGAGTTTTTATAATTCGATTTGAATTTGATTCGAGTTTTTCAGGTCGATCCTATTCACCCGAGTTTAAAAAATTAGATTTTTATAATCAATATCAATTGCTCGAATTTCGAGTTTATGGGAGTATTAAAGAAAAAAAACTTGCATGAATTTGAGATTCGACCCTTGATAAATGTGCCTCTACGTGTCCTTCAGTCTTGGAATCGACATTCATAGCAAGCAGGGAGGTGCCATTTGCATCATCCCAAAATCTTGTTTGTGCATTAGAATGGATCCTGATACACATGCCCCTGACTACACAATTTTAGACTATGAGGGGGGAGAGCGAATGTGGGGAGAGCAGTGACCTCTAGGAAGTGCAGAATGGAAAGTGAAAGTACATTTTTGCCCCACCTTTATATCTGAGGCAGGCAATATACTGTATGATGTGACAGCTGAGATTTGAAATGCCTTTAACTGGTATGGATGTTTGAATTAAAAGGATTTTTTAAAAGGATTTTTATTATACAGCTTTTTGTCTGGGTGACATGTCTCCTTTAAACTTTATTGTGTCAGTGCCATGTAATATTATAGGAGTAAAATGAATACTGTGTATTTGTTTGTGAAAGGGCATATTATTCTCTTAAATACCCCATCTTAAATATTTCTATTTCATTGTTATGCATTCTAGTGCCGCTTTCAATAAAGTATACACATATTTAAGCTGTTGTGGTGTTACCTTTGTTTGCGGAGCTTTCTTATCTCTCACTGCTAATGAGGTGGAGCAATGATTTGGGGAACAATTGAGAAACTGAGAAGTAATTGAGAAATACATTTCCTAAATGCGTTTTGAAACTTAACAAATGGCCAAAGTATTCCGTTATTAGCAAAACACCTTCATTTAGGTATTTATGTGTAGTAAGGGCTACGGAACCTTGTCAGTGACAGCCCCACTAGTGATGCATTTATCATGTGGTACAGGTATGGGATCCGTTATCCGGAAACCCGTTATCCAGAAGGTTACGGAAAGGCCATCTCCCATAGACTCCATTGTAATCAAATAATCCAAATTTTTAAAGTGATTTCCTTTTTCTCTGTAATAATAAAACAGTACCTTGTACTTGATCCAAACTAAGATACAGTAGCGTTCGCTGAGGGGGCGGGCCCTGGTGCGTGACGCGCAGCCGGGCCCTGCCCCCCTCCGTACCGCCACATTTTCAGCGGCGAGCGGACTGCCGGGGGGCCCTGAGGGTGCGCACCCCCTGCTACAACGGTAGTTCCACCACTGCTAAGATAAAATTAATCCTTATTGGAAGCAAAACCATTTTATTGGGTTTAATGTTTACATGATTTTCTAGTAGACTTAAGGTATGAAATTCCAAACTACAGAAAGACCCATTATCCAGAAAACCACAGGTCCCGAGCATTCTGGATAATAGTTTCCATACCTGTATATAAATAGGGTGGGTCATATTCCTGCATTTGAAGACTCCGTACACATAGAAATCTGCTCGTTTGGTGATTTCTCCAAACGAGCGGATCTCTCCCCGATATGCCCACATTGAGGTGGTCGATATCGGGCTGATCCGATCATGGGCCCTAGGGCCCAACGATCGGATCACAATGTAGCCAATTCAGGCCGACTTTTAGCCAGATATCCATTGTGAAAGCCAGTCTGAGTGCCCTACACACTGTCCAATAAGCTGACAGCTTGGTTTGTTGGCAGCAGGGCAGCCATCAGGGGGGGGACAGGGGGGAAAGTTGTAGGGGGCCCAGAGGGTAAGGGGGGCCATACCACACTTACTTGATTAGCTGCTGATTTTGGGAAGGCATGGACGTTTAAGGGCCCCCGGACACCAATTTTCTTATAATGTGGGGGGGCCCTGGCCACCAATTTTTTTTTCTCATGTGGGAACATGTGGGAACCATAGCCACCAATATTTTTTTTGTTTTTTTACTGTGTGGTGGCTTTTGCTAGGGTTAGGTAGAATTAGAATACACTGAACATTGTAATCCCTCTAGAAATGCCTTTTCTAATAAAAGTTACAGGGATAGTAGACCCCCCTTGTTAAAGGTGAGTGTAATGAATGGCTTGTGCTGAACATACTTTTTCCTATTATTTTAATCACCAAAAAGTTTTTTCTTGGACCACTTCCTTTACTATTTGTTGTGACTGTTTTGTTTGCAGGATTGCCACCTGGCCAGTCTTTTACCTGCATGGGCAGTGCAAATTATGCGTGATGAAAATGTTAATTGGTCAGAGACTTTTTGCCGAAACCCGACCACTTTATTGGTATTCTGCGGTATCTGACCTGATGCAGGACTCTAGTGGTCGGTCATTTCCCAGTTACAAATAGCACTAGTGGCCTGTCTAGGACAATTCCATCAGCTCTTTCTTATTTTCACTATGTCTATATAAATTATACATCCTTTGGCATTGTCTCTATCTTATAATTGTACTGTTTTGCTGTTAAAAAAACAGTTATTGCAGTAAGAAACCTCTCTGTAATTTGGATCCTTTAATGCCAAGTGGCGCCTACAAGGTATTGGCAGTTGCTGGGAGTAGTTCAGGTACCTATGGGTCTAGGGCACACTACAAGTAATAAATACTGTTCAAGAAATAAGCACACAACTAAAGGCCACTCAGGGTGGGCTACACTATATATATTCCAAGTTGCTACAATTGTACCAGGAAGGATTGAACACGAGGCCATCCAGTTTATAGTGGGGGATACAGAGAGACAAGTAGATGCATAGTAACCCAAAAAGTGTTTTCACTAAGTGACTATTCTTTCCTCCACTGAACCAGTGGTTTCCCAGTTAGTGCCCTTGCTTGAAACTGACGTAACCACCCATATAATTGGCAGGTGTACTGTATTTGCAGGAAGCTTTAAAGGAGACATACAGTATAGGACAAATGAAAAAATAAACCCTAATTTTGTAGGCAATTATGAGTAATATATGGTGTTGCTTTTACATGGTGCTAAAATTAATATTATCTTTAAAAATAGCACCTTTATTGGAGCTCCCTATAGATGTTCTCTGGTCCCTGTTTCAAATGAGGGGTGGGCGTGTCCTAATGGTCTCTGCCAGAAGCACAGAAGGAGGGGGACAGCCAATCACAGCCCTACAATCACACAAGCACAGACAGGCTTCTGTTCCCTTATTTTAGGGTTTTTTGCAGAAATATTCAATAAATCAGCCTGAAACACTATTTTTTTAAGCACAATTCTTCTATATCTAAATAAGTATAATGCACTGGTACATTCTTGTTTTTTTACACAAAATGTCTCCTTTAAAGGGCATGTAAAGGCAAAAAAATAAAATTCCATTTTTACTTTCTTTAATGAATAAGAAACCTATCTCCAATATACTTTGATTAAAAAATGTGTACCGTTTTTTTTTTATAAGAAACCTGACTGTATGCAGTGAAATTCTCACTGCTGTGGAAAGGAATAGTCAGATGGTTCCTAACTGATCTGCAGGGAAACAATCATACGTATGAACAGCAGGGGGAGCCCCCACCTTACTTCCCAGCCATGCAGAACTCAAGCAGCTTTGTTTGTTTACCTGTAGAGCAGTCGGCAACAGTGTAGAGATTTGTGTTGGTTTTTATTTTTGCCTTTACATTCCCTTTACTGATTCCAACTCCAGCTGCAGGGACAAAGATCATGGAGCCTGATTTAAACAGACACACTGGGATTCTATCTGTAGGATTTTTTTGCTGCAGCCACTGGTTCTGCAGAGTTGGAGAATGTATGTGTTAAACAATACAAAAACGATAAAATCCACATTAGATTACATGACAACACAGGACCCAGTGCAGTCTGTATATTCTGATTATTAATCAGTCTTGCTGTATCGGCTTCTGGCAGATATTATTTGACTTGTGCTTTTTGATCATTTATGATGATCCCTCTGCAGCCCAGACCACACTGAGCATGTGCACAATCTTGGTCTTGCAAAGAAGTTTAACAACGTTACAAGATAGTGATCCCCTGTGGCCAACTTTGAAAGCATAAATCATTTGTTTGATTAGGCTTGTGGAAGAGTCCTGCACAGGTCCATTTTTTGAAACCCATACCCGACATCTGCAATCCGCAACCCAGACCCGCATTCTTACCCGCTTGGACCCGCTACCCGACCCGCAAGTATCCGCTGCAACCCGGACCCACGACCCGCTGATAGGGTTGCCACCTTTTCTGGAAAAAAATACCTGCCTTCCTATATTCTTGCTGTTTTTTCCTATTAATAACATTGGCATCAAGCATAATTTTTACCGGCCAGGCCGGTAAAATACTGGCCAGGGGGCAACCCTACCCGCTGACCATCAAGAATCAGGAAGTGCTGTGATTGTAAACCACTTACCAGAAGTGACATCACTAGTCGTGAAAAAAGGAGTAAAAATCGCTATTGAGAAGACCCGCAGCCCGACCCGCAGAACCGCCAACCCGCGTCTATACTCACACCCGGAACTTCTAGCCGCAACCCGCAGGGTACCGCAGGTTTTGCGGGTAACCCACCGGGTACCCGACCTGCTGCAGGACTCTAGCTTGTGGTGCAGTAATTCCATATTTATGTTTAGTATACAAAATACAGCATTTCTAGCCTTATTCTATTTCTAGACTTTACTTCCACTTTAACTGCAGCTCTTTTGCTTTGCCCCATACTGTTTGGGTCCTGCTGCTATGAAGTCTCAGTAATGTTACTGCACCATTGTGTGTTGTCCTGACTGTAGAGTCTGTGCAGCAGTTTCATGATGAGCAGAAAACAGTTAATTGCAGCCACGCCCACAGTTTCCAAGAGGGGGAGCAGCGCAGCAAAGCGAAAGTTACTGTCAGTGAGAACAGATCAGACTCGGAATCCACAGCAACATGTTCTGCAGCAGCAGCAGGAGCAGGAGGAGGAGGAGGACACTCTCTGTGAGGGTCTGTCAGCTTAAAGGTAAATGGGACATTTGTTCCTACAACTGGCTCGGCCGAGCAACTATGGTTGCCACCTTTTCTGGAAAAAAATACCTGCCTTCCCACATTTTTGCAGTTTTTTTCCTATTAATAACATTGGCATCAAGCATAATTTACCGGTCAGGGTGGTAAAACACCGGCTAGGTGGTAACCCTACAAGCAACTCCCTTGGGACGTGCCGCACAGCAGCTCAACAGCTGGACACTCCCTGCTTTCTCCTGTCCCCTCTTCTTCATCTTCACTAATGATAATGACTGCAGTATTCAATGTGACTGAAGCAGGAGGCAAGACCCCAGAGTTACTCAGAGTAGTAGCAGCCCCCTACCCCATGACAGATCCCCCTTAGTGGGAGACATTTTTATAGATAGAACCAAAAAGCCAGAAGATTATTTTTTTTCCTTTGTCGGCTTTGATTTGAATATAAATTGAATTTTCTCCCAAGAATAAATATATGTTCCATTTAATAGGGATATTCCGTCTGTGTAGAAATGATGGGCCATGTGCCTAAATGCTCCTGTTTTGTTCATCCAAAATACAATTTTTTTTTTTTTTGCACAGGGTGAAAATGTATTATAATTTGTGCAAAAAATAAGATAAAAAGGTACCCGCCCGAGCCCAGTTCCCATGGATTTAAATGCACATTTTTGGATTGCCCTCCTTTTCCATTGATTTATGCCTTATGGTTGATAACTCAAGCGTTGGTGGAAGAACACCCCTTGTAAATTGTAATCCCTGCAGCCACATACTAAGAGGGGAATTTACAAGAACAGGTGAACCCTTAGTAGCCAATTAGAATTTTCTTTGCTAAGTCTGAAGTTGTTTGATCAGAAATTGTTGTTTGTGGGTTGACATGTATTATTATACCAGTAGTACTACACAAAGGCAATGGCACACATGGGGATTTCAAACGTTTTTCCTCTTGCTTTTCTGAGCAGTAACCCCCTGTCCTGCAAGTGTAGTGGCAGTATCTGGGAGATTTTCCATTAACGTACTGAGCATTTTGCAGGCCACTGAACTGGAAAACACTCAAAGTGGCAAAACACTGGTAGTTGCGACTTGTTCATTGGCCCGATGATTGCCCTGTGCTCCTTTACACAGGGCAATCACGTTGCCAATCACCTTAAAGGTAACTTTTATTATGTTATAGAACGGAAAATTCTAAGCAACTTTTCAGTTGGTTTTCATTATTTATTTTTCATAGTTATTTCCTTTTTTCTTCTGACTCTTTGCAGCTTTCAAATGGGCGTCCCTGACTCCCTTCTAAAAAACAAATGCTCTTTAAGGCTACAAATGTATTGTTATTGTTACTTTTTATTACTCATCCTTCTATTCAGACCCTCTCCTATTCATATTCCAGTCTCTTATCCAAATCAATGCATGGTTGCTAGGGGAATTTGGACCCTAGTTACCAGATTGGTTAAGATGCAAATTGAAGAGCTGCTGAATGAAAAGCTAAATAACACAAAAACCACAAATAGTGAAAAATGAAAACCAATTACAAATTGTCTCAAAATATACAGTAACTCTCTACATCATCATCATTTCATCATCATTTATTTATATAGCGCTGTCAAGATACGCAGTGCTTCTACATCATACTAAAAGTGAAGGTGTGTAATGGTATGTAGGTGGAAAATATTCAGCTTGAAACGTATATATTGTACTGAATTATAGCTTCAATATGGCATTTGTTAGGGATGCACCGAATCCACTATTTTGGATTCAGCCAACCCCCGAATCCTTCGCGAAAGATCCGGCCGAATACCGAACCGTATCCGATTTTGCATATGAAAATTAGGAGTGGGAAGGGGAAAAATGTTTTACTTCCTTGTTTTGTGACAAAAAGTCACATGATTTCCCTACCTGCCCCTAATTTGCATATGCAAATAAGTATTCGGATTCTGTTCGGCTGGGCAGAAGGATTTAGCCGAATCCGAATCCTGCTGAAAAAGGCCGAATCCTGAACCGAATCCTGGATTCGGTGCATCCCTAGTTTTTGCAGACACTAGGGATGCAGAGAATCCATGATTTGGTTCGAGATTCGGCCTTTTTCAGCAGGTTTAGGCCAAACCCTTCTGCATGGCCAAACCGGATCCTAATTTGCATATGCAAATTAGGGGCAGGGAGGGAAATCGTGTGACATTTTCTCACAAAAGGAAGTAAAAAATGTGTTCCCCTTCTGACCCCTAATTTGCATATTCAAATTATTATTTGGTATTTTGGTCAATTCGTCTAAATCTTTCGTGAAGGGTTCGGGGGTTTGTCCAAATCCAAAAATAGTGGCTGCACCCAAACCTACCCAAGCCCCATCTACCTTTCCTCTTCTGTGATTGTCCTGGTCACCCTTGTTGATTGGGCCCCTGACAGCAATCCTGTCCTCCCCCCCATAGTGGTGGCTATCTGGCTCTGTAAGGGTGGCATGGAAGTCCTTAAACACGGACAAGAATAAAATAAAATGCTGGAGGTATATAAATCAGTTTATCATGATGATTATGACGATACTGTGTGCTTCTCTGGGGGTCACTACGTGGGCTCTGCACTTTGGGTGACTTAGATGAAATGCGACTGAAGTATTGGCACAAAATGAGTGGCTGGGCAGTAGGCATAGCAACCAGCTGGCATGGGAGACTTTGACTGGATAAGTGATTTAGCAACAAACTGGCATAGAAACAACAACAAATCACAAAGAGACAATAAAAACCCTGACAACTGGCACTGAGCCAATAGGGAAATAGGGAGCAGGGAAAACTAAAGTTCAAACATAAACATTCATTCAGCATCCTGGTTTATGGCTTTATTCAGTATCTACTGGAACTAAATTAAGTTTCCATGAGATCTGGTACAACCTGTTAATCTTTGGCTTTGCCTGCCTTTGCCTGCAGTTCCTGTCAATAATTTAACCTAAAGCTGTACACAGTTTTTTATACTAATTCCCAACTCCTCCGTACTTTTAGGGGGGACCTAAATGGCCGCTGTTTTATAAGATCCCCTTTATTCAGATCTTTGCTTCTGTTTGTTATCTGTTGAAATCTAATTGCTGACTGGTTGCTCTGAGCCACATCACCGGTAATGCTTCACTACTCTTTTTACACAGCATGATAAATAGGCCCCGTTGAGTACACAAAGACTTACTGAATTACTGTACAGGTACTGCAGCAGCATTTAGGCTCACTTGGGGGCATCTAGCAGATTAAATTAAATAATAAAACACTGGTTGATAGCAGTTATATTGATAGTTCTCAGGTCTCACAAAACAGTAAAACTCACCAATTGTGAGAACAGGTCCGGTGCACTGCCCTGAACCTTCAGCTGAGGGAGCGGAAACCGTATAGAGAAAAAGGAGCAGGCACTTCTAAGGGTAGGATTACACAGGCGTTTTCGGTGCGATCCGACGCTCTGCGCAATAACGCAGGCGCCAAATCGACAGTCGTGTCAGATCAAACGATGTGACACCATCATCACTTACCTTATTTCCGTCGGATGCGATTTGATGCCTGCGTTTTTGCGCAGCACGTCGGATCGCACCGTGTAGTCCTACCCAAAAGACCAGTCTTCCAGGCAGACTTGTCCAATGATAAGTAGTTTATTTCAGTACACACGGATACAGCCTTGCCCATTTTGTATTATTCAGACACTTGGGGGCCCATTTACTTAGTTCGAGTGAAGGAATAGAATAAAAAAACGTAGAATTTCGAATGTTTTTTTTTTTGCTGCTTCGACCATCGAATTGGCTACTTCGACCTTCGACTTCAACTTGAATTGAACGATTCAAACTAAAAATCGTTCGACTATTCGACCATTCGATAATCGAAGTACTGTCTCTTTAAAAAAAACTTCGACCCCCTACCGCCACCTAACACCTACCAAGGTGCAATATTAGCCTATGTGGAAGGTCCCCATAGGCTTCCTAGCAATTTTTTGGTCGAAGAAAAATCGTTCGATCGATGGATTAAAATACTTTTTCGTTCGATCCTACTATTTGCGGTAAATCCTTCAACTTCGATATTCGAAGTCGAAGGATTTACATTTGGCAGTTGAATATCGAGGGTTAATTAACCCTCGATATTCGACCATATGTAAATCTGCCCCTTAATCATAGGCTAAGTAATCCCATTTCCCACAGCATATTTAAAAGAGAGAGAACCAATTAGCATTGTGGATACTTAGGTTTCACATATGAGGCAACATGAATCACCACTATTGGTGGCTTTCAATACGACCTCACTGAGTATAAGCCAACCCCTAATGGGCTGGTTAGACGCCATATTGGTGCTCTCATAATTGAAGTCAGTTCAAAACAACAAAAACAATATATGTACAGAAGTTCTGAAAAGGGGGTCAACAAAGAATAAAACAGCTATAATACACAATCTAGATAGGTACACAAGTCAGTTTTTGAGTCATTCTGGCAAATTCATGGCATTAACAACCTACTTACTTCTTGAAGACCAACTGTATAAAAAATATTACAACATGGGTTTTCCCAAAACAAGATGTAACTTGCTAAGGTCATATTAGGTAGTATTACTGGGTCACTGGCATTTCCTTGTGTTTCAATGTAAACACTATTAATCTATTTGTGTACAGGTATGAGACATATTATGCAGAATGCTTGGGACCTGTGGTTCTCCGGATAAGGTTTGTTTTCTGTGATTTGGATCACCATACCTTAAGTCTACTTAAATAAATGTAAACTTTAAATAACTCCAATAGACGTGTTTTCCCTCCAATGATAATTAATACAGTATCTTAGTTGGAATCAAGTACAAGGTTCTGTTTTATTATGACAGAGAAAAGGGGAATTACTTTTTAAAATTTAATTGTTTGATTATAATGGAATCTATGGGAGATTGTCACCTCGTAATTTGGAGCTTTCTGGATGACAGGTTTCCGGACAACAGATCCCATACCGGTATCAGGATAACCATTAAAGTGAATACTCAGTTATTGCTGTGGGGCATGTAATAAGAAGAACAATCAGCAGGTAGAATTTACTTTCTGTTTAAAAAGCAAAAATATCTAAATATGTAAACAAATATACAACATAACTTTTCATCATGTTGTATTTATATAGTGCCATAAAACTCTGCAGTGCTTTACAATTATATATCATAAGGGGTGTAATATAAAGATGATCCTAAAAGCTTAATATCTAACAGCATTTTGCTGCATTTTGAACATGTGTGAGCCTTTTAGGCCTACTGCACCTAAGATGGTGAGGCTTTGGCACCCTTTTTCTTGTCATTGGGTGAGTACAGGTATGGGATCCGTTATCCGGAAACCCGTTATCCAGAAAGCTCCGAATTGAGGAATGGCCATCTCCATAAACTCCATTTTATCCAAATAATCCAAATTTTTTAAAAATAATTCCTTTTTCTCTGTAATAATAAAACAGCACCTTGTACTTGAACCAAAATAAGATATAATTAATCCTTATTGAAGCAAAACCAGCCTATTGGGTTTATTTAATGTTTATATGATTTTCAAGTAGACTTAAAGGAGAATTCAACCCCCATATAATAAAACCCACTACCCCCTACCCTACATAGTCCCCCCTCCCTGCTTCTGCCAGCACACGTGATAATTCCATGAATTGCCCCTTATCCAGTAAATACCCCTCGTTGCAGAATAAGCGCAGCGGAGCTCACGAGCTCCATCTTCAACGCTTCGTTGATCTTCGGACAATAAGCAGCGTATCGGCGCATGCACAGTTGAAGCAATCTTCCTGTTCTGGACAACTGCGCATGCGTTGATAGCGATGGAAACAGCCGAAGATCTGGACGAAGACCCGAAGATCAACGAATTGGTGAAGATGGCGCCCGGGAGCTCCTCTGCGCTTACTCTGCAACGAGGGGTAATTACTAGATATGGCGCAATTAATGGAGTTACCACCTATGCGGGATGGAGCAGGAAGGGGGGATTATGTACTGTAGTGGGTTTTATTATATTGGTGGTTGAATTCTGCTTTAAGGTATGAAGATCCAAATTACAGAAAGATCCGTAACCCCTAAAACCCCATGTCCCAAGCATTCTGGATAACAGGTCCCATACCTGTATAAAGAAAGAAGAAGGCTTTCAACAGACACCCCAACCCTGCCCCCTTGCTCTACTCTGTAGAAAATAAAATTGTTTGGGTCCTTAGGGATCATTTAATCCTGGGAGGTGGTGATGCGTAGACCTTGAGTTGGCAAAAAAAATTGGAATTTACACTTCATTTGTAAAGATAACTGGAGACAAATAATTACTATATTCATATTGCTTCTGATAATCTATATTGGATGGCAAAAAATTCTGAACAAAGCTATATATTTAAAGGAAAGCCACTGAGACATTTTATTGCCAATAGATTAGCTGCATTAGTGTAAGCTAGAATGCTATATTTATTCTGTAGAATGTTTTACCATACCTGAGTAAAAAGCTCTCTTTTTGTTTAGGATGGCAGCTGCAGTATTAGCTTGGTGTGACATCACTTCCTGCGTGAGTCTCTCCCTGCTCACTTATAGCTCTGGGCTCAGATTACAGCAGAGAAGAGAGGATTAAACTGAGCATGCTCACGCCCGGGGCAAGGAAGTTTTAGCTAAAAACAGGAAATCTGATACAGAAGCCCATGTGTATACAATTTGACAGAGGACTCAGAGCAGCATTACTTTGAGGGTTTACTGGTGTATTTCTATGGACCTTTCTGATAAGGCTTACTTAGTTTTACCCTTTCCTTCTCCTTAAAGCAAATATTCACACATTTACTTACATAACAAGGACAACCTTAAAGGGCATGTAAAGCCAAAAAAATAAAATCCCATTTTTACTTTCTTTAATGAAAAATAAACCTATCTCCAATATACTTTAATTAAAAAACGTGTACTTTTTTTTTTTAAGAAAAATGACTGTATGCAGTGAAATTGTCCCTTCATTTACTGCTGTGTATAGGAATTGTCAGATGGTCCCTAACTGCTGAGCAGGTAAACAATCATACTTATGAACAGCAGGGGGAGCCCCCGCCTTACTTCCCAGCCATGCAGAACTCAAGCAGCTTTGTTTATGACGATCCCTAAGCAGCCCAGACCACACTGAGCATGTGCACAGTCTTAGTCTTGCAAAGATGTTTAACAAAGTTACAAGATGGTGACCCCCTGTAGCTAACTTTGAAAGCATAAATAATTTGTTTGATTAGGCTTGTGGTGCAGTAAGTTCATGTTTATATTTAGTATATAAAATACAGCATTTCTAGCCTTATTCTATTTTAGACTTTACATGCCCTTTAATTTTAGGCTGACTAGCGGTTATACCAGTATATAGGAGGACAGTGTCCTCTCTAGTCCACTTATTATTTCTCTCTTTCTCTTCCAGTTCTCCTCTCCCTTTTCATGGTTACAGCCAGCAGCCTTACCATTGACTTGGTCCCACAGTGTGCCTTGATCGGCAAGAACGTCACTTTCAGTGTCAGAGGAATAAACGGGAAATTAAACAGCTTTTCCTGGTATCTAGGAAATAATCCAAGTGCTTCAGACCAGATAATTAACTATGTTGTAGGTCTTACACCTCCCACCACTCTTGGACCTAAAAACTTTTCTGATGCCATTGGGCTTCCAAACGGCTCCTTACTGATTACCAACCTCAAGGACCAATACAGTAATAATTACACAGTCCAGGTACAGTCAGATACAGCGAACCAAGCTTCCATAAATCTGTCTGTGAAACGTAAGTAGTCCCTTTCTTAATTATTTTCTTGATTGTATAAACATATATATATATATATATATATATATATATATATATATATATATATATATATATATATATATATATATATATATATATATATATATATAAAATGGTTGCTGGTGTCCGCACTCTTTTCTTGTTAGAGCAGGGGTGCACGATCAATATTGTAGATAATGGTGTGAAGGATCAGCACTCTCCCATTAGTTTAGTGAATGAAGTGTTGTTTTATTGAATACACAACATTAGATCCGACGTGTCGGTCCCGCTTGGGGACCTTTTTCAAGGATCCTTGAAAAAGGTCCCCAAGTGGGACCGAAACGTCGGATCTAATGTTGTGTATTCAATAAAACAACACTTAATTCACTAAACTAATGGGAGAGTGCTGATCCTTCACACCATTATATATATCTATATATATATATATATCTATATATATATATATATATATATATATATATATATATATATATATATATATATATATATATATATATATATATATATATATGCAGTAGGCATTACTGTATCTGTCTGGCAGGTTGTATAGTCCCTGTACTCCTGTAGTATCTGTTCGATTTAGGTCAGCATTGAGGTGGCTAAATAGGCCATATGAGAACTTCGCCAAACAAGAGGCTATCCATGTGTATGGCTAGCGTTGGAGTAAATATATCACATGGGTTTGTGATGAAGGAGAATCTTCACAAAGTCACTCCAACTTAGCTGTGAGACACAATTTGTTAAGCCGTTCAAATCTGAAATAACTATACGCCTGCATAAATTTGTCCTGAGCCATGACCTGATCTCTGATGCTCTTCATCGAACTTACCATTTTCATGTCATTACCATGGTATGACTCAAATGAAATGAAATAACCCGCACTGGGAAGAAGTAAGAACAATTATGGGAAATGTAACAACAGGGACAAAGGTGGCCCATGTCAAACATCCAATGCAACCAATGATAACTGCTGATTGGTTTCTTGACTTTTATTCTTGCTTTTATAGTTTTGTGGTACGTTGTAGGACTGAGTATGAGAAAACCTAGGGAGTTATTCTGGTTAAAGGATAGGTAAACCTTAAAAATGAATGAATGTAAAATTGATGAGGCTGCTATTCTAAGCACTTTTGCAGTGTACATTCAATATTTATTTATTTTTATTCCATGATATTAAAAGATTCATGTACTGTTAACATGAATGAATTTTGTTACAACAGCGTCACCTGCTGCCCATTTTCTTACCAGTCTGACCACCAATTAGTCAAGGAAATTGTCAGGAGAAAGAAAGAGTCTGGTCTGATGTTTTTCTGGTTAGGAAAGAAATCTTTTCTAACCAGAAAAACATCAGACCAGACTCTTTCTTTCTCCTGACAATTTCCTTGACTACTTGGTGGTCAGACTGGTCGGAAAATGACCAGCAGGTGACGCTGTTGGAACAAAATGCACTGATGTTAACAGTACATGGAGCTTTTTAATATCTTGAAATAATAAAAAATAATGTACATTGCAAAAGTGCTTAGAATAGCACTCTCATCAATTTTAAATATTTTAAAGGTTTACTTATCCTTTAAGGTAAGTTCCATTACTGTTTGGTTGATCATGCCCTCAATTACATCATTCCTTGCCCCTGGATTGGTAAACCAGATGCATACCTAGATTCTAACAACAAGGGCAGTCCAACCCTCGTCTGTCAGTTAGTTACAGGTTATGGCAAGGTCACACGTGGCGTTTTTACGCTGCGGCTTTAAAAACGAGCGATCAAGCGTAAATACGCCAATGAAACCACACATGTGTGTTTTTTCTCGTTCTCCACAATTCCACTCCGAAGAATTTTAAACTTTTGTGAAAAAAGCCAGTGGAAAACAATTTACATGAAGACTGTATCCGTACTACTTGTCAATACGTCACCTGCATGCGATGCCGTAAATACGTAAATGCAAAATCCATCTCCTGAGAGTTGGCCACCATGTTGAAAATACGCAGTGTATCACATAGAGTTCAATAATATGGCGTTTCTGCTAAAAAAAAGTATATACTATCTTCCTTTGGCGGATGTTTGCTCGCAAGTGCCGCATTGGAATTGCTATAGTGCGAACTCCATTATTTTCAATAGGGCTTTATTTTGTGCGTATTTCCGCTCGGCTGTACGTTTTATAAACGCCACGTGTGACCTTACACTTAGTCAAGGTTAAAAACTTCAAGTCAAAACTAGCCTCCCATACCCAGATTTGGTCAGGTAGTTTGTCCAGAATCGTCCATGATTCTCAACCATCAGATCTTGTTGGATTGCAGTCAGTATGACCACACTAAAAAATGTAATCTGACTATGATTTTAGCCAAAGTATCATGCATCAGTAGATGAGGGAGTAAAGAGGAGCTGCAACTCCTTTTTATTACCTGCAGTTCCCATTTGATTTGGCATTTTTGTGCTAAAACATGATTGGTTATTACAACGTAATATTATTTAAAACATTCTTTAAGAAATGAAAAAATAAAAGGATGGAGGTATACCAAAAGAATTCTACTATCTCAACTGAATTACCGTACTAAGTAGACCCTAGAGATACCACTAGTGGCAGAAGCCAGGACACCCAGGGCTGTGGTCTAGATTGCTTCTTTAATACTAAGTTGGATAGGCTGTTAACCTATAAACCAAAACACACCCTGGGTGTGTCCCTTAGAGACAAAAAAAATATTTGATCACCCACAGATTTAACCTCAGCATCTGGCAAAACACATTATCTTATATCAGTGTGTAGAACCTACAATTCATAGCGGTGCCACTGACTTTTTTTTGCCACTCCCTGGTCCATCATTTGTTCAGAGTATATGTGTCATTCAGCCTTTTCAGGACATTCCAACTTCCTGTGTAAGTAATATATTAATTGCAGTGATTTCCATTCTCTTGATAGCAAAATGTGAATCTGGCCTTTCTCCTGGTGAAATTGCCGGCATTGTTATTGGAGCTGTTTCTGGGGTCGGACTAATCGCTGGCCTGATTTACTTTGTATGCAAATATTTGAACAACAGAGAAGTAAGTATGGTAATTGCTACAATCTGTAACGTGGCAAGAAAGTTAAAGGACAAATCATGACTTGAGTTTTAGTACTAAATAAATATGAAATTCTGCTTGATAATTTGGTAGAAGCAGATAAAAGGAAACACGCCTAATGAAGGATAAAGCTGTGTAACAATCCCAGTTGTATAACAGTCCCCTTTATTGTTCAACATGGCTCAATCCTTTTTAAGTAATATGACTATAAAGATCTTCATTCATCCAGGTCATGGTATATCTAGTATAAGTAATTCTAAAACAACTGGACTTGCTGAGTACTCATTGAAGATGTTTCACTACTCATCCGAGCATCTCACCCAAAGAGTTGGTTACAAACTCTTTGGCATTCTGGATATGATGCACTGTATTGCTTACCAACCGGACTAAGATGTTAGCCAAGAATTTTGCGATGCTGTAAGTCTCTGAATTGACGGTGCTGACAAAGGGCCTAAGTGGGGCTCCTTCTTGTGTATCACAATAACCCCACATAATCACACCTCTGTGAATTTCAAATGTCACCTCTCTGAAGAGTTACAATTGCCTTTGTGATTGGATTAGTGGAAGAGTTTATATGCTGAGGACTTCCAACACCAGTTGAACTGAGAAGATGCCCGGATGAGTAGTGAAACGTCTTCAATGACTACTCAGCAAGTTTTACTTATACTAGATATCCTTTTTGGGCAGTTTTAGAAACTGTACACAACCTATCACCTTGAATATATGGGCAGTAAAGTCAGCTGAGGGAGTATGGGTGGTGATGTCAGAGGAGGGGTGGAGAATGGGCAGAGCAGTAAAAAAACACTTTTAAAGTGAGCCCAGTAAACACTAGGGGGTAAATTTATCAAAGAGTGAAGTTCCGCCACTAGAGTGAAAATCCGCAGCTCTCCATTCATTTCTATGGGATTTTGAAAGGCGTAATTATCAATGGGTGAAAGTGAAATTTCACCCTTTGATAAATACGCCTTTAAAAACCCCATAGAAATGAATGGGAAGTGGCGGAATTTCACTCTAGTGGAGGAACTTCACTAATAACTTCACTCTTTGATAAATATACCCCTAGGAGTACCTTGTTGGCTCAACCCTTCCCAACCCTTAGATTTAGGGCTGAACCTCACAAAACTCCTGTTCTATACACTATTGATAATTTTTTTACAAAGATCCCACTACTGCAGGAACTAAAGGCGATAAGGCAGTCTTAACACCCAATAACAGTGTCAACTGGGAATGGTTGTGGGCTTAGGAATTATCCCTGCAGTTTCTTTGACTCTTTCACTAGTTCAAACATTCCAAAACCAGGGATGTTAAAAGACAAGGAAAGCCTAGTCACTGGGGGTGTTGGGCATCCCACAAGTGACTCTAATCTCTTACCTCAACTACAGCACTCCTCCTCCTCTTTAAAAAGAGCACGGTCAGGCTTTCCATGCCCTTAAATATGAAGTTGGTCCTCGCTTTACTGCTAAAAATGTCTTCACCCTCTACTCGTAGGCCCAACCATATCCAATACTAAAAATCTGTTACGTTATATAAACTGTATCAATTATTTTGATGATTACATTTACATCACAAAGGTATCCATATGCTATACACTGTGTAGAGGTGAGTAAATCTGTTAAATTTTGGGGGTGTGGACTTAAGTCGTAAATGTCATATTCTTTTTATAACTTTGTATCCTTTTTACCCTATTATGCCTTTGATTGTGCAGCTGTGCACAGAATGCATCAGGTGTAATGGTCTTAAACATATAAATAAAATCGAGTTTTTGGTGACAACCAGCTGGTCAACTGTTAATAAGATCAAGACAGCAAGAGTTCTTAGCATTTAAGATTTGTTTTATCAACTCTATCAACTTTCTATTATTTTTGTCAAGAATAATCAACAGTCTCCTGTTTTTAAGTCTATTTTACATTGAAGACAAGACAAAACATATAAATACAAAAATGTTGATCTTTAACTGCCTGCAGTTCAAGCTCAATTGTCTCTCTTTTGATTGCTAGAAAACACAACCAACCTACTTGTGCTGCAGCTTTTCGCTCTGCCTCCAAACTCAGGCGTGAAAATGTATTAATATGTTTTATTAATGTTATTTAATACAATTATTAATGTTAATTAAGGTTCATCCCTTTATTACAAAGAGCAAGGTGTGTCATTTTTGGAGATGTCTCAAAGAATCCCAGGCCAGTGTCTATGGAACTAGACCTTTCTTGCATTGGCGAATGTCTGAATAACACAGACCACTGAATAACAATAGTGTGCATGGAAGGGCTGCAAAGGGAAACTATTAATTCTGCATTGCACCAGCAAATTCTTCCGGAAAGTGTCACAGTATCTAAAGCCAAAGGGAAAGTGGATGATGCAGCAAGGCAACAGTCCTACACACACAAGTTAATCTACCAAAGAATGGCTAAAGCAGAAGAAATGTAATGTTTTGTTATGGCCAATGAGTCAAATTCCTGGCCTTAAAATGGACCTGTCACCCAGACAAAAAAAGCTGTATAATAAAAGTCCTTTTCAAATTAAATATGAAATCTAATTTCTATTTTTTATTAAAGCATTCATAGCTGATGTAATCTCTTTTAAAAATATCAACTGTCAATCAAATATTGTCTGCCCCTCCTCTATGCCTTGGGCATATAGGTGGGACAGACAATTACTTTTACTTTACATTCAGAACTTCTGAATGTGCACTCTCCACATTCCCCCTGTTTTCTACCCAGTGTAGCCAGGGTATAGGGATGGAAATCAGGCCCCCATTCTAGTGCACAAACAAGATTCTGAGATGACACAAGGCTTGTCTTAATAACAGTGTCCACAAAATGGCTTCAGCCTGCTTGCTATAATTATGAATTCCCAGACTGAAGGAAACAAGATTCAAATAATTTATATAGTGTAATTAAAGTTCATTTTGCTTGACTAATGTGATAAAATTGGATTTTGAATATTTTTTTGGGTGACTGGTCCCCTTTAATCCTATAGAAAAGAAGCAGCTGAAGAGGGCAAAGCTATCCTATTTCAGTAGGATAATAACCCCATGCAAGTTCTATACAGAAGTTGTTTGCAGAGATAGCAGTGGAAGAACTTGAGGCCTAACCCAACTGAACACCCTTGGGATAGCTTGGAATGCCAATGTGAGCCAGGCCTGATCCCCAACATTGGTGTCAACCTTTTATGTATAAATGGAAGCAAGATGTAGCAACAATAATCCAACATTTAAGCGCTGAAACACAGGTGGGATTCATGGCAGATCTCTCTCGCGAGAGATGAATTTCCAAAAATACCTGCCCTTTCACGCTAGTTGAAATTGCTCATATAAAACAAATATTGCATGCAATTATTCCAGGTTATCACTTAAATTCTTCCTTTTTGCACACTTTTGAGCAATTTTCCAGGATCGCTGTATGTAATGTGTTGTATCTGGTGATTCCAACTATTGTGAAGGGGCAGGAATTGTCAGGCATAGTGATGGGCGAATTTGGGGCATTTCGCTGAAACTTCTGCAAATTTCCTGTGAAATTCGCGATCCATTTTTGACGCTGGCGTCCCAAAAAACCGGACGCCGGCATCCATTTTTTTGACGCCTGCGAATTTTCACGGCGTTTCACAAATTTATTCACCGGCGGCGAATTGCAGGAATTCACTGCGAATTTGCGCCTGCCAAATAAATTCGCCCATCACTAGTCAAGCACTTTATCGCCGACCTGGAAGAAAGGACCAACTTCAGGTTAAAACCCTTGGTTTTTGGAATGAGATATTGAACAGGCAAGTGTCCATATTCTTTTGGCCATATAGTGCATTTATATGTACATAAAGATTCTCCATTTTGGGGGTTATTAGACTTTTCTGTTAAATAGCATAAGTATTTATTGACTAATTTTGTATTTCTGTTTTGCAGAACGTTTAATAAGAAGATGAGTCTTAGAAGAGCCAAAATTGCACCTTTCAATGAACACCAGTGTTAACCCATATTATTAATGGATCCAAAGTTTTGTCAGTTAATTCGAGGTTTAAAAAAAACTTGTAATTGATGAGAGCCGCTGGGGAGAGAAAAGATCTCACTGTGGATAACAATCAGTAGTGGTCAGTAGTGGCGTGAATGGCTTTCACAGAAACAGATGCTACAACAACCTATAGAATATAAAGGCAAGTCTTGTGAGATAAGCAGCCAATTCATTCAAGACCTGCATGAACTAGGCGAGCTACCTCTATATCCAAAGGCAGCCTATAGAATTATTATTATTTATTGTTTGCAGTCAACAAGAACATGTCTATGATATGACTTCCTAGAACAGAGAGTCATTGTAACCAAAAATAATTTCCAGGGGCACTTGGGTTTGTTTTGTGTTTGAAAACAGGATGATATTCTAAGCAGGATGATGTGCCATGCCTTCCACTTATGACAAGTGCAATTGTCATGTTTATTTCAAGGCAGTTTGGGTTTTAGTCCCCTTCCCCTTTTTACTTAAATGAAATTGGCCAATTTAAAAACCATGGATATTTTTGAGGACTACAGTTAATAGGAAAAGAGTTAAAACTAAGGGTTGTCCATTGAACTTTGGGAAAATTCCTACTTCCTCTTCCTACATTCCACCCTAATATTAATATCCTTGTACTAACATTTGGGTAGGCGAATAAAATCTGTTTTGGACCAGAGATTTTAAAAAATAGTCCAGTTCATTATGCCATATAACCAGTCCAGTTGAAATGGATTCAAATCAGTATGAGTTCAGATAAGTCAATCTTTTTCTGATTGACAAACTGGGAAATTAGTGCATTTGTTGACTGATATCTATTAAATGCATTAGACCACATTGTCCTTTGCTTTGCATGGGACTCAACTTCTAAGACCACTTGTTTTTTTGGGGGCATGGAATATCAAATTCCTCTAGCTGATAAATATTGATTTTTATTGACCTTTGTTGAATTCCAACTCAGACTGGATGGTTAGTAGACCTCCAGGATATTTAATCTCTGACCATGTCTTCTTTCAAAAATTCTTATTTCTGTAAAAAATGTTATTTATGATATAGTAAAGACCAGTAATGATGGTGCTATTTATTGTGCCTATTATGCTCCTGTTAACTATAAATACAAATGCATGGATGAATAGGCCTCCTGCCTATATAATTTACTAAGCATTTACATCTTGCCTTTAACCCAACTTATAATTATGGTATGTTGTGCCTTCGGAGCCTTCTGTCATGACAATGTAAATATCAGACTTTATATGTAACCTTAAAGCTGCTGAAACATAGGATTTGCACTTAAATTGACAGTTGTGACAACGAGATTGTGTGGAAGAAGGGTGGCTTTCATCTCAAAGCTTTATTTTTATTATAACCATGTTTGAATGTTTGTTTTATAAAGCAGGTTTATATTGTTGCATGAAGAGTTAATTCTCCAGAACAAAGCCTTTTTATCAGAAAATATTTGATATGTTGTGTCTTTTCTATGCCTAAGCCTTCCATATACAAATGGCTGTTCCAGCTTGCAAGCTGCCATTTTTTATGTTTACTGATCCAAAAATGGTCCTTCCAGTTCCTATGCACACTGAAAGACCTGCTTGTAGAGCAGTTTGCTTTGGTGTTCTCTGATGTGCCATGGGGGGTGCTATTGGAGCTACCAGTAATAAAGGCCAAGTAAATCCCAACGTTTTGAAAGACTACTGCATTAAACAGTATATAACATTATGATCTACAGCAGTGGCCCCTGGGCAAACATGATGCTCACCAACACCTTGGATTTTGCTCTCTGTGACCTCAAGCAGGTGCTTATTTTTGGCTTGGAGGCAAGTTCTTGTTGAATAAAAACCAGAGGTACTTCCAAACAAAGCCTCCTGTAGGCTGCCAGTCCACATATATACTGTAGCCAGTGGCAGCCCATTTTGGCACCCTTGGAACTATTGCATGCTTTTGTTGCTCGCCAACTATTTTAACATTTGAATGTGTCTCACGGGTAAAAAAAAGGTTGGGGACCCCCCATCTACAGTATAGAACATATAATACACAAAAGCTATAAGTCCTATAAAATATTTCCTTATAAATAGTGCTTTGTGATATCAGTTATAAACGGTGTGTAGTGATTATTTGAGTCACATGAAACTTGTGTATTATAACAGATAATAAGTACACCCTGTTGTAAAATTTGAGGATTTCAGAAGTTCCATGGTCTGAGGAACTGCTTAGTGAATTGTAATATTATTACAAACTACAATTGGGGTATATTTTTCCCTATAAAGATGCCATCTTCTGACATCAGAACACACAGTTTATAAGTTAAAGACATAAGGGGTCATTAATGATAGCACCAACAACCGTGGTTGCTCCAAACCAGACACAATAGAGAGTCTATATTTACACAATTCGGCAAGGTACTTGCATCCAGCCATGTACCTGTGCTTCCATTTGGCTGCACTTCCAGTCATGCACATTGAAAAATGAGAAATGAACACCTGACTCTATGAGGATCATGGTACCATTGTGACTAGATACGCTTTCACACATCTGTGAGTTTCAGCCAACACAAACTGAATAAGTTGGAACCATTGTGATTTGTTACTTTACTACCTTTAAGGGTTTAAATACAGGGGAACTCCCTACCACTGAACTGAAGAAGCCACTCAGATAAGTAGTGAAACACTTTTAAGTCCAGTTGCTTTAGACTTCACTCTACTTGATACTGTATATCATGACCTGGATGAATGTGAATGCCCATAGTCATGGCTGCAACTTGTGTCCGTCCTGATTCTTCTGATGAATGGTGCACCTTGCACACGCCACTTTCAGTTGTAAATCCCTATAGAGGCAACTGCATCCACATGATTAAAAACTGCCCAAGCACAAGCGAATATTAAAATAATACTCTAATATGGTGTAAGATTAATATTTATTTATAATTTTCCACCAAAATAAGACAAAAATATTGCACCCACTGTGCAACTGCCTTTGCAAACTCCAAGTGCACAATGCTCTCGTAGTTCCATGTCCAATATAAAAGCACTGCTGATGTTTTTATATGTTCATGGAGGGGTGCATTATGCAATATATACCCTGTTACTACAGTGAATTGTTCTTTTAGAATCTGCCTATTATCTTGCCAGTAATCATCTTTCAGAATGTCTGGCTTCTTTGATGTTTAATCAAAGCTTTGTAATGTTTAGAAAAGGGCAATCAAATGAATTAAAGCGATAAGGTATTAAACCAAGGACAGGATCAGCACGTTAGTGCATGTGTTTGCTAAATTTAATTCAGCAAACAGTGGTGTATTTGCTGTAGAGCTTTCATTATTATACTGTATATTCGGGTGAAACATTTGGCAGGGCCCCTGTAGCTCATAACAAGGTTACAAATATATAGAAACATTGATATACCAGTCACTTTTGCTATAGTTCCAGGGCTACCCAGGGCACAAATCCCTCACCCCAAATATCAACCTAACTGGCTTTCAAGCTGGATCCCCTTAGCTCATAAAAAGGTTACAGGTATACAGAACCCTTTTTGCTTAAACTTCTTTTGCTGTTTTATTTAGGAGTCAGGCCTTGGGGCTTCACAAGAATAGGAATAGTGAGAGGGCCCATTGCCACTATGGAAGATAAAACTTATACCATAAATATGTCTTGCTCTGCAATATGGTATATAGGTGTTATCTTCCATAGTGGTCAACATCAGAACAGGTAAATAAGAAACAAATCTCTGTGCACACTGGGCTTATTTAAGATCACTCAAGCTTTTGGGTCCAAGCAGGGCCGCTCCGGCCTTGAGGCAAGGAGAGAATCTAGCCTCAGGCGGCACAAAGCGGCTAGTTAACAGGGGCGGCAAAAAGCCGCCTCTGGTAACTTTAAGAGCCGAATTTCAGTTTTTTAAAACAATAGCGTTCACTGCACTAGCGATGCAGCCCCTCCTCCTCCCGCTTCAACGCTAGAAGTTAGAAGCGGGGGATGGCATCGGGGCTCCTGCCTGAGTCCAAGCGATCTTTAAGGAAATCCCGTGTGAGTTAATGAACTCAAGATGGGTTTCAGTCCTCATAACCTTGTCAATCATGGTTTTTTTCCCCCCCACTGCTGAACTATTCTGCCCAGTGGAAAATAATGGAGATTAATGAGGTTATTGGGCTCAAAACCCAGCATGAGTTCATCAAAGGAGAAGGAAACCTAGTCGGCCTCTCCCGTGTGTTGCTCACCCTCCCTCCGCTGGGCAAATGCCCTTAACTTGTTACTTACCCTTCTGCGCAGGTCCAGTCTACGGAGTTCACCAACGCCATCTTCTTCCAAGCGATCTTCTTCCTGCTTTGACCGGCGCAAGCGCAGTAGATCCGTACCGGCGAAATGCTCCTACTGCGCATACGCCAAAACGCCGTTCAAAGCAGGAAGAAGATTGCGTGGAAGAAGATGGCGTCGGTGAACTCCGTAGACTGGACCTGCGCAGAAGGGTAAGTAACAAGTTAAGGGCATTTGCCCAGCGGGACGGGTAGGCCAGGGGGGAGGAGGGAGGGTGGGCAACACACGGGAGGGGGGGGAGGGTTTTTGCGCCGACTAGGTTTCCTTCTCCTTTAACTTGCACGGGGTATACTTCGCTCAAGTCCAAAAGCTCTGGCAGTGTGATTATATTGGCCAGATTTCCTAATCCAAACTGGACATGTACAGTCCCTTGCGTATTTAATTGACCCAATTCAATGGGGAGAATCCTGGAATTACCTCTACATTTAGGGTAGTGGCAGCCCCTGGCTTTCATAGTTTCAGTAGTCACACGTGTGCATGATTCAGCACCCTGTACAAAGTACACTTAAGCAAAAAGACTTTTGATGTGTGTGTTGATGTACAAATGTTGGCTCCGGCCTGAATTTCAAAGTTCAGAAGTCCAAGAATTTATTCATGCAGTTCCTGTTGTTTGTACAAATTCCATGCAACTGGCATCAAGGTCACTAATCCATATGTGTGTACTGGTGCAATAGTAGAACAATAATCTTTGATAAATGATTTTCCATAGTAGAACTTTTCTGCTTGATTATATCCAGTGTTTTCATTTATTTTAGGAAGTAAATCTCTATGTTAGATTCAGTAATGAATAAACTTGGATTAAACTGCCTCAATCTCAACAATACAATTTGAAGAATCTTGAACCAATCTTAGAGGTACTTGGTAGAGGCCTCACCAAAAAGCAGGGTCTATAGTGATGTATATTAGAGGCCACCACTGGAAGTAATCTCTCCACAATTATTATCAATTTAGCAACACAGGGGCCAGGGGTATAACAATTATACACGGGTTATAGGCTTAAAACAACAGATACAAGGAACATCAGGGGATGCCTGGGTATTTATTTAGCAGCCCATATGTCCCAGGCAATAACTGATTTTAAAAAGGGGATATAAGAAGCATAGTAAGTTAGGTTGAAAAAAAAAAAATACATGTATATCAAGTTTAACCTTTTAAGTCTGTATATAAACTGCCTAACTGCTAGTTGAGTCTATGGGGCCCATTTACTTAGTTTGAGTGAAGGAATAGAATAAAAAAAACTTCGAATTTCAAATGGTTTTTTTGGCTACTTCGACCATCGAATCGGCTACTTCGACCTTCGACTTCGAATCGAATGATTCGCACTAAAAATCATTCGACCATTCGATAGTCAAAGTACTTTCTCTTTAAAAGAAACTTCGACCCCCTAGTTCGCCACCTAAAACCTACCGAAGTCAATGTTAGCCTATGGGGAAGGTCCCCATAGGCTTTGGAACAATTTTTAGGTAGATGAAAAATCGTTTGATCGATGGATTAAAATCCTTCGAATCGAACGATTCGAAGGATTTAATCGATCGGTCGAACGATTTTTTGTTCGATCGAACTATTGGCGGTAAATCCTTCGACTTCGATATTCAAAGTCGAAGGATTTAAATTCGGCAGTCGAATATCGAGGGTTAATTGACCCTCGATATTCGACCATAAGTAAATTTGCCCCTATGAGTTAGCATATTTTTAATAAACAGGTTCTTTGGAACCCATGAGTGTATTAACTGACATAGACAGGTATGGGTTCAGTTATACAGAATCCCAGAAGGCTCCCCATTACTGAATGGCTATCTCTCATAGACTCCATTTTATCCAAATAATTTAAATTTCTAAAAATTATTTTCTTTTTCTCTGTAATAATAAAATGAATCCTTATTGGAAGCAAAACCAGCCTATTGGGTTTATTTAATGTTTACATGATTTTCTGGTAGAATTAAAGTTTAATATAAGCTTCATCATACTGAAATAAGAAAATTTCTAAATGTAATCAATGAAGAATTCTGTACCGTTTCTGAAATAATCACGTTTTTCTTATTCCTCTCTCAGCATCTGTTTTTTCTGTTGGGCGTCAGATAATCATTGACAGTTAGATCCAATGCATTTTATAGGGGGACTCATTTTGCCTAGAAGATGTATTAGAGCTCACTCTATTAAAATCACCAGACATCATGTCTCTCTACATGCAGAATTTGGGCAAAATGCAGTTATTTTGTTAGATTTTGTTTGTACTGGGATCAGTTATTTGATTGAGCTCTAACTCATCTGCTAGGAAGGGTCCCCCCTATAAGATATATTGGATCTAACTGACAATGAATATCAGACACCCAACTGCTGCATATAAACAGAATGAAGAGAAACAGATGATGAAAGAGGGATAGTGTAGATAAACTTGGTTATTTCAGAAACAGTACAGAATTTTTAATTGATTGTATTTAGAAAGCTTCTTATTTTAGTCTGATGAAGCTTATATTAAATTTTCATTTTTGCGATAGTTCCCCTTTAAGGTATGAAAAGCGACAGGTTCTGGATCAATCCTCCTGCCTGAGAATAAATTCATGAATATACATGGAACAATTTACATCTAGGTGTCTTATAAAAATGTAGACATCTTGAATTGATACAGAGGAATGATTAATATAGTGCATATGGGATCAGGTAATGGTTTTTGCAATGTGAGATTAAAACACTTTTCAACGAAGATTATAAGGAGGGCAAATGAAGCCTCATTTACATTGAGCATTAATGCCACTGTTCCCACTGAAATTAATATTGTTGTGGGCTCTGTACACCATGCTATGTCAGAAAAATGTATGTTCTATCTGTACAGACTATAGCCTATACAGAGAGTGTTTACAGAATGAGCACAAAGGTGCAATTTTGTGTCCAGGGTCTTATGTGACCCCTTATATGTGTTCAGTTTTAAGTTGCAGATATATTCCCATTTGTCCAGAGACTATACCCAGTTGGTTTGCAATAGAATAGAGGTTTGGGACCTGTTATCCAGAATGCTCGGGACCTGGGGTTGTATATGTCACTTATGTCTGAGGGTCTGCATTGCAGAAAGATGAGTAATAAAAAGTAACAATATAAATAAACGTGTAGCCTTACAGAGCACTTATTTTTAGATGAGGTCAGTGACCCCCATTTAAAAGCTGAAAAGAGTCAGAATAAAATGGCAAATTCCAAAATTAAAAAAAATAAAGATCAATTGAATTGAATAAAATTCTAAAAGTTAACTTAAAGGTGAACCACCCCTTTAGGCCAAACAGAGGAAATTGCAGTTCCTCATATTTGGTCCTTGCAAGATAAATAATTGAATTACTAGTGCACAGATAAGCCCCCTTTTATAATCGAGTCCTTCCTTCCTTCCATAAAAAATGAGAAGATGTACAAACTTAGGGCCAGTTTCAATTTAATGAGAAAAGCTTATCTTATAATTTAATTTGAGATTTGCTCATAGAACTGGGATGCAATTCATTGAGAAAATCGCAATCTCATTGCGTAAATGTCAAATACTGTAAAATACATTTTTCTCGTAATACTGTGTCTATGTGGCCAGAGGTGAACGCTACAGTATAAGATTTATATGTGACAATTTAAAGAAGGGTCAATTTTATTTTCAACATTTGATAAACATGCCCTTGAAATTTCTATATAAAGGCATTGAATGCTGTGGAGTCCCCTTCTGGTGAACTAGAATGAGCTCTGTGTTTAACCTCTTATAATACACAAAAGCTATGAATATTTTGTAAATGATATCCTTATAAACAGTGAGTTCTGATGTCATCAGTTATAAACGGTGAGTTCTGATGTCATTTCGGTCACATGACTCACTGAAACTTGTGTATTATAATAAATAAAGTACCCCCAGTTGCAAAATATGAGGATATTAGAAGTTACCTCGGAGTTCCATGACCTGTATAAAAACAATCGGCCTTCGGCCTCGTGTTTTTATATGGTCATGAAACTCCTCGGTAACATTTAACATCCTTATATTTTACAAGAGGGGGTACTTTATTCACTATATAAATAAATCTGTGTCTGATAGCATTAGTATTAGGGATGCACCGGATCCAGATTTGGCCAAACCCCCGAATCCTTCGCGAAAGATTTGCCCGAATACCGAACTGAATCCAAATCCTAATTTGCATATGCAAATTAGGGGTTGGAAGGGGAAAAATTTTTTACTTCCTTGTTTTGTGACAAAAAGTCACGCGATTTCCTTCCTGACCCTAATTTGCATATGCAAATTAGGATTCGGTTCGGCCGCGCAGAAGGATTCCGAATCCTGCTGAAAAAGGCCGAATCCTGGCCGAATCCCGAACCGAATCCTTGATTCGGTTCATCCCTAATTAGTATGAACCCAACATGGAATGAGGGCCTGTTAAAAGCAACCAGAGTTCATGTGCACTGCTTAATCATAGTTTAAGTAACTACAAGAATAGGTAGCACATATAAACAGGAATTTTAGTTTATATTTAATTTTTAAATAAGCAGAGAAAAATGTTGGTATGTATAAGCATGTTATAGCTTAAAATGCCAATACAGAGTGTAGATATCAAAACCAGAAGCCCATTATCCTGTGTATGGGAGTAAAGCCATCTTTCTTATATAATGTATCAACGTGTAAATAAGTGCACTCATTTATCAGTATAAACATTAGAGTAAAAAATCAATCAAAGCATGGGGCATATTTATAAGGTTTTGGGGACATGTGATAAGCATAAGGGCTGGTAATCCATATGACCAATCATGTCATCTGTTTACAAGAGCTTACAATTCAACAGCACTTTGCTGGACTTTGACCATGTTAGGGCCTACTATTACCTGAGAAGGTGATGCTATGCCCTCTGTTTTAACCAGAAGTTATTTACAAACCACACCTAGTACAAAACTTCCCTACAAATAAAGTGAGTAAGATAATTAAGAATACATCACTGCTTGAGTCAATGAAATGAGCATCATCATCTGCACCAAGCGACTGGGATATCCCAATACAGTCAACAGAGAGGAATCAAACGGGACAAGGACCCTGGGCAGCACACACGTTTGCTCCAAAGAAGAGATCTCAGCCAACAGAATGGGACTCTCCATTTTTATATGGTCTAATAAACAATGAGCTTATATCATTATCAAAACCGCTTGGAACCCACTACAACAAAATGACTTTCTTTTGATGCACTCGTCAGGAACTGGCCAGGTTTCCAATGAACACACCAGAAGGCGGACCTCAAGAGCTTCTCTTATCAATGCTATTAGTATTCAAGTACATATCCTGCCTCTACTCTCATAATAAAGAAAGTTTCTATAAGAACTTTTAGAAGTCATAAACTCATTATGAAGTTTCACATTGAGGGTCATTTATAAAGTTCGAGCAGCACGGTTGTATTGTCCGTTTTTTCTTGAACACTGAAATATTGTACTGTTGTGTCCATCTTCCGTTTTTTGTGCAATTGTATTGCAAAAAAATATTTGCAAATGAGATGGGTGTTTACAACTGTGCGAGGTCGTTGTGCGCGGAAATAGCATTGACAGTGATCTAAATTCGCAATTTGCAAAAACTGTTTTGCCAATATTTTCTCCACCACCAAAGTTCTGGCATAACTCAAACGTTTGTGCATAAATATTCACAATTTGCAACTAAACCATGTTTAAAAAGCCTGTATGGACATTTGCAGTGTAAATAAAACTGTGAATTATTCTGCTCTGTGTGAAGTTTATTAATGAGCCCCATTATGTAATTGACTTCAAGGCACTATGTCAAACTATAATTGAATTTTTAGGGGCAGATTTATCAAGGGTCGAATTTCGAAGTAGAAAAAGCTTCGAAATTCGACCATCGAATTGGAATACTTCAACTTCGAATATTGAAGTCGAAGTTTTTTCACATCGAATTTGGCCATTTGCGGTCGAAGTAAAATCGTTCATCCATTGATCGAACGATTTTTCTTCAACTTCAAAAAACGTAGAAAAATGCTCTAGAAGGTCCCCATAGGCTAACATAGCACTTTGGCAGGTTTAATTTGGCGAATTATTGAAATCGAAGTTTTTTTAAAGAGACAGTACTTCGATTATCGAATGGTCGAATATTCAAACTATTTTATTTCGAGTCAAAGTCGTAGTATCCTATTCGATGGTCGAAGTATCCAAAAAAAATTCAAATTTTTTTACTTTGAAAATTCCCTCGAATTCACTTCGACCCTTGATAAAATTGCTCCTTAGAGTTCAACAGTTCTTTCTTACAAAAAGGCATTATACAAAACTTTTATCAAAAACTTTTATCAAAGTATTACTTTAAGCCACTATTATAAATATAAAAGTCTCAACAAAAACTTCTTTCATTACCCCCCTCACCCATAGGGCAGACTAAAGGCAACATTGACCCCCTTGCCCTATTGAGCTGAATGACCTAGGAGGTGGTGATGAAGACCAAGGGGCTGATGTAATTAAAGTCACAAAGAGAAAAACAATTTGCACCAATAAAAGTATAAATCCACATCTCGCAATGTAATTAATGTTCCTTAAAGTGTAAATGCATTGCGAATTTTAATTGCGCACTCTGAAGAAGTGCTTGAAGGTGTCGTAATCTTTTGGATCAAACATTACGACTTTTTCAGTAAGAAGTTTTATTACATTTACTTCGCATTGGCGCAAACGATAAAATTCGCAAATGGTCTTCCACTGTCGGAAGTGGTTGCTAAACAGTTTCCTGGGTTCGCTAAAGCTTTATTAAATTCATACAAAGCAAAATTTGTTTGCGTAAAGGCATAACTTTTCGCATTGCAAATAGTTTTTAAGTTACCGACTTTTATTACATTTGCCCGTAACCATTTAATGTCCAGTGGGGCAAAGCGGAATCAATTAAGATGAGGGCCTATAATGATCACGTAATGACTATTTTCAAAAATTTACCAAAAAATAGGAAACTTAGATCTGCCTCATTTCAGACCAGTCTGAGACAGTGACAAAGAACAGATATTCATAAAGTTATAAAACATACAAAAATCATATTACTCCTCGTGTATGTATATGGGCAAAAACACTTGGGTGCCAAAAATGCTAAACAAAGCCATACAGTCCAGTAACCTATTGGAACCAATAAGATGTTTGCTTGCATTATTCAACTAGAGCAGTGATCCCCAACCAGTAGCTCATGAGTAACATGTTGCTCACCAACCCCTTGGATGTTGCTCCCAGTGGCCTCAAAGCAGGAGCTTATTTTTGAATTCCAGGCTTGGAGGCAAATTTTGGTTGCAGGAAAACCAGATGTACTACCAATCATGTAGGCTACCAGTCCATATAGGGGCTACCAAATAGCCAATCACATCCCATATTTGACATCCCCATGGACTTTTTCATGCTTGTGTTGCTCCCCAACTTTTTTTTACATTTAAATGTGGCTCACAAGTAAAAAAGGTTGGGGACCCCTGAACTAGAGTATTAGACTAATGCTAACTGCGGATTGGTTGCTAAGGTGTATTGAATGGGCTGAAACAAACGATTTAGCGCTAATCCTACGATCGAACGATCGAAGGCTTATTCTTTCGATCGAACGATTAAATCCTTCGAATCGAACGATTCGAAGGATTTTAATACAACGATCGAAGGAATATCCTTCGATCAAAAAAACGCTGGCAAGCCTATGGGGACCTTCCCCATAGGCTAACATTGACTTCGGTAGCTTTTAGCTGCCGAAGTAGGGGGTCAAAGTTTTTCTTAAAGAGACAGTACTTCGATTATCGAATGGTCGAATAGTCGAACGATTTTTAGTTCGAATCGTTTGATTCGAAGTCGAAGTAGTAGTCGAAGGTCGAAGTAGCCCATTCGATGGTCGAAGTAGCCAAAAAAACACTTCGAAATTCGAAGTTTTTTTAATTCGAATCCTTCACTCGAGCTTTGTAAATGTGCCCCTAGATATTTCTGTCCTCTCTCTGTTCATGGTTGCAGCCAGCAGCTTTACCTTTGAGTTGATCCCACAATGTGCCTTGACCGCCAAGAACGTCACTCTCAGTGTCACAGGAATAGACAGGAATTTAAACAGCTTTTCCTGGTATCTAGGAAATAGTCCAAGTGCTTCAAACCAAATAATGAACAATATAGCAGGTCTTAAACCTCCCACAACTCTTGGACCCAAAAACTTTTCTGATGCCATTGGACTTCCACATTGGCTCCGTACTGATCACAAACCGCAAGGAAAAATACAGTAATACCTACACAGTTCAAGTACAGGCAAGAACTTCAGCTAACCTGATTGTGACAAGTAGGTGGCCCCTTGTGCTAATGTTTCTGTTTAATTTCTTGACCGTATCAACATGAAGTGATATTCCTTATATGCAATAAATAGTATTGTTTCTGTAATTAGAAATGTCATAACTCTTGTATTTTTTAAGGTGTTATCAGTATTTCTTAAGGTGTTTTCAGTTTTTGAGGAATATTATTATCATCAGACCTTATGTGGTTTCACACCTTTTTCAAAAAACATTGGGGTTTTACACTCTTGACAGCAGACACTGTCTAAAGCTGGCCATACACAGCCTGATAAAAACCCTTCCAGACCCAGTCGCCAACACGCTCCCAAGCCAAAGTGTCAAGGCAACTATATTTATAGACCCACATCTGACCGGCCCCATCTTTGACATCACAGAGGAGGTATGCACCTATAAATAGAGGCTGTCAGAGAGAAGCAGAGTAAAGTTGTAGGCAGTAGTGATGTGCGGGCCGGCCCAGGACCCGCGGCTTTACCCACAGGTAAGGCCAACCTTGCACCCCCATTTATGGGTCGAGCTCTCCTACCTTCTCTCCCCACCCCCCAATGTGCACGTCTGGCTTCCGGTTTTATAGCCACAAATCCTGTGTGAGTCTTGCTGGTTTTGGAACAACCCACACACATCCCTAGTATGGGGCACAGAGAGTTGGTTTAAAAATTCCATTTAGCAAGGACCACATCAGCCCTTTGATATGGTCCTCATCTTAGTTGTCCCCATAGTCAGATTTTATTGTTTTTATTGATTTATATTTGAGTTGTCTTAAGTGGTCACTAAATCTTCTACAGGTATTACAGGTATCTACTATTACTCACTTTGATGGCATTTACTTACTTATGTTTAAACTATTGACTGTTTATTGTTTCCTCACCTGTTCTATTCCTGGAATTCTAACATAAGAACTATATGGCCTGGCTGATAACTGTCTATTGGGTAGATCCACATATATAGACAAAGCTGTAACAATCCCATGTTTGCTAGTAGCCTATACCTAGAGATAAGACTATAACATCATGGGTACTAAACATAGTTTAGCATAGTAAAACATTTTTTCTTGCCTTGTCCTGTGCCCCTTATTTCTCGCTGGTCCCTGTTACAATCAATGATATATGTTGCGATTGGGCCTCTTCCACAAACAGTCCACTAGATGTCACTCTTAGCAGTGGATTTTACTCATTCAGCTGAACGATTGAGTTTGCTTGCCAATGTCCCCCATGTGGTGAGAAAAATTATGGGTAAGAACCAAAAATGTCTAGATTTTAACTATAATGAGTACTAACCATTCATATCTAGAGTACAGAGAAGGAGACAGATTTTTAAAATATTCACTAACAGTTCTTTGAATGGCAAGCAACGTGTAAATGATATTCTACTGTACAGTTGCCCACTGTTATGCAGCTCACATACACATTAATATACAAATATGTAGAAACTGTTGTCGCGCTTCAAAGACATTTTGACGCCCATAGACTTTAATGGGCGCTGGTGACATTTCTCTGGTGGTGAATTTTTGGCGAAGTGAAACAGGTCAAATTCGCCCAAGCCTAGTTATAGGGGATTTAATTAATAGAAAGGTTGATAGGGTAATCTGCCGGAAGGACCTTTTATGCCAAACAATCTGCTGCTCGCCTGGTACTAGGATTCAGCATGTGGTGGAATGAGTGGACAGATTATTGGGATGGGTTGGGAAAGACCCAGTGGTCTTGATACACAAAGGTACCAATGACAAAGTTAGAGGAGGTGGTGAAGTCCTTAAGAATAATTTTAAACACCTAGGGGGCAGATTTATCAAGGGTCGAATTAAAAATTCGAATTCCGAGTTTATTTTAGTGTAATTCACTAGGGAATAGTCCAAATTTGATTTGAGTTTAAAAAAATATATAATTTTGAAATTTATCTTGTACTGTCCCTTTAATAATCCGATTCTTCACCATCTAAAACCTGCTGAATTGGTGTATTAGCCTATGGGGGACCTCCTACAATCAATTTAGAGTTGTTTGGTGAACTTTTGAAAAACAAACCTTTTTTTGATGAAAAATTCAATTCAAATTAGATTCGAGTTTGTGGGTCTATCTTTTTCATCCGAATTTAAAAAGTTTTAATTGTTTAATAAATTTGATTGGTCATTTTCTTTTTCAAATTTTGAGTTTATGGGAGTTTTAGAAACTCCCATAAACTCGAAATTCGAACCTTGATAAATCTGCCCTTGGTGTAAATGTTGAGGGGGAGGACTTCCAAGGTAATCCTGAATATGCACGGAGGGGTAAGTAAAAAGTTGGGGGTATTTGCCCGGGGTAGCAGCTAGGCTGGGGGGAAGGAGGGAGGGGGGTCTATGTAGGGTGGGGGAGTAGGGTTTTTTTTAGTAAGGGTTTTGTTTCTCCTTTAAGGGCTGGCCTTCTTTGCATAGATTGGGGTATTATGTTTTCTGCTAAAAACAAAGAACAGAAATGTATGCCCTTAAGAAGCAAATATATAAGCACTAAGAATCACCCTATGTTGCTTATCTTAGGGGGGTCTGTATTGGGTCCACTTTTATTTAACTGTATTAATGATTTGGGGGAGGATATTGTAAGTAATATAGCAGTGTTTGCAGATAACACAAAACTATCCAGTTCAATGAATTCCATCCAGGATGCAGTATACTTGCAGAAGGATCTTTACAAACTGGCAATCTGGGGGGCTAATTGGCAAAAAAATTTCAATGTTGATAAATGTCATGCACCTGGGAAGTAAAAATATCCAAGCCACATATACACTTAATGGGACTGCACTAGGGAAATCCATTATGGAGAAGGACCTTGGAGTCCTTGTAGCGAACTTTTCTGTAGCGAACAATGCCAGTCAGCAGCATCAAGGGCATACAAAGTCTTGAGCTGTATTAAAAAGGCATTGATTCGTGGGAGGAGAGGGATATTCTTCCACTGTACAGAGCTCTGGTAAGCCCCATCTAGAATATGCCGTACAGTTTTATTCTCCAGCACTCAAACGGGACATTATTGAATTAGAGAGGGTCCAGAGAAGGGTAACTAACCAGGGACTGGTCTAATTGCCATCTTGGAGTCAGGAAGGAATTTTTTTCCCCCTCTGAGGCAAATTGGAGAAGCTTCAAATGGGGTTGTTTTCATTCCTCTGGATCAACTAGCAGTTAGGCAGGTTATATATAGACTTAAAAGGTTGAACTTGATGGACGTGTGTATTTTTTCAACTTAGCTTACTATGTATGTTACTGTACTATGTAAACGGCTCTGCTTCACCCGTGTGAGCTGCACTCTGTGTATGAGCCCTAGGGGTTGCATTTCTGGAGTCCTTACTGTCCCAGTACTTGCACTTGTACCTGTGGAGTCCTTGTATGTCTAAATTGGTTATTTATGTGCTCATATGAACTCCCCTTAGTCTCTCAGATTCCTCCCTCCTCCTATCAGATAGACCCCTCCTTTTCAGAAAGTCCCCAGCACTTCCCAGACACCATCTCCTCTGCCATTAATTTAACCCAAAATAAATTCCCTTTATAGTTTTTGGTTCTTTTTGCCTGTATAATGGCAGCAAGCCTGCTAGATATTTCATCCTGTCATTCCTTGACCTGCCCCTATATCCACAGTACATTATAGATCCCCACCCTAGTCTCAAACCACAAGCATTCAGTAAACCATTAGACTGTAAGCTCACAGGTCAGTGATTCTAGGTAACATGTTGCTTTTCCACTTATTACAGTATACATAAGCTCTGCACTGTGCCCCTGGCCTGCTCATTACTGCACTGCTCTGTACCTACTGTACCAGCATTTCATTTCCTTCCAGGTACAAAGTTCAGATATAAGTTCAGGTATAAGTTATGCAGTACTAGGGGGCACTCGTTTATGAATCATTGGCAAGCTGCACTCTCTGTGCCTTATACTGAATTAGAATTCTAGCTCGTTGCACAGAATGTAACTAGGACGGGAGAAAGGGAACCCTATACTTGACACCTGCAAGCTGTGCACATGAGCAGTGACATGCCTATAACTGATGGTGAGTACAGTGTTCCCTTGCACTTCTGTCTCATGTCCCCCCTCAATGATAGGCAATATGGGGGGGGGGGGGGGGTGCCATGGGACACCCTCTTACCTGGGCAGCACAACACATGATGCTTTACACCTTTCCTCCCGTATGTATATGAACCCTCTTAATTTTATAGAGAGAGTTATCTTTAAAACTGCTGTGCAAGGTGCAGGGTGCTGCTAATACAGGGGAGGTGTTCATGGAGCATTTTTGAAAATCTCTCCTTATCATGTAGGCAATGATGAAGCATATTTGGCACTTGATTTAAATTTGGGCTAAAACGTAGTATTACACCTAAACTGAAACTCCCCATTGATCTTCTCTAGTTCACGTCTGGGCTTTAAATGTTTGTCCCTTAATGGCCCTTGCCCAGAAGAATATTAGTATGTGGATATCTTATCACATCTCTGCCTTGCTCCCACAAAGAAAGTAGAACTGCAGTTCCCAGTCAAGTCCACCTAGCTGCTGGCTACCGACCCAGAAGAAAGAGATTGGCTAGCATCTTATAGAGCAAAATATGGAGTGCCACTATCTCTTACACAGCTTGAGAAAGGTGCCAGTCTGACATGGAATTGCTGTCTTGCCCATTAAGCATCAAACAGAGAATGGAGCCCTGAACATGATGGGTCCTATTCCTTCAACTGCCAGTGTAGTGCCCCAGAGATACACATACACAACTGTCTTGGAAGATCTCCATACTAATAAATGAGGACAGGTGCTGTGTGGCGCCAGGAGATTATCGTCTGCCATGACCATAACATTAAAAAATGAAAGGCAGTACAGCAGCCTGTAACTGGGTCTCTAGCTCTGATGGGGCCCCAATAACCTTATTCATAATCAGTTCTGTTTCCTGTCCCTTATACATCTGATTCCCCAGCAGTCGTTGAATCTGCTGTCTTTTCTTACACCCCCTGCCATTTATCATTTCATTGGCAAGTGCCGGCAGGGATACAGGTGTCTGGAATCCCCCTTCAGAAGAGAAATAGCCAAGGGCTGTTTAAAAGAAAAATATATCTGTTTCATAGCCAGTGCTGACCCCGAAGGAACATTTTTCCAGGCTCTTCTATGCAAGTCAACAAGAGAGGTAGAATTTCCCAGGGTAGAAGTATGGGTGGAATGGTAAACTGCATCAAAGTGATATTTTGGGTCAACATCTGTAGCCAGAGGTATCCCTAAGTGTTGTTCCTGGCTATCCTAGATGCCTATATCTATTGCTAAGCTGCATCCCTAGGTGTGATTATGTTGAGATAACTGTAAATATTGTGTATTGCTTATAGGATACTCTTTCACGTTTATACCCCTGTGTCGTTAGTGTGTTATTGTAGCATGATGCGTGGGCAAAGACACGCTGCCTTTGTTCTGTATGAAATCATATACTAGCTGTGCATGCCGTACATGTGCAGACAAGAGCATCTTCGGAGAGGAAACGAGCGGTGCCTGCGGGAAGCTTACTGGCAAATATCTGAGACATGGTCTCATCATCACTCAGCACTTGATTTTATGCTTTTCCTGTCCTCAGGACCCAAAGGAAGAGAATGCTTTCCGGGTCTGTGAAAAAATTCCTGTCCACTTACTGATCCTGTTCTGTTGTTGGGGGGATACCCCTGAATCATGCACTGCCTACAGAATAAATGATACAGCCAGAGTGCTATAGTCCATGCACCAAACAATATACCATATCTGCAGGACAGAAAATTTAGAATTGAGGACAGTGTAACTTGTAACCTGGCTGGCACCTTTATTTATAGAACTGTGCCAGACCTGCCGGTCTCTGATGTCATGAAAAGGGATGGGGCAGGCCTTAGCCTATAAGCGGAGTCTGCCAGAGCTGAAAGTCTGTCAAAAAATTTGTGTGGCTGTAGGCCCAATCTTGCCTGACCACAGGTGGCTGATAAGTTTTGGCCAAAAAGGTGGCAACCCTTAATTCCCCAGGTCCCAACCAAGGACAAATTGCCATCACCCTTTCTCATTTCCACAATAGGCTTACATAACCTCTATACCATTGTCTCCATCACAGAGTGGGCCATGGATGTCAAGATCTCTGGTGGACCCTACGTTCTATAAAGGCCAAAGGAACCTTGTACTTATTCTTGTATTTTTCAAATGAATCAAATGTAAATGGAGGCTGTGAAGCAGAACGTTCATGCCCTGCCCAGTTGATGCCCATTATAATGTAGATGCAGCTTGCTGGGTTCTCTGCTAACCAGGGCACTATCTACCCTGCATCTATTCAAAAACATACTAATTGGGGGAACTGACCCTAGTGAGTATTTATATGTAGTATGCATCTAAAATGTATCAACCACTAGATGGCATTGAATACTATGATTTAGCAGGCAAGGCAGGAGGAATTTAAGAAAGTCACAGTTGGCACATCCATGATCGTGCTGTGAATGTTATGCTTATTTAAGTGAACAAACAAATGTAGTCTGGTGAGGCGTGAGATGTCCTGCCCAGGCGTGCCCATATGCAGTCAACAAATTAGATGCAGTCAGAGATTGGCATGCCACTTACACCAGTGAACAGTAACACGATGAGGAGTCAGCACTCAACAGTATCAGACCACCATCACCTGGATCTATTTTATTACACCAATAAAGCCCACTAACACTGTGTTCAGGGCAATCCTTGTTGTATGACTGGCATCACTATTGCATTTGGGTGAGGCAGTAGCAAGCATAACAATAGCAAGTTTAAGTAACTACAGTTTGGGAGTACAGTTATACAGAAACTAGATGCGTTAATGACTCCAGTGGTACCAGGTACCGGTTTATGGCCAGGGCTGTATATCCATCACGTAGGCATCTGACAGCAGCTCAATACTTGGCAGATCAATGGTCGTCCAAGTATTGATGTAAGCTTTCTAGCAATCATTTCATGGGGATAACTTCCATCAATGTAACTATCTCTAGTATCTAGGGGCAGTCTCTGGCTTTGACGCTTTCCTTGGGCACGAAGTGGGAGGCTCGTAGCAAGGGGCTGGACCAGAGATTATTACAGGGCTGCCAAAACTCATCTGAATGACTGACAGTGTTGACTGTAGTGTGAACAGTGTGTGTATGTGGTACTATGGACATGATGCCTACAGCGTCCTCTGGGGAAGGGTTCTGGTGACACTAACTCATCTGGTTGTGTTTAGCTGAAACTATAGGAGAACACTGCAGGGCATTTTAATAAACCTTTAATCCAGCTGCTATAACCTTTATAACAGGGGTTCCCAAACTGTAGGACCAACAACCTCTAAGGGAGCTCGGAGCGGTAGCAGAGGAACTCATCCTGAAGACCAGATTGAATAAGAACTGGAAATGTTTTCCTCTTTAGTCTCCTAGATACACTGCTGAAAGCCCAGCTTAACGTTTAATTTGGATGAGACATGGGGAAACTATGTATCATGTCCAAGATATTCTTGGAACTATGGCTGAATGACTAGTATTCACCTATGTCTGTAACCTTGAGCTATAAGCTAAGTGACGAAAGGTTGTCAAAGGAGCCAACCATTTGTTTACACATTTATTGAAGAGGAATAACCAGCACTCCAAATTTAATGGTGCACACATGGTTGCATATTACTGGAAAAGACAGATGGATGCCAAATTCAGTTAGGAAGACGCCAGTGCACATGGCAATTGGGTTCCCAGCTTTTCTACAACACCTTACTGTCATGATTGGCTAGGAATTGTGCAAGTTTTAATGCAATTTACTTTATTTTTTTTATTTTTTTTTTAAATTTACTTTCTCCCAAGGAAGGTTGGATGCCAAATAATAATGACATTTGATGAACCTACTGTGCCAATGAATCATCCAATTATGGATTCAACTGTGCACCTGGCAGATGTGCCTGAAACTACTGAGGCAGGGGTCCCCAACCTTTTTAACCCGTGAGCCACATTCAAATGTAAAAAGAGTTGGGGAGCAACACAAGCATGAAAAATTCCATTGGGATGCCAAATAAGGGCTGTGATTGGCTATTTTGTAGCCCCTATGTGGACTGGCAGCCTGCAAGAGGCTCTCCCTGGCACTATACTTAGGTTTTGTGCAATTAAAATTAGATTTCAGGCTTGACATTAAAAAATAAGCACCTGCTTTGAGGCCACTGGGAGCAACTTCCAAGGGGTTGGAGAGCAACATGTTGCTCACGAGCTACTGGTTGGGGATCACTGTACTGAGGTATAAGACCTGGAATGGATTATGGTACTGATTTAGAGTGGACTGGGGAAGGGGGTCTCCATCTGTATGTACACAGTATTCAAGTGTTTCAGTGCAAATTTCCACTTCTGCCAGGAATGTTTCATTGTCATTGAAGTCCTTGTCAATAACTGCTTCAGTCCGTTCACTTGCGTTGCCCTTTTAATTCATGTCACTGCCCACTTTCCTAAAATATCACCAACATTACTGGTAAAATCCAGTTATTTCCTCTGGGAAGATGCTGAAATTCTGTTGTTCAATGTGAGATACTCCTTCATTTTTATTTTACTAACTAGTGCTAGTTTGTGTAGAGTAGCTGAGATGCCCCTGATATTTTCATCACTTCCACAACTGATTCACATGCTTCCAACTTGACTAGAAAAGTTGTAAATTCACCCCTTAGATATATCCCTGGTAAAGAGGACTCCAGTTGTCCTAGAGAAGAGGAGAAGTGTCTTGAGAAAGGGTGAAATACTTCAAAAGCTTTGGTTGTTGAATGCTAAATTCTTGTTGGTTGGACCTGCTGGAGGTCCAACCTTTGGTCATGGGGCAGGACCAACTTAGTTCATAGTAAGTTTACAGATATTCAGTGTTACATATGCTTGCACTATTGTAGGGTGAATAAATTGCAACTTAGGAACCCTGGAAATACAGTACATGTTAGCACATGGATTATGGGGGAGTTATGTTCATTTTGACCAGTACTGTAATTTAAAAATTCCATGCTGGTCAGTGAAGAAATACTGTATGAATATCAACTTTCACTGTCAGTTTAAAGGGAAAGTTCTCAGAATTAACTTTTTGTATTTAGTATTTAGTAGAGGACCCATCAATTTATTATTATTATTGTTATTATTATTATTATTGAACCTTTTGTCCAATCAAAGGGTCAACCTCAGCCTTGTATTTTATAATTTGCTAAAAAGGCATCCAATTCTTGAAGCTATCTAATGTATCTGCCAGTACAAACACTTTAGTTGGAACATTTCACAGATTTACAACTCTCACTTTAACAATCCCTTTTTGCACCTAAAATTCTGATCTCAATGGATGCCCTCATGTATACTAGAGCTAATGATAAATTAAGCATTAAAGAATTTATCATATCCCCCTTAAAGGAGAAGTAAAAGTATAATCCCGGCGCAGTGCCAAATATTAGGCACCCCCTAGCAATTCTAAACATTTTTATTAATCTCCAGGTCGATGCTCCTGTTCACTAAAAGCAGCACTGGCCTAGGATAGTTCTATAGGAGCACCACATTGCTATCTTCTTCTGCATGTTCTTTTCTTTGGCTCTGGGCCATTGAGCACTCACAATAGAGTGAAAAGATAATGGTGACAAATGAGCTTCTACAGGATTGCCCTGGACTAGTGTAGTTTTTAGTGAACAGCAGCACCTGCTTAGGGTTTCAGGTAAGCAATTACCTAATATGTTCCTTCTTTAAGCTCTTCTCCCCAACAAAGCCAGCCCTTCCTCATAACTGTTACCTTATATTCCTTTTTACCTGCATTATGGAGTGTGGACTGTCTCTTATGGGACTCATAAGCCAATATCATTGATTCAAAAGGCTGATTTATTTTACAAGCATACGAAAGAGACTAAAACCCCCTGTTTTTTAAAATACATGCACTTTGATAGAAACAAAGTGCGACATTCACTAAGATTCGTTGTTGCGCCAGCGTCCGCTTCGCTTCGATTCGCCGCACTTCGCCAGGCGTATTTTCGCCAGTGCTACGCAAATTCACTAAAATTCGAAGTTGCGCTCTGGGGAAGCGTAAGGTCGCGAAGTTGCGCTAGCATTAATTCGCCAAGCAAAGCAAAGTTACGCTAGCGATGGTTAATTTGCATACAGTGCCAAATTCAAGTTACAATGGAGGTATACGTATGTAGCAGCACTACACAAGCCTGGGAAACCTTCAAAAGCCCTACACATGTGCCCACTGTATAGTTAAGGTGCCATGAGTTAGGAAATGTAGGGGGGAATGAGGGTAGCCCCAAAAAATTTTTCGATCTTTTTCAGCCTATCACCCATAAAAAATGAAAAAAAAGGCCAGCGTTTTTTGGGACTTAGAAATTTTTTTTACTTTTTTTGATGCAATTCCTATCTACTCTATTGCACTTCGCCTGGTCTGAGGTGGAGAAGGAAGTCTGGCGTAAAAGGTAGCGTTCAGAATAATTTGTGCATCAGTGAATTTGCATAGTTACGTCCGTTACGCAAATTCGCCAGGTGTAAGGGTGCAAAGTAACACAAGCGAATTTACGCCAGCGTCCATTAGGGAATCGGCGAATTAACGAAAATGCTCTACGCTGGCACATTCATGCTAGCGTTAGGCGCTTCGTCGTTTAGTGAATTTGTCCCAAAATGTCTTACAAAACAGGGAACCAGGGTATGTGCATTGATCATCCCCCTCTCTTTTGTATGCTTGTAGCTATTTCTATCAGTCGCACTTCCATCATACTTGTATATTTTACTTAGCCCTGGAGTGCTCCCACAACACCACTTTTTGTGTATTTTGCCATTTATTTGTCAGCACTATTGCTTAGAAATATACGTGACCGATTAAACTAGGAGACTTAGAATGCTAAGCTTTAAAATGTAAAATTTTAGAAAATATGATAATTTGACATTATACCTTTAAATCTAATGACACATTTGTAAATAGGAAAAGGGCAGCTTGATATGGTGAAATGATGAAATATGTTTGTATGATGATAGTAGGGGGTAAACAGCGGTGACTTGTTGCATACTGAGAAAAGGCAGTAATTACAGGCTCATCAGAAGGGGGAAGTGTGAATGATGAACGGGGATTTCAGACCACGCAGAGTTGCAGTATTGTTTATTAAGGCAGAAAGGAGAAGTGAAGGTGAGTTTTGGAAATAAAAAAGTGCCTCTTGCTCCTCTGAGAGACACTACTGTGTTATATTCATAAACGTTTCTGTGCATCGACAGGACTTATTCTGAAGTATTTATAAAGCGTTTACTGCTTTATGTTTCATCAGTATTAATTGATTATGGGGGTTAAGAATGAAAGCTCTGCAAGGGGCATCCTCCTGGTTTAAGGAATACTAAATGAAAGATTTTCCAATTATTCATTTGCTCAAAAGCATGTGGAATGGGTATGATTAGGTGAAACAGATCAAAGTGGACTTTGTTCTACAATTTTAATGCAATATATAAATATACTCCCATCTGTTACAATGGCATTTAGGTTGGGGCTACCCATATGCAGGTGAGCAGTGCCACAAGCATGACAATCAAAAGAAATTACGAAGCTAATGCCCTAACTAAAAAAGGGAATGAGTAATGGGATATTTCGCTTTATAATTACATGAGTGTTATAGAGAGAATTTGCACAAGTATTATGCATAGCTGAGCTGAAATCTGAGCAGCACAAGTGGGGCCACAGCTATAGGGCATCTGGGCACCCATCAACAATGTTAAAGGAAGGCAGATTATAAAGTCTATAAGTTACAGTGTTCCCTTGCTTTATCATCTACTATAAAGCCCAGTAAACATTTGATGTACAGTATTTATATTATGGCCAATCTTTTGTCTCCCTTCTATCTGGTACCTAGGGTTGCCACCTTTTCTGGAAAAAAAATACCGGCATTCTTATATATTTATATTTTGTCCCTATTAATAACATTGGGATCAGCCATCATTTTTACCGGCCAGGTGGCAACCAACCCTACTGGTACCCGGAGTGATCAAATAGATGAGACGCCACCATAGGTCAATGGCATGGGGGTGGGGCGATTCCCAGAATTGCCCCACCTTTGACTCGAATAACAGTCACCTGGATCCTGCCATGCAATTATTAGGCAATAATTGCTCATAAATGCTCATCGCTGTGTTTCCTATAGATGCACCCTCCACTGCACCTGTGGGGCCCAGGGGTTACCATACAAGACAAGGGCCTGCTGAGCTGGCAATTCCATGGGTGTCAAAACACTTATAATAAAATGTTGCAAGAGGCAAACCAATGAGGCTGAAAGGATCTCGGCACGGTGGTGCACAATGCATTTCCCTTAAATGTGCACCACACGGTAGGCCATTTGGGAGGGTAGTTATGAAAGAATAGTACATATAAGAAGGATGTAATTATCTACAACACAATGTAAGCCAAAAAAAAAAATCCTCAGGCTGGTGCCAAACTGAGTAATAGGAAATGCTATGAAGTGTATGTGTCACAGGGCGAGGGAAACGAGCTTAAGGAGGAGTTAAAGGGAGCGGTTTATACAACCGGGTGACCCCCTCCTGGTTTCCTGGCTTCTCTCTGGGGGAGGGGACCTTCAGGGAATAGGGCAAAAAAGCACCTGGGTGTGTTATCTTAGAGAGGGGAAGTCCCTGCATGAGAACTGCTTCCTACAAACTGACAGTCGGAGTGTGACTGCTGGCTAGAGACAGGGGGGACACCGGGGGAGTGAGAAGGGACGGGAAAGCCTGAGACCAGTGTGGGAAAAAAGAAGAGGAGGGGGGTTGTGAGTGCAAAAGACAAAGTGCAATGTGCAAGGAAAGTAACGGCAGAGTTAACTGCTAGCAAAGAGAGGGGGAGTTTCAGGGCTGCAGAAGTTAAAGAGGATCTCTAGTTAAGGGAAGGCTCAAATAAGGGTTAGAGAGAGAGAAGTGGAGTCTCATGCACTGGGGCTGGAGAAAGAAAGAGATTTGATTGGAAATAGGGTGGCAGGGGTGAGACACTCAAAAGAGAAAAGAATCTTGGGCAGAACCAAGGAGATGGAGAATATGTGATTCCTAATGAGGGTGACAGACTGAAGCTGCAGGTGTCAGAGAGGCACAGGTATAAGTTCATTACGACAGGCACAGAAATCAGTTGAGTGAAACAGGTACATGGGCACGTAATATCCCTGCAGAACTACACGCACCCACAGACAGGTGTATGAAACTGCACATTTAAATACAGTTAAAAATGTTTTCGAAAAGGGACATACAGTTTGCAATAGATCCATAAGGACAGACAGACAGACAAGAAGAGAGGTGTAGTTGGAGAGATACAAGCATGGATGCAGGGACATAGGCAGAGACTTACACAGGTAGGTAGAAGTAATCCTGCAGTGGGCTTGGCAAAAGGGTGGAAAGCAGTAGAGCAAAGGAGAGGGAGGAGGAGTGAACAGATGCAAGAGGAGGGCAACTAAGGGCAAGTACAGGAAGGACAGAAACAGAACAACTTGCCCTCTGCTTTCTGACCATTAAAGCTGCTGCTGCTGCTGCATGGAGTGTCGAGGACACCCAGTCTAACCAATGGGCACCCCTAGAAGCCTGTGTGGTGGGGGCATGGAGGCATCTCCTTTGGATCTTAGCATCCGCAGAAAAATGGATTTGGCCAGTGTGGATTCTGCGCACAGCCCCCCAGGACTTCACTCATGGACAGTAGAAGCTGGAACGCTCAGCCTGAAAGCAGTGAAGCTGGAAAAAGTACAACAACCATCAGCAGAGGGCTCCAGAGAGTCATTGGAGGGACTAGGAGCAAGCAAAGACCAAGCCAGTCTCCCCATCCGAAAGCGAAGGTACCATCCACCTCTGGAGCATGAGGAGCACTTTGTAAAACTGACAGATAGGAGCTTAGAGTGGCCAAAGAGGTACCAAACCCCGTGCATGACCTTTGCATTGCCAGGCTATTATCAAGGTAACTCCCGTTTTGCTAAAGGATGACGTGGATTGGTGAATGGAGGGTTTAGACTTGAGATTTGTTTGAATATCAATGTCTTATGTAACAACCTCTGACCATACTAATTCAGAATAATTGTAAATGTATAATACCCCCATTATGCTGTATAAACCCTGGGAACTGTCATTTCAGGATGGGGCCACTAAAATGCAAAGGGTGGAAGGGGTGTAAGAAACCACAGCAACCAACCAGACGTGTCTTTCAATCATTTTATTTGGAGCAGATTGATTAAAGATAGTTGATTGGCTGTTATTGGTCCTCAAGTCCCATGAAATATAAAATATCTCAGTAACCCTCCTCCCAGAAGCTGGTTTATTCTTTTTACTACTATGGTTTTTCTTATGAGTAATCAATGTACCAGGGGACTCAAGGGGAACCCTGCACCCAATTATAGCTTAGGGCAATGGGTTGAACCCATAAATCATTTGCAACTGATTTTTCAGATTTGAGGACAATCATCAAAATTGCACTGATTAAAAAAAAAAAAAGCTTTAGTTGTTCATGGTTTTAAGGTCATATGACATTAAAGATTTGGATTTGTACAGGGTGTTTTGGCAAAATCTTAAAGGGGTTCTTTACCTTTCGATTAACTTTTAGTATGAGGAAAGTAATATTCTGAGACAATCTGCATTTGGGTTTAATTTTTATTCAACAGCTCTCCAGTTTGCAATGTCAGCAATCGGGTTGCTAGGGTCCATATTACCATAGCAACAATGCACTGATTTGAAGAGTCTGGACAATGAATAGGAGAGGGTCTGAAGAGAAAGATGAGTAATAAAAAAGTAGCAATAACAATGCATTACAGACAGAACAGCATTTGAAAGGAAGCCCTGAGGACGGCTCACATTCTGGAGCTGAAACTTTGAATAAAACACTTTTTGCTTTGCATTTAAAGTTCTATGAGTGCGTTTGGTGTTCTATACTAAGATTAAGTATTCCAGCACCTAGGCATATACCTGTGATCTGTGTGCACTGGCCCGTGTGTGTGTGTATATATATATATATATATATATATATATATATATGTATATATATATATATATATATATATATATATATATATATATATATATATATATATATATACATATATATATATATATATTTCTTTTTCTTCTGACTTTCTTATATTAGTGGAGTAAAGCCTGGTAATTACAGACCAGTAAGTGTCCTGTCTGGAGGGGTAATTATTTGCGGCCTTCTCAACAGATCACATTAAATATTAGATTTTGGGGAATAGAGTGAAGATTGAAAATCAGCTTTGTTTTACAAGGAGGCAGATTACGACTAATATGCTTAGTGAGTAGGAAAGTGGACAGCGATGTTGTAATCAAATTGGCATCCTTAGACTTTTATATAGTGCCAAATAAATTTGCTGATAAAATTAAGGATCGTGGTTCTTGGGAATACGAGTTGTAAATGGAGCATTGGCAGAAGGAATTTATACATTGCATAGTCACCATTGGTGCATGCTTAACTGGAACTTGGGGTACAACAGGACTGTGTTTTGGTAGTACAGGTATGGAATTCGTTTTTTGGAAAGCCGTTATACAGAAAGCTCATAATTATGGAAAGGTCATCTCCCATAGACTCCATTTTATCAAATAATCTGAATTTTTTTAAATGATTTCCTTTTCCTCTGTAATAATAAAATAGTACCTTGTACTCGATCCAAACTAAGATATAATTAATCCTCGTTGGAAGTAAAACCAGCCTATTGGGTTTATTTAATGTTAACATGATTTTCTAGTAGATTTTAGGTATGGAGATCCAAATTCCAGAAAGATCTGTTATCCAGAAAACCCCAGGTCTCAAGCATTCTGTGTATGGGACCTGTTATCCAGAATGCTCATGATGGATCCATGCCTTAAATTTATTATAAAATGATTTTTAAAATAATTTTAAAATTAAATAAAACCCAATAGGCTGGCTTTGCTTCCAATAAGGATTAATTATATGTTAATTATATCTTAGTTGGGATCAAGTACAAGGTACTGTTTTATTATTACAGAGAAAAGGGAAATCATTTTTAAGAATTATTTAAATATAATGGAGTCTATAGAAGATGGTCCTCCCGTAATTCAGAGCTTTCTTCATAATGGGTTTCTGGATAATGGATCCCATGCCTGCAGATTCAATTTGTGTGTAGATGTTTATTGGAATCTTTGCATATCCACAAAACAAAGCTTTATAGAACAACAGTCTGCCTTGTTCTTATTGGGGAATTTTGCAGATGGCAGGTTTTGCATTGGGAGTTCAGCTTATGCAAATGGTACTCATTCTCAGTAGCAGCATTATGGGGAACTCGTTTTGGAGAAAGACCTGTAGATATTCATAGATTGTAAAAAACAACTTTAGCAATAAGCAATGCCAGTCTGCATCAGTTTTGACACATGGGTTGAGAGTAAACTGTATTAAACAGGTGGTTTATCTTTAAGTTAACTTTTAATATGTTACAGAATGGCCAGTTATAAGCAACTTTTCAATTGGTCTTGATTAGTTATTTTTTATAGGTTTTTAATTGCTTGCCTTCTTCTTCTGACTCTTTCCAGCTTTCAAATGGGGGTCAATGACCCCATCTAAAAACAAGTGCTCGTAAGGCTACACATTCATAGGTATTGATACTTTTTATTACTCATCTTTCTATTCAGTCCCTCCCCTATTTTTATTCCAGTCTCTATTTCAAATCAATGCATGGTTGCTAGGGTAATTTGGACCCTATCAACCAGATTGCTGCAATTGCAAACTGGAGAGCTGCTGAATAAAAATCGAAATAACTCAAAAACCACAGATAATAAAAAATGAAAACCAACTGCAAATTGTCCCAGAATATCCCTCTACATTTGAAAGTGAACAACCCCTTTAACACTAGTATCCTCTGGAATCGTACCAATGGTGCCCGATACACAAAAAAGGGTGATGGAGTAGATGTAGAAAAATGGCACTAAGATACAACAAGCAAGGTTTGAAGAATTATAAAAACAGGACAGCTAAATTAGGATTACTACACCAGAGACGATCCACATAAGGAAAGATGTGATCACTAGTAAATATAGTACAGGAATGGGACCTGTTATACAGAATGATCAGAACCTAAATAAGGAATCTAAGGATTAATTATATCTTAGTTGGGATCAGGTACAAGCTCCTGTTTTATTATTACAGAGAAAAAAGGAAATCAATTTTAAAAATTTGAATGATTTGATTAAAACTGAGTCTATGGCAGATGACCTTCCTATAATTATGGATAATGGGTGTCTGGATAATGGGTGTCCGGATAACAGATCTTTCTGGATAATGGGTGTCCGGATAACAGATCCCATACCTGTACTGTATACTATACAAACACTTAAATATCCTGTAAAATGTATCATTATAAATGTGCTGAGTGACAATATTAGTTATTAGTTCCTTTTGCCCCCCGAGGGAAAGGAGCGCCTTTCTTTATGACTTCTAATATCCTTATAATTAACATTATATTATGAATAAGCACACTAGATACACTCTGTGAGATTATAAGCGAGGAAATTTCACGCAAACTAAGGTATTGAAAAAGTGCCACCTAATTATTAATTATTCCATAAGATTAAGGAAAATAATCCGAGTGAATTAGCTTGTGTGTCTCTTTCATCTTTAGTTACTGTGCTGTGTTTGTATGTAATGTAAAGAACAGAGGAAGGAGTTAACCACGGGCACGCATGGCTTGCCTCATGGCAAAGTGCCCCTGATCCTATATCCGTCTTGGCCTATTTTTTTCCATTGTATATTTGCTATATTTGCATTTAATGCATTTATTTCCATAGTTTGGAAGGTACTCATGGCACCTTGTCTGTGTCCTGGCTGGGACCTTTCCAAAGGGCCAGAACTAGGGGTAGGCAGAAGGGGCGTGTGCCTGTGGCACAAATATGGAGGAGCTCCAAAAAGATCTGCCAGAAGTGCGGAACACAACTAGTAAAAGGCAGGAAAAGAGGCATGTGCCTATGATGCAAAGGTGGAGGGGCGCTAGACACATACCTCTTCTGCTGGCGTCCCCTAGTTTGGACTCTTGTGTCTACTACCACCTGCAGCTCTTCTTGTATCCTTGGCACACGTGTGAGCTCTTCTGTGCATGTGCACACACGCACTTGTTCATTCACATGCATTAAACGGGGGCAATGTAGTCAGCCGGGTTGCCTACGGCATCCCACTGGCTTGGCCCAGCACTTCCAGTCCCCCTTCCTTAGGCTCACAGTGTTATGCAATCCCTCCCACACATTGTTCTATTATAGATTCTGCCACATGAAGTAATTCTGTTTTCCAGAAAATCTGTGTGCCATTCACTATGGAAAGCAGAGGGACTTCAGATTCCAGAATCCATTGCTTCACTAGGGTACAAGGTGAGGATGGGGTTGTATTACACCGTGAGCCTAAGCTTGTGAGTAACTGGCCCCATTCAAGCACACAGATAGCGCCGGATTCAGTGGGCGGGCATCCGCCCGCATGCCGCCCTCCCTGCAAGCGCCGTGCAAGCTGTGCTCCCCACTTCTCCCCGGAAACTGGCAGGGTGGCATGCCGCCCCTAATATTTTGCCTCCCCAAATCCGGCCCTGCACACAGACAGACTAACATGCTTCATTTTCAATCTGTGGAATAAGATATGTGTAAAAAATCCATTTATATTTATTTCTGGAAGCCAAGGTAGTGTTGATGCACCTTTTCTACATAATCCCAACTGAAGAGCTCATGTCAAAAAGAGGGGTATATTATATAAGGTATTAAAATTTGTCTAGAGGGGAATGATAAGGTGCTGAAATAGCTGTCTGGATTCTTTTGCAGCAATTCAAAACGTTCTTTGCTGTCAAAAAACATGTTGTTGCTCTCTGTAAAGTGAAAGGTATAAGTACTGTGTGGTTGCCAGAGCCAGTGGTGCACACATAATCTTTTATCCTTGTAAAGGTATGGGATCTGTTATCCACAAACCCATTATCCAGAAAGCTTCAAATTACAGAAAGGCCATCCTCCATAGACTCCATTTTATCCAAATAATCCAAATTTTTAAAAATGATTTCCTTTTTCTGTGTAATAATAAAACAGTAGCTTGTACTTGATCCAAACTAAGATATAATGAATCCTTATTGGAACCAAAACCAGCCTATTGGGTTTAAATAGTAGACTTGAGGTATGAAGATCCAAATTATGGAAAGATTCCTTATCCAGAAAACCACAGGTCCCATACCTGTACTTACACCTTCTCCTTGCCTGTCATCCACAACCCTGCCTTATTTTAATTTGCTGAGTCCAGGCAACCCCAAGATCACTGGAATGGAACAAGAAAGGGTGGACTTTGGTTTTAATTAGTAAAGTGCATGCACTTCAGAGTGATCTAGTAGGAGTTTCAGGTGGTTCCCCCTAAAGCAACAATTCACAGAATACACCATAGAGCTTAACCACATGCAAATTGCACACTAACAAACAGCAGGGCAATATATTTTGTTGGACACATGCATGCGCTACACATATTCAGTCCAGTCTGGAGCATTTGTGTCCAAAGAACATAAAAGAACATAAAATTAAACCTTATTATAACTTTGAAAACAGCTATGTCAGGGGTCTCATTGCAAAATTGGTGACTGATTGTTTGTAACTTATTCTGATGCTCCATCTATCCCCCAAATCATTCTCATGCCAAACTTCCATGCATTGTTACAGCTACCTTATTGGCTACTGTAAGTCACTCGATAATCATCTGCCTCCTTGTTTCCACATGTCTACCTATCAAGACATCCTATAGGTGGCCATACATGGGCAGATTCACACGGTTGGATAGGTTGCCAAATGAGTGGATATGCCCAACAGGGCCCAACATTCAGATCACAACACCAGGAATGCAGACGGTCAAATATCTGGCCAAAAATTGGGCAGGTTTAAAAACCCAGTCGGATTGAGGACCGCAACGGTTTGCGGTCCTCGATCTGACAGGATTTTCAAACCTGCCCAATCAACATCTGGCTGATTTTTGGCCAGATATCAGTCAAAGAAGCCCGTTTGACCTTCACATGCAATAGAGTACTTATCTGGCATCTGGAAGTATACATTCTGTAGGGGACAATGCTACTTAAATAGCAGAATGGGATCATGGGACAAGTGGTGTTGTCCTGTGTGGATGCACAGACTGATCATCCGAAACTCTCTTCTCCAGTTCTGTAAAAATCCTTCCTCTGCCTGTGTCCCTTTTGCAAAGCTCTTATCTGTCCAACTGGGCTTCCCTTACTTCTCCCCTAGATATTACAATGGGGTTAGATAATTAAAAGGGCATGGCAGCCTCTCCTGATTCTCTTCTGCACACAGAAAGCTGATGTGTTTGTCCTGGGGATCACATGGGGAATCCCCAGGGAACTCTTACTGAGCTTAATACTTTGGTATTGCTCATGGTTTTCATAGTGCAGGGACATTGCATGGAAGCCTCCTTAGATGCAGGACAAGGATCCAGCATCTCTAGTTTTGTAGAGTGTAACCCTTTTGGTTTAGTTTCATTCTACACAGTTTGCCATTTACAATGCAGTTTAATTAGATTCAGTCCATAATATAAGAATATGTCTAGGTTCTAGAGCACCATCATAAAGCTCCTTAGATATTGCAGTTCTGCCCTTGTCTAATTATTGGCAAAAAGGGGCTACAGAACTTGAACTTCTCTACTAAGCTCTCAGACAGCTCTTGGGCTCACCTATCATAGTGTTTACTAGGCTCCTCCATCCTGTTTAATGCAATAGACGACTTTTGAGAAAGAAAACCACTTCAAAAACAGAGAATTACAGAAAATCACATGGTTTCTCTTAGCATCGCTGGTATATTTTTTTTTAATCTTTGCAGTAACCAGCGAGTACGCTGAGCTCCTGAAAAGCATCTGTCTGATCTTCAGATCAAAGGAACATTTTTTTTCTGAAGAGAAAAACACAGAATCTATATATGCAAATATAATCACTACCAAGTAATATGCAGGGAATGTCCCTATGCAAAAAAAAAGTCTGCTGAGGATAGATGATGAGTAAAAATGATCTGAAAATTGAACACCTTGGTGCATGCTGACTGAAGTTCACAAGCACTCATGTGAAAAGAAAGCTGTTCGGGTTCTTACTGATGTTCTATACTGAAAACCAAGATGAGATTTTTCTCCTGCTGATCTCCTAAAGCTGACCATGCAATGGACAGCATAAGCAGCCAACGTGGCACCTCCAAACTAAGTTGGCAGTTGTTAGCTATTTTATGGAACCTGTCTGATGGCCTGCCCAACCAATATCTGGCTGAACATTTTACACTGATAAGGATTAGTACCTAGAAAAGTAACTTTCCCTCTGCTCCACCCTAGGGCTTCCTACTACTGAATTCCAGATGCCTTTTACTAGATTTGTACAATAATACTGACATTGTACTGTAGTAATCTGCAAGCTGTAGTCATCCCATTTTATTTTTTGTTCGGACAGATATATTCAGGGCTCTTCAAGAGGTTGTTCTATACTGAAAGCTAAGATGGAATTATTCTCCTGCTAATATCCTAAAGCTGGCCATACAAGGGCCAAAATAAGCAACCACTTTTTCTCCTCCAGACTAAGTTGGAAGTTTGTTGGCTGTTGTATGTGACCAGTATCTGGCTGAAAATCTTACATGTATCTATTGGACATCTTGGAATGTATTTATGGGTGAGGACCACAGCAGCCCCTTGATGCAGTCCTCTACCGATGGGTCTGCACAGAACTACTTTTGACCTGATCTTTAGTCCAGGGGAAAAATTATAAGATCAGGTTGGTTTGGCCCAGAACGTTCTTTACACGTATACTTATCTTTACACACTGTCCCACACCTTCCCTTGACACCATCTTGCCCTACTATGTATACTTTCCTACAGTTGCAGCCCCTTCCACTGTGCCATTTTGCTTTATTACAATGCCCAAGATATTCACAATTTTGAAGTTAACAAAAGCTGGATAATGGGCTCCTTTATACTACTGGGTGTAGTGCTAGTGCAATTTAGTTCAGGCTTTCCACTATTGTATCTCATCATTGGTAGGTCACCTGCACACACTGATAATGATAGAATTACTCTTTACAAGTACATTAGAGGGCATTATAGACAGCTAGAGGAAGATCTATTTTTCTATTCAAATTGATAACTTTCAGAACCTGCATTTGAAGCAACGTAGGTGGTTCTTCACAGTGAGGACAGTGAGGTTGTGGAATGTCCTGCTGGGTGATGTTGTGATGCTGATTCTGTTAATGCCTTTAGGGTTGTGACACAGGGCAGATTCGGGGAGATTTAGTCACCTGGCGACTATTTGCCTCTTATATTGGGCGACAATCTCCCCAAACTGCCTTTGCTTGTCTTCCTGTCCGCTATAATGAAAAGTCCGAAGTTGTCTCACGAGAAAACTTCGGGCAACTTCAGAAAATGAAGCACCGCGTGTGCTTTAGCGCAGGCGACTTTTCATTATAGCGGACGAGAAGACACGCAAAGGCAGTTCAGGCAGAGTGTCGCCCAGACGAAGAGGCGATTAGTCGCCCGTGTGTTTCAACCCTTAACAGTGGTTTGGATGATTTTTTGGACAAGCATAATAGCCAAGGCTATTGTGATACTAAACTCTACAATTAATATAGATATTGGTATATATATATATATATATATATATATATATATATATATATATATATATATATATATATATATATATATAGTTTATGTGAATGTAACTATGGAGGGGGTGCTCTGAGTTTCAATTGGAGGGGTTTGAACTTGATGAACTTTGGTCTATTTTCAATCCAACTTAACTATGTAACAATGAGTGATTGAACAAAAGTTGCAATTTGCAGCACTTAGTCTAATACTATAATAATGTGTGCAATCTGAGTGAAAGATCTCCAATATTGTTTCTTAAAAAAGCTCAATATTTTTCATCAATTCCTGTCTAAAGAATCACATTTTAAAGTTAAATCACCTGCACCAATGTGCTGCTAAATAGTGCTTTAAAGGCATCTTGGTCCTGAGAAGCATTCACCTGTTGTTCTATTGTTTGGTCATTTAAAAGGTTTATTTTACATTTTATTGGTCACCTGTGTTTTGTAAGGATATACAGTATATCAGGTATAAGTTACAGTGATACAGTACACCAGAGCCATGAATAATCTGTAAATGCACTTGGTGTTGTCACAAATTACTTACTGACATTTGAGCATTATAAAATGTAATGTACCCCCTACTGTAAAATATGAGAATATTAGATGTCAGCTCAGCGTTCCAGGATATGTATAAATACAGCCAAGATGCAGCCTTGTGCCTTTATCAGCCCCTGGACCTCCTCTGTGACTAATTTCCATATAATATAAACAAAGAGCAATAATAACCTTTACAAAAATATATGCATAAACAATGCTTAGTGATGTTATCAGTAAAACTGGTATTTCATAAGAAGTAATATGTCCCCCTGAAGCTTTGTGCCCTTATAAGGTCATGCATGTTTTGGGGACTGCACATGTCCTTATAATTCATAATGGAGGTACACTATTCCCTGTATATTCTTCACTACAGTATACATTATCCCTAATATTGCATGAGTGATACTCAGACGTTCCTGAGCATTAGACATCAGCTTGTAGCCTTTGTCTTAATATGGAAATGGACCTCCGTATTTCTTATATTTCTGTATAACTCAGGCTGCAGCCTTGTGCCTTTATGAGGTCACATAATGCCTTTAGTAATTTCCTAATATCCTTTATAATTTACAATAGGGGGTACAATTCCCCTTATAATATGTGAATGATACTCGGATTTCCCTGTATAACTCAGGCTTAGGGCTTGTGCCTTTATATGGTCACAGAACTCCTCAGTGACTTCTAATAGTCTTATCATGTATAGTAGGGGGTAGGTTATCCCTTATAATACATATGTGATACTCAGAGTCCCTGTATAACTCAACCTGCAGCCTTGTGCCTTTATATGGTCCCAGAACTCCTCAGTGACTTCTAATAGTCTTATCATGTATAGTAGGGGGTACATTATGCCTTATAATACATATGTGAAACTCAGAGTTCCCTGTATAACTCAACCTGCAGCCTTGTGCCTTTATATGGTCACAGAACCCCTCGGTGACTTCTAATATCCTTATCATTTACAGTAGGGGGTACATTTATCCCTTATAATACATAAGTGATACTCAGTGTTCCCTGTATAACTCAGCCTGCAGCCTTGTGCCTTTATATGGTCACAGAACCCATCAGTGACTTATAATATGCTTATAATTTACAGTAGGGGTACATTATCCTATATAATACGCAAGTGATACTCAGCTAGGCATATATATTTAGTAGCCAGCACAGACTAGTTATATCTTCATAGGTCCAGGTCTGTTAGTAGCCATTTATTCCTGGAACAACATAACTCCGTTCCAAATTAAAATACTTTATAAAGCCACTGGCACAGAACACAATATCCAGCAGTGCATCAAGCCAAGTCCCTATATTGAACTCAATTGTTACCGAATATCAGGTAGAACACCCAGAAACTTTACTAATCAAACCACACACCCAGAATCTGCACAGACTGGTCTGCACTTAAGGAAGTTGCATTGTTCCGGCAGTGCACATGGAGGGGGTGAATGTATGACTAAGTGCATTTATCAGGCTTTGCCCCTTGACACTGCACTGATAAAGATATGCAACTTTCCGTTTGCTTCCTACTACCGGATTCCAGCTGCCTTTGATCAGATTTGTACAGTCGTACTGACACTTTCCTGTAGTAACCTGCAAGGTGTGATCATCGCCCCTTTTAATTTTTTAGTTCAGTATTTTATAGTGAGTTCAGTTACCCTTTTATATATTCGATCATATACATTCAGACAAGATGAACATTGTTAATAAACTACGGGATGGGCGAATTTCTTCGCCTTGTTTCGCCGCGGAATTAACGCCCATAGACTTATATGGCGTCAAAAAAAAAATGCAAGTCAAAAAAATGTTGTCGCCCATAGACTTTAATTTGCGTCGGCAAAGTTTCGCCAGCGACTCATTTTTGGCGAAACTAAGCGGGTCAGATTCGCCCATCCCTACGCCCCATGCCAAATGCCTTGTTCCCTCAACAAGGTCACTTGTTGATAGAAAAGTGAAAGCAATAACCTGATTATCACGTTGGATCTCGGCCATATATAATTTAACTATATTTTCTGGGCCATTAGCTTATTGGGGAAATTTTACCGTACCCGTTTGGTAACCCGAATACCAGGTAACCAAGGCTGGATATTGTTAGTGATCAACATGAGTCATGTAAGATAAACAGAGGTAATTATTTGCTCATTTAATCATGTTTAATAAATAAGGGAATGTTGCCATATCTGACAGACAATGAATAACTGTATTTTTGTAAGTTGACAAGTAATAAATTTTGCGTCACAATCTGATGGTACTGGGGTTGGCATTTCAGTACAAATAGTGTATGTAAAGCGAGTAACTGCCTCAAAAATTCCCTCTGTAATAGAAATCAACTTGTGTGATGTTGTTGCCTTGTGTATTAATGGACTTCTTCTGGGATGTTACGTGTGTTAATGAGATGGGGAAATCTTACTAGTAGTAGTGTATGCAGTTTTGCTGTTCCCACTATTTACTGCATACTTCTTGTTGGCGGATTGGACTAATTGTGGTTATGTAAACATAAATAGTACAAGTATGGGAGCCGTTATCTTTAAAGTTGTTATCCAGAAATTTCCAAATCACTAGAAGGTTATCTCCCATAGACTCCATTATAATCAATTAATTTAAATTTTTTAAAAATGATTCCCTTTTTCACTGTAATAGGTAAACAGTGCCTTGTACTGGATCCCGAGTAAGACATAATTAATCCTTATCGACGGCAAACAATCATTTTGGGATTAATTAATGTTTAAATGATTTTTTAGTAGACTTAAAGGAGAATGAAAGTCTTTTTGCACTTGGGCATCCCCAAGTGATTGTATCTACTTACGTGAAACCCCAGGCCAGTGCTCCTATCAGCAGAAAACTGCACCAGCCCGGGGTTATACCAGTGAGCACCACGGAGCGATGCTCTTCCGTCTTCCTCTTTCTTTGTGCGGCTGTGCATGCGCAGTAGAACTAAGTAGGCAATTTTTTAGTTAAAGTTTGGCTTTTCGCTCTACTGCGCATGCACAGCCTCGCAAAGAAAGAGGAAGACGGAAGAGCATCGCTCCGTGGTGCTCACTGGTATAACCCCGGGCTGGTGCAGTTTTCTGTTGATAGGAGCACCGGCCCGAGGGAGACGTATTTATCATTTTATTCAACTGTACAGCCCGCCATATCTATTTGACCATATCTATTTGAGAGGTCCTCTGGTGGGCCCAAGGTTGGCAAGTTCAACACACTGGAAATGAGAGGCGACACAGAGCTGTTAATGATCATTTATTGAATTTCAACAATCAAACTTCATTATATCACAATAAAAAGATTTTCTACTTGCAACCCACTATCTCTTTTCCAAAAATGGTTGTACCCTAGATGGATGACTCTGATTGCTACCCCTAGTTCCAGCCCTGCATTGAGGAGACTTTATGTGTATATATATATATATATTGTTTGCATGTGGTGCCCGCCACTAGGTTCAGTGCATAGGGCTTGTGGGCAGGGCCGCCATTAGAAATCACGGGGCCCCGTACAACAAAATTTTTGGGGAAGGGACCCACCACAGATCCCGCCCACGCCACATTTCACCACACAGACATCAGCGCTAAAAAAGGTAACCCCCCCCATACACACAAGTTATAAAAAGCTATTGATGGTCAGTAGTAAGTAGCAAGTAAAAAAATAACTTTGGTGCCTGGGCCCCCCATAAAAGTTTTTTTTTAAAAAAATTGCTGGTTAGGGCCCCCCTACAAGTTAAAAAAAAATAATTGGTGACCAGGCCCCCCCTATAAAAAATTTGGGTCCCCAAAGAATATTTTTTTTAAAAAGACTTTGGCGCCAGGGCCCCCTTACAAGTTAAATAAATTGGGGCCCCATAAAATATTTTTTTTTAAAAAAAAATGGGACAGGGGCCTATAGAGTATTAAAATAAAACATTGGTGGCCAGGGGATTAAAAAAAAAAAACACATTGGTGTCAGTAGAATTGAACCTGTGGCTTCAGTACTTCAGTTATAACTGTTTTCGTGACATTGGGTCTTTTCACCGCTTCAGGACTTCCGTGTCGGCTCCTTTCATGACTTCGGGTCTTTCCGCCGCTTCAGGACTTTGTCTGTTCGGCACTTCCGCATTCGGTTGTTCGGGACTTAGATCGAGTGGCACAGCTTCGGAGCTGGCAAGGGGGGCCCGGCTCTTCGAAAAATGCAGCCCTGCCAGGCCCCCCTTCAGGCCTGGGCCCGGGACACTTGTCCCCCCTGTCCCCCCCTGATGGCAGCCCTGCTTGTGGGTGCAAGACAGCTTTAGGGTGTGAGCATCTCTGTGCCTCTATCTTGCCCACACTTGTATAGTGCTGCCAAACTTAAGCATTTCTGTATTGTGAATGCAGGTCTCTGGGCTCCATTTTGGGGTACAAAGACCTGCAGAATTATATACAATAATAATAATATGCAAAGTGTAAAAGAGACGGCAGATATCACTGATTTTCAATACTTTGCATACTATCATGCACTTGGGAACTGACCCCTATAAATATGATTAGATCCATGCAGCTTGTTATGACTGTGAGCGCTGTTGAAGCTAGATCTAAGCAATACTGCATTCCTTAATTTCCATAGAAATAAACATTTGCAGAGAAAAATGCTTCTGTCTGCACTCAGTATACAATATATACTGTTTAATGGTAAATAAAAACTGCTTTTTCCTTTGTGATTCTGGTTACTGCATTGATGAGTCTGGTTTCTGGGTGTTGACTGCGGGGGATTCCTGGGGCTGAAATTTATACATAGTAATAGCTGACTGGAAATGTATGGGGTGCTTTAAAAATTCAGGTAGTTTCCAGCGCTGGCATGGCTCCCCATCCTTTCCCACGATAAACAGGGGTCAGAGTCTGTAAGAGCTCTTGCTTCTTAGACTGATGTAGATCTTCTTACTGATTATGCTCTTGTGTTATTCCTTGTCCCAGTATAAGAAAACTGGGGAAATTGCATTTGCTGCAATGTGGATGATGTTATTGCAAGCATTTTGTAACTGGTCTGTATTTCACCTTTAAGGGTTTATTTGCAAAGCAAGAGCAAGGTGCAGAATTCCATGGAACGTGGCCTATATAACTTAGCTTGCAGCCTTGTGCCTTTATACGGTCTCATAGTCCCTCAGTGACTTCTAATATCCTTATATTTTACAGTAGGAGGTACATTATCCCTTACAATAAACAACTGATACTCAGAAATCCCTGTAGAACCTCGCATTAATTTCAAATATCCATATATTTTACAGTAGGAGGTACATTATCCCTTATAATACATGAGTGATACTCAGAATTCCCTGTAAAACTCAACCTGCAGCCTTGTGCTTTCACATAACCCACCAGTAACTTCTAATATCCTTATAATTTACAGTAGGGGGTACACTATCCCTTATAATACAAGTGATACTCAGAGTTCCCTGTATAACTCTGCCTGCCGCTTTGTGCCTTTATATAGCCACAGAAACCGTCAATGACTTCTAATATCCTTATCATTAATAGTAGGGGGTACATTATCCCTTTTAATACATGAGTTATACTCAAAGTTCCCTGTATAACTCAGCCTGTATCCTTGTGCCTTTACATGGTCACAGAACCAATCAGTGTCTTTTAATATCCTTATAATTTACAGTAGGGGGTAGATTATTCCTTATAATACATGAGTGAAACTCAGAGTTCCCTGTATAACTCAGCCTGCAGCCTTGTGCCTTTATAAGGTCACAGAACCCCTCGGTGTCTTTTAATATCCTTATCATTTACAGTCGGGGGTACATTATGCCTTATAATACATGAGTGATACTTACTCAGAGTTCCCTGTATAACTCAGCCTGCAGCCTTGTGCCTTTATACAGTGACAGAACCCCTCAGTGACTTCTCATATCCTTATCCTATAGTAGGGGGCACATTATCCCTTATAATACATAAGTGATACTCAGAGTTCCCTGTATAACTCAGCCTTCAGCCTTGTTCCTTTATATGTCACAGAACCCCTCAGTAAGATGAATATCTTTATAATTTACAGCAGGGGATAAGTTGTTTCCTATATAAATGCTAATTTGACTAGTCTATTTGCAGAAAGATGTTTGCATGATATGCGTTGGTTACACCTGTTATTTAAACATGAATTAAACATTAACAGTTATTGATTTTCACGTTTGTCTACATCACCTTGCACCGGCAATGTACACATTCGGAATCAAAACGATACCCCTCTTTGCTAGTGTTTGTCTCCCATTTCTTTGAATGTGGGGGATGGCTTATTATGTGCCGAAAACATTAACTACTTAATTTATACACAGGAGTAGGGACCGCTATCAATCACAGTTATGGGACGTTGTTCTATGTCAGGCTATGCATAATGTCCCTATGCAAGAAATATATCTATTTCATATGTATCAATTTGACAATAGTGAGAGAGGAAGTCTCATTCAAAATGCTGCTCTGACACTATTGCAGAATACATTCATTTTTAGTGGCTTCTGAGATTTGTCCAGTTTTAAAGTCTTTTACAATTATCTTGTAGAGTGTCAGCAACCCTGACTGGTTGTAATGTGCGTATAGTTACTTCGTTACTTTCACCTATGGTCTAACTGTGAAAGAGAACTGCTGGTATTAGCAGTCTAAAACTCCTAATAACCACAGAAAATTCATGTGAGCCGCAAAAGTGTTCTATTTGGGTTTAGATCCTCCAGTTATCAGAAGGTATGGAGGGGTGGGCAACTAATAAAAAAATGATCTTTCCACCTCATTGCAGTGTGTGAATGAGTATGCTCTGCGCATGTCTTACAAATAATATGTCCTTGCTTTTCAACAGGTGCTTCATATTTACCCTCATCGTTACCCCTTTACGCTGCCCCTGCCCCTCCATTACTCAACTCGCCCCTTCTAGGAATTGTTCCTACCCAGCACCCAAAGTTGCTCCATGCAGACACACAGCTCCAGGCTGACATTGCTGCCGCCACATGGCCGGATGAGGATGGAGACACGTAAGTAGCCAACAACCACAGCTACCCACAATTCCCCTGCAACTGTGCCCTCTGTCTGAATTAGAGTTTTTTTATTACGTTATTACGTCCAAGGCCCTTCCTTCATATATGCTACTGTCTTGCAGGCCTTTGTCTCCTGTACAGTATTACTTTGTGTCTCCTGATTTATATTTTCATATAAAATAATATATAACTGATTTATAGCACAACACACCTGGCGAGTTATTTACTAAACTCAGAATTTATCTCATATTTTATTAAAAAACCACAACCAAACTCGCATGCCTGATTTGACCTTATTCATTAATGAAAAAACTCAAATTAATCAGGAAAAACACAGATAAAATCGAGCAAAAAACCCTGAATCGCTTGACTTTGTTTGGGTTTTTGCCTGCAAAGCCCAAATATTTTGGATTTTCAGGCTAAACCCAGCGCAAACCATGACATCTTCAAATTGGGATAGGTAACTCTCCCATTGACTTATACAGGACCTCGACAGGTCTGAGATGACAGATTTTCGGATTCAGGCTTTTTGCAGCATAATAAATCTTGAAATCTTTTCCATGAAAAAGTCAGATAAATTCGAGGTTTAGTAAATATCCCCTTTAGACTTTGGGCTGTTTAGTTATAGAACAAAATGGGATTTGAATACCCAAGATTGGGCATATGGTGAAGTTTCCTTTCGGAGGATGTCATGGGGTCACTTACTTTGATGTTCAGACTTGGTAGCCAGAAATTATGATCCGACTCCAACCTGTATGTTTTTTTATTCTACTTTATATATTTATCTACTTTTTTTAAGCTACTGTGTAACTATGCGGCGTTAACAGGAATCAGTTTGGATTACTGGTATGGGACCTGTTATCCAGAAAACGCAGGACCTGGAATTTTCTGGATAAAGGATCTTTCTGTAATTTGGATCTTCGTACCTTAAGTCTACTAGTAAATCATGTAAACATTAAATAAACACAATAAACTGGTTTTGCTTCCAATAAGGATTAATTATATATTAGTTGTGATCAAGTACAAGCTACTGTTACAGTGCTGAGAGTTATGGTTCAGTAGCATCTGGAAGGCAACAGTATCCTCCCAGTAACCAACAAGGCAAGTCTCCTCATCATTGCTTCAGTATCTAAGGCTCCAAGGATGGATTTCTGACGAGTAACCCCTGACCTCTGGTATCGGGTAGCCGCCTGGTTACGGGAATAGAGAAAAGGGAAAAAGCATAGAAAACACCTAGCTGGCAGCTAAGAAACCACACAAAGCCCCCATTCTAAGCCCTCTCCTCACCATCATCTTGCTGAGACCACAAACTTCCTGCTCCCTTAATACTTCCCCACTCACCACAGGCTTCCTCCTCCTCATCTACACCATTTCCATCTTAGACCACAGGATTTCCCCTAATCTTCCCTTGTCACACACTTTCCTCCCCCTGCCTCCAGACCCGTACATCCACCCAGGGATGTCTCTGGTGTTGACAGGGCCTGAGGCAAACTTGGTAAGACCCTAGTAACATAGTAACATACATAGTAAGTTGGGTTGAAAAAAGACACATCCATCAAGTCCAACAAGTTCAACCTTTTAACTCTATTTTAACCTTCCTAACTGCCAGTTGATCCAGAGAAAGGCAAAAAAAAAAACATCTGAAGCCTCTCCAATTTGCCTCAGAGGGGGAAAAATCCCTTCCTGACTCCAAAATGGCAATTGGACTAGTCCCTGGATCAACTTGTACTATGAGCTATCTTCCATAACCCTGTATTCCTTCACTTGCTAAAAAACCATCCAACCCCTTCTTAAAGGAGAATTCAACCCTAATGTTAAAAAAAACCTACCCCACTACCCTACATAGACTCCACCTCCCCCCCAGCCTAAGTGTTACCTTCGACAAATGCTCCTAAGTATTTACTTAACCCTCCATGCAGATTCTGTCCAGCGGAGTTCACAGGCGCCATCTTCATCTATTCGGTAATGTTCGGGAAGTAAGTGCCGTATCTGCGCAAGCGCAGTTGGAGCAATTTTCTGTTTCACAACAACTGAACTCATGAAAATTGCAAAAACGCCAGTCTCATTCCGAAGTTTACCAAAGCAGCTGAAGATGGTGCCCGTGAACTCAGCTGGACTGAATCTGCACGGAGGGGTAAGTAAAGACTTAGGGGCATTTGCCCGGGGTAACACAATCTTCGGGGGAGGAGGGAAGGGGGTCTATGTAGGGTAAGGGGGTAGGGTTTTTTTTAAATTTAGGGTTTAGTTCTCCTTTAAATCTATTCAGGGAGAGAATTCTACATCTTCACAGCTCTCACTGTAAAAAACCCCATCCCAATATTTAGGCGGAACTTCCTTTCTTCTCTGAATGGGTGACCTTGATACTTATAAAGTAGAAATAGAAAATGCTCTTCACCAACAGCTCAGCTGTGGAAGGTGGAGCAATGTGTTACCCATGACCATTATTTTTATACCACCCAAAAAACTATACATGCACCTTCTATTAACTCAACTGCAACTTGTGAGTGGGTATATAAGTGGTGGTGGCATGACAGGCCAGATCAGGTATGGGTTGGGTCCTGGTGGGTTAGTGCCTGATGGAGGTCGCATATTTGAGTGCATCCATAACACCGTTAAAGTTTATTTAGAGGTCAACTTCCCCTTTAAAATTAATCTCCACAGTCAGATTCTTTTTTTGTCCTTCTAAAGGGATTCAATAGCCTTGGCTTGAAATATCCCTTTAGAATTACTCTAGAGTTGTACTGTTGTTTTGAATCAATTCTACAGTATATTATACCTGTCTCCATTTAAGGCTTTTGGGGAAAAATTGCATATAGTGTGTTTATATGTGTAAAACATATTTAAACATAATAAGGATTTATTATATCTTAGTTAGGATCAATTACAAGGTACTGTTTTATTATTACAGAGAAAAAGGCAATCCTTTTTAGAAATATGAGTTATTTGATCAAAATGGAGTCTATGGGGCAAATTCACTAAGCGCCGAAAATGCGCTAGCGACGGCTTTGCTGCACTTTACTGCACTTTGCCAGGCGTAGTTTTGCCAGGGCTGCTCAAAGTCACTAAAATCCGAAGTTACGCCCATGGAGGCGAAAGGTAGCGAAGTTGTGCTAGTGTTAATTTAGTCAAGCAAACCGAAGTTACGCTAGCGATGCCTAATTTGCATATGGCGCCAAGTTAAAGTACAATGGACTTATATGTAGCAGCAAATACATTACACTACACAAGCCTGGGAAGCCTTCATAAAATAGAGTTGTTATTTTGTCCTATACATGTGCCCACTGTATAGTTTAGGTGCAAGAGGTAACATTCAGTAAAATGCGCAAGTTAGTGAATTTGCGTACTTACGTCCCTTCGCCATAGCGCAACTTCACCTGCCATAAGGGTGCGAAGTAGCGCTAGAGTAGGTCCACTTCGCTAGCGAATTTATGCCAGCACCCATAAGTAAATCCGCTAAGTGGGAAAATGATTTCACGCTGGCGAATTTTCCCTAGCGTTAGCCACTTTAGTAAATTTGCCCCTATGAGAGATGTCCTGCCCGTAATCCTATACATCTACAGCCAGGCAGAATAAAATGGAATAAATTAGCTCAAACCTGTGTCTCAAATACTCATCAAATGAATTAAAAAAAAAACACCTGTTGTAAGAGCCCTTACTCCCATGGCAACTTTGAAGCTGCAATAATAATTATAAATATGAATTTGCCAGATTTTAATAATATATTGCCATATAAAGAAGGCTAGCTAGAGGTATAAATATTAATTTGCAGGGGCACAATCAGGCCTTTATCAGTTGTCAGTAAATTATATGGTTTAACAAAGACATCACTTTCTAGCAGCTGCTGATGACTCTCACGGCATCGTGAACCCCGTCACATTTCTTTGTTATCGTTGCTGCTGTCCACCGCACACTTCATCTGCTTTCCCCTCCCTTCCCCCCAAACCCCATTAAGTTTCATTTTATAGTAAGTGGCATTTCTGTGAAATCCCTTTAACTTCCTAAAAATGACGCAGATCTAACCCTCCCCTCCCCTTAGCTGTTTCTTTTTTAGCGGATGTTACATCTGTGTGGTACAGACAGGTCTCCATGTCCCCTGCATGCTATTTATTGTTATTACAACCTGGAGACTTACTGTATATCATCTGATCCTTGATACAGAACCGTATTGGCCAAAATTATTAATATTCATAATAATAATACAGGTGTGGGATCAGTTATCCGGAAAGCTCCAATTAATGGGAAGACAATCTCCCATAGACCATATTTTATTAAAAAAATCCAGTTTTATTAAATTAATCCAGTATTTCCTTTTTCTCTGTAATAATAAAACAGTACAGGTATGGGATCCGTTATCCGGAAACCCGTTATCCAGAAAGCTCCGAATTACTGAAAGGCAGTCTCCCATAGACTCCATTATAATCAAATAATCCAACTTTTAAAAAATGATTTGCTTTTTCTCTGTAATAATAAAACATTACCTTTTACTTGATCCAAACTAAGATATAATTAATGGATTAATTAATTAACGGAAAGATCCGTTATCCGGAAAGCCCCAGGTCCCGAGAATTCTGGATAACAGGTCCAATACCTGTACTTTGTACTTGATCCCAGCTATGATATAATTAATCCTTATTGGAAGCAAAACCAGCCTATTGTTTTTTTTTAAGGTTTACATGATTTTCTGGTAGACTTAAGGTATGAAGATCCAAATTACAGAAAGATCCATTATCTGGAAAACCCCAGATCCCGAGCATTCTGGATAACAGATCCCATACTTGTAATAGCAATAATAATGAATATATATTTAAATATAAAATTATGTTTATTTATAAAGCAACAACCATAATACGCTGCAATGATTTACTTGAACCAAATATAGGTATTTATCGATGACCATCCTTGGGGTTCCAACTGCTTTGCCAAGAATACAGTAATGAATCAGATGGTTCCCTTGTTCTAATGGACTTTATATTTATGGAGATTTTGAGCACCAGAAATGATGGTCTGATAAAATCACAAGTTTTCTGAAATAGTAGTGATAGGGGACTCAGCATTAAAGGTGGCCTTGAGGGGAAGCACCATGGCAGAAAGTTGAAATTGGAGAACTTTTGTCAGTTGTTGTTATTCCTAGATGTTGCCAACCTGCCTGCCTCTTAGGGTAGATTAGGGTAGAAATGCTATGCCTTGTGTTTCGGGGTGCCACACCAACTCCAAGCTTAGCTTCTCAGCAAGAGTACATCTAGCATGTGCAGTATCACTGGCACTCAAAATATGCCCTGACATGATAAAAACATAGGGAGGTACTTTGGCCAGCTTTGTTCAATTATAGAGCTGCTGAACTTGATATGTTAAGTTCTATATTTAAAATACAACATTTATTTACACATCCTTTTTTTTACTTTAGTTCTTCTTTAAGCTAAACTTGTTTGTATTCTCTCCATACTGATGGATATTAGGGTAGTTATGTGGGTTCTCCAAGAAGGTTTTAGTTAGGCTCATATCACATGGCTGAGGGCACCTGGGAAACTAATGTCTAGCCCCATGTCAGATTTCAAAATTAAATATAAAAACGGATTTCAGTACAGAATTCTGCTGGAGCAGCACTATTAAGTGTATTTTGGAAAAAACGATTTTCCTGTGACAGAATCCCTCTAATATCTACAACTCTGCATTGTAAATCCAGTGTGTAAACCCCAGTAAGTGCAAGAGGGTGCAGTTGCAAATTAAAATAGTAATAACCCAAATTGAGGTAATAATTTCCTTCTGTGATCATCCCCTTTTTGTCCACAGCCACATTGTTATTTTATTTCCTTGACCAATTGTCCTCATCCCTTTGTTACATGAATCTCCACCTTCACCTTCTTGTTTTCTGTTCCTGCTAGAGCTTTCCTATTTCTTCATGTTGGCTCCCACCATATTTCCTTTCCATCTCACATTTCTCCTCTGTGCTTGTTGATTCTTCCTTAAGTTATTGTAAATTAGATATCAGGCCCGGCTGTGATTACGGAACAGGTTTGCCACTTTTGTTCCAAATTGTTTTCTATCTGTGACTCTTAATTTTTTCTTCTGTTTCTATATTTTCTTATCCTACATCTCCTTTTTGCCTCTTTCCCATTGCCTCATTCTCCCCACAACGTCACTTCTTCATTTTTGGTTAAAGGACCTAAACCCTCCATAATACTGTCCTTCAGTGCCTCCTAGTTTTCTAAAGAAAACAAACAAAAGATTATTTACTGATAACTTACGAATGAGAATGCTGATTACTAGCACTGCGTTACATACAAAGATTATTGTTTCATTTTAGCATTATTATATTACAGTGGAATCAAATATCAGGAGGGAGGACATACAGCTGTTTTGTTGTTCTGTGATAGAAAAACTATATTTAAAGGTTCCAGCTCCAGTTGCAGGAACAAAGAACAGAGAGCCGCATTACTCAGATATGGTGGGATACTCATTGGAGGATTCTTTTGCATTTTAATGGTGTTGTTGACCCTGGGAAGCTTAGTAAAAGTTTAATTTAGCACTGTTGCAACCAAAATGTTGCAAGACTAAAAGTTCCAGTATGCTCTAACCTTTAATAATATGTAAAGTATGCTGGTATTTATAGTGCAGGGTACCAAAACTCTCTCTCTCTATCTCTGCCATCTGTCTGTTGCCTTCAACTGGTCTCTTATCCATTGTCTCACTATTTCAATCGGCTGCTATGTGACAGCCGTTTACTTCATAGTCTTCTTACATGTCTCCCATAGTCCTGTCCTGCCAGTGGTTTCCAGACTTAATCCATAAATGGATGTCACACTGGGACCCTAGTTGCTGTCCCACAGTTTGGGAATTGCATATTTTCTCTTCTGTTTTTATTAAGTGCTATCTTTGACTCTTTCTTACTGTTGCATTTCTATCAGGCGAGACTACATATACAGTAGGGTTTGAGTTACCACTTAGCAGTGTTTTTCCTGGTGCTGTCACATTCATTACTGTCTGTCTAGGTTTCAGAATTATGAAACCCAGACCTAGACCACTCAATCCCCAAAGTCAACAACAGAGAAAAAGATTCTAGGCTAGAGTCAAGGAAACATCAAAATGACAAGAAAGTGTTATTTTAAAAAAAAAACATCATTCACCAAGAAAGACATCTCTTACAGGCACTACATTTAGAAGGAACAAATATGTTAGTTGTGTAGAAAGAAACGGCAAGGAGGTTGTGCAGGGTCTGAAAGGAAAGTTGGTTGTGTGGAAGGCCGAAGGCAAAGCGGTTGCTTGTCTAGAGGTCTGAAGGAAAGTGGTTGTGTGGACATCTAAAGGAAAGATGGCTGTATAGAAGGCTGAAGACATTGTGATTGGTTGTATGGAGAACTGAACGAAAGGTGGTTGTATGGAAGGCTGAAGGTAAAGTGGTTGGTTGTGTGGAGATCTGAAGCAAATTGATTATATGGAAGGCTGAAGGTAAAGTGGTTGTTTTTTTGTAGAGGTCTGAAGGGAAAGTGATTGTGTGGAGGACTGAAAGCAAAGGTGTTTGTATGGAAGGCTGAAGGGAAAGTAGTTAGTTGTGTGAAGAACTGGAGGAAATGTAATTGTGTGGAGGCCTAAAGGTAAGGTGGTTATGTAGAAGGCAGAAGATGGCTGTATGGTTGTTATGAGGAAGGCAGAAAATGCTTGTGTGAATGGCTGAAGCAAATAGCAATTGATCAAAGCAGTCATCATTTTTAGAAAACTGTGGACACAAACATCTTCCTCAGCATCCTACTAAGGGTTTATATAGTTGTTTTACATCCTGCTTTCCATCAGCTTTCACTGATTGTCACTGTAATTATGTTCCTGTCATCTTTAGATTTGAACGTTTTGGTTATTCTTCACGTCCATCACCCTCACTTTGTTCTTGCCCCGCAGAGCTCTGCACATTGCTGTGGTTCATGGAAACATTTTGGCTGCTCAGAGGGTGATTGCTCTCCTCCTCCATGGAGCAAGACATCTAGATATGCTTAATAATCTCAGGCAGGTAAGTAAGGAGGTGCCTTTATTATACTGTTTTACAGGTTATTTATATATGGGCACAGTAACAGTTGTGATGATGGAACATTGTAGTGTAGTAGTGATGGGCGAATAAATTCGGCAGGCATGGATTTGCGGCAAATTTTAGAATTTCGCCACCCGTGAACAAATGCTTAGAAAATTCCCTGCAACGAAAAAAATGTAAAAATAAAATTGACGCGCATAAAAATTATTCAGACGCCCAATTACATTAATACATTAATATATATAAAAATTGTCGATAGTCAAAAATATTTTGACGGCCATTGCATTTTGCAAATTTTTCACAATTTCACAAATTTGTGCGCTATTTCACAAATTTCTCAGCGAAGTGAAACGGGACAGATTCGTCCATCACTACACAAGATCATTAATAAGGTTGGGCACTGATGCTGGTCTGTCTTCCAATTCATCCCACATGTCTTCCTCCCAAAATCTAAAAACATACATGTACATGTACAGTAGCTTTATATGGCTGCTGATAACTGTCATGACTGTCGTGTTATTTAATGTGATGGGGGGCCTTAGATTGTAAGCTCCTCAGAAGCAGGGACAGATGAATGATGAGCAATCTCTTTAAAGCACTTTTGTACTTTTGGTACTTTTTGTACTGTAAAGAAATCATAACTCCTGATCTTGATATACTTGGAATGTTGTTCCTTCTTCCAGTGACAGTGCAGCCAGGGTATTGTGTAATTTCTCCATATGCTATTGCTCTACGTCATTGCTCCTTAGTGCTTAACCTCTGTGTATCCTGTAAACTCTCTGGAAGCTTCATATTAACCCCTAGTTGACTTGTACTGTATTGTCATGCAGAGTGAGCCCAAGGCACACAAGATTGGGAAGTGCTTACAATTTAACCCTCTAACTGCCAGCAGGGTGGAATCTACATTGCTTCTGCAGAGCAGGTGATGCAAGCAGGAGATGGTTGGCACATGGGCATTCAATAAAAATGCCCCTAGCTTGCATATTAGTCAGAATGTGTATGGTGCCGCTGGCAGGTTGTTCACTTTTGTGTATGATACAGAAAGTGATATTCTGAGACAATTTGCAGCTGGTTTTCATTTTTTATTTGTTGTTTTTTGAGTTATTTCGATTTTCATTCAGCAGCTCTTCAGTTTACAATGTGAGCAATCCAGGGGCTCGGGCCCAGATGACCCTAGCAACCATGCATTGATTTGAATAAGAACATGACATATGAAAAGGAGAGGGTCTGAATAGACACATACGTAATAAAAAGTAGCAATAACGATACATGTGTAGCCTTACAGAGCATGTGTTTTTAGATGGAGTCATTGACCCCCATTTGAAAGCTGGAATAAGTCAGAAGAAGGCAAATAATTAAAAAAAAGAACTATAAAAAGTAATGAAGACCAATTGAAAAGTTGCTTAGAATTGGCAATTCTGTAACATACTCAAAGTTATCTTAAAGGTGAAGTAACCTTTTAACAACTTTTTTGACAGCTCTACCAATACAAAGTGCATTAGCAGTACTAGGGCTAGGTGCAACCCTTTAGTGCATGGGCCCCTGATTTTGCAGTCTTTTGTGCTCTAGCTTTTTTACATATCCATTTATAAATGGGCCATTTGCTACTCTCTATTCACTGTTGTTTAAAATATAAGAGCTTATTGTCTGCTGCTGCCTGATAATTAACATGAAAAGTGCTCCACAATTTACCTTTTATAAAGTGACCCTCATAACAGATTTAATGTAGGCAGTGGCGTAATTAGATATTACTGGGCCCCACAGCAAATTATTTTTCAAGAACCCAAAATGTTTAGAGGTTGACTTGTTTTACCAATATTTATTGAAACTGTATATGAATTAGGGCCTCATGGGGCCCCTATACCTCCTGGGTCCCCCATGCAGCCGCATGGCCTGCTTCCTCTGTAGTTACTCCCCTAAATGTAGTTAAAGGGGAACACTACCCAAGTACTTGTTTTGTTTTGCATAGTGAGGTCAAATGAGGAAATACAGGGTTATGGACGATAGCTCATAGTGCAAGTTGATCCAGGCACTGGTTTGCTATTTTGGAGTCAGGAAGGAATTTTTTACCCCAAATTGGAGAGGTTTTAGATTGGGTTTTAACTAGTAATTAGGAAAGTTATAATAGAGTTAAAAGGTTGAACTTGATGGACGTATGTCTTTTTTCAACTTAACTTACTATATATGTTACAATGTATATATATGTCATTCTTAACAACTGTCCAGTACACATAAATTAAAGCATTCAATTGGTTTTAAAGTTATTTATGAATGTGATTTGTATAAGATTATTCAAATTACTGGTTTAGGGGGAGTTCCCTTTTAAAGGAGAACAAATGCCTCCCTCCTACCCCAGGTTCCTTCAATGGTCACCCATTCATAAGTGGACCTATCTGTTTACCTGCTTTAATTATGCAGCATAGTGTAGTTGGGTTGTCTGGCGTCGTGTCACATTGCTTTGAGCCCTCTTCGGTGTGATTGCTAACACAAAGCATGCACAGCGGAGGCCATGTCCAGATCAGCTTCAAAAGTACAAGCTCCTGTGACAAGCTGTACAGAAAAGGACCCAAAGTGGTGCAAAATGGTGTCTGCCAACCCTATTGTGAAACTGATACACAGAGAAGTCCACTTCTGATGGGTGGTACAGAGAGGGAGCGGGGAAGGTGGGAGTGTTCAAGAGAGTCAGAGGTAGGAGGGAAGGCTTAGTTCCCCTTTAAGCCACATCCAGCACTGCCTCACTGCCAAGTGGAACTATTTTCCCATTGCTTAATTAAACTGTTACTGTAACTGACTCCTGCTCTCCTATATTATCAAAATTGTGTTACGTCTTTATTAAGACATGCTCTTGCTGGGAAATCATGTGGCGCCGGGGTTTCCCCTTTCTGTTCTCACTGCATTTCCTTCTAAGTCATTTTTCTCTAGAAGTAATAAAAAAAAAAGCCACCGCTGGCACACTCACAAGGATAATGTTAACAAGCACACGCCAAGTGACCATGCTCAGATAGAGATAAATTGATATCTTTAACCTAATCTTAGATTGGGATTTTTAAGTTTCGAGAAAAGGTGGAATATGATCATGTGGGACTGTAAATAAATTCGACATCCAGGAATTTAGAGCTTAGTGTCACACTGGGGACTTTGTCCATCAGGAGATCATCTAGTTTCTCCTTTATTTTGTTACTTGCTTCCACATTTTTCCTGTCCCACGAGTAATTTAGGGGTGACCATGCATGTAGTTGAGCCACTTTTAGCATGCCCTTTAGGCTAAGGCCACACTAGGCGATAGCGCCGCGATTTGACTCGCGGCGACTTTTCGCCGCGACTTTTCGTCGCGACTTTTAAGCAATCGCTGGGGAAACTTTTGCGCTGGCGTCTATGGGGAATCGCGTAAAATCGCCAGCGTAAAAACACACGCGGCGATCTTTTCTCTACTGTCGCTCGAAATTGCCTCGCTAGGCGATTTCGAGCGACAATAGAAAAAAGATCGCCGCGTGTGTTTTTACGCTGGCGATTTTACGCGATTCCCCATAGACGCCAGCGCAAAAGTTTCCCCAGCGATTGCGGCTTAAAAGTCGCCGCGAAAAGTCGCCGCGAGTCAAATCGCGGCGCTATCGCCTAGTGTGGCCTTAGCCTAAAGCTAGAGGTTTGGCTGGAGAATACAAACAAACAACTGAAGGGGAGCAGCACAGGTTTGACTTACGTGTACATGGTATCAATCTCTGACTGATTTTGTTTCCTTCCCCCAATCTCAGACCCCGCTTCACCTTGCGGTAATCACAGATCAGCCGGCCATGGTCTCGCTCCTCTTGGAACATGAAGCTACACCCCAGATTCCAGACCGCAATGGGCAGACCTGCGTTCACCTAGCCTGTGAATATGAGAGCATGAGGTGCCTGGAGATTCTATTGAGAAGGAGAAAATGGGACCTGGAAGCAACAAATTACCAGGGTATGAGGAAAAACGACCCATTTTAGAATCCATTTTCCAGATGAGCTGGCAGTTAGGGTTAGTTAGGACTTAGGGTTAGTCAAGTTCTTCTAAGCAAGAGTGACGTGTTTTCAGATGTTAGGCTGATGGAGTTCACTGAGAGGGTAAAAAATAGGACCAGGTTGCTTACAAATTACTAGGGTATGCGACAATCCAAAAAAATTCTGGAATCCTTTACTTGAAGAGCTGACTAATACTTTCCTCAACCTAACATTTTTCGTCGGATACCAGCAATTACTTCTACTGTCAATTAGGGCCTTAAATCCTGAGTAACCTGTTTTCAGATATTCCCAGAAATGAGTCTGAATTCTGGCACTGGCTTGGGCTAGATAGAGCTACTGTATAACCCTCTGGGGTTGTTACATTATACCTGTGATATTGGTCTTATAAGAAATACACTAATTATATGATTGTTAATTAGACAGTTCAAATATAGCACCAAATGGAAGATGGGCACTATTCTATACAGTGACGTAGCCCTTATAGGCAGGGAGTGAGAAAGTCAAATGTATGCTCCCTCCTAAGCTACAAATGGAAGTGTGCCTTCCATTTGTTTCCTAATTCAAAAGCCAGAGTGTCTCCTTTGTGAGAACATCTCATCTTTTCATTAGACCAATAGCAGGGGGGGGGGGGGGTTAACGCTTTTTCTTTCTTGGCTTCGCCTTTTCTACTGTTTGTGCTTGTTGTTGGGCACGTTACCGTTGGATTACTAGCCTTAGCAATGAGTTCTAGGGACTTTTTGTTCAGATCTGTGCTTCAGTTCTAGGAAACCTCTGTATTCCACCTACCTTATAAAGGTAACACAGACCTCTGCCTCTCACACAACTAACTTCATCTAAAGCAGATATAAATATTTATTTTAAATAGGTTTTTTTTCAATGTTGATGCTGTATACATGTGCATGTAGGTATTTGGCCCTTGGGCCCAAGTCACATTGTCACCAGAGCTAGAATTGCTAATTCACCAGTTACTGCACACTACAGGTATGGGACCTGTTATCTAGAATGCTTGGAACCTGGAGTTTCCTCGTAATTTGGATCTTTATACCTTAAGTCTACTATAAAATCTTTTAAACATTAAATAACCCCAATAGGCTTAGTTTGCCTCCAATACGGTTTAATTATATCTTAGTTTGGATCAAGTACATTGATTACAGATTTTTTTTTTTTTTTAATTATTAGATAAAATGTTGTCTATGGGAGGTGACCGTCTTCTAATTCAGAGCTTTCTGGATAACAGGTTTACAGATAAGGGGTCCCATTCCTTTACTACATGTTTTTGGCACTTTCCAATTTGACCTACATGCTGCTTTCTAAAGTTCAACTGTTTGTGCTCTCATAATGGAGTGAAAAGAGTTGCATTACCTACATTTACTGTTGCTTCATACAGAGAGAGTGGGTGGCAGATATAAGGTACAGGACTTAACACCTGACAAAGCTGCAATGTGCAATGTGCTATTGACCGTGGCACAAGGTGCAGAGCACAGATTCTACACTACATTAGCAGAGGCAAAAGTACTTTAAAAATGCATATTATTTAAAATACACAAACATGTCAGTGTATTATGCTCTTCTAAATATTAAAGGAATGTGCTTTAAAAAGTTTCAGGCTGATTTATTGGAAATTTCTGCAAAAACCATACTGGTCCCTATCTGTTCCACTTCCTGCTGCCTCCTTTCCCAGGCTGTGCAGGGGAGCTGACATCACTCAGTACACTGCACTGTAGTATAGGAGTCAATCAGTAGCTGGGCTGACCTAATAGGAAACTGAAGCCTGTGCTTGTGTGATTGAAGGGCTGTAATTGGCTGTCGCCCTCCTACTGTACTTCTGGCAGGGGAACATTAGGACACTACCCCCCTCATTTGAAACATAGACAGGTCAAAAAAAAAATGTTGACGCCCATAGAATGGGTGTCGGCGACATTTCACAGGAGGCGCATTTTTTGCAAAGCGAAACGGTTCAAATTCACCCATCCATATTAATGAGCCATTGGATATCTCTGTTAGTGACAGTTAAAGTAACCCAGAGCATAAAGCACCACTTTCAGTCTTTTATTCACTTGTGTTCAGCAGTCCAGTTTAAGATCTCATCCCCAAGCAGCTAATATAAGGAACCTGTCCAGAGCATTGGGGGCACCTGATGACGATGAGCAGCTCCTAAAACCTTAGATGCCATTTACAAATCCCCAGACAGAAGTGCAAGATCATTGTGGGCCCCCAGACAACACCCTTTAGTACAGAGAGCACTTCTGTCTGGGGTCTGGCTTTGCAGAAAGTGAAATGCAGGGTGCAAAGTGCAAATACATGGCACATTGCACCTGCTTTTTGTACTTTTCACCCTGCCTTCCAGGTTGAAAATAAATCCTATTATGATTATTTAACCAGTAGTAATCTGCAAATGTAAAATATGGGTATATTCTTTTGGAAGTAACCATAAATGTGTACGTGCAACTTCCACGGTGGAGAGTTTCTAGACTAAAGTGATCTGAAATCCAATGGTTTTTTTAAGTCGCCCAGCAACAAATCTCCTCTTTTGCAGGCGACTAATCTCCCCGTACTGCCTTCCCGTTGACTAAAATACGAATCGGCGGCGGGATCGATTCACAGTTCCGAAGTGAGGCAACTTCGGCGTCTTCGGAAATGCGTAGCGATCCCACCAGTGATTCGTATATTAGCCAGCGGGAAGGCAGTACAGGGAGATTAGCTGCCAGCAGAAAAGAAGATTTGTCGCTGGCCGACTAATCTCCCCATCGGCCACTATCCTAAGGCTCATGCCATTTGTAAACCTCTTAATACAAGTGATTGGGGGTGTCTAGTTACATTGATGACTGTGTTCTCCCTACACCAGCCCCATTTACCGTGAGCTTCAACAGGATTTATGAGCAGAATGATTCAGATACGAAAGCTCAGCAATACAAAGGAACAAATCCACTCCAATTTTTGTATGAAAACGGCAGTTAAGTTTGGTAAATAGAAAACATCCGAAGTGCATAAAATGTCATGGAAATTTTTGACACATGAACATTCTGTGAATCTACGTATCCAGTGGAACAACTAGATAATACTGGGCCCACAACAAATTATTTTTCAGGCCCCCAAAATGTATAGAGGTTTTACCAATATTTATTGAAATTGCTTATGATTTAGGGTCTCAGGGGCCCCTATACCTCCTGGGCCCCCCTGCAGCCGCAGCGTCTGCTTCCCCTGTAGTTGTGCCCCTGTATGTATACCAATCAAATACAAGAATATACAATGAAATTATTGAATCGTTTAAAAAAAAATGCAGATGTAAGAAGAGCAAATGGTAGAATTGTTCCTTCCCCCACACCTGGTCGGCCCATTCTCTAGATGTGTAGTAACATGCTGGGAAGGAAATGGGCGCACCATGCAATTAAGATCTCACTGACCTAGAAATGTCTGTGCTACAATGCATGTCCCAACTGGCTGCCAGAAAGCAAGGAGAAAAACAATGCTTCTTTTACAAAGGCTCAGACATACTGTCACTCCTTGTGGGAAATGCACCATAAAACATAGTTTTGCCCCTGTTACCAGTAATGCACAGATCAGGCTCACACAGGCCGCTCCTCCTGCAATTGCAACTAAATGCAGACGAGGCAAGACGTCTTTGCTGCAACGAGTATTGCACATCCAGCCCATATCATTGTGACATTTGTTTATTAACAGGTAAACATTCTGTCGTTGCAGAATACTTCCTTAATACAGGGCAAAAAGTCCACCTGGGCTGTTGTTAGTACTATTAAAAGAGTTTGTTCACCGTTGAGTTAAAGGAACAGTAACACCAAAAAATGTAAGTGTTTTAAATGGAAAGACAATAATGTTGCCCAGCACTGGTAAAACTGGTGTGTTTGCTTTAGAAAGACTACTATAGTTTATACAAACAAGCTGTTGTGTAGCCATGGGGGCAACCATTTAAGCACAGGATACACAGTAGATAACAGATTAGTTCTGAAGAATCCCATTGTATACTACAGAGCTTATCTGTTATCTGCGGTGTATCCTGTGCCTTTCTCATTTTTCAGCTTTGAATGGCTGCCCCCATGGCTACACAGCAGCTTGTTTATATAAACTATTGTAGAGTTTCTGAAGCAAATACACCAGTTGTACTAGTGCTACACAACAGTACATTATAATTTTATTACTTTAAAATAATTTTATTTGTATGTGTTACTGCTCCTTTAGCTCTTAGTATGATGTAGAGAGTGATGTTCTGAGACAATTTGCCATTGGTACTAATTTCTTTAATTATTTGTGGTTTTTGAGTACTACGTTATATATAGCAGCTCTCCAGTTTGCAATTTCAGCAATCCGGCTGCCAGGGTCGAAATTACCCTAGCAACTATGCAATGATTTGAATAAGAGGCTGGAATATGAATAGGAGAGAGATTAAATGGAAAGACGAATAATAAAAAGTAGCAATGATAATAAATTTGTAGCTTTACAGAGCATTTGTTTTTTAGATGGGGTCACTGACCCCCATTTGAAAGCTGGTCAGAGTAAGAAAAAGAAGGCAAATAATTAGTATAATAAATAAATAAATAATGAAGACCAATTTAAAAGTTTATTAGAATTGGCCATTCTCTTACATACTAAAAGTTAACTTAAAGGTGAACTACCCCTTTAACATTAAATCATTCCACATATTCAGCAATAAAGCCCCTCTTTAAAAATGTATGTGTGGCTCCGTGCAGCTGAACACTATGCACTTGTTAAAGGAGAAATAAAGCATAAGTGAAAAGCCCTGTAATCCTGTAAGCAATAATTAATATTATGTAGTGCTGGTTTCACTCTGGGCTGAAAATGATCATAAACTTTAAAAATAAACCTTCTCTGGTCCCTGTTTAAAATGAGGGTTGGGCGTGTCCCAATTGTCTCTGTCGGAAGCACAGTAGGTGGGGGATAGCCAACCGCAGCTCTGCATTCACGCAAACAAATCCATGCTTAAGTTCCCTATCAGGTCTGGCCAGTTGTTGATTGGTTCCTAGCTGCAGTGCCATGTGCTGAATGCTGCCAGCTCCCTTGCAGAGCCTGGGAAAGCAGGCAGCAGGATGTGGAACCAATGGGTGGGATTAGTTGGAAATTTGAAGAAAATTACCATAATATAACCAAGAACATCACATTCTTAACCACATTCCTTCAATTTTCAAAAGAGCATAATGCACTGGCACATTCTTCTTTTTACATAATATGTCTCTTTTAAGTACTTTTGCTTCTGCTAATATGGAGTACAGCCTATGCGGTGCAATTTGTGCCTGGGTAAATAGCCCATTGCAGCTCTGTCAGGTGTAAGAAGTCCTGTACCTAATATCTGCCCCCCACCCACCACCCTCTCTGTATGAAACAACAACAAATGTGAATAATAAAGTGGAACAGATGGACGGGACTGGTAGAGATTTTGAAGAAATTTTCAATCAATCAACCAGAAAACAAATTTTTTAAGCACATTATGCACTGGCACATTCTTGTTTTTTTTTTTTTTTTACTTTTATTAGTAGTCGAAATGGTCTGGAATTTTAGGCAATTAGGAGCCTGTCCTTATTTATACTGTATTTATATAGAATATAGTATGGAGCTGGGCATACCTCCCAACTGTCCCTTTTTCGGAGGGACAGTCCCTCTTTTTACAGCTCAACCTGCAGTCCCTCATTTGTACAGGAAAGTCCCTCTTTTCTCTGCACTGAACAGCCAGAAAAAGAAACAAAGTACCTAACGTAATTGGCTTTTAGCACAGCACAGCTAACAGGTGCAAATAAGATGCTTTGTAACAATTTTGAGACACAAAAAAACTGTTTAGATCAGGAGAATTATTTTCAAACTTTCATGACCTGCCAAATTTTGTGTAATGAACATGGTAATTAGGCCACAGAAAGGGGCGTGGTCAAAATATTTTGCTGCGCTACGTGCAAAAAAAATTTTTGCCCCTCTTTTTACTTCCAAAATGTTGGGAGTTATGGAGCTGGGGTTGATGGAGACAGTGGCACTGATTGGCATGTAGAGAAGGGCCTTAAAAATTATCCAGGGACAGATGGGTAAAACATACATGGGGTTATGTAATAAAAAGCACAGGGGCAGAAACCAATACCAGCCAATCAACATGTAGAATTTACTAGTCAACTGTTTAAATGCAAGCATCTTATTGGTTGTCATGGGTTACTGCTCCTGGGCAAACTTAGTACCTTTAATTGTCACTGTATTTAAACAGTTCATTATGGTATGAGTTCCATCCCTTTTTATATAAAATAATAGCAATATTTCTGCCCTCTCCCTCAGGTATGACAGCGCTGCATGTGGCCATCAGTACAGGACACGAGGACCTGGCTCTCTGTTTACTGGATAATGGAGCAAACGTGGATACTGTGGTAAGAATCCAAGAATATTTCTGATAGAATAACACACATGTACCAGGCCAGTGTAAGAGTTCCATGTAGTGCCCCCTCTCCACTGAGTACAAGAGAGAGGGGACCTAGAATCTAGTGTTTAAATAGAGTTGAAAGAATCTTCACTAGGTAATGCACTTTCTCTTCGGGAGCGATTATTATATTATTAGGGCTATTATTAGGGCTATATATACAGAGATGTCAACTAACCACATGTCATTAGAGTGATAATGATCCAGTCCTATATTATTTTTAAACCTAATACCTCTTCACTCTAATGGTAACATGCAGTAAGGCCTCAAAAATGTTCATAGTGACCTTAAAGGAACAGTAACACCAAAAAATGAAAGTGTTCCAAAGTAATTCATACATAATGTACTGTTCCCTGCACTTGTAAAACTGGTGTGTTTGCATCACAAAGCCTTTTATAGTTTTTATATATAATCTGCTGTGTAGCCATTCAAGGCTCAGGTTACATAACAGATGCAAGCTGTAGAATTCTATTACAGAGCTTATCTATTATCTGTTAAGTAACCTGTGCCTTTTCTCATCTTTCAGCTTAAGGGTAAGGTCACACTGGGCGTTTCGGGGAGATTTAGTCGCCTGGCGACTAATCACCTCGTCTTTGCGGCGACCAATCTCCCGAACGCCTTTCTAGAGCTTTTTACTCAGGTGTGGTAAAACATTCTATAGAATAAATATAGCATTCTAGCTTGCACTATTGCAGCTAATCTATTGGCAATAAAATGCCTCCGTAGCTTTCCTTCTCCTTTAATAGCTGCCCCTATGGCTACACAGCAGCTTGTTTATATAAACTATAGTAGAGTTTCTGAAGCAAATACACAAGTTACCAATGCAGAGAAACAGTACATTATATTTGAATTATTTTTAAACTCTTTACTTTTTTGGTGTAACTGCTCCTTTAAAAAGAAAAATGTCTGTAGTGGATCAGGATCACCCTAATGACATAGGGATAGTTGACATTTCTATTTAAGACCCTCCAGGGTAGTGATCTACAATTTTCTGTTGGATCCACATCATCCATGAGAGCACTGACATGACAGAGAAATACATTGCCAGTGCTGAAATTTAGCCTGTATTACTCCTTTAAATACATTTTACAAATATTGAGGAAGCATAACCAGTTCCCTGCCCATAGACAACAGTGGGATCTTTTCCAGATCACGGGTCTCTACCCTCGAATGCCGAGTGCTGCCGATTAGATGTGACACAGACATGACCTGCAAATGGCAACACCTGAACATACATTGACTTTCTACGTACCTTTTTATTCCAGGACATAAAGAGCGGCCGCAGTTCCTTGATCCAAGCAGTGGAAGGTGGTTCTATGGAACTGGTTTCTCTTCTATTACAGGTAATTGAGGTTCCATATGGAAACTATACGTCTGAATACAGATGGAGGGTCTACAAATTGTAATTTGTTAATTATGTGTTTTATGTCAGTACCACAAAATAAGTGTCCACAGTTAAATGGCAGTGGTGTTCATTGGATCTAGTAACCCATAGCGATGGGCGAATTTATTCGCCTGGCACAAATTCATGAATTTGCCGCAAAAATTCGCCGTTGTCAATTTTTTTTGATGCCGGCAACAGTTCGTGGCAAAGCAAAACGGGACAAATTCGCCCAGCAGTAAATACTGCTCTGAAACAAAACATCTGGTTTCTATGGGTTCCTAAACCTGCAGCAGGATTATGCTCCTAGGCCAGACGTGGCGTTTTTACGTTGTGTTTTTAAAAAAGTAAATATACATAAACTGCACTACCACTGAAACTAATGGAAAACACACCATGGCAATTCTCACTGGGTGCTTGCAAGCTGAAATCCGCCACAGGACGCCAGTATTGGCGTTTTTTAGCAGAGATGCCAATACGTCAAGAAACTACCAAATCAATAGACTCTATGGGATCTGCAAGTTTGAAACCATACTTTACGTAAATACAAAGCATATTTTAAATATGGCATCCAAATTCTTGCGAGATAAATTATGCATATACGTTTTTACTGCCGGTGACGAATTACGTTGCGTATTGACGATCATTCCTGCTCCATTTTGCATGTAAATAGTTTTTCTATTTATAAATAGCTTTTCTATTTCCAGCCACCGGAATTATGGGGAACGAGAACAATGAGAAGTGCATGTTGGGAAAAGAAACCTAGGTGCTGAAAAGTGCATGTTGACGGTCGCGTGTGGTTTCCGTGGCGTATTTACGCCCGAAGGAGCTTTTTTAAAAACGCAACGTAAAAACGCCATGTCTGGCCTTGCCCTTAAAGGGGTTGTTTACTTTTAGTATGATGTAGTGAGTGTGCTTCTGAGACAATTTGAAATTGGTTTTCATTTTTTATTATTTGTGCTTTTTGAGTTGAGTTATTTAGCTTTTGATTCAGCGGCTCTCCAGTTTGCAATTTCAGCAATCTGGTTGCTAGGGTCCAAATTACCATGGCAACCATGCATTGATTTGAATAAGAGACTGGAATATGAATAGGAGAGGGTCTGAATAGAAAGATGAGCAATAACAATACATTTAGGGTTAGTTCACACGAGGAGATTCGGGGAGATTTTGTCGCCTGGCGACTAATCACCTTTTCTTCTGGGCGACAATCTGCCCAAACTGTCTCCGCGTGTCTTCCCATACAGTATAATGAAAAGTAGCCTGCGCTAAAGCACACGTGGCACTGCGTTTTCCGTAGTCGCCCGAAGTTGCCTCACGAGGAAACTTGGGGCGAATTTGGAAAACGAAGCGCAGCGTGTGCTGTAGTGCAGGTGACTTTTCTTTATAGCGTATGGGAAGACACACGGAGACAGTTCGGGAAGACTGTCGCCCAGAAGAAAAGGTGATTAGTCGCCAGGTGACAAAATCTCCCCGAATCTCCTTGTGTGAACTAACCCTTATAGTCTCACAGAGCATTTTTTAGAGGGGCTCAGTGACCCCCATGTGAGTGCTGGAAAGAGTCAGAAGAAAAAGCCATATCATTAAAAAACTATAAAAACAATAAATAATGAAGACCTATTGAAACATTGCTTAGAATTCAATGTTAAAAGTGAACTCAAAGGTTCATAAATGCACTGTACACTTCTGTGATTTTCACAGATGTATTATGGTAGTGAATAAAGTAGTTTGTCTGTAACCTGTATGTGTGCTGCCATAGTAACCTGTTTGTTTATTATATGTTGGATTTATAGCGGGGCGCCCAAGTCAATGCGCAAACCTATGCCGGTAACACAGCGTTGCACGTGGCCAGTGGGCGGGGCCTGGTGGAGATCACGAGGTTGCTGCTGCGGAGCGGAGCTGATGGAACCATAAAGAACTGTCACAATGATACCGCCGTGACCGTAGCAAAGGATAGAAGGGTGAGCACAGATGAGATGTGTCTGAGGTGCTATCTTCCAGTTTTGTTTCTCCAGCTACAGTTGTCATTGGCATGATGACCAAGTCCCAGTATGTGTGGGATTTAGTGGTGATTCCCCTGGCAGAAAGCAGCCAGGAAATAGGAATATGGTTCCCAGCACCAAATAAAGTTTTAGGGTGGTAATTAGGGATTAAGCTATTCTATATCACAGCAGCACAGTCTACACACCCAACACTTTCATCATCATTCCCAATTTGCATTCCCCAATCCTGGTCAGAAATATTACTCTAGTTGCCAAGAGATTCTCTAAAAGAGTATTTGGTGGGGGCACCAGCCAGCGTCAAACTAGGCCGACAGGACTTTGAAAGAAAAACCTGCCTGAGATGTGACCTTCTGCCTCCTGACCTCCCACATGGCCTAGATCACAGCCACAAAGAGAGAAGTCACATGACACTTGCAGGAGGCAGTATAGGTGGTTGCGGTTGGGGGGGGCCCAGTGGATCTTCCAGTCTGATGCTGACACAGGCTTGTGAGTGGGCACCAGAGTAGGATTTTAACTGTGTCAGAAGAAAGACCTGACATTATGATGAGGAGCACATGTTCCCAGTGGCCATAGCCCTCAAAAGTTGAAGCCACAGAGGGGGAATAGATATCTTCTTTCTTGAAAATGATTTATCACACAAAAAAATGTTGGTATTTTACCCCTGAAGGTCTATGACAGACTGAGCACATTCTCCCCTGGGAGTTTTTAAGCTAGGAGCATGTGGATCTGACTGATTTAGGTTGAAACACCTGAAAGATCCATGTGAGTAATAAATATGTGCTATGTTAAATATGTTCAGATAAGGTCCTTCCCCTATTTGATTATAGCATGGAGTTGTTGCACCTGAAGAACTGGAATATCAGAGAAAGCCAGCCGGTTTACACCAGCCTGCCAATCCTCGGCTCTCCCTATATGTCTCCCTGCCCTATTAAACAGCTATTCTATCTGTGTCCACCAGGTCTGGGAAGGATAAAAATGATGCCCCAGAAACTCCCCCCCCCTCCCCATATCATTGTTCTTCTATGCAGTAATCTGGCATAGGCTTGGTTGGGCTTTTTGGAGACCCTATTCCAGGAGTGCCCATACTTTACTAATGCAAGGTCTACTTTTAGTGATGATGTCCTATTATGATCTACATCCATAAAATATTGTTAGCATTCTGTTCAAAGGAACATATTACTTAATTATTGATTTCTGAGAAAATGTTTATTGCTATATTTAACACACAACTATTTCTTATGCAACCGTAAAATAAAATACAAATCTGTATGAAAAGCATGAAACAGGAGGGGGATTTAGACAATCTGTTGACAGTGTCTTGAGATCTACTGATCACCAGCTAAAGGTCTACTGGACAGATCCCGATCTACCTTTTGGGCACCCCTGCCCTATTCCTTTTCATATAGGGCAACATTAGCCTGAAATTGGAGTTAGAGTAGAGCAGAATGTTCCTTTATGTCACCTGATGTCAAAAAGTTGATTCTTTCTTCTCAGATTTCAGATATCGTGCGGGGCAAATCTTCCTCCCCTCGGGATACGAACGAGAGATTCAGGGGAGAATTCAAAAACAGTGCTGCTTCCTCATCTCCACAAAGAGCGACACCGGGATATAACCCTGCCAGCTCCCCGACATGAGGAAGCCTTTCACTCCCCTTTATATATGAAAGACATTCAAAACCTGGAAATGACTTGATATATCCTGAGGGACCTCCTCCCATGCCAAGTACAAGAGGCTCCTTCACTGTGGAGAGTTATGAGGGTTCAACAGCAACATGTTATCTGGTCTTTCATAATGACAAAGACAATGTATGGGTTGTTGAACTGGGAATCACAGAAAGACTAGTAAAGGTTATAAACACCAGGCACCGCCCACAAGGAACCCTGCCTTGAATGCCATTGCCGAAACGGAATAATTCTTATTTTAGGGCTTTAGAGCCCAATTCAGCACTAAGAACGGCTCCTAAGACCTGCATGTGAACCCCAAGGATTTTGTGGTGACCCTTGAATTTTATTTGTGGTATGGGCTTTGTGCCAGTGATTCTACACCTTTATAATATACAGGTATAGGACCTGTTATCCGGATAACAGATCTTTCCATAATTTGGAACATTTAAACATTTAGTAAACCCAACAGGCTGGTTTTGTTCCAATAAGGATTCATTATATCTTAGTTTGGATCAAGTACAAAGTACTGTTTTATTATTACAAAATTTAAAGAAAATCATTTTTAAATCTGTGGATTGTTTGGAAAAATGGAGTCCATGGGAGATGGCCTTCCATTAATTTGGAGCTTTCTGGATGATGGGTTTCTGGATAACAGATCCCATACCTGTACCAAGTAAACCTCTCCATGGACACCAACTCCATTACAAAGTAAAACTAACCAATAGGAAGAGCCCTGCATTCCTCTGTTATATCTAATTCGTGTTAAAGAAAAGGGAACTTTGGGATGTAAGTGTGGTGTGTCAGGTGATGTAATGATTATCATTTAAAAAGTTATTTAATATTTTTTGTCATAAATAAATATTTTTATACTAAACGGACTCCAGTTTTATGCTCAGAAGGGGAATTTTAGTTCCTGAATTAAGATTCATTCATCAAAGATTAATAGCCCTCTGTGTTTTTATGATATCCCAGAATTCTCCCACAAGGTACATAGTGTTTGGCAACTGTCACCCCATTAATAATATTTTGGCGTTTTAAGGGTCCTTTTGATAAAGGGGTTGTTTGCCTTTAAATTAACATTTAGTATGATGTAGAGAGTGATATTCTGAGATAATTTGCAATTGTTTTTTATTTTTATTATTTGTGGTTTTTGAGTCATTTAGCTTTTTATTCAGCAGCTCTACAGTTTGCAATTTCAGCCATGTCTTTGCTAGAATCCAAATTACCCTAGCAACCATGCACTGAATAGCAAGATGAGTAATTAAAAACAGCAGTAAGAATAAATGTGTAGCCTTACAGAGTATTTGTTTTTTAGATGGGGTCAGTGACTCAAATTTGAAAGCTGGAAAGAGTCAGAAAAAAAAGGAAAATAATAAAAAAAAAACTATAAATTTAAATAATGAAGACCAATTGAAAAGTTGCTTAGATTTGGCCATTCTATAACAGTACTGAAAGTACTCGCTCCTCCCTCCTCAGCTGTCAGCTCTTGCTCCTCCCTCCACAGCCATCAGTCCTGGGTCGTCGCTCCTCACTCCTCCCTCCTCAGCCATCCATCCTGGGTCCTAGCTTCTCCCTCCTCAGTAGTCAGCTCTTGCGCCTCACTCCTCAGGGTGCGCATAGTCAGCCCTGCACCCTGATTATAGTTACTTGTTCTTGCCATTCCTTTTAGCCAATAGGCATTTTAGGTTTTTTAATTGCAGCAATCAAAATCGAGCTACAGCTGACGCCAAGGAGGGAGAAGCTAGGACCCGGGTCAGATGGCTGAGGAGGGACGAGCGAGGACCCAGGTCGGATGGCTGAGGAGGGAGGAGTAAGGAGCGAGGACCCGGGTCGGATAGCTGAGGAGGGAGGAGTGAGGAGAAGGACCTGACAGCTGAGAAGGGAGGAGCGATGTGTGACATCTGCTTTGAGGAGGGGTGAGTGTAAAAGCAGGCTACATTGCATTCCTCTGGCATAGTAGATTGCATACAGGGGATGGATTTCCCCTGACGATGTCCTAATATGTGTTCCGTTTGCTCTCCTGCTGATCTGTCTGACTACTTGGCTGAGCTGGCTGACTACTGTTACTTTGTATCAACAACCAGCTGTCCTCAACCTGCATCCTCCAAACCCCACAATTCCCTGCATACGTGATTCGGATAAGGAACAGAACATCCCAGTGCAATGCATTGTGGGTTATGTAGTTCCTGCATGCTGTCTGTAAGTTGTGGAGTAGTTGTTACAATTTGTAACATCAGTGTTTTAGTCCCTCCTTCCCTGCCAGGATTTCAAATGATGCAGAAAGAGAAGAACTGTTATACAGCTGGATTTTAGCATAGAGAATGGCATACTCATACTTTTTGAAGAAACAGGTAACTTTGATGGGTATATTAGGGGTTTCTGTGTTATGTGGGCCTCTTTATCAAATTTTGGTTTGAAAGCGAGTTCCCCTTTAAAGGTGAACCACCCCCTTAACACCAAATCCTGTTTTGCATTTATGTTAAACTCCTCCCCCGACTGAAAAATTTGAACATGATTGTCAACTTTGGATTCCGGTCCATTAAACATTAAGAATTTGGCCCATTCCAATAACTGTAAAAAGCGACGTAATTTAGCTGAAAGCCAAATGTTTTGGAAACAGTCTGTTTGTATTTTTTGGCTGCTTTCTTGGCAAAATAAGGACAATTAGAATAACAAGTCCTAGAAATGTGGAATGGTCTTTCCATAACCAGGTAATTGTCTTGATATTATGTCTGATACATCCTTAATTGATCTTTATAGCCGTTATGTAGGAAATGCCTCACCCAGAACCATTCACGTTCCTGCCTACAGCCATTTATTTTGTGGTTGCAGCTGACAAACGTTCCATTTAATTAGGCGCTGGAGCTGCTCCAGGGGATTCCCTCGTTGCTTTTGGAACAATAAGAGACTGCAGAGGTTCCATGTTATAATGATATGCGCTCTCTGCACTAGAAGTTTTAGTTTTAAAAAATTAAAATTTGTTGCTAAAAGGTGTGGTTTACATTTAAGTTAACTTTAAGTGTGTTATAGAATGGCTAATTCAAAGCAACCGGCCTTCATTTTTTCTTTTTTTGTACTATTTGCCTTCTTCTTCTGACTCTTTCCAGCTTTCAAATAGGGGTCGCTGACCCCATCTGAAAACAAATGCTCTGTAAGGCTACAAATGTGGTGTTATTGCTGCTTTTTATTACTCATCTTTCTATTCAGGCCTCTCCTATTCATATTTCCGTCTCTTATTCAAATGAATGCATGGTTACTAGGGTCATTTGGACCCTAGCAACCAGATTGCTGATATTGCAAATTGGAGAGCTGCTGAATAAAAATCGAATTAACTCAATAACCGCAAATAGAAAGTGCAAACCAATTGTAAATCATCTCAGAATACCGCTCTCTACATCATTATGACTGGCCCTACACTCTGAAACAGGTGCTTTCAGCCCTGCCGTAATGCTCATAAAAAAGTACAAATACAAAAGTCCCATATATCAAGGAAACATTGTTATCAAAGTTAAATGTTTACATTCTTTTGTGACATACACAACCTATTATACATGATATCAATGAATTCCCCTACAACAAAGAGGACGCTCAGATTTTGAGGCTTAAAGGGGTGGTTCACCATTAAGTTAACCTTTCATATGTTATGGAATGGCCAATTCTAAGCAACTTTTTAATTGATCTTCATTATTTATTTTTTTGTAGTTTTTTTTGTAATTATTTGCCTTCTTCTGACTCTTTCCAGCTTACAAATGGGGATCAATGACCCCATCTATAAAAACAAAAGCTCTAAGGGCAGGGGCACACGGGCAGATTCGGGGTGATTTAGTCGCCTGACGACTAATCACCTCTTCTTCGGGCGATAATATCCCGAGACTGCCTTCCCCCTGACTTCCATCTGCTAAAATGAAAAATCGCCTGCGGCAATGCACTCACGGTGCTTCGATTTCCGAAGTTGCCTCCCGAAGAAATTTTGGGCGAGTGCATTGACGCAGCAATTTTTCATTTTAGCAGGGGGAAGGCAGTTCGAGGAGGTTGTCGCCCTGAAGAAGAGGCGGTTAGTTGCCAGGCGACTAAATCTCCCCGATTCTGACCGTGTGCCCCTGCCGAAGGCTACAAATGTATTGTTATTGCTACTTTTTATTACTCCTCTTTCTATTCAGACCCTCTACTATTCATATTCCAGTCTCTTATCCAAATCAATGCATGGTTGCTAGTTTAATTTGGACCCTAGCAACCAAATTGCTGACATTGGAGAGCTGCTGAATAAAAAGCTAAGTAACTCAAAAGTCACAAATAATACAAACTGAAAACCAATTGCAAACTGCCTCAGAATACCCCTCTCTGCACTATACTAAAAGTTAACTCAAAGGTGAACAACCCCTTTATTAGCTGTTAGATAAGGTTATTGTTTTAGTTTTCTTGCTGTATGTTTAAGGCTAGGTGCGCCATCTAGGGTTGAAATGACAAAAAAGCACATAAGCCAACAGGAGATCATTTACTATATGAACAACATAAATCGCAAATGGATAATGGTTAGATAATTACTGCCGTGCATAATTGCACATCTTCCTAGTGATCCAGGTTCCCCCTTGCTGACCCCTAACATACCTTTTCTCAGCTGGGGACACCTCCAACCTTTCCCTTTAAAGCTGATTTAAACTTAAGTTTAATTCAGAAACACCTTCCTGTTACTTTGAACCCAAAGACAAATAAGTAAATCTGCTAATAAAAACTATAATATGGTATAAGTAGTGATGGGCGAATAAATTTGCCCGGCGTAAATTCATGGCGAATTTCCATGTTTCGCTGCCAGCGAATAAATTTGCGAAACTCCCGCTAAAATGCGAGGGTGAAAATTCTGGACGCTCGTCTGAAAAGTCGCTCCTGTCAAAATCGCTGCGCGGCAGTACTATTTGGACGCACATTGACTTTAAGGGCTCTTACTGACGAGCAGTTGTAGCTGCGCTCCCCTGCGTTCTGTTTTTCTGCATTCAGCCGCATGGGAGCGCAGGAATAGACGCATTACATTTTTTCCAATGGGGCTGTACTCACACAGGCGCATGCAGGCGCCGAACGCAGGTTGAGACATAACATGCTGCACCTACACGCGCCTGTGTGAGTACAGCCCCATTGGAAAAAATGTAATGCGTCTATGCGGCTGAACGCAGAAAAACGGAACGCAGGGGAGCGCAGCTACAACCTCTCGTCAGTAAGAGCCTTTACACCGTCGTCAAATTGACGCTATTGACTTTTCGGACACGCGTCCAAAATTGCCAGGATTTTTTCGGTGAAGCAAAACGGGAGAAATTTGCCCATCGCTGGGTATAAGCACAGAGATCAGGGGTTGCAGCATGACGTTCTCCCCACGAGGGGTTGGGAGGAGGTGAAAGCAAGGGGTTAAGCCAGAAACCAATTAACCAGGAACATTCCTGTATCTCTTTATTTCTATTATTCAGACCCCTAGGTGATACATCCAGCAACACCAGTGTTCCCCTTTGTCTCAAGTTCCTCCTTTCAGTTCCCCCTTCCGCCAGTGTAACCTTCTCTGGTATTTTCCAGCAGAACGAGGGCACACTGGGTTTATTCTGGTAACAATGGCGACTCATACAGGTTTCTTTAAAGGGGAAGTTCCCATAAAATACATTTTAAATTTGTATTTTTCATTTTTACATTTTTAGGGCTTGCTTTCTATTGCAAAGAGGCAGTGGTTTGTAAGGAAAAAAGGAAGATGTACAGAGAGAGATGAACTCTCCTTAGAATGAAAAGCAGAAAAGATAAGAATGACAATGAAAGGGTAACTGCACAGAGCAATTGCTGTCCTACATGGTGTTACGGAAGAAGACATGAGGTGTTTTTTAAGCCCAGCTGGTCCAGCTGAGTAGCCCTGTGTAGTCAAAAAGAACCAGTGGCCATGCACTACATTAACCCTTTAAAATTAGTATAAAGTATAAAGACTAAAAGGCACAAAAAGCAGTGAACCAAATGGTCAAATATGAAGCAGGTTTCAGTGAAAGGGTTGGGCAAAGACTAGTCAACAAGAGATCATATTTCCAGTATATGGAGGGTAAGTTTAATTGGGTTCTGCTCACAAATCTTTAGATCTGCCCCAAATGTTGGTGTGGTCTTTAGCAGGGAATTTCCATGTGTCAGCCCAACAAGTGTCCTCCACTTCATGTGTCATGTTTTAAACCTTCTGCATCTGTTCCTCATCTCCACATCTGTTTCCCTCCTCTTTCCCTCATCCATCTCTTCCTCAGTGTTTCACCCTTACTAATTTTTCCATCATATTGCCTATTTCTCTCAAAGGTTCAGCAATTCCCGATGCACTCATTTCATTCTTGCTAATGCATGACCCATGCCCACAGTATAAATCTCTTCCTCCAACTCATCTGTCCTCTACAATATCCAAAACCCATTCATCAAAGTCATAGCAACAGAGGTTGTTATATGGGGGCAGTGTATGTTCATAGAATTTATGGGGCTGTGCCTTGGTAGATCTGACTTTTGGATCTGATTAGTTCAGGGTCAGACTGGAGCAGTTGGGGCCCACCGGGTTCTGATCCTCAGGGGCCAATCCTCACGCATTGTTCAGGGCCAATTGAGGAGCAGATCTGGGCCGGTAGGGCCCATGAGGACCGGGGCTCACCAAGCTTTTTTCCTGTTTCTCGCTGGCCCAATCTGACCCTGGATTAGTTAGTGACAATTAAAGTGTCAGATTAGGCCTTTATTGGTCTCTCAGCTAAACAATACAATTCCAGGGCCTTGGCTGGTTCTGAAGCCTGCTGATGGGAACAGTCTAACACCACAGAAGAACTGTCACTTGTTTCACCCCTTATCCAATCAATTGAAGTTGCTCTGCAGACAATTGGACCCACATTTCTAATGATGTAACAATAGAAGCAGATCCTGCTGTGGGGGCCACTGGAAGATCGGACCTGATAAGCAGGGGGACCTAGTGAGGTCAAGTTACATCCCTGCACACTTAAGAAAGATAGAAGAAAATATGAATTCCATGTTTTCCCATGACAGCATGGTGCTTAGCTGTGCAATAATTTTAGCTACTCCTATTTTACTTAAACTTCTATAATTCAGAGCCCCCCTCCTTAGTAACTGTTTTCATGCTTCTATGGGTTAACATTGCTGCTTGTCTTCTTTGAAATCTTGGGTTTGATTCATTCCAGAGTGTTATGTGCACGGAGTTTGCCTGGGATTTCCCCGTGTGCCGCTTCCTCAAACAGTCTAAAAACAAATACTTAGCACAAAATCAATTGTGTAAATATACAAAACCCAAACTGTGATGCCTAGAGCTAATTATGTTTTCATCCTTCGAGTTAAGGCCCCTTTTATACAAGACTGTACTCTGCTTTAGCCACTGAATTACACTGCCTAAAGTTACACACCTTATCTACAATCATCCATAGATCCTTCTCAATCCCACCACACTGCCATTTAGTGTATAACTTGCATTTAAATTATTTTTGCCAAAGTGCATAACCTGCATTTATCAACATTGAATCTTATTTTCCAGATTGCTGCCCAGATTCCAACTCTGCAAAGTGGCAGCATCCTGCATGGAACCTATAGTTCTGCACAATTTAGTATCATCAGCAAAAATAGAAACCGTACTTTCAATGCCCACCTCCAGGTCATTAATAAACAAGTTAAAAAACTAATGTCCCAGGACAGACTTTATACGGTACTCCACTAACAACACTGGTCCAATTAGAAAATTTTCCATTTACCACCACTCTTTGTAGTCTATATTATCCTGTTCTCTATCCAAATACAAAAATGATGTTCCAGGCAAATATTCCTTCATTTAACCTGTAACCTTCTGTGTGGCAAAGGCTTTAGCAAAGTCTAAGTAGATCACATCCACTGCCATCCCAGTGTCTAGGCTTATATTTAAATTTGCCTGGAAAGATGTATTGCACAAACTATAGTATTGTGATTTGGGATATATTCCAATACAGTCTTGCACAATGCCCTAATGTATTCCAGTGCATAGTCTGAGGATGTTTCAAAGGCATTGGGCATAGATATGATACATTTCTTTGCACTCGCCACTATAGAAGAGATCATGTGCATGTTGTATGTTTTTTTCCCCATGCAGAACATAAACTGTAGGATTTTTGGAAGTGTCCCACTTTCAGCAGTAATATGAGCTTTGGTTTCAGATTGCGGTATTTCCAGTTTGTACGCACTGGCGATGATCATCGTTGGAATCGAAAGTATTTACTTTTGCCTGATAACAATGCGTTATATTGTGTAAAACAGTTGCAAGAGGAACAAAGTTTTACTGTATATGCTGTAAATGTTATCTGATTAAATACATTGCTGCAGCCACCCCCATAAATACAGAGCTGCCTGCGTTCAGCATGTGGGTGTCCCACCCTCTAACTTGGGCTACAATGGGGCCCAGAAATTACTGTCTGTCCTGTGGGCAAAATTGTGTCCCCCGACAATGCATTCTGCAGACCCTAGACCCCGAATGTGCAGTGTTGTTAGTGGGCACAGGACAGTCCACAGGATAGGCAGAAAGTACAGAGCCCCATTGCAAGTTATGGCACTTCTACCCCAGGTCTTAGTAAATGACCCCTTATTTCTATTTCCTTTCTGACAAACAGCAGTCCTGTCTTGCTTTACGGTATGGTATATTGACAGGGTCAGAACTACCAGACATATTAGGATCAGTTACCTTTATCTGTATGGCTGTACATGCTGCGTACATTAGAAAAATAAAATATACATACAAACATACTGTATATATAAGTAACAAGGCTCAGTAGCTTTAGCAGGGTCCGGTTTGTACAGTTCTAGGGCTTCCTAGAAAGTTAAATTAATTTGGATCCATCAAGGCAAAAGGCATCAAGCACCAGCCCCCAAGCACTAATCTACTGGCAGGCAGTAAAGCAGTGATCCCCAACCAGTAGCTCGTAAGCAACATGCTCCCCAACCCCTTGGATGTTGCTCCCAGTGGCCTCAAAGCAGGTGCTTATTTTTCAATTCCAGGCTTGGAGGCAAGTTTTGGTTGTATAAAAACCAGGTGTACTGCCGCACAGAGTCTCATGTAGGCTGCCAGTCCATATAGAGGGTTCCAATAGCCAATCACAGTCCTTATTTGGCACCAACCAGAATCATTTTTCATGCTTGTGTTGGTCGCCAACTCTTTTTACATCTGAATGTTGCTCACGGGGGAAAAGGTTGGGGACCCCTGCAATAGAGCATTGATCTTCATTCATTTTCAGCTGAATAATTATCGTTTTTACGGTTTTCCTCCCTCATCCACTCCAAACCTCTTTTGTAGTGAATTTGTCCCGTTTGCCCACATCAATTCTGAAGCTTGCGTCGATTCTGATGCTCGTGTCAATTTTGACGCCAGCGTTAAAGTCAATAGGTGTCCGAATAATGTTGACGTGCAACGGTTTTGACGTGATCGACTTTTCGCCGTGCGTCCAAAAAAATTTTTACGACGCCGAATTTTCCCTGCATTTTTGAGAATTTATTTGTGACAGACGAAACTCAGAAATGTGCCTTGAATTCGCACCTGCCGAATTTATTTGCCATTCACTACTCTTCTGTAGGATGGCCCTTGTTTTTAAAAGCTTGGGGATGGCACACGGGGTGGCCCATTTATTAAAAGTCGAATTTCGAATTCATGACATTCATAAACTCCCATGAACTCGAAATTTGACCAATAGAAATGTATTATAAAAATTGAAATTTTGAAATCGAATCAAATTTGATTTTAAAAACTTGAGTCAGGAAGATTTCAAACAACTTAAATATGATCCCTGGACATCTCCCATTGACTTAAACAGCAATTTGGCAGGTTTTAGGTGGTGTATAGTCAAATTTGAGTTTTTAAAGGGCCAAAGTATAATAAATCTCTAAAATCGAATTCTAATTTTTTTAAAAAAACTAGAATTTAATTTTAATAAACCTCTAGTCAAATTTGACAGTTTTGACCATAAAAAATTTGGCCCTTGATAAATCTGCCCCTTTGTGTTGGTCCCCATGGTTGTAGGGTCCATCAAGTTCATCCCTCAAGTGTATACCCCAGCAAGTGTGTACCCCAAACCTTACTGACATGCAAGTCAATGGCAAAATGTTTTTGGGCCACTGCGGTGCTCTTGGGGCCATTGTCAAAGTCAAGTTTTAGTGACTGATATCATGGCTTGTGTGTGTAGCTTTGGGGATAGTGGATCAGATTCTAACACTGGGGTGCCCCAGAGCTTCTGGGATTTGTTCAGCTACCAGCTGGTTTGTGCTCACTATTTGTGTGCCCTTGGGGATAACAGTCATGCATCACAAGCTTTACTGCACATGTATAGGAGAATAACATGAAAGTAAACTGTATTTATAAATTGGGGTTATTTCCCCTTTTATTTAGTTCATAAGTTTGTGGCTATGTGGGCAGAGGTTACAGGTGCATGCGACTGTCGATAAATATAGTTTTATCAGAACAAGGTCCATTTAGACTTTGGATTTGGGGTGGCTCTGCAGATAAGGAGCCCAGTCTGCTTCTCATAGCTCTTTGCTTTACAGCTAATCTGTGTGCTGATTTCTGAGGGAAAGTTCACATTATTTCAAGGATTAATAAGGCTCTTCTTCAGCAAAACATCCCAGCATTTTTACCTATAGTTCTTTTCTGGCCCACAGTGAAGAGCCTTGTTCTGTTGGTGCAGGAGATGGGATGCCTGGCAAAACAGAAAATGCAATGACTTTTGTAATGAGTTAAAGGGGTGGTTCAGCTTTAAGTTAACTATTAATGTGTTAAAGAATGACTAAGTAACTTTTTAATTGGTCTATATTATATATTTTTTTTTTTTTAAGAGTTTCTAACTCTTTCCAGTTTTCTAATTACAAAATTTAGAATTTTTGAATTACACTCACCCCTCTAAAATTTCCCCATTTGTTTTCCTTCCACATAGCTTTATGATGTCTGCATCATTGTATTTCTGAAAAGAGTTGCAAAGCAATGTTTATTGTATTATCTTGTTTTTCTTTTATCTTGTATTTCTTTTATATATAATAAAGTATATTTTTTCACCATGTACTGTACCTCCTGCCATGACCTCTCCTGTACCAGCCTGTATCCTCACCCTGTGCCTGCACCCCTCTCCAGCATCAGACTGTATTTTTATCCTGTGCCTGCTCTCCTACCCTCTCCTGTGCCAAATTTAATTCTCACCCTGTGTCTGCTCCCATGCCCTCTCCTGTGCCAGACTGTATTCCCACACTGTGCTTTTTCATATGCCTTCTTCAATGCCATACTGTATTTTCACCCTGGCTCCCCTGCCCGATGCCAGACAATATTCTCAGCCTGTGCCCAGTGTCGGACTGGGGCACCAGCGGCCCACCCAAAAACCTTAGACCAGGGGCCCACCAAAGAACCATAGACCAGGTATCCACTCTCAGTACTATTATTCTTCTTCTCCTCACTCAACCTCTATTTTCCTAGTCTCTATTCTTTACATACTATAATCTATTATTCCATCTATTTAGCCTCTTTGTTCTCAAAGAAATAAGGAAAGACCATGAAATAGGCCAAATGTTTAGCAGAATGAGGGCCCACAGACACCTGGGCCAACCGGGAGTTTTCCTGGTATCCTGGTGGGCCAGTCCGACACTGCCTGTGCCTGTTACCCCTCTCCAGTCTCAATTTCTAAAGCCAGAATTGATTCTACTCTCCAGGGCAATACTTTCCTTCCTTGTTGTACTTCCCTTTGCCCTGTGCTGTGACCGGCTATTGCTTCTCACTCTTTCCCTGCCTTCTCCGGTGCCAGTTCTACAGTTGGCTGGCAGGTGCAGCTGACAGTCAGTACAGCAGTAGGTGTGTCACTTTCCACAAACAGGAAGAATGAGTAGCAGCGGGGCAGAGCTGTCATTCTCAGTGACTCAGTCTATCAGCAGAGCCTGCTACAAACCTACTCTCTGTGCCTAGTCGCACTCGATTTCTCCACTACTTGGGACAAATATCTCACCCTTGTAACTGGCTCCTCCATGTAACCCTGCCTTCCCTGCTACTCCAGCCCCTCACATTACAGCAGGCACCCCATGTTTGCTCACAGGTTCCATACCATGGACAGAGGCACCATGAACAAGGTTATCCGTGAGATGGAACACCTGTCCCGAATAAGTGCGGTCCCTCTGCTACACAGGAGCCACCCGTACCTCCCAGATATTACCCGCGACACCAGTGATCATCTCAAGCTCATCTTAGCCAAGGGCTCTTTGACTGATCACAGGCAACACGAATACCTGCACGTTACAGTCCACAGCATCCTCCGCAAGGCAGCGCACTGCAACGAGATCCTCGGCTTTAACTGGGTTCCGCAAGGTGCGGAGAGTGTGGCAAGGTGAGTGGGGTTCCGCATGGGAGGTCTGAGCTAAGCAACAGTGGGAGGGCACTGTTGTAAACCATCACTATATATACTTGCTTACTGTGGTACAGGCCTATTGAGTACAGCAAATGTTTAAGTGGGACAAGAATTTGGCTGGCAGTAGTCAGGCAGGAGGTTTACAGCTTGGGACCTTGGATGGGACCAGGCCTGGACTGGCAATCTGTGGGTTCTGGCAAATGCCAGAGGGGCTGCTATAAGGTCCCATAGAAAGTCACTATTAAGTGGGCTGATGGGGGCTGTTTGGGCCTCTGTCTGTTCTGATTGGGTCTCTGTGTACCTGAAATGCCAGGGCCTATTTTAATTCTCAGTCCGGACCTGGATGGGACTACATTTATTCTGTGTATGGTAAGACCAAGATGGTGACCCCAGCTAGGACACACGTTCCCCAAAAGACCCTAATTAGATGTCAGAGTTTGTGTTTTGTGGAATGAAAGTTACAAACATATATACATACATACTCCTATGTTTACCAGAGCACTCCCTCCAAAGGGTTAACTAGAGGTCCATGGGTTGGGAATGCTTTATCTTTTCCTTGCAGCCCAGACACCCCTACCCCAAACTATCACCAGTCACTCCTCCTTACCCATACTTGTGCATTGGCGCCCTGCATGTAGATTTGTTGTTGGAACTACCACAAACCCTGATTTATAATAGTGTACTGTGGAACACAGTCATGGTGGGACAACCCCAGATGCAAGTGCAAGAGCACTAAGGGTCACACTAGATGATACTGGGCGCCACAGCACATTCATTTTAGGGTCTGCAACATATCCAGAAATTTCAAATCTCAGTATTAAGGTTTAATAGGGCCCCCTATGCCTTCTGGGCCCTCCTGCAGCCGCAGGGTCTGCTTCCTTATAGTTATGCCCCTGGTCACACAGGACAAAGCTGCACCTGTTAGTACATTTTATATCTAGAGAGGAGCAGAACACAAGGCTTGAACTAGGGGTAGGCAGAAGAGGCATGTGTCTTGGGTGCAAAGGTGAAAGGAGCATTGGGCATGAGCCTCTTCTGTCAGCTTACTCCTGTTCCAGGCCCTACCGCCTGATTTTGGCCTGGCAGAAAGGACTCTGGAATGTCAGTAATGAGTCCCTGATAGACTTGCTGCACTGGGTTGGTTTGTCTGTGACTATGCAAAACGTGGGCACATCAGACATGTCATACCAGCCCAACCATGTTGTCCAAGATGATGGGATCACCAGCCATGATGTGGAAGTACATTGCAGTAAAAGCTCAGCTATGATGTACAAACTCATAGAATTTGTCTTCATACATCATCATAGGACAATCTCTTCCTTAAAGGGATGGCTGTTATATTATAGCCAATTCTAAGCAACTTTTTAAAAATTTCCAATTTTCAAATGGGATCACTGACCCCATCTAAAAAAACAAATGCTCTGTAAGGCTACAAATGTATTGTCATTGCTACTTTTTATTGCTCATCTTTCTGTTCAGACCCTCTCCTATTCATATTCCAGTCTCTTATTTCAGTCAGTGTATGGTTGCTTGGGTAATTTGTTCCCCAACAAGCAGACAGATGAAATTGCAAACTGGAAAACTGCTGAATAAAAAGCTAAATTCACAAATAAAAAATTGAAAACCAATTGCAAATTGTCTCAGAATATCACTCTCTACACCACTAGTGCCCATACTTTACTAATGTGAGATCTACTGTTGGAAAATATTCCTTACATATTATATTGATTTGAGAGAATTTCTAATGCTATATTTACCAAATAACTATTTCTTATTTAACGTTAACATAAATATCTTAAATAAAGCAGGACACAGGAGGGTGATTTAGACAAGCTGTTTGTTGACAGTGTCTTGAGATCTACTGATCACCAGCTAAAGGTCTACTGGATAGATCCCGATCTACCTTTTGGGAACCCCTGCTCTACAACATACTAAAAGTTAATTCAAAGGTGAACAACCCCCTTTAAGGCCTGGTATGTCTCCCAACTATATTGTCCAGCCTCCTGGATATCTCTTTGGCACGCTGGGAGTTGTATTTCAGCAACAAGCAGAATGCTATACACTGAATATGTGTAATGGAAAAACTAGACAATATCATTATTTTCTGTAAAAGGGTTCCCCTTCTGAGCTTAGGGGCCTCAGACAAAATCCATTTGAGCCTGCTCTTAAACCAGCTGAGGGTAATCTCTTGCACATCCCTTTTCCATTCCGCTAATTGGATTGAAGTGGCTTGTAGGAAATGATAAATGAGTAACTGTGAGATGTGAGTGATGCATAAACAGAGAGGATGTGACAGATACAGTGTAACATTAACCAGGCTGGAATGTGTTTGTGTAGCTCTTCTGTCAGTGCTTGGCCTGTTCCACCCTCCTGCCCATTCCATCTCCACTTGTATCAAGGCATAGGGGCCAATTTACTAACAAACAATATTTCTCTGTGCGGTAAAACAATTGTAATTATTCCAAATTGAACTTTTTCTTTCCCATGCTGCAACAATTTATCCCAGCACTAATAGAAAATGGTTTTGATTTTTCCCCCTGAACACCCCCTTCAATTTCCATGCAAACAGTGTCATTTGTTCAAATAGAGATCTGTTTAAACAAACCCCCTCTCCTTCCTTTATTAGGCTTTTAGATAAAGAGCAGATCATCGTACAAAAGGGTTATCTGTGGACTGGTAATCTGTTTTACAATGTTTTCCTCCAATACAGTGACTTGGCAAACCCAGGGGGTGCTACAGTCATTTAAAAAGTGAAAGTAGTTTCAGTTTCATATTTCATATATTTCAAAGGGAAACTCACCACAAATGAATGCTGCTGTTATTAGGCCTGTGTTTGCACTATCAGTCACAATTGGGCTGTATCTATTTATTTTAGGAACATAATAATACCTGCAATTTTTGCTTTAAGTTCAGTAGCCATGAGTAGCCAGTTAGAATTTACTTATGTAGCCCAGGGCTTCTTCACTAAATAAACAACTAGCGGCCTATCAGTCTTTTCGAAAGCAATAAGTTATAAATGAAGTATTGTGGGTAAACCCCTTGTTTTAGAGGGACAATTGACTGTAATTTAATGTAGATATAGTGGCATTGTAGTTTCTGGATTATTTACATTTTTTTTGTTGTTCAGCTGTCAGTCAGGCATCAGTTGTAGCTGCTCCATGGTTGCTGGGGCTTCACTTGTATCCAGGGCAGCAGGTTTGAAGTCACAAATGAAGATGGATAGAAGGGGCCTCAACAGGAAGATGAGAAATAGAAAAAAAAGATTATGACTCTATGACACTGAAGCCTTGCAGTAGATCTCTGGCAGGGGTCAGGCTGAAAAGTGTCAGAATAGAGATAATTTGAATACAATAAAAAAATAGATATTGAAGGCTGTTGATTGATAGGCTTCGATTGGTTACTAGTAGTGATGTGTGGGCCGTTAGGGGCTGGTTTGGGACGACCTTACTGCAGGTTCTAGTTGAGCTTTTCTGCCTGCTCTCCCTGCCTACCACCTTAGACCATCTATGAGTAAGTGCCCCAGCAGGCACGAAACACGTTAGGTCTTGCTCTTATGTCCTAAATTTTTTTTCAATTTTTTAATTGATTGATTAATTTTTTCTGGGGATACCCACATTTTCCTTTTTTGAAATGTTGACTACTACCACCTTAGACTGCCAGCTTCCGACTATAAATGGAGGGGGGAAGGCGGGTGCGGGTCTGGGTTGGGGTCCAGTTTTTCTCGACCAGCACATCACTAGTTACTACTAGACCTGGAGAAAGACTTCATGTTGCCACATTGTGTGAAGTATATCAGACTGGGTGAAATTGATTAGCATCTTATTGTGTTGCTTACGCAGGCCAGATTTACATAGCGAGCACTCCTAGTCACACCAATGTTTTTCCCCTCCCTTTTATTCACACAAATTTTCAAAATCGGGACCAGAGCAATGGGTATTGGCGCATGGGAAATATAAAAAACTATTTTAGGCCTTGGTGGCCTTTCCACAAATCCGGGCCTGGGCTTATAAACATTCAGCTTTTAGTACTGTTGCCTTTGAAAGGAATACTATACCCCCAAAATAAATACTTAAGCAACTTAAGCAACTAGAACCATCATTGCATGATGGTCTCTGTGCTGCCTTAGAGATCACCTGACCAGAAATACTACAACTCTAACTGTAACAGGAAGAAGTGTTAAAGCAAAATACACAACTCTGTCTGTTAATTGGCTCATGTGACCTAACAAGTATAGTTTGTTTGGTATGTTTGTGTGCACAGTGAATCGTACTGTGCACACAAACAATTATCTATTTATGATTACCCAATGGCACATACTACTAGAAAAGTATATTATTTTGAAATGGTTTGTTTACATGAAGCAGGGTTTTACATATGAGCTGTTTTATGCAAAATATTTTTATAGAGACCTACATTGTTGGGGGGGTATAGTTTTCCTTTAACTGATGTTAAACAGTTACAATATCACTATCTATCTATTTATCATCATCTATCTGTCATCTATCTATCTATCTATCTATCTATCTTATTGTCTATCTATCTTATCGTCTATCTATCTATCTATCTATCTATCTATCTATCTATCTATCTATCATCTATCTGTCATCTATCTATCTATCTGTCATCTATCTATCTGTAATCTATCTATATTATCATCTTTCTAACATTTATCAATCTGTCATCTGTCTATCTGTCTATTTATCTTTCTTTATGTATGTCTATTATCTATTTATCGGTATATCTATCTATCTGTTTATCATCTATCTATCTTATCATCTATCTAAGATTTATCAATCTTTCATCTATCTATCTATCTATCTATCTATCTATCTATCTGTCTGTCTGTCTGTCTGTCTGTCTGTCTGTGTCTGTCTGTCTGTCATCTATCTAAGATCTATCAAACATCTATCTATCTATCTATCTATCTATCTATCTATCTATCTATCTATCTATCTCTCTATTTATCTTTCTTCCTGTCTGTCTATTATCTATCTATCTGTATATCTATGTATCTGTTTATTATCTATCATACCCCCATAATGATGCTACTGACATATCAGCACGCTTATAGGGGCAGATTTATCAGAGATCAAGTTGTGTTTTCCTGAAAAATTTGAGTTTTTAGAAGGGTAGTTTTCAGTCAAAAATTCGAATTTTTGGGTTAAAAAAAACCCTTGAAATTTTGTCAGGGTTTTCTAGGTTTTGGTAAAAAAAAAACTTTTTTTTACAAGGTCTATCAGTGAGCACAGCTCTTACTTATTAAAGGGGGTCACCACAGGGTGTCAGAATTCTGTTGCAGGAGTTATCTTGTGTCTTGTGTTTGCAAGGATATCTTTTTTCCCATAGCCAACTGCAGCCACCCCTTTAGACTAAATGAACTGAACTTTCATTTGAAGAAGCATGAGTGGTTCTTCATGGGGAGGGAAGTGAGGTAGCAGAATGCCCTACAGGGCGATATTGAGATTAAAGGACAAGAAAAGACCTATTCATGGGAAGGAAGGGGGTGCTAAAATGTTAGGCACCTCAACTGAACAGAATCAATAGTGTTTAGACCAGGTATATAATATATAGTTGCATAGAATACAATGTGCTATGCAAGGTGCACCTGAACTCTTCTAATCAGCCAGTCACCTGTGTCTCTGACCCATCTTATAGGCAAGTACCTATTTATTAATAAGCCCTGACAAGTAAATCTCATTCCTATTTCCCCAGCACTGTTGAATGCAGCACAACTAAGAAGAGAATGACTATTTAGGGTAAGCAGGGGGGGGGGGCTTTGACCTCTGGGGGGCTTTACTCTCAGGGCAGGAAATGATAGAAAAGTCTCTATAAATTTAAGAAAAGGTGTTAGAACCACAAAATGCTGTGCATAGTAAGGCAAGACGCTATCAGCGCTGCTCAGTGATCTTGTGTATAAAAGGCTACAGCTTCACTGGAATGATGTGATGCTTAATTATTAATGACACCTGTGGGATAGGGCTGCTGTACCTCAGTATAAATACAACAGACCACCTGGAGAAAGAAGTAGGCAACACCCCAATTTCCAGTGCTTTTAAGGGACTGGTACTGCTGCAGCTGCAATAAAAAGAACATGGGGAGGAAGTGCTATTATTTTCTAAAATGTGTCACTGTCACTTTAAAAGTTAAAGACATCTCTTCCTGGTACAAAAATAGAGATATCTTCCTGATGTCTTGCTACTTTAACCTAAAGCAGTTTCCCTAACCCCCTATGTTTGTTATGAACACTGTCAGTGTTATGTTTCTTAAGAGAAACTTATCCACCTTTGTTTTTTATCTGCCAGCGGAGCCTCATTTACCTGCACATACCGCACATTCATGACTGGAACAGAACAAACGAAAGAAAAAAAAACCCCACATTCCTACCTTTATATAATACATGTTTTTCCTCTAAAGCGCAATAAATATGTTTCTGAGCAGCCTTCCCTTGTTTTATCCATTTACAAAGGAGGTGTAAGGTGTATAATTCGTAGATATCACTCTGGAGAGCCAATTTCTTTGATCAGTAATCACTTTACTCAGAAATGCACAAGGTAAGGTGTATAACCACTGCACCCCCTCTTGCTGGTCAGGTATATGTGCTAGGTATGTGTCCTGAATAAAGGTTTCATTGTAGCTAGCGATGGGCAATCTGTCCCGTTTCGCTTGACTAACAGCGAAAAACAGCGAAAAATTTGCGAAACGTGAATTTTTAACGCCCACATCAATTTCGACGCTGCCGTTAAAGTCAATGGGCCTCCAAATAATGTTGACATGCAACGGTTTTGAAGCGAGCAACTTTTCCAACGCGTGTCCAAAATTTTTTGACGTCGGCGCAAATTTTCGCACCAGTTTTGTGAATTTATTCGTTGGTGGCGAAACGCAAATTCATATTGAATTCTCACCTGGCAAATTCATTCGCCCATCATTAATTATAGCATGATATTAAATAAAGGTAGCAGGCATGCACCTTAGTCACCTCCAGTGGGTGCTGGTGCCACTGTGCAACATGTGAGGAACACCTCTGACCTTAGTACAGGTACGGGATCCATTATCCAGGAATGCTCCAAATTACAGGATGACCATAGACTCCATTTAATCCAAATTCTTAAAAATGGTTTCCCTTTTCTCTGTAACAATAAAACAGTACCTTGTACTTGATCTAAACTAATTAATACTTATTGGAAGTAAATCCAGCCTATTGGGTGTATTTGGCGTTTACATGATTTAGTAGACAAAGTGATTCTGGCATGATTTTTATGATGTAGTTTTTATTTCTAAATTACACTGCAAATAATTCACTCTACATATAAAATTTAATTCCTGGACCAGAAAGTGTATATTTTTAGTTGTAAAATTGATGTGTAGGTGCCATCTCAGGTAATTTTGCCTGGTCATGTGCTTTCAGAAAGAGCCAGCACTTTAGGATGGAACTGCTTTCTGGCAGGTTGTTGTTTCTCCTACTGTAACTGTCGCAGTGGGACTTGGATTTTACTATTGATTACATCTTCCAGCCAGCTGTTATCTTGTGTCAGGGAGCTGCTATCTGGTTACCTTCCCATTGTTCTGTTGTTGGGCTGCTGGGGGGGGGGCGTGATATCACTCCAACTTGCAGTACAGCAGTAAAGAGTGACTCAAGTTTATCGGAGCACAAGTCACATGCCAGGGGGCAGATTGGAAACTGACAATATGTCTAGCCCCATGTCAGATTTCAAAATAAAATATGAAAAAATCTGTTTGCTCTTTTGAGAAACATATTTCAGCGCAGAATTCTGCTGGGGCAGCAGCGCCGGGCAGGCGCCCTAGGCTGCCTGGCTGGACAGATCGCTCCACAGACGCGCATGCGCAGAAATACCAAATGTGCGCATGCGCAGAAATACCGGATGCTCACATGTGAGAAAAAAATGAATGCGCGCATGCGCGAAAAGCCAACGCAGTGCACACGCCAGATTCATCTTCAAGCGGGGATCGAACTAGGGGGTAGGAGAAGCAGAGAAGGCGCGTGCCTGGCGCCCCACCAACTTTGCACCCTAGGGACGTGCCTGCTCTGCCTACCCCTAGTTCCGGCCCTGTGGGGCAGCACTATTAACTGGTGTGTTTTGAAAAAAAAAAATTCTCATGGCAGTATCCCTTTAAGGTATGAAGGTCCAAATTACGGAAATCCGTTATTTGAAAGAAAAAAAACAGGTCCCAAGCATTCTGGATAACAGGTCCCATACCTATAATAAGAGACATGCCAGATTACCCACATACCTGTCACTTTCCCATTTATAATCCAGTGTTTAGTGACAGGAGGGATCGGCACACCCTTAATTCATCTAGTGGGCACAACCATCTTGGAGACATTTACTGTAGATGAAAACAATAGTAACACAGTTGTTAAGTGGGGCTAACTTGACTCAAGTGTGTGTGTTGTTGGCTGTTGGTACTTGTTGGCCATGAGCCAATGTATCACAATTATAGCCTGGGATATTATCCATGGAGCCATGTGGGGCATTTCACAGCCTCCATTTTTTTCTTAAAGTGACACTGAAAAGTTTGGATATGAGGCTGAAAGCAATATTTGGGTCAGAATAGTTGTAGAGAGCAATGGCCCTCATTGTTATTTACACTTTAAATTAAGTTAACTTTTAGTATGATGTAGGGCAGGGGTGCCCAAAAGGTAGATTGGGATCTACCAGTAGACCTTTTGTTGGTGATCAGTAGATCTCAAGACAACAGCTTCTCTATATCATCAAAAAAATAAATTTGTAGCCTTAAAGAGCATTTGTGTTTAGATTGGGTCAGTGATTCCCATTTGAAAGCTGGAAAGAGTCAGAAGAAGACTCTTCAAAAACTATAAAAAAGAAAAAATGAAGGCCAAGTGAAAAGTTGCCAATAATTCGCCATACTATAACATACTAAAAGGCGTTGTTCACCTTTCAATACTTTTTTAGGTTCAGGTGGTTTCAGATATTTCACAAGAAATACTTTTTCCAATTACTTTCTATTTTCTATGTGTGACTGTTTTTCTAATATTAAAGTGTTAAGTTTAATTTTTCACCTTCTAAAGCAGCTCTGGGAGGGGGTTGCTGACTCTTTAATTGTTCTTAATTGATACATCTAGTTGATACATTTCTTTTGTCCCTGCTGAGCAGAATCCCTGGGTTTCAATACAGGCAGCTGTTAGACTTGATACAATAGTTGCTAATACTCCAGAGATACTACTGAGGAATGTATCAACTAATGCAACAAATTGTAACCGTTTACAGTCTTTACCTGAATTACTGAGCTGCCATAGACAGGGACATTAAACTTTAAACTTGAAAATTTGGAAAAACGGTAAAAAATAAAATATAGAAAGCAATTGGAAAAAGTCTTTATTTCTGGTGAACAATCTGAAACCAACTGAACTGAAAAAAGTGTTGGAAGGTGAACAACCCCTTTAAAGGTAAACCACCCCTTTAATAAGGAGAAGAATATAAATTAGGTGTAAAATAATAGATCACATCATCACCTAAAAGCAATGAAATATCAGTTCCTATGCCCCTTCGCTACCGTTTAGCTAATTTCTACATTACGGTATATTCGTATTTTTATAATATTCAGATAAACATTGTGCTGAACTACCAGGCCTGTATGGTTTGCCCAATGCATTAAAATATGCTGGTGTTCAATTGAATACCAGAAAAGATAACAAGCACATTTGGACTTTGAGAAGAAGAGAATACATGTTATTTGTGATGCAGTTCCTTCTTGCTACAGATAAAGGAATGTATGTACTGTACATACCTCCCTGGTACATTCACGAGCCGCACTAAGAGCAAAAGAGTAACTTTTGCACAAGTATTTTATGGTAGGGCACGACCAGCCTTTGGCTACCAGCCCAGTGATCTGCAGAACAGGACACATTACTAGTGAGCTTTATATATATAAAAAATTGTTCAGTTATAAGGATGCATGTAGGGTAGGGCTAATGGGGCTGTATCCCTGGCACTCAAACAATAGGGGAGGGAGATGCAGATAAAGTACAAGGTGCATTACTGATTTATGCAGGTCAGAACTCCAGGCTTACTGCCCAAATATAGAGTGGTGCTTGAAAACAGTGTTTGAGCAACTGTTCTGCCTAACCTTCAAATCTGGCTCTGTGACAGAAGAATCAGATAAATATGGACTTTTAGCAATAATAAATAAAAATGCATTTGTTGACAGAGAAAGGAGGGAGTGGGACTGGGAAACCAGAGGAGAAAGTGTAAGGAGTAACAGGAACAGGGTAATAAAGGGAGTAACAATAGAAAGTAGATTGACGGGAGCCGTTACAACCATGGGTGAAAATCAATGAAAAAACTTTATTACCAAGTAATCATTAAAAAACAAGAACAGGTATCACTCTAGAGACTTTTAGCTAAACCATGCTGTGTCTAGTCACCTGACGCGTTTCATGCCTTACTTTGGCACTTCAGTTGATCATTGTTTTTTAATGATTACTTGGTAATAAAGTTTTTTCATTGATTTTCACCCATGGTTGTAACGGCTCCCGTCAATCTACTTTCTATTGGGACAGACTTTGGCTGGAACGGAGTCCAGTCAACAGGTAGCCACCACGAGGGTAATCATAAGACCGTTCACATATAAGTGCCTTCAATGTACTAATAAAGGGAGTAAGGTATTCTATGGGACTGGGTCTACTGTGTCTGTAGCAGCCAATTAGCAACTACTATTTACTGGTCTACTGAATAGGATCTTAAAGACAAACATCTAGTTACTTGGAATGAGCAAAAATCACACCTTTTACAGTGATGCCCACATGGATTAAATTGACATTGGTGCTATTATATTGGGCAGAGTAGATCCCTCCTGAAAGGTGTCTGAAGTTGATGCATTTACCATCAAGGGTGCCAATAGGGTGTCAGTTGGATAAAATGGCATAGGAGAAAGGCAGGAGAGGTAGGAGAGGACATTATAGACAAATAGCAGGGGACCTTTTTACCCATAAAGTGGATCACCGTACCAGAGGCCTCCCCTTTAGACTAGAAGAAAAGAACTTTCATTTGAAGCAACGTAGGGGGTTCTTCACAGTCAGGACAGTGAGGTTGTGGAATGCACTGCCGGGTGATGTTGTGATGGCTGATTCAGTTAATGACTATAAGAATGGCTTGGATGATTTTTTGGACAGACATAATATCAAAGGCTATTGTGATACTAAACTCTATACTTAGTATAGATATGGGTATATGGATCCTGGGTTTTCATTTGGAGGGGTTGAACTTGATGGACTTTGTCTTTATTCAACCCGATTTAACTATGTAACTAACTATGTATATATGTAAGGATAGGCATTCAGGGTGAGAGAAATGGCAGAATTAGGGAAGTTGGTAGGAATCCATGAAGGCATGGGTGTCTATGAATGTTGGCTGCTAACATCACATAAGAGCCAGTAAACATTTGCATTGTCAACCAAAATTTCTAATCACCTGGGCACCAGCTGTATGTTCACCTGCTAACAGTGGTGTAACTATAGAGGAAGCAGACCCTATGTTCATGGGGGACTGGGCAGGGAAAGAGGTTGTTTAACTTCCAATCTTTTTTCAAAGGAGGTTATTTTCAAATAGTACACTGGGAAGAAAGACTTTTTGCTCTATGTTTTTGGTCTTTACTAGTGATGGGAGAATTTGCGCCATTTCGCTTCGCCGAAAAATTCGCGAATTTCGTGCGAAACGTCGAAAAATTTGCGAAACGGCGCCGGCGTTTCGTTTTTGATGCCGGCGCCCGTTTTTTTTTACGCCGGCGCCCGGCGAATTTTCGCGGGCGTTTCGCAAATTTATTCGCTGGCGGCGAATTGCGCAAATTCGCCGCGAATTCGCGGCTGGCGAATAAATTCGTCCATCACTAGTCTACATAAAAAAAAAGATTTCCCCTTGTCTCCTTTCCTCTCCCACAAGTAGAAGCTCCGTTAGGTTGCTGGTGCTCTAAACATATTTTGTTACATTAATTGATACAAGTCTCAGAGAGCTTGTTCAGTAGGAGCTGAAGCTGCTGCGGTTACAAAATGTAGCAAGTAATATGTATCTATTGTAGCAGTTATTGTTAGTGAAGTTCAGGGAGCAAGGTCAGTTGGGGTTAAAGCTGCTGCTATTAAGAAATATAATATCAATAAATGTATCAACTGTTGACTCTACAAAAGTCCAGGGTGAATGTTTAGTTGGGGTTAAAGCTGCTGCTGTTAGAAAATGTATTAAATAATGTATCAACAGTTGACATTAGAAAACCTTAGCATGATCATTAGGAGCTGAAGCTGCTGCTGTTAAAGGTGTTGTTCACCTTTGCATTAACTTTTAATATGATGTAGGGTGTATATTCTGAGAGAATTTGCATTTGTTTTTAATTTTTTATTATTTGTGGTTTTTGCGTTATTTAGCTTTTTAAATAGCAGCTCTCCAGTTTGCAGTTTCAGCGATCTGGTTTCTAGGGTCCAAATTACCCTAGCAACCCTGCACTAATTTGAATAAGAGACTGCAATATAAATAGGAAAGGACCTGACTAGAAAGATGAGTAATAAAAAAGTAACAATAAATGTGTAGCCTTACAGAGCATTTGTTTTTTTTAGATAGGGTCAGTGACCCCCATATAAAAGCTGGAAAGAGTCAGAAGAAGAAGAAGGCAAATAATTCAAAAACTATAGAAAATGTATAATGAAGATACATTGAAAAATGGCCATCCCATAACATACTAAAAGTTAGATTAAAGGTGAATCACGCCTTTAAGAAATGTATTGACTAATGTATTAAATGTCAACAGTTTAATCAGTTAGAACCCCTTTCCATTATTGAATGATATAGTAGAGTAGGCAGTGTCGGACTGGGACACCAGGGGCCCACCAAAAAACCTTAGACCAGGGGCCCACTCTCAGTACTATTATTCTTCCTCTCCTCACTCAACCTCTATTCTCCTAGTCTTTTTTCTTTACATATTATAATCGATTATTCCATTTATTTAGCGTCTTTTTCTCATAGAAATAGGGAATGGCCATGAAATAGGCCAAATGTTTAGCAGCACAAGGGCCCACTGACACCTGGGCCAACCTGGACTTTTCCTGGTATCCCGGTGGGCCAGTCCAACGCTGAGAGTAGGAGAAGGATTCTTAGGATGGATCAATGATCCTGCCAAGTAGTGTTTTATCTGGATTAAGAGGGAGGGGCTAGGCCAATAATATATCAGTAGCCAAGTGATCAGTGTCGGACTGGCCCACAGGGATACCAGGAACGGTCCTGGTGGGCCCAGGTGTCAGTGGCACTCATGCTGCTAAACATTTGGCCTATTTCATGGTCATTCCCTATTTCAATCAGAACAAAGTAGCGAAATAGATGGAATAATAGATTATAGTATGAAAAGAAAAGAGACTAGGAGAATAGAGGTTGAGTGAGGAGAGGAAGAATAATAGTACTGAGAGTGGGCCCCTGGTCTAAGATTACTTGGTGGGCCCCTGGTCAAAGGTTTTTGGGTGGGCCTCTGGTGTCCCAGTCCGACACTGCAAGTGATAACTTTATGCTTTAGAGTTTTATGGTAATGGCTGACGTGGTGGATGCACCTTGTCTGCCATTCATGTTAGATGTCAGCAGAGAAACAAAATGTGACCTTATCTGCAAAGCAGCAGGATTTCCGTATATGATAACAGTAAAGAGATAATGGGCATGAGCTCCATCTGATGTGAGGATGTGAGATAAGACTGTGACAGTTTGAAACAGTATGAAGAGAACAAGAGCAGCTTCACCACTACGGGTTTGTATTTTGTACCCCTGGTATGAATGAATACTGGGCTAGTTTATAACCCCTATGCAGTATCCAGATATAGCATGCTTTAGAATAGTTATATGAAAAGTAGACATTGATATTCTGAGATCATATGCAGTTGGTCTTCTTTTATTTTGTGTGTTTTTATAACTATTTGCCCTTTAAGTCTGCATTTCTCTAACCTGGAGTTTTAAATGTTATCTAGTTTTGGGGTGGAGGAAAGTAAGATCACCAATCCCAGCAACCACGAAGGAAATAAAGTCTGAGGCTAGATTTATATTTGTTTTTTTTTTTAAATAAAAGTTATTTTGTATTTCAATCTCTCCCATGTATCATTATGTCATTCTAAGCACTGCCTGGCTGCTAGGATAAGTTGAGACATAGCAACCAAATAGCAGATATAATTCACACAAAAGTTACGGAAAAAGTAAGGGCCCCAAACAATATTCCATTAGACTGTGCAAGCATAACTAAGTTACACTCACTTTGCTACAATTCTGCTGCCCGCGTCAGCACCTTGTATATGAGTTTATTCCAAGATGGATTTACTAATTTAAGCTCCTAGTGGCACAGTTACCCTCCCTGCAGCTCATATTAACACTGGAAATTCCAGACTAGCACAGTGACCAACGGATCATGTTAAATTGCTATTTGACCCACCCAGAGATGCAGTTACAAGCAGGCATGCATGTTGGGAGGCACTGTATGTAATAACCTATCTTCCCTTGCCCTGTAATAAGATTCCACACTAAACTCTGTAATGAGATGCAGAGGTGTTTAACATAAATGGTGCATAGCATGTATCTTACATGGTTAAGGACAGGTTAATGCAAGAACTGTGCAGATTAGGAAAGAGCCCACATATGGGCTCCTCCATGTGCTTCATTTGGCTTTTTTTCTGGATATACCATTCTGGTGGCCAACAGCATCCATGCATGTGTACAGACTGGTGGCATGTGCATTACAGGTATGGGATCCATTATCTGGAAACCCGTTATCCAGAAAGTTCCAAATTACAGAAAGGCCATTTCACTTTATCTCCATCTTATCCAAATAAGCCAAACTTTTAAAAAGGATTTCCTTTTTCTCTGTAATAATAAAACAGTAGATTGTACTTGATCCAAACTTAGAAATAATTAATACTTATTGGAAGCCAAACCAGTCTGTTGGGTTAATTTATTGTTTACATGATTTTCTAGTAGACTTAAGAACGATAACACCAACAATTAAAGTGTATAAAATGAATGACAATATAATGTACTGTTGCCCTGACTGGTAAAACTGTGGGGTTTACTCCAAAAACACTACTATAGTTTATATAAACAAGCTGCTGTGTAGCCATGGGGGCAGCCATTCAAGCTCAGGATACTCATTAGATAACAGATACGTTCTGAAGAATCCCATTTGTATACTACAGAGATTATCTGTTTTCTGATGTGTATCCTGTGCCTTTTGTCCTTTTTAAGCTTTGGCTGCCCCATGGCTAGACAGCAGTTTGTTTATAAAAACTATAGTCATCTTTCTGAAGCAAACACACCAGTTGTGCAGAGCAACAGAACATTGTAGTTTCATTACTTTAAAACACTTTCATTTTTTGGTGTTACTGTTCCTTTAAGGTATGAAGATACAAATGATTGAAAATTACATTATCTGGAAAGTCCCAGGTCCAGAGCATTCTGGATAACATGTCCCATACCTGTACTAAATTTGCTTAGACCTAAGGGCACAATATCTATGTGTTGGGCTTATAAGAATGTTATAAAGGGGAGGGTCACTGGGAGTTGTATATTGCCGCTAGGGACATGCAGCAGCCTTCTGACATGGGGTAACAATTGCAAAATAATAGCTCAGAGCTTCCTTCAGCACTTACTGCTATTACTTTGAATTGAACTTTCATTTCCTTGTTTTTTTTATGGCCTGTATAAATGAATTTGCTTTGTTCTTACTACCTGCTTGGCACCATAAAAAGGTTTATCTAGTTCCTGAATGGCATGATCATTTTGCCTATGCAAAAAAGAAAACAGAGCAGAGTTTATCAGTTCCTCAAACAGTTTATGGAGATTTAGTCATGGAGAAGGAGAATGTCATAAGCCCAGGAGCTGCAGTAGGTCACTGGGAACATTTTATATTATCGCTCTTAAGATCTTGTAAATGTGAATAAGGTTAGTGGGTGGTGCACCACAGCAGTTTTGAACCATATGTATTCATCCACTGGTACCCGCTTTCCCAGTTCATTTAATTTCATATTATATTTGATTTTTTACAGTCTTAACACTTTTGGACAGCGTTGAACTGTGGTATTGGTGGCCCACCAAGAGACGTGTTACCAAAAACCAAGTTTTACTTCTACTTCATCCATTCTTCTCACTTCTCCCCTTTCCAGCATTGGATTGGGGTGCTGGGCCTACTGGGTCTGCTGCCACAGTGCCCCCACCCCGTAAGGTGCCTCGCTGCAGCAAAGCCCTCTCCGACCCCCCTCAAGTGTACCTTTTTGTTCTTGTGGCCCCGCTAGGGGGAGGTCAGAAACAGTGCAAAAGGCTTTGTTCTCTGGTCCTTTCTACCTCTCCAATTATTTCTCTCCCTCTCCCCTAAATGCTCTATTTCCTTCTCCCCTCTCTTGTCTGAGATAGGTACAGGCAGCTTTAGTCCAGATGTGTTTCTGAAGGATAGGACTTGGAACTTAGGAGACCATAAAAACAAGATTATCAGTACTTCAATAGCAAGGCGCTTTCCTTGTCCATTATTGCATACAGGGGAGGATAAATGTCCATGTCTAGTGATGTGCGGTGTTTTGTTTCACCGAAAAATTCGCTAATTTTCTGTGAAATTCGCGAAATGGCGCCAGCGTCTTGTTTTTGAGGCCGCGCCCGTTTTTGACGCTGGCACCCGTTTTTTTCAACGCCAGGGGAAAAAAATTTCGGCAGCGAATTTTCGCGGGCGTTTCGCGAATTTATTCGCTGGCGGCGAATCGCACTAATTCGCGCCTGGCGAATAAATTCGCCCATCACTACCCATGTCTTTTCTTGTAATATTTATTTTTATTTGTGCTGCTTGGTCCGGTCTACCTGCTGGGAGAAGAAGGCAGACAAGGTGCTTGCATGCAGATCCAGTGACGTCACTTGGGCACACGAAAACCTGGATCTGCACGCATTGAGACCCAGCAGTAGCCTAGAAGGGGGCCCTGTGTGGATGTAGCCTAGGGCCCCAAATGTCATTAATCTTCCATTGATTGCATAAGGGAAACATTTTTAAGGACACAAGCAGGCCATTTGATTTGGATATACTGTATCTACAAAACCAGCCTTGATTGTTCTCTAACAATATTTTTGTCTCTATCACAGGAGAAACCTCACCAAGCTGTCACTGATTTTCAGCCACATTCTCGCAGAGCTCAAAGCCCTGTTTCCTGGGGGAAAATTTCAAGGGAACACATATAAAATCTCCAAACCTGAAGCCTCACAGTTCTGGACAAACACATTTGGGCAAAGGTAAGTAACAGTGAAACAGAGGAAATGCTGGGAATGGCCCGGCAAAAATGTCTTCACAAGGGTGTGAGAAAGGGTGGGCAGGGAACCCATATTTGTGTTTATCACTGGGAGCAGTTGTGATTACTCTGATGTCCTCTGCCTCTGATGGAGTCCCTTCCAGTGGACAGTTTATTCAGAAAATGGCTGAATTTTAGTTCAGCCTTAATAAGCAAAGGGTCTATCAGACATGGGAAAAATCTTTTACATGACAAAAAAAGCCACAGTGCCCATATATTGTTTTCAGCATCTTTACAGTCTCCCTTTAATCATTACATTAGATTATACCCCATTTGTAATCACTTTTTTTTTTCAAAGACGACTGTGATACATAGAATATCCCCTGTACATCTGACTTTAGAGCTTAGTGTCCCTTTCAATGACTAACACGGCACCTCTGTATGTTACTTTAACAGGTGCCTAGTGCAATGGAGTGAGTTCCGAGCAGGACTTAACCTTGTGCACCCAGTTGGTTCTGGGCCTCTGGAGTCTGCCCTGCACAGCACAGTAGACCTCACGTGCAATGACTACGTATCAGTGTTTGAGTTTGACATCTTCACAAGACTGTTTCAGGTACAGCCATTCCTGCCTTTTGTAATCAGGGGCAATGCAAATAAGAGTAACAAAAGTAGAAGGAGCCCGACAGGTCTGTGCTTCTTTCAGTGCATCCCACATAAGTAAGTTCTTTCTCATTATACTGTTAATCCATTATGATAACACAAACCAAATACAGTGAAACCTCAAATAAAATGTTCTTGTAATTCATGTATTCATAATCTTGTTACTATTATTTCTTAATATATTCAAACACAGACTACTGTGACGTTATTATAATTGTGACGTCACTTATATGCCCATACATGGACAGTCATTGGCTACAAACTCTACTACTCTTTCTGGCTGAAAACTATGCCCTCTTGATTCAGTATTTGTTTGGAGCTTCCAGGATTGATTGGGAGGCTGGAAAATCACATTGGCTGAGGCTGAAACACTTACTGTATCTTATAGTGGATGCAGTTTATAGCTGGTGTACACAAACCCTATATCATCTAAAGGTTACATTTTCATTATTAGCAATTATTTGGCCAACACTTGGGCAGCAAAATCAGCCAAAGATCTTCTTGTTTGGTAGTCTGACACACAATAGAAAGGTCCATGCACTGCTTACTAGCTGAATGTATGGATGCTGAACGCTAGCTGAGATGTATTTTTATTTGAAGGATTGGCGTGGCATCCAAATTTAGCTGATGCTGATTTCATTGTCACCTTTTTCAACCACAACTGCTACCCAGGTGGTGGAACAAATCTGGTTCCTAAACATTGGGGCTGGCCCTCCTGGTGGTCCCTGGAGCAGTGGATGAGGGTGCTAAGCCTGAAGGCTAATTTACAGATAAAGCCTATTTGCCCTAGATGAATCTGTAAACCCAGCTTGAAGGTCAGTTAGAATGAGAGGGAATGATAGGGGTGAAAACTTATTTGTTCTTGAATTCTTGAAACTATTGCTGAATGGCTGATCCTACAATGTTTACCTATATTTTTAACCTTGTTATGAATTAAGGATTTTAGGAACTTGTAGAAGAGGCTTGAGTAATAGAAATCAAATAAACACTGAATTAAAGACTAGAAAAAATCCTTCAGCATCCATAGTCAGGTGTCATCAGTGACAAGATTTTACAGCAACTATGGGGTATATTTATCAAAGAGTAAAGTTAATAGTGAAGTTCAGCCACTAGAGTGAAATTCCGCCACTTCCCATTCATTTCTATGGGGTTTTTAAAGACGTATTTATCAAAGGGTGAAATTTCACTTTCACCCATTGATAAATACGCCTTTCAAAATCCCATAGAAATGAATGGAGAGCTGCGGAATTTCACTCTAGTGGCGGAACTTCACTCTTTGATAAATTTACCCCTTTGTCTTGCCTAGCCTTGACCAGATATCAGTTGAGGAGACCATCGTTAAAGTCTATACAAAAATAAGTTTCTCAACAGAGTCCAAGTTGGCAGGAAATATTAGGCAGTTTATTGCCATCTTAAGCTACCTTTTCTCTTATGTTTTGTTAATCAGCTGCAGGCTTTTAAAGTAGCAGTGCGGTAAATATTAGATATAGGATAAACAATCCTGCTTGTTTTATAAATATATATCTAGAATATGTATCCTGTTTGTCAGAAAAAGAAATATTCCAAAACTACAATATTTTTCCATGGAGCAGGAAGATCCAAAAAGACTCCCACCAAAAAAGTGCCCCAGACCTAAAATGTTCTAATCTCCCCCTACAACAGTTCCAGCTTTTCACCCATTATAGTGGTTCTGGTGCTATCTATGGCAGGCAGTTATGATGGAAGATATCCATTCTGAACACTTGATTCCACATTTGCTCATATGTAATACCCACCTATCAGCAAAAGTGTGTTTTCTTTTCATAGGAAAGGACTTGTCTGCAGTAAAATGCCATGATTTTCCTGGAGAAGACCATGAGTGCCATGAGCCTAAAACTAATCATACATTCAAACATATGCTTCTTTGACAAGGTCCCAGTGGTGGGCCAGATTTGTAGAGCCACCTCTTTCTCCCCTGCACCAGTAATCAGATCATAATAGGAGCCTATTAAGACCTATTGGGACACAATGTATTCATTTGGGATTTTCAGAGCTGCAGGATATTTATACAATCAGTCTCTAGATATCAGTTGGACAGGACATCATTGTGCCTTATATGTGCACCAATACTTGCTTAATCCATTTGACATGGTTGGGTTGGCAGCTAATGTTGGCCTGCATATGGTAACCTTAACATTATTGTGTTCTGCATATGACATTGTATGTTCCTTGTGTCACTTTGTAGTGTATGGCTCAGTGCTGGTTGCAATAGGTTGCACTTTATATTGCCATGTTTCTTGATGTCCAGCATTATGTCCTTAACCTTCCCATCTATCACTGCTATATACTTACCATTCTATCTTGCATTCAGCCTTGGAACACTCTCCTGCAGAACTGGATGCTTCTTGCAGTTACACACCCTGGCTATATGGCATTCCTTACGTACGATGAGGTCAGAGAGCACCTGAAGAGCCACATCCAGAAACCTGGCAGGTATGATTCAGCAGGGAGGTTAAATCAGGTCATGTATTTATAGAATAATAAGTAAGGCTGGCTGTCTGAGATATCGGACAACAGAACAGGTTGATTATTGAATGGAACACAAACGAAGGTGAGAGGAAACCTGATTCTGCAGCTTGAAAGAGTTCTCAACATGATACAAACACTGGCCATACTGAGACTGTGTAAATTCAGTTACTACTTTTGCAAAGGCTCAGGCATGGAAGGACCCCAAACGCCCTTTCACTGCAGTATAAACACATTGAAATACTTATTTAAGGGCATTTAAAGCCATAGTAGAAATGCAGCCTGGTTTGAGTAGTCTTATGACATATGTGGCTTCTGTGCTGCAGTCAATGCTCTGCAGCCATATTTTCACTTGAGCTAGACCCTACCACTTGCAGTCCTTCTCTTGTTTTTTTTGGGTGTACAGCAGAAGTTAAACTGGTTTGACATGTGGCCATACACCAGATGTTCCTTACAGTGTTCACACCAACAGACTGTGCCAGAGACCATACCCGTTCATGGCTATTACCCATTGTTCAGTTCTTTCAGGCCAACAGCCTCTAATGATCAGAGCTCCGGAAAGTGAAGAGGAACATGGCGGAACAGTATATTAACTTTTTTAATGGAACAAATACAGTATCTTGACTATCTACAGGAACCAACCCGCTTCCTTATACCTTCACAGGCAATTGGTCAGTGTGGTCAAAATCGTTTGAGCTGCCCAACTAAATCTGGGAAAGTACAAAACCAAGTACAGCTCAAATGACTCATTGCTGGAACTACTGTCAGTCCAGAGTGAAACCACTTGATTTTGGGGGCATATCGGATACTAGCCCTGAAACACGTATGCTCTCTGTCTGTTTAGCAACCTGTGGGTTCTTTGACCACAGAGCATATCCAATGAATCAGTGTATGGCAGCCATAATATTCTTCTCAATTAAGGAGCTATGGTTGCACACAATATCAAACAACTTCTGCCAAAGCCTCAGAACTGTCACCCACATTCCCTATTTGTGAATGTTACCGAAAACATTTTCATACTGGATCAACTTGTATTTTTGGTTTAGTTGACATTTACGCAACTTGGCTTTCTGCTTCATGCTACAAATTGCCCCTTGTAATTATATCACCTTCAACCATTCATTCAGGCTTATTGGGCATTATTCTCTTCCCAGAAATGCATGCCATGCTTGGAATGTATCAGTAAATAGATCTGCTGTATAGAATCTAATTACGTTTCCTAATGCTTATTCATCTAACTGTATGCTAATTACAACTTCAAAGTATTGAAAATATTATTATGGACTAAATGCTGGAACATCAGCTGACTCTGTATAAGGGAAATGTCAATCTAGTCCTGGCTTTCTAAAGATTTTATTTGTCATATTGTTGTCATATGGGGGAAAAGTAAATTATGGTCTTCAAAATGTCCAGAACTGATCATTATCTTTTTAATGACATGGATTTAATTGTTGTTTCTGCTAATGCTTCGAATGGGCTCACATTGGTCTTTTTCCATGAATATCCTTACTGTGTTCTAACGTATAATATCCTAACGGTGGCCATACTTCTTCATCTGACCGAATCTGCCCCATGGGCCATATAGAGGGATGTCTGTTTGACCATCATTCACAGAAGCTAATCCACCAAATTTGACCAAAATGCCGAACAAATCGGAGGATTTTAAGACTGGTTAAGATTGGTTATAGATTGTTCTCACTCTACGACGGTTCTAGTGACTGTTCTAATTCCCTATACTTGATTATAGGTTGGTTTTAGCCACCGAATGAAACTTGGATACACAAAAAGGAGAAGTTGCAAAAGAGTTCTTAATCTGAAAGAGGAAAAAATGTTCTAACACTAAATCTAATTAATGGGTTTGGCTATTTCAGCTCAACCCATTAATTACAGTTGCATAAAATTAAGCAGACAGCCATGCAATCTTTTTAGATAAACATTTGTTATAGAATGGGTGGCACTGAAGAACACAATGACTTTCATTATGGCAGTGTCATAGGATGCCACCTTTCCAACAAATTTCTGTCCAGGAGCTAGAGCAGCTCATCTGTTAAGCAGTAGGCCACACAAACTTGCAGAACATACTGTAACTGTTGAAGCATGTTGTGCATAAAATGGTTGCCCTCTGGTGCAACACTGACTACCAAGTACCAAGTACTAAGCAGAAGTATTCATTGAGCTTCATGAACTGGGTTCATGTGACCAAGCCTAAAATCGCCATGTGCAATGCCAAGTAGTGTGAGCTTGAAGCAGCCACCATTGGTTTATGGAAAACATCTTCTCTGGACTGATCAATCAAGCTTGACCATCTGGCAGTATGATAGACTAATCCGAATTTGGCAGGTGCCTAAAAACACTACCATGTCATGTTCTAAAATCAAATGGAAACCTTCCCAGAAGTGGTCAGACTGTTATAGCTACAAAGACTACTCATACCAACATCAAATTAAGACCTAAGGTTTTGACATGTTCAACAAACACATATGGGTGTGGTGTTCATGCGTTCACATACTTTTGGCCATTAAGTGTTTTAGAAGTGCTGCAAGTGCATTGAGCAAAGTGGACTTTTCCCCCGCATTAGAGGGGTTGTTCACTTTAATATTAACTGTTAGGGGCACATTTACCTAGGGTCGAATATCGAGGATTTTGCGCTATTCCTGCGATCGAACGATTAAATCCTTCGAATTGAACGATTCGAAGGATTTTAATCCATCGATTGAAGGATATTCCTTCGATCAGGAAATTGTTAGGAAGCCTATGGTGACCTTCCCCATAGGCTAACATTGGCCTCGGTAGGTTTTAGGTGGCGAACTAGGGGGTCGTAGAAATTTTTAAAGAGACAGTACTTCGACTATCGAATGGTCGAATAGTCGAACGTTTTATAGTTGAAAACGTTCGATTCGAAGTCGAAGGTCGTAGTAGCCCATATATTTTTCCTCCATTCCTTCACTCGAACTAAGTAAATGGGCCCCTACGTATAATGTAGAGAGTGATATTCTGAGACAATTTGCATTTGTTTTTATTTTTTTTTATTATTTGTGGCTTTAGAATTATTTAGCTTTTTATTCAGCAGCTCTCCAGTTTGCGGTTTTAGCTATCTGGTTGCTAGGGTCCAAATTACGCAACCATGCATTGATTTCAATAAGAGACTGGAATGTGAATAGGAGGCTGAATAGAAAAATGAGTGATAAAAAGCTGTGATAACGATAACTTTGTCACCTTACAGCACAATTGCTTTTAGATGGGGGTCAGTGTCCCCCATTTGAAAGCTGGAAAGAGTCAGAAGAAGAAGGCAAATAATTCCTCTGTTGAACTATTTTGAACTCCATTTGCATTTTATGATAAATACACCCTGTTATGTGCTTATACCTTAGTCATTCACACCAATGAATACAGATCTAAACTGACATTTTGTGTCCATTAACCAAAGTCTCCTTGTTTCCCACAGTTACATATTCAGACTAAGCTGCACACACCTTGGTCAATGGGCTATTGGTTATGTGACGTCAAAAAGAGATATTGTACAGACCATCCCACACGATAAGCCTTTATATGTGGCACTTCTGGAAGGAGAGAAGGAGGGGCTGTAAGTTTGGGGCGAAAGGGGGGAAGGGGCCCTGAAGAGCCAGGCAGTCCCCTGCTAGCAGTGGTGTAATTATAAGGGAGCAGACCCCATGGTCACAACTCCTCTGTATGGGAGAGGGGTGCAGGTCCCACACCACCCATATCAGCTATAGACAGATCATCCTATCAGTTTTTCACTTAAAGGAGATCTAAAGCCTAACTAAAAAACTAAGCTAGAAATGTTGTACATTATGTTTTGTGCTTCTGTACCAGCCCAAGGCAACCACAGCCCTTTAGCAGTAACGATATGTGTCTCCAAAGATGCCCCAGTAGCTCCCCATCTTCTTTTCTGCTGATTCAGTGCACATGCTCTGTGCTGCTGTCACTTACTGAGCTTAGGGACCCACTCACAATATACAGTAGACATAGAATTGAAATGTCACAATATAAGGCTGATTAGTAATTAATACAGATATTTATTACATGGCAGCACAGAAACTAGTGCAATTAGCATCAGAATTTTAAAACCAGCCCTGTAGCATCAGCTTATATTACAGGGGAAGCTCATTTTCTGCTTAGGACCCGCTGAGCATGTGAGTGTCACAGATACTTTCCAAGATGGTGACCCCCTGTGACAAGTTAGAAGTCCTGGATCATTGCTGCTATTGACAAGCTGACACTTTAGGCTGGTGCAATAAGTTCATTATATAAAAGATGGCATTTTTAGCTATATTCATTTTTAGGGTTAAGGTCTCCTTTAAAGGACAGCAGTGCAGAGTTTACAGTCTATAGTAAAAGAGCACAGAGGATGGATAAATAAGCTGTACTAATGATAACTCAGTAGAAAAAGCCCACCTGCCGCTGAATACCCATCAAGTATAAACTATAGAATTCAAAATTGGTGCCTTAAACACTCTGTTTCACTGCTGCAGGTATTTACACCCTAATGGCGTGAGCAACAATCCCGATTTATCAGAACTAAGCAACCCTTCGGCAGGCCCCAAGGTTCAGGTGTCACAGGTGAGTAGAAGCCGGTCGAACCATTTTGTCCAGTCTATCTCCGCATTACTGTGTTTCTTTTGCATGTCATTTGCATTGCAGACAATATAGATTCCATCAGGGTCTAAACCTGTAGCGCTTAAATTAAGTTGCTGCAGAACTGCAAATACAGGTATGGGACCTATTATCCAGAATGCTCGGGACCTAGGGTTTTCCGGAAAAGGGGTCTTTGCGTAATTTGGAGCTTCATACCTTAAGTCTACTAGAAAATCATGTAAACATTAAATAAACCCAATAAAATGAGTTTGCTTCCAATAATGATTAATTATATCTTAGTTTGGATCAAGTACAAGGTACTGTTTTATTATTACAGGGAAAAAGGAAATCATTTTAAAAAATGTGGATTATTTGATTTACAATGGAGTCTATGGGAGATGGCCTTTCCGTAAGTCGGAACATTCTGGATAACGGGTTTCCGGATAATGGATCCCATACCTGTACTAAATTCCTCTATGCCGTTCATTATAGGAGGGGGATACTAGGACATGTAGTTCTTCTGCATCTGGAGACGTGAAGAGAAGAGCCCCGTGTATATAATAGTATATAAGTATATATATATATTTCATAAATCAAGATAGTAGATGTGTTTGCTCTCCCAGTCCCTGTATACCTTATTCCTTACATTTCCCATAACCTCACCTACTTGTTTCTTCTGTAGGAACAATGGGACCTATATTCCCAGATGGGTTCCTCCTTTGAGCTCTGCAAGATCTGTGTTGACAATGAGAAGAATGTCCGGATAAAGCCGTGCGGGCACTTGCTGTGTAATGACTGCCTCTTAGCATGGCAGGTAAGCGATAACACTAAGGGGCATATTTATCAAGGGTCCAATTTCCAATTGAAAAAACTTTGAAATTTGAATTCAAAAAGACCAACTGAAATTAAGTTGAAGTTTTTTTTTTGGTCGAAAAGGTCCGTATTCGGCCAAATTATTCGAACCGAAGAAATAGCACATTTGATCGAATTTGATTCAAAGTTTTTCCCAAAAAAACATTAGATTTTTCAAAGTCCGCCAATTGACTCCAAATGGGTTTTAGTTAGGGATGCACCGAATCAACTATTTTGGATTCGGCCGAACCCCCGAATCCTTCGTGAAAGATTCGGCCGAATACTGAACCGAATCCGAACCCTAATTTGCATATGCAAATTAGGGGTCGGAGGGAAAAACATCTTAGACATCCTTGTTTTGTGACAAAAAGTCACGCGATTTCCCTCCCCGACCCAAATTTGCATATGCAAATTAGGATTCGGATTCGGATTCGGTTCGGCAGGGAAGAAGGATTCGGCAGAATCCGAATCCTGCTGAAAAAGGCCGAATCCCGAACCTAATCCTGGATTCGGTGCATCCCTAGTTTTAGGAGGTCCCCCATAGGCTACAACAGCAATTCAGCAGGTTTTAAATGGCGAATGGTCGAAGTCGAATTTTTAAAAAGACAGTACATGATAAATTTTGATATTAGAATTTTCAAATTTTTTACAAATTTGAATCGAATTTGGACTATTCCCTAGTCGAAGTACACAAAAAATAGCATGAAATGGGGCCACAAACACTAGCCCTTACTTTTGCACTACCAATAGTGACCTATTGTCTGTCTTTCTGTCTAAGGTTGATGGCACACAGGACAGTTTATTTTAGCTTGTGGAGGAGCACCCAAAATTCCCCATAACACCACCACCTATTTATCTTTTGAGTAAAAAGTGCCAGTATTACATGTCCAGTATTTACAAAGCAGCCCCACCCACATATTTGGGAGCATTTACAACCCCAGGGATGTTGCAAGTTCTAGAGTAATATGAGGTGCAAGAACACACCATTTAGTGCTCATTTAACAGAACTTGCACCTCCCAGGGTTGCCTCTGCATGGAGCACTGGATTGAAAATCTGGTGCTCCAAGCAGAAAGCAGCGCCAGGAGCCACTGGGTGGAGCATTGTAAATTACCCCTATTCAGTTAACCCCTGGACCGCTGGTGTTTCCAAAATTGTGTAGGGAAAAATGTGCAAAAAATGCTCAGAGGAGCAAAGTCTCTCGTGTTTCCAGGTGGCCATTTGACAGATTTACGAGGTGTGACAGTTTGACTGTGCCTTACATTGCAGAAGTCTGATGGCCACACATGCCCTTTCTGCCGCTGTGAGATTCATGGAAAAGAAGAAGTGCATGTACTTTCCCAGCCAGAAGCAGAAGAGGTGAGTGCTATCAGAAGACTATCCCCATGGCTGCCCTTTATTGGGTTTGGGCATCATTATTTGTGACAAAACATTTGTAAGCAGTTGTTAGACAGTTACAACCAGTTACACTCACAGGTCAGATCCTTTCTCTGGCCCTATTCAATCCTCCTTACTATATTGTGTTATAGCTATAGCCACTTGCCTTACTATTCCACAGCTGTAGCCACTTTGCTTGACACCACCTTGCCTTATTCTACAGCAGAAATTGCCAAACTGTGGGGCAAAACATTGTGGACAGGTGACCCATCCTGAAGACCAATAAGAATGGGATATGGGCTGGATGCGTAGTTGGACTTCTTCTGTTTATCTATAAAAGCCCAGTCTTAAAGGGATTCTGTCACAATTTTTATGGTGTCGTTTTTATTTAAAAAAATTTATTAAAAAAATTTAAATTACACTGCAAATAACTCACTCTACAATATAAAATGTAATTCCTGAACCAGCAAGTGTAATATTGGTGTGTAGGCTCCATCTCAGGTCATTTTGCCTGGTCATGTGCTTTCAGGAAGAGAAAGCACTTTAGGATGGAACTGCTTTCTGGCAGGCTGTTGTTTCTCCTACTCAATGTAACTGAATGTGTCTCAGTGGGACCTGGATTTTACTATTGAGTGTTGTTCTTAGATCTACCAGGCAGCTGTTATCTTGTGTTAGGGAGCTGCTATCTGGTTACCTTCCCATTGTTCTGTTTGGCTGCTGCGGGGGGGGGGGGGGTGATAGCACTGCAACTTGCAGTACGGCAGTAAAGAGTGACTGAAGTTTATCAGAGCACAAGTCGTCTGACTGGTGGCAGCTGGGAAACTGACAATATGTCTAGCCCCATGTCAGATTTCAAAATTAAATATAAAAAAATCTGTTTGCTCTTTTGAAAAATGGATTTCAGTGCAGAATTTTCCCATGACAGTATCCTTTTAAGGCCATTAAGGGTGACATTTGGGGATTACATGTATCTCTAAGCTTTATAACTAGGTAAGAGGAACCAATGTACATGATTTATTATAAGCAGAATAACTAAAATGGCAAACCACTGCTATTCACACCATGCCAAGTTCCTTAATTTGATATACTATACACACTATCCCATAGTAGTGTTACCATAACTGTACAACATGGGGGGGGAGGGTTGTAGGTCAGTGTCTGACATTATTAGGGTATGGCCAGCTAAAAAGTTACTGATAATGAAATAACCCAGATTTCTGACAGATCAGGAGTTGCTGGTTGTAATCGGCCATTTAAAGGGATATAACATATAGTTCTACTTAGGTGGTATGGTTAATACTATAGTTTCAGATGGCAGTCCTAATAGGTATTGACTTCTACTGTATTGATCCAAGAAAACACTGGCAAGCAAATGCAGGGTTATACCCTTTTATTCTACAAATGCTTGACAAAGGGGTCTGACCCCGAAACGTTGCACGTTTGCAGAATAAAATTCGCAAGGGTATAACCCTGCATTTGCTTTCCTTGAGTGCAAGTGTTTTCTTGGATCGTTTGTTGAGGAGGGTGCCGATCCCTTTAACACCGTGCACCAGGCGCTGAACTTTCGAAGACCAGGGTGTGCGAGCGGGAAACACTACTCCGCTCTTCTACTCTATTGCCTATGGCCTGTGCAACACAATGTACCTAAACATATGTATATAGTGGACCTTAAAGTGGACCTGCCACCAATATGTTAAAACCTGTATAAGAAAAGTCCTTTTCAAGTTAAACATGAAATCCAAATTCTTTTTTTTATTAAAGCGTTCATAGCTGTTGTAAAAAATCTCAGCTGTCAATCAAATATTGGCTGCCCCTCCTCTATGCCTTAGGCATAGAGACGGCCACTTTCACTTTCCATTCAGCACTTACTAGATGTCACTGCTCTCCCCACATTCCCCCTCTCTCTTCACCATTTAATTGTGTATCCAGGGCTTGGGGATGGACATCAGGTCTCCCATTCTGGAGCACAAACAAGATTCTGAGATGATACAAGGCTTGTCTTAATAACAGTGTCCACAAAATGGCTGCTGCCTGCTTGTTATAATTATGAATTCCCAGACTGATGGAAACAAGATTCAAATAATTTATACAGCGTAATTAAAGTTAATACCTTGGTTTTACTTTTTCCTGGAATCAGCATGATTTTTCATGGTTCCATACCAGCATTTTACCCCCTGGATTTTACTCTTTACTTGTTTTTAAACCATTTTGACACTGTCTCCTAGGAAACATAAAATTGAGGTATTACTGTAATGTGAAAATGAAGGTTGGCATCCCTATGTTTGGTACCAAACTAGCAGGGGCGTAACTACAGAGGAAGCAGACCCTACAGCTGCAGGGGGGCCCAGGAGGTATAGGGGCCCCATGAGGCCCTAATTCATATACAATTTCAATAAATATTGGAGAAACAAGTCAACCTCTAAACATATTGGGGGCCTGAAAAATAATTTGCTGTGGGGCCCAGTAATATCTAGTTACGCCACTGCAAACTAGAGCTACTCTATGCATTGTTACCTTATTGTGCATCTTTGTGATCTTGTCCCAGCAGATCACAGCCTCCAGTGATGCCAGCAGTTCATTAACTTTTGACCTAACGAAAGAAGAAGAAGAGTGGATACGACAGCGACCTCTTCCACCCACACCTGTCTCTGGGAGCTCCTCTGTGGCCTCTGCTCCCTCTATGCCCTCTACACCTCCTCTGCCTCTTTCACATTCACCGACCCCGTTTGGGCTACAGGTTGTGCCGACTTTAACCCATAGATTGCAGCTACAAGCCAATGATGTCATCTTTGGAAGAACAGAAGCCTCCGGAGGAACCTTGAACAGGACTCCACCGCTCCCACCAAGGATAAGATGGGACAGACACAGGGGGAAGCCTCCCTTTCACAGTACTTAGACCTACCCCGTTATGTTCAACTTACACCCGCAGAAAGCACATGGGTGCTTTCATAGAAGTCACAAAGTATACACCAGGTCTAGTAATTCATGGCAACCAATCAGATGTTTGCTTTCAAATAGATGACCTGCTGATTGGTTGCTATGGAATACCTGATTGGGTGGAAATGTGCACCTTTTGTGACATACTTAACCCTCCTTTACATTGCATTTCCCATAGAATGTACTTTATACACAAGGAACGCTGGCTCTTTTTGGTAGTTAGCAAATATGTTGTATATGGATATTCCGTGCAGTGACAGAACATTAATAATAAACCTGACACAATATCACATTTGTTAATAATCAAGGTAAATGTCTGTTTATTTCTGCTATATGGGTAGCACTTCACTCCTGAACCTCTTTGTCACAATGCATCGTATATATACATTGTCAGACTGGGATTTGCAAGTCCCACCAGGGCTACTACTCCAAGAGCCCTTACACCCCATCTGGGGCCCCTGCCACCAGCCCACTCAGCCACCGCCAGCCCCTTCCCCCCAGCCCCGCTCACCGTAACTTACATTTTCCAATTGGTGGGAAGGCAAGGATCAAGTCCATCCCAGTTCAACCCTGGATACATTTAGCTACTAAATGGCCACTAGTTGGGCCCTATCTGTTATTATATTGACTGGAAGTTGTGCAGAAGGAAGTACCAAAGGTAAATGTGACACAGCAGAATGTGAGATGTATTACAACACAGGATAAATAAACATTGTGACATCAGCATAAATGTGTAAATAAAATAAAAAAAAGCACAGGCTTTTATGGGAATCATGAGATAAAATATCAAACGAACTGAAGTGGCTGTTGAAAGGGAAAGTTGACCTTTATATTAAAGGAACGGTATTTGGCAAACAGCTGTGGAAATTTTTTATTGAGCAATATTGCTTTACGAATATAGCCACGTATGGATGAACAACAGCACTTAGATCCCTTTAAAGAAGCCAGACTTGTTAGGGCAAATGTATTTTGTATCACAATGACACTTTCTTTAAATAAAAACAGGGAAAGCTCTTCCATATTTTACAAAATTTTTAAGATTAAATTATTGAATCTTCTTACAATAACCTTTAATCTCTAAGGATTGTAACTTCATTCCCTAAATCCAAAAAATCGACCAATGTCGATCGGGAATTGTGATCCAATTGTTGGGCCCACAATTGGATTAGTTCTATATCTCCCACTCAAGGTGAGCATATGGGGGCAAGATCTGCTTGTTTGCCAACCTCTTTAAGTTTACCTCATTCCTATTAGGATTATATAGTGAATAAAGTTCCCCCTCTTGTAAAATATAAGGATATTACAAGTTACCGAGAAGTTCCAGGCCTTCAGCCTCGTTTTTGTACAGGTCATGGAATTCCAAGGTGGCTTCTAATATCCACATATTTTGCAACAGGGGGTACTTTATTATAATACACACGTTTCAGTGAGTAATGTGACAGAAATGTCATCACTAAGCTCCTATTATAACCAAGCACCGTTTATAAGGATATCATTTACAGGATATTCATGGCTTGTGTATTATGTATACTGTATAGTGAATAAAGTATACACAAGTTTCAGTTTTCATGAATATCCTGCATACAAGTCATTAGGGTTGAGGAGACTGCCTCATACAGATTTAAATAAACAATCCTGGAAATGAATTCCAAACAAGCTCCAAGAAAATCCCATTTACATGGGTTTATCTTATAGGCTAAAGCTCAACCACTGGGTTTTTAAAGCAGAAGCCAGGATAATAGCTGATCAGATTCCCAACTACAGACCAGTTTCGCCTTTCTTGAGGCTCATCAATCCTGTAAATTATATCCTTATAAACGGTGACTAGTGATGTCATCAGTTATAAACGGTGAGTAGTGATATCATTTGTCACATGACTCACTAAAACTAGTGTATTATATCATTATGTTCTGTATATGTTGTTGTGTACACGTGTGAAATGTAGTAATAGTAGTATTTGTCTATTGAAATTATATATATTTTTTCAGGGATTAGGCAGCTGGGATCAGCATCCTGGGGGTAAAGCACAACATGAGATTGTAGTCTCTTTTCTGCATCTTATTTTCACTTTCAGAAAATGAACAAAATTAACAGTTCAAAATAAAATCCTTGCCACTTAATGGGCTTCCAGCTAACACAGTTTAGTTGTCCTAACTAACCAGGAGTAGGCCCAGCGCCTGCCTCCCCAAAACAGAGAACATTCAGAAAACAGACACATTCCCAAACCTTGAGGTGTTTTCAGTCCTTTCAGTGAGCTCACACAGGCAGCTTTCCTGTGTCTTTCCCCAGACTGGAGCTCCGTATCCCGGCTTGAGCTGTCTTTTTTAATAATACACCTGTGGTGCCTCAGGTAGACACAAAAAACCCAGGCTGGACTAGCAGTCCCGGAACCCCTCAGTTAGGAACCTGGGACATATTATACATAAGCACTGCCCTGGACTTTCCCAGGTATCCTGGTAGTGACTGTACCACTATATATATATATATATATATATATATATATATATATATATATATATATATATATATATATATATATATATATATATATAACAGTCCAAGGGTAGTTAGCAGCGCACACTGGAGTTTTTTAAAAAATTAATTTATTTATTTAAATTTTAAAAAAGAGCATAATACATGCATCGACGTTTCGGTCCTGGTCTTGGACCGTTATCAAGGATCTTGATAACGGTCCAAGACCAGGACCGAAACGTCGATGCATGTATTATGCTCTTTTTTAAAATTTAAATAAATAAATTAATTTTTTAAAAAACTCCAGTGTGCGCTGCTAACTACCCTTGGACTGTTAAATATTCGACATTGTGGCAGCACCTGGTATATTGCTATTCACTGGTGTGCGAACAGCTCATTTTTGTTGTTTGTTTATATATATATATATATATATATATATATAAATAAATATATATATAGTCAGTAACAGTGATTGATTGACATGCTAATAGACACAGAAGGAAAGAGGTCCCTACAACTGCAGAGTTTACAGTCTTCCCTATTATCATCTTGGGTGAAAATTAGCATTACAGTGAAGATGGAGTTTCCGTGAGGGTTGTTATGTCATTGTGTAGCAGCAAGTTTTATTCAAATATTTTATGGTGGTAAATAAAAAAGGCAATATAATAAGGCAGTTGTAGTGCGTGAGCACATCACTTATTTTGTTATGATGTCTTTTGTGAGTGTGTCTGCTCTATGTTTAGCCAGATGCCCTTTGCTGTGTTTTCATTTGCCATAGAACCTGTCTGTGCAATGTTTTCTGTATTTTAACTAGTATACTCCGAACATTCCTGATCATTCCTACCAGATACTTCTAAACTGCTGATCTACTGTGTGCCCAACCAAATCATCCTCCATCCCGGCCATTACAACCTTTAGCTAAACAAACTTTGAAAGTAACCAGTGTCGAAGTGTGCCTCTTGTGCCCCACCAGAGAACCTGATTTCTAGGGTCTACACTACGCAGGATTAGATATAATGGGATTATTTAATATAAGTCACTGTTTGCCCAGGAGCAGTAACCCATAGCAACCAATCAGCAGGTAGCATTTACTGGTCACCTTTTATGGGTTACTGCAACCGAGCAAATATTGTGTCTTTTATTATATATGGGGATGAATGTAATAAATGGTACAAACACTATGGTAGACATGCCATACCATGCTGATGTTACCTAATTAGAAGATTTTCTATTTTTCCATTTACTGTAGCCAGACAGTTTTTAAAAGCTATAGACATACTAAAGGGCAAAATACATTGGGAGGCCACATTCACCCTGTTGGCCTCCAGATGGACAACCCTGCGATATACCATTAAGGCTAATTGATCATAGGTTGCAAAGAAGACCACACATCATTTTTTCCATTGCGAGAATTGTATCCATTCTGTGGCATCGTACATCATGTTGAGAGGTACTGCACTGCTGAAGACTGGTCCATCAGTAGAACGAACCGGTTACTAAAGATAATTGAAGACGTGCAGGTCTTTGATTTCAACGTGGATATTGCATCTTTGCACAGTTCACTACCCCAATAAACTTCTACTTTGTATCCAACTTGAGGTGGACTCCTGTACAGAATTAGACTGGGTCTCCTCGAGCTTACTAGAAAATCCCACAAACTTCATAGCAATTAGATATAAAGAGTGCCAAATGTAATAGGGTTTTACATAGGCATATGATGAAAAGAAAGGCTGGCTAATGGAAATTCTCCAATTCTTGGGCTCACTGGGAGAACGTCTAGTAATCTGGAAGGCCTGTCCACTTCAGCCTTCTTATCCCCATTATTGCAAAGACCTTCAGGCTTTTCTGGAAAGAAATAAGCATCACTGTGGTTGTGTCTTGGTCACTTAGTGTTGACAGTTAACACAAGGGACATGATAGATCAAAAGGGTATGTCCAGGTACTTTAGTTTCCTCCCTCACTTCAAAAACATCCAGATGGTCAACTGACTGAGCCTAGTGTATTGTGTGATTGATATTGAGAACTAAATGGCCCATGGTTGTCTACAAGAACAGTGTAACGTGTCATTGCTACTAAAGTAAAAGATGATGCTCCATGTCCACTCCCTCTCACATAATGGAGCTGGCTTTGGGGTTATCCACCTTCCCAGAATCCAAGGTGTATTTTACAAACTCAGTTTTTTGAGTGTGGAGAACTGATATGTAAATGTGGGACCCACTTGGTATTGAATAGTATAAGTACAGGCATAGCTGCAGCAAGTCTAAGTTCATCATTGTGTATTCTGTGATTGTGGTGACGTGTAATGCTGGTGTTTGCGTTGAGACGGCCAAAAAGAATGGAGAATTGTGGCACAGTTCAATGGAGATTACTTACCGCTGGGTAAAAGGTTACAAGGAGTACGAGAAACGGCACAACGTTCTGATCTCAAATTGTTAAAGACCACAGAGAGGCATCTAGAATAGGGGGGAAACTGGGGGTATAATAATAACACTAATAATAACAGGTAAGTGCTACATGGGTCAATCAATATTACATAGGTACCTATATAACATTCAGATGGGAGGAGTTGCCCTTTTATTTTTAAACAATATCTGCAATGGTAAAGGTTGATGCACTTATGCTTTCTGTGGAAATTTAATCTTGTGATGCAATGTAATAAACACACGCCCTATACCTGTGGATTCTATAGGTGAACCTGAACTGGGTGATATCAAGATCCACCCCACTAACATGAGAAAGTTCACCTGCCTGTAGTGCCAGATTAACAACTGGTATATACACTTATTGCCTCTATGTATCAAAATCAGTGTGTTCTGAAGTTACTCGTGGAATCAGAAGAAAAATGTGGTCAGTGCAGTTCATGTTTATGTTGCTGTGTTCATTTCCAGCATAATCATGATTCTAAAATAACACAAAAATCCTGTTTGTCATATATACATATAACATAGCGCTCTAAATATACAGACAAGCTCAATCATGGAACTATGGCCCTGTGGCAATGGCAACTATATACAGAACCTCACGAACACCTTTTTTATAACTGGTACAATGCTGTCTCCTCATTTCATAGACAAATTGCTTTTTTCTGAAATGCAGGGATCTAATATCTGAACTACAAGGATCTAATATCTGGGAGACTTGGGGCCTTGGGGTTTCAAACACCAAGGGGCAGATTTATCAAGGGTCGAATTTCGAAGTTGAAAATACTTCGAAATTCGACCATCGAATTGAATTACTTTGACTTCGAATATCGAAGTCAAAGTATTTTCTCATCAAATTTGGCCATTTGCGGTCAAAGTAAAATCGTTCGATCGAACGATTCGAAGGATTTCAGCGATCGATTGAACGATTTTTCTTCGACTTCAAAAAACGTAGAAAACTGCTCTAGAAGGTCCCCATAGGCTAACATAACACTTCGGCAGGTTTAATTTGGCGAAGTATTGAAGTCAAAGTTTTTTTTAAAGAGACAGTACTTCAATTATCGAATGGTCGAATATTCAAACTATTTTACTTTGAATCGAATTCAAAGTCAGGGGATTTTGTCCAATTTCCAGGGTGGGAATGGGGCGGGGGGAGATTCCAATGTATTTGTCACCCATCTCCTGAGCTAGAAATCACCTTGACAACAAGACCCCTGGTAATGTAAACTCTATTGAGAAGGGCCCTGTTTACCTTCTGTTTTTAGGAGATATGTGCATGAAATTTGTATGTTTAGTGTATACACCCTTCTATTCTACAGTTCTGTGGAATATGTTAGCACTTTCTAAATACTTGTCGATGTTATTATTAATAATAATAATAATAATAATAAATAGCAATTTTGGATAAAGCTGCTATAAAACTATCAAGATAGTAAAATAATTGCTTTATATAAAGCTAATATAAAAATATAAAGATCATAATAAAAATAACTTCTTTATATAAAAAAAAGTTATGCTTTTTAAAAAAGAGAGCAGCTCCACCTACCTGTCAACTTATGGTAATGCATGTGGTAAAGGGTTCTGGAAAATGGCAGAGAGGCTGCTGTAAGATGCCATAGACTATTTATTGGTTTGGTGTACTTGGAATACCAGGGCCTATTTTGTGGTTCAGGCTTCAGGCTAGCTCCAGGGTTCCCTTAGTGCTGTGGGTCAATAGACCCAGTGTATACGTGTCTAAATATTTGAGTGCTGAAAATCTGGCAAAATCCGATGCGTGTGTCTGCACCAGCACTGGCACAATTGATCTGGATGCCAACAGGGAAAGAAGGAGATAACAGCGTAGGGGCTGATTCTCAGGCTGAGCTTTGCAGCAGGCCAAGATCAGCCCCCATCTGACATTGGTCTTAGATGTTAACAGAAGCTAGGTGGTCAAAATAAGAGGCAGATCAACATTATATATCTCTCTTTAAGGGAGAAGGAAAGGCATTTTTACTTGGGGTGCCAGTAGTTAGGCTGCGGCACCCCCAAGTGATCGCATTTACTTAACTGAAACCCCGGGCAAGTGCACCTATCAGGAGAAAACTGCATCGGCCCAGGCCCACCACAGAGCGATCTTCTTCTGGCTTCTTCTTTTTTCTAACGGCTGCACGTGCGCATTAGAGTGAAAAGCCCAACTTTAACTAAAAAGCCAGCTATTTCGTTCTACTGCGAATGCGTCTGTCCTGGGAAATTTGAAGAAAGAAGAAGCCAGAAGAAGATATCTCCGTTGTACTCGCTGGAAGAATCCCGTGATGGTGCAGTTTTCTCCTAATAGGAGCACCGGCTCGGGGGTTCAGGTAAGTAAATGTGACTTTTGGCACCACCAATTAAACAGACTTTTCCTTTAAAAATGTGTTCAAATATTCATTTCCAGGGTAATGGACTCCCAAAAATATTGCTGCTCTGGGGTTTTCCTCTGTGTCATTTCTCAGGGAGCCTGAGAAATGAAACAGAAAAAAGCTTAAAGGAAATATATGATCATGTTACTATATCTCTGCTGTTTAGCTACAGGGCAACAGGAATATATCAGTTATCTGATTACAGTGTGAGAAATGCTCAGTTAAAGTCTTCCCTACACATAGGACCTCCCTCTGAGGTTACCAGAGCTGATCCAGTCAGGGTTCTTGTGGCAGGAGGGGCCCCCAGAGACGGGAAGGTGCAATTCAAGGGTCATGAAGTGGGCAGAGCTTGCAGGGCTACAGTGTAATGGCATATACATAGTCAGTCAAGGGTATGGCTACGCATTCACGGGGCATTTTTTAGGCTATGTGCCCAGGGGGGCCCAGGTGACCAGTGTTCTAATAATTGGGACAACATGGAGGGATAGCCCTGCTGTCTTAATAGTATGGGTCCCCATTCCTGATCCCTCATCCCTGCATACAGATATACCTTCAATCTAAGCATTTTCAAGGACACCTAAAAAAGCATGGAGAGCAACCTATTACTGTACAGTGAGTTGCCTTAAAAAATGTTACTGGGGTGAGAGGAACTCTTCCATTTTATTATACATTTTTAATGTTGTCATTTTATAATGTAGACTATATATATATATATATATATATATATATATATATATATATATATATATATATATATATATATATATATATATATATATATATATATATATATATATATTGTATCCTTTATTGGGGAGATGGAACATTGGATTTTTTTACCTGGGGATAAGACAGAGCCTCCACCCCAGTCCCTTATTTGGGAGCAGGGATCTCATCCATATCCAATGAAATAACCAATGTTGGACAGACTGAAAATGCTAATACTTTCTGTTTATATGAATTATTGCCTTGCAGACATTTGCAGACATCTATAGCCTAAGACAAAGAGCTGCTCTATGGAGGCATGGGTGCGGAGGAGGATTACAATCATTCAGGCATAGACATGCTCTCTGGCTGTTGGTGAAGTTTCCATGGCCACTGAAACCCAATGTATGGTGTGTGTGTGGGGGAAAGGGGGAAAGAAACATTTTCTTCTTTAACATAGAGAAAAGAGATCTGAAAGAGATTGTCATGCTGGGGATTGCAAGGGGGTGGCCAAAATATCATACGAACATATGGAGGTAACTTTGATTTGATACCACATGTGAACACAGCAAAAAAAAATCAAAAATGTCCTACAGGACTCTCTTAAGTAGAAAAGAGTGAGATGATAACAAGTTCAAAAGAGTAGTGACCTGTTGGGACCTAGTCATCCATCTGAGCTCCAGAAGGCATATTGTCTTCTGGAATGCGTCAAGTCCAGCCATGTAATTCCTTTTCTACCTGATCAGTCTTGTCCCTAAAGGATCTCAGTCCCAACAGTCATGCTACATTTAATCGTACCAGCTATAAGCTGAGCACATAATCAGTGTTTTCATTATAGTGGAAGCCTTCTCCTGCTCAGCTCTATTCAAATAAATAGTTACTTATGGTAATCTTACCCTAATCTTACCATAGTCTAGACAAAATGTGTTTATATTGCGTTCCCTCTGTGCATTGTACAGTTGTGCTGTTATACTGCCATGTTGTACCATACCTAACACTTTTGTGCTGCTTAGTTTGCACGGGAGGCACACTGCACGGCATATCACTATATAAATGCAGAATATTGTGCACAAGTGATATCAGTTGTGGTTGTTGCAATGGGTTTCCTTCTACTACAATTACTGATGCACAAAAACAAAGCTTCTGCTCTATCACTTTCAAGGTAAAGTAGCCCTATGCTGTTTAAGAATGTGGGTAGGTTCTTAGCCAGTAGATTTTGTTTCCCTTTACCTATTATGGGCTCAAGGGTGCCAATGGGGAAGGGCTATGTGTGAATCAAGCCTCAAGAACCCTTTATACAGTGTCTCCGTTTATTTAGTATTTAGTAGTAAGGGCTATGGAATTCCTAAGTTTGGAAATGCGCTATAGTCACAATTCCAAGTCATCATTTACTAGGAATGCCTTAAATCAGACTGTCTATATCTTTCAGCTTATGGCAGAAGTGTCCAGCCCATATGTAGGGTAACACCAGTAACCAGGACAGAGTATGGTCTGCTACAGAGGAAGAAAATAGTAGAAGCACCAGGAAAATATGGATTTAGGGTAGGTATCATGCAAGTCCATGACACAAGGCAGAGGTCAGTAGTGACGAATCCAAAATAAAAAGCAGGTCAGGAACTTCAGGCTAGATAAATAGCAGGAGAGTTTACTAACCAAGCAACTAGCAGTAGGAAGATGATGCTTAATATATATATGTTGTGGTAGGCGAATCTGTCCCCTTTCGCTTCACCGAAAACTTAGCGTAACGGAAGTCACTGGGCGTCAAACACAGGTGACACATTTTTTCAGCTGCGAATTTTTGCAGCAGTTTTGTGAAAAGTTAACCAGGTGGCGAAACTGAGCAAATTCACCACAAATCCATACCTGGAGAATAAATTCGCCCATCACTACTTATATAGGTAATTGATTACTATTGTTGGTACCTGTCATTAACAATGTTGCAGGTAGAGTGAAGAAGAAGGCTAAAGAAGAATTTTATCAGTCATTGATAAGGCCAAGCCCAAAAAAGCATCCAATGGCTAAAGGAGGCAAAGCGCACACAGTACAGCTCAAGAGCAGACAGTTCCTTCCAGCTGAACAGGTATTATGTATGGGTTGAGTAAGCTGGGACCACTCTGCAAGTTCCTAGAAGGAAAATACCAGTATGATTCCATTTGTCTAATGTGTCTAATGTCTTGTGTGATTGAGAAGAATATATATATATATATATATATATATATATATATATATATATATATATATATTTATATATATGAAAGGTAAATGGTCTATAGCTGGTATAGGAGTTCAGTGGCAGGAACATGTATTAGTGCTAGTATAAGGCATGCAGTACTCGGTAGCTGGGGACATTTTGGGATCTGTGTAAAGTTGTGCTCAGTTGAAAAAAGTCCCGTAATGGGTGATGGCACAGACCTTAGAATAATTGCTATTGCTCTGCTGCTTTCCACAAATGTTTGTCTTACTACTGTGAAACGGGAAATAGACAGGTACCCACCACATCATTTTGTGTAGAAAGAAAAGCAATGTATGTTGAAATAAAACAACTTAGAACTGCACCCGGCAAGTCTAAATTAGAAAGTTCATGGGAAAAACCTAGACATGTTTGTGTTGCCTTTTGCGCAAGCCAGTCTAGTGGAAATTGATTTCCGAGGGGGCTGTACATCTGTTTCCTCTAGGGCACACTGAGAAACTAAACCCCCTACTAAATGGGACTGCTCAGACTGCTTAGTGCAAAATCCAAAAAGAAAAAAAATTGTGCAAAGCGACTTGTGAGAAAAAATTGTGCAAAGGATTCTTGCCACCCACTCCTTTGTACCTACCACTGTCAGATATGAGGATACAAAGATTGTACCTGATTATTTATATATATATATATATATATATATATATATATATATATATATATATATTTATATATTTTTGCAGCACCAGCTTAAATATCTATCACCTGAGTGCCTCTGCTGACACTAGGAATATGGGGAATTCAAGGTGTCTTCTTTGCCCTTGTAGGCTGCTGCACTCTATGCCTTGCTCTCTATGCTTTAATCAAGTTGAAATTGTTAGGTCAAATGGCATACCTCCCAACATTTTGGAAATAATAAGAGGGACAAAAAAGTTGAAAAACTGTGCGCCACGCCCAATTTTTGTGGCCACACCCCCTAATTGCCATGTTCATTTTACAAAATGTCTCAGGTTATAAAAGTTTGAACATATTTCTGTGTTTTTTTTCAGTTATTACAGTTTTGCTAATGAAGGTGAATTGCCCTTTAAGCTGTGAGTCTAACTTTTCCCAAGGGACCTGTTATCTTATATTGATACAATTACTTATTTGCTTATCTGGATACATTTTAATTGTTACAAATGCATCTTATCTGCAGCTGTGGCTGTTCTGGGCTCTCTGCCAAAAACCAATTAAGTTAGAAACTGTGTTTCTTTTTCTGGCTGTTCAGTGCAGAGAAAAACGGGACTTTCCAGTACAAACGAGGGACTACATGTTGAGCTGTCAAAAGAGGGACTGTCCCTCTAAAAATGGGACAGATGGGAGGTATGCAAATGGTACTTTAGTGGAAGAATGTTATGCCTATAAGTGAGCAAGTGTGTGTGTCTGCTGGTAGGGCCTCTAACAGAAAACAGAAAATCAGAAAGTGCAAAGTACCAATTTTTTTTGTTTTGCTGGGAAAAAAAAGTTCATCTTGATGTATGTGGGGTTTTTTTAACCACAGCTTCTATTTTACAAAATCACAAATATTTTTTCTGAAATCAGTGGTGTAACTATAGAGGAAACAGCCCAGCAACTGCTGGGGGGGGGCAGGAGATAGATGAATATAGATAGATGATAGATAGATAGAGAGAGAGACAGACAGACAGATAGACAGATAGATAATAGATGATAGATAGATAGATAGATAGATAGATAGATAGATAGATAGATAGATAGATAGAGAGAGAGAGAGAGAGAGAGAGAGAGAGAGAGAGAGAGAGAGAGAGAGAGAGAGAGAGAGAGATAATAGATAATAGATTAACCAAAACAAAACGAAGGTCATGGTTTTCCAAAAGAAGAATAAACAACACAAAAATCACTCCTTCATACTAAGCAACTGCATACTGAATGGCACTGACAGCTATACCTACCTTGCCCTAGAAATCAGCCAATCAGGAAGCTTTAAACCAGCAATAGCTGCCCTAAAAGACAAGGCTTGCAGGACCTTCTATGCCATCAGAAGACACCTGTACCACCTTAAACCACCAGTGAGTAGGGATGTAGCGAACGGCGGAAAAAATGTTCGCGAACATATTCGCGAACTTGCGACAAAACATGCGAATAGTTCGCGAACGTCGCGAACCCCATAGACTTCAATGGGAAGGCGAATTTTAAAAGCTAGAAAAGACATTTCTGGCCAGAAAAATGATTTTAAAGTTGTTTAAAGGGTGCAACGACCTGGACAGTGGCATGCCAGAGGGGGATCAAGGGCAAAAATGTATCTGAAAAATCCATTGTTGACACAGCGCTGCGTTTTGTGCTGTAAAGGGCAGAAATCACACTACGTCACTCAGGTGATGTTTCTGGACACGGAATGTGAAAAAGCTCACACAGCTAGGTGGCACTTGGTTAAAGACTGGGCAAATAATGCCTGCAAGGTCAACGTATACACTACAGCCGTTGGATACGGAATATATTATTGCTGCTTGAAAAACGTCACTCGGGTGGTGTTTCTGGAGACGGTATTATTATTGATATTTAGACAGCTAGGTGGCAGTTGTTTGAAGAACAGATGCAGATGAGAGATCAGCAGCAGGACAGACAGCTGCCCACAGCAGCTACATACAGAGCACTGCAGTAGAAGGTAGATTACTAGCCAGCAAAGCTACCTAACCTAAAATGTCCCTCAAATCCCTGCAGAGTTCTGTCCCTACAATACAGAGCAGTATCAAGTAGATTACTAGCCAGCAAAGTTACTATCAACTGTCCCTCAAATCACTAACAGCTCTCTCCCTACACTAGCTCTTCCAAGCACACACAGGCAGAATGAAAAAACGCTGCAGGGCTTCAGTTTATATATGGAAGGGGAGTGGTCCAGGGGGTGTGGGGGTGGTCCAGGAGGGAGAGCTTCCTGATTGGCTGCCATGTATCTGCTGGTCTGGGGTGAGAGGGCAAAAATAAGCGCCAGCTAAGGCGAACCCAAATTGGCGAACGTCGCGCGACGTTCGCGAACATTCGCCGAACGCGAATAGTCGATGTTCGCGCGAATTAGTTCGCGGGCGAACAGTCCGCGACATCCCTACCAGTGAGAGTCTGGCTTAGAATCTTTGACAGTGTCATCGCTCCAATCCTCCTCTATGGAAGCGAAGTGTGGGGTCCTGTCACTTACCCAGACCAATCCAAATGGGATTCTAGCCCAACAGAAATATTACACCTGGAATTCTGTAAGCACCTTCTCCAGGTCCACAGGAGCACCTCAAACTCTGCCTGTCGGGATGAGCTGGGCAGATTTACCCTAATGTTTGCCATACAGAAGAGGGCACTCTCATTCTGGGCACATCTACAGAACAGCAGCCCCATGACCTACCACCATAAAGCCTGGCTGAACAACCAGACTCAGGGCAAACCATGCGCCCTGAAACAAATGATCAGCACCCTGCCCACCAAAGACTCCAACCAACTGACAAAAGGCCAAATAACACAAAAAATAAACAAAGTCAAAGAGCAATACGTCTGTGACTGGAGGAACGAAATATCAAATTCACAGAAACTTTCTATCTACCAATCACATCCCAGACTTCACATCCATAAAAGAAGAGAGGAAACTCCACTTCCTACTGGGAGAAGAGACACTGACAGTAACAATAGCTGCACAATATGTAAGAGACTGTCATAGACTGAGAGAGAACGGACTTTCCCCTATTCTCATAAACTGCCCCCCCTAACCCCACCCATTTCACCCCTCTACCTGCTTTGGCAATGCTTAATGTATTTGGTCCTGCCAATAAAGCTCATTTGATTTGATTTGATTTGATTTGATTTGATTTGAGAGAGAGAGAGAGAGAGAGAGAGAGAGAGAGAGAGAGAGAGAGAGAGAGAAATGCTAGATAATAAAGAGAAATTAGTAATTGCTTATTTTACTCACATTGTAGCCTCCAATGATAATACAAATTATAACCAAACCAAACCAAATTATAACCTTAACCTGATTGTAACTATAGTTATAACTACATCAGCATGATTCCCTGTATAATTATTGTCCCCAGGCACCAGCCCATTCAACAATAAAATCCTGGCGCATGAAGGTACTAGTGATGGCCACGAGGTGTCACTGCTTGCAAGTCTTTCCATAAATTCAAACGGGAATGTCAGGTATTCACAACCAGCCAAGAAACCATCACTGGTATGAATAACTGGATATAAATAACTGCAGTGTTTGTAAGAGCTGCTGTGGTGTATGTGTGTGTGATCACTCCTAACATGTATGAATAAAACTGAGCATACATTACATGATATGGCGGTAAATAGGCATTTGGTCACAGATAAACACAATCTGTTTTTTCTCAATGCTTCCAAATATCTCAGCTCGCTAGCATCTGTTATAGCAGTTTCCAGCATGGTGCCTCCTTACTGTCTATGTTATTGCTATACACTGTATATTCTGTGAAACCTGCAGCCAAGCACTTCTGCACTGATATAAAGTCCATTAGACTATAAAAACTGATGCAGATGCTACATGCCTAAAGCTGGCTGTGCATGGAATGGTGTTTATGCTTCTTAGGCAACATAAAGAGGCAGCTGAAGTCATCAGCCAATCAGAATACCTAAAGAATCTTATCAATCTGCCCAATCAGATTTCAGCTAGGAAAGGTGCCTTGATCATGTTAATTGGACAATATCAGCCTTTGGGCACTAAGGCCAATGGTGAACATAACATTTCTCCAACAACATATTTGAGCTGTTTCAACTGTTGTTAAAATACCCCCTAGGGCACCACCTGTTTTAACCTGGCGGGGCAGGGGGCCTGCAAGAGGAAATCTTTATGAGGGTGGCCTTGTCCAGGGGTGCTTCGCCAATGAGGCGTCTTGAGACTGTCGCCTCAGACAGCAGCTCCCCACTAGGTACCAGGGGCGTCAAAAATGCCGCTCCTGGTACTTTAAGAGCTGAATTTCGCCCCTGGCCTTGTCCCCTAAAGTTACACCACCGGTGGGGTGATACAAACAATGGTTGATTGATTTTCCAAATTTGATTACATTTATGGAATCCGTTGTCTGGAAAACCTATATACATAAAGTTCTGAATGACGGAAAGGACATCTCCATCATTTTATCCAAATAATCCAAAATTTTAATAATGATTTCTTTTTTCTCTGTAATAATAAAACAGTACCTTGTACTTGATCCCAACTAACATATAATTAATACTTATTGGAGGCAAAACCAGCCTATTGGGTTTATTTAATCTTTACATGATTTTCTAGTAGACCTAAGGTTTCAAGATCCAAATTACAGAAAGATCTGTTATCCACAAAACTCCAGGTCCAGAGCATTCTGGATAGCAGGCAATGAAGATGTTAGCAGAAAAGTGGACCAGGACAAGGCGGGTGATGGGAGATTTTGGGTAATTTAAGAAGAAAGGTTTAGTCTAGTCTAGTACAGGTATAGGATCCCTTATTCGGAAACCCGATATACAGAAAGCTCCGAATTACAGAATGGCTGTCTCCCATAGACTCCATTTTATCCAAATAATCCAAATTTTTAAAAATGATTTCCTTTTTCTCTGTAATAATAAAACAGTAGCTTGTACTTGATCCCAACTAAGATATAATTAATCCTTATTGGAGGCAAAACCAGCCTATTTGGGTTTATTTAATGTTTAAATGAATTTCTAGTAGATTTAAGGCATGATGACCCAAATTACGGAAAGATCCGTTATCCGGAAGACCCCTGGTCCCGAGCATTCTGGATAACAGGTCCCATACCTGTAGCACCCAATCGGTCTGCTTTTAGACAGTTGACCAGTAAAGCACTTGAGCCAGGGGGGAAGGACTTGTAGACAAGTACAGGTATGGGACATATTATTCATGACTTGGGGTTTTTTCGGATACAGGAGCTTTCTGTAATTTGGATCTTCATACAATATGTCTACATAAAATTAATTTAAAAATTAAATAAACGCAATAGGGTTGTTTGTCTCTAATAAGGATTAATTATTTCTTAGTTTGGATCAAGTACAATGTAATGTTTCTATATTTCAGAGGAAAAGGAAACCAATTTTAAAAATGTGAATTGTTTGATTAAAATGGAGTCTATTAGAGATGGCCTTCTTGAAATTGGGAGGAGCTTTCTGGATAACGGGTTTTTGGATAACAGATCCCATACCTGTATAAAACTGTGACGGGAAGCAGAAAAATGATGGGTCAGGATTTGAAGTGCAATGCCACAGAAGGAAAGGTTCGGCATGGCTCCTTTTCAGTAAACGATTTTGAACGCAAGTGGTTCACTTTTTTACAGGTTAATTATATATTAAAATATATTTGTTTAGACAAATTAGATTTAGATTTCAGAATTATAGAAGTTATTTTATGTTTCTTTTAATCTGACAGTTGGGGGCAATTCAGCACTCAGTGCCAGGTGGTGGCTGGAAAGGCTCAACAGAACGTTTGTTATAAAAGTGGCACAACATATGTCTGCCTATATATAAATGAGTGTTACGAGCAAAGTTTTCATACATTGTTCAGTTTGGACCTCCTGTACATAAGGTTCAGAAAAGGTTCAGAAAAGATTAATGAAAGGAATAGTTTGTCTATAGATTTGCTTTCCTTTTGTACAAGTCTCCTGGACTTTATCAGTTGTGAAGAAGCCCAAATGCAGTGATTCCTCTGCCCACACACTTATTCATGGGGAGAAATGCAGTTTCTTTACATTTGTTTTGTGGGGACCAGGGAGTCACGCCTGCTCGGTCCCCTGTAAAGACAACTCTGTATTTTGGGAATAGGGAAATGTAGCAGTGGGGATGGACAGACCCTTTTTTCAGGACACAGTCAGAAAAAAGAGAATCTGTTACACTGCACAAAATCCATTTTGCTAATGAAATTTCCCTATTGTTATGATGATAGTGTGCAAGCAAGCAGCACTGCAGAATGAAGCTGGGAATCATTATCATACAAAAGAATGCGTCATTGTAGAGAATAATATATAGCAAATGTGCTGCCTAATTATTGTAGCATATGCTCCAACTTAATCCATAAAGAATTTTTTACTAGGCATGTCTTCAGGTCTCTAGTGCTTCTTCTACTCAATGGGGCAAAATCCGAAGTTGCGCACAGGGGTAGCGTAAGGTTGCGAAGTTGCGCTAGCGTTGATTCGCTAAGTGAAGCAACGTTGCGCTAGCGAAGGTTAATTTGCATACGGCGCCAAATTCAAATTTCAATGGAGGAATACGTACAATCACTACAAATGCCTGGGAAACCTTCAAAACATCAAATAAATTTTTTTTGCCCTACACATGTGCCCCCTGTATAGTTAAGTTGCCATGAGTTAGGAAATGTAGGGGGGAAGGAGGGGAGCCCCAAAAATTTTTTCGATCTTTTTCAGCCTATCACCCATAATATAGAAAACACGCCAGCGTTTTTTGGGACTTAGAAAAAATTTGAACTTTTTTGGAAGCAATCCCTATCTACTCTATTGCGCTTCGCCTGGTCTGAGGTGGCAAAAGAAGTCTAGCGTAAAAGGTAGCGTTTAGTACACTGCGCGCGTTAGTGAATTTGCGTAGTTACGTCCGTTGCGAAAATTCGCCAGGCATAAGGGTGCGAAGTAACACTAGCGAATCTACGCCAGCATTCGTTAGTGAATTTGCGAAGTAACGAAAATGCCCAACGCTAGCGAATTGAGGCTAGCGTTCGGCGCTTCGGCGCTTAGTGAATTTGCCCATGACTTTGCTTCTTAAAATCGTATTTATTATTTAAAAAACATATAACTGTTTTTTTATTACAGGCATAATGGTATGTATTTTTCCTACTGCCGTGTTAACTCCATGTATAATACTTCCATCCTGTTTGCTGTAGGAGATTTAATGAAGTTAGCTTTATCTTGGTTTGGGAAGGCTTCTAGGTACAGAATCTCAGTACATGTCTAGCCCTGATCTTGTTACTATTATATTGGATTTGCATCCAATTTCCGTATTTCGCCACCTGCGAATGTTTTTGCGAAACTGCCGCAAAAAGTGACAAAAAAGTTGCACGTGTAAAAATGTATTTTGACGCCCATTGACTTTAATGCTTTTGGACAAAATAGTCAGGCGTGTAGAAATAGTCAAAATTATTTTAGCACCAATTGTCTTTAATGCATTTGTACAAAAAAGTTGTGAGTGTAAAAATTGTCGCGCTAGTAAAAACTGTTGCGCGTCAAAATAATTTTGACACCCATTGACTTCAATGGTGATTTTAACAAGTGAAATGGGACAGAATCGCCCATAACTGGTGCTGACCCCTATAAACTACTTGGTGAAGCCCAAACTGCTCAGCTAGCTGGCCTATTTCTCACTCAACTAAGGTGATGTCTACAGAAAGTACCCTAATAGTATCTGACCCTTCTGGTGTACACCCAATATGGATGTCAGGTGCTTGATCTGGATGACCTTCTATTAGCCAACAGGTCATGTATCCAATATAAAAATGAACCAGCATCACTCTGATTTGAAGTGAAGCAAGTAAATCCCTTGTTTGTTTAACCCATGTACATACAAGGTAAGGACAATGTTTCAGACCCCAATGGGCCCTTTATAAAGTCCTTAATTCACTTACTTAGTTTCAAATCAGTGTGCTGCTGGTTCGTTTTTATATTGAATTAATGAAGGTGGCGCTGGAATTGGATTCCACTAAGGTTAGCCCCAAAAGCCAAAGCAGCCTGGGGCAACGCTTGTCTTCCTTATATCTCCTTCCCAGGTTAATCCATATCACCAGACTGACCCCGGGAAACCACCTCCTCTTCAAAATCCTCTACAACCAATGGTTTCTAAACTTTCTTTGAGTCAAGCTGCCACTTGAGACTAAACATTTGACCATTAGTTCCCCAAAGGGGAACCAAAAAATGGCACAAAATGATTGTCCTATAGGGCTATGACCCATCTCCCAGTTCTATAAACAGCTACTTATTCCTAAGAGTTATAAGCAATATCCCACACATATAGTGTTGTGGAAAGTGGCTGCCAGTGGTTCAGAGCGTTACCAGTCAGTTATGCCGTTACAAGATGGTAAAGATAAAGTGCTCAGTAGTGGCCCTCACCTAGGGTTGCCACCTGGCCGGTATTTTACCGGCCTGGTCGGTAAAAATGATGCTTGATGCCAATGTTATTAATAAGGAAAAACAGCAAGAATATAGGAAGGCCGGTATTTTTTTCTAGAAAAGGTGGCAACCCTTCCCTTACCCCACTGGAACATTCTCCATCTGATCACAGCAACCTTTCCTTGAAACCACAGCAATCAGAAATACATCTCATTGTAGTGTATGGGAAGCAACTGCATGTGACACACAAGAGCAAGTTCCCCAGACAACTGGACCTTCTTTTACTCACTCTATTGTGCCACAGACAGTGCTCATCTCATACACTATAATAGAAAGAAGACATTGGCGCTTAAAGCTATTTTGATCCTCTCAGTTTTTCGTGGGGAGATGCAGTAATTAAAACTGTATGTAAGGTCTCAAGGACAACTGGAATCTCTGAAAAAAGTAATATGGTAAACACCACTTCCATGTATAAACGTGTTTGAATTATTATTATGTATTATTATTACTACTACTACTAATAATAATAATAATAACAATAACAATAATAATTATAGGACAACAAATATCTGCATTTTGTAACCATAATTTGCTTTGGGGAAAGGTTTATCTCTCTAAACCGAAACAAAAAAGACAACGTCTGCTTTGGACACTAACCTCTTCCTACACTATTGTGCTTCATTGTCCTCCTTAATCCCTCTAGATAGTAAGCTCTGTTGTTCATTTTTCTACTGAGTCCACCACTGCTGTATCCTATCCTCCCTTGTTAAACTTTATGTACAAAGTCTTTCCTTGTAAATAAATAATAATGACCATTTTACAGGTATTGATTTGTATAAGACTTGCCAGCCAAGTAGCAAAGTAGCTGAGCTCCCTTGAGATTATGTGTAAGGTTTCTGCATTACAGTATATCAACCTATTTATTTAAACTGCCTTCTGATGTATTATAAATAACTATCATCTGCCGCCAGTGGTGGAAGAGAGGCGTTACACCTCCTTGCAGAATAACCTGATTTGTGCTACACCCAAAATTTGGAAAAGCTTAGCAGCTTTGCATTTGGCCAGAAACGGTTCTCTCTATACAGGTTTTGCCAATACATCATCAATAGACAGACATGAGATATAAATAATATAGATATTGGACCTGTTATCCAGAATTCTCTGGACATGAGCATTTTCCGTATAAGGGATCTTTCCGTAATTTGGATCTTCATACTACAAAATCATGTAAACATTAAATAAACCCAATAGGCTGCTTTTGCTTCCAATAAGGATTAATTATATCTTAGCTTGGTTCAAGTACAAGGTACAGGTATGGGATCCATTTTCCAAAAATATTTTCCTTGAAATTTTCCAAAAACCTGTTATCTAGAAAGCTCTAAATTACGGAACGGTCATCTCCCATAGACTCCATTTTATCCAAATAATCCAAATAATAAAAATGGTTTCCTTTTTCTCTGTAATAATACCTTGTACTTGATCCCAACTAAGATATAATTAATCCTTATTGGAAGCAAAACCAGCCTATTGGGTTAATTTAATGTTTACATTATTTTCTAGTAGATTTGAGGTATGAAGATCCAAATTACAGAAAGATCCATTATCTGGAAATCCCCATTGTGGATAACAGGTCCCATACCTGTACTGGTTTATTATTGCAGAGAAAAATGATTTGGACTATTTGGATAAAATGGAGCCTATGGGAGATGCCTTTTCCGTAATTCAGAGCTTTCTGGATAACGAGTTTACAGATGGATCCCATACCTGTAACTATTTATATGGAAAATGATGTTCCCTTTCATGCATTTAAACTTCTGTGTGTGGCTTCATGATGTTTCCAGCCGAAGCTGCCATTTGTTTTACCCACGCGCCTTATGTCTCGGAGCTACTGGCCTGTCCGATAAACAAAGACAGGAAGATGACAAAGAAATTCTAATAAAGAAGAACAATCCTACAGAATGTAAAATAAATACTGACTTCCTCAGCAGAAACTCACAGCACAATTGGGCCATTTATAAAGTGTTCCTTAGTGCCAGAAAGGTTGAGCATCGGCTGTTTAGCAGTTCAATGTCAGTCTCTGGGGTTTGTGTATGACCTGCCAGAAATCCAGGGATAGGATCACTAACTGACCCAAAACAAAAAGGAGGGGATTGGCTCAGATGAACAACGGTCTGGAGATTACATGGATCAGAAACGGACCCTTTGCAGATTCCCTTAAAGAACTATTCTTTACCATGCATTTTCTAATCATCAGTGTACATGGGGACTGTTTCCAGAATGCTTGGGACCTGGGGTTTTCCGGATAACAGATCATACCGTAATTTGGATCTTCATACCTTAAGTCTACTAGAAAATCATGTAACATTTAATGATTCTTGCTTCCAATAAGGATTAATTATATCTTAGTTTGGATCAACCACAAGCTACTGCTTTATTATTACAGAGAAAAAAGGAAATCATTTTTAAAAATTTGGATTATTTGGATAAAATGGAGTCTATGTTCCATTCTGTAAGATAACGGACCTGTAGTAATATATTTATTAGTTATATGGGCTGGTGTGACTGCAATTCCCCGCATTGCTGCCATTACATTACAAAACACTGCGGGTAAAAAATGTGTTCTTTCTGCTTCCCAGTTCCTAGGGTCACTGACCCTTCGAAGGCAGGCAGCGGGGCTCTCAACAAATCCCCATTCCAGACTGTGTAATATTAAACGGTTTATTAATCTAACTGCACGTGTTACTGTATCTGGAGGCAGCCATATGCATTTTGTGGTCTCAAAACTCGTAGATTCCACTAACAGGAGCAATTAAGGGTTGCTTGGGTTACTTTGCTGATTACTTCCATGTAAAACGTAACTACATTATTAACAACACCCTGCCCCTGGACCTTTTTATGCTTTGCTTAGCACTGCAATTATTCTGTATTATACTTGGAAGAACTAAGACTTAATCTTAATTAGCGTAAACAATTCTACACATCAGGGCCCAGTCCAGTGAGTAAAGTGAAATTTCGAGCATAGTCACCACGCTTTTTTTTTTCATAATGCAGTGTTTTTTCCCCCAGAAGCCCAGCATTATTGCAGTCACAAGGGGGTGATGCTCCTGGCACTGCGCTTGGCACAAATGCGCCCAATACTGCAAAATTACGCAACTGCGCACACATTTCAGTGCAGACCAGATGCAGTTGTTTGGAAGTCCACCTGCCATAATCAAAGAGAGCATTTTAAAGCAAGTACTTTTAAAGAATCAAATTTAACATGAAACTCACTTCAGGAAAAGTCATAAATGAGCCCCAGTTTTGGGCTTCTGTTTACAGATCTGTAAATCCTCAGTAGATCCCCATCTTCTTTTCTGCTGATTCAAAGCACATGCTCTTGGCTAAGATCAGGGACCAGCTCACAATATACAGTGTATATATAATAGAAAAGTCAAAAGGGCTGATTATTCCCACTGACATCACATGGAAGCTCAAAAACCAGTGAATTCTGCATTGGAATATAATAAGTGGCCCTGTAGCACCTGCTTCTATTATGGGCAAACTGTCTCTTTGATGACAACTAGGGATGCACAGAATCCAGGATTCGGTTCGGGATTCGGCCTTTTTCAGCAGGATTCGGATTCGGCCGTATCCTTGTGCCCTGGCAAACCGAATCCGAATCGGGAGGGAAATTGCCTGACTTTTTGTCAGAAAACAAGGAAGTAAAAAATGTTTTCCCCTTCCCACCCCTAATTTGCATATGCAAATTAGAGTTCGAATTCGGTTCGGTATTTGACCGAATCTTTTGCAAAGGATGCGGGGGTTCGGCCGAATCCAAAAAAGTGTATTCGGTGCATCCCTAATGACAACTGACAACCCCTTAACCGCTAAGATGTTCAACATATGCCAAAGCACACTGAGCATGTGCAAAGTCACTGGCACACTCCTCTGGGCTGGCTCAATTAATTCAGTATATAAAATACAGCATTTCTAATTTTTTATTCTTCAGTTTTCCTTTAACATTGACTAAATCAGATTTGAACTTCGCCCTCTTACATTTGCTTGCTTTAGTCACCACATCAGATTTCATCAGTAATCCCAAACAGCCCTCAAACACATACACCGGCAGCACAGAGTTCTAAGAAGAAAGACCTTTCTCCCGTTATAAGTCTTATCGGGAAATACTGAGAGACCGGAATATTTAGATGAATATGACGGATGTATAAATATGCTAAAGGGGTTACATCACTTATCACATCTATTAAAATATACATTTGTAGATTACACAAAGAAAACCCCTAGATTTGCTCATAATATTTTGGCGTCATGTCCATCTGCACATTATGCCTGAGAGCAGATGTTCTCACTACTTGCACATGAATCTGAAGCATAAAGGGATTCTGTTATGATTTTTATGGTGTAGTTTTTATTTCTAAATCACAGTTTACATTACAAATAATTCACTCTACCATATAAAATGTATTCCTGAACCAGCAAGTGTATTTTGTTTTAGTTGTAATAGTTGTAAGCAGCTTTCTCAGGTCATTGTACCTGATCCTGAGCATTCAGAAAGTCCCTACAATTCACAATGGAACTGCTTTCAGATAAGCTATTGTTTCACCTACTCAATGAAACCGGAGGAGTCATGGTGGGACTTGGATTTTTACTATTGAGTGCTGCTCTCATATTTACCAGGGAGCTGTTATCTTGTGTCAGTGAGCTGCTATCTGGTTACCTTCCTATTGTTCTGCTGATGGGCTCCTGGGGTGGGGGCAAGGGTGGGTGATATTACTCCAATTTGCAGTGCAGCAGTAAAGAGTGACTAAAGTATATTAGAGAACAAGTCCAATGAATAAGAGAAAGCCGATACCTGTTAATGCAGCAAACAGGGTGATCCCAAATTTATTCCATGGTGCTGGAGACACTTAACACAAGATCAAACATTTCGGGACCACATTGACCTTCCTCAGCCATGTAGTCCAGAAAGTTTGATCTTGTGTTAAGTATCTCCAGCACCATGGAATAAATTAAAAGTCAAATCTCATTGGATTCACAACTGGCGTGTGGCTAGGCCAGTGCTAATACCTGTATCCCCTCTTGACTTTAGAGAACATGTCACATGCCTGAGGGCACCAGGGAAACTGACAATATGTCTAGCCCCATGTCAGATTTCAAAATTAAATATATAAAAAACTGTTTCCTCTTTTGAAAAATGGATTTCAATACAGGATTCTGCTGGAGCAGCACTATTAACTGATGTGTTTAAAAAAAAAACACATTTTAACAAGGCGGAACCCTTTTAAGTACGTATTGCACCTTTGATTTGACTTTAATGAAAAGTATTTTAAGAACATTGTCAGTGACTCTTGGAACCCTTTAACAGCCTGCATATAAAAAACACAGGCCTTCAGGTCTACATCATATGTGCACCATACAACTCCATGGTATATGTTCTCTGGATATAAATCTGGGTGGCTTTTGCCCATGCCATGTGTCATTCCCAAACCAAGTCCTGATACACTCAGACCAGAGTGTTGGTATAAATAGAGAAGACTCTGAAAAAATAGGGGAGAAGTTGACAGGTCTACTAAAAAGTAAATTTTTAGGTGAAGGTTCAGGTCCAGTAAACGAGACATAGCCATTCTGACTGAAGAGAAACAACAGTGACAGTGAGACTATTGGGCACTTATCCCTGGAAGCTAATTAACTGGAAGCATCTTTGATCCAGACATATAATATAGGCATGGGACCTGTTATCCAGAAATCTCGGGACTTGGGGTTTCCGGAAAATGGATCTTTCCATAATTTAGATCTTCATAACTTAAAGGAGTTGTTCACCTTCCAAACACTTTTTTTCAGTTCAGTTGTTTTCAGATTGTTCCCCAGAAATAAAGACTTTTTTTTAGTGACTTTCCATTATTTATTTTTTACTGTTTTTCCAAAATCTAAGTTTAAATTTCAATGTTCCTGTCTCTGGCATTTGAGTCTGGCAGCTCAGTAATTCAGGCGCAGACTCTAATCTATTACGATTTTGCAACATTTAAGGCCACACTAAGCGATAGCGCGGCGATTTGACTCGCGGCGACTTTTCGCCGCGACTTTTAAACGGCAATCGCTGGCGAAACTTTGGCGCTGGCGTCTATGGGGAATCGCTGCGTAAAAACACACGCGGCGATCTTTTTTCTATTGTCGCTCGAAATCGCCTCGCTAGGCGATTTCAAACGACAATAGAAAAAAGATCGCTGCGTGTGTTTTTACGCTGGCGATTTTGCGCGATTCCCCATAGACGCCAGCGCCAAAGTTTCGCCAGCGATTGCGGATTAAAAGTCGCGGCGAAAAGTCGCCGCGAGTCAAATCGCCGCGCTATCGCTTAGTGTGGCCTTACCCTTAGTTGATACATTTCTCAGCAGCATCTCTGGAGTATTAGCAACTATTGTATCAATTCTAACAGCTGCCTGTAATGAACCCCAGAAAATTCTGTTCAGCAGGGACAAAGATAAGAAATGTATCAATTTAGCACAGTTTAGAGGGTCGGCGACCCCCCTTCCCAGAGTTGCTTCAGAAGGCGAAAAAAGGCACTTTACACTTCAACCTTAGAAAAACGGTGACACATAGAAAATAGAAAGTAGTTGGAAAAAGTCGTTATTTATGGTGATGTATCGGAAAACAACCAGTTATTTAAAGGTGAACAACCCCTTTAAGTCTACTAGAAAATCATGTAAACATTAAATAAACCCAACAGGTCCCTTACCCAGAAAGCTCCGAATTACAGGTAGGTCAACCCCCATAGATTCCATTAAAATCAAATAATTCAAGTTTTTAAAAATGATTTATTGTGTCTTTGTAATAATAAGACAGTACCTTATAGTGGATCCCATCTAAGCTTTAATTAATGCTTATTGGAGACAGACAATCCTACTGGACTTCTTTCATGTTTAAATTCATTTTTACTAGATGGAGATCCAAATTACGGAAAGATCCCTTATCCGGGAGCATTCTGGATAATAGGCCTCATACCTATATACTTGAATATTCCTTTTCCCCAAGGCTTGGAAGTGTTGTAGACATAAAGTAATGTTTTGCTGTGTTTTCCATTTATTTCAAGTGATTTCAGACGAGTTCACTGTGATTTTGGTCCCATGGGTCATGAAACTTATACCATCAGTTTTTAATGCCAAGGACACCATACGGCCAAGATATTTTCACACTTCCCCTCATTAAATGTCGGAAGCTTTAGACTTTCCACCTTCAAGGTCACTTGTCAGACCTGGCACAGATTCATCTGCACTTTTCATACACAGTTTTGTGTCGTGTTAAAACTCGTGTTTCCAGTGATGGGCATCCCAGATCTTGTTGAACCTCCGCATCCTACAGAAAGACACCAGCCTAAACAAATAAATAATTAAAGAAAAATGATGAAATATATTCCTTAGGGACAGAGATAGAGTAGAGCAGGTCCCTGACAATGTAGGGGCCTCTGGAAAGAAAGCTACTTAAAGCCGAGATATCCCTATACTGCAACTGCAGCTGTGTAATAACCTGTACCAAGGATATTGTATGGCCATAGGGCCCGTCTGAGGTTTGGGGCCAAGGGGAAATACATTCTTAACGCTGCAAAACAAGCCCTGGATGCTCTCCAATTAGAGGTTACAGAACTATTTTAACCCTTTCAGTGCGGCCATGATATTTTTATTCAGTATTTTTACTTGACCGTGGGGACAAATGTGAACGTGTGACCTGGAATTTTTGCTTTGCTTGTATGCTGCATGGCCAATCATCAGTTCATTTAGATGCAGGCTGCAGACTACATTGATTTCTGCAGAATATGTCTCAATTAACCATACCTCCCAACATTTTGGAAATAAAAAGAGGGACAAAAAAAGTTGCGCAGTGAGGTCATTTTTTAACATGTTTATTTTACAAAATGTATGAAAGTTTTAACATATTTCTGTGTTTTTTTCCAGTTATTACAGTTTTGCTGATGAAGATGAATTGCCCTTTAATCTGTGAGTCTTATTTCTCCCAAGAGACCTGTTATCTTATATTGTTACAATTACTTCTTTTTTTATTTCAAAATTGTTACAAAAGTATCTTATCTGCAGCTGTGGCTGTTCTGGGCTCTCTGCTAAAAGCCAATTAAGTTAGAAACATTGTTTCTTTTTCTGCCTGTTCAGTGCAGAGAAATCAGGACATTCCAGTACAAACGAGGGACTGCGGGTTGAGCTGTCAAAAGAGGGACTGTCCCTCTCAAAAACGGGAAAGTTGGGAGGTATGAATTAACGGGTGTAATTAACTATGAAGAATGCAATTCTGATATGTGTTGGTTTTTTAAAGGGAGTGAGTTAGCAATTTTATCTGCCAGGAGAGGCTCCAATAGCGAGAGTCTTTAAAGGCAGTGATAGCCAACCTCATACCTCCTAACTGTCCTGTTTTTTGTGGGACAGTCCCGACTCCACACGCAGTCCCGGATTTGTTACTGAAATGCCCCGACTTTCTCTTTGATCTCCTGCACTGAACAGCCAGAAAAAAGATACAAAGTTTCTAACTTAATTGGCTTTTGGCAGAGAGCTCAGAACAGCCACCAGGTGCACTTGGATACATTTGTATCAATTTTAGATAAGTAAATCAGTAATTGTAACAATTAATTCACCTTCATTAGCAAAACTGTAATAACACATAAAAACCACAGAAATGTGTTCAAACTTTCTTAACCTGCCAAATTCTGTAACATGGTAATTAGGGGGTGTGGTCACAAAAATGGGGGTGGCTACGCATGGCAAATCTTTTTGTCCCTCTTTCTGTTTCAAAAATTTTAAGAGGTATGCAACACCTTTAAGTTAACTTTTAGTATATTATAGAATGGCCAACATTAAACAACTTTTCAGTTGGTCTTCATTAATTATTTTTTAAAGTTTTTTAATAATTTGCCTTCTTCTTCTGACTCGTTCCAGCTTTTAAATGGGGGGAGTCGCTGACCCCTTCTAATGCTCTGTAAAAACTACAAATGTATTGTTATCGCTACTTTTGATTACTCCCCTCTCCTATTCATATTCCAGGATCTTTCTATTCAGGCCTCTCCTATTCATATTCCAGTCTCTTATTCAAATCAATGCATGGTTGCTAGGGTAATTTGGACCATAGCAACCAGATTGCTGAAATTGCAAACTGAAGAGCAGCCGAATAAAAAACTAAATAAGACACAAAATGACAAAAAATAAAAAATGAAAATCAGAATATCACTCTCTACAGCGCAGCATACTGTAAAGCTTCCACATGAAAATAAATAAATACAGATTTAGGCTGAGCCAAATATATCTGTATTTTTATTTCTCAGAATCCCTTCCAAGTTGTGAACATTGCCACCAGGTCAAAGGATTAATGACTTTCATGCCCATGTACAGCACAGAGCAGAATCATTTAGGGATATTGTGCACAAGTGGGGATCTGGCTGCCGCTGCTCACAGATTACTTCCATGTGCAAAAACAGCTACTTTCCAGCAGCGACAACTGTGAGACCGAATAGTAGAGAACAAGGGTAAGAAACTGATCGAGTGAAATAATAATGCGGTTCTGGAAAGGTCAGGCCATAACTTGGGAAAGGAAGAAGATGATGATAATAATCTGATCATTTAGAAGACATGAATGGAATTCTCAGTCTGGGGTAATACATAGTTCATTGGTAAGTGGTTTATAATGTAAATCATATTTACCCGTTATCCCAAATGCTCCAAATTATGGGAAGGCTGTCTCCCATAGACTCCATTTTATCCAAGTAATCCAAATTTTTAAAAATTATTTTCTTTTTCTCTGTAAGAATAAAACAGTACCTTGTACTTGATCCAAACTAAGATATAATTAATCCTTATTGGAAGCAAAACATGTCTATTGGGTTTATTTCATGTTTAAATGATTTTTTAGTAGGTTTAAGGTATGAAGATCCAAATTACAGAAACAAACCCCAGTTCCCGAGCATTCTGAATAACAGAGCCCATACCTGTAATGTAAATCATATTCTTATAAATGCATTGAAACCATTATCCGGAAACTCATTATCCATAAAGTTCTGAATTACAGAAAGATGGCCTTGCATAGACTTCATTTCATCCAAATAATCCAAATTTTAAAAAATGATTACCTATTTCAATGTTTCAATAAAACAGGACCTTGATCCCAACTAAGATATAATTAATCCTTATTGTATGTCAAACCAGCCTATTGAGCTTATTTAATGTTTACTTGATTTTCTAGTAGACTTAAGGTATGAAGATCCAAATTACGGAAACATCCATTATCCAGAAAACTTCAGGACCCGAGCATTCTGGATAACAGGTCCCATACCTGTATTATCATTCTGCATTGTGCTTAGTACAGGGGGATACCTGTGCCGACACAGACTGATGGTATCTCTAATCACGTGGGTGTTTTTACTATGGAAAGTGCCATTTACGGCCCTATTTGATAATTCACATTCCCGAAGAAGCGCTGTGTTTCTTGGATTGCTAGGCCATGCCCCTTCTAGCTTCTATAACACAAAGGGAAACCTATGGTGAGAAGAAAGCTTGTGGCCTAAATAACAGAGACATATATTAGGCAAGCCCGAAACTGCAGGTGCAGCCAATGCACCATTTATTCTATTTTGTAGTTACATCACTTGATGAGAATAGATAGGGTCTAGCATAGATGAGACCAGGAATGATCAAGGGCAATGAAGAAAAAAAGTCAGGGATTTCCTACTACAGGCATTGGACCTATTATCCAGAATGCTCGGGACCTGTGGCTTTCTGGATACCAGATCTTTCTATAATTTGGATCTTTGTACCTTAAGTCTCATAGAAAACATGCAAACATTAAATAAACCCAATAGGCTGGTTTTGCTTCCAATAAGAATTAATTATATCTTAGTTGGGATCAAGTACAAGCTACTGTTTTATTATTACAGAGAAAAAAGAAATCATTAAATAAAATTGGACTATTTGGATAAAATGGGAGATAGCCTTTCCGTGATTCAGAGCTTTCTGGATAACGGATTTTAGGAGAACGGATCCCCTACCTGTATAATAACATTTATTCATGGCTGTAACCCAACCACACAGTAAGTAGGTGCTGCAAATAGGTCAAATTATTCTGTGGCCCAGGCCCGGACTAGCAATCTGTGGGTTCTGGCAAATGCCAGAGGGGCAGCTGTACGGCTCCATAGAAAGTTACCATATAGTGGGAGGCTGTTTGGGCCTCTGTGTATGTGGAATGGCAGGGCCTATTTTGACTCCCAGTCCAGGCCTGCTGTGGCCCTTCGTCTATCCCTAAAAACGTCCCTGTATGAGATGGTTAATGTGTCCTTACGTTCCCTATATAAACACACACACACATCTTGGGACATGGATAGATTGTCCTCTCTGGTTTAGTAATTGTCCCAGAATAGCCAGACATTAAGCGGTGTCCTTGTTGTGTCTTTGATTCCGTGATTGGTTGGTGGTGGGGGAGAGTGTTTGATTTCTCTATCCGGCCACATTCCCTCTCACCAACCCCCCCCCCCCCCCCTATTCCTGGCTTTGTTCATTACTAACAGTAATTGCATTGCTGGCATACGCTGCCTTTTATCTCTTCATCTCTCTCTCTCTCTCTCTCTCTCTCTCTCTCGCTCTCGCTCTCGCTCTCTCTCTCTCTCTCTCTCTCTCTCTCTCTCTCTGTCTCTCTCTGTTTTTCCCACTCTCTTCTTTCCATCCGACTCTTACCTTGCTTGTTCTATCAAATTGCTTCATCTTGCTCACATCTGCTTAGTGTCTCTCTCTCTGGCTTGGGAATATAATTAACGTGACAGCAGTATACAGGTTGCCAAACTTGTATTGTACACTAGGAATTACAAGAAACCATTTAGTGGGACACACACACACACACAAGGGGTAAACAGAGATGTGCTGAAAGAGAACAGTGGCATAGTATAACAAGAGAGACAGAAGAATGGTCCGGGGACTAGTGGTGGGAGAATTTGTCCTGTTTTGCTTTGGCAAAAAAATAGCTAATTTCCTGTGAAATTCGTGAAACGGCGAAAAATTCCTGAAACGTGAATTTCGAAGCACGCGTCAATTTTGATGCCGGCATTAAAGTCAATGGACGTCCGAATAATGATTCTTTGATTAAAACGCCTTTATTACGACATGGGCTCTGACCCGAAAACTCAGCAACGTTTCAGACTGCCATGAGTCTTTTATCAAGCTGTGGATTTTATCGTGAATTTATACGCCATCTGTGGCGCCCGTCAATACTGGGGACAGGAATATGAATTGGAGATGACCTGAGTAGAGAGATGAGTAATAAAAAGTAGCAATAAGTTAACAATTGAGTTGTAGCCTTACACAGCATTTGTTTTTTAGATGGGGTCAGTGACCCGCGTTTGAAAGCTGAAAGGAGTAAAAAGGAAAAAAGTAAATAAAAACTATAAATAAATAACGAAGACCAAATGAAAAGTTGCTTAGAATTGGCCATACCTATAACATACTTAAAGTTAACTTAGTTCATTGGTAGCTTTACAGAGCATTTGTTTTTTACATGGTGTGAGCGACCCAAGAGGAAGGCAAATAATTCAAAAGCTCTAAAATATAAATAACGAAGACCAATTGCAAAGTTGCTAGCAATTATCCATTCTATAACATATCAAAAGTGATCTCAAAGGTGAACCACCCCTACTATTTTATGGCAAGCATATAGAGGTGGCACATAGGTGGGTCATAGGCCTCCACATCAATATTCCTTACTTGCACATCCTAATAACTAGGGATGTCGCGGACTGTTCGCCTGCGAACTAATTCGCGCGAACATCGACTGTTCGCGTCCGCCGAATGTTCGCGAACGTCGCGCGACGTTCGCCAATTTGGGTTCGCCTTAGCTGGCGCTTATTTTTGACCTCTCACCCCAGACCAGCAGATACATGGCAGCCAATCAGGAAGCTCTCCCTCCTGGACCACCCCTACACCCCCTGGACCACTCTCCTTCCATATATAAACTGAAGCCCTTTTTCATTCTGCCTGTGTGTGCTTGGAAGAGCTAGTGTAGGGAGAGAGCTGGTTAGTGATTTGAGGGACAGTTGATAGTAACTTTGCTGGCTAGTAATCTACTTGATACTGCTCTGTATTGTAGGGACAGAACTCTGCAGGGATTTGAGGGACATTTTAGGTTAGGTAGCTTTGCTGGCTAGTAATCTACCTTCTACTGCAGTGCTCTGTATGTAGCTGCTGTGGGCAGCTGTCCTGCTGCTGATCTCTCATCTGCTGACTGCTGCCTGTAACCCAATAGTCCTTGTAAGGACTGCTTTTATTTTCTTTTTTGTTTTTTTACTTTGCTACTATAAGAGCCCAGTGCTATTAGTCTAGCTGTGTTGGGGAGTGGGACTGGTGTGCTGCTCCTCCTAGTAGTTCACCACTACCAGCACCAACCAGAGTCAAAATTGTTACAAAGTATCTTATTTGCACCTGTTAGCTGTTCTGAGCTCTTTGCCAAAAGCTAATTAAGTTAGCTGTTCAGTTCAGAGAAAAGAGGGACTTTCCAGTACAAAAGAGGGACAGGGGGTTGAGTGGTCAAAAGAGGGACAGTTGGGAGGTATGCAAGTGCCACCTAGCTGTGTGAGCTTTTTCACATTCTGTCTAAATAACAATAATAATTCTGTGTCCGTAAACATCACCTGAGTGATACAGCAGCAATAATATATTCCGTATCCACTACTGTATACGTTGCCCTTGCAGGCATTGTTTGCCCAGTCTTTAACCAAGTGCCACCTCGCTGTGTGAGCTTTTTCACATTCCGTGTCCAGAAACATCACCTGAGTGACGTAGTGTGATTTCTGCCCTTTACAGCACAAAACGCAGCGCTGTGTCAACAATGTATTTTTCAGATACATTTTTGCCCTTGATCCCCCTCTGGCATGCCACTGTCCAGGTCGTTGCACCCTTTAAACAACTTTAAAATCATTTTTCTGGCCAGAAATGTCTTTTCTAGCTTTTAAAATTCGCCTTCCAATTGAAGTCTATGGGGTTCGCGACGTTCGCGAACCGTTCGCATTTTTGACGCAAGTTCGCGAATATGTTCGCGAACATTTTTTCCGCCGTTCGCTACATCACTACTAATAACTAGGGATGCACCGAATCCAGGATTCGGTTCGGGATTCGGCCTTTTTCAGCAGGGTTCAGAATCGGCCGAATCCTTCTGTCCAGCCGAACCGAATCCGAACCCTAATTTGCACACGCAAATGCAAATTAGGGACGGGGAGGGAAATCACATGGATTTTGTCAGAAAAGAAGGAAGTAAAAAATGTTTTCCCCTTCCCACCCCTAATTTGCATATGCAAATCAGGGTTTGGATTCAGTTTGGTATTCGGCCGAATCTTTCACAAAGGATTCGGGGGTTCGGTCGAATCCAAAATAGTGGATTCGGTGCATCCCTACTAGTAACTGAGGCACTTGAAGTGGGTGAAATGTCAATTAGGATGCAATTTTGGGCCCCTTAGCGTGAAACCACAGTTTCTGTCTCCCACATGGTAAATGAGCCATATAATACTAAAATGAAAGTCAGCTGTGCAGAACAGAAGAATAGCAGATAAATTAGGCTTGTGCAAGACATTTGAAGTCTCTCTGTCACATAAAACTTGCTTTTTGGCCCCTGACACTATCCACAATTTTTCATGTATATCTGTCATTTTACCCCTATTCAGTTTCCCTTTGTGTCCTCATTATTCCCCCTTGGTACTCCATCAAGGAGTTGCTGTCACTCCACTCTCCATCTGTTTTGCCTCTGTTTCCCAGCATGCTACTCTTCCATCAGGACTAGGGAAGAGCAAAATATTTTGCCATGTTTTGCAGAGGAAAAAAAACGCTTATAGACTGTAATGGATAGTTTTTTAAAAATGTTGCATGGTTCGAAAAATTGTTGAACAAAAAAATGCCCACTGATTTCAATACTTTTGGCGATTTTTTTGTCGTTTCACATATTTTTGTCGAAGGGAAACGGGTTTCAGGAGCGCCCGTTGGCCTTGACGCTGTTGCAATGACGTCACGCGTCCGGTGCGAAATTTGAAAATAAAAGGATTTCCGGGTCACGTCTCCAGCGGAGTCGCATCCATTTGGGCTGGTGCCTTGACGCCAGTGCGATGACGTCAAGCTCCCAGCGCGAAATTTGAAAATTAAAGGACTTCCAGGTCACTGGTTCAATGCCCAATTATAGGAATTGCTGAGTTGTGTTCCTGGGTTTCCTAAATTCCTTATTTACTGTTTCCTGGATTCCTGACCCTCTGCTAGACCCTGATTCTTGCTGCCTGCCTGTCTTGCCTGAACTTCACTTCGCTTACGCCTGACCCCTTTGGATACCGCAAACTTGGACTTTAACCCCTAAGCTTCCTCCTTGGTCCGGACTTCTCCGCTAGGAGCCGATAGGCCCCTGACAATGGGTCAGATTTGCCCGTCACTAATCAGGACCCTCATTGCATACTTGTCCTGGAGTTGGGGGGATTCAATTCAGTATCCCTGCATTAATCCCTAAGCTCCATCTCCAGCTCTAAATTGAAGGATTTATAGATGATAAAATCACAATACACAGTAGCTATTCTATTAATATGAAATTAACATCAAAATCATAATCATAACTTTTCTCCCCTCTCGTCCAGTCATCTCCTCTCCCCCCCCAGAAACGTGATTTGTAAGTGTCGATGTCAGTCACATCAGGTCGCTCCTGATATCTTATACCCAAAGACTGCCACGGGTAATGGAGCGTGTAAGCAACTGCTCCAGGGAAAGCGATATCAATATGGCCTTTCTGCCTGTTCCCTCGCTCCGCTTCGACCTCTGTCCTGCGCATGCTGTTCTCATTTTACCATTTTTGGTCTTTTCTACCTTAAAGGGGTATTTCACCTTTAACTTTTAGGGGGTTTGCCTTCTTCTTCTTCTTCTGACTCTTTCCGGCTTTCAAATGGAGGTCACTGACCCCATCTAAAAAACAAATGCTCTGTAAGGCTACAAATGTATTGTTATAGCTAATTTTGCTTACTATAGATATCAAAGGTACTAAGGCTCCCTAAGTGGGGACCTGAAGGGCCAGCCCCGGATCCAATACCCCAGGAATGACACTTTGGGGAGGAGTGGAAGCTTATTATTCACTGGGAGCAATTTGGTACTTCCAGCAGAGCTCCACATACAGTTGAGGTTGTACAATTACGGCTGCTGTAGCTCCACAATTTCAACAAAACAAATACAAAGTCAGATCCTGGAGTTGACAGTTAGCCTGGGAGGGGGATGTCAGTATTAATTCCACTCTTAGGCAGTGTTCCTTGCCTTTCAGGCCTCTTTTGCCAGCATACTGCCCCACCCTCCCAACTGTGTACTTTATCTCTGACATTATAATTAAGAAAAGCTTTTATTGTGACATATTGATTCCTTGATTTATTTCACTTCAGCAACATCATCCTATTTAACTCTTCCAACTTGCTTTAGCCGCATGCGGGTGCTTGGTGCTATGGATCTCTGGGCCACCCTCCTACTCCAAACCCCCACCCTACTATTATTCTCCCATGCCCATCCTACCCTCCTGCTCCTATCTATCATCTTCTCTCGCTTGCTCTCTCATCCTCCTCCTCTTGCCAGGAACGTACAAAGTGTATATATTTCAGCACCAACTGGTACAAAGATTTCCAATATAAACAGGCCGTGGAATGTAGAAAGTCCATTATACACAGCTGTAAGATGAATGAGTCCGGTTATAATGTAACATATAGGGGGGTAACTAGCTCCCAGAGAGTTTCCAGTGTAAATCCAGCTGGTGGGATTAATTGCTGTTTAATACTGTAGTTTATATTTGCCAGGTCTAACTGAAATTTCATGGAGCCACTTACATTTTTTAGATGCCAATCCAATGACTTGCTATGTGTGTATTTATCATGTGATTCATCATGCTTGTAGCCAGGCAGTGCAAGCGGCTCAAACTGACAAATGGTAGGAAAGCTGCAAGCTGAAAATCACAGATATATATTGTATGCTTCAGATGTAATAATGGGCTTAATTTACAGATAACAGGGCAAGCTGCAAAAAAAGTGTGATTTTGCAGCCCTCCAACACCTGCTTGTGTGCCCAGCCTTGGGATCATCTTATATTCACCCATGTAATGCCTAATTCTAAATCCTGCCACTCACCTCTGCACAGAAAGCACAACTGATTCACCTAGAAGGATTATTTAGAAGTGCATAACCTGCCGCTGATATACCCCACAATGTTAGGTAAATAAAACCTGATTTGGCCAATGATCGGATCATAATATGGGCCTACAGAAACCCAACTGCACCAACATGCTGATGCTTTCCTTGTCTCATCAGGGTTTTGGCGATCTGTGGACAGATATCAATCATTATCTATTATGGTCCAATAAACTACAGACCTGGTCTGGAGGGTTCAAGTTGGCAGCTTTAATCAACCCATGTATGGCCAGCTTAAAGGGGTGGTTCACATTTAAGTTAACTTTTAGTATGTTATAGATTGGCCAAATTCTAAGCAACTTCAATTGACCTTATTTATTTTTTTTATAGCTTTTAAATCATTTTTTAATTATTTGCTTTCTTCTTTTGACTCTTTCCAGATTTCAAATGGGAGTCACTGACCCCATCTGTAAAAACAAATGCTCTGTAAGGCTACAAATGTATTGTTATTGCTTCTTTATATTAATCCTCTTTCTATTCAGGCCTTTCCTATTCATATTCCAGTCTCTTATTCAAATCGATGCATGGCTGCTAGGGTAAGTAGCAAACCAGAGAGCTACTGAATACAAAGTTAAATAATTCCAAAACTACAAATAATAAAAAATAATAAACAACTGCAAACTGTCCCAGAATAACACTCCCTACTAGTGATGGGCGAATTTTTCCCATTTCGATTCACCGAAAAAATTTGGGAATTTCAAGCAAAATTCGCAAAACGGCAAGAAATTCACAAAGACAAATTTCGACACTCGCATCAATTTTGACACCTACAGCAATTCTGACGATCTCGTCAATTTTTATGCCGGCGTTTAAGTCAATAGGCGTCTTGATGTTGACGCGTGATGGTTTTGAAGCGAGCAACTTTGCCGACATCTGTCCAAAATCTTTTGACGCCGGCGAATTTTCGTGGCACTTTTGCGAATTTATTCTCCACCAGTGAAGCACAGAATTTCGCTGCAAATCCGCGCCAGTTAAATTTATTCATTTATCACTACTCCCTACATCATACTAAAAGTTTACTCAAAAGGTGAACAACTCCTTTAAAAAGATAATAATCCCCCCCCCTTTTTGACATGAGTTCATTCAGATGGGCTTATGCAGAGAATGCAATTTATTTTCAAAAATACCTCATTTCACACGGAAACCACAGTAGTCTGCCTCTAAAGGTGGCCATAGACGTGCAGATTTACCTTCACATCGGACGAACGATCATTCGGTGCCAACTCCCGACCTGCCACTAACCATTCAGATTAAATAAAGTAGTAAAAGAACAGATCAGAAAATGTTCTGCCCCTGACAGCAATCGTATGAAAGTTATGTCCGAAAAAGCTAGTGAAGATCGTCAGATATGCAGAGATATTATCGGCAGCCGACAGAAATTTTCTAACCTGTCTGATCGTCTGAATGACCGATCGCCATGGCACGAAAAATGTTGGGACACCACACACGGCCCAACAATTGGGCGAATTGAAGATTCGTACGATCAAATATTTGTGTCTACGGCCAGCTGTGAACCTTTTCCCAACCTCATTAATTCCACTCCTCCAGTGAAGCAATGAATTCTGGGGCTTGAAGTCTTTTCCATGGGGAGTGGTGCAGAGGTTCTCTGGAAAGCAAAGGGACCAAAGATGGATGGGTTGATGGTCTCTTACCTGTGTTTCCCGACGTTCCTAAATGGATGGTCACTGCAAGCACATTCAATGTATTACAGTTTCCTTTTAATATGTGAAATTAAATCATAAATGTATAAATGTATATGTATTTATGGAAGTATATTCTCTTTAAAGCTTATGGCACATTTAGACATTTGGGACATTTTGTTTTGAGTGTTTAAAATTGCCCCTACTGTCGTCTTCAGTTCGAATCACCCAAAAATGAGTTCCCCGTGTGCCTATAACTTTAAATGCAACTTTAAATGTTCAGTGCCTCACTCACCATAATAGAGCAAATACAACAATTTCATTTTCATAACATCTCTCATTAAATATACATTATGTACCTAATAACTAAGATGCAGGAAAAACAAGAGGCACCGGCTGTTCAAGGCTTTTGCATTGGCTGGTAAGGAAATGGTTAATGTTTTCTGGCCAAGCAGAAAGATCAATAAGCGTGGAAGGCTGTTATACCATAATAATTATTTTCAACAGCAAATCCCTTTATTCTGAAGTGCAGAAGAGAAATGGACTGAAAAGAGACAAAATGCCAAGGTCAAACTTGGAAAGTGGGACCCACATTAATTTCGGTGAGAAACAGCTCCGGCAATAATCGGCAAAGGTTAAACTAGACTTAAATAAAAAATGTTTTAATGAATATTAGATATTATTCATTTCCAGTTGTAACGACAGAACTTCTTAGTTTGTGTCTGTTCCCTAGATAATTCCCTAAACTTCCCAGAAACAGAGAGCAGGTTTTAAATAGAAAGCCATTATCCTATAACGTGAGCAGATGAGTCACAATGGAGTCGGTACTGTGTGCTGCAACACAGGGTGGGAACCTGATACTGATTATGTATTATGAGGATTAATACCAAGAGGGGGGTATACATATACAGTAGAGTAGCGATGCGTGAATTTATTTGCCAGGCGCGAATTCGCCTGTTTTGCAGCCGGTGAATACATTCGAGAATTTGCCGCCCATTGGCTTTTATTGGGTGCTGGCATCAACTTTGATGCTGGCGCCAATTTTGATGCCGGCGAAACGTCTCCGGTGTCAAAATCATTGTTTCGCAAATTTTTTGTGGCGAAACGGGACAAATTCGCCCATCACTACAGTAGAGTCATTACTGGGTACAACAGCAAAATATTTGGGACCATTCCTAATCTTGGAGAAAATTATCTCTTTGATTGCTGTCTATACTCCTGGGGTCCGTCGTGGCAACTGATGTGTATGATTTCCTATTATAGTGAATATACACTACATATCCAAAAGTATCCAGACACCTGCCTGTATTAAATTTTTTTTTACCAAAACGCTAAAACTGCCTTTAACACCATCTCAGTATATCCATTCTGTATGGACCTTGCTGTCTATACTGTCTATACTCCTGGGGTCCGTCGTGGCAACTGATGGGTAGGATTTCCTATTATAGTAAATATACAGTAAATATCCAAAAGTATCCAGACACCTGCCTGTATTACATTTTTTTTACCAAAACGCTAAAACTGCCTTTAACACCATCTCAGTATATCCATTCTGTATGGACCTTGCTTTTGGCATTACTGTGCTGACAGAGGAAAGGTTTGGTTCACCTGGTTTAGCAATGACTAATTTGGTTTAGATTCCAATTCCAGTAATTAGAAGGGGTGTACACTAGTGATGTGCGGGTCAGGGTTTTCCTGACCCGCACCCGACCCTAACCCGCCCTGCTCCAGTCCGCACCCGCCTGCACTGGCGCTTCCGAGGTCACAATGACATCAAAAAAGGGGCAGGACGAGCAGACGCGAGACTATAAAACTGGAAGTCGGAAGCCGGCATTTGAAGGTGGTGGGCGGGGAGAGTAGGAGAAGAGCACAACCCGCACCCACCACCCGCGAGGAGCAGTGCGAGGTTGAGATTTGGACCTTAGCAATGGATTACTGAAACTACAAACTGAGCAGCTGAATGAAAAGCTAAATAACTCAAACACCACAAATAATAAAAAATGAAAACCAATTGCAAATTGTCTCAGAATATCACTCTCTACATCGTATTAAAAGTTAACTTAAAGGTGAACAACCCCTTTAAAGATGAACCACCCCTTTACTGTCCTTGAGAAAAGTTTGCTGTGCTAGTGCTAATGATGACTGGGGGTCAGTTTATATTATTATATTGACAGTTTGGTGAGCAGAGGTGAACATCAGATCAAGGGCACTAGCATGGAGCACATCAATATACAGATGGAGCAAAGGAATAGTTCCCCATGACCCACCATCAAATATATATCATTATGAACCCCCGCTCCCTTATGGGACCTGTTATCCGGAATGCTCCCTGTGGTTTTCAGGATAATGGATCTTTCTGTAATTTGAATCTTCATACCTTAAGTCTACTAGAAAATCATGTAAACATTAAATAAACCCAATAGGCTGGTTGTGCCTCCAATAAGGATTAATTATATCTTAGTTTGGTTTAAGTACAAGCTACTGTTTAAGGGCCCTTACTCACGGGCGTTTTTAGCTGCGCTCCCCTGCGTTCCGGCTTTATGCGCTCAGCCGCAGGGGAGCACAGGAGTAGACGCGCTGAATTATTTTTAATGCGGCTGTACTCACACAGACGCATGTAAGCGCCGAACACAGGAAAAATGCAACATGCTGCATCCCAACCTGCGTTCGGTGCTTACATGCGTCTGTGTGAGTAAAGCCGCATTAAAAAGAATTCAGCGCTTTTACTCCTGTGCTCCCCTGCGGCTGAACGCATAAAACCGGAGCGCAGGGGAACGCAGCTAAAAACGGCCGTGAGTAAGGGCCCTTAGTGTTACAAAGAAAAAGGGTTACTGGATTATTTGGATAAAATGGGAGATGACTTTTCTGGATAACGGGTTTCTGGATTACGGATTCCATCCTTGTACAAGAAATATGGCTTCAGAGGTTGCTGGTATTTGTAGTGTAGCCATAGATGGAAGGCTGCAGGAGGGAGGCCCTCATTTTCATTGGCAAAAAGTGCAAATTACTTCAAATGACTCCCCCACACAACTAATACATCCATAAGCTGCATATCAGCCATTCTACTTCTCCCTGTAAATCACTATAATGGGCTGGTGCAGGGGAGTTATAGTACAGGGTAATAGCCTGGTACGGGCCTCTGCATGTCTAATAGCACAGGTGATTGTACTTGTAAACACAGGGAATTATGATTGGCTCATGGGACCCTCACTTTGCATTCATGGAATTCCTGCTGTAGAGTTGTAGGTGTGGAGGAGTATCTCTATTTATCTGCCACATGATGAATATGTGGATGGAGTGGATAAATGAGATCCATGTGTATTGTGTATATCTGGTATGTGTGTGTGTGTAGCCCCTGTCTGTGGTGTTTTATGTCAGCCCTAAGTTTTTGGAATTGTTACTAAATGGCTCATACAACAATGTTTTTAATCTACCAGTAACTTTGTTATCAAGTAAGGAGGTTCTGACCATGTTAGACATCAAACCAACATTATTAGAAAACAACTGGACCAGAGAGGTCTACTGATAATTCTAAAGACAAGCGTGATTAAAGGACCGGTAACATCAAAAACATTTTTTAAAAAATTCATTACTATACATGGAAAAAAAACCAACAAGACAAATGAAACTTTAAAATAGCAAAGTTTTTATTAAGAAATAACTTACCGAAACTCCTCTTCAGAAAGCGATCGGGCGATCCATCATGCAGCGCTTGATTTCTCCTCCCTGCCTTCCTTATGGGAGATAGCCAAGGAGGAGAAATCGAGCGCCGCATGATGGATTGTCGCCGTGCCCCCTTTTCTGAACAGGAGCAGAAGCAGAGTTTTGGTAAGTTATTTCTTAATAATTTTAAAGTTTCATTTGTTTTGGTGTTTTTTTTCTCTATGTGTACTAACGAATTTTTAAAACTTTTTTTTGATGTTCCTGGTCCTTTAAGACAAATTCTGCCTTTTACTGCAACAAATAATGCATTTACAACATACGTATCTGCTATTGATAAGAGATATCCCTTATGAGGTGAGTATCTTGGCTCATGAGGGAAAGTCCTAGATGAGGTTCTCATACAAAGGATATTTACCATTAAAGGGCAAGTTAACCCCAAAATAAACATTTGCCTAATAAAAGAATACATAATTCTAAGCAAATTTGCAGTATACCTACATTACAAATCTTCTATGGTTTTCAAGTTATTTGTATAGGTATTGCTCTTGAAATCAGTGCCTGTTCCTTTTCTATTCTCTGCCCTGGTGGCTCGGACTGTTGATACAATGTAAGACAAGGCAGCTGATTAACAGACCTGTCTTTGCTGGGAAACTAAGACTTTTGCAACATTTTTTAAAAAGTTTTTAAGAATTTTCAATAGCAAAAGTTTTGGAAAGTTGCTTAGAATCATGTTTTTTTTGATTAATTTTTTATTTTGGAGTTGACTTGCCCTTTAAATGGTAACCATCCAACCAATAGTGGATTTTCATGAAAAGAACCCCTGTGGTGGGCTCCCATAAGCGATCCTAAATTGGAATCATCTGACTGAATCTTAATAAATTTGCAGAGCTGTGGATATTATGGGCCTATATAAACTGCCCTTTTTGGCCCCTACAGACCAAGTCCCTTATGCAGGGGGGCCACCTTTAGGCTCTGAGTTGCTCAAAACAGCAGAGTTTAATCAACTTAATGGGGGTGGCTCAAATATTAATGCAGGTGCAGTTTACCACAACAATCAATCATATCTTTGGTTTCATTTTTTAACTGCTTGTAGTCTGATCAAAACTAATTGCTAATTGGTTGCTCTGTACTCGTGCAGTCCAGCACCTGTACAGTCCTTATTCCTACATACTCAAATACTAGATTAGGTGCATCCTTAATATACACACAAATATAATTATAAATAATAACTATCAAAGGAAAGTTGTGCTCATCAAAAAATTTTAAAACCACTAAGTGAGGGTACAATGAAGCCATGACCATAAAATTCATACAGAAGTTCTCTGCACTCAACCCATTATCAATATATTAAGCACATTGAGACATTTTTAAGCTACTAAAAAATGCCTTACCCTTTAAAGGGCATGTAAAGTCTAAAATAGAATAAGGCTAGAAATGCTGTATTTTGTATACTAAATATAAACATGAATTTACTGCACCACAAGCCTAATCAAACAAATGATTTATGCTTTCAAAGTTGGCTACAGGGGGTCACCATCTTGTAACTTTGTTAAACATCTTTGCAAGACTAAGACTGTGCACATGCTCAGTGTGGTCTGGGCTGCTTAGGGATCGTCATAAACAAAGCTGCTTGAGTTCTACATGGCTGGGAAGTAAGGCGGGGGCTCCCCCTGCTGTTCATAAGTATGATTGTTTCCCTGCTCAGCAGTTAGGGACCGTCTGACAATTCCTAACCACAGCAGTAAAGAAAGGGAGAATTTCACTGCATACAGTCAGGTTTCTTATAAAAATAGTACACGTTTTTTAATTAAAGTATATTGGAGATAGGTTTCTTTTTCATTAAAGAAAGTAAAAATGGGATTTTATTTTTTTGCTTTTACATGCCCTTTAAACAAGACAGGGATTGTTTGTGCATATATTGCAATATATTTAAGCTTCCCAACCACGGAATCCAAAAGACAGCAGTAGTGATGGGCAAATAAATTCGACTGGCACTAATAAGTGGTGAACTTCCGTGTTTCCCCGCAGGCGAATAAATTCGCAAATCTCCTGCGAAAGTTCGCCAGTGTCAATTTCCGATTTTCACAATTTTTTCGTGAAAGCATTCAAATTGCTATATTTTTTCGTGAAAACTTTTGAATTGCTCGATTATTTTGTGAAAACGTTTGGATTGCATGACTTTTTCATGAAAACTTTAGAATTTCCCAATTTTTTCGCAAAAATGTTCGAATTTTACAATTTCTTGCAAATTTGTCGCTGTTTCGCAAATTTTGTGAGAAATTCGCAAATTTTTCGGCGAAGCGAAACAGGAGAAATTCGTCCATCACTAGACAGCAGGTCTTATTTGCTTTTAGTGTGCAATATTTTGTGAACTTTAGATACATATTTATTAGGGATGCACCTAATCCAGGATTCGGTTCAGGATTCGCCCAAATCCAATCCTGCAGGATTCAGATTCATGCTTTGCCAACTGTGGAGTAACTAGAGTGCACTGGGCCCCCTGTAAAAAAAATCTTCAGAGTGTCCCGGCGCACTGCGATCCCCAACCGTCCTCCCTCCAACTCCCCGTCCCACACCTCCCGTCTGCTCACGTTTCCCTCAGTTAAGAGATTGGCTGGGGTGGGAGGTATTCTTTTCAGCCATAGAGGAAGTAGAACCCATAGTCCAGGCCCCTCTGTTCCCCGGACCCCCCATAATCTGCTTCCTCAATAGTTACGCCTCTGCTAGGCAAACAAAATTCGATCCCTATAAAAAAAGCAAATATATATATTTGTTAGTGGCACTGCTTTTAAGTTTAACAACCCTTCAAGATATGTGACTTTCCCAGGCTACTCATCTTGTTTCTTTTAATCTCTTAACGGGCCTTACCCTTGAGCCTGACTCATGTGCTTGAGAAGGCTGGGCTGATGCACAGCTATGACCCCTACAATCTCTAATTAGAGTTCAAGATTACAGGGGACAGTATAGGAAAATGAAGGCTGCGGTGCGTGCGAGGGTGTCTAATTTGAAATGCCGTATCCTTCAACTTGGGGACTAATGCCAGGAATGTGAAAGCTTGGGTGCAGATGGAACCTTTGCACAAGTGTTCTACTTACAGAGGAAAGAAAGGGAATGTAAGGGCTGCTGCTCAACAACATCAAAGGGCCCTTCTTATCTAGAGAGGCATTTTCATAAGAAAGGCAAGATTATTCTGGATTGGAATCAACAGCATAGCAACAGTTGTCCCCGAAATTCCATTGACCAAATGATGCCTGTTTGTACTGTATATGGCAGTTGTTATAAACATTTAACATTGTCGTTTCATGGGATGCACAGGCCATTGTAATTGTAATCCTGTTTAGGCTCAAATGATTTCAAATTCAGGCCTCTCCTATATTTACAGGGGTTGTTCACCTTTAAATTAACTTTCAGTATGATGTAACGTGTGATATTCTGAGTCGATTTGTAACTGGTTTTACTTTTAATTTTTATTATTGGTGGTTTTTGAGCTATTTAGCAGCTCTCCTATTTGCAGGTTCAGCAATCTGGTTGCTAGGGTCCAAATTATCCTAACAACCATGTGCTAACATGAATAAGAGACTGGAATATGAATAGGAGAGGCCTGCATAGAAAAATTATACAGTATGGATAACAATACATTTGTAGCTTTGCAGAGCATTTGTTTTTTAGATGGATCCCCCCCTTTGAAAGCTGGAAAGAGTCAGAAGAAGGTAAATAATTTTAAAAACTATAAAAAAAAAAAAATAATGAAGACCAATTGAAAAGTTGCTTAGAATTTGTTCAGTGATCCCCAAACCGTGGTTTTCCTGCAAAATTCGCGAAACAGCGAAAAACTTGCGAAAAATCGCGGGAGAGATTCGCCCATCACTGCTCCTCAACTCTTTTCACATCCGAATGATGCTCATGGGTCAAAAAGGTTGAGGATCCCCTGGTTATTCTAAACATACTAAAACAAAAACAACTAAAAATAACATACTAAAAGTTAACTTAAAGATAAACCCCCCATTTAATGATGTGTCTCAGCTGGCCAGAAGTACTTGCAATAAAGGTATGGGGATATATCTATGGAATGTTTTTTACCTCGGAAAGTCTGTAATGTGGAACTTCCTGCCCAAAATCTACCAACATTTAAGACATTTTCATTGCATGAATTTTACTGGCTCATTAGTCCAAAGACTTGCTAAAGGATACATCACTTAGGCACAAGACTTAGTCGTACAAGTCTTATGCAGTCACATTTAATTGAGGTTAAAAAAGGCATTAGTACATCAAGTTTTTCTTACAAATTTCCGATCCAGAGGATGCCCATTCCAGCAGGCCAGCTGCCAACATGCCTCACAGCCTTGTGCCCATTGTAGTGCCCCATGGGAACGATTTACTCAGCATATAAATTCAACTATGCATTTTCCTGTCAATATGGGAGTGATATACTTTGATGAATATTTTATATTATTGATAGCTTTATGCAAGGCTGGGTATAAGTGTATGACTCTTGCACCCACTCAGCATACTTTATAATGTGTTGTAAATGCTGAATTGTAATTTTGTATATATATTTATATGATTTGGCCAATGCGATGATGGTGCAGTAAGGGTACTAGGCTCGCATCAGAGTTAATTAGGTTCTGGTGATAAGCAGCTTTCTTCCAATAGGGCTCATTTATGATTACAAAATGCAAAAACAGTATTCATGAGGGAACTTGCATCTGCTCCTTGTAATTTGTGTCCATTTGCCAATAAGCTGACACTCTAAACAATCGAGGTACAGGGTGGCAAAAGAGGCTGGTTTTGTATTTGCATTAAAGGGGTTGTTCACCTTTAAGTTCATTTTTAGTATGGTATAGAATGACCAAATCTAAGCAACGTAACATCGATCTTCATTTTTTCTTTTTTTGTAGTTTTTTAATACTTCTGTCTTTTTTTCCAGCTTTCAAATGGAGGTCACTGACTCCTTCTAAAAACAAATGCTCTGTAAGGCTATAAATGATTGTTATTGCTACTTTTAATTACTCATCTTTCTCTTCAGGCCTCTCTTATTCATATTCCAGTCTCGTACTCAAATAAATGCATGGTTGCTGGGGTCAGTGGCGTAACTAGATATTACTGGGCCCCCAGCAAATTATTTTTCAGGCCCCCAAAATGTTTAGAGGTTGACTTGTTTTACCAATATTAATTGAAACTGTATATCAATTAGGGCCTCATGGGGCCCCTGTACTTCCTGGGCCCCTCTGCAGCTGCAGGGTCTGCTTTTTCTGTTGTTATGCCCCTGGCTGGGGTAATTTGGACCCTAGGAACCAGATTGCTGCAAACTGGAGAGCTGCTGAATAAAATGCTAAATAACAACACAAATAATAAAAAATGAAAACCAACTTCAAATTGGCTCAGAATATCACTCTCTACATCATGCCAACAGTTAATTTAAAGGTGAACAACCCCTTTAATAAATGAACCAAGAAGTGTGCCCAATGGAGACAATTACACAAGCTCCTCCATTATAAAGACGATTCTGCTTATTATATGCAGCACTGATCTCTGATTGTCCTAAAAATATAAGTCCCTGCCCTGTAGAGCTCCTACGAGACCAAAGCCATCAGGAGATGACTCAGAAATCATCTATGATAATTAAACCCAGAAGTTTAAAACAACTTTGCATCCGTACTCAGAATGTCACTCATTTTCTGGCAGAATTTCCAGACTCCAACAGCCACTAGATATATATAATTTATTATCATTAGGCTTGGCCAGTTTGCTCGGGGTACTATGCCAATGCGGACACTGAGAATTCAAGAATTCATTTATAAACCCTGGAAAAAATTGCATGTGGGCATTAACCCATAGCACCCAATCAGTGATTGTTTTTTTCCACCATATGCATGTTAAACAATAAGAGCAAACATTTGATTGGATGCCATGGGATATTGCCCAGTGTTTAGAAATGAGCCCCTGTAAGCGATCACTCCATGTTATTTAGTGAGATCTAACCCTGTTGGATTCCTATTAGTTAAAAGCATAAAGGGGAAAGTTACCTTTGGCTTGGAGTTGGGTCTTGGAATCCATGCATGGGAGCCCTCCGGTCACATGGATCCAGAGCTTGCAAGGAATTTGGCACAATGTCCCACAAAGAATGTTACTTACAGTGACCCAGCCAATAGTTAAACCTGAGCTTAAAAATAAGGGAAGCTGAGCCTACATTTGCTGGGATTTTCACATTTTGGTCATAGTTACATAACTGAAGGGGAAGTTTACCTTAAATTGAACCTATAATATAATGCAGACAGCCGTATTCTCGCACAGTTTGCATTTAGTCTTCATTTTTTGTGGTTGTGCAACTCTCAGGCTTGGAATTTCATCTGGTTTCATCTGGTTGCTAGGGCTGAATTAGCAACCAGGCAGTAATTTGGACGTCCAAAGAGACACTAAACAGGATAAAGTCTAAAAAAAGAAACACATTAAAAACTAAAAATATTAAAGGGGCAGTTCACCTTTAAGTTAACTTTCAGTGTGTTATAGAGTAGCTAATTCTAAGCAACTTTTCAATTGGGCTTCATTGTATATTTTTTGTAGTTTTTTAAATTATTTACATTCCTCTTCTGACTCTTTCCAGTTTTCAAATAGGGGTCACTGACCCAATATAAAAACAAATGCTCTATAAGGCTACACATGTTGCTACTTTTTATTACTCATCTTTCTATTCAAACCCTCTCCTATTCATATTCCAGTCTTTTATTCAAATCAGTGCATGGTTGCTAGGGTAATCTGGACCCTAGCAATCAGAGGGTAATCTGGACCCTAGCAACCAGAGGGTAATCTGGACCCTAGCAACCAGAGGGTAATCTGGACCCTAGCAACCAGACTGCTGAAATTGCAAACTGGAGAGCTGTTGAATAAAACGCTTAATAACTCAAAAATAATAAAAAATTAAAGCCAACCGTGAACTGGCTCAAAATATCACCCTCTCCATCTTACTAAAATTTAATTTAAAGGTGAAATTTAAAGGTTTTTAGTCAACGGGGTCAGTGACCCCCAAAATACAGGCAGGTATAATAGTTGCAGACTTGAAATAGACAGAAGAGGAAACCAAATCATTCAAAAAAAAAAAAACAAAGTTAACAATGAAGACCAACTGAAAGCTGCTAAGAAAAGATCCTTCTATTACACCAACAGTTCTTTTAAAGGAAAACCTAACCTTTAATTTGAATTAAAAAAAAACAGCTGTCCATCACGTTTATTGAATTTGTCGATTGAAGAAGAAGTTTTGGGCCTGGTGGAAAAAATGCTTCAAATGAACTAGGTGCCATTGTGTTTTTTTGTGAGGTTAGGGTTTTTATATATATATATATATATATATATATATATATATATATTATGAAACTGCAAGTCAATGGCTGTCAGTAGTGGGATACAAAGGGTTTAGCCCTAAGGAATGTATTCATAGGGATGAGCCAGAGGATCTGCCATGGTAAGGAATATGCTGCTTACACTTGGGATTGTTGTTTGTTGAGTCATTACCTGCAAATTCACTGCCCCCAAATAACCCTCTACCTTATCTGAGTGTATTAGTTATGATCCTGGTACCTTGGTATCTGCACAACACCCTCTTTGTGCTTCAGTTCTGTGGATGAATTTAACTCTGTAATTCCCAGGATGAAGACAATATCCTGACCCACAACCAGGCGGAGGTGCAGCTGTGCTCATTCCTCATACACACAAGGCACGCTCGTACCCCAAAGCTGAAGCACATGATGATTTCATAATGACAGCTGGGGGTTAGACATCAAAGTTACAGCAGTGTGCGACTCCAGCTGCTGTCAGTCCAAGGGGAAAACAGGGTTTTCAGCTAATGAATTCTACCCCAATTTTTTTCATGGCTAATTAGGAAGCCTTGGATACAGTCCTTTCCTGACTTAATATAATATTCTCTTATATGTGAAGCTAACCAGACACATTTGCAGGGGGTGAGGCTCATGGGCTCTGGTGTACAGTTTGGTGCAGGGACCTTACCTGTGCCCACAAACACCTATGTTCAATATGACTCCCCTCTACTTACACACTCTTGGATTATATAAAATTATAAAAGGCTATAAAATAATAATAAGGGGTGGTTCACCCTTAAGTTAACTTTTCATATGTTATAGTATGGCCAATTCTAAGCAACTTTTCATTTGGTCTATATCATTTAGGTTTAATAGTTTTTCAATTATTTGCCTTCTTCTTCTGATTCTTTCCAGCTTTCAGATGGGAGTCACTGACCCCATCTAAAAGCAAAGGCTCTGTTAGGCTACAAAAGTATTGCTATTGCTACTTTTTATTACTCGTCTTTCTATTCAGGCTGCCTCCAATTCGTTTCTTATTCAAATCAATGCGTGGTTTCTAGGGTAATTTGGACCCTAGCAACCAGATTGCTGAAATGGCAAACTGGGGAGCTGCTGAATAAAAAGCTAAATAACTCAAAAACCTCAAATAATAAAAAATGAAAACCAACTGCAAATAGTCTCAGAATATCCCTCTCTACGTCATACTAAGAGTAGAACTACACGGGCGATTTTACCTGCGATATCTTCCGTTCTGAGGCAATGAGACTAATCGCAGGCGCCACGTTGGATGTGCCAAATCTAATGTAAGTAATACAAATTTCGCACATAGAAGCTGATTGCACCTGACACGACACGATGCGAACGCTACATGTTGCGTCTAGGCTTCTACGCGCGACATTTGTATTACTTACATTAGATTTGGCGCAACAGACAGCCACCTGTGATTAATCTCATTGTGTCGGAACGGAAGGTATCGCAGGTAAAATCGCCCGTGTAGTTCTACCCTTAAAGTTAATTGTAAGGTGAACAACCCCTTTAATCATTTTATTAACTGATCAGATGGAACACCTACTGTTAACTTACATCATAAGCATTGCTGGCGATAGAGCATGGAGAATATGTACTTTTTCTCTGATTCCCTGTACTAAAATTCTCCACTACCATATTGTAATTGTAATGTTGAAGTTGTCATTTTTAGAGGTCATCTAAAACGGAGATACTATTGTAACATGATCGTGTAATGGATGAGTGCACCTGTTCTCATTGAAAATGCATAAATAACAGAGATATTAAAAAAAATAAAAATGTTACAGTTTAGTTACACTTATAACCCGATTATGTCTGAATCTCAGAAGGCCTCGCGGTGCTGCAGATATGTTTAGCAAACATTACAAGTTTGGGTTTATATTACAAAGTCATTCCCCTTTGATTGGTAAATACAAAGCCGCGCCTGAGACAGGAAAGTCATTATGGGTTTATATAAAGAACATAGAGATGGGCACTTAACCACATATCAGAGCATTATCCTCTAATCTCTGCAGTGTTGCTCTTTCTGTGGGACTCGCTGTCTGCAATATTGAGGCCAGACTCAGATCCGCCCGATGCTTTAATCACCTATTGGCAGCTGAAGGTGGCACTATATAGAGGTGCAGTGCAGTCCCGCTCATGCCATGCAGATGGAGCTATGCACTTACTACAAGCTCAGACTCAAACAGTTATATTTGTTCTCAACATGACAATAATACAGCAACAACAAAGGCTCTTGTGACAAGTGCTGAACTCTAGGTGGCTTGTGCTGCTAAATACACTTACATAAATACAATATCTTGCTGCTGCCATTAACCCCTTCCCAGCCTTGCATGGTAGCCAGTGAGGATAACAATGCTCTCCCTTGTTGCAGGCCCTGGCCTTAAAGGGATTAGATAAAGAGTTAACCCCAGAACAATGTATATTATAATGTATTGTATTTTTGGCAAGCAGGTTTTATTTCACTCAATAAAAAATCTGCACTTTTTTATGCTGGCACGGAAGAATCAATTTTGCCGGAGCCCTGTCCTAAACACCTGCGTTAGGGCTCTGCTGTGCCCCTGCCACTGCTCTCTACCTTAAATGCCAGATCCAGAATCCGGCAGTCAGTACAAGGAACAGCAACCCTTGAGTACAAGTGCTCAGTATGTGACTACTAATAGCCACACTCTTGCACGCATTAGCCCTCTTGCATTTGCTCCACATGGACTGAAAAATGGCCCCATAAAATCCGAACTTCTAACATATTTGATAAAAACTAAGTATAGCTGTAGTTCTGGCACATCCAAAAACATCTTCAAATTACTTCAGATTTTTTGCCATATTTGATGAGCCATACGTTGCATAAGAAGAAGGCACCTAAGCCAAGTAATACTTCTTGCACAACCTTACAGAAGTATGTCTATGAAGATTCTCATTTATCCAGGACATTATATACAGTATCTAATAGAATTAAGTCAAAGGCAATAGAGTTTTTCTTGAAAACATTTCACCACTTATCTGAGCAGGCCCGGATTTGCGGCAGGGCCGCATAGGCCCGGGCCTAGGGCGGCAAAAAATAGGGGCGGCATGCCGCCCAGCCGCATTATGGGGATGTTCGTGTCCCAATTCAACTACACCAGCTGCGCCAACGTTTTTTCGCCGGCGCGTTGGGAAGGCGGGCGCTAGGACCGCGCGGCCGCCTGGTCGGACCGCGCGGCCTAGGGGCGGCCGGAGAAGAAATCCGGCGCTGTATCCGAGTAGCATCTTCAGTTCAACTGAAGTGCTTACACTTAAAGAAGTGCACCCCAATTGTGGGGTCAGTACTCCTTGTTGTGTTTCTTACCTGTGGTCCAAACAGAGAAACATCAGAACACTTCTCTTTCTTTCCTCACCAGGCACAGTCCAAAAACTGACCAGCAGGTGGCGATGTTAGTACAAAATTCATTATGTTAGCATTACCGTACATATTTTTGTGAATATCTTTTAATCTTAAAAAAAATGTAATTCAAGAAAAAAAATGTACATTTCAAAAGTGTTCTCTGAGCAATTTTACATTCATTTGTTTTTAAGGTTTACATTTCCTTTAACTGACCTTCAAGCTGGACTTTCAGCCAATGTCCCAAGCCAGTCCCATAGTTTTGGGATCCCCGAGTATTATTATAACTAGCGCGTTTGCATTAAGTACCAACATATTCGGGGAGTTCAACATTGTCCTGATGAATAAAGCTTATAATCTAAAAGGAGAAAGTGGTTCTTGGATAATAATATCAATGTTTTAATATATGTTTTAAATACAATATATATATATATATATATATATATATATATATATATATATATATATATATATATATATATATATATATATATATATATTGTTCATCAAACTGGAGCACTCTTATAACAAAAACAACTGCCTGGGTGCAGGTTATTGATGTTATGTAAATCAAACTGCAGAAAAAAACCACACTCACAGGACTTATAAGGTGCAAAACAAAAAAAAATAGTTTATTACAACGTTTCGGCTCTGATACTAGAGCCTTCCTCATGTGGTGAGGAAGGCTCTAGTATCAGAGCCGAAACGTTGTAATAAACTACTTTTTTGTTTTGCACCTTATAAGTCCAGTGAGTGTATTTTTTTTCTGCAGTTTGATTTATATATATCTGTGCTTTGAGCTAAGGGTTTCCCTAAACAAACATTGGACCTGAAAGTGGGTTTTGAACATAAAAAGTCTAACAATCACTGCCATACGGTTATGGCACACCAGCAAAAAGGAGGCAAAAAGAAATAAAGGTGAAAAATGCCGGATGAAGGGTGGGATAGCCCACGGCAGGGTATGAGCTGGCATGCAACATTCTTTGTTCTTTTATGATTAAATCATATTTTTATTCCCATATGTAGGATGTTTAATACGCTGTAATTGCAGAACGATACCCACCCTGCAGTGGTAATAAAGATGAGAAGAACAGGAACCAGCAAGTTGACTGAGCAGTTGAGCCAGCGCTCTGAATAAAACCAGGAGTTCATTCTTCTTTGGGAACAAGAGTAATCCGTTGCCATGATTTTGGTAGAAGATTAATATCTGGTCGCAGCAAAGGGGTTAAACGTGCCATTTGCCAATGGAGTATTAGGCTGTTAGTAAGTGGAAGGAATTCCTTTGAAGTCTTATCTAAAGTGGGAGTCTGGAGAAAGGCAGAGAGAGAGACAGAGAGAGACAGAGAGAGACAGACAGAGAGCGCTCACATTGGCATGCACACAGACAGGCACACACAGGTGTACTCACACTTGGAACTCCACACAAGTGCTCAAACAGAAGTTTCAGGCCCATTAAGCAGAAATCCCAAGAGGTTTCTGTTAACCCTTTTAGTTCTTGCCATCACTACATAGTGCTCTGCAATGCATTTTGCCCAAACATGTGAATAGAATGCTCTGTGGCAGAAAAGCAGTTAAATAACTTCTCCTGAATCCTTGGAACCTTTCCAGCTATGGGGTTATTCTTTTATTTGGATCGCCTGCTAAAAACACAAAAACATTAAAAGGGTTGTTCACCTCTAGTGATGGGTGAATTTATTCGCCAGGCGCAAATTTGCGGCGAATTTGCACAATTCGCCACCGGCGAATAAATTTGCAAAAAGGCTGGAAAAATTTGCTTGCGAAACGCTGTTTTACAAATTTTTTGCCGTTTCACGAATTTCGCAGGAAATTTTTCAGCGAAGCGAAACGGCGCAAATTCGCCCATCACTATTCACCTCTACATGGACTTTTTGCAATTGCTTTTGTATTTTTTATTATTTGAATTATTATATACATTATGAATTATTGTGTATTATTATATAAATTATTGTTATTATTTCTATTTTTTATTATTATTATTTTATTTTCTATTATTTGTGTTTATTGAGTTATTTAGCTTTTTATTCTGCAGCTCTCCAGTTTGCAATTTCCGCTATCTGGTTGCTAGGCTCTAAATTACTATAGCAACCATGCATTGATTTGATTATGATACTGGAATATGAATAGGAGAGGCCTGAATAGAAAGATGAGTAATGAAAAGTAGCAATAACAATAAATGTGTAGCCTTGCGAAGCATTTTTTTTTTTTAGATGGGGTCGGGGACCCCCATTGGAAAGCTGGAAAGAGTCAGCAGAAGAAGACAAATAATTAAAAAACGATAGAAAAGAGAAAATGAAGGCCAAATAAAAAGTTGCTTAGAATTAGCCTTTCTATAACATACTAACTGTTAACTACTAACTGTTAACTTAAAAGGTGAATCATCCCTTTAAATAAACCCAAAAAGGATTGTTTTGCCCCAAATATGGATTAATGCCGCTGAGTTACCATCAAGTACAAGGTATACAGGCATGGGACCTGTTATCCAGAGTTTTCCAGATAAGAGGTCTTTCTGTAGTTTGGATCTCCATTTCTTAATTCAACTAAAAAATCATGTAATTATAAATTAAACCCAATAGGATTGTGTTTACTCCAAAAACGATACATAACATCTTATTTAGGATCCAGTACAAGGTACTGTTTTACCATTACAGAGAAAAAGGAAATCATTTTTAAAAATTTGAATCATTTGATTAAAATGGAGTCTATTCCTCTGGCTCCTTAAAACAGCACATGTATTTGAATCTATTTCAGTCTCTGCCAAGGAATGAAACATATTGGGTGTGTGTAAATATTCCAGAAGAGTTTTTAACATTGTTCACCAGTCAACAGACTCCAAATTCCTTTTTCCCTTTCCATGATCAGTAAAGGAAGGTATTATAAATCTACAAAGTGCACATAAATGAATAAAGTAATCCCTATTGTAAAATATAAGGATATTGTAAGTTACTGAGGAGTTCCATGACCATGGAACTCCGAGCTTACTTCTAATATCCCCATATATATACAGGTCATGAAACATCGATGTGGCTTCTAATATCCTCATATTTTACAACAGGGGGTACTTTATTTATTATAATACACACGTTTCAGTGAGTCATGTGACAGAAATGACATCACTAAGCTCCGAATATAACAAATGTCATCACTAAGCACCATTTATAAGGATATAATTTACAGGATATTCATGGCTCTTGTGTATTATATAGTGAATAAAGTTCCCCTCTTGTAAAATATAAGGATATTATAAGTCACAAGGAGTTCCATGGCCATGGAACTCCGAGGTTACCTCTAATATCCTCATATTTGCCAACCAGGGGTACTTTATTTATTATAATACACAAGTTTTAGTGAGTCATGTGACAAAAAGCACTACTCACCTTTTATAACTGATGACATCACTAAGCACCATTTAGAAGGATATAATTTACAGGATATTCATGGCTTTTATGTATTATAGACTTGTGGGTCCACTTGCAAGGCAATGGTTTTGGGGTTGTTTTGTCTGCATTGCTGTTGAAGGCTGTCGAAGGGCTATAGGTTGAATATCACTGATATAAATTGTTATTCTTTCTGTCTTGCACTTTTCTTGTCATCTCTGCATCTTGCCTGTAACACCAGCCATACCTCGCTCTTACTACCGACAAATACGGCTCTCTACGGGACTCTAACCAACTGCAGATCCATTAAAAGATTTCTCTGGCCTTGTCGAGCTGTGCCCTTAGAAGACTCTCCCATATTGAGTTGGATCAATGCACATTTTGTATAAACAAAGAGAACTCTGCATTTGACATAAGCTGAGGGATCTAACAAGAGAATGATGTTATAATATTCCAGCAGCCACAATCCAGTACGACCTATAATAGGAATCATCCAGTAGCATCCGCTACACAAAGGCCCACTGCCAGCCCTCAGTATAGAGGAAATTCACACCCTGCCTTATAATGCGTTAGATGACGTGATGACTGACGATCATAATAATGGTTTTCTGCTTAATAAAAGAACCTATTCTAATAACCAATGTCCAATAAGTGCTTCAGTGAAGTTTAATAAATAGGTGAACAAATAAGATGCATTTGAGTTTTTGTTCTGAATTCTGAAAATGACCAGACATTGATAGATGTGACTATCCAAATAAAGCTTCTGGCTGCACCTTTGTAGGGGCTTTGCAAGGGGAAAACCCAAACAATTTGCCTAATGTAGGGCAGAGCACATATCAAAATACCTCTGCACTCCCCATCCCACCATGGGCGCCAAATCAGGGGAACAGGAGAATATATCTACTGTGTTACACATGTACATAGTTAGGAGCAAAATCTTTTGGGCATTAAGTTGAGGGTCTTTCTGTTCAGGTTAACCTAAATGTTGGGCACCGTTGGTCTGCAGACACCCTGACACATGATGCACCCGGGATAAATATAAATAGGCTCACGTGACTTTTAGGGTAATGACAGACTATCCTGTGCCTGAAAATACCTCTTAAAGGAACTCTATTACCAAAAAATGAAAGCGTTTTAAAAAAATTAACATATACTGTTAGCATGCACTAGTAAAAGCTGTGTGTTTGCTTCAGAAAGACCACTATAGATTATATAAATAAGCTGCTGTGTAGCCAAGGGGGCAGCCATTCAAGATGGAAAAAAGGAGAAAGGGCACAGGTTACATAGCAGCTAACAGATAAGCCCTGTGTTTTATCATCTGCTATGTTATCTGTGCCTTTTCTCCTTTTTTTCAAATTAAATGGCTGCCCCCTAAATGGGGACCAGGTCAGACTCATCTGAGCTACAGCATTGTTCACGTGGCAGATCAATATTTGTCAAAACCCTAAAAAGACATTTATAATGCAGGTCATTGCTTCGGGACAATAGGCTGTCAATGGAACAAAAGTGGTCTAGTCATGAGTCAATGTGAGCCAGGTCCGGACTGAGATTAAAAATAGACCCTGGCATTTCAAGTACACAGAGACCCAAAAAACCTTCACCAGCTGAAAAAATAATGACTGTCAATGGCATCTTACAGCAGCCCCTCTGGCATTTGCCAGAACCCACAGATTGCCAGTCCGGGCCTGATGTGAGCCTGTGTATAGGAACCATAAAGCTTTTTATTATAACACGGGGCTGCTCTCCCACTTTCTATATTCAACATCCCTATCATGTAATCCTAAAGGTTCCAGTCTCAAGATGCCCTTTATGAAAGTAAAGGTGGCCATAGACGCACAGATAATATCGTACAAAAAAATTTTCATAAGATATTCAGTCCGTGTATGGTGGGAAACGAGCCGACCGATATCGGCAGAAGACTTGGATTTCGGTCGGCTTATCGAGCTGGACGGAAAATTTTGAGTTCTATTGTTTCTACCTGTATGTCTACTTGTATATCTGACGATTCAGCTCTGCACGTGTGTATTGAAACGAACAATCTTTCTTGGAAAGATCCTTTCCAAGAAAGATCGTAATTGTTACGTCTATAGACACCTAAAAACAAATTGCTTCCCTTGGTTGACTTGTCCTATTTTGAGTGCACAGTGTATTTCTACATATAGTATCAAGTGTATCTTTGCCTAACGAACCTTCAGTCACCTTGGGAAAAAGCCTGAGTAAGAGGTGAGCTTTAAGGGATTATGTAAAGGAAGTAAAGGCAGAGGGAGGTAATGGGTTGGAAGATGGAGCCATACACTTTACTCTTATAAATTCTTTAACATTCTTTAATAATTTTCTCACTTGGATTCAACTGCTTTCTAGCTCATTAAACACAATAACTGTGTATGGAGTAAAAACAGAATATGTCTTCTGTAATAAAATTACCTGGTGGTCTAGTCGTGCGGCGGCGTGGACGGCCACCACGCCGCCGCGCTCCTGTTCCGGCCTCCAGCGCCGGCGCCATCTTGATTCTCTAGGGAGCGCGCGGCGCGCCTGCGTGCCTCTTAAAGGTACAGGCGCGCTGGCGCGATTACGCCAGCGCGCATTGGGCACGTTTTGGCGCGAAATTTGGAGGTATTTAAGGCCCATTCTTACTCCCAGCCAGCGCCCGTGATAGAATCTTGATTCTGGTGGTTCCTGAAGCCTTGTGCTGTCTGTTACTGTGAAATTTGTATCTGTTATTCCGGTTTTGATCCCTGCCTGTTCCTGACTATTCTGATATCCGAATCCTGACCTTTGCCTGCATCTCGACTACTCTTTCTGCCTGACCCCATCTGTTTGATTACCCGGTTTGACCCTTGCCTGCCTGACGATTCTTGATATCTGCCTGCCTCGACCCTGCCTGTCTGACGATTCTCTTGCCTGCTCCTTTTGTACCGTGACCTTCGGCCCAAAAGACTATCTAACTGCCGTGCCCCTCTGCCAGCCAGAACATCTCGCCTTGTACCCCTCGTTAAGTCCAGGTGGCCCCCAAGTAAGCTGAGGGCTCCTCCCGAAGCCCAACGGTGGTCACACTACTGGTGAAGCCGAGCTGAGACCAGGGTACTTGGCACCTGTTCTGGTATTGGGTGCCGGCCGTGACATCTTCCTATTGGAACTGCCTTTCAAGTTCATATGTGGTACTGTAGCCAGAGTTGGCTTTAGGGGCTCAGATAGGGACAACTATTCTGGGCCTTGGCAGATGTAGATGGCTTGGCTAGATTTTAGCTTCTCTACACTCTTATCACACAAAACAATAGAGTGCTTCATTCTTAAGATGACCATGCACAGGCCAATAAAAGCTGCCAGCAGACAGTCTCAGCATGTATGGGGCCCTCCCTGACTTATATCTGGCCAAAAAACATGTAGATTTCCAGTGGAGTAACTAGTGTCCCCACAATGAGGGGCCTGGCTCATAGAGATCTCACCATGACTTCTGCCTGCCCAGTCCCAACCTCCTGCCTGCCCAAGCCACACCGGCAGCTTCTATACGCTATGTCCTCCCTCCAGGCTTTCAGGTAGGAAACTGGCAGGGGAGGTGGGATTTTTTTTAACTGCTTTAGGGGAAGCAGAACCCACGGTTCAAGTCCCTGATCCCTGCCCCCCCCCCCACCCATGACTGCGGGGTCTGCTTCCTGTACAGTAATTCCACTGCAGGTGTGGATTGGCCAGGTTTAAAAAATCCCATTGGGGCAAGGAACGCATCTGCTCATCGATGTCTTGCCCCAGAGGCATGTTTGTCCTTCATTTTGAGCTGATTGTTTGGCCTTTAGCAGAATATTTCCCACCTCAAGGTGGGCATATGGGTAAGAAATATGCTTGTTTGGCGACGTTACTATATATATGGCAAGCTTTAGTATTAAAGCTATTGCTAGTAAAACCGAGCAAGGACTGTGTAATGAGACCAGTAGAAGACACTGTTCCAACAGGCCATATGAACATCTTATCATAAATACTCAGGGCAGAGGAGGCTGGCCTCTCCAGGTTAATTAAGGAGACATTTGAGGTTAGTGAGCTTATGATATCTACTAAATATTCCTGAAGGACCTTAGGGTAACATATGGGGGCACATTTACTAAGCTCGAGTGAAGGATTCGAATGATATTCTTTTTGGGTACTTCGACCATCGAATGGGTCAAATTCGATCGAATGATTCGAACGATTCAAAGTAAAAATCGTTTGACTATTCGACCATTCGATAGTCGAAGTACTGTCTCTTTGTACAAAATACTTTGACTACATACTTCGCCACTTTAAACTTACCGAGGTGTAATGTTAGCCTATGGGGACCTTCCCCAGCACCTTTCTAACATTTTTTTGATCGAATAAAAATCCTTTTTATTCGATCGCTTAAAATCGTTTGAATCGTTCGATTCGAAGGATTTTATCGTTCGATCGAACGATTTTTACTTAGATCGTTCGGTCAAAGCATTTGCGCTAAATCCTTCGAAGGATTTAACTTCAAGGGTCGAATTCGAGGGTTTATTAACCCTCGAAATTTGTGCTAAATCCTTCGAATTCGATTTTCGAAGGATTTAACGTTGAGGGTCAAATTCGAGGGTTTATTAACCTTCGAAATTCGACCCTTGATAAATGTGCTCCTTAAGGTAAACTTTTTATTTGTTGGCAAGTGTTTTTTTTTGGAACTTGCAGAACTTGAATTGAAAAAGGCAGAAAACTTCTGTATGTTATGGAACATAACACCTATAAATACAACATGGAAATATAAAGATCACCCCAGAAATGGTGAAATAAAATTCTACCTGGCTCATTTGACAAAAGAACCCCAACCTTAATCCTATTTTGTTATTCATCATTGCATCCTTATTTATTAAATAATAATAGGACTTCATTCCATGTAGGTCCAATAAATCTTTGCAAAGTCAGTGTATTGCTGTGCCTTACACTAATGATTTTAAAATGTATGTAACTGTTTTTTTCAGCTTCTAAGCTTGATCTGCATTATGTCTGTGGAGTAAAATACTCAGAGAGGTTAATGGCAAGGAGCCAGGTGCTGCAACTTTAGCGACAGCTGGACAGCCAAATACAAGCAAATATTTAAGGTCAGTGCAAGTACCTCTCAGGGGAACTTTCTGTCTCAAAGGTAATAAAATATACAAGATTATCCCCTGTAATTGCAAGAGAAGAGCTTTCACATCAGCAAAGAATTGTTGTGGTCAGGGTGGCACTGGGACTGGGACTGGGAGTTGAGCGATGCTATAGAAGGAAGGAGGGCAAATGTATTTTAAGTACAGGTCAGCTTTCTACATTTCTTTCACTAAGCATTTAGATGGATGTGAGACTGGAAATGTTTTTAACTTTGGAATCTTAAAAAAAAAAAAATCTATTTTTACCAACTGAAGCCCATTAGTAAGTAACTCCAGGGCAACATCGGTTTAATGTCTGTATTTGTCCTCATCAGCCATAGGGTTGTCTGTAAAAACGTAACTTGGTGGCGCAATGACTATTTCAGTGATATAGCTGTTCAACCTTTAGTAATATAGTAGATAAAATTAAAAAATACACATAAGTATAGTTCAGATAAGCAAACTCAAAACAACATATTGCATTACCCCCTTAGTGTGATCCCTATACAGAAGCAAGGAACATGTCACCCTATAAACAAGAGTGTGTAAGTAAAATAAGTAGACTTTTGGGCTAACCCATTGGGACTTGGGGAATGGACACTGCATTTGTTGAGGACGGGAATATTCACTATGCGCCGAAGCACCTAACGCTAGTGTCAATTTGCTAGTGTTGGGCATTTTCGTTACTTCGCAAATTCACTAACGAACGCTGGTGTAAATTCGCTAGTGTTACTTCGCACTCGTACACCTGGTGAATTTGCGCAACGGCCGTAACTACGCAGATTCACTAACGCGCGCATTGTTCTGAGCGCTACCTTTTACGCTAGACTTCCTTCGCCACCTCAGACCAGGTGAAGCGCAATAGAGAAGATAGGGATTTCTTCAAAAAAAGTAAAAAAAAATTCTTGAGCAAGTTCTGGGGCAATGTAAACAATAGTGTCACATGTAGCTGAAGTTGCTTAGGAACGTGGTAAACAAATACGCACGCTTTCTCTCTGAATATGCGCAGTATAGCGCCACGTCACCAAGCCAGATGATTCATCGGCGGAAGTGACGTAGGCGGAAGTGACATCACAAACCCGGAAGTATAGGAAGCGCGCGAACGAAGCGTCCTGATAGTGATTGAATAGGGTATTTATACCTCCACTAAACTTAGAAAGCATCAGAATCCCCTTGACAAAGGCCTTGGTGCCGAAACGTTGGGGCCATTCTCATTTTTCTGGTAGATGAAGTCCCAAAAAAACGCTGGCGTTTTTTCTATATTATGGGTGATAGGCTGAAAAAGATCGAAAAAATTTTTGGGGCTCCCCTCCTTCCCCCCTACATTTCCTGACTCACGGCAACTTAACTATACAGTGGGCACATGTGTAGGGCAAAATAAACATTGTATTTAATGTTTTGAAGGTTGTAGTGCTGCTAAATATTCCTCCATTGAAATTTGAATTTGTCGCCGTATGCAAATTAACCATCGCTAGCGTAACTTCGCTTCGCTTAGCGAATCAACGCTAGCGCAACTTCGCAACCTTACGCTACCCCTGAGCGCAACTTCGGATTTTAGTGAATTTGCGGAGCGCTAGCGAAACTACGCCTGGCGAAGTGTGGCGAAGTGCGGCGAAGTTACGCCTGGCGCAACTACGAATCTTAGTGAATTTGCCCCTATGTGTTGATTGATATATCCTATTATACAGATGAGAACTCTCAGAAACCATTTATATAGTAAGTAAATTCTCTTAAGGGGAAGTACCTGAATTCCATGGGCCCCAGTTATAGAATCATGAGTCCTCTTCCTCTTGATAAAGAACAGTGAGGTGAGTCACTTCCCAATCTTCCTGGTTCCTCATAAAAAGCAGTCTGTTTATTCTTTGGCCATACAAATCTCTTAAATGGAGATGATTATACAATCATGAGTTTTCTTCACTTTTAATGAGGAACAGTGAAGTGAGACACTTCCCCACCTCCCTAGTTTCTCATACAAAACAGTCTCTGGATCCCTTGGTCATAAACATGTCCCAGGTGTGGTGCCATCATCCTTTGGGCCTTCATTAAATAATCATAAGTCCTCTTCCACTCAAGGAGGAACCAGGGAAATGATCCACTTTCTTCCCTAAAGAGAACGCCAGCTGCCTAAAATAGTTACCTACAATATGGTGGATCTCCCTACAAGTCAACACTAACCCAAAGAAGGGGCATGTGGGAGAGATAGAATGACTATACAGATTATCAAACCCTTAGGGTTCTTCTCCACTGAACATTTAAACTCCCACTGACAAATCTCCTTTTCTTCGGGCGACTAATCTCCTCGAAAAGCCTTCCCGCTGGCGATTTATATTCTAGCCGGTGGGAAGGCTTTTCCCTGTCCGAAAAAGAGGAGATTTATTACTGGGTGACTAAACACCCTAGAATCTTAGCGTGTGTCACCACCCTAAAGTTCTGGACAACTGAGTGTGACAGTTTTTGTATATTATCTTAGATAACAAAATGCAAAGTATGCAGCCAAGCCTTTTGTGGAGTCTAAATATCGAGGATTCAGTGCATCCCTAGATTTATTGTATTAAAACGGAACATTACTAAATGAGATGGCATGCCATACCCCACCCATCAAAAAAATCAACTTTATTAAGCCCTGGCAGAGAAAATTCCTGGGTAAAAATAATAGATTGAACAGGCAAGAATGTCATAGAGCAATAGTCTGTGTTGTGATTTCACTCCCAGAGGATGAATGATTAAATGAGAGTGACACCACTCATAACGAAAGCCTTTATCTGTATTTCATAATGAACAATTAACCACATATAGCTGAAACCACACAGAGCAGTGGTACGGTATCATTCAGTGAGTATTTATAAGATGACCAGTCGGGGATGTGAATACCTTCCATTCCACCAGCGATAGCCTGTGATACAGGGAAGTGCCAGAAAAATGCAGCTAATTAAACAGCTCGTTTGATAACTTGTGCACTTTGCAGGAAATGGAACATAAGACATCAGTAGATTTCTATTCAATGACACAAACATTAGTGACAGCTTAACCCATAATACACCAAGGAATGGTTTCAGTCTGGTTGCTAGGTTCCAAGTTAACCTAGCAACCATGCATTGATATGGATAAGAGACAGGAATATGAATAGGAGGGGGCCTGAATAGAAAGATGAGTAATAAAAAGTAGCAATAACAAAACATTTGTAGCTTTACAGAGCAGTTGTTTTTTGCATGGGGTCACTGACCCCCATTTGAAAGCTGCAAAGAGCCAGAAGAAAAAAGCAAAAAACAATAAAAAATAAATAATGAAGGCCAGGCCCGGACTGGCAATCTGTGGGTTCTGGCAAATGCCAGAGGGGCAGCTATAAGGTGCCATAGAAATTCAATATTTAGTGGGCTGGTGGGAGCTGTTTGGGCCTCTGTGTACTTGAAATTCCAGGGCCTATATTGACTCTCATTCCAGACCTGATGAAGACCAACTGAAAAATAGCTTAGAATTGGCCATTCTATAACATATTAAATGTAATCTCTGCCCGAAACGCGTCAAGCAGCCTGTGTAGCTTGCTTTTCTTTTAAATAATGGACGAATAAAGATTTACGATGTTTTAAAATTGGAGCGCGGAACCACTTCTTATCTTCTGCTTTGTGCGGCATGGGACGCCGAAGGTTTCCAGCAGCGTTAGAGCAAGGCCAGACGTGAGGTTTTTGCAGCGTTTTTATGTTGTGTTTTTAAAAAAGAACACTCAGACGTAAATACGCATAAACTGCACTACCACTGAAACTAATGGAAAAAGCACTATGGCAATTCACACAGGGCGCTTGCAAGCTGGAATCCGCCACAGGACGCAAGTATTGGCGTTTTTTAGCAAAAAAACGCCAATACGTCAGGAAACAACCAGATCAATAGACTCTATGGGATCTGCACGATTGAAACCACACTTTGCGTAAATACGCAGTGTATTTTAAATATGGCATCCAAATTCTTAATTATAACAATGAGAACAATGAGAAGGGCATGTTGGGAAAAGAATCTTACGTGCTGAAAAACGCATGTTGACGGTCGCATGTGATTTCAGTGGCGTATTTACACCTGGCTGTTCTTTTTTAAAAACACAACGTAAAAACGCCACAAAAACGCCACTTCTGGCCTTGCCCTTCAAGCTTTTTGTGAGTCGCCAGCGTTCGCAAGATTTGCGGTGAGTCGGAAAAGTAACACTGATTTATCTTCTTCTTTGAACTGTTCTGAAAAGCAATGAAACATCATAAAGAGCTTGGGCTGTAATTCAGCTATGGATAATTGAAACAAAAGGGGACGTTTTCTTAACCTTGCAAAGAAAAGCAACAGATGGAGAAAAAATGGTTGGCTGCCCCTGCCTTACCTGTCTCCCCACTGCCTCCTGTATCCACTACTCTGCAAATGCTCAGGCCAGCACATTTGCTGTATTTGCTCTATGGTGTGTCCTTATATCACCACTTGGTATTATGCAGGGGGTGGGGGCATTCACACAAACACATATCGCATTGTTTGGCAGACAGATGCTTATGCATGCTGCAGCTTGGAATGAGTTCGGCGACAGATGTTGCATGCCTTGGGCAGTATAGGAGCCGTCATTGAATTTTTCAAACCACACAGTGAAACTACAAAGTTCAGAGATGGAACATACGGATATATAAATGGATAAAGAGAATAGAGTGTATAGGACTTGTAACTCTCTGCAGCACATGGATATTATATGTATGTGTTTTTATATATTCAGCAGATATATTAAAACCTCTATGGATTAATTTCCTTCGCCCTGCTAAAACTTATTACCAATCTTGTAAATAATCCTGTTAAAGGCTGACAATCCTGTTAACTGTGGGTTTTAGTTATAGACTTGGACCACTATGGGCTGATACCCTTGTTATAAAGACTGCAAGAATAAATCATAAATCATGACACAACTGCTGCTCCGATGCGAGAAAGACAGGAGTTGGAACATTTGATTTGAATGATCCCTATTTGTGTCCAAACGTGAATAACACTAACTGCAAAATTGAAAGAAATCACTAGTCCTGAAATATGTAATGTAATAAGCTTTTTCAGGGAAAAACTTTATATTTAATGTTTGGATATTTATGGAGTCCAGCCTTCCTAAAGGGTCCTATAAGTTTGGGTTAATGGCTACTCGGTAACATGTTGGATGTTGGGGGCATTTGAAAAGGTAACATTTGCTGAGTGGGTCGTGCAGATTCAGTTAGCAGGAATAGGGGAATCATGGTACATTATGGGTCCCATTCCGCACCCCTCCCCTGCAGCAGTGAGGGTTTGCTCCCCTTACAGTTCCAACTCTGATTTAGTATTTAGTTTTGTCAAGCTATATGTTAGAGCCCTAGATAGGTGCACAACACACTGTACTTTCAATGCAAAGGAGCCCTCTGATTAACGCCTGTAGTATTCAATGACAAACAATCTAGGGAGTTCAAGGGGGCCCAGCCTGCAGCCATTCTGGAGTGCAATTCTTGAGAAAAGCCTACTCCATTCTGGAATGCACTTTCCAAGCCTATAGCACTTTTCTCCCTGCCCAGTGCCCACTGATTATAAATAAAGGCCAAAAGCACTAAGAATTTTGAGAAAATCTAGCTTTATGCTTACTCTGCTTTCTAGTTAGGAGAGTTACTCATACTGGAAACCAACTAGATATAGGCAGAAAAGCAATGCCAAAATAAATAGCTACGGGCCAATTCCGAATCTTCCATAAAAAAGGTAATCATTTATAAAAAAAATATTAAAGAAAGTCATTCCAAATGCTGAGAATGCCAAGTATAGAAGTGGCCTAACTGATGCAATGTAATCGTATTAGGATCAGGTTTCTGCACTCAGCGCACTTAAATCAACCAAAGAGATATAAAATAAACGTCTTTTATATTGATGTCATGTTTGGACAGATACAAACACATCTCTTGATATTTTAGGAACACAATAGCCCGGTGGATACCCAACACTGCCTTTAGCGGGACAAATATATATTCTGTGCTATCTACCCCTTCTGAGCCGCTGACAGGCTGAGCACAATATACTGTACTCTTTGAAATATGAGTGAGTCGCATTGCTTCTCAGGCTTGTTTTGGAAAAACTTGCCCTTTCCATCCTGCAAAGAACACTGTAACATGATTTGGACTCTTCTAGAGCACAGAAATGTACAGTATGTGTAGCTTTATATGGTGCATTTTACAGAACCTACGGAGGGTGGTCTGGGGCTCATAGTTTCTAGTGAGGCCCATTTCACACTATGACTTCAACTTGAATGACTTAAAGGACATGTAAAGCCTACATTTCCAACCATGTATACAAGTTGTGCATATCTTCCCCACCCAAGCCACATCATTTGTACTGCATATAACCTTTCCATTTGCCAGCACCATCACATTTTTCTAAAACAAATAGCAACTATCACACGGCGGCCATTTCTCTCTGACACATCATCAGTAACTTTGACATCAGCAAACAGAACATGAATGCTGTAAAGTTCATGCAATGCCGAACATACTTTGATAAAAAGTTCTGCTGGGGTTAAGCAGTGTAATGGTTAAGCTGAGCTTAGTAACGGAACTACCGGGTATGGGGCCCAGGTACAGGCTATGCAGCCGGGTCCCCACCCCCGAGATTCGAGATTGCAGTGGATTCGCAACAGTGCGAACCGCCAGTGGGCCCTGGTGCAGTCGCATACCTGGTAGTTCCTCCACTGGCTGAGCTCAGGAGACTTGGTTAAGAGGAAAAAATATGATCTGACAGCTAGAGTTTCTATGGGAACCAGCGATGCTATGTTTTCATTGGCTGTTAGACCGGAGGGTGTGTTTAGTGATCTGAGCTGAGAACTGAGCATGCTCATGAGCCAACAGCCAAAGTAAATTCCTGAGGGAGGGGGCAAAGTGGGTTAGATAAGGAAAAGGAATTCTAGGTGATTAAAGGAACAGTAACACCAAATAATGAATGTGTATTAAAGTAATGAAAATATAATATAATGTATTATGTTAAAAATTCTACTTTAGTTAATATAAACAAACCGCTGTGTAGCCATGGGGGCAGCCATTCAAAGCTGAAAAAGGAGAAAAGGCACAGGATACACAACAGATAACAGATAAGCTCTATATTATACAATGGGATTCATCAGAATGTATTTGTTTATCCTGTGCTTGAATGGCTTCCCCATGGCTACACAGCAGCTTTTACATAAATCATAGTTATGCTTCTAAAGGAAACCCACCAATTTTACTAGTGCAGGGCAACAGTACACTATAGCGCCATTCCTTTAAAACACAGTCATATTTTGGTGTTACTGTTCCTTTAAGGGGATTCTGCAGCCTTAACAACCAGAGTGTCAGGTATCTAAAGATTTCAAAGAGGCTGTTCATTGATTACATGTTTGTGTGTGGGGGGGGGTTACATGTCTTTTAAGCAGTGATGGGCGAATTGCAGTAATGGGCGAATTTGTCCCGTTTCCCAAAATTTGCGAAAAGGCGAAAAAATTCACGAAATGCTGCGGGCATCTCGTTTTGGACGCCGGCGTCTGTTTTTCGCACCTGGCAAATAAATTCGCCCATCACTACTTTTAAGAAATTGGGCAGGCCAGTGCTAATGTAGCTTTGCTCATGGGGTGAAATATTGGCTCAGTCTATTGATGATCTATCAGTAGTGATGGGCCAGGCACAAATTCACTGCGAATTTTCACGTTTTGCCACCAGTGAAGTAAAAAAAAAAAATCTGGACAGAAAAGTCAACATTATTCGGACGCCTGTTGACCTTAACTTCAAAATTGACGTGAGCGTCACAATTCGCGTTTCGCCAATTGTTGTACAAATTCGCCCATCACTGTCTATCAGAGGTAGGAGGTCAGAGAGAGGAGGAGCAGAGGGTAAGATATGGACTAGGGCAGGTTTGGACAGGGATTCAAAATAGACCCTGGCTTTTCAAATACACGGAGACCCAAACATCCCCTACAGGCCCAACACAGTGATTGTCTATGGTATTTTTTTGCAAGTCCAGGCTTGGGCAGGGGTCCCATGTTGATAGCTCAGACCATAGCCCGAGGCACTCTCACCATCCACCTCTGACTGCAGAGTCTACAATTCAGGTTGGGGGTAATTCACAGACACATAAATAGGGAATAATAAGTGGGCCATATGTGCCAAAATTCAATCAAATACTGTTCTAGAGCCCCAAGAAGTAGGATTAACATTTCATTTGGAAGGAAATTTTCTTACAAAGGATTTTTGGTCTGGGAAACCAGAGCTAAAGAGCAGCATGAGAGAGAGATCTACAATAATGTAATATATAGCCATTTAGTAGTCCATCTAGTAGCCCATAGCAACCAGTCAAATGTGTGTTTTTAAACAGCTAACCACTAAATTCTACCTGGGTTGTTGTGGGTTATTGGGGAAGATCATTTGTTACTTTAACCCCATTAGGGTAATGTCAAACTTGTTGAATCCTCTGCTGGTATTTTATTCTGTAGTTTCACCCACTGAGGAACCATTTCCCTGCTCTTGTCTTACTTCATAACATGCCCAAACATCATTAAGGGGTTGTATGGCATTTTATATGGAAAAAAAAAAAGCTTGTTGTGGAAGGAACTCTTAAAACTGATTAAAGGAGGGTGTGTCATTCCTGTTAGAGGCTTAATACAATTAAGTCTTTCCATTCCAAACCTCTGCGTAGTATCTACAACACAAATCAGAAGTTGGCGCTGTTCCATTGCAGCCCTGTGGAAAAGTACCTGGCTATTGGCCAAAATGGTGAGAAGTAGTATTGCAACTAAAGTTGGGTGCAGTAAAGGAGATCTGACTGTCTGGCCAAAAGGCTGAATGGACAAAGTGTGGGCCACAGTGACTACAAAAACTCATAGGCAAAATGGCCAGTGAAAGCCCTATCAGAGGAAGCAGCGATTATCATGTACTAATAATATAACTTTCTATAAAATGATATTTCCAGTAAGGCAAATGATGCAAAATGAACAGATTTGAGTCTCCAGTACAGCTGCACTATAATTATCAGGCACTAGAATTGGAAAATGTCCTATTTGAGGGCTCATTTACTTTTGCACAAGGCTAAGTGCAAAAATGTGCCCCGTAGTACCTGCCACATCTTGACTTCTGCAGTCTATATCTTAAAGGGGAACTATCGTGAAAATGAAAATGTAATATAAGCTTCATCATACTGAAGAAGAAAACTTTCTAAATACAATCGATTAAAAATTCTGCAATGTTTCTGAAATAATCAAGTTTATCTTCACTATCCCTCTCTCAGCATCGGTTTCTCTTTAATCTGTCTTCATGCAGCAGTTGGGTGTCAGATGAATGATCCAATATATCTTATAGGAGGGGCTTCCTTTCCTAGCACATGTATTAGAGCTCATTCAAATAACTGATTCCAATACAAACAAAATCTAATAACAATAACTGCCTTTTGCACAAATTCTGCAGGTAGAGAGACAGGATTTCTGGTGATTTTAATTAGGGATGCCCCTAATCCACTATTTTGGATTCGACCGAACCTCCAAATTTTTCAAGAAAGATTCGGACGAATATTAAAAAGAGGTGGGGGTGGGAAAAGAGTTGCCACCTTTTCCAGGAAAAAATACCGGCCTTCCTATACATTTATCTTTTTTCTCTATTAATAACATTGGGATAAACCATAATTTTTACCGGCCAGGTGGCAACCCTAGGTGGGAAGGGGGAAAACATTTTTAACTTCCTTGCTTTGTGGACAAAAAGTCACGTGATTTCACTCCCCACCCCTAATTTGCATATCCAAATTAGGATTCGGTTCAGACAGGCAGAAGGATTCTGTGGAAATCAGAATCCTGCTGAAAAAGGCTGAATCCTGGCTGAATCCCAAACCGAATTCTGGATTCTGTGTATCCCTAATTTTAATAGAATGAGCTCTAATACATCTTCTAGCAAAAAGGATCATTCATCTGACACCCAACTCCTGAATGAAAATAGAATGAAGAGAAACAGATACTGAGAGTGGAATAGTGAAGATGAATTTAATTATTTCAGAAACAGTACAGAAGTTTTCAATGATTGTATTTAGAAAGCGTCTTATTTCAGTACGCCGAAGTTAATATTAAATTTTCATTTTTGCGATAGTTCACATTTAAAGATAATAAATCAAACCCAAGGTGCACAATGGGTTTTATGGCGTTCTTGGCAATGATAACGTTGATGGTGCTCATCACCGAAGCACTCTGGGTAATTGTACAGATAAAGGGTTAAATCCTTTCAGTAGAACTGTTTGGTTGGCCGTACCCTTACAAAAACACAAGCATTGTGCCAGGGTCGATTGTTCCATATTTGTGAAGGAAGGAGAAGTTGGGGAGAAGCCAAGTGCGGATAAATCGTTACTGTTTGTTGCTACATAATATCCGCAGTCAGGTCTCAGTGGTGCAGTTGGAAATTAACCGGACAGGTAGCCAATCCTTCCCAATAGTTTAGCTGTAGGAGACTGGGTGCTAGAGGTTAAATTGCCCCCCTTAACCCCAGCACTCTTGCTTACACTCCAGGCTATTTATCCTTTGCTTCTTGACTCAGTAAATTAAGTTTTCCTATAACATCCTGCCTGTATATATCTCATGTATATATTGTGCATAGAAATCTTTATAGACAAATAATTAATACATGCTGATGCACAGAGGACTAATTACTAGTGGTATGTTGGGGAGGGGTTAGTGTGCCCAGTCACCCACGCTCACTCTCATGGCTTGGCCTTTACTCGCCCCACTGATTCCCCCTCCTTCTCCTTAGTCTCTCCCTTCTCCCATTCTCTTTCTCCTCTGGAATGCTAAGAATGTGATAAGAGATGAAAAAAAATTTAAAGCAACAAAATCAACCTGCAAGGGCAGACAGTTAAAGGCCCTGAAGCAGCAGCAGCACCTCCCTACACCTGACCTGAGGCTCTTTAGTACTGAGGGGGAGCAAATTGTACAGAACAGCCTTTAGCTCACAGCTGTATTTTGTGTATCACTGGCTATGAAATACTCACACACCATCACTCACAAGTACACTAGCCTTTATGGACTCTTCCATGCTTCTGCTATGTGTCATGTAAATGGTTATATGCCTCAGGCACTGTGCTTTGATTGTAAGCTCTTCAGTGCAGGGGCTCGCTGCACCAGAAACATGTTTTCCGGTTAAAGCGGTGGTTCACTTTTACGTTAACTTTTAGTATGTTATAGACTTCCGAATTCTAAGCAACTTTTCAATTGGTCTTGATTATTTATAGAAGGGATGCACCGAATCCACTATTTTTGATTCGGCCGAACCCCGAATCTTTCACGAAGGATTCAGCCAAATACCGAACCGAATCCAAATCCTAATTTAGGGGAGGGAAGGGGAAACATTTTTTACTTTCTTGTTTTGTGACAAAAAGTCACGTGATTTCCCTCTTCGCCCCTAATTTGCATATGGAAATTAGGATTTGGATTCGGTTCGGCCGGACAGAAGTATTTGGCTGAATCCGAATCCTGCTGAAAAAGGCAGAATCCTGGCCGAATCCCGAACCGAATCCTGGATTCTGTGCATCCCTAATTTATAGTTTTTTTTAATTAGTTGCCTTTTCAAGTTTTCCAGCTTTCAAATGGGGGTCACTGGCCCCATCTAAAATCCAAATTCAATGTAAAACTTCACATTTATTGTTATTGTTAATTGTTGTTGCTAGGGATGCACCGAATCCACTATTTTGGATTCGGCCAAACCCCCGAATCCTTCACGAAGGATTCGGTCGAATACCGAACCGAATACGAATTTGCATATGCAAATAAGGGGTGGGAAGGGGAAAACATTTTTTACTTCCTTGTTTTGTGAAAAAAAGTCACACGATTTCCCTCTCGCATATGCAAATTAGGATTCGGTTTCGGCCGGACAGAAGGATTTGGCCCAATCTGAATCCTGCAGAAAAAGGCGGAATCCAGAGCCGAATCCTGGATTCGGTGCATCCCTAGTTGTTGCACATATTTCTATTCAGGTCCCCTTCTATTCATATTTTCATATTCAAATCAGTGCATAGTTGCTAGGATAATTTGGATCTTAGCAAACACAATTGCAAACTGAAGAGCTGCTGAATAAAAAGCTAAATAACTCAAAAACCACAAATAATAAAAAATGAAAACCAGAATATCACTCTCCGCATCATACTAAAAGTTAACTCAAAGGTGAACAACTCCTTAATTTAGGATAAAGAGAATAATTAAACTTCCAGTTGTTCTGCACTGTTAGCCCAGGAATCTGCTGGCTATTTAAATGGTAGGCACTGTAGCTTGCAGCAACCGTAACAGATGTTGGACTCCAAATTACGAGGTCAACTTCCATAGACTTCCTTTTAATGGCATAATTCTAATTTTGAATGATTTCCTTTTCTAAAATGAAAAAAAACAGGACCTTGTACTTGATCCAAAACAAGAGATAATAAATTCTTATTGTGGCAAAACAATCTTATTAGGTTTAGTTAATTTCTAAATGATTTTTCAGTTGACTTATGGCATGGAGGGATCTCTTATCTGGAAAAACCCAGGTCCCGAGCATTCTGGATAACAGGTCCCATACCTGTTTAAACTGATTACAATTTTTTTAGTTGTTTTAAACTACCTTTTGGCCCGTCTAACTTTGGGCAGGAGGAGGGGCTGTGATGTAACGGGGGTGGGGTAGTAATGCAACAGGGAGGAGTCGTATCATCAGGGGCGGGTCTATTGGCGATCACCGCGTCAATCATAGGAAATCTTGACTGGTTTTTATAATTTAAAAAACTGGGCAGCCCTTCAAAAAACCTGGACAGGTGGCAACCCTAACTAGGGGTTCAGTCAGCACTTTCCCCACTTCCAGGACCTCACCCTGACACCAGGCTCCCCCGGTGCTTTCAGTGGAAGTCTCACACCCTTTACTGATTTCTCCTCTGTGCCCTACCTATCCTCTTCTACCCTGACTGGGGGGATGCCAGCTGGGTCTCTATACTCACTTACTCCTTGTTGGGGCTATAGCTCCCCATGCTAATTAAACTTCCTCACCTCACACTCCTACAGTGTGCTATACATAAGCAAGGCCTCTCACTAGTTATCTTCAGGACCTCTACCTCTACTGTTTCCATGACTTCCTGCCTGTCACTCTTCCCATGAAACTTCCTTCCCTTTTCCCGCTGGAGCACCCCCTTTTATAACCTCTCTAGTCTCCACTGTCACTAACTCCCTTTAGGGGCTCCTCTACTATAACTACACTTATGAACTCCTTGGCCAACCTAATTACACATTAACCATTAACTTAATTCACATTTCACCCCTTACAAGCTGGTTAGCAGACCTGGAAGAGAGCTACCTTCCGATACAGGTTTGGGACCTGTTATCCAGAATGCTTGGGACCTGGGTTTTTCCAGATCGGATCTTGCTGTAATTTGTATCTTCATACCTTAAGTCTACTAGAAAATCATGTAAACTTTAAATAAACCGAACAGGCTTGGTTTTCTTACAATAAGGATTAAATATATATTAGCTTGGTTTAAGCACAAGGTACTGTTTTATTATTACAGAGGAAAAGGAAGATTTTAAAGGAAAATTTTAAAAAATTGTATTATTTGGATAAAATGGAGTCTATGGGAGATGGTCTTTCTTTTATTCTGAGCTTTCTGGCATAATGTATCCGATACCTGTACATGGTTTCAACAGTCAAAGCCAGGAGCAAGGAATTTCACTTTCTGCACTATGGATGAGGGCCCCAGACCCACTAAAAATGTAAGTGCAGGGGAGTAAATGGGGGGGGGGGGGGCATTGGTAAGGTGATGTTGTGGGGAAATTAACTGATGTTGTTTGAGCTGCCCATATACAAGAGTGTAATACTATTTACTGGAGTAAGGAAAGATTCACAGTAACTCATATATTATAGACACAATTCAACATAGCCTGTGGCTTATCATCAAAGCATCTCAGTTAAATCAAATCTATTATTTGGGAAGTCTCAGCGGTTAAGTCACTGGATTCTGATTCATGATATAATGATGACAATAAAAACTCTTTGGGAAAGTCATGTCATATCCTGGCATGCTGGGCATTGGATTTTAGAAACTACTGGGCAGTGACAGTGGCAGAAAAATATTGTGCATTGTGTATAGGAACTTAATGAGTCCCAGCGTCCAGTAATCCTCACGTGCGCTGCGGTGGAGTTTCAATTTCAAAGCATGGCCCTTTTATTGTAATAACTGACACAATGGGCACATTGTACAAATGGACCAAAGAAGGAGGTTTTCTCGTTTCCCCACCAGTAAAAAGAAATAGGATCTCTCATAGGAAAAGTTCAGTTTAGTGCAGTGCCTTTGTTGTAGGGATTAAACCAGACAGTATCATGCAGAAGGACCTTGGATCCAAGATGCCATAGAAGTTTGGAAGCCAAAGTGAGATTGATGGAATTTTTTGTTGGTGCTCAGGAAGACACCAATCAGAATTTTGCGGTTGCAAAATATTTTTGAGGATAAAATAAACAATGTTGTAGAACAACAAGAACTTAAGTAATTTAAGAAGGAACATTGTTATGAGTCATCGTTTTCAGCATTTTTCACTGAAATCATCTACCATGGGAGGCAGAACTGTGGGAATTATGCTTTTGCCACTGTAACTGAACTTAATGGGAAAAGTAGGCTGCAATTCTTTAAACTGAGGCCCATGTTGTTTTTGGGGCTAGGTGTTGTTGACTACCAGTGTGGGGGGGTCTCTCTAGTTCAGGGGACCCCAACCTTTTTCACCTGTGAGCAACATTGAGATGTACAGAGAGTTGGGGAGCAACACAAGCATGAAAAATTTTCCTGGGTGCTGCCAAATACGGGCTGTATTTGGCTATTGGTAGCCCCTATGTGGACTGGCAGCCTACAGGAGACTCTGTTTGGCAGTACAACTGGTGTTTATACAACTAAAACTTGTCTCCAAGCCTTGAATTCAAAAATAAGCACCTACTTTGAGGCCACTGGGAGCAGCATCCAAGGGGTTGGTGAGCAACATGTTGCTCGTAAGCTACTGGTTGGGGAACACTGCTCTAGTTCGATGTTTTTAACTCGGCAGGTATGAGAGGGGAGGATATTGGAGAGGAGGTGGAAAGGAAAGGGAAGATAAGCAAATGGAGGTCCAGGCATATATATATATATATATATATATATATATATATATATATATATATAGTCTGAGAGCTGCTTGTGTTATTGCATTCCTCTATGCCAGTGATCCCCAACCAGTAGCTCGTAAGCAACATGCTCCCCAACCCCTTGGATGTTGCTCTCAGTGGCCTCAAAGCAGGCGCTTATTTTTGAATTCCAGGCTTGGAGACAAGTTTTGGTTGTATAAAAAACAGGTGTACTGCCACACAGAGCCTCAATGTAGGTTGGCAAACCACATAGGAGCTACCAAATGGCCAATCATAGCACTTATATGGCACCTCAGAACATTTTTTATGCTAGTGTTGCTCCCAATCTCCTTTTACTTCTGAATGTTGCTCACGGGTTCAAAAGGTTAGGGACCCCTGCTCTATGCTCATGTTCATAACATTACAAAACTCACTGGAACAGTGTTTGGACAGCCTCAAAAAGGTTATCATTTAAATAAATTGGCCAATATGGTGCAGCAGTAGTAGAATCAATAAGTCAAATCAGTGGCAACAGGTTACTTACAGAAGTGTGGGTCGCATAAGTCATATTCAGAGCTACGTGTGTTCTGTAAAGTGCATGTCATCCATTAGACTACCAGCCATCACATCTTATACCACCTTATATCTCAAACACTGGACCTGCACCCTCCCTTTTCATTAAAAAGATCAAATAGACCATTATACTTTCATTTACCTATGATATATCCTCCATCTGTTTTATGCTTAGCATAAAAGGAATACAGTATATGAATCAATGGGAATTAATATTGCATTATTTTCATTATGTTTGGGGCTGCCTGTGTCTTACTGTATATTATTATAACCATAAACAACAAGTAACATTAGCCGAACCACACAAGTTCGTATATTATGTCCATATTTGATCTTTGTGACCTTTCATTGTCATACTTTCAGGACTTTTCCTTTTACCCAAACACGCAGATATAAAATGTTTGTACGCTTGCTGTCTCTCTGGGTATCTACTGGGTTCCTGCATTCCTTCCCATATACTGATTAGAAGACAAACAACCTTCAAGAATTCCCAGAATCTCCCTATCTCTTCAGACACACACATTTAGCTCCGTAGCACTCACTTTCTGGAATACTTAGCCACACACTGCCTGAGATAGAAACTTTAAAAATAGCCTGCAGACTGGTATTCAAACAGGTATTTAGGCTCTTAAATGCTGGTGTATGTTAATGTGTTTGTCATATCTTGGCTTTGAAATTCCTATGATTGTTTAGTACGAAGCTAGATTTTTGGGGCAACAGCGTTAGCTCTGGAGAGAAGGAAAAGACTGGGACACCTTCAGAATCTGTAGGCAACATGACTCGAGACGGGTAGGCCAAGATTCCCCTCACTGGTATACAGTTACTCTATGGGACCTAGTATGGCGCCACTCAATATAATATACATTATGAGGCTGTTTGGTGCACTGAATCAGCATATTCACAATGAATTACTTGTATCCAAGTGCAGGAAATGTAATGCCTAACCGCACGTTAAATGCTCTTAATTCTTGTTTAAATGAAAAAATAAAGGGAGAAATACTGGCCATTAACTTGTCTCCTCTGTACATTAGTTTTTTACAAACACCTAGCACTAGGAATATTAATTATCTACTTCTGAATATTTCATACATAACTGTAACATAGCAAATAATAAATTGGTTGCAGGGGTAATGGCTTGTTTTTTCTTCAGTAAATCCATCGTCGCTGTCCTCTATAGTTCATAGTAACAAATGTAGTGATTGCGTTGAGTTTAATGACCTATTTAGCACACAAGGCCACACCCAATAAAATGCTTTTAATGAACCAGTTGCACCTGTAAATACCATTATAAGAAAACTACAAAGGATACAAATTTAAGATCAAAATGGACAGAGCAGATGCTCTAAGCCAATCCTGTAGGCCATATCACTCCAGGGTCCATGAAAGAGGGAAATATCAATCTACAGTTACTTTTGCTCTGCTATGGGCTCCAGGGTGGAAGCAGGATCAGTCTGGATCACATCTGAACCCTTCAAATGTTGCTGTAATTTCTTATTACTTGTTCTTCAGAAAAGCCATGCTTACTTAATCAAAGATATTTTCCACTTCTGTATATACAACTTCCAAGCCAAAATAAATGAAGCTAGTAGATACTTATATTAGGATGCAGTGACTGTCCCAGAAGAATATGTATTTATTTTGTTTGCCTAGATCAGTGATCCCCAACCAGTAGCTCATGAGCAACATGTTGCTCTCTAACCCCTTGGATGTTGCTCCCAGTGGCCTCAACACATGATTATTTTGAATTCCAGGCTTGGAGGCAAGTTGTGGTTGTATAAAAACCAGGTACATTGCCAAACAGAGTCTCAATGTAGGTTAACAATCCACATAGGTGCTACCAAATGACCAATCACAGCACTTATTTGGCACCCCAAGAACATTTTTCATGCTAGTGTTGCTCCCCAACTCCTTTTCTTCTGAATTTTGCTCATGGGTTCAAAAGGTTGGGGAACCCTGGCCTAGAAAATATGGCTGCTGTGCATATTCCCACAGATAGTAGCCCTAAATTATGACATTCATCCAAGGTAGCAAACTAGCACCTCACCTAGACTAAGGTTCTGACCTGTGTGCTATCGTGGAAGAACGTTTTTGTTGGTTATGTGCTGATCATACCTAATAGGAAGATATAGTAAAAATAATATGTAACCATTGTTACTAAATGTATGTCAATATCTTTTTCACCAAAGGATCCCAACTGTGCTCCATCTTTCTTTTTGCATGACTGGAAGTGGCACCAAGTCAAACATTTTCCAAGGACTGTTATTTGACTTTAAAGGAGCACCTCTGCTTGTAGTGTGCCCACCTTAGGTCAGCTGCATGTGACAGCTATTTAAGGGTGTGATGCCAGAGCAAAGGAATAGTGTGTAATAATTATAGTCATATGCACTAATCCAAGATGAGATGCTCAAATTGCTGTCTTGTAAACAAAATCTTCATTTTATAAATATTCTCATCCTCCAGGGGTTTACCATAACCATAACCAGTTGCTAAAGTCTGGGCCTCCATCACACATCATCATGTGAAGAAGTAGTGGCCAACGCATAATACTTTGAATTATGGCATCACTTTTCATTTGCATATTTTTAGATTATAAAATATATTGGACATTTTTGTGTGTAATCTACATGTTCAATGTATACACCCTTATTTTGTACAGTGCTAATAATAATAATGATATACTACAATTTGTAGTAGGTGACTATTATGTGGGCTGGTGGAGGCTGTTTGGGCCTCTGTGTACTTGGAATGGCAGGGCCTATTTTTAATCCCAGTCCAGACCTGCTGTAGATCAAAAAGCCAACAGAAACAATAGAACCTACCGTATAGGCACTATGGACTTTTTATGCAGGAGCTGTAGTCTCTATGCTGCACTAATATAAATGATGTATCAATTAAGTAAAATATTTTTAGCCACTGTGACCACAATTGTCCAGGTTAATTGAACCAAACTCCAGGAGGAATTTATTGACTGATTCTATATTATACTTCTCATATACACGTAAGTTTGGGGGGCTGCTGGTTCCAGTGCAAAAGCAGATCACAGAACAAGGAGAAGCAGGATACTGCACTAGCTTTAGAAATCCCTATACAGGTATGGGATCTGTTATCCAGAAACCCGTTATCCAGTTATCCGTTATTACGGAATGACCCTCTCCCATAGACTCTATTTTATCCAATTAATCCAGATTTTAAAAAATGACTTCCTTTTTCTTTGTAATAATAAAACAGTAGCCTGTACTTGATCCAAACTAAAATATAATAAATCCTTATTGGAAGCAAAACCAGCCTATTGGGTTTATTTAATGTTGATTTTCTAGTAGATTTAAGGTATAAAGCTCCAAACTACACAATGATCCATTATCTGGAAAACCAGAGGCCTCGAGCAGGGGCGTAACTATAGAGGAAGCAGACCCTGCGGTTGCAGGGGGGCCCAGGAGTGTAGGGGGCCCAGTGAGACCCTAATTAATTAGCAATTTGAATATATCTTGGTAAAATAGGCCAACTTATAAATATTTTGGGGCCCTAAATTGAATTTGCTATGGGGCCCATTAACAACTAGTTACGCCACTGGCCTCGAGCATTCCGGATAACAGGTCCCATATCTGTACTGGACTAGTAAAGAAGAAGTATTCGTCTGGTTACTTCCAGGTTGGCCAATGCGTATGAGTAATTTTTTTCCCTAGCATCCAATAGGCTGATTACTAAAACCACTTTTTAGGAAGACTGACCACAAATAGAAGTTTAATTGTAATGACCAAAACAACCTAAATGCGCTTTTTTCTATGGTAGAAAAACTCCAACATTTATTATAGAGTTATGCATAATTAATTTGGTTGAAGGTCAATGTATCTGTCAAAGTTTATTGAAACCTTTTCCCCCTCACATAAATACATATGGCGTAGTCTTGGCAATAATCTTCATTGTCAGTAGCTGTCTGGGTGCTAAAAACAAGAATGTTATTTACTTTTATTCCCAGATATATATCAACCTTTTATTTGGATCAGTGTATCCCACTGGGTACTGCATCTGGGATAAGCAACCTTTATCTTTATCACACCATCTGCCACTTCATCACCTCCAGTCTGTCCAAAGTCCTCTCTTTTGAGCAAACATCTAGTTCTTGAGCTTTGCAGACATCTGTGTTATCTGCACATACAGGGCTCAAGGCTAAATACTGGGGCCCTCTTATAATGTAAGTAATAGGTTGTATTTATATTAAATCTATGTTCTCAATCCTCTGACTCTGTACTCAGTTGTCTGTCATCAATGTAAAGCTTATAGGTTATTTAGCTTTTCCTTACGTGCCTGGGTAAAAACAGAGGGCGTTATACCTGGTTGCTTCCCAGTGATTACAATGGCAAATACCAAAAACGTTTAATGGCACCGAGTGTTCTGATGGGGTGATCTCCATGGTCATCCAAACTCCCATTAATCTGTAGTTTTTACATTCATATTGTCTATCTATCATGTGCTAATATATTTTCAACTGGAAATCCTTTACAACATCAGAAAACAGGAAACTCTACACTTTATAAAAAAAAGAACACAAAGTTTATTGCTCCGTGACTTTGCAAAATGATTCTCCTTTGAGACCATTATCTTAACCCAACACGTTTCACTGTCAAAAGCAGTTAAGTAACATTTCTTCTTTTTTAAAACAAGGTCCTATATATATATGCCATACTGACTGTAAATATACCGGCACATGCGTCACCCCTACAGTGGCATCTCCCTATTCAGTGGCATGTCGTTGATGTTCCATCACCTGAAGTCAATAGAAGGGTGCCCACATCTCTTTTTTATAGGCTAATTCATTCCTGGAGATTGCACTGCTCCAGAATAAATATTTCAAATATTCAATCAGAACAGGTAGCAATTGCCTAAATGTGATTTTGGGGGCACAAGATGTTAAGCGTCTTAGTTCACTGTGCTCCCACCATAGCATTCACTTACTCCCTGTCTCACGTTGCCCCCTCAACTGCCTGGAATACAAAACTTGAGCACAATGTGCATTCTCTCATTCAGCTAATGGATTTGACAGAGCCAGGCAATGAGCAAGCTGCTTAGCTGTAGGGTAGTTTGCTCACTTCTGTAAATGTAGCTACAGGGGATCATTTGTCTTCCCCAAACAGTTGTTTGAGACAGACCATTATTTCAGCTTTTTTCTTAACCAATACACTTTAACACCAATTTATAAATTGTCCCAAATACGGAATAGTAAGCTCCCCAGACTTTCCTTGAAGGGCTCATAATAAAACAACCATTGTGCAGGTACATTCAACCCTGCAGTAAGATTTTATCATAAGTCCAATCATAAGCAGGTTTCTTTAGGGGCCGCCATTAAAAACCAATACACTATATGGCCAAAAGTACTTGGGCACCCCCCTGTACAATATCTGATCCTAAAACCAAGGGTATATGAACTTGATCCTCTCTTTGCTTATAAAAATCTTTACATATTGCCCTTCTGGGAAGATTTTCAACTAGATTTTGGAGCATTGTTGGTGAGACTTGTTTCCATTCACTAAAAGGTTATGATTTAATGGCTCACATTGGCAGGTGTTCAGTTGGGTGGAGGTCAGGGCTCTTGTTCTTCCAAAACAATTCTATATGGATCTTGCTTTGTGTATGGGGCTATTATCCTGCTGAAAGTTCCAATAATTAGAAGAGTTATGCACATACTTTTGGCCATACAGTATATAAACTGATATAAATCGAATAATAAACGATATAAGTTTGCCGTGATTAAGAAGAATAGGCTGAGAGACAGAACAATAATTTCGGGTACGTTTTTGGGGATCATAATGACAACAAACATAGAGACAAACTGAGGATCTAACCAGTGTACTGACAACAGGTAAATACATTATATACAGATAAGCCCAAACAGGGGCAGGCCAAGACCAGTGTAATTCAATAAAGTTCGCACAGTGCTACTCCCCCCAAGGCATGCTGGGAAGGCAGCATCACCCAATTGGGCTTATGGAGATCTTTCACACAGAGTCTGGAAAATAAAAACAGAAATAACATAAACTAAAAGCAACAAAAAGGGGATAAAAATAATGGATAAAAATGAAGCAAATTGGCAGAGAGGTCTGTAGTAATGCCAGTGATGGCCGATAGACATTAAGGCAATGTGGGGGGCAGAATGTTATCCCCTCTACAGACCTTATTAAGAGAGCCCCAGAAAGAGTCATAATAAAAGCCAGATATCCTGAGGTTGGGTGGGGGCTCTCTCCTTTAGCATCACGCAAGCGGTCCATAGGGCTTTCAGGAGTATCTCATAGAACTGAGTCCTTGCATTGTTTTTTCTTTTGTAACATTCTGAGACAAGTGCAGGGAGCAGAGAAAGCAGAAATCCACAGGCTGAAGACATGGAGGCAGCAAGTGAGCTCCAAGGCAGGCAAAGATGGCGCTGTCCATCCAAATGTCCTTCCATAGTAGAGCTTGGCGCTCATCGTTGTTAACACTTAAGGAAAGGAGAAACAAATATGAGTTCTTTTTAATCTTTTTCTTGGAATAGAAACCAATACCCAGCAAATACAGTTGAGCGCTTACCTCTGATGGCTGACCACCTCCACCGCGAGATCCAAGAAGTCCTCGTTGCTCGTTACCTTTCTCGGACTTTAACTCAACGGCTAGCTCACCTGAAGCTGGATCCTGGGCTCTGGCGGTGGGAGAGATAAGCAGCATTGTTTAATGGATAGCCCTTTGTTTTTCTTCCACATTCCATTAATTATATATTTTCAAAACAATAAATATTTCATATAGGTTTTCATGTTGAATTAAGCACACTCCCAGCTTAGATGTAATTGACTGAAAATGCTAATGAAGCATTCTACCATTTTTTTTTCATGACAGCCTGGCCACTAGAGGATATTGGAGTCTATGAATTGTTAACAGTTATCTCATCTGTGGTCGAGAAGCAGTTACAGCGGATCAGTAAGTATAGCAGCTGACACTCACTTAGATGAGCAGAAGAATGCAGTAGTAGTGCAAAAGAACACATGCCACTACACTTTACTGAGAACAGTAGTGACTTGAATTAAGCTTATAAAGAGGGTGTACCTTCTATTTAGCATTTTATACTTAAAATATATAAGTACTTTGCTGTGCTCCTGTATGTGACAGTAGATGGCTAAATGTTAACAAAGTCATTCCCTGGGAAACCTTACAATATCATGGTAGGACATAACCACCACTTCCAAGCAACCAAAGCTAATGCTGATGTAGCAAACTGCCTACAAGAAGAGGCTACATAAGACAGGGCCACCAGGATGGCCAAATACAGTATGAAAGCAAAACCAGCCTATTGGGTTTATTTAATGTTTAAATTATTTTCTTGTAGACTTAAGGTATGAAGATCCAAATTATGGAAAGATCTGTTATCCGGGAAAACCCCATTTTGCAGTGACCATGCAAAGAACTTTAAAAAAAAAAAAAAGAGAGCTTAAAGCCCAGATATGTTTATAAGGCTTGTTGTTACTGTCCAAATGGTGTACACACCCAGATGGCCAAAAATCAATGATCTAGTTATTAGGGATGCACCGAATCCACCGAATGAAGGATTCGGCTGAATACCGAAATGAATCCGAATTTGCATATTCAAATTAGGAATGGGAAGGGGAAAAGTGTAAAAAACATTTTTATTTTTGTGACAAAAAGTTACATGATTTCTCTTCCCGCCCCTAATTTGCATTTGCAAATTTGTATGCGGTTCGGCCAGGCACGAGGATTTGGCTGAATCTGAATCCTGCTGAAAATATCAGAATCCTGGATTCAGTGCACCCCTTCTATTTATACAAGCCGATGGCTTTTAGAAGGAGATATAAGAAGGATCCTGTCATTTCAGTATCTGCTGGCCTGGCAGAAAAAAAACTTCCAGGCATACAAGCAATTTTTTAAACGGGATCAATTAAACTGGGGCTCATTTATTAACACTGGGCATATTTGCCCATGGCCAGTTACCTATAGCAACCAATCAATGATTAGCTTTTTAAAGCCAGCTTCAAGTAGAACAATGAATGCAGCAATGTGATTGGTTGCCATGGGTTACTGCCCATTGGCAAATTTGTCCAGTGTTGATAAATGTCCCCCACTGTCTCTATCTGTGGAAAGGGTAGGAAAATAGAGATAAAAAGAGGCACACTCTCTACTAACCTAATCAATTATATTTATCAAGGAATCACATACAGTGTAGGTTACAACTATGGGGCAGATTTATCAAGGGCCGAATTTCGAAGTGTAAAATACTTCGAAATTCGACCACAGAATTAAAGTCGAATTCGAATATCGAAGTATTTTTCACCGAATTTGGCCATCGAATGATCGAAGTAAAATCGTACGATTGAACGATTAAATTGTTCGAATCTAACGATTTTAGCGTACAATCGAACGATTTTACTTCGATGTGTGAAGACTTAGAAAAATGCTGTAGATGGTCCCCATAGACTAACATAGCACTTCGGCAGGTTTAATTTGGCGAAGTATTGAAGTCGAAGTTTTTTTAAAGAGACAGTACTTCGATTATCGAATATTCAAACTATTTTACTTCTAATCGAATTCGAAGTAAATTCAAAGTCGTAGTATCCTATTCGATGGTCGAAGTATCCAAAAAATTACTTCGAATTTTTTTACTTCGAAAATTCCCTCGAATTCAATTCGACCCTTGATAAATCTGCCCCTAAAGGTGGCCATACACGGGCCGATAAAAGCTGCCGACAGACCGTGTCGGCAGCTTATTGGCCCGTGTATGGGGGCCCCCGACGGGCTTCCCCGATCGAGATCTGGCCGAAAGTCGGCCAGATCTCGATCGGATGGGATTAAAAATCCCGTCGGATCGCGCCCGCATCTGTTCGTTGATGCGGTCCCGCGATCCGACCGCCCGTTTGGCGAACGCTAGGATCCGATCGTTGGACCCTAGGGCCCACGATCGGATCAGCCCGATATTGCCCACCTCAAGGTGGGCATATCGGAGGGAGATCCGCTCGTTTGGCGACATCGCCAAACGAGCGGATCTATCCGTGTATGGCCACCTTAAGTCTCATCACAATCTACATTCTAACATTTCTTTAAACTCCATAATACCTGCACTGGGAGCCATCTTTACATAATCCAATGTGCAATGATTCTTGCCACAAACTATTGTGAATAATTCAGCACGTGCACAGCGGCACTAAAACTAATGTTGTGCACACAACCTACTGAAAAAAATTGGGAACATAGGCCAGCTGCTGGTATTTACTCAACGACCCCCATCCTACCAAACAGTAGACTTTGGAATCTTGTTTATGTGTTAATCCCAAGGATTCTTTCATAAAGGATAAAAGCTTTTCCCAGTAGGTGGTTATTTTGTCATGTGAATAAAGTCTGCTGCCGAAAGCCTCCGTTATGAGCAGAGACCCTTGAACATAAAATCAATGAGCATGACCTTTGTTGGGGTGTATAATTGACTCTGTGAAAAAATGTTTAATGCAATTAAGAACATTAATGGCCAATAACCAATTTAGGGAAATGTCTGAAAATATTAACTTTTATATCTTTGAAGGACCTGAACATTTACCCCAGTAATCAAACATCTCCATGGCCTTCACACACCCTAGAAATGGTCTTGATAGAAAAAGGATAGAACTTATACAGTACATCCCCCCTCTATCCCCTTACATCCCCCAATCTATGGTATACATCCCCCTTCTACATCCACAATTTAAATATTAAAATATTTCACACCTACAAACTGGTTTAAATCAGGTGTGTTTTATACTTGACGCCAAATGATGTAATTTACACAATTTCTGTACAATTAGTTAACACGTCGATGTGAAAAATTCAGGTGATGTGTGTGAAAAATTAAGTGAAATGCAAACGCCGATTAATTAATGAAGTTAGTAACGAAGCTCCTTGGGTGTCTGACAGCTGTAGTATCATACCAGTCTATGGTTAGCGGATGCGGATCTGTTTTACATAAATTCCCTTTCTTTTCAGGCAAAAAAAAAACAAGGGCTTTGGTATAAGTCTACTTTATGAATCCTGTTCCATGTTAACTACAATATATACGCATAAAGAGCTTGACAATAAAGGCCGAGCTCAGTCAGCACAACTGTGACCAATTCCTGCTGTGACTACATCAGTGAAAGCACTAGGATGGAAAATTCATTAGCTGAATAGACAAATGTCATGTAAAAAATGCTTCCACGAGACTGAAGACATACTTAATGGCTGTTTTGAGTACAGTGAATATACTAACATAAAGTCAATACCGGTATGGGACCTGTTATCCAGAATGCTCGGGAGCTGGGGTTTTCCGGATAATGGATCTTTCCTTAATTTGGATCTCCATACCTTAAGGCTACTAAAAAATCATTTAAACATTAATCCAATCGGATTGTTTTGCCTAAGGATTACTTATATCTTAATTGGGATCAAATACAAGCTACTGTTTTATTATTGCGGGAAAAAAAGGAAATCGTATTTTTTAAAAACTTGAATTATTTCATTAAAATAGAGTCTATGGGAGATGGCCTTCCATTAGTATCCGGATAATGGGTTTCCAGATAGCAAATCCTAAACTACAATATCCCTGTCTGTATCGCCTTTAAAGCAATTGCCTAGAACAAGCTCCCCAGAGGATAAGGAGACTGCGCTATTGAGACCCTGCAATAAGGGCTACAGCACCACTCACAGAGACAGCTTACAGTCTGGTTTAATGGGGATAGGGCTGAGGACAGATTATAATGGAGCAGAGGCAGTTGACTGTTTGCTGACTGAGATGTTACAGCTCAGAGTAAAGAAAGATGACACTTGCATGTGTGGATCTGGCAGGACACTATCGCATTCCAAAAGGGAATTTAGTGGAGAGGCCATCTGCTCATTTTCTATATATTTCACATCCTTTACATATCAGCATTCACCTCTGTAGAGACTCCCTATAGTGCAAGCCCCTTCCTCAGCACAGGCCACCCTGCTTTGCCTTTAAAGGAGAACTAAACCCCCCAATAAGAAAAGCCCCATCCATAGTCCCGACTCCCTGCTTCATCAAGGCAAAGTACATTATTGCAAAAAGCATCCATGAATATCATGCTCACTTATTTATGTAGAGTAGTACACCTCATGGGTGCCATCTTCCGCATCTTTGGTCTTCTTCTTTAAGGGAGCGCCAACACTGAGCTATTTGGCGCATGAGCAGTAGGAGCCAGTCCGGCATTCGTACCAAGTGCACATGCACCAAAACGCTCTGTAAATTGCCAAAGGGAGTGAAGACTGAAGATGGCGCCCATGCACTACTCTGCCTGAATAAGTGAGCATGATATGCAGGGAGCTTTTTGCAATAATGTACTATGCGCTGAGGAGGCAGGGAGCGGGGACTATGGGTTGTAATGGATGGGGCTTTTCTTATTGGGGGGTTAGTTCTCCTTTAAAGAGGTAGTGACACAGTAACTCATGACAGGATTAAATTGCTTACATAAAATATCCAGATATTGGGCACCTATGTTTCTTTTTTCTGTTTGTTTACTGATCTGATCTGACAATTCTCCATGTAGAGTATGTTTTCTGTTGTACAGTGCACTGGGAGCTGGGACTTTCTCTAATGAACTTGCTTGTCAGACTGGAAAACAGAGCTGCCAGTCAAGGATGAGCAACCATCTCAGACATGAAGTCCCACCCCAAGACAGGAAGGACATTAATGGAGAAGAGTGTAGAGAAATTTAAGGACATTGCGTATTAAGGCTATCCTTTTATTATATTGGAATAACACCCCTAAATCATGTCCTATAAAATCAGGCATGGGTAGGCTGTGTGTGTGTTAAACCACAAAAGCTGTCGGGGGACTCAGCATATTAAAAATCAACCCCTGCTCTAGACTGCCCAACCCAAAACCAGCCAGAAGAAATGATATGTCTTAAATATATCACAGCAACAAAAGTGCAGGAGTGCAACAAAAAATACAAATTTCCCCAGAAAGACTGGAATTAATAAAAGGAATCTCAAATTTCCCTGAACAAGGGCAGCTTTTCCAAAAAATATTCGGATGTAGCTTTTACTTTAAGGTAGAACTGAGAGGAAAGGGGGGCTCACATCTGTTTATACCAGAAGTTATTTTTGTCTCGAGCCAAGCGGACATAACGGTCTACAGAGACACACGAAGGAAACGCTAACATGAGAGGAGAGAGTGAAGCAGAGAGGAATGAGGAAGTAAGGGACGAGGCACTGGGAATGCGACGGACGAATGAAATGGGAGAAATCGTTTCTGTCCTCTTTAATTGGCCATATTATTGCATTTCCCATTTGGGTAAATAAAAAAAAAATACACAAAGAAATTCTTCTAGGAGTCTGGGAATTTTCCACCAACATGCCCTTTTGGTACCGATATGATTTAAGATAACTTTCTAATTATATCTGTTTTCAAGAGCTGGAATGTCAGATGAAGAATGAAGAGGGTGAGATGAACGAAGGTGGGGGGGGGGGCAGTAAACACACACACACACACAGTTGGCTCCCATTCTAGTGGACCTGTGTAAATGTTGTGGAACTTACCAGCAAACACACACAAAACAACTGACACAAATAATAATTCATAGCTCTTCTGTATTATTACATTAAATAAGAAGCTTATATTGGTCAGCTTTAGTGTCTCTGCTTTAGACCCAGGCACATTTAGGCCAGCAATGTTTTACCCCAGTTGGCCTTTCTGATGGTCGTCCTTTAATATCTAGGGCTGAAAAAAAGCATTCACTATATCTTATCCTACATGGGCCCACATTCAATGCCTCACGCTCCAAGGGGGTATGTACTACCCTACAGTCTAGGGCAGTGATCCCCAACCAGTAGCTCGCGAGCAACATGTTGCTCTCCAACCACTTGGATATTGCTCTCAGGGTCCTCAAAGGAGGTGCTTATTTTTGAATTCCGAGCTTGAAAGCAAGTTTTAATTGCATAAAAACGAAGTATAGTGCCAAGTAAAGCCTCTTGTAGGCTGCCAGTCCGCAAAGGGGCTACCAAATAGCCAATCACAGCCCTTATTTGGCACCCCAAGGGACTTTTTCATGCTTGTGTTGCTCCCCAACTCTTTTTACATTTGAATGTGGCTCACAGGTAAAAAAGGTTGGGGACCCCTGGTTTAAGGCCATAAAGGGAAATTAACTCTATTTATAAACAGAGTTTTTTCTTCATGACATGTCCCTAAAATAGTATTTTACAATGCATATACAGTTGTACATATAAGTGAGAGCAGATATTTGCTAGGGCTTATCAATCTTTCTTGATATCAGCAGAATAGCGAAATTTAAAGCACTAGATTTCAGTTTTATTTTTGGGATCGGGCCCCCTCCTGAGGTATCAGTCATTTTGTTATAATATACAAGAATACCAAGGCCAGTTAATGCATTTTCAACCCAAATCTCAGTATATTTGCCATTCAGGTATGGTTATCAAAACCTGGACAATGAAAGTATTCACCCCACATATCATCCCAGCTGGACTTCAGACTGGGCCCCCCCAACTAATACTCCCCTGCGTGGACATCCCCACATTTTGGGAAAATGTACATCAAGGTGCTGTCTTGTTCAAATTTGTGATGCACTACACTCTCATTGCCTCTTTCAACCCCATTTCTCATCCACTACAAAATACACTATGAACCACATTGCTGCCCTTCCCTATAGACCAAACTAAGGAGTTTCTTACAATGACTGCTTCTCCGATGAGCCACACGTTAATTTTCCTTTCTTCTGTAGGAAATAGAAGAGGGCCACGACCAGAAGGAGGAGAATGACACAAACGACCACAGCGATGACGGCTGTACTACTGCCACCAGTCTGTTCTGTAATTAAATACCAACATTATTAAAGGGTGGTAATAATAGATCCCACTACATCTGTCCCTTGTTAGTTGATACCTGCACATATTAATTTAATAAAGACACTGATTTAACATTGATTTTCCCTTTCAACAAAACCCTAGTTACCTTGAGGAGGTCTTGCACTTGGTGATACGGAATTCACTGTGTAAAAAAAAAAAAAGGAAATAGTTAATTAAGGTCTCAGATATCCTGAACATTATATTCCCCTTCACAAAGGGCCAGGGCCCTGGGCCAGACCTAACAGATGTTTCGATTTTGTATCATGCTAACACAATTTGGGCCTTGACCCTTGGAATAATGTACAGATAGTACAATCACACTAACATGGCACACAATCCTTGCCAAGCCTTAATAAATGTTTACAGTTCCTATAACATTTATACCACACACAGGATTTATCCTCAGCCTAATCTAAAGATGGTTAAAGTTTGTATTACACACCACACAAGCCTTGGTTGACTTGCCAGATGTTTGGAGTAGAGTCCTGCATAAGGTTGGGTACCTGCGGGTTACCCTCAAAAAAAGTTAAGGGTAGGACTTTTGGATGCGGGTATAGAATAGGGTTGGTGGGTCTGTGGGCCTTATCAATGGCAATTTTTACTCCTTTACACATTTTTTTTTACTTTATTTTTTCCTGCTCCACCCACTGATGTCACATCCAGATTGCAGTAACAGCACTTCCTGTTTAATGGTGGTCAGAAGTTCGCAGATACAGGTTGCAGATAAGACAGTTGTGGGTAGGGTTGCCACCTTGATGGTTGATCCCAATGTTATTAATAGGGATAAAAGATAAATATATGGACCGGTATTTTTTTCCAAAAAAGGTGGCAACCCTAGTTGTGGGTCTTATATCAAGTTCACAGATCAGGTTGCGGATAAGACATTTGTGGTTCTTATATTAACAGTTTATATCATACTCAAACCTCACAAGACTTGACCCTTAGCTCAACCCACAAGACGATTAGAGTTTGTGTCACACTGACATGCCACAAAACCCTTGCTGAGACTTACCAAATGTTTACAGGTCCTATCACAACCATACTGCATATTCTTCGGCACAACTTACTGATGATCATAGTTTATATCACACATGGTGCCCAGCCCTCAGCCCAACTTACTGCTTAGAGTGAATTTCTTCTCGGCAGACCCAAGGTCATTTCTTGCAGTGCAGGAAATATCATTCATCAGCTTAGGTGAAGTTTTCATGGTTACTGTGCTTATCACGCGTTGCCCATTTACTGTTTGTGTGCTCTAAGAAGGAAGAAAGAAGAGCAGTGACCACACGCACACACCCTGATTGGGATCTTTGTAAATCAACGTGGTGAGCACTGGTCACACTGGACTATGATTAACAGCACTAACAATGGCCAATCTCATTCTTCAACACAAAGACCAAAGACTGGTCAAACTCCCTGAGAAGCCAAACAAAGCATCATTGACCTCGTTACTCATGAGTTATTACCACACAAAGAAAGAAGAGAGTCCAGTATTCTTGGCAAAGAGACTGCTTGGAGACAGCTCTGACTGAGGGGGAACGCTGAGTTCAATGAAAGAATAATTCACAATAATCCCCCTTTTTAAAAAATGAAACCCTATTTCTATAACTGAATATTCCCATTGCAGCTTCTAATATTTCACTTTCGGGCATCTTCATGGGGACAAAGTGGTCTATGTGTTTCTTTTTGCTTGTTTGTAGCACTTGTATGTCCACTTTTGGGCCTACAGACCTACTAGACACTGAGCTGTTTGATCACTGTGACTTTTCATGAAAAATTTCAGTAACAAAAACATGAGAACATGACATTAAAAGAGAAGCTATTTGATATGTTATGTAATATAAGGTGCAGAGTCATGACGCAAAGAGAACATACTCAAAATATTTGTAAAAAAAACTGATGGCAATGAAGCTGAACTCACACTAGATCTCACACTATATGATGCACACACATTAGTACCTTTAATTCTGTTGGGTTCCAGGTAATCTCTGGTTCTGGGAATCCCTGTGCGGAGCAGGTTAGCGTCACCATAGAACCTTCAGAAAGCACCTCAACTACTTCATCTCCACGTTCCATCTGAGGGACACCTAGAAATATCAAAAAATATTTATTTTTCCCTTATACAGGAAGGGGCTGTGACCCCCCACAAATCCAACATAATCCACTGACCACAATCCACAAATATATATAGCTATAAGGAGATAAAGGCCATATAAAGGTATGAGGCCTTCAATGACCTTTGCTGGCAGTCTTCAACTAAATAGCCTTTTTGCCATTGGTCTATGCTGAGTACATATGATCTTCTATTAAAAAAGATTTATCAATACAACAATAACCTGTGAAATATGCTACAGTCAAGCCAATGTATTGGAGCCACCTACTATTTATTATAATGATCCTTTACCCTAACGGCTTTAAAGGGTTCAGGCAGAACTAAGAGAGCTATTAAATGGATTAACCAATCTACTAAAACAAACCTGCTTCTCCATTAAGCACCCAAAGGGCTTCATCAGCAATTGTGCATCAAACCAGCTGTACATAGAAAGATAGTGCTGCATTCAGTCCTTGGTCCTAATGTACATAACAACTAAATCCATTTACTGTCAACTTATTATCTCAAACTAACCATTCGATCAATGAAAAAATGCACTGCCGTCATTAGAAGACCACGGTTAACTTTCAATGGAACATTAAGGAATGATGGCATTGCTGAGGCTGATGATATCTTAAATTGACCACACACACGGAGCAATGGTCAGCCAGTTCAGTATGTGTGGCCGTGTTAGTCTGGGAAGCATTACAATAACACATATAGGTGTTGCAAGCTTACACTATACAATCTCAAACTATTCCCATAAAAAAAATATAAGGGCGCTTATCGATGACTTCTTGGTGTTTCCTTCTTTTTTACAGGGAAACAGTACCTTAAAGGCATAGCACATGGGCATTTCCACGCATTTTGTCACCGGAGAGGTCTATGGCTCTGTGGGTAGGGACTCATAACTAATAGCCCAACTTCTCTTGAATAACAATCCCCTGAAAGCATGGGTTTTAGTTTTAGCTTAAAATGCAGCAGCTGGGCAATACAAAAGTCAGACACACTGTACAATAGCAGCCTCCGTTCAGAGGAACAACTGACTGTTTACAATGCTCTGCATCACTAAACCTAATAAATTACTATTAAAATATATTGAATTTATACATAGAGACTGATGTAGAAATACATGTACACAGATCTTGGTTAATTACTTCAAAGTTCCTTAAACTATCCTATTTTACACAATATTACATTGTTTTCAGACATAAGATTAGCATTCTAACTCCAGTATCCCTTTAACACATTCAGAATGCCACTTTGACTCTTCTACTTAATCCCCTCCATTTTAAATTAGGGATCTTGCAAGGCTGCCACCACCTTCCCCATATCTTTGGTGATCAATATCACTAGGGTGACTGCTTATGCCCTTATTATTCCATGAGAAAGGACGTAAACAAAGAGACGTGAATAGCATCCCTTCTCCAGCTGCTCTCCAGCTTTCCACATCTCCTTCCCCTGAGCTGAATGGCGGCCATTATCATAAAATGACACTTGCTATTTTACAACCGAGATAGGTAACCTTTGGCTTTCACTGCCCTTCAGACCCTTGCTTTCAGGGCAGATGCTGGGAATTATAGTTTTGCAGCAGATTACACATCAAAGGTTACAGGATGCAAAACAAGGATGATGTATATTCATGGGATTTCAATACATTTCACTATATTCTTTAGTGTTTAATCAGTCAGATTAACCAGTTTGGACATTTGTGTTTTTGAAGTGGAAAATGAGTCCAAAACGCCATGGGCCTTACACCTGGTTTACTATGGTACAATTAAACCAGCAACCTATGCCTGAACAAACAAAATGGATGAAAGATAACATTCTCCAGCTACTGGTCCACTCTGCCTACTGCAACCTTATTTCTGATTGCACAATTATAGCTACAAACCTAACCAATCACACAAGACAAAATTACTTACAGTAATGGAACATGAAAATAAGCAAAGTTAGAGTAAGTTAGTGACTTTCCAATGGCCTGAGTTATGAGTTTATTTAACAATTACTATCCTATCATGCTTACAGGCCCTACAGGAAGATACTCATATGGTCCTACAGAAAGAGGTGTTTATGACCCTACATAAAGAAACCGTCATGCCCTACAGAAAGAAGAAACCTCTATGGTCATATAGGAAGAAACCATAATGGACCTAAAGGAAGAAACATTCATGGCCTTACAGGAAGGAGCTGCTCCGTTTGCTGTTATTTCTTGTGGAAAACCAGTAAAATTATGTTGGCAAGGGAAAACATTATGAATTAACATTGGATTAGGGGGCTATGTACACTATTTAATGAGTGACCCTAAATCAATTGACCCCAAGGGCATTCAATCGCAAATTTCGAAGAGATGACCACTACAGCTGAATGCATTAAGATATTGGATGAGTATACACAATACACACACGCACTATAGTCACACACAGCCTCACTTAACATGCATTCCTCACCCTCAACAGTAACAGTGATGCTCTCCTCCTTCATTAGTCCAGGCACTTCAGGTACAGTAGCTAGACATGTGTAGACCCCAGAGTCAGCATACGAGACATCACGCAGTCGAAATCTACTGGTGTCTGAGATCATTTTGTCACCCTGTTAATATAAAAAAAAATAAGACTAATGCATAATCTAAAAGGTATAATATACACAGTATATATAGACTTGTACGTCAACAATTCAGGAGGAGGACATTAAAGGGATGGTTCACATATAAGTTAACCTTTAGTATGTTATAGAATGGCCAATTCAAAGCAACTTTTCATCTGGCCTTTATTTTCTCTTTTTTATAGTTTTTAAATGATTTGCCTTCTTCTTCTCACTCTTTCCAGCTTTCAAATGGGGTTCACTGACCCATCTAAAACCAACTGCTCTGTAAGGCTACAAATGTATTGTTATTGCTATTTTATTACTCATCTTTGTATTCAGGCCTCTTCTATTCATATCCCAGTCTCTTATTAAAGGATCAGTAACATCAATTAAAAAAAAAAAAATTGTTAGTATAGAAAAAAAAACACAAAGACAAATTCAACTTTTAAATCGCTAGGTCTTTATTAAGAAATAACTTACCAAAACTTCAGAAAAGGCGATCCGGCGATCCATGGTGTGGCGCTCGATTTCTCCTCTCTGATTTCCTTATACGAGATAGCCAGGGAGGAGAAATCGAGCGCCGCATGATGGATCATCGCCGAAGAGGAGCGCAAGTGGAGTTTCGGTAAGTTATATTTTAATAAAGACTTAGTGATTTAAAAGTTTAATTTGTCTTTGTGTTTTTTTCTGTTCTATACTAATGATTTTTTTTGTTTAAATTGATGCTACTGATCCTTTAAAATCAGTGCATGGTTGAGAGCTGTTTAATGAAAATCTAAATAAACCAAAAACCACAAATAATACAAAATATCACTCTCTGCATCATACTGAAAGTTAATTTAAAGGTGAACAACTCCTTTAAGTGCCATAAGGTAGAAGGGGAACCAAGAGAACTGAAACTGAATAGCGAAAACTAAAAGGTACAAATAGCAGAGCCTTTCCCTTCTTATTCAAGTCAAGTTCTAGCAGTTAATATTTTTTAATTCCCCTTCTCACCAGAAAGGTATAGTTCAGAGACAAAATTCCTTGGGTACCAAAAGAAATTGGTCTGACTTTGAGAACTTGGGCTTTCACAGTCAACCACAGTGTTTTTGTTTAAGGCATTTAAGTAAGAATTCATGAGGCAGCTGTTGCTTTTCTTTACCTTTTTCCAGCTCAGATGGGGCTTCTGAGAGCCATCACCTGAGCAAAACAGCTGGAGGTCCTTGCCATAAGATATGGTGACTTGTTCTTGTGGGATGACAGAAAGGGGATCCAGATCTGTTTGAGACAATTTGAGAATGCAAAAGTTATGAAATAGTCAAATACTTAACGGCATCTGAAACCGAATTTGCATATTTACATTTGTCGTGTGCAGTTGTCAAATTAACACTGCTGTAACAACATATTTTCAGGCTGTGTTTAAACCAAATCATAATTTTAGTATTCATATCAAACATCACCTAAGGAGTTGTAAAAAGAGTTGGTGAGCAACACAGGCATAAAAAAAGTTCCCAGGAGCTGCTAAATAAGGTTTATAATTGACTCTTGGTAGCCTCTAGGGGACTGACAGCCTACAGGAGACTCTGTTTCGCAGTACACCAAAACTTGCCTCCAAGTCTGGAATTTAAAAATAAGCACCTGCATTGGGAGCAACTGGGAGCAACATCCAAGGGACTGGAGAGCAACATGTTGCTCGTGAGCCACTGGTTGGGGATCACTGTTTTAAAGCATGGAGTAAAATCAAGTTTTACCTTAAACAAGAGTGGCACACGGAGTGCTTTCCAGGTTTTATTCTGATTTAAAGGACCTCAACAAAATTCTTTCCTTATGCTTTTGTCTAGTGACAGTGTCCCTTTGCTTTATTTCCCCCAAGATTCTATGAAGGTATGACTGGCTTAGCTTACAAATTTAACCTTGCCTAAACAGATATCATCTCCCTGGCAATCCCATAACAAAAAGCCAACACTGGGCATAATCTAGAGATCTAGGGCAGTGTCATCACCAGTAAAGTGGTCACACAAGCTCAAAGTAATACCTAAACCTCACTATCTCCCTCCGAAGAGAACTCCAAAGAGAACTGTCCTTACAGAACAAAATGGCACAATCTAATCATTAGGCAGAATTTAATGACGACTCGCCATCTTTCACACTCACAGTGCACAAAAATATTCTGCTCCCGGATAAGATCAAACTCCGGTGGGGTGTCAAAGTCCAGAGCGTGGCAGCGGTACTTCCCTTCATCTTCTCTAGACACGTTACGTTTTATGAAGATTTCATCAGAGCCAGAATACAATTCTTCCTCTGTGCCCTCCTGTAAGATAAGGAGAGAACACACAGGGAGGATGACTTGTTTATGGTTTGGTGGGCCACCAATATGGACACAATGCTATAAAGGGAGGTATAAATGACAGAGCAGACTATGGCCACTGAATACATGCCTTTGGATATCACACCCATTGATGTCAACAGGAAAATGGCAGCATGGGTGATTTTTGACATGACACATTTTTAAGTCAGAACCACATTAAAAACTGATGTTCTTTTGATTTCATATAACTGTTAGCAAAGTGCAGCAGTAAAGCAGACACAGGACACGTACAAAGGGAACAGTCAACATCAGTAGTACCTTGATTTTTTCAATCATATAAGAAGGAGGGGGGTACCCATCTCCTGCACAACGAAACTTCACATCATCCCCCTCCTTAATAGGTGTGGCTGACAGCAACTCAAACTTCACGTCCTCTGTGTAAACTAAGGGGAAACAGAGAAGTAAGGCAAGTTGCATAGAGATTTCCTTATTCTGAGTGTGCCTTTCCTAGCCATCCAATATAAATAAAGTATATATGCATTTTTTTCAGGTATTATAAAAATTAAATAATGGGATAATAATAATAATAATAAATCTAATTGTATGCAGAGCAATTATATTCTATGGGTTCCAACACACAGTTGATTTGTAATTAAGTGGAAAAAGAGCGCATTTTTAAAGCTCAGCACTATGCTAATATAAGCAGGTCAAGAGAGATCACATAAGCTGTACTTTATTGCTCTCTTTATAGCAGGGACCATGATTAGCTAGCACCAGCACTTGCACTTTTTACAGCTCTGCTGAGATATATCCAAGGCATTTTTACTTTCCCCTTAAGGTGTATATTCCAAACACCAGAATACAAACACACAAAAGGGATTCCCAGCAGCTGTGAGAAGGTACCACACACGAAGGGGCAACATTCAAACTATTTTGGTTCTATGTGCTCTGAACAGAATGAAGAGGGGGATACATTCCACAAATCCTAATGCAAAGTAAAATAGATACTCAGAAGATAGTGAGACCTCAAGTAGAAGGTGAAGACATACAGAGCGATTCAAAAGATAAATAAATATGGGGTTCTTAATAGAAATGTAAAATAAAGTGGTATCAAGGTAGAAGATCAGGCAGTGGCCTCACTCACAATGTAAAGTCAGATTGAAGGCCTTAGAGTCCATAAAGCCTGATGATCCCCCAGGTACAGGATATACAACTCTACAGGAAAATTGAGAATCAGTATCTTGCTTCGTTGGCCTTAAGAAGAGAGTGCTGGAGACAGTGAACAAACCAGAGGCTTCTTTGACGGTGCGAGACGTCATGTACTGATCTGCCATTGGAAATACAGAAGAAGACATGGCTCACTTTTGGATGTGTCCTGATTATTCTCATACACCAATGAATGTTAGCTCAAAGTCTCCGTTTTTTCCTGCCTCTATGGTAATGTGATACACTTGTTACTCTAGTAACCTGTAGCAACCTACCAGACGTTTACTTTCAGACAGGTGACCAGTAAATGCTATTTGTTGGTTGGTTGTAATGGCTTACTGAACCCAACTTTTATAACACAAATAGGTATAAGTTCCTAAAATATCATCCTGGTCCCCTTAGGGGTGCAACATAAGTTGAATAATTATTTGTTATTTAGCTTACTCATGTAATGAACATTGTGTAACTGTTAAATCTTGACTTATACGCTAGTGTTCAACAGTTTGCAGTAACCAAGTAAGTAGGGTTTTTTAATGACATGCTATGCCATATTGTCTGCACTTGAAGTGGTGCAAACTTTATCATGCAGCAGGACAATGATCCATAGCTTATTTCTACACAATGCCAAACTATTTGGGAAAACACAAGAAGCCAGAGAGAGTTCTTGAATGACTGGTCGGTACAATAGACCTCAACCCTACTGAGCTCCCCATAAGATCACAGAAATAAGCCTTGCAAGCCACTTGCACCTCTTCGAAAAACTAGAGAAGACTTGCATTGAAATTTCCCCAGAATATCTTCAAAAGACAGCTAGAATACCAACAGTCTGATTATAGAAAATTAGTTTTCCGTCGTCAACAATGCTTTCTTGGTGGATAAAAACAGCAATTTCTATAAAAAAACATGAGTATTTCAGGGTGATTTCAGGCTTTTGAAACCTAAAAACTAGTGTATATTTGCAAAATGCTTATGAGCGCAGAGGGACCTGAAAAAATGTTAGTCAACAAACAAAAAAACCAAGAAGTCTGAAGGCATCTGCACATACCCTTGTTTGGGCTTTTTGGAGGATTTAGGGGTTGCTGGTTCTTGTACCACTCGATAGTTGGAGCAGGATATGCATTCCGACCATAACAGGATCCAATCTAACAAAGAAGAGTTATAATAAAGGAACTGAACATTTGAAGACATCAGCCCAAACATGTGTGGTGCATCCACTAAGGCAGGGGTCCCCAAACTTTTTTATCCATGAACCACATTCAGTTGTATAAGTTGGTAGTCCCTATGTGTAATAACAGCCTAAAGTAAGTTCTGTTTGCCAGTACACATGATTTTTTTTGCAACCAAAACTGGAATTCAAAATAAGCTCCTACTTTAAGGCCACTGGGTGCAACATTCAAGGGTTGTTGAACAACATGTTGCTCCCCAGTGGTTGGGGATCACTGCACTAAAAGACACACCATCTGGGCTAATGCAGTAAAAACTATTGATTGGTTATTAAAATATTAGAAACACCAATTGATTGAAAGTTAAGGACTAAATGAGAGTGAAAAGAAATTAAAATAAGTAAATGTTGGAAAGTCATTCACCTCCACTGCATCTGATTCGGTGACTGACAATATTCCCCCAGTCATGACAAGTTCTGGAGATTCTGGTGGATCTGAAAGAGGTGAAAAAAACAGTTAGCAGGCTACAAGAACAAGATTTGAATATCCACAAAATTACTTCCTCCACAATACTTCCAAAAAGCTAGCAATTATCCCATGAGGTGCCCACTGATTTGTCTGAATCTTGCAACTTTATAATTAATGAAGCCATTGTTACACTGTTATATCAAAATGAGAATAGATAGAAATAGAAATTTGGACACACACTTCAAGGATGAAGAAAGTAGGACCAGAGAATGTTGTTCAGGTATTGGATAGAGTGAATGTAGACCACAGAATAATAGAAATGTACTGTATACAATGAGTAAATAGGCTTCATTGTCATGCATAGGTATTGGTTAGAGTGAGATATAGAACCCAGGTATTGGATAGGTATCAGACAGAATACATGTACAGTACAAGTAGTTCCTAGACTGCTGGTTAGACATTGGAGAGCAAGTAATTGGCCGTAGGGTGTTGGATGGAATAAGTAACTGCACCCAAGAATGTTGGCCAGGCACTGAAGACAATGAGCAAGTAGACCCAAAAACATAGGACAGGTATTAGATACAAGTATTAGAGTAAGCAGGTTCTACAAGGCCTTTTAGACAATGGAGGGAGTGGGTAGCTGGCCATAAAGGTTTGAACAACACTTGAAGTAATTATATACAAGAATATTGTCCAGCTACTGGATAAGATGATTACATAGACCCAAAAATACAGGTCAGACACAGGATAGAGTAAGTCTGCACAAGAATGTCAGGCAGACATTGGAAAAAAAGGAAGTAGGCCCCAGAAAATTGTACAATATTGAATATTATATTACAGCAAATGTACCTATTATCCAGAATACTAGGGACCTGGATGAGAGATCTTTCGATCTTTCTGTAATTTGGAAGTCTACTGATAAATCATTTAAACTTAATTAAACCTAACATCATTTTTTTATCCCCCATAAAGATGATTTATATTTTATATCATAGTTGGGATCATGTACAAGGTACTGGTTTATTATAACAGAGAAAAAAGGAAATTGTTTTTAAAAATTAGAAGATGGCTCTTCTTCTGAGCTTTCTGGAAAATGGGTTTCTGGACACAGATCCCACACCTATGCTATTAAAGGATAGGAAATATATCTACACCCTATTACTTACCGTACACTTTCAGGTCAGCGCTGCCCTTAGCGGTGCCTTCGCTCCCTGCATTCACTTTGCAGAGGAAGCTCCTTTCGTCTTCTACGCGGGCATCATTGATCACCAGGCTGAGGTCAGCACTGACCGACACTCTGTCACTGTATTGTGTTCCTGGATCTGTGATACTTTTTCCGTTGCTGTACGTTGCGATGCGTTGGGGGACCCCATACTGATCTGTCTGTAAGGGATATAGCAGGGAGATTTCACCCAAACACAGATAACAGATGTCCCCCTGGTAACCCCTAGTACCAGTGGTGGAACTACAGGGGGTGCAAAGGATGCGATCGCACCAGGGTTCGCACCCCCCTCAGGCCCGCCCTGGAGGTTCGCGTGAACACAAAAAACACAAAATCTCTTCTGGAGGGTGGTTGCATGGCCTGCACCCGTGCCCCCTAGTTACGTTACTGCATAGTACATAGGAATAATGGTGCTCTTAGTAAATAAATACAGTATTAGACACTACAGTATGTAGGACTATGGTACTGAGTCTTTTTTCTTTAAATTACCCCAATAGGCTTTTAAGTCTCACTCTCAAAACTCTGCAAAATGCATTTGTCCATTACTCACCACAAACCACTCCACGCTGTACTTGGGTGACCCGCTGGCAGACGGCTTACACTGGATGCTCACTAGATCCCCAATCTCAGCGTCAATTGGCGAAGGGACATTAACAGTCACCGCACATAAACATCCTGTGGAGGAGATATAATAGATAACAGAAATAAATACTCCTGTGGTAGTCGGCAAGAAAAGCCAAGTAAAACATTAAGATTTGTCTGTAGTGGTAGTGGAGCCCGGAAAATATACATAAACGTGGTGGTTTCATGAATGACCTTGCCAAATAAGAGGATTTTTCTTTGTATAGTTTTTTCTGCTCGTTTTTACCCCAAAAAAAGCTAAATATTTGGAGTGCAAAATGGTTTCTCAAAACTTGCAGGGTGCATAGAAGCTGCCTTTATTTACACCAACAAAAGACAACATGGCAAAGCATGTTGTTAATATAGAAAAACAGCATTAAAACTGAAAAAAAATATATGCTTAGCCTTTTTTGCTCAGGAAACAATATCAAAGGCCACAGACAGGACAAAGCAAAGATTGTGACACTGATGTCATGCAGGAGAACTGAGCAAATAAGCCCCTTAACATTCCGGCACTTGGCACATTCACAAGACAAGAGCACTTTGTGCACAAACACAGGTTGCAGGAGTTGGCTCGGGGAGGGTAAACAACAGCAGGGGGGGTTCTCAAACATCAGGATTTATGCACACAATGGAATGTAATACAGCTCTTTGCAAAGAAATAATAATTGTGGTTTGCAGGGTTAGTTTTCCTTTAAGCTCATGGGCTGCAGTTGTGGGCCTGTGAATTATGACGACAAGCCCTTGCATAGACTGACCTTCTGTTGTTCAGTGCAACTGACAAGCATCGAGTGCTGCACTGCTGGGAAAGAATCAGCAAGACGGCCTACGGCACAGACCACAGGGGAATCATATTCCTAGGCCCGGACTGGCAATCTGTGGGTTCTGGCAAATGCCAGAGGGGCTGCTATAAGGTGCCAAGGAACGTGACTATTTAGTGAGCTGGTGGGGGCTGTTTTGGCCTCTGTATACCTGAAATGCCAGAACCTATTTTAATTCTCAGTCCGGACCTGCATATTCCCAAATACTGAGTCTTTATAGGGATCCCCCCATGCTATCCCAATTGCCAACATAGAAGCCAGCATTTACCTGACCCAAGGTAACAGAGACTGACAGTAAATCAGCCAGGAATAGCCAGGGTTGTGCATGCCCTGTAATATATCTTCCTAAACCATTCACACAGCATTAATAGTATTGGTAAGCGAAAAAAAACTAAAATATATATATATATATTTGAGATATATATATGCATACATACATACAGTATATATATACATACATACACAGTATATATATATATATATATATATATATATATATATATATATATATATATATATATGCAATATACGATCCTAAGGCAATCTCTGTAAACAGCCTTGCCCCTGACCAATGAAATAACTAGGAGCCGTGTATTATGACTGAAATAAAACCGGCTTTGCTTTTATGTACGCTCAAAGACAGGGGAGTAAACAGTTCTACAATAAATCTGGAACCAGCGCTGTTTTCTCAACAAATGGAGGAAGCAAAGGGTGGTGCTTTGCACAGAAAAGTTTTTTTAAAAGGAAAAGTGACCCTATTTCTGTATTGTATTCTTTTTATATACAGTTAGGCTTTAGAAAGCCATCGCTCACTTAATGCATAGAAGGATCTTTGACAACCAATTTATAAAGGAACTCATGACATTCAAAGGCGGGTGCAAGGTAATTTAGATATAATATGTAAAGTTATAAACTATCCCTATAGCAAAGCAACCATTAAATACAGATGCCCTTTGTTATTAGAAAAAGCCTGTGAAGGGTAATGGCACATGGATCGATTTTCAGTGCTGTGTTGCGCCAGGGCATTTTGTAGCTATATCAGTAGAAGACATATCAGCAAAATTCCCCTCATATACTTGAAAGGTAGTTACCTGTAAGCATAGGAGCAGTTTTTGATATCCCGAACTACCACATTCTAGAGCAGGGAACACCAAACCTTTTTACACATGAGTCATATTCAATTGTTAAATAAAAATGGAGAGCCCCTGAAGTATGCATACATTTCCTGGTGGTGCCAATTATGGGATGTGATTGGCTATTTGATAGCCTCTAGGTGGACTGGCAGTCTACAGGAGGCTCTGTTTGGCAGTAAACCTGGTATTTATGCAACCAAAACTTGCCTCTAATCCAGGAATTCAAAAATAAGCACATGGTTTGAGGCCACTGGGAGCAACATCCAAGGGGTTGGCGAGTAACATATTGTTCATGAGCCAATGGTTGAGGATCACTGCTCTAGAGCAACAATATCCTGTCCAAGAAATGACCTATGGAAGTAAATTAACATGTTTTGTCCCCTATTTGGACCTTGAAATCTATGAAACCATTATGTGTGCCATAACCCTCAACACAGACATTAACTTAGAACCTAGCCCTACTGTCCTGCTATTCGACTTTTTCCTGCCTACAACTTAGTGGGTGTTATAGTTCATCCACCAGTTTCCAGTGTGCTCTAAAGTCCTGAAGTAGATCAATCCTGAGAAAGAGGTCCCTCTGGTCATATATAGGCTCTATGAGTATAGATCTGAAAATGCTTGAGTCTTCCATAGGGGAAGATACTAGGAACAACTTTGCTTTAAGCCATACTACATTTTATTTTAGTCTTGAGATCTTTAGTTTCCCTCAATAAGCCATTGTTCTTGTTTCTTTTTTTAAACCAAAAAACGTATAAAAAGAAAGAAGCTTTCTCTCTACACTGGGTACAGAAAACTGCCGTTTGCATTGTCGAGGTTTAATTACACGTTATTTGCACTGTATTCTCCACTGTTTGCTCAGGGAACGCTTCAATACCTGAGCGCTGCCACTGAACCCAAAGGAGGGTTTGCTAGAGCACTGGAGTAAGACACAGAGACATAGAGAAAGCAAGAGAAAAATAAAGGGAAGAAGTTATTTCCTGTAGTACAACATGGCATGCTTTTACAAGCTTGTTTCCATGAGTTTCAAGTTGCCATTGGCATGTCTGCGCGCCATACTCAGTGTACATCTACTCCAATGTTGTTCTTGGATTAGAGCCATCCCTTGTTTTCTCATGTGCCATTTCTAACATGTCTAACCCCTTTTCCTTCCCATAGTAAGCATTATTTACAGGACCCAGTCCGATTCGGGATCTCTCTAGCCCACTGTTATTACAAACATTATTTCAGGGTTGCTGTTTAAGAGATGGTTTTGAATTGGCTCCAGTTTGTACCATCTGTTGAAATAAATCAGTTTCCAAAGAGGTAGCATGCCATGCTTATTTATTTATCTAACACCAATCACTTCAAGCCTACTAACCAGTCTGAAGGAAACCAGATGTCCATAGAAAACCTGTACAGACACAGAAGGACAGACATAATTCATGCATATAGTGCCAAGTTTTCAACTGATCTCATGAACCAAGTAATCCAATGCCAACTCTAGGGCTGCATATAACTTCCAACTTGAAAAATATGCACTTGGGTAAGAATGTAGCTGAACTTGTTAAGAGAACCTAGGCTGGGCATACATTTTTAGGTTTCCCAAGGAGTCCCACATTGTTCTAGGGATGAGGATAGGGTTCAATTTGACTGTACACCTTGGCTAAGACAAATATGGCTTCTTTGACCCATTAAGCTCTTTTAGTACATCAAGAAAAAAATATCATATGCCAACTTATGCTCATTTTAGTCTCTGAAACAGAAACCAAAATTCTAAATATGATTTAGGTGAAGCCTATTCTACTGCTGATTTTCTCCTCAATGCCTTGAACCCATAAAGGCACTTACCAAACTATTAGAAACTGGACATTCCATCACATTACCATCTTTGTGAAACTAAGTAGATTACATAGTCAAGGTCCAAGGTCAGATTTATACTTTGAACCCAATCTTCATCCATAGAACAAAGTGGGAAATATAATGATCTACAGCCCATCCTTAAGCCAACAACCTCTCCGCTGAACTGTTTTACAATTCAATTGTAACCTTTTTACAACTTAAATATTAGCTGATGGTAAGAAAGAATGCAGATGCGTTGATGAACTATAAAGTCTATATAAATAGCTCCACCCAGGTCTACGACAATAGAATATATACAATATTATAGGCTCCTTTAATAACATAAGGGATGTTGCCAATAGCCAGGGTCGTAACTATACAGGAAGCAGACCCTGTGGCTGCAGGGGGGCCCAGGAGGTTTAGGGGAGCCTATGAGGCTCTAATTTATATACAAATTCGATAAATATTGGTAAAACAGGAAAACCTCTGGATATGTTGGGAGCCTTAAAATTAACTTGATATGGGGCCCAGTAACATCTAGTTACGTCACTGCCAATAGCAGCCAATCAGCTATTAGCTTTGATTATTCTCCTAAGGACACTTATATGGCATAGCACCTATTTAATGAAAGCCATCAGGGATAACAATGCAGTGTTTATGAAATTAAGAAATATAATAGCCCCCCGCCCGGCATATACTCAAGTTGGCCAATGTTTGTAGATTATTTTCTCTCCTCCCTTTAGTGCTAAAGCCTACCGCGAGTGATAGGTTAAAAAGATACGGTAAAAGTGAAGTTTTTGTCATTCAAGGACATAGAAAAGATGCATTCACTTAAATGCACAGGAACCCAACGTGAAGTTTATTGAGTTATCTCAAAAGGACAAAGGGTGCTTTCATCAGACTTGAAGGACCAGACCAACTGTTTCAGGAGAGAGGCTTCTGCTCCTTCCTCAATGGACCCATAGAAAACAGATGCTTCAGCACTTCGATAAATTATGCCAACCAGCTATAGTAAATAATAAGGATTATATGACACCATCAATCCACAATTCCAGTCCTGTCAATAGGTCATATATGGTAGGGCAGTACTATATGCAACTGATAAACGACAGAAAGGAAATTCAGATCCTTGAAAATGTAATGTTGTAGTTTCAAACTGTATTGCTCCCCATTGAGCCCCCAAAATGGTGACTGAAGAATCCAACGGGATAAAATCTGTGATGATTTCTTATTTTCTGCAGAATATATAGGGAATAATGTAACCACTGTTGTAAATTATAAGGATATTATACATCACCGAGGAATTCTATGACCATATAAAGCCACAATGTAAAAAGGATACAGATTATTATGTGACACAAACATTTTCCCGTTTGCATTTACTATGCCTAAGGGGTTCCATATTGCTTGTTTCAGCTGAGTTTAGGCTGACTCAAACACACAGGGGTAAAGACTGTGTGGAGCTAGGGCCACACAAAGTAATCTAAATAGAAAGGATTACCCTGTTTAACGAAGTGACAGTGCTAAATATTTCAGGGCCTTCCCAGTTGGCTGACAGTTCCCAATGCAATTGCTTTTTTGTCTATAAGGGGATTTCTGCCTTGGCAGCTCCATTCATGCCTCACATACAAATGCAAATTGGCAGGGAAGGAATGCTCTGAGCTCACAATAAGCTTTGTCTTCAATGTGCTGCCTTCTTAATAGAAACATTAATGGTGGATCAACCCAGTAGTTGTTTTTAAGGAGCAAAGCAGCAATCCACTGCAGCATCATAACGCTAGCTGTGCAAACTGCAGAACTACTACATGCTTTGCCTAGCAGTGCATGCTGGGAGATGATGTTACAAAGCAGCTGGGGTACAAGGTTGGGCACGGTTGTGTGTTAAGTTCGTATTCAAGAAGAGTAATCTACTAATGTTGCTCTATTCACAACTAGATCAAAGTTTATTATTTTTCAGTAGGCTGCCCCCTTAAATCTTGAGGCATGTAGCACCAACTAATGTCAATGGGAAATACTGTGGTTCCAACGCCCAACAGGTGGGCGTTTTTAAGAGATGATGGTGCCCCAGGGGCTCCTTGCAGAACAAGGAAATTCCAAGGATTCCTAGCATTTTAATTGCCACTGCCCAGTAGGTGATCAAGTCACCTTGTGTGCTGTTACAATTAGAGAAGAAAGCTTCTCTACTCTTATTAAGTATGTGACGCCCTGATTAAAATGAATGTTTCCGGATTAGTAGGGCTGCTCTGCTTCCCATTATACAGCATTATAACTGTTTAACATCTAACCTCATAGGTTTCTCCACAGCAGTGGCGGGGTTTTCTGGACAAGTGCTATCAAAAAAACACAAATATAGTTATATAGGGACCTATAGGAATATTTTGGACCATTCTGGATAATACAAACTCGATAATGGGTTCTATACATGAAATAACAATGGCATCAACAAAATTGCCCATCCTAAGAGTATATAACCCTATTGTGTTTGCTGCTGCAGAATAACAGAAGACTGTCACTCCTTCCTCTGTTATAGTATAATCCACCAGGATATTTCCCCTGGGAGATCATCAAATTACCATCAGAAAAAGGGAGTTTGTTTCTTTTCCCACACTCCAGTGGTTACCGGCCGGCCGGCGCCACATAAATTCCAAATACGCCACATTCTGCAAGAACATGAAAACTGGTGAAAACGCTCCCTTTTTCCCATAGAGAGAACATGTTGTAAGTGCAAGTTCCCTTGGCATCCCTATAAAAAACTTGACGCGGGGTCGGCACGGCAGGTTAATAACATGGAGGATCCTTGCTATTCTGATATTTCTGACTGTGAATATTTTACTATATTTGGCACTGTGGGAAATGGAAAGCTCGGGCAAACACACGATGTGTGCCCATTTATAAATAGATATTTGTACAAAAATTCCCCAATTTCAAGTTTTCTTTCATTAGTTCTACTGCAGTTGGCCAATCATTAGTTCTACTGCAGTTGGCCAATCAGAGCCAAGTACTAACTGGTTGCTGTGGGTTCCGATTGTAAGATAAAACTACAGAGAATTACTAGGGAAATCCCTTAAGGTACAAAATAAAGCAACAGACCTTCCTCCCCACCCCCACCTTTCACTATCCATCACGTTCTGCACCTACTGTCACTGTCCCACCTCCTAATTGAGGCTTCAAATCCAAAAATGATTAGTGGCTGAAAGGCAAACATTGTCCAAGCCTGCTCAGACCATTTGGGAATAGGAAATCAATTAAGCTGTGTAAATACGAGCAGATATGTAAATTGTAACCTTCTTATTGATAACTCATTTGTCTCCCACTCCAAGCATCTGGAAAACGTTTCACACCCCCCAGATATCAGATATACGGACATTTTAAAGGGCATAATTGCCATCAAATTATTTACTATGAAATGATTGTAGAAATCTAACATAATTTGCAGCTGGTCTTTTTTTATATTGGATTTTGATAATTTCTGGTCGTGTCTGTTTCTGCTGCTCTCCTGTAGGGAATCTAAACTGGAACTAAACTGGTAACTAAGGAGCCAATGACCCTGGCCACTAGGCAGCTTTTTATTGGCGGCCAGCTCATGGCTTTAATGACAAGCAGGATACGAATAGTAAAGGGTCTATAGTAAATGTAAATAAAATAATAGCAATTAAACTGAATGAGCTGATTTCTGGATATTGGGGCCTGACCTTTGCCAATTATCATCATCATCATTTATTTATGTTTAACACCAGCAGGTTAGGCAGCACTTCACACTCATTCAGAACAAAGAGGGGTTACAGAATAAAAAAAAGGGCCCTTTTCACAAAAGCTTGTAATGTAAATCAGATAACATACTACAATTAAGCTTAGAGACAGCCAGCCTAGGAAGACAAGTCAGAACCAGCAGTGCAAAGAACATAAGAGAGAACAGCCAGACACATACTGCTTAATAACTATATTCCCGAATAGCGATAAAGAACAACGAATAGGGTTAATTAATGTGAAATTGGAAAGTTGCCTTCATTATGCAAAAATAAGAATACTACAAATGATTTCATATTAACGGTAACTTGCATTTAGTGTTTTCTGATTTAATTCCTAATTCTAATTCCTGGTTGCTATGGGTAACAGAGACGAGCAAGGTAAGCTTTAGCATATCAGCCCGAAAGGGTGTGTGGGGATAAGGAATAATTTATGTTTGGGAAAGGGAAGCAAGGGGCGCGAGAGGGAGAGAGTTGCAGGGCCTGATTTAAAAGGGCACTACAGATCTGCTGGGACCACAATATAAGAAAAAAGATTATTGGGGGTGTCCAGCTATAGTCAGGATGTTGGGGTTGCAATCTAACACCAGATGGAGGGGCGCATTTTGTAATTTAGAATAAAATATTCTTAATAGGTGTCCTTTGTTTTGTTATCAACATTTTTCCCTCAAAGGTCCCCTGTGATGTCCTTCCTTATTAGGGAGTCAGTGGGGGTCATTTATAAAGTTTGCGCATCGCATATTTATTCGCAAATGGTTGTATTGCCCATGCTTTTTCCAGAAGGCTAAAATATTGCACTGCTGTGCCTGTCTTTCTGGTTTTTGAATAAATTTTCGCAAATGAGACAGGTGTTTGCGTGAGTGCGCCCAGTGTGCGAAGCTGTTGTGCGTGAAAATAGCGTTGACAGTTACATAAATTCGCAATTTGCAAAACTGTTTTGCGAATATTTTTTTCCGCTTCCAAAGTTGTGGCGTAACTCAGACGCAGAGTGTACTCAATTTGCATTTTTCGCCATATTTAAAAAGCTCTTGTGGACTTTCGTATGAAAAAAATTCTGTTTGCACATTAAGTACACCACTCATCCAGCTTTATAAATATAACCATGCGCAGGGCAAATATTTTCAATGTGCGAATCATTCTGCCCGTGCAAAGTTTATAAATGAGCCCCAATGAGTTAAAGGGATACTGTCATGGGAAAAAACATTTTTTTCAAAATGAATCAGTTAATAGTGCTGCTCCAGCAGAATTCTGCACTGAAATCCATTTCTCAAAAGAGCAAACAGATTTTTTTATATTCAGTTTTGAAATCTGACATGGGGCTAGACATTTTGTCAATTTCCCAGCTGCCCCTGGTCATGTGACTTGTGCCTGCACTTTAGGAGAGAAATGCTTTCTGGCAGGCTGTTGTTTTTCCTTCTCAATGTAACTGAATGTGTCTCAGTGGGACATGGGTTTTTACTATTGAGTGTTGTTCTTAGATCTACCAGGCAGCTGTTATCTTGTGTTAGGGAGCTGTTATCTGGTTACCTTTTCATTGTTCTTTTGTTTGGCCATACCTCCCAACATTTTGGAAGTAAAAAGAGGGACACAATTTTTTTTTCGCATCTAGCGCGGATTTTTTTTTTAACCACACCCATTTTTGTGGCCAAACCCCCTAATTACCATGTAAGTTTTACAAAATTTGGCAGGTTATGAAAGTTTGAAAATATTTCTCCTTATCTAAACTGGTTTTTTTTGCCTCAAAATTGTTACAAAGTATCTTATTTGCACCTGTTACCTGTTCTGGCCTCTCTGCCAAAAGCCTTAAGTTAGAAACTTTGTTTCTTTTTCTGGCTGTTCATTGTAGAGAAAAGAGGGACTTTCCAGTACAAATGAGGGACTGCGGGTTGAGCTGTCAAAAGAGGGACTGTCCCTCCGAAAAAGGGACAGTTGGGAGGTATGGTTTGACTGCTGGGGGGGGGGAGGGGGTGATATCACTCCAACTTGCAGTACAGCAGTAAAGAGTAATTGAAGTTTATCAGAGCACAAGTCACATGACTTGGGGCAGCTGGGAAATTGACAATATTTCTAGCCCCATGTCAGATTTCAAAACTGAATATAAAAAAATCTGTTTGCTCTTTTGAGAAATGAATTTCAGTGCGGAATTCTGCTGGAGCAGCACTATTAACTGATTCATTTAGAATTTTTTTTTTTCCTATGACAGTATCCCTTTAAAGGAGAGCTTGTTTCTGGTTATGAAGTTACAGGAGTAAGGAGACCAATAGACAATGAAAGAAAAGAAGGTTTGTTACTTGAGGAACCCAGGGTTCTGACTATTGCACAGATTACATTGGTTAATTGGGGAACCCGGGGTTCTGACTATTGCAGAGATTACATTGGTTACCGAGCAGAGCAGGGGGTGCCTGAGACTTGCCAGAAACCCTGTGAGGCCTCTCCCTGAGTGCTGTATAAGGAGGGGTGAGGATTAAAGATTAACAGGTGCAGAAAGGGAGCAACGAAACAGATTCCAGGAGCAGAAGTAAAGAAATTCAATGGCGGGACTTGACAAACAGGAACAAGCAAGAAAGAAACCATGAATGGAGCCGTTAATTTATAGGGAAACTGATGAAGAAGAAACGGGCACAAAGACATCGTGGGAAAAACGAAGCACTATAGGAGGGCACAGAGTGGCAAGGAGAATGGCAGGAGGGGTCCAGCCCAGTAAAAAATGAGGGTGAGGGTTTAGGGCCACTAAACGGTGCAGAACTGAGGCTCTGAGCAAGGTACCAGCGCTGGTTAGGGTTAGGCACACACACTGAGCAGGAGGGAGGGAGGAGGCAAGGACATTATGTGGAATAGGCATGATAGACGAGGGCACAGAATTCTAAGAAGGGGAGGGTTAGAGGGGGGTGGGGGTGAAAAAAAAATGCTCGTCAGGATCCTGAGAGTCACTTCACAATAAGAGCGTCTCACAGTCAGTCACATGGTACATTGTTGAATTCTAAACACTTCACCGCGGGGGTGCAGGGGGCAGAAAGAAAGGGAAAGTGAGAAGGAGTGAAACCGAGAGAGAATGAGGGAGCGGAAGAAGCTAAAATTGAGATGATATGGGGGATACCGAGGGCTGACATTAAAAGGGTTAAAGAATTCAAATGATTTATCTCTGTTCCTTCAACGAAAACTTCCCAGTATTCACTGTGAAGCCCTGTAGTTCCAGCTGCATGGTTATTTATCACTAATGGGGCCTCCACAGTACTGAGTAATATAGAAAAAAAATATAGAAAAATGAGCAGCTGCTGCCGCCCTGGCATGAAATCAATGGCAGGTGAAGGACTGGAACTGGGTTCCGACGCACCATTGTTCTCATGGGGTAGGTACAAAAGGAAAATCAACATGGCTGCCAGCTACGGCGCATGATGTAAAGAAACACACACCCTAAGGCTGTCCAATAGATGCAAGCAATTAACATGTCCACTAGCTATGCTGTCAGATTATAAAAAAAGTGCCCTGAGGCCAGGTCTGGACTGGGAGTCAAAATAGGTCCTGGCATTCCAAGTACAGAGAGGCCCAGTCAGCTCCCCAGAACTCGCAGATTGCCAATCCGGGCCTGCCTGAGGCCAACCAATAGAGATGCCTTTGGCCACGACTAGTAGGCTTCTCACACCATCACAAAGGCAGCACCGGTAACTGAAACCACTGCACCCAACCCCCACAATATTGCTATCCCTGCACCATACATATCCAGCCGGTATGAAAACGGTCTTAATGGGGTGTAAGAATCGATCAGGGGTGTCTGTTCCCAGCCCTAACTTTGTAAAAGCACTTACGTATGCAGTATGTAGGAAAAGAGGATAGAAGCTCCACTAAACAATACTAAGGGGTCTATTTACCATGCTGCGTAAATAAACAGTGGCAAAATACACCACACATCACCAGGCACCACAGTGTAAAAAACAGCATACTTATCAAGCTGTTTATTGATTTTTAGCAATCATGCGTAAATGTATCTTTTTTTTTTTCAGGCCAGAACTTACTTGCCACTTTTTCCGTTGACTTAAAATGGTGTGAAATCAAGCAATCAGGCGGCATATCGTAAATCTGACACCTTGATAAATTTTGCATCTATTTTACACAGCTTTTTACACCGTTCTTGTGGTGTTAATCATTTTACATAGTATGATAAATAGGCCCCTAATTGTACAGGTTGCGCAAGAGTAAAAGAGATCGGTCGTTTGGTTGATCGGACAGGAAAATTTCTGTCGCCTGCCGATAATATCTCTGCGTGTATTGCCGATCGTACGATTTTCAGAGGGAGACTGTCACTAGCTTTGTCAGACATAAGTATCGTACGATTGCTGTCAGGGGCAGAACATCGGCTGATCTGTTCTTATTTGATCGAAATGGTAAGACTTTGATCTAAATGGTTAGTGGAGGGTCGGGAGATGGGAAAGTCCGATCGTACGTTGATTCGTATGATCGGATCTTTGCGTCTATGGCCAGCTTTAGGTTGGATCATCCCAGTTGGACTCAGTTTGTTGGTGGTCGTATCTGGTAAATATCTACTGTGCCAAAAGTCCTATGGCACATGGGCAGTATGGCCGCGTTCTTGCATGCTCCGAACATGGAACTGATATCCGAAGAAAGCAAAAGCAAGACTCACATCCCAACAAGCCCTGATGAGGAAGGCTATTGTTTTGGGACACTATGAGGGTCATTTATTAAGTGCAGGGCAGGGTGCACAAACTGCCACGTTTTGTGCACTTTTCTCCCTGCACCTTATAGGAGTTGTATGCCTTTGAGTTAACTTTTAGTATGATGTGAGTGATATCCTGAGACAATTTGCAATTGGTTTTCATTTATTATTACTGGAATTTGTAGCTTTTGCATTATTTAACTTTTTTATTAAGCAGATCTCCAAATTGCAATTTCGGCAGTCTGGTTTCTAGGGTCCAAATTACCCTAGCAACCATGCACTGATTTGAATAACAGACTGGAATATGAATAGGAGAGGGCCTGAAAAAAAAGATGAGTAATTAATAGTAGCAATAACAATCAATGTGTAGCCTTCCAGAGCATTTGTTTTTTAGATGGGGTAAAATAATCTAAAAAATAATGAAGGCCAATTGAAAATATGCTAAGACTTGTCCATTTTATAACATCCTAAAAGTTAACTTATAGGTAAACCACCACTTTAAAAAAATGCCATAGGTCATCTGCAAAATGGGAGACCTGCATCCATTTATGATTAAAGCCCTGACGGAATTCAGCAGCCCTGTATTTGTTAGTGGCGGAAAGGAGGAGGCACGTATTGCTCTTGCAATTGGTCTGGGGGCAAAACAAATGACCAGCATCCCGCTTGTTGTTGAACTGCAATTGCCCTGATAGATGGAAAACTCTGCTTTATATGAGAGCAAACAAAAATGACATTACCCCAGGACCCACCATTAGTAAGGAACTCCCTTACCTGTAATCCTACCAGCTGGACTTACAATCATCTGCTTTCTTCAGCAAGGACCACTGGCGTAACTACCGAGGAAGCAGACCCCGCACCTGCGGGGGGGCCCGTGAGGAGAGGGGGCCCGGAAAGGATTTTACTGAAGCCACGCCCTCGCCGCCGGCTTTGCCTCCCTGCTGCCGGTGCCTCTCCTGCTACTGGTGGAGAGGCGCCTCTCCTGCTACTGGTGAAGGGCCAGGGTCGGACTGGCCTGCCGGGGTCCCGGGAAAATACTCGATGGGCCCCTGACCGCGTGGTTCTGGTGCCACATACGGTGGGCCTTACTAAAATTAAATCACAAATTTTACTGGTAAGTACTTGGCAGTGGGCCCACCGCTGCCCGCTTCAATCACTTCCGCCCTGAGCTATCTGCCTGCTGAGGACCCTGCTCTGCTAGGGTCTGTCCGCACTGTGCCTGGCTGCAGCCTGCATGTAAATTCTACGTTTCAGGCAGGAGGCAGCCAAGCACTCAACCAGGGTCCCTCCCACATTCCACATGACCCGTCCTATTCCCCGCTCCACACTCAGCACAGCCTTCGTATCTAAGCAGCACATACCCTCTATTAGAAGGAGTCACTCCGATCGCCATCTGCAGCACAGTCAGGTATTTCATTTTGCCTCCCCCCTTGTTTCTCCCGTCTGATGCCCCCCCTTAAACCACTGCTTGCGACCATGAAATTGGCATTCCCAAGCATCTGCTGTGTTGCCCTGTGACCCCCTGTCCCCTCCCTCCTTCTTCCCGACTGGACCTCTCTGCCCTCTGCAGAGTGTCTGGTCAGCAGATCTCCATATTTTAGCAGCAGTTAGAGATAACATTGACAGCTAGTGGTGGCAGCTCAATCCTTCTTCCCTCTCCTCTTGTCTATACAGTATGTCTAAACTACATTATTTACACTGCAGATAATTCTGTCTACCATGTAAAATTTAATTCCTAACCCAGCAATTTTGCCTGGTCATGTGCTTTCAGACAGAGCAAGTGCTGCACCTGAAACTGCTATTTTAATTTAATATTGTTACAGGCATTTCAGTTTTTTATTTTCAATAAAAATGTTAATTTTGATATTTGTGGACACTATCTTGTACCGGGGGTGGGCCCTTGAGATGAGGTTTCCTGGTGGGCTCCAGGCACCCCAGTCCAACGCTGTGAAAGGCCGTGCGTTCCACAGCAGAACGCACGGCCATCTTGGATTTTTTTTTTTACGAACCTAGGGAGCAGGGCAGGAGAGAATCAGCATAGAGCCTGGCTCTGGTCCAAGCAAAGCAAATGGACTTTAAGAGTCAAATTCCCTTCCTTCCTATATTTTTATATTTCTGTCCTATTAATAACAGTAGCATCAAGGGTAAGGTAATACTTTCAATCTATTCACTGATCTTACTGCCATCTCGGGATTTAATGGAGTGCTCATTGGCCATTTTCAGTGATCTTACTGGCATGTGTGGCTTTAATGAATTGCTTATGGGACATTTTCTAGTTTATTGGCATGCGTGAAATTAATGAAGTCCTCATTGGTCATTTTTAAGTGATCTTATTGGCATGTCTGGGATTAATGGAGCGCTTATTGGCCATATCTACAGTGAATATACTTGCACAGCCATATCTGTCTACTCCATTTTCAAAGGAGTTACCTGATTTTGCCCTCCCCCAGTCTAATAGGAATTCCCCCAGTTTTCTGCAGGCAAAATGATATGTACACATGCGCAAATACACTCTACTACTTTGAAATTGACAGCTCTGCACAGCTGGTGTTAAAATGCTGGACCAGTTGCACCCAATCAGGTCCCACGCCCAAATTTTTCATCAGGGGCCCAGGAAAGTGCCTCTGCAGGGGGGCCCCACAAAGTCTAGTTACGCCACTGGCAAGGACACCTAGACCTCAATCATTTTTATTGACTAGCTGGTGTTTACCACATAAATATGACAGTTATTCTATTGATACATAGGCACCAAACTCTACGGATCCCCCTGAGCAGAGTCCAGCCTGTTTAGTAGATATCAGCTGCCGCAGACAAAGTGGGAGTAGAGTCCCAAGGAGTGGGGGAGACAAACAACATGAAAATTCTCAGCAGCAGAGACGTCAGATAACTCCTTGTCATCGGGAGATAAAGGTCTGGAACTGGCAATTTTAAGACCATCTATGTCTACATGAATTGCTATTTAGCCTTGTAAACGTGTGTCCTGTGGCACCTCTTGCTGAATTATCTGCATCACCCGCAGGTGGGCATTATTCTTTAGGGCTCAATAAAATAACCAGATGCAGTGACCCCAGATTCAGCACTGAGCTACTCTTAGGGGGGTTATTTACTAAACTCTGAATGCAAAAATCACGAAAAATTTGTGATTTTTTTTAAAATAAAATCAGATTTTTAAAAAATCACGAGTTGTTTGGAATTTATTAAACCCAGAGGATGGAAAAGTCAGAATCAGAAAATCCAGCATCTCAGACCTGTCAAGGTTGCATATAAGTCAATGGGAGAAGTCCCAATGGTTTTTTGATGTGCGCTGGGTTTCGTGCAATACCCCAACATTTTCGGAGTTTTCTGGCAAAAATCTGAGTTTTCGGGTGAAAATGCCAAACAAACTGTGAAAATCTGATGAAAAATCTGTAAAATATGATTTTTGCGAAAATGTAATAAATAAGCGTAAAAAAACCCGAGCGGATTTTATCTGAGTTTGTAGCAGAAAATATTGAGATAAATTCGGACTTTGATAAATAACCCCCTTAATGTACACTTCAGCACTACAGGGCAAATCTGCAGCTAGAACATATTAAATATAATGTGCACTCAGCCCAGTCTCAGTGCTGCACCCCATCAGCAAATAACCCTTTCGGATTCCTTGTCCCTTCTCATATTTACCACATTCTTTAACCATCACTTAAAAAAATAAGACCTAGAGGCGCAATTTACAATTCGCCTTCTTTACAATTTGCCTTCGGGGAGTGTGTAAAGTGGGGTCAGTTGGTCATTCACTGATATCTATCAGTGACTCCTCTCACCTTGTCAGGTACAGAGAGGGAGGACTTACACCCAGTTGATGTTTAGCTCCAAGAATAAACCTTGTTATTTATGTTTTTTTAATTTACTTTATAAAAAAAAGTCCAAGTTAAATCATTAGCCTAAAAATAAAAAAACAGAGCAGGAACTGAAACGGAACGCTCAACAGATGGTTTTCTCTTGTAGTCCTGAAATCTATATGCACATAATGTAGATCCGGCATATGGCTCTCAAGTCATTACAGAATATATTTTTGTGTCTGGGGCAGCTAATTAAAGATATTTTGTAAACAGATTCCTTCATACTATACCTGGGCCAATTTCATGTATAATACCCAAGAACATAAGGTAATATAAATGCACCGGCACCTTCATGAATAATACTTTCATCCTGTTTGCTGTATGAAACTCCAGTGGTGTAAACTATAGACAAAAAAGACCCTGCATGGGGGGCCAAGACCATAGGGTCTTCTTCCTCTATAGCCGTAGAGTAGAGGATCCCCCTCCCTGGTCGCTCTCTTACCTGAAAGCAAGTGAGTGGGCAGGTGGTAGAGTGGCCTGGTAGTGCCCTGTGTTACTGAACTTACTGGACCCCACGGCAAAATCATTTTGGGGTCCCCTATAAATTCAAATAAACAAACCAATATATCTCAGCCCAATTCTATTTCGAAAAGGTGGCAAAACGCTACTTTTAATTCCTTCTGGTGCTCTAGTCTCAAAATTAGAATCTTTCTAAATATTCATGACATAGCAATAACTACTCCAAAATAGTGTATATCGCTCACACCTAGGGGCAAATTTACTAAGGGTCGAATATCAAGTGTTAATTAACCCTCGATATTCGACCATCGAAGTAAAATCGAATATCGAAGTCGAAGGATTTACCGCAAATACTTTGATTGAACGATCGAAGGAAAAATCGTTTGGTCAAACTATTAAATCCTTCGATTCGAACGTTTCAAAGGATTTTAATCCATCGATCAAAGGATTTTCCTTCGATCAAAAAAAGCTTAGAAAGCTTATGGGGAAGGTCCCCATAGGCTAACATTGATGCTCGGTAGGTTTAAAGAGCCGAAGTAGGTAGTCGAAGTTTTTTTTAAAGAGACAGTACTTGTACTATCAAATGGTCGAACGATTTTTAGTTCGAATCGTTCGATTCAAAGTCGAAGTCGTAGTCGAAGGTCGAAGTAGCCTATTCGATGGTCGAAGTACCCAAAAAAGACCTTCGAAGTTTTTTTACTTCGAATCCTTCACTCGAGCTTAGTAAATGTGCCCCCTTATCCACAATGACCCTGGTGTATAAAACTCCAAGTCCCACGCTTCTGGGTTCGCTGACGCTTTAAATAAGCATGATTGTAGTAAGAGGGAACGAACTAACCGAATAGAATAGAATCGCCCCAAACCCATAGCTGGAGGTCAGATACACTTGAAGACAAAACCGGCAAGTACTCAGTGTTCCACTCGTAAGTTAAAACAATTAACTTTATTTCAGCAGGTTAAAAACATCAAATATCCTGACTATGTATCTTTGATACGAAACGCATCGGGACTTTGATGTTTTTAACTTTCTGAAATAAAATTCATCATATCTTGGCACTATATAAAGGATAACAATAACAACATTCTTCTGCTCTGTAGGAACTAATTCTATATTGATGCCTAGGGGCAGAACCAATAAATTGCATATTGCACAGCGGAGGTAGAGAGGCTCACACCTGGCAGCACATGAAGCAAGAGGAGGGGCTGTGTGTTCCTTTGTTGTTTGAGATGGGGGTGTCTGCGTGTCTCTGTGGTGGGGAAGGTGCTGTTATGCCATGTCTGGAATGTGGAAATTTGCTGAGAAATGACAGTGTACACACAGCAGGTCCTAACCTGTTCCCCGTGCACCCACCGCATCACACTGTCATCCCAATAAAATGCAGTGGCCAAAAAAACACAAAACGACTCTTGTGCAACACAACATCCAAGGCAACATTGTGCATTCAGCGCACGCCGAGGCCTCACAGCGGGGAACCTGCTCTTTATTCTGGCACACAAGGAGGAGGCCATTACATTTGTGTTCTCTGGGCAGATTTACAGATTGTTGCGGTGTGAAAGAAACACATTTACGGTGACACATTTATCCATATGTTCGAAAGCACAAAAACATCAGGGGAAGATCAAGTGTCTTTCTAGGATGGAGTGAAAGAATGGAAAGATGAGATCTATATATATACATAATATATGAACAGTTACCCCATCCCCTTACATTGCATTGGTACCATTAGGGCACAGTGAGCTAATGAAATGAAACAAGTTGGTTTCCGTAAATGTGCATTTACGTCTTGTTATATCCCGTTGTGTTTTACTAGATCAGGGGTGCCCAAAAGGTAGATCGGGATCTACCAATAGACCTTTAGCTGGTGATCAGTAGATCTCAAGACAAAAATCTTGTCTATATAACCCTCCTGTTTCATGCTTTTCATTCAGATATTTATTATGTTACAGTCACATAAGAAATAGTTGTTTGTTAAATATAGCAATATAAATTCTCTCATATTTAAGACATATTTTCTATGGAACAGAATTCTGACAATGCTTTTATGGATGTAGACCATAATGGGACAATATCACTAAAAGTAGACCTCGCATTAGTAAAGTATGGGCACTCCTGTACTAGATAAATACCGAATGGAGCTGGTCTGGAAACTTAGTGGAGGGTATAGTTGGGCCCGTCATATACATTTTGTCAATTCTTCTGCAGCTAAGGCGTGAGTGCATGGGCGAGGGGAGAGGGTAGGTGCAATCTGGTTGGCCAGCAGGGCAAGAAGTGTCCCTGGTCTCTCTAATCCAGCCAATAACAGTGGTAGTAAATACACCCATATCTGTCACTGCTTCCCTCAGAGAATTATGGGAAATGTGAAGCATAAAGCACACGGACAGTCAACAGTTGGACCGACACTCAGAAGCAATGAGGCGGGTAAGGAGATTACTGGCACTGCTATACCGGGTGAAATATACCAATCAATGTGCCATCGGCTTTACCACAAACCATCAAACAGCAGAACCACAGAAAATTATAAGATATAAGTGTGTACATATTAAAAGGAAAGTTCACCTTCACAAAACATATTATATTCAGGTATAGGTAGTACACCACAAACATGACTTTTTTCCAATTGCTATAGATTCTAAAACATTTCTAAAATCCACATTTAAAAAATAAAATTATTTTCACCCCCTCTCAGAGCTCAGTAAGCCTGGGCATGGACATACTAAACTGTTATTAAACCATTCCCATGTGTTTTGTTTGTTGCCGTCTCAGCATCGTAATTGGGAAGAGCAGAAGCAGTTCAGTGTGTACAGCCCATAGCAATGGAAAATGATGGGATGTGATGTGAAAAGGCAAATATATTGTTATAAAGACTGATGCATTCTGCAAGGTCACCGTATCCGGAAAACACTAAAAAAATAAGTCCATCCAATAGAAATCAATGCAAATTGCAGGGGCCCTTGCTCCGGAGAGCTTCCTAATGGCCGGGGAACAGAAGGGGCGAGTATTTAAAGGAGAGAGAACAGCTATAAAATGAGGTGGTGCTTAATGATGGGCAGGTTGGGGTAAGTGACAAAATTGCTACTAATGGATTAATAATAAAACCTCAGAGGTGAGGGCACAGACTGGTAACCGAGGAGCAAATGATGCCTTTATAGGACAGTCTGAGCAGTCTGTATAAACAAAACGCCTTCCCTTGGAATCATTAGAGACCAATCACTTTACCTGTTTTATGCCTGAATGTAAATAAAGGCCAGGAATGAAATGTAACATAGGGGTATAGAGGAACATAGGAGCTTGATTAGAGCATTACTAATCTGCCTTAGCATTTAAACAGGCTTGCCCATGTGACAGTTTGGTACCTATGGCTTGATTCATCATGACGGTGCAATTCTGTAGTGCTGCATTTGCCAGGGAATCCCTGCCCTTATTACATACACTTTATATACATACACCTTTCCTAATTAGATTGTAAGTTCTTATGCCCAGTCCTCAGACTGTATGAGTGTGCAACACTGTATCCACCTGTAAGACTGCTGCTAATATACATTTAACACATCCCAACATCGCTCCAGTCTGGCATTTCCGAAAAAGCCACAGGTTTAAACTCAACCTCCCTTCCAGGGGCGTAACCATAGAGGAAGCAGACCCTGCGGCTGCAGAGGGGCCCAGGAGGTATAGGGGCCCCCGAGATGCACAAATAAAGATCAATTTCAACATGTATTGGTAAAACAGGACAACCTCTGAATATGTTGGGGGCCCTAAAATTAATTTTCTGTGGGGCCCAGTGTTACGCCATAGCGCCCTTCATTCACTCCAGACCAAAACAAAAGTGACCGTACAACAATTTTGATCTCATAGCATTTCTTCCATGTCTGTGCCCAATACAGGCATGCCAATTCTTCCACTCCCTACACGCCCACAGTCTGCGCCCTGCTGGCACTGGGTATCTGTGCAGGAATTTAAGTGTCCGAGACTGACAGCTGTACGGGAATTCTGGGGTCGCTAGAATGTGCGTGGGGAGAAGGGGGTGTGCCACCATGTTACATGCACTTGTGATGCCAGCACGTCCAGGGCTGTTAGTAGGGTGGCAGTGCCCAGAGGGAGCTACTATATGCGGGTGCTCCATTATTTCTGTTCCAGCCTGCAGTTTTCCAGCTGGTGTTGAACTATAACTCTCTATACGTGCTGGAAGTTGTAGACAGACAACGACTATCAATCAGTTGGTCATATAAGAGACTGAGATAGCATGTGCCAGGCATGAAGAGGCTGCCCCTGGGCAATCCATGTGATACATTTATTAGTGGTGCCAATGTGCTACCATCTGACTAACACCTATAGCATATACAGCTCCTGGTTGTGCCAGTGCAAGAGCCTGGTATAGTACAGCACTGTGTGTCCAGCATTTGTATGTGCCAATACCTGTAGTGCCAGCAGAATACCCCCCATGCCCAACTAGTGTAAGTGCCCACTCCTCTCACCTGGCAGCAGAGTTACTATGAGCCACAGCAGATCCATTTGGGCAGAGGAGGGTGGCACAGGCTCTGAACTTCTCTATATCACGGTGACTCCCAGCAGGTGTCTCTGCTCTGCGATTGCTTTGTCCCGTGTCCTCTCGCCTGTAGCCCGGGGAGGGGTCTCTCTAGGTCTGTGCATCGGCTCTGGATAGGGAGAATAAAGGCAGAGAGCGAGGAAAAGCTTCCAGGGAGAGAAGGACACGCCCCCTATTCACTGCTAGACACGCCCAGGGCAGGCTGATTGGCATATGCTTGGCACCGACCCCCCAAACCCACGGCCGCTCTCTCCTCCCTCCCGGGGGATAACCCAGGGATTCCTGCAGCAGAATCATCATTGCTGGGCTGTCTGTGTGTACAACAAGCAATTACTGGCTCATGCGCTTATTAGCGACACATTGCGCTGAAATTGCCCTGATTGGAAATACTTTGCTCTCATTATAGTGCAGTGACATTGTACTAACTGGAAATACATTGCTTTAGGATTGCACTGGCTGCAAAAACATTTGCTTCGAAACTGCAGTGATTAGAAAACAAATTGCTCTGACGTTGCACAGATTGGGAATAGATTGCACTGAGATTGTACTGATTGGAAATGCTTTACTGTAAAAGTTATACTAACTGGAAATATATTGCTCTGAAATTGTACTGATAGGCAATACTCTAGTCTGAAATTGCACTTGTTTATTTTCTCTCCCTGCTGCATCTTGCTTTATTATTAAACCCAGCCTTTCTCAATGAGCAGCCATGTGCCCCTTCTAGAACCTTGCCCAATTGCAATATTAGCATGAAAACTGAAAAAAGGTTTACTCTTTTCTGCTGTTCACATTTTTGTACTCTAAAAGGCATATTTAAGGAAAAACATTTTATGGAAAATACATCCAAATCTGAGTAGATCATTCTCCCAATCTTGATATTTTTCACCATGAAAAATTAAAAAAATAGCAGGTATAGTAGGGAGAGATGGTGCCTATAGTAACAGTGGGATACTAGTCTCTGGGAAGGGAGTGTGACTGTGGGATATCAGGTATAGTAGGGAGAGATGGTGCCTATAGTAACAGTGGGGAAATAGTCTCTGGGAAGGGAGTGTGACTGTGGGATAGCAGATATAGTAGGGAGAGATGGTGCCTATAGTAACAGTGGGATAATAGTCTCTGGGAAGGGAGTGTGACTGTGGGATAGCAGGTATATTAGGGAGATATGGTGTCTATAGTAACAGTGGATAACAGTCTCTGGGAAGGGAGTGTGACTGTGGGATATCAGGTATAGCAGGGAGAGATGGGGCCTAAAGTAATAGTGGGATAATAGTCTCTGGGAAGGGAGTGTGACTGTGGGATAGCAGGTATAGTAGGGAGAGATGGTGCCTATAGTAACAGTGGGATAATAGTCTCTGGGAGGGAGTGTGACTGTGGGATAGCAGGTATAGTAGAGAGAGATGGTGCCTATAGTAACAATGGGATAATAGTCTCTGGGAGGGAGTGTGACTGTGGGATAACAGGTATAGTAGGGAGAGATGGTGCCTATAGTAACAGTGGGATAATAGTCTCTGGGAAGGGACTGTGACTGTGGGATAGAAGGTATAGTAAGGAGAGATTGTGCCTATAGTAAAAGTGGGGATAAGAGCCTCTGGGAAGGGATTGTGGCTGTGATATAGCAGGTATAGTAGGGAGAGATGGTGCCTATAGTAACAGTGGGATAATAGTCTCTGGGAAGGGAGTGTGACTGTGGGATAGCAGGTATAGTAGGGAGAGATGGTGCCTATAGTAACAGTGGATAATAGTCTCTGGGAAGGGAGTGTGACTGTGGGATAGCAGGTATAGTAGGGAGAGATGGTGCCTATAGTAACAGTGGGATAATAGTCTCTGGGAAGGGAGTGTGACTGTGGGATAACAGGTATAGTAGGGAGAGATGGTGCCTATAGTAACAGTGGGATAATAGTCTCTGGGAAGGGACTGTGACTGTGGGATAGAAGGTATAGTAAGGAGAGATTGTGCCTATAGTAAAAGTGGGGATAAGAGCCTCTGGGAAGGGATTGTGGCTGTGATATAGCAGGTATAGTAGGGAGAGATGGTGCCTATAGCACAGTGGGGATATTAGTCTCTGGGAAAGGATTGAGTGACTGTGGGATTGCAGATAAGGTGGCACAGAACAGCTTTAAATTAGTGTTGGTCAACCTGTACCACTTAAACTGCTCTCTATCAGTATGTTTGGTGACAGTCCAACAACTGGCCCTAGGTTTGCCAGTCCCACGTAAGGAATACTGTCATTCCCATATTTTCATTGAAAGCAAGTTATGGCTATAACTAGGATTGGGCAAAATATACCCAACTCCATATTTATCTTAACACATTTATATTATTATCATAAGCTTTCTTTTTCCCAGCTACTCTACAAATGAACAAGATTCCCAAACAGATACCGCCCCCTCCTGCTGACAGATGTACCTATGCTTATACAATACCAGGTATGTGCAGACATTCCTCCATGGAGCTGAAGTACATGGAAATCAGATAGAAATCTCTGGGATGGGGACAAAGGTTCTGTTGTCTTTCTGAATCCTTAGAGTTTATTTTGAAATTATATATATATATATATTCACTTCCTGTGCTCCTTCTTGTTAGTACTTAAAGGAAACATAACACCAAAAAATTAAAGTGTTTTAAAGGAAAGACAATATAAGGTACTGGTGCCCTGCACTGGTACAACTGGTGTGTTTGCTTCAGAAAATCAACTATAGTTTATATAAAGAAGCTGCTGTGTAGCCATAGGGACAGCCATTCAAGCACAGGACACATAGTAGATAACATCGTATGCTGCAGAGATTATCTGGTATCTGCTGTGTATCCTGTGCCTTTTTTTCATTTTTCAGCTTTAAATGGCTGCCCCCATTGCTACACAGCAGCTTGTTTATATAAACAATAGTTGTGTTTCTGAAGCAAACACAGCAGTTTTACCAGTACAGGTCAGCAGTTCATTATATTTTCATTACATTAAAACGCTTTAATTTTTTGCTGTTGCTGTTCCTTTAAGATGGCCATACACAGGCAGATTCAAGCTTCTGATTCGAGTCCTTTAGACCGCGTTGTCAGCTTATTTGCCTGTGTACGGTTCCAGATTCGGGCTGCCACATTAGGGGCCCACTCACCCACCTGCCCCAGCAACAACCCCCTCTGCCCCCCCCGTGTATGTTTTATTACTCGCTATAGGGGATTGGTGGCCTTAGGGAGTGTGTCTAGGCTGGCTGGGGCCCAGGCTGGCTGGCCCACCAGATTTTTCCCCGTTGTCCCGCTGGCCCAGTCGACACTGTGCAGGGCTACCCGAAAATCAGCCAGATGTCAATTGGGCAGGATTGATTTTCACATTGATCTTATAATGTATGGCTACCATTACTCTCCAAATGGCAAGCTCTTTGGGTCAGGTACTGACATACTCATGTTTGTATCTTTGCAATCCTGACACTTGTGTTGTTATGTATACCCATTCATGCACTTATGTTAACAACTCTCACTTTCTAGACACCCTAGACTGTAAGCTCTTGGGAGCAAGCCTGTCCCTTGGTGCTTTATAAGGATAATAATAACAGCCTCTCTCTGTATTTCACTGTTTTGTGTTGCCTTATAGTTCATTCTTCGACGATGACGCATAAAGAGAGGAAACTGTAATTGTGCAGGTCACAAAGGGGGTAAATGTATTATTAGGATCTTGTTCAGTGTCTACCCTGTGGCCGCCATATTGATAGGATGAGACAAGTAATAGCGTAATATCACACGGCATTGTTGTGCAACTGTATCATTGTGTTGGGCTGAGTATTCAATATAGCAATATGTTCATGGCTCACTTGCACTGATCTAAGGGATCCTCCACCCAACTATTTTTTCGTATAACATGGTTATGAATGAATAGTGGAAAGTTGCTTAGAATGACATATTCTTTCATTATGCAACAAACTGTTTTTTGGGTGGAGTTCCCCCTTAAGATCATCAGCAAAACTTCACTACTGGGCAAACAAAATGAGTACAAGAGGTGCAGGCCCGGATTTGTGGAAAGGCCACCTAGACCCGGGCCTAGGGGGGCGGCACGCTGCCCAACCACCCACATTGGTTCAAAAACACAGGGGATGCGCTGGAGATACAATCATTTTTTAAATTTCCTGTGTGCCAATCTCCATTGCTCCGGTCCCCTTGTATAAATCCAGCCCTGAAGAGGTGGTATCTCATACAGACATTCAGACATATCCAGCAGAGGGGCACACCTTTCTTTGGCAGCCTGGAAACTATATCCTACTGACTGTCACATCTCCCACTGACTGGCATCTGCTGTTACACACATGGCACTAAGTAAGGTAACTGTGATGCTGGGGCCAGAATTTCTGTGGCAAACAGTTGCAGATCTTATATAGATGTCTGTTGCCACCTAGTGGTGAATTGGCTCTAAAGCTGCAATGCTTTATACAAATATGTGCATACGACTACAGGTTTGGGAGTGGACCTGTAAGGGACCTGGGGTTTTCTGGGTTAAGGGATCTTTCAGTAATTTGGAACTTGATACCTTAAGTCTACTATAAAATTATGTAAACATTAAACAAACCCAATAGGCTGTTTTTTGCTTCCAATAAGCATGAATTATGTCTTAGTTGGGATCAAGTACAAGGTACTGTTTTATTATTACAGAAAAAAGGGAAATCATTTTTAAAAATTTGGATAAAATGGAGACTATGGGAGGCAGCCTTTCCATAATTCAGAGCTTTCTGGATAACGGGTTTCCAGATAACTGATCCCATACCTTAGATATTCTGTGCTTTTCTTATGAAAGGGATAATTTCATAACCTAATTTTTATAAATTGTTCATTTATTGTATTTGTTTAAGGTGTAGCATAAAACAGAAAAGACGGCTCAAGCTCCCCACAGTACCTCACTCCAGGTGCTCAGTCCTCAGTGTCCCCACTGTGTAAATGTAATAAACTTGAAGAATTGGACGGCACTTGTGGAAGGGCTTTATTAAAGCAGTAAGCTGATAATACCTAACGCGTTTCGGGATAGACTCCCTTAATCATAGGCATCGTTCCTATGATTAAGGGAGTCTATCCCGAAACGCGTTAGGTATTATCAGCTTACTGCTTTAATAAAGCCCTTCCAGAAGTGCCGTCCAATTCTTCAAGTTTATTGTATTTGTTTAAAATGTATTCAGCAATGTATCCTTTATTATTTTATCCAACTTTTACTGAAGCTGTATTATTTTTGTGCCACAGTAGGGGTTCGAGCGTCAGTGTATATACTTGCAAACCCCAATTTCATGTTCCCTTTGATTTTATGTTTTACGATTTTGCCTTGTCTTGTGATACTCTTGTGCTAAACCCGACTGAGAGATTATCTAGAGATCCTGCTGCAAAATCAGGCAGGACTGTTTGCTGTTACGCCTGAAAGAAAATATGGAATATCACCAATAAATATAAATTTTCCCTCATGTAAACCCAAAAAGTTGTGTTGGATGCTGGGAGAGAGTTGTAGGGTTACTGATTAAAGCATTCAAACAGCATTCCGTGCACTATTCTGCAGCCCTTTCCCAAATTTCCCATTGTTGATGAAAATTTGCACGAATAAAGGGGAGGAGACAGAGGTGATGAACGGCAGTGGGCCTAGGTGCTCCCTCTATGTAAATCCGGCCCTGGGTGTAAAGGTCAGTGTTCTCTGCACTTTGAGCAACACTTCAGATGCAGTTAATAGATGCTAAGGAGGTGCTGATGCTATGCAGTGCTGGTTTTATATCTGGCGCTGCCCTAGTTACGACCAGGGTCGGACTTGGCTGGTGGGACACTGGGTAGTTATGGGTGAATAAATTTGCCTGGTGCAAATTTGCAGCGAATTTCTTTGTTTTTTACCGCCAGCGGATAAATTTGCAAAGCTCCAAAAAATTTGTCGCGCGTCAACACTATTCGGACACCCATTGACTTTAACCCCTGCGTCAAAATTGACCCAAGCCACTTTTCGGATTCACATCCAAAATTGACGCAGGGGTCAATTTTAGACTTTCTGCAAATCTTCATTTTTCGGCGAAGCGAAACGGAAGAAATTCGCCCATCACTAACACTGGGAAAAAACCTGGTGGGTCCTGGAAGTTTGGAACCTGGTGGGCCCCCAATGCTGCAGCCCGACCCTAGTTACAGCCCCCCCGTCTCCCTACTTATCGATTCAGTTTAGGGGTGGGCGTATGATGTCAGTGGATGAAACAGCCTGGGTATAAACTGGACTGTCTGGATCAAAACAGGTGACAAACATAATAGCAAAGTAGTAAAGTAGGGTTCTCTTGCACCTATATTGTAGGGGTATTGTATCTCAGTGGTTGGGCATAACAATAGACAACAGACCCTACAACTATCGGGGAGTCCTGGAATACAGAGAGAACAGTGAGACCCTTTACTGATGTGTCTTTCAGACATATGGTATGTCTGCAAACAGGTTATGTTCCCAGGTTTTAGGGGCCCTTAGACGATTTTACTTCAAGGCCCAATATGTAAGTAATCTGCCACTGACTTGATTTTAATCGCTAAAGTGCCATGCACATAAGCATAATGGGGCATCTTAATCAATAGTGTCGTTATCGGTATGAATTACTCCAATAAGGATTAATTATATCTCAGTTGGAATCAATTACAAGGTTTTGTTTTATTATTACAGAGAAAAATGAAATTATTTTTTAAAATTCGAAATATTTGATTAAAATGGAGTCTATGGGAGCTGGTCTTCTCATAATTCAGAGCTTTCTGGATAATAGGTTTGCGGATAATGGATCCTATAACTGTAGAACAATTGGTCTGGGAGGCACAGGGAGGTGAGGGTTTTTTAGTCCTCCAAAACACAGCTCTAGATGTAAGCCCTTAATACAGTATTTCATTGAGATGTCTTGTTCTTATTTACACAAGGACAAGGTCGGTTATCATTTAAAGCTATTAAAGCATACGACAATGATCCATATGAGATACAAATTCAATTTTTCATTTAATGTTCAAAGAAATAAACCCATAGCGCAGAAAGATTATACAGTATGTTTTCCCCTGATGACTGCCTATGTAAGTGCAGTAAGTGGCGTCACACTTCTGTCCTGGGCTGCAATATTCTCTCATCCCCTCCTTTGTGCAGAATGGAGTAGTCACACATTTAGCCAATGGGAGTCTCTGCCAAGAGCGATGTTATCATTCTGTGCTATGGGAAATGATTCAAAGCTCTGTTTCCCGGAGAGTAATGATAGTGCCTGAATTGGGTGCATGATGCCTGCCCAGCACTTACCCACCGATGAGTAGCACAGCATCCGTAGTAGGAGGAAAATATAACTAATTTATAGGAAATTGCTGCCATCACTTAAAGGAGAAGGAAAACTACGGAGGCATTTATTGCCAATAGATTAGCTGCATTAGTGCAAGCTAGAATGTTATATTTATTCAGTAGAATGTTTTACCATACCTGAGTAAAAAGCTCTAGAAGCTTTCTGTTCGTTTAGGATAGCAGCTGCAGTATTAGCTTGGTGTAACATCAGTTCCTGTCCGAGTCTCTCCCTGCTCACTTATAGCGCTGGGCTCAGATTACAGCAGGGAGGGGAGGAGGGGGAGAGAAAAGTAAACTGAGCATGCTCAAGCCCAAGCCCTGGAGGTTTAAGCTGAAAACAGGAAGTCTGATACAGAAGTCCATGTGTACACAATAGAAGGAAAGAAATGCTGTGTTTCTTTTGACAGAGGACTCAGAGCATCATTACTTTGAGGGTTTACTGGTGTATTTATATAGACCTTTCTGATAAAGCTTACTCAATTTTAACCTTTCCTTCTCCTTTAATAGCACTTGTAAGGCAAAAACAGAAGTCGTGTTTAATAAAGTACAACCATTTTGGGGAAATTATAAACATTTAGAGGCAGTGAAACTAGAGCTCACCTCAATTTGTTGCTGCTCTCTATTCACTCTTATGTGATTTTTAAGGGTGAACTCTCGATGTCACCCTTTGACACTCTTCTGCTTGTACAGGGAATATAATTAAACAGTCAAGTCTCTTTCCATTCTCTTATGAGCAGCAGATCAGTAGGATTCTAGCTATATTTATAGCAGAGCATTCTGTCACAGTGGTCTGGGCTGGTATGAGGGCTGACAAAATCCAGTACAACAGGGAGCCACTAGGGTTAAGCAGAGCAAATTCCAGGTAAACATAGCAGCACCCAGGAACTATAGTTGCTACATGACCCAGCCTGTAAATAACCAACTAGGGCCATCACCATCCCCATACACTCCTCCATTCCCTTTCTCTTTCTGCTGCTGATCTTATATTCTAACCCCAGATTTGCCTCTGCCTTACCTCCCCCCCCCCCCCCCGCCAGACTGGGAAGAAAATGTAATTTGCTGGGATAAAGCGCCTCTAATCTCCTATACATCAGTGTTTCTCCTTTGCACAAATTATGAGTGATATCTCACCTTGGGATCACATGCACAGATTGCCTACTGCCCTGTAGCCTTTCTCTGCCCCAAACCTATCTGTCCAGGTCCAGCAATCAAGTCATCATTTGTAAGACAAACTGAAATGTCCACTCCACTCACTGGCTCTACTGCCTGTATGTATTCCCCAGTCATAGGGGGGCTAGATCTGCTGAGACCTGGCTTCCCAATTCCCTACATAACACATTTGTATACACACACAGTTAACATATATTGGTTACACTGTAATCTGAACCTTATATATTAAAGATAGGATGAAATACAAAGCAAAACTAGTTTCCCCTAAAGTATTTGTGCCTGGGCCCCGCAAAGCCAATAAGCAGAGCTGAGCCGAAGGGGTTAAGGCATGGGTAGATGGGGAAGCAGATTGTTAGTGGAGGAAGGCGCAGCATTGTGAGCTAAAATGAGATAGGAGACGAACATGTTGTGATTAGCCCCCCCAACAGGTCATTTTTTAATCACATACTTAAAGGGATCCTGTCATCGGAAAACATGTCTTTTTCAAAACACATCAGTTAATAGTGCTACTCCAGCAGAATTCTGCAATGAAATCCATTTCTCAAAAGAGCAAACAGATTTTTTTAAATTCAATTTTGAAATCTGACATGGAGCTAGACATTTTGTCAATTTCCCAGCTGCCCCCAGTCATGTGACTTGTGCCTACACTTTAGGAGAGAAATGCTTTCTGGCAGGCTGCTGTTTTTCCTTCTCAATGTAACTAATGTATCTCAGTGGGAAATGGGTTTTTACTATTGAGTGTTGTTCTTAGATCTACCAGGCAGCTGTTATCTTGTGTTAGGGAGCTGCTATCTTGTCATTGTTCTTTTGTTTGGCTGCTGGGAGGGGGGGGGGTGATATCACTCCAACTTGCAGTACAGCAGTAAAGAGTGATTGAAGTTTATGAGAGCACAAGTCACATGACTTGGGGCAGCTGGGAAATTGACAATGTCTAGCCCCATGTCAGATTTCAAAACTGAGTATAAAAAAATCTGTTTGCTCTTTTGAGAAATGGATTATGCTCAGTGTTGTTTTGCATACAGTTTATTTTTGATACCTTTCTAACTCTAAAAGTAAGCTGTCATCTGAATAAGTTTTCACATTGCCAGAAAACAATGAGAAATATTGTGTTTGTATAGAGTAGTTTTGGGGAAAATTTTAATTTCCTTTATGTAAAATATAGAGAATTTAAAATATCCAGAATGCTTGGGACCTGCTATTTTCCAGTTACCTGATCTTTCTGTAATTTAGATCATCATATATCAAGGGGCACATTTACTTAATTAACCCTCGATATTCGACTGTCAAAGTTAAATCCTTTGACTTCGAATATCGAAGTTGAAGGATTTACCGCAATCCGTTCTAACGATCCGAAGGATTTTAATCCATCGATCGAACGAAATTCCTACGATCAAAAAAAGCTTAGAAAGCCTATGGGGACCTTTCCCATAGGCTAACATTGAGGTTTGGTAGGTTTTACTTGGGGGTCGAAGTTTTTTTTAAAAAGACAGTACTTCGACTATCGAATGGTCGAATAGTGGAACGATTTTAAGTTCGAATCGTTTGAATCGAAGGTCAAAGTAGCCAATTCGATGGTCGAAGTAGGCCAAAAAAACGTTCGAAATTCGAAGTATTCCTTCACTCGAGCTAAGTAAATGTGCCCCCAAGTCTACTAGAAAATGTTACTGGCTCTTTAAATTTGGGGGGCCCCACCAAAGTTGCTCCAATTGGGCCCCGCAGTTGGTAAGACCAGCCCTGCCCCCCTGGGACTGTCCACACAAATCACTCTGCACGCTTAATTTTACCCACAGCCAGCGCTTCCCAACTGCCTCCCCCAATCTCCGGGCTGACTCTGATTGACGTCACGGACGCCGCCGCGATGTGACGTCGCCGCCGTGATGTGACGTCGCCGACGCAACGTCGCCGACGCAACGTCGCCGACGCAACGTCACGTCGCCACTCGCCAGGGTGCTTTGTGAGGACGAGTCCAATGCGCGGGAGCTGAGCGATGAAAAAGAAATAGGTGAGGACCTGCCCTTTTCTCTCCCCAACCTGATCTCAGCCTGCTCCTTCCTGATTCACGAGGTCCCCCATCCCTGGCCCCTTCATGTCAAGACCCTGCCTCACATTAGCAGTACACTCCATCTACTTCCAAATCTGCCAATAAACTATCCCAACCACTTCCACACTGGGGCACCTAAGCAATTACATTTCATAAATTCATTCCACCCTTTATTATAGTGGTCATTCCCTATATATATATATATATATATATATATATATATATATATATATATATATATATATATATATACACATCCAAAAAAAAAAAACGCACTAATCAGGTCTTATATCAATTTAAAATAAAGTATTTTTAATGGCACATACTGACGTTTCGGCTGCTGCTGCAACCTTTCTCAACCTTTGAGAAAGGTTGCAGCAGCAGCCGAAACGTCAGTATGTGCCATTTAAAATACTTTATTTTAAATTGATATAAGACCTGAGTAGTGCGTTTTTTTTTTTGGATGTACTATTTTGATTTTTTGAAACGCGCACCCAGGCATTTTTGGACTTTGTTTTTCGTGAGTGCCAATATTTCTATGCTTATATATATATATTTGTCTGTTGGGGGATGCTACCCTAAACTAAATTACTTGCCCCCCCCTGGAAAATTTTCTGCGGACGCCCATGCCTCTGTCCCATGTATTTCCCCGTCCAGTCTATTCAGTTCTCAAACTACTTTTCTGCCCCATCCACTTTTTCCTTTTTATATTCCACCCCCACATGACCGGTATTAAGGGTAAAAAAAGGTTTCAACTCGACCAGGAACTTTCAGTAGAAGAGACCTACACTTTATGTCCAAAAGTATCTGGACAATCTCTCTAACATCCCCAGGTGGAACACAGTGCTGAGTTCTGGAAGCAATGTCAGCACAAGAACTATTTTAGGGAGCCTGAGGGTTTTATGGGTGCCCTGACACAAACAAAACTAACATCACCTTGTGCAATACATTTGTAGCCTTACAGAGCATTTGTTTTTAGATGGGGTCAGTGACCCCCATTAGAAAGCTGGGAATCGTCAGAAAAAGAAGACAAATAATTTACAAAACTATAAAAACAGAAATAATGATATTCAATTAAAAAGTTTCTTAGAATTGACCATTCTATAACATAATAAAAGTTATCTTAAAGGTGAACCACTCCTTCAAGGCTACACTGTACAACCATTCCATGCTTCCTTCTTTGTGGAACCGTTTGGGAAGGCTCTTTCCTGCATCAACACAATAATTCCCCCATGCACAATGCAAGGACCACACGGAATGGGTTTGCAGTGAAAGGACAATGAAAGATTACTGTGAAACTATGAAAGAGATATAGATACTTCTATTTAGCAGCAAAAGTGACATTTCCATTCTGTGTGTGTGCCTATCTACTTCCTTCCTTCTAGTCGCCCAAACTGGAGGCAATTAGGCACGATCGCAAAATTAACTTAATCACTTAATCAAGTGATCCAGTTTTCGCGGAAACAATTTGTTTAGAGTTTTGTTTTTTTCTACATTTATAAATTTTCTTATCGCTACTATATAAACAAGTCTTATCCATGCCCTTATCACATCTTGTCTAGACAAATGTAAGTGTCTACAATCTTCCACTCTTCTGGCTCTGTCTTCTGCCATCAATAATAAATGTGCCAGACATATCCACCTTACCAGCCACTTCTCTTGTGCTTTTTAATTCTACCAATAAGTCCGTGTTCCTTCCAGAATTTAATTTACTTTGCACCCTAGCTCCTTTGTATTTATCCTCTCTTGTATCACACCTAACTATCCCTTTGGTTCCACTGATGATCTTATACTCTTGTCCTCTTTCCTGATCTCCCATGTTCACCCCAGGACTTCTTTAGAGCATTGTCCAAGCTCAACTCTCTTCTTCATTCTTTAAGACTGCACCTCTCCTTACCTACCCTCAAACATTTCCTTAAAGAAAAACTGTACCCCTAAAATGAATTTTTAAGCAGGACAGTTTTATCATATTAAATGGCATATTAAAGAATCTTACCAAACTGGTATATATATTTAAGTAAATATTGCCCTTGAACCACCATTTCGTGATGGTGTGTGTGCTGCCTCAGAGATCACCTGACCAGAAATACTACAACTCTAACTGTAACAGGAAGAAGTGTGGAAGCAAAAGACAGAACTCTGCGTGTTAATTGGCTCATGTGACCTAACATGTATGGTTTCTTTGTGTGCATTGTGAATCCTATGATCCCAGGGTGCGGCCCTTATTTTTTAAAATGTCAATTTTCTATTTATGATTACCCAATGACACATACTACTAAAAAAGTATATTATTATGAAAATGGTTTATTTACATGACGCAGGATTTTACACATGAGCTGTTTTATGCAATATCTTTTTATAGAGACCTACATTGTTCAGGGGGGTATAATTTTCCTTTAAATCCAATCCTTTTCCTTCCTAACAGCTCTCAAGTCTTCACTTCTTCCACACTTCTATGCCAGTTGTAATTCAGATCAGCATAGCGAGGTCTAGCATACTCCTTATCTATTGAACAACAGTGCCACAAACCCATACCTCATGTACACTATTATTTGTGTCCCAGTCACTAGATTGTAAGCTCTCAAGGCAGCGATCACATGCTATATATTTTTTTCCTGTTTTGTTGTTCGTCATTGTTTTGCTTCTGCTGTTCATACTGTTTGTGCTCTTCCAAATTCATTGTACAGTAATGCTGAACTTTTTAAATAAGGTATTGTACCAATATGAAAAAAGAAGAATTTCAGACCACTGACTCTCTTTCAGGTCCAGACTGACAATCTGTGGGTTCTGGCAAATGCCAGAGGGGCTGCTGTAAGATGCCACATACGGTCACTATTTAGTCGCGGGTGAGGGACTGATGGGGCCTCTGTGTATTTGAAATGCCAGGGTCTATTTTGCATTCTAGTCAGACCTGCTCTCTTTCAAGTAAAAGTGGCAATACACAGGCAGATTTAAGCTGACGATTACGATCCTTTAGACTGATTTGGCATCTTTTCTGCTAGTGTAAGGAGCTCTCCGACGGGCCAGTACTTGGCAGAGAGGGCACAGAGGACATGGGGGGAATGTTGCTGTTTTTTTTGCACAGCCCTCAAGTTGTGCCCTGGCACCTGCCAACCCCTAATTGGAGAGTGCTTTCAGGGAGTCCTTTCAAGAAGTGACAGACTAGATTCACTGCCTTTGGACCACAGATCATTAATCAGAGACATAGGAGGGCCATTACAGGCAATTGGGCTCCAGGTGATCGGGTTACTTATGAAGACAACTCAAGAAATGTCTCCAAACTAAGCGTGTGATATTTGTATGTACATTGGCTTAAGCCAAACACAAACAGCAGTTTTTTAAATTGTTTTATAATTTATGATTAACCAAAACCCTCTGCATAGTTGTACTTAGGTCATCCAAGCGCCTGCTATGTCTGAGAGGATCCAGAACCTCACCTTGGAACTCTTAAGCAAAGTACTATGGGCCATGTGTTCTTCTTCCTGAAATCTGATCTGACGTTTTGGTTGTATTCTGTTATATTTATAGTCATTCTGGGGTCCAAAAAGGAACAATTTCATCCGAATCTGCAGGGGAATGGGAAAAGGGGAATGATTATTGTGCGAGATGTAACCAAGGCAACTGCAATTATGGTTCTGTTTGCACATCTTGCAGAGGCCGGATGCATGCTGAGCAGGTGTGTGGAGTTGCTTAGTGTTTCAGATATTTACCAGTTTTATCTGTTATGTCTCTGTTATTCAATTGAAATAGATTTAACAAGGGCATCGTATTTAATATATCTTACTCAGACATGTATATAATAGGTGCAGTTCTACAGACAGGTAGGGGGAGGGTGAAACCTGGCATTCTTAGTCATTTATACTAGTATATTAACTATGGATGGCCAACTGGCAAACTTCAGCTGTTTTTTTACTACAACTCCCAGCATCCCTCCTCATCTCTCACTGCAATTCCCCTTTATACATTGTTATCCTTCTTTTCGCCATTCATATCTGCAGCAGTGTAACTAGGAGATACTGGAACCCACAGTAAAATCTCTTTATGAAGATGAATGGAGGGTGAGATTTATAGAACTAGGGCATAGGCGGAGGGTGAATTTTTTGTTTGGGGAGGCTAAAGATGGGCCATTCATAGACTGACCTAAAGCTACTGTGAGGCTTAGTGGATGCACCACTGGAATGAAAATAAACCCCCACCCCAACTACCTCAAGCGGTTCTGTGGGTTCCACAACTCATATTAAATGGATTCTCAATCCATTTGTGTTCACAGATGTCCCTTTAATTTTAACAAAGGGGTGATATATTTGTGAAGTGTTAAACAGTGTTAAGCTTAGATGTGAGATTTAGTCTATATTTACAAAACAAGCACATATATGCAGTGATATGCAGTGGGTACTGGTGGCAGAGATTCAGATATATTTATGCCCCCACACTGTAACATTGCCACTGAAATACAATATTGTTTTGTTTCCAAGCCACCTTAAAGGGGTGCTTCACTTTTAAGTACACTTTATGTGTATAGAATGGCTAATTCTAAGCAGCTTTTCAATTGGCCTTCATTTTTTCTTTTTTTATAGTTTTAATTATTTACCTTCTCCTTTTGACTCTTTCTTTCTTTCAAATGGGGATGACCTCTTCTAAAAACAAATGCTCTGTAAGGCCACAATTCTATTGTTATTGCTTTTTTTTATTGCTCATCTTTCTGTTCAGACCCCTTTCCAGTTCCTTATTCAAATCTATGCATGGTTGCTAGAGTGATCTGGACCCTAGCAACCAGATTGCTGACATTGCACATTGGAGAGCTGCTGAATAAAAAGCTCCACAAATAATAAAAAAAATTAAAGACAATTAAAAATTGTCTCAGAATATCTGACTAACTTATAGACTTAAAAGGTTTTGTTCACCTTTGAGTTAACTTTTATTATGATGCAGAGAGTAATATTCTTAAACCAATTTGCAATTTGTTTTCATTTTTTATTATCTGTTTTTGAGTTATTTAGCTTTTTATTCAGCAGCTCTCCAGTTTGCAGTTTGAACAATCTGGTTGCTAGGGTCCAAATTCCCTAGCAACCATGCACTTATTTGAATAAGACACTGGAATATGAATAAGAGAGGCCTGAATAGAAAGATGAATAATAAAAAGTAGCAATAACAATACATTTGTAGCCTTGCAGAGCATTTGTTTTTAGATGGTGTGACCATTAAAAAGCTGGAAAGAGTCAGAAGAAGAAGGCAAATATTTCAAAACCTATAAAAATAAATAATAAAGGCCAATTGAAAAATTGCTTAGAATTGGCCATTGTATAACATACTAACAGTTAATGTCAAGGTGAACACCCCTTTGACTAAAATAAACAAAGTAAGAGAAAAAAAACAAGTGCAAAAACATAAAAAGGACAATTTGCTTTTCATGGGGAAAGAGTTCATTCAAGATTGGAGCAAGGGAGATAGGTATATTATTGGTGCCAGTTGAGAGAAAAAACTTTGACAAAAGAAACTATTTTATTACAGATAGTGTTTAAGCCGTTAGAGTTTTTCCAGTATAGTACTGTACCTGTGGGAGCAGTAAATTGAAATCTGCAGCAAATAAGTTACACCTCTGGTGAGGTTCCTTCTAGTCCTTTCTGCAGTGCCTTCTGACGATCCGAATCTCACCCCCACCCCTCCTTTATCTGTGACCTGATTGGCTAGTTCTACTGTCAGTCAAGAGAGGTGCATTCTGATTGGGGAAACCATGAGGAATAAGATCCAATCAGTGTGCAGCTCAGAGAACCGGTTTCCACAATGTTAAAGGTGTAAACCAGCAGTCAGAAACGGAGAGAGTTCGTTTTAGTTAGGTGCCAGGCAGGTTTGGGGAGGCTTAGCCTCCCCTAGCCTTATTGAAAATCCGCCTATGAACTAGGGTGACATTTCTATATGGAGGGTGAGATACATAGAACTAGGGAAGCACGCCGGTATGGAGGGTGAGATACATAAACTAGGGTGGCATGTCTGTATGGAGAGTGACATATATATATATATATATATATATATATATATATATATAACTAGGTTGGTGTGCCTGTATGGAGATGAACAGGACTGCATTTATATATAGACACCCAAGTTCCTGTGCCTAGGGCGGCAGCTTTAAGAGGGTGGACCTCGGGTTCTTATATACTAGATCAAGTTTTTAAAAGGTAAATAAGAAAAACTCCCCAGCCAACATCAGAGTCTTACCTTGTAAATCTGGCGGTGGAGCTGGGCTGGGGGGGGGGTAGAGGAGGCATAGAACTCATTGTGACTCTCCGACTGTAGAAGTGGCATCATACATAGCCAGAAGTTATATCATGCACAGCCTAAGAGGCCCCGGAATTAAATACAGCCCTGAGGGGGAGATAGATAGGAGTGGCATGCCTGCATGGAGGGTAAGATACATAGAACTAGGTTGGCGTGCAGTGACATGATTAGATATTACTGGGCCTCACAGCAAATTATTCTTCAGGCCTACAAAATGTAAAGAGGTTGACCTTTAATAATATTTATTGAAATTGTATATGAATTAGTGTCTCGTGGGGCCCCTAAACCTGCTGAGCACCCCCACAGCCTTATGATCTGCTTACTCTCTTTAGGCCCCTGTTTGGGTGCCAAACTGAGGGTGATATATAGAACTAGGGTGGCATGTCTGTATGGAGGGTGACATACATAGAACTAGGGTGGCATGCCTGTATGGAGAGTGAGATAGATATAATTAGGATGACATGTCTTTATGAAGGGTGACAAGCATAGAACTAGGGTGGCATGTCTGTATGGAGAGTGAGATAGATATAACTTGGGTGACATGTCTGTATGAAGGGTGACAAGCATAGAACTAGGGTGACATGTCTGTATGGAGAGTAGGGATGTAGCGAACTGCCGATTTGGTGTTCGCGAACGCAAAAAATGCGAACGTTCGCGGACAGTTTGCGAACTTCGAACACCCGCTAAAATCGTTCGATTCGAACGATCGAAGGATTTTAATCATTCGATCGAAGGATTTTCATTCGAATCGAACGATCGAAGCCATTCGATCGAATGCTTTTCATTCGATCGAATGCTTACAATCGTTCGAACGAATGGAAATCGTTCGATTTTTAGCGGTCGAAGGAATTCGAATGGTCGAATGGTCGAACGACTTGTATTCGAATCGAACGCGAACTCAAAATGCGAACGTTCTCAAACGTTCGCGAACATTCGGCGGACGCGAACGGTCGAAGTTCGCGCGAACTAGTTCGCAGCAGAACAGTTCGCTACATCCCTAATGGAGAGTGAGATAGATATAACTTGGGTGACATGTCTGTGTTTAGGGTGACATACATAGAAATAGGGTGGTATGCGTGTATGGAGAGTGAGATAGATATAACTAGGGTGACATGCCTGTGTTTAGGGTGACATACATAGAACTAGGGTGGCATGTCTGTATAGAGAGTGATATACATAGGATTAGGGTCACATGCATATGGAGGGTGAGACACATAGAAGAAAAGAAGGCAGACAGGGAAAATGAAGAACAGGGCAGAGATAGAGGAAGGGAATATATGCAATAGAAATTGGAATGAAAGTGGAAATAAAGCCTGGGAAGAGGCACAGACAGGGGTGAGACTGAGGAGTAAGTTGTACCCAGTGTGCTCACTCTCATATATCTATTGTATAGAGGAAACACAGGGGCAAAGGGCACCTGGGAACCAGCCTGGTAATGGAAACATTCACATTCACTGGCACAAAAAGTGACAAAAGCCAGATGACTATGCTGATTATTTTAATGCAGGGCGACGGCATACATTTAGCATGCATTAGAAACAAAGCCTAGATGAAATGCTGATGACAGAAAACTGACTCACTTGTCTAAATAGCTAATAACAATCACAATGGTTATATCTGAGCACAGGCTTGTTCCATTGTTTGTAATTGTTTGGATTGTGTCTGTCATACTGTTTGTGCTCTCCCCAATTCATTGAATACAGAGCTGTATAATATTGCTGCTTGCTTCATAAAATGAGTGCAGGCTCTATTCATTATTATGGATTGTGAGACAGTGAGTGTAGGCTCTGGTCTCCGTGGTCTAACCCAGACTTGGCCCCAAAACATTATTGATACAGAATAGTCACCTGCCATGTTGGGTTCACAATACTCAGAAGTAGCAGCATGTATGTGTAACACCCTCTTGGCTAGCCCCTTGGTGCCAAGGTTGTACATTCTTACCAACTTCCAATGCAGATCCTGAGTACCCTTTGGTGAAAAGGTGAAAGGGTACTGAGAATTTCTTCTCCTGGCAGTGCCAAGCGCCATTAGGAAAACATTCAAACACTCACTTTATTGTGTAACAACTATAGCCTTATGCAAAATATAAAGGCACAGTAAATCATTTATACCAACATAAATGACCCACTACCCTGGGAACCTGTGGCAGTCCATTCTGGCACTTCCTTGCCAGGCAAAGTTCCGTACTACTCTCTTTGGCAGACAAAGAGTCTCAGTCCCTTTACCTCAAAGATTACCAGTGTCCCCAGGTAGCACTACCTGCCCAAATACCTTTCCTGTTGGACAAGGTATTTGTACCACCTTTCTTGCAGCCTTAAAGGGATACTGTCATGGGAAAAAAATTTTTTTTCAAAATGAATCAGTTAATAGTGCTGCTCCAGCAGAATTCTGCGCTGAAATCCATTTCTCAAAAGAGCAAACAGATTTTTTTATATTCAATTTTGAAATCTGACATGGGGCTAGACATTTTGTCAATTTCCCAGCTGCCCCATGTCATGTGACTTGTGCCTGCACTTCAGGAGAGAAATGCTTTCTGGCAGGCTGCTGTTTTTCCTTCTCAATGTAACTGAATGTGTCCCAGTGGGACATGGGTTTTTACTATTGAGTGTTGTTCTTAGATCTACCAGGCAGCTGTTATCTTGTGTTAGGGAGCTGTTATCTGGTTACCTTCCCATTGTGCTTTTGTTTGGCTGCTGGGGGGGAAAAGGGAGGGGGTGATATCACTCCAACTTGCAGTACAGCAGTAAAGAGTGATTGAAGTTTATCAGAGCACAAGTCACATGACCAGGGGCTGCTGGGAAATTGACAAAATGTCTAGCCCCATGTCAGATTTCAAAATTGAATATAAAAAAATCTGTTTGCTCTTTTGAGAAATGGATTTCAGTGCAGAATTCTGCTGGAGCAGCACTATTAACTGATTCATTTTGAAAAAAAATTTTTTTCCCATGACAGTATCCCTTTAAATAGATATCACTAAAGTGATATCTACACATGAGCAGCTATTCCAAGCCCAACCACTATTCCTATGATCAATAAACTTTCTCTTGGGGGGTACTATATGGGTTATGCATGCAGAAGGAATGGAATCTACCAAGTATGTATGTATGCAGGCCCGGACTGGCAATCTGTGGGTTCTGGCAAATGCCAGAGGGGCTGCTGTATGGTTCCATAGAAAGTTACCATATAGTGGGCTGGTAGGGGGATGTTTGGGCCTATGTGTACTTGGAATGGCAGAACCTATTTTGACTCCCAGTCCAGGCCTGTATGTATGTATGTATAACTTTATTTGTAAAGTGCTGTTAATGAGCCACATCGCTGTACAGTGCATAACAGTACTATATATATATATATATATATATATATATATATATATATATATATATATATATATATATATATATATATATATAAAATTATACACACACGAAGACTAATCACATAATAAATATATACAGAATCATATTAGGACAAGGAGCTTAAGTGCTATGTGGTAAGAGACAAGGTGGGAAGGAGGTCCCTGCCCCATAGAGCTTACAGTCTAAGTGGATGTGAGGCTAGCATACAGGCACAAATTGGAGATGTGCTCCAAAAGGTAGGCTCTTAAGGTGGCCATACACGGGCCTATAAAAGCTGACGACAGACCGAGTCGGCAGCTTATTGGCCCGTGTATGGGGGCCCCCGACGGGCTTCCCCAATCGAGATCTGGCCGAAAGTCGGCCAGATCTTGATCGGATGGGATTAAAAATCCCGTCGGATCGCGGTCGCATCTGTTCGTTGATGCGGTCCCGCGATCCGACCGCCCATTTGCGAACGCTAGGATCCGATCGGATCAGCCCGATATTGCCCACCTCAAGGTGGGCATATCGGAGGGAGATCCGCTCGTTTGGCGACATCGCCAAACGAGCGGATCTCTCCATGTATGGGGACCTTTAGGTAAGTCCACCTTCCTACCCCTTCTGTATTCTTTTCTGTGTTGCATATATCTCAGTACTGAGGGATCTCACTAAATTTAAACTATGAGAAAATTAAGAATATACTAACGGACATAAACAAAATTCATACAGACTCTTTCTGATGTGTCTCCACTGCACTTGTAATTCTCAATTTCACCCAGTAGGTGGAAGCACAATAACAGCAGACAGGAATAGGAGCCTTAGGGCCCCACTAGAGACCAATATGTTTTGCAACCAGCCTGGTCCCCATTTATTTTTAATTCACTTGGGACTAACTGGCTCATATTGCCCTAAGCATTTTTTTAAAAAATTCCAAGAAGTTTTTTAGTCTGTAAATTGTAATTATAACAAATTCCAACAAGAGTTTCTACCCTCTGGGAGATGCTTTGTTACAAAGTGTTATATTGGTAGGCTAAACAAAATAAGACAATTGTGTATATTGCTGTGTACATGTTTATGGATCTATATGACATTCTGCCCTTTGCTCTCCCCAACTTTCCAGTCATATTTGAGGCTACAGGATCGGCAGCCTTGATATTAACATTAACATTTATAGTATTTTGCCTTACTATAGGCACGGTCCTACAGTTGCAACCCCTGCCCCTAATACCCCTTTGCTTTACTAAATGCACCTTCTTTTCTTACTACAGACACAATTCCAGAGTTGCATGTCCACTTTAGGACACTGGAAGGCCTTCACAGGACAATTGTGATATTACTGCCCTTAATCTGCTTAATACAAAGATGTGTGTAAAAGAGGTATCCCTGGAAATAAATTCTCTTACACAAAAGAAATCTGTTTTGCTTTCATCTCAAAATAGACTTTAATTTCCACCACTGATTTCCTGTTGAGAGACGGAGAGATCATATTCAAGGTTTATGTTCCGGGTGCATAAACAGCCATAGATTGGATAGATTACAATAAAATATCATAGGTGTACATACAGAGACTGTAAATCTACTAAAAAAAAGAATTGAATTGTTAAATAAACCCAACAGGATGGTCCCTTGAACCATTTGAAAATGTTAACAGCCTTCGTGATGTTTGAGTTTTTTCTGGAGGGTTTTGCCCAAAAACGCAATCAATTCGAGTAATTAGAGTTTTTATAGCTTATAGTTTTTCGGTTGTTTTTCCATTCAAGTTTTTTCTTAAGTAAGAAACTATTCGAGTTGTGGGTTGATTCGGGGTATAAAAAAAACTCTAAAATTCGACCTTTGATAAATAACCCCCATAGCTGTGCCTGTGGCATGTTCAAAAAATGTATCTGCTATTGTTATGGGGGTCATTTTAATTGTCCAGAGTAAGGGCTCTTTAGTCATAGAGGCCAATTTATCAACAGACCTCGACTAAACTCACTTTCTCTTAAACCATGAATGTCGTGAAATGTATTACAAAATCCGAACCGTAAACGGGAAAAGTTGCAGACGTTTTCGAGTTGTTAAATAACTACAACTTTTTTGTATTATCAAAGTCGATAACACCGGAAAACCTCTAAAATCACGAATCAAAGAAAGAACTTCCAGTTGTAAAAGGGACATCTGCCATTGACGTCTACATGTTTTCAACAGGTTTTTAGCTGGAGCATTAGATTTAGAATTGCAAAAATTTTTGTTACATAATTAATCTCGAAAAAGTTTTTTCAGCTTCTTTTTCGTATTTTTGAAGTCAAAAGGCCTGGTCTTAAAAAGTTGCCGCTTAATAAATACGCCCATTAGTGTCATACTGCATATCTCCACTAAAACCTCTAATAGGATTCGGGTATGCACTCACTATTGGTGTCCAAGTATAATACCTATAATTGATACATAATACCTATGTATCAATTAATTTCAATCTTTTTTTGTCATATGAGTAATTCTCCAGCCTTTTAACCCAAAAAGAATACTCACAGTATTTGGCCTGATGCGGTCTTCAGCCGAATGGATTTCCAAACCTGCCCAAAAAATATCTGTCCAATGTTTTATTAAATATTGGTCAGACCTATCTGTTTGCCCCCTACACAGGTCAATGAGCTCTACCTGGACAGACTGAGTGGGAAGCTAATATCCCCCCGTGTTTGACCAGCAGTATTCTAGCGTTGTCTTGGAGACTTCTCCAATAAAAAACAACACTGCGAGGGAAGGTCAGCCTGTGAGATCAAGGATTGCTAAGGAGATAGTTTTCCCTACGTAATGCAACTAGGTAACGTCCTGATATGATGACTTAGTCATGCCACTAAAAATACATGCATTTTTAAAATGTGTTCTCTTGCATAGAAGGTATTACTGAGAGAAACTTTTTATAGATCAGTAGCACTTAAATATTACTTTAACTTTAAGTATATATACTTATACTATATTTACTAATTATCCCACTGTTACTATAGGCACCATCTCTCCCTACTCTACCTGTTATCCCACAGTCACACTCCCTTCCCAGAGACTATTATCCCACTGTTACTATAGACACCATCTCTCCCTACTCTACCTGTTATCCCACAGTCACACTCCCTTCCCAGAGACTATTATCCCACTGTTACTATGGGCACCATCTCTCCCTACTATACCTGCTATCCCACAGTCACACTCCCTTCCCAGAGACTATTATCCACTGTTACTATAGGCACCATCTCTCCCTACTATACCTGTTATCCCACAGTCAAACTCCCTTCCCAGAGACTATTATCCCACTGTTACTATAGGTACCATGTCTCCCTACTATACCTGCTATCCCACAGTCACACTCCCTTCCCAGAGACTATTATCCCACTGTTACTATAGGCACCATCTCTCCCTACTATACCTGCTATCCCACAGTCACACTCCCTTCCCAGAGACTATTATCCCACTGTTACTATAGGCACCATCTCTCCCTACTATACCTGCTATCCCACAGTCACACTCCCTTCCCAGAGACTATTATCCCACTGTTACTATAGACACCATCTCTCCCTACTCTACCTGTTATCCCACAGTCACACTCCCTTCCCAGAGACTATTATCCCACTGTTACTATGGGCACCATCTCTCCCTACTATACCTGCTATCCCACAGTCACACTCCCTTCCCAGAGACTATTATCCACTGTTACTATAGGCACCATCTCTCCCTACTATACCTGTTATCCCACAGTCAAACTCCCTTCCCAGAGACTATTATCCCACTGTTACTATAGGTACCATGTCTCCCTACTATACCTGCTATCCCACAGTCACACTCCCTTCCCAGAGACTATTATCCCACTGTTACTATAGGCACCATCTCTCCCTACTATACCTGCTATCCCACAGTCACACTCCCTTCCCAGAGACTATTATCCCACTGTTACTATAGGCACCATCTCTCCCTACTATACCTGCTATCCCACAGTCACACTCCCTTCCCAGAGACTATTATCCCACTGTTACTATAGGCACCATCTCTCCCTACTATACCTGCTATCCCACAGTCACACTCCCTTCCCAGAGACTATTATCCCACTGTTACTATAGGCACCATCTCTCCCTACTATACCTGCTATCCCACAGTCACACTCCCTTCCCAGAGACTATTATCTCACTGTTACTATAGGCACAATCTCTCCCTACTATACCTGCTATCCCACAGTCACACTCCCTTCCCAGAGACTATTATCCCACTGTTACTATGGGCACCATCTCTCCCTACTCTACCTGTTATCCCACAGTCACACTCCCTTCCCAGAGACTATTATCCCACTGTTACTATAGACACCATCTCTCCCTACTCTACCTGTTATCCCACAGTCACACTCCCTTCCCAGAGACTATTATCCCACTGTTACTATGGGCACCATCTCTCCCTACTATACCTGCTATCCCACAGTCACACTCCCTTCCCAGAGACTATTATCCACTGTTACTATAGGCACCATCTCTCCCTACTATACCTGTTATCCCACAGTCAAACTCCCTTCCCAGAGACTATTATCCCACTGTTACTATAGGTACCATGTCTCCCTACTATACCTGCTATCCCACAGTCACACTCCCTTCCCAGAGACTATTATCTCACTGTTACTATAGGCACCAACTCTCCCTACTATACCTGCTATCCCACAGTCACACTCCCTTCCCAGAGACTATTATCCCACTGTTACTATAGGCACCATCTCTCCCTACTATACCTGCTATCCCACAGTCACACTCCCTTCCCAGAGACTATTATCCCACTGTTACTATAGGCACCATCTCTCCCTACTATACCTGCTATCCCACAGTCACACTCCCTTCCCAGAGACTATTATCCCACTGTTACTATAGGCACCATCTCTCCCTACTATACCTGCTATCCCACAGTCACACTCCCTTCCCAGAGACTATTATCTCACTGTTACTATAGGCACAATCTCTCCCTACTATACCTGCTATCCCACAGTCACACTCCCTTCCCAGAGACTATTATCCCACTGTTAGTAAAGGCACTGTCTCTCCCTACTATACCTGCCATTCCAAAGCCGCCAATCCCTCGCTGGAGGCTGTTATCCCCATGGCTACTGTAAGAGCTGCTTGGACCTTACCAAAGATTCTTTGCAGACATATACCTTTAAACACCAGGGATCAGTGCACTGAGCATTAGACATGCTGCTCACTCTCAAAGCCCACATTTAATTCCAGTAATATTAGACATGGGAATCTCAGAATTTAATATAAAAAATCACATAAATCTTTAGATTAAACTGGGAGAAAATAATAACTCACTAATACAATGCTGATATGTAGTATAATCACATTACAATGTGTGTATATTTCATACTAAACTTTTATTTCCTGCTCAGGGCTTTGGATTTTCTTAAAACCAGCAGAAAATCGCTGCCAGCAAATGAGCTCATCAGATTATTGATGCAAAGCAAATTCTGTCTGGCTTGCATTGAAGGAGTAATCTTCCTTGGCTCGCTAAGAATTATGAGTTGGCTCACCCTGAAAGGTTGCATGTCTGTCAGGTATACAGTTGCACTAATGCCCACAGCTGTTGCACAGACTTATCTGATATCTGGCTATTGGCTTTGTTTAATGGGAAAGTTCATCTTAAAATGAAAGGGGGCTCTGCAGTGAGTTATGGATAAATATAATATTTTCCACATCAGTATTTGTTAGTGTTTCATTTAAAACCCAACGGTGAATATTCAGTAATGTGATGCATTTGGGTCCCCCTAATAAGCCACACCCACAATTTTCTCTGGGATGTCGCAGTTGCTGATTGACACCTCTGCATGAGTGGAGTTTAGTAATTCCATGGAAGCTTGATGGCATTGATGCTGGGATTTGGATATATAACTGGCAGGATCATTGCTGGCAGGTTTGTAGTACCGGCCCCAGCCATAGTTGGTGATTTACTTAGCCTAGGCCAGCTGGTAACCCTTAATAGTGTTGCTACCTGTTTCATTCTTGCCACATCCGATAAATTGGAAAAGGTTGTGATGATCATGAGTCTATCTCTGTCCAACAACATTGACTCCCCCCTGTCAACTGAGACAATGTCCACTACTTTGGGATTGTAGAATTTGTAGTCGCTATTTCTGTGTTGGCATAAAGGACAGTATGTTGTTATATATATATATATATATATATATATATATATATATATATATATATATATATATATATATATATATATAGTCAACTACAAGAGGTCCTCTGCACTCAACCCATTATCAATATATATAAGACAGAGACATTTTGTGCATACTGCTACTAAAAAATGCCTTACTCTTTAAACAACACAGGGATTGTTTGTCCATATATTTATATATACACCCTCATTGCACCCCCGCCTAATGGTTTTAAAAAATAGTGGTGAGCACAACTTTCCCTTGTTTGTTATAGTTCTACAGGAGCAGTGACCAGCTCCATGTTGTAGCTCCCACCCTTCCCAGCTATAGTCAAGTGATTCCACTGGTGTCTAATAAAAGGGCAGCCAAGTTTGGGAGTTTTACTTTGAAAGCAGCAAGTAAGTTGCAGGTAAAACTTAGTCCCTTTGTAAAATGTATAATGAAGCAATAGAATTCTTAATGAATCAGATGAAAATTAAGCGTAGGACTGGCCAGATATGGGATGACTTTGACGTAGTTGGCCAGCTTAAATATATAGTGAATAAAGTACCCCCTTTTGTAAAATATAGGGATATTATAAGTTACCGAGGAGTTTCATGACCATATAAAAACACGAGGCCGAAGGCCGAGTGTTTTTATACAGGTCATGGAACTCCGAGGTAACTTCTAATATCCTCATATTTTACAACTGGGGGTACTTTATTTATTATAATACACAAATTTCAATGAGTCATGTGACATAAATGACATCAGAACTCACCGTTTATAACTGATGACATCAGAACTCACCGTTTATAAGGATATAATTTACAGGATATTCATGGCTTTTGTGTATTATATTGCAATATATGGACAAACAATCCCTGTGTTGTTTAAAGGGTAAGGCATTTTTTAGTAGCAGTATGCACAAAATGTCGCTGTGTGATAATGGGTTGATAATGGGTTGTATTTTGTGGTCACACCCTCATTGCACCCCCACCTAATGGTTTTAAAAAATAGTGGTGAGCACAACTTTCCCTTGTTTGTTATATGCCAGGACTCTGTTGTTATTGTGGAGCAGAGTTGCATGATGTCTCTGTGTGACGCAGGTGCCTGTGGCTGGCTTAGCTAGGTAGTATTTTGTTAAAGAATATTTGTATATGCTTCTATGGTTCAGTGGGCGACAGTGACTAATTCCCAAACCCTAAAGCAGGTAACCAATAGTCACCCAGCCAGCCTAGCCTGTAAATCTTCAGCTAGAACTGGTATTTCAAATTTACCAGCAACCCTTCCTTCCCTTCTCTCCCTCCCTTCTATCAACTGTTCTGTGACCCTACCAAGCCTTTGGAGCCCAATATCGATCTCCTTGACCCTTTTCTGATTAGCCCATTCTTTGCCCTTGATCCCCCCATTCCCCACCCCATGACATCCAGGGGTGTATTTACCATAAGCACTCAAGGCCTGAATCGTGTGTGCACTTTGGAAGGATCCAATTAACTTTTTTTTCTGAACACCCTTTAAGGTGGTGGCACAAGTGAAGATTCCGGGGAGAGTAGTCACCTAGCAACAAATCTTCTCTTCATAGGTGGCTAATCTCCCCAAATTCCTTCAAGAATATGAATCGCCGGAGGGACGGCATACATGTTAATTTTTTGATTTTTATGCCATCCCGCCGGCGTTTTGTATTCTTGCCGGTGGGAAGAAGAGAAGATTTGTCACTGGGCACTAATCTTCCCCCGAATCTTCACGTGTGCCACCACCCTTAACCCTATCATGGCTGGATTGCCCTTATCAGACAATACAAAACAGTATAGGCTTATGTGCGCTTCCTTCTCTTTTCTCTTTTAGATATTTTGCAGCACTGCCCAACTTTGTGTGAGGGTTGGAATTAAAGAAGCATCGGAGATACTTATTGAAGCGGTGTGATATTGATAAGAGCCACTCCCAGGGCTTTTAATTGCCTTTGTACTCAAGGGTCTGTCCCTTGGGTGGCAGCTTTAAAAGGATGACCCTCAGATGCTTATATGGTATTAAAAAAAAATCCATCCCCACAAACATGCAGGGGGAGCTCCAAGTCACTTCTGGCAGCCCTATCTGTACCTAGACTTATAAGAGAAACACACAAATGTAGGGAAACATAGCTTCTTATAAAAGCATACCTCCCAACTGTCCCATTTTTAGAGGGACAGTCCCTCTTTTGACAGCTCAACCTGCAGTCCCTCGCTTGTACTGGAAAGTCCAGTTTTTCTCTGGGCAGCCAGAAAAAGAAACAAAGTTTCTAACTTAATTGGCTTTTGGCAGAGAGACCAGGACAGCCACAGCTGAGAATAAGATACTTTAGTAACAATTTTGAGATAAGCAAATAAGTAATTGTAGCAATATAAGATAACAGGTCCCTTGGGAGAAGTAAGACTCACAGCTTAAAGGGCAATTCACCTTCATTAGCAAAACTGTAACAACTGAAAAAAAAGACAGAAATATGTTCAAACTTTCATGACCTGCCAAATTTTGTAAAATGAGCATGGTAATTAGGGAGTGTGGCCGCATAAATGGGCATGGTCAAAAAAAACTGCTGCGCTAGGCGTGGCAACTTTTTGTCCCTATTATGGAACTATTATGTGCTTCATTCATTGAAGGAGGGTGATTTTTGTGTTTTGTGCAGCTAATTTATGACATTTAATTTAAGACATTTTCTATGCAGACACTATCTTTTTTATTATGCCAGGGGCAGATCCATGTGTAATAATCCAGAACACATGCTGTTCCACCTTTTATGTATAATATCCGGTTTGTTGTAAGAAAATTCACTGATATTGTTTTGGGGAGGCTTAGCTTCTGCAAACCCTCATTAATATGATTGGAAATATGGAACTTTCTCAGTATAATCAATTAAAAATTCTTTACAGTTTTTGAAATAATCATCACGAGATAAAGCTTAAATTAATTTCAGGACAGTTCCCCTTTAATACTCAGCTGATTGTTTGTCCATATATTGCAATATATTTAAGCTGGCCAACTACGTCAAAGTCATCCCATATCTGGCCAGTCCTATGCTCAATTTTATCTGATTCATTAAGAATGAATTAGTTATACAGGAGCAGTGACCAGCTCCATGTTGCAGCTCCCACCCTTCCCAACTATAGTCAGGTGATCCCACTGGTGTCTAATAAAAGGGCAGCCAAGTTTGGGAGTTTTACTTTGAAAGCAGCAAGTAAGTTGCAGGTAAAACTAAGTCCCTTGTAAAATGTATAATGAAGCAATAGAATTCTTAATGAATCGATGAAAAATGAGCGTAGGACTGGCCAGATATGGGATGACTTTGACGTAGTTGGCCAGCTTAAATATATTGCAATATATGGACAAACAATCCCTTTGTTTAAAGGGTAAGGCATTTTTTAGTAGCAGTATGCACAAAATGTCTATGTGGTAAATATATTGATAATGGGTTGAGTGCAGAGGACCTCTTGTATTTCTCTCTCTCTCTCTCTCTCTCTCTCTCTCTCTCTCTCTCTCTCTCTCTCTCTCTCTCTCTCTCTCTCTCTCTCTATATATATATATCTCTGTTGCATGTGTTTTTAAACCTTTACACAGCCTGAAGTTCATTAAAAAGGTATAAGAACTGATCTGTTCTGTAGGAGCTGACTAATTAGTTTAATTGACCACTAGATGTCAGTGCTCCATTCTCGCTGACCCCTCTTAAAGAGGCAGGAATGTTTAAAGTCAGCTGCTCTAATCACATTGGCCGTTGCCCAGAAATCACATTTTAATCACATGCAGAAAATCCTGTTGGTGTGGGTGTATTAAAGCCAGTTTTCAGCATATGTTTTCCTTGATCTGTAGTATTTAAGGCAACTGGATTAATTAGCTGCGTTTGTAATTGGAATATTATCTTTTTATATTAACTCTCACACCCAAAAATACATTAGCCTTGCTCTTCTACATGACAAGAAACCAGTCCTGGTAAACACTAAAGCATAACAACCCGTTGTAGCTCTGAACTAGCTGCAGTGCCAAATGCTGCCTACCAGTGCCAGATGCTTCATGTCTCCAATAAAGTATAAGCGGTGCAGATAAGAAATCATGTTTATTTGCCATAAATATGACAACATGTTTACTAAACTGTGCGTACTCGCTGACAGTATTTTGGCTATTGTTTTTATTGTTCATATTCTGTTTTATTCATGGATCAGACTAGTAAGGTGTACCTTCTGTGTGTGACCACACATGCATTGATGTTTGTGCATCTCATTCTGTGTAATTCTATTTAATGCTGTGAATAAGCATAATAAAGGTTTTGTCAGTCTGCACCCTTCTTATGATTAATAAGCTCTCTTTAGCATAACTTGCTGGGTTATATAAATAAATGATGATGACGATTGAGGATACCTAAGACAAATCTACAGCTGTGTAGTATGGGGTGCCGTTTTGTCCCAAATACATTCTGTATACAAAATTATCCCTAGTACACAGAATGAATGTCTGTCTCATGATACATAAGTATTTGTGACCATATACACAGATACAAAATATACAAAAAACTTATTTCTATTAAAGAATGAGAACAAATTTTGTATACATAATGTATTTGGGACAAATGGCACCCCATAGTTTAGGGGGACTGGAGGCGTCTGCAGGGTACAGGGGTCTGTACCAGGGTTGTACAAGACGGAGGAGGCCGCACATATGTATTGCATATATATAGATAGATAGATAGATAGACAGACAGACAGACAGACAGACAGACAGACAGACAGACAGACAGACAGACAGACAGACAGACAGACAGACAGATAGATAGATAGATAGATAGACAGACAGACAGACAGATAGATATGCAGTACATATGTGCAGCCTCCTCCGTCTTGTATATATATTGTGCATAGGGTATAAGGCTGTTCCATGATGTGCAGTATATAGAAATAAATTGCAAGTTTCTGCTATAGCTAAACATAATACAAGCAATATCAAACCACCAATATTGGTGCCATATTGCTTCCCATGGGCTTGAATGTGAAGCGCCATGGGCTGCTGAGTACTGGTATGGGATCCGTTATCCGGAAAGCTCCTAATTATAGACTCCACTTTTTTCAAATAATCCAATTTTTTTAAAACGATTTCCTTTTTCTCTGTAATAATAAAACAGTGCCTTGTACTTGATCCCAACTAAAATATAATTTAATACTTATTGGAATCGAAACACCCTGTTGAGCTTATTTAATGTTTACATGATTTTCTAGTAGACTTAAGGTATGAAGATCCAAATTACTGAAAGATCCTTTATCTGGAAAATCCAGGTTCTGAGTATTCTGGATAACAGGTTCCTTACCAGCACTTGAATATGGTTACTATGACATGTGTAGCAGTAGCAGGTTGGGTATTGGATCCCAGAGGGTAAAAATGGGTTGCAGTTCCATAAAAATTAGAAACTTTGTGGACATTATGTCAGCAGTTCTGTTGTGTAAATGTAACAAATGAACAGACAAAACTGCAGCATGCTACACAAGTACAAAACATGTGATTCCAGCAGTTCTCCTATTAACATAATCACAGGTCAGTGTGAGCTGTCTGTATCTATAGACCTGTGGCTGCTGGAACAGATACAAATTCCCCTTTTAATGATATTAGAAAGGAATTCTGTAAGTAGGACAAATGTCAGCAGCCGCTCATTGGCTGTGATGCTGGGTGGTCATTGAGTTTAATTAATTTGATTTATGCCCATAAGCCAAGTGCAGACCCAGAGGAAAGAGGACACAGGGACTGTTACTATAACAAGATGCACAGATAACGGTTCCACTACACAGGGCTAATAAGGGCACAGCTCATGCACTGATAATTTAACCAAGGAACCTCAAAATTATGTAGAGGGAAAGAAATTGACAGGGGCAGGGTAGGCTAAATAATGGGCAGTACACTCCACCATTCTACGTTAGTCAAACGACTAGAGCTTATGCTGAACATACTTTTTACCTCCTGTTTTAATAAAGAAATGTCTATATTTTTGTGATTTCTTGGGTTAAACAATGCTTTCCAAAATCTAAAAATGAATGTTAAATTAATGTTAATGTACACATTTTACATTTAAAACAAATCAGTAATGCACTAGAAGCCCTCTGTATGAACCAACCCTTCCCTTCCCAAAAGGGAAGCAGCTCATTCTACAGGTGGCTTCTCAGTTGATCAGTCATTATTTTGATTGTGCTCAGGTGTGCAAGGTGTAAAGCACAGTGCTGTCAGGTGCAACATAGCTCTGTACTTAATGCCCACAAGCTTGGGGTCATAACAGTATCTCTTACCTGCTATCATCTATCTACCTATCTATCTATCTATCTATCTATCTATCTATCTATCGTCTATCTATCTATCTATCTATCTATCTATCAGATTATCTATCTATCTATCTATCTATCTATCGTCTATCTATCTATCTATCTATCTATCGTCTATCTATCTATCTATCTATCTATCTATCTATCGTCTATCTATCTATCTATCTATCTATCTATCTATTAGTCTATCATCTATCAATCTATCTACCATCTATATCTCTCTCTCCCTCTGGCATCTATATAGCTATCTATCTAGCTATATATCTATATATGATCCACTGTGTATATATATATATATATATATATAGAGAGAGAGAGAGAGAGAGAGAGAGAGAGAGAGAGAGAGAGAGAGAGAGGAGAGAGAGAGAGAGAGAGAGAGAGAGAGAGAGAGAGAGAGAGCCATGATAAAGATCTCATTGGCGACTTCAATTTTGACAGGATCAGAATAGACTGAAACACTGGTGTGGGGCATCACCATTCATAATAGCCTTGGCCTGTTTAACTAAAAAAATACAGGTATGGGACCTGTTATCCAGAATATTTGGGACCTGGACTTTTCCAGATAAGGGATTTTCCCGTTATTTGGATCTTCATACCTTAAGTCTACTAGAAAATAATGTACACATTAAATAAACCCAATAGGCTGTTTTTACCTCCAATAAGGATTAATTATATCTTAGTTGGGATCAAGTACAAGTAATATTTTATCACTGCAGAGAAGAAGGAAATCGTTTTCAAAACTTTAATTATTTGATTAAAATGGAGGCTATGGGAGATGACTTTCCCGTAGGTCAAAACTTTCCAGATAATGGATCCTATACCTTTGCACCCCATAGGCTCAATATAATTTACATACGAGATGGATCCATATGAGACAGTGCTGAGAGTGGCATTACAATTCTGTATTACATTATATAACAAGGATCAAGATGTGAGTGAGGAAGGGAAGGGAAGGACGGTGACACAGTACAGCCTTAAGTCCGGCACATCAGGAACAGTGACACCTCCTCGGGAACAGCCGTGTGCACTAGATTGTGTACAGAATGTAGGTTATTTCTATAAATAATATTGGAAGGCACGATATTTAATTCATGCTTCGCTGGGCAGGACTCTGCATACACTGTCATTTAGAGAAGGTTATTTCCGTATATACTGTACAAGTAAAAGCAATCTACTTTGCTCCCACCTCACCTGGCAGTACTCCATTCTATCCTCTGAATGACATAATATAGACAGAACAGAAAAGCATAAGCTTCATTAATTAAGGGAACCTATAGAGTTGGGAAATATAGTATATTCATTTATTTCTTAGGATGCAAGTAGATACTTGGTGGATCCTTGTAATCAGTGTACGTGTATATGGTCGGGTGGTTTTTTTGTTTTTTTTAAAGGTTTTTAATTTAGCAATTGACAGTACAGTAAGATGGTTATAGCAGAAGTGCATTACACAGCGGGTAACATTACAGAAACTTTCAAGAATTTACAATCAAGCAAATCACACAACTGAGGGATTAGCATTAGGTCCATATGAGTCAGTTGTCATAGGATATATATTTTAATTTTCCCACTCTTTTTCAAATTTTTACGGTAGGCCACATGCTTCATATGTCAGTTTGATCAATGGGAGCAAACGATTAACAAGTTTTAACCAGTAGCTAACCGAGGGGGTTTTAACCAATGTAAGATAATAGCTTTTTTTTTGAGTAAAATAGTAAAGTTCTAGAGTATTCTGGTATGGCTCTGGGGAACTAGGTTGTCTATTACCCCTAGTAGGCGCGCTTCAGGGGAGACAACTTGAAATAAATCTAAATGGTCACTGAGGCATTGACCCACATTGCTCCAAAAATAAACCTGGGCACATCTAAATAATATGTATAAAATCTGCAGTGGGGTTTTGCATGTTTGTTTTTTAAAGGAGAACTAAGCCCTAAAGCTAAAAAACCCTACCCCCCTACCCTACATAGACCCCCCCTCCCTCCTCCCCCAGTCTAAGTGTTACCCCGGGCAAATGCCCCTAACTTCTTACTTACCCCTCAGTGCTTCGGTAACCTTTGGAATGAGACCGGCGCTTCTGCAATTTTCATGAGTTTCAGCGCATGCGCAGATGTAGCAAAACAGAAAATTGCTCCAACTGCGCAGACGCCGTCACGCCGATCTCATTCTGAAGATTTCCGAAGAGAAGAGGATGGCGCCTGTGAACTCCATAGCCCGAATCTGCACCAAGGGGTAAGTAAAATGTTAGGGGCATTTGCGCGGGGTTAACACTTAGGCTGGAGGGAGGGGGTCTATGAAGGATAGGGGGTAGGCTTTTTTTAACGTTAAGGTGGCCATAGAAGCAAAGATCCGCTCGTTTTGCGACTTTGCCAAACAAGCGGATCTTTCCCCGACATGCCACTAACAGGCATGGCTGTATCGGGGGTAATCTGAATGTTCGGGCCTATGGCCGAACGATCCGATTACGATGCGAATCGGCTCCGGCGGGATCGGTCGGGACAAAATCAAACCTGTCCAATCGACCAACCGACCTATCTCCGCCAGATGAAAAATGTCGGCACTCTCCACACACGTTCGAAAATCGATAGGATCTTTGTGTCTATGGCCACCTTTAGGGTTGAATTTTCCTTTGAATGGATTACAAGGGAAGGAGAAGAACCAATGAACATCTGATGGACAAGCACCAGCTGTGTTTTGTGCCTCCATTTGCAACAAGGGAATAGGTACCAGTTTCATGGTAGTATGGCTGATTGCAGTCACTTGGTGGATATAAAACAAAGCAAAGTGTAATGTGCTCAACAAAATCGTAGGTATGCAGCGGTGCTGTGGCTTAGCATCCTACACTCAGGCCAAGACTGGCAAACCGTGGGTTCTAGCAAATGCCAGAGGGACTGTCTACGTTGCCATAGATAGTTGCTATTAATTGGGCTGGTGGGGACTGTTTAGGCCTCTGTGTATCCGAAATACCAGGGCCTATTGGTTAAGTCAGGTAAAGATTTCTGAAAATAATAATATCTAATATCTCAGTTCATATTTTTGCAATTAGATATATGGTGCCATTGTTATAACTGGCATTGGGGATAGAAGATTATTGGATCATTGTGATATCGCTCGTTTGTCATGAATACGAATATTCTCCAAGCTAGTTGTTCACAACTCCATAAGGACTAAATACAGGATTCTCCAACCTGTAGTTCTCTAGCCATTAATCTGCCTTTGACAATAGTGATATAACCCATTTGAAGGGAGTAACAACAACTGACAAAGTGGCCAAATAACATGATATTCAGGTGTGTGCAACTGCCTTTTGACCGGCTGTCAAGCGCAGAATTTTAACTTTTTGTCTTGTAATCTGATGTGAGTTTATTGCTTACATCAGTACCAGCGTTCCTAATTTGTTGAGCTCAGCTCATTGCCATGCAGTCGAATAACCAGGCGGATAACCTTGATGTCAACAACATTTAAATGTCCTACAGGGCTTTTTCTTTTTTAACCTTGAAAAAAATATATATATATACGGTATATATATATATATATATATATATATATATATATATATATATATATATATATATATATATATATATATATTCACAGACCAAAAGGCGCACACCGTTTACTTCGGTACATACCTGGGTGCCTGCCGAGTTTAGGTATGTATATGTATGCAGAAAGGCGGCACTCACAGGGTTTTTAGTCAAAAATAAAAAGTTCTTTATTAATAAAGATTAATAAAGAACTTTTTATTTTTGACTAAAAACCCTGTGAGTGCCGCCTTTCTGCATACATATATATATATATATATATATATATATATACGGTGTATATATATATATATATATATATATATATATATATATATATATATATATATATATATAAAGTGCACTAGACTTTATCCTGAAGACTGCCCGAAACGGCGCCGAAACGTTGAAAAATAAAACACTAAGTTTGTTTTTTCACCAACAAATATATATATATATGTTTATGTGAAACTGCATAACCGAGGAATAAGCCAGAATAAGCTTTTCGGGGGGATTAGTCGCCCAAAGAAGGGGAGATTTGTCACTGGGCGACTAATCTTGCTGGAATCCTAGCGTGTTTCACCCCCCTAACAGTTATTAAGAAAACAATGGCAGCTTAATCATTGTGATATCACAATATGTTTTTCTTTCTTTCTCTATGTCTATGGTATACACTGGGAACCTGCTACAACAGATTGCCCCTCGCTACTCAAATTCTAGAGTCGTTTGCACCTAATAGGTAATTACACCTAATAGGAAACTGTACTATTTAATTGACCTCATTCCAGGCCCGGACTGGCAATCTGTGGGTTCTGGCAAATGTCTGAGGGGCTGCCATGAGTTGCCATAGACAGTCACTATTTATTGGGCTGGTGAGGGGCTGGTTGGGCCTTTGTGTACCTAAAATGCCAGGGTCTATTTTGATTCTCAGTCCATGCCTGCCTCATTCTCATTATCACTTGGGGGCCCAGTGCCCAAAAAGTGTCTTATATAGATCAGTAGATGAGCCAGGCAGTTTTATCAGGCGTAATTGAATATCTCTGTCAACTGATACTGCACATATGTAATTAGATCTACCAGGCTAGACATTTTTAGATCTTTTGATTTCAAGACCCCACCAATCCAACATTGTCCAATGCTTTGACAGACCCCACTTTAGTTTAAAATGCTTACCATATATAACACTATGGCTGCAATAGTTCAACAATAAGTCCGATCTTATGCAATTCAATCAATGCAGATTCCATACTTATTTCAAATTGACCCCATGCATGTGCTGATAAGACCCTTCTGCCATTCAGGTTTTAAGCAGTAAACACTAATCCAGTCCCACCACAAGCTTTATTGTTCACACATCCACACATGGGTTATCGAGTTCTATTCAAAAGACCAAACTGGATGACCTAGTTGCTGTGTTTGGGTTTTAATTGAAATCATTCACAGAAAGCAGCATGGATGTCACCATGGGAGCCCTGTCCAATACAATGGTGTTTTATCTGTTATCTGCCATGTAACCTGTGCCTTTTCTCCTTTTTCCTACTTGAATGTCTGCCCCCATGGCTACACAGCAGCTTGTTTATATAAACTATAGTAGTCTTTCTGAAGCAAACACAGCAGTTTTACCAGTGCAGGCATCACTACATTATATAGTGGTTCCCAAACAGTGAGCCGGATCCCCGCACAGCTGAGGAGAGATTTGGAGTGAATATTTATTGTCAACTTTGTTTTGAGGTAAAGAGGTCCCTGAGAAATGTTAGACCCCAAAGGAGGTCTTGAACCCAAACCATCCTTGAAACTTTGCAATAAATGGAGGTAATGGCCAAGCTGGCAGTAAAAATGCAATGTAAACAGGTCTTGGAGATCATGGTAGGTAGAGTTCATGCCAAGGCACCTTCTATCTAGGCTAAGCAATGCTTTCATTTTAGGGATGAATAGTTCAATCAAAATGTATCAAAGCCAGAGATTCCTCCTAAAGAAAAGCTCAGATCATTCTATAACTCCACTTCAGCTGTCATGGTCAGATACTCGATTCATATCTAAAATATATTGGTGTGCATGATCTGAAGTAATCTGAAGTTTAAAGGAAAAGGAAAGTTTACATATTAAATATATACAGCACCCTAGATAAATGCAGTGTTGATTTAATACACAGCAGGATACATTGCTAATTCCATACAGAATGGTTCAAGGACAAATTGTAGCATAAAAAAAGTTTCTGGTATAAGACCACAGAATACTAAAATGCAGGGTCAGTTCCATGTATAATATCCCTGATTCACATGTGATGCATGGCATGATAAATATTGTGATGACTTCAAATATAATAACCCCAGAACACATGGCAGGATAAATATAGTGGTTATTTCAAGTATAATAATACAAGACCACATGGCAAGATGAATGGAGCTTGATGTAAAATACCCACATTTTGTTTGTTGTAGGAAATTTGTTGGTGTTGTAGGTCCATGATAGGTCCATGCAAGTTCATTATAGAGCAAGGGTACCCAACCTTTGTAACCCATGAGCAACATTCAAATGTGAGTTTGAGTTACTGCAGGTATGAAAATGAAGGAAAGTTGCAAGAACATAGTGTGGAAAGCAGTGAAGTAGAATTGTAGCTGAGCCTGGAGATGTGCAGTGTAACACAATCACTCCCATAGGAAGATTTTCAACAGAATTATTCCATGAGCGGCTGACAACTTGGTTCAGTTGTTACAGTTCATTCGACCATTAACTTGCAGTTTTAATTAGCATTTTAATCTAAAGGGATCTCATTTAATTAAGAAAAGAGCTTAGTTTTTTTCTAAAAATAATATAGAACTTTGTCTCGTGGTTTCATTGCTGACACAGAAGATACAGGATACCAGGTCATTTTCTATATTGTTCTGCATGACTTGCCTTTACTAAGCTGTACATAAAGGAGGTTCAAATTTGAGAGACTGCCCTGGGCCCCGGACCTACTGGGGTCCCACAGAACAGCAATGGAAGTGGTATTGTAGCACAAGATGGCAAGATGAAGACAGTAGAGTAAGATGAAGACATTAGAGTAAGATGAAGATAGTAGGGTAAGATGAAGATATTAGGTTAAGATGAAGATACAGGGCAAAGATGAAGATAGTAGGGTAAGATGAAAATAATAGGGTAAGATGAAGATAGTAAGGAAAGATAAAGACAGTAGGGCAAAATTAAGACAGTAAGACAAAATGGAGACTGAAGGGCAAGGTGGTAGGGAAAGATTGAAACAATGGGTCAAGATGGAGACAGCAGGGGAATATAGAGATAATAGGGCAAGATGAAAACAGTAGGAGAAGATGGAAACAGTAGTGAAATATGAAGAAAGTAGGGCAAGATGGAGAGAGAAGGACAAGATGGAGATGGTAGGGAAAGATGGAGATATTTGGTGAAGATGGAAATAGTAGGGTAAAATGAGGATAGTGCAAGGCAAATACAGTAGGGTAGGATGGAGGCTGGAGGGAAAGATGGTGATACAAACACTAAAGGGGGTTATGTAATAAAAGGCACTAAGTTTACCCAGGAGCAGTAACCCATAGAAACCAATCAGCGGGTAGCATTTACTGGTCACCTGTTTAAAAGCAAACATCTTATTGTTTGCTATGGGTTACTGCCCCTGGGAAAACTTAGTGCCTTGTATTACACATTAGGATATATGTATTGCTCACACTACAGCCCTTCAGTTGTTTTTGATGTTCGACAACATTTAAAGCCAACAGTATGGACAATCCATCTTCACATAAATGAAAATTATTTTGCCCCAGGCCACACTGCCATTGAAATGGAACTGCTCTTAACAATCTAACTTTTTCTTTTGGCTTTCAGAAAGGAATTGGTATTTAATTAGCGAAGAATGAGACTATAATCTCTTCCACTAGGCTGTCATTTCTTGGTATTGATACCACTGACAGGCAGTTTAGACTTTACACTGAAAAGTTAATGAGGCCTAAAAGCATTGATTTCGTTAGCCTTGAAGATAACTAAGAAACAGTCCCAGTTGGTCCCTTGGCTTTCACTAATGTGAATATACTCTTGTTTAGGATTTCTTTTTTACAGATGGTTTCATCAGAATTTCGAGATTTTTGGACTAGTTTTTTCCATAAACTTTTCAGCACTGGCTTGTTGAGTTTTTCCAGTATCTACTACATGTGTGTGAATGTGGTGCCATGTAATTGTTACATGCAGACTGTTTGTTGGGTGTCATGTCATTGTGCATGGGCTTGGTTGTTGCAGTCATTTTCCTTGGACAATAAAGGCAGATCCTGCTAGCACATTACCCCTTACAACAGGGGTGCCCAAAAGGTAGATTGGGTTCTACCAGTAGACTTTTAGCTGGTGATCAGTAGATGTCAAGACAACTTGTCGAAATCACCCTCCTGTTTCATGCTTTTCATTCAGATATTTTTTTATGTTACGGTTACATAAGAAATTGTTGTTTGTTAAATATAGCAATAAACATTTTCCCATTTATCGATGTTTAAGTAATTTTTCCATGGAACAGAATGCTAACAATGCTTTTATGGAGTAGATCATAATGGGACAATGTCACTAAAAGTAGACCTCACATTAGTAAAGTATGGGCACTCCTGCCTTACAAGTTATCATGCTACAAACAAGATATCAACTCCATCAAGAGTCATGTAGGGTTTCTGACCCAATACCTTCATTCGGTTCAACTATAAGACCACTGACTATGGACTAGAAATGATGAGGTAGACTTAAGGTTAGAAAATCAGCCCTGTGCCATTTAATGGTTAGTTATCATCACAGTAATGATCAGACATTGGCTATTGTGCAGTTTGGCCCAGTGCTCTATCCAAGTCACGAGAAAAGACTTTGGAATATTACATTTTTAGTCTGGACAGGCAGGTGTAAAGACTCACCAGTAGAAACGTGGTTTGGGTACCTTGCCCCAAACCTACAGCTGGAGGGAATGGATCATACACTATATTTTAAAATTAGGCATGCACAATGTAACGGTTGGCACCCTGAATCTAGAATCAATGCCAAGCACCCTTGTCTCCACACGAGTATGAAGAGCTTCGACCTGTAGATAACCCTTTTGCTGGGTAGGGTGCTCAAACAGTGAAAGGATCACCTGCCTGTGATCCAGAACATATGTAAGAAACCAGGTACACTGTGGCACACCAGACGTGGAGATTTAGTGCATCAACATTTCTTTATTGGCCCCAAAAGTAGATACATGTAAGGCAACGTTTCGGACCCCACTGGGCCCTTTCTCAAGCCTATCTTAAAGCACCCTTGTCTCGGCTCGTGCTTCTGCCTGTAGCAGCCGCCTTTGGCCTCGGGAGGAGCCCTCAGCTACTCAGATGCCGCCAAGTCTTAAAACGAGAGGAGCAAGGTGAAGGGTTCTAAACAAGCGAAGGGGCACAATTGTAAGCAAAGTCTTTTGGGCAGAAGGTCGTGGTACCAGGTGTAAGACAGAATTGTAGTCAGGACAGGCCCGGTCGAGGCAGGCAGAGAATAAGCGAAGTCAGGCAGTTAAGGGTCAAAACCAGAAGATCAATCAGAAGGGATTTAGCAGAAGAGGTAGTCGGTATACAATTAAAGGACCAGTAACATCAAAAAATTTAATTGTTTTAAAGTAATAAAAATATAATGCAGTGTTTCTCTGCACTAGTAAAACTGCTGTGTTTGCTTCAAAAACACTACTATTGTTTATATAAATAAGCTGCTGTGTAGCAATGGGGGCAGCTATTCAAAGGAGAAAAGGCTCAAGTTACACAGCAGATAGCAGATAAGCTCTATAGAACATAATGTTATCTGTTATCCATTATTTATCCTGTGCCATTTAGCCGTTTTTCAATTTCCGCCATTGCTACTCAGCAGCTTGTTTATATGAACTATAGTAGTGTTTCTGAAACAAACAGATCAGTTTTACCAGTGCAGGGCAACACTACATTATATTTTCATTACTTTAAAACACTTTCAGTATTTGGTGTTACTGTTCCTTTAAGGGTCAGGATCCAGAGGTCAGAATAGTCAAAAGCCAGGCAGGGGTCACAACTGGAATCAAACAGGTTCAAAACAGAATAGAACAAAGCTCAAATAGCACCAGGAACAAACTCCTATAACGGGCAGCGTGTAAAAAGAAAATATCTCTTAAAATACCTTTTAAGATTTCGAGCCATTGCGTGCTGGCGTCATCACGCCTGCGCCTTTAAATCACAAGGAGGCGCACGCGCCCTAAGGAACCAGAGCCTGCGGCGCAGAAGATTGGCACGGTGGGCGTCCCTGCCATCCCCCCACTAGACTACCAGGGTGAGTTGTAACACACTCGAAAGATCCAATGTTGATAAAAATGTATATAAATAAAATGTTTATCTTTCGTCAGGTTTACATGTTCATAAAAAGACTTACGCGTTTCATGCTGCAGGGCACTTATTCATAGGCTATGAAATATATTCAGGGAAGAAAAGCTGCATTTGCATCAGCGACATACCTAGACCGTGCCAGGCCACCCTCCACAAAAAGTGCACTTCAGTCTTACAGAAACAATAAATTATTGATTGATACTGGAATTCTGGGAAATAGCAGGGGTTAAAAAAAAATTATAATTTTTATTCGTTGCATTTGCGTCAGTAAATTAGCCCCTCTGTGTAAAGTGCTGTTTAATATGACATTTATATAGTGATATCGATATAACTGGTGCTGCTTGCCATGCTGAGCTCATTTCTTTTCATACCTATTTATAAAATATCAACAGCTGTGTCTCCCAATTGTGGTCCCTCACCCCCAGTTAAAGCTTCACTCATAAACCTGTCACAGCCAAGGGCAGCTCCACCATGATAGGAAAGCAGCGGCTTGGCCTGATCTCATTTATTTTCTCCGACTGATTGTTCTTGTGGCCACTTACAGTTCGGCCCCAGACTGCCCATCTGCTGCTTTTTATAGCCAACATCAAAGAGCGTTCTCCTGTTGCTCGGCAACCATTTTTCTGAGCCTGTTTCCTTGGTAACCTAACACTACACATTCTTCAAAAGCCAACAAAAAAAAAGAAAAAAAATGTAGGATTTTCACCGGTTACACAATGCGGTCAGTTTCACATTCTCGCTGTTGCCCCTTAGCTGGAAAATCAAACAGTGGTACTTGATAACAATGGCGTCGGGCTGCTATTCTCTCCCATCCTTTCAGCTGTGTGTTTTGCCTGCTGGATTAGTCACTGGTACAATGCACGTCCTCTAATTCTATTAAAGTGTGGGATTTTCATTATCTCTCTGTCTAAGAATCAACGAAGGTTGTTGGGGGTTAGAAATAAAAAGGGAAACAGGATAAACACTTGTTGTAGCCGAATGTTACACGCTCACAGCAGGAATCAATCAGCCCAGACTGATACACAACTAATTACCCTGAAATAATAATTATGGAGCATAGTGTAAGGGCAGACACACGCTCAGATTAGGAGAGATTAGTCGCCCAGCGACAAATCTACTCTTTTTCGGGCGACTAATCTCCCCGAACTGCCTAGAATGTAAATCGCCGGCGGGATGGCAATCGGTGCGATTCGTTTTCCGGAGTCGCCCAAAGTTGCCTCACAAGGACACTTCGGGTGACTTTGAAAAACGAAGCGCTCCGAGTGCCATCCCGCCAGTGATTTACATTACAGCCAGAGGGAGGCAGTTCGGGGAGATTTATTGTCAGGCGATTAAATCTCCCCGAATCTGAGCCTGTGTCTCTGCCCTAAGGGTGGCGGCAAATCTGAATGTTTTCTCCCCTTGGTGATTAGTATTTGTATTGGTGGGGGACAAAGCACTCCTAATTGCCCCCCAATTCATGTATTATTGCTACAGTGCATATTCTTATTTATTGCTATGTTTGCCCCCCTGTTGATTACTGCATCGTAATGTTGTACAGTGCTGCATATGCAGCAGAAATACTATTTAAAGATACAGACAATCATGCATTCTATGGTAAAAGTATGGGTGCAACGCTTGCACAGCACAACACCCACAGGTTCCTCTAACTATACCCCTAAAAATATAAAGAAGAAATGCACACTTTTGTTTATTGTTGTTGGGCAGGGTTGGACTGGGCTGGCGGTACACCAGGAAAAACCCAGTGGGCCCAGCTGACCCAGACCTAGGGTTGCCGGCCTGGTCAGTAAAAATAATGGTTGATCCCAATGTTATGAATAGGGGAAAAAAGATAAATATATAGGAAGGCCGGTATTTTTTTCCAGAAAAGGTGGCAACCCTAGGACCCGATCCCTGCATGCCTCATGCCACTGATTGCCTGCTGCCTTCTCTTCCCCGATCGTGGAAACAGTAAGTTAAATTGTGTGCGGGGGGATGAAGGTGCTGGTGGTGGGTGAGAGGGTGGCCTCAGAGGGAGTGTGGAGGCCTCACACACCCCAGTCCGACCCTGACAATGGGCCCTCAGAAACCTGTCAGATGAGAACTGCATCAATGCATGGATGCACTCCTTACCCCTAATTATGTATTTTAGAGCATAGGGATGCCCCCATTACAGCTGGAGGTCCCTCATGTGTGGCTTTTGAGTTATTTAGCTTTTTATTCAGCAGTTCTCGAGTTTGTAATTTCAGCAATCTGGTTGGTAGGGTCCAAATTACCCTAGCACTGATTTGAATAAGAGACTGGAATATGAATAACAGAGGCCTGAATAGAAAGATGAGTAATAAAAAGTAGCAATAACAATAAATCGGTAGCTTTACAGAGCTTTTGTTTTTTATAAGGGGTCAGTGACCCCCATTTAAAAGCTAGAAAGAGTCGGAAAAAGGCAAATAATTCGAAAAATTTAAAAAAGTTAATAAGGAAGACCAATTGAAAAGTTGCTTTGAATTGGCTGTTCTATAACATATTAAAAGTTAACTTAAAGGTGAACCACCCCATTAATCCTGGCTTATCCCTGTAAATGCTAAGTGCTACCAGTATATCATTCTTTTTAAAGGAGAAGCAAACCCAAAAGTTAAAAAAACCCTACTCTGCATAGACCCCCTCCCTCCTACCCCAACCTCAGTGTTACCCCTTTGCTTACCCCTCCATGCAGATTCTGTCCAGAGGAGTTCACGGGCGCCATCTTCTTCTCTTCGGTAACCTTCACAATGACAATGACCGACGGAGCAGTGCATGCTCTCGAAAATTGTCTTCGGTCTCATTCCGAAGATTACAAAATCAGCTGAAAATGGCGCCCGTGAACTCCGTGAACTCCGTCTGAATCTGCACCGAGGGGCAAGTAAAAAGTTAGGGGCATTTGCCCAGGCAACATTAAGGCTGGTGGGGAGGAGGGGGGGGTCTATGTAGAGTAGGGGGTAGAGGTACTTTAACTTTTGGGTTTGCTTCTCCTTTAAATTTCCCATTTTAAATTTCCCAATGGTTTTGCTGAAGGTAAGCTGCTATGTGTTGGAGTCAGAGAACTGGTTCAGTGCCACCAGGATACTCTCTCATGCCATAATAAATTCTACAAATTCATATTGTGCCATAGCCCTTGCATTCTTCCCATTGACACAGCTGGCAAGAGTCGCTCTCTTGAAATCCTGCCAAGGAACGAACGTCTGCCTTCACACTGGAGATTTGTATGTCAATATTAGTGTTCAGGGTGGAATGCACCTCAATTTAAAGGGATACTGTCATGGGGAAAAATTATTTTTTCAAAATGAACCAGTTAATAGTGCTGCTCCAACAGAATTCTGCACTGAAATCCATTTCTCAAAAGAGCAAACAGATTTTTTTATATTCAATTTTGAAATCTGACATGGGGCTAGACATGTTGTCAATTTCCCAGCTGCCCCAAGTCATGTGACTTGTGCTCTGATAAACTTCAATCACTCTTTACTGCTGTACTGCAAGTTGGAGTGATATCACCCCCTCCCTTCCCCCCCCCACAGCAGCCAAACAAAAGAACAATGGGAAGGTAACCAGATAACAGCTCCCTAACACAAGATAACAGCTGGCTGGTAGATCTAAGAACAACACTCAATAGTAAAACCCATGTCTCGCTGAGACACATTCAGTTACATTGAGAATGAAAAACAGCAGCCTGCCAGAAAGCATTTCTCTCCTAAAGTGCAAGCACAAGTCACATGACCAGGGGCATCTGCCCTTTGTTCTCAATGTAATTGTATAATAATTTCCAAAAATGCAGAACCATAGCTGAACTGTCAAGCAGTTGTTCCCAGTCCTATTAGATCTCATCATAAGCTCAAGATCTGGAACAATGCTTATTCATATCCATATTGTTATGGAAGACTTTACAGGGAGTACAGGTAATATCAGTGTTGCCCCTAGATCATGAATGATATACAGAGCCATCCTACAATTTCCCTAAGGAAAGGGAATTGCCATTCCAGTAAATCTGTTTGAGGTTCAGCACACACTCCATAGGTTGGAGAAAGAAGGAAAGGCAATGCATTAAAAAAATGAGCGGAGTTAATACATTTAAAAGATAATAGAGTCTGTAGAAGGGGCAGAATGATGGATGACGGGCCAGGCTAACTGCTCAGAGAGGGGAAGATTAGAACTCTAATCACCAGCACAGAGCATAGTAAATGGCAGGAGAGGGAAGAATCCCAAGAGAAAAGGTCAATTTACACTCATCCTGCCTGCGCTCATCCCTCTGACCTGGACTGTGATAGAGGGAGCTGCCATATAATGAAAGGGAAAACATCAATGCAAAGCTCTGATACATTAGCACATTGGAGAGCTCTCTCATCTGCACACAGAAGGCCAACCTGCCACCATTTATACATTATAAATTGAGTAAACGGATACCCATCTTATGTTGAATGGAGCTGAACTGGGGTGTGCCGATTGCCCAATATACAAAGGAAGGGAAAATGTATTGCAAAGATTTTTGACAGAGCCATTAAGCAGCCCCTTACCTTGTCATTAATCCCCCACCACCACCCACCTTTATAGAAAATACATTCGCCATTGTATACTAATCAAAATAATAACTAACCCCCATGGAATGAAGTATGGGCTACCTATCCTGCCAGCAGTGTCGGACTGGGACACCAGGGGTTTTCCCAAAAATCTTTGACTAGGGGCCCACTAATTAATCTTAGACCAGGGGCCCACTCTCAATACTATTATTCTTCCTCTCCTCACTCAACCTATATTCTCCTAGTCTCTTTTCTTTACATACTATAATACTATAATATATTATTCCATCTATTTAGCTACTTTGTTCTCATAAAAATTGGGAATGGCCATGAAATAGGCCAAATGTTTAGCAGCACGAGGGCCCACTGACACCTTGGCCCACCAGGAGTGTTCCTAGTATTCCGGTGGGCCAGCCTCCAGAAGCCAGCTTGCTATAAATAAGCCCAGGCCTAAGACCCCAACTGTCAAGCACCACCCAGCTGGTGTATATAATTTACCAAGGGCTGGATTTCAAGAGGATGTGCCCCTAGCCCCCCCCCCCCCCCCCGACTGCTCACATCTATTGATGGGCGAATAAATTCGCCAGGCACTAATTTGCTGTGAATTTATGCATTTCACGATACTCCCACGAAAATTCACCGGCGTTTAAAAAATTCGGATGCACGTTGAAAAAGTCACTCGCATCCAAACCGTCGCGTGTCAACGATATTCGGATGCCCATTGACTTTTTACGTTGCTGTCAAAATTGATGCAGGTGTCAAGTTTGTAGTTGGTGTCAAAATGTTGGGAGTTTCACAAATTTTACAATCTTTGATGAATTTTGGGAAATTTGTAAATTTTTCAGCGAAAAGGGAGAAATTCGCTAATCACTACTCACAACTACCCCCTGCACACACCCCCACTGCTTGCACCCCACCTTGCACCTGATGACTCCTTTGCACCATGTCGCTGCTGCTCTCAATCATGGCACCAACCTGCTTCTTCTTCATCAATCTCTTCCACTGGGGATTCAAGCCACTGTCAAAATCTCCCATCCAGTCCTCAGTGATGATACGGACAGAGGGCAGCATGCCTGTCTACAATGTTTGCCACCCTAGGCCTGGGCCTTTGTGACCTGCCCACAAATCCTGGCCTGACTTTATCACCAAAAAACGTCAAACCACCATCGTCCTGTACCATTTTGATATTCTGGGGGGCAAGTGGGAAGGACTCTGTAATGGTTAAAGGAAAACTATACCCCCAAACAATGCAGATATTTCATAAAACAGCTCATATGTAAAACCCTGCTTCATATACTGTAAATAAACCATTTTCATAATAATATACTTTTTTAATAGTATGTGCCTTTGGGTAATCATAAATAGAAAATTGCCATTTTAAAAAATAAGGGCCGTCCCCTGGGATCGTTCGATTCACGGTGCACACAAACATAACAAACAAACCATACATGTTAGGTCACATGAACCAATTAAGTTCTGATAAGAGTTCTGTCTTTTGCTTCAACACCTCTTCCTGTTACATTTAGAGTTGTAGTATTTCTGGTCAGGTGATCTCTGAGGCAACACACAGACCATAATAAAATGGTGGTTCAAGGCAAGAGATGTAAAAGGGCAATATTTACTTAAATATATATTCCAGTTTGGTAAGATTCTTTAATATGCCACTTAATTAGATGTAAACTATCTGTTGCTTAAGTATTCATTTTGGAGGTTTAGTTTTCTTTTAAGGCAAAACAGCACTGGCGCATGTCATTCAGACCCAGTTTTCAGCCTCCAAAAGCTGCCTAATCACTACATCCCCCTTCCTGACCCCATAATATCCCACTTTTCCCATGCCCCATCAGGAGTCGATTACTGGAATTTGTGTTCCAGATTTGGAATGGGGAATGGAAGGAGAGAACAGTTGTACCCCCCTTGCCAGAACTAGAATGAGAACAAGGGGGCAGCTTGGGGCAGGAATGGTCTGGAATTCCACTGGTTGGCAGGCAAATCTCATGGTTACTTTGCAGCAACACATGACGAGATTTATTGAGAACCATCAACAGCATAAATCAGGTGGCTTTTAAAAATGCATTGGATTCCTTTTAGCCTGAAATGCCTTATGCGCTATATACAACTTATCTGCCCACCATTAGAGGCAGAAAATATTCAAATATGCAAGTTTAGCATCTACTCACATTAAGCAGAGAATATTGTAAGAATCAGGAGGGTGAGCATTTATAAACCCCCGGGCAGTCTATTATGTATATGTAATATGCATGTATGTATGCGCACGTGTGTGCCGCACTCTCGGCTACTTGAATGTAATTATCCGCGATTGAGGCTGGAAGATTTATGCAGTTTTATGACAGATGCACTGAATCCATAATTGGGGGATTTGAATACTAAATACTGATTTGAATGTTGAATTTTCTACCAAACATTTAGGCTTATACTGAGCCAAATCCAAACCTTCATTTGCATATTCAAATATATTTTTAAGGATCGTTTATTTGAAAAAAAAATGGGTTGACGGTACTTATTTTATATTATGCAATATACAACAGTAGTTGACGAGACTATTATGGAGCATAGTATACCCAGCTCTCCCACTGGCACTGGGAATCCAAAATCAGTATTTGGAGCAATTGCTGCACCATTGCTCCAAGGCAGGAAAGGCAATATCTGGACTTGTGAATTTTTTATTGCTGGTTATAGGCACCAAGATTTCGGATGGTGGCCCTGCATTCAAATCTGGAATAGTTAAACTATTGGTGTTTTTATCAAAAATCCAACCCTACCAACCTGGTCTGACCCTCAATTAAACCAGGCAGCAAAACAATTTACCTAATTTCCCCTAGGTCTCTCCTGGTGATAGTTGCCCGGTGCTGGCTGGAGGGGTCGGCGCCTCTCCCAGAAATATCAGCAAAGAAGATTAGCCAAACAACACATGTCTGATGAAGGGGCACGCCCCCGAAACGTTACATCACTTGACGAAATAAACGTGCAGGGGAGATCCCCGCCACACCAGCCTGTGTTGTTTGGCTAATCTTCTTTGCCTCAATTAAACCAGGACAAGCCTTGTGCCAAGGCATTTAAATTCTTTTAAGGTTATTATAACCTTATCATACATAATATATATAGTATGCTGAGTCTTCAAGAAAAAAAAACAGAAAATACCAGGCAAAATGACATGAAATACACAAAAATTACCTTCATGTGTGAAAAAGAGTTTATAATGCAGCATGGCATCGTCAGATTCCAGATGGTGTTAATCGACCCTCTCCCACCATGCTGGGCGTTCCCATTCCTAACAGCTGGAGGGCACAGAGTTTGACATTCCTGGTGTAATGAAAAGCCTGATGAGTTGATACAAAAATAGAGCGGAAATAACATTGGAGTGGGACTGTCAATCACTGCTGATGATCATTGCAAGCACAAGAGCACTCATGATGCACATAAATACCCAGCACATATAATTGTGCAGATTTTCTCCTTACTGTTGCTAATAACCCCCATCCATGCCAGGAAAGGACATGTTTTGCGTGATTAGCTCCTTCAGCGCGTTCCAGAGACTGCAGCTGGCAAGTCCTTCAAACCAATTGCCAATCTGCCAAGTGACATTGTGTTCTGTTTCACTGGATCAGCCACAGTAAGAAACATTCTCTGCCTGGAGGATGTTGGGATAAGTAGTTCATCAAAAGGAAGACAAGTTAATACAGGTATGAAGATATCTGCCCTACAAGCCGCCAGTGAGGAGCAGCCCCACAAACTAAAGGGCAATCAATCATTTCCAGGCATAGACCAGTTATTCTTATCCAGGACTAACAACAATGTTTTCTTTGAAGTTGAATAAGTTATTCTGAATAATGACAATAAGTTGAATAATGGGAGGCACGTCCCATCAATGAATCTGCTGTGATGAAGGGAAGACCTATTAAACCAGCAGTGGGGTTTAAATAAAGGCACCGTTTTTTACATTCTCTTTCTATAAATGTTTATTTAAAGCAAGTTGGCATATGAATTGGTTTCAATGGCAGTTTTGGTCTCCAAAGCCCAAATGGGGTTGCCACCCAGTCTGTGAATCACCAGCTAAGGTTGGAGCCCACGTACCACCCAAAGACATAAAAGCCCTGCCCTCCATGACATCACACTCTCATTGGCCAGTAGGAAATCCCTGCAGAGGTTGCAACCGTAGGTCCACTAGCAGGCATGTCAATTCACCTTGGTTTAACTTCACCTCACCTGGTTGCACCCACTATAAGTAATTTGCACCCATATATCCACTCCCTGCTGCCATTCTAATGTATAGAAGTGCCACCTGAATTGCCAGAAGCAGTTGAAGCACATATCACTGTTGGGGGTGGGGCATGGCCTGGTGTGTCTGGGACAGAAAGGACACTTCTGGGATCTGAGTTGTGGTCTCTGCATGAGAGAACCTGACATTACGGGCCCACAATTATATAGGTTTATAGAGAAAATAATCAAAAGGGCTGATGTAAACTGTTGCCTGCTGGTGTGTTCAAGGGCCTGGGCCCACAGGAGATCCTTGTATTGTAGCAGGCCAGTCCCACCATGAAAGTTACAGGATTGTAACCAGAATGTACTGGGCCCCACAGCTAGATAGAATTAGAGTCCCAGGAAAGATCATCTGTTTTCAATCAAAACTTCCACTGGGTCTTTAACATTTACTGACTGATCTACATGATTGTCTGTGTGTGTGTGTGGCCCATCAATCTCCTGTGCAGTCACTTCATTCATTGGCTAAAATGAAGAGCTGATTGGCAGATTGGTGGGGTCACTAAAAATTGTGTTTAGTAAATCGGCAATCGGAGCAAAAATGAAAAATTCAGGGACAAATAGGGTTGCCATCTGGCCATTATATTACCGGCCTGCTCGGTAAACATCCCAATGTTATTAATAGGGAAAAAATATAAATATATAGAAAGGCCGGTGTTTTTTTTCCAGAAAAGGTGGCAACCCTAGGGACAAATGAACTTTTTTACCTTTCCACCCCATTTCAGCCTTTAGTAAATAGCCCCTACAAGGATACTGTGAAACCAATTCCCATTTTAATACTTTTCCTTGCCGAGGCAGCGGGCGGGGGAGGGAGTATAAGACATAGAATCCCAATCATAAAGTTGCAAGGGTGCAAGGAATGCTTTACTGCTGGGGGGTCTGGGGTGGAATGTTTTAATCAGGGACTACAAAGAGGCAAGAAAAGAAGTGCAACTGCTGGGAAGCAAAGTAACTCAGACTGCAGACTTTGCTCGGCTATAAAGACTTTTACTGGATGGTCTCATAAAGTGATTCGCTGTATAAACCAAAGACAACACATGAGCTCTTATATGGGAGGGCTGGTTTCCAAAAAAATGAATGTATATATTATATATCTCTACTTGTATATACAGTGCTGTACATCAGATGTAGGCATGCTTCTTTATTCATACACACAAGGGAATGACTTTTTCTTTAGGGGAAATGCCCCTGGGTTTTTTTTTTTTACTTTCCTGTAAACAGGAATGCAGGTTGCTTCTCGTTAAATTTGTAATTATACCTATTGTGGGAAAGAGCTCATCAATATGCATGCCCCCAACCTCACGTAAATATTTTATTTTTGTGAATAAAGCGAATCCCACCAAGTACCGACTGGTTCCAAGCCACAAATTTCCCTTTTATGTCTCACAGTTGATATCTCTCCTATCTACCCAGAGGCTATTTCTCCCCCTGCTGCTGCTGAGATACATTTGTGGTGCATGGTGAAACTCCATGATACTCTTTTAGGGCAGAGACAAACGAGAAGATTCAGGGAGATTTAGTTGCCCGGCGAAAAATCTCCTCTTCTTCGGGCGACTAATCTCTCTGAACTGCCTCCCTGTCAACTAGAATCTAAATTGCCGGCGGGATACCACTCGGAGCGCTACATTTTACGAAGTTGGTGAAGTTGCCTTTCCGCCTGAGGCAACTTTGGACGACTTCGGAAAACAGAGCGCTCACAGTGCCATCCTGCCGGTGATTTAGATTATAGCCGGCGGGGAGGTAGTTCAGGGAGATTAGTCGTCCGAACAAGAGACTATTTGTTGTCGGGCGACTAAATCTCCCTGAATATTCTATCTGTCTCTGCCCTAATATGTAAGTGCTAGTCTGTTGGACCCAGTGCAGAGAGCAGACACCCCTGTTACCAACCACTAATGAAAGTATTGAGCAGGAGAACTTATTCATACACATCGTTTCCATGGATATCTGACTCTAGAACTTTCCACCAACAATAAAATGAACTTCAAAGCTTACAATTAAAAAGGAAATTAGCCTCCACAGGACAATAACCATAAAAAAATTACACTTAGGCTAAGGTCAGGGGGAACCTGCCATAGAGGAGCATACCTAATTGTATGCATGCACCTGCTCCTCTTGCTTCCCCTGATAGCCAAGCTGTCTTCAGTGGGTGTGCTTGGGGGACTGCCCAGCCCCTAGTTGTAGGTAGGAAGAATCTGGGATGGCAGACATTGTTGGGCATTATCACACTATTTGGCAAACGTATATTGGTGTCACTTAACCTGTAGCCTCTCCACTCTTGTGGTGCCACTCATAGCACCCACCATCATCTGTACACCATATGGCGGGGTGCCCAACATTTCTTAACCGTAAGCCACATTCAGATGTGATAAGAGTTGGTGAGCAAGGCAAGCATGAAAATGTTCTTTGGGTGCCAAATAAGGGCTGTGATTGGCCATTTAGTAGCCCCTATGTGGACTGGCAGCCTACAGGAGGCTTTGTTTGGATTTTATACAACCAAAACTTGTATCCAAACCAGGAATTCAAAAATAAGCACCTACTTTGAGGCCACTGGGAACAACATCCAAGGGGTTGGTGAGCATCATCAGGGCCGCCATCAGGGGGGGACAGGGGGGACAAGCGTACCGGGCCCGGGCATGAAGGGGGGCCCGGCAGCGCTGCATTTTTTGAAGATCCGGGCCCCCCTTACGAGCGCCCGAGCCGTACGTCTTGCCTCTTGCGTGCCGAATGCGGAAGTGCCGAAAAGCCGAAGCCGATGCGCCGAAAAGACCCGAAGTCACAGAAAAAGCCGAAGTCACGAAGCGCCGAAAAGAACCGAAGTCACGAAAACAGCCGAAGCCGAAGTCCTGAAGCGGTGAAAAGACCCGAAGTCACGAAAGGAGGCGAAGTGGAAGTACTGAAGCCATGAGTTCAATCCTACTGAACACCAGTTTGTTTTTTTTGTTTTTTTAATCCCCTGGCCACCAATGTATTATTTTAATATTCTATAGGCCCCTGCCTCCAATCTTTTTTTTAAAACTTTTTTTTTGGGGCCCCAATTTTTTTTTTAACTCGTAAGGGGCCCCTTGCCACCATTGTTTTTTTTTTTTTTTTTTAAATTTTAAATTTTTTTAATTTTTTTAACTTGTAAGGGGCCCCTGCCACCAATGTTTGTTTATTTTTTAGTTTTTTTAAAAAATTTTTGTTGGGGCCCCAAGTTTTTTTAACTTATAAGGGGGCCCCTGCCACCAATGTTTTTTAAAAAAAAAAAAAAAAATTTTTTTTTTTTTTGGGGCCCCAATTTTTTATAAGGGGGCCCTGACCATCAATAGCTTTTTACAACTTGTGTGGGGGGGTTACTTTTTTAGCGCTGATGTCTGTGTGGTCTTTTAACTGCGATGTGGAGTGGGCGGGATATGGGGTGGAGCTTGGTCGTCAGTGTGGGCGGGGCCCAGGGGGCCCCAAAAATTTTGTTGTACGGGGCCCCGTGATTTCTAATGGCGGCTCTGAGCATCATGTCCCTCGCAACCCACTGGTTGAGAGGTACTGACTTGTAGGATCTGTACAACCTGCTATGTATTCTGCATTTTGCCTGCACTCCAGGTTGTGTTTTTACCTCCCTGTGGTAGTCTTGTTTGTGCCCTTCACGTCGTCTTATATGGATACAACATGTTGCTCACAAGCCACTGGTTGGGGATCACTGCTATATGGGGACAATTCCCTTTCTTTTTCCTGGTGAAATGGAATTATACCTAGTTAGTAAACAATAAGGACCATGTAACGATTGCCAACCATTAGTATTATTTCAAGCTCATTTCACTTAGAAAACAGCGATGGATACAAAGGAGCAAATCACTTGTTGTATGTGGCCAGTGGCCAGAACAGGCCCTTGTCCTTATCTAAAGAGAGACATGTATAGCTTAAAAGGTTGTGTGAACTGGAAGGTCATTTCCTTTGTTAAAGATTAGACACATAGAAGGCAATCACGGACAGGAAGTTATCATTGCATTTCTACGTCTTTCTTAGGTGTCCTTCGTCCGTTATATAAGTACAAAAAATATAAATACCAGGAATGGATGTAACTTCAATAAATAAATTCCACTTGACTTGACTTGAACTTCAGATGATACCACATTTGACTGACAGAAGCTGCAGAGAAATGTTAGGGACAGTGATCCCCAACCATTGGCTCATTAGCAACATGTTGTTCACCAATCCCTTGGATGTTGTTCCCAGTGGCCTCAAAGCAGGTGCTTATTTTTGAATTCCAGGCAAGTTTTGGTTGCAAAAAAAACAGCTGTACTGCCAAACAGAGTCTCCTGTAGGCTGATAGTTCACATATGGGCTACCGTATTTTGTAACACCCAGGAACATTTTTCATGCTCGTGTTCAGGCCTGGATTTGAGGCAAGGCCACATAGGCCCGGGCCTAGGGCGGCACATTTATGGGGGCGGCATGCCGCTCAGCTGCTCTGTGGGGAGCCTGTGCTCCCCAGTGCTCCGGCGCTCGCACGCTGGCGCTTTTGTGCCAGCGTGTGGTAGTGCGGGCGGGCGCTAGGACCGCGCAGAGCGCACGGCCTAGGGGCACCTGCCCAGTGATTCCGGCGCTGCTCGTGTTGCTCCCCAATTCTTCTTACATCTGAATGTTCCTCACAGGTTAAAAATGTTGGGGAACCCTGGTTTAAGATCTACAGGGGCCACTGACCAAGACTGGAAACCATTCAGCCATGGCATGGGTATGACAAGAAGGGTGCAAATGTTTAATAAAAGCCAAGTCCTATTCAAAGATTGGAGATGATCCATATAAGGGGGCAATAGCTGGTATTGGGTGCTTTGTTGCCCAGGGGCCTAGATATAGAGACAATCATTAATGTAAAGATTTAGGAAACATATACAGCATTGATATAATAATAAAGACAGCAGACTCAGTAAGTGCTGGATGGGCAAAAAGTATAGAGAGTATAGCACAGATCCTGCCAAATGCATACTTATATGTGGGCTAAACCCTATTATATAGCAAATTGTTCTGGGAATAGGGACCCAGTAACTACCAGTTAGGCCTCTGACAGATAGACCAGTGTCTATATGCAAATGTTCTCATTCATACGTCGTCAATATACCCAACATGTGTTCTGCATTGATTATACTTTCACTGTCCTCTCTGAGTAACACACAGCTTCTCCTATGGTACTCTATACATGAACAGGGTGGAACGGTGATTGTATCACTGGAGTCCTGAGTTCAATTCCAAGTTGGGCACCATCTGCAAGTAGTTGGTATGTTTGCCCCGTAGTTTCCTTCCACACTCTAAAAACATACAAGTAGGTTCACTGGCTCCTGACTGACCCTAATGCATATGGAATTTGATAGGCACTATAAGGCCCATGGCACATTTGACATTTGCTCTGCTGGAGAAACACCAGTTGCTGCACTGGATTCCTGCCATTGGAGTGAAAGGAATTCTTCCAGTAACAGATGGATTCAGGCATGAAAAGTGTGCACTTAAGTTTTTTTTTTTAACCAAAATATGCCCATCACTGCTGGAGATAGGCGGTTGCAATTTAAGTCTATGGCAGATGGGTGTTGATGGAAACACACGTCTTATGTGCCATGGGCCTAAACTGCATAGGGGCAGGGACTGATGGGAATAATACAAAATTAAAACATTTTATATATAAAAAATGGATAGTAAGGATGTCAGGTTAACAATAAACTTTTTCTCTGTATGTTTTAGGAGTTTTAAGCATTGTACCGTGTTTCTTAGTTTCTCTTTGTTTTGTAACAATGGCTTTGGGATAATTGGGTTCAGTTACCCTTTAGCTTCAGTCAGCACTTAAGGAGTGTTCTGTTTATCTCTACCCACCCCTGTCATCTGAGAAGGAATTCCTGGAATCCTTGTAAATGGCCTGGCATGTTATAAACATTCCCCCCTCATGTAAGCCTTTCATGTACACTCTCTATCTTATGGCAAAGGAGGGGTAAGATGATGGTTTAAATGTTTAGGTTGGAGAGATTTATTATGGAGCACATGGAAGAAATACATTGGTGCAACTATGACTATAAAGATCAAATTTGGTTTTGAACATTATATTTCTTTTCCAAGTTTTCATTGCTAGTGGCTTGCTGACAGTTTAAAGAGGGGAATATTTTTATTATCCTTTATCATATGTAATGAATATGTGGGTAATAAGAACACACGCAGCTGGGCTTTTATAAGAATCAATCTGTTTAAAGGAAAACTAAACTTTAACCGCTACAAAGGTACTTGCTCTCCTCTCCCCAGCTGCACCAAGTATACATTTTTGTCATTATTATCCCTTTATACACACTAAATTTGTTCTGGGCAGATTTCCCATTATGCAAGATACCCAGTGATTCATAAAATAATGGTGGCAGTGGTTAGCATTGCTGCCTTGATTACTTTGGGCATTTTAAGCAGGGTACTGGCTGCTATATGTTCTCCATGTTTGTGCGGGTTACCTACCACTGGTTATTAACTGGTAGGTCAATTGGCTGCAGATGAAACTGTCTGTGTGCTGTAATATGGATATTAGACCCCCAATGGGGCACGGACTGGTGTGGTGTCTATTCTCTTTACAGCAATATATTACAGTATATATCACCATTGGTATGGATTTCTCTTTCTTTGCTTAGCTTCCTTATCTCCACAACAATTAAGGGCAGTAAAAGGCTATAAAGGCTGCAGTGATGTAATCAATGGATTTGAGATAAGATCCTTTTAATCACTCCTGTGGGTACAGACTAGTTAGTGCTTGCATTGCCTATAGGGGCATTTTTATGGATCAGGCACATGTTAAACCACCCATGTGTATAGAGCCTAAAGTCAGGCATGTGACAAAAGAAAGAGAAGGCCCACCAGCTGCAGATTTCTATATATAATCATGAAATATTTTGTTCTGGGGCCTGTAGCTATGCCTTTGACTGCACGGCTTTTGCACTGGCACTGAAGCAGCTAAAAGAGAATTCATATAAAACAAACCCCCAATTATCATTGAACAATTCTTTCATTGATCAGTGATTTGTAACCACCCCACTGCTACTGCACAAACCTAAAGATGGAAGGCTTTAAGGCTTGAAGGTTTATATCAGAGGAACCATAGTAGGGGTTTGGTTTGCGGGGTTGCAGGTCTCACAGTGCCATTTCTGTGCTGCAATGCTGTATCGCTGATTTGTTCTACAATTATTCCAATGGATTAGCCGAGCCATTCCAGTCTAATTGGCCTCCTGCCTGCCTGTCTGATCGTATGTGAATCCTGCTACGTGATCTTTTATATTAGGCCCAGCTGATATGTTTGCATTAGTGTTCTGCTAAATAACGTGACCCAGATATGGCCGGCATACATATTCCATTACTGTCTGCAACGTCAGTCGGTTAATGAGATGTTAACATTGCCTATTAATTAGATAAATATACATATATTACAGAAAGGCCGTCTCCCATAGACTGCAGATAATCCAAAATATTCAAAACGATTTCCTTTTTCTCTGTAATATTAAAACAGTACCTTGTACTTGAACCAAACTAAGTTATTGGAAGAAAAACCAGCTTATTGGGTTTATGTAATGTTTACATGATTTTCTAGTAGACTTCTGATATGAAGATCCAAGTTACGGAAAGATCTGTTGTGTGGAAAACCCCAAGCCCCAAGCATTCTGGATAACAGGTCCCATACCTGTTAACAATTTTTTAAGAGAAAGAAACCCCACCAAATAGTTAATACTGTATCTATACCAAGTTAACTCAAACCTTAAATTGCAGGGCTGAAGTAATTAATAATGATAATAATAATTAATAAGTAGGTGCTGTCTAATAACTTAAGTAAAGGGCTAGTGCAAATAAATAATGTGAAATCAATCAGCCACAAGGACTGATGATAAAAATAGTTGATTATTCCTAAGTCAAAAGGGTATATTAACCCACCAATAGATTCCAATACCACCCCTTAATAGATAAATTCATTCATTAATTAATTAATAAAGTGCAATTATTCAAATAGAATTAGCAAATGAATATTGCAATTAAGTTCCACCAATAAAGTGCAGTGCAATAAATAGGCTACAAAATGAGACTTGGTAATTAATTGACTAGTTAAAAAGGAGTAATTAAAAATTCCGTATGGGTTAAAAAGTCATCCGGTCACAATCCATAGATAAAGTTAAGAGAAAATTGAAAATATAGAGGGTGGAGTTATATATGCGTATTCTTAAATACAGTACCATGTACAGGTATAATGCTAAGTAAGTAACAGGGGAAAATTACATAAGCCATTATCCAACCTCCAGCTTTTATTATAGCTCCCAGCAACCTATGACGACCTTTGGGCATTTGTTGGATCAACACCATCACTAGGTGGCTGCCTCTGGTTTAAAATATAGAAATGTGGCCATATAAGGTTGGGCCTGATTATGTGGTCATTTGGCACCTTGAGGATCGGTTTCAACAGGTTGTTCAGCTATTCTGTCAGATTGCACTGTGAGTGTTCAAATGGATTAATTGATGTGAGGTATCAGCAGAGGCGAAAATGTGAGGAGCTCAAGGTGCTTGTCTGTTGCCCCCAAATTTCTGCTTCAACCTAAGAGCCCTAAGAGCACTTTTATTAACACAGATAGAAGGGTACAACTTCTATGCACACACATTAATCCCTGGAAGGGAATACACAAATGTATTTACAATGGCTCCCACTAGAATGAAACTAACCCTCCCTGAAAACGTTTCCTTCTGAGGTCACAATCCACAGGGTGCCATTGTAGCAGGCTAGAGCCCACTGTGCAGAGAATGCAAAGGATGTGTTATAAAGCCAGCAACGGAGAAGCCACCCCTCTGACAATGGGGGGATAAGGCAGAAGTAGGGAGAGGAGGGGAGTAGGGAGAGGATGAGAGAAGGGATGGAGGGGAAGACTTACAGAAATTCCCCCTCTTAGGGTAAGGCCAGACGAGGAGATTCGGGGATATTTTGTCGCCTGGCGATTTATCGCCACGTCTTTTGCGCGACTATCTCCCTGAACTGCCTCAGCGTTTTTTCGCCATAGGCTACAGCGCAAAATCGCCTGCGCTAATGCACACGCGGCGATGCATTTTCAATAGTCGCCCAAAGTTGCCTCAATTTTGGGCGACTATTGAAAACGCATCGCCGCGTGTGCATTAGCGCAGGCAATTTTGCGCTGTAGCCTATGGCGAAAAAACGCTGAGGCAGTTCGTGGACATAAATCGCCAGGTGACAAAATATCCCCGAATCTCCTCGTCTGGCCTTACCCTTATTGTTTGTGAAGATTCTCATTCATCCAGGTCATTGTATATCTGTAAAATATATATCAAAACAAAATATGTTGCCAAACGTGCGGATTTCTCCCCGATATGCCACATTGAAGTGGGCTGATCCAATCATGATCAACGATCGGATCATAATGGATCTGACTGGATTTTTTAACCTGCCCGATCGAGATCTGCCCGACTTTCGGCCATATATCAATTAGGGAAGCCCGTAGGATGGCCCCACACACGGGCCAATAAGCTGCCGTCTCGGCCTGTTGGCAGCTTTTATCAGCCCGTGTATGGGGGCCTTTAGTCTTCTGAATTGAGAAAGCCAGTTGGATGACTGGTGAAATGTCTTCAAGGGAAAAAAAACACAGCAAGTCCAGTTTATTTGACTTCTTTCTACAGATATGCCCCTCTCATTGTGACTGTCTATCTGACTCACAGTGCACTTGCTGGAAGGGGCTACTCAGTTTAACCCTTTGGGTACTGTGCTCTGACACTGTGGACTGTGGGAAAACACAAAAAACTACCCCCTAGCAGGCAATTAAATATGAAAATAGCAATAGTTCAAACCCAATTTGAAAAGGTGTTTCCAATTTGAGTGCATGGTAGGTGTGTCCTAAATAATGGACAAATTAAATATGCCGGTAAGTTGAGGTTAGGTTTCAAACCCAGCATCTTGGATTTTGCTTTTAAACTTTTAGTAGGATGTAGAGTGATATTCTGAGACAATTTGCAATTGGTTTTTTGAGTTGTTTATTTTTTTATTCAGCAACTCTCAAGTTTACTATTGCAGCAATCTACCTACCCTAGCAACCTTGAATTGATTTGAATAAGAGATAGAATATGAGTATGTAACTGCCAGAAAGGGGTTTTGTAGATGCTTGAAAGTCAGGCAAGTGATAGAGTAAATCATTGGGAACAGATACCAGGTACTCTGGTGCTTTACTCTTGTGCTTCTTAGAAATGTGACATTGAAAGCCCCCAAAAGTACAATGTTTGTGTGCAATTACCCTGCTGCTGAATAATTCTAAGTTTGGGGGGCTGAAAGGGGCCCGTGGAACTTTGCAGTGAGGCTCTAGCAGTTTTATGGGGCAGCAAAGGAGGGTCACTGTCCGTTCAGAAGCAAAAGGATAAGCAGGAACCATAGGACTACAGAAGGAATCATATTGTCCAACTATAATAAGGCCCTTGCTCCAGGAAAACCAAACATCACAGCTGTTTCTCACATGCTTGCTTTTCCCCAGAAATACTAAATGACTGCAGAGATGTTATAACAGTGCAAATTTTACCCTCGTGAAATGAACCTGCAGTGCAATGCAAATGCAAAGTGCTTTCCCTGGCTTTGATGATGACACCTTCCCTTTATTGCAGAACATTACATACTGTGAATGGCTTTAATTAAACTTTTAGTAGGCACTGCTATTATGGGAAAATTTGCAGTTGGTCACTTTGACCAGTCCCTTGGAATATGTCCATCGATATTTTTTTTTTAAAAAAAGGTGAACTCCCCCGGCCCCTGTTGTTAGCTTTTATCATGAAGCAGCATTTTAAAATAGCTCAGTAAGATGTACTGTATTAACAGATAATTGTTTTGTTTCACTAAATTCTATTACAGGTCCAATTATCTCATCTTGCAGATTCCCAATTATCTCATCTTGCAGATTCCCAATTATCTCATCTTGCAGATTCCCAATTATCTCATCTTGCAGATTCAGGCTTGCCTATGGCACCATTGTCTCTGACAGGCCACAACCTACCTTATCACCTCTCCTAATCATTTTGTGATATAATCTCCTTACATATTCCATATATGACTGGGGGCAGTTGGGAAACTGACAAAATGTCTAGCCCCATGTCAGATTTCTAAATTGAATATAAAAAAATCTGTTTGCTCTTTTGAAAAATGGATTTCAGTGCAGAATTCTGCTGGAGCAGCACTATTAACTGATTCATTTTGAAAAAAAACTTGTTTTCCCATGACAGTATCCCTTTAAAGGAACAGTAACACCAAAAAAAAGATTTCTTTAAAACGAATTGATTTATATTGTACTGTTGCCCTGCTCTGGTAAAAAAAAAATTGTTGGTTTCAGAAACACTGCTATTGTTTAGATCAGGGATCCCCAACCTTTAGAACCTGTGAGCAACATTCAGAAGTAAAAGGAGTTGGGGAGCAACACTAGCATGAAAAATGTTCTTGGGGACCCAAATAAGGGTTGTGATTGGCCATTTGGTAGCCCCTATGTGGATTGTCAACCTACATTGAGGCTCTGTTTGGCAGTACATCTGGTTTTTATGCAGCCAAAACTTGCCTACAAGCCTGGAATTCAAAAATAAGCTCCTGCTTTGAGGCCACTTGGAGCAACATCCAAGGGGTTGGAGAGCAAAATGTTGCTCACGAGCTACTGGTTGGGGATCCCTGGTTTATATAAATAAGCTGCTGTGTAGCAATGGGGCAGCCATTCAAAGGAGAAAAGGCTCAGGTTTACATAGCAGATGAGCTCTGTAGAATACAATGAGAACTTTTCAGTTATCTACTATTTAACCTGTGCCTTTTCACCCTTTTTCAAACTGAATGGCTGCCCCCATGGCTGCACAACTTGTATGAACTATAAACTATAATAAACTATAAACCACAAACTATAATATAATAGCAAACACATCAGTTTTACCAGTGCAGGGCATTACATTTTAATTAGTTTAAAAAAAAACACTTTCATTTTTGGTGTTAGGGTAAGGACACACTGGACGATTTGTCGCCAACGTTTTAAAAAAGTAAATCGCGGTGACAAGACGATCGTCTTTTTTGAACAGACGATTCACAGCGACTATTGGCACAGAGCGATTTGTATCCCATTACTCTGTGCGGTACGTGCTCCACCCAAACCGGAAACGGTTTGTGCTTCCCGCTGTAACCTGGCGTCTTTACGTGCTTGCGTTCTTGCGTCATTGCGTTCGCATTGTAATTTGAATACAATTGCTGCTACTTATCTGTATGTGTGTGCGTGTCTAGGAGATTTCAGTGCTTTTCTAAGTACATGCTATTTCTGATAAATCGCTCGGAAAAGGGTCTCAGTGCGTTTTGGAGCTACAGGCGATTCACAAACGCGCTGTGGGCACAGGAGCTGGCGTCTTTCATTTGGTTTTGTTCAGAGACAAAACGAGCGATATGTCGCCGCGATTTGCTTTTTAAAAACGTTGGCGACAAATCGTCCAGTGTGTCCTTACCCTTATAGTTACTTTAATCAACACCATTCTTTGAAAAGGGAAAGTAAATATTTTCTTTCTGGGAGAAAAAAGTGAACACTGCATATCTGCCCCTTTATGTTTAACTGGGAAATGATGTGATCACAGCACCCCTTTAAGAGCTGATTACAGAGTCAACACAGCACAAAGGGCATTAAACTCTCTCACACTGTGAATCTTTGTTCCCTTATCTGTCCAATAACAATCCAACTCTGGGCTTCTCAGCTCCTTCAGTTATCAGACGCTGACCTTTTCCTTTCCTCCTACTCTCAATAAGAATAGTATCTCAGCTTTCACATTGATCTATATAATATGGAAAGTGAATTCAGGCAGCGTATGCCTTCTTACATTCCAGGTAACACCATCTTTAAAAAAAAATAGTCCTTACAATTCAATTTTTTTTTTTAGTAACCAAAATGATCCTGTGAGTTGCAGCTGGAAGGCCCCAGACTGGGCATCGAAATGTGTATAATGAAAATATAGAACAATTAAGAACATAAAGACCTTTGTACCACTATTTTTATTATGATGATCTTTTATACAGTATATATAGAGCCAATATTCTGCAGAGCTTTATTGAGATTACAAATCATTCCAGCACCTGCAGAGCTTACAGTCTGTGGTCCCTATCACATTCACACACACTATGGTGAAGTTTCAGCCTACTTGTATGTATTTGGGATGATGGAGGAAACCAATACCATCCTAAATCCACACAAGCATGGAGAGAACATACATGGAGATACTTGATGATGTTGGGGCAGGGTAAAAAGTACAAAAAACAGGCACAAACCGCTACGTTTTTCACACTTTACCCTTATCCACATCATCGGCACCCCTGGCCGTAAGGCCTTGCACTCCAAAATAGTTCCTGGTCCGTTATCCGGAAACCCGTTAACGACAAAGCTCCGAATTTAGGAAAGGCTGTCTCCATAGACTCCATTTTATTCAAATAATCCAGATTTTTAAAAATGATTCCTTTTTCTCTGTAATAATAAAACAGTAGCTTGCACTTGATCCCAACTAAGATATAATTAATCCTTATTGGAAGCAAAACCAGCCTATTGGGTTTATTTAATATTTACATGATTTTCTAGTAGACTATGAAGATCCAAAAAATGCAAAGATTTGTTATCTGGAAAACCCCAGGTCCCATGCATTCTGGATAAAAGGTCCCACACCAGCACTTAACACCCCCCTCACACACACATACACAGCAGAACCTAATATACAGTATTGTTATTGTGGATGTAAAAGTAAAAAAGGGTACAAACAGTGACGTCACAATGGTGGCAGGCTGTTTGTGCACAAGATCGTGATACAGCTGCAAAATGGAGGTAAAGGCAGCACAGAGATGAAACAGAGCAGTTGCTGCGCTGGCAGAGTACAGGCAGAGCCTCTTTGATAAATGTGGATGGTCACATTCAGTGGAAACAAATCCAGTGTATTCCCTCAGCTCCCTTAACAATATAGCAAGCTGCGGGCAATTTATCACACAGCAAGTTACGGTGGTGCCTGGAATACAAATAATTTTTTTCTATGCAGAACATTCACATATATCTCCAGGTTGAATTTATATAACATTAGAGTGGGGGGGCAGCTTTACTGCCATTATCTCATCTCAGCCCTATGCCCATTCACTCTTCTTAAAGGGCATGTCAACCGGAAAAAAATGTTTTTGCCTAATAAAAGAGAGCATAATTTTATTCAACTCTGCAATATACATTCTTTACAAATTTTCTATGGTTTTTAAGTTATTTGTATATGTATTGCTATTGAAAGTATTTGTCCCTTTCTATTCTCTGCACCAGATCCGGACTGAGAATTAAAATAGGCCCACAGAGGCCCAATCAGCCCACATAGAGGCCCAAACAGCCCCCCACGAGCCCACCAAATAGTGACTTTCTATGGCACCTTATAGCAGTCCCCCTGGCATTTGCCAGAACCCACAGATTGCCAGTCCGGGCCTGCTCTGCACTGATGGCTCAGACTGTTGATACAGTGTAAGGGTAGGACTAAATGGACGTTTTCGTCGTGATCCGACTCACTGCGACAAAATGTGTTGATCCGACGCCACACGACTGTTGGAAGCAGACACTGCACGCTGCATCTGCATCCGACAGTCGTGCCGCCTCGGATCAACGCTGCGACTTCATCCAACATTTCTATCTACCTTATTTCTGTTGCATGCGACTTGTCGCAGGCGTTTTGTCGCAGCGCGTCGTATCGCGCCGAAAACGTCCATGTAGCTGATTAATAGATCTGTCTTTGCTGGGGAACTAATGAGGAAATGTAATATGTTTTGTTAGCGCAAAAAAAATGTTTGCAAACACCTTTGCAAACGTTAGCAACAAAGATTTTCATTGCTTGTATCCTTTTTGACCGATTTCAGACCTCAACGGCTATTAAGAATAATGATAAAAGGGATACATGTATAGAATCAATTAATAGTGTCTGACCCTGTGTATGAAATATATGACTGCCTGTTAGGGTTGTTTGAAATATGTCTAATAACATATATTGTATTGGTTGCTATGGGTTACTAGACCTGGTACAAACAGTTATCACACTATACTCCATTCTTTATATCAGGGATCGCCAAACTTTTTTACCCATGAGTCACATTTAAATATAAAAAAGAGTTGGAGTGCAACACATGCATGTATTATTGTATTGTATTGTATTGGTTGCTATGGGTTACTAGACCTTGAACAAACAGTTATCACGCTATACTCCATTCTTTATATCAGGGATCCCCAAACTTTTTTACCCATGAGTCACATTCAAATATAAAAAAGAGTTGGAGTGCAACACATGCATGTATTATTGTATTGTATTGTATTGCATTGGTTGCTATGGGTTACTAGACCTGGAACAAACAGTTATCACGCTAAATATATGACTGCCTGTTAGGGTGGTTTGAAATATGTCTAATAACATATATTGTATTGGTTGCTATGGGTTACTAGACCTGGTACAAACAGTTATCACACTATACTCCATTCTTTATATCAGGGATCCCAAAACTTTTTTTACCCATGAGCCACATTCAAATATTAAAAAAGAGTTGGAGAGCAACACATGCATGTATTATTGTATTGTATTGTATTGCATTGGTTGCTATGGGTTACTAGACCTGGAACAAACAGTTATCACGCTATACTCCATTCTTTATATCTGGGATCCCCAAACTTTTTTACCCATGAGTCACATTCAAATATAAAAAAGAGTTGGAGAGCAACACATGCATGAGAAAAGTTCCTGAGGTTGCCAAATATGGACTGTGATTGGCTATTGGTAGCTAACAAGAGGCTCTGCTTGGCAGTACAAATGGTTGTTATGCAACTAAACTTGCATCCAAGCCTGGAATTCAAAATTAAGCACCTGCTTTAAAACCACAGGGAGCAAAATCCAACGTATTGGTGAGCAACATGTTGCTCACGAGCCACTGGTTGGGGATCAATGCTTTATATGGAGGAAGGTTATATAGCTGTAGTTCCACAGCATCTGTAGATCCAATAACTTGCCCTGCCTTATAGCATTCAAGGGAAATCTATTTGCTGATTTTTGAGACTGGAGCCTCCTGACAGGGGAATGAGCAGTGGCCCTGCTGAAATATAAAGCAATATACTACTGTCAAGCTAATTCTGCTCATATATAAATATATGAACATATTACGGTAAACTGACAAATGACAAATGATTGCGTTTTAGCAGTACACTGACTTTATGCTGATGAATTATTGATTTTTTTTAAAGCAATACACACTGGGTATGGAGTTGGTTGAGCTTTTCGTCTCCAGTGAAATATGTTCAGTCTGAAAGAGGCTTAATTCAGAAGTTATTGCTCGGTTAAGTCAAGACAACATTCTGTCATGCTTTATAATAATACTATTTCTTATGTACTTGCCAGAGAAACCAGTTTGGTAGCTCCTACTACTGTACAGCATCACAAATATGCAGTTGGTCTCCCAGATGCTCTCATCACAGAGAAAGGATAAACTTTATTATAATCGACCAGCCCCCAAATGCAGACATAGAGGTAAGTGGGTAGAAAGAGAAAGAAGATGAAGAAACTGGTGTCACTGGAGCAGGTCCGGATTGAGAATTTAAATAGACCCTGGCATTTCAGGTACACAGAGGCCCAAACAGCCCCCACCAGCGCACTAAATACTGACTTTCTATGGCACCTTATAGCAGCCCCTCTGGCATTTGCCAGAACCCAGAGATTGCCAGTCCAGGCCTGCACTGGAGTGCTATAATCCTTGGCAAACAATTGTGTCTAAAGCTGGCCATAGATTTAATGATTTTCAAAAGATCCAATCATTATCGTGAGACCACGAATATTTCGAAAACGATAGTTTAAATGTACGGTGTGTCCATCAACTAAAAAGACCATTTCAGACGATATTGCCAGGACAACAAAGGGGAGCTGCGTGCTTGTCCCTGCAAACATAGATAGATTGCACTGGGGCCGACAAAGATTTTTTAACCCGGCCGATCAATTTTCTGACAGATGTCGGCAGAAAAATCGTAAGATGTTACGATCGTTCGAACCCCACTAACCACACGATAATTTCGAAGGATTGGTCGGACTTCGCTAAAATCGCTCGTTCGGCAAGAAAAATCTTTGCATCTATGGGGACAGTAATGCAAATGTACATGCCTGAAAGTGTTTGCACCTGCTGTCAAGAAAAAGTGCAAAACTGTTAGAAATCAATCGGGATAATAAGTAAATGTAACCAGGCGGCCATTGATTCAGAGTCCTCACCTGATCTGATTTTTGGATCAGGGGCCACATGATTGGATTAGTCCAGTTTGGCTCATTACTTCCCAAACAAGCAAATCATGCATGGCTAGCTGAAAAGAAATGTGTAATTCCGTCAACTGTCAATTACACTATAACCAGGGCAGTGAAGTGGCTCCAGGTACAGAAGCAGAAGCTGGAGATAGGAGCAGAGGGGCTGTTTCTCCCCACTGTGGCATCAGCCTAAGGGCAGAGACACGGGCTGCAATTTGGGGAGATTAGTCGCCCGGCGACAAAAATCCTCTTCTTTGGGGCGACTAATCTCCCCGAACTGCCTCCCCTACCCAGGGTCGGACTGCCCCCCTACAGGCCCCCGTCCCCCTGCTGCAACGCGCCGTGCGGCGCCCTTCAGTGTGCATGCGCACACGGCGCTGCGTCTGCACGCATGCGCACACTGCGCATCGACGAAGATTTTTTTTTTTCTCAAAAAACAAGATATCGGTCGAGGGGGCCTGGCCCGGCCAGTCCGACACTGCCCCTACCTTCCCGCCGGCTAGAATGAAAATCGCCAGGGGGATCACCTCGTTTTCCGAAGTCGCCCGAAGTTGCCTCATGAGGAAACTTCGGGCAACTTTGAAAAACGAAACGCTCCGAGTGCCAGAGATGATTAGTCGCCTCGAAAAAGAGGAGATTTGTTGCCGGGCGACTAATCTCCCCGAATTGCAACGTTTGTCTCTGCCCTTAAGATTTGTAATTTAAAGGGGTGGTTCACCTTTAAGGTAACATTCAGTATGTTATAGAACTACTAATTCTAATCAACTTTTTTTTATTTTTATAGTTTTTGAATATTTTCCTTCCTACAACTCTTTCCAGCTTTTAAATGGGGGTTTGACCCCATCTAACAAATAAAATGCTGTGTAAGGCTACAAATGTATTGTTATTGTTAATATTTGTATTACTCATCTTCTATTCAGGCCTCTCCTATTCATATTTGGGCTCTTACTCATTTCATTGCATGGTTGCTATGGTAATTTGGACCCCAGCAACCAAATTACTGAAATTGCTGTTGAATACAGAGCTAATTAACTCAAAAACCACATTTTTCATAAAACGATAGTTGCGGGACCTGCTGGTTACACCCCTGGTGGCAGACTAGAGTATTTTGAGTGCGTCTAAGCCAGTGGTCCCCAACATGTTGCTCTCCGACCCCTTGGGTGTTGCTCCCAGTGGCCTCAAAGCAGGTGCTTGTTTTTGAATTCCAGGCTTGGGGGCAAGTTTTGGTTGTATAAAAACTAGGTGTACTGCCAAACAGAGCCTCAATGTAGGTTGATATTCCACATATGGCCACTAAATAGCCAACATTTTTCATGCTAGTGTTGCTCCCCAACTCCAATTTCCTCTGAATGTTGCTCACAGGTTCAAAAGGTTGGGGATCCCTGGTCTAAGCTGTCCTGTGATCAAACTCCCCTCATGTGCCACCCTCCCAATAGTTCCAGATAAGAGAAAACTTTGGAGACAATTAGAAGGTCTGGTAAGAGGATGGAGAGAAGGAGATTAGGGACCTTTGAAGAATAAGTAAACAAAAGACAAAATGGTTAATGAGGAGAGAGGACAACAAGTGATAGAAGACAAGCCCGGGGCGCGAGGGACTTATGGGGGGGGTGAATAAAAGGAACAGATAAGGCAGTCTATCTGAAAGTGGAAAAGGAGACAGAACTAAGATAGAGAAAACCCAGAAGAAGAAAAGACAAGAGTCAAGAGTGAGTTTATTCCCATTTCATCTATATACATTTGTACAGTACACAGTGAAACGAAACAACGTTCCTCTATGTTTGTAAGTCTGATTGTCCAACCTGTGTTCAATCTTGTCTCCTAATTTTGAAAGTAATTGCATTTTTACACGTATTTATCTTCCTGTTATTGTATTGTTAATTGTACAGATCAGCGTACACAAGTGACACTGTATAAATATACATGCAAACATACATTGAGCGGAAATGTCACCTCTCCCAGCATGCGGCCCCTGCTCAAACAAAAACAAGGGTAACCTAAAGAGGAATTCTATCAATAGAGCAAGCTAAGAATAGTGTGCACTTAATGCACTTAATGATCTCCCCTCCACTCTGAGAGAATTGAAGGAAATGTTGACACATCCCCAGTAATTTATAGTCTTGTTTCCTTCATTAAGCATAAATGCTATTCCTTCTCACCACCCAACTAACCTCTATTCATAATCTTGTCCTGCTCTCCCCCTGTAAAATTCCTAAAGATCTACAGACATCCACACACTCTGGGCCATATGATATCTGGCTGATCCAATCACTGAGGACCAACAATTACAGTACATTCTACAGCAGACCTATGGAGATGAGGGTTGAGCAGACCTATGGACAATAACCTATTGAATGCCCTGATGGAGTCCTCACCTGATGGATTTTTTTAATCTACACCAGTGATCCCCAACCAGTAGCTTGTGAGAAACATGTTGCTCACCAGCACCTTGGATGTTGCTCCCAGTTGCCTCAAAGCAGGAGCTTATTTTTGAATTCCAGGCTTGGAGGCAAGTTTTGGTTGTATAAAAACCAGGTGTACTGCCAGAGTCTCAATGTAGGTTGACAATCCACATAGGGGCTACCAAATGGCCAAAGCACTTATATGGCACCCCAAGAACATTTTTCATGCTAGTGCTGCTCCCCAACTCCTTTTACTTCTGAATGTTGTTCACGGGTTCAAAAGGTTGGGGATCCCTGATCTACACAATAGATATCTGACAGTCAAATAGGCCTTCCCAAGGGCCCCATTTATGGGCCAATAAGATGCTGATTTGGTGCTAAAAGGTGCATAAAATCTTGTGTGGTTAAACAATATTAAAAAAAAGCACTTGTGTCCATAGATTTGTCTTATACCTTGCAAGTGTGTTGAGGTACAAAGTACAGGCTGCACAGAAGCAAGGGGGCCCTGGAATTAACACCTGACTTGGGAAAGGGTTACTGTCAGGATCCCCTTAGCTCAGAAGGTCCCCAACCTTTTATACCTGGCAGTAGGGTTGCCACCTTTTCTGGAAAAAAATACCGGCCTTCCTATATACAGTATTTATCTTTTTTCCCTAATAATAACATTGGAATCAACCATCATTTTTACAGGCCACGCCGGTAAAATACCGGCCAGGTGGCAACCCTACCTGTGAGCCACAATCAAATGTAAAAAAAGAGTTGGAGAGCAACACAAACATTAAAAAAGTTCCTGGGGTGCCAAATACAGTCTGTGATTGTCTATTTGGTAGCCGCTCTGTGGACTGAGAGCTTACAGAAGATTCTGTTTGGCAGTACCACTAATTTTTATGCAACTAAAACTTGCCTCCAAGCCAGGAATTCAAAAATAAGCAACTGCTTTGAGGCCACTGTGAGCAACATCCAAGGGACTAGTGAGCAACATGTTGCTAATGAGCCACTGGTTGGGGATCACTGCCTTAGCTTGTTGTGCAACTGGCTTTCATTTAGTCATGCTAATGCCTTTATCAGAGTGCTGGAAATACACCTAAACTTGTGTACAATTTACCAAATAGGATTTTCCCCAGCATTGGGAATTTGCAGACACAGTCTCTGATACCCACCGTGGAGCTTGAATTCAGGGGGAAAATGCTGCATGCTTTTAGAATGATATAGACATAATATGGAAAGACAGATGTTTTTCCCATTTATTCCTGGAAGAAGAAATAAGGAAGCGGATGACAATGGTATTTCTCAGTAACTGCCTCTGACTACGTAGAACAAAATGATGTGCCTCTGTCAGTTGTGTATTTTTTTGAATAGGAAATCCTGATATTCCTGTCTCAGAGTGAAACAGTTGGGTTTATGCCACGCATGGGGATTTGCAGATTCCAGATGTAGTTTAGAAACAGGAATAGAACTGTTAATCTATGGGCAGAGCTTCCAATGGATGTGAAAATTGGGAGTGAAATTCTCTGTAGATATTGTACCTAAAGAGAAAAGCAGACCATGTGACTCCTGGGGGACCTAAGAGGTAGATGTGGCCCACTGGGGAACTGACTGATAAGCAGTTTCAGCAGATTGTTACGAAAAATATCTTGTTCCCAAAATTTAGGGGGCCTTAAATGATTTTGCTGTGGGGCCACATAAATTCCATGTCCAGTACAGGTAGGGTTGCCAGAAAAAATGTTGGTTGATCCCAATGTTATTAATAGGGAAAAAAGATAAATATATAGGAAGGACGGTATTTTTTATTTCAATACATTTTTATTGAATGTAGCAAATAATAATAATAATAATAATAACAGAACATAATTTCCAATAATCATCTCAAATATACATATGACATAACAAATCAAAGGTGACATATGTAGTTACAGTCAGTGTTGAGACATTGCCATGATAACAACAGCATTTTAATGTACCATAAAATACTCAATAATGAACATATGTCAAAGTAACAGTAAAAAGGAAAAATAAAGTGACTTCTACACTGACACTAAATTAAAAACAAGATGTTATTATAGTGAAAAGAGGATGCTAGGAATACCTGGCCCAAATCTATACCGGTACTCAATCCAGGGACTCCAGGTTACTAAAAATTTCTGGTGCGTGTCTAATAAAATGCTGGTCATCTTCTCTTGGGACATAATCCAGTCAATTCTAAATTTTACAGGGTCAAATGGGATACTCTTTTGTTTCCAAGTATGTGCAAGGGTCTTTTTGGCAGCAGACATAACAAAAACGTAAACTATCGGAATTGGGCATGGTTTAATCCAGGGATCCCCAGCCTTTAGAGCCACATTCAGAGATAAAAGGAGTTGGGGAGCAACACTAGTATGAAAAGTGTTCCTGGGATGCCAAATAAGGGCTGTGATTGGCCATTTAGTAGCCCCATGTGGATTGTCAACCTACATTGAGGCTCTGTTTAGCAGTACACCTGGTTTTTATACAACCAAAACTTGCCTCCAAGCCTGGAATTCAAAAATAAGCACCTGCTTTGAGGCCACTGGGAGCAACATCCAAGGGGTTGGAGAGCAACATGTTGCTCACGAGCTACTGGTTGGGGATCACTGATGTAGAGAGTGATATTCTGACACAATTTACAATTGGTTTTCATTTTTCATTATTTTGGTTTTTGAGTTATTTATCTTTTTATTCAGCCGCTCTCCATTTTGCAGTTTCAGCTTTCTGGTTGTTCTGGTCCAAATTACCCTAGCAACCATGCACTGGAATATGAATAGGAGAGGCTTGAATAGAAAGATGAGTAATAAAAAGCAGCAATAACAATACATTTTTAGCCTTATATAGTATTTGTTTTTTTAGATGGGGTCAGTGACCCCCCATCTGAAAGCTGGAAAGATTTATAAGAAGTAGGGAAATAATCAAAAAACTACAAAAAATAAATAATGAAGGCCAATTGAAAAGTTGCTTAGAATTGGCCATTCTATAACATACTAAAAGGTAACTAAAGGGCAGATCAGTACAAGATTACCACGCTTGCACACCCTGGCTCTCCACGATAAGATGACCCGGTGCACTGTGATGGAGGCCTCGGCAACCTCAACAATACGAATACAGGAAGAATTCACTGGCACACAAGGGTTCTTTCAAGCAGGTACAAGCCCTTGCTATATTTTATTTGCAGAGGTGCAACGTTTCGGGGTAAACCCCTATGCTTGATAAAGGGGTTTACCCCGAAACGTTGCACCTCTGCAAATAAAATATAGCAAGGGCTTGTACCTGCTTGAAAGAACCCTTGTGTGCCAGTGAATTCTTCCTGTATAACTAAAGGGCAGAGACAGACAAGAAGAGTCAGGGAGATTTAGTAGCTGGCGGGGAGGCAGTTCGGGGAGATTAGTCGCCCGAAGAAGAGGCGATTTGTCACCAAAGTCGCCAAAGTTTCCTCGTGAGGCAACTTCGGAAACTCCAAGTGCCATCCTGCCAGCAATTTACATTCTAGCCAGCAGGAAGGCAGTTCGGGGAGATTAGTCGCCCGAAGAAGAGGCGATTTGTCTCCGGGCGACTAAAACTCCTTGAATCGCCACGTGTGTCTCTGCCCTTAAGGTGAACCACCCCAGACCAGTAACATACATATTTTTTTTTTTTTAATTTGTTTCTTTTTAACGAAAAATAAAACATCAAGACAGTTGACAGTTTTAACTTTTAATTTGCAAAGCTTTTATCAAGAAATTACTTACCGATTCTCCACTTGCGCTCCTCTTCAGGGCGACGATTCATTGTGCGGTGCTCGATTTCTCCTCCCTGCCTTCTATAGGCAAAAAAAAAAAATTCTGTTACTGGTCTTTTTAGGGAAACTTTTAAAAGCACAAAAACATATCCAGATAAGACTAACTGGGAATCAGATACAAAAAAAGATTGCTGCATGTGTGGCTTTTGTTCTATGAGTTGAATCATTTATTATTGTAGCATCTATCATTGGGTTGCACCAGAGAACACTATGAGCTCAGTTATTATACAAACATTAATTTACACAAATCTGAAACCAATTTAGCAGACAAATGACATGGTTTGCGCCCAGCAGTCACATTGGATAACCCAATACACTCATACATCCCCAATATGAAGTGCTCAGTTCTTCCTTTTTGGAGCTAGGGCTCTTAGGTTCCCACCGGGTCTGGTTTCACTGGAAAAAGCGAGAGATACAGGTGTGGAATCCATTACCCATTAGAAAGATCTGAATTATCAAATAATTCATATTTTCAAAAATATTTTTCTTTTTCTCTTCAATAATGACAGTTTGTACTTAATCCCAACTACAATGTTATGAAGCCTTTTTGGAGGCAAAACCAGCCTATTGGGTTTATTTAATGTTTAAATAATTTTTTAGTAGACAAAGTATGGAGATCCAAATTATGGAAAAACCCCTTATCCAGAAAAAGCTAGGTCCCAAGCATTTTGGATAACAGGTCTCTTACCTGTATAAAGAACTCCAGGTTTAGCAGGGTACCTAAAATATTCTTCCCTATGGGGGAAATGTAATAAAATTCACAAAGAGAAAAACGTAGCAAATAAAAATTCGCCTGCTGCAATGTACTATTCTTAATTAGGCTTTGATTGCATTGCGAAACTCAATTGCGCATTGCAAAGCTTTAATAACTGCTTTGGAGTTTTGTTAAATATTTTGTTGCAAAAAACGGTTTGCGATTGCAAAATGTTATTAAATACACTGCGAACGTTCACAGACCTAAACTTTGCAAGGAAGTCATTAAGGTCTTAATTAGTCAAAAATGGCGCAAACATGGATGCTAATGGGCACAAGCGTATTTGCAAAAGTTTTTTTGCGATAACAAAGCATATTACATTCCCCTTGTAAGTCTTAATTGCCTGACTTGTATCTTCTCCCTCCCCCAGTTCAAAAATATATTTGCAGACTGACTGGCTTCCTAAGGAAACTGATCCTTGTGTCTGTATGTTAAAGAACTTAGCACTTCTCAGTATTATATAAATAGGGAATCATCATTAAAGGGAAACTCCAGCTAAGAATTGTTTTTTTCTTGCCTAATGAAAGAAGATATAATTCTAAGCAACTTTGAAAAATACATTCATTAGGGTCAGGGCACGCTCAGATCCGGGGAGATTAGTCGCCCGGCAACAAATTTCCTCTTCATTGGGCGACTAATCTCCACGAACTGCCGCCTGCCAGAGATTTACATTCTAGCCGGAGGCAGTTCGTGGAGATTAGTTGCCCGAAGAAGAGGATATTTGTCAGAGTGCTTTGTTTTCCAAAGTCGCCCGAAGTTTCCTTGTGAGGCAACTTCTGGCACCTTCCGAAAATGAAGAACTCTGATTTACATTCATGCCGGCGGGAGGCAGTTCGGGGAGATTAGTCACCCCGAAGAAGAGAGATTTGTCTTTGGGCGACTAATCTCCCCGAATCTGAGCGAGTGACTGGTTTAATCTGGTTTAAGACTGACCCTTAAAGGTTTTTTTTTGATGGAACTCCTATTAAATGGCGAATCTGTCTGCTTGCTTATATTCTCTGCACTGCTGGTTCTATGTTCTGAAACTATGCAGCAGAAGCCAGCTGATTGATAGACCTGGAGGAGAACAAACCTCTGCGTCATTGTTTCAAGGTTTAAAACTTAAGAACATAGGTGATAAATAAATATTGATACAACCGGCTATGGAAACCTGGGATTACTGCTATTTTCCTGGTGGTGGTATCTCAATGCATACAATAAATAACAGTAAGTGCACAATTCTGCAGAAGGGCAGGTTGGGTGCAACATTGCTTGGCCCAATTATATGGAAGTACGAGGAGGGTGTTTGAATACCTTTAATGGATGTGCAATATTTGCATCGATTGTAGCGTGACTGCACTCGACTGTAGTGATTGATACACTGAGACAATTTGCAATTGATTTTCATTTTTATTTTTTTTTCAGTTATTTACCTTTTTGTTTAGTAGCTCTCCAGTTTGCAATTTTAGCAGCTAGCTGGTCTTGTTTAACTTAGCAAGCAGGTAGAGGTTTGAATGAGAGACTGGAATATGAATAGTAGAGGGACTAAATAGAAAGATAAAGAATTAAAAAGTAACAGTAATAATTAAACTGTAAAATCACAGAGTCATTTGTGGCTGCTGGGGTCAGTGACCCCCTTTTGAAAGCTGGAAAAGCTACAAAAGGAAGGTCAATTATTCAAAAACTATTCAAAAAAAATAATGAAGACCAATTGCAAAGTTGCCACGAATAAGACATTCTATATAACATATTAAGCACCCTTTAAAGAAGTGGTCGTATGGCCGCAAGGAGAGGGGAAAGCAAGGAGCAGAGTGATTCAAAAATATGCTTACAGTTACAGTTAGAGAAATGAGAGCAACATAAAAAGTACCTTTTATTCCTCCGATCTTGCTGTGATTTTATGGTGGATAAAGGTTACAGGATCAATGCACCTCCCTCTTGCATTTTCCTGCAGCGTTTGTCTGACAGGAATACTAACAATCCACTTCCCTATGTCTACCCCCGTGTATAATGTCATTCTAAGCAACGTTCCAATATCCATTCGCTAAAAACTGTCAGTGGGTTTAATATTGCAACTGACTTTTGCAATCATTTAGTAAAAGTCAGCTCTCCTCCCGGTCTGTTAGTTAGTTGGCTTATTCTGCAGTGTTTCAGAAATCAGAACCATTGGCCTGGAGACTATAAACAGACAGAGAGAAATACTGTGTTTAGTAGCAATTAGGTTTACAAATATCTTCAAGACCAGTGAAAACGTGTAATCGATGTATATGACAAATTGCAGACAGTGACTCAAGGCCGTGTTCTTGGGTAACATAAATAGAAAGGTGGACTATACCATGTACTTGAACACTATCCATCAGATAGCACATTTGTCTATAGCCACCTTTACGACATGTATGGGATCCGTTATCCAGAAACTGTTAACCAGAGAGCTTCAAATTACGGGAAGGCCATTTCCCAAAGGCTCCATTTTAATTATATAATTCAGATTTTATAAAATGGTCACCTTTTTCTCCATAGTAATAAAACAGTACCTTGTATTTGATCCCAAATAAGTTCAGGTATGGAGATCCAAATTACGGAAAGAGACCTTATCCCGAAAATCCCAGGACCTGAGCATTCTGGATAACAGCTCCTGTACCTGTACTCTGCTTTTCAAATTGCCAAGAGGCCCCTGCTGCACTATTCTATACAGGAGCTACCTATGCTAAAGGCAGCCCTGCATACAAGGATTTTTTGGCTTTTTGGCTTCCTAAAGTAGGGTTGAACTGTTTAATTAACACATAATGAATATACAATTAAACTGCTTAACAATCCGGAACCCAACGGCTTCCAATACACAGCCCCCCACCCACCAGCTGCTGGGTCTGCTGAGCTGACAGTTTCAGACTTCCATTAGCTTCCATTATTATATGTGTTGCCATATATTTATATATATAGTAATTATTCCCGAGGTGACTCAACGCAATTGAGTGGAAACTTTGTCAGGGAAGCATATATATATATATCCAAATTCGCGATCTGGAGCACTCCCAAGTATTGGTCAATGCCTAGGTGCTGGTTAAATAATGAATATCAAAATGGCAAATAAACCGCACAACCAGGTCTTTAGTAAAGTGTGAAAAACAAAAATTATTTTATTTTCGACGTTTCTGCTCCTAACTAAGGAGGTCCTGAAGACGCTTAAGTTAGGAGCCGAAACTTCGAAAATAAAATAATTTTTGTTTTTCACACTTTACTAAAGACCTGGTTGTGCGGTTTATTTGCCACTTTGATATATATATATATATATATATATATATATATATATATATATATATATATATCTATACTTCATGTACAGCGTCTGCACTCTTACCGGATTAAAGACACTATTCGGGTGCAATGGTTAAAGGTTTGTCATACAGCTTAATAGAAGGACCAGCACTCCATTTCCGTGTACAATAAATGTGTTTATTTAATGCCTAACCTATATCGAATTAAGATATATATATATATATATATATATATATATATATATATATATATATATATATATATATATATATATATACATACATACATACATACATACAAATATCGAATAACCGCACTCCAGGAACTTTATACGTGAAAAAAAATTAAACTGATTTATTTCAATGTTTCAGCTCCTTTACTCGGGCCGTCTTCACATCCTGAAGACGGCCCAATTAAAGGAGCCGAAACGTTGAAATAAAACACTTCAATTTTTTTCACGTATAAAGTTCCTGGAGTGCGGTTATGCGATATTTGTAAGTAATACTGTTGTTAGACCAGCACCCAGGCAGATGATGCAGAGTGTTGTGAGTGCACCAGGTTGGACTAAGTATATATATATATAGGCCTAGTTATTTGCCTGGTACTTTTTATTGCTTATGTTTCCATAGAGGTCTTGTCCTCTTCAACACTTTGATTCCAAATTGCATCCTGGTTGCTAGGGAAGTAGAATCCTAGCAACCATTAAAAACTTGAGAGCTGCAGGAGAAAAGTCAAAATAATTAAAAAATAATTGAACTAATTGTAAACTGCCTAAACATACCAAAACATTAATTTAAGGTGAACTGGCACTATAACATTTCTGCTTGTACAGAGATGATTTAAGCGTAGCTAGTAATTACCTCTACCTAGTAATTATTAATAACTAGTCATTATTAGTAAGTTATTTATGGTTCCCAGCATGTCTACCTTATCAGGTACATTATATTATGGAATATTGTGCTTATAAATGATTTGATCTTTGTTGTATGTTTTAACATGGGGCTCTTGCAGCTTGAATTCTCTTTTCCCTCTGTACAGGGTCTCCTGATAAAGTGACTGTTGATATCAGGTCTGACTGGGCAATGTGGCAGGTCCATCAAATGCCAGAGGGGCCGAAGTTCTCAAGGGCAGCGTGGCCTGTCGGTATCATTAGCTGGTACGGAGTGACATGGGGAGATGTGCTTAGAATACCAGGGCCAATTGTATTACCAGTCCATTACTGGGTGGCGGTGCATATTCCTGACCTGCTGCGAGTCCTCTTTCTGCAAGATTATTGCACAGCCTTGTACAGGTTTCCTTTATAGACAGCTGCCTGTGCTGTTATGTGAAGGTGACTTACTATGCCTCATCTCAAATATTAAATTGAAGGCAGTTTGCAATTGGTCTTCATTGATGTTTTCTGTTTCTTCCGTCTATCATGCATCTTTCCAAACTGGAATCTAAAATAGAGCCCAGTTGCTGGTGGCCCTCAGATATAAGCAGGAAAATCCTGAGGTCAGATTACTATTATTGTTTCTATCTATCTATCTATCTATCTATCTATCTATCTATCTATCTATCTACCATTAGTGATGGGTGAATTTGGGGCATTTTGCTGAAAAATTTGTGGGGAAATGGCGAAACGGCGAAAAATTAGTGAAACGGCGCCGGCGTCTTGTTTTCGCAAATTCCTGGAATTCGTAATGAATTCACCCATCAATATCTATCATCTATCTATCATCTATCTATCTATCTTCAATCTAGCTATAATCTATCATATATCTATCTTTGATCTATCATCTATCTATCTGTCAGTTCAGATCCCCTAACCAATCACGGTCTGGCTGGGTGCTAGGATTCATGATCCTAGCCAGTGCCGGGCCAACGCGGGCAGGCGCCCTAGGCAGCCTGGGCCAGCAAAGCGCCCAATACGCGAGTGCGCATGTGCGAAAAGAGACAAGTGCAAATGCGCAAAAAAATACAAGTGCAAATGCGCACTTTCGTTCTTCACGCATGCGCACTAGTAGTTTTTTCACGCATTCGCACTTGCGCAAATGCACACGTCGACCAGAGCAGGGACCGGACTAGGGGATAGCAGAGGCAGAGAAGGTGCGTGCCTGTCGCCCTCCAGCTTTGCGCCCTAGGCACGTGCCTACTCTGCCTACCCCTAGTTCCGGCCCTGATCCTAGCAACAGGAGAACTGAGATACTAGCTATCAATTTACCTTTGGGAAGGCAGATCATTAAGACAACTAATGCACCCACCATACACTGTAAACCTGGGTGACATAGTAGCTAGGAGTTTAGTACTGCAGCATTTGCCCTTGGTCTCCAGGCTCCCAGCATGCCCATAAAACAGTATAATATTAGGGAAGTTCCACCTGCAGCCCTAAGGGCAGAGTCAAGATTTAGTTGCCTGGCGACAAATCGGTTCTTCTCCCCTAACTGGCTTCCCGCTGGGTAGAATCTAAATCGCTGGTGGAATGGCACTCGGAGCATTTCGTTTTCAAACAAAGCTCTCCAAGTGCCATCTCGTTGGCGATTTAAATTCTAGCCGGCGGGAAGACAGTTCGCAGAGATTAGTCCACCCGAAGAAGAGCAGATTTTTCACCAGGCAGCTAATCTCCCCGAATCTCCACGTGTCTCTGCCCTAAGGCTAGGGGCACACGGCGCGATTTCGCCGCGATTCTGCGCTGGGCGAGTTGTCGCTGCGTTTTTTAAGCCGAAATAGTTTTGCTAACTTTGGCGCTGGCGTCAATGCAAATCGCGGCGAAATCGCTGCGCTAATTCACACGCGGCGATTCTTTTTCAACTGTCGCCCGGAAACGCCCAGCGAGGCAACTTCGGACGACAATAGAAAACGAATCGCCGCGTGTGAATTAGCGCAGCGATTTCGCCGCGATTTGCATTGACGCCAGCGCCAAAGTTAGCAAAGCTATTTCGGCTTAAAAAACGCAGCGACAACTCGCTTAGCGCAGAATCGCGGCGAAATCGCGCCGTGTGCCCCTACCCTAAAGTTCCAACCAAAGACCAGGAAACTACAATCACTCTCTAGGGCTCAATCACTTACAGAGAAAGCAGTCAGCAATCACCTATAATCTGTCTAATATAGAAAGAACAATGAAAACTAATCTGTGATTGGCCAAAGGAATCCCGTTAGTAAAGTGTTTTTGTTTTCTTTTTATTTAACAAGTTGCTTATTAAATAAAAAAAATATAAAAACACCCAGAGCCTCATTTACTAACGGGATTCCTTTGGCCAATCACAGATTCGTTTTCATTGTTTTTTCTACATTAGACAGATTATAGGTGATTGCTGACTGCTTTCTCTGTTAGTGAATGAGCCCTAGAGAGTGATTGTAGTTTTCCTGGAATCAATTCTAATGGGAGCATTGTGATTGGTTCCCTGGATACAACTCCCAAAGGGCTGCACTGTGTAACAAGCTCTTGTCTTAAAGGTGCAGCTGCCCATTCAGACTAAAGATGAGCGTGATATTCACAGACAGATTAGAATTGAATTTTTTTTTTACGCCATCTTTTTATTTTGACGCACAACGCCATACAAGTCTACGGGCATCATTTTTTCAGCGAAACAAGGCGAAAAAATTCGCCCATCCCTACTGGCGTTATTTGTATTTATTAGTGTTATCATACTTATTTTTCTTTATCTGTTATCTGTATTTATCAGAACAAATTGTTTGGGACTACCATTGCCAACATAATTCTTTATAAGATTAATTTTGCCTTTAATGGTTTCCAGTAACAACCCGCATCTTATATACAGTATACCTTAAAACAGGGTGCCGTATGTGATCCTCTATAGGGAATTTTATGGCCCCAATTTGATCATGGGACACCACAGGCTAAAGTAGATGTAGTAGATATAGTGATGTTGCATGTTTTGCCCACTCTCTCTCTCTAACTAGGGATGCCATCAGGGGGATAGAAGAGGGGTACGGCAGTTAGGATCCTGTGGCAGTGGTTGTCCCAAGAAATGTATTTGCACATCATAAGGGGTGGGACTTACATAAAGTGGGTGTGGTTTCATTGTATCATGGGTGGGGTTTCAACATAAAGGGGTTGGGATAAATCAGCAGCATGATCATAAGTGAGCAACTTTTTTTAATTCATTGGTGCCCCATTGTACTTATTGGTAGGGCCTCCACCCCAGGATCTATACTTGTTTAAAAAATCATCCAAGCCTCTTTTAACGGCATTAACAGAATCAGCCATCATAACATCACCCAGCAGGACATTCCCCAACCTCTTTGCCCTCACCATGAAGAACCAAGTACATTACTTCAGATGAAAGTTCTCTCTGGTGCGTTTGGTCATTTCTATTGGGAGAAAATCCCCCGCTATCTGTTTATATTGTAGACAGATAGTGGACAGAGTTAAATGGGAGAAGTGAGGTGAATCCATGGGTCCTAGTATGGCATCATAATGCAGCAACCCTTGCCCCTTACTAAATGTCTGCGAATAAGATAATCAACCCAACTAGATAGTTGCATCATAACATCCCAATGGATCCAAGTGCACATAGAAACCACATGTTACACATTCTTGTATTAACCAACCGGCAAAGTCTTGCGCCAGATGCAGCAGCTGTTTTCCTGGTGACACATCCTCACTAGCAACGAGCTGATCATTTTTAATCACGCCTTTTTAAAGTGCCTGCTCATTTTCAGGCTCATTCATTTAGCTGAGAATAATTGATAAACAGTTCATCAACATCAGTTTGGCGATCAATATTTATTGAGCAATTCCTATAGGGAATATGAAATTGTAATCTTCTTTTCTTGAAGGCAAGTGCCACGGATAAGCAGCTGTGGGAAAGCCAAACAGAGAATGGGATGTTGACTTTCCACTGACTGAATGGTTAAATAACAACCTCACGCACTAATGGGTTTGGGTTCGCATGGACTCTCCCTGTAAATACAAAGTCTTATTTACTTTTATTTTTGTTGCACTTTGTACCATGCTTTGCACTAAGCACCTACAGGTGCAGGTCTTTACACTCAAGAATTAAGTTCTTGGATTGTCTAACAAGTCCCATAGATAGCTGGACAGATATTGGAGGTCACAAATTTGGTAGGACTCCATACACGAGCCAATAAACTGCAACCATCTTTTTCCACATTTTCTAAGATTTAGACTAGAGAAACCCCGCCAGACTGAAAGCAGTTTCCCACTTTAAAATTCACTTCAATTTGCCATTTTCCTATTTACATACAGTGTATCTTACAGGGACATCTCATGCTTAGGCTCTCGCTCTACATAATATACAAAAGAGAAAAGGTTTGAATTATGTTAATGTTGCAAAATGACAAATAATTCAGCTGCAGCTGAACTGTGCAGTGGGTGCACTCAAGGTACAGTTATAGGTGACTGCCAATTCCAGCCTTATCTCTTTACAAAGGGATTTCTGCTGCTGAAAAGGAAGGAGCTTCCCAAAAAGCGAGAGGTGTTATGGAGCATTTCTGCATGGCCTTAAAGGAGAACTAAACCCTAAAAATGAATATCGCTAAAAATGCCATGTTTTATATACTGAACTTATTGAACCAGCCTAAAATTTCAGCTTCTCAATAGCAGCAATGATCCAGGACTTCAAACTTGTCACAGGGGGTCACCATCTTGGAAAGTGTCTGTGACACTCACATGCTCAGTGGGCTCTGAGCAGCTGTTGAGAACCTAAGCTTAGGGCTCGTCACTAATTATCCAGCAGAAAATGAGGTTGGCCTGTAATATAAGCTGATGCTACAGGGCTGATTATTAAATTCTGATGCTAATTGCACTGGTTTCTGTGCTGCTATGCAGTAATTATCTGTATTAATTACTAATCAGCCTTACATTGTGACATTTATAATCTATATGACTATATGATATATATATATATATATATATATATATATATATATATATATATATATATATATATATATATATATATATATACTATATTCTACATATTCTATACAGCGTGTGCTGTATTTGGAGTCTGTCCCTAAGTTAAGTAAGTGACAGCAGCACAGAGCATGTGCAGGGAATCAGCAGAAAAGAAGACGAGGAGCTACTGGCACAGATCTTCCCTGTTAAAGGGCTGTGGTTGTTTTGGGCTGGTACAGAAGCCCAAAACATTATGTACAATATTTGTAGCCTATGGGGTAAATTTATCAAAGAGTGAAGTTCTGCCACAAGAGTGAAATTCCGCAGCTCACAATTCATTTCTATGGGATTTTGAAAGGCATATTTATCAATGGGTGAAAGTGAAAGTTCACCCTTTGATAAATACGCCTTTAAAAATCCCATAGAAATGAATGGAAAGTGGCGGAATTTCAATCTAGTGGCGAAACTTCACTAATAACTTCACTCTTTGATGAATATACCCCTATATCTTTAGTTAAGAGTAAATTCTCCTCTAAAAGGATTGTTCACCTTTAAATTATCTTTTAATTTGATTGAGAGTGTGATATTCTGAGACGATTTGCAATTGGTTTCCATTCTTTATTATTTGTGGTTTTTGAGTTATTTAGCTTTTTATTCAGGAACTCTCCAGTTTGCAGTTTCAGCAATCTGGTTCCTATGGTCCAAATTACCCCAGCAACCATGCACTAATTTGAGAGACTGGAATATGATCAGGAGAGGCCTGCATAGAAAGACAAGTTAAAAAGTAGCAATAACAATACATTTGTAGCTGTACAGAGCATTTGTTAACTTGAAGGTGAACCATCCTTCATTTTTTTAATTATACATTCTGTATAGTTGATTTCTCCCCATTCATCTTAAAGGACCAGTAACATCAAAAAATTTTATATAAAAAATCCATTCTATATGCTAAAATTAATGGGCATGACCTAATAAATTAATGTAACACACCTAGCGTTTTTTTAAAAAAAATTTCAAAACACCTTTTCTCCATGATATTGGAAAACGGCGAAAAGGCGACCTGTCGCCATGGCGTGCGCACTCCCGACACTGTTCCTGTACGCACAACCGGAAGTAAGGAGCCGGAAGTCAGAGCACAGAGCAGCCCATTAGGTAAGTAAGGGGGACAGAATGGATGCTGGTAGAGGAGAGGGAAAGGCTGCAGGGGACAGAACGGATGCCGGAAGAGGAGAGGGAAAGGCTACGGGGGCAGAACGGCTGCAGAGAGAGAGAGAGGCTGCGGGGGACAGAACAGATGCCGGCAGAGAGAGAGAGGCTGAGGGGACAGAACGGGTGCCGGCAGACGGGAGGGAAAGGCTGCGGGGGCAGAATGGATGCCGGCAGAGGGGAGGGAAAGGCTGCGGGGGCAGAATGGATACCGGCAGAAGGGAGGGAAAGGCTGCGGGGGCAGAAAGGATGCTAGCAGAGGAGAGGGAAAGGCTGCGAGGGCAGAACGGGTGCAGAGAGAGAGAGGCTGAGGGGACAGAACGGGTGCCGGCAGAGGGGAGGGAAAGGCTGCGGGGGCAGAACAGCTGCAGAGAGAGAGAGGCTGCGGGGGACAGAACGGGTGCCGGCAGACGGGAGGGAAAGGCTACGGGGGCAGAATGGATGCCGGCAGAGGGGAGGGAAAGGCTGCGGGGGCAGAATGGATACCGGCAGAGGGGAGGGAAAGGCTGCGGGGGCAGAAAGGATGCCGGCAGAGGAGAGGGAAAGGCTGCGAGGGCAGAACGGGTGCAGAGAGAGAGAGAGAGGCTGAGGGGACAGAACGGGTGCCGGCAGTGGGGAGGGAAAGGCTGCGGGGGCAGAACAGCTGCAGAGAGAGAGAGGCTGCGGGGGACAGAACGGGTGCCGGCAGACGGGAGGGAAAGGCTACGGGGGCAGAACGGCTGCAGAGAGAGAGGGGCTGCGGGGGACAGAACGGGTGCCGGCAGACGGGAGGGAAAGGCTACGGGGGCAGAACGACTGCAGAGAGAGAGGGGCTGAGAGGGCAGAATGGATGACGGCAGAGGGGAGGGAAAGGATGCGGGAAAGAGCGATAAATTCAGAAAGGCTTGACAAAAGATCCTGGGGGGGGAGAGAGAGACATGCTGGGGGAGGGAACATAACTGCTGGGCAAAAGAGTGGGGAGAGAACGTAACGGAATGGCAGAGTTTCTGTCAGCGTGAGCAGGGAAAAGCATCCAGAAGTGACGTCACGAACCCGGAAGTCAGTCCCGGAAGAGACACACAGCAGCGCGCACGTAGGGGAACAAGCAAGAAGATGGCGGAGACCCCTTGGACGCCGTGGGACAGTGCCGGTTTGAGTTTTCTCCTATGTCTTATCCAAACAGCAGGAAAGATCAGCATATTGGAGGTAAGTAATTAGTATGAATTTGTTTTTTTTTATTTTTAAAAATTGTGTTACTGGTCCTTTAATGATGTCTTGGAGATAGTTCTTCCTCATTATAAAACAGCGCCCAAGTGGTAGAAGGGTAAGTATTCCTTACTAACTATTCCCTGATTTGCAACTGCACCTTCATGGTGGGACCCATGGGGTAATAGACCTAATGCTACAAATTAATCCAGGATGCACAAGTGGCATAACTGCACTGGGAATGACCATAAATCACCAACAATATTAAAGGCAATATGAGCTGTATATTCTGCCATGGTGCACATAGCCAAACATTTTCCTTCTATGAGTTTCATAGCTCAGCACTTGGAGTTGGGGGGGGACTTACAGGACGAGAGACCTTGTTCTTCGGCTTTTTACACCAGTCCCCCAGGAGGATGAAGAGACGTCATTGCTTCTATAATAATGTAAGTTCCCTTTTAGGCTCTAATTCTATATATGTGCAGCTAGGCAGAGTTTCCTGCAGCCTTTTAAATAATAGAAATTCTCTGCTGGAGTCAGGTAAAATGTTCTGCAGTGGTCAGCGTTGGCTCTAGGGTGTACAACTATGGGTCACCCCCCTGGGGAGCTGCTGCAGAGCAGAAAATATCTTCCTGGTGATTTGGAAATTAAAAAGATTTTGCGGTAAAGTTCAATAATTCCTACCTACAATCCTGGTTTTCAGGGAAAGTAAAGAACCTTAGCTGCACCCCACTGACTAATCGCCTTTCTGGGAAGGGACAGACATGAATAGGCAAATGAGAAATATAGGCCAATAAGAGCTGGAAAACTGCAAACTGGCTTATAAATAATGGGACCCCACTCAGTGTTTTGTTCTGCGCCTTCTTCAGGGATTGTTGGTAGGTTTTTTCAGTGGAGCTGAATATCAGTGGCGGAACTACCGGGGGAGCAGGGGGTGCTGCTACTGCTGAATATAGTTGGCTATACTACATGTACATATTAGAGGTCATTCTTACCGCAAGCTGTGATCAAGATAAATGGCCGAAGTAGTGGCACAACAAAATGCCATTCTTGTGGGCACCTACCGACCCCTTTTTCTCCTGCAGGGAACTGCAGGGCCAGATTGCGCCCCCCCCCTTGTCGGCAAGATGTACAAAGTTAGGTACGTGAAGTGCAGTGAAAGGTTTGCGGTGGTGGTGCTTCACTTGCATGGGGGGGGTGGTGGTGCTTTTGGCTAGATTGGGGGCCTCCAGGTCATGTGGCTGGACTGGACACCCCAGTCTGACACTGGAGTGGGTAGCTCTATGGTTCCCAAAGCATCCATTGTCTATTGCCACAGTGAACTTTAGAATCGGGCGTATATTAGTTTGATGCTAAATGCCAGACAGCCACTTGGCTTAGAAAGTTGTTCTTGCAGCTATGCCCTTGTAGTAAATAAACGACTATTGTGTCCAGTGGCGTAACTAGATATTACTGGGCCCCACAGCAAATTATTTTTCAGGCCCCCAAAATGTTTAGAGGTTGACTTGTTTCTCCAATATTTATTGAATTTATATATGAATTAGGGCCTCATGGGGCCCCTATACCTCCTGGGCCCCCCTGCAGCTGCAGTGTCTGCTTCCTCTATAGTTACACCCCTGATTGTGTCCTTAGATATCAGATTTAATATTTTTGTGGGGCATGGGCAGATATGCCTGGGCAGATGGACCTAGACCCACTGAACCACATATGGACCACCCACTACCTGCAGTCAGATATTCAGGGCTTTTTTCCAAAACCCCCACCTGCTTTGTTGGTATTATGCAGGCACCAGACCTGGTGAAAGACTGTGGTGTGACCAAAGACCAACTGTAATATGTGTATGCAGTCAGTCTGATAATAACAATATAATAATAGCAGCAAAGCATAGTGTTCCTGACTGGTTTCCGAACTAGAGTCTATATTTGCAGGGATGCTCAGCCAAACCCATCTTTCTCATCTTAATGCCCCCATACATGGGCCGATTAAAGCTGCCGACAGACCGAGTCGGCAGTTTATTGGCCCATATGTGGGGCCATCCGATGGGCTTCCTCGAGAGTCGGTCACTTCTCGATCGGGCAGGGTAAAAAAACCAGTCGGATCACAGCTGTGTGTCCCACGATCGGATCAGCCCGATATCGCCCACGTCAATGTGGGCACATCGGGGAGAGATCCGCTCGTTTGAGCCAAAAGAGCGGATCTCTACGTCTATGGCCACCTTTACAGTCTCATCCCTGAGATGTTGCTCTTTTCCACTATATAAAACTACCTATCTCTCCCAGCACTGGAATTCTGCCAAGGGGGGATGCTGGGATGTCTCTTTCAAAAAACAGCTCAATAATAGTACAAAGCCATGTGTGCTGCTACAGAGCCTGGTTTCCAAGCAAGAGAGATGTCAGGCTGAATGATAGACACTCCAGGAGGTGGGTGGCTTTATCTCTACAGATACTGCAGCCATCAAGGTGGTTCCTTCCCTCCCCCAACCTGGTGTCACATTGCTATCATTCAGATGAAAGCATAAGGGAAATGGAGTTTGTGTCTGGTTTCTCTCAAGCAAAATGTATCAGCCAGCAGATCATTAGCTATTTCCCATTACAGATTATGGGAATCACCTTGATTACGGCACACACAGCTGCCCAATGCTAAAAAAGCTCTCTCTCTCTTTGTGTTTAGGGGATAGTCGTTCATATTTGCCATAATTTAACAGTTCTCTATGCTCTCCTGCCATTTTGCAGCTACTATAGCTATGGGCTGAAGTAAGGAGCTAGGAGGGATATGTTCTGTATACAGTGAGACTTATGGTACAAGAAAGTAAATGGAGTGAAGGAAATACAGTGACTGAAGCAGAATTTTAGGGGTACCGCTCCCCTGGGCCCACCCAGATCCTGCTGCTGGGGTTGCCACCTTTTATGGAAAAAAAATACTGGCCTTTGTATATGTTTACCTTTCTTTCCTATTAATAACTTTGGGTGCAAACTTCATTTTTATCCACCAGGCCAGTAAAATAACAGCAAGGTGGCAACCCTAGATGTTTTAGATGTGCCCAATAATAAGCCTGGACAGCTGTGGTAGCAAAAGACTGGGTTACAATTAAATTTTGCCTCATATAACAGCAGATACATCTGAATATGTGTCTGTTACAATAATCATAAATCAGGGACAGGCTGGGGATATGTCTTAATATGATCGACTAATAAAGATTTTGGATTTTAACTATTTTCAGTGTGCGGAAACTCCATTCTCCTCTCTTGTGATTCAATACGGCGTGGGACGCCAAGGGACTCCAGCACCCGATACTACATCCATGGGCAGCCTTAGTGCGAAAAAGACCTGCGGTGAGTCTGAGCGGTATTCTTCTTTAATGAGCCCAGACCACAATGTTGCCTCATGGTAGAACTATAGTCTGAAATGTCCTTGTGATGCATTTTGTCTCTGAATTCACTGACAAGTGAATAGAGCTGGTCATGCAATATCAGCCAACTGGGCCAATTTTGACCAAGTCACCAGCTTATTGACCCATGTATATTTGATCAGGGCTCAGCCAGATATCAACCAGACTATCTATAAATTCAGATTTCAGAATTCATTATCAGGCAAAAACATGGCCAAGCAAAGATCAAACCAAAGATCTGTACATGATCTGCCTACCCTGATAATGGGTAAACAATTAATACAAATGTTTTGGGCTTCTGTACCAGCCCAAGGCAACCACAGCCCTTTAGCAGTAAAGATCTGTGTCTCCAAAGATGCCCCAGTAGCTCCCCATCTTCTTTTCTGCTGATTCACTGCACATGCTCTGTGCTGCTGTCACTTACTGAGCTTAGGGACCCACTCACAATATACAGTACATATAGAATAGAAATGTCACAATATAAGGCTGATTAGTAATTAATACAGATAATTACTACATGGCAGCACAGAAACCAGTGCAATTAGCATCAGAATTTAATAATCAGCCCTGTAGCATCAGTTTATATTACAGGCCAACCTCATTTTCTGCTTGATAATTTGTGACGACCCCTAAGCTTAACTTCTCAACAGCTTCTCAGAGCCCACTGAGCACCATCCAAGATGGTGACCCCTGTGTTTGAAGTCCTGGATCATTGCTGCTATTGAGAAGCTGAAACTTTAGGCTGGTGAAATAAGTTCAGTATATAAAATATGGCATTTTTAGTCACATAAATATTTAGTTTTCCTTTAAACACGTTAAAAAACACCAATGTATAAGAGCCCTTCCTCTTACTTTTATTGCAATACCCTTGGGAAATTGGGCTTATTGTATATCTGACAAATACTATGGGGCAGATTTATGAACAAAGGTGCTACATTGATAGCAACCAATCATAAAATAGTAATAAACAGGTTGAAAAATGCCTAATTGGTGGATAATGGGAATTGCACTTCTGCAGGTCAACACATATATAGTAATTAAGCCCTTGTGTGCTTATTAACATGCTACCAACCAGAAATAAAACAAGTGAATACCGAAAATGTAGCCATATTTATAAAGGCCGTCAAGGAAATGTGCTGCGGTTGGCCTGCAGGAGGGCAACACTTAGGAATGTGGAAGTGAAATCCCAAGTGATACTTGATATAGACAGGCCTTTTCCAATTCAATTGGATGGAGAGCATCTGTTTGCGGGGAAGGCTGGTCCTTCTCTGTTTTACTTGGGGGAGCACAGTAATCCTAAACATCTTTGACATGAGCCTAAAACTGATCTGTCTAGTGTCACACAATCAGAATGGCAGTTAAGGTGGCCATAGACTCCAAGATCCGCTCGTTTGGCGACATCGCCAAAGGAGCGGATCTTTCCCCGATATGCCACTAAACTGCATGGCTATATCGGGGGTAATTCGAACGTTCGGCCGTATGGCCGAACGATCGAATTACGATGCGCCAAGCGGCTCCGACGGGTCAGTCGGGTAAAAATCCAACCTTCCCGATCGATATCGTGGCCAGATATCGATCGGGAAGACCCGTCGGAAGCCCCCATACACGGGCAGATAAGCTGTCAAATCGGTCCAAACGACCGATATCGGCAGCTTTATCTGCCCGTGTATGGCCACCATTACACTTTTAGCCTTGCCCTTCTTGTACTCACATAGTTCCTCTAACTGCCATCAATCTGATTATCAAGTAACCTGAACAATCACATTGCTGGAAATGTCAAAACCGACTGTACCCCTTCCTCTACCCCAGAACCAGTAAGGCAACAAAAAATGATGTTTCTCTGCTTGAGAAACTGAGCTGGTTGGACGAATGACCAGGATTTAGGAAAGATCAGAAATGTTGGGGGGGGGGGGAGGGTAGGGACAGGTCATGCAACAGTCACATAGAATTTTGGAGGGTGGGAGTATTGCTGCAGTACCCTTGCTTTTTTTCACGGCAATCTAGTTATGTAAACAAATGATAATAATAACATAAACGTCTTCAAGGACCAACTAGAAGGTGACCCCAAAACCATTTTCAGTTTCAGTTTGGATGCCGATAGACTAGAAAGGGGAATTAAAAGGGAACTCCTCCCCCAAAAACTGTGTTTTGCCAAATGAAAGAAAATGTAGATCTCAACAATTTTCCAATATACATTCATTAAAAATGTTCAAAGATTGTTAAGTTATTTGCAAATCTGTCCGTCTCTTCCACTTCCCTTCTCTCCTTCTGATGAAATTCAAAAAACATCAATTCCCATAATGCCTTGCATGTTCCATAACAGACTTGAGAATGAGAAGGATAATGTCTAGCTGAGTTCTGATACATTTGTGTCTGTAACCTGGCAAATTGAGAAGGGAATAGCAAAATAAACACTGATTTTAATTGCCATTTAATTTACAAATACAAGGATGGAATCTGTTATCCGGAAACCTTTTATCCAGAAAGCTCCAAATTACAGGAAGGCCATCTCCTATAGACTCGATTTTAATAATTTTTACAAATGATTTCCTTTTTCTTTGTATTACTATAACAACACCTTGTACTAAATCCTAACTAACATAAAAGGATCCATATTGGAGGCAAAACAATCATATTGGGGTAAATTCATGTTGTTCACTTTTAAATTAGCTTTAAGTATGATGTAGAGAGTGATATTCTAAGACTATTTGCAATTGGTTTTCATTTTTCATTATTTGGGGTTTTTTTTAGCTTTTTATTCAGCAGCTCCCCAGAGACTGTAATATGAATAGGAGAGGTCTGAATAGAAAAATGAATAATAAAAATCAGCAATAACAACACATTTGTGCAACATTTGATGGGGTTAGTGATCCCCATTTGAAAGCTGGAGAGAGTCAGAAGAATAATGCAAATAATTAAAAAAAGACAAAAAAAATAAATAATGAAAACCAATTGAAAAGTATTTTAGAATTAGCCATTCTGTATTATATTAAAAGTTTACTGAAGGGAGCTAGAACACGGGCAGATTGACTTCCCCCTGCCTGCCGCCTGCTATAATGAGAAAACGGCAGCACCAATGTATTCGCGGTGCTTCGATTTCCGACGTTGCCCGAAATTGCCTCACAAGGAAACTTCGGGCAACCTCGGAAATCGAAGCGACGCAAGTGCATTGGCGCTGGGGTTTTCTCATTATAGCAGGGGGAAGGCAGTTCAGGGAGATTGTCGCCCCGCAGAAGAAGCGATTAGTCGCCAGGCGACTAAATCTCCCCGAATGTGCTTAAACCCTAAAGGTGAACCACCCCTTTAAATGTTATTAGAGTAGAGGTATGGAGATCCAAATTACAAAAAGATCCCTTATCCGGAAAACCCCAGGTCCCTAGCATTTTGGATAACAGGTACCATACCTGTATCTTTAAAATGATAGAAAATGTGTAATAAATGTATTTTGGAAACTGGCTTAGAATGACATTTTCTTTCATTTTTGTTTTGACGTCCCCTTTAAATAAAAAGCGCGTATTCTCAGGGTGTCAGTGAAATGTATATATATATATATATCTTGCTTAGGTGAACTCCACTAAGGCACTTATATCATAAACTTCATTATTTCCCAAGTGATTCCAACTGACCTCAGCTGTAAATCTGTATGGAATCAATAGGATTGTACAGGTGGGCCGGTAATATATATGTGACCCTGAACATATTCTTGCAATAAATCAATGACCTTGGCCAATACACGTGACACTAAACAACCCAGCCAACATATAAACAGACTGCATCCTGCATAGGACTGGGGGAACCTCACAAAACGTAAACAGAGAAACACAATGAGGAAATGTATTTATAGGGCCCATTGTGTTCAATGCCCAGACTGGGGCGGCTATTGTTCACTGGGTTTCTGTTGACACTTGTTAATCCCCCAATGGTTGCTCTTAACCCTAGAAATTGAAATAAGTATATGGCGGACAGATAAACTATTGCAATATGTATTGATGTCACAATGATGTGCGTAGGAATGCATGCGTTTGCATGCACTTGCATGTTATAAGTGTGTCTGGTTTTGGTATGTGTGCCCGTGCATCTATTAAACTCTCTGTGTGTTTTTTTCAATCAGTCTCAGTGATACAGAAAGTAAAAGCAGACGGTGAGATTCCCTGGCAGAGACTCCCCTTGACTGGAACAGGATCTCCTGACTATTTGGTAACCTAAAACTATAAGGAGGTATTAATAAAGGTGATGGGGAAATACTCTTCATTCTTGGAACAAGCCTGTGAAGGACACAGTAGAGAGAAAGGAGAACATTGTATTTAAAAGGGCTGGTTCACCTTTAAGTTAACTTTTAGTATATTATAAAATCGCCAATTCTAAGAAACTTTCCAATTGGTCTACATTATTTATTTTTTATCGTTTTTTTTTTTAATTTCTTCTTCTCGCTCTTTCCAGCTTTCAAATTGGGGATCACTGACCGCATCTAAAAATGCTCTGTAAAGGTACAAATTGTTATTGCTCCTTTTTTATTAATTACTCCTCTCTCTATTCTGGTACTCTGCTATTCATATTCCTGTCTCTTATTCAAATTAGTGCATGGTTGCTAGGCTAATTTAGACCCTAGGAACCAGAATGCTGAAATTGCAAACTGGAGAGCTACTGAATAAAAAGCTAAATAACTCAAAAACCTCAAAATATGAAAACCAATTGCAAATTTGTCATAGAATATCACTCTCTACATCATACTAAAAGTTAACTCAAAGGGGAACAAACCCTTTAGGGTAGAACTACACAGATAACTTCTATGCGTTTTTGGCGGATCTGACACTTTGCGCCAAAACGCAGGCGTCAAATCAGAGAATAAGGTAAGAAATAGCAATGTCAGATGTTGTTGCAGCGTTCATCCGACACGACTATCGTATGCAGACACTGCATGCTGCGTCTGCATCCGACAGTCATGTTGTGTCGGATGAACGCTACGATAAGATCTGACATTTGGATTTCTTACCTTATTTTCCATCGCATCCAATTTGACGCCTGCATTTTGGCGCTGTGCGTCAGATCCGACGAAAGTTCATAGAAGTCCGTGTAGTTCTACTCTAAAAATAAACAAAACACCATCTCATATCTTACTTTTTAAGTGTACCCCCTTAATGCCCTCAGCTGCCCAAACTGGCATACATATTAAATATATGACCGAATGATCGTCATGCATGAAACTGACAGCTGGTCAGATATTCTTGCAATTTGCATACTGGGATGGTTCATGACGCACACATACACATACACACACACAAGTTTCTGTCACATACAGCAGCATGACAGATGAATAGCAGCATACAGCATGTTCTGTTATTCAAAATGAAAGTTGAAAACACTTAGGGGTGTAAAACAATTAGAGAAAGTTTGCTGCAGTTCAAGCAGCCCAAGGCAACCAATCAGAATGAGAAGGTGGAGAGTACAATGGACGTTGGTATGAAACAAAGTTCATTGGGAGATATTGCCGTCAGTCCAGTTGTGTTGCATTACTTTAGTTATTATGGAGGTGTCACATAGGGTGATTTGTGATGCTTTAAAAGTTGCATCTGATTTCGCCCAGGCACTTATTTCAAAAGCATTTGAAACATATTGACATCTAGAGAATTGCCTGAAAGCACTTGTGAAAACACAGACTGCTTGTGCAAATGTTTGTCATGTGATGACTAGGCACTATGGATCCAAATGGTTGACCTACTTAAAGATTCAAGATTCAAAGCTTAAGGTCCCCATACATGGGCAGGTACAAGCTGCCGACAGATTTAAGTCAGCAGCTTATTGGGCAGTGTATGGGGCACTCCGACAGGCTTCCCTGATAGATATGTGGCCAAAAGTTGGGCAGATGTTGATTGGGCCGGTTTAAAAATCCCGTCGGATCGAGGGCAGCATTGGTTTATTGATGCAGTCCTCATTCCGACTGCCCATATTCTCCTCGTTGTGATCTAATCGTTGGGCCCTAGGGCCCATGATTGGATCAGCCCAATATGGCCCAGCTCAAGGTGGGCATATCAGACGACCTCGCTAAAATGAGCTGATCTCCGTATGTATGGCCAGCTTTAATGTCATATGTACAGTTCTGTGTACACAATACAATGAATTCCTTACATGAATATACTGTAAATTATATCCTTATAAACAGTGACTAGTGATGTCATCAGTTATAAATGGTGAGTAGTGATGTAATTTTTGTCACATGACTCACTAAAACTTGTGTATTATAATAAATAAAGTACCCCTTGTTGGAAAATATGAGGATATTAGAAGTAACATCAGAATTCCATGGAACTCCTCGATGACTTACAATATCCTTATATTTTACAATAAGGGGTACTTTATTCACTGTATCCTCTTACAAATCCACACAAAGTGCCTCTGTCAAAGCTGCCAATGTATTTCCTACAGCCAATCAATATAATATACAATACAATAGAAAGTGCAACACAAAGAAATAACCAGTACCAGGATCAGGGGGTGTAACTTAAGAGGAAGCTGACCCTGAGGCTGTAGGGGGCCCAGGACGTATAGGGACCCCATGAAGTCCTAATTTATCTACAGTACAATTTAAATTAAATTAAATATTGGTAAAACTGGTCAACCTGGGGGCATGAAAAAGAATCTGCGGTGGGGCCCAGTAATATCTAGTTATGTCACTTACCGGGATGAATATGACCTGGCAGTGGCAGGGCGTAAAAAGAAGCATATTTTGGTAACGCTGCCCTTTTTCCAATCCAAAGGCAAGGCTGTGTTTATTTCTACTACGCTGGCACGTGTGTTTTAGCGCATTCAAGCAAGATTTACGCTCTAGTGGCGACTGATAAAATAAATGCCATTTTATTTGCATAAATTGCTGGTTGTGCATCTGTTTTCCTTGCACTTGTGTTTGACATGAGAGGATATGCCGTCTCCCCTTATATTTGCTGATTGCACTCCTGTCGCTGATTGGAATGCTGCCAACTGGCGAGGGAACCCACCCATAATAATAATAAGGAACGTTGTGCCTACACCCGTTGGCTGTTGTTAAGCTCTAACTGCACACACACACATAGAAACAATGTTTATTCTCACCTATATTATCAGTATTATTTTTTAAAAACACACATTTTAATCAGTCGTGCCATCAAGCAACATCACTAAGCACCAGTGATACAGATAACAGCATTGAGCACTAAGGTAACTCACGGCTCTTGTGTATTATGATGCCATAAATATATTCTGCACTTCTTAAGGCCAGACTACATGAACTGGAATAGCAATAATTCAATAACAAGAGAAAAGGAATTAATGCTTACAGTCTATAGGGTGGATTTCATCTATCCATTCACACGCCATATTAATATCTGATCAGACTCTTGCTGGTACTGACCAGACCTGGGGTCAATAAGGGGGTCATATATATCGTGTGATTTAAAAAGATCCACTTGCTTGGTGACCTATACAAATGAATGCAAAGCACTAGTATAGACACAGCATATAGCGTGCGCTGAAGCTAATCAGATAGGTATTTGCATACATACATGTTCCATTGCAGATTTGTGTTTAGCACCAGGGTGCCCTTCAGACTCTCAGATTAAGCGCACACATTGACAAAAGAAAATCCCGAGATTCCTAGCACCCCGGACCTAGCGATAATTCCAGTTTCCCAACTCAAGTGCCTGTGGAAATTGAGCCATTCCATCTAGTGTCGGACTAGGACACCAGGGGCCCACTGAAAAACCTTTGACTAGGGGCCCACCAATTAATCTTACACCAGGGGCCCACTCTTAGTACTATTATTCGTCCTTTCCTCACTCATCTATTCTCCTTTTCTTTACATACTATAATCTATTATTCCATCTATTTAGCCAATTTGTTCTCATAGAAATAGGGAATGGCCATGAAATAGGCTAAATGTTTAGCAGCATGAGGGGCCCACTGACACCTTGGGCCACTGGGACTTTTCCTGGTATCCCTGTGGGCCAGTCCAACACTGATTCCATAACAAATGCACAGGCCTGATTATTTTTTCGCTGGGGACCCATTTTCTGTGTTAGGGAACCCAGGTGGACAATGAGCAGGGCCATACTTAGCATATAAGAACTGGAGGGCCCATGTCTAGGGTGGCAGCTTTATGGGTAGCCAATATGCATTTAAAAAAACAAGTTTCCCCAGCCCACCATTGCAAGGCATACCTCTAAATTCTACAGCAAAGCTTGACCCCTTGATTCCAGTCCCTTCCCAATTGTTACATGTGCAGTAGAAGCTTTATGCATGTGCCATTCAGGAAGGGAATGCTGGCAGTGCCAGCTCTAATACAAGCCTATTAATGAGCTAATAATTGGGGGCTCCTGGGATAATGGCCCTGTCAACTTATAAGTATGAGCCCCTAAAATTAGTGATGACAGCCCTGGTCCACATTAATGCCCTCATTTATACTACAATACAGACTGCTGATTTGGGTTTGAAAACACACTTTTTTTTTGTCTTTGCATGTATAGTGTTCCCCAGACTCAACTTCTAATCTGCACAGACATAGCGTTCCTTCCAATAAGCTCTCCTGCTCATGTGACATGTGCATTTACCGGAAACGAAAAGAGAAACCCATCTATAAACAGAGCACGACTTCCATTTAATACCTGTCTACAGCTGACAACATTTTATTGGTGCTAAGTCAGTTCAGTTCCGCATGAGTAATGGTGCCAAGGAGCGCCTGTATTTCTGGAGCGCACACATTGCACAGTGTATGAGTAATGAGTGCAAGGAAGTGGGTGTCAACAGAGAGTAATAGTGAGTATCACCCTGTCGAGAGTGAGTAACACACGCAGGCAGAGGTGTATGAGGAAGAGTGTGCAGGTAGGGGAGGTGTCTCAGCAGTTTCTCCCTACATACCGGAAGCTGCACAGAAAGAGAAAAAGTATTTCTTGGTTTTTTTTTTAAATCATCTCAGCAGGGAAAATCCTGCCCTGTCACTTTTCATCTTATCCCAGAGTTAAATGTCTTCTCACTGCCTGGGGCCACAGCAGCCTTTTCTGCTCTTCCCACCCAGTGTTACATTATATCCCACCCAGTGTCACATTATATCCCACCCAGTGTCACATTATATCCCACCCAGTGTCACATTATATCCCACCCAGTGTCACATTATATCCAGGTGAACAGTTCCCAACTGTTATTTTAGCCCCTGCCGTGACCCTTCTTTCCCACGGCCCATTTCTCCCACGGTAGCCACAGACACAATAGGTGGAAAAATAATGAAAATTGAGGATAACGACAGACAGAGATGATTTTTAGCATTTTGTCACCAAAGCAACACATATCGGGCTCTTGCTTGCGACCCCTGTGCAGAAAGGGTGATTTCAAGCCTTTGGCTAAAAATTGCACTCTTAGAAAGGCATAGGCTCCCTAAAAACCCCAAATGCTATATATTCCTGTTCAGGTCTGGACTGGGGGTCAAAATAGGTCCTGGCATTTAAAGCATACAGAGGACCAAACAGCCCCCACCTGCCCACTAAATAACGATTTTCTATGGCCAGTGTCAGACTGGCCCACAGGGATACCAGGAAAACTCCCGGTGGGCCAAGGTGTCAGTGGACCCTCTTGCTTCTAATTCTAACCATTTGCCTATTTCATGGTCATTCTCTATTTCTTTATGGTAAAAAGGAGGCTTAATAATGGAAGAATAAAGAATAGTAAGTAGATATAAAAGACTAGGAGAATAAAGAGCTTGACTGAGGAAAGGAGGAATAATAGTTAGGAAAGTGGTCCCACCGTCAAAGGTTTTCTAATGGGCCCCTGGCATCCCAGTCTGACACTGTCTATGGCACCCCTCTGGCATTTACCAGAACCCACAGATTGCCAGTTCGGGCCTGTTTAATTATAAGTTATCCAATGCAAATCCCATTGGTTGCCTGCCCAAACCAAAAAATGTCACCGTCCTCCCCGGTGTCCACTCCTCATGTGGACTAATCCTCAGATGATTACCGCAGGTGCCATTATCCATAAGTCTAGTATTGATCACTGATCAGCTCAGCTCGTGCTGATTGACTGCCCCACAGGGAGAATTAAAAGGGTCTAAGATATGAGACTCAATTAACATATATGGATTGTTACAATTTAATTTTTTTGCAAGCAACTGGGTGAAAAAGTGCTTATTTGAGTGGGTGCATGGGGGTCTGACTGTATTCAGCTGGGATACACTGTACCTGCAGTCTACAATCATTAGGGATCAAGGGCACCCTAGTATAACCCTTCATTTATACTGCATTGAGGGTCCCAAGTTGGAAAGTGAGAATCCCCACCACCCCTAATGTTTTGCCAACAGTCCTTGATATTATATGGATTAGATTACTGATTACAATTAGTAAGATTTCATTATTCTGCCATGTCCCACAGGAAGGGGAGGGTAATATCTATTTTGTTATTAGCTGCCCTATTTCCCCTTGTTGCTTCCATTCTCTTATCCCTCTAAACCTCCCCAATCTATGCCCCACCACCAGGACCTATAGGTGCCCACATGGGGTGACATATGGGGTGAACACTTGCTATACCGGATACAGTTGAGGCTGATGAATTGGACCATACAGTATTTACACATCTCTGCAGAGTACCTTCTTTAAATATCATAAGGGGGGAATCTGCTGGGGAGGGGGGGAGAAGCTGCTGGGGGGGGTGACCAACTGTTGGACCACTAAGAGGGCCCCCCAAAAGAATAAAAACCTCTGATTTAGATTGTAAGCTCTTGTGCGCAAGGGTCTCATATTTTATATCCATACAATAGTCTATTATATCTACCCTACTTGTATTGATAGCAGCATGCTAGTGTATTCCAGTGCAACTGTATTTGTGTTGCAGGCAGTAACATAGAGGCAGTAACATAGAGGCAGTAACAAAGCGAATCGTTATCCCCAAGCCTAGCGCCGATTTTAATTCGCACAGTCGCAGTGATATCCCTCATTTCCATTCACCTCGCGTTGCACTAACCTCCCCCCCACCTTGGTGGTTTGCTCCGGCCCAGGAACGGGTTAATTCTGCTGGAACAGGTGAACGGTGGGCGGGTCCCCGTATGCTAATTGAGGAATGATGTCACCAGCTGGGAGCAGTGGGGCGAGCGAAACCAGAGCTAGAGGCAGGGAGTCGGGAGAGAGAAGGGGAGCGGAGACAGTGCGCGGGGCACACGGAGCGGAGCAACAGATATCGGAATACGCGACTTGGTTGCACGTTCTATTGCTGAGACGCAAGGGAAGAACAAGGGGCCCCAGGGAAACGAGCGACGGATAAGAGGATCGGGGTAAATGGTGATTGGAGCCCGCAGGATGCACCGCCTTTGGTCTTTTCTCTTGGTGCTGTGCCCAGGTAAGTGCCAGCCTTGTGCCTCTCTCAATATTAACCCCTCGCTGAACGCTGATATCCTAGGGGGGATTGTGTTCCTCTCCTGAATTATTTAGTCACAGTCATTCTCTGCGGCTCAACTGGTGTCTCCAAACCCAGGAGCAGCTGTGCAATATGGCCTCTCCCGTGCCCTGCCCTATCCGCATTGGTGTGCTGAGACTCACCTGGATCACTAGTACACAGTCCCCTGGATCACTAGTACACAGTCCCCTGGATCACTAGTACACAGTCCCCTGGATCACTAGTACACAGTCCCCTGGATCACTAGTACACAGTCCCCTGGATCACTAGGATCACTAGTACACAGTCCCCTGGATCACTAGTACACAGTCCCCTGGATCACTAGTACACAGTCCCCTGGATCACTAGTACACAGTCCCCTGGATCACTAGTACACAGTCCCCTGGATCACTAGTACACAGTCCCCTGGATCACTAGTACACAGTCCCCTGGATCACTAGTACACAGTCCCCTGGATCACTAGTACACAGTCCCCTGGATCACTAGTACACAGACCCCTGGATCACTAGTACACAGTCACCTGGGCTGGGCTGTAGTGACCTTGTCATCTGCTCACTAGCGCCCATGTACTCATACTCCCCTATTGACTCCCACACCCCCCTGTATGTTAGCTGCCCTCATGTACCCTATATTTATGTATAATTCACCCCATCTGTTTATTACACTGTGTGTACTTTACCCCCATCTATTCATTACACTTTGTATAGTTCACCCCATCCATGTATTATTCTGTGTGTAGTTTACCCCCATCCATTTATTACACTATGTATAGTTTACCCCATCCATTTATTATTCTGTGTGTACTTCACCCCATCCATTCATTACACTGTGTATATTCCACCCCATCCATGTATTATTCTGTGTGTAGTCTACCCCCATCCATTTATTACACTATGTATAGTTCACCCCCATCTATGTATTATTCTGTGTATAGTTCACCCCCATCCATTTATTACACTATGTATTGTTCACCCCCATCTATGTATTATTCTGTGTATAGTTCACCCCCATCCATTCATTACACTGTGTATAGATCACCCCCATCTATGTATTATTCTGTGTATAGTTTACCCCCATCCATTTATTACACTGTGTATTATTCACTCCCAGCCATTCAAACCGAATGTGGCAAAATAAGTAATATTGCTGCTACCTGGCGTGCCCATCCACTCATTCATTAATATCTGGCATAGAGAGCTGATGTGTTCTGCCCTCATTTCAATTGAAGGGAAAAAGCGAGGAGATAAAGGAGCTAATGCAAAAGGTAATAGTTAATTCACCCTCCTTGTTTGTAAGAGTGACAACGGAGCAGTGTGATGTATATGTTCTCTATATTTCGGCTGTCAAATATGCAGATATTGTTGAACATTAAGGCCCTGCATTGGCTGGCAGGGGGTTGTGGGACCTAGAGTTGGAGGTTCAGGGTGGACATTGCTGCTTTGTATAGGTCATGAAATATCACTTGCTATTGGCCCTTGAGCTTCTATTGAACGTCGCAATCATTATTTTCTAATTTGCTTTGGAGGGGGGTGGGTAGGTTCTGGAGTTAGGGTTCAATAACAGCTACAAGTCCATGTGTAGGATGAGCCCGAGTCTTTTGTGTTCAATGTTGGGGGTTCATGAGTAGGATAAGCCTGAGACTGTGTATGCCCTAGTTACCAATGCCAGGGATATGAAGGTAGAATAAAGTTTGAGTATATCAGAGCATCCAAATTATCTCATCCAGTTTTAGATGCAGATCAATATTAAATTAACCCCTTTCTGGTCACACCCTGTTCCTCACTATATGTTTGCACAAAGTATGGCTCTTTCTTGGTAGATAGGGGTGGGTACTACTCTACACACATGTATTTGCTCACTTTAGACATTATATCTGCTTTCCATTGTTGTTGTCTTTAATAGCCCTACTACCAGTCCAGGAGCAGCCAACTGCTGTAGACTCTTTTGCTTTTATGTTCATTGGTTTTTGGAACCCCCATGAGTTGGTACTGTCTATATTATACATATCTGTAATATATTGAATAAAGTACTAGCTTTTGTATAATATAAGGATTATAAGCCGCCAAGTCTTTCCATGACTGTATTCGGCCAAGTACTTTTATAATACAGGACTTGAAACTCATGTTTTTCAACAGGGAGTACTTTTTTTATATTGCACACGTTTCAGTGAGTCATGTGATAGGAGTTACATCACTGAGAACTGTCTATAAGCATATAATTTACAGGCTATTCAGGGCACTTGTGTATTATATAGTGAATAAAGTACCCCCTCTTGTAAATTATAAGGATACTATTAGTTACCGAGGAGTTTCATGTTTTTATACAGGTCATGGAACTCTGAGGTAACTTCTAATATCCTCATATTTTGCAACAGGGGGTACTTTATTTATTATAATACACAAGTTTCAGGGAGTCATGTGACAGAAATGACATCAGAACTCACCGTTTATAATTGATGACATCAGAACTCACCGTTTATAAGGATATAATTTTCAAGATATTCATGGCTTTTGTGTATTATACCAATATAAACCTTGCTCAATGATATCTGTTAAAACTGATGTTGGGTGATGTTTGTGTCCCATGACAGAGTCTTGGTTAGTATAAGAAATATTATACAGCTGTTCTAGAATGTTCGGCTCTGAGTTTTGTGATGTGAAACTCCCTATGGGCTGTTATCTCTTTGTGGCCCTGGGGCTTCTCCGTGTAAAGTGCAAAAAAAAAAAAAAAAAAATAAGATTACACTGAACTGGGTTTTTTCTTAATTCTTTGTAATACAAATATTTGTAGTTATAGAGTGTAGGGCAGATCCTCATGCCACTGGCCTTGTACAGAAGTATAATGGCCATTCTGCTGCCTTTCCATATGGGACCCTAACACTGCCTCAGTTACAGGTATGAGACCTGCTATCCAGAATTCTCAGCACCGGGGGTTTTCGCTTTCCGAAATTTGAAACTTCATACCTTAAGTCTACTTGAAAATCTTGTAAACATTAAATAAACCCAACAGGCTGGTTTTGCTTCCAATAAGGATTAATTATATTTTATAATCCAATAATTTGGATAAAATGTAGTATGTTGGGGATGGTCTTTCCGTAATTAGGAGATTTCTGAATAATGGGTTTCCAGATAATGGATCCCTGTGCTTCAGGGTTGGTTTTTGAGCCCTACAAGGACGCACTCACCAATGAGCAGACAAGTAGCATTTTGGCTCAGGGTCTCTATATCTCCGTTCATATAACACAGTGATCCCCAACCAGTAGCTCGTGAGCAACATGTTGCTCTCCAACCCCTTGGATGTTGCTCCCAGTTGCCTCAAAGCAGGTGATTATTTTTGAATTCTAGTCTTGGAAAAAGTTTTAATTGCATAAAACCAAAGTATAGTACCAAAAAGAGCCTCCTGTAGGCTGCCAGACCACATAGGGTCTACCAAATAGCCCTTATTTGTTACCCTAAGGGACTTTTTCATGTTTGTGTTGCTCCCTAAATCTTTTTGCATTTGAATGTGGCTCACGGGTAAAAAAGGTTGGGGAACCCTGATATAACACATAGAAACCATGGTGAATAGTGATGGGCGAATCTGACCCATTTTGCTTCAAGAAAATTCACTGAAATGCATTGAAGTCTAAGTTTTTTTACCGCACTACATATTTTTTAAACTAGTGGAGTCTATTAGTGATGTGCGGGTCTGGGGTCCTTTTATAGACCCGCCCCGCCGATGACGTCACAAAAGGGTTGGGCGAGCAGACGGGAGGCTATAAAACCGGAAGTCGGATGCCAGCATTTGAAGGTGGCGGGAGGCAGTGTGGGACTGGCCCACCGGGATACCAGGAAAACTCCCAGCGGGCCCTTTTGCTTCTAACTATGTGGCCAATTTCATTGTCATTCCTTATTTCTTTATGGGGAAAAAATGCATAATAATGGAAGAATTGGCTAAGTAAATATAAAAGACTAGAATAATAAAGACATTGAGTGAGGAGCGAAGGCATAATAATTTGGAAAGTAGGCCCACGGTCTAAGGATTTCTGGTGGGCCCCTGGCATCCCAGTCAGACATTGGCGGGAGGGGAGAGCAGGAGAAGAGCTCAACCCGCATCCGCCCGCCACCCTCGAGGAGCAGTGCGAGGTCGACCCGAACACGGGGCCCGCGGGTATCGGGTCAGCCCGCACATCACTAGAGTCTATGGGCGGCATTTGGTGAATAATATTGCACATGATTAAAGTTCTTTGCATGTTGTGTTTTGGTAGCCATTTTACAACTTCATGTGCAGCACTCACATCTTAGTAGTCGGACCACTCACACACATCCAGCACCTGTTGCATCTACTAATTTATTTAAATGACTGCCCTGTCTCGGCCTGTATGCCCTTGCGCCCCTACTTCTGCCGTCACCCAGTTTCTTTCCTCCCCCTGGTCGCCCTATTTCTTCATTGACCTGTTTCTGGTGTGCTGGTGTTGGGCCTGGTCTGTGATGAGTTAGTTGAGGAATTCTGGGAATGTGTGTGTAATAATTAGATGGGGGAGGTGAGGCCTGGCTGGCATTAGGGAGGGGGGAGGTTATTGTATAGGAGAAAGAGGGATAGAAGGTTAGAGTCCCACTTTTCAAACTGTCACACCCCAACTGGGGGGGGATGCTCTGCTTTTCAAACTGTTGTGTTTCCCCACCCCTCAGGGCTCTCTACTCTCTCACCGATACTGGATAATATTGGCCCTCTTTGTTTTCAGACAAAAGTGAAGTTGGAGAGGAGTTTTGCAGGACTGAATAGCCGCCCGGATCATCTCTCCAGTTTGTCGCTGTTAACCCCTTGGTAGCCATGCAGCTGCAGTACAGTCACATTCCAGCGGAGAAATCACACCCAAATAAGTTTGTCTAGTGACCTCTTGTAACATATTTGGCATTCGGCGGGTGTGGCAGGCCCTGTTTCCAGCGAAGCACGTATAACAAAATGACGTGTGTATTGCTGCTCCTTTCTGGTGAAACTGGTGGCCTATAAAATCCCACATGCTGCATGTCTGATAAACAAGACCATAATGGCAACCAATACCTGATCATGTGTGAGCACTAGCGCTGGGCGAATTTGCGGCAAATAAATGCACAAAATTGCTGTCGTCAACAAAAGTTTTGATGCCAGTGTCAAAATTCAAGTTTGGCAAATTTTTCACGAAACGGGAGGAATACGCCCATCACTAGTGAGCACTGTAAAGGGGTAGTTCAACTTTGAGTTATGTTTTTATATTATAGACTTTATTATTCTTAGCAACTTTTCAATTGGTCTTATTTTTTTAATTAGGTTTTTTTTATTTTTTATTTGTCCTCTTCTGTATTTTTTCCGCTCTTAAAGAAGGGTCACAGACCCCAGCAGCCAAAAAAAAAAAACTATTGCTCTTTGAGGCAATAACAATACATTTGTAGCGAGAACATTTGTTTTTTTAGATTGAGTCAGTGACCCTCATATGAAAGCTGGAAAGAGTCTGAAAAAAGGGGCATGTTATAAAAAAAAAACTATAAAAAATAAATCATGTGTAGATCAATAGAAACGTTGCTTAGAATTAGTCATTCCATAAGATACTAAAAGTTAACTTAAAGATAAACCACTCCTTTAATGTTATTTCTGTCCTATTCAGGTCCACTCCTGTTAACCTTCCAGGATCTCATTCAAACAACTGCCTGGTTGCTAGGGTGACTTTGACCCTAGCAACCAGGTAACTGCCAACATTCCAAACTGGAGAGCTGCTGAACATAAAGCTAAATCATTCCAAAACCATAAAAATGATGACCAAGTGCAAATGATACCAGAATATAACTGCACTGTACCATTGTTGCCAAGTTAAAGGGACATGGTCCTTTTCATGAAAGATATTGGCATGGTCAGTGGGGAGGGTGGCAAAGAATTCATTTTTTGCTAAATTTCTGAAATTAAGCAGAAAAATAGCTGAAGGCATGCTTTTATCTGCCAACAGATCCTGTATTTCTGCACAGAGCAAAGTTAGTTGTGACAAACCGAGAAATCTGGAAAATCTTGCTGATTAGTAAACCTCAAGGGCTGAGCTGGACAGCAATGGGATTGATGATTCAGTAGTGCTGTGCTGTGTCATATGGGGGGGGGAGAAGCATGACTAAGGAGAAGGTTTTGGGTGGGTGTAGAATTAGATTTGCAGAGAAGGGTACAATTTATCAGTGTTGCTCAATCTGCAACCCTTTAGTTGCCAATTCCCTCCTAATAACCTTCCAATCTGCAAACCTTCAGCACCCGGGAGCAACATTTGTAGTTCAACAACAACCCTACTTTTGTTTTACTTGATAAAATAATGTGGCCCTGAGAGAGCAGCGGTAAATTCAAGGTCATACCCAAATTGTAGCATATCTACCCCTACTGCCCATTTCTCTGTCCGGATTCTGTCCTTTTCATCTTTCATTCATGTGTCTGCAACAGTATTCTCTCCCAGTTTGTCCCTAATTGGAGGCCGTTCAATGCCAACATTGTGCTTCTGCCCAATTTGGACAATCGCGGGGCACACTGATTAGAGCTTCCAAATCCTGACCCAGCTGTTGAGGGACAACATTTTCTGCAGCCCTATTCATTTTCCATGAAAGCTTGTGTTTGTGATTTTAGGCTGCCAAACAAAGCGATGTATGAGTTGGTAGGTTCCACTTTGTAAGAGCTACTGTGATGTGGCCCCAGGGCCCTTTAGAGAGGCCTCAGAGCTTTATCATTGGAACACTATGGGACCTATTTATCATGCTGTGTAAAAAAAAAAAAGTGAAGTATTACACAGCAGGATAAATAGACCCCTATGTGTAGTAAGGCAAGATGGTTTTAGGGAACAGGGCAGCAATCCTGGGATAGGGTATATAGTAAAATGTATGGACTAAAGCTCCCCATAGACGCAATGATTCTTCTTGCCGAACGACCGATTTTTCGGAAGCCCGACCAATCCTTCGAAATTATCGTGCGGTTAGTGGGATTCGAACGATCGTACATATTTCCATTTTTCGCCCGACATCTGTCAGGAAATTGATTGGCCAGGTCAAAAAATCTTTGTCGGCCCCAGTGCAATCTATCTATGTTTGCAGGGACAAGAAGGCAGCTCCCCTTTGTTTTCCTGGCAAATCGGTCTTTTTAGTTGATGGTCAATTCGTACGATCGTTTCGAGAAAATCGTGGTCTCACGATGAGGATCGGATCTTTTAAAAATCTCAACATCTATGGCCAGCTTAAGGCTAGTGCTACACTGGGGCTGAAAGCTGTTAGCTGAAATCCTCTGGCTGATTTCTGCCCAACCGTGGGTAGTAGCCTCCTCTCCTGCATTGAATTGCCTCATTGCAAACAGACTTTGGCAGATTTTGGTTCAAAATGCAGAAACTTCGAAATCTTCCGAATCTGTTCAAATCAGATTCAGTGCGGAAGAGAGAGAGGAGGCTACTGCCTGCGGTAGGGCTCAAATCAGCCAGAGCATTTCCGCTAATGTTTTTTGGCCCCCGTGTGGCCCTAGCCCAAGACAGCAAGTATAGCCCTGTTTCTTAACCTTATATACCCAAGTGTTGCAGTAATACAACTCCCAGCATGCTTTAAAGCTTAGTTGTATGTTCATGAAAGCAACACTAGGGAACCCAAGGTCAATAATTAAGGATGCACAGTCCCCCTTTGGTAAGATGCTATTGAGAGAAGGGACTACAAAATGTGCGATAATGTGTATAACAAATGAGGTATAATTTCCCTTCAAATAATGCAGAATGAAATACACATGCTATACCAAGATTCTATACCTGCCTCTTTAATTCTTTAATGCACAATGCATCGCGTCTTTGTTCCTTTAAAGCCCCTCTTACATATTTCCCTCTACCCCCACCTCATGCAAATCATCTGTATCCTACCCACAGTACTACATATATAGCTTTAACTCCCTTTGTATTGCCTGACCTCCAAAATTCTTCTCCTTTCCCTCTACCATTTATTTGGTCAAACCCCCTACCCATTCCCTCTTGCCATTCTCTGCATGTGTGTCCCGGTGCTCTCCTCCTCATCATCATCATCAGCCCCATACCTCCCCTTTGCTCTGCGTGTGCCTAATTTTGCTGCCTTGGCTTACGCTCTGTTGCGCTTGTTCTCGGCCCCTTTGCAGTGACAGAAAGAGAAGGGGGTAAAACAGGGGGATTGGAGGAGGGATTAACTCAATCCTGGGCTCCGCAGCAGTAAGCAAGATGTGTTTTTGTAACAAGGTTGGGTAACATAATAACACGTTATTGGCACATCGCTTTGCCAGTGTTGTCAAATCATAATGAGATGTGAATGTATCTTTGTACTGCACCATCTGTGTGTATTGCTCTGCACAACGAGATGCAGCACAGCAGCAGCAACCGCAGATAGGGATGAGTGAATGAGACGTGGAAGCCTAAAGAGCAAGTAGAAGGGAGAAAAGGAAACTATAAGAGAATCCAGGGCAGAAAGGGTTACATTGGTCTAACATCAGCCAGTCCCATAGAGTGCCTCATACAATATGTATCACAACGTGCAATGGGCCAAATGAGAGCCATTGTCTTTGCTCCATAGATAGGAATGGGCGGTGTGCATGAATGTATGTGCTGTATTATCATGGCCGATGTTCTAAGCAGTGCTACACCATGGTGATCATTGGACCTCTTGGACCCTGTCTTTCCTATACAACAGCACTTTCCTTATACAACTCCAACTTCATACCCCAGCCCCTGTCTGTGGGATTGTGGCCCTACTTAGACTGATCATTTCACAGGTTTGGTTTATTCCCGGCTAAACTGTAAAATCATGGGCCCTAGAAAAAAAATCTGAATGCTGAAACTTAAAGGCCAATATGGAAAGCGGATCCTGTCAGTACATGAATAGGGTTGTAGGCTGACCAGCAAGTGCATGTGACCCACTCTGTCCCCCTGGTTTGAGTGGAGGTTTCATAATTTATAGGAGCGACACCCTTTAAACTGGCCCATGGGAAACCTCTCTCTCAAGTGCTGTATATAGTACAATTTCTTATTATGGCCCATGTTTCAGTGGTTAGTAGCTGCAAACTGTAGCCTGGCACAATAAGTTGTACTGCTTGCACCATAAATAATGTTAAAACTTTATCCAGCCCACTACAATTATGTCTCCTTGTATGATTACATAGTAAGAGATCCTTTTTCACCTGAAATATTGTCCAGTTGGTCAGTACAGGGTAATATATTTAATGATATAATCAATGGGTGCACATACACAAACAGCTCTCGTGTTACAGACCTCTGAGTGCCGCTGGCAAATCCCTAAAGCGGTTTATTGTACTGTCATTATGTGGCAATAAGTTATTCTATGGAAACCAGCACGCCAATTCAATAAACAGTTAGGGACTTGTCTCACTGCGTTACACAGGAATGGGATTAGTGTTATTGAGCTGGGCTCCTGTATAAATAAGGGAATGCGGGAGTGCTGCCCGTACCTAATGGATCCCCTTTATACTTAATTGCCTTAAATAAATGCCCCGTTTCATCTTACCTTTGCACTTGGGTGGTCTGTGGCTGGCAGGGTGCTGAGTGGTAACAGAACTGCTTATATAGATGTGCAAAAGCAGAACTGCTCTCCATAAGACTTTTGTATATTAGCATCCCCTGTGGTCACTATATAAATGGTCTGGTCTTATTACAGCTATAATTTGGAAGAAAGCCTAGGATACAAGGATGATATCTATAAATGCGTGTATATTAGTGCTGGATCTGAAGGGAAAAAAATAACTCCGCTTGGTTTATATACCCTTTAAATGGACAGTAAGGGTAGGGTCACACCTGGAGATTCCGTTAGATTTAGTTGCCCGGCGACGAATCACCTCTTCTTTGGGGGCGACTAATCTCCTTGTGAGGCAACTTCAGAAAACGGCCATGCCGCAGGCGTTTTTTCATTATAGCAGGCGGAAGACAGGGGGAAGCTGTTCGGGGAGATTAGTTGCCCCAAAGAAGAGGCGATTAGTCACCGGGTGACTAAATCTCCCAGAATCTCCAGGTGTGACCTTAACTTAAAAGTATGAAGAGAGAGTTGGTTTTGTGCCAAGAGCATAGCACATACTGCCTCTTCTATTTAACTGAAGGAGGAGGATTAGCCCTGCTACTAAATTGTTTATGTTCCCCCTGCAAAGCCTGTTGTCAGAGCTGCAGATTTGCCCTTTCATTACTAACAGCAGGACTGTGTGTATGTTGTCGGTGTGGGATTGTGGCATATCAAGCGGATGATTAGATAACCTGATAACCTTAGCTGACCCACAATGAAAGGTGTTCTGGATTCTCCTGTCCTGCTTTGCTCTGGTTGTCTGGCTCTGCACCATGTGACGTGTCTAATGTCAGCAGGGGGTAATCAGCCTGATGAAGGGGCCCCTTATGTCCTGAAAGCCTTCATGGATTATCTGTTTAACTGGCCAATATAGATATCACTCACTGGTGGAGCTTTGTTGCTTTTGATATTACAGGATTTGAATTCCTATCTCTATAGTCTGTACGTCCCTATGCAAAGGAAAGTTAAATCATTATTCTCAGCTGGGCCGTCTATATGAATAGAAGGGGCATTACTGTTCAAAGTGGCTATATCACTTGCAAATAGAACCCAGGTCAGAATCGAACCTAGAACCCTAGGCCTTTTATGCTAAAGATTGTGCTGCCTGTGTCATTTTTTTGTTGATTGTCCAGACTGAGAGTAAGGAGAATTGCCCCGTGTTGCTTCTAACTAACTGCAATGGAAAGTGCCACAGGCAAACCATTGTATGCAACTGCCACCTGAAATTGCCAGCTTGAGATGCATTTTTATGAATGACCACTTTAGCCAATGGGTAAAAAGCAGCACTCCCTTGCTGGCAGTGGCAGGACTAAGTGGTGCTCCCTGGTTACTTTTGGATCTAAGTTGGGTCCCTGGCCAAACAAGCAGAGGACAAGGGCTTTTTCCCATTTGTGACCCTTAAAAGCGGTGGTTCACCTTTAAGTTAACTTTTAGTATGTAATAGAACAGCCAGTTCTAAGAAACTTTTCAATTGGTCTTTATTATTTTTGTGTATATTTTTTTTATTATTATTATTATTTGCCTTCCTCTTCTGACTCTTTCCAGCTTTCAAATGGGGGTCGCAGACCCCATCTAAAAGACGAATGCTCTGTAAAGCTACATATTTATTGTTATTGCTACTTTCATCTTTCTATTCAGGCCCTCTCCTGTGTATATTCCAGTCTCTTATTCAAATCTTTGCATGGTTGCTAGGTGGACCCTAGCAACCAGATGGCCGAAACTGCTAACTGGAGAGCTGCTGAATAAAAAGCAAAATAATTCAAAAACCACAAATAAAAAAAAATGAAACCCAACTGCAAATTGTCTCAGAATATAACTCTCTACATCATACTAAGAGTTAACTCAAAGGTGAACAACCCCTTTTAGGCAGGACATCTCTCTCCCTATCCCACTATATATATCCAACTACATATCCCATTTTATATATATATATTAATTAAAGTTTTGTGTATTCCAGGATGTGATGGTGCCTGCGAGTCTGTGTATAGTTTGTAGTAATTATTCTTGGACACTGCCTGTGGTTAATGAAGTGTCTCCTTATTTTATTTCTTGTTGTTCATCCCAGCAGCCTGCGGTTTCTGTGGTCATACCGAGCATTGTAATGGCTGTAGCACCAAGTATCCATTGACACTCCTCTGAGCACTGCTCAACTGCAGCTCCCAGCCTCCTCCCCGCATGGCTGCTGTTAAAAACTGAACCTTGTAGTGCAGCAGCCAAGCTCTCTTGGTTTTATGTGTTTTGGCTACAAAGAGGCAGGCTGTTTTTATGTATTGTGTGGTTCCTTCTTCTGTGTAAATATTTTCTTATTTTGGTAAAGTGTGATCTATTTGCTGTTTGTCAACATATTCTTTGTGTGTTGCTCACTTCCTGCTCAGGGGATGATAGAGATGTGGCAACATGCTGCACCTTAAATGGGTGGTTCACCTTTAAGTTAACTTTTAGTATGTTATAGTTTGGCTAAAGCTGGCCCTAGATGTAAAGATTTTTAAAAGATCCGATCGTCATCGTGAGACCACGATTATCTCGAAACGATTGTACGAATTGTCCATCAACTAAAAAGACCATTACAGGCGATATTTCCAGGAAAACAAAGGGTAACTGCCTGCTTGTCCCTGCAGACATAGATAGACTGCACTGGGACCGATAAAGATTTTTTTAACCTGGCCGATCAATTTTCGGAGAGATGTCGGGCGAAAAATCGTAAGATGTACGATCTTCGAAACCCACTAACCGCACGATAATTTCGAAGGATTGGTCGGACTTTGCTAAAATCGGTCGTTTGGCAATGGGGACCTTTATTCTAAGCAACTTTTCAATTGGTCTTCAGGATTTCTTTTTATAGTTTTTAAATAATTTCTTTTGACTCTTTCCAGCTTTTAGGGCTATTCCACACGGGGAGATAGCCTTGCGTTTGCGGTCGCGGCGACAAAGCGCCGCGCCAGTCGCCGCGACCGGCGCAGGCGACAGTTTTGTATGGGCGCCTATGTAAAAACGCCTGTGCTAACCACACGAGGCGATGCGCTTTTCAACAGTCGCCTGAAAAAGCCTGGCGAGGCATTTTCAGGCGACTGTTGAAAAGCGCATCGCCTCGTGTGGTTAGCACAGGCGTTTTTACATAGGCGCCCATACAAAACTGTCGCCTGCGCCGGTCGCGGCGACTGGCGCGGCGCTTTGTCGCCGCGACCGCAAACGCAGGGCTATCTCCCCGTGTGGACTAGCCCTTAAACACGGAGTCACTGACCCCATGTAAAAACAAATGCTCTATAAGGCTACAAATGTATTGTTATTGCTACTTTTTATTATTCCGCTTTCTGATCAGGCCACTTATATTCATATTCTAGTCCCTTATTCCCATCAATGCATGGTTATTAGGGTAATTTGGACCCTAGCAACCAGATTGCTGAAACTGCAGACAGGAGAACTGCTGAATAAAAAGCTAAATAACTCCAAAACCACAAATAAAATGAAAACCAATTGCAAATTGTCTCCGAATATCACTCTCTACATCATACTAAAAGTTAATTTAAAGGTGAACAACCCCTTTTGGGTAAAGCAGCTCCTTGGTGCCCCAGGGGTTCATCCTTTTGGGAATAGGCTCTAATAGTGTCAGCGTTTTTGGGTGTAGTTCCCCTTTAAACTAAAAGAGCGTGGAAGAAACACACACACAGTTCTGTAAGGGCTTGTTTGCTTGTGCCGTATGACTGTCCATCAATCCACCCTCTTTAAATTGCTGCTTCAGCCAACATCTGCTCCGGATCTGCCGCTCCCTTATGTTCACGGCTAGAAATAGGGAATGTGCCCGGTGGGTCATCAGCCGGTACCACGTGAGCCCTGTAGTAAGTCAGCTGCTGGTGAAGGCATTTGCCCCGGGTTAGATTAATGTCCCCCTGCAACAGCTCCAGCAAGTGTCATTGGGCCCTGTCACTCAGCGGCAGCTAATCACTCATGTCAGGAAAGCCTTGGGCCGAGACATTTACATTTGGGGCAAACCACAAATGCTGATGTGTAAACTGGCACAGACACATACATTCCCAGTTTAGTTTCCTGCTGGTGGCCTTGGGCATTGCAACTCTCTGCTTATCCACCCAGCACTGCTCCAACGTGTAATGGGGAATTTGTTCCGTAGGGGCAATTAATCATCTGCCGGTGCCAATATACATGATTTCCTCAAATGGAATTTTTCTTCACTGATTCAGTTTGTTTCCATATTATCTATGGGGAAGTCAACTCCCTCCTCCTTTCTTTGATCTCGTGGCGCTTAATCTTTCTTACTATATATTTATGTATTGCTCTGTTTGTTTGGTTCCCTGTACCATTAATATACCGTACATATACATTCTGCATAGGGAGGCACTGGCTTTAGCTGTTAGTATTCAGATGCTTGCAGAATGCAAAGAGCAATCAGTGCTAAGTATGGCTGCATGGGATATTCATACTTCTGGTAATGGGGCTTTGTGGGACTCTGTCCATATATCGGTGCTTAAAGGGACCCTTTCCTTCTATCAGTGCTTAGAGGGACCCTTTCCTTCTATCAGTGCTTAGAGGGACCCTTTCCTTCTGTCGGTGCTTAGAGGGACCCTTTCCTTCTATCAGTGCTTAGAGGGACCCTTTCCTTCTGTCGGTGCTTAGAGGGACTTTTTCCTTCTATCAGTGCTTAGAGGGACCCTTTCCTTCTATCAGTGCTTAGAGGGACCCTTTCCTTCTATCTGTGCTTAGAGGAACCCTTACCTTCTATCGGTGATTAGAGTGACCTTCTCCATCTATCTGTGTTTAGAGGGACCATCTCCATCTATCGGTGCTTAGAGGGACCCTCTTCATCTATCGGTGCTTAGAGGGACCCTCTCCATCTATCGGTGCTTAGAGGGAACCTCTCCATCTATCGGTGCTTAGAGGGACCCTCTCCATCTATCGGTGCCGCCTTTAATCTATCCAGTCATGGCAGACCTACCTTATTCTAGGCCACTGCAGGGATTTCAAGTCTGTACACCCTACTGTGGACCAGTGGCCACTTCCAAAACCCCACTTAGCCTTTTGAAAACAGCCTCTTAAGTGCATCTGGAGGGCCATTAAGGTCACACATATACAGTATTGAAGTTGACCACTACAGCCTACTATCCTTCTATCACCAGCATCATTTTGTAGTAGGGACCAGTAGGTGCAGTTATTGTACCCAAGCATGCAAAATGGTATCTCCACATAGGCTGACCATAAATGGGCATTTAGTTGGCCCACCCGATGGATTTCCCAGACAGATTATCTGGTAGGTTTGAAAATCCTATCAGACAAGAAGCATATCTTTGCATTGAAGAGGTCCTTTACCAATGTGTCTCAGTAGGCTCTAGGGTCAATGTAGGTGACCAGATCAGGCCCAGATCCCCTCGTTCAGTGGCCTCGCCAAGAGAGCTGATATGCCTGTGCATGCATGCTGTCTCTAATCCCTGCATTGTTGCACTTGTATATCATTCACAATAGTTGGTGTAGGAGAGCAAGGTGCATTTTTTTATGGCATAATTGTGTGTGCAAAATGCACTTTTTTGGTGCCTTGCGGCACAAGGCAACTTTGATACCTGGAGTGTTGAATGCACAGTCATGTCGTGGCTTTCCCCTTGCACATTTATTTTTTCAGTGCCTGAAGTACTCTGAGTGCATTGACCGTGTATTGACAGTGTATCCTAGTGATGTTTGTGAGTCGCCACATTTTCCAACAGGAAAATCAGGCTGGGCGAATGCTTTACAGGTGACTATATAGACATTCTTTAATCTCGTGGAAACCGCTGAGGAATTGGAGTGTTTTTATGGGCTTTCAGCTTTTGTCTGCTGAACAATACAGCCTTTTTCTTTTTTAGGTTTCCTTGCGGAGAGGCCACAATCCGCTGTTAAGTTTAAACACTCCGGAATCCTTTATACTGCAGGAGATACAATTACATTCATCAGGAAATGGCTGGGCTCTTGGCAGGCTGGGCTTCAGTCAATTATGGGCTGGGAAGGTTGTAATGATGGCCTATATGGTGCTTTTAACTTTTTGCAGGGGAAGAATTTTACATTGCCTTGTATATATTTCTCTAAGGAGGATAAAAAGGAATGTCGGGCAATTAACAGATGGTGCAGTAAATCAGATTTGCTTTCATCATTTTAACTGCCTAAGTCCAGAAAAGGCTACATGCTGATTGGTTAGTGCCCTGGGTCCCATATAGTGTGAGGATATCTTATATTTTTGTATTAAACAATCCCCTCTCCCAATGACTGTGTATTTTTTTTAAAGGGGTTGTTCACCTTCCAATGCTTTTTTCAGTTCAGTTGGTTTCAGATAGATCACCAGAAATAACTACTTTTTCCAATTACTTTTTATTTTCTGTGTCACCGTTTTTCTAATATTGAAGTGTAAATCAAAAATTTCACCTCTCTAAAAACCCTCTAAACTGTTCTTAATTGATACATTTAGTTGACAAATGTCTTATCTTTAGCCCTGCTGAGCAGAACCCCTGGATTTTAGTGATGTGCGGGCCGACCCGAGGCCCGCGGGTCGGGCGGGTTTGGGCCGACCCCTGGTCGTAATGCGACCTAGCATTGCCGCCTTCCGGCACCGGAATTTATAGACTCCCGCCTGCCCCGCTCGGGTCTATAAATAAAGGGGAGCAGCGGGCCCGGGTTGGATGCGGGTAGGGAGCAGGCGGGTTAGGGTCGGGTGCTGGTCGAGAAATTCTCGACCCGCACATCACTACTGGGTTTCATTAAAGACAGCTGTTAAAATTGATACAATTGTTGTTAATACTGCTGAGAAATGTATCCACCAAATGTTGCAAAATTGTAACAGTTTAGATTCTGCAAGACCACAGACATTCAAACATTCAACTCTAAACTTAGATTTTGGAAAAACAGTTAAAAATAAATAATGAAAAGCATTTGAAAAAGTATTTATAATTCTGGAGAACTATCTGGAAACAACTCAACCCTTTTAAGCATGCCCAATTTAATTGCCTTCCTTATTTTTCTACCCACATCCCATCCCCAATGCGATACCTTTCTTGTGCAAGCTAATGGGATGCCTAGGTGATATTACTCCATAATTACACCAATTTGAGGGGTGCAGATGTTTGGTGTTCTGGGTGGTGGTTAGTTTACTGCAGTGTTGCAAACTCCCCCATGTTTAGATATATTAATATAGACTGTATAACATTTTTGGGTGATTTGCGACAGTTACATGGTGGCTTTCGCCATTGAGTAGCGGCAAATCATTGATTCCTTTTGACAGGGCTATTATCTATAAAGAAATCGAGGACGTCTGATTGCAATAAAGAACTGTGAATCATAGAGGAGATTATTGCCTTTTTGTCTAGTTTAAAATTTTGGGAGAGCTATATGAAAACCTTATCATGGTAGTTTCCCTTTTTATTGCTGTCGGAGAATGCAGAACATGTAATCACGCATATCAAATCTTACCCGCCTATCTACCCCTTAAGCCCCCTAGGGGAGGCAGGCCCATATTTTGATGGAAACTCTTGACTGGGGTGTTGATGTTTGGCTTCATCTCCCTCTCACCCTTTTATGTGTACATATATTGCTGTCCTTGCTCCTGGTTTATAGTTATATAGACATTGTATCCTGGCTAGATACATTACCCTTGGTTGCTAGTGCAAAGCCACTCACACTGTATCTGTTGTTGTTTCCCTTGCGAGTGATACAATGTTATGCATTATGCAGGGATGCTGTAAGCTGCTGGCACACGGCTGCACATACTGTGCCCTTCTTTCCCAGATTTATAGTATCCACCTTGAATCATCTCAGGAAGGTCTCCTTGTCCCAGACTGTGATTTATTTCTGCCACATCCCCGCTCTGGTCTCCGAATCTGTATGCGCATTAAATACCCATCACTTTGTCCTCCAAGTGCCTTTCCTTGTAAATCTTTTTATTGTTTGCCGTCGCTCTGCTCTCTGCCCTGCATTTTCTTTGTGCTCAGCTCCTGTTTTCACCATTGGCAATACTCCATCCTTACTGCAGTCTACTAAGCACCCAGCCTCAACCTCTCCTCTCTGCAAGCTTTTACGACAATGCAACTTTGAGCATTTGTTCTTTGTTAAAAATGCAGAAATCATGCTGTGTGCCATTGCCCTTTGATTATCCCAAGCCTTCGTAACTCGGAGTTAATCTCTTGAACACATATTGAACAGTAGTATCAGAACTGGGTTTTAAGCACCCATGCTGTGTGTGTATATGTATGTGTGTGTGTGTGTATATATATATATATATATATATATATATATATATATATATATATATATATATATATATATATATATATATATATATATATATATATATATATATATATATATATATATATATATATATATATATATATATATATATAGTGAATAAAGTACCCCTCTTGTAAATTATAAGGATATTACAAGTTACCGAGGAGTTTCATGACCATATAAAGGTTTTTATAAAGGTCATGAAACTCCGAGGTAACTTCTAATATCCTCATATTTTGCAACTGGGGGTACTTTATTTATTATAATACACAAATTTCAGCGAGTCATGTGACAGAAATGGCATCAGAACTCACCGTTTATAACTGATGACATCAGAACCGTTTATAAGGATATAATTTACAAGATATTCACACACACACAGCGCACACCATTAGCCAAAAATAGAAACTGGGTGCTAGTCCGAATATAAATAGATAGGAGGACTTGATGAAGGCCCTAATGTGGGCCGACACGTTGAATGCACAAGTTATGTATATGTGTGGGACCGGTTATCTAGAATGCTCGGGACCTGGGGGTTTTCCAGATAACAGATCTTTTAGTAATTTGGATCTTGGTACCTTAAGGGTAAGGTCACACTGGGCAATTTGGGGAGATTTAGTCGCCTGGCGACTAATCGCCTCGTCTTTGCGGCGACCAATCTCCCCAAATGCCTTACCTCTGTCTTGCGCCGGCTAAAATGAAAAATCGCCTGCAGGATGGCACGCGCGTCGATTCGGATACCGAAGTTGCCTACTCTACTAGTCTACTAGAAAATCATGTACACATTAAATAAACCCAATTGCCTGGTTTAAGTATTCATTATACCTTAGTGATACTGTTTTATTATTACAGAGAAAAAGGAAATCATTTTTAAACATTTGAAGAAAAAGCAGTCTATGGGAGATGGCCTTTCTGTAATTCTGAGCTTTCAGGATAACGGATCCCATACCTGTGTGTGTATACCATGCAAATAGAGGGGCAGGCGCATAGCTGAAGCTTCTTTAGGTATAAAGATGTTTAATAGCAGGACAACTTATGAGTGCTGATAACCTTGCACCCTATTTTTGGTTGGTTTGAACCTTTGTGGGCTCTCAGCCTAATCAATTGCTTCCATTTCCTTTCAGTTTTGCAGGCACAACAGATTACTGTCAACGAGAAGATGACTGGTACCTTGGGCCAGCAAGTCACCCTGCCCTGCACATTTACCAGCAGTGTCGACATGCAAGTGACTCAGATAATGTGGATGAAGGACAGTACCAACATTGCTACCTACAGCCCCCAGTTTGGCATACACGTGCAGAACAAGAATGATTTCAATCTGACTGCCAGCCCGAGCAGCGCCACGCTCCTCATAAAGCTGCTGCGGGCTTCTGACGAGGGCAACTATGTCTGTGAGGTCACCACCTTCCCCGGTGGAAACCGCAAGGGCACTACATATCTCAGCGTGAAAGGTAAGTAAGTGAAAATGAAAAGTGATTTTTGGGTCTGTTTCCACTTATAACTGAAGTCTGGTCCAGTCTACACTGATACATATGCACCTTCCTTAAAAGCAGAGGGAATGCGAGCCTTAGCTTTTTACCGTATGCATGTTGTGTGCTCAGGTTGACAAACACAGAAATAATGTGTGATACAGCTCGTAACTAAAGCTAGGCATATAAAGCAAGGTTTCTGAAGAACATCTCTTTGCCTGATATTGGCCACCCGCGAGCTGCAACAAATTGGGCTGATTTGACTGTGTGGCCCCCAGGTCAACCATTGAACCATAATGAAAGCTTAAAGGGGTGGTTTACCTTTAAGTTAACTTTTAGGACAGAGGCACACGGTCAGATTTGGGGAGATTAGTCACCCGGCAACAAATCTCCTCTTCTTCGGGGTCGACTAATCTCCCCAAACTGCCTTCCCCTGCCTTCAAGCTAGCTAGAATGTAAATTGCTTTGTTTTCCGAAGTAGCCCGAAGTTTCCTCACTTTGGAAAATGAAGCGCTCAGAGTGCCATCCCATTGACTAATTAAATTGTAGCCAGCGGGAAGGCAGTTTGGGGAGATTAGCCGCCCCGAAGAATTTGTCTTGGAATATCACTCTCTACTGTAGTTAACGCAAAGCTGAGTTAAGCAGAATTTTAAAGAGATCGCTAAACCTGCCTGATAGAATTGGGCAAGAATGGGGGAAGAACCTTTACATGGGCCAATAAGCTGCCAATTTATGGCCAGTTTTACATGGTTATGGAACTTGCACTGCCCCCCTACAGATATCTCTTTGTACTGTTTCGCTCCGCACAACTCTCTGCACTAGATACTCATGTCCTGTTTGTCTTTCTCTCTGTAGCTGATCCAAAAAACTCAGCTGAAGCTATTCCTGTAGTGGCCGGTGACATAGAGGTTCCGGTAGCAAAATGTGCATCAGCCAATGGCAAGCCTCCTTCCCAGATCACTTGGAGGTCGACACTCCCTGGCAATTTCGACATGACTGTAAATAATAACACTGATGGTACATATACGGTGGTGAGCAGCTTCAAGCTCATCCCAACCTGGACTGCTGACAAGCAAGAAGTCATCTGCGTGATTTCCTACGACTCTAAAGAGACGCCGATCCCCGTCACCCTGTCTGTGCAATGTGAGTATATTTGGTTTGCGTGCTGAGATGGTGCCAAGCATGCAATGGAATTCACTTTGTTGTATTATGTAAATATTCAAATTCTGCATCCTGTAACATGGGCTCTTGCTCAGCACACGTACCTCAATTAATACCAGTCTGTGACCCGCTACTAATGATAGTTTGTTGGCCCAAACCCACCTGACACGGATAAACCCAGGGCTCCTCTCGGTTTGGGGACAGTTTGTACTACTGTAAAATTATCCCCAGTTCATTCTAATGCATCTGCATGCCATCTCACTCCCTTGTTGTGGTTCACCTAAAGGTGGCCATAGACGCAAAGAACCGCTCGTTTGGCAACATCGCCAAACGAGCGGATCTTTCCCGATATGCCATTAACAGGCATGGCTATATCAGATTACGATGTGCCATGGGCTCCGGCGGGATCGGTCGGGTCATAATCAAACCTGACCGATCGACCAAACGACCGATCTCCGCCGGACGAAAGATGTCGGCACACGCCACACACGATCCAAAAATCGTACGAATCCTTGATTCGTACGATAGGATCTGTGTGTCTATTGCCACCGTTATTTTCATATATTCTAGAATGGCTAATGCTAAACTTTTCAATTGGTCTTTGTTGATTCCTTTTAATATTTGTCTTCTTCTGACTCTCTTCAGCTTTCAAATGGGGGTCAGTGACCCACCCATCTAAAAAGCAGGTGCTCTAAGGGCAGGGACACACGCTGAGATTCAGGGATATTAGTCGCCTGCGAAATCTCCCCGAACTGCCTTTCCTTGCCTCGAGAAAACTTCAGGCAAAAACTTCAAAAACAAATCTCTCTTGAGGACCCCCCAACCTGTGATTTACATTCTAGCCAGCGGGAAGGAAGTTCGGGGGGATTAGTCGTCCCAAAGAAGAGGAGATTTGTCACCAGGCTACAAATCTCCCAGGATCTCAGCATGTGTCTCTGCCCTTAGGCTACAAATTTATTGTTATTGCTACTTTTTTTTATTACTCATCTTTCTATTCAGGTCCTCTACTATTTATATTCCAGTCTGTTATGCAAATAAGTGCACAGTTGCTAGGGTTGTTGGACCCTTGCAACCAGATTGCTGAAATTGAAAACTGCAGAGCTGCGAATAAAAAGATAACTCATAAACGACAATTAAAATAAAATGAAAACCAATTGCAAATTGTCTGTCTCTACTTCATACTAAAAGTTAATTGAAAGGTGAACAACCCCTTTTAATAGTGTTTGTATGTCTGTCTGTCCTCATGCTATAGCATTTCCCAGGCATCTGATTTTTTCTTTTTGACCATTGCCTCCTTGCAGACAGCCCGATTGTTGCCATTGAAGGATACGATAACAATTGGTACCTGAAACGGACTGGGGCCTCTCTTACCTGCAATGCTCATGGAAACCCCCAGCCTACAGTATACACCTGGAAAACGTGAGTGCGATGCTATATGCCGCTGTTGCCTGCATCCTTGATTTTAGAACCATAAAGACAAGCCTGAAAGGCACATAGCTTATAAATGCTGGAATAATGGCCTTGGTAAATAAATCCCTGCAGCAGTATAAGCTTATTGGAAATATAGATGAGACCCCATTTGTCCATGAGTGGAAACGCACAGCAACCATTCTGTCATTTGTTTCCATTGTTCGATTGCAGCAGTTGAGTCAATTCTAACTGCCCCTTGGTTGCTATGGGTTACGAGATCTGGGCAAACTTTGCCTGTTATTACATGCAGGTTACCTAGAATTGGCCCTTTTTTTCAAATGCTATGTCCCCTAAGTAACAGAACAAAAGGCTAATGATCTGACAATTTCCTTTCTTCTCTTTTTCCTTATTTCCTTTACCTTTCAACCCCAAAAATAGCCACAGCAGTTATTTACCAGTTTATACTGTGGCTCTGTGTATCCAACAAACATGTTCTTGTGCCTTTATTCATGATTATTGGCATTAAATATACATATATCTAAAGATCACCTGATTAACTGCTTTTCTCTTTGCAGGGCTGATGGCTCGCCGCTGCCTAACTCGGTGAAAGCCAAAAATAATGTGCTGTATGTGGAGGAAGTGGATGAGCGAGTAAATACAACAATAGTTTGCGAGGTGACCAATGCCCTCGGGAGCCGAGCATCCCAACAGGAGGTGCTAGTGAGAGGTGAGCCCCTGAATGCTGCATGAGTGGAGTGCTGAGCGGGAGTGTGTACTGGGTTTTTGGATGAAGGGTGAGACCACTGTGACAAGACCCATGTCATCATATGGGAGGGGACAGGGCTTCTCCGGACATTACCGCCATCCCATTCTGGTTATAGCCAACATTACTTCCATCTTATGACTGAGTCTGTTACTCTTCAGCTGAGGTTTGGAGTGTCTAGAGTGTATTAAATGAATACTATACCCCGCAAACAATGTAGGTCTCTATAAAAAGATATTGCATAAAACAGCTCATATGTAAAACCCTGCTTCATGTAAATAAACTATTTTCATAATCATATACTTTTTTAGTAGCATGTGCCATTGGGTAATTATAAATAGTAAACTGCCATTTTAAAAATTAAGGGCCTCCCCTTGGAATCCTACGATTCACACAAACTTGTTAGGTCACATGAGCCAATTAACAGACAGAGTTCTGTCTTTTGCTTCAACACTTCTTCCTGTTACAGTTAGAGTTGAAGTATTTCTGGTCAGGTGATCTCTGAGGCAGCACACAGACCATCACAAAATGGTGGTTCAAGGCAAGAGATGTAAAAGGGCAATATTTGCTTAAATATATATTCCAGTTTGGTAAGATTTTTTAATATGACATTTAATTTGGCATATTAAAGAATCTTACCAAACTGGTATATATTTAAGTAAATATTGCCCTTTTACATCTCTTGTCTTGAACCACCATTTTGTGATGGTCTGTGTGCTGCCTCAGAGATCACCTGACCAGAAATACTACAACTCTGTTACCTATAATTATGAAAATGGTTTGTTTACATGAAGCAGTTTTTTACACATGAGCTGTTTTATGCAATATCTTTTTATAGAGACCTACATAGTTTGGGGGGTATAGTTTTCCATTAAGAATTCAACATAGTTTGGGGGGTATAGTTTTCCATTAAGAATTCATTTTCTGGGTATAGTTTTCCTTAAAGTGATGCGCAGAATGTATGTGACAGATGTGAGTGACAAACCTTGTGTTAGAGACTGAATAGCTGGTGTTGCCATGCTACTTCCATACATGTTACAAGCAGTGGTCAAACTTCCCTGTTCAGACTTTCTGCAGTGCACTAATCAAGTCCAGCATTTCCATAAAACCAGTTCCTTTTTAAAAGGGAAAATGTACCCTATTTAAATGTACAGTAAACATGTTGACCTGGGTTATTCTGCCTGCTGATTGGTTGCTGTGGATTACAAGAAATGGAGGACGGTTTGCTCTTCCTTAACCCTATTAATAGACCCACGTTCCAACTAAATTTCCTTAAAGGAGAAGTAAAGTAATTTTTACTTGGGGTGCCATAAGTTAGGCACCCCCAACTGATTGTATTTACTTACCAGACACCCCGGTCCTGTGCACTGATCAAGAGAAAACTGCACCTGCCCTAGTTTATTCCAGCGTGCACCAAAGAACAATCATTTTCCTGCTTCTTCTTTATTCAAATGTCCCGGAGCAGACACATGCGCAGTAGAACAAAATCGTGGCTTTTTCGTTAAAGTTCATTCTACTGCCCATACACAACCGTGAGAAGAAAAAAAAAGCCAGAAGACAATCGGTCCGTGGTGCTCGCGGGAACAATTTGGTGCAGTGCAGTTTTCTCCTAAATGGAGCACCAGTGGTTACCCGAGATGTCGGCTAAGTAAATGCGATCATTTGGGGGTACCTAACTTTTGGCACCCCAAAAAGGACTTTGCTTCTCCTTTAAAGGGGTGGTTCACATTCATGTTAACTTTAAGTATGTTCTGGAATGGGCAATTTTAAGCAACTTTTCAATTGGTCTTCATATTTTTTTCATGTTTTTTTTTTTTTTTTTTTTTTTTTATTCATTGACGCCTTTTTCTTACTACATCCAGCTTTCAAATTGGGGGTCACTGACCCCATTTAAACAGCAAATGGTCTGAAAGGCTACAAATGTATTGTAACTGCTACATTGTATTGCTCTTCTTTACTTTCAGACCCCCTCCTATTCATATTCCAGTCTCTCATTTAAACCAATGCATGGTTGCTATGATTATTTGGATCCTAGCAACCAGATAGCTGAAACTGCAAACTGGAGAGCTGCTGAATAAAAAGCGAACTAACTCAAAAACCGCAAATAATAAAAACCAACTGCACATTGTCTCAGAATATCACTCTCTACATCATACTAAAAGTTAATACAAAGGTGAACAACCCCTATAAGATTTCAGACAGGGTATAGTGTTTTTTCTAGTAGTTCTAGTTCTGCAACAACTGTGTCCCTGTCCCTGCCATAAGGTTTGCGTATTTAGGGTAGCACTTTTAGACTTTTCCATTGATGAGTCCAGGGCCCCCTTAGTTCACAGCAATATTACAGATATCAGTAATCATTGGGTATAAAATATAAATCTCACCATAAATGACCTTTAAAAACAAGTATTTTACCCATATTTCTTCTAAGTAACCTTCAGAACGGAGGTGGAAATGTGCCACAATTTGGGAACCACATTTGTCAGCAGCCACATAACTAATTAGGGGACATTTGATCCCTATTCCTACACCTATACCGGAGTTTACACCTTCTGATCATTTGCCCTAGATTCCCAAGGGGTAAGCACAATAAGTTTGGTGGAGCAAAACAAGTCTTGTATTTGTAAACATGCAGCTGTCAGTTATACCAAGTATAATCCCAGTACTATTGGCTCTTTATTTTGTAACTTCTACAAATCTCACATTTTTTACATTTGTATTTGAGTGAAACGTAATTTATGGCTAGTAATGTGTTTGTCCTGTTAAATTGTTTCCTCGCTCTGTTTTGGCTTTGTGTGGGTACATTTTGTCCCCTTTCTTTGATGCTTGATATGAATTTTTGTTTGTGCCAGATTTTGTTCTGAACTGCCCCTATGACAGTGAAAAATATTACTATTTGTAGAAAGGGTTTTATCAGTTTATTCTCCACATAGGCATAGTGTTCCCTGAAAAGAGAAGCTTGTCACATTTCAGCAAATTTGTGTATTAGCTGCCATACAGCTGTTCTTGCCAAGGTTACAGATCTACTTATCGCTTCTTGTCATATAGTGCCCCCAGTGGCCAAATAAGTATGACAATAGGAAATATTTTGGCTGTTCCAAGTAGTAGTTTGTTTGATTGTTTGTTTTTAACAAAATGGACTGGTAGAAAGCAGAATTAATATCTGAATCTATTACTGACATTAGATGTGCTGTTTGCGATATCTGGCGACAGCAGCCAGGAAAAGAATCCAGCAACAATGGCTACTTAATTTGTCTATAGCAGCAAAGGCTACAGACCAAGCCACCTAAGCTGAATAAAGGTCAACATAACCAGTAATAATTGTTTATTGAGAACAGTGCTTTTCAGACTTTTTTGGTTTTAAAATCTGTTTTATAGTCCAACATTGGCCTCACCCATCACACCCCACCCCCCGCCCCCCCGTAGCTCGTAACTTGGTTACAGATATATAGAAACTATGAATGAACTGAATCCAGGATTCGGTTCGGTATTCGGCCATTTTCAGCAGGATTCAGATTCGGCTGAATCCTTGTGCCTGGCCGAACCGAATCCTTAAAATCATGTGGCTTTTTGTCACAAAACACGGAAGTAAAACCATTTTTAGTGCGTGGCTCTCTTTTTCCCTCCCCCTCGCTGATTTGCATATGCAAATTAGGGTTTAGGTTCGGTATTCGGTATTTCACAAAGGATTCGGCCAAGTCCAAAAAAGTGGATTAGGTGCATCCCTAATAGAAACATTAGGGTAACCGTCACCTAGCTATAGTTTCGGCAAAATCTCATCCTAACTGGCCTTCAGGCTGGGCCCCCTTAGCTCATAACAAGGTTACAGATATATAAACACTGGGGTAACTGACCCTGCTATAGTTCCAGGGGTACCCAGACCATGAATAAGCACTTACCCCAAATATCATCCTAACTGGCCTTCAGGCTGGGTTTCTCAACTCATAAGGTTACCTATATAAAGAAACTTTGGTGTAATAGTCACCCTGCTATAGTTCCAGGAGTTCCCAGAGTAGCAGTAGCACTTACCCCAAATCTCACTCTAATTGGCCTTTACACTGGGCCCCCTTAGCTCATAACAAGGTTACAGATATCTAGAAATATTGGGGTAACAGTCACCCTGTTATAGTTCCAGGGGTTCCCAGAGCAGCAGACAAGCACTCACCCCACATCATACCCTCTGTCCTTAAAGGAGAAACAAACCCTTTACCAAAAAAAACCCTACACCCCACGTAGACCCCCCCGGGGAAATGCCCATAACTTTTGACTTACCCCTCGGTGCAGAGTCACAGCATCTGAGTTCACCGCAGCCATCTTCCGGGTCTTCGTGTCTTCCGGTGATTTGGCAATTTGGCGCATGAGCAGTTGTAGCTATCCAGTAAATTGCTCCAACTGTGCATTCGCCAGTCTCCGTCTCGGCTTACCGAAGACCTGGAAGATGGCTGCAATGAACTCCGATGCTGTGACTCTGCACCGAGGGGCAAGTACAAAGTTAGGGGCATTTCCGCAGGGGGGGCAGCTAGGCTGTAGGGGAGGAGGGAGGGGGGTCTATGTGGCGTGGGGGCAGGGTTTTTTTGGTAAAGGGTTTGTTTCTCCTTTAAGGATGCACCCCATATAGTGCCAGCCGCTGCTGCAGCTCACAGGAGCCAGCATTACACAATGTACGATCTACAGCCTAGGAAAGTTCCCTTGGATCAATAACAAGTTCTGCTTCGCTTTCTAATTGGGGAAACTCTTCCCCTGTTGCCAATGTTTTCATTACTCTTTTATTTGGTGTCTCCACGCACATTTGTATTATGCTTTCTTTCGGCACACCCAAAAAAAACCTGCTTCCTTTCCCGTAGGTGTAAAATATCCCTATATTGGCCCCAATTATCCAAATAACTCTCAAGTCACAACTGAAACACCCTGAATTTAGGGTGTTTCCCAGTGAGATGGGTCTGTGTTTGGCACAGATGTTTAGAGCAGTGTGATCCAGCCCAAGGCTCACGCTCTATGTTATTGCAGGATGTTCCAGAGCAGAGAGCACACGCCGAGCTCAAAAATTATGTTTTAACGCATCCGCCTGCCCCAAGGGATAGACTAAAAGGAGCACTGAACCATAAAAGTTATTGTTAATGAACATAGACATACTGTTATTCTTACTAGAAATACACATTTTTTTTTGTGTACATGTATCTATAGATGTATAGATCCAGTAATGTTGAATATTACTATATAAACTGTCAATACAGGAAATATTGCTGTAGAGGAGGTGGGAAGCTCCCTGTCTATGGCACATGGATGAAACTATAGCAGGAACCCCCCCTGCATTTACTCAAAATGTTCCCTTCATTCTCAGCCCTACATGCAATAAACTGTACTCTACAGCCTGTTTCCCAAAATGTATTTAAGGGAAGGTAAATAGAAGATAAAGAGGTCTATTTTCTCTTTAGTCAACACTGTTCCAGGTGGTAGTGTTCCACAAATGCCACCCGAGCCTGACTATCATTATAATCAATAAGTAGTACTTGCCAAGCTTGAGTTAGACAATTGGCTTTAAAAAGGGAAATTTGCCTATTGATTTAAAAACATTCTTGTTTGAAACATAATCTATTGAGATGTTCCTGTGCAGGTTATTAGGTGCTGCTGGGGCCGTTTAATTCAGGGGTCACCGCCACGGGCCGCCAAATTTGGCTCTACACCAGTCTCCGGGCCAAAAAACGTTGGGGACCGCTAGTTTAATTGAATACTTGCTGCCATTAGTGGTGGGAAGTGGTACTGCAGGTCATAGCATAAGGATGCAAGGTGTAAAAGTTTGCTTTTTAAGGAGCAGTTGACCTTGAAATTAACTTTTTAGCAAAATGTAGACCGTGCTGTTCATAAGCAGTTCATTTGTGGTTTATAATCATTTCCAGATCCTCGGGTTGATGCCCCACTTATCCGAGCAACCAGGCTGTTGTTGAAATCGCAGGCTGCAAGATAAATAGGGTTAAAGGGGTTGTTCACCTTCAAATTACATTTAAGTATGATGTACAGATTGATATTCTGAGACAATTTTGCAGTTGGTCTTCACTTTTTTTATGTTCAGTGGCTTTTGAATATTTGGCTTTTTATTCGGCAGATCTCCAGTTTGGAATTTCAACAGGTATTTGGTAGCTAGGGTCCAAATTACCCCAGCAACTCGGCATTGATTGGAATAAGAAACTGGAGTATGAGTAGGAGAGGCCTGAATAGAAAGTTAAGTAGCAATAAGAATACATTTGTAGACTTACAGAGCACTTAGTGTTTTTTTTTAGATGGGGTCAGTAGTTTGAATGGGAGGCTGGAATATTAAAAGAGTGTTCGAAGAGAAAGAGAAGTAATAAAAAGTAGCAATAACCGTAAAAGAGTAGCCTCACAGAGCAACATTTATTGGCTGCTGGAAAGAAGGCTGGAAAGAATCAGAAGGCAAATAATTAAACTATTAAAAAAAAAGACCAATTGAAACTTTCCTATGATTTGGCACTTTTGTAACATACTAAAAATTAACAAGAAGGTGAACTACCCCTTTACGTATTAGTATAGTAAAAGTAAATACCTGGCCTGCAGTTTGTTGGGGTCAGTGACCCCCGACAACCAGGTAGCATTTTAAATTTCAGGTTAGTGAAAGGCGAACTGTTTACAAATTAACTAAAGTAATAAAATAAACCTCCATTATTTTAGAATATAATTTTAATGTGAACTCCCCTTTTATTTGTGCACGAGTGACATGGAACTGGATGCTGTTTTTATTAAAGAGAATGTCAACCCAAAAAAAATGTTTTGCCTAATAATAAAAAACACACGTGCATTACACATTTTCTCTGGTTTTTAATTTATATGTATATGTATTGCTATTGACAGCAGTGTTTGTCCCTTTGTAGTCTCTGCCCTGATGGCTCAGACTGTTGATACAATTTAAGACAAGGCAGCTGATTAACAGACCTGTCTGTGCTTGGGAACCAAGACTTTTATAACATTGTTTAAAAAGTAACAACCAGGAGTTAAGCCAATGCTGCTTTCAATAGCAATTGTTTTTACAAATACATTTCAAAGCATTGAAAATGTTTAGTGTATATTGGAAACATTGCTTAGAATTATGTATTCTTTTATTAGTCAAATTTTTATTTTAGGGTTGACTTGCCCTTTAAAGTTTAACCAAATCTGCCCAACGTTTAGTATAAATCATTATACTTTCATCCCTGCATGAGAATGCTATGTAATTGCAGCACTATTGTGTGGTGTCTTGTTTGTGCATGTCCCTGTGTTTATGTGTGTGCATGACCTGTATGTATATACACAGACGAATCTTGCAGTGCACCTTACTGGGGGTGGGTTGGGATCTGCTATTGTGTGCTTGGGCAGCCAGTAGAATTGCTGTGTTTCTCTCATATCTAGAACGTGCGCTCGAGACGCAGACAAACAACGCAGGAGCCATTGCCGGGGGTGTCATTGGGGGGGTCCTGGTTGTGCTCCTTCTGGCTGCTGTCATCTTCATCGTCATCCGGAGGGGAGGGGTGCACAAGAAAGAACGGGCTTCTTACAACCCCAAGACCCGAATTTTCGGCAGTGGGAAACCCTCCCAGGAATTTACCTACCAGGATGACTCTGAGATGGGAAAACCTCTGAAAGCCTCTGGTCCATTGAGAGACAGTGGGTTGAGCCCCTCGCTGGCAGAAGAAGAGGAGGACGAATCTGAAGAAAGGATGAAGTACGATGTTCTGGAGGATGACGATGAAGAAGAGAAATTCAACGAGGTGGGGCCCATGCTGCAACTTAGACCTCACCATGACCCCTACCTGGATGATGACATGGAGTCTCAGACTGATGGATCAATCATCTCCAGGACTGCAGTGTATGTGTAATGCTCCACATTTAAGCACCACCAAGCTCACAGTGACTGCAGGGCCTGTAGCACTCCCACCACATGGACTGCAGTGTATCCATCCACCCTCATCCCAACAATAATCCGGATTGCTGGTGTCTATGTACAAAATGTTCTCATCCACCCACCATATGGACTTCATTGTGTGTCCTCACCACCACTATAGCTCCACTCTCCTTCTCTGCAGTGTGCCATTACCTTGCATCTCGTACACACTGGCCTCCACGCTCCTATTTCTAATGGACATGGCAAAAACAAATGTGATCTTTCTTAATTCACCAGGAGTGCTATGGTCTTCTAATACCCATTCCCAACACTGCAATGTTCCTCATTTCCCACCCACCCCTAAACCACTCGGACTTTATGAGGGCAGAATATGAACAGACTCTTACCTGTGTCACTGTGCATCTCAGGGCCCTATTGATGACTGGGGACTAAAGAAGGGGTGGCTGTTCTCCACTCACAGGGGAGGGGGGGGCATTTATTCATCACGTAATGGATGACTTTTTTATTTTCTCTGGACTACAAAGTGAGTGTGCCTCAGGAAATAACAACATGAAGGAGGATGCACAATGAAAGCAAAACATGTGAAGAATTGACTGATAAAGGGTTCATATGAAGTAGGGAGCAGTGAATAGGAAATGTTCCCTTCCCTTAAAAATCTTTTTTTATATATATTTCTGTAAGATAAGAATTTTAATAAAAAATAATTGTAAAAAAGATTCCTGTTGTGAATGGGAAGATGCATCAATCACAATAATCATCTGATCCTCACTCTTGTCTCCAGCAGTGGGCTTGGTGACACATCTATGTATCTGTCTATTGTTCTGTGTTTAGTGTTCAAGATGGGCCCTGTCACTAGCATTCTGATTAAGGGTTTATAAGTGAGGGACTTGTTGCTAGGATTATGATCATTTAGGGCCCTGGCTGTAGAATTCTAGTAGGGTTTATAAGTAAGGGGCTTGTCGCTAGGATTCTAGAGGGGTTTATAAGTGAGGGCCTTGTTACTAGGATCATGATAATTTAAGGCCCCAACGCTAGGATTCTAGAAGGGTTTATAAGTAAGGGGCTTGTCGCTAGGATTCTAGTGGGGTTCATAAGTAAGGGGCTTGTCGCTAGGATTCTAGTAGGGTTTATAAGTAAGGAGCTTGTCTCTAGGATTCTAGAAGGGTTTATAAGTAAGGGGCTTGTTGCAAGGATTCTAGAAGGGTTTATAAGTAAGGAGCTTGTCGCAAGGATTCTAGAAGGGTTTATAAGTAAGGGGCTTGTCGCAAGGATTCTAGAAGGGTTTATAAGTAAGAGCCTTGTCGCTAGGATTCTAGTGGAGTTTATAAATAAGGGGCTTGTCGCTAGGGTTCTAGTGGGGTTTATAATTAAGGGGCTTGTCACTAGGATTCTAGAAGGGTTTATAAGTGAGGGCCCTGCCGCTAACATCCTGATGGGGTTTATAAATCGGGGTCCTGGTGCTAGGATTATATTGGGTTTATAATTTAGGGTCATGTCGCTAGGATTCTAGCGGGGTTTTATAAGCGAGGCCCTGTCCCTGGGATTATTTTGGGGTTTGCTCTGTCACTAGGATTCTAGTTTTATAATTTAGGTCCCTGTTGCTAGGATTCTAGGGGGTTGTTGTAGTTTATCAGCAGACACAGACTAGATATTGATGGTAACATTCCCACTCAAGGTTTGACATTTAATAGCTAAAAACTAACTGTTGATACAGCTCCAGGAATATCGTCCATGTATATCTCTTAGTTAGTCAATACTAACTAACACTAACTGCTTTTTATTGAAGAAACAAAAATGTCCGTTCTGCCCACCATATACTATTGTACTGATTATAGAATGAGGACAAAACCATTTGTGTATAAGACATTCAAGGCTATGAGTCGTAACAGTCCTATAGCGATTGTTATATCCAGCCTTAAGTCTACTTCTCAATGGCCGGTGGGGTCTGAGACAACTGCAAAATTGAATATTGTCACATTTTGTCAATTCCAGAATAGTTTTCTAAATACACTATTAAGGATTCATTAGGGTAATAAAGTGTTCAGATGTTTTTTTGGTATATGCCTGAATTTGGCCCCAGTACAGGTTTGGGATCTTTACTCTGAAAAGCTCCAAATTAGGGGGAAGGCCATCTCCCATAGACTCTATTATAATAATTAAATAATTCTAATGTTTTAAAAATGATCCATAAAAATAAAACAGTACCTTGTGCAGGTATGGGATCTGTTATCCGGAAACCCATCATCCAGAAAGATCTGCGTTACGGAAAGGCCATCTCCCATAGACTCCCATTTTATCCAAATAATCCAGATTTTAAAAAAAATTATTCCCCTTTTCTCTGTAATAATAAAACAGTACCTTGTACTTAATCCAAACTAAGATATAATTAATCCTTATTGGAAGCAAAACCAGCCTATTGGGTTTGTTTAACCTTTACATGATTTTAAAGTAGACTTAAGGTGCAAAGATCCAAATTACAGAAAGATCTGTTATACGGAAAGCCCCAGGTCCCGAGCAGGTTCCATACCCATACTTGATCCCAACAAAGATATAATTAATCCTTATTGGAAGCAATCTATGTAGGGTTTGTTATTTTGTGCGGTACAATACAAAGAGACGGACCGCTTGTAGCTTATATGGAACATCTAGCTTCTTTATACATACAAGTGGGAGCTACCATAATGTTTGCTCTGAGGTAAGCCTTACAGTTCTCCATAGACTGCAGTGTCTGTGGCACCATCTAATGATGGCCGCTTGGTAAATGCCTCTTGTTGAATCAATGACTCTTGTAGCCAAGAACATCTATATATTATTCTCTGGGTCTTTTTATAAGCTTTATGTACATTGTGCTGCTAGATTCAGATCAGTGGCTGCTTTACCAGTATCATTCTCCTTGCTGTGTTCTGATTGCTGCCACGTGGGACTTTAGGAGTTAATGTCTGTGTACACAGAGACCACAGTGTTTGGGAACCCTATTTCCCTTACATAGTCTGTATATAAATATAAATGGTATATTTTTCCACTCACACCTATGAGTGCTTTAGGCTTAAATTCTGTAGCCGCTGAAGAGCTACAGGGGACAGACTTCTAATAAAAGCGCTGTACCGGAGGTCTGTGAATTTGCTTTGCTTCTGTGCAGCAAACTGTTTATCAGGCACATTGCAGTTCAACTATAACATCCAGCATTCCCCTTACAAAAATTATGTCCAGCTTGCAGCCATGCAGTGTTTTAGAACAGCTGCTGACAGCTCTTTTTCTCTATAAAACTGCCATGCTTTTCATTCCCCTAGCCTTTGCACAGCTTTTCGTTCTTCGCTTCTCTGCTATTTATGCTACTATGGTACAAGTTGTATGGGAAGTCTACTACGATGATGCTTTTTGCTGTGTTGTGCATGGGCGGGTTGGCTTTTGACTTTAATGTAAGCATACTTGCTCCCCTTGAGTTATTACCACTTTTCTATATTCTGTATTTGATGTGCCACAATTCTATGTGATCTGGGTTAAGGAGGGGGGTCCAAGAAAGAGTTTCTGGAATGGTAAAATCCATAGGTGGACAATATATTTACTTATGTTGAGCTGCTTTAGTTCCAGGTATGTACAGCAGCCACATGACCGCAGTGCATTCCCTTCAGCAACAATGAATAATATAGTAATAATATATCCAACTTGCTCTCTTAGTAATGCTAAATCACAACAGCCGCACCCCCAAATGGATGCAGGGCTGCGGTTAATCCTGCACTAAACAAACGGCAAGCCTCTTCTGAATCTTCTTGGCATTGCCATTGCTTGTCTCTATCATTATAAAATGTCTGGGAGCACTCTCGTAAAACTAGCCTAAACTTGGGTTGCCACCTTCAAAGGCTTCATGATAGAACATTGCTCTGTTGGCATTTTGCTGCCTTGTCATCATTGAACATGAAATAAGCTCGGAGGCTGACAGTGCAAATAATTTATGGGGACAGTAAACACTGAATTCCAGCCAATTATCTTTAAAGGAGCTTAAATCCCCATACACATGCTCATGCAGAGCTTAAAAACATAATGAATCATTGCACAGGGTGTATTTACAGTCCTAGGCCATTAGTCAACATGGCTCCCCCCTGCCGTCAGGGAAACCTGCCATTCTTTAGAATGTTTTCCCGTACCTGAGTTAACAGCTCTAGACACCGTCTCTGTTTGTTTAGGATAGCAGCTGCCATATTAGCTTGCTGTGACATCACTTTAAGTCTCATTCTGCTCGTTCATAGCTCTGAGCTCAGATTACAGCAGGGAGGGGAGGAGGACAGGAGCAAACTGAGCATACTCAAGCCCAAGCCCTGGAGGTTTATGCTGAAACAGGAAGTCTGAAACAGGAAGTCTGATACAGAAGTCCATGTGTACACAATCGAAGGAAAGACATGTGGTGTTTCTTTTGACAGAGGACTCAGAGCAGCATTGCTTTGAGGGTTTACTAGTGTATTTAGTTAGACTTTCTGATAAAGCTTACACAGGGCTTGAGCCCAGGCAGAAAACCGGTGAATAGAAGTATTTTGACAACAGCTGTCACCATGTTCCATAGAGATATATGGGAAATGGTGACGAAAGCAAATATATGATTGCTTTACCTTTTCGGAGCTGTGGTCAACTTGTCCATGCCGTGTCTGTCAGCCAAGGATGTTTAAACCACAGGGTTGTTTTCTGCCTTAGCACAAGACTGGTCAAAAACACTATTGTTAGGGTGGCACACCAAACGTGAAAAAGCGGGGGACTATCTGGACTCCCCCCAAAACAAATAAACATATACTAAAAGCAGGCTACTCCTTTAAAAAAAAAAGTAACTATCTTAGTAATGCATAAAAACCCAACGCGTTTCGGTACCCATTATGGGTACCGAAACGCGTTGGGTTTTTATGCATTACTAAGATAAATAAATTCCCTTTTTAAATCAATGTCCTGCTTTTTGTATATTTGTTTTTACACAACTCTGGTCAAGATCCCTCGTATATCCTTAGCCTTAGAAGGCAAGACTGGTTCAGCAAGTTTATAGCTGTGATGTGGCTAAGGCAATTCAGTTATTTAAAGCATTTTTTATTTTGTTCAGTTCCTGGTTGAGCGAGGGTCATCCTGATTTGACCTGTGTAGTTGTCCATCATGTGCTGCACAGATTTTGATGACCAAACCTATTCAGTCTATAAAATACAGCCATCGGGACCTGGGCCGCCCGCCAAACCCAGGGCCACAATTGCTGCCAAACGCTACATTGCAACTCATTTGTATAAAAATAGGGCAGATCGCCAACGCTTTGTACGTGATTGAGTCAAGAAAGTGTATTGGATTTCAAGTGTATTGCATTGCAACTTATGTTAGGCTGTCTTTCTTCTTCTTCTTCTTCTTTCAAAGCAAAAATGCTAAGAGTCATGTCTTTTCGTTTCCTGAGAGCAAGTTCTTGGCCAGTCCAATGGTCTAGCTCTGTACTCAACAGCAGTCTCTTCCTACTCACATTGACTGCGATGCAGATTAGATGCAGATGTATGTGGGATATCCAAAGTAAGCAATATTTCGGGCTACATTTGCTGTTGCCTAGATAAGAAAGTCTTTACTTACTGGTCTGCATTACAGGATGTTGCTTCTGGGCCCTTATGGTAAGGCAATTGTTCCAAAGATAAAACTGTCAGACACGCAGTTAGGAGCATCACATATTTCAAATATGTATATGAATAAGTTATGGTAGTGTATGAAGAGTCTCTGCTCAGTTCTACTGAGCAATAGAACTGAAGACAGGATTGACCTTGCCCACCTGGGCACCAGGAAAAATCCCAGTGGGCCTTGGTTTCCCGCACTAACTGCCACTAGTCTGTGGGCGAGAGGTCGACAACAGTCGTCAGTGAGCCCTAGTGGTCCTGTATCCACAGGGCCCCCATACTTCATTCCAATGCTGGAGTAAGGCATTATCAGACGATGCTTACTTCATCAGTAAATTAGGTTTCTTTCCATTCTGGCTGGCTCTCCTGGACAGAACAGCAAAGACCTCTCCTGTAAAGTGTAAAAACTGCTGATATCATGAAACATGAGAGGATCTGAAAAATGACCCTTATTACAATACAAGTTACAATAAAACTTTTAGAAATGTTAAAAAGCAATTTATTGTGGTGTAAGCAGAGTTGTTATGGGATGTCAAGGTCCCACCAGAAAAACCATGGGCCTTTCTCTTCACTCAGCCTCTTTATTCTCCTCTTTTCTTTACACACTATAATTTATCATCAATTGCTCCTCAGTCCTTTGCATTCACACAAGATGGGACATTCAATTTTCTTTGCAGAGTTAGACTAATGGATTCCAGGCTAGACCAGATTTACGGAATTTTTGTAATGGTTTCCTATTTGTACAAGTCTGGTTAAACATGACTGATAATAACAGCACCTATGACCTTTCCTAATGTCTTCCTTTTAGTGAGTGAGCTCACCTGCAGGGCGTTGGGGCTGTCCTGTGCATTCTACATCATGGTTTGTTCTCAAAGATCACTACTTCCTTCCTTTTTAATGGCTGTTCCCATAAAATACCTCTTGTTACGGGCCAAGGTAAACATGACATGTTTCATGCTACTTCTGACTTAGCTGGGTCCTTATCTTCTTTATCCAGGGTGTTTTAACACAGGCACCTGCCAATTTTCCTGTAGCTGGAAGCCTTAACCTGTTGTCCTTTCATGCAGAAAAACCAAACACTTCTGGAGCAGGTGCCACCGGTGGAATCATTGGAGGAATCATTGCAGCCATTGTGGGTATAGCCGTTATTGCCACAGTAATTATGATTTGCAGACAACAGCGCAAGAACCAGACAGCCGAAGATGACGAGTAAGTGTCTATGAAACTTATACTTCTTAGTGATATATGTAGAAGAAAGCTCCCCCTCTCAGTGAGAGGTCCTAGTGGTCCGTCCAACGGGAGGGAAAAACATTTTGTGAAGCCCTTCAGTAGGCTGTGGGTCACAAAAACTTTGGAAGGTCACTTTCGGCCCTTGGGCATCTAGCTTTAAATATTTGCCCATGAAAAAAGTCATGGGCTGAACATTTGGTGGGAAACCAGAAAGATATCAAGTAAACTGGCATCATGATTTATGGAAGGTTGGGTCACTTATGGCCAGACCAGTTGGTTGGCTAAGATATCAACTTGAGTCTAGTTTTCCCTGGATAAGTGCAAGCTGATCAGATCATTTGGTGCAATGGCAGACTAATCGGAACAGAAGGACGTAATGGTCACGTATGGACGTTTTTCACATGTAACAGTGTAAAAGTAACATGGTCCTCACAGACCTTCTGTGATCCCATTAGGATAGAATGGCATAGTGGTCTTTCAAAATTAACTTTCTCCAAAATTTTGACATGGACCTCTTTGGTCCAGGTGTACCCAGATTTACTCATTGTTCTATCTTCTTCCAGCTTAGAGGGGCCTCCAGCATATAAACCTCCTCCTCCATCTGTAAAGACACATGAAGAAAAGGTAATGTTACATTCTATATCCCTGCAACCCCCTTAACTATTCCCACTTTCAGCACCTTCTTAGCATTTGACAATGATTTATACCAGTTTGTAGATGTCTAGCTCTACAGAATGTGAACATTTGAGCCCCATCTGGTTTGTAACAGACCCTCCTCACAATTTTTGAGACTGTAATCTAAAAGGCACTGATATTAAGAGAAGATTTATAAGAGGAGCAATTTCAGTTTAATCCCTAATTTTAGTTGAACCACTAAATGTTTCTGCACAAGACTTTTACAATAACTCTGGAATAGATCAGGTTACTTTACATTATGAAGTCTATATAAGTAGCTGAGCCCTACAGATAACAATGTTCTTTTGTGCCAGACTAAAAACATGGCATGAGAGTGCTGACCCAGCACAGTGTGCTTATATTAAGTCAGAGATGTTTATGTATATGCACAGTGAGTTTATATTGTACTGGAGGTATATGGAGAAACCAAGAAGCACTATGATATAAATAGGCAGTAACAAAGATGAAGGTAAATATTTAATTTAGGAGACAAGGGCTACATAAATGTTGATTTTGTTCTAACATAATTTCTTTTTAAAGCGGTACAGGCACTTCTTTAATGGCAGCAGTTAGGTTCAGCAGTTATTACTTCTACGTGCGGTGTGTGCCTTCTGCTCTGTAGTGTGTCAGGAGGTCAGTGTGATCTGTGTTTAGAACTAACTAATTGCATATCCTCTGTTGCATATATCTATTTAGATGCACTGCCCTGCAGCTATAGGGGGCAGAAACTACCAGCAGCTCCATACACTGCCACAGGGTTGGCAGCTGTGGGTAGGGGTTGCAATTCTACAGCTGGAGCTCTGATTTACAAGTTGTAGAAGCTCCAGCTCTTGGTTTATGGAATGCATGTCTTCATAGACCAGAAATCAGTTTTTATACTAAATAAGTTGTTGTCTTATAGTTTCCTCAGATTCAAGGCGAAGAGATGCTTCCACTAAAAGCTCCTCTGGAGCATACAGACACCATGGAAGATCCTGATATGGTAAGTGCGTCCTCTTTTATGTATCTATAGTTAAGACCTTAGAAGAAGATTGTGCATTCAGAATGATGACATCACTGCACCTCAGACTTTGGCTTCTAAAGACAGCAATGGGGCAACATGACCTTCTGTTAAGATTTCACAAATAGTCCCGGGGAAATTCAATTACCAGAGATCACTTGAAGTGAAAAACAAAGTTTATTTAACACAAGCACTGTGGATTCTGAACTCAAAAAGAACCCTGAACAAAGGAATCCGAATTTTTACTTGTAAAAGTGGAGTTAATGGTGGGGGAACATAGAGATGATGCTACACAGCACAGAAAATCAATGAACTGCTCTTACAGCCAAACAGGTGGCTCTGCCCTCAAGGCCAGGGTAGTAGTGAACACAGCTAACTTGAGAACAGAATCCACCCAAATCAGAAAGGCTCATGGAGGTATCTGCATGCACAGGATGTGATTCTCTTTCAATAGAGTGTGACTAAAGAATAGTAAGTCATGCAGAAGAAGGTTCTGTCCTAAGCTTTTCAAGGTGGACATTCCAAAGTAACGTGGAACTATCGCTACATGATAATTTTATATAAGCTTCCTCACATCGAAGTAAGAAACTTTCTAACTACAATCAATTAAAAAATCTGCATTGTTTATATTCACTGTTCCTCTCTCAGCATATGTTTCTCATATCATTCTGTCTTCATGCAGCAGTTCAGATGAATCATCCAATATATCTTATAGGGGGGCTACCTTTTCCTAGCAGATGAATTAGAGCTCACTCAAATAACTGATTTCAGTACAAACAAAATCTAACAAAATAACTGCCTTTTGCACAAATCCTGCATGTAGAGAGACGTCATGTCTGGTGATTTTAATAGACTGAGCTCTAATACATCTTCTAGGCAAAAGGAGCCCCCTAGAAGATATATTGGACCATTCATCTGACACCCATTTCCCGAATGATGACAGAATTAAGAGAAACAAATGCTGAGAGAGGAATAGTGAAGATAAACTTGATTATTTCAGAAACGGTACAGAATTTATAATTGTATTTAGAAGGTTTCTTATTTCAGTATGCTGCAGCTAAATATTACATTTTCGTGATAATTCCCCTTTAAGTTTCCAGTAGATATTACATTTGAGTATTAGAAGGAGTGAGAGTATAGTGACTATCTGACAAATTGGTGTGAATATCCATCACAGAGTTTAGAAAATCCTGTTGAATGAGGTCCACATTGGTGTGTAGATGCTGTCCTCACCCAAAGGGTGCACCACTGGAATATACAGTATAAGGGATGGTTGCAGTGTCGGACTGGCCCACAGGGATACCAGGAAAAGTCCCGGTGGGCCAAGGTGTCAGTGGGCCCTTATGCTGCTAGACATTTGGCCTATTTCATGGCCATTCCCTATTTCTATGTGAACAAAGTGGCTAAATAGATGGAATAATAGATTATAGTATGTAAAGAAAAGGAGAATAGATGATTGAGGAAAGGAAGAATAATAGTACTAAGAGTGGCCCCTGGTCTAAGATTAATTGGTGGGCCCCTAATCAAAGGTTTTTGGTTGGGCCCCTGGTGTCCCAGTCCTACACTGGATGGTTGGAAAGGGTAAAGATGTGCTAATCTATGTTTCCTTAGCTCTGCCAAAGGGTCTCCATAGACTTCATTATGACCTGATAGTTGATTTTGGGGCCAGCCTGTTGGTGGCCAAATAAGGTACAGATGTTTGTGGCCTCATTATTATATAAATTATGACTTTGTACATCTTATATCTTTGTTTTTTTCCCCTTAGACACCCCCCAAATACTGGTCACCCACCGGATCCCAGAACACAGCTACGTTAGAGGATGACTACCTTGAACAGATCAATCCCATATACAGTGAACTGTCTATACCAGAATCTGGTTCCCATAGAGATGACCAAGGCTTAATGATGTCTCCTGCCGTGTATGTGTGAGATGCAAGAACCCAGCACAGGACCAAACTATGTCACTCAAACAAGAGACAAATCGATACTTGGCATGGAACCATCTTATTGAGCGCTACTTCATTTAGTCTTAAACGTGCTACTACGTGCTGTGAGCTTTTGGGTTAGATCTGCAGTCGCATTTGCAGTGCTGTTAGATATGAACTTGTTTATATGGATTCAGTGTTCTGTAAAAGATCACCCTGTGAATGCAGCTCTATGTGATGTATATCTGCAGTGCTGGGGTGGGGGTCAGACATGTTTATAGATGTCTATCCTTCTTCACAGAGAAGTGGATCTACGAACTTGCAAAGTCAGGCACTTATTTATGAAAGGGAACACTCCAACTGTAGCAGACGCCTGTAAATTCTTCTCTGCACTTTATTTGCTGTGGCTATCTTTCATGTATAGATGGCAAGCCAATGAGGGAGAGATGCTACCAACTGCTTTAGTCTTTTAATCAACTCCATTCCTGTTCTTTATGCTTTCCACTTTTATACCTGTAAATGAATAATACAAGGAAATCAATAGCCTTTTTTTTAAACTGAATTTGAAAATGTGACCTGAAAAATCATTTGCCATTGTGTCTATTATGCCCAGAATCCCATCATTCCTCCTATACCTTTCTTGTCATTTGCATGTTCGTGTGCACAGTGGGTAGTCGGACGTGGAGGCGCCTAGTACACAACTGGGCATATTCATGATGTCAGCCGGATTTGGGCTGGCCATGAGAACGATACATCCTAATGACTGCTGTGTATGAGAAACCCCTCTGCCTTTGAACATACTATATGATAATAGTTCTGTTAAAGCAATTAACACACAATATTTAGATTTGGATACATGGAGCGCTGTGAAATTTGTGATGTTATTGCTACGTATGGTTCCAAGTACATGCTGCAAAGTGAGTTGTGGATTGACACACAGACTCTGGTGATACATTGATTCCTATACAAGAAGCAGTTGGGGAATTTCATTTTAACATACCCGGCACTTTGAGTTAGGGAGGAACTCCACGGGCTGTGCAAAAACACAGACGTCACGTCGGATGCAACGGAAATAAGGTAAGAGATGGAAATGTTGGATGTTCATGCGATTGCAGTGTTCATGCGATTGCATCCGACAGTCGTGACGCGTCAGAAAAACACAGCAACACCATCCGACGTTCCTGTTGCTTACCTTATTTCCGTTGCATCCGACGTGACGCCTGCGTTTTTGCGGCGGATCACGCCGAAATCGTCCATGGAGTATAGATTTGCACTCAGAGCTGTGGGTTTATACAGACATTGCAGTATAAGAGTTCTGTAAGATAGGTTTAATAAATACATATGTACAGGCAATGTGTCATTTTGCAGGAGGGTATTGAATGTGTCTTTGGATGCCTATAAATTTACTATGCTGCAGAAGAGGACAGTCCTGGTATGTCTATGCACTGATATGCTGAGAGAGGGTACTAAATGGGTCCTAGGATGTCTGTGGATTGCTGTGTTGTGGGAAAGTTCAAAATGTGTCCTGGTATGCCTATAAATTGTTATGCTGGGGAGGGGGTAATACTAAATTTGTTTAGGTATGGCTATGACTTTTTATGCTGCGGGATGATATTGAATGTGTTAAGGTATGGATATGAATTGTTATACTGCAGAAGGATGCTGAATGTGTTCAGGTACGGATATGAATTGTTATGCTGCGGGATGATACTTAATGTGTTTAGGTATGGCTATGAATAGTTATACTGCGGGATGATATTGAATGTGTTCAGGTATGGATATGACTTACTGCAGGATGTTACTAAATGTGTCCTAGTATGCAGGGGCTGCTGTAAGATGCCATAGACAGTCATTATTTTTTGGGCTGGTAGGGCCTGTTTGAGCCTCTGTGAACTTGATTTGCCAGGGTCTATTTTAAATCCCAGTCCAGACCTGCTGGTATGCTTATGGATTGTTATGCTGTGAGATGATACTGAGTGTGTACTGATATGTCTATGAATAGTTATGCTGTGGGTAATACTGAATGTGTCCTGGTATGCCTATGAGTTGTTACTATGGCACAGATTGGAGTGATGATGACCGGGTTTGCTACAAGTCTTGTACTAATACTGTGATTGGACACTACAGTTCTGCAGTTTATAGCAGTGAATCTGCTTTCTATTTTTGATAAATTGTTAATAAACTTTTTTTTTTCATATCACTGTGTACATTGTGGTCATTCATTTGTCATTGTAGTTGCAGAAGAGCAGATTTTAGCTCAAGGAGCAACTCCTGTCTTTTTTTTAATGCTCTGTGTTTGCAATCTGCTTTGCTGATTTTCACATGAATCTTGCTTTTAAAAAAAAAACAACTAAATCCTAAAATCAGCCAAACCCACAAAGTATAAAAGACCACATTGGGCAGCCTTGTAAATCTTCTTTTTCTACCATCCCTGACTATTGCATGGGAGACTGACTGTCACATTCATGAAGCAACAGATGGAATAGGCTGCACTGCCACATATGTGGTACCAAGGGACTATTTTACCTCCCCCATCTCTGCGTCTGGAAAGGTATAACTTACAGTTTATTGGAAACAGAGCTGTGTAGGAAGGAATGTGGAGGAGAAAACAGTTGTACATACAAGCACCTTGCCTATCACATTACATTATGTGGAGTAATAGGGAGAAGCACAGCTGGCAGAGAAAGACGTGTTCTTTTGATTTCATGCCAGTTCGTGCTGCAATTGCAGTTGCACAGAAATCACAGGAGAAACCAGTGGCATCATTATATGTGCATCAGATGGAGGAGACTCGGGTCGGGTAACTCCAGAATTCCCATGCAGTGGAACGCACAAAAATGTCTGCTGAATGGGGGCGAGGGGGTGAACTGACCCCATTCTTTTAACAGCAGCTCTAGTATTATGGGTGCATGCTGAGCAGAAATGAAAAGCGCAAAAAAGCCACAACACAAGGACCCAATTAAAAGCAACATGGATGGAAACCACACAGCTGACCGCCTTATTACAACACACTTATGCTGATCTCATTCCGGCCCACCCTAGAATCATGTAGGCAATGGCTTGGGCTGAAGCCTCTGGATTTAACCCCAGTGACTGTTCCCTGCAAGAACCATGGCTGTGAAGAGAGCTAAGCATCTCATCTTATGTCATCTACATTGCACTGAAATCTTAAAGTGAGGGACAGTCCCCTCTAGTGTGCAGCCATAATGACTCCGGAAATGCCTTGGGAAGTGAAAGGAATAGAAGAGGCTTGTAGTGCAACATTTGCATCTAGGTTCATGGGGCCTAGCCCTGTCACTGGCACACACATCCATAGTCTACTGAGAAGTAGAACTATTTAAAGGAGAGCTAAACCCTAAAAATGAATAGGACAAAAATGCCATGTTTTTTATACTGAACTTATTGCACCAGCCTAAAGTGTCAGCTTGTCAATAGCAGCAGTGATCTAGGACTTCAAACTTGTCACAGGGGGTCACCATCTTGGAAAGTGTCTGTGACACTCACATGCTCAGTGGGCTCTGAGCAGCTGTTGAGAAGCTAAGCTTAGGGGTTGTCACTAATTATCAAGCAGAAAATGAGGTTGGTCTGTAATATAAGCTGATGCTACAGGGCTGATTATTAAATTCTGATGCTAATTGCTCTGGTTTCTGTGCTGCCATGTAGTAATTATCTGTATTAATTGTTAATCAGCCTTATACTGTGACATTTCTATTCTATGTGTACTATATATTGTGAGTGGGTCCCTAAGTTAAGTAAGTGACAGCACCACAGAGCATGTGCAGTGAATCAGCAGAAAAAAAGATGGGGAGCTACTGGGGCATCTTTGGAGACACAGATTTTTACTGCTAAAGGGCTCTGGTTGCCTTGGGCTGGTACAGAAGGCCAAAACATAATGTACAACATTTCTAGCTACTGCTTTAGTTTAACTTTCCTTGTCTTTTAAGAGAATTATTTTATATAATAACAGACTGCCTAATTGCCCTGTAGTTTCCTTGTTTTTGTACAGGGGAACATATTATATATTATATATATATATTAGTTCAGTGGTCCCCATCTAGCGATGACTCATGGCCAACATGTTACTCACCAACCCCTTGTATGTTGCTCCCAGTGGCCACAAAGCAGGTGCTTATTTTTATATTTCTGGCTTGGAGGCAAGTTTTGGTTGCATAAGAACCAGGTGTACTGCCAAAAACAGACTCCTATAGACTGGCAGTCCAGATACAGGCTACCAAATAGGCAATCACAGGCCTTATTTTGCATCCCCAGGAACATATTCCATGCTTGTGTTGCTCCCCAACTCATCTGAATATGGCTCATGGGTGAATAAAGTTTGGGAACCCCTGCGTAAGTTATTTGGGTACAAGATATGCCCTATACTAGTTGCTGGTAATTGTAGGAACCAGTATAGGATAACTGTAAAATAACTCCAGCTAAATTTTATCCAGATGTTAACAATGCATATTTTAGGGGTTGTTCTGCGACAGGATCAATGTTTCATATTTGGTGGATGTGTCCCATAGCTGTGAGATTCTGGATTTACACTCTTATCTTCTCTGTATTACATCTCAATTTAAAAAGAGACCCATATGTTGCTTTGTTGGGAGCAGTCCCTAGTGACGTCCCTAGGAAACAGGTCCGCTTACTTAATCATATATTCTTAGCTGCCAGATAGGTTATTGCCAAAGCATGGAAATCACCTTATTTGCAGTATACCATGGTAAAAACTAAACTAGATTGGATTCTCGTTAATGAAAAGTATACACCTTGATAAGTACCAGACCTTTGCAGATATATGGCAACCCTGGATAGATTACAGATTCTAAGGCACTCTACCAGTTTCCATGCTTTCACTGTAGGAGCTCCAACAGACAACCCCTTTCAATACAGGCTCCCCTTACCAGGCCTGGGCTGGGAGTCAAAATAGGCCCTGCCATTCCAAGTACGCAGAGGCCCAAACAGCCCCCTACCAGCCCAAACAGCCCCCAACCAGCCCACTCTATGGTAACTTTCAATGGAACCATACAGCAGCCCCTCTGGCATTTGCCAGAACCCACCGATTGCCAGTCCGGGCCTGCCCCTTACAATAAGATCTAGTTCTAATTGACAAGGTACACTTTTGTGGAAGTCAGCCACAGTTGTAATACTAGTATCTTGATACTGCTCAATGTTTTGTATGATGTAACTCACATTTGGTATACCTTACCTCTCAATACTTGTGACGAATATTTGGTCTAACCTACTTTCTTTATCCTCTTTCTATATTTTTATTTATTTTTCCTTTACTATCTGTCTTTAATTTATTTTTCTTTGTATTGTCATATATTATAAATAATACTGTTGTGTTCTGTTCTCAATACAAAATAAAAGATAGACAAGCAATCTGTATTATCATCATGATATATTTATGGTATCCCTTTTATATACACTCTGTACAACGTCATTCATATTGATATGTATGGTCTATTACTTTCCATGTTAATAAAAATATTGAAACAGGATAAGTGTAAATTAAGCCATCTGGGACTACTTTTGAGTTACTACACTGTATAAAATATTTATTTTTCTTCTTAAGCATACCCAGTGTCTGACTCTGGTCACCAGGGACCCCGCCAAAAAACTTACGACCAGGGGCTCACCCTAAGTACTATTTTGTTTCTCTCCCCACTTAACCTCTACTCCCTTGTCTCTTTTCTTTACATACTATAATCTATTATTCCATCTATTTATAAGGAATGGCCATAAAATCACAATAGTTCCACAAAATAAAAATAATTAAAACAATTCATTTAGAGCACCTTTAATAAATGTGTTGGATACTTCGGGACACTGGACAGTTAAGGTCCCCATAGACGCAAAGATTTCTCTTACCGATTTTAGCGAAGTCTGACCAATGCTTCGAAATTATCGTGCGGTTAGTGGGTTAGTAGTGCTTAAGCAATGCAGATGAGCATAGCATGGTTGTGTAATTCTCCACTTAATGGCAAAGTTGTTAATAGCTATATAAAATATTGGCCAAATAGTCATCAGTTACACTCAGGAAAGGCATTGGAGTTTTTTTTACACATGACAGTTGCTATGGCTCGTGTAAAATTCACTAAAATTTGTCTGGGGTCTGGGGTCTGGAATTTGCTGCTCCAGTTAGCTGCGACAATGATGTGATTCGGCTGGAGAGATTGTTAAGAGTCCTTCTGTCCTGACCATTATTCCCAGAGAAAGAAATGACAAGTTTACAGAGCTCCCGACTTGACTGTTATCCAGTGTACGGCCTTGATGTGCAGAATGCACCGCTACACATTTATATATACCTTGAAGATGCTAGACCAAACAACAAATAGTGTTTTCAGTATTCCCCTGAAATTTAGGCAATATATCTATTTTATACACATACATTAAACCAGGGTGTTTCTACTGACATGCACCTAGCAACACAGGAACGTGAGACATTGTTACATTTATTTAGTGCTGGGATTTTGGCTAGAATTTCACCACAAAGGACACTCCTATATGCCAGTTAATCTGTATTAAAAGGAGAGATTGCATCCTACATGTCGCTTGTCTAAAAGTAATGGAACCAAAATAAAAATGTGATGTGAAAGCTACAAGATTTGCCTCCCGACACAACAGGACTGCTGGAAAGGAACGCTGCTTTTCCACTTGATCTGATTTAATTTTGTAGCATCCCACAAAACCCTGTGCTGTTGCCTACTATTGCATGACAACATTTTGCTAATTTGACTAACATTCATTTGTCGACTAATCTCCCCAAATCTGAGCGTGTCTCTGCCCAGCAGGCCTGGATCTGTATATTCTGTATATCAAATGCCAAAGGGGCTGCTTTAAAATGTCGTCACTATTTATAGGGCATGTGGGAGATTAAGGGGCCTCTATGTAATTGACATTCTATAGCCTATTTTGAACTTCAGATTTGACCTACCTAAGGGCCTGTGCTTAGAGCAGCTGTCTCTTGCCCAAATATGTGGAGATGGAATGTTGTGTGGTCTCAGGCCTGGGCTGGCAATCTGTGGAGGGGCTGCTGTAAAATGCCATAGGCACTGACTATTGAGCTTTGGGGGGGGGGGCTGTTTGCACCTCTGTGTACTTGAAATGCCATGCATAACATACAATTACAGTACTATTTTCCTGCTGCAGTACTCAAAGGCTTTGTCATACCTTTATGTTCTACTTCTCTCTCCATCGATCATCTCTTTCTAAGGAGGTGTCAGTAACATATATTAACTCCATGTCACCAGGGAAGATGATCTATTCCTGGGCATTTTTACAACCTAATTCCGTGATTCTATATGGTGCAATGTAAAAAACGGTTTAAAAAGTGTCAGGCCTGTATCATTATCTCCCTGGTGACAGTATGCTTAGTATGCTTACTGTGCATTTATAGATGTAAGTATGTGCGTTTGTATAATTCTGTATGTGTGGGGATGTGTGCATATGTTAGTGTGGGTGTCTGTATGTTCCTAAACATTTTAGAGGCATTATTTACAAATGAACGCACTGCCACCAATAAGAATTTCACAATTGTTAGCAGATAATGTTGACACCCTAGGTTTTTACTGTGAAGTTTAGCCTGGCTTTTCCATGTAGGAAGTCATTGTATACATTAATAATTACAAAATGTATGATAATTCATATTGTAATAGGGGTTCAGGCTTTCAAGGGATGGGTCACCTTTAAGTTAACTTTTAGTATGTTGTAGGATGGCCAGTTTTCAAATGGTCTTCATTACTAATTTTTATTGTTTTTTTTAATTATTTGCCTTCTTCTTCTGACTCTATCCAGCTTTGAAATAGGAGTCACTGACCCCATCTTAAAACAAATGCTCTGTAAGGCTACAAATCTACTGTTATCTATTTAGACCCCCCTCCTTTCAATATTCCAGTGTCTTGTTCAAATCGGTGCATGGTTGCTAGGACCCTAGCAACCAGATTGCTGTAATTGCAAACTGAAAGCGGCTGAATAAAAAGCTAAATAGCTAACAAACCACAAGTAATAACAAATTAAAACCAATTGCAAATTGTCTCAGAATATAACTCTCTATATTATACTAAAGGTTAATTTAAAGGGGAACAACCCCTGTAAGCTATGCACAAGCTTTGACTAAGTGTTCTGGTCTCTTTGCTTGGTGCATCTTCTCAAGGAAAAAATATTCCCAACTGCTCCATCTAGTGGCCCCAAAGGCTCTTTACAGGCTTTTTATAAGGACAATCAAGCTGCTGAGTCAGTGGGGGTCTGTGCCCTAAGCTTAAAGGGCATGTACAGGCAAAAAAAAAAAAAATCTAATTTTTACTTTCTTTAATTAAAAAGAAACCTATCTCCAATATACTTTAATTAAAAAATCTGTACCTTTTTATAAGAAACCTGACTATATGCAGTGAAATTCTCCCTTCATTTACTGCTGTGGATAGGACAGTCCCTAACTGCTGAGCAGGAAACAATCATACTTATGAACAGCAGGGGGATCCCCCGTCTTACTTCCCAGCCATGCAGAACTCAAGCAGCTTTGTTTATGATAATCCCTAAGCAGCCCAGACCACACTGAGCATGTGCACAGTCTTGGTCCTGCAAAGATGTTTAACAAAGTTACAAGATGGTGACCCCCTGTAGCCAACTTTGAAAGTATAAATTATTTGTTTGATTAGACTTGTAGTGCAGTAAGTTCATGTTTATATTTAGTATACAAAATACAGCATTTCTAGCCTTATTCTATTTTAGACTTTACATGCCCTTTAAGCAGCAGAAGATAATTATCAGTGAGGATAAAGTTTCCCCAGAAATTAGTGTTGCCACATCATGGATATCCTGTAAATAATTACTATAGAAATGATTTTAACTTTTAAAAACAAATGAAGTAAATTATCTTTTCCATTCCATTTTCAGACACAATCACAATTATTTTATTTGGCAACAGCAGGGGTCATACACAAAGTGAATTAAAATAAATAATAATAATAAATAATTATAGCTAGAAATGCTGTAATTAGATATTTGGCTTAATATAACAGCCCAGTGGTTCAGTAGCTCTATATCTGTAATGATCCAGACCTAGAAAGTTGTGCACAGGAGCTCCTCATCTTGGACTATTCTAAGAGTGTCTGTGGCACTGCACATGCTCAGTGTGCTCAGGGCAGCTGTTGAGCTATGATTAGTGGTCTTTGCAAATCATCCAGCAGAAACAAGGTTTGTCTGTTATAGAAGCGGATGTTAGAATGGTCATTTTTAAATTTTGATACAGAATTTGCTGGGTAGTGATTGGAGAACTTTTTCGTCAGGTTCCACTGCAAATAAAAACATAAACTCCAATCTAATTGTAAAAAAAAAGCAGGTTACCAAGCAGGTTGGGTGGCAAAAAGCTGCTCTTGGTACCTTTAAGAGCTGAATTTCCATTTTTTAAACTGGATATTTGGCTTTTCTAATGAGAGAGAGTGCAATTACCCCCCTGTGCAGGAAAGATAAGTCCTGGGAGGGGAGGCATTGCAGGAGCCTCTTCAGGTTGTATCTGTATATATATATATATATATATATATATATATATATATATATATATATATATATATATATATATATATATATATATATAGTTCATAGGACAGCACCACATTTAATTAGCTACCTTGTAGCTGCCCCGTGCACGGAAAACCAATATATAGTGAACAAATTACCCCTCTTGTAAAATATAAGGATATTACGGTATACTGTAAGTTACCAAGGAGTTCCATGACCATATAAAAGCACAAGGCTGAAGACCGAGTGTTTTTATACAGGTCGTGGAACTTCCGAGGTGATGTCTAATAGCCTCATATTTTGTAACAGATGACATCACTAAGCTCCAATTATAACCAACGACATCACTAAGCACGATTTATATAGTGAATAAAGTACCCTCTTGTAAATTATAAGGAAATTATAAGTTACTGAGGAGTTTCACGATCATATAAAAACACAAGGCCGAAGTTCATGGAACTCCGAGGTAACTTCTAATATCCTCATATTTATTATAATACATAAGTTTCAGTGAGTCATGTGACAAGAATGACATCACTACTCACCCTTTATAACTGATGACATCAGAACTCCCCTTTATGAGGATATAATTTACAAGAAATTCATGGCTTTTGTGTATTATAAGGATATAATTTATAGGATATTCTTGACTCGTGTATTATATGCAAATATAAATCAAAAGGCAGCGCCAAGGGTTCCAATGGGGACCGAAATGTCGGTTGTACATACTATGCAATGATATATAATTTACACACACACAATACCTCCCGATTGTCCCAGTATTTGTTAGCTCAGCCCGATGGCTATTTGTAATGTTTTTGATTTCCTGGGCTGACAGAAAAAGTGAAACTTAATTAAGTAAGAGGCTTTTGGCAGAGAGCCCAAAATACTCAGCACCTGCACTTAGATACTATTGTAACTAATAAGATAAGCAGGTGTCTTGGGAACTGAGACTTGCAGCTTAAAGGGCAATTTCACCTTAATTTTCAAAACTATAATAACACATAAAACATTGCCCTAAAACTCCCAGAAATGTGTTCACACTTTCTGCAGATGATAGAGGGAAGGTGACAGAGGTGGGAAAGCGATGGAGGAGAGGAAATCGACAGAGGGTAGGGAACGAAGGGTGAATGCTAAAGAGGGCTGGGAAAACGGAATAGGGGAAGGAGGAAGACAATTTAAAAGGTACCTGCCTAGCCCTAGACAGGTACCTTTTCTGCCTACCCCTAGTTGACAGGATGCCCTGACTGACAGTAGCCCAGATAATGTGCTGTGAATCAGCCCCCAGTGATTAAATCGCTAACCTCAGACTCTGGGCTGGTGCTCTTCTTTACACCTGGCCAGTGTATAGTCCTATCTATGCCACTGTTTAGCCAAATGCCCATGCCCGGATTTCTCAGACGGGCGCCCCTAGGCCGCGTGGTCCTAGCGCCCACCCGCACTCCCCCCTGTGCCCCGCGAGCGCACGCTCGCCTGCACGTAAACGCAGGCAAACGGCTCAATTGAATAGGGATGCATAGGTCCCCATAATGCGGCTGGGCGGCATGCCACCCCTAATTTTTTGCCGCCCTAGGCCCGGGCCTATGTGGCCTGGCCACAAATCCGGGCCTGCACATGCCAATGGCCCCTTACTGCGCACAGGCCAGGGCAGCCTTTAAAGGATCATTGTGAAGCTGCTGAATATCAGTATCATAACTACAGGACAGTTGGTCCCCTGAAAAAAAATTGGAGGGGCCCAGTGCAAACCTCTATGCCTAACTGCCCATTCCCCAACAACCAACCCACCCGAATCCCCTATTTCCAGCCTGGTTGCTCGAGAGGAGAAATGGAGAGGGGGTTTTTCTACAGGTATAAATGAAACACACCCTACGGTCCAGGTCTATAATTACGCCACTGACCCAAATGCATTTTTCAACTAAAAGGAATACCGTCCCAGGGTACAAGGTTAGCCATGAGCAGCAGGTCTGATCTGTTTGCACCTCTGTGTATTTGAAATGCCAGGGCCTTTTATGATTCTCAGTCTGGACCTGCTGAAAAGCGCCTGATAAATTTACATTTGAAAATTTGTAATTAATATATATAGGAAACTTGCATACAATTATTTAATTTAATTAGACAAAATGTTATTTTTTAGTTTACATACCCTGCCTGCAAGAGAAAAGCTATAAGGCCTTAAATGCTTGTATAAAAATTACATGCGCCTCTCTCCATCAGCGGTGGACACTTGTAACCCCTCATCAGGGGTGCTTCACCAATGAGGCAAGTTGAGGCTGTCGCCTCAGACGGCAGCGAATTTCCAGGTGGGGGGGCAGCAGCAACGGCTGCTGCCTCAGGCGGCGGAGGGGCCAGGATCGCCCCTGCCCCTCATGTCCACGTTTCTGTCTCTGATGCATAAGAACCCATATAAGAATCATCTTGTAGGTAGGCAGGGGAGATCCTGGGGCCTCTCCAACTCTGTGCTTAAAAAAAGGGGGGCTGCATCGCTAGTGCAATGAGCACTATAGGCTCTCGCACTAGCGGAGATAAATTTTAAAAAAACAGAAATTCTGTTCTTCATTTTGCATTGGTATCTTGGTCTGGTGCTAATCTAACCCTATGTTGGTTCTAACACCAGGGGCGCTCCGCCAATGAGGCGAGCTGAGCCGCTCGCCTCAGGCGGCAGCGCCAGACAGGATTCCAGGGGCGGCAAAAAGCCGCTCCTGCACCTTTAAGAGCCGAATTTCCGGTTTTTAAACCGGACATTCGGGTGCGCTATTGCGAGAGAGCGCAATTGCGCTCTCCGCAATCGTGTTCCTGCCTCCCCTCGCCGACAGGTAAGTCGGTGCGGGGGGCGGCATTGCAGGAGCCTCAGGCGGCTCCTTCCCCAGAAACGGCGCTGTCTAACACCTACTTGAGTATTAGGATTGAACTACAGGTATGGGACCTGTTATTCACAATGCTTGGGACCTTGGGTATTCAGGATAATGGATCTACTAGAACATCATATAAACCCAATATTGCTTCAACTAAAGATTGTAGTTTGGATCATGTACAAGGTGCTGCTTTGTTACAGAGAAAAAATAAATAATTTCTAAAAAATTTAGATTATTTGAAGTCTATGGGAGATGGCCTTTCCGAAATTTGGAGCTTTCTGGATAACTATCATTTCTGCTCTTATTCTCACCTTCCTGACCTTCACCTCGCTTCTCCTCTCATCACTTCTGCCCGTTCACATCTACAAGACTTCTCTCGGGCTTCTGCTTTTCTCTGAAACTCTCTGTCTCGAGCTGTCAGACTTCCGCCGTCTTTCCAAGCTTTCGCTCCTTTAAGACCTGTTTAAAGAAACGTATTCAATGTACCTTAATCAATCAATCATTGCTGTATCATAAATCACAATGTCTTAATTGTAGCCTAACCTTTAAATTCTTACGTGTAGGGCCCGCTAATCCTATTGTACTCAGTAACCTTGTTTGTTATCCACCATTTATTTCCCGTTAGGTATCATGAAGGTAAAGCACTGCTTAACTTGTCAGTGCTATATATAAAAAAAATGATGATGATGATTTTCTGCTACCTCTCCGCAGTGTATTTTTCACCCTGATTTTTCCACATGAGCCCTAATCGTTATGCCACATTGAGCCCCCTCTTTCCCCTCTTCCCCCCACATTTTTTTCTCATCTCAGCCTCCTCTGACATATATATTCCAGGCAAATTTTTAAGGACATCCTATAATGAACTCAGGGGGTAGTTAATCTCTAGAAGGCTCATTAAACCGCAGTAGATCCACATTTATTAGGGAAAGTCCCCATTGGGCGCGTGACTAGAGATGGGAGCCTTGCATATACATCAAAGACTCGTAGCTCCAATCTGGAGCAATCACATGACACACGCTGGATTTGGGAGCCTTTGATGTACAGAATAATTCAGCACCATGGGGCGGCTTATTAGGACAAAATACTTACAGGCTCATTATTGTAGCCTATGCTATGGCAAAACATTTGGCCCTCAGTGAAGATTAGCTAAGCACCTTGTGTTTGATTAGGGTCAAAGATAGGAAAGAGGGGAAAAGCTAATTGTTGTTGTTAAACTGCAGCTTTCAGCTCCCCTTGACAATATTAAGCAGAGATTCGATGCTGTACAGCTGCTGGGGAGCTGTAGGTTTAACATTAATAATGTACGGATGGAGCAGACTTCACTGATGCTATTTTGCCATCTAATGCCACCATCGTATAGAGAATTGTCAACTTATGTCTCATGCTATTGGTTTGTGGTAGGATGAATGGGAAGTAGAATTCCTCATTAAACAAACTCACTGCATGCAAAGTTTCTTATTTAAATTCAGACTGATCTTCCTATAACATGACGAGCTGCAGGAAGCTGCAGGAAGCAGGAAGCTGCAGGAAGATTGAAAGACTCATTCCAACCAGTTACGAAATGTACCTTGTTAGCAAAGATATGCATTAACGTTAATTAAAGACTCAATGACTCAGAGAAATCGCTTGTTATATCAGTTAATAAAAGGCATGGTGATTACCTCGGAGGAGGCATTGTATAGCTGGCTACTACTGGCACATAGGGTTTTTCCGGAAAAAATGCCGGCCTTCCTATATATTTATCATTTTTTCCCTATTAATAACATTGGGATCAACCATCATTTCTACCGGCCAGGCCGGTAAAATACCGGCCAGGTGGCAACCCTACTGGCCAGAGCTGCAATTAGAAATAATGGGACTCACACAGGCCCGGACAGTGGGTTCCGGCAAATGCCACAAGAGATGCCATAAGATGCCATAGAAAAGAACTAATTAGTGGGCTGGTGGAGGCTGTTTTGGCCTCAATGTACTTGGAATGTCAGGGCCTATTTTGTCTCCCAGACCAGACCTGCCCACACTAATTATTTAACAGGGTGCTCACCCCAGGATCCCGATACCATTGGCCATTCACCACCAGAGCCACCTCCCACTATAGGGTTGCAATCTGGGTGGTATTTCACTGGCTTAGCCAGCAAAACACCTGCTAATGCAGGACCATATTAAATTATACATTTGTCATAGCATTTTGTTGTAAGCCTGGCTGTCGATTGAAACCCTGACTTGGCCCTAATTCTTACCCCTTCTCTTTCCTGATCCTACTCGTCCCTGCCTACAAACCACCCATTTGGTCATTGCACCTCCATCATCACTCTGCCCCTTTACATCACTGATACACCCCCTTCGGGTCACCACTAGGGATGAGTGAATTTTTTTGCCATGCATGGATTTGTGGCAAAATACTGCATGTTGCATTTTTTTTTTGCAAAACCACAAAAAATTTGCTTCAGCTTTTTGCCTCAAGAAAAAATGCACATTGACTTTAAAGCATTTTTAGTGAGAAATAACTTGAGAAAAAAACGCCCATTGACTTTAAAGGGGACCTGTCACCCGAATAAAATATTCCAAATCCTATTTTATCACATTAGTCTAGCAAAATAAACTTTAATTACACTGTATAAAGTATTTGACTCTTGTTTCCTTCGGTCTGGTAATTCATAATTATATCAATCAGGCAGGAGCCATATTGTGAAGCCTTGCATCATCTCAAAATCATCTCAAATTCTTGTTTGTGCATCAGAATGGGGGACCTGATGTCCATCCCCATGCCCTGGCTACACAATTAAATGGTAAAGAGAGTGGGGGAATGTGTGGAGAGCGGTGACATCTAATAAGTGTTGAATGGAAAGTAAAGGCATAGAGGAGGGGCAGGAAATTTTTGATTGACAGCTGATATTTTTAAATGAGTTTACAACAGTTATGAATACATTAATAAAAAAAGAATTTGGATTTCACGTTTAACTTGGAAAGGACTTTTATTATACAGATTTTTATGTCTGGGTGACAGGTCCCCTTTAATGCATTTGGACAAAAAGTCAACAAGAAAAAAAAGTTGCAAAGACAAAACAGTCGCCGCATAAAAAACACCCATTGACTTTAATGCATTTGGAGGGAGAAAAAAAGTTGTGCATGTAAAAAATGGTCGATCGTCAAAAAAAATGTTGTTGCCTAATGACTTACATGAGTTCTGCAAATTTGTTGCCGTTTTATGATTTTTTTTGCAGTTTTGCTCATCACTAGTCATCACCACACTCAGATGGCAGTGATGTGCCGGTGACCCAATACCCATGGTGACCCCGTCAGTTGACCACTGATTGGGCAGGTTCGGGTTGAAATTTGCCCGACCATTGCGGGTTAGAGTGAGACTGGGGAAGTACACTCCTCCACTGCTCCTGAAGATTCCCTCTCTTGGAATCAGAGCCATGCGCACAAGCAATGTACAGAGTGACAAGACGTGGGTACGATTTTTGTGCAGGTCCTACAATGGCAATGTTTTGCTGGTTAGGGTCGGGTGTGGGTTGAGTTTTTCCTGACCAGTACATCACTATTTCGAAGATAATTTTCAAAAGGTGGTAATGCAAGATGTTACAGACCACCACAAAATTCAGTGATGCATATTTAATCAATAAAGGTAACTTGCACAAAGAAATTGTGTGATGTTGCTGGATTATTAACGCACATCTGACAAGCCTCAGCAAATAAGAGATGGTACAACACATAAGCAAAATTGAATATATTATGCTGTCCATTCACTTGCATGTGCAGGGGAGACCTAAAAACTGTTTTTTTGCAATGCTCCCATTGCTGCTGCAACACACTGGAGACACTGCCTTTTGCTAGTACAGGTATGGGACCTGTTATCCAGAATGCTCGGGACCTGGGGTTTTCCAGATAACGGATCTTTCTGTAATTTGTGTCTTCATGCCTTAAGTCTACTAGAAATTCATTTAAACATTAAATAAACCCAATAGGCTGGTTTTGCTTCCAATAAGGATTAATTATATCTTAGTTGGGATCAAGTACAAGGTCCTGTTTTATTATTACAGAGAAAAAGGTAATCATTTTTAAAAATTTGGATTATTTGGATAAAATGGAGTCTATGGGAGACAGCCATTCCGTAATTCAGAGCTTTCTGGATATCGGGTTTCCGGATAAGGGATCCTATACCTGTACTATATAACTCCATCCTACAGAGCCTTTGCGCTATCAGCAAACCAAAACACACCCCAGCTGCAGCAGCAGTAGGAAAAAGCATACTGGAGTCTGCTAGGTTAGTAACACTGAACAGAATATGTGAAATGCACTAAAATGGGGTTTTAATATACCATAATGTGTATTTGCCATGCCAGATGTACCTGAAAACCTAGTTGAAAGGTTAGTGAGGGTAAGATTTGGGGCGATTATTTGCTCCCCTAGATATTATGAATATTATGAATCATTGATACACAGATATTTTCTTGTAAACTTGGCTGGTTAAAATATTGTTTGATGCCAGGGTTATTAAAGAGGAGGTTCACCTTTAATTTAACTTTCTTTATGTTATTATTTATGCTAATTCTAAGCAACTTTTCAATTGGCCTTCGATCTTTCTTTTCTTTTTTTTTATAGTTTTTGAATGATCTTCTTCTTCTCGCTCCTTTAGATTTCAAATGGGGGTCACTGACCCCTATCTAGAAACAAATGCTCTGTAAGGCTACACATGTATTATTATTGCTACTTTTTATTACTCATCGTTCTCTTCAGGCTTCTCCTATTCATTTTCCAGCTCAAATAAGTGCATGGTTGCTGGGATAATTCGGACCCTAGCAACAAGTTTGCTGCGCTGTAAAGTGAAGAGCGGCCGAATAAAAAGCTAAATAACTCAAAAACCACAATTAATAGTAAAAAATGAAGGCCAATTGCAAACTGTCTCAGTATATTACACTGTACATCATACTAAAAATGTATTCAAATATGAAAAACCCTCTTTTCCAGAAAAAGGTGGCAAAACCCTAACCAATCGTTTTATACAGAAAAAAAACACAATCACTGACACAACATTACAGGAATTCCTTTATTTGAGGCAGACAATATATAGGGTTGGGAGCTGACTGGCTCTACATGGGAAGATACTGCTCAAAATGCTGGTTTTGGCAAAGGCTGGTCTTAAAGTTGAAGTCAGTCCATTCTGTGGATAAATGTAGGCCCATCCATTGGCAGAATACTATCTAAAGGCATAATATTCAATCAGACTGGGGCAAATGATCTACCAGAGGCGGAAAAGCGCAAAGCACATAAAAAGTAATTAAGAGCAAGAATTTGTGTTTAATGGTTTTATAGTTTCACTTTTTTAAACCAGTACAACGTTCTGTTTAATATGATCCACTCAAATTATGACATCACGCCGCTCGCTTGTTTACGTCACTACACAATGCCAGAGGCGGTTCCTGTCCATGACAGATTTCTCCATGACAACCCATTAAAATGGCTGCCGAGGTCACACAGCGCGTGGAACTCTGGGGCGGTTCAAGCGACCTTGCACTGCGACCTCAACACCGATTCCAACCAATGACAATGCTAAATTTCATAGTGCTATCCAATCAAAACAGGGCGGCAAGCAAGCTTGTTAGAGCCACAAAAAGCCGGGTGATTGGCATGCCTCAGTGTCCATTCATGTTTTACCTGAAAGGCGGAGTACGGAGAAGCCTCCAATAGCGAACGGCTCTAGGCGGGACTTGAGGGGTGAGCGGGTTAGTCTGATCCTATCGTGTGTGTAAGTGAATGTGAGAATCACAGAGATTGCAGGAGAGAGGAGAGGAAAGGTGAGGGGAATTTGATGGTGTTTAGGACATATAGGGGTGGGCGGGAAATGCACAAAATGGGAGTAGGGCGCTACCATGTTTGTCGGGGCAGTGGTGAATGTGCTGTGATGGGGAGGCAGAGTGTTGAGGTTTCCAGAAGGAGGGCCAGTGTGTGTAGAGGACGAGGTTAAGGAGGAAAGGGAATTGACAGCAGGGGATTATACTGTGACATTTTACTTTTTAAAAAAAAGATTTGTGCCTGTTTTAAGTCAGGGATTGGTGCGTTTTGCTCTGGGGCCCTGGATTCACAGAGGGGCCACTTATGGGGTGAAAATGAGAAATTAGATATTAATACAAATTTGGTCCCAGCCTTCTGCCATTGTAGGGCCCAATTCCTGGTGCAGGTTTATTGGTGACTCACAACTACAGCTGGTGATTGGGCAAACTAGAAAGGGTGTGTGGCAAGTTAAAGGGGAACTTCACCGAAATATAGATATTTTTAATAATGAAACAAAAATGTAATTCTAAGCAACTTTCCAATATACAAACTTTTAAACGTATTTGTAACTTTAATTGCAGTAGAGAACAGCATGCGTTTATCTCTCTCTCTTCTCTTGGTCTGATCCTTGAAACACTGCAGTAGGTGTCCGTTCTCCTCCAGGTCTTTTAATCTGCTGTTTCAGAAGTCAGAACCAGGAGTGCAGAGAGTATAAACAGCTGGACAGACGGTTACAAATAACATTAATAAAGTATAGCATTTGTATTGTCTTTATATATCACTTTCTTATAATATTAAGCACAGTTTTATTTCTCCTTTAATTGTACAAGATGTTAAGTGTGATCCTGTCGGCAGGGGAGATCTATGTACTTACCTGCCGAATATACAAAGCTATGGCCTTGCTTTGTGCTTTATTTGTATATTTTTGAAATAATATCACCATAGGTTATTCTGAAAAGGAAGCACGTGTTATTCACGTGTTGTGTTTATAAGCGTGGAGCAGTCATATTTGCCCTATCTATGCAACCTCACCCACATGCTCTTTGCTATAGATCACTCCCCACTGATATCAATGCCATGTAGAATCAGTTGCCCTGCATCGTTATTGATTGGGGGTTCACTGTGGGCCACAATGATCCCACTCATGTCAGTTGGAAGGGATCCACAGAGGGCATTGGTGACAAAGATGCTTCTTGTGTTAAAGCCCTTGTTCAGGTGAAATTTATACCCTTAGATTTCAATATTTAGAGCAATAAGCCCCGGAATATATTGTAAATATCTCACCGAGTAGTAGATGTGGTCCTAGTGCACCAGCCCCAGCTTTAGGGAGTGGCACGCCAGAAAAACTCGAAGAAAGAACAGGACTGTCCGGCACTCAAATGCATCCACAGGACCAGAAAAGTTTTAAGTTAAAATATATTTATTTTATAATGTTAAAAATGTATACTTGCATCTCCATCCGCCCTACACGTTTCGTACCCACCAGGGCACTTAATAATAGACTATATTACCCTTAGAACCAGGTTGTAACTGATTGTATTGAGTAAGCAAGTCCATGCAGTTTGCATTAAAGGAACAGTTCAGTGTTAAAATAAAAACTGGGTAAATAAATAGCCTGTGCAAAATAAAAAAAAAAATTCTAATATAGTTAGGCAAAAATGTAATGTATAAAGGCTGGAGTGACTGGATGTCTAAAATAATAGAGCACTACTTCCTGCTTTTCAGTTTTCTAACTCCGAGTCAGTCAGTGACCATAAGGGGGGCCACAAGAGACCTAATTGTTCAGTGAGTTTGCAATTGATCCTCAGCATTCAGCTCTGATTCAAAAGCAACAGTTATGACCCATGTGGCCTCCAGTTAAGTCACTGATTGGTTACTGCCTGGTAACCAATCAGTGGAAACCATGAAAGCTGCAAAGCAGGAAGTAGTGTTCTGGCCATTATGTTAGACATCCAGTCACTCCAGCCTTTTACATAACATTTTTGACTAACTATATTGAAAAGTCTTTATTTTGCACTCCTATCTATTTACCCATTTTTTTATGTTTATACTGAATAATTCCTTCAATGTACATTGAAGGCCCTGCTGTGGACCCATTATCCCCTTTTTTATGTTATTATTGGTATAATTATTATAGAGCACAGTTTTGTCATCATACGAAGAGTCCTATGGAGATAAAGGGGCCATTCAATCAACCCTGAAGGCATAGTGGAAGAATCATACAAATACACAGCATGATTAGAGCCCTATGCCTGCCTTATTTTGCAGCTTAGCCTTGTAAATAGCATAATGCACTGTTGTTTTGGGGCTCCAGTAAGCAGATCCATTGAATGTTGATTGATCTTTGCTTTTACTCACAGACTTTATTTTATTATTCAGGTAAAGATGGGGAATGTTCTAGCTGCAAGTTCTCCTGCTCCCCCTCCAGCAGGATCCCCTCCAGTCCCAGGCTTAGTATCTGTACCTCCTGGCTTCACAATGCCCCCTGTGGCCGGGTTAACCCCAACTCCGGATAAGAAGGAACCACAAGAAGAGCGGTTACCAAACCCTGGCACATTTGAGGAGTGCCACCGCAAGTGTAAAGGTAATAGTTCTTGCATCTCTTGTCTTTAAAATGTGGTATTTGTTTCTTTTGCGCTTCATGTAGTGATGGGTGAATCTGAAGTGTTTTGCTTTGGCGAAAATGTGCGAAATGCCGAAAATTCGCTGAAATGCATTGGTCTATCGGCAAAAGTGTTTTTTTTCGATGTGCAACAAATTGTGACAAATTTAAATTTTCGACGCTCATCACTAACTACATGTGCTTTCCAGCTGTTTGCTTTTGCTTCCTCTGTATCAGGAGCTTGTGGATAAATAACCTCTATATCTCTTTCCCTCTGACAGCCTGTATTTATAATAATGCCCCTCCTTTCCTCCATAGAATTATTTCCAATCCAGATGGAAGGTGTGAAGCTGATTGTAAACAAGGGGCTAAGTAACTATTTTCAGGTAAGCTGAAAAGTTTGAGGAACTAGGTGTATATAATCATGTATAGGTCAGAGAACATTCTAGAGATTTCTCTAAATCAATAAGATTATGTGCAGAAAGGGCTCTGTGGCATAGCTCAAGTATTCAGGCACTGCTTAATCCTCCAAGGGCAAAATAAATACAATCACAAGGCACAAGGACACTGGATTAATTGTATTTCAAAGAATTATTTTGCTCCGCCTATACAGTGGGAAGCAGTTTACGTGTAAGGTTGTTTTGAGCCGTTCCTCATAAAAGAGAAAATTGTTCACACACTATAGTCTATTAAAAAAAAATGCAAAATAGAGACTGTGGTTGGAGAAGTTGTGATGCAGATAGATATACAAGGAAAACATGTTATGTTTTTTGTCTGTGAATGACTTTAGGGCCTGGGATACTGTCCGTAGACAAGTGAGAGTGCGTCGGCACAAGATGGTCAATCTGCATTGTTGGGTGGGAATATTAAGGGCACTCTTTACTGTTTATTTAGAATGTTATTAAAGGCGGTTGTTTACTTTTAAATTAACTTTTAGTATGATGATGATAAGTGATATTCAGAGACAATTTGCAACTGGTTTTCACTTTTTATTATTTGTGGTTTTTGAGTTATTTAGCTTTTTATTCAGCAGCTCTCCTGCTCTTGGCAATTTCAGAAATTTTGTTGCTGTGGTCCGAGTGACCCTAGCAACCATGCACTGATTTGAATAAGAGACTGGAATATGAATTGGAGAGGCTTGAATAGAAAGATGAGTAATAAAAAGTAGTAATAGCAATACATTTGTAGTCTTAAAGAGCAATTGTTTTTAGATGGGGTCAGCAACCCCCATTTGAAAGCTGTAAACAGTCAGGAGAAGCTAAATAATTCAAGAACTATATAAAAAAAAAAAAAAAATGAAGACCAATTGAAAATCTGCTTAGAAGTGGCCATTCTATTACATATTAAGTTATCTTAAAGGTGAACCACCATTTATAAGCACAATGGTAGCTACAATGCAATACCTGTGTGTTTGGGATGTTGTAATCAGCAGGAGACAGCTACATTATTGTTTATTTATAAGTTGTGTACGAGTACTTGAGAAATGTTCCCTTCCTTTAGCAGGACAGCTTACTCAATGTTTTCCGGTACATAATAATGACCCTGCGTTATTCAAATTTAGGGGTAATACCTGTACTGGCAGTGAATGATTTAAATGTTGTTTTCATGCTTCTCAGAAGTGAATAGACTTGGCTTTTGTGTACTGAGGTTTAAGCAATTATTTTGTACAATGTCTGTGCAATTGGATGCATCTACTTACCTAAAATGTTAACAATTTTATATTATGTAGGGAAATAATAATAGGACTCAAGTGTTTCCATATGATCTCCAGGTATCTGTATTAGGCACTCGGGATTGTAGGGAACTTGTCCTGAAAGCATTCTGTTAAAAGAGTATAACTGACATTGGGAAAAGCACCGAGTTTATGTCATCCTACCATAGGCCTTTAATCCAGTCATTGGGTGCCTGTTATTACTCCAGTTATTTTATTTATTAGCATTGTGGGCTGTACGTGACTATATAGTAACTCTATAGAAGATGATGTCTTCATTAAAGGGGTTGTTCACCTTGGAGTTAACTTTAAGTATGATGTATAGAGTGATATTCTGAGATAATTTGCAATGGATTTTCATTTTATATTATTTAAGGTTTTTGAGTTATTTAGCTTTTTATTCAGCAGCTCTCCAGTTTGCAATTTCAGCAATTATGTTGCTATGGTCCGAATTACTCTAGCAACCATGCACTGATTGGAATAAGAGACTGGAATATGAATTGGAGAGGCTTGAATAGAAAGATGAGTAATAAAAAGTAGCAATAACCATACATTTGTAGCTTTACAATTGTTTTTAGATGGGGTCAGCAACCCCAATTTGCATTATAAACAATCTGTAACAAGTAGCTAGGATCCAAATTACTCTAGCAACCATGCATTGATTTGAATAAGGGACTGGAATATGAAAAAGAGATGACCTTACCAGAAAGACGAAGCAGTAATAATTATTGTGTAGCCTTAGCTTTTTAGATGGGGTCAGCAACACCCATCGGAAAGCTGGAAAGACTCAGAAGAAAAAGGCAAATAATTATTTAGTGAATAAAGTACCCCCTATTGTAAAATATAAGGATATTATAAGTCACGGAGGAGTTCCATGACCATATAAAACTTTATACAGGTTATTGAACTCCGAGGTTACTTCTAAAATCCTTATATTTAACAATAGGGGGTACTTTATGTATTATAATACACAAGTTTTAGTGAGTCGTGACAAAAATGACATCACTACTCACTGTTTATAACCGATGACATCACTAGTCACCGTTTATAAGGTTAGAATTTACAAGATATTCATGACTTTTGTGTATTACAAAACTATAAATAATGAAAACCGATGGAAAAGTTAGAATTGGCCATTCTATTACATACTAAAAGTTTACCACCCCTTTTAGGTCTTTATTAGTTAAGTTCAAAATCTGGTTATTGTAGGATTTTATTTCAATGATGTTTTCAGTGTTCACATTTATTTCTTCCAGCTTAGCTTTATTCACAGTTCTTTCTAGCAGATTGCGTTTTTACATCCTTTGTGAATGCTACCATACTACAGTACATACATACAGTTTATTGCTAATGTAAGTGTTTCTGTTGGTAAAAGAAATGTCAACTGTGGGAATGCTAAATCTTGCACAGCAGCTGGAGAGTGATGATTTCAATAGCAAGTGTAGTTGAAGTCAATTTGTCTTAATTTGTCTAATTACTCTTGTGCCATATTTCAGGTGAATCACACAATTTCTCTCAGTACAATTGGGGAGTCTAACTATCACTTTGGGGCCACCTACGTGGGAACAAAACAGTTGGGCCCAGCAGAGGTGAGTGTGTATGACCTGCAGTGTATTAAATTAAGGCTAATTCTTGTTCACATTAAAGTTCTAGTTAGAGGATAGTCTGGTTGCTGCCTTTAGTTCCCATACGGTCTAGGGATGCACTGAATCCAGGATTCCGTTCGGGATTCAACCTTTTTCAGCAGGATTTGGATTTGGCTGAATCCTTTTTCCCTACTGAATCCAATTCCTAATTTGCATATGTTTTTCCCTTCCCGCCCCTAATTTGCATATGCAAATTAGGTTCGGCATTCGGTAGGGATGCACCGAATCCACTATTTTGGATTCGGACGAACCCGCGAATCCTTCTTGAAAGATTCGGCCAAATACCGAACCGAATCCAAACCCTAATTTGCATATGCAAATTAGGAGTGGAAAGGGGAAAACATTTTTTACTTCCTTGTTTTGTGACAAAAAGTCACGCAATTTCCCTCCCCCGTCTCTAATTTGCATATCCAAATTAGGGTTCGGATTCGGTTCGGCCTGGCAGAATGATTCGGTTGAATCCGAATCCTGCTTAAAAAGGCCGGATCCCGAACCAAATCCTGGATTCGCTGCATCCCTAGTATTCGGCCGAATCTTTCACGAAGAATTCGGGAGTTCGGCCGAATCCAAAATAGTGAATTCGGTGCATCCCTCATACGGACACAATAGAGCTCCCTAACAGCCTTCAACTGTGCTTAAAGGGGAACTATTGCGTAGATGAAAATTGTATATAAGCTTCATCATACTGAAATAAGAAACTTTCTAAATACAATCAATTAAATATTCTGCAATTAAAATCAAGTTTATCTTCACTATCCCTTTTTCAGCATCTGTTTCTCTTGATTCTGCCTTCAGACTGAAGTTGGGTGTCAGCAAGTCATTGACAGTTAGATCCAATATATCTTATAGGAGGGGCTTCCTTTCCTAGCAGATGTATTAGAGCTCACTCAAATAACTGATTCCAGTACAAACAAAATCTAACAAAATAACTGCCTTTTGCACAAATTCTGCATGTAGAGAGACATGATGTCAGGTGATTTTAATAGTGAGCTCTAATACATCTTCTAGGCAAAAGGAGCCCCCCCTATAAGATATATTGGATCTAACTGTCAATGAATATCTGACACCCAACTCCTGCATGAAGAGAGAATGAAGTGAAACAGATGCTGATTGAGGGATAGTAAAGATAAACTTGATTATTTCAGAAACAGTACAGACTTTTTAATACCAAGGTATACGTGTATGAGAGCGGTAGCAACCAAAGACACATTACTGCCTGGATCTTTTAGTAGCTGTCTTACTTTGTGTGCATTACAGGTCCAGCCCCACAATTTAAGTGTGAAACAGATTTTAATCATGGGGATTATGGACATAATATGGATATAGCTTCTATAACCCACAGCTGTAAAGGAACTTGATTTTCTATGAAACGTTTCCCAAGAAAGGAAATTAATATGTCTTTCTGTATATTTTTTTACACATTTTTACTTCATTGGGAGACACAATTGTTCCAAGGCACCCCTGTCTTGGAAATCTTTGTTGCATCCTGGGAGATCCTAGGGCCTATCTGAAGTCTAAGGATGGTTATTTGCAAGTTTTTGGCATAGGGTTTAAATAAATGCAGATTATCCTGTTTATCCTATTGGACTTTCTGTGTAATTGTGTCAACACTTGGGGGCAGATTTATCAAGGGTCGAATTGAAAATTCAAATTATTTTATGGTCAAAACTCAAATTCGACTAGGGAGTTATTCAAATTCGATTTGAATTCTTTAAAAAAAAAAAATAGAATTTTCGAGATTTATTAAACTCTGGCCTTTTAATAATTCGAATTCGACTATTCACCACCTAAAACCTGCAGAATTGCTGTTTAAGTCAATGGGAGAGGTCCAGGAGTTGTTTGCATCCTTCCTGACAATCAAGTTTTTTTCGGGGAAAACAACACGAATCGAGTTTTAAAAATTTGAAACAATTTGATTCGAGTTTTTGGGTAAATTTTATTCATCTGAGTTTGAAAAATTGAAAAATTCGATTTTAATAATACATTTTGATTGGTCGAATTTCGAATTTATGAGAGTTTAGGGGAGTTTTTAGAAACTCGTATGAATTCGAAACTCGACCTTTGATGTGCCTCTTGCAGTGTATACAAGAAGTATTCTCTACCAAGTTCATATTGTGCTTCAATACAGGGTAACATGCACAAATACTAAACTATATATTAATTTCATCAAATTAATCAACTCATATAGTTTCCACTACCACCTCTATGCTGACAATACTCAGATCTATCTCTCATCTCCTCCTCACCCAAGATGCTGCCAAAATTCTTATTCACGCTCTCATCCTATCACGCCTAGACTACTGTAACTCTATTTTAATTGGCCTTGCCCTCCAGAGAATGTCACCTTTCCAGTCCATAATGAACACTGCTGCGAGGCTCATACACCTCAGCAACCGCTCCTCCTCTGCCTTGCCATTCTGTCAATCCCTGCACTGGCTTCCACTACCTCTCAGAATTAAATTCAAATTAATGACCCTGACATTCAAAGCACTTCATAACTCTGCCCCACCCTACATCTCTGAACTCATTTCTATATACTCATCCAACTGCTTACTATGCTCCTCTACTGACCTGCTACTCAACTCTTCTCTCATACCTCCTCACATGCTCGCATTCAAGACTTTGCAAGGGCTGCACCCCTCCTCTGGAATTCTCTCCCACGCAGGCCCGGACTGGCAATCTGTGGGTTCTGGCAAATGCCAGAGGGACTGCTGTAAGGTGCCATAGAAAGTCAGTATTTAGTGGGCTGTTTGGGCCTCTGTGTTGGCTGATTGGGCCTCTGTGTACCTGAAATGCCAGGGCCTATTCTAATTCTCAGTCCGGACCTGCTCCCACGGTCTGCCCGACTTTCTCCCAACCTTTCTGATATCAAGAAATCTCTTAAAACGCACTTCTTTCGAGAAGCCTACCCTGACTCTGCTTAACTACCAAACACAACACCACATAGAGTACCACATTTCTCACCCACTTAATTCGATCTTGTCCACTCCCACAGCTTGTGTATTACTCCCTTCCCTTTAGAGTGTAAGCTCTTTCTGCATAGGGCCTTCCTCGCCTTTTGTACCGGTATTGATTGTGATGTATGTAACTCCATATGTTCTATGTATATAATTCATGTGATTTAGTTGTATAATCGCATTTACTTTACAGCGCTACGCAATATGTTGGCGCTATTAAATACATGTTAATAATAAAATGATGCATTTATGTAGTAGTAACTGGGCAGCTTCTTTTCCCATTTGTACAGATTTGGTGTTAAAAGTGTGAATTATCGGTCGAGTCACACAGTGATGATTTTCACTTCTGTCCCATCAGGCATTCCCAGTTTTGGTCGGTGATTTTGATAATAGCGGCAGTCTCAATGGTCAGATAATTCATCAGGTCACTAATAACATCAGGTCAAAAATTGCATTGCAGGTAAGAGAGACCTATAGAGCCATACTGCTCACTTTGTTGATTAATTGTGCTTTCCCTTCACTGAGTGTCACACCCACACTTTTACATTTGGTTTCTCCCAGACCCAGCAGTCAAAGTTTGTGAACTGGCAACTGGATACGGAATACCGAGGTGAAGACTACACAGCCTCTGTCACACTTGGAAACCCAGATATATTAGTCGGATCAGGTAAGGCATCAGTGCTCATTAGAAGAAATGCTTGTGTTTGTCATACCATTAGGCTTTTTTAAAGGAAAAGTAAACCTTAAAAATAAGTGTAAAATTGATAAGGGTGCTGCTATTCTAAGCACTTTTGCAATGTAGATTCATTATTTTATTTTTTTTTATTTCAGGATATTGTAAAAATTAATTTACTGTTACTATGAATACATTTTGTTACAACAGCGCCACCTGCTTATCATTTTCTCGACCAGTCTGACCACAGAATAGTCAAGGAAGTTGTCAAGAGAAAGAAAGAGGGTTGGTTTGATGTTTTTCCAGGTTAGGAAAGATTTGCGAAAGGTTTTTTTTTCCCCTAAGTAGAAGAACATCAGAGCAGCCCTTTTTCTTGACAATTTCCTTGACTACTTGGTGGACAGACTGGTGGGAAAATGACCTGCAGGTGGCGCTGTTGAAAATAATTAATTGATGTTAACAGTACATGCATCTTTTAATATCTTGGAATGATAAAAAAATAATATTGAATGTACATTGCAAAAGTGCTTAGAATAGCACCCTCATCAATTTTACATTCACTTATTTTCAAGGTTTACTTTAAATCCAATATAGCATATTGTAATTCCTTCTCACAGATCTGGACTGGGATTCAAAATAGGCCCTGGCATTTCAAGTACAAAGAGGCCCAAACAGCCCCCCACAGACCCTCTGTATAGTGACAGTCTATGGCTCCTTACAGCAATCCCTCTGGTATTTGCCAGAATTCAGATTGCCTTCCCCTCTCAGTGAGAATTTCAGCACCGCTGAAGAATCTTCTGAATTCCTTTAAAGGGGGAACTATCGTTAAAATGAAAATTCTGTACCATTTCTGAAATAGTTCACTATTTCTCTCCATTCTCTCTTCATGCAGCAGTTGGGTGTCAGATGAATGATCCAATATATCTTATAGGGGGGTCTCCTTTTGCCTAGAAGATGTATTAGAGCTCACTCTATTAAAATCACCAGACATCATGTCTCTCTACATGCAGGATTTGTGCAAAATGCAGTTATTTTGTTACATTTTGTTTGTACTGAAAGTGAGTGAGCGCTAATACATTTGCTAGGAAAGGAAGCCCCTCCTATTACGATATTGGATCTAACTGTCAATAAATATCTGACACCCAAGGCTCTAGCTGATTTATACAGGGAATATGTACTACGGATAGGTCTGCATGGTTTAAATATTTACTTTCACTTTATTTTCTTAATTGGAATATATTTCTTATTATTATTCACTGTTCCCTTTTATTTATATTTTAATTCAACCCGTAAATGTGCCCCAACTCTCGTCTGAGTGGGCAGCTCATGTATGTGGCCCAAAACAATTAACATCATAACTAATATTTTGATAACGGCTCGTTCAAGAATCAGTTGGACAGAGTAGAAAATCCTTAAGTGAATTTTAGCATCTGATATAGCTTAGCAGATGGGTTGCTAAACCACTTGTTTGCAAGTCCGTCTATCCATGTATTGGCAGCTTTGTTGTGTTCTTATAGCTCTTCTCTGCTTAATCTGTTCTCAGGTATCCTGGTAGCACATTATCTACAAAGTATCACTCCTAGTCTGGCACTAGGAGGGGAATTAGTGTATCATCGACGTCCTGGGGAGGAGGGAACAGTCATGTCTTTAGCAGGAAGATACACAGGTAACGTGTGTTGTGTCTATACTTTAGAATTATTTTTGTAGCTGCATATGACTCTCCGTATCCATTTGTGATTTACTTTGCTCATCTGCACAAAGAGATATTAAGGAGCAGCTTTATTAAGGGTCAAACTGAAAAGTCGAGTTTTTGAAAACGTGTTTTCTTTTTTTTTTTCTTTTTTTTTTTTGCCAGAACTCTCAAATTTGAATTATAAATGATCCAAACTCGAAACTCGATTTGAGTTTGGATTCGAATTTCAATATTTATCATGCTCTGGCCCTTTAAGAACTCGAATTTGACTATTCACCACCCTAAAATCCTACAAATTACTGTATAGGTCAATGGGAGAGGTCCAGGGATGAATTTGGTGATGTTTGTAGCCTTCCTGACGGTCGAGTTTTTTCCAGAGAGAAAACTAAAACTAGGTCTTTTAAATTCGTTCAAGTTTGAAAAATTTGATTTTATTACATTTTGACTAGTCGAATTTGGAATTTATGGGAGTTTAATAAACTCACATGAATTTGACCCTTGATAAATGTGCCTTTAAAAGTTGGACCTTAGAGCATAATATACCTGGGCGGAAAACATTTTTTTTTTTTTTTTTTTTTGAAAACATACTCTTTTAATTTCATCTGAGAATTCTGAATTTAAATCTGGATTTATTCCTCATAGAGGATAAAAACCATCATAGGCTTGTATGCACCATTTCTTTGCTTCAGTTACACAACTGTTGACATGTGCAGCTCTTATGTATTGTGTCATTCTGCATCTGTGATATTTAGTCTTTTATTGAATATTGTTTATTACATCTAGCTCCTAGCTGGACGGCGACACTCACCCTTGGGCAGGCAGGAGCACATGCTACCTACTACCACAAAGCCAATGACCAGGTAAATTGGGGAACAAAATAAATGGGGTACCAGGTTTTTTGATTAGCAGTCCTGACTCGGTAATATGTCATAACTTTAAAGTAAGGTCGAACTAAGAATTAGGCTAGATATGTTACATGTTGTGTATTGTCACTTCTCAGAGCACACTAAGCATGTGCAGTGTCACTAGTACTCAAAACTTATTTACTTATTTTAATTTTAAAGGGGACCTGTCACACACAAAAATAATTCCAAATCCTATTTTATCATGTTAGTCAAGCAAAATGAACGTTAATTACACTCAAAAAAATTTTTTCATCTGGTTTCCTTCCATCTGGAAATTAATAATCATAACAAGCAGGCAGGGGCCATTTTGTGGACACTTATTAAGGCAAGCTTTGCATCATCTCAGAATTTTGTTTGTGCACCAGAATGGGGGACCTGGTGTCCATCCCCATGCCCTGGCTACACAATTAAATGGTTAAGAGACAGGGGAAAGTGTGGAGAGCAGTGACATCTAGGAATGGAAATTGAAAGTTATTGTCTGCCCCGCCTCTATGTTTAAGGCATAGAGGAGGGGCAGACAATATTTGATTGACAGCTGAGATTTTTAAATGAGTTTACAACAGCTATGAATGCTTAAGTAAAAAAAAAAAATTGGGATTTCGTGATTAATTTGAAAAGGACATTTATTATACAGCTTTTTATGTCTGGGGGACAGGTCCCCTTTAAAGGGATATCATATACAGCATTTCAGGCCTTATTAAATTTTAGCCTTTAGTTCTCTTTGGAAATGGGAGAGTGAATGTAAAATGTTAACGCTGTTCACTCAAGTTCCCTTGTACATATGGTCAGGTAAATCACACATATTCACATGAATAGCCAATCATCTGATTCCAAAAGTGACCCCCCCCCCAACATATTTTCCTACAGGCCAAACAAATATATTGGCTCTATTAATCCACTAGTGTGCGGTTTCATTTTACAATATCTCACCAACCAGATTATTATCATTCTCAAAAGATAAGTCTGTATGGACCTAGGATAAGTGTTAGGGTTGCTACACACTACATTATTACACTAATTCTGAATTGCTTCTTAAATATCACAGCTGCATAGAGATTACATTTACCTTGGTTATCTGTTAGGCGGCTCTTACTGCTGCAGTTATGGGATCCCTTATCCGGAAACCCGGTATCCAGCTCTGAATTATGAAAAGTCCCTCTTCCATAGACTCCATTTTTATCCAAATAATCCAAAATTTACAAAATTATTTCTTTTTTCTCTGTAATAATAAAGCAGTAGCTTGTACTTGATCCAAACTGATATAATTAATCATCAATGGAAGCAAAACCAGCCTATTGGGTTAATGTTTACATGATTTTCTAGTAGACTTAAGGTGTGACGATCCAAATTATAGAAAGATCCCTTGTCCGGAAAACCCCAAGTCCCAAGCATTCTGGATAATCGTATTAGGGTTGCCACCTGGCGGTAAAAATGGTGGTTGATTCCAATGTTATTAATAGGGAAAAACATATAAATATATAGGAAGGCCGGTATTTTTTTCCAGAAAAGGTGGAAACCCTAGTCCCATACTTGTACTATTTGTTCTTCCCACTTCCTCGTACCTCTAACCATTCTGTTTCTTCTCTATCTTTAGCTCCAGTTGGGGGTTGAGTTCGAGGCCAGCGCCCGAATGCAGGACACAAGTGTTTCGCTTGGTTATCAGCTGGACCTTCCCAAAGCCAACCTGCTGTTTAAAGGTTTGTGCAGTGGACGTGCAATACCATGATCTGACACTAGAGGGCTGTCCATTTTTTATGTTCTCTGCATATTGCTCAAATATATCTTTTTTATACTTTATTTCTGTGCTGTGAGTGCCACTATACTCTCAATTATTCAGCAGAATTGTTCTTAGAACAGGAGAGCACTTATTCTGGTATAGTTTCATGCTGCCTCGCTGTAAAGGCTTTATCTGCTGCAAACATCCAGTACTGGCCAATTCTGATTGTATTTGTATTTGCCTGGGTTTTACTGCCATTGCTTACTGTTTCTCTTCTCTCCCTGCAGGTTCCATAGATAGCAACTGGATCGTTGGAGCCACTCTAGAAAAGAAGTTGCCTCCTCTTCCACTCACTCTAGCCATGGGGGCTTTCCTCAACCACAAGAAAAACAAATTCCAGTGTGGCTTCGGCCTGACTATAGGTTAACATCGCCTTCCTCATCTGAGCTAGTGGCCTCCCCTCCACACCCTGACTAGTGGGCATCTCTTTGCTTACTAACTTCTCTTCTTACTCGCTCTTCCTCCCCTACTCCTGCCAGGCTTCATTTTAATGTTTATTTTTAATTTAAGGGGTAGGAAGGCAGTGATGGATGAAAAAAAACAAAAAAGAAATATTTAAACTATGCCTTCAGTTTTAAGGGGAGGCTGTCATCCTCTGTTCTTTCTGCAGTCTCTGATTAGTGGGCGTGGTCTTCTCTACAGCGTTTTGTCCTGTTCATTGGGGGGCTGTCTCATCTTGTGTCTCTGTTTATTAGGGGCTGCTTCGTGTTTAACCCTCCCACCCCTGCTCTCTCTCTGGTCCTTGCCAGATTGAGGGCTTTATTTTCCTTCTTTAACTTGAAGGTTTTCCTATTCTTCTCTGGCCCTTACCTGTCTCGTATCTGCTAGGCGAGGATGGAATCTCTGAGACAGCTGCTCTATCAAACTGACTGCTGCCTCTCTGATTGGTGGATCTCTGCCATTAGATTATTATGATATACACAAGAGCATATAATGGGGCCTGTGTAAACACAATACTGATCTTATGCTGCTGTCTGGGGGTGGGGGGGGGGGGTTGGTGGGAGAGGGTAAGTCCTGCCGCTTACTGTGCCCCCTCAATAGGAGTGTGGATGTAAATCATGTTTATAAGTTATACAAACACAGATCTTTTACACAAAATTGAAGTGAAGTCCAAAGCGAAGTCATTGCCGGGCATGTTCGGCACAAATAAAGTGACTTCTGCAAAGGGAATTTGTGTAATGTCATGTCTCCATCATTCCAGAAATGTGTCTGCCCCTTGGTTTATTAGTCTTGCATCTGCGTTTTGATAATAATTTGATCCATCTTGTGGCAAAACAATAATTGGCACTGCACCTTTCATGATTTCAAATTTAATTTAAAAAGCTTTTATTCGCATCACATGACTTTAGATCTCTGCCCAGTAACATTTCAGGCCCCTACACCGGCCTTTTTTCAAGGCTTTGTTACAAGTTGAAATTGAGAGGGTGTTTGCCGCACCTTCTAACCTAATGCCTATACCTCGGGAGGTCCCTTGGCCGAGGGTCTAGACACCTCGGTATAGATGTGCTGACTACTCCTATGTAAATAGAAAACTGATTCAATGCTCAAGGGAGAGACAAAAATCGGAGTACATGGCGTCGCACAATCTAATAGTGGCCTTGTATTGTGTCTTTCAATATTGAAGTGATCAACTATGATTGTACAAATTAAACATTGTGATTTTTGTGAACGTGTCCTTTGTGTTTATTGCGTGGAAAATAAGGTGAAACTCTTATAAATACATGGTGAGTAGAATTGGTTAAAGTGCATAATGCTTAATGTGAGCAGGGTGGCGTACTAGAACCCACGACTCGGACGCCAATTTAAGAACCAGATAAAAAATAAAAATTTATTTTAAAAATAAAAGTTATTTTTTATCTGGTTCTTAAATTGGCGTCCGAGTCGTGGGTTCTAGTACGCCACCCTGCTCACATTAAGCATTATGCACTTTAACCAATTCTACTCACCATGTATTTATAAGAGTTTCACCTTATTTTCCACGCAATAAACACAAAGGACACGTTCACAAAAATCACAATGTTTAATTTGTACAATCATAGTTGATCACTTCAATATTGAAAGACACAATACAAGGCCACTATTAGATTGTGCGACGCCATGTACTCCGATTTTTGTCTCTCCCTTGAGCATTGAATCAGTTTTTTTTGTTACAAGTTGGTTGAAGTGGAGACCGTGCAGCATCATTCACCTGTTTCTTTGAAGTTGGTGAGTGCCGATTGCTTCCAATGTCTGCAAATAATTTGACCCGAGCCTAATTTGCTCAGGTAAAGCTCAGTTTTCCCCACTGAGACATGGTTACTGCAGTGGTCAGTAATGTACACAAAAAGCACATTTCTCTATGCAGTTCTTATGAAAACAGCACAGATACATGTAGCAGCTTGTTACAGATTAGAGCCCATAAAGAACCCACCAGTTAGCAGTATTCTGTTAACAGACTAAAACATAGCTTCTCCAAAAAGAAGAGGGAGAAACTTTCTGTGGAGGGAGGGTCACTGACCCCATATAAATAACAAATGCTCTGTAAGGCTACAGATTAGTGATGTGTGGGCTGGCCAAATACCCCATTTGCGGGTGGCGGGCAGGTCTGGGTCGAGCTCTTCTTCCTGCTCTCCCTGCCCACCACCTTGCACTTACGGTTTTATAGCTGTGTGCCCTGCCCCTTTGTGATGTCATCGGTGGGGCGAGTCTATAAAAGGAAGCCGGACGCGGGTGGAGGGAGGGCTGGTCAGGTAAAACCCCACCCACACATCACTATTACATATGTATTGTTATTGCTGATTTTTACTAAGCTTTCTTTTCAGCCCCTCTCTTATTCACATTCCTGGCTTATAGAAATCAATGCATGGTTGCTAGGGTTATTTGGTCCCTAGCAACAAGATTTCAGAGCACTACTAAATGAAAGGCTAGATAATTCAAAAACCACAAAAAAAAAAGAATGAATGAAAACCAATTGCAATTGGAGTATCATTACGCATACGACACATGAAGACCCCCAGATACCGGCTCTGTATCATGATCCCTTCCTTAGCACTGCACTTCAGATTCATCTAAGGTTAGTTATGAGTGGTGGTTATTAATAAAGCTGCTTTATAAGCTACAGTATTACAATGTGGAACCCTAGTGTGCACATATAGATGATTTCTAATAGAGCCCTGCAGCATAGACTGGATTCCTATGTGGCACTCAACTCATTGCACTTTGTACAAACAAGAGAAACTTAAAGCAGTACTGGGAGAAGATGGAAACATTTGCTTGCAGGTTAACTGCCGTTAGTAAGGCTTTGTATCCAGCAGACTCAACTATTTTAAGTTGCACTTGGCAGCTTTGGTTTTTTTTTCCCTGCTTATTACCTGATGTGACCACTAGTAGGAGCCACTGACCCTGATTTTCTCTGCTTCCCATGGAGTCTAATTGAGTAAGATAATCACAGAGATGTCTGTACTTGAATGTGGGAATGCAGATTGCACATGCCACCAAAGAGAAGGCTGAGAGGAGAGCACAAGAGCTTCTTACCTGACCAACAGGGATTAATCAACTGTCAGGAGGTGACTGAAGCCGCTGAAGGGAGATCCATGTTTGCAGAGCTGCCTATGAAAAAAACACAGAAATAATACATTTGGTATTGTTTAAGTGAGTTAAAGGGAGCTGCTCTAAAGGGCCTGTCACTGGGGCAGTCTCAGCATTTATTAGACTGGAGCTCATAGTTAGCTCTGCAGGCCTGTCTCTCCCTACAGCAACTTCAGTCACCTCCTGAGCCCTCTGCTCTGCTGGCTGCTCATTCATCCCTCTTGGTCGGGGCAAGAGTTCTAGTCCTCCACTCTGAGCCTTTCTCTTCCAACAAGACAAATGTGAGGCCATGTACACCTGCTCTGGACTAGACTCCAGACTCCTCTATGGTACACCTCTTCTAAAAAAATGCACTTCCTCCCAGCATCCATTCTGAGCAGCCTCCCATGCAAATTAGATTGCTCTCTGATGTCACTGATGATGGCACTTTCAATTTGCTGGGAAAACTAAAAATGTGTAACCAATATTAAGATGGTGCTACCCAATGTCCTTCTACATATACTTCCTACAGAACTAGCAGAGCTGGTAACCACCCCCATATTTTTTCAGAAGTTACCAGATTTTGGGATCCACCCCCCTGATTTCTTGTCACTCCAAAAGCATTCCCCAGATTTTGTCAATTTCCTACAATTTGCAGGCAAAAATGCGATGTGCACTAGTGATGGCCGAATTTATGCGCCAGGCATGGATTCGCAGAGAATTTCCACATTTGCAGCCCAAGAATGGTTTTGTGAAATGGTGAGAAAACATTTTTCCTGCCGTGAAAAATTTGGCATGAAAAAAATAGTTGCAGGTCAAAATTGTCACGGGCAAAAAAATTGTCACGTATCAAATTTAGACGCCCAGAGACTTTAATGGATTTGGACAAAAGAGTGGTGCTTAAAAAAACTGTCGATCATGAGTAACATACCATGGTGGTTTAGCGGGGACTAGGGCCTGGCGGGGACACCCGCAGCCCTAGTCCTCTTCGTTGGGCGCCGGAATCCTCTATGACACTTGCGGCTGCTCACTTCCGGGTTTGTGGTGGCGGCAAGTGACGTTCATCACGCTATGGCGCAAAATTCAAACATATTTAAAGGGGCTTCGATGCCTGTTGTTAGGTCTAACTTCTTAGTTCCTGGGTGTGATTTTTGTCCTGTTTGATTCCTGTTTTGACCCTTGCCTGCCTGACTATTCTAAACTCTGCCAAATCTGACCCTTGCCTGCCTGACTATCAGTTGAACGATGCCTGTACCGACCTCGGCCTGCCTGACTACGCTTTTCGTCTATTCCCTGAACTGGTGCCTTCCATCCAAAACCTCGGTAATGACCGTGCCCCTTTGCCTGTCCAGAACTCTTGCTTGGCTCCTCTCTTATTAAGACCTGGCGGCATCTGAGTAACTGAGGGCTCCTTCCAAGACCATATTAGAAAGTAAAAGTTTGGGGAGCACCGCCCATCCAGTATAGATGAGAACAGCACCTTCTTGATATGATAAAAAGGCCTTTATTTAAACATGGCACAGACCAACAGTAGCAACGTTTCAAGCCATCTCTGGCTCTTTATCAAGCTAACACACCTGGTCACAAAGATTTCCTTTTAAACAAGTAAAAACAGCGCCATCTATTGACATAGTAGCAACAAAGTAACAGCAATTTGCATGTAGTATAAGGGCTATTCCACACGGGGAGATAGCCTTGCGTTTGCGGTCGCGGCGACAAAGCGCCGCGCCAGTCGCTGCGACCGGCGCAGGCGACAGTTTTGTATGGGCGCCTATGTAAAAACGCCTGTGCTAACCACACGAGGCGATGCGCTTTTCAACAGTCGCCTGAAAATGCCTCGCCAGGCTTTTTCAGGCGACTGTTGAAAAGCGCATCGCCTCGTGTGGTTAGCACAGGCGTTTTTACATAGGCGCCCATACAAAACTGTCGCCTGCGCCCGGTCGCGGCGACTGGCGCGGCGCTTTGTCGCCGCGACCGCAAACGCAGGGCTATCTCCCCGTGTGGACTAGCCCTAAAGCATACTTGTATCCATTTTAACTGTAGCCACTTGGCAAAAAAGCTATTTAGCTTTTCTTCAATAGTATGTGCTGGAATCAATTACCTGTAAAAACACAACAATAAAAAAAAAAAAAAAAGCACCGCCCATCCAGCACAGAGGATGGTGTGCAGGGTCAAATAGTGATAATAATTACAAAGAGAAAAAGAGCTGACCCACAAAACTGCACCCTCCCATCCATAACCACCAAGACTTAAGTGAAGCAAACATTAAAGTAAAACTTAACTTCTAATAAAACCTTAAAATCAAGGTCTAGACAGCAACATTAAAAATAAAGGTTAGGTATAGGAGACTGATTGACTCGGCAACACCGGGTTCGAGGGGAAATGTGCAAAAAAAGCACTTAGGTCAAAAACAAGTTGTGGTTAGGACACAACAAGTAATTACTTAGCTAACTAGCCAAGCCTCAGGCGCATTTTAGCTTCTGGTTAGGCAGGCGTCTGATAGGGACATAGAATTGGGTGATCGGATCGGGAGGGGTTGGACAAACCATTGATCCGTGGGTCTGATACTGGCTGAAACCTGTACCTTGGTACATTTGTGCTATAAACGCAACCAAGCGCTCCAAGGCTCCAGGGCTTCCGTTACCCTGGTTCTTACTCCTCTAAACCCCATACCAAGAAGGGAGGGATCCCCAAGTGGGTGAAGGGGTGGTTTGGTGGGGGTCAGCCTTAACTATATCAGACAGATATTGCTTGGCTAGTTAGCTAAGTAATTACTTGTTGTGTCCTAACCACAACTTGTTTTTGACCTAAGTGCTTTTTTTGCACATTTCCCCTCGAACGCGGTGTTGCCGAGTCAATCAGTCTCCTATACCTAACCTTTATTTTTAATGTTGCTGTCTAGACCTTGATTTTAAGGTTTTAGTAAAAGTTAAGTTTTACTTTAATGTTTGCTTCACTTAAGTCTTGGTGGTTATGGATGGGAGGGTGCAGTTTTGTGGGTCAGCTCTTTTTCTCTTTGTAATTCTCCTTCCAAGGCCAAAGGCTGCCGATACAGGCGGAAGCAGAGCCGTGACCAGGGAGCCTAGCACCTGTTCTGGATTTAGGGAGCCGATCGTGACATCGTTGTAAAATTGTTGTGCAAATTTTTTTGGCAAAGCACAACAAGACAGATTCGCCCATCACTAATGTGCACATGCGCAGAACACTTAAGCGCTGTCAGCAAAGCAGCATGCATGGAATCTGTGGCTTCAGAGGAGGTGCATGAGAGTGACGTCTCTTCTGATCTGCGTCGATAGTCCACCTGGTGAAAACTTTTGGAACGTTGACAGCTCTGGAATTGGTCCAAAACTGTGGACCTAAAAAACCCATGGTAAGGGGGCCCGGTCTAAAAACCAGTTGGGCCCAGAATTGGATGTTATGTCTATTTACTCTGCTAGATTCTCTTGGGCACCCATCTTAAATGGGCCAGATTTGGGATGAACATCATGGTATTTTATATATTCTTAGTACTATGGCTGAATTACTGATTCTGCACTGTTTCATTTGTCTGTAACCTTGTTATTAACTAAATTGGACCCTGGCCAAATGTTGAGCTTCGGTTGAGCCTAAATTGTTAGGCTGTGCAGCATCAGATAGAAATGCAAGTGATCAGCAGTAATAACACAGTGTAACCAGCCATCAGTTACCTGGATTATCCCACCGTCAGCTCTAAAGAGGCACCTTAGTCATCCTGCATGACCATGGCCTTATTTAACTTTTTTTTATCTCAGTTCAAATAAAGTCTGGCAAAAACAGTAATATATGATGCCAGTAGGGGTCACAAAAGAGCAGAAAAAGTCACGTGAAAAGCGTTTGGGTTTGGTTTACCCAGTAGGACAAAGGCAAAATAAATAAAAGCAACAATTACTGTGTAGCAACAGTTTGCTGAATTCCACAAAAAACACACTAGATATTATTATGCCAGCTGTCTGGTGGTGCATATACAGGCAGGTGGCACTGGGGCATTACCCTAAGGCTTATACAGATGCTTTTTAGCTGTTTCCGTGCTCACTGCATTTATTTTAGGTTCCATCTGTACAGCACAGCATAGGGGAAGCATTGCTTCTATTGAATAAGAGCTCAACACTCCACATATATTCATGAATAACTCTTGGATTTTATTCCAATTATCATTCTAAATTGAAAGTGGGATTGGAATATAATGAGTTACAAATCACAGATAAAGTACCTGCACCCCTATTATCCTGTTGAACTGCAGCCTGACCCTCTTTGCTCTGCAGCGTCACCCTATTGTACCTTTCATGGGCAGAACATGGCAATTGAGAAAGGGAACTTGCTGACATGCTGAGTCTGACTGTCAGCCACTCCTGTTTCTCTTTCACTTCCTCAGTCATGTGAGTCCTTTGGCACAATATTAGGGACATTATTATTTAGTATCACTGGCAAAGTTTGCCCGAGTCCAGTAACCGAAAGTAACCGCTCGGCTGACTGGTTACCTTGGGTTACTGAACCAGAGCAAACATTAGAAAGGGTTATTTCACCTTCCTCAAGATAAACCAGCAGCAATGGAGCAACTTCACTTGAGACCCCTGCAAAAAAAATGGTTGACCCCCTTCATACCAGCACAAGGTGAAGGGCTTGTAAATGTGTGGATAACACAACTTCTACTCCATGACCAGTAAGAACAACAAGGGCACTGGAAAAGGATGAATGCTCTGGGCACCCAAACAATATGGCCTCTCAAGTACTCTTTCACCTGTAAATATTGATAATGTCTCCTCTTCTAATTTTAAAGGGTCTTGAGCTGTGAGGAGGCCCAGAGCTGGAGGAATAACTGATTTATATCTCATGTTACACTTGGAATATTTACTGTACAGCCAGCAGAACTTTCAGTGCGGTCAACATGTTCAGAGAAATTAAGTCAAGATTTACTAAAGTGATGCAAAAAATACAAATCTGAATGCCTTAATTACAAAAGTAACTTATAGGCACAATAAATAGACTACAGATTTGTATTTTGTACAAGCTCCATGGCACCACGGGAAGGGACTGTGACTGTGGGATAGCAGGTATAGTAGGGAGAGATGGTGCCTATAGTAACAGTGGATAATAGTCTCTGGGAAGGGAGTGTGACTGTGGGATAGCAGGTATAGTAGGGAGAGATGGTGCCTATAGTAACAGTGGGATAATAGTCTCTGGGAAGGGAGTGTGACTGTGGGATAGCAGGTATAGTAGGGAGAGATGGTGCCTATAGTAACAGTGGATAATAGTCTCTGGGAAGGGAGTGTGACTGTGGGATAGCAGGTATAGTAGGGAGAGATGGTGTCTATAGTAACAGTGGATAAAAATCTCTGGGAAGGGAGTGTGGCTGTAGGATAGCAGGTATAGTAGGGAGAGATGGTGCCTATAGTAACAGTGGGATAATAGTCTCTGGGAAGGGAATGTGGCTGTGGGATAGCAGGTATAGTAGGGAGAGATGGTGTCTATAGTAACAGTGGGATAATAGTCTCTGGGAAGGGAGTGTGACTGTGGGATAGCAGGTATAGTAGGGAGAGATGGTGCCTATAGTAACAGTGGATAATAGTCTCTGGGAAGGGAGTGTGACTGTGGGATAGCAGGTATAGTAGGGAGAGATGGTGTCTATAGTAACAGTGGATAATAGTCTCTGGGAAGGGAGTGTGACTGTGGGATAGCAGGTATAGTAGGGAGAGATGGTGCCTATAGTAACAGTGGGATAATAGTCTCTGGGAAGGGAGTGTGGCTGTGGGATAGCAGGTATAGTAGGGAGAGATGGTGCCTATTGTAACAGTGGGATAATAGTCTCTGGGAAGGGAGTGTGACTGTGGGATAGCAGGTATAGTAGGGAGAGATGGTGCCTATAGTAACAGTGGATAATAGTCTCTGGGAAGGGAGTGTGACTGTGGGATAGCAGGTATAGTAGGGAGAGATGGTGCCTATAGTAACAGTGGGATAATAGTCTCTGGGAAGGGAGTGTGACTGTGGGATAGCAGGTATAGTAGGGAGAGATGGTGTCTATAGTAACAGTGGATAATAGTCTCTGGGAAGGGAGTGTGACTGTGGGATAGCAGGTATAGTAGGGAGAGATGGTGTCTATAGTAACAGTGGATAATAGTCTCTGGGAAGGGAGTGTGACTGTGGGATAGCAGGTATAGTAGGGAGAGATGGTGCCTATAGTAACAGTGGGATAATAGTCTCTGGGAAGGGACTGTGGCTATGGGATAGCAGGTATAGTAAGTAGAGATGGTGCCTATAGTAGCTGTGAGCAATAACATACGCTGTAAGTAAATGATCCCTATAATCTTTTGGGAATGGAGTCTGATTGGATGCGAATAATAACAGATATTAGTGTTCTTATTATTAGATATATTGCAGCCATTCATCTGTTGATGTCCAGCTCCTAGCACTGAGCAGAAGCAGTTTGTAGGAAATAGTAGTTGAGCAGTAGCTAAGGGGCAATCATATTTAATATAATGAATGGGGACCCTCAATGTGTGTTTGGCTGTAGGTCCTGACACTACTAATGACAGCCCTGCCAGTGAGTAAACGAGATACAATATTGTCCATAGGTGAGAGGTGGGAGGCTACAAGGCGTTGAAGCTGCCGCTTTACAGTAAAATGATTGCACTGAGGGGGTAAAGGTGATGCTTAATCTGTGGTTAGAGATAAACATAGAACACACGGCCAAGTCTTGCCACGTTGGAATATTACACTGATTTATTGTACCTCAAGGGCAAATTCCAGCCACTTAGGAAAACATGTTACATATATTCAAAGGGTTTAGTGGTGGAAATGAATCATCTTCTTCCACTTCCAATGGAGCTGCATTTCCCTGAATTAGAATTGAGAATAAAACACCCACTAATTCTGCAGATGTATCAGCCGCCCAGTGTATATTATGCCATGAATACTCAACTCTCTCCATGGAAAGTGCAAATTAAAGGGATGCACAGAACCATTTTTTTCATTAATTATAATTTTTGCTTATCATATTCTAATATACAGATTAGGGGTATAATTTAATTGCTTCTGGTGCAAACTTTACTACTGTGGGGTTATCTGTGGTTCCCAACTGGGTTTGTATTGGGGAATTGTAAAGATATTTATTAGCATTGTGCAACTGTGAGTTGTGAGCAGTCCTGGATGGAGATGAACCTCAAATATTTGCCCTTCTGCTATAGGAGATAAGATATTAGAAGGCAGATATTACCCTTATCTCTCTTTGTCTATTATATACCATTTATGTGTGGGGATCACAAGAAGCGCCAAAGCAGTCATGTGCCATGGAATTTAACATGGTCTTTGTTTATCACAGGTTTTAGTTGCCCTTTACACGGTTGCTGTTTATATGTAGGGCTGACAGCAATTGTATCTCAGAAATGATGATGATCTTTGAATAAAGACAGACAGGGGTCATCTCAAGTAGGGTTGCCAGGTGGCAACTAATCTCAAGTCATGATCACCAAGGTGGTATGTGTAACATACATTACATATACATATCTAATAGGAACATAGAGGATCTATATGGTTATGGCAGGGTCTGACTGGGCAGATGGGACACTGGGAAAAAACCCAGTGGGCCGCGGCCCTTGGGGGCCCTGCGGACCCAAACCTGCAACCCGGCGGTAATCCTATACGCTGCTCACTGACTTCCCCCTGATCTGATTGTGCCGTAATAAGAAAGAACAAGGTGCGCATGGGTGGGGGTGTACAGGAAGAATGCTGCTAGGGTGGGGTGCTTTGCAGGGGGATGTGGCTGGGGTGGGGGGCCTTGCAAGGGAGAATGCAGCTGGGGCTGGGGGCTGATTGAGGGGGGAATGCGGCTGTAACAGGGGGCCTTGCAGATGGGCCAGTTCAAGGGAGATGCAGTTGGGGCCCGGGAAAGTGGTGTGGGGGCCCCAGATGGAAATTCTAGTGGGCCCCAGACCTTCAGTCTGATTATAGATTATGATCAAGTACCGGTATTTATTTTGGTTTGGTGCTGCCCTGGGTACTGGACAGGCCTCAAAATAGGTATTAGCCATCAAAATAGGTCATAGCATTTCTAGTACACAGAGGCCCAAACAGTCCTCACCTAATAGTGACTGTCTAGACTCTATGGCATCTTACAGTAAACCATATTGCATTTGCCAGAATCCACAGATTGCCTGTGAGACTGGAGCTCAGCCTGACCTCAGTAACCCTCTATTAATGACACAGTCCACACTTACTGATGCTTGCAGTTTGCCTGTTTTGTATGTGGAGCAATGGCCACTAGAATCCGTGTACTCATTACATGCACAAAGATAACTCCATAGGGAGCCTTGAAATTCCCAAGTCACAGCAAAGATTTTCTTTAATATAAAGATCAAATTTCCATGTTACCTATTCTAAGGCCTTTAAAAGACCAGTACCCCAATTCCCTTCCCCAAAATAAAGGTTAATTCAATATAATTAAGATATGCAATCTCCTAATGACATGTCATTAATAACCCAGCTCTGACCTTTATCCCCTATTTCATTATACACCGAATACTAACACACAGAAAATAATTTAAAATACCAGGACTGGATTATTATTGGTGGTCGTTCACCAATCACTGGGCATTCTAGCTGCCCTACACCTGCAATATTATCCCCTCAAAACTGCAGTGAGACACTAGTTGATCTCAACATGCGTATTTGGGGGTCCCAACAACAGCTTCATTTCTTACTCTGCCCCTCACACTTCGCTTCTCACCGCCCTCTTTCTTTCTTCTCTTGACTTTCCTCTTGTTTAGTGCTCAGTTAGGGTACACTCATGAACCTTGCGGGATTTCCCAAAAATATTCCTTTTTATATTTCTGAATAATCCTAGGAAGTTTCACTTTTTATCTGTCCTGTTGCAGAAAGGGCCACAGTTATATCTCATTAGACCCTGTGTGATTGTCTCTAATTTTAAAGATACAAAGGGAAGGGACCAGGTAAAAATAGGAATTAAATTAGTATTTTTTTATTTTATAATTAATAATTTCATGTTTTGCATAATTATAATGAAAGGTTGCTATAGGGTAGGCCCATAGTATGGACACAATAAGGACAAACCACTGGACTCATGAAGAGTCACTCAGGAGAGGAAATACCCCCTGTGGGGGAAACCTCTGGGGAATCATGGCACAAAGGATAGCCCTTCCCTTGGAGCACTAAAATGTGATGCCACCTCTAAAAATAACACTCAGTTCTAGGGATTTCATCTCTTTGGATCTTTCTCTCGGTGCCTTGGAGTTGCCTCTTTTGCCAGTTCCGCACCTTCCTCTGTTGATGCTAGAGAGAAATGTTCCTTGTCCCCTCTGGCACAGCTCCTTTACTGCTCCCTGCTCTATAGCTCCATAGATGCTCCTTCCCAGCTTTATCCTTTTTTTCTTCTTCTATTGCAACAGCTTAGCTTACTCACCTCACTATCTCCATGCAACTCCATGCGTCCTCTTTCTCTCTACCTGCAAATATATCCACTCGCTGGCATCTATACCTACATCTTCTTTCCTGCTCCATACCTCTCTGTTCCTGTGCCTGAAGATCAATTCTTGCCGCTTCAAATTCTGTTACTTTTCTGTTCCTGTCCTTGCGCTCTACACCTTCCCCTGCAAATATAGCTTCTCTCACCTTTCCTGTCCCTACTGCATGCCTGCTTCAGCTACTTATGTGCTTATATTTTTTTTTAGGTACTCCTCTGCCACCTGCAACAGGCCTGCTTCTTCAAATTCCACTGGGCTGTCTCTGCTGTGCATGCCATGCTCCTGCAAATGACCTTACTCCTATCCCTGCAGCTCCTTGCCTGCTCCTGAAACAATTCAGCTACTTCCATGTTTCTGTGCATGCAACTCCATGCCTGCAACTACAATCACAGCACCCCACCTGTAACTGCATGTGAAACTCAATGTCTGCTCCGGCAAATTTCACTACTTCCTTGCACCTGTCCTTGCAGCTCCATGCCTGTTCCTGTAAATGTAGGCACTCACCTGCTCTTAACCTGCAACACTATCATTGTTTCTGCAAATGCGTGACATGATACTGTCCCTGCTCTATGCTTGCTCCTGCAAAGTCCACTACTCACTTAATACTCCCCATCAGCTCCATGCCTGTTTCTGCAAATTCTATTGTTTTCATGCTTCAGGCCCTGCAGTTCCATGCCAGCTCCTGCAAATGCAGCCTCTCACCTACTTATGTCTATGAAACTCAGTGCCTATTCCTTAAAATTTTGCCACTTGTCTTCTCCTGTCCCTATAGATTCAATGTAGAGAAAAAAAAAGGTTTATCACGTGAAAACTCATGGACAAGATTCAATTTTAAATGAAATTCAATTCAGAAAAACATATCTCATGGTTTATCATATGAAAATGCTATTGAAATCTATGGGGAAAAAACTGAAATTAAATTAGGGGAAAAGTGTTTTCTCCTTGAACTAAATTTCGGCCATGAGTTTTCATGTGATAAACCATGAGATAAGTTTTTTCTGAATCTGGCCCATTATAGGATTATTAGGCACCTCCTCTGTGAAGCCATTGATGATGTCAAGGTTGAAGCACAGTTTTGCCTTGGGGCTGAGATCTATTTGACCAGATTGATGGCCAGGACTATTTCCTACTCTATTGTTGCTCGTAGAGACTTATGGCTCTGTTCCTGGTATACAGACACGGCATCTAAGAACATCCTTTGTAAACTGCCTTTTGAAGGGAAACATCTTTTTGGAAAACAGTTGGACGATATCATATATAAATCTTTGGGTGGGAAAAACACTTTTCTTCCTCAGACTAAATACTTTCAGAAAAGAAAGCATGTGTATAGATTTTCCTCCAGAGATGAGGCTAAAACCTACAGACCAGGAAGGGAGTTCAGAGCATCATGGCTCCTCTAAAACCAAAAACCCAAGATCTCCTAAAAGCCAATCCAAAAGTCAGTGTGATTAAGCCATTCCAACCATTCCCGGTAATAGGAAGATTTCTAAAATTCCGGAAGGTTTGGGCAAAAAAAATTCAAGACCAATGGGTGCTTTCTGTAATTTCCAGAGGTTGTTGTGTAGAATTTCTTCAAAACACATTTTCATTTCTTCAAAGATGCCTGATGGGGTTGCCAACCATTCAAAGTTTCAAGATTATATATCTCAGTTGATAGACAAGGAGTCCATAATACCAGTACCTCCACAACAAAGAGGTCAAGGATTCTATTACCCTCTGTTTTTTGTAACAAAAGCTTTATGAGATCTTTGTCCCATCTTTCTACAATAAAATTAATAGTTCACACAGGTGACTGTCTTACATTCCTCAATCTAAAAGATGCATATCTGCATGTTCCTATTGCGAATGAACATCACTGTTATTGAGGTCTTCATTTCCAGTTCAGATGTCTTGCACCAACTAAATTTGGCATGGCTTCGGAAGGGTGGTCTTGAAAGAGTCTGGGAATGGTGGATGTATAATCATCCCACAGTGTCTCTTTCTTTCTATTCTTTTTATTATAGCGTTGCCACATATTTACACAACACAGTGCTTTATAGAGATCATTATTCACGTTAGTCCCTGCCCCAGTAGAGCTTACAATCTAAGGTCCCTATCATGGTCACACACACTAGGGTCGATTTTACTAGGAGCCAATAGTGATGGGCGAATCTGACCTATTTCACAAATTGCCGGCAAAAAAATTTCCAAGCGTATTAAATTCAATGGAAGTTTTTTTAACAACATTTTTTTGAACCACATGTTTTTTTTTTTTTTTACTATAAGCGTTCTTTTGCAGCGAAACGCAGAAAAATATTTCGCTCCTCCCTAGGAGCTAGTTAACCTGTCTGTATGTTTTTGAATGGTAATACAATATAATGGGTCCCTTAGATGCTTGAAACTAGTCATGTTGACATTGGAGTAATGTGATGGCCATTTAGCCTGAGCATGAAGTTCATGGCGGGCAGTTAAATCGCAGATTTATTAACATGTGAGATTACAGCTCACCACTGAAAATTCACCCACTTTCTATTCCTTCTGATAGGATTTTTAGAAGCGTATTTATAAAATGGTGAACACTAACTTTCGTTTATATGCCATTGTAAATGGATTAGTGGAAGAGTTTATATGCCGAGAACTTCCCACACCAGTCAGTTGAACTGAAGAAGCTGCTCGGATGAGTAGTGAAACGTCTTCATTGATTACTCAGCAAGTCCAGTTGTTTTTAGATCTATACTAGATATACCATGACCTGGGTGAATGAAAATCTTCATAGTCATAATGAAAATTTTCATAGTCTAACTTTCACTTGTTAATAAAAACACTTCTAAATCCAACACCCAGACAAATCGATCCCTTTCATACTTTGAAAACTTATGTTGCAGACAATCCCTTCCTAATCATCTAATTTCACTACTGTACTCCCATTTGGCGATTAATACCACTACCATACAACAGCCTTACATGTCCAGATGGGAGGAGGATCTTGGCATCAATATCTCGGAAAAGACCTGGGCAAACATTTGGGATACTGCTAGAAGGACTTCTACTTGTGCAGTCTCTTGTGAAAGGGCTTACAAAATTATTTTCAGATGGTACTATACCCCCTCTCGTATCAGTAAACTGAGTGGTGACCCAAATCTCTCATTCTGCTTTAGAGGCTGTGGGGAAAAGGGTTCCTTCTTACACACATGGTGGACCTGTACAGTAGCCCAAACATTCTGGAATACAGTAGCAACCCTGCTCTCCGAGGTCCTACATTGCACCATACCAGCAACTCCTCACTCATTCTTGTTAGGCATGAAAATAAGAGCCTTACACTCAAAACAGTCTCGCAAACTAGCCACCCACATTCTCACGGCAGCGAGATCATTATTAGCAGCACACTGGAAAAAACCACACATACCAGGACTACAGATGCTAATCACAAAAGTGAATTGGATCAGAGCAATGGAGTCAATCAGAGGCCACCTACTGGAGCGAAGCTACGAAGGAGAGCTGGAGTGGCTTCCGTGGACCCATTATTTGGAAAAAACTCAGTTGAGACCTGGTAATCTCCCCTAGGGCGCCCTATACATAGAACGTATTTTTCTCCGTCTTAGTAGTCACTATGGAACCTGAACTAAAACTTGTACCCTTACCCTTATTTCTTTTTTCCTCCTAAACCCACCCTCTTCCCCTACTGGTTTGACATACGAGCTAAACTGCTGCACATTATTCTACCATTGTGCGCATTACTAAATCATATACATCTTGATGTCTAAATGCATACCAATGTACACTTGTGACAGACAATGTGACGTTGTGCTATTCTTATTTGTACTGTGCTTTCAGTAATATGACTGTTTGACCTATCTTTCTTTGAAAATCAATAAAATGTTCAAATGAAAAAAAAAAAAAAAAACACTTCTAAAAATCCCACAGGAATGAATAGGAATAGTGATGGGTGAATCTGTGTCAAAAATTTTTTCGAAACGGCAAAAGATTTGCGAAACGCATTGAAGTCAAAGCTTCAAAATTATTTTGACTCAAGTGACAATTTTTATACGCACAACTATTAATTTTGAGGCGCGACAATCCTGCCATCAACTTGGAGTGCCAACCAGAAGATACAGCCATTGTTTAGCTTTATGGCTTATGCGACTATGGGCAACCGATTGGTTATTAGTGATTGGGGTCTGGGCCCACACACACCTAGCTATGCCTCCCATAATAACTCAAAGGAATGTTGATTTAAAGGGGTAGTTCACTAAAACTTTTTTGTATGTCGTAAACAGTGACATTCGGGGGGTTATTTACTAAAACTCGATTTATCTTATATTTTAAATAAAAAAAAGCTTGAGAAAACTCCCATCCACAATTTTGCCTCATTTATCATTAAAATAACTCAAATTTATCAGATCAGGAAAAAACTCGAAAAAATGGAGCAAAAACCCAAATAGTATGCTTTTTTAGGACTTTCACGAATCGCTTGATTTTTTGGGATTTTTGCCAAGAAAACCCAAAATTTTTGGGATTATTGGGCTAAACACAGCACAAACCACAATATCTTCATATTGGGATAGGGATATCTACCATTGACTTATACAGGACCTCGACCGGTTTGAGATAACGGATTTTCCGAGTTTTTGCCCCAAAAATCCCGACCAAAAAAAGATATAGCTTTAATAAATCACCCCCTCAATATGCAGTCGGTCTTCATTTTTTTTATTTTTGTGATTTTTTAAATCATTTTTTTATTTTATATATGGTTACTCGGGTTTATTGATCCTAGCAGCAACGTAACACTTTGGAAGCGAGGATGGAAGATAAATTGTAGAAATATAAGCAATACAAAATAAACATAATAATACTGTATACTTTACAATCACTCAGTTTTTTGTTGTTGCCAGAGTCAGTGCCCATGATGCTAGATAGCATTTTAGTTGCAGCTCAGAAAGAGTCAGAATAGAAGAACCAATAATGTAATATCTCTAAAAAAAAATAAGATCAACTGTAAAATTGCCTAAAAAGAGGTCAATTTATAATACAGGTATGGCATCCGTTATTCGGAAACCCATTATTCACAAAGCCCTGAATTACAGGAAGTCAGTCTCCTAATGAATCCATTTTAATCAAATAATTCAGATTTTTTAAATTGATTTCCTTTTTCTCTGTAATAATAAAACAGTACCTTGTACTTGATCCCAACTAAGAAATAATTCAACCCTATTGGAGGCAAAACCAGCCTATTGGATTTATTTAATTTTTAAAATAACTTTAAACAGACTTAAGGTATGAAGATCTAAATTACAGGAAGGTCCTTTATATGGAAAATCCCTTTACCGAGCATTCTGGATAACAGGTCCAATGTATAGAGTACAAAACTTTATCTAAAAGGGATCAAGGTTCAAACAGGCCTGCATGTACTCCTATGTACCCCTATGGCTCTGTCTTGCTGTTACAGTTAGGGGGTTATTTACTAAGCCCCAAATGCAAAAATCACCCAAGCAGTTTAAATCGGAGTTTGTAGCAGCCAATATTGAGATAAATTCAGACCTTTAGGGGCCCATTTACTTAGCTCGACTGAAGGAATAGAGGAAAAAAACGTTGAATTTCGAATTGTTTTTTTGGCTACTTCGATCATTGAATGGGCTACTTCGACTTCAAATCGAACGATTCGAACTAAAAACCATTCGACTGTTCGACCATTCGATAGTCGAAGTACTGTCTCTTTAAGAAAAAACTTCAACCCCCTAGTCCGCCACCTAAAAGCTACCGAAGTCAATGTTAACCTATGGGGAAGGTCCTCATAGGCTTTGGTAGCTTTATTTGGGCGAAGAAAAATCTTTCGATTGATGGATTAAAATCCTTCGAATCGAAAGATTCCAAGGATTTAATCGCTCGATCGAACGATTTTTCGTTCGATCGTTCGATTAAACTATTTGCGCTAAATCCTTCAACTTCGATATTCGAAGTCGAAGAATTTAACTTCGATGGTCGAATATCGAGGGTTAATTAAACCTCGATATTCGACCCTATGTAAATCTGCCCCTAATTATTAAGTAAATAACACCCTTTGCTGAGGGTGTGCTAGCCCAAAAATTCCAGCTTTCTATTAACAACTATCATACTAATCACTAAGCCATAATATATGTCAAAAGCACATATGGGTCTAAATTCCTACTTGTTCTCTGGCTGTTTGCTGAACACATTTATAAAAGTAATTAGTCTTCTAATGAGTAGGAAGGAAAGCAGCAATGCAGTATTTACTGCATTGGCAGACAGTCCCAATCATTGCGAATGCGTGTGTAAAAGCAATCTACAGCTGCAACGAAACCATGCAAAGGTGGAAGAAATGAATGAATAAATAAACTAAACAAAATTTTTCTAACTTATTGTATATAACGACTCCCAACCATGGGTATAGACACACGTGCTGCAGTGCTAAGGGGCACCAAATCGAGCTCTTATGTAATGCAATATATTACAGATATGGGATCCTTTATCCAGAAACCTGTTATCCAGAAAGCTGAAAATTACGGGAATCCGTCTCCCATAGACCCCATTTTAATCAAATAATTACAATTTTTCAAAATGATTACCGTACCTTCTGTAATAATAAAACAGTAGCTTGTACTTCATCCCAACTAAGATATAATTAATCCTTATTTATTGGAGGTAAAATAATGCTATTGGGTTTAATTAATGTTTAAAAGATTTTTTTTCTAGCAATGAAGATTTAAATTACAAAGATCACTTGAAAATCACAGGTCACGATCATTCTAGATGACAGATATACCTGTAGATTCCAACTAAGTTTTAATAAATCCTTATCAGGGGCAAAATAATCCTATAGGGTGCATTTAAGGTTTAAATGTTGTTTTAGTAGGCCTAAGGTTTAATAATCCAAATTACAGAAAGATCCCTTATCTGGAATGCCCCATGTCCCAAGCATTCTGGATAACTGTCCCATACTTGCACTTTAATTATATGAAATTCATTCCACACTGATGATTACAACAAGAAGTAATATCTGTATTCCTGATATAGCAGCAATGCATTTAGTGGTTGAAATGCCAACTGAACTTCCCTACAACTTCCCTAAATGTCTCTTATTATTGTCTAACCCTTTGCATAGCAGCCATGCCAGGGTTAATCCCGAGGAGATTGCTCAGCAGACTTCGCTCCCTCCAGCCCAACAACTCTGATATGTGTCATCTGCCTCAAGGTACAAGAGCATGACCCTCCTGCACATTATATAAGGAGAGGGGAGGAAGGAGCTAATATTGCTCTATCACAGGCAAGGTGAGAGAAGGAGGCACAGCTGGGGAAAGTGAAATTAGGAAAGGCAAAGAAAGTGTAGGGCAGAGAGGAGCAGAAAGTAAACAAGGGGATAATCACTCAAAAAAACGATAGAGAATAGAACAGAATCTTCTCTAATGGAAGTTTAGAATAAAAATACAAATGTTTAGAAGGGTGTTTGCATGTTATGGACAGTAACAATTGGGAATTGGCAGTTATTATTTGCAGAGATCTAACAATTTTTATTTTATTACATGACTATAAAGAAGAATAATGAAGGTGACGTTCTTCTTGCTCGCACTCGGGCTCCTGGCAGGTAAGGCTCAATTATTCTCATCTATTCTTAACTATGGGTCCAGACCGGAACCAAAAATTAGTCTCTATGCTATTTACATTGGATTTCAATTACTTTCTTAACACATTAACGCCTTTTCTCCTACAAAATAAAATAGTAATTAAACAAGGCACATGACTGGTCTTAACCTCTTAATCTAAATGGAGCTTTGGTTTTGGTTTGGGGTGTGTGATATGTATCTTTACGTTTATTTGCCCATTGTGAAGTGCAAGTAAACAGTCTAGTGGGCTGTTGAAAAAGAAGAACCAGTCTAGATACCCTGGTAGAAATCATTTTGGTGTCCAGGATGGCACAGGCAACTGGCGTTTGGGGGCATGGCGATAGTACAGGGCAAGGAGGAGCGAGGAAGAAATATGTAGAATCATTAAGAAAGAATGCATGTGGTTTTAGACTTGTATAGATAATGCTAGAACATATAGACTTGATAGAACATTACTAGAACATTTTAGACTTGAATAGATAATGCTAGAACATATAGACTTGCGAAACATTACTAGAACATTTTAGACTTGTATAGATAATGCTAGAACATATAGACTTGCTAGAACATTACTAAAACATTTTAGACTTGTATAGATAATGCTAGCACATATAGACTTGCTAGAACATTACTAAAACATTTTAGACTTGTATAGATAATGCTAGAACATATACCTGTAGACTTGCTAGAACATGACTAGAACATTTTAGACTTGAATAGATAATGCATATATGGAGATATGATAAAATAAGGTACATAGACGACCTGGTGGTTTTTGGGCTGAACAGAGAAGAATGCAACTACATGTTGTCTGTACAGGCAATGGTTGATAATGGCAGAGACCAGAGTGTTTAGTTATTTAATATATAAATAAGAACTAGAACAGCTTAAAGGGACACGAAGGGGCCATTGTAATAAAGGAGAGATAATATAATAATGATCATCAGAAACATATTTTCTTGATCTACATTTGCGTACTAATTTGGGCTATAGTAGGATCATGTCACCACCATGGTTATCATTTTTGATCTGCCATGAATATTGTTTCTTTACAGGGGCCCAGGCCAGATCTCTCTTCCGAGATGCCCCAAAGACAAAATGGGAGTCCGCCCTGGATAGTTTCTGGCTAACAGTCAACAAAATGGAGGAGGCGGCTGATGAGGCTAGAGCCCAAATGAAGGATTCACCAATCAGTAAAGAGTTGGAGTGAGTATATATAATGATGGATCATCCTCTGTGCTGTTACTGTAATAATTATTCACCAATATGCTCTCTGCCTGTCACAAGCCAAGGAAGTTGTTAAAGGGTGGTTCATCTTTAAGTTAGCTTTTAGTATGTTATAGAATGGCCAATTCTTAGCAACTTTTCAATTGATCTTCATTATTTATTCTTCATAGTTTTTTTATGATTTGCCTTTTTCTTCTGACTCTTTCCAGCTTTCAAACGGGGGTCACTGACCCCGTCTAAAAAACAAATGTTCTGTAAAGCTACAAATTTATTGCTATTGCTACTTTTTACTTCTCATCTTTCAATTCAGGCCTTTCCTATTCATATTCCAGTTCTTATTTAAACCAGTGTGAGTAATTTGGAGCCTAGCAACCTGATTGCTGAAATTGCAGAAAATTAGGATTTCACTGGAGAGCTGATTTCGTGAAGTAGTAGCACTGCACCAGAAGAAGGACCCTAGAGGTCCGAAACATGTAGTGCTTAAATGCATCTTGAATAAACCTCTTTAATACTTCACAAAATCAGCTCTCCAGTGAAATTCTAATTTTCGACATGATACTTCTTCTCTGGACTTGGCAAAACCAGATCACTGTTGGATTGAGCTATCACCACAGTTATCTGTATTTTGCTGAAATTGCAAACTGCAGTGTTGCTGAACAAAAAGCTTAATAACTCAAAAACCACAAATAATTAAAAATTGCAAATTATCTCAGAATATCACTCTCTACGTCAGTCTAAAAGTTAACTCAAAGGGAAACAACCCCTCCCTTTAAAGCTAACAGCTTGTTCGTAGACTTATTCTGCCTTTTCTAGGGGCTGGGTCAATGAATATATAATAAAAGGTAACATTGATGAATCGGGTTTTTAATTCTGAATCTGACAGCTATATAAAGATAGACATAATGTATGTTGACATAAGTTTTCAGGAGGGTATTAGCTGAGCTTAGATCATGTTGTGTGCTAAGGAGTAAATGTTTAAATGTCATCCTATTGGGGTTTGGCATGAACCCAGCAGAACCACATATTCCTGAAAACTTATCTTAACACAATATATCTCTGTGGCTCCTGCTTACTTCTTCTCTAGTCTCAGTGCCCTTTATTTTCTACCAGCACTTTCCTAATCTCTGTGCCTTTGCTTTCTTCTACTGCTTCTTCTCTAATCTACATTCTACCCTCATGGCTTCCTCCCTGCTCTTTCCCCAATGTATGTGCCTTACCCCCTTGTCCCTGCTCTTCCCCCCTATCTCAGTGCCCTTCTTCCTGTTCATACCCACTGTTCAGTCAATGGCCACTTATTGTTGACACCAAAACTGAAATACTGTGATCACAATACAGTTACGGGATCCGTTATCCAGAAAGCTCTGAATTAAGGGAAGGTCTTCTGTCTTAGACTCCATTTTAATCAAATAATTAAATTTTTTTGAAATTTTCTCTGTAATAACAAAACAGTAGTTTGTATATCCCAACAAATATTTAATGAATTCTTATTGGACCCAAAACAATTCTATTGGGTTGATTTAAGGTTTAAATGATTGTTTTGTAGACTTAAAATAGAAAGATCCAAAATAAAGAGTGATCCCTTATCAGACAACCCCAGGTCCCAAGAATTCTGGATAACAGGTCACCTACATGTATAGCATTGATTATCCTTAAATACTTTATTGTAGATAAAAATACCTCAAACAGGATAAACCCCTTAAAAGTAGCAGTGCTGCTGTATAATAGTTTGCTTGTCTTCTTTTAGTGCCCTTTAATAGCCTTTGTGGAAGGAGGGCATTATATCGGCCTGACCTAATGTTACCTATGATGTTGACTAGCTCTAATTCCTTCCTCAGAACAGTCTGATCTTTCTAAACACATTTACAGACAAACTGACGTGGAATTAGTACTCTGCTCGAAACTGTTTGATTTAGAAAACAAGTGCTTGTAAGGACAGAAAATACATTAAACTAAGCAGTTAGGAATGAAGCTGTAATCAGTTGGCCAGGAAAGGACTTGAGTCCAAAGTTCCTGTTAAAGACCTTTCTGTGTATATGTGTCAGTTACAGATATATGATACTAAAAAAAGGTAGAAATACTATGGATTTATCAATGCTGGGGCAAAGTGCAAAGTGCAAAGTGACAAGAACTGGAAAACTAGACCAAAAGCAACGTTTGAACCTGTTAGAAGATTCCCTTGTACAGGGCAGAATGTGGTTCCATGTTAGTTAATCAACCATCCTTCAATGTATATACTCCAGACATGCTGCATTAGAAATATGATTAAAACAGTTCAATGCAGTTCAGACTTTACCAGCCTTGGACTGCAATCATTGTTTCAATATCACAGGGCAGATAGGGGCCATGTCACCTTCACAGAGGTAAAATATTAATCTCTTATTATCACTGTGTCAAGATCATGCACTTCATGTTGGGGTACAATAGCATCTATTGCAGGCTCACACGTGCAGAATATTGTTAAATTAAAAACTAGAAATTACAAGCCTCAGCAGAATCGCTTTTCGCTAATGCCAGACGGGGCTGAAAATTGGCCTGCTGAAATACAAAGGCCAAGAATCAGACCCAGCACTTGCATTAGTATCCTGCACTGCCTGCACCTTTAACAATTGTGTTGGACCAGGAGCAGGCGAACATGACTGCAAAGTGTTTCTTCATTGAAATCAGCCACATGTAACTGCACCCGGGCCAACACAATTGTTCGGGTGCAGGCAGGGCAGGATGCTTATCCCAGCATAGGGGCTGGGATAGGGGTAGGATTTGGGGTAATGTAGGTTAACATTACTTTGTTAAGATGACTTATCAAAAACATAATTAAATTGCATAGCTTGTAGGGCTCCTTAAACCTGCCACGCTCCTGCAGTTCCAAACACACACATAAAAGCGACCAATGTTTTACCGGTAATTTATTATGCACACCAAATCTGAGGGCTTAGAATTACTAAAACGTCCTGCCCATGTCAATGTAAACACAATACAGTGTCCCCAAGCTTTTTATCTCCCTGCTTGGGTGCCTTTTAATGGGCAAACTGTCTCTCAGTCTATCAGTGTATTGGTACCAGTGTCGGACTGGCCCACCGGGATACCAGAAAAAATCCCGGTGGGCCCAGGTGTCAGTGGGCCCTTTTGCTTCTAACTATGTGGCCAATTTCATTGTCATTCCTTATTTCTTTATGGGGAAAAAATGCTTAATAATGGAAGAATAGGCTAAGTAAATATAAAAGACTAGAATAATAAAGACGTTGAGTGAGGAGCGAAGTAATAATAGTTTGGAAAGTGGGCCCATGGTCTAAGGATTTCTGGTGGGCCCCTGGCATCCCAGTCCAATACTGATTGGTACTACAGGTTGATCCTACCTGCTATGACTTTCTGTATAGTTGCTTCTTGCCAAGCCATCCTTAATAGACTTCAATGTCACAGCCTGCTTGGAATGCTTTGCCCAAGGTTTAAATCCAACAGACAGATGAATATAAATGCAAAATACTTTCAAGGAATGTATAATTCTGATAATAATTGCTGTTCTTGTCTGAACAAAAGGTAGATAAATACTACTGGGTAAGTTCCTTTTAATCACTTGCCTGAGGCACCACACTAAGACCGTGACTGTTCCTATGAAGTTCCTTCTACAGCTGCATCTGATAAAAAAACACCATAAATATAAAAAATAAAATAGTCTTACAATCATTTTCCCTTTGACTTTCAGTGGCCTTATCAAAGACACAATGGAGGAACTGAGCAGTTATGCAGAAGACATGAAAAGTAAGGTGAGCCCCATGGCCCAAGATGCACAGCAGCGCTTTACAGAGGAGGTCTCTGCCCTGGCTGACAAACTCAAGTCTGACATGGAGGATACAAAGAATAAAGCCATTCAGTACTCAGGAGACCTGCGCATGATGTTCGATCAGAACATTGAGGATGTCCAAGGCAAGGTGACCATGTACATGAAGAAACTGAAGAAACGCCTGAGTAAAGATAGTGAGGAATTAAAAAAGAAGCTCAGCCAATACGGAGATGATTTCCGTAAGAGCACAGAAGACAAAGTGGAAAATATCCGTAAAGCTGTTGAGCCGTACGTGTCCAACATTAAGGATAAAGGGCAGCAGAGGCTGATGACCCTGAAGGATGCCATGGATGAGCAAGGGAAGCAACTCAGAGACCGGTTTCTCTCTGTGGCCAAAGACGCCCAAGCTAAAATGAAGAAGGCAGCCTCTGATGTGAAAAGCAGTGTGGATAAACTAGGGGAACAGTTTCGTAAATGGTTCAACCCCAACGTAGAAAGCTTGCGCAATCAGCTTCAAGCCTTAGCTAAGAGCCTGCAGACCAAGGCCAACAAATAAACGAGACAGCTAATCTTTCTCCTTGCTTCTCACTTGCAACTAGCAGCTGCTACATCTGACCATTAGATTGTGCCCTGAGGTGGAGCAGGACATTAAGGATCCAACATGTTTAAAAATCTTGTCTTTCCCTATGTGTATCTGAGGTACATCACACAGTGATTCTACTACTCACCTGCGCAAGCTCATTAATCTAAGCTCTGACATTAATGACAAGCACAAATTAGAGGTGAACCATACAAAGCCGAAGGGAACTTTCAGTATTAAAAGCACATTTAACCTAAGGGCAAGCCTTAAATTATAGCACTAACTACCCCTAGCATTATCTCCTGCACTAAACATGCCATGTACCTACAGATCTCTAGCAGACCTTCCTGCTTAAACAAGAACCTACATACCTGAGGCAAGGAGTAATTCACAGAAAAGCTGTGACATTCGTTTTTTTAGCGTCTTTTTCCATCTGAAAACCAGGCCTTGAGGGCGAACAGAAAACTAGGCCATGCAAGGAATCACTTGTAACAAACAACTGGGCTCTTGAACAAGAGAATTCTGTATCGCAACATATTAAATATCTATATCACCTTTATTTCACTTTAACAATTTCATTGTTCACAATTTAATGCAAACTCTCTTTTTACAGCAGCTATTTTCAATATCTGTTTCACCAGCTCTTGAAGATGCAGAGCACTATGATGGGCATTGTTGGTGTCTTTAAAAGTCTCATAATACACTGTCCTTTATAAACCTAAAATAAAATAATGTGCCTTCATTAGATTTCTGCCTTGCCTACTTTATAAATTGCCTCTCTGCTGTAAAATATGTTATTTCAAAGCAATTCTTATCCAATTAAAAAAATAAAATACGTTATTACTGTGGAAGAACAACTAATTCTAAGAGTTACGTTTGACACTAATAAAGCGTCATATTGCAGGGCTGTCTCTCTGTTTATGAGTTCTGCAAATCTAAAGCAACAGCTTTCAATATTATGTCAATTCATAAGCTATGAGGAAACTTTAGGAGCTGTCCCTGTAGATTTCATATCTGGATTGAACCCATTCTTGACCCTCTCCTGCTAGCCACAACCCAGTTTTACCACTAGGCCACACACCCTGCTAATTTTATTTTTCTTACCAGGATGATGTTCCTAATGACTCAACTGTCTTAGATATTACTTTAGATAGAGACTATTTAAAGATTCACAACCAAAGTATCCATATAAAACATGATATGAAGGCCACACAGAAGACTACCACAGGGAGGGACAAATACAACCTAGAGTGCACAGAAAATGCAGACCACATAGCAGGTTGTCCATTCAAGCCTGTGATTCTCAACCAATGGCTTTCTAGGGACATGTTGCTCACCAACCCCTTGGATGTTGCTCTCAGTTGCCTCACATCAGGTGCTTCTTTTTGAATTCCAGGCTTGGGGCAATTTTTGGTTGGATAAAATCCGGGTGTACTGCCAAACACAGACTTTTGTAGGCTGTCAATCCACATGGGCCTACCAAATAGCAAATCACACCCATTATTTGGCACCCCAGGGACTTTTTTTCATGCTGGCATTGCTCCCCAACTCTTTTTACATTTGAAGGTGGCTTATGGGTAAAAAAGGTTGAGGACCCCTGCTTCAGGTTGTTGCACATTTCACTGATTTCTTTAGAGTTTTCTGGTTAAATTAGAGTTCACTCCACCCTAAGTGCCCCAAGATGGGCTTCCATGATTATTTGGAAAAGCAAAATTGGCATAATCCCCAAATCTCATAATAACTAGCCCTTAGGCAACACCAACCCAGGCGATTGCTTTAAAGGGGTTGTGCACCTTGAAACGACTAGTTGTTTTCAGATAGATCACCAGAAATAACAACTTTTTCCAAATACTTTCTATTTTCTATGTGTCACCATTTTTCTAATATTGAAGTGTAAAGTGTAATTTTTAACCTTCTAAAGCAGCTCTGGGAGGGGGGGTCGCCGACCCTGTAAACTGTTCTAAATTGATACATTTAGTTGATACATTTCTTACCTTGGTCCCTGCTGAGCAGAATCTCTGGGTTTCATTACAACCAGCTGTTAGAATTGATACAATAGTTGCTAATACTCCAGAGATGCTGCTAAGAAATGTTTCAACTAAATGTTACAAAATTGTTTAAAGTCTGCACCTGAATTACTGAGCTGCCAGACTCAAACACCAGAGACACGAACATTCAATTTTAAACTTAGATTTTGGAAAAACAATAAAAATAAATAATGGAAGGTAATTGAAAAAAGTCTTTATTTCTTAACTTCTTTATGCAAACAGTTGTGGAACCACAAAGGTATCCCAATGCTACAACAGTATTTTATTACACAATAGAAAATATGTGTGAAATAAATGAATACAACTCCCCCACCTCCTGAAATTTACTAGCATGCCCTAAGTGACCACATGTGTAAGCTGTATACGTAGTTCATCTGGAAGTTTCAGTACGGGTTTAAAGGTAGTCCTAAGGGAAAATGGGTGAATAGATGTCTTCTTCTTGTTGTTCCGCTCGGTTTCCTACAGCCAATAGTTCCTTCACAGGTTCAGCATCACTTTCATCCATAGTTCTCAGTGAATATGTGGCACGTTATGGGGAGGATTGCATTAGAGATTGAGCAGAATATTGCCAAAAATAAGTATGATCCTTTCAATATACTGTAGCCTTGTTGGCAGATTTCCATTAGAATAGCAGCCTAATCAATGGCATGCGGCTAATCTTCTTAGTGGCTAAACGCAAGCAGGCTTTCACATTGAGCTCAGCATTAAAAACAGATGAGTCTTTTGCCATTAGGTTCATGTTGCAAGGGACATTTGACCACCATTGCCATAAGGTGGACAGTATCACTGGCCAATCACCCCTCTCCACTATTTGCAACTTCTTATTGTAATTTTGGGAAATGTGGTGCCTAAAGAACCAATAGTGGTTTCAGACAAAGCGGATAAACACTCGCATGGATACTTCTGAGCAGAGGTTGGCCCGACCCCTTTCTTCCATTAAACAAGCCCTGATAATGTTATTGTATTGGGCTATGTATCCTGCTGCTATGTTAATAAATGATGGCGATAATAGTAATTATGATGGACACATAAGTAATGATGGACACAAAAGGAAGAGAATGCATTTGATCTGGGTTCTCAGCATCCTAGAAAGGCCTTTTGGGGTAAAGAATGTAACAGATACCAGTTATTACATATTTTGAATATAACCCTATGGTTGTACAACTTTGGGCCTAGCACTGGTCCCTCTATCAATCTGACAGACGCACAAGCAGCAACACCCTAACTCACAAGGGAACCCAATAATTTATACCTGCTAATGACCAATGCTCCCTTTGCTCACTGTGCACAGACATTAAGGATGCTCCAAATCCAGGATTCGTTTTGGGATTTGGTCAAGATTTGACCCTTTTTCAGCAGGATTTGGATGATTACAAGTGCCTTGCCGAACCAAAACCGAATCCAAAAAATCATGTGACTTTTCGTTGCACAAACAAGGAAGTCAAAATATTTTGCTCTATTTCCCCCTCATTTGCCTAATTTACATATGCATATTAGGGGTTGGATTCAGTTTGGTATTCAACCTTGAGCAAAGGATTCGGGATTCAATGCATCCCTAACAGGCATGTCCATTTTTTCTGCCCTGGAAATATCACACGCAATTCTCACATGTTACAAAAAATTTTTTCTACCTGTGCTCTAATGTATGGGTCCAAAATGAAGCTAGCAGGTCTATCTGTTGTTTTCTGGTTTAATGTAATTCAGGCCTAGGATAATGGCACAGGTATCGATATGTAGCAACTGAGTATTTTTATCATGCTGAGTGAGTAATACCAACCGACAGGTTAGCAACAAACTGCCTGCAATTGCTCTCCCATTTATTTGAACAGCAATCACTTGGAATAATGGATGTACCTATTTACACATTGAATTAAGGTCATTGCTGGGGTGACAACGCTTGGAATAATTACATGTACCGAGCTTAAAAGGGTCATTAAATTATAAGCCCAACAATTTTGTTTAAAGATTATCACAGATCGGGTCAGAAAAACAGGGCAATTTGTGGCCTGAAATTCAAACATATTAGCTGCAGATTTGTTCTTTGATGGCAGACAAGATTTGCTTCAAGGTGCCATGGTGGGTGTGCATCATGATGGTGACCAGCTAATAGTTTACTAACTCCACTGAAGCCCAGGGAACAGGTCAAAAACAAACACCCCGATTGCACAACACAAGACAAATCAACTATGTAAACTGTGCAGGCAAAGTTCATGAGGACAATGAGCAACTGCAGTGCTAAAGGTTCATCAGAGAATATTTCCAAAAGAGACCACGCAGAATACGAAACTCCTCATCTTTAAAGTAACTTGTGGGGCTACATACAGGGCAAGTGTCAGACAAGATGGGGCCCCTACCAATTCACCAAAGCTAAAGGTCCAATTGTACACGTGTGTGGGAAGGTGTAATTCCCTTATTTGATAACAAAACTACTCAATGAGTTATTTATCCCTATCATGCACAGAATTTTATATTTCCATGCTATTGGTGCCTGGTCAAAGAAACTGCCTGGTAGAGCTCTTCCTTTTTTCTTGCCCCTGTTGGCAGTATCTCCTGTGTTTTCTGTGTATACTGTATATTGTGACCCAGCTCTTGTTAGCCTTTTGAACTTATGCAACTCTTGTCAATGAAAAATAAATGGTCATGTGGTTTCTCTTCCTTAATTTTTCTTTATATTTAGTGTTAAAATGTCTACGGTCTTTTTTCAGTCTTGCCCAATGCTTTTCTTTCTTTCACAATAACCAACAACAACTTAGTTTCATCAGTGCCTCGTGGCCTAATAGTGTTTATTTACAATGGTGGAGCAAGGTGCAAAGTGCAAAAACCCTGGAACAAAGGCAGTGGTGTAACTAGATGTTACTGGGCCCCACAGCAAATTCATTTTATTTGCCCCCTATAACTTCTGGGGCCCCTGCAGCCGCAGGGTCTGCTTCCTCTGTAGTTACACCCCTGCGCAAAGGGCACCTGCCTCCCCTGGAGTTGAGCCCACTGCCCACGGGCACGACTCTTTGCACTAAATGGAGGTGCATACTACAGAATGGTGTATGGGTGTTAATCAGCATAGTGTCAGACTGAAGCACTTGGAGCATAAATCTCATAAACCCAATTGTCTGCTGTGTGACTCGGTGCTGCCTGTGACATGAACAGCAGGAGATGTGCACTGATGGGAGACTGTTGGTGCAGCAGAAAGCAGATTATAAAGTGAATTAGCACCTACCATTGTACCTCTATTGAGACGCTGCCAGACTAGCCCAGAGCACACCAGAATTAGCGCCCACCAGAATTTTTACCGTGTCCAGGTGAGGCACACTGACCCTGCACCAACACTTGTGCCTCTGGCCATTTTTATACTTTTCAACAATACAAATCAACAAAAATATGACATTTTCCCTTGTTTTCCTATAAAGAATGGCCCTTTTGGTTCTTACTTGATTCTAGTCCTTATAAAACATCATGGTGAAGTCATTCACAGGACTTAATATCCCGAGGAAGGCACTTTTATGGTGGCTGCTTAGAAAATGGAGTTGTTTGGTAAAATAATGGTTAATGCAATGTCTTACTGGGGGGGGGCAGGGGGCCATCAGGGCTGCCCCCTCAGGGCCCCCCACATATCTCTTGGCTCCCCATCTCAGTCGTGGGGCCCATGAACATTCTGGTGCAACAACTCCCTTCTCCACATTTGTACTTGTTCTTTTTCATTGGAGCCACAATAATGGGGGAGGTAAGGAGAAGCGGCAATAGTGTGGGTCAGGGTCAGCGGGGGCCCACAAGGTGTCCTGCCAGCCCAGTCACAAACCTCTCGATTCAGTATTAGGGTAAGGGCACACGGCGATTTGGGGAGATTTAGGGGTAAATTTATCAAAGAGTGAAGTTTACTAGAGTGAAATTCCGCAGCTCTCCATTCATTTCTATGGGATTTTGAAAGGTGTAGTTATCAATGGGGGAAAGTGAAAGTTCACCCTTTGATAAATACGCCTATAAAAATCCCATAGAAATGAATGGAGAGTGACGGAATTTCACTCTAGTGGTGGAACTTCACTATTAACTTCACTCTTTGATAAATATACCCCAGAGTCGCCTGGCGACTAATCGCCTCATATTTGGGGCGACTAATCTCCCCGAATGGCTTCCCCCTGTCTTCCGCCGGCTATAATGAAAAATTGCCTGGGGCATGGCACACGCGACGCTTCATTTTACGAAGTCGCCCAAAGTTGCCTCACGACTAAATCTCCCCGAATCGTCAGGCGTGCCCTTACCCTAACAGCCATTATTTCCTATATGACTAGCACCAGCCAAATACAAAACAACACAGAAATGATAACTAAAAAGAACAATAGAAAAAGGTAAATGATTGTTTTTATTCGTCTAGCAAATTTCGATCACAGACGCACCATGTTGGGCAGCGCCGGTCCATTAGCAGATGAGAAAGTGAATGGTAACAGCATCTGCTTTTTACTTCCTACTGTACTGATTGTTCCTGCTTCATTCTCTTATATTGATAAAAGGAGCAAATCAAATCTTAATCGTAAATTATGGTGTAACCAGACAGAGGAAGCATGAAAAGTTGGTATATATATATATATTAACTGTTGTTCCTCAATCATACAAGGCTCTTGCGTGCAACACCCCACAAAAGGTCATAACATCAAGTTACATGCTTATGCAAATAATTATATAATATCCATGCTCACATGTGCAGCCAAGTGTATGTGGGCCAAACTTCTGTACCAGGTAAGGAACAAGTAAAGGAACACAAAGGTAACATTAGAAACTATAAAAATGTACAAATATTAATACAAGTGTCTCTAGGCATATTGTAAGCATAATGTGTCACAAGTAAGACGGATGGTGGTGGAGACTTTGGAGAAATAGCCCTGAGGTGCTGAGCTTTATTACAAAAAAAGGCAGAATGCTAGATAGCTTATAACCTCAAGGGAGGAATGAAAGGAGAATTTAACTTAATATATGGTTTTTGTTATTTCTTGAGCTAAACGGGCAAACAGGGAGATGGAAGCTACTTCATGTGTGTTCCTTGCAAGGTAACTAATTAGTTTCCCAGTGCATAGATAATCCCCCTGCAGGGTCGGACTGGGGAGCTTGGGGCCCACTGGGGCTACTGCCGACGGCCCCCCTCCGGTCCTCCCTGCCACTCCGGCACCCCCTGCCACTCCAGTGCGCTGCATTTGTGCACACGCGGCGGTGTTGGGAATGTGCGTCAGTGTGCACTCACACAGCGGACGTTCGTAATTTTAATTTTACTGCGACCCCCGACAAAGTGGGGTCGCGCCACTGAGCAGCAGATCTGGACCGGCAGGGCCCACTAGAGCCTGGGGCCCACTGGGTTTTTTCATTGTGTCGTGCCGGCCCAGTCTGACACTGTCCCCCTGCATAATAAATGTCTGCTTATTTGTATGACAAAACAGTCACAACAAAGGACAAATGGAAAAAAAGATAAAGTAATCCAATGTTCTAGCTGTAATCTTGTCTGTCTTTATTTGCTGTTACTTTCTATTTAAAGGGATTCTGTTATGATTTTTATGATGCAGTTTTTATTTCTAAATTGCATTTACATTGCAAATTATTCACTCTACCATATACAATTTTATTCCTGAACCAACAATTATATTTTTAGTGTGGCAGCCATCTCAGGCCATTTTGCTTGATCCCGAGCTTTTAGAAAGAGCCAGCACTTCAGGATTGAACTGCTTTCAGATAAGCCATTGTTTTTCCTACTCAATGTAACTGAAGGAGTGACAGTAGGACTTGGATCTTTACTACTGAGTGCTGTTCTTATATCTACTAGGGAGCTGTTATCTTGTGTCAGGGAGCTGTTATGTTCCCATTGTTCTGATGATGGGCTGCTGGGGGAGGGGGGGAGGGGGTGATATAACTCCAACTTGCAGTACAGCAGTAAAGAATGACTGAAATTTATCAGAGCACATGACTGGGTACACCTGGGAACTGACAACATGTCTAGCCCCATGTCAGATTTGAAAATTAAATATTAAAAAATCTGTTTGCTCTTGAAAATGGTTTCAGTGCAGAATTCTGCTGGAGCAGCACTATTAACTGATGTGTTTTGAAAAAAAACATGTTTTCCCGTGACAGTATCCCTTTAAGAAATGGAGTCTTCTGGGGCAGATTTACTAATGAGCGAAATGACTAACACTGGCGACGATTCGCCAGGGTTACCATTTTTAGGCACCGATTTATTAACTGGCGCAGGCATAACTTTGCTAGCGAAAAAGACAGACGCTATCGCTCATTCGCACTCTACCGCCAGGCGAATTTTCGCTCTGTCGAATGGACGTTACTCCGCAAATTCACTAAGATTCAGATTTTACTGAACCCCAGACTTGCCTTCGCCAGCTCAGACCAGACGAAGTACATTGGAGTGCATAGATCTTCCTCAATCTTCTGTACATTTTTAGGGGAAAAAGTTTCTAATTTTAAAAAAAGCTGGCGTCTTTTCCTTTTTTCAGAGTGATAGACTGCAAAAGTCCTTTTTTTTGGGGTAACCGGCTTCCCCCATACATTTTCTAACATATGGAACATAAACTATACAGTGGGCTCATGTAGGGCAATATAACAACTCTATTGTCTTTATTAAGGTTCCCTGGACTTGTGTAATGTAATGTATTTGCTACAACATATACGTCCATTCAACTTTAACTTCCCGCCATATGCAAATTAGCTTGAGCGAAGACCACTAACAAAGTTGCACTAGGATTTGCTTGCATTGCCGAAGTAACGCTAGAGAAAATTCTCCAGCGTTTGGCGCCCTGGACGCAACTTTGCATTTTAGTAACTCGCTGTATGAGCGAATTTTCATTTAGCAAAGTGTTGCGATGGCTGTGAAGCCGTCGCTGGCAAATTTTTGCCGCAAAGTAAATTTACCCCTTCGGGAGATGCCCTTCACGTAATCCAGAGCTTTCTGGATGACGGGTTTCTGGACAACTGATCCCATACCGGTACTAAATGTTAGAACATGGAAGCTAAATTGACTACACACTTGATTACATTACTGGTTAGCTTTTGAGGAAAGATTCTATGATAAGATCTTCATTCTATAGCTATGCACAGATACCTGCAAATATTTGAAATTGGGCCAATAAGCCCGACAAGGGTTTCTGTCCTACAGATGAATGGCCTTGAGCAAATACTAGACGCCGAGTATATCCTGAGGTTATTCACTTTGTTTTGACGAATGAGGAGTTATCGTACAACAACATGTTTGGGATTACATCACGGTAATGTATTTTTATTTAAGTGGCTACTTTTAATTGAGACAGGCTGAACCGATGAGGTAAGAGGCGTAGAGCACACTGCTACATTTGTGCTATGAATGGCTCATTTATGAACCCAATAGTAAATTGTTATGTTTTGTGAACATCAATGATATTAACAAGTGTACCTGCCAGGCTCCTTGTGATGGTACCAAAAGCCCTGGTTTAGCCGATGTGCAAGTACAAAGTACAAACTAATGGTAACCCTGAAATTAATAGGGGTAATTTATTTTTTCTTGGAGCACAAGCATGGCTGGATTTATGCATAGGGCGTCCATAGGCCAGGACCACTTGTTGGACCACTTGTTGCCTCAATTTCCCCCTTTATAAGCATGCACACACATGCACAAGACTTATCTCGTCGGCATGCCATCCCTAAAATACTGCCATATAGACCCGGGCCTTTGGGGCCTTTTCACAAATCCGAGACTGGGCATAAGTGTTAGTGAACTAATGGGCACAAGACTGCATCCCCTGGACCCCAATGGCAAGTGTTACTTCTTACCATATTGTGTCTATGTGGGCACCTAAGTTCCTTAGTGAGTCTCCCACTAATCCTGTTAAAAAGGGTGCTTCACCTTCTGCACAGTTTACCAAAACGCAGGCTAATTTGAGGCTCTCTATGCTTCTCTATAAGGGGTACAGACATTGACTTTAAAGGTGTTCACCTTTAGGTTAACTATTAGTGTGTTATAGAATGGCCAATTGTAAGCAACATTTCAATTGAGCTTCATTTTTTCTTTTTTGTAGTTTTTGAATTATTTGCCTTTTGACTCTTTACAGCTTTCAAATGGGGGTCACTGACCCCCATCTAAAAAAACAAAAAAAAAAAACAAATGCTCTGTAAGGCTACACATTTATTATTATTGTATTCAGGCCCTCTCCTATTCCAGTCTCTTTTCAAATAAATCCATGGTTGCTAGGGAAATGGACCCTATCAACCAGATTGCTAAACATTGCAAACTGGAGAGCTGCTGAATAAAAAGTTAAATATCTCAAATACCACAAATAATAAAAAATGAAAACCAATTGCAAATTGTCTCAGAATACCACTCTTTACATCATACTAAAAGTTAACTCATAGGTGAAAAACAAGTGGATTCAAGAGAGGGTGCCAATATGTTGAATCTAGTAGCTAAATTTGTTTCATGGACTGGTGACTCTTTAAGGAACTGCACAGGACCAGGGTAAAAAAGAAATACAACAGAGTGCAGTCTGTCTCGCACACCCTGGCCTTCCGGACTGGGAACTCCCTGGTGCTCAGTGAAAGAGGGATCAATTACCTCTAAATCAATGTGAAGATTGGAGAAATACACCGGCACACAAGATACTGCTGGCAGGGCAAGCCCTTGCTGTTTATTGCGTGATGCAATGTTTTGGGGAGAACCCCTTTGTCAAGCATACAGAGCAAATGTGCACAAAGTAATTAAAACATTATCAATTAGCATATTAAGTGAGAATACACACAGGTGCAGGAAATTGGTTAATTAAAAATCCCAATTGTGAAGATCAGTCGTTATCCATCTAAGGACCTAAGCAACCGTAGTGAAATGTCCATACTGTATATAAAAGTGTATCTGAAATTTCCAGTTTCAACAAAAAACCGCAATACTTAAATGTCCAAAATTGTCCAACAAGGTATCAAAAATATGTGTCCATTGTACTTCCTTAAGGTAACAACTTATTAAATTAAACAGAGTAAAAAACATTTGCAACAAAGTTGCTATCTTACCCTCTACAGGCAAATTGTGGAATATCTGTCTCTGAAGCAATTTTAACATGCAGATTATCTAGAAAAAAGGAAGAATTGAGACATTAAACCGACAATATAGTTACAAGAAGAATGTCATATTGAACTCCTCATTTAACCCTTTTGGGTATCGTGACTGCAGAAGGCTGATCCAATAACATTGTTTCTGGAGAAGTGTTTGTCATAACAAAGTTAAATGTATTCTGAGCTTTGTAGTATTATTTAGTGTTTTTGTTTGCCTTACATCTTCTAGCATTCATGTCCCGACATCTGCAAAGGCCTGTAATTGATCTGTTTACAGCTGCAGGTTATTTATCAGTTAGATTCAGCTGGAAACATTTTGCCCAAAATGTGCTTACTATTTTGAACTCCAGCAAATATAATACATGGGAAATGAATGGTTTGTTTCAGACTTTGTGACTACATAGCATATAAAGTACATCAATCCTGTGTCTGTGCAACTGATTCTATGCACAAGCAACAAGTTAGGTCAGGATCACCCAAAAAAAATCAAAATGCAGAGATTCATCACTCAGGGGCCTACCAATAAAGCACTAAAATTGTGTTGTTAAAATGTTTGACCACCTTTGCATATTTATGAAATCAGAACAGAGCTCTTTATTATGCTACAATTACTTCGGTTTCAGTTTTTAATTATTTCAGCATCAACTTTTACCAAAATATCATCGGAATCTCCAACCCCCAGCTTATATACGGTAAAACCAACCCACTCAATAGTGATTGTCTATGGCAGTGACCCCAATCAGTAGCTCATGAGCAACATGTTGCTCTCCAACCCCTTGGATGTTGCTCCCAGTGGCCTCAAAGCAGGTGATTATTTTTGAATTCCAGGCTTGGAGGCAAGTTTTGGTTGTATAAAAACCAGGTGCACTGCAAAACAGAGCCTCAATGTAGGTTGACAATCCACATAGGGGCTATTAAATGGTCAATCACAGCCCTTATTTGGCACCCCGGGAAGATTTTTCATGCTTGTGTTGCTCCCCAACTCCTTCTATTTCTGAATGTTGCTCATGGGTTCAAAAGGTTGGGGATCCCTGGTCTATGGCATCTTACAGCAGCCCTTCTGGTATTTGCCAGAACTCACACTCACTGTCAGTCCAAGCCTGTTTTATATTCCTGCTTTGGGAATCATTAGAGAAGTCTGTTGATAATTTTATTGAAATTGTTGACATATTATTCAAGTGAAAACATTTTTTTACCACTTGGCCGAATTCCTATTATGCATTTAAAATTAAAACTAGTATCCAAATTCAGTGGAAATGTTTTGTATATAATTGTATAGCCATTTCCAATACCAGCACTATTCATTCATAGGTATTCAGACTTTTTGGTTTTTTGCTTCCTCCCCACCTTTGCACTCCAACAATTGTCTAGGCCTCCTTCACTCCCATCAGATATATGAAAACATCATAATCGTTACCCTACACAAAAAATATTAGATTCTCCCTCTTCTCCTACTGCTTTAGGGCTCCAAATAGGCCCCTGCACTCCAATACTCTCTGCTGGTCCCTATCACGTTCAAGCCAAAGTTCTAGTTGGATAAAATAAAGATAAAATAAAGATGATCAGTGAATTTGCAGCTTTCCGGGTTACTGGATTTTCGGATAGTGGTGTAGTTACTGCACGTGAACACCATGCCCTTCCCATGAGGAACCCTACTGCAGTTTTTGGCGAAAGGTCCCAGTTTGAACATTTTTGAACATCCTTACATTGAGTGATGTCCCAATACTTCAGTGCATCTAAAAAATATAAACATGATAATCTATACTATCCATAGGGTACAGATTGTCTTCAGTTACTGAGAACAAAGACCAGAAGGGGTTACACACTGATATGCAGCTGGAATGGTAATTACAACAGACACCAAGTAGATTATTAGTCAGAAAACCACAAATTCATGAAAAAATCTAGGATAAAGTTCCAAAGTCTGTATCACTTCCCCTCCTGTGACTTACTTTGTTTACCAACTCCTCTGTGTCCACATGAAATCTGGTACTGAAGCCAAGGTCTTTCCTTGCTAAACTCAAAACAAAGTCAGATTACTCTGGGTTATGGCTCAAATAAAGTGACCTAAAGAAGCATAACAATATAGAGTACTCCAGAACAGATGTCCTTTTACATGCCAAAATACATTCACAAATTAGAAGAAAAGTAAAATTTATAGGCTGTATTAGATGCATGGCAACATCAGGCAATTTCCCTTCCTGTACTCCACTAGGAGATTCCTAGAGTAAAGAATGATGTTACGTTAAACTAAAATAGACACCCTGTTCAACTATTAAAGTCAACTACTCACCTTTAGGTGGCTTTTTTGCCATCCAAACTAAGATGAGGTGCTCACCTCTCCTCATAGGAGAAAGTCCCCTTCTTAGGTATCTCATATGTTGCCTCCCCAACTAAGACGCTTTTTTTTCCATTGACAAAGACTCCAGTAGATCTTTTCACCCCTTGAGATTAGGAGTAAAAATGTAAGGTTTGGATATGTTGACAGGTGTGGAGTTCCTGAAGTAGTTTTAGGACATATACATTTAGTAGCTTCAAGGAAGGTTTAAATGCCAAGAGTGTGAGTTTATTTATTCCATCCCAAGCCCATTCTAAGGCTAAAGTCTGTGGCTAAGGGGAATATGGAATTTACACAAGGCCACAAAGTAACAGATACATGACTTGATATAGAAACTCCACTACTAATCCTAGACTCACATGGGATGATATTATTGGGGCTCATTTTCAACTGTATGTCTTACATGCTGGAAAATGATTGTATTGACTTTTGAGCAACATACTGTGAGTCCTCCTACAAGTTGGTCCTTTTAATGTCTAGAATGGATTTTTCTATTTCAGACCTGTACTGACTACAATAGCCAGGTCTGCCCTTTCGCTACACAGTAGCTCATTTATATAAACTATAGTAGCGATTCTGAAGCACTAAACACAGTTTTTACAAGTGCACGTCAATGGAGTCCTACTGAAAAACAATTTTAGAAACCGCTCTCATTTTTACCTGTTTGGACTCGCTACCTAACCCAACCTGCAACAGTTTTATCCGCAGCCCTATCCGCAACACCCGATAATCACCATTACACAGAAAGTGCTGTTGCTGCTATCCAGAAGTGACCGGGGTAGAAGAATGATTTTAAAACGTGTAAAGGAGTAAAACTAAGACTGTAGATGAGCAGCCTGACCCTCAACCCACAAACTCTCAGACCTGCCAACCCACATCTATACCCGCATCCAAAAGTCCTACCCACAACCTGCAGGTTACCCACTTTTTTGTTAGTAAGCTGCAGGTACCTGCGAGAACCCAATTACCTGCAGGACTCTAGTGCATTATATAATTATTATTATTATTATAATATATATAAATGTATATAGAAACCTTTACTGATCCTATAAGAGAAAAGTATTTTCAGTAGAAAGGCTTCTTCTTGTAAGAGGGAAGAAGTGACATCTCTGCCAAGGGAAGAAAGATAAACAGGGTGCTCCGGGTTACTATTAATAACTAATTTAAAGTTAGCATGTGCATAAAGAAGGAATTTTCCCATCTTCAGGCAAAACTGGCAAGAAGTACAAAGTTTTTTTGGCGCTGGCAGAGTTTTACAAAGCAATGAATTGAATGTCTTGGCTTCTTCCTATATAACTGTGTGAATCCTGTGACTCTGCCACTGATGTTTGTTATTGGTTAGAAGCCATGGGGTTCCTCTGGCTGATACTGCTATTGACATAGCCCTGTGTAATTATTTGGATTGTAAGGGTCACCCTATTTTAAATGATACATTATATCAGCATTAAAAATATCCAATCAAAGCAGGCAAGAAAATGAAATGATTTAAATGTAAATGTATGTTTATATTTATTGTATGTTTCTATAAATGTTCAGTAATCATATGGGTATAGGCTCTGCACATTGTTCTTATTTATCTGCAAATCTGTGTTCTGATGAGGAAAAACAATCATAAACTGCCAAAAAAAAACGTGCCCCTTGACAGATTCAGATAGAATAATTGTTGCCAAGTGCATGCTGCAAAACACTGAGAATTGTTACATATTTCATTATATTTTTCCATTATGGATGACCAACAAGAATGGCAGATAAAGGTAGAGTGTCTCTATAAGGGCAGTGGCCAATGGGGAGAACTGTCTCCGCGATTATTTATGCACGACTGCGGGCAACAAATATCCCAAAAAATGCGTCTCCATTGGAAATAACTGAAATCGATTGTGGTAAAACCAACATATCAAGAAGTCACCTGAGGTTTCCTCCAGAGGCAACTTCAGCAACTTCACAATATGTTGGTTATTCAGTTATTTCCAACGGAGACGCATCTTTGGAAATTTTTTTGCTCAAGGTCGTGCATAAATAATCGCAGGCGTCAATTTCTCCCCATCGGCCACTGTCATTAGGGACACACTGAATCCACTAGTCGAATCCTGAACCAAATCTGAATCATCCTTCGAGGAAGGGTAAAAATGAACTGCACACTCAGCACTCAAAAAAAAATTAATATTTGTGTGACGGAAAATCGTGTGATTTAAATGGTTTGGTTTTGCCAGGCACTTGGATTCAGTTGAATCTAAATCTCACTGAAAAAGGAAAAAACCTAAACTGAATTGGATTCGGTGCATCTTTGGCATGAGGATGCATTTTGTTTGGGACATCAATGAAATCCTGGCAATTTTTAAACTGCCATGTCCAGAATGGAAAGAGAGAGTCTAAAGAAGGGAAACTAAGCAAATACAGGGTAAGGAAGATCTCAGCTAAGATTGGCCATGCTGGGATAATTTACATGGAAGAAAAGGCAATTAAGGTGAGATAAAATTAGAGGAGCATATAATAAATTTTGGGAATAGTACTGTAACCATAATAATGTCAAACTCACTAGTATATTGTGGGGTCTGGGTGAACATGTTCCAAACTTTCAACTCGAGGAGGTGGTGAAATAACCAGCATTAGTGATGGGTGAATTTTTTCGCCTTATTTCCTCTGCAGAAATGACACCCATGAACTTGTATGGCGTTGTGCGACAAATTTTTTTGACGGCCATAGATTTTAATGGGCGTCTGCGACATTTCGCCGGCATCGAATTTTTGCAGAACCAAAACGGGTCAAATTCGCCCATCCCTATGTGTGTAGGCATTCACAGATCCCACATACAGGTGTAGTAAAAGGAAGAAATGGTTACTACTAATCATATAAGGTACAGATAGTCACATTAGGGCACCCCATGATATTAGAAGAAAAAAGATTTCATCTTTTAAACACTTAAAGCTGAGAAGTTGTGATGAGTGAATTTTTCCGCCCAGTTTCACCGCGGAAAAAAAACACCCATTGATGCGTTATGCAAATGTTCGTGGTTTTGCAAATTTTTCGGCAAAGCAAACCAGGAGAGATTTGCTTATTACTACCGGGCAGTAGTGTAATGTACAATGTTGCATAAACAAGTAGTAGACGAAACAAATATATACAAATGCTATAATATGGCAATGGAATTTATTGGTGACTTCTGCTTGATTTATATTTTACTATAGGGGCTCCTTACTGGATCAACTCCCAGAAAACAGTTGGGAAGTTTCCATTGGTTTACAATTTAACCCAAGCAAGCACTGCATTCAATAGGAGATAACGCTTTGGCCATTTTAACATAAACTATTAACTTGAAATCAACTTGTGGTCATTTTAACCCTAACCAGGCATGAACAGAGAACCTTGATATCAATCAAATACAGCATAAGTAACACTTATATGGCCAACAAGCCCTTGAATGTTCTTGCTGAAGGCAGCCCTAGTAAGAAACATAGTAAAGAGCTGCATATAGTGTGTAGGACAATGTAAAAATAGTAATTACATAATAAAAACAATAAGTACATTCCTTATTATTTCTATAGAGCCAAAGCATGAACTGAGATTGTTTATCATTTATTATCAAACACACTAGGGTCAGTTTTATCAGGAGCCAATTAACCTGCCTAACCTTTGGAATGCTAAACATTGCTTGGAGTGCTAAACTTTTATGGTAACTCCAGCTAATCCCCACATATTAAGGCCTGTGACTGCACAGCCAAATTTTGTAACATACTAAAATATCAAAGGCAAGGATCTGCCCCCTGTAATCTTCAAGCTTTAATCACTCAACCAGTAACACCTTCTAGGGCCCTGTATTCAGACTATTGCTCTGTAATGACCTTCAATACCATCCCTCAGGCACTTCCTTCCTCTTATGCATTATCCGGCTAATCACCCCCTCTGTTCTCTTCCTTTCAGCTATTTTGGTTCTATATATCTTTGTTCTGTTAATTAAAGTTCTTTTTGGGAATTGAAGGGGATTCATTTACAGCATACAGTAACTTGACTATTGATGAACACATTTCTGGGAAAAGTTCTAGGCTCTTTTCCTAACTCAATAAAGCAGTGGTTCATAAAGTATGGGGCTGGCCTTGGGGGGGCCTAAAAAAACATCTGAGAAGAAAGGCCTAATAGAGAAATAGAGATTTCTTGAGAATGCATATTTGCCTTCCTAGATACACCTTGAAGGTTAATTAAGTTGACATTTGGGGTACAGGCGTAACTCATGTCCCTAATGTTCTCTAAAATATAGTCGAATAAGTTGTGGACCTTGTTGTGGACTAATGGGGCCCTCAACCAAAATCTGGACCTCCAAGGGAAGCTATAACTGGAAAAGTCAGACAACTACCTCTTTTAAGGTATATATTTAACTGTACGTTTATAACTCCATTCTATATTGCTGCCTCGGGGGGGGCTGCAGATTGATTCTATGCAGCACACTATCTTTAAAGAGTTTGTATGTTCCCCCAATGTCTGCTTGGGTTTCCTCCAGCTATTTTCATAAAGTTCTGCACATATATTTCTGCGTTTATGTTCTTCCCTTTCCCCTTACTTTTTACAAACCAGTCCCCAAATCCCCAAACTACAAGTAGGTGACCATGCAATCAAAACCATACGGCCAAGATATCACAGGCACCTGAGTAAAAGAAAATAACTGGCTGTACCAAAAAAGCACCAGCATGGCCTCTCTTATTTACATGAATGTACAAAATCATACAGCTGAATAAGTTTCCCTTACATCAGCATAGTCCAAGCCTGCCAATAACATTTATAGACATTTTTTCTCCTTCTTTATACTTCCCCCAACACCTAAATTTCCCATTAAGCAAAACCACAAAACAAACACCCCTTTTTCAGAAATTTCATTGCATCAAATAACTAATCTTTTAATCCTATTAGCGGTAATTGAATTTGCTTCCCAGGGAACAAACAAACTCCCGTATTGCACAGTATAGAAGCTACCAAAACTGATCTGCAAATCTGAACAAAACTTTTGTCACTTAAAAAATATGATTGCAGAAAAGTGACCCATCAACCCATACATTGTGCCTGATTATTTATCTGTGTGACTTGTGCAGTTATTACACTTACAGCATCAGCCTGTTTTTGTATACTGACAATAATTCCCATCAATATACTGTATTTCAGTGACACTGAGTATCATGGGGGAGGAAATTATGCCATTTATCACTGTATCATGGTATCATGTATCCTTATTTTGGGGCTTTTCCACTATTTTTCCTCGTTTGGCTTCCAAATGCTGATTCCAAACATTTTGTAATTTTTCTACAGACCTATTATAAAACAAGAAGCACATCTGAACACACATATATATATATATATATATATATATATATATATATATATATATATATATATATAGAAGGCAGAATTACTCAGAAGAACAGACACTTGCCCTGTAACATCTGGTTTTTACCTGACTTTGCACATATGTAACTGAACATAACGACCAAGATATCAATTTACTCATATTTAGAAAAATCACTTTAATTTTCAGCTCCAGTGCTTGCTTCCCCTTTTAACCCAATATAAATGTGCAATATTTAATTCGCTCAGTTGGCAGCCTTTATTTATGAACCGTGTATACACCATAATGGCCATGGCACAAAGGGCACTTTGATAACTGTTTTTGAAAGGCAATTCTCTTACATAATTCCCAGTTCCAATCTCTATTTTTTTACTCAAAGACCTTTCAATCCTAAAATACCCTCCCATGCTACAACATTCTGACCTTGCCCCTGCTAGATATCCCCAATCACATGCACCCTGTAGGCGGGGCTTCCCACTGATAGTGGGTGTGGCTGATGTGGGTTGGAGGAGCCTTGAGGCATAAGAGGATGTTTGGATACAGTCAGAGGATCAGAAGTGTTTTGTCTGCAGTAAGGAGAGATACAAAGTGACTCATCAGAGCTTTCTAAAGGTAACACTATAATGTATTCACGTGTGTATGCACCTGTTTATGATATATTGTGTGGTACAATGAATGTAATGTGTATATATATATTTGTGTGTATGTGCATAATGTACTGTATAGGACAATCTATCCTGTATGTGTATATGTGTATTTATGTATAATAAAATGTATCTAGCTTATATAAGGGATGCGTCAAATCCAGAATTCGATTTGGGCAAAATTTAGCCTTTTTCAGCAGGATTCGGATTCAGACAAATCCAAATGCCTGGCCAAATCGAATCCGAATCCAAAAAATTACAGGACTATTTGTCACACGAACAAGAAATTAAAAATATTCTCTTTCCCCCTTATTTTCCCTAATTTAAATATGCAGATTAGGATTCAGGCAAACCACAAGGATTTGGCTGAATCCTAAAATAGTACATTTGGTGCATCCCTAGTTTATATGTATAAATAATATACATAAATATATATAAAATAAATGTACAAGTTACCAGGGGTGCATCGCCAATGAGGCGAGTTGAGGCTGTCACCTCAGGCGTCAGCGCCCCACTAGGTACCAGGGGCAGCAAAAATGCTGCTTCTGGCACTTTAAGAGCGAATTTCTGGGGGAGAGGGGACAGCAGCAACTGCTGCTGCCTCAGGCGGCGGAGGTGCCAGGATCGCCCCTGCAAGTTACATATACTTACTTGTTGGGCACACAGATGCACTATAGTTATTTGTCTTGATGAAGAAGGCTCAGCAGAATGGCGCTAGAAAAGAAGAAGAGGCCATGGCAATGCAGAATGCCAAGCATCTTAAAGGAGAATTCAACCCAAAACTTAAAAAACACCTACCCTACATAGACCCCCTTCCTCCTCCCCCAGCCTAAGTGTTACCCCAGGCAAATGTCCCTAACGTTTTATTTACCCCTCGGTGCAGATTTAGGCATCGGAGTTCACGGGCGCCATCTTCAGCAGCTTCGCTAATCTTCGGAATGAGACATGCGCTTCGGCGCATGCGCAGTTGTCGCTAAACAGTAAATTGCTCCAACTGCGCATGCGGCAACATGCCGGTCTAATTCCGAAGATTACCGAATCGGCTGAAGATGGCACCCATGAACTCCGATGCCTGAATCTGCACCGAGGGTAAGTTAAACGTTAGGGGTATTTGCCCGGGGTAACATTTAGGTTGGGGAAGGAGGGAGGGGGTCTATGTAGGGTAGGGAGCAGGTGCGGACTGGTAATCTGTGGGTTCTGGCAAATGCCAGAGGGGCTGCTGTACGGCTCCATAGAAAGTTACCATATAGTGGGCTGGTAGGAGGCTGTTTGGGGCTCTGTGTACTTGGAATGACAGGGCCTATTTTGACTCCCAGTCCAGGCCTGCTGGGGAGGTAGGGGTTTTTCAAGTTTAGGGTTGAATTCTCCTTTAAATGAGTGCAGACAATTACATAAATCAGGGATGTCTGTCAGGAGCCCTCTAGCTGTTAGGCTACAGCTACCATTATTCCACCAACTACCTTTGGTACTGTGGACATAAAGCAAATGGCCAGTCTCTCCTACCCTAAAACCTGACTGTAGAAGCCCAATGTTGCATGAGGGGTGGGCAGGAGGAGGTATGTAAGCTCTGCCCTCTACCGTCCCCTAAGTTTGCCATTATTGCAGGTGCAGGCTGCAACGGGCCACTGTATTTACTACCACTCTGCACCTAGCACTTGACTTCCAATCCAGCACTAGGTGCAGAGCACAGCCAAACCCTGGATGCAATTGCTTTTTAAGTGAGCACTCAAGGGCTTTTGCACCCCAATGTACTCTTGTGTTTGAGGGTCATGGAAAATGACCCCTTTATAGGAGAAATATTATGGGCACATGGTATTCTATAGCCTTATTATGCACTGCCTAAAGGGTAATAAGTGGAATGTTTGTTCATTTCTATATATGTTTATTATCTAGTTATTTTCTTGTTTCTACCCACAATCTACTTCCAGAAGGTGCCCTTTTTTGCACTGAAAAGATGAAGCTTCTTCTCGCACTGTCTGTGATTCTGGTTACATTCTGCGTATTAACAGGTACGTCTAAAAGGTTATTACTGGTCATGTACAGCTAAGGCCCCACACACAGATAAACCACTTTCAAGTGGTGGTCACTGACCCCAACTAAAAAGTCCAACAGTAAAATTAGTTTAGGTGCCCTCTCCCAAACTTCAGGAATAAGATATTTTTCATTAAAATATATTGCATTACTTATCAGTATCTCCCTGGACCCTATACCTCCTGGGTCCCTCAGCAGTCACAGGATCTGCTTTAGCTAAGCCCCCGACAGCTGCATTTTGTCAATGACCAGGAATTTGATGTCTGTAGTAAAAAGGGGATACTATATATATGTGGGTTACAGTGGCAGCTTAGCCCTGTCCAGTAATCCATAGCAACCAATCAGGTTTGTTTTCATGATTCATTAAACCAATAAAAAGCAGACTGCCTATTGGTTGATTCATCTTACTAAAGTGGGTGTTGTACTAGAATCTGTCTAATCATTGGCTCAGGTTTGCCTTATAAGTGCTTTTTTTTTTTTTTTTTACTTTTTTAGAATGCAAACCTTCAGAAGCAGATGCAGAATCGAAGACCATCAAGGATCACCTTGAAACTGCAGGTACTGCAATAAAAGATTTTGGAACCAAAGTGGGAGAAAAAACCAAGGATTTTTTCAAGGATTTGCACAACAGTGAGCCTATGACTAAGACAAGGTACAGTATCTTTTCCTGACCTCCTCTAGCTCAGTGGCATTCTCTAAACAGACAGTGGTGACTACTGATATATTCTATATTCTACTGGGGGAAATAATGCACAAATGGAGCACATTTTTCTTCATGCTGATAAACAATAATTTGATTTTGAAAAACAAATTCTGAATTTTGACTTACAAGCAGTTATACAACTGAATTTGAAATACAAGTACCTTTGGTAAAGGTGCTAGCATTCTGTTAATACCTTTAAGAGTGTTTTGGGTGGTTTCTTGCACAAACATAAAATTCAAGCTAGAATTAGATTGCAGGCAGTAGCGGTACGGGCGTTGGTAGTTGGATGCCAGGCAGTAGAGGTGAGGTTGTTGGTAGCTGTATGGCAGGCAGTAGAGGTGAGGGTGGTGTAAGTTGATTGGCAGGCAGTAGAGGTGAGGGTGTTGGTAGCTGGATGGCAGGCAGTAGAGGTGAGGGTGGTGTAAGTTGATTGGCAGGCAGTAGAGGTGAGGGTGTTGGTAGCTGGATGGCAGCAGGTCTGGACTGAGACTCAAAATAGGCCCTGGCATTTCAGGTACCCAGAGGCCCCAACAGGCCACACAGTGGCCCAAACAGCCCCCCACCGGCCGACTAAATAGTGAGTGTCTATGGCATCTTACAACAGCCCCTGTGGCATTTGCAGAACCCACAGATTGCCAGTCTGGGCCTGGATGGCAGGCAGTAGAGGTGAGGGTGGTGGAAGCTGATTGGCAGGCAGTAGAGGTACTGGCATAGGTAGCTAGAAGGCAGGCAGTAGATGTGAGGGCGTAGGTAGTTTAATTGAAGGCAGTAGACGTGATTGTGGGAAGTCTATTGTGAGGTAGTAGTGGCAAAGGCATTGGTAGTTGAAAGGCAGACAGTAGAGGTGAGGGGGTGGAAGTCGATTGTCAGGCAGTAGTGGCAAGGGCGTTGGTAGTTAAATGGGTAGAGGTGAGGGGGGTGGAAGTCGATTGGCAGGTAGTGGAGGTGAGCGAGTAGGTAGCTGGATGGCAGGCAGTAGAGGTAAGGGTGGGAAGTCGATTGTCAGGTTAGTAGAAGTGAGTCTGTAGGTAGCTGAATGGCAGGCAGCAGAGGTGAGGGTGGTGGAAGTCGATTGTCAGGTAGTGGAGGTGAGCAAGTAGGTAGCTGGATGGCAGGCAGTAGAGGTGAGGGTGGGAAGTCAATTGTCAGGTAGTAGTGGCGAGGTTGTTGGTAGCTGTATGGCAGGAAGTAGGAGTGAGGGTGGTGGAAGTCGATTGGCAGGCAGTTGAGGTGAGCGCGTAGGTAGCTCGATGGCAGGCAGTAAAGGTGAAAGCGTAGATAGTTGGACGGCAAGCAGTAGAGGTGAGGGTGCTGGAAGTTGATTGTCAGGCAGTAGAGGTGAGGGTGTTGGTAGCTGGATGGCAGGCAGAGAGGTAAATGTGGTGGGAGTCAGACTGCAGGAAGTAGAGGGGAGGGTGTTGGTAGTTGGATGGCAAACAGTAGAGGGGATGGGTGGTGGAAGTCAAAATGTAAGTAGTAGAATCATAGCTAATGGAAGATGGGCTGCAGGCACTACATAAAGTAGGTGGAGTCGGAAGGATGCCAGTAATAGATTTATGCACCTGCAGGCGAATTTCAGATCTGTTTATACATAACATACTCAATTACCTGGTGTATTAGACCAAGCTGTCCTAGAACATTTACAAGCTTAATATCTTTCTTTATTTCTGCCAGGAACTGGTTCTCTGAAACTTTCAAGAAAATAAAGGAGAAGGTGTCCAGCTCTGACTAATACACCTAGACGTGACCAGCAAGATTCCACCCCAAGAGACCTTCATGTTCTGACCACCAATGTGCCTTGTAATGTTGTTCCAGTCATGTCAGCCTAATGGCGTATCCCCACTGATCTCCATTAACAAATAAAGTTAACATTTATTACCTGGGTTTGCATGGTTCTTAAATCCTTGCATGGAGCTTAGGCTATAGATATAGACCAGCTGTTGTAGTAATAAAATCCACCAGAATCCCTCTGGTAGTCGGTTTGGAAGGGGATGCTGGGAGTTATGGTTCTGTAACAGCTTACTCTATTTATGTACGTTGTATGAAGAATGAGTAGATACCCTAGAATAATATATTAACTGAAATGAGTGTAATGGTCTCTTACAAAACACTGCAGTGATGTGTTCTCAAACCAATGAATTGATCTACCAGATCACCCAATCACATGTGCGGATCAATCACACACACACTTGGGACTGACAATATCTAAATAACTAAGGGGGTTATTTATCAAAGGTTGAGTGTTGGAGTTTTTATACCTCGGATAATCTCGAATGAACTTGGAACTCGAATGGTATCTAATTTCAGAAAAACTCGAATGGCAAACTCGATTTTGAGAGTTTGAGTCCTGAAACCCGAAAACTTGAATCGATCGAGATTTCAGCAAAAAAAACCCCCCTCAAATCTCTAGAATCTTTTGAGTTTTAAGACATAACCCTCCAAAAAAACCTTGAACATCAAACAGGCTGTTAACATCCTCCAATGGTTTAAGGGACCTCTGTCATAGACTCCTACACGACCTTGACAGGTTTTAGATGGTGTATTTTCAGATTCGAGCTATTTCCAGGGTCGGGGTATAATAAATCTAAACAATTGTAGTCTCTTTTATTAAAAAAAAAATATGACCAGTTTTTACCAAAGATACAACTCGAATTTTTGTGGAAAAGACAAAACGAACCTTAATAAATCTACACCTAAATGTCATCCTTAGAAAGGTTGAGGCACCCCATGTGGCTTCATTTACTAGAATATTTTACAAGTTTCTCTCTGGGTTTTTTTTTCACCCAAAACTGTTCACCAGCTCTCCGGGGGAAAAAAAAACAAGATAACACACCCATGGGCTTAATAGTTGCAAGTTAGTTCTATCATTTTAATGATAGAGAAATTAAAAAGTATGGAAAATCAACAGACGGATGCGGCCGTGATCCGATGGGATCACGATGGGATCCGATGGGAGCCCCTTTAATGGCACATGGCGGAAGGTAAGCCTGAGGCATTTTGTTTTTCTCAGCTGCTTCTTCATAAGGACACCACCAGGGAACATTGATGGCGGCAGAAATAAGAGCAACTTTTTGTTTATTTGAGATACATCTCATTATGCTCCTGACCATGCCATGTTACGCCCCTGATCACATCCCCAGGCCTGTCCAATACTGCCTGTACTAAAGCAATTTATTGAGGCCCTTGTTAAAATTAATTTGGGTGCAGATTAGGGATGTCGCGGACTGTTCGCCGGCGAACTTGTTCGTGCGAACATCGGCTGTTCGCGCTCGCCGAATGTTCGCGAACGTCGCGCGACGTTCGCCATTTTGGGTTCGCCTTACCTGGCGCTTTTTTTTGACCTCTCACCCCAGACCAGCAGATACATGGCAGCCAATCAGGAAGCTCTCCCTCCTGGACCACCCCCACACCCCCTGGACCACTCCCCTTCCATATATAAACTGAAGCCCTGCAGCGTTTTTTCATTCTGCCTGTGTGTGCTTGCAAGAGCTAGTGTAGGGAGAGAGCTGTTACTGATTTCACTGATTTCTTTGAGGGACAGTTGATAGTAAGTTTGCTGGCTAGTAATCTACTTGATACTGCTCTGTATTGTAGGGACAGAAGTCTGCAGGGATTTGAGGGACATTTTAGTTTAGGTAGCTTTGCTGGCTAGTAATCTACCTTCTACTGCAGTGCTCTGTATGTAGCTGCCTGCTGTGGGCACTGATCTCTTCTGATCTCATCTGCTGACTGCTGTAATAACCCAATAGTCCTTGTAAGGACTGCTTTTATTTTCTTTTTTGTTGTTTTACTTTGCTACTTTAACAGCCAAGTGCTATTAGTCTAGCAGTGTTGGGGAGTGGGACTGGTGTGCTACTGTGCTGCTCCTAGTAGTTCAGCAGCACCAACCCGAGAATATTGTTTTTTTTTAATATACATATAATTTTTTTAATTTTTATTTTACTTATCTTACTGTTCTTTAAGGTGTCCAGTGCTGTTTGCTGTTCTTCATAGTAGTGCACCAATAGTAGTGCACTTGCAGGCATTATTTGCCCAGTGGCCATCTAGCTGTGTGAGCTTTTTCACATTCTGTCTAAATATCAATAATAATACCGTCTCCAGAAACACCACCTGAGTGACGTTTTTCAAGCAGCAATAATATATTCCGTATCCACCACTGCTGTAGTGTATACGTTGACCTTGTAGGCATTATTTGCCCAGTGTGTTCTTCATTTTCAAACCACTGCCACTTAGCTGTGTGAGCTTTTTCACATTCTGTCTAAATATCAATAATAATACCGTCTCCAGAAACACCACCTGAGTGACGTTTTTCAAGCAGCAATAATATATTCCGTATCCACCACTGCTGTAGTGTATACGTTGACCTTGCAGGCATTATTTGCCCAGTGTGTTCTTCATTTTCAAACCACTGCCACTTAGCTGTGTGAGCTTTTTCACATTCTGTCTAAATATCAATAATAATACCGTCTCCAGAAACACCACCTGAGTGACGTTTTTCAAGCAGCAATAATATATTCCGTATCCACCACTGCTGTAGTGTATACGTTGACCTTGCAGGCATTATTTGCCCAGTGTGTTCTTCATTTTCAAACCACTGCCACTTAGCTGTGTGAGCTTTTTCACATTCTGTCTAAATATCAATAATAATACCGTCTCCAGAAACACCACCTGAGTGACGTTTTTCAAGCAGCAATAATATATTCCGTATCCACCACTGCTGTAGTGTATACGTTGACCTTGCAGGCATTATTTGCCCAGTGTGTTCTTCATTTTCAAACCACTGCCACTTAGCTGTGTGAGCTTTTTCACATTCTGTCTAAATATCAATAATAATACCGTCTCCAGAAACACCACCTGAGTGACGTTTTTCAAGCAGCAATAATATATTCCGTATCCACCACTGCTGTAGTGTATACGTTGACCTTGTAGGCATTATTTGCCCAGTGTGTTCTTCATTTTCAAACCACTGCCATCTAGCTGTGTGAGCTTGTTCACATTCTGTCTAAATATCAATAATAATACCGTCTCCAGAAACACCACCTGAGTGACGTTTTTCAAGCAGCAATAATATATTCCGTATCCACCACTGCTGTAGTGTATACGTTGACCTTGTAGGCATTATTTGCCCAGTGTGTTCTTCATTTTCAAACCCCTGCCATCTAGCTGTGTGAGCTTGTTCACATTCTGTCTAAATATCAATAATAATACCGTCTCCAGAAACACCACCTGAGTGACGTTTTTCAAGCAGCAATAATATATTCCGTATCCACCACTGCTGTAGTGTATACGTTGACCTTGCAGGCATTATTTGCCCAGTGTGTTCTTCATTTTCAAACCACTGCCACTTAGCTGTGTGAGCTTTTTCACATTCTGTCTAAATATCAATAATAATACCGTCTCCAGAAACACCACCTGAGTGACGTTTTTCAAGCAGCAATAATATATTCCGTATCCACCACTGCTGTAGTGTATACGTTGACCTTGTAGGCATTATTTGCCCAGTGTGTTCTTCATTTTCAAACCACTGCCATCTAGCTGTGTGAGCTTGTTCACATTCTGTCTAAATATCAATAATAATACCGTCTCCAGAAACACCACCTGAGTGACGTTTTTCAAGCAGCAATAATATATTCCGTATCCACCACTGCTGTAGTGTATACGTTGACCTTGCAGGCATTATTTGCCCAGTGTGTTCTTCATTTTCAAACCACTGCCACTTAGCTGTGTGAGCTTTTTCACATTCTGTCTAAATATCAATAATAATACCGTCTCCAGAAAACACCACCTGAGTGACGTTTTTCAAGCAGCAATAATATATTCCGTATCCACCACTGCTGTAGTGTATACGTTGACCTTGCAGGCATTATTTGCCCAGTGTGTTCTTCATTTTCAAACCACTGCCACTTAGCTGTGTGAGCTTTTCACATTCTGTCTAAATATCAATAATAATACCGTCTCCAGAAGCAATATATATCGTATCCACACTGCTGTAGTGTATACGTTGACCTTGCAGGCATTATTTGCCCAGTGTGTTTTCATTTCAAACCACTGCCACTAGCTGTGTGAGCTTTTCACATTCTGTCTAAATATCAATAATAATACCGTCTCCAGAAACACCACCTGAGTGACGTTTTTCAAGCAGCAATAATATATTCCGTATCCACCACTGCCTGTAGTGTATACGTTGACCTTGCAGGCATTATTTGCCCAGTGTGTTCTTCATTTTCAAACCACTGCCACTTAGCTGTGTGAGCTTTTCACATTCTGGTCTAAATATCAATAATAATACCGTCTCCAGAAACACCACCTGAGTGACGTTTTTCAAGCAGCAATAATATATTCCGTATCCACCACTGCTGTAGGTATACGTTGACCTTGTAGGCATTATTTGCCCAGTGTGTTCTTCATTTTCAAACCACTGCCCATCTAGCTGTGTGAGCTTTGTTCACATTCTGTCTAAATATCAATAATAATACCGTCTCCAGAAACACCACCTGAGTGACGTTTTTCAAGCAGCAATAATATATTCCGTATCCACCACTGCTGTAGTGTATACGTTGACCTGCAGGCATTATTTGCCCAGTGTGTTCTTCATTTTCAAACCACTGCCACTTAGCTGTGTGAGCTTTTCACATTCTGTCTAAATATCAATAATATACCGTCTCCAGAAACACCACCTGAGTGACGTTTTTCAAGCAGCAATAATATATTCCGTATCCACCACTGCTGTAGTGTATACGTTGACCTTGCAGGCATTATTTGCCCAGTGTGTTCTTCATTTTCAAACCACTGCCACTTAGCTGTGTGAGCTTTTTCACATTCTGTCTAAATATCAAATAATAATTACCGTCTCCAGAAACACCACCTGAGTGACGTTTTTCAAGCAGCAATAATATATTCCGTATCCACCACTGCTGTAGTGTATACGTTGACCTTGTAGGCATTATTTGCCCAGTGTGTTCTTCATTTTCAAACCACTGCCATCTAGCTGTGTGAGCTTGTTCACATTCTGTCTAAATATCAACAATAATACCGTCTCCAGAAACACCACCTGAGTGACGTTTTTCAAGCAGCAATAATATATTCCGTATCCACCACTGCTGTAGTGTATACGTTGACCTTGCAGGCATTATTTGCCCAGTGGGGTTCTTCATTTTCAAACCACTGCCATCTAGCTGTGTGAGCTTGTTCACATTCTGTCTAAATATCAATAATAAATACCGTCTCCAGAAACACCACCTGAGTTGTTGTTGTTTTTGTTTTAAAAATAATGCCAGGCAAAGGCAGGCCGCCACGCAGAGGCACTAGGGCCGTGCTGCTATGCTATCCTGTGGCCCTAGGAAATTGCCCAGTTTTAAAAAGGCAATGACCCTGAACTCCCAAAATGCTGAAGAGGTAGTTGACTGGCTTACACAGCACACCCCATCCTCTACCGTTTCTAACTTTTACCACAACATCCTCATCCTCCACTGCTATGGGCACCCCACGTAACACTTCCTCCACCACCGGCGCCCCTTCTTCACTGGAGTCAGAGGAGTTATTTTCACATGAGTTTCTTGAACTGAGTGATGCGCAACCATTATTGGCAGAAGAAGATGAAGGAGATGAGGACGTTACACCAGATTTAATTCTGGCAGAGAACACAACAGAGATGGACATAATGAGTGATGACGAGGAGGTCCCCGCTGCTGCTTCCTTCTGTGAGCTGTTAGAAGAAATTGATGCATCTGAGGAGAATGATGATGAGGAGATTGATGTTTTGTGGGTGCCCAGTAGAAGAGAGCAAGAGGAGGATAGTTCAGATGGAGAGACGGAGAGTCAGAGAGGCAGGAGGAGAATAAGACTTAGAAGGAGCAGGGAGGACAGCTCGCAGGGAACAGTAGGGCAACAACATGTATCGGCACCTGTGGTCAGCCGGCCAACGCACCCGCCATTGCCGCCAACGCCGCCGACTTCTACTTTTACCGCCAGATTGCCAGCCTCAAAAAGGTCAGCAGTGTGGGATTTTTTTAATGTGTGTGCCTCTGACAAAAGCGTTGTAATTTGCAATGAGTGCAGTCAAAAACTGAGTCTTGGGAAGCCCAACAGCCACATAGGTACAACTTCTATGCGAAGGCACATGAACGGCAAGCACAAAGCACTTTGGGAGCAACACCTCAAAGGCAACAGGCAAACTAAAAGCCACCCTCCTTCTGGTCCAGCATCTTACTGCTCTACCTCTGCTCTCCTTGACCCGTCTGAACCACCCTCCACTCCGCCTTCCACCTTGACCACCAGTTCCCATTCCCAGTCATCTGCCCCCAGCCAAGTTTCTGTGAGGGCCATGTTTGAGCGTAAGAAGCCAATGTCTGCGAGTCACCCCCTTGCCCGGCGTCTGACAGCTGGCTTGTCCGCACTCTTAGCCCGCCAGCTTTTACCATACCAGCTGGTGGACTCTGAGGCCTTCCGCAAATTTGTAGCAATTGGGACACCGCAGTGGAAGGTACCCAGCCGCAATTTTTTTTCAAAAAAGGGAATACCACACCTGTACCACCATGTGCAGAGCCAAGTCACCGCATCTCTGTCACTTAGTGTTGGGCCAAAGGTCCATATGACTACTGACGCATGGTCCTCCAAGCATGGTCAGGGCAGGTATGTCACCTACACTGCCCACTGGGTGAACTTGGTCATGGCTGGGAAGCAGGAAATGTGTGGCCTCAACAACGACAGTGGAGTTGGAGTCACCGCCACGGATTGCACGCGGTTCTGCCACCACCTCTACTCCTCCTTCGCTCTCTACCTCGTCTTCTTCCTCTTCTTCGTCCTCTGCTGCTGGGTCCTCCTCCTCCACACCTGTGCACCCCAGCTCCCCCTAGGCTATTCGACGTGCCAGGTACGCCGTTGTCATGCTGTCTTGGGGATGACGTGCCTGGAAAGCAAAAACCATACCGGATCTGTACTCCTGTCATCTCTGCAGTCACAGGCCGATCGGTGGCTGACCCCACACCAACTGAAGATCGGAAAAGTGGTGTGTGACAATGGAAGCAATCTGTTGGCAGCACTGAGACTGGGCAATTTAACACATGTGCCCTGCATGGCACATGTTTCTGAATTTAATAGTACAACGTTTTGTCTCAAAGTACCCAGGATTCCAGGACGTTCTCAGGCAGTCCAGGAAGGTGTCAGCCCATTTCAGACGTTCCTATACAGCCATGGCACGCCTTGCTGACATTCAGCAGCGGTACAACATGCCAGTCAGGCGTTTGATTTGCGACAGCCAGACTCGCTGGAATTCAACGCTCCTCATGTTGGAACGTCTGCTGCAACAACAAAGAGCTGTCAACGAATACCTGTTTGAACTGGGTGGTAGGACTGGATCTGCAGAGCTGGGGATTTTTTTCCCCCGTTACTGGGTGCTTATGCGCGATGCCTGCAGGCTCATGCGCCCTTTTGAAGAGGTTACAAATATGGTCAGTCGCACCGAAGGCACCATCAGCGACCTAATACCCTTTGCTTTCTTCCTGGAGCGTGCCGTGCGACGAGTGACAGATGAGGCTGTAGACCAGCGTGACGAGGAGCAGGAAGCGCACGATTTCTGGTCGGAATCACCAGAACGAACCCAGGAACCTGCTGCAACGCAGGGAGAGGTGTCAGAAGTGGAGTCAGAGGAGGAAGGTGGCTTTGTGGAGAGGAGGACCAACAGGAGCAGGCTTCCCAGGGGCTAGTGGTGACCTTTTGGGGACCCCTGGTCTTGTACGTGGCTGGGGGAGGAGACCGTGGATGATGCAGTCCTTGATAACGAGGAAGCGGAGATGGATACCTCTGCATCCAACCTTGTGAGAATGGGGTCTTTCATGCTGTCATGCCTGTTGAAGGACCCCGTATCAAGAGGCTAAAGGAGAAGGACCTGTACTGGGTCGCGACTCTACTAGACCCTCGGTACAAGCATAAAGTGGCAGAAATGTTACCAACATACCACAAGTCTGAAAGGATGCTGCATTTACAAACCAGCCTGCAAAACATGTTGTACAATGCTTTTAAGGGTGATGTCACTTCAGGAACTCATCAACATTCCAGGGGCAGAGGTGCCAGTAATCCTGCCACGAGCGCACCTGCAAGGACAAAGCACTTTGGCCACTCTGTAACGTCAGACATGCAAATGTTTTTCAGTCCAAGGCAGCGGCAGAACCCTTCGGGATCCACCCTCAAAGAACGCCTCGACCGGCAGGTAGCGGACTACCTGGCATTAACTGCAGATATCGACACTCCGAGGAGCGATGAACCCCTGGACTACTGGGTGCGCAGGCTTGATCTGTGGCCAGAGCTGTCACAATTTGCCATGAACCTCTTGTCTTGCCCCGCCTCAAGTGTCCTCTCAGAAAGGACCTTCAGTGCAGCAGGAGGGATTGTAACTGAGAAGAGAACTCGCCTAGGTCAGAAAAGTGTGGATTACCTGACCTTTATTAAAATGAATGAGGGGTGGATCTCGGAGGGTTACTGCACGCCGGAAGACTTGTTCTGAGTTTCTGATTCTGACTCCCCATGCAGCTGTCCTTCTCTGCACGCCTCATGACTCCACATACAGCTGTCCTTTAGCGTCCTCCTCCCTCCACCACCGTTACAAACTACTGCACGCCGGAAGACTTGTTCTGAGTTTCTGATTCTGACTCCCCATGCAGCTGTCCTTCTCTGCACGCCTCATGACTCCACATACAGCTGTCCTTTAGCGTCCTCCTCCCTCCACCACCGTTACAAACTACCTGAATCCAGGTAAATCCTGAGTTTTTCTGGCCTCTGTGCTTCAGTGGCTGCGACCAAAAAAAACAGAATATTTTCAGCATTTATATGGCATATTTTTTCTGGCCTCTGTGCTTCAGTGGCTGTGACAAAAAAATGAATATTTTCAGCATTTATATGGCATATTGTTTCGGCCTCTGTGCTTCAGTGGCTGCGACAAAAATAAATGAATATTTTCAGCATTTATATGGCATATTTTTTCTGGCCTCTGTGCTTCAGTGGCTGCGACCAAAAAAAACCAGAATATTTTCAGAATTTATATGGCATATTTTTTTCTGGCCTCTGTGCTTCAGTGGCTGTGACAAAAAATGAATATTTCAGCATTTATATGGCATATTGTTTCGGCCTCTGTGCTTCAGTGGCTGCGACAAAAATAAATGAATATTTTCAGCATTTATATGGCATATTTTTTCTGGCCTCTGTGCTTCAGTGGCTGCGACCAAAAAAAAACAGAATATTTTCAGCATTTATATGGCATATTGTTTCTGGCCTCTGTGCTTCAGTGGCTGTGACAAAAAAATGAATATTTTCAGCATTTATATGGCATATTGTTTCGGCCTCTGTGCTTCAGTGGCTGCGACAAAAATAAATGAATATTTTCAGCATTTATATGGCATATTTTTTCTGGCCTCTGTGCTTCAGTGGCTGCGACCAAAAAAAACAGAATATTTCAGCATTTATATGGCATATTTTTTTGGCCTCTGTGCTTCAGTGGCTGTGACAAAAAAATGAATATTTTCAGCATTTATATGGCATATTGTTTCGGCCTCTGTGCTTCAGTGGCTGCGACAAAAATAAATGAATATTTTCAGCATTTATATGGCATATTTTTCTGGCCTCTGTGCTTCAGTGGCTGCGACCAAAAAAAACAGAATATTTTCAGCATTTATATGGCATATTTTTTCTGGCCTCTGTGCTTCAGTGGCTGTGACAAAAAAATGAATATTTTCAGCATTTATATGGCATATTGTTTCGGCCTCTGTGCTTCAGTGGCTGCGACCAAAAAAAACTGAATATTTTCAGCATTTATATGGCATATTTTTTCTGGCCTCTGTGCTTCAGTGGCTGCGACCAAAAAAATTGCATATTTTCAGCATTTATATGGCATATTTTTTCTGGCCTCTGTGCTTCAGTGTCTGCGACAAAAAAAATTTATATTGTTAGCATTTATATGGCATATTTTTCCTGGCCTCTGTGCTGCAGTGGCTGCGACAAAAAAAAATGAATATTGTTTGCATTTATATGGCATATTTTTTCTGGCCTCTGTGCTGCAGTGGCTGCGACCAAAAAAAACAGAATATTTTAAGCATTTATATGGCATATTTTTTCTGGCCTCTGTGCTTCAGTGGCTGCGACCAAAAAAATGGAATATTTTCAGCATTTATATGGCATATTTTTTCTGGCCTCTGTGCTTCAGTGTCTGCGACAAAAATTTTTTATATTGTTAGCATTTATATGGCATATTTTTCCTGGCCTCTGTGCTGCAGTGGCTGCGACAAAAAAAAATTAATATTGTTTGCATTTATATGGCATATTTTTTCTGGCCTCTGTGCTGCAGTGGCTGCGACAAAAAAAAATTAATATTGTTTGCATTTATATGGCATATTTTTTGTGGCCTCTGTGCTGCAGTGGCTGCCACAAAAAATTTTTTATATTTTCAGCATTTATATGGCATATTGTTTCTGGACTTCTGGTTCAGTGGCTGCGACAAAAAAAACATAATTTTTCAGGAAAGTACACATGCCTAATTTTTCAGGGTTCTGCAACAGTGGCAAAATCGCATCTTTTATGGTCACCGCAGGTGATCAATAAAGTAGACCAAAACTGGGCCCACACTGCAGAATCAGTGTTTTTTGGTTCACTTCACTGTACATTGAATTACCTCTGCCTGAGCGTGCACGTGCGCAGAAGCACGGTGACTGCTAAACACACCACTACAGAAATATTGCCACCAACAGGACGACCATCCTGGAGGTGAGAAGCAACTAGTAATTAAAAACTATTATTTGCTCACTTGACGGTATCATTCATTAAAGCTCTTTGCGTCTTTTTGCGTTGCAGTAAGCACCGCGTTTCGTCTTTGCGTGTGAACAGGCTGTAACCTTTACACGACTTGATTGGCATGTAGACGCCGGACGTTTTAAAGCATTTTATTACACAGGTTTAGAAATGTAGTGTGATTTCTGCCCTTTACAGCACAAAACGCAGCGCTGTGTCAACAATGGATTTTTTAGAAACATTTTTGCCCTTGATCCCCCTCTGGCATGCCACTGTCCAGGTCGTTGCACCCTTTAAACAACTTTAAAATCATTTTTCTGGCCAGAAATGTCTTTTCTAGCTTTTAAAATTCACCTTCCCATTGAAGTCTATGGGGTTCGCGACGTTCGCGAACCGTTCGCATTTTTGACGCAAGTTCGCGAATATGTTCGCGAACTTTTTTTCCGACGTTCGCTACATCCCTAGTGCAGATTATGGGGAGCAGGAGACTGGGCTGTAGCTGCAGGTAACTGGGTATAAAATAGGCTGACTCCCAAATAAATTGGCATTGCTGACACATCTGTGGCTTCATGGTTCAATCTTTGTATAACTACCTTGTTCCTACCAGGCAAATTTATGGCACTTTTTGTCAGAATATAATCCCAGGGACCTTCCTTTTTTATATATTCATAAACAGACAAAATATGAACCCCTAAGATAAGTGGCAAATTAAATAAGTTTCCGTTTTGTCCAGAACTGATGTGAAACTGTGCCAAATTCACTTCACTATTCCAAATAATCTGACTACAATGTTTTCTTAAATATTATTTGCAATGAATGTGGAGCAAAGACCTCTGTGGGTGTTGAGTATTTGAGAAGCACATAATGGCTAATTGAAGGGTAAATAACAGTGCTGTTAGGTAAATAACAGTGCAGATAGGTTTAAATATTTAGAACTCAGTATAGCTCTGGGTAGCTTCTATTGCATATAGTAGTGCAGGTATGGAACCTGTTATCCAGAATGCTTGGGACCTGGGGTTTTCCGGATAACAGATCTTTCTGTACTTTGGGTCTCCATACTATAAGTCTACTATAAAATAATGTAAACAAAAAATAAACCTTAAAGGTTGTTTTTGCTTCCAATAAGGATTAATTATATCTCAGTTTGGGCATTGTTTTATTATTACAGTGAAAAAGGAAATCATTTTTAAAAATTTGGATTATGTCATTATAATGGAGTCTATAGGAGACTGGCATTCCGTAATTCGGAGCTTTCTGGATAATGGGTTTCCGGATAATAGATCCCATACCTGTATAGTGTTCCACATCTTTGATTGCCACCTGGTGGTCTTAAAGTATAATGCAACAAGGTGCGATAAATCAACATCTTCATAGAACTTGCAGAGCATAATGATACCAATAATCTCACATCCAGCATGGGCAGTTTATGTTCTATTGTGTGAGCAATTCACATTGAGAACACAGCTGATGAACTTGTTTTATCCCTCAAAGCTTTAAAATAAAGTTCTTATGCTGATTGAAAGCACATTGGGCTCAAATGTAAATTTTAGTGGGGTTCATGTTCCTTTATGCAGAAACAACAGGTTCAACAAATGTTAATATTAGGTAGGTGGTTGTGTAGGATTGGAATTTGTGGGATCCAGTTACTTGGCAATGCCTCTTTTGTATATTATATTGTATATTAATACATTTATATATCTATCTCTTTAAAAAAAACGCTTACATTAATTAAAGGGAAAACACAACTTTAAATTAAATTTCGGTATGTTATAATTCTAAGCAACTTTTTAATTGTATGGTTTTTCATATACTAGCCTTCCTTTTCTGCTTGTTTCCAGCCTGTGAATGAAAATGCTGTCTGGTTGTAGAGGTTACTGACCCAAAGCCAAAAATCCAATTGGCTGGGAGACTCTAATTTTTAAAGATTAATCTTATGTACACAGCGTCTAGTAGAATTAAGTCAAAGGCAACTGGACATTTAGAGGTTTTTTTTCTTTTAAACATTTCACTACTCATCCAAGTGGCTTCTTTGTCTCACTTTGGTTGAACCGAAAAAGCACTCGGACGAGTGGTGAAATGTTTTCAAGGAAAAAAAAAAAACTCGAAGTTAGTCATTTACTAAAATCCGAATTTATCTCATATTTAAAAAAAAAACAAAACACCAACAAGTCCCATGCCAATTTTTAGCCAATTTATTAATTTAAGCGGATTACGGAAAATCTCGATAAAACCAATCGAAAAACTGAATTGTTACATTTTTTTCCTGAATTGCTTGCATTTTTAGAGTTTTTGGCCGAGAACTGGATTTTCGGGCTAAACACAGCGCAGACCATGAAAACTTCAAATTGAGATAGCTGCCTCTCTCATTGACTTATGCAGGACCTCAACAGGTCTGACATGGCGGATAAAAAATCTCGAAAAACTCTAGTTTTTTTTTTTATCCACAAAAAATTTGAGTTTTCTAGTGAATTTTTCAAGATTTTAACATTCGGATTTAAATAAATAAACCCCCAAACCCTAGTTGCCTTTGACTTAATTTTACTAAATAATGTATATATCATGACCTGGATAAATGAGAATCTTCATAGACAATCTTATGTAAAGTCTTATGTATTCAAGCCTGAGATTTTTTTTATTTAAATGAGATGTAAAGGCAAAAAAAAATCAATCCCATTTTTACTTTCTTTAATGAAAAAGAAACCTATCTCCAATATACTTTAATTAAAAAATGTGTAACGTTTTTATAAGAAACCAGACTGTATGCAGTGAAATTCTCCCTTCATTTACTTGCTTGGATCGGAAACTTCAGACATCCCTAACTGCTCTGCAGGGAATCGATCATACTTACGAACAAGCAGCTTTGTTTGTTTCCCTATAGAGCAGTGCAGAGATTCGCATTGGATTTTATTTTTGCCTTTATATTTCCTTTAATGTTTCCAACTCCAGCTGCAGGGACAAAGATCATGGAGTCAGATTCTATTTGGATTCTATTTGTAGGATTATTTTGAGATGCATTCTGATGACTGGAGGGCCTTTACTATCCTGCAGGGTGTATTAGAGCAATATGTCAAGCCATACAGCGAATCGGCAGTGATTAAAACCATTGATTCCTTCCTCTTTGATGTTTTTGGGTAAATGCCTAATCTGCCAGTTTCAATGTGTCCCCCTTTTGTATATACCTTTACATACATAGGAATGGATGATCTGCTTGTGACTTAATTTGCACTAACCACTGATTTTTTATTTTTGGTTGCTAGGGTCAGTGACCCCCAACAACCAGCTAGCTTTTACAATTACAGGCTGGGAATAGAAAAATAATGTTCAGTGTTTAAAATTTAAATGTTTAAATACCAAATGAAAAACCTTTAGAACAATTAGTGATATAATAATTAAAGAAGTGGGAAGAACAATTATTAATTTCCATAGAATACCACCGTCTTCATTCTTTTAAATGATACAGGTATGGGACCTGTTATTCTTAATGCGCTGGGGTTTTCAGGATAAGGGATTTTCTGTAATTTGGATCTCCATACCTTCAGCATTAAATAAACCCAGTAGTATTGTTTTAATATGGGTTCATTATATCTTAGTTGGGATCAAGTACAAGATACTGTTTTATTATTACAGAGAAAAAGGAAATTATTTAAAAAAAAAAAAGAGAATCATTTGTTTAAAATGGAGTCTGTGGGAGATGGCATTCCCGTAATTCCGAGCTTTCTGGATAACGTATTTTATAGCAAGGCAATCGTCTTATAGTAATTTGTAAATATGCCCGTCAAAAATGACCTGCTTTATTTGTATAAAAAATGAAACATGTAACAAGAGTTAAACAAGTTTTCTGTTAAACATAAAAAGTATACTGCTCCTTTAAAACCTTTATTTAAAAGCACTTTGGACTTTGCAGTCAGTATGTGTTTCTATGATTCTTCTGTTTGTGTACAAAATCCTTTTATCAGATCGACACAAACACGGCTTCACATTAAATCCAATATTATCTGAGGCATCGGCTGCCTTTACTGGCCAGCACAAATCACTGATTGCAGTTGCACAATTCTCCATTATGGCTTGTTTGTGTAACCTTGTATTCCTCCATTATACTCAAATACACTGCCACACTTTGGAAAAAGCGAGGGCCTCTGTGGTGTTCTTGGAAATATTTTGGGGTATGGGGTTACATCTTGCACACACCTTCATTCTAATTAGGTCTCTCATAGTTACTGTGGAATAGGGAAGTTAAAAAATAACCATGGGAAACACTAAGGGGCCGATTCACTAACTTCGAGTGAAGGATTCGAAGTTAAAAAACGTTTTTTGGGGCTACTTCGACCATCGAATAGGCTACTACGACCTTCGACTACGATTTCGACTTCGAATCGAAGGATTCGAACTAAAAATCGTTCGACTATTCGACCATTCGATACTCGAAGTACTGTCTCTTTAAAAAAAACTTCGACCCCCTAGTTCGCCATCTAAAAGCTACCGAAGTCAATGTTAGCCTATGGGGAAGGTCCCCATAGGCTTGGCTAACTTTTTTTGATCGAAGGATATTCCTTCGATCGTTGGATTTAAATCCTTCGAATCGTTCGATTTGAAGGATTTAATCGTTCGATCGAAGGAATTATCCTTCGATCGTTCGATCGAACTATCTGCGCTAAATCCTTCAACTTCGATATTCGAAGTCGAAGGATTTTAATTCCTAGTCGAATATCGAGGGTGAATTAACCCTCGATATTCGACCCGTAGTGAATCGGCCCCTAACAGTCTAATGGTGGCCATACACTGAGAGATCCGCTCATTTGGCGATGTCGCCAAACGAGAGGGTCTCTCCCCCCGATATGCCCACCTTGAGGTGGGCAATATTGGGGTGATGCGATCATGGGCCCTAGGGCCCAACGATTGGTTCATAAAGAAGGGTAAACAGGTGGTCAATCGCGGAACAACATCAACGAACAGATGTGGTCGCGATCCATCGTGATTTTTAGTCCTGTCTGATCGACATCTGACTGACTTTCAGCCAGATAACGATCGGGGAAGTCCTTTGGAGGGTCCCATACACGGGCCAATAAGCTGCCGACTCTGTCTGTCGGCAGCTTTTATCAACCTGTGTATGGCTACCTTTAGGCAGGTCTATCCAACAGGAGGGCTGTACTGGATTTGGTCCTTCAAAGCATTTTTACACTCTCGCTTGCTCCATAGACAGATGTGTATAACCTCATACTTTTGATACAATCTGCCCCATGAACATTCAGTATGGCAGCTAATTAGACCACTATATGGAAAGAATTGGACAACATTGATCTAATCAAGGAATAAGTTAACTAGAACCATTCGGTCAAGCATTTAAGCTACACCCCTCATAAGATGAGAGCACCAGGGTCCACCCATCCAGGCTCAAAATGTCTTAAAATTATTATCAAGGCAGTAGAATACATGGCATGCCATACTGGTTGATGATAGGATCACTAGGAGGAAAGGCACTACCATAGGCATATCCCATGTAGAATATTTAGGTTATGTAGAATACCTGTTTCTTTAACCTTATGCATTAAATGTGAGGCCAGCCTGAAATTTGTAGTGGGAAATCTGGGGACCCTTCCCATTCCATGAATTTCTGACAGGCATCTGTTAAAACAGTGGTTCACAAATTTTGGGGCTAACCCCCATGGAGGGGACTTGGGGTAGTGCCAGAGGGATTTGGGGTTAATGACATTTGCTATCCTAGACCTACCTGATAATTCAGCTTGAAGGTCAGTTAGGATGAGATTTGGGTTAAACAAGTATTTGCTGTCCTAGACAAGTCTCGGGAACTATTGCATGACCAGTGTTTCCTGTAACCTTATGAGCTATGGATGGCCCTTACCAAATGTTGAACATCCAAAGGGGGTTGAACTGAAAAGTCTGACCACCATTCAGACAAAGGGTTCCTGCAGCAACATGCCTGTATTACTAAGCTATATCGAGTCAGAATTAGTGTATATATTAATCGACCTGTAACTATGTAGTGTCTTAGCGTGCCCAGTTATTATAAAAGCTGCAGACAGACCGAGTCGGCAGCTTATTGGCCCGTGTATGGAGGCCCCCGACTGGTTTCCCCGATCGAGATCTGGCCGTAAATCGGCCAGATCTCGATCGGATGGGACTAAAAATCCCGTCGGATGGCGGCCGCATCTGTTCGTTGATGCGGTCCCGCAATCCGACCGCCCGTTCGCTAGGATTCGATCGTTGGGCGTTGGGCCAAACAAGCGGATCTCTCCATGTATGGCCACCTTTAAACCCAAGACAACAAAAACATGAATGAGCACTGGAAGACACTGTGTTGTAAATGGATTTCCCTGCAGAAAGTCCAGATTTGCAAATCATTCATTGTTTTTTCCAAATCACACCTCAATCCAACGAAGATCAGAGGTACTTTTTGGCACCTGGTAATGCAGTGACTTTTATGTGGGTTTCTAATTTCTTTTATTGGTTTCTAATTTCTATTATTATTTGGTTGATGCTAGGGTAGTGAAAAGCTTCTTAGGTCTCTTCAATATTGCTCTATCATTATCCTTGCTTATATTATTTAGGACTTATGCAGTTACACAATGCAGACGATCAGCATTTCAATTTGATCATTTTAGTGTAGTTGAAATGATTTAAATAAACGTCTCCCTAGTTGCTACAGTTTGGTGACTCTGAGTTGATAAGAAAACTGCTAGCATAGCAAAAGTCGAATTCTGAGAATGTGTTTGAATACGTTTCTAGCTATTATAGGTGGAGATTAATGCAGGCTTTGGAGCTTCCGTTGGCTTCCCAAAAAGAAACCAACTCCAATGTATAATATATAAATATATAAGTATAAATTATAAGCTCTTCCATGGAAATCCAATCATTAGTAGCCTCCCCAAACACATGCCATATATTTTGGTATGAAAGTGTGAATATGAAAGTCTGGAGCAGAACCCTGAGAATAATGTCCAATATTAATTTCATTCACAAGATGACATCCCTGTCAAACCATCTGATCCAATAATATTATGATGTGTATGTCTGGAGTAATAGATTGGGTCTCCTGTTACTGAGACTTCAGTCTAAGAAGTGACATGTTCCAATCTAACCCTCCCGATAACCTTCCTGATCTTCCTAGTCCAAATCTGTTGTTTCTAAAACTTTAGGATCATGTGTAATTGACATTGTCAGAACGCTATCCTGGTTTAATAACCCATATCAACCAACAGGATACTTTCACGGTACTCAAGGGAGTCATAGGTATGGACCTACAATCTCTCCTGGTTTACTCTTCCCCTTTACTCGCTCCCCCTTTTTCTTCTTTCTTCCTGTCATGCTTCTCTGTCTACCCTTCTCTATTCTTTCTGTTTATCCTCTAAATAACTCCTTTTCCCTTCATTCCTCTATCTTACCCATCTTTACTCTCCCTCTTACTCTCTCTCTCATTTAATTTGTCTCTCACCTTAATTGTGTATTCTTTTACGCCTACATTTCTTTATTTCTCTATCCCTTATCAAGTGTTCTCCCTTGTTGGTTGACTTGATGTCCTTTTGGTTTGACCTTGTCTGTACTTGACCTTCTCCCATGCTGCTTGCCTTGGCCTGTTATCTATTGATACGCCTGCTCCACCCAACCTGACTATGGATTCATCTGACTAGGAGAGCTAACTGTCACTGTGGCTTATTTGTCGGCCTTTTTTTCTGATCCAACCTCCAATTGCTGCTTCTCAAACTGTATTGCTCCTAGAGAGTCCTGATCAAAAAATATCTAACAGTTTTACTAAGGCTGTCAGGACAATAAAAAAACAACATTTCTAGTTAAACTATAATAGTATTTAGAGACCAATCTGGGAACTAAAATACCTTGTGGGTACAGTGTGGCCAGATGCTAAACCATAGAAGTAAATCCAGAAAGTATAGATACTCATGAGCACCTGAACTAGCACCTGTCTGATGCCAATGTGCCAATTTCAAAATACCACCCCATTCAAAACAATTGTATTTGTCTATAAGGTCAGTGACTGGACATTGACTGAAATCAAGTGATGTCCATTCAGAGTATAAAAGGAGAAATCATTTTAATATGTGAGGCAGATACGAGGGTGAAGAGGTAAGTAAGTTGGTCAACATGGATATAATAAAGTTAGATTTAGAAATGTGTGTAGCTGACAATATTGCCATATGAGATACATATTTTGAACCCGGAACACGAGACTACTACAGAGAGAAAGTACTACAGCATAGGAGAGAGACACCAGCAACTTCCTACTAAATGAACAGTTCTGTTGAGTGTTATAGTTGAACAGCACCCTTTGGGATACAGGTAGGAAATTTCTGCTTCTAGGTGTTGTAGCTCAGCAAGGGCTAGAGGAGAGGTATAGTATATATTTTTTGTAAATCCAGGGGATCCACAGACAATGTAATGTGAATAATTCTATGTGGATCTGTGAATTTTAAGTACAACTTATATATTCCTAATTAAAGGCAAATTATGTACATTATCTTTGGTGCCACAAGTGCTTTGCTGTCACCAACAGCCTCTGGATACTCATTATGTAGCCACCAAAGTTTAATTAGATACAGTTATTAATATATGTGATATTTGTATTCAAGCAGAGACTTGCTGCGATATATCTATGTATATAGGAATAGTTTTTCCATAAAGGGCCATGGCTGCTTTTAAGACCCTAGATCCACTGATTTTTTTTACTGTAATGAAACTATTTTGTTTTTTCCTGCACTGAAGGGGAATTAAATTTAAATTGTTTGTAAGCTGCCTGAAAATGCCAATAGCAAGTTCTACAGCTTTTCTCCCATCGGTAATGTTATGTGTAGAGAGGGACACTGCTGGGTATTGAATCCTATGAATAATATGGATGTCGCATATGGATGATGCCTTTCTTCCCAAATGATATCACCCATTATTGTGTTATGTATAGTTCAACCTATTCTCATGAACATTTCTATTTGGAGGGAATCAAGTCCTCAGAGTCCTGAGAGTGTAACTTAATGTTACATTGCACAATTACAACTTTAATCTACAGTAGCTTCAATGGAAACCAACAGATGCTAGTCTCATAGTACAGGTAAGGGATCCGCTATCCGGAAACCCATTATCCAGGCAGCTGGGAAAGCCATTTACCATAGACTCAATTTTATCCAAATAAGTACTTTTTTTAAAAAAAATGATTTCCTTTTCTCTATAATAATAAAACAGTACATTGAACTTGCTCTAAGCTAAGATATAATTAATCCTTATTGGAAGCAAAACTAACCTATTGGGTTTATTTAGGGGCCGATTCACTAACTTCGAGTGAAGGATTCGAAGTAAAAAACTTCGAATTTCGAAGTGTTTTTTGGGCTACTTCGACCATCGAATGGGCTACTTCGACCTTCGACTTCGACTACAACTTCGAATCGAAGGATTCGAACTAAAAATCGTTCGACTATTCGACTATTCGATAGTCGAAGTACTGTCTCTTTAAGAAAAAACTTCGACCCCCTAGTTCGCCATCTAAAAGCTACCGAACTCAATGTTAGCCTATGGGGAAGGTCCCCATAGGCTTGCCTAAGTTTTTTTAGTCGAAGGATAATCCTTCGATCGTTGGATTAAAATCCTTCGAATCGTTCGATTAGAAGGATTTAATCGTTCGATCGAAGGATTATTCCTTCAATCGAACTATTTGCGCTAAAATCCTTCGACTTCTATATTCGAAGTCGAAGGATTTTAATTCCCAGTCGAAAACCGAGGGTTAATTAACCCTCGATATTCGACCCTTGGTGAATCGGCCCCTAAATTTTTAGTAGAAATGTATCTTTGAGTCACCAGCGACCAAACACAGAAGCCTTCTGAAGGTTCTGAACTGCTGTCACTTTGAACTTATTTTGAATGGCTTCCTACGTTTTTATTCTCACGATAGATATGAACAATATGTTAAGTTCTCTCACATCACTGTACTCCATTTAGGGCTAGTCCACACGGGGAGATAGGGACGCGTTTGCGGTCGCGGCGACAAAGCGCCGCGACAGTCGCCGCGACCGGCGCAGGCGACAGTTTTGTATGGGCGCCTATGTAAAAACGCCTGTGCTAACCACACGAGGCGATGCGCTTTTCAACAGTCGCCTGAAAAAGCCTGGCGAGGACTTTTTAGTGGCAACTTTTAAACAAGTTTTGGGTCTGATAGACAAAACTTAAATGGGACAGGAACGTTACCCTTGGTTTAAGTAACTGAGGTACGGCCAAGTTCCTTCTAATGTTATTGTAAAATAAACAGTGTAATGAAACTATAGGGAGTTTATTTGATATAAAGAAATATTTAGGATGGTATCAGCCAATCATTTAGATTGAACAATGTATAAAATTGAAAAGCTCAATCCACTTGTCTTAATCACCAATAAGGTACCAGGTGCTGAAAATGGAGGACCTTTACCTACCTACTATTTGAATCATGTGGTTTGCAGGGGGCAGTTGCCCTTATCCTGTTTGTTTATGGGCTAAAATAAATCATATTTTCTGCAAAAACTTAAGTGTGCTACTGGATTTCTGTCATACATAATATAGATAAAGTTGTTATTCCACTGCATGGAATATCAGTTGATGCAGTAAATATGGAGGCAAATCATTTTAGGATTTTGTAATATATGTATCAAGAAAAAAAACCCATTCGGTTTACCTGTATCCCATGTAAACACAGTTATTTATGATTTGGTTTTTTATTCTTATTTTTCCTAGATCAAGGCTAAACACAATGAAGGTTACACATCCAACTTGGATACTGGCACTGTTGGGCCTTCTGGGTGAGTTCTGAATCTAAGACTTGTAATCATTTGTGGGGCGCTGGGAAAAGAAAACTCCAGGTTATCTGGACTGGAAGTCTGGGATTTCCCGGACCATGCATGATGGCTGTCAAACTGTATTTTTTTTTGCTATTGTCCAGGCATATCTATTTTAGGGTCTGGGTGCCATTTATAATATAGAGGGCTTATTTATTATATTTTGGACATAGCATTAATATTAGGAATGAGCCTTCACATTCACAAAATTATTCCTTCTATACCACTGCAACAACACCTACATTTCTAGGAAGGCTTTCCTCTAAATTCTGGAACATTGTTGGTGAGATTTACTTTCATTTCTACTAGCGATGCACCGAATCCACAATTCGGTTTGGTATTCGGCCAGGATTCGGCCATTTTCAGCAGGATTCAGATTCGGTGCGCGGCACTATTTTTCCCTACCCCGCACTGATTGCAAATTAGGGTTCGGATTCGGTTCGGTATTCGGCTGAATCTTTCACAAAGGATTCGGTGCATCCCTAATTTCTACATGCTAGGTATAGATCTGGATATGTGCTGACTAGCATACCAATGATTTAGGTTCAGCTTGAATCTATAAACTAGGGGACTAATGTGACTGCCACAAGGAATTTGCCTCTCAATGATCTAAATCTCTGAAATTCGCCTTCAACATAAAATTCTAATGTGCATTCATCTGCTTAGTGACAACATGCCTTATTGAATCCTTTGCTTCTTGGAAAAAGCTTTTCTTCATTTTACTTCATTCACTCTTGGGGAGATTTCAGAGGGGGTCATAACTTTAGCAGAGAGGAAGCAATTTTGCTGCTGCACTAGAACTGAATTTCTGGTAAAAAAATGTAAATTGAACTACGTTCAGGGCATGGGTGTTCCCTGGTGTTTCAGAGGCTCAGTCCAACAATGTTCCTGGTAGAGTGATGTCTGAAGCAAGATGAAAACTTTGATTCAATGCCCCATATAGCTGTTTTCTCCACCAGTCAGTCTTCAGATTTCTATTTTCTGACCAATATAATAACTGTTCATACAGTCTCCCAGGTTATGGCGTTCCCCAGTGAGATGCAGTCCGACGACGAAAACATCTTGCAGGATGTATTAAACCAATATATAAAGCCTTATGTGGAACCAGTAATGGATAGAGTCAAAGACTCACCCCTCTATACCTCCTTTACGTAAGTAACTCATTTGCCAATTTATCATTTCAGATAATACCCATGGTGAACTTAATCATAGCTATGAATAGAAATGGTTCAAAACTAACAAATGGTTTAAAAATAATTTTTGAAAACAAATCTTTGTGTTTAGCAGATAGGCCTTTGTTATGTTTTAGAAGCAGGCCCCGGGAAATGGGAGGGGTGCTTTCTCTATAGCCTAGAAATCCCACTTCCCCAGTCACTTATATTTTTTGAAACACTGTATTTGTGCACTACAACATGAGCAGAGAGGGGGGAGAGTGGGGTTTTGTGTGTGTGTGTGTATGTGGGCCTGCCACCCCCTTGGTACGCCACTGAGGATTCTTTATAGAAGGTGCTAAAGACAAAACTGTGTTTGTCACCAGATTACCAATCCAATACCATGTACAGAGAGCAGCCAGACCTCAGACTCAAGATCACGTTTATGCCCTTTAGTACTTTTGCACTTGCATCTGGGTTCAAAATAAATGACTGCTCAGAATTCCAGAGCCCATTCAGGCTCAATAGGGGGCATCTGTTTTGGAGGACAGTGAACTGTCAAAACCTGAGCAGACAGCACAAAGTGCAACCAACATGGCGGATTACACCTGTTTTTAAAACCCTGCCCTTTCCCCATTAAATGAATCTTCAAAATAACACTGTATAGTTTATAAAAAGTGTACAGAAAACTCTTTGGTGCATTTTCTATTTCCAGGGGCATTAACAAAGTGCACAAAACAAACCACATAAATTCAATATTCAGTGCTCTGGCGCTAAATTATCTGTTGTAGGGTACTTAATATGCACTAATCCCAACAAAGGTAGTACCTTGCCATACTGACCAGTGGTGTTACTAGATATTACTGGGTCACACAACAAATTATTTTTCAGGCCCCCAAAATGTCTAGAGATTGACCTGTTTTACCAATATTTATTGAAATTGTAAATGGGGCCCTTATACCACCTGGGCCCCTATACCAGAGTCTGCTTCCTCTGTAGTTACATCCCTGATACTGACTGTGTAAATGGTAGTGATGGGCGAATAAATTCGCCTGGCATGATTTCACGGCAAATTTACTCGTTTCGCCACCGGCGAATAAACTCGCGAATCTCCTGTGAAAATTCGCCAGTTTCCGATTTTTTGTGAAAACATTCAAATTGCTCAATTTATTTGTGAAAACTTGTAAGATGTTTTCGTGAAAACGGTAGAATTGCTCGACTTTGTAGTGAAAACATTCAAATTGCTCTTTTTTTAATGAAAACGTTCGAATTGCTTGATATTAGTGAAAACATTTGAATTGCCTGATTTTTGCGTGAAAACGTTCGAATTGCTAGATTTTTTCATTAAAACGTTAGAATTTCACTATTTTTCCGTGAATTTTCCAATTTCATGATTTTTCGCAAATTTTTCACTGTTTCGCGAATTTAGCAGGAAATTAGGGAATTTTTGTGCGAAGCAAAATGGGAGAAATATGCCCATCACTAGTATGAAGTTATGCGTGAAACATTCTTCTATATTAAGCCCAGCCTATAGCAGCTGTAGGGTGTGATAAAGTACAGAAAGAAACTAGATAAACGATTCAATCTTCTGTGACTCACACTCAATATTTAGTAACATCATATAAGTTTAATGCAATGCAACTGTATAGTGGTTTAGCATGTCCTTTACTTATATGTCCCTCTGTCTCATTTCACTCCCATTTCTTTAGGAACATGATGGACAATGTGACAGAAGCAAAGGACAAGGCTTTATATAATATAGGTATGCTTTCTGTTGTCTTTATTTGGGGACCATTACATGAAGTGAATCGGAAGATCCAGCCAATACGGGACTTTGCATACAACATGTTTTGGGAAAAAAATGAGCAATAAACGAAACCCCTAAATATCACTTACACTGGGCAACTCAGAGGAAGAGCATGCTTGGGTTATCAATTACTAAAGTTTATTGCCCTGGATTACAATGATTCAAAGCAATTGTATAATTTGATAGAATATCAATTCATCAACATGATAACAATTGGTCTAATCTTTGTGTGCTACATAATTGTACTTAAAGTGTTATTCATCATGTGACAAAACTATAACTCCTTGATCCTGAACTGACTCCATTGTTTGGTTGGTAACAATCTGGCAACATTGTAAAGCTCCTATTTCAATATTTCCATTTGGGTAGGTTCAACCTTTACAAAATGAGTTTGCATGAATTTGATAGGTAATAAAAAGATCAGGGGCACAGACTTGTAGCAATATATCAAACAGTTTCACTGTGTGAATGACCCTGGTGGTTATTTTCCTTTCCAGGGTCAGAGTAATTTGAGGCTGGTTTAGGAAATACACAGTTGGTGGCAGTATTTTTTGTGAGCTCAGGGATCTTTCATGGATTCCACCTGGCCGGGAGGGGAGTCCAGGATTGGATCTGGGCAGGTGCCAGGCCCATTTAGGCAAAGTTAGTCAGTTTGCCCGTGAACAATCACTCTAGGAGTTAAACGCAGTTTTAGGATCAGTTAGCTGAGCAGCCATAAGCTCCAACAAGGAGTTTATTGGGGTTAGTACCCTTGTGGTGACTGATAAGGCCACCAACATATAAGTGGGTGAGCTCAGGAGCAGGGAACGTCGGCAAGGAGGAAGATACTATATGAGATTTCCAGAGCTGGGGAAAGGATCACCAAAATGTTGGAGCAAGGCACTTGTATAGGTCACCCATGGATCAGATAAATATTGCGTAAAAAAAGAGCATTTTATTTGTATAAACAACTCATGCCTTGATTTGTTTATACAAATAACATTTTCTTTTTTACTCAATATTTATCGGATCCATGGGTGACCCATTCAAGTTATTTGCTCCAACATTTTGTTTCCTTATATACGGTTTGTCTGCTCCCTTGAGCTGAGGGCCTGGGGCAGGAGCCCCTGGGCCAACTATTCAATTTGGTGAGTTGATCCACTTGCGACGTTTGATGCTTGTAATTATATGAAAGCATCACCAAGGCAGGTTGTACTACCCCATAAGAGGGAACTATCTGAATTATCTTAAAGTAGGAAGGTTTTTCATTGATTGAACTGAATGTGCTTAAAGATTCCACTGTCTGCATATTGTGATTCTGATTAACTGCTTGTGTTTAATAAAGAAGTTCATTGTTGGCGAAGCAGTTCATTTCCAACCTGGGTGGTCTCTGCCTAGAAAATAACCAGTAATCATCTGAGCAACATGTACTATTACACCTCGCTGGGAGTTGCCAATAGACCAAAGTGCCCGAGTACACGGCAGCAGCATAAGTATCACACCATTACTATCATTCTATAGCACTCCCACAGTATGTGCTACACACTCATCATCATCATCAACACAAGTAGGCAATTTCACTGACCATTGAACCCTGCTAGGGTGAATGTATACACAGTAGTATGTAGAATGGCAATACTGTTGGGTAACAGAAGACCTGAGCCTCCACTTATTAAAAGAGAATGGAATTCCGTGTGAATGTAGAGCTGGTGTCTCCACTTAGAACAGGATTGTTTAGCTCTTAATAGTCCAATTGTCTCTGAATATCATACACTACATTATACTAAAAGTTAAAGCAAAAATGAACAACCCCTTTAATGCAGTGCAGCTGTATAGTGGTTTAGCATGGCTCTTTATTATTATTATTATTATTATTATTATTATTATCAATAATAATAATGATAATAATAATAATAATAATATGTCCCTCTGTGTCATTTTTCCTTTGTTTTTTAGGATCATGACGGACAATGTGAAAGAAACAGGGAACCAGATTTAATATAATCTGGGTATGCTTTCTATTGTGGTTGTATGGATACCAATAGAGTGGCTGAATGCAAAGAAAAAGTCCATAAAAACATTTAGGAGCAACATATTTGGAAAAAAGGACAAGCAATAAAATAACCCCCATAATATCATCTATATTGGGTTATTCAGAGGAAGAGCATGCTTGGGTTATCAAATACTATTATTTACTGGACTCGATAACACTGATTCGCTCATAATTATGAGATTTTTTCTGCATGCACGTGTTATTGAAAACAATATTTTCAATATTAGAAGACAGTAACCTCTGATAGGCTTTTCATAGGCTGAATGCATATGGAAATCTTCGGTCTGAGAAGCACCTGAATATCCCCAACTGCCATTGATTAATTTAATGGAAATGCCTGAAAGTGCCAGCAAGCAATGTTATATAATGATATATTATAATGCTGTATGATGTTACCGTTATAAAATGATCGAGTGAGCAAGAATGTGAGGTGTTGCTATCTACTGAACAGATCAGGGCATTTGTAGTCATATATAAAATAGTTCCACCGTGTGAACAGTCCACCCTTCATTAATCTCTTCTGTTGTTCCAATCTACTTCATTTCAGTCTCTTCTTCATGTTCAAACAGCTTTTACTAGGCTTTGGGATAAGGAACTAGCTCATTATACAGAGAACTGGAGTGGCCAGATGTTCTACTATAGACAGGTCAGGCCTGCTTTTGAGCACCAGCAGGACATTGGTCATTTTTAAAATAAACCACAAATTTGCAATCGTCCATTGTTCATGCAGCTCCATGTGCTCTCATCTACTTAAATATGTGCTGTGCGGTCATTTTCTTCCAGTTGGAAAAAGGCCTACCCCACTAACGGATTTCTTATCATCAATACAAAATACACAATTTTGTGTATTTATTCAAAAATAAATGAAGGAAGAGAAGAGAGTTGTTGTCAGTAGGAGAACCGGCAAGCTGGAGGGGTATGGGAGGATTGGGACCAGGGTCTCCATATGTGTTTGTCCACAGCTTGCCTAGTTTAGACTAAAATGCCTACACAGTAGTACTACAGTATAATACTAGATATAGTACTAGACATGCCAGTAAGATCACTGCCAAAATGCAAAAGGGGCAAATTTACCACAGACATGTCAGCAAGATCACTGCAGAAATGGCTTTGAAGCACTTTAACCTCAGGCATGCTGGTAAGATTACTACAGAAATGAACAAGGCATAACCCCATATTCTCCTTTTCTTCCATGTTCTCTGTTTTTTATTTCCCTGCTATTTTCATATGCCTTGTGTGTTTTCCTCCATTATACCTTTGTCTTGCTTTTGTTCTTTCTGTTCGTCTCTTACTTTTTCTTCACATCCTAGACGTTTATTTATTTATTTTTTAACAAAAATGCTTTATTATCACATCCACAAAAGCGTCACATACAGCATATTCAAGATAACTGTGGAATGGCACATACAATGACCATTGTATGTGCCATTCCACAGTTATCTTGCCAGGCGTTTATCTTGCCAGGCGTTTATTTTTTATCATAAACTTTCCCTTATTACATAATTATTTTGCTCTCTGCTCTCCTATTTTTTGTAACCTTCTGAAATCAATGTTTCTTCCTCTTCCATTTCAAGCTTTTCTCTGCCCCTTTCATCTCTTCTCTACCTCCTCGGCACAATTATCTTCTGTTTTCTCTTTTCGTTGCGATGCCAACCAATCCCTGCACAGCTGAACTGGGACTCACAATCTGACAGCAAATTGATATGAAGCTGCTTACGCTATGATAAGAAGGCATAGGCTTTTTCTCTTTCTTTTACTTTAGGACAGGACTCACAAAGCAGGCAGATTCCTCTAGCAGCTTCTGATTGTTCTGCCTTCAAAGTGTCTGCCCCAGTATAGGCACAAGTTGGTTGAATAGGCTGGAGGCAAGTGCAAAGTGTACTCTCCAGTCTATCCAAACCAAACACAGACTTACAATTTGAAAGCCCAGAAATGCTTGAAGAGTCTGCCTGTGTTGTGTGTATAATCTCTGTAAAGTGCTGTATGCCTATGCTCTATTAATAAATAATGATAATATGTTCCACAACAGCATTAAGCAGGTGAATATGTTTCTAATGGGGCTAACTGTGACTCACAAACTCTCGTCACTAGAGAAATATTGATAGGCCTTTACTGGGAAAAGCAATAGACCAAGGTAAAGACTTTACATATCAGCTCTCACAGGACTGGCAACAGTAACACAACTTTACCATATACTCATCAATAATCAATACTTCTGCTTCCCTCTCACCAGCAGTGTAACAACTGCAACCGGATCCCCTTTACCCTGCTGTGGAGGGGCCTGGATGCACAGCAGCCCCTACCCAGCCCTCCCACCACCCTCTCACACCAGACTTTGTAAGAGGGCGGCTAGTGAGAGGGGAATTATTAGGACTATAGAGGAAGCTGACCTCATCACTCTCACATGTATCATACTCACAAACTTTCCAATGCCATCTGTATAAATGCACAAGCAGAGTGCCATTAGCCATTGTGCAGGCCTCCCACTGCTGAACTTTCCCCCCTACTCATAGTAGTAACTTAGGTTGAAAAAAGACACATGGCCATTAAGTTCAACCTTTTATGTCTATATAAACCTGTCTAACTGCTATTTGATCCAGGTGAAGGCAAAAATCCCAACTGTGACTGGTGCAGCTGCCTCTTACCTCTGGGGCAAGCTAAACCTTCTATCTCCCAGTAAGTGCAGTTTCCCACCTGGTCTGGCTTCAGAAATCTGTCCGGCTTATAGACAGGCCACAAGAGGTTCCTGCGCAGCTCTATACAGGATACCTAAGTTGGAACTCCCCCCTCTAAAAGCTTCTCGAGGGGAAACCACATATAGGTCAACTACCTGCTTCTCAAACGATTTCCTAAACTATTTACATTTGGAAAATATTTATATTCCACCTCCTAACATGCTTAACTGAGCAGAGATCTAGAGACTGCCCCAAAACATAAGGGGAGCAGAAACACCAGTTAAAATACCCTTCTTTGTCTGTCATTGCTCCCTGTAGTCCTTTAGTAACACTTGGGAAGCCTGGTGCTTCATAGAAGGGGTCTGTATACCTGTTACCTGTGCTTCAGACACAATGGAACCCACCTACAAGTTCATTTTTTGTGCACATGGCTGAAAGAAAATTAGAGGAAAACATTGTGCGTGTCCCCACTAAGTGCCCAAGGCAGCCATTGCTGCAATGATTCCACAAAACTAAAGCTGTGATTGTGTATTGTATAGAACAGGAATCCCAGCCTTTTTTTTTTACCCATGAGCCACATTTAAATGTAAAAAGAGTTTGGGAGCTACACAATCACAAACATTTTTCCTGGGGTGCCAAATAAGGGCTGTGATGTGTTATTTGGTAGCCCCTATGTGGACCGTTATCCTACAGGAGGCTCTGCTTGGCAAACCAGGAATTCATAAATAAGGACCTGCTTTCTAGCCCCTGTGAGCAACATCCAAGGGTTTGATTACTCGCAAGTAGGGATGTAGCGAACAGTTCGCCTGCGAACTTGTTCGCGCGAACTTCGACCGTTCGCAACCGCCTAATGTTCGCGAACGTTTGGGAACGTTCGCAATTTGAGTTCGCGACCATTCGACCGCTAAAATCGAACGATTTCCATTCGTTCGAACGATTTCCATTCGTTCGAACGATTTCCATTCGTTCGAACGATTAAAATCCCTCGACCGTTCGATTCGAATGAAAATCCTTCGATCGAACGATGAAAATCCTTCAAACGTTCGAATCGAACGAAAAATCCTTCGAACGTTCGAATCGAACGATTTTGCGGGTGTTCGAAGCTCGCGAACGGTTCGCGAACCGTTCGCATTTTTTGCCGGTGTTCGCGAACGGCGTTCGCGAACACCAAAACGGCGGTTCGCTACATCCCTACTCGCAAGCCACTGGTTGGGCATTACTGGTATAAAATGTTCTAATTTGGTGTTAATGGGATCTAATGTACTTAGAAAGAGACTATTATAAAGGTCACACTTAGCAGCATTGTCAAACAGCAGAGGGAAAAACAGTCAGTGGAGATTAGTTTATTTCCTCTTATCGACTGCAAATCAGCACAGTCAGCTCCAGATCTGTTAACCTACATATGAATTGCACAACACACCTTTCACAAATTAACTGCTTATTTTCAAGCACCCTGTAGCATTTACCAAATAACTTCTTTCCACAAGTTTTTGCCCCAAAAAGCTCCACCAGATAAATCCATAATTTAGTGAATAATCCCCTAGATCAGGGGTCAGCAACCTTTACTATCAAAAGAGCCGTTTTGCCCCCTCTTCCACTAAAGAAAAAGTCTGGAGCCGCAAAACATAAAAACAGATTATAAACTTTTAAAAGTTTTAACCTTTTTTTCAGTTTTATCTGTTACTACAACAGAATACAACAAACAGAAGCGCAGTGTGTATGTGTAGGACCCATTTCGTTTCGACAAATTTTTTTTTGACGCGCGTCTTTTTATTTTAATGCACAACGCCATACAAGTCTATGGGCGTCATTTTTTCTGCAAAACAAGGCAAAAAAAAAATTCGCCCATCCCTAAATAGTCCTATTAAAGGGGAAGGAAACCACCCGTTTGTTGCCCACCCTCCCTCCTCCCCCCTGGCCTACCCGTCCCGCTAGGCAAATGCCCCTAACTTGTTACTTACCCTTCTGCGCAGGTCCAGTCCAGGGAGTTCACAGACGACATCTTCTTCCACGCGATCTTCTTCCTGCTTTGAACGGCGCATGCGCAGTAGGATCATTTCGCCGGTACGATCTACTGCGCATGCGCGTGACTTTTGGCGCATGCGCAGTAGATCCGTACCGGCGAAATGATCCTACTGCGCATGCGCAAAAACGCCGTTCAAAGCAGGAAGAAGATCGCGTGGAAGAAGATGTCGTCGGTGAACTCCCTGGACTGGACCTGCGCAGAAGGGTAAGTAACAAGTTAGGGGCATTTGCCCAGCGGGACGGGTAGGCCAGGGGGGAGGAGGGAGGGTGGGCAACAAAAGGGAGGGGGGGTGGGAGGTTTGCTCTGACTAGGTTTCCTTCCCCTTTAAATGCTAGTGTTCTCATCTGTTTAATGTAAATTCTGTTTCAATTCTGATCTTTCCTCTATTGTCTTGAGTTTGTGACCGCAGTAAAGACCATGATGAATCATCTTGCTGCTGCTCGGTCTTGCCTGTCACTCCTGGGACGTCTATACAGCCCTCGCACCTGCTGGCGGCTTCCTGAGTATGCGACTGCGGTAAACTACCCCGGTCATACTCTCAAGCAGCCGCCAGCAGGTGTGCAGGCTGTATAGCTGACCAGCAAGCAGGATGAAGAGCCGCATGAGGCTCCGGAGCCTCAGGTTGCCTACCCCTGCCCTAGATTATTGTCAGAATGTTAAACATCTGCTAGGAATCTTTCTTATTGAAATTGTTGTCTCATTACTAATCTAGAAGTGTTTATTACTAAAATAGTTTTGGAATGGAAATGACCATATAAGAAACACTGCATGTTAAAATACCAAATTGTGCCATCTATTTAGAACTACACATCCCTCTAAACATTAGATGACCATGCACAGTATTTCCTTCTGCCTTCTAACATCTGGACTGTTTATTTCATAGCATTCTGGACTGTTTTATGCAAACCATGCCTTCCACTGTTTTTACTGTTTAATGCCTTCCAATTTCTAGACTGCTTAATAAATATTATGCCTTAAAGGAGAACTAAACCCTAAGTTAATATGGCTAAAAAATGCCATATTTTATATACTAAATTACAGGGATGCACCGAATCCAGGATTCGGCCTTTTTCAGTAGGATTCGGATTCGGACGAATCCTACTGAAAAAGGCCGAATATGCATATGCAAATTAGGGGCGGGGAGGGAAATTGCATGACTTTTTGTCACAAAACAAGGAAGTAAAAAATGTTTTCCCTTCCCACCCCTAATTTGCAAATGCAAATTAGGATTCGGATTCGGTTCGGTATTCGGCCGAATCTTTCGTGAAGGATTCGGGGGTTCGGCCGAATCCAAAATATTGGATTCGGTGCATCCCTACTAAATGATATACTAAACTTATTTCACCAGCCTAACGTTTCAGCTTGTCAATAGCAGCAGTGATCTAGGACTTCAAACTTGTCACAGGGGGTCACCATCTTGGAAAGTGTCTGTGACACTCACATGCTCAGTGGGCTCTGAGCAGCTGTTGAGAAGCTAAGCTTAGGGGTCGTCACTAATTATCCAGCAGAAAATGAGGATGGTCTGTAATATAAGCTGATGCTACAGGTCTGATTATTAAATTCTGTTGCTAATTGCACTGGTTTCTGTGCTGCCATGTAGTAATTATCTGTATTAATTACTAATCAGCCTTATATTGTGACATTTCTATTCTATGTGTACTGTATATTGTGAGTAGGTCCCTAAGCTCAGTAAGTGACAGCAGCACAGAGCATGTGCAGTGAATCAGCAGAAAAGAAAATGGGGAGCTACTGGGGCATCTTTGGAGACACAGATCTTTACTGCAAAAGGGCTGTGGTCACCTTGGACTGGTACAGCTTTAGTTCTTCTTCTAATGTATTTCATGCCTTTCAATGTCTGGACTGTTTAATGTAAAACATGCCTTCTGATGCAATTTCAAATTATGCTGTTACGAGGTCAAGGTAACACATAAAAAAAAAAAAACATATATATATATACACACACACACACACACAAGAACTATTAATATCCTGTAAATTATATGCTTTATAATGGTGCTTAGTGATGTCATTGGTTATAATCGGAGCTTAGTGATGTCATTTCTGTCACATGACTCACTGATACTTGTGTATTATAATAAATAAAGTACTCCCCTGTTGCAAAGCCCAGTGCAGTCACGGCTGCATGAACCCAGGGCGATCACAATTTTTCAGCAGTTTCGCAAATGGGGCGCTACAAACGGCCAGGCTGCCTAGGGTGCCGGTCGGGCTGGCCCTGCGCGGAACTTAGGCCGAGAATTTCCTCCCCCTCTGCTTTTCCGCTCTACTCTCTACTCCATACCTCCCAACATTTTGGAAGTAAAAAGAGGGACAAAAATTTTTTTTCCACAAGTAGCCCAGCAATTTTTTTGACCACACCCCTTTCTGTGGCCACACCCCCTAATTACCATGTATTTTTAAAAATATTTGGCAGGTTATGAAAGTTTGAAAATATTTCTCCTTATCTAAACTGTGTTTTTGTGTCTCAAAATTGTTACAAAGTATCTTATTTGCACCTGTTTGCTGTTCTGGGCTCTCTGCTAAAAGCCAATTAAGTGAGAAACTTTGTTTCTTTTTCTGGCTGTTAAGTGCTGAGAAAAGAGGGACTTTCCAGTACAAATGAGGGACTGCGGGTTGAGCTGTCAAAAGAGGGACTGTCCCTCTGAAAAAGGGACAGTTGGGAGGTATGCTCTACTCTGCTCGTGTGGAGGCAGAAGTGGACATTCTGCATTTCGTGCAAAAGTCTGCCTGCAGATCAGAAAACAAGGGGACCAGCAGGGTAGCGGAGAATCCACAATTATCGACATCATTAGGCCGTAGCCTTAAAGTCTGTGGGCATTTTTGAATTTTTTTTTTTCACAGTGAATTTTTTGTCACAGTTTTGCTAAAAAGTCAGCCAACAGCATTGCTTCAAATCCATGCATGGTGAAAAAAATCACTCATCACTACATGGAAATCCTCAGTGACATAATAATATTTTACAATAGTTGTACTTTACTCACTATATATATTTAAATATATGTATTAAGTACAATGCTTCTGTCCTTGTCGGTCTGCAGGCCACACACTTTGTTTAATTCCAATTGATAAACAATTATATCCTGCAATAAATTATGTATTATAAAGCACAATACACCTGAGGATTTTTCTCTGCTGTGAGTGTGGCACAGAGAGAACACGCAGTGTTTAACACGTAGTCTTAATATAGAAAGGTCACTAGTTCCTGAACTATGAACCCATGTACTCCAATCTCACTGTTTGCTTGTACTTAGGACCCCGGCTCTGACAGCACACCAGAAATAAAAGATAAAAAATAAAATCTCACCCAGAACATCTATCTGACCATACAGCGGAAGAGGTGAGGATGAATGGATGTGAGAGGAGAGAAAAGTTGGGAGCGAGATGGGGAGAGAGACATATTGAGAAAGAAAGGTGGAAGAGATAGAGGAAAGGGAGGGATAGGGGTACGGGTGAGGAGAGCATAAGAGTTGTGAAATGGCACATGAAGAGATGATTGAGGAAAATAGTAGTTAATAGTAATTGTAATAAAATGGGCAGACAGTTTTGGACTCCAGTCCTTAAGAGGGATATAAATGAGCTGGAGAGAGTGCAACGACGTGCAACTAAATTGGTTAGAGGGAGGGAAGACTTAAATTATGAGGGTAGACTGTCAAGGTTGGGGTTGTTTTCTCTGGAAAAAAGGCGCTTGCGAGGGGACATGATTACACTTTACAAGTACATTAGAGGACATTATAGACAAATGGCAGGGGACCTTTTTACCCATAAAGTGGATCACCGTACCAGAGTCCACCCCTTTAGACTAGAAGAAAAGAACTTTCATTTGAAGCAATGTAGGGGGTTCTTCACAGTCAGGACAGTGAGGTTGTGGAATGCACTGCCGGGTGATGTTGTGATGCTGATTCAGTTAATGACTATAAGAATGGCTTGGAGGATTTTTTGGACAGACATAATATCAAAGGCTATTCTGATACTAAACTCTATAGTTAGTATAGGTATGGGTATATAGAATTTATGTGAAAGTAGGGAGGGGTGTGTGTATGGATGCTGGGTTTTCATTTGGAGGGGTTGTACTTGATGGACTTTGTTTTTTTTCAACCCAATTTAACTATGTAACTAACTATGTAACTATGTAGACCAAACACAAAGGGGGTGTTTTATTTTTAGGAATGCCAAGACAAAGAGGGGAAGGCCAGTGAAATGCTACAAAATGATAGATGGTGGGCCTGAAAAATAACATTTAGAGGGTCAGGCAGCAATATTAGTCAGTCTCATATAGAAAGTTTCCCTGCCCCTCAGTATAATAATATTACAGCAATACGGTTTGTTTTTTCTATACATCTGTTTGACCAGGGTTACTGCTTCTCTCTCGCACCAAGCTCAACAAACTGCGGCTTCCCAAGATTGTATCCTGGACAAAGGGCAAGATTTGCTGCACAGGTAGCTCATGCTTTCTCTGGATATTTTACATTTCTTGTTTCCCTTATTTCATAAAAAACAATAGGCATAAACAACATCTTGCACAGTGGCTTTTGTGTAACTACATCTCCCATTGTGCTCTGGGATCATTCTTTGTATAGAGTGCTATATTAAAACATACTGCAATTGTTAAATGTATTGGTGTATATTTCCCCCTATAGTGACATTTTTTACAAACTGTAAAACAACTGATCATATTAAGATTAGGAATGCACAAAACTCACTCTAAAGATTTTCCGTCTGTGGAGCATATCAAAATAATACTCCCCTAGAAGCCCCTAAAGATTCTTATTCCCACTGTTCAATGTGCATAGTTCCATCCTACAATTAACTGGGAATATAGAATCATCATGTCTACTGTATATTGTGCTATAAATGATCCCCCTGTGAGCTGTATAACTCATCTTTTTATTATGAATGTTGAATGAGATCTCACTAACAACAATGCTTAGTGCTGCTCTGTACCATTGTTATGGGATCCGTTATCCAGAAAGCTCCAAATTACAGAAAACCATCTCCCATAGACTCCATTTTATAGAAATAATGGAGATTTTTTAAAAATGATTTCCTTTTTCTCTGTAATAATAAAACAGTAGCTTGTACTTGATCCCAACTAAGATATAATTAATCCTTATTGGAAGCAAAACCAGCTTATTGGGTGAAACCCCAGGTCCTGAGCATTCTGGATAACAGGTCCCTTACCTGTATATATATATATATATATATATGAAAGGCTTACATCTCCAATTCATATCCTCTGTTTTCAAGCTCCGGTATAAGAAGATATAGATCGCCATGAAGTCACAAATTATTGCAGTGTCTCTGCTTTTGCTGCTACTGAGCACAGGTTAGTGCTAACGGAATCAGATGGATGACTTTGAATCCCTTAATTTTTCATTATTTTTACTTTTTTTAAGCTTTCCTCACTTTTCTAGACAGCCCTACTAGCTGCTGTTCACTATCCCTTGTATGAATCTGATAATCAGTGTACATGTACAATAAAGGGATTCTGTCCTCATTTTTATGGTGTAGTTTTATTAGTAAATCACACTGTGTTGAACCAATAAGTGTATTTTTTAGTTGTAATATTGGCGTATAGGCAGCCATCTCAGCTCATTGTGCCTGATCCTGAGCTTTCAGAACGAGCCAGCATTGCACAATCCAACTGCTTTCAGATAAGCTATTGTTTCTCCTGCTCAATGTAACTGTAGGAGTCTTGGTCAGGCTTGGGTGTTTTTTTTTGACACACAATAATTTTTTTCTACGGAGTCATTTTTGCGGTGAAACTTGGTGAAAAATTTCCCTCATCACTAATCATGATATTAAAGCATGCATAGTCAAATATAAGTCAGAGCACTATAGATGTGTGAAGACCAAATACTGACTTTTTTGGACCCAGTCATCTGACACACTGGTAAACCTGTTCATACCAAATAAGGGCTAGATATTATTATTATTATTATTATTATTATTAACACGTAGATACAATGCCAGTGCACTATTTTGGTAATTGATAAAATTTACTTTATTCTACTTTTTGCTATCTAGAACTTAATTTGAATTTCCAAGGAGTTTTTATTTATTTTTAATCATCGGAAAAATATTGCTTTAGGGCTCTTACACACGGCCGTTCCGACCTGCGCTCCCCTGCGTTCCGTTTGTTGGCGTTCAGCCGCAGGGGAGCGCAGGAATAGACGCAAGTAATGATTTGAAATGGGGCTGTACTCACTCAGGCGCGTGTAGGCGCCGAACGCAGGAAAAATGCAGCATATTGCGTCTCAACCTGCGTTCGGCGCCTACACGCGCCTGAGTGAGTACAGCCCCATTTCAAATCATTACTTGCGTCTATTCCTGCGCTCCCCTACGGCTGAACGCCAACAAACGGAACGCAGGGGAGCGCAGGTCGGAACGGCCGTGTGTAAGAGCCCTTAAGCTTAGCATCCTTAACCAATCATTTATTTTCTGAAAATGGGCTGACATGCTCTTTTCTCACTGGAACCTCTTTGTTATTAGGGATTGAAAGTTACCGGATACACAAGAGGGAAGCACCCACATACCTTTCTCAGGTACAAGATGCCGTTTCTTATTCCTGGCTGCAGGTGTCTAACAAAGCACAGGACTGGTTTGAGGCAGTAAGAAATCACCAAGTGGAGGAAAAAGCAAAGTAAGTGCTTATGATACACAATTAGAAGAGTGGGAAATACATCTGATATAATGGAGAAATATTAGGACGACAGGCGCTACATACTCATGGCTGGGCTTGCTTTAAAGGGGTAGTGCACCAGAAAGTTAACTTTTAATATGTTATAGAGAATGGCTAATTCTAAGCAAATTTGCAATTGGCCTTATTATTATTATTTTTTTTTTTTTTATAGTTTTGGAATTATTTGCCTTTTTCTTCTGACTCTTTCCAGCTTTTAAATGGGGGTCACTGAAGTCATGTAAAAACAAATGCTCTGTAAGGCTACAAATGTATTGTTATTATTACTCTTTATTAACCATCTTTCTATTCAGGCCTCTCCTGTTCATATTCCAGTCTCTTATTCAAATCAATGCTTGGTCGATAGGGTAATTTGGATCCTAGCAACTAGGACGAAACTATCCCTTTCTACTAGAATATAATTGACCGTCTTATGCAGGCAGCACAAATAGTTCTGTTTCATACTGCTGAGCAAATTGATCTCAATGCTATTTCCTTAAAGATGTAAAGAGTTTTCATGTAATGGGATTTCAGTGACACATGCAGTAGATCTAGTGACGTATATTGAACAAACTGGGGAATTAAGGAATTATCTTTTTCTATGTTCATTCATTGGTTATGAACTTACAAGGTTGACTTGAATTGTCTTGGCTGTGCCAAGTTCAGGTATTGGATCCTTTAGCCAAAAACGCCATCATGTTTAAAAGTTTTTTTTAGTAGACTTAAGGTATGGAGATCCAAATTTCAGAAAGACCCCTTATATGGTTCCATACCTGTATTAAGGTCTTAAATAATGATGGCCAGGCATAGATTTGTAGACCACATTTTTTTTTTCGCGAATCTGTGGAAAAAATTTGCTGTGACAAAAAAATAGTTGCGCTTCAAAATTATTCGGATGCCAAATTACTAATGTATTTGTACATAATAATTACAAGTCAAAATTGTCGCGCATCAAAATTATTTTGGTGCCCATTGACTTCAATGCATTTCGCTAATTTTTTGCTGTTTTGCAATTTTTTGGCAAAGCAAAACTGGACAGATTCGCCCACCTGTTGGGCAAAAATATTATCCCCAACCAAAGGTGTGGGCTTAAAGAGCCTTCACTCCAGTTGGGGGTTAACAGTATTTTATTTTTTGCCCCCGCCAATGCTAGGACACTCGCACCGGGATGGAGCTCCTGGGGCAAGCAGCCATGTTGTACATGCGGATAATGAGCTTCTGACGTCACATGCATAGTGTGAGAAAGTCACGACATTCTCTCATTATGCACATGCGTGTGTCCCAACATGACCGTTCGTACCAGAAGCTTCCTCCGGCATGGGCGGCTTAGTGCTGGTGGGAGGGCATTAAAAAAAAAAAACTTCTATTATCCCCAACCAGAGTGTGAGCTCCATTGACACACCTTTGGCTGCTGGGTGAATTTATTCGCCAGGTGCGAATTCACAGCAAATTTCACCGGCAACTAAATTTGCGAAATCGCCTGAAAAATTCACCAATTCCAACGCCGGCAAATTTTGTGGTGAATCGAAACTATCGCCCATCACTAGCTAGGATAATATTTTTACCCAACAGGTGCCATTTAATGCAGCAGCTACTACAAACTGAATACAAACTATACAGACAAAGGGAGAAATTGCTCTTCAAAAAACAATTTTATTTGTCAGTGGTTCTTGAGAATAAAACTGCCTGTCTGTAGGTATAAGTTTCCTCACAATTTGATATGTCTTTTGCAGGGAGATTTTTGACAAGGGAACCAGTGCCGTGAAGCCATATTACAACATCTTTTCTGATCAGTTGTATCACTGGTGGCACGCACAGTGACCGTCGGCTCAAGTCCACAATGAATGAACGTTGAACTCACTGAAAGAGGATCATTGTGCTTGTTACACGTATACATTCTTGCTAGAAGTACGCCTAAAGCATATGCCGTTCAAAGCTTTGTTTGCTATGCTCACAGTGCCCCTGATATCATTCCATTATTTAGTCTCAACCAAAATAAATCTTTGCATGAAAAAGTGTCCTGTCTCTATGTTAGTTGCTGTGTTTCATTTCTTATTAATGGTAATAAAGAAGTCTATGTATTGCAGTGATTAGACCAACCGAAGGGCTGCAATTATACATTTAAAATAATGCTCTATCTGATCATGTGCTCATGTTTTATTTTTCAATTACTCAATCATTTTTCAAAACACATCAGTTAATAGTGCTGTGCCAGCAGACTTCTGCATTAAAATCCATTTTTCAAAAGAACAGATTTCTTTTTGATATCTGACATGGGGCTAGACATGTTTCCCAGGTACCCTTAGTAATGTGACTGATAAACTTCCATCACGCTTTACTGCTGCACTGCAAGTTGGAGGGATGTCACCACCACTCCCTTCCTCCCAGCAGCCCATCAGCAGAACAATGGTAATGTAACAACATACCAGCTCCCTGACACAATGGTACATATGAGAACAGCACTCAAAAAAATCCAAGTTACACTGCAACTCCTTCAGTTACATTGAGTAGGAGAAACAATAGCTTAACTGCAAGCAGTTTCATCCTAAAGTGCCGGCTCTTTCTGAAAGCACAAGATGGGGCACACCAAACTGCTGACACACCTGGCCCAGACTGGCAATCTGTGGGTTCTGGAAAATGTCAGAGGGGCTATTGTAAAGTCACTATTTATTGGGTTGTGGGGGGCTGCTTGGGCCTCTGTGTACCATAGTCTATTGTGAACCCCAGTCCAGACCTGCTACACACCACACCAATGTTACAGCTAAAAAAACAATTTACTTATTGGTTCAGGAATAACATTTTATATGATAATTATTTGCAGTGTAAATAATGTAATTTAGAAATAAAAACTATGAAAAAAAATCACGACAGAATCCCTTTAAAGGGGTTGTTCACCTTCCAAAACTTGTTATAGTTCAGTTGGATTCAGATTGTTCATCAGAAATAAAGAATTTTTTTCATTTTTGAAGTGTAATGTTTAATTTCCAAAGCAGCTTGGGGAGGGGGTCACCAGCTCTATAAACTGTCCTAAATGGATACTCCAGAGATGCTGCAGAGAAATGTATCAACCAATGGAGCAAGGTGTAACAGTTCAGAATCTGCACCTGAATTACTGAGCTGCCAGACTGAATCACCAGATACAAGATCAACTTTAAATTTCAGTTTTGGAAAAATGGTAAAAAATAAAAAAAAAGGAAAGCAATTGAAAAAATTGAATATGGCAGTCAGTTCATCCATGACAGTTCTGTAGAGTCTACAGAGGTTGTGATGCAAAGGGCCTTTTGGGAAACTATTTGACTAGCACTACAGTAACATATAGTGAAACCCCAATTATACATTATATATATATATATATATATATATATATATATATATATATATATATATATATATCAAGGGAAAGTTGTGCTCACCACTAATTTTTAAAACCATTAGGCGGGGGTGCAATGAGGCTGTGACCACAAAGTACATATAGACAAATACAAGAGTCCTCTGCACTCAACCCATTATCAATATATTTAAGACAGAGACATTTTGTGCATACTGCTACTGAAAAATGCCTTACCCTTTAAACAAAACAGGGATTGTTTTTCCATATATTGCAATATATTTAAGCTGGCCAACTACGTCAACTAGTTAGTTGGCCAGGAAGCTTAACTATATTGCAATATATGGACAAACAATCCCTGCTACAACTGCTCGTCAGTAAGAGCCCTTATGTAGATCACACAATCGTGGCTGCCTATCACCTGATGCTTATTAAATCCAATTACAATTGGAAAGGACCAGTGTGGAGTTGCAAGGCTGTATGCAGCAAGGTAAGTTGTATTCCATTTGCTTGTAGGGAGACAATGTGAATTTGTTCTATGATTTAAATATTTCCAGACCTTTCCCTATGTGTTGTTGACTTTCGCATTTAAAACTCTGCCTGGTTGCTAGGGTAAGTTGGATCATAGCATTCAGAGAGATCCAGAAGTCCTGAACCACAGAAGTGCTAAACAAAAATCTAAATCATTCAAAAACCACAAATAATTAAAAAGCAGACCAATTACAAATTGTCTTAGAATATCAAGGTCTGCATCATGCTAATTTAAACATAAAATAGTCATTTTAGGCATGGTCTTCATGCCCAAGCATTCTGGATAACAGATCCCATACGAGTGAGTAACTCACAAACACACTCAATGGTGAGACTGTGCAGCCCCTGCTATAGTCCTTGCAATGCTTTTTGTATAGACATATATACATCATGCAGTATATTCTCTGTTTTGGACTGTTTTTTTATATCTCTGCAGCTCCACATGTGTTGTATTCTTTTTATGTACTTACATTTATATAGGCTGCTATGGGAAATGCACTGTGCAGGGCAGTACTGCAGTCACTGGACCCCAAAATTAGAGGCAATTCCTCATACAGCACTAAATGGTGTATTTTCTCTAACTCCATTTTTTTGACCACCTTGGACCTGGGAGGGGATTCACAAAAGTGAAGTAACTGAAACTGGAGTAAAACATATTTTGGGAGTCAAGCTGAATAGATTGATAAAATCTTTTCTCCAAACAAATGCCTGCCAGGACATAGGGCCCCTTTCATACAAATGTGTTGGTGAGTCTAAGAGGTTTAGTGGAGCAATGTTATTACAGGCTCTGTGCAGATTTTCACATTGTATTTCTGATTTTATTATAGATACGTGGTACCTGTTGTGAATAATCAACTTGAAGATGGCCACAAAGCTTATACAGGAGCCACCATACATGCCTATGCAGGTACCTGACCAGGAGAATATATCTACACAGTCTTGTATATCTATGCAGATACCTACATATGGACCAGCCTCTTTGCCCTCCTCAGAGCCTGCCACTATGTCCATGCCAGAGATTGTCTGTATGCCCACTCAGGGGCCCATCACATTGCCCATGGAGGGGCCAGATTCATTGTCATCAGAACTGCCTGCATCTGTTCCCATGCAGGTTCCTGTATCTAAGTTGACTCCTATGCCAACATTTATGCCCTTGCAGACACAAACAAATGGGGACGAACAGATGCTTAAATCTGTGCCAGAGCCGGTATCTGGTCAGTTATCTACAGATCTTATTCAGACACCCCCATCTCTGTCTATACAGTTGCCTTGTCAGGTAACTACCTATATGTCTACACCAACATCCTCGAAGATACTTGCTGAAATGCCTACATCTAAGAATGTGAATACTATAATGCAGGTCCCTGTACCCACTAACATACCTTCCTCTGAACCTCATCAGGTCTCTACCTCTCCCTCACCATCTTTGCCTTGTCAGGAAACTACATCTATGATTGTGGAGCCGCTACCTTCTGTACAGTTGCAAGTACCTGCTGAGGAGCCTACATCTAGTAGCATGTGTGTGCCCTCACAGGTGCCTGTACCCTCGCAGACCCATAACATTGTCATAGCACAAGAACCTACATCTGTGCAGTTGCAAAGATCTGCATCTGGGTCCACATCTGTGCAGGTAACAGAACCTATACCTGTCGCGACAAAGGAGCCTACATCTGTGCATGTAGAGACATCCAAGTCTCTCAGATCTGTGCCTATGATAGAACCATTAGTGACTAAATGGAGAGCACCTCCTGTGCCAGTTATGCAGATGCCAGTCCTTCAATCAGCACATCCAGGTGGGCAGCTGTGCATTACTAATTTTGAATATTTTCCACATTGTGTGCCAAGTCTTACATAGGCATAGAAAAAGGTCAATAAAATGTGTTTTAGTCCCTGTAGTGTAGACCTCTAAGGGCAGAGACACATGTTGCTATTTTGGGAGATTAGTTTCCCAGTGACAAATCGATTCTTCATAGGGCAACTAATCTCCCCCAAACTGCCTTTCTCCTGGCTAGAATGTAAATCGCAGACGGGATGGCACTCTGATCATTTTGGCTTTCCAAATGACACCCGAAGTTTCCTGTTGAGGCGACTTCAGAAAAGGAAGCGCTCCGAGTGCCATCCTGCCGGCAATTTACATTCTAGCCAGCGGGAAGGCAGTTTGTAGAGATTAGTTGCCCGAAGAAGAGGTGATTTGTCGCCGGGCGACTAATCTCCTGAAATAGCAACGTGTGTCTCTGCCCTAAAATAGGTGCACAAGACCCCAGAAAACAATGTCAATCCAGGTTCACGAGATAAAGAAAATTCTTCTACTCCTCAGAAAGCAATAGAAATGCACCCTTGGTTAAATACCTTTTTTTTTTTTTTTTTTTTTTTTTTAACCAAATCATGATTGTATATGGCTTCCCTGCTAAACCATTATCCAATTCATATTTGATCTCTTTAAGCCCATAAACCCTGCAAGCCTCAGTGAAAGTCCTATTGTCATCTTTATTCAGTGATCGTCAGTTAGACAAATAATCTTGTAATTATATCTACATGTTTATTGTAACCTCTTAATGATGGGTGGTTCTACAGGTTAACATGGCATACACTAAGTACAGTGTTTAGTTAGATGTATCCCAATTATGCTGGAAGGTCCAAGAAGAGGTTAAGACAAACCAAAGAGACATTAAGAAGAAATTATTACACAGAGAAGCATACTGGATATGGAGATTGGAAACATTGTCCCCTAAGGGTTTAAATGAGAGTTGGGGATTAAGCAGTTTTTTTATAATTGTATTCCTCTTTTTTTGTTACAGCATTGGAGAAGGAGAACATTGTTTTGTATCATACAAGTGAGATGGAGATGCCCTTCTACCATCTAGTCAGTGAGTAAATGTATAAGTGCTAATTGAGGGTTTGATTTAGCTGTAGTTATAATGTCTTAATGGAGAACTAAATCCCACATGGTGATCAGTCCCCACTGCCCCCCCTCCCTGTACTGTCTTAAGTCTGCCATACCCCGAGAGATCCGCTCGTTTGGCGATGTCGCCAAACGAGCGGATCTCTCCTCGATATGCCCACCTTGAGGTGGGCAATATCGGGCTGATGCGATCGTGGGCCCTAGGGCCCAACGATCGGATCCTAACGAATAGTAACAGGTGGTCTGCATCAATTGCGGGACTGCATCAACGAACAGATGCGGAAGCGATCCGACGGGATTTTTAGTCCCATCTGATCGAGATCTGGCCGACTTTCGGCCAGATCTCGATCAGGGGGCCCCATACACGGGCCAATAAGCTGCCGACTCGGTCTGTCGGCAGCTTTTATCGGCCCGTGTATGGCCACCTTAACCCCTAAATTCTGTCCCCTCTAGAAAAAGTGACTGCACATGCAGAATGAGCACAGCGGAGCTCACGGGCGCCATCTTCTTCTCTTTGGTAATCTTCATGTCTTCTTCCTCCCCTTCGGCAACTTCTGTCTTTTTCGGCGCATGCGCAGTTGTCGCAAACCGGAAGATTGATCCAACTGTGCATGCTCCATTACGCCGCTCACTTCACAAAGATTACCGAAGAGAAGACGATGGCGGCCGTGAGCTCCACTGCGCTCACTCTGCATGTGCTGTCACTATTTCTAGAGGGGACAGAAATCAGGGGTAAGACTGTGCAGGGGGAGGCAGGAAGGGGGCCAGTGGGGGGGGGGTTAGTTCTCCTTTAAGGCTTTTAATAGTTTGATAAACATGTATTATCTAACCTTTTTTGTTATTATAAACATTTTTCACTTAACCCATAATTAGCAATAGTTTTGATATTTTGAAGATTTTCACTGTTATTGAGAGGAGATTATAATTGTATACTAAACTCACTTCTTATGCATTGAATGATATTTAAGCAAACACTGAACCATGTAAATTGTTGATTCACTGGACTTTTATTGGACTTATCCATACACTAAGAGTTGTAGTTATACACTGTGAACAACTTGCTGATTTTAACAAAATTATGTTTACCCAACTATGGGCACTGTGATATTTGCTATAAATTGCACATACTCTTACTGGTACACTATCACTATCACAAACGTCTGATCGGGTGTTCAGTGTCTAAAGCACCTTGCAATAAAAGTTGGGATTGCCCCATTTGAAGCACAACAAATTACTGGTGTTCCATTTTGTTTAAAAGTATTTGTTGGCGTGTGGCTAGGCCAGTACTGGGACCTGTACGTCTGCACAATTTATATTCTTCAATCTAGTTAGAGACTTGGACATTATACTAAGGCTGCCAGTACCAGGGTCAGACTGGTGGGTGGAGGGCCCTCCAGGGCTGCTGCCCCAGGGGCCCCCGCAGGACCCCTACGCCCCCAATGTGGCCATCCCCCGAGCTTGCGTAAATTAAACCTACTTTCAGCGCATCTGGGCTGGAAATCATTGGCCTGGGGATGTGCCAGCTGGGTTTGTGCCTGGGCTGATAGGGCCCACTGGGTTTTTTCCAGTGTCCCGCCAGCAAAGTCCGACCCTGGCTGTTGTTTTAGTTAATGCTTTATGCTATCACCTTGATAACAGAGGCCACAGAGTTACAAATAACATAGCAGCTTCTTTACTAGTGAGAAGAAAGGAAAAAATCATTATGTGGTACAATGAAGTAAGGTATGTGAACTCCCTGTATGCCAAACAGACAGACAGATCATACAAGCCATGGCCACTCTGCTATCCTAAAGGGAGTCCCCATCTACTAGCCCCCTATGCCCCCCCCCGCGCTTCCTCCCTGCATAGCCCACTACTTTAAAAAGTGTTGCAGAAAGTCGCACAAACATCTCGATGCAGAGTAGCACAGAAAAGCTCACAGGTGCCATCTCCAGTATCTTCAGATACGTTTGCTAAAGGAACACCAACACTTAAGCTTTTGCACAGGAAAGTACCATAGATAGCCGAAGGGAAAAAGAGGATCCGAAAAAAACTGAAGATGGCACCTGTGAGCTTCATGGAGAGGTCTGTGCAACTTTCTGCAATGCTTTTATCAAGTAGTGGGCTATGTGGGGAGGGAGGGGGCCACTGGGGGCTATAAAATGGGGACTCTCTCTCTTAGTGGGGTTAGTTCTCCTTTAAGGCTGGTATCCCAAAATATTGAAGCAGCATGGAGTGAAGAGGAGCTAAAAATCGTCATCCACTGCAGTACCAAACCCTGGCAGATAAGGTCTTCAGACATGCCAGAGGGAAGATATTGCACAGAGATGATCTACAGCAGTCATCCACAATCAGTGGCTTGTAAGCAACAGGTTGTTCACCAACCCCTTGAATATTGCTCCAAGTTGCCTCAAAGCATGTGCTTATTTTTTTGAATTTCTGACTTGGAAGCAAGCTTTAATTTCATAAAAACTATGTGTACTACAAAACAGTCTCCTGTAAGCTGCAAGTCCACAGATCCCTTCTATAGCACCCTCATGATTGTGTTGCTCCCTGAATCTTTTAACAATTGAATGTGGCCCATGGATAAAAAAAGGTTGGGGACCCTTGATCTACAGTTTCGATTGCAGGGTAGAAGCTTCCAAATAAAATTCTGTAAAGCTTGATGTTCCTGGCAATTCTGTTAATACTTTCTGAGTGGCATGGCCTACCTGCAGGTTCCTTATTGTTCCTCATGTTTCTTTTCTCTTGACAGTGGTTACCCAGCCATTTCCTCAAGACTTAACTAGCAATATGGCTAACATACCAAGCACTTTGACTAGCTGGAGGCAGATACCATATGGTCCTGTTTCATGGACTTCCAATATCATTAACTGTTTTGCTGATATTAAGACATGTAAGAACAAACTGTATATGTCCTTCAAATTATAAAGTGGTGCATTTCATAGTACGATCACAAGCAAAAAAAAGGATTTTTGTACTTTTTTTTTATGTGAATTTGTTAAAATAGCCCATGCTGCCATTTTCATACTATTCCCTTAGGCACTAGTGGGGTTAGTAACAACTCAAAAAACAATTTCGACTCACCCCTGCTCCAATTATTCCAATCTCAGAGGGACAGCAGAGGATTCAGTGTGTCTGCATTCAAGCAGAACTGTGACCATTCAGAACCAGAAAACTTATGTAGGGCACACTCCCTCATAAAGTAAAAAACACTATTCATTAAAAAATCACAAGTAGCTGCTATGTAATGGATGCCTATTGCCTAATGCATTTCGGCAACACCCCTTTAATCATTGGCTTATTATTTTGGGCACTTTGATACTAGTATGGGATCTCTTATCTGGAAACCCTGAAAACTCTTTCATAGAGTCCATTTTAGTCAAATCTATTTTTTTATCTGTAATAATAAAACAGTATTTTTTTCTAGATGTTTAAATGTTCTTAGACCTCAAGGGGGACTTCTAACAGGCGATTTTGGTTGTATCCTCACTTTAAAAACACCCAACCTTTATGTCAATGACCCCATGAACTTTTTTAGTACATGCAAGTTATTTTACTGTGCCATTATCATGATCTATTCATTATCACCTTGGCTTACAAGTCTATTGAGTGTCCAGAAAAACTGAGGGATCTTTGAGGCACGTTGGAGAAACCTTTAGGGGAGCAACCCTACAATTAAAATTTGTCTAAATGAGAATCAGTGCTGTGTATCCAACTCTTTCCTCTTTCCTAGGCTTGTTTGGGTCAGTCTGTCCATGTATAATGCCCTGCTGCCATTCTACACAGTTTGATGAGACCTGTTTCCTTGGGTTCTAACCTGGGCCAAGTGTTCTATGCGATCTGGAGTATGTGAATGCTACAAAATTCCAGTGAGTATCACCTCTTGCATGACCATAATTGGAATATAGCATTAGAGACACCAGCTAGGTAGGCTGACAGTATGAAGAGCTCCATGTAGGGCTTTAATAATGCACAACTTCATTGTAGGAGAGAAAAACAGATATTTGTTTCCTTGGCCAATGGTGTGTTTGGACAACCATGGTATTTAAAGAGAATTGTGATGTTCAAAACTTGATTTCCTGCCAGCAGTCACTTACTGGGAAATGTGTTGCTTAAAATAGAGTTTAAAATAATGGCAAGCAGGGATGCACAAAATCCAAGATTTGCTTTGTGATTTGGCTGAATAACAGCAATTTTTGCAGGGTTTGCATGGGGCAGAATCAGTTCGGATTTGGTTCGATTGAATTCTGAAATTCATGTGATTTTTTATTTATTTTATTTATTTTTAAAGCTCTGGACAACTAAATGTGACTTTTTTTGTGGGTGGGGGTTGAATACCATATGCTACATAAAAAGTTTGGCTAAATGCTGAACCTGAAACCTGCATGTCTTGCTACCCTCTTTTGAATATGTAAAAGGAGTTCCATCTTTGTTTGTATTCAACTAAATCGAAACATTATGTCTTGCCTTAAAGGAGACATATCTATAATTAAAAAATAATTTTGCAGGCAATAATGAATAATACATGGTGCTTGTTTTTGCTATAGGCTAAAAAAAATATTGTCTTCAAAAAATTGACCCTTTATCGGAGCTCCCTATAGATTTGCTATGGTCTCTGTGTTTCAAGTGAAGGGTGTGTCCTAATGATCCCTGCAAGAAGCACAGTAGGAGCCAATCAGGTCAGTGTAGCTATCCTACAGTGCATTGTGCTGCCGGCTCCCCTGCACAGCCTGGGAAAGGAGGTGGCAGGAAGTAGCACAGATTTTCAATAAATAAACTTGAAACTATTGTTTTTTAGGCACTTTCCTTCTATATCTCAGAGTATAAGGACCTGCCACTTTCTTGTTTTTCAGTTTCACACAATATGGGGCAAATTTACTTAAGGTCGAATATCGAGGGTTAATTAACCCTTGATATTCGACTGTCGCAGTTAGGATTTAGCGCTATTCGTTCGATCGAAGGATTTTAATTCATCAATCGAATGATTTTTGTTTGACCAAAAAAAGATAGCTAAGCCTATGGGGACCTTCCCCATAGGCTAACATTGACTTCGGTAGCTTTTAGGTGGCGAACTAGGGGGTCAAAGTTTTTTTTTAAAGAGACAGTACTTCGACTATTGAATGGTCGAATAGTCGAACGATTTTTAGTTTGAATCTTTCGATTCGTAGTCGAAGGTCAAAGTAGCCCATTCGATGGTCGAAGTAGCCAAAAAAAATTCGAAATTAGAAGTTTTTTTTCCTATATTCCTTCACTCGAGCTAAGTAAATGGGCCCCTATTTCTCCTTTTAAATTTTTCGTTACAATATTACAGAAACTCATAGTGTGTGTCATTTAGTAAACCCTAGGATTAATGGTGACATTTAGATTTAGCAGTGGCACTTTTGGATGCATTAGGCAGACTAAAGGGTAAAGACCATGGAATACATGGGTAGGGTGCTTGCAAAAAGAGTAGGCACTGACCCTGTTCCTGACACCATTTATGTAAACTTGTTTTTGGAACAGATAACAAATATGTAACAGAATTCCTTTTCCACAGGGTTCCTTTCCACAAGATTATGGTGCCACCTACCAAATGGCTCGGGAAATAAAAAAACAGCAACAGCTTCCCTTTACAATTCCCCATGCCAAATTATTATGGCCATCTTTACCCATATCAACAGAGCAACTGGGTTTAACCATCAGATCTACTATGTTCTAACCTTCTTTTAAATATGTTTAATGTATTTCAAATAATAAATGAATTTGTAATAAAATATAAAAATAACTCATGAAAACTGAAAAGTGAAATTAATGAAATGACAAGTTTTGTTTTAAACTTTTTTGTTGTTCCTCAAATAAATGATAAGCTCTTTTGAGCCATAATCCTTTGTCTGGACCTCGTTTATTATATTACTGCACATATTAATTGTGCTGATGGCTGGTTAGCCTAACATACCTAGCTGTAGAATATCAAGTAGAAAATCCCAGTAACCAAACATTCCTCTCCTAGGATGCAATGTTTCAAAGATACAGAGAAACTGGAAGCTTAAGGAAAATATAGATATTAAGCATTAAGCTACGGACACACATGTTTCGGGAGGATTCACGCCGCGGTTTATTAAAAAAAATCTGACCTCCGCATAGATACGCTAGTGGTTTAAGCATAGGCAATGGCACAATAATACCAGTGTATACACGGTGGTCAGCACCACTGCGCCAAAACCTCTTGCAAAATCTGCATGTGTACCCTTAAGGTATGAAGATCTGTTATCCAGGTGCCGAGCATTCTGGATAACAGGTCACAAACCTGTACTTCAACACAAACCAAGTTGTCCCTAGCCACACCCCCCCCCCCAGTGGTAGACATGAGAATAGCAACCAAGCAGGAAAAAGCTGAGTTTTGGGTCCTAATATTTCTCCCCTTCATTGTGTGATGTATTTAAGATCTGGAGTTATTTGTAGAAGCCAGTGTAAGATTATTTAGAAATTAATACTGTGTGTATATAATGCTATCTGGTTAGCTGCCCATTGTTCTGTTAATGGGCTGCTGGGGGGAGGGGTGATATCACTCCAACTTGCAGTGTAGCAGTAAAGAGTGACTGAAGTTTATCAAGTCCCGTGGTTGGGGGGGGATCTGGGAAATGGACATCGCGTCTAGCCCCATGTCCATTGATACACTGCTGCTCTGTGTAACTTCTCGTGGTCTTCTCCAGTAGACTTTGGGCAGCACCATCAAAGATGGCAACTGTCCTGACCTAAACATGTTTCTTTTTTTTTTAGTTCCCAATGTCTTTCCCCCAATTCTCTGCTCATGATTTATTTTCCCCTTCTGATAAAAGCTTATTCAATTGGGGTTATGTAGAAAAAATAACCGCTATCTGAATTCTGTGAGATAAACTGTTTCCACAGCTTGCAAGGAAACCAAGATCGTCTCTCTGACTTGTACAAACTTTTTTCCAACCTTTCTTCTGCTTACAATGTAATGCAAACCCTTCCTCACCATGTTTTATTGTGAAATGATGGAATTTGGCGCTTGAGGTGCTTCTGCTTTTTAAAAAGAGCCACACACTATGGAAAGCAGAGGAATTTCAAGTCCTAGAATCCATCACCTAAGGAGACAGCCAGCCAGCTAAATACAGTATTTAATGGAAATAACTTCAGAAACACACTGCACTCTGTGTTTAGTAATGGAAATTGCACCAGTTGCCAATACCCATTTCCAAGAATCTTTGGAAATGTTAAATGGAACACTGGCACTGTTCTCTAAAATTATTCATTATGATGAAGACCAATTGTTTGCTTTCTGCTGACCATCCATCGTGCAGCAACTTTGTTATCTCAATCTGCCAATTTAGGTATGACATCCCTTATCAAGAAACCGGTTTTCCAGAAAATGCTACAATTATGGGAAGGCCATCTCCCATAAAGTCTATCTTAAGCAAATGATTAAAAATCGGTAATAATAAAACAGTACCTTGTTCTTGATCCTACCTAAGCTGTATGAATGCATATTGGTGGCAAAGCAATCCTGTAGGGTTTCTTTGCTGTTTAAATGATTTGTGGCAGACTTAAGGTATGGAGATGCAAATTGCAGAAAGATTCCTTATCCAGAAAACCCCAGGTTGCGAGCATTCAATTAATTCTTTGATCTGTACCGTTTCTTTGGGAAAAATTATGGTTTAAAATGGAAAAAATTAATAAAAAGTGAGTGATTAAAAGAGGTTCATATAGGAATGCATTTAAAACAGTAAAGGGCCAATATTAGGAGGAAACACTGGGCTTGTCCACCCTAAGTTAGCAGCTCATGGACTGGTCTATGGGGCTAAAATAACTTCCTGCATCACTGATATCTAATTTTTTAGATCTGAAATTCCCCTTAGACAAAAACTGCATGAAATGCACAAATTACCTGCCCTAGATGACACTAGGACACTGTCTGCAACCTATACAAGGAATCATATATATAGGAGCTCTCAAACCCAAAAATCTGTAACTGTATTATCTATGGTTTTTCCACTGTGATAGTTTCACAGAGGTGAAGACACAAAGGGGGATAAGCCCAGGGCCGGATTTACATAGGGGACGCCCCTAGGCCCACTGCCATTTGTTGCCCCTGTCCCCTCCCCTTTATTCATGCAAATTTCACAACAATATTGTTGATGTGTCTCCACCAGGCTAAATAGTGCCAGTCATAGACTACATTGCAATATATGAGCTAATCATCAAGCTTCCTGCACCCAGTGCTGCTACAGAGGTAATGTGCATGTAATTGATTGACATATGTAATGTGCATATAGAGGAGACATGATCAAAACATAAAAATAATACAATATTTATAATTAAGCTATTATGACAAGAATAAAAAAAACTTAAGGTTTCAAAAATAGACCCTTTATGACGAATGGATAGTGTCAGAGGGTTGATATTTGTCACCCCCGCCCTCTATGACGCCATAACGCTATAAGGCCCAAGGCAGGATGGACTTTAAGGACTAATGGTCTACTGTGGACAATGGTCACTCATATAGCTTATACTAGGCCATACAAACAAAAGATCATCACTCTAAATTCCAGAGTGTCAGTATAACGCCAGTCTGTCTGATGGGGGCCCCTTACTGCTGAAGTGCTGCTCAAATTACTGGAAATACCACAATGGCCTTGGTTAGCCGATAGCTGATTGCGAGGCTGTGGACCGTTGGAGCTAGGCACAGTATGTTACAACATTCCTTTGATAACATGTAAGACTAAGTAAATCATTTAGACATTAATTGTACAAGGAGGAGTCAGACTATGTATGGTATTTCTGTGAAACCCTTGTCACACTTATTGTAAAAGCCTTCTGAAAGCTATATAATGCCTGGACCAAGAGGTGTGTCTTTGGTAAATCCTTGGCTGACATTCTGTGTGTTACTCCAACAGCTTACCCAGACAAAACTGTTATGTTGTATTATGTAAGAATAAATTGCCTGACTATTTCTAAAGGTTTTCCTTTACTGAGTTTTGTCTTACACGAGGTCAAAATGGTACTACTAAAAATACCATCAGTGACTACTACTGTAAATAATTACAAACAGGACTTTGTCATTGTGAACCTACAGGTGTCGGGAAATGGTCCATGGAAAGGAACCAGCTGTTCAGTTTGTGTTGATATTCAGCCTATAAATGGGCCACTCGTTCTAATGAACGGTCCTTTTCGATCCAGTCCAGCTCGTGACTGACGACCCAAAAAATGAACACCATGATTTCAATCTGGACTTTGTTGTTCCTAGTAGTAAAAATTTTATGGAGATTTACTCCACTGGTCTTTTAAGTGTCTCTAAGGAAAATTCTGGGTATTCTACAAGCTTTATTGTTGTAACAAAGATATATATATATATATATATATAGATATATCTGGATTAAAAGAAAAAATGTTCATGCCGTTTAAATACTAATACTATAAAGTTTGCAGATTTGGAACATAAAGGAATAATGTTACCTCACAGTCTAACAATTTCTTTTCGAGATCTGATGGATACAATTTTAAACTGTGATGTAAAATTGACCCCTTTTTTAAGAATTCCCAGCTCTGTGCAAATCCTATGGCTTTATTAGGTATTATTTCTTACCAGCTGCTGCTCCCCTCGATGAATCCCGGATTGTCGGTGGATACGAGTGCGCCCCTCATTCCCAGCCTTGGCAAGTGCACTTAACCTACAAAGGGAACTTCTTTTGTGGGGGGTCATTGATTGCACCAAGGTGGATTGTTTCCGCTGCTCACTGCTACATGCTGTAAGTAAAGGACGATACTGGTTTTTCTGAAATAACCTGAGTTGAAAAGGCATTGCAATATACTGAATACGTTTACTAAAGAAATGTTTATCTGATACCCTTATCTCATACATTTCTTGCCAAAATAATTGCACTAAAACCTCTACCCTATCTTTTTATTTATTTTAATCATAGGAAAAATTCTCATAGTCATTGTGTAATATGTCCCTGCACTTCCATAGAATAGGAACTGTTGATGGTTGGTCTATTAGTTTTGGTTAGTTTTATTGTTAATGAATCAGCACCAGGTCCTCTTGCCTTTATTCCTATTTTTATTGTCTTTATATCCACTAAAAACAACTTACACTTTCTTTCTTTCTTTCTTTCTTTCTTTCTTTCTTTCTTTCTTTCTTTCTTTCTTTCTTTCTTTCTTTCTTTCTTTCTTTCTTTCTTTCTTTCTTTCTTTCCTTCCTTCCTTCCTTCCTTTCCTATAGACCAAGGTACGTGGTGGCTAATATTGGCATGCACAACGTTTCCATGACAGAAGGAACCGTACAAAGAATCCAGGTGGAGAAAGCATTTCAGCACTATAAATACAATAGCAATAATATTGACAATGACTTTATGTTGATTAAATTAGTGGAACCAGCTCAGTTCAATCAATATGTTCAACCCATCCCACTGGCACATAGCTGCCCAAGAAACGGGACTCAGTGCGTTGTGTCTGGTTATGGAAATATGCGTCCAGGTTTGTTTGGTAAGTAACCATTCTTGCTGTTACCAAAACATGATAGTGTAAAATTAAAGGGATTGGGGCAATGCTTTCAAGCAGAAAATATAATATAGCAGTAAGCATCAATAATAATTTGTCAGGAAAAGAAATGTCAAGAAAATATTAAAAATGATGACTAAAATTGAGTTTTTTTAAGAATGTGATCCAATATGTAGCTCAGAACAAGTTCAAGATACATGAATTTATTTTCAAGCTGTACCCCTATATCAGCTGTTTGGGAAGCCATACTGGCGTTAGCTTACCATCTGTCCCCGTTTCCTGAGGACCAATAGTCTGTCTTAACAGTGTTCTCCCCTCTGTCAGGCTTCTCTTTCCATTGCTGAATATACCTACTTTAATATTATTTGAGTCATTCCTTTCTGGCAATGTTTTCAAAATGCCATTCCATCCTGAATATATAATATAATAATAATAATGTATGTATAGATGTGAATCACTACTGCTGGATTTAATTCAGACAATCTACTTTATAAAGGGGTCACCACAATAGTTTGGGAATCTATATTGTAGAAATATTTATGGCAGTGAGATGTGAAGTAGACTAGTAATTAGATGTCATGCTTCTTGCAGGAGAGTTCCCTGATAGATTGCAATGTCTGAATGTACCTGTCCTGCCTGAACAAAGCTGCAAAGCTTCCTATGGTGATGGCATTACAAACAGCATGTTCTGTGCTGGTTTCCAGGAAGGTGGCAAAGATTCCTGCCAGGCAAGTAAATAAACTGACCAATTTAACAGTTGCTTTGAGAGGACACTTGTATCTGTCATAGTCCAATTTATCACCTATTTTAGTAAATTAGCTCCAGTGTTTTGTTGAACATTGACGCAGCCTGCGGTGTAAATAGTTTGCACCTGTACCATGTCATTTACCACCTTATCGGTGTGCAGAGAAGGTATCCAGCAATTTATATCTATGTATATATATATATATATTTTTAAATAATGGTTCTACTCATCTGTCTATTTGTTGTCCTTTTTATTAGGGTGACTCTGGTGGGCCACTGGTTTGTGATGGAGAACTCTCCGGAGTGGTTTCATGGGGAAAAGGCTGTGCCGACAAAGGATTTCCAGGAGTGTACACTAAAGTCTGTAATTATATAGACTGGGTAAATGACATTACGGAGGAAAATTAAGAAGCTCAGCTCATCACATTCTCAGTTCAGAACACATACCTCCCAACCTTCTGAAAATCAATTGCCAAACAAATGATGTTATATCCCTACTAATCACTGTTACCTAAGCCCCATTTTTCCAATTGGGGTCTGTGATTCATGACTGTCCCATCTGAATCAAGACCATTGGTGGGGTATGAGGATGCCATAAGTATTTCTCAGTATGTTGTTTTGCTTTCTATGTAAGGGCCTGTCTCTTCAGCTGCTGTAGACGAGCCCCCAGCATCCAGTCTACAATCGTCTAAATATATTTGGATATATTATGCACAATACACTGTTGTTGTACCATTTTAAACAATAATGAATAAAAAACAACCGGAGGCATAATTTTTATGTGCAAATAATTTTTTTTAGTTAATGGCATAGAACAAGGGTCGCCAACCTTTTTTACCCGTGAGCCACATTCAAATATGAAGAGAGTGGAAGAGCAACACAAACATGAAAAAAGTCCCAGGGTGGCGCCAAATAAGGTCTATGATTGGGTATTTGGTATCCCCTATGCTGGCATCTTACAGGAGGCTCTTCTTGGCATTACACTTTGTTTTTGTACAATTAAAACTTGCACCTAAGCCTAGAATTCAGAAATAAGCACCTGCTTTGAGGCAACTGCGATCATCACCCAAGAACTAAGAACTAAGAAAAGATGTACAGATTTTAAACACAGTATACCAACTTAAAGTAGAGGTTAATTTTGCATAACAGCAACATCTCAAAGGTGTCTCCATGTAGGCAGGCTGTTTCATCACTGAAATATATTTGTCAGTTTTCTGACATCAAAGAAGTAATAAAGGTATGGGATCCGTTATCCGGAAACCCGTTATCCAGGAAGCTCTGAATTTTGGAAAGTCCGCCTACCATAGACTCCATTTTATCCAAGTAATCCAGATTTTTAAAAATTGTTTTCTTTTTCTCTGTAATGATAAAAAAGTAGATTGTACTTAATCCCAACTAAGATATAATTAATCCTTATTAAAGGCAAAACCAGCCTATTGGGTTTATTTAGCGTTCAAATTATTTTCTAGTAGACTGAAGGTATCAAGATCCAAATTACGGAAAAATCCATTATCCGGAAAACCCCAGGTCCCGAGCAATCTGGATAACAGGTCCCATACCTGTATATTTACTTACTAATTATATTATGGTAACTCTACCCAAAATATTTTTTTTGCACAGTGATAGAAAACGTCATTCTAATTTACTTTCCAAATATATACATTAATTACAAATTTTAGCAAATGTTCCATGGTTTTATAGAATGGATGTTTACAAACTGGATTGCAGCATCTGCCTACATTCTCTGCCCTCCTGTTTCTGACTCCTGAGACAATGCCGCAAGCCAGTTAATAAATGCTGATTTAAAGACTACCGTAACTACATTGTTTTAAGGGTCCGGCCTAGAGAACAGAAAGGGATAAACGCTGCTTTCATTAGCAATTATATTTACAAATAATGTTAAAACCATTGGAAATATGTAATGAATATAAATGAAAGTTGCTCAGAATTAAGAAAAAAAACAGATTTTTGGTGGAGGACCCCTTTAAGCACTTGCATCTAGTAGTGGGCGAATTTATTAGCCAGGCGTGAATTCGCAGCAAATTTCCGCCTTTCACCCCCGGTGAATACATTCGCAAAGTTACAACAAAGTTACAGACCCTATATCATTACATTGCCTGTATACATTTCTGCTTACATTTGTCAGCTATTTGACATCTTGACAGTAGATGTCACTGGTGTCATGTTGTTTAAAACTCTCCTCCAGTTTCTAGGCAAAGATTAGTATCCAAAATTGCTTTGTCATAAAGGCATAAAGGTTATGAGGGGTTTTTACTTCCTCTTGGGATCTACAGGGGTTTTACCAGCTTGTGTTATAGGAATGGGTCAGCGACTGCTTACTGCAAAACTGGGTTACCTGAAGCCTGCTTTATTATTGCTGCCTTGATTGTTGCTGTTTTTATAGTAAACAAGTGGACCGCTTGCCTTAAAGGAGAACTAAACCCTAAAAATGATTTTATAAACTGAACTTATTTAATCAGCCTAAAGTTTCAGCTTGTCAATAGCAGCAATGATCCAGGACTTCAAACTTGTCACAGGGGGTCACCATCTTGGAAAGTGTCTGTGACACTCACATGCTCAGTGGGCTCTGAGCAGCTGTTGAGAAGCTAAGCTTAGGGGTCGTCACTAATTATCAAGCAGAAAATGAGGTTGGTCTGTAATATAAGCTGATGCTACAGGGCTGATTATTAAATTCTGATGCTAATTGCATTGGTTTCTGTGCTGCCATGTAGTAATTATCTATATTATTAATAATCAGCCATATGTTGTGACATTTCAATTCTATGTTACTGTATATTATGAGTGGGTCCCTAAGCTCAGTAAGTGAAAGCAGCACAGAGCATGTGCAGTGAATCAGCAGAAAAGAAGATAAGGAGCTACTGGGGCATCTTTATAGACACAGATCTTTACTGCTAAAGTGCTGTGGTTGCCTTGGGCTGGTACAGAAGTCCAACACATAATGTACAGCATTTATAGCCTACTTCTTTAGTTAAGCTTTAGTTCTCCTTTAAATTACCCCCTTTGCATTATACCTATATCATAAAACTCTTCAAATGGAGTCAAGTTGTAATGCCAAGAGCTGTCATCATGGGGTACAGGGGGTCCTGCATGGTAGAGGGGGGGGCTCAAGAAATGTAAAATTGTAGTTGATGGGTTATGAAGGGGATGGAACTTGCAGGGGAGTGGGTAGTGACATTTTGTCAATTTCCCAGCTGCCCCATGTCATGTGACTTGTGCCTGCACTTTAGGAGAGAAATGCTTTCTGGCAGGCTGCTGTTTTTCCTTCTTAATGTAACTGAATGTTTCTCAGTGGGACATGGTTTTTACTATTGAGTGTTGTTCTTATATCTACCAGTTGTTATCTTGTGTTAGGGAGCTGTTATCTGGTTACCTTCCCATTGTTCTTTTGTTTGGCTGCTGGGAGGGGGGGGGAAGGGAGGGGGTGATATCACTCCGACTTGCAGTACAGCAGTAAAGAGTGATTGAAGTTTATCAGAACACAAGTCACATTACTTGGGGCAGCTGGGAAATTGACAAAATGTCTAGCCCCATGTCAGATTTCAAAATTGAATATAAAAAAATCTGTTTGCTCTTTTGAGAAATGGATTTCAGTGCATAATTCTGCTGGAGCAGCACTATTAACTGATTCATTTTGAATTTTTTTTTTTCCCATGACAGTATCCCTTTAAACATTAAATCAGCCCAATAGGATTGTTTTGCCTCCAAAGGATTAATTATATCTTAGTTGGGATCAAGTACAAGCTACTGTTTTATTGTTAAAGAGAAAAAGGAAATCATTTTTGAAAATTTTGGATTATTTGGATACAATGGGATCTATGGGAGATGGCCTGTAATTGGTTTCCGGATAACAGATCCCATACCTGTATTTTAAATTACCACCAACGATATATTCCTGCAAAACGAGCACCCACAGTGGCCACGCTCACACAAACTCCTATGTAATTTATGAATATTTTTAGGGGGTTTATTTATCATAGGTCAAGTTTTAGAGCTTTGTAAGGTTTTTTTATACCTCAAATGGAAAGAACTCGAATCAGTGAATTTGATTGAGTTTTTGAGCGAAAACCACTAAATAAAAACCTTTAAACTTCATGGCTGCTATTAACATATTCAAATGGTTCAAGGGACCTCTGCCATTGACTCCTACGTGAACTCAACAGATTTTAGTGGGAATATTTTTGGATTCAAGCTATTTCTAGCTTCGGGGTATAATAATTAATTTTTTTTAAGCCAGAAAAACTTGAGTTTTTAATTTTTAACCTGAAAATTTGAGTTTTGAATGGAAAATATCCTTGAAAACTTGAATATTTTGGGTTAAATACAATTTGACATTTAATAAATGTGCTTCTATGTGTTTAGGGGGAATCGTACTTAAAGGGATCCTGTAATCGGAAAACATGTTTTTTTCAAAACACATCAGTTAAGCGTGCTACTCCAGCAGAATTCTGCACTGAAATCCATTTCTCAAAAGAGCAAACAGATTTTTTTATATTCAATTTTGAAATCTGACATGGGGCTAGACATTTTGTCAATTTCCCAGCTGCCCCCGGTCATGTGACTTGTGCCTGCACTTTAGGAGAGAAATGCTTTCTGGCAGGCTGCTGTTTTTCCTTCTCAATGTAACTGAATGTGTCTCAGTGAGACATGGGTTTTTACTATTGAGTGCTGTGCTTAGATCTACCAGGCAGCTGTTATCTTGTGTTAGGGAGATGCTATCTGGTTACCTTCCCGTTGTTCTTTTGTTTGGCTGCTGGGGGGAAAAGGGGGGGGGTGATATCACTCCAACTTGCAGTACAGCAGTAAAGAGTGATTGAAGTTTATCAGAGCACAAGTCACATTACTTGGGGTAGCTGGGAAATTGACAATATGTCTAGCCCCATGTCAGATTTCAAAATTGAATATAAAAAAATCTGTTTGCTCTTTTGAGAAATGGATTTCAGTGCAGAATTCTGCTGGAGTAGCACTCTTAACTGATGCGTTTTGAAAAAAACATGTTTTTCGTTTTCTTTTGAGAAATGGATTTCAGTGCAGAATTCTGCTGGAGCAGCACTATTAACTGATTCATTTTGAAAAAATGTTTTTTTCCCATGACAGTATCCCTTTAAAACTCGTACTCTATATGCAAATAAATATGCCCTGCGTGAACTTTATTGAGTACTATTTGAGTACTAATCCCTTCATTGAGTACTATTTAATTGGGGCCCAGGCGCAGCGGACACAGAGGTGAGCACACGGCTTGGAAATACTACACGTGTGTTACCTAGTTACATCGTTTATTTTGGTTGAAAAAAGACATAGGGGACGGTTTACTAAAGTGCGTTAAAAATATTCGCACCATATATAGACAGAATTTTCACCTAATATGTTATTGCCAGTTTACTAACCTGCGGTAAATATAAATTTGCGAATTTTCTTGCGCAAGAATAATTGTTCGCCAGTTATCGCATTCGTTGAAAATAACGCTACGTACACATTAACGTCCGGTTTACTAAACAGTGAAATGTGCTAAAGACAAAATTAACGCCTGGATATTCTCAAACATTTACCACCACCTATGTAGTGGCGTTAAAGTATTTTTTTCGCCAGAAAATTCTCAAGGGGCAGGAAACATCCCATAATACTGTTTTTTTTACCCATCATTCTTTGCTGACAGGAGAGAGAGATCTGTAGCTATTGCTGACAGGATGTTTTGGCTTCTGCTTCTATCTGGTGCAACAGCAGCAGTTTCAGCTCAGAGTCGTATTATTGGCAGCGGCATCACAGTCCAAGGATTCGTCAGCCTCTACACTTTTTTGTTTTCATTGTGATTGGCGACATTAAACTGTGCATTTCTATGAAGCAAAGAGATTGACTGGTATGATTTCTTGTTCATATGATTCTATTGGCAGAAGGGTTTATATGATGCAGACATGTTTGATTGGTGTTTCTCTGGTGATGTTGTTGGATGGTATAATCATTAGTCAATAAAGTTTATGAGTTTTGAAGATGCATTTCTGGCAATAAATGTTACAGTAAAAATTGCCATAATAACCGCCATAAAACAAGACTATTTTATAGCATAAACATTCGCAAAAACATAATTTTTCGCCAGAAAATTTGCAACTCGCTAAAATTACCACTAACGTAAGCAGGTTCATTAACGTAGTTACCGCAAGTGATCGCAAGGACTTCTGAGCGCATCGCTGTTTAGTAAACTTAGTCGCTGCGAATATTCTGGCGTAAAAATATTCTCAGCGATAACATGCGGAAACTTAAAGTCAGATTTACCGCACTTTAGTAAACGGACCCCATAATTCCATCAAGTTCAATTCTATTCATTACCATGGGATCATTAGAATTGAATTATATGGGTAAAAGTTAGAATTCAACATTTGCTAAATACGATTCAAAAAATCCCATAGGAGTGCTTGGTTATCAATTATCATACCATCCTCTATATCACAGTATCTTCTAGACTGTTTTGAAAAAGTAAAATACTGGATTGACACTAATTCAAGTGGGCCCCCTGTTTACCACTTTCTCTCATTTCAGTGCATACCATTGTCTGATAAATACATTATAAAGGTAAAAAATGAAAACTGGACTGATGCCTCAAGTTGTTTTTATTTTTATTTGTGGCTTTTGACATTTAACACATAGAATGACACATTTACATGGTACTGTATATATTGTATGAAATAATCACTTCAATCTACTTTATATAAGTCTGATGCTTTTTTTTAGTTGTTCTCTATGATATCCTGTATCCAGCCCAGATAGTTAGAGACTTTAGCATACACTCCTGGAGAATCCTCCCTGGCACAGTACCTTCCCCATGAGACCACTCCATAGAGTTCTCCATTGCAAACCAGTGGCCCACCAGAGTCACCCTAATAAAAAAAGAGAAATACATACAAAAAAATTGATGTTTAAAAAAAAACATAGAAACATTACCCATTGTAAAGAGAATTATAGTAAGTAAATGTTACAGTTATACAATGCAGAATAATGGCACTTAGCAATGTGATCCATTCTAATTTTGTTTTGCATGACACAAAATATGAGGAGATTAAAAGTCAACTTGGAGCTCTATCACCTTTATAAAAGCAGTCATCATGTGGGTCCATGCATTTGGATAACCTTCAGAGGGGCCTTGCACAGTTACCTTACCACCCGCCTACTGCTTGTCCAATGCCAGACAGCTCCCGGCATCTATAGAAGAAGCACCCGTGGTCTGAACTCCCCTCTTCTCCGCAACCCTTGGTACCTTCTGCTTGCTCTATACTTAAGCCTACTGATGGGCGAATTTATTCACCAGGCGTGAATTTGCAGCAAAATTTGCAGGCGTGAATTCGCCAGCAAAAATTTGCCGGCGTAAAAAAATGGACGCCAGCGCAATTTTGCCAAAAACGAACACCGTCATCCAGAAAAACTGATGTTTCTTTAATTTTTGCACGTTTCGCGAATTTCACGCATTTCAAACGGTCCAAATTCGCCCATCACTACTTATGCCACTTTGTGCATACAACTGTTTCTCTGACTTCTAGGCCAGGCCAGCAGCACATGGACATTTCCTGGCATACACTTATTTTGTGCATCAGTCAGAGCAAGAGCATCTGCTTCTTGTAAGCGGTAAGTACAGGGCTCCCTTGCACCCAATATTTAAACCGGCACCAAAGGAAGGGAAGAGAGGACTCAGCAATTCTTAGCATTCCTGCACTTGCACTTCATAAATGAGGTCATATTTATCTCTTTCTCTTCTTATTCCATACCTGGCATGAATCCTTTAAACCTTTTAGGAAGCCGGCACAGAACATGTTCTCAGTAATCTGCCTGGGATATGAAGCCTTACAGCTGGATTCAGACAGGATGGGTAGATCCAGACACTGCAACTGATCAGCGTACGTCACTGTAAGCAATGATATACAGTTTATTGCATTGTGTATATATATATATATATATATATATATATATATATATATATATATATATACATTTTATATCCCTCAAGGAGTGACCATGGAATATGAAAGTGCTGTATGTGCGGTATTTACATGTACTTTGAAAATTCTGCAATAATTTATTTTTAAAAAGAATATCAAGGAAGGCTCTCATTCATCCAGGTCATGGTATATCTATAGTAATAAGTCAGTTCAACCGGACTTGCTGTTTTTTTGCTCTTGAACACTGAAACTTACTTTCATTTTGTAGGGCTTTGTAACACAAACTGGTTCTCTCACATTATTCTTCCTGCAGGAGATTGGACTATTGATGGGCGAATTTGCGCCGTTTCGCCGAAAAATTCGCGAATTTCGTGCGAATTTCGCGAAATGGCGAAAAATTCGCGAAACGGTGCCGGAGTCTCGTTTTTGACGCCGGCGCCCGTTTTTTCGACGCCGGCACCCGTTTTTGGCGCCGGCGTCCGTTTTTCGTAAGAAAATTTTTTGACGCCGGCGAATTGTTGCCGCAAATTTTCGCGGGCGTTTCGCAAATTTATTCGCTGGTGGCGACACGCGCAAATTCGCCGCGAATTCGCGCCTGGCGAATAAATTCGCCCATCACTAGATTGGACAAATCTTATGCTAGATTAAAATTTAGTAAAATTATTTTTTATTTTCCATGAGACTGTCTGTGGTGGAGAAGGAATTTAATACCTACCACCATATGCAAGCAGATTTCCATAGCCAGACACAAGGCACTCAGTCCCTGCTTTTGGGCAGCTTTTTGCCACTGGGATGGGCTGAACATTCTGATTATATTGAGCAGGTTCCACTAGTTGAACCAACATGATATCATTGTCATCAGTATGCTCATTGTAGCCGTGGTGCATGTAGATGCTCTCTACTTGGATGTGCTGCTCGCTTCTCTCCTTTTTATTAAGGTCATGTTCTCCAAGGTGAGCAACCATGGTCTCAGGTCTGGATAAAAGAAAGAAACAGTCAGTGCAGAAGCAGGATTAATAGAAGCTAATCCCATGTGAGAGCCATTTCTTATGCCTTTACTATAGGATGTGGGGGAACTTGCCCCATGACCATGCTTTCATTGGTGGGAAGAATTTAAAGGGGATGTTCACCTTTAAGTTAACTTTTAGGGGCAGATTTATCAAGGGTCGAATTTCGAATTTGAAAAACTTCGAAATTCGAATTCAAAAAGACCAACTGAAATCAAATCGGATGGTTTTTTTTAGTCGAATAGGTCGAATTTGAATCATATGAATCGACGTAATCGCGCATTCGCATTTTCCACCAAAAAACTTAGATTTTTCAAAGTCCACCAATTGACTCCAAATAGGTTCTAGGAGGTCCCCCATAGGCTTAAACAGCAATTCGGCAGGTTTTAGATGGCGAATGGATTGAAGTCGAATTTTTAAAGAGACAGTACATAATAAATTTCAAAATTCGAATTTTCGATTTTGGACTATTCCTTAGTCGAAGTACAGAAAAATTAGTTTGAAATTCTAATTTTTTTAACTCAAATTTTCACTTCGACCCTTGATAAATCTGCCCCTTAATGTGTTAATAAATGCCCTATTCGTAGCAACTTTTGAATTGGTCATCATTTTCTATTTGTTATGGTTTTGGAGCTATTCACCTTCTTCTTCTACCGCCTTCCTGCTTCTAAAAAAAACTGTTGCTCTGTGAGGATACAATTTTATTGATACGTTTATTTATCTATCTGTTTAGACCCTCTACTATTTGCCTTTCAGTCTCTGATTTAAATCACTGCCTGGTTGCTTAGGTAAAATTAGATACTAGCCACCAGATAGCTGCAATTTGTCTCAGAATATCATCATCTACAGCATAGTAAAAATTGATTATGGTGAAGAAAGAGGTAAGGAGGTACATAAGAAAAAAGGGGTCATTTAAGAAAAGTCGTAGTAACCAATTGGCATGTAGTATTTACTGTACAATGGTTATATTGGAAAGATCATCGTTATATACTTACGGCACGTAGCAATGTGCAGCAGAAATAATCCACCTTGGTGAGATTAGGGAACCCCCACACCAGCGGTCTCCATCAACGGTGAAATAAACCTGCCAGGGTTGAGAGTGAGGGGTGCATTCATATCCCCCTATAATCTTATCATCATTCAGAGGAACTGCAGCTGGAAATAAGAATAATAACAGACATAGCATTGTGAGAGGTGTGATTTTTACATACATTGTTGAGTTAGTTATAGCACCATTCCTGTACTCCAGATCTGACGACTCTTGTCAATTTTGCAAGATGTTATGTTTTTATGATAACGACTTGATTAATGCCATATTTAGGCCAAAACTGAAACCTTATCAGAAAGAATTTCCAGTGACAACAAAGTCCATTGGTTATTGCTCAGTAGTGATGGGTGAATTTATTCGGCAGGCGCGAATTTGCGTGATTCGGCGCGAAAATGGCATTATCGCCAAAAACGGAGGTCACTGACCCCATCTAAAAACAAATGCTCTGTAAAAGCTGCACGTTTATTATTATTGCTACTTTTTATTACTCATTTTTCTATTCAGGCCCTCTTTATTCATATTCCAGTCTCTTATTCAAATCAATGCATGTTTATGGTAGTATGAACCCTAACTAGCAGATGGCTGAAATTGCAAACTGGAGAGCTGCTTAATAAAAATCGAAATAACTTAAAAAAACGTAAATAATAAAAAAATGAAAACCAGTTGCAAATTGTCTCAGAATATCACGAGGTGATAATTAATTATAGACCTTATTATAAATAAATTAATTGAATATTACGACTGGAATTAGGTTACTTAAATTCTAAGATTAAGGGGCCAATTCATTAACCAATCTTCTATTCCTTCGAGTGAGGGAATAGAAGAAAAAATACTTCGAATTTCGAATCGAAGGATTTGACCTAAAATTCGTTCGACTATTCGACCATTCCATAGTCGAAGTACTGTCTCTTTAAGAAAAAACTTTGACCCCCTAGTTCGCCACCTAAAAGCTACTGAACCCAATGTTAGCCTATAGGGAAGGTCCCCATATGCTTGGCTAAATTTTTTTGGTCGAAGGATAATCCTTCGATCGTTGGATTAAAATCCTTCGAATTGTTACGATTATTCCTTCGATCGTTCGATCGAAGTATTTGCGCAAAATCCTTCGACTTCGATATTCAAAGGATTTTCATTCCCAGTCAAATATCGAGGGTTAATTAACCCTTGATGAATTTGCCCCTAAGACACTTTACAATATTTAAATGAATGTCCCATAAAAGTGTGAATGTCTAACAGCTTCATACCTGCAACTGCCAGAAACATCAATACCCAGAGAGGCACCATGGTGAGTTTGTTGGGTTGAAAGTCTCAAGCTGGACTGAATTGAAGAGACTTTTGTTCAGAAAGAGGAGATCTTTTATAGGCTGACAGCTTAAAGTGAGCAGCTTGTCCCTTCTCATGGACCTTCTCCAGACACCTGTAAGTTCTCAGGTCATGAACGTAGACTTGATTAGTCACAGTAGATGAGTATTGTTTTCCACAATTTCTGCCATTAGTTATTCGGATAGCTAATAGAATCATTGAGAAGGAAAAAATAAATCAATAGTTTAGTTTAGTCTATTCTAGGTGTAATAAAACCTACCTGCCCTGGTGGTCTAGTGGGGCAGCAGGGACGCCCGCCGCGTGGTCCTCTTCCTGCGCCATCTTGTCTTTCTTAGGGCGCGCGCGGCGCGACTGCGTGTTGTTTATAGGCGCAAATGTGCACGTTTTTTGGCGCAAATTATTTCCCCTATAAAAGGCCCATTCTGACTGCAGACAGATGCCCGTGATAGAACTTGTTTTCTAGTGGTTTCCTGAGCCTTGTGCATCTGATCTGTATCCTGTCTGTTTGGTTACCCGTGTTTGACCCAGCCTGTTCTTGACCACTCTGCATTCTGTATCCTGACCCTCGCCTGCCTACGACAACTCTTCCTGCTTAACCCCTTGATTGACAACCCGGTTTGACCCTTGCCTGCCTGACGATTCTGATATCCGCCTGCCTCGACCCAGCCTGTCTGACCATCCTTCTGCCTAATCCTTTTGTACCGTGACCTTCGGCCCAAAAGACTTTGCTAACAGCCGTGCCCCTTTGCCAGCTAGAACATCTCACCTTGTACCCCTCGTTAAGTCCAGGTGGCACCCAAGTAGGCTGAGGGCTCCTCCCGAAGCCCAATGGTAGTCACACTACTGGTGAAGCTGAGCAGAGACCAGGGTGCTTGGCACTTGTTCTGGTATTGGGTGCGGGTCGTGACACTAGGTCAAGTGATTATATCCTATTTAATTGATTTAGCAATATAGTTGGGAGAGATGTTCATATTCAACATTATCTCATGTGTAGTCTAGTCCAGGGATCCCCAACCTTTTTCACCTGGGAGCAACATTCAGAAGTAAAAGTAGTTGGGGAGCAACACAATCATGAAAAATGTTCTTGGGGTGCCAGATAAGTCCTGTGATTGGCCATTTGGTAGCCCCTATGTGGATTGTCAACCTACATTGAGGCTCTGTTTGGCAGAGAGGTTTTTATACAACCAAAACTTGCCTGGAATTCAAAAATAAGCTCCTGCTTTGAGGCAACTGGGAGCAACATCCAAGGGTTTGGTGAGCAACATGTTGCTCATGAGTTACTGGTTGGGGATCACTGGTCTAGTCCATTCCAACTGAAACAACCAAGTATTCAGTAAAAAGTGGTTACAAATCGGCTTTAAATTGTCACAGTAAATAGCAGTTATTGGTTTGCAAATCAGGGTCAAGATTTGTACAGGCTGATTTGAACATCTCAGATATCCTACTACTGTCTGTGAGTATGGAACATAGTGACAGGCATAACCCAAAAAAATTACACATTTTTGATTTTGAAACCTATGTTCATAACCATGCTATTTTCTGAAATGAAATTATAATCCTTTTTGAAGGATTTATTTTGGAAATAGTACCCATGGGACTGGTCGGTGGCAGCCATATCCCCAAAGACAATTCATAAAACGGATGAATAATACAAGGTGCAACTTGGTGGCAGAAGGCCGAAACTTGTTTATTCAATAAGGAAATGTGTTTGCCTTTCTGTTTGATTGATCTATCATGTAAGTTGATTAGAATGTACCATTAGGGGTTCCAAATGATTAAATCCACAATCTGGAATTAACCAGATACAATTATCTGAGGGACAAAATTACTTGTTTGTAAAAATAGATCTGTCTGATCTCATAGAATCGTTCCATTGAGAGGTAAACTGTAAACTGATGTATTTGTCCATCTGGTTTTACATAAAAGAAAAGTCAGCTACAACTCTTTATCTACAAGGTGTAATTATAGGATGGAAATGTACTTAATTAGTAATGGATAATGCTGTATTAACTTTCCACTCTGGAAACAAAATAGTCATAATTTTTTTGGAAAGGCTGATGCTGAAAGTTGGCCCCAGTGGATGATACATTGCATGTCGAGACCTGCTGCTGCCAACACATAAGTCTGAGGCAGGACCTCATTGCAAAGACTCTCTTTACACCTCGGCTCAGCTCACTCATCTGCTGTTTTCATTCCAATGTTAGACAGAGCTTCGAAGGGTTATACAGTAACAGGCAAACCTACACTAAGCTACCTAACCCATAGTTACATTTCTGATCATTGGGTCCCACCAGGACTCAATAGCACTAACTCATACACTCACTCACTTAATCACTTACTCACTGCTATACTGACTGTGTCTTCTCCTGAGTTGGGTCTAAATTGTGACCAGTCCACCATAATAGGAGAATGACTTACTACCCTGACCATGACACATATATACAGTACAGGCATCAGTAATCAGTGTGGCGACTGATGTTCTGTAATAATTTAAATTTTCTTGGTTTGTTTACTCTTTTTTTCTCATTTTTTTTAGTTAATTTGATCATTTTGGCTAGAAACTTTGGAAAGGACACAGATCTTGAAAGTGTATCTGTGAAAACTGATTCCTAGGCTAATGGCATATAGGTATTTGATTGCTGTCATCACTAGTGATGGGTGAATCTGTGGCGTTGCGCCGAATAATTTGTGAATTTCCCGTGAAATTAGTGCCGTCAACCGCTTTTGACATTTGGCGGAAAAATTGCACCGGCATCCAAAATAACTTTTGAGCCGGTTTTGCGAATTTATTCGCTGGAGGCAAATCGCGGGGATTCGCCGCGAATTTGCGCCTGGCGAATAAATTAGCCCATCTCCAGTCATTACGTGATTACATCAGACCATTCTGATACATTTACTGTATGTGTGAACTATTTGTCCAAATTCTGTTCATCCTTTTAGGGTCTTGATGCTGTGACTTGTATAGGGGTGCCCAAAGAGATTTTTTTTTACTGTCGTATGTGCTGTGGTAGTTACAACCAGACACATCCATGTATTACTAGAAAATAGAATCTATGGCATTTGGCACTCTGGATCTTGACAGTCAGATTTATTAAAGGTCGAGATGAATTTTCGAATGAAAAAAACTCGCATTTCAAGCTAATTTTTGTGTACTTCAACTAGGGAATAGTTTAAATTCAATTTGAATTTGAAAAAAATTTGAATATCGAAATTTATTAGGTACTTCCCTTTAAAAATTCAACTTCTACCATTCGCCATCTAAAACCTGCCGAATTGCTGTTTTAGCCTATTGGGGGACCTCCTAGAGACCTAGAACCTATCTGGAGTCAATTGGTGGACTTTGAAAAATCAACTTTTTTTTGGGAAAAACTTTGAATCTAATTCGATCAAATGTTCTATTCCTTTGATTTGTACGATTCAAATTCGGCCGTATACGAAAACGGACCTATTCGACCAAAGAAAAACCTTTGACTTAATTTCGGTTGGTCTTTTTGAATTCGAATTTCGATGTTTTTCAATTCGAAATTCGACCCTTGATAAATATGCCCCTCAGTGTCATAGATTTCACTATATAGCACATAAGCGGTTAATAGAGGATATAATATCAGTGGTCATCACTGGTGCTGGCTGGTATTTCTTGCTGCATTTAAGGTATTTTCAATTAGTCTGAGGTCCTTTTCACATTAAAGGTATACCTCGCCTGATTTTTTTTTAAATCCCAAGTGTACAGTATAACCTTACATTTATCAACAGCAAATCTCATTTGCCACTTATTATATATCAAAGATAATTAGCTCTTACTCATAGGCTATACTAAGGGGGAGATTTATCAATGGTCGAATTTCGAGGTGATGGGAGTTTTTTTAAACTGACATGAATCAGAGAAAACAACCCCAACCTTGACAGTCTCCCCTCATAATTTAAATCTTCCATCCCTCTAACCAGTTTAGTTGCACTTAGTCTCTGCACTCTCTCCAGCTCATTTATATCCCTCTTAAGGACTGGAGTCCAAAACTGCACTGCATACTCCAGATGAGGCCTCACCAGGAACCTATAAAGAGACATAATTATGTTTTCATCCCTTGAGTTAATGCCCTTTTTTATGCAAGACAGAACTTTATTTGCTTTAGTAGCCACAGAAAGACACTGCCCAGAATTAGACAACTTGTTATCTACAAAAACCCCAAGATCCTTCTTTAGTGTTTAACTTGCATTTATATTATTTTTGCCAAAGTGCATAACCTTGCATTTATCAACATTGAACCTCATTTTCCAGATTGCTGCCCAGTTTTACAATTTAGTCAAATCACTCTGCAAAGTCACAGCATCCAGTGTGGAAACTATAGTTCTGCACAATTTAAACAGTACTTTCACTGCCCTCCTCCAGGTCATTAATAAACAAGTTGAAGTACAGAGCCCTGCGGTACTCCACTAACAACACTGGTCCAATTAGAAAATGTTTCATTTACCACCACTCTTTGTAGTCTATCTTTTAGCCAGTTCTCTATCCAGGTACAAATACTATGTTCCAGGCCAACATTCCTTAATTTAACCAGTAAACTTCTGTGTGGCACTGTATCAAATTCTTTAGCAAAGTCTAAGTAAATCACATCCACTGCCATCCCAGAATCAAGGTCCCTGCTCATCTTCTCATAAAAGGAGATTAAATTAGTCTGGCATAAACATATTTGCCTGATTCTTTGAGGGGGCTGTCATATTTGTGCTGCATTAGTCCATTAGCATTAGAATCTTGAGAAGGTTGACAGGTTGAGAAGGGACAGTAAGGTTGGCAAAACAGTCAGGTTTAGGAACTTCAAGTAACAATTACTTACAAAAGCAGACCAATCAGTGAAACATTATTAAAATGACCTATAGGCATGTTAAGAAGTTTTTATCAACTTTAGAGTAGCAAATTTAGAGTATTTTTTTAATAGTCGGTATCACTTGAAAAGATAAAAAAAAAATAAGAGCACCTCAGATATAAAGAAGGGAGCCACTCAGAACTAAAGAAAGAGAGAGTGAATTGAAATCGTGGCAGAATGGCTGTTATTCATTAGAGGGGACACCTCCAATGGGGGGGGGGGGTTGGGTTGATATAGCTTACCACACTACAGTACAAGACATTTTATCAGCATCAAACATAACAAAAGAACACAAAGAACTTGCTTAATTAAAGTTGGATATAGATTGACTAATAGGTTTCCAATTTGGCTCCCCCGAACAATTCAGCAGCAGTGATGGGCCAAGTCGGCCTGGCGCCGTAGGCAACCTGGCCAACCATGCAGCCCCTCCTCATGTGCACGCGTGAATGAGTGTGTGATTCAAGGAAGCACACATGGGCAAACAAGCGCATATTCTTGGAAGAGCGTGCATGCTGAATTTCTCCTACAGTTGGGGGTGTGTGGTACTGAGCATATAAATTTATCTCCAATATACTTAAATTAAAAAATGTGTACCGTTTTTATAAAAAAACCTGACTGTATGCAGTGAAATTCTCCCTTTATTTACTGCTGTGGATATGAATTGTCAGACGGTCCCTAACTGCTCTGCAGGGAAACAGTCATACGTTTGAACAGCAGGGGGAGACCCCGCCTTATTTCCCAGCCTTTCAGAACTCAAGCAGCTTTGTTTGTTTCCCTGTAGAGCAGTCGGCGACTGTGTAGAAATTTGTATTGGATTTTATTTTTCCATTTACATCCCCTGTAATGTTTCCAACTCCAGCTGCAGGGACAAAGTTACTGGATCCAGATGTAAACTGGGATTCTATTTGGAGGATTATTTTGCTGCAGCCACTGGTTCTGCAGAGTTGGAGAAAGTTTGTATTAAACAATACAAAAACTATAAAATCCACATTAGATTACATGACAACACAGGACCCAGTTCAGTCTGCATATTCTGATTATTAATTGGTCTTGCTGTATCAGCTTCTGTTAGATATAATTTGACTTGTGCTGTTTTGATCATTTATGATGATCCCTAAGCAGCCCAGACCACACTGAGCATGTGCACAGTCTTAGTCTTGTAAAGATCTTTAACAAAGTTACAAGATGGTGACCCCTTGTAGCCAACTTTGAACGCATAAATTATTTGTTTGATTAGGCTTGTGGTGCAGTAAGTTCATGTTTAGTATACAAAATACAGCATTTCTAGCCTTATTCTATTTTAGACTTTCCTTGTCCTTTAAAGTATACAGTATGTCTTAACTTGATTTAACGTGCATATCCTTGGAAATGCTAGCATACATAATATTGTATTACCTTCACTGTAAGTTCCTGCTTTGTTAGACCCTTTTTATGAAAGAAAACATCTCAGCATCATATTAAATATATTAAGCAGCACCACAGTAAAAACCAAATACATTATAAAGACAATTTGCAAATAGAATTGATGCCTCAAGTTCCTTTAATGGTTGGTGACATAGGACACATAGAACAACATATTTAAACCCCTGCATTCACAGTAATACACATATTTTTTTTTAACATTTTAATAATTAATCTTGGTTGAGATTGTTGGGAGCTGTTGTTCAACTGCAGCAGAAGAGTCATTGCCTGCCATGGTAAACAGTCACTTCAAAATACTGAATGAGTCTGAAGGGTTTGTGTTTAGTTGTTCTTTGTAATATCCTGTATCCAGTCTAGATAGTTACAGACTTTAGCATACACTCCTGGAGAATCCTTCCTGGCACAGTACCTTCCCCATGAGACTACTCCATAAAGTTCTCCATTGCAAACCAGTGGCCCACCAGAGTCACCCTAGCGAAAGAGAGGAAATAAAAATAATTTAGAACTATACATGGACGTGCTTTACTAGCCCATTGGTTCAAGATCGCTATAACAGTAATGACCCATGCATTCATTGTTGTCCACAGGAGCTCTCTCCAATATGGATCTTATTAAGTCATTGTTGAGCATCAGTGATGTTCAATTCAGACATTATTTTGATGAATCATCTCAGTGCAAAAAATAAACAGTTAGATCTAAAATCCATTGTTAACCCAAGACATTGTGAACATTATGAACCCAAGAATTCATAAATCAGCCACTCAGACCTCAAAACATGGTACAGTATATGTAAGTCATGCAATGGTATATGGTAGCGACATCAAAGTTAGACTTTTGTCCTTTCTCCCCATGATATACTGTACATTGGCAGGTGCAAGCAGTTTGACATGCAGAGATAGGTGTAAATTCCATTGTGTATGACCCTAATCCATCCCTTCCATTTATGTCCTGGAAGCTGTAAATCATCAAAATATGGAGCTCCGGGCTGCCCATCCCTGTTCTAAAGGATTGGATAAACTCTGTAATTTATGCACAGTGAAGTAGAAAATTGATTATGGGCTACTGTTTATTACACACTGGTTTTATTAACTGGGCATGTGTCTGCTTCACAAGGAACCCCCCCCCCCCCCGAACAGCCATTTGTCTTTATTTCCTTTGTGTCCTGTCAGATCTACCATGAGCCAACCATGTGTAGAGTGTTCTTCTACCATCAGTTTCTAGGCACCAGGTTGCCACCCTGGCTGAAGTACAGACTGGACCTGAGTCAGAGCATTTTCAAGAAGAAGAAGAGGATTGCCAGTTCATGGTTGGAAGTAAACTAATACAGTTACAGGGTGAGAGTGCTACAAAAATTGTCATTTAAAGTGGACCTGTCACACAGACATTAAAAGCTGTATAATAAAAGTCCTTTTCAAATCAAACATGAAATGCAAATTCTTTAAAGTATTCATAGCTGTTGTAAACTCATTTAAGAATCTCAGCTGTCAATCAAATATTGCCTGCCCCTCCTCTATGCCTTAGGCCTTAGGCATAGAGGCAGGACAGACAATTACTTTCACTTTCCATTCAGCACTTCCTAGATGTCACTGCTCTCCCCACATTCCCCCGTTCCCCCGTCACCATTTAATTGTTTAGCCAGGGGATGGGGGTGGACATCAGGTCCCCCATTCTGGTGGACAAACAAGATTCTGACATGATGCAAGGATTCCTTAACAACAGTGTCCACAAAATGGCTCCTACCTCATTACTATAATTATGAGTTCCCAGACTAAAGGAAACAAGATTCAAATAATTTATACAGTGTAATTAAAGTTCATTCTGCTTGACTAATGTGATAAAATAGGATCGGGAATAATGTTTTAGGGTGATAAGCAGTGTGATAAGCAGTGTGATCTATATCTGCATGTGATGGAGGGTATGTATCCACCTCACTCTCTTTCCATCATTTCCTTACCTGGCATGAATCCTTTCCACCTTCCAGGAAGCCGGCGCAGAACATGTTCTCAGTAATCTGCCTGGGATATGAAGCCTTACAGCTGGAGTCAGTCAAAACGGGGAGATCCAGACACTGCAATTGATCTGGATACCTCACTGTTAGCAATTGACAAAAAATATGAATATTCTTCATTTTAGCATTCTGTACTGATTTAAATGTATTAAACTTCAGCAAATAAATAATTAAAATAAAAAACTCAGACTGAATTGTAGCAATATGTGATGTAGCAAGAACCCGTTTCATCATTTTACAAATGAAGCAGTTATATTGACATCATGTGTTAAATTTTACAAGATGCAAAAAAATTGTCTGAAATGATACGGGAAGTGTATATGACAGATGGGGAGATTTCCTGACGATCGTGAGACATCAGTTTAACTGGAACGCACACGGCAAGTGAGAGATGTGATATACTTTGTTATTATAACTTATAATAAGATTAGATCTTTCTTATCTGTTCTTGTACTATTAACATTCAATAGCAACATAATGATATTAATATATGTTGGCGAAACAATTGTGGGGTTCTATTATAAAACAAATCTGACACTTGCACCAAAAGGAACACATAAATAGGGATGTAGCGAACTGTTCTGCTGCGAACTAGTTCGCGCGAACTTCGACCGTTCGCGTCCGCCGAATGTTCGCGAACGTTTGGGAACGTTCGCATTTTGAGTTCGCGTTCGATTCGAATACAAGTCGTTCGACCATTCGACCATTCAAATTCCTTCGACCGCTAAAAATCGAACGATTTCCATTCGTTCGAACGATTGTAAGCATTCGATCGAATGAAAAGCATTCGATCGAATGGCTTCGATCGTTCGATTCGAATGAAAATCCTTCGATCATTCGAATCGAACGATTTTAGCGGGTGTTCGAAGTTCGCGAACTGTCCACGAACGTTCGCATTTTTTGCCGGTGTTCGCGAACGGCGTTCGCGTACACCAAATCGGCAGTTCGCTTCATCCCTACACATAAACAGGCCTAAACATGAATAATTACATCTAACCACTTATATCTGGGTTGCTCCAGTCTCTTTTCTAAATACTTCTTTTCATCTGAAATACTAATATTTTCCTATATTACAATAGGGTAATATTTTATAATATATGGATTAGTGGTACTTCTAGAGGCTACTGGGTCTACTATGTATTATATATTATTTTGGAGACATATTTAAACTGTGGACCAGGCAGGACCTCCATCTGGTCCCTGGTAAGGCCTCACCTTGAGTATACAGTATCATTTTGGGATCTAGTCCTTTAAGAAGAATGAAAGTCTAAATCACTGGGGGTGTCAAAAGTTAGGCACCCCCATTGATTTTAATCACATATCTGATACCCTGGGCTGGTACTCCTGTTAGCAGAAAACTGTACCAGCTTCTTTAAGTGGCATAACGGAGCGTTCCTCTTCCTGCGTCTTTTTTCTTCGTACCAGTGCACATGCACAGTAGAGTGAAAACTTGAATAAAAAAGTTGCCTACGGCTGAATACCATGGGGTCTCCATTTTTTAACATAGAGCTTTGAATAAAACTGTTGTTTTATGGAAGATTTTGAGTTATTGTATACTTCTCTTTTTCTTAGCCATTATAGGTGCACTATGTAGCTGGGACACCAGGATATTAAGTTGCTTGTCCAGGGTGACAAGGAGTTGCCAAAGGGTATAGAACCAGGGTGAAAGAGAAAATTTGCCAATTTTCTTGATTATTCCTATGGGATACTTACCATTGTACGCAAGCAGATTTCCATAGCCAGACACAAGGCACTCAGCCCCATCTCTTGGGCAGCTTCTTGCCACTTGTATGGGCTGGACATACTGATTATATTGAGCAGGTTCCACTAGTTTAACCAACATTATATCATGGTCATGAGCACTGTCTTTGTAGCTGAAGTGTTTATAGATGCTCTCCACTTGGATGTGCTGCTCTGTTCCTTCTGCTCTTTTAAGATCATGTTCTCCAAGGTGAGCAACCAAGGTGTTGGCTCTAAATAAAAGAGAGAGAACAGAAAGTAAATATGGCAGAATAGGCAAAATATGTGTTTAGCACTAGCCTTATCCATTGAACCAATGTTGAAAATGAGTATGCAGTCTTTTCCAATGAATGGTATGAGGGCATAGCTTTCAATTTACATGCACTGATAAAGATCATTGTGATTTACTTACGGTTGGTAGCAATGAGCAGCAGAAATAATCCACCTTGGTGAAATTAAGGAACCTCCACACCAGTTTCTTCCATTGTAGGTGAAAAAAACTTGCCAGGGCTGAGAGTGAGGGGTGCACTCGTATCCTCCCACAATCTTATCATCGTCCAGAGGAGCAGCAGCTAGAAATAATAGTAACAGCAGTATTGTTGGGTGTATATGCTTTTTCCAAATGTCTTGTTTACAGAAGTAGGCATCAATTGTCTATCTGAAGTTATTGGATTGCTAAATTTCCAGTGACTGCTATTTATTTCCAATACATAGCTATACTAATTTTAAGTTTACCTGGTGCTTTCACCATATTCTGTATGGTCGAAATGGTACAAGCCCAGCTGCAGGCCTCCATGGTGTATAGCCTAGTTGCAGTAAGAACCGAGCCCCAGAATGGGGCCCCAGAGGAGCAAGCCTGGGAAAGGGGCCTGTTCAGAATGTTAGTGGGTTTGGGGCATTATGGAATTTGTAGCTGTAGATGGGAGTTTCCACATGGTGGAGGAAGGAAGCCTTAAAAGGTAAAGGATCTGGGGGGGTTCAGAGCAGTGGTAGTAGCTATGCAACAATAAACCCCAGATACCCATAGCTCAGCAGTTTTATTGGTTTGCAAGTTTTGATCAAATATATATATATATATATATATATATATATATATATATATATATATATATATATATATATATATATATATATATATATATATATATATATATGTTGTTATAATCATTACTTTGATATATTGCTCCAGAAATTAAGGTTTATCCTAATTATCAAGTTGGCCACTCCTTTTTGTTTTTGACCCTCATGAGCCTGTCCACAAATTTATCCAAGAAGAATATATCCAAGCAGATGCTAAAAAATAGTTTTTACCCTAACTGCCCATCAGACCTACCTCCCGGTCCATCCACTTAGGAGACTGTCACCAGAGTATGGTAACCACAGCTCTACATCTTTTCCATTTGAGTACTATTGGAATAGACATGTCATTTGCATGTTTGGTAAATGCATCATTTATTGCGATACAAAATAGATTCTGATACTGATTAGGTCTCTAAAAAATACAGCATATTGCTAAATGCAGATTTTACACAACAAGAGGAATTAATATTTCATAAAGTTAATTTTATGTGGATAAACCAAGAATTGCCCAAGATGATCTTCAAAGACCAATGCTCTATCCATTTGTAGATATCTAACAGACCTTACCTGCAACTGCCAGGAACATCAATAACCAGAGAGGCATCACAATGAGTTTTTTGGGTTGTCAGTCTCAAGCTAAACTGAATCGAAGGGACTGATGTTCAAGAGGAGAGAGACTATATATTCTAGCTTGGTTATCAGCAAAAAAGAGCAGCTGGTTCCTTCCCATGGACCTTATCCAGACACCTGTGATTTCTTAGGTCTTACAGTATGTGTTAGCCTGATAAAGATTAGTCAGACTAAACAAGTCTTGGTTGCCAAGTGATATATCACTACTGGTGCCATTTTTTTTGTAATAGTTAATAAAAGTGATAAAGATAAAATAAACCAATTGGTGATCTATTCTTGGAAAAATATTTCCAGCCATGTAAAATACTCAATAGTCTAAGGCGAGGAGAGCAAATCCAGAATAATCTCATACCAACTAAAATAACAAACTATTCAGTGCTTAATCAGTTGTTATTTGGAAAGGGGAGTCCAAGTGCAGGTTGTTTATTATCAAAAAGTGAAGAACTTGTTCCCTTACTTTAACTGTATAAAGATGCCTGTGAGGTCTTAGTCATGGGCACAATATAGATAAAGAGAAGCAGATGAGTTGTTTGCCAAATGGCATATCAAAACTCCTTAAAGGAAAAGGAAAGTCAACCTGCACTTCGGGTTGGCAAATGTTAGGCACCCCCCAAGTGATTGTATTGACTTACCTGAAACCCTGGGCCGGTGCTCCTATCAGCAGAAAACTGCACCGGCCCGGGGATATACCAGTGAGCACCACAGAGCACTTCTCTTCCGTCTTCAGCTTTCTTTGCGGCTGTGCATGCGCAGTAGAATGAAAAGCCTTTTTTGTTCATGCGTTTTCCCCAGGAAAATTTGAAGCAAGAAGAAGATGGAAGAGGATCGCTCCGTGGTGCTCACTGGTATAACCCCGGACTGGTGCAGTTTTCTGCTGAAGTCAAAAATAAGTCAGTTGGTGATTTCTCATACAAGAAATTCTAGCCATGTAATAGTATATTAGAAATATACCTTGAAGAAAGGAACAAATCCAGCATGATCTGTAGCCCAGTTCCCACTGCAAATAAAATAACCAGATATTCAATATATTTAATTAAAGTGCCCCCATAACTTCTTACTAGTGTATATCCTGGTCCATATCCATCCATACGAAAAATAGTGGAAAGGAGTCCTTTCTATGATAGGGATTGCAATATAGTCCTTAATGTCCATAATAGTCAGCCTTACTATCTCACTTCTCATCTATAATGTAACATTTATGAATAATGTGCCATTTGACTTTCAACTTCTATATGCTGCAGTGGAGTTCCATACATTTTGGAGATGTTTTTAAAGTTTATAAACACCAACAAATAGTTGGGACATACTACAAGTGTACAGTACATACTATTTTTTCAGTACTGGTACTACAACAGAGGACTAGCAATCTATCTACCAACTGCTATATATGGATGTACCAGAGGACTATGGTTACCACGATTTTGGTCACAGAAGCTTTTTTTTTTTTTTTATCTCAGACCAACACCATTTGTCCTTTTTCCCCTCAAAAAAACACCCCACCACTTTTATCGCCTTCTTTTATACTGGAGGCTTGAAGGGAAAGAATTTCAAATATCTCAGAACCTTATTATTTTTTTCTTTTATATCATTTGAATCATGACCATGAATCATGACAATACCTGCTCTGACTTCCTAACCCAGTTCTATGTTCTAAAGCCAAGACACTCGTAAACACAAGCCACAATTCAACACTCAATCAAACTGAATCAGGGCCTTACTGGTCCTCTATACTCCCCCTGAAACCACAGGGTTAGTTTCCTCTGTAGTTATGCCACTGACTCGAATTCTGTACCAATATATCTACACACATTGTTGCTCATTTCCTTTGCATGGAATCTCTGGGTCTGTTCTTAACTTTGCATTACCTCACGAGAAACCGTTACACCTTACCACTGCCATTAATTCTCACAACTCTGAACCACAAACTTTTTCACCTACATCTTTAGAACAGCCTTCAGTACCCACCCCTGCTATTCAGTTTGACTTTCTGTGAATCTTTTAAGGATATATGACATCAGTATTCAATCATGGTTTCTTCATTCTTCTCATTCAACTGAAGTTGTACTTATCACACAGGGTTAGGTACTAACCACAGGCTTAGATACTTATCTAGAGATGGATATCCCAGTTTACTTCATTATCATAAATATTATATATTATATTCCTTACTATAGGGGCTCATTTATAAAACTGCTGTAAGGTGCAATGTGAACAAATGGTGGCAAGTTCCATTTTTTGCATTGTCAGCTTCAGCACTCCAGTTGAATTCGCTTCTTTCTCCTTGAGTTGCAACTCTTTGTGCTTTTAGAATGAAACACAAATAGTTGCTCCTTTGCATGCTCATGCTGACTTTGTTGTCATCAGTGTTATTGCCTCTCCAGGATTTGTGGTGAGGCCACAAAGACCTGGGCCTAAGGTGGCAAAATATTAGGGGCAGCATGTTGCCCAGGCACTTTTTGAGGAGCACTGGGGAGGGAGGTGGGTCTGCGGATGGTCTCGGGTGCTAGGACCATGTGGCATAGAGGCACAACCACGCAGGGAATGCAACCCTGTGCCTCTCCTGATATATGCATATTCCATTAACACAAGAAATATATCACCATTTCTCCTTCTAAATAACAAAAAAAGTCCATACATTTAAATTACACCTTAAATGGCTTTTTCTCAGAGATTTTTAGAGATGGTTGCTTAATGCAATACATCAACATTTTCTATTTCTCTATGAATTGCTAAATACCCAGTTGGATTCTAAGATAATTTGATTTGTAAACTGGGTAAATAATTGTACCCTGAGTGTAAATAAACATCCATGCGTGCACGCATTTGTATTTTTTGGCCTAAAGACGGCAAAGCTTTAGATTATTTGAAGATATGGTAGAAGTTGGGCCATTTTATATTTTCAGTTTATAGGACGTGATAGGGAATTAGTGACATGATGGGGACGGAGGTTGCTATGTCCATTCCTTTTCCCACTTTTTTTTGAAAATGTCCAGTTGTAGACAAGGGAATACAGGACCAGGTGTTGCACCCCTTCTCCATTTCACTTTTTAAGACAATTTAATTTTTTATATGTAGTTGTGGGGTAATTAGGTCAGGTCAGATCCCAGGGGGGCTGGGTTAGGAGAGTAGTTTTGAGATTAATGGGTAGCTAGGAAGCCTGGCAATTTATGGGAAGGTATAAATCCTACATTTGGTCCGGAGGTTGATACCACGCTAGAGTGGCAGACTGTGACACAAGTTGTGATTGAGAGTGAAATGGCTATTAGAGTTATAGGGTTAGACGAACTATCCCAAAACTGAAAATTTAAAATAAGCATCATCTCACTGAAATAATAAACTTTCTAAATGTAATCAGTTAAAAATTCTGTACTGTTTCTGAAAAATTTAAATTAATATTTACTATATCCTTCTCCGCAACCTGTCTCTCTTTATTCTACGTTCATGCAGGAGTTGGAGTCAAAGTTGGATTAACAGTTAGAATCTATACTTCCTTTTAGGGGGAACTCCCTGTACCTAGAAAATGTATTAGAGCTCTGTCAAAATAACCAAAATTGTCTCTCTACTAGGCATGCACCGAATATACTATTTTAGGATTGGGATGAATCCCAAATCCTTTGTAAAAGATTTTATCTAATACCGAACTGTATCCAGATCCTAATTTATGGAAATTATGGAAAAGAGGCACGGTTAAAATGTTTTGACTTTTGTGTGATAAAAAGTCACACGATTTTTTAGGATCCGGATTCAGTTCGACCAGGCACTTGAATTTGACCACATCCGAAATCCTGCTGTGAAATACTGCATCTTGGCCGAATCCTGAACCGAATCTTGAACCGAATCCTGGATTCAGTGCATTCTTACTATCTACATGCTGGATTTGTGCCAGTTAGTTGTTTTGTTAGTTTTTATTTGTGCTGGAGTCAGTTATTTAAATTAGCTCTAATATAGCTGCCCGGCACCTGCATGAAGAGAGAATGAATAGAGACCAGGGGGTAGATTTATCAAAGAGTGAAGTTAGAGATCTCCACAGTCCGCAGAGTGAAATACCTCCTATCTCCATTCATTTCTATGGGATTTTTAAAGGCATTTATTAAAGGGTGATAGTGAAGTTCACCATTTGATAAATATGCCTTTAAAAATCCCATAGAAATGAATGGAGATTAGTGGTATTTCACTCTGCGGACTGTGGAGATCTCTAACTTCACTCTTTGATAAATCTACCCCCATGGGGTCTATTTCTCATGTTTTGTAAAAAGTGGAGTGAAGCATTACTGGTGATGTGGCCTAGAGCAACAGTCAGTAATTAGATTTCAGCAGTTAGGGCTTTAGCACACGGGCAGATTCAGGGAGATTTAGTCGCCTGGTGACTAATCACCTCTTCTTTGGGGCGACAATCTCCCCGAACTGCCTTCCGCCTGCTAAAATGAAAAATCGTCTGCAGCAATGTACTCGCGGTGCTTCGATTTCCGAAGTCGCCCGAAGTTTCCTCATGAGTCAACTTCAGAAATCGAAGCGCCGTGAAAAATCCAGGGATTTTTCTGCACACCCACTGTTTGAATCACATTGTATGCTAAAAAAAAGCCGGATTGATATTATTACAAGTGACTAGTGTGAATCGGTCTGCACTCCGAATGTGAGTGAGTTTGTTGCTGTCAGTAAACAAACAAAACTGCTTGAGTTCTGCATGGCTGGGAAGTAAGGTGGGGGCTCCCCCTGCTGTTCATAAGTATGATTGTTTCCCTGCTCAGCAGTTAGGGACCATCTGATAATTCCTATCCACAGCAGTAAATGAAGGGAGAATTTCACTGCATACAGTCAGGTTTCTTATGGTACACATTTTTTAATTAAAGTTTATTGGAGATAGGTTTCTTTTTCATTAAAGAAAGTAAAAATGGGATTTTATTGCCCTTTAAGGCGCAGGGCCCGAGACTACCTATGTTGCAAATACTCTGGAATATGTTGAAGGGAAAGACCAGAATCCATCTGGAGTTCACCAAACAACCACACTAAACAGCAATGCGATTTGGATCTGATTTAATTTTTGAGTGTTTTTATCTTGCACAGTACATTAAAATCAGTTTAAACGGTATTACGGTATGTATGAGGTGCTCTTGTCTCTTCATGAGCCATAACAGGGAGGAGAATGAAGTGGAGGGAGCTTATTAAAGTGAAAATTGTGACATGCTTTGAGACTACTGTGAATTATTATTTTAGGCTCCCCATGTCCCTTGGTCCTTTTATAGGATCCTCTAACACACTGGGAACAGGCAGAACCCCAAGTATTAGAGCCCACCCCTTGTACCTCTTCAGTAGTGATGGGCGAATTTGGGGCGTTTCGGCAAAAAATTTGCCAATTTCCCACAAAATTCGCGAAACAGCTAAAAATTTGGCGTCCATTCTTTTTATGCTGCCGGAATTTTTTCGCCGGCGGCGAATCGCGGGGAATTTGGAGCGAATTCGCACCTGGCAAATAAATTCGCCCATAACTACTCTTCAGACAACTCTACTTTCAGCCGCCACCTAATTAACCCTATCCCCCTGCAGCCCATACCATGCATTGTAAATGAATTCTTCCCGGTATATTTTTATACCAGAGAAATGGGTTTTCCAAACACACTGTCACAGCTCCACAGATGGAGCAAATGTCCAGGAAATGAAATGTGCACATTCTCTTTCACAATGTAACATGATTCGTGGTGTTATCACAAGAGGGTTTGCATGGGAGTGAAAATTATATCAATTAAATAAATAATATCTTTCTTTGCCTGATCAAACCAGACCAAAATAACAGCTTTTCTCTGAATCATTTAAAGGAAGATCTACAGGGGATATTTTGCAGCCTAAGATGATAATAGCTACTAAGTTTATCTTTCGCAATCTGTTGGTTTGTATAAAAAACGTTTAGTGGCGAGAAATAAAAACAGGTGCCAAGATCTGTTACATCTCCCCCACAAATACATATAACACGTTATCCATCATGGTGTGCTAGTGGCAACAGGACTGGGAGGATCTTATTAATTCTACTGTTTCCTTTCTTGCATTTATTTCACAATGGGTTTATGTAATACCTTTAGGTCTATGTCACGCTAAGCATTTGTTCCATATCTACACTGGTGGAGAAAATGCCAGTCTGCTAACTGCTGCCCAAAACGTCAGCCTGTCAGTACACAGACGGAGTGGATTTCAGAATAAAAACGCGTACTTTTGCACTTCTATTCCGAAATGTGCCCCATCTGTGCACTGATAGGCCAATGTCGTTCTGTTTTTTTCTCCTTCAGCATACTGTACATACTCCCACGGAGAAAATCAGCAAGTAAAAAGACGTGATAATGGCGGAGCTCAGCCCAATCTGTCAGCCTCACCTCGTCCGCCGCAGCTATCGCGGAATTTCGTCAACTTCCACCGAAGACTTCAATTCACAGGCAGCACTTTACCAGTTGTAAGCGCTGTCCAACATATCACTGGGAGGCAACAGTAGTAATATCAAAGTGCTTTATTGTAGCATACTTGGTGGTAAATTCTGTAGTGCGTGTGCAAAACTAACGCGTTTCGTGTCCCTGCATCCGGACTCTGAGGAAGTGTCCAGTTGCAGGGACACGAAATGTGATAGTTTTTGCACACTCACTACAGAATTTACCACCAAGTATGCTACAATAAAGCTGCTTTGATATTACTGCTGTTGCCTCCCGGTGATATGTTGGCCAGTAGTGAGGGGCGAATTTGGGGCAATTCGCTGAAAATTTGCAAATTTCCTGCGAAATTCACAAAATGGCAAAAAATTCTCGAAACGGCACCGGCGTCACGTTTTTGATGCCGGCGTCGGTTTTTGATGCCAGTGTCCGTTTTTGATGGCAGCATCCGTTTTTTTAATGCCAGCTTCCGTTTTTGGCTAAATTGCGCCGGCATCTGTTTTTTTGGACACCGGCGCAATTTAGCCAAAAACGGAAGCTGGCATTAAAAAAACGGACGCTGGCTGTCCATTTTTTTTGACGCCGGCAAGTTTTTCGCTGTTGAATTCGTGCCTGTCGAATAAATTTGCCCATCACTATTGGCAAGCGCTTACAACGGGTAAAGTACTCCCACGGAGAAAATGCCTACTGTGATGTAGCCTTAACATAACTGAATCTGGAATCTGAATAATTTTGCGTGGCCACAATAAAATGTTTGTGTTATGCCTTATTTTCCCACACTTCTATGAAAGAACTAACAGTTCAGCCTTCAGTTCTTGCCTTGCCTCACAGGCCAGCTGGTCACACACTTCTTGTTCGCCTCTCATAGGCCTCCCATTGTGTTAAAATGAAATGAAAAGAAGCCAAAAGGTCTAACTGTCCAGAATAGTGATGTGCGGGTCGAGAATTTCTGGGGGTTTTCCAGGTTAACAGATCTTTCCATAATTTAGATCTTCAACTAGAAAATGATGTAAACATTAAAAAACCCAATAGACTGATTTTGCTTCCTATAAGGACTAATTATATCTTAGTATGGATCAAGGTACAAGATCAAGTACAAGGTATGGTTTTATTATTACAGAGAAAAATAATTTTTTTTTTCAAAAATGTGGATTATTTGGATAAAATGGAGTCTATGGGAGATGCCCATTCTGTAATTCGTAGCTTTCTGGATAAAGAGTTTCCGGATAACAGATCTCATACCTTTACTAGGTTCGCTGGCTCACTTTTCACATCTTTCATTGACAAGACACAAAGTACAGGGGATCACATTGTGCCCTTGTGCGCTAATCCTTTTTCATCTGGAAATCAGACGCAATGAAGGTTCATCACATATCTAAACATTTTGCTGCAGCTGTATGTCATTTGCTAACCACTGCTGAAATATGGCACAAACAATTGTACTTATTTTTATTGGGACACCATAAAAAAAACATGCATTGTGTGATCAGCTGCCATGTGACTGCAATATGATGATTCCCTTTCACAGGTAACAGGGACTATATTGAGATAATGCTCCATAAACTTTATTCTTTATAAGACTGCTTTAATTAATTCATTAATATTTCTTTGTGGTTTTGGGGTTTACTGTATGTCATTTCTTACAGGATTCTTTTCCCAAGCTGTTTGTTACAATAGTTATATTCTTTGTGTGTGAAGATTTGCTTTGAGGAAATGAACATTTTTTGCGTGCCCCATATTTCCACTGTTGAGCTTCCTCTTTTTTTCTCGAATATCTAACCTTTTTATGTCGGAGCGTGATCTTTCGGCAGTGGTCAAATTTCACATGCCTCTCAGAGACAAACAGTTAACATCACATTGAAAACTATAATAAATGAGTGAACAAGCATGTAAGGAGGCAAATTGCGAGTTAAAGCAACAGTAACACCAAAAAATAAAAGTGTTTTAAAGTAATGAAAATATCATGTAGTGTTGCCCTGCACTGGTAAAACTGATGTGTTTGCTTCAGAAACACTACTATAGTTCATATAAACAAGCTGCTGTGTAGCAATGGAGGAAACTGAAAAAAATCTATTGGGCACAGGTTAAACAGTGGATAACAGATAACATTATGTTCTACAGAACTTATCTGCTTTCTGCTGTGTAACCTGAGCCTTTTCTCCTTTGAATGGCTGCCCCCATTGCTACACAGCAGCTTATTTATATAAACAATAGTAGAGTTTCTGAAGCAAACACATCAGTTTTACCGGTGCAGGGCAACACTACATTATATTTTTATTACATTAAAACACTTTTTTTGATGTTACTGTTCCTTTAAGTTAATTGTTCATGTACAATCCGTTTGGCCACTAGGTGGCAGTGAGGGTGGGAGATTGTTGGTAGTGAAAAGTGTATAAAGCAAACGGGAATTGTGGTGGCCAGTTTGGCAGTGATAGACAGAAAAGGACAGTAGTCTGTGTCAGGGGAAAAAAATTGCTGCAGGTTACCTGTTAAAAGGGAGTCACTGCAATAAAGTTTAACTGAGAAAGTCTTCCATACCTCGTGCATGCACACAAAAGTGCACTGATGTGGGGGCGGCATGTAAATGGTGAATGGCCAGTGGACAGAAAAGGGCCTGGACTAGGGGTAGGAGACAGAAGAGGTATGTGCCAAGATAGTGTCCCCCCACCATTGTGCCCTATTCTACCTACCTCTAGTCCTGGCCCTGCTACTGGGACATATTTGGGGGCACAAATCTTTACTGCTAAAGGGCAGTTGTTGACTGGGGTTAGTAAAGCAGTCCAAAACAAAATGTGCAGCGTTTCTAGCCTACGCCTGTTTTGTGTTTCTTTAGTAGCTAAAGATTTTGGATTCTTTTTCAGAATGTATGCTAATTTTTATAGGGCACTTATCATAGTAAAATTGTTTCCCCCAAGCAGAGGTGCTAATTAGGCCGACATTCCTGCTGGGGAAAAATAATATTTTAGCCAGAAAATGCACCTAACAACGGCTGCGCTTCCAGCAAAAACTGAAAGTGTACCAAAGTAATTAAAATATAATGTCGTTTTAACCTGCATTTATAAAAGTTGTGTTTGCTTCAGAAACACTAATATAGTTTATATAAATAAGCTGTTGTGTAGCCACAGGGGCAGCCAGCTGGAACAGAGGAGAAAAGACACATGTTTGTGAAGATTCTCATTCATCCAGGTCATTGTATATCTGTAGAAATAAGTCAAATCAACTGGACTTGCTGTGTTTTTTATCGAAGATTCACCATCCAACTGGCTTACTCAATTCAGTCAGATGAGTAGTGAAATGTCTTCAAGAAAAAACACTTTGACTTATAAGGCTCAGGTTACATAGCATATAACAGGCAAAACACAATTTTATTCTTCACGGCATATCTTTTATCTGCTAAGTAGCCTGTGCCTTTTCTACTTTTTTTCCGTTATACTCTTGTGCTCTTGCATTCCACAGTGGAACACACATCCATCTTGGATTTTCTTTCTGAGGAGAAGGGAACAGAGAAGAACAAAAGAGGCAATGCGCAGCATTTACAAGATGATCTTGGATAGTCGGCTGTGAGCTGAAACTGTGGGTGTAAAGCTGGACAGTCAGGATGTAGGACAGTGGTTTTATAGCTAGAAAAATTCCCTTTTAAACACAGAGACCAATTCCCTGCTATTCTTCTCTAAACAAAACATTTCCATTTATACATGTGTAACACCTATTTGGGCTGCATAGCACACAAATAGTTAAACTGTCCAGCTAGCAGTAGAAGCATGGGTTACACGCGACTTCACACAACAGGGTCAGGGCCTTCGCCATGTGGAAGTGTTCCCTCTATGGTGTAGTGCAACTACATCCCCCAGGCTACTGTGCATACAACAAAAGATGGGCGCCAGGAGGTTCTTGCAGTAAAACAGAAAACGGTTTATTACTATGCACGAGGCAAGTGACCACAGGTTTAGTACTCACACAGGAGCTGAGGCAATAGCACATTTCTCACACAGAGCTGCAGGCATTAGGCATTTCTCACAGAGGAAAGGTCTCCATTAGGCATTTGCAGTATTCACACACATTCCCTCCTGGAAGTTGTCAGGAAAGCAGCTTCTACCCTACAGTCCCTCTTCACTGAGGTCCCTGACTGGAGGCAACACATAAAGCCTCTGGGAAGCTCCTCCCTTTCTGCAAATCCTTGTTGGAGCTTCAGCTGCTCTTTCTCTCTCACCTCTCTGCCTTTCTCTCCTAGAGAGACTATGACAAGTCTGCCCTAGTGTCACTATTCCTCATTCACGGGGTTACCTGGTCCCCGACTTCTTCCAAAGCACATGGGCCTTTCTGGGCCTAGCTGTACCCAGGCTCCCCTGAGCACACCCAGCTGGATCAACATCCACAGGCCAAAGAGGAAGTGGCCACTCCCTACACACACTATATAGCAGTGTAGCAGGGGAGTGTCATTCTCTCCTGGCAGATCACTCTAAGAAAAAAGGTGGGGGCCTTAAAGCTGCAGGGCAGATTACCCAGTAGGGGTCCCTACACATGCAAGGGATTTTACTCTTTCTTTCCTGAGTGGGTTCCCCCAGCGTCGGACTGGGGGGCCTGGGGCCCACCGGAGCTGCTGTCTCAGGGCCCCCCACCACCCCAGGCCCCCCCCAGAAGAAAATCTCCCTCTGGCCCCTTCTTTTCGTTCAGCCGAGCTGGGGGCCAAGGAGGGAAGTTGGAAACCACTTCTGGCTTCCGTGCAAGGACCAGGACCGGGCTGGCGGGGCCCATGAGGCCCAGTCCCACACTGGATTCCCCTGAACCAGAGATTTTTTAAAATTTTCAATTCAGGTCCCAATTTAAGAACAGACATTTAGTCAGTCCCACCTTAGCTGGTAACATGGTAGTATCAACCATGAGTAGAATGTAAAACAAGGTTTTCTCAAAATGCCACTCTAATTCTGGGTTTCCAGAAGTATCCAGCAGAACAGATAGACATTTTCCCAGGTCTTACCTTAGCTGGCCATCAGAATGAGCCCCCCCATAGCCACAGTTTTTGCCCCCCCAGGAGGGCCTAACCCCACAATATGGGAGCCACTGCCCTAAGGGAAAGTAAGCAGAAGACCTAAGTGTTCTGCTGCTACACTTGGAAGGTGAAGTTGTGTGATAAATATTCTTAAAAACACACATCCAGTCCACATGTATTCTGTGTGTGATGTACTGCTGGGAAACCTGAAAGATATAATATTGCAGTGCAAAGACCTTTGGAGGCTGCAGAATATAAAATACAGCACAGAGGAGGCAAATTGTATTGGTTATAATCTAAAACTTAATTGCACCTATAGTCTAGGGGCACCACCAAATGCAGCATGACTTGTAAAAAACTCTATTTAGAAATGGATTAGTCCTTCAATGACAACTAAAGCTTTACAAAGAAGAAGGGTAGAAATGCTGCACATCATGTTCTGAGTTTCTGTACCAGCCCAAGGCACCCATAACCTTTTAGCTGAGAAGATCTGAGCCTCCTATTATGCCCCTGGTAGCTCCCCGTTTTCTGATGATCTCATTGTTTGTATAGTTGTGGACACAGTCATAGGTGGAAATGGAATAAAGAGGAGGAATACTTAACCTCTTCAAAAAGAAATTAACTATATATATAATTACAAGTTATGTAATGATTAGACTTCTGCAGTAGTCTCCCCAAGGAAATCACCTTCTTCCCATGGACACAGTATCTCTGGTCTAGATACTCAACAGAGATAAAAAGAATAACACAATGAACAATTAGTAATCAGAGTTCTTTACTGATACATAAAAATAAAAAAATATCAACGCTACTTACAGACAGTGTTGCCATTGTTTAATCTACAATCTGAATTTTAGCACTAAAAATTATTTTTACAATACACATTGTGAGACTATCGCAAGTAGCGTGGAATGCTTAGTAATGCCAATACAATAATCTTGGCCTATTATATAGTCCATTGAAGCTCTATGTAATTGAAGAGTCACTAAGTGCTGTGAACACGTATTTGATGTATTGTTCTGTCATGTTAAACCATGTTCCACCTTAATAGGCAGAGCAGCAAACATTAAAGCATAAAAACATAATAAATGTAGTTCAAAAGACTCTAGTATATGAATTGTTTGTTTGTATGACTCCTGATTCCTCTTTGCTTCCCGTGAACCCAGAGCTTACAACCTTCCCTGAAACTCTTTTAGAGAGTCTTGAAAGCTCACTCTTGAATTTAACTCCAACGAAAGCATAAACAAAAGGGTTCAGGCACACATGGGAAAGTCCTAAAGTCTCTGTGACTGTCAGTCCTATGTCCAGTTTCTTAAATAATGAACAATTTGGGCCAATGACACCCAACCTTTGTAGGCTATCAATAAGCAAGAATGTATTGTAGGGACCCCAGCAGAGCACAAAGACAAACAACAGCACCACAATGACCACTTGTGATCGGTAAGAGTGACCATGTCTGGACCTTCGAAGAGTACAAAATATCCTGCTGTAGAAGAAGAACATAAGGAACAGTGGAAGAAGGAATCCTAGGCTGAGGTTAATAAACCGAAGGGTAGTCCTCCAAGTATCAGCAGTTTCTGGATTGAACTTGTAATGGCAAGAATGTGCTTTTGATTGTTCAACAAAATCCACATCCCGGAAGTAAAACTCTTGTAATGAGAGCAAGCATGAGGTGGCCCATACAACAGCGCAGATTAGGAATGTGTGGATGGGTCTTTGCTTTCTATGGAGCTCCACTGCATGGACAATGGCAAAGTAGCGGTTCAGTCCAATACAGGCTAAGAAGAAAATGCTACTGTACATGTTAATGGAGAAAAGAGCTCCGACCAGCTTACATGGTATAGAACTGAAGACCCACCCATAGGCATACTGTGTTGCCCAGAAAGGTAAAGTAAGTCCTAGGAGAAGGTCGGACAGAGTCAAATGGAACAAATAGTGGTCGGATAAATGCCAGGAGCAACGCCTGCTCTTCAAGACATAGAGGACCAGTCCATTCCCTATAAGGCCCAGTACAAACACAAGCAAGAAGGTAACTGGGATGAACCACTGGTTGAATCTGCTGGTCACATGGTAACTGCACGGAGCGGCTTCCTCTGGGATCTCTGGAAGTGCTGTATCTACCTGGAGAATGATAAATACACCTGTTTGTTAGTCTTTTATGCTGTAATGTTCACATTACCCACATTCTTGCTGTTCTATTTAAATCTGAACAGGTGATCTACTCTCACACATCAGCCACACAAACATACATTAATCACTCTCAGTTACCATTGCAAAGTCATTTGGGCATTTAGGTGGATTAATTTGATTTCCAATAGAAGCGATATCACCAACCCAAGCAGAATAAGACTCAATACTAGATCTTCAGCTATTTGACATTCAATGCTCTATTATCAGTGATCATATAAAGTAAACATATATTGTGGCAAGCTGATTTAGGCTCACCAGCCTCTGCAACTATCTATCTATCTATCTATCTATCTATCTATCTATCTATCTATCTATCTATCTAACACATAATGCCCAGAGATACTCACGTAGTAGCTAGAATAATCTTCTTCGTGGCTTTCTGCCATATTGCTCACATCAACCACACAACTCAGCTATACAAAGAAGAAAGTACAATTGTCATTTACACTTCTAAATTTTGTGGTAATGACCTTGGCTGGTAGGCTTTTATAAGGAGGGAGGGTGTGCCTGCAGAAAGGGGAAGTTAGAAAAGAGAACAAATAGCTCAATAACTGGTATTATCAGACCTGCTAAACAGAATTAAATAATATTTAATAAAATGTATAAATACTTTTTAAATGCAGTTCTGCTACAATTTAGATTGCAATCTCTTTGTGGCAGAGTCCTCTTTACCTCTTGTGCCATTTTTATATGTTTTCTTGCATGTTTAATGTAAACACCCATTTATTATACAACACTGTATCAATGTGTTGGTGTTTTATAAATACACAATAATAATAATAATGAAGTTAAGGGGAGAGAGAACATTTGTAAAATCTTTAAAAGAAAACTCCACCAAAACTTAATTTCTCAATTTAATTTTCCGCAATGAATTCATCTATGCAAATCTGAAAGTGTTTTAAAGTTATTTGTAAATTTATTTGCTATGGAAAGAGGCATCTGTCAGTATTTTTATATCAGTGCATTATAGATGATTATAGATACTAACATGACATTCTGGATAGCCTGAACCTAAGGCAAATTGCACTTAAGATCCCACAGCCAAGTGATCCAGGCAGATTGTATCCAAAAATTCTTTGGAGCAGGGACTCAAAAAGGCAAAGGTTTTCAAAGTAAAAAGTAGTTTAAAGCCAATGCAATGTCATTATTTTAGTGTCCCAATTTCCTCTCACCTTTATTATATCACTGGAAAACAACTGGGGTTATCGGTGACATCTGAAGGCTCATTTACCAAGAATAGGGAAAGACAAAGGAAAAAAAACAGACACAAATCACCAGTTGCACAATTGTGCTCATTCTTGCACTTTGCTGAATGGACACAGGTCTCTACCTGTGTAAATTGAGTGCAGAGACCTGCATCTGCACCATGAATACAATGCCGGCTGCAGTCGAAAGTGATGTATTCATGAGGGGTGGGTGGGAGCAGGCATTTAGTCTCTCCTGACGACTTGCTCATCAGACACTCAAATTGGGGGAACTGGCAATTAGTACAGCACTGCCTTTTACCCTCCCATCCTTACGCCAAATTTTTAATCTACCCCTACCCAAATGCATACTGCAAAATAGTTTGATAGAAGAAGACCTCTGACTTGTACACAACAGATTGTTAAATGAGCACTAAAAGGCATGGTATTATGCCCTGAAGTGCTTCTTTACTTGCCCCAGGGGCACAAGTAAATGGAGAAAAAAATATAGAATACAATACTTGTCCATGAAAAGCAAAATATAACCATAATGTGAAGGGCTCATTTATAAAAGCAAGTGCAATGTGCAAAGTGCAGTTTTCAGGTGCTTAACACCATGTTGTTTACCCAAAACACACCATTTCCCCCCGAATTTCAGAGGTAGAGTCTGCAGCCACCCATCACAATTTGGCCCCTGCTTTTTGTAACTTGCTGAAGTTGTAGGGCACAGTTTAAGACTTCTAATCTCATTAGTGTTTGATCTGCTTTGTGCAAGTCAGTTCTAACTATGGGCACAACCCACTAGACTTTACCTCTACTGACTAGAGAAGTGATCCCCAGCAAGTAGCTCTCCAGCAACATATTGCTCACCGACCCCTTGGATGTTGCTCCCAGTGGCCTCAAAGCAGTTGCTTATTTTTGGATTTCTGATTTGGAGACAAAAAAAAAAACAGGTGTATTGACAAACAGAGCCTTCTGTAGTCTTGCAGTCCACATATGGGTTACCAAAAAGCCAATCACAGCCCTTATTGGACAACCCCTAGAATGTACTTTAATGCTTGTGTTGCTCCCCATCTCCGGATCTACTCCCAGGCAGGGCCGCCATCAGAAATCACAGGGCCCCATACGACAAAATTTCCTGGACCCCCTGGGCTGCGCCCACCGCAAGCCCCACCTACAGGTCCACCCTCCCCACCCCACAGGTCCACCCCCCACCGCACAGTAAAAAAGCAAAAAAAAAAATATTGGTGGCTAGGGTTCCCACATGTTAATAAAAAATAAAAAGATATTGGTGGTCAGGGCCCCCCATAAAAAAACATTTGTGGTCAGGGCCCCCCCATTATAAAATATTGGTGGCTAGGACCCCACATAAAAAAAAAAATTGGTGGCCAGGGCCCCTTAAACGTCCATGCCTTCCCGAAGTCAGCAGCTCTCAGAAAGATGGGGGGCCTGGCTAAGTAAGTGTGGCGTGGCAGGGCCCCCCTTACCCTCGGGCCCCTACAACTCTCCCCCCTGTCCCCCCTGATGGCTGCCCTGCTCCCAGGTCCAGGCAGCCATTAGTTCCAAGGTTCACAATCATCCATGTCCCTATTTCATCAGAGCAAGTTGCTAGGAACATATGGAATGCAAATATATATGGAAATAGCATCAATGCCCACGGCTTATTTTATGCCTCGGATAAACTGACGCACGCTGCTGCCTGAAGCAACTTTGTTTTGCTGTGGAAAAACAACAGCACTGACCCCGAAATAATATTATTTTGCAAAAGCTTTGCTAAGATGTTTGTACCTAAGGATGTATTTAGTAACCTCTCTGTGCAGCTCAACTTCTCCTCTGCCGATGACCGCGGTGTTTTCACTTGCGACAGCACAGTTAACACATCTCTAGAACCTCAGCAGTAAACAACTAGTTGTTGTTGTTTGTTTTTACACATTTGGTCAGCATCAGCATCTCTGATTAAAGATAACAAATAAAGAGAACAATTTTACAAGCACAGAGTATTTTAGTCATTTTTTTACTATTATTGCATGTTTTACTTTTTCACATTCATTTATTGAACAAATACTTGGGGGGAATGCAGAACTATGCAAAAGTGTATGCCACAGGGAGTGTGGCCGACAACGGTAAATTCATACTGACTGTACAAAGAAATATTTACCCATTTTTATTTGTCAGGTTTATTTATTTTTCCCCTGGTATTTACATATCACAGACACATTGCCGTAGTGCTTTACAGAGATTATACACTCTTTACATCAGTATCAGCCCCAGTGGAGCTTACTCTCTAAAGTTGTATACAGTGACATAACTAGTGTACACTGTGCAGTGCAGCAATTATGCAAAGTTAAAAGCTAGATAATTTATTCCTCCCGGGAATAAATGTTACCAGAAATCATCTTCAGTTGACGTGTCTCAAAATATTTGCGCTCATATAACCACATTATCCAAGATGGTGTCAAGTATGGGTGGGTACTAGGGACAACCTTTGCCTGGGAATAAATATTACCATATAATCTTTAGTCAATGTGTCTCCAAATAGTTGCATTCATATAACCACGTTATCCAGTTTGGTAGCTTGGAGTTAGATGGCTTTGTTTGTTTTCTGAGGTCACCTTACTTTTTGGGGCTTTTAAAAAAGAGAGCTTGTTGATTTTGCAAGACAGCTGTTAAATTTATATGCACACTGCCATTTTTGGAGTTTTTACATGCCAGGAAACAATCTTAAGCATATTGTGAAAAAAAAACTGTTGAAAACACCCCTGGAATTCATATTTACTATATTTTGGGGGTTATTTATCAAAGGCCCAGCTGATTTTTACCAGAAAAATTTGAGTTTTCTAGGCTATTTTTCAGTCAAAACTGAAATTTTCGGGTTAAAAAAACGAATTCTTCGATATTCATTATACCCCAAACCAGAAAATAGCTTGAATCCGAAAATACTCCTGCTAAAACCTGTCAAGGTCACTTAAAAGTCAATGACAGAGGTCCCTTCAACCATTTGAAGATGTTTGTAGTCTTCATGATGCTCAGGTTTTTTTCGGTGGGGTTCGCCGAAAACTCGAATAATTTGAGCTAATCGAGTTCATCACCCAAAATTCACTTATTCGAGTTTTTTACATTTGAGTTTTTTCATAAATTAGAAAACATTTGAGTTATGAGTTAATTTGAGGCATAACAAACTTCACAAGCCTCTAAAACTCAACCTTTGATAAATAACGCCCGATATCTTGGTACCTAAGGACCTGTACGAGATGCTGTAAAATACATGCTTTGACTTTTGAGGAACTTTTCATAAATCCTTGCAAAGCTTTGTAATTTCATAGTTTATACTAGGAGAAACATAGTTACCTATTTTGGAATGGTCAGAACTTGTTCTTTCTAAAAAAAAATATATAGTTTTCTGTGGTTTGAGATGGAGGCAGTTGGACCTTGGATTGTTCTCAGAGTTTTGAGAAACATTTCTGTTTTTTCCAAGATCTTTAAAAAAAATGCAAGGCATTGTGGGGATTAGAGATGACTACTTGTTAAAATGGTGTGAGATGTCAAAGAAAACAGAGGAGAGAAGTATAAGAAACAGGCAGATAATGCTTCCAGTTGACAGTTTTGACAGTATTGAATTAATGTTTACTTAATTTTTGCAGTTAAAAAAAGAACATTTTTGGGTGGAAAAGCCCTGTTATGCCCTGTTATTGAATGTGAAGGAGAATCGAAACTCAAAAGGAACCATTTCAGGGCAGATTTATCAAGTGTCGAATTCAACATTCGAATTTTTAAATTTGAATTTAGAGTTTATTTTAGTGTAATTCGAATTTCAAAATTTATCATGTACTGTCCCTTTAAGAATTCAATTCGACTATTCGCAATCTAAAACCTGCTGAATTGGTGTTTTAGCCTGTTTGGTGGGATTTTGAAAAAACATTTATTTTTTTTGGTGAAAAAACTCAAATCGAGTTTGCGGATCGATCCTATTCACCGAGTTTAAAATTTTTTTAATAAATTTCGATGTTATTTTTTTTCAAATTTCGAGTTTATGGGAGTTTTTACAAACTTCGACCCTTAGTAAATATGCCCCTTCCTGCTGAATACGAGTCAGCACTTAAACTACTATGAGTATGTGCTTCCTTAGAACAAATTAATTATATTGGTGGCAAAACGAACCCAATCGGTTTATTTAATGTTTAAATGAGTTTTCAGTAGACTTATGGTATGAAGGTCCACATTATGGAAAGATCACAGGTCCCGAGCATTCTGAATAATAGGTCATATATCTGCAATTCAAAAAAATTTTATAATCCACTTTTTCCTACAAGCAGGTGGAAATCTTATTCCAAGAAAGTGGAGAAACAAGGAGCTGCCCCTTATAGAGGTATGGCCAAGAGTAAAAATTTAAATAGTGGGAAATAATGAATGCAATAAAGCACGATACATATATGTTCATTGCCACTTAGTACCCATATATTTAAAAATAACATAAATGGTATACATTTTTTAATTAAAGTATATTGGAGATTGTTTGCCTTTACATGCCCTTTAAGGTATGAAGGTCCAAATTACAGAAAGATCCATTATCCAGAAAACCCAAGGTCCCGAGCATTCTGGATAACAGGTCCCATACCTGTATTAGCATTAGCTATAGAGGTCTAACTATCTAGTGATCACGTGGGATATATATACTAAGAATATGAATACTTTCGTAGATCCAGGTATACCTGCCCACCCCCAAGTTAACTCTGATTAGTCAGAAGCATTAAGGACCTAACATATGCTGCCCTCCCCTTAGCATGGCCGTGTTACAGCACATCAGCAAACTTGGTCTAATCCTGTGATTTTTTGCCATATTTTATAAGCAGGCACAATTTCCCTTTACACTTTTTAGCCCGTAGGAGGTCCTCTCGTCTGACCCAGACTCCAAGCACCAGAGGTGCTCATAATTTAACTGCCTCTCAGCTGATTACAAGGCATTCTGTAACTACTACAAACTGGCAGCCAGGTGTATTCATATATAGGTATATTCACCCCTCATCACTCTCTCCCGGTCTCTTTCTTAGGTATTAGGGTGCTAGACAAGAGTGGCAAAATGATATCATGGCTGATACCACCCTAAGATTTTTTACATTGTACGTTCTTCAGAGCAGGGTTAACAGCTGTATTTTTCTGTTTAATCTGTACGACAATAGTTTCCTGCATTTACAGGTGCTGTGGTTAATTTTTGTACATTGTGTGCCACCTAGTGGACTATAAAAGGCGTTTCATGTGCCACCTAAAAAAGTGAGCAGAAAACTCAGCAGTATTTTAGCAGCATTCCCCTTTTAATGTATATAACTGGTAGGCACTGCAGTATGTCTGGGAGTATCAGTACTGAATAGTGATGGATGAATTTATTTGCCAGGTGCGAATAAGTGGCAAATTCCCGAGATTCTTCGCTGACGAATAAATTCGCGAAACTGCCGCGAAAATTCGCCAGTGAAACTTCGCCAGCATTAAAAAAAAAAAATAGATGCTGCATCCAAAAAAACTGACGCCGGCGTCAAAAACGAGACGCCGGCGCTGTTTTGCAAATTTTTCGGCAAAGCAAAACGGCCCAAATTCGCCCATCACTAGTACTGAAAAGTAATATCTGGAGAACAGGGAGTGCTCTGTTTCTCTGTAATTGCTCCATGTGCTTGTGATCCGCCAGATTATCCAGGTTCATTTGTAATTCAGTCAGGGACATATTTCGCCAGGAGGATGGCTATGCAGCTTATGGTTCCCAAACAGTTTGTAACTTTAAATAAAAAAACAGTGGTAGCCCATTTTTTCAGTGTATGTATATGCCTTGTATACCTTGTGTTTCATACACCTTCAGCTTTTAGATTGTAAGCTTTATTAACCAGGGCCCATTTTACATCTTGTAAATTTTTGGTTGTATTTTTGTATCTAATCTGCATGTTCAAGGTATATTGCCATTTGTACATCCCTGGGGAATATGTGACATACCTCCCAACATTTTGGAAAGAAAAACAGGGACAAAAAAGTTGATGCGCGTAGGGCGTCAACATTTTTTGACCACACCCATTTTGTGGCCACATCCCCTAATTACCATGTTCATTTTACAAAATTTAGTAGGTAATAAAAGCTTGAGCATATTTCTGTGGGTTTATTTCAGTTATTCCAGTTTTGCTAATGAAGGTCAATTGACCTTTAAGCTGTGAGTCTTACTTTTCCCAAGGGACCTATTATCTTATATTGTTACAATTACTTATTTGCTTATCTAGATTGTTTATCTAGATACATTTGAATTGTTACAAATGTATCTTATATTCTGTTGTGGCTGTTCTGGGCTCTCTGCCAAAATCCAATCAAGTTAGAAACTTTGTTTCTTTTACTGGTTGTTCAGTGCAGAGAAAAAACAGGACTTTCCAGGGGACAGTTGGGAGTTATGAAATATTAATAAACATAACAGAGTGCCAGTTTACACTAGCAACCAGGTAGTAGTCTGAATGACAGGCTGGATGATAACTATGATGTAAGGTCAGCCGAGTTCTCCAGTGTATCTTTACAGTAAACAGATACACTGGAGGATTTTTCTTAAATTACATAGAAAGGTATTTGATTGGTTAACTAGGCATCAATAGACAGATCAGGGACCATTGTGAATGTTATTTCTTGATGGTTTCCATCCATACTCAGAGTTGGACTTGACCGGAAGGACCCTTGGAGAAGACCAGGTGGGCTCCAGCCATCATAGGCCCTGCCAATCAAGGTCCTCACTCCCAAAGGTTCTATCAGTGGCCGCAAGTTTTTGGGCGGGGTGAAATACCAGGTCCTTGATGCAAAGGGTTGGGCGGATGGGGGGGGTGCTTGTGACGGAAAGGTGGGCCCTTGAGGTGGCAGTGGAACCATCCTAGTCCAATCTTGTTCCTACATCCCTAGATTCTCCTCTGGGGCCCGGTCTTAGCTCACGCTTCTGACTATAACAAGGGAGGAGCCAGACAGGTCTTTAAGTAAGAGGACCAAGGGGGGAGTTCTGGGAAGACAAGGGAACCATAACATAGACAGGAAGGATGAGGAACAGGGAGAGTAGTCGAGGGTCAGGCTGAGGTTTACACCAATCAGACACAATCGGGAACTAGGAGCAGTGTAGGACTGGGATGCCAGAGACCCTCCAGAAAACCTTAGACCATGGGTCCACTCTCCAAACTATTCCTCCTCTTCCTTTCCTCACTCAACCTTTGTTCTCCAAGTCTCTTTTCTTTCTATTCAATGATCTATAATTCTATCTATTTAGCCTCTTCGTTCCCATATAGAAGTAGGTAATGACCATGTAACAGGCCAGAAGCAGGAGGGCCCACTGACACTTGGGCCCAACGGGAGTTTTCCTGGTATCCTGGTGTGCCAGTCCGACACTGACAAGGAGCGTAGTCAGGACACAGGTCGGAGTCAAACCAAAACTGTATTGCAGTACAAAGTCAGGATCTGAGAGAATTGTCTCAGGCAAAGGTCGGTACACACAGCAGACAAGCAGTAGTCAGGAACAGGCAGGGTTAATACACAGAAATCAGACTTGAATCACACCCAGGAACTATCAAGAAATAGATCTACGTTGGGCAATGAGTAGTTGGCAGTGGCCCCTTTAAATAATTGAATTTCGCACCAGCGATGACCCACCATGTGCACATCAAACCCGAAAGTGTAGCGGGCTTCCACGCAGGGAGCACGATGGCCATCTCCCCCACCTCACTAGACCACCAGGTATTCTCACAATTAAAGTTTATGGGAAAAAATGGACTGAATTTAGGAGAAAAGTTTTTTGTCCTCGAATTCAATCTCGTCCATGAGTTTTCACGTGATAAACCATGAGATGGTTCTCACTGAATTAAATCTGGCCTAGTGAGTGGGTAATCCTGTTCTAGATAAATGTTCTCTTACACATTCAATCCATTTATCATGGCGGATGAAGAGGTAGAAAATCTTCATATCAATCGGACACAAGATGGCAGGACTGTCCATTGTATGAAGCTCCTTAATTACCTTGAACCTTTAAGCAAGTGTCCAGCTCTGACAGTATGGGGCAAATTCACTATGCGCCGAAGCGCCTAATGGCGTTGGGCATTTTTGTTACTTCGCAAATTCACAAACGGACGCTGGGGTAACTTCGCTAGCATAACTTCGCACCCTTACGCCTAGCGAATTTGCGCAACGGACGTAACTACGCAAATTCACTAACGCGCGCATTGTTCTGAACGCTACCTTTTACGCTAGACTTCCTTCGCCACCTCAGACCAGGCGAAGCGCAATAGAGTAGATAGGGATTTCTTCAAAAAAAGTTAAAATTTTTTCTAAGTCCCAAAAAACGCTGGCGTTTTTTCTATATTATGGGTGATAGGCTGAAAAAGATCGAAAATGGTTTTTGGGGCTCCCCTCCTTCCCCCCTACATTTCCTAACTCATGGCACCTTAACTATACAGTGGGCACATGTGTAGGGCAAAATAAAAATTTTATTTGATGTTTTGAAGGTTTCCCAGGCATTTGTAGTGCTGATACGGATTCCTTCATTGAAATTTGAATTTGGCACCGTATGCAAATTAACCATCGCTAGCGTAACTTCGCTTCGCTTAGCGAATCAACGCCAGCGCAACTTCGCAACCTTACGCTACCCCTGAGCGCAACTTCGGATTTTAGTGAATTTGCGAAGCGCTAGCGAAACTACGCCTGGCGAAGTGCGGCGAAGTTACGCCTGGCGCAGCTACGAATCTTAGTGAATTTGCCCCTATGTCTTATAAATCCACCTCAGACTCTAGGGGTCATCCTGGTGGATTACCCAAAGGCTTATGGACCTTAGGCAATAGGTAAAAAAACAGGAACCCTAGGATTTTCTTTAAGGAACATCACCTGTAACCCTAGTGTAATGGCCCCTGTCAAACATACAGCCACAAGTTTCCAACTCTTGTATCCCGCTCCGCTCCATTCATTTGTACATTTCAGTACTGAAGTTCCCATGGATTTAAAGGGGTGGTTCATCTTTATGTTCACTTATGTATGTTATAGAATGGCCAATTCTAAGAAACTTTTCAATCAGCTTTTTAATTTTTTTTTTATAGTTTTTTTTAATTCTTCTGACTCTTTCCAGCTTTCGAATGAGGGTCACTAACTCCAACTAAAATCAAATGCCCTGTAAGGCTACACATGTATTGGTTTTGCTACATCTTATTACTTTTAGGCCCTCTCCTATTCATATTCCAGTTATTCCTTATTCAAAGCAATGCATGGTTGCTAGGGTAATTTGGACCCAATGGCTGCAAACTGGAGAGCTGCTGAATAAAAAGCTAAATAACTCAAAAAACACAAATGATAAAAAATGAAAACCAATGGAATATTGTCTCAGAATATCACTCTTTACATCATACTTAAAAGTTTAATTTAAGGTGAGCAAACCCTTTAAAATGTCCACCTGTAAAGTTACACAATCCACTTGGTTAGAGAGACAAACCCCAGACTGGTACCAGTATCCTGGGAGCCCGTGGGCATCAGTCTACTCATATTCCATTTCTCTTTGTGCTTTTTTTTTTTGGTCTGTGCGGCTCCTTTCTTTTTCTTGGTATTTCAGGCACTAGTACATTGACTTGTATACATTTGAGCTATTTACATATGTCAGTTGCTAACCACTAACAAAAACAAGCAATGCTAAGCTTTCAGTCCCCACCTTATTTATAGCCTGAGATACATGTGTGAGAGTTTTGATGAGACAGAGGAAGCTGAATGGATGTTACTACTGCGGGTGCTCATTCCACACCTTTTACTTCTTCATTTTTGACCAGTGCTTTGCTTAAATGTTTACATTTCTATGTAAATGCTATGTAAAAACAGCTTGTATACTTGTCTAGTACATATGGTTCTTGTGCTTAGGGATAGGAGATTGGGGAATCTATGAAAAACCAAAACCATAGACAATAAAGTTCAGTGTGGTTTCTATGGTAGACCACCTATTCTGCCCTGATCACTCAGGTGCCCATTACTGTTCCTTCTTACCTCCCTGTTATGATGCTTTTCTACAGGTCATGGAACTTCAAGGTGATCTTATTAGGGAAGCACTGAATCCACTATTCAAATCTCAAACCGAATCTGGGATATAACAGGAGGCACATTATTTATTATAATACATACTAATAAGTCTTAGTGAGTCATGTGACACAAATGACATCACTAAGTACTGAATTCTTATTAGGGAAGCATATAATACACAAGAGTAGTGATGGGCGAATTTATTCGCCAGGCGCAAATTCCCAATTTTTTGTGTTGTGGGACACAAACTCGCACATTCGGTTTTTGCCATTCAATTTTTTTCTTAGATAAGATACCATTCGAGTTTTGAGGTCATTCAAGTTCAGTCGAGGTAAAAGAAAACTCAACCCTTGATAAATAACCCCCTAAATGTGTGAATGATTAGCTCCTCACCAAAATAGTGCTGGGGGCAGTCGCAGGTCTCTGTGCTCCGAAATGGGTGCAGTGTGCAAAAAACATGGAGAATTACACATTTTTGTTGCACCTTATCCATTTCGTAAATGACCCTTACGTTTGCCCAGCCTCAGTTTCCCACACTATCTACTGGTCACTTGCTTACTGTAAATGCAAGATAAACAAATATATATATATATATATATATATATATATAAAGATTTTTTATGTTTTTATTGAAAGCTGTACAAGAAAATATCAACATAACTCTGATATGTGGATCAAAAATAGAGCTACAATCCCTCCCCTACTCCCCTGATGATGAACTTGATAAATGGACAGAGACAGAACTGGGAATTTGGAGAGACCTCTTTGGTACTACTGAAAAACTAATAAAACAACACGTAGAGCCAAGAAGTGAATCTGACCCTGTAGGTGTAACATTCAAAGAACAGTAACACCAAAAATGGAAATTGTATCAAAGTAATTAAAATATAATGTACTGTTGCCCAGCACTGGTAAAACCAAAGCATTTGCTTCATAAAGACTACTATAGTTCCTATAAAGAAGCTCCTGTGTAGCCATGGGGGCAGCCATTCAAATCAAGCTTCTGGGAAAAAAAGGAGAAAAGGCACAGATTAGATAACAGATACAACACCATTGTATTGGACAGGACTTATCTGTTATCTGCTGTGAATCCTGTGTCTTTTCTCCTTTTTTCTCCAGCAGCTTGATTTGCTGCCTCCATGTCTACACTGAAGCTTGTTTATAAACTATAGTTGTCTTTCAGAAGCAAACACTCAGCTTTTATCAGTTCATGCTAACCGTATATTATGGGGCCTATTTATTAAACTTCAAATTTTTCTAGTCGGGTTTTTAAAGGGGAAAACTCAAATTTTAGAGGAAAAAAAACAACTTAGAGATTTACTATACCCCAAAGCTACTCCAAAAATGCTCCATCTAAAACCTGTCGAGATCATGCAGAAGTCACTGGCAGATGTCTCTGAAGACGTTTCGTGACCTGCGTTGGTTTTCGTTCAATAATCAGATAAATTCAAGTTGTCACGGCAACAATTCAATAAAGTCAAGTTTTCCAAGCATCAATTAGAAAAAGTCGAATTGGAAAAGTACGATTCAAATTGACGCGCGGTTTTGTTGCAACTTTTTTCGCACCGACTTTTTTGAGAAGAATTATAGATGAGTTAAATTTGTGGATGATAGTTAGGTTGCCTTTGTTTTAATTAAAAAAATTAAGAGATTTAGTAAATACCCCCTCTATGTTAATTACTTTCAAATGCTTTAATTCTTTAGTGTTACTGTTCCTTTAAGTCTTGCCACCGTGATGAGATGCAGTTATGCACTGTCAACCAGACAGGGAAGTCCATTGCAGGAACTACCAGTGTGGGCAGGTTATGGTGGGAATTACACGTTCCCACAGTGTAAGCGTCAAGACAGCAAAAGTCTCTTAAAGAAAAAGTGGCTTTTATTTGAGCCGGCAGCAACAGGTAAAAAATAATGGCAGGTTTTCTTTCCAAACAAAAAAAATAGCCTTAGGCAGCAGTATCAGTTCAATAACAACCAAAAGACAGCAGAATTACAGACCTTCCCGTGAGTGTCCGAGTGTGCACAGGCACATAGGATCCTTAGCGTCAGGATCCCAGACTCTTTCTCAGTGTCTCTCCCAGTTAGAACTCCTGAAAGACAGACCAGCCTGGGTTTTAAGGACTACTGATTAGCCACCTAAAGCTGGTCAGCTTCAGGGCCGGAACTAGGGGTAGGCAGAGTAGGCATGTGCCTAGGGCGCAAAGCTGGGGTCGCCAGGCACGTACCTGCTCTGTCGCCTACCCCATGTCCGGTCACATCTCTCCCCTTGTATTTGCGCTTGTGCGCATGGGCGCCCGGCAATTCACGCTTCCGTGCATACGCGCATGCGCGCACGGCAATTCGCTCTTCCGCGCATGCGCGCACGGTGATGCACGGGAGTGTCAATTTGCACATGCACACAAAAGTACTGGTTCGCTCATGCTCGCGCTCAGTCAGTGCCAGCCTGGAAAAGTTGCCTAGGGCGCCTGTTGGGGTTGGTCTGGCCCTGGTCAGGTAGTAGCATCTCACTCTGCTACAGTGGGCTTGGCCTTCCAAGATCTAAGGGAATTTCTTAGTGATCCCAGGCACCAGTGGGCCCCTCTGTAGGATGAATTCACTCTTTCCTTATTATAAACACCAGGTATAAATGCTATTAGCAGATTTTGGGCCAGATTCAATTCAGGGAAAAAACGTAAACTCCTGGTTTATCACGTAAAAACTCATGGACGAGATTCAGATTTGAGGAGAAAAAACTTTTCTCCAAATTCAGTTCCAGTTTTTTCCCAAAGACTTCAATTGAGTTTTCATGAGTTTTTCAGAATTGAACTGCAGACTCATGCTTTTTCACCTTTTTCTCACTGAATTGAATCTGGCCTTTTATTTGTAATAGTTGTGAAAGTGGCACAGTAGGTTCTCTAGGAGGTCCAGTCCTTTCTAGTTTGACTGAAGAAGAACGACTTATGCAATTCTGTAGGACAGTAGTGCTGGGAAAGCTGAAAAAGGTGTTCCATGACTATAAAGACACATAATAGACAGTAGGGATACTTGGCCTGTTATGGGGACCTGTCACCCACACCTAAAATGCTGTATAATAAATTTCCTTTGCAAATTAAACGTGAAACCCAAATTCTTTTTTATTATTAAAACACTCATACCTGTTATAAAAGAATTTTAAAAACTCAGCTGTCATTTATTGCCTGCCCCATCTCTATGCACTTCCTATTCTGCACTTCCTAGATGTCACTGCCCTCACCACATTCCCTCTTCCTCCTTGTCGTCTATAATTGTGTAGCCAGTGTATGGGCATTAGGTCCCCCATTTTGGCATATAAAAAAAAATTGGTTTTATTTAAAACTTTCCTCCATAACAGTGTTCACAATCACTGCCAGTTAGCTGTGATTGTGAGTAGTGATGAGCGAATCTGTCCTGTTTTCTTGCGGCAACTTTTTTTTTTATCTCTGCGACTTTTTTGTCCAAATGCACTATAGTCAATGGGCGTTTTTTCCTATGGAGACTTTTTTGTTTCTGCAACTTTTTCATTGCTGTGAATTTTTGCCGCAGTATCACGAAAATAATTCTCAGAGGGCGAAATGCGGAATTTTGCCACGAATCTATGGCTGGCGAAAAATTTTAACGGAAACATATATGTTAAAGGGTTACTGTCATGGGAAAAAATTTTTTTTCAAAATGAATCAGTTAATAGTGCTGCTCCAGCAGAATTCTGCACTGAAATCCGATTCTCAAAAGAGCAAACAGATTTTTTTAGATTCAATTTTGAAATCTGACATGGGGCTAGACATTTTGTCAATTTTCCAGCTGCCCTTGGTCATGTGACTTGTGCCTGCTCTTTAGGAGAGAATTGCTTTCTGGCAGACTGCTGTTTTTCCTTCTCAATGTAACTGAATGTGTCTCAGTGGGACATGGGTTTTTACTATTGAGTGCTGTTCTTAGATCTACCAGGCAGCTGTTATCTTGTGTTAGGGAGCTGTTATCTGGTTACCTTCCCATTGTTCTTTTGTTTGGCTGCTGGGGGGAAAAAGGGAGGGGGGTGATATCACTCCAACTTGCAGTACAGCAGTAAAGAGTGATTGAAGTTTATCAAAGCACAAGTCACATGACTTGGGGCAGCTGGGAAATTGACAATATGTCTAGCCTCATGTCAGATTTCAAAATTGAATATAAAAAAATCTGTTTGCTCTTTTGAGAAATGGATTTCAGTGCAGAATTCTGCTGGAGCAGCACTATTAAGCGATGCATTCTGAAAAAAAAATTTTTTTTCCCATGACAGTATCCCTTTAATAATTTATATAGTGCAAGTAAAGTTTAATTTGCATGATTAACATGATATAAAAGGGGTTGGAAATATTTAATAGGGTGACAGGTCCCCTTTAAATAGTTTTCTGAAGATCAAGTAGACTTCTGCTTTGTCAGATAGATGCCTCAGCAATTTATTGGTTATTTGAATATCCTGTATTTCCTAGTGATTGTTTCCCCCATGGATCCAACTGCGTTCGGTATAGGAGCCTTGTTCTGCCATCATCATCTGTATTCATTACTGCATTTCTGTATGAACTGACAGATTTGCTTAATCCAAACACTGACACTTTGCCTTCTATGATCTCCTTGTTTAATGCAGTGTTAAATCAGTCTCATTATGACTTCGCCTTCCGCTCACATCAAGCCCTTATTGTTCTCCTTTCATTTTAGAAGTTCCCTAATAACATTTATATCTGCCGAAGCAAGATTCACATTCAAATTAGTTATTTAACATAAGAATGAGTTTGTGATGTTATTCTGCAGCAGCAGCTTTCTATGTGAGCAGAAAAGAATTAAATTAATAAAGAAACCTTCATAGGGATGCGGGTGGGAGATGGGCAGTAAATAGTGATGGGTGATTTTCTCCTGTTGCGATTTGCCGAAAAATTTGCGAATTTCCTGCAAAATTCTTTAAATTTGCGAAAAGGTGGAAAATCCAGGAAAAAAACGTGAAATCGGAAAGTTTCACCAAAAATCGTGAAATTCTGACATTTTCACGAAAAAAATCATGAATATCGCTAATTTTCATGAAAAATCATGAAAACGGGAAATTGAAGCCCGTGTCCAAGCTGGCGTTAAAGTCAATAGGCGTCCGAATAGTGTTGAAGCACGCCGATTCTTGCGGGAGATTCGCAAATGTATTCGCCGGCGGTGAAACTCGGAAATTCGCCGCAAATTCGCACCAGCTGAATTTATTCGCCCATCACTAGCAGCGAATCACAATAACATAGAATCCCCTAGGCATTTACAATGGGCAAGAAGGGCAGCACCTGTATGAGTTGCTCTTTGCACCTTTCACCAGAGTTTGAATGTATTTTTACCTAGATTAGATATACAGGTATGAGACCTGTTATCCAGAATGCTCTGGATCTTGGGTTTCTGGATTAATCATTACAGTGAAAAAATTAAATCATTTTTAAAAATTAGGTATAAAATGTGAGATGGCCTTCTGGTAATTTGAAGCTTTCTTGATAACGGTGTTTCTAAATAACGGATCCAAACTACCATCTGCATTTCGAACTCTGTGTTCCCCCCATGTCAACTCATTTGTGTGCCCGCTAACTCTTACAGATACTCTTACAGATAGGTGGGTAATGCTATGGTTGGGTTGTGGGTGTGTAAGAAGTCCCTTGGCATGGCTCTGCTGCCTGCCTCTCTACATAGATTTGTTCTGTATTGTACATTTCTCTATAGTAAAATGTACCTATTTGAAAGGAAAATGTATTGTTTAAATTATACAGGTATGGGACCTGTGATTCAGAATGGTTGGGACCTTGGGCTTTCTGGATTTCTGTAATTTGGGTCTTCATACCTTCAGTCAACTATAAAAATCATGTAAACATTAAATAAATCCAATAGACTGGTTTTGCTTCCAATAAGGATATCTTATCTTAATTATATCTTAGCTGGGATCAAGTAAAAGGTGCTGTTTAATTATTACAGACAAAAAGAAAGTAATTTCTAAAAATTTGAATTATTTGGACTATTTAAAATACAGTCTATGGGAGATGGCCTTCCTGTAATTTAGAGCTTTCTGGATAATGGGTTTCCAGATAACGGACCCCATACCTGTACTGCACATCAGCAGCTTTCAACCTCAAACAATTTTACAATTAGCTGGAACCGTCTGCCTTATTTAAAATGGACAGACAGCCACTGAATACTCAGTCTTCTCCAAATTCTAAAACATATTTTAGCAGCACTCCGCTACAGTGAAAATATAATTTATTTGAGCAACAGGAGCTTCAGCTGTTGCACAAATAAACTATATTTTCACTGTACTGGAGTGCTGCTGAAATATGTTTTGGAATTCGGAATGGACCTGAGCAGACAGAGTCACAGTCGGCACCCCGACGCTACAAAAATCGGTGAGATTGATTGTGTAGAACTACTTTCTGTGTTTGCAACTCAGTCTTCTCCAAATCCTTTCTCCTTGCGTGCAATACACAGCTGGAGAATTAGGACAGGTGATAGTGCTTAGTGCTGGTGCTGAGCATCAATGAGCTCTAACACCTAGTAGGTGGTATCAGACTGAAAGTTGTTTTAAAATTATTAAAAACATTAATAACTCATAGTCAAAATGCTTTGGTAAGTGGAAATGATATCCTTCAGAATTCCCAAATTTAACATTAATAGTATATCAGCCGCTTAGTCTCCCGGCTCATAGACATTCCCTCTCTGTTGACACTAAACCCACCATGTAAAATGAAATCCTCGTCTCACTCTCTCTCCGTCAGGCTGAAGGCTCCCCGGTGCTGTTTTCTCTTCTAAACTTACTGTATGCATAAAGCAGCAGTTGAATAATTTAATCTGATGAATAATTCCATTTGTTTCACTATCTAAGATGACAACATGGGAAGCCAACGTGTTAATTTTGCTTTCCTTTAAATGATATCAATTACATGAAGTAGAAAAGACTCAAAATGAGTCATCCTCTGCTCATCAGATGGCAACAAAGTCTTATTAGGATAGATTTGTGTAGTGAGTAATAACCACATCTTGTAGAGCAACCACAACTCCCGAATACTGAATCACTTGGGTGAACTCACAAATGTGGTGTTGGCCCTAAACTGGAGTTACAGTGGAGTAAAATGGCCACATATATATATATATATATATATATATATATATATATATATATATATATATATATATATATATATATATATATATATATATATATATATATATATATATATATATATATATATATATATTACAAGACTTTATTCCAGATTTTAGATTTTATAGATTTATACTAACTTATGCAAAAATGTTTTATATTCATGTTAAAATGTTGGTGGAACCATGCTTATACCAATGTAACTGCATCTTGGAAAATCTGATGTTATTAACTCTGGTGTGGTTCGCAAATGGTACTCCAAGTTCCAGCAGGACGATTAAACCGCCAAATGCTACAAAAAAAAAAAATCACAAAATGGGAATATATTATTTATTTTACAACAAAAACTGGAATAAATGGGACTCAGGAGTAGTAAACTATTGCAGCCAATAAGAATTTTTCTTGTACTAGTCTGACTGCGACTGACGCAGCAACTTTGATCTGTCCATCCAAGTGGCCCATCAAATTATCACAGATCACAACTGAGGGTAAATATTGATTTTCCACAGACTGATTTCATTGTGTTCATTTTGATTAATGTGTGCTACCCCTGAACAGCACTCTGCCGCCTCCACATGGGTGAAGGTTGGGGTGACTTGTTGGGCTGTGAATGCTTTCTAGGGACTCCTCTTTTTCCAGGTCACCGTGACCCTATTCTCTAAAACTGTTGATGAGAAACCGAGTTTAATCTGAAATCTTTTTTAGCCAAAAGAGTTCTGCATTGAAAAGACTCTGAGATGGTAATGTTTCACAGTGAGAAGTTATTTTCAGAAGAACAGAGTCTGCTTTACTCTATGTCAGTATTTAATTTTTTTTCTACATATCTCATTACATTTATTTATTACTGCTATTATTTGCTGCGTTTGTTTATGCCAACTATGACTAATACAGAAACGTATTAGCATTCTGAGTACAAATATATATTTATATATATATATATATACAGTATATATATACTGTATGCATTTATATCTGTTTAATTAAAATCTATATACAGCTAAAATATTAGCTTCATGCTTTCATGCCATATTGACAGAGAAATATACCATAATATAATGAATATTGTACCCCCTGTTGTAAAAATATGAGGATATTATAAGTCACCAAGGAGTTCCATGACCATATAAAGGCACAAAGCAAAAAGCATAGAGCTTTTATAAAAGCCATAAACCTCCAACATGACTTCTAATATCCTCATATTGTACAACAGGGGTGTACGTGATTTGTTATAACGTACACCCCTGTTGTACAATATGAGGATATTAGAAGTGATCATGTGACACATGATACTAATCACTGATCACTGATTATAACTGATGGCACCACTAAGCACAGTTTATATAGTGAATAATGTACCCCAATTGTAACTAATGACAACACTAAGCATTATTTATTAGGATAGCATCTACGGTATACTCATGGCTTTTGTGTATTATATACAGGTATGGGATCTGTTATCTGAAAACCTGTTATGCAAACATTTCTGAATTAAGGCAAGGTCATCTCCCATAGACTCAATTTTATCGAAATAATCCAAATATTTTAAAATGATGACTCTTTTCTCTGTAATAATAAAACAGTAGCTTGTACTTGATCCAAACTAAGATATAATTAATTCTTATTGGAAGCAAAACCAGCCTATTGGGTTTATTTAATGTTTACATGATTTTCTAATAGACTTAAGGTATGAAGATCCAAATTACAGAAACGGATCTGGAAAACTCCAGGTCCCGAGCATTCTGGACAACAGGTCCCATATCTATACTTATAACAGTGCACAACATGGGTGCACACATTTCTTGTCAATTTTTGGAATTGGTGGGGTTGTAGGGGGCTCACTGTGGCTCAACTCAAGCATCCCAAAGATGAGAAAGGTCACAGGGTATGCCAAATAAAGGCTGTGATTGCCCCTATGTGGACTGGCAGCCTACAGGGAGGTCTGTGTGGCCATAAACCTGGTTTTCACACAACCAAATCTTGCCTTCAAGCCCAGAATTTAAAAATATGCACCTGCTTTGAGGCCATTGGGAGCAACAGCCAAGGGGCCCATTCACTAAGTTCGAGTGAAGGAATAGAAGAAAAAAAACTTTGAATTTCGAAGTGTTTTTTTGGCTACTTCGACCATCGAATGGGCTACTTCGTCCTTCGACTACGACTTCGAATTGAAGGATTCGAACTAAAAATCGTTTGACTATTCGACCATTCGATAGTCGAAGTACTGTCTCTTTAAGAAAAAACTTCGACCCCCTAGTTCGCCACCTAAAAGCTACCGAAGTCTATGTTAGCCTATAGGGAAGGTTCCCATAGGCTTTCCTATAATCCTTCGATCGACGGATTAAAATCCTTCGAATTGTTCGATACGAAGGATTTAATCGTTTGATCGAACGATTATTCCTTTGATAGTTCGATTGAACGAATTGCGCAAAATCCTTCGACTTCGATATTCGAAGTCAAAAGAATTTTAATTCGCCAGTCGAATATCGAGGGTTAATTAACCCTCGATATTCTACCTTTAATACATCTGCCCCCAAGTGTTTGGTGAGCAAAATGTTGCCTGCGAGCTGCTGGTTGGGGATTACTGGTCTACACAGTCAATATTTCAGCTGAAGCTGCTGGTTTGTATGTTCTTCACAAAGATTCTGCTACAAACAGCCCTTTTCTTACTACAGCAACCAATATATTTTTTATAAGTTACAAATTAAGGATCAGCCGATTGCACAGTGGATGTCATTATTTAAATAACCTTGTTCTGTTATGAAGTTGATGAGCCCTGCTACATGCCGACTTTTCTTTACAGATGACCTGGAATTGAGTCATTGCTGAAGCTGTTTCAAAATGAGCAAAAGCTGTAACCATGCGTGAAAAAGAGTTTCATTTGAATTTTTCAATATGTTTCAGAAAAGCCCCCTGCAGCCAGCATAAGTATTACAATGGCCAGTCCATTATCGAAGCTGATATTGTGCTTACAGGAGACCATTTCACATTGCAGATACTGTAGTATCTCCTGATTCTGACCAAGTTGAAGGTTTGGCTGGAGGGTTGTACTTGATATATTTCTTCACAATCTGAGGACAAATGCAGCTGAGTTTGTTCAACAGTTCAACCAACTTCATCTTAAATTTAGCCCCAACAAAGGCATAAAGCAGAGGGTTGAGGCAGGAATGGAAATAGCACAGGCCAGATGTGACTGATAGCGCAATATCAATGTTACTGTCTGTGGTGCAGTTATCAGGAAGAACATTCAATATATTCATTGTATCCAACAGGGCCACAATGTTGTATGGAGTCCAACACAAGAAAAAAATCACCACAACAGCAATAACAACTCGTAGGGCTTTCTGTTTCTTAAATCCATGAGTTTGACACAGAGAATGAATGATATGAGTGTAGCAGTACACCATGAAGCACAGTGGGATCAAGAATCCTACAATATGGTAGAGAAATGTCAAGGAGATTTTCCAGGTTTTGGAATCTAAGTGGCCAAAGTCGGGCTGGCAGTCTGTCACATTTGCACGAGGTTCGTAGGTAACTCGATAATACACCATGTCTGGAATACTGAGTCCAATGCACAGGCACCACACAAGAAGGCAACTCCAATGAACCAAGTGTGTCCGGTGTTTCTTGTATAACTGTACGGCATAGACTATTGACAGATAACGATCACAGCTGATGCAGACTAGAAGGAAGGTGCAAGCGTAGAAGTTGATCTTGAAAATGGAGGCCACCATTTTACACAACACATTTCCAAAAATCCAGCCTGACACTGCCTGGGTGGCCCAGAAAGGCAGGGTGACTACCAGTAGGATATCAGCCAACGCCAGGTGTAGCAGAAAGATGTCGGTGCTCTGTAGCCTCCAACGGTTCTGCAGCAACACCACCAAAACAAGCACATTCCCTAACATTCCCAGAAGGAACACTATACTGTAAAATGCTGGTAAGAAACTGCGGTCAAACATAACTGTTGTTTGTAGGTTGCATGGGGCTTCATCAGTGGTCTCTGTGGATGACTTATAATCATAAAAAGGGCTGCTGCTTTCGAAATCGTCAGCATTGTAGATCTGTAACCAAATAAAAGAAACATGTTTAAAGTAATGGTGAAAACATCATGGTGACATAGTAACTGGATTTTTACAGCCCTTTGTTCTCATTATCGATATTTGCAATGAAATGATGGTTTAGGTTTATGTATAATCATGGTGACAACCCTGAATTCAACTATTTGTGGAAGAATCACTGATTCCTCATTTGTTTTGCTCAAGTTGCCTTCTCATGCATTGTACAATGGGAGTGGTTCTTGAGGAAATCATTGACATCACCCCTGTTACACTCATTCCCAATTAATTTGCAATAACAATGTGCCATGGGAGTAACCACCATATTGACAATGTCACAGATATCATACTTTCTCTCTATCAGTCAATGGTCGCTGAGAATGGTTCTAAAACATCTGCAGAAGAGCAATCTGAACATCCATGGTCTAAAGCTGGGTATCTACGGCACAAAATATATTGATATTTGAACATGGGATAGCACAGCTCAGTTATAAAAGAATACGAAAGTTTATTAATGCTTAATATATAATAGTATTATGTGCTTCTGTAGGAGCAACTAAGAAAGAGACGCTCTAAGAAATACTCAAGTGTAGTCAAGAAACCACAACAGAGAATGCATTTCCTCCATGATGACAGAAATAGACTAGTGGTCGTCTATGGTGGACAACGTAGAGTAACCCTTTATATTGCATCTGGGTACTGGCCAATGTGCCTAGGCCATTTGCGTAGTAATTTGTATAATGGGCAACTAGCACTGTAGAATGCAACAGGTAAAATAGTAAAGTGGATATATTTATAGACATATACAGCCCACAGTTTCCCTGTAGGAATTAAGGTTCTCATCCACCATGTTACAAAGTGGCACCAAGGATTATAGATTTGCCTTTGGGACATCCAAAGATATCTCTTCAGGTTAATGTAGAAATACTGCTGTGGTTTCACCTCTGCATTGTAACCATGCACCATGCCGTATTATTTATTTTGCCGTTAAACACCATCAGCAGAAAATACCATCCTCATGTTACTGACATTTAGCAAATCCAATTCGTAGTTTCCCCAGCAGCCATGGAACCCCATATACAAGTCTAACAACCTGATAAAAGTCCACCCGGCTCCTGAAAGCTTCATGGTTCAGATATTTGTAATACAAAGAGAGATGTGAGACTGTTAACTTTAGCTTTTTCGAGATGTGCTACTGAAAGGGGGAACTTACTGAGTAGTGGATTCACTTGGAAACCAGCAAAGGAATTCCAACGGCACACAGGACTGTAAGAAATCTTCAAAATTTATTTCAAAGCAGAGTGCGATGCAACGTTTTGGTAAGTTAAGCCTCTTCGCTACCTCAGATAAACACCAAATGCCCTTCTAATTATGGTATATGTCCTGGTGTAACAGAAAACTGTTAGGGGGTTATTTTGTAAAATCTGATTTTATCTCATTGTTTCAATAAAAAAAGCTTGACAACTCCCAATTCCCAAAGCCTTATTTATCATTAAAATAACTGAAATCATTTGGATCGGGAAAAAAACATGATAAAATCGAATGAACACCTGAATTATATGATCTTTCTCCTGAATTGCTTGATTTTTTTCAAGTTTTATGCCCGAACCCCCCAAATTTTGCGGATTATCGGACTAAATACAGTGCAAACTACAATATCTTCAAATTGGGAAAGGAACTTCCACTGACTTATATATGACCTCAACAGGTCTTGAGATGGCGGAATTTTTGGATTCGGGCTTTTTGCAGCATCAGGGTATAATAAATCTCAAAAAATCCTAAAAAATAAATAACCCCTTTATAGTTTTTATCAGTAAGCTATTCCTACCTGCATCCCACCAATGACCAAAGGCAATTTCACTTCAACGGGAGCTGCAAGGCTTCAGGTTACACAATGCAGGTGAATATACTCAAAAATATTTTTCTCTGTAATAATAAAACAGTAGCTTGTACTTGACCCCAACTAAGATATAATTAATCCTTATTGGAAGCAAAACAATCCTGTTGGATTTATTTAGTCTTTACATGATTTACTTGTAGGTATAGAGATCCAAATTACAGAAAGATCCCTTGTCTGGAAAACCCCAGGTCCCGAGCATTCTGGATAACAGGTCCCATACCTTTAGTAACTTTTTATACTCTATTATACTGTTAATTCACAACTGAAATCCTTCATAGACTACCCTAGTATTAAGTACTAATATTAATCCTCTATACTTACTATATTACTATTTTACAGTCTCTTCCGATAGTCTCTACTGTCACACTGCCCATACAGTCAAGAGGTGCCAGCTAGTTTTACTGATATTGCCTTGTGCTGCTACTACACAAAGCCCACAGTGTTAAACCCACTGACAGAATTCTTTTTCAATTTCATTTCTGAATTTATAAATGTAAGTGCATGGGGATTAACACTTATTAGAGCAATATAATCCTGATATTGCACCAAAGATCCCATACAAAGATACAAATCAATTCTACACCTGGATTTGTAAAGGTCAGTTAAATTCTGATATATTGAATTCTCGCAGAGTAGATATTGATATATGTTGCATTAATAGAATTGTAGCCCTTTCATGCCATGGGCTGCACATACCCGGTGGCCATCGAAGTCCATGTTTGCTGGCAGGTCCTGGGTTTCACTTTGCATTTGTAGAAGTAACAGCTCTGAGGTCTCTGAGGTTGGAATAGTAAGTGAGAACAGAAGTGAGAAGAGAATTGCTTGTAATTCAGAAAGCTGATGACAGAAGGAAGTCTACAACTCAATACACACATTTCTGCATACACACATACTGTATATATATATATATATATATATATATATATATATATATATATATATATATATATATATATATATATATATAAACAGCGTTCAATGGACATTGATTACAGGTAATGCTAGAATGCACATATAAAATAAAATAAGTTAGGGACCGCCATTCGGGGTTTACCTTGACGTGGTATGGTGGCTTATCAATTTTATGATCATAACTTTGGAACAAAATAACCCCTATTTGGGAACATATGCAATAGCATTTATTATACTTATATATATATATATATATATATATACTTTAAAGCCTTTACAGTGCTCCCACAACCCCCCTGTTTTGATATTTTATATATATATATATATATATATATATATATATATATATATATATATATATATATATATATATATAATACACAAAAGCCATGAATATCTTGTGAATTCTATCCTTATAAACGGTGAGTTCTGATGTCATCAGTTATAATCGGTGAGTTCTGATGTCATTTCTGTCACATGACTCACTGAAATTTGTGTATTATAATAAATAAAGTACCCCCGGTTGCAAATTATGAGGATAGAAGAAGTTACCTTCGGCCTCATGTTTTTATATGGTCATGAAACTCCTCGGTAACTTATAATATCCTTATAATTTACAAGAGGGGGTACTTTATATATATATATATATATATGGTGAGAACCCCAGTGTGGGGAAAAGTTTGAATGTGTGAAGCTGAAAAGCAGATGAATTGTATGCTGTGACTTGGAAAAAAAGTATGTTGGAAAAAGTCCTGAATAAACTTGTTTTTTGCCTGAAGATGCTGTGTCCCTGTCTTTATGCTCCTGATCCTCTACTTACCTGCCTACCATAGCTAATTTCCCCCAAAAATGACGTGTACAGGCAATCAGCTTGTCACACCAAAGATTTCAATCGAGATTTCACACAACGGTGAGATACATTTTTCTGAATCGAATTACTGTACATCTCAAATTGAATCTCGTCCATGACTTTTATAAACCTTTTTCTCACTGAATTTAACCTGGCCCTTTCACTGTTAAGGTTATAACCTGTTAGGTAGTGAGGGGCGAATTTACACTCGTGAATTTCCCGCATAATTCGCGAAATGGTGAAAAATTTGTGAAACTCGAATTTTGACGCCCGCGTCAATTCTGATGTCGGCGTAAAAGTCAATGGGTGTTGACCCGCAACGGTTTTGACACAAGCGACTTTTCCCAATTGAATTTTGCCTGGCGAATTTTCGTGGGAGTTTCGCTAATTTATTTGCCGGCGGCAAAACAGGGAATTTTGCTGTGAATTCCTGTCTGGCAAATTTATTGCCCATCACTACTGTTAGGTAATGAATTGACTCTTGGGAATGGAATGGCAGGCCAGACTATTAACAGGGAGGCCCACTGCACCTTGACTCTGCCCTTGTCGGATAACAAGTTTCCGGATAAAAAAAGGTGCTGTACCGTTGCAATCACAGGCTGTGCATGCAACATGAGCAGGATCAGTTAGGGAAGGTTGATGCCACCATCTACTAACCCAAACAATCAGGTGTTTCCTTTGATAAGTCCAGCAGTTAGAGGCCCTGTTTCATATTTTTTCATCATTAGGCCATGTAGCTTGTGCAGTTCATTTATTTTCCTCCATTAAACAAAGGGAAGAGTCATTTATGAACACAGTGCCATGATCAAACTGCAGTATCAAACTGAAATCACTAGGATTTTCACCCACAATTTTTTCCCAGAATTCCAGCATTATTGCAGCCATGTTTTTACATGAATCAGGTACATAACGTATTTGGAGTTGGGATTGTTTCACTCCTGGAGACAATGTTACATTAGAATTGGCTTCTTTTCAAGCACATCCACTGCACCTAGGGGCAGATGCATCAAGGGTCGAATATCAAGGGTTAATTAACCCTCGATATTCGACTGGGAATGAAAATCCTTCCACTTCGAATATCGAAGTCGAAGGATTTTGCGCAAAAACTACGATCGAACTTTCGAAGGAATATGATTACGATTAAATCTTTCGAATCGAACGATTCGAAGGATTTAAATCCAACGATCGAAGGATTATCCTTCGACCACAAAAACTTAGCCAAGCCTATGGGGACCTTCCCCATAGGCTAACATTGGGTTCCGTAGCTTTTAGGTGGCGAACTAGGGGGTCAAAGTTTTTTCTTAAAGAGACAGTACTTTGACTATCGAATGGTCGAATAGTCGAACGATTTTTAGTTCGAATCCTTCGATTGGAAGTCAAAGTCGAAGTAGCCTATTCGATGGTCGAAGTAGCCAAAGAAACACTTCGAAATTCAAAGTTTTTTTACTTCGAATCCTTCACTCAAAGTTAATGAATTGGCCCCCTAGTGTTGCAACCCGCTTTGGCAACCCTGGAATTACCACCATATTCAGGATGGTGACGGAATGTTCAGGGTTCAACGGCGTCGTTCGTGAACTCGTGCATGAGTTGGCAAAATAGGCAGGTTGAATAAGGGCCGGACTGGCCCAGTGGGACACCGGGAAAAAACCCGGTGGGCCCTGACCCTCATGGGCCCCCACCGGGCCAGACCCTCCCTCTTGATAATCGACAGATGTAGAAATTAAATTTTTTCTGGCGCCGCACAGCGCCATCATGCATGCGCACCGAGCTCAGCATATTACAGTAGGGGGCGGGGAGCCGGAAGAGGGCCCTGGACAGCAGTCCCGGTGGGCCCCGGGCCCCCCAGTCTGACCCTGGGTTGAATGCAATGGTGATTAATGCAGCTATTCAGACCGTGTTTGTACCGTGACAAACCTTTAATGAGTAGCATCAATTGGTGCAACATTTGTGTCCATTTGAATGCATTTGTAAATTACAGTACCTCTAGGATGTAGTACATGCTTGTTTTTTGCCTATGGATTCCTCAGGCTACTTGTGGGGGTGAAAAAAAAAAACATTCTTGGCTATTAAATGATCCATCTAGAATAAGTATAAATCTTGTATCTCACTTACTTAAAATACACCCGTCCCTTTCTTGACTCTGTCTAATGTATCTGCCAATGCTAATGGTACGGAGTGTCTTGCAAACATTTACTCACTGTTAAAAAAAACCCTTTGCACGACTTAACTTGCACTCACACAGGCAAGTGTTTAGCACTTCAAAGTTACTTTTGCTGAAAGCCAAATTCCGGATGAGCTCATGTAACAGATTCTCAGACATTTGCAATGTGGGGTCTTCTGTAAGTGACATTATCTTATCGAGATCTAACACTGCAGATAGAAGAGATAACTGTATACATAGTATTATAATTAAATGAACAACAGGCAGTCTAAAGTCACACGTTTAAAAATAAAATTAAATATTGTGTGACCTTCTGGAATATGTGGTAAGTGATTGCCATCTAAAGATATACTGCAGGTTTCTATCTCTTGAGCTACAGAGATTATGATGTTTTATGTGGGTACATATACACATATCACACTACACAATTTGTTTCTTGTGGTTGGATGGATCATTGATCATTAACTAGTCTATTATTCCTACATAAGCCATGGGTTAGCATAGGCTACTATAGTGCATATAGAAGCAGTGGGGTAATAGTCTGTGGGAAGGGAGTGTGACTGTGGGATAGCAGGTATAGTAGGGAGAGATGGTGCCTATAGTAACAGTGGCTACTAGTCTCTGGGAAGGGAGTGTGACTGTGGGATAGCGGGTTTAGTAGGGAGAGGTAGTGTCTATAGTAACAGTGGATAATAGTCTCTGAGAAGGGATTGTGACTGTGGGATAGCAGGTATAGTAGGGAGAGATGGTGCCTATAGTAACAGTGGATAATAGTCTCTGGGAAGGGAGTGTGACTGTGGTATAGCAGGTATAGTAGGGAGAGATGGTGCCTATAGTAACAGTGGGATAATAGTCTCCGGGAAGGGACTGTGACTGTGGGATAGCAGGTATAGTAGGGAGAGATGGTGCCTATAGTAACAGTGGGATAATAGTCTCTGGGAAGGGAGTGTGACTGTGGGATAGCAGGTATAGTAGGGAGAGATGGTGTCTATAGTAACAGTGGGATAATAGTCTCTGGGAAGGGAGTGTGACTGTGGGATAGCAGGTATAGTAGGGAGAGATGGTGCCTATAGTAACAGTCGGATAATAGTCTCTGGGAAGGGAGTGTGACTGTGGGATAGCAGGTATAGTAGGGAGAGATGGTGCCTATAGTAACAGTGGGATAATAGTCTCTGGGAAGGGAGTGTGACTGTGGGATAGCAGGTATAGTAGGGAGAGATGGTGCCTATAGTAACAGTGGGATAATAGTCTCTGGGAAGGGAGTGTGCCTGTGGTATAGCAGGTATAGTAGGGAGAGATGGTGCCTATAGTAACAGTGGGATAATAGTCTCTGGGAAGGGAGTGTGACTGTGGTATAGCAGGTATAGTAGGGAGAGATGGTGCCTATAGTAACAGTGGGATAATAGTCTCTGGGAAGGGACTGTGACTGTGGGATAGCAGGTATAGTAGGGAGAGATGGTGCCTATAGTAGCAGTGGGATAATAGTCTCTGGGAAGGGAGTGTGACTGTGGGATAGCAGGTATAGTAGGGAGAGATGGTGTCTATAGTAACAGTGGGATAATAGTCTCTGGGAAGGGAGTGTGACTGTGGGATAGCAGGTATAGTAGGGAGAGATGGTGTCTATAGTAACAGTGGGATAATAGTCTCTGGGAAGGGAGTGTGACTGTGGGATAGCAGGTATAGTAGGGAGAGATGGTGCCTATAGTAACAGTCGGATAATAGTCTCTGGGAAGGGAGTGTGACTGTGGGATAGCAGGTATAGTAGGGAGAGATGGTGCCTATAGTAACAGTGGGATAATAGTCTCTGCGAAGGGAGTGTGACTGTGGGATAGCAGGTATAGTAGGGAGAGATGGTGCCTATAGTAACAGTGGGATAATAGTCTCTGCGAAGGGAGTGTGACTGTGGGATAGCAGGCAGGTCCAAACTGAGAATTAAAATAGGGCCTGGCATTTCAGGAACACAGAGGCCCAAACAGCCCCCACCAGCCCACTAAATAGTGACTTTCTATGGCACCTTATAGCAGCCCCTCTGGCATTTGCCAGAACCCACAGATTGCCAGTCCGGGCCTGATAGTAGGGAGAGATGGTGTCCATAGTAGCAGTGGGATAATAGTTTCTGGGAATGGACTGTGGGATAGTGGGTATAGTAGAGAAAAATGATGTCTATATTAGCCAGTGGCATACTACTACACTACTACCACTACTAAAGACCCCACAGTTGTGGGGGAGCCTGGGGTGCACTTGCATCCACAGGGTCTTTATTATGTGTGAAGAATGATGAACTAGTCAGGGAAGTGCATGGGGAATGTCCACATTTGGCTCAACCTCTTACAAGGTGTGCAAGTGTATCTCTCCAATTGGAAGCTGTGGGGTGGATCTAGGGATGGATGTGCCATTCTAAGGTATATCTATGGCTCTCAGACTGCTCAAGAACTCCACTTATACAGTTTTACCATTATCTGGCCCTTGAACACGTGTATAGTAAATAATTGGCTTTACATGCCTGGTTTAAAAACCTACTTGGATATTGACTGCCATCACATTGGTCCTGCAATTTAGTAGTGTAAATATAGACATCCAACATATTTTTTTTTTTTTTTTAAACACTTTATTTTCAATGTTTTGAACAACAGATATCAGCAAGTATCCGTGACAATATTTCTCAGTGATAAAATGGCAGGTAATAGAAATCACAAGGTACAATCATGAGAATACTGCGCATAATACTGTTATAACCTTATCGAGTGCTGTATACAAACTGATATAACATAAAGAGAAATAGAAGAAAGAAAAAGAAAAAAAAAGACAAAGAAAATCATAAATGCAGGCTGAGGACGATATTCCAATATCCTATCTAAAAGAAGGGGCAGGTGTTAACTGATGTGTCAGATACAGTGTGGGTCAATTTACAGGGAAGCAGGAGACCCAGGAACTCCATGTCTCTGTATATGTGGGCATTGAAGTATTACTGAATGCCGAAAGGTACTCCATACGCTTTATTTCCACAATCTTATTCTGTAATTCCCCCATCGTGGACATCCAACATATTTTGCAGAAAGTACTGTACTGTCACCCTACTCTGTTAGTAGATTAATCTGTAGGGATGCACCAAATCCAGGATTCGGTTTTGGATTTCGGCCAAGGTTATGTATTTTTCAGCAGGATTCGGATTCGCCCGAATCCAAGTGCCTGGCTGAACAAAGAAATTAAAAATGTTTTTGCTGCGCACTGCATGTGCGGTTCTCTTTCCCCCTTGTTTCCTAATTTACATATGCAAATTAGGGTTAGGATTTGGTTTGGTATTTGGCCGAATCTTTTACAAAGGATTTGGGTTTCGGCTCATCCCTACGAATCTATGGCAATTTTGTTTTTCGCAGAAACGTTGCAGTAGGTTCAGGTTCCTCTGACACTGTCCAGCCTTTCAGTATAACTGCCAGCTGTACTGTTTCACTTGTGTCATATTAAAGCTTGCTAGGAACCACTGAGTCACTTACAGCAAGTCTATCACCTTCCAGCAAGGGGAACCACAGGCAGAAATTAAGGTCAGTTATTTCAAACCAAATACAAACTAAATGCACAAGGCTGTAGTGTACAATCTTACTTGTAAACTAGCAAATGAGACCTTATAAGAAGGAGACTAATGATGCCAAGCTATACTGTACTGTACCAGTTATTGATTGTGCACCATATTGTGGCTGAAAGACATCTTTTGCTTAAGTGCAATATTTCTCTTATTGGGGAGAGAACGAATGCCTATAACTGAAGTATCCGGATCTGCTATAGACGCTAATTACAATGTGGTAAGATGTGCACTACAACAACACTGGGGCACCTGGATGGTCCACATGAATGGGCGAGATGATTTCATGTTGCCGTGATTGGGTTACTATGGTTAGATTTTACGACTATTCAGCCATGGACCACAACAACACCCTTGGACATGTGCATTTATAATATCATTTGATTGCACTTTAAGATGCTTACTCATTATTAGTGGGTTGCACTCAGCACCCCTGAATTGGGACATACTGTATTGGGGGGTTGAGAAGGTGTACAGAGTCTGCTGGGGGATGTTACCCTGACTTACATGACAGTGAGGTGTTTGGACAATTATCACTAAGCACATAGTTTGGGATATCATTTGGTGTGCACTGACCTAAGCGCGTTTGAACACTATGGGTGTCAGTATATTTTGAAATACTACACTATATTATATTATTTTCTGTTTTCCTCCCCTCAATAACTGTTTGTTTTTGAGGAGTACATGGATCCTCATTGTAAATTCTTTGTTGGAGTTAGAATAGAGCCTTATAGATCGCTGGACTGGGGGCACACTGGGTTTCAGATACATTTTTATTATTATTTCTTAGGTTGGAATATGAGTTGTTTCTTATATTGCCTTGCTCTTTATTTATAAATTTCTATAGCAATATAGTATAGATATTACAGTATGTGTGTTCCCCACATTGATTGTCTGGAATGTCTGTGTTAGTAGGAATTTATATTTCTCTTACACCCACCTCTGTACCTCCAGTGTCAAGATCGTCTCCATAAATCCAGAACAGGTACTAGGCTCCCTGGTCTCTGCCTGTAGCAGCTGCCTTTCACTTCGGGAGGAGCCCTCCGCTAATCGGATGCTACAAGGTCTTAATTAGAGAGGAGCCGAGCAAGGGTTCTGGACCGGCAAAGGAGCAAGGTCGTTATCAAGGTTTTGGATGGAAGGTACAGTCTGAGGAATGGACAGAAAGCGTAGTCTGACAGGCCGGGTTGGTGCGGGCAGAGTTCAAGCAAGGTCATACAGGCCAAGTTGGTACAGGCAGCATTCAGTTATAGTCAGACAGGCAAGGGTCAATACCGGTAGAATCGTCAGGCAGGCAGGAGTCAGGATTAGTAGAGTTCGGAATAGTCAGGTAGGTAGGGATCAAAACCAGGAATCAAACACAAATAAATCACACCCAGGATACTAGCAAGTAGACCTAACAACGGGCAATGAGTTTGAGCACAAAGCCCCTTTAAATATTCAAAGTTCGAGCCAAAACGATGACGTCATTGGAAGTGCGCGTCGTGTACATCATAGAACAGCTGGCAATCGATGGGGAAGAATCAAAGCGGGAGGCGTCCCCGCCGGCCCGCTATACCACCAGGGTGAGTCCTCATACTATGGCCATGTTGCACTTAGATGCATTTGACCTGGGGAAAATTCCCTCAACTACTGTCCATCATTATACATAAAGTATTCTCCAACTGTGCCAGGACTTTTTATTAGAAAATTATCTGTTTTCAGTTTTACATTTCTTTTTGCCATCGCTGAAATCTGTATTTTTCAAACAATTGTGAATCTTAAAAACAGATGAGCAGGGCACCTTTTACGATGGTACCTTATCATAGTAGCTCCATGTATTAATAAATTAAGATAATGAAAAGCATGATTAGACTTATTTTCAAGTGATGGAACAAAATATATAATACAATAACCCACGCCCTTTCTTTTTGCAGTGGTAACTTAAAATATTGCTTGGAGTACATGTATATTGTATTGTCCTCATAATGTTGACCTTAGCTGGGCTTGAAAAGTGCTGCAGAAATTTAATGCAACGCCTAATCAATTACCTTCAAGCTTAGGTCTTTGGGATACAGACAGAATTCTGGGAAGGAAGTGTTAAATAAATTCCCATTTACATGGAATACCCTAGAGCAGTGATCCCCAACCAGTAGCTCGTGAGTAACATGTTGCTCTCCAACCCCTTGGATGTTGCTCCCAGTGGTCTCATAGAAGGTGCTTATTTTTTAATTCATGGCTTGGAGGCAAGTTTTGGTTGTATAAAAACCAGGTGTACTGCCAAAAGGAACTTCATGTAGACTGTCAATCCACATAGAGGCTACCAAATTGGCAATCACAGCACTTATTTGGCACCCCAAGAACATTTTTCATGCTTGTGTTGCTCTCCAACTCTGAATGGTTGAATAATAAATAGGGATGCAACAGTGTAAAATGTTCATTAGACAGTTTATTGTATGTGGAACTTTAATTGCATTATTACAACATTTATTAAATTCTATTGTCTTCCCTGAAGCTAAAGTGCTAGGAAGCTCTCGTTTCTGACTAAACTGGTAACAAATCCCTCTCCCTTGCTTAACGCTCTATAAAAGTGTGACCTGCCTAGACCTTCGCAGCTGCTGGGTAATTTGGTTATGCATGGAGTTGAGCTGGCAGTCACTGTTTGGGATGTTTTAGTAACAACACAAATATTTAAACAGTAAAACAAACAGAATTAAGACAACTTTATTAAAACGTCCTGGAAAACGACACTTAAAGGAGAAGGAAAAGCAAAATTAAATACTTATCTCCCATTAATGTACACCCCAAGGCCTCTACAATCGTTAAAGGAAAACTATACCCCCAAAATGAATACTTAGGCAACAGACAGTTTATATCAAATTGAATGACATATTAAAGAATCTTACCAAACCGGAATATATATTTAAGTAAATATTGGCCTTTTACATCTCTTGCCTTGAACCACCATTTCGTGACTCTATCTGTGCTGCCTCAGAGATCACCTGACCAGAAATACTACAACTCTAACAGGAAGAAGTGAGGAAGCAAAAGGCAGAACTCTGTCTGTTAATTGGCTCATGTGACCTTACATGTGGTTTGTATGTGTGCACAGTGAATCTTACGATCTCAGGGGGCGGCCCTTATTTTTTAAAATGGCAATTTTCTATTTATGATTACCCAATGGCACATACTACTAAAAAAGTATATTATTATGATAATGGTTTATTTACATGAAGCAGGATTTTACACATGAGCTGTTTTACTCAGTATCTTTTAATAGAGACCTACATTGTTTGGGGGGTATAGTTTTCCTTTAAGTTAGCAAGTCACATAGGCCACTGTAATGGTCTGTTATCCATCTCGTCGGGTGCAGCACTTATTTAGGCAGGCAGGTGCCATGTTGCTCTCTTACTTCTGAATATTGCTTTGAAAAGGTTGGGGATCCCTGCCCTAGAGGATGTGGTGCACCCTCTGGGAAATAAGCGCATTCTGCTGATCAGACTTCCAACTATAGACCAGTTTCATCAGTGTAAGGTTTTCATTATAAGTAGAGCAAGGTAAGTGGATCCATAAGAAAAGCCCTTTGGTTGAGGAGATATGCTTCTTATTCATATAGACAGAATTCTTAGAAGAAAGCCAAGGATTGCTCCTAAAATTTCCATTTACATGGAATACCCTAGAGCATGAACCATACCCACTAGGTTGTATTTTCTTGTGGATCCATCTTCCCTTGCTCTACATTTGCTAATTAAAAAACCCTGCACTTATAAAACCAAATAAGGAATAACACTGGTTCATAGTTGGAAATCTGATCAAAATACTGCCCTGGTTGTGCTTTAAACCCAGTGGGTGAGCTTCGGCCTATAGGGTTTTCCATATGAATTGCAATTTCAGGAGCGATCTTAAGGTTTTGATTCCCAGAATGCCATCTGCTTTGCATACAAGTAATAAGGATATCTCCTCAACCACAAACCTTTCCTTGTGGGTCTTTTGCAATGAAAGTGTTCTCAATTTTATCAGCATAAGATGTGTAGTTAATCTTGGGTTGTGACATCTGCCCAGAAACCACAGCTGATATAATCTTTTTTAGTGGCATCATGTTGAAACACCGTGTATGAATATAATGTACTGAACAGTCACCGTTTTAATGGAAAATGGTTTAAATCACACTTTTCTCTTGTAGATGTAATTTCTGATAACAATACTGTATCATATATTATTATTATTATTATTTAATTGTAACTCTGTGCAACTGTGCCCACAAAGTCAGAATCACATGGTACAGCACACCTTGGATAATTTGGGTTGCATTTGGGTGAAAGAGAATGAACTAATCTTTTCATCGGTCTATATTATATGTCTTTCTGTGACTACACTTTTCTGTTACAATTTTGTAGCCCCTTTTTTCAAGTCTTGGACCACATGAACACATGAATACACACTCTGAAAGTACACATTAATCAAAACCAACTTTATTCCAGTGGTGAAGATACCAGTTGCCCTTAATTTCTCGAATAAGATACCTCTATAGTGGTTGTATCTCTGTAATAGTGTTTCCATGATGCACTGGCGCCAATCTTTGATTTAGATATGTCTGTTGGCTCATAATGCCAATGTATGTACTATAAAAATTTCAAGCCACGGCCCACCATCTTTATCTTTATTTGTTGTTAAAGCCCTGATGAATCCATACTGATGTCTGTGTTCTCAACTTGAAGAACTCACCCAATCTGTTCAGACATTTAAAATCTCATATAATTAGTGATGGGCGAATTTATTCGGCAGGCGCGAATTCACGGCTAATTTGCGCGAAATAAATTTGCGAAACGCCCGCGAAAATTCGCCGTCAAAATTCGCCGTCAAAAACGGGCACCAGCGCCGGAAAAACGGGCGCCAGCGTCAAAAACGAGACGCCGGCGCCGTTTCGCTAATTTTTCGCCGTTTCGCGAATTTCGCGCGAAATTCGCAAATTTTTCGGCGAAGTGAAACGGCGCAAATTCGCCCATCACTACATATAATATGCATACACGAAAATCTTAATTTTATGTTTTATAATTTGTGACGACCCCTAAGCTTACCTTCTCATCAGCTGCTCAAAGTCGAAAACCTTAAAGGGATACTGTCATGGGATACTGTCATAGTGCTGCTCCAGCAGAATTCTGTGCTGAAATCCATTTCTCAAAAGAGCAAACAGATTTTTTTATATTCAATTTTGAAATCTGACATGGGGCTAGACATATTGTTAATTTCCCAGCTGCCCCAAGTCAAAATCAATTTCTCTTTTGAGAAATGGATTTCAATGCAGAATTCTGCTGGAGTAGCACTATTATGTGATTTTGGCAGTCTTCAAACATGTGTCCTTCTTCCTTCAGATATAGGTACACAGATGCGTCCTGACCAGAGGACTCCGTGCTGCTCCATACTTTTGTGTAACGGTTGTTTAGTTCTCCCACATACAAGTCCGAGCACTTCTCACTTCACTACATACACCATGTTACTCTTGGTTTGGGTCTTTTGGATGAACCAGTTGCTGCCTCTGTGAGTTACTGGGTTTAAAGCAGACCAGGACATTAGACCTAAACTAAAGGTGATGATTCAGATCACCAGTCTGCTGGTTCGGTCATTGGGGTACTAGTATATTTCCTAATGAGAGTATATCCCACAAAGAATATCAATATAGCAAAACTTTATACTTATGGAAAAACATGGCAAGGCCAATTTTTACACAATATTTAAGGACCGTGAGCTTTATTAATAGAATCATTTTATGGTCATTAATGAATGATGGGTGCCAATTTGTGTCACCATTTTGCAGAGATGTTATGCAATTTTTCTTCCTATTCTTCACATTTTTGGGCTTAGTACTTGATAATGTGAAGTGCTGTGCCTTATTAGTGTCATTCCTTTCTGCAGTTAAACATTGGGATGAGTACCCCTAAAGAGACAGAGGGGTTGGATTCCGTACCTGGAAGTTCCTAAATTTATGGTATTACAGCATTACGATGCTTTCAGATTCTATGGAGTTCATTGTAGGGCTGGAATAAGTTGAAGATAAGGAAGCAGAGCTGACCAGAGATATTCAGTTAAAAAACATTTTGATGGAGATGCAAATATATTTTTAATTTCTCTACTAATAAAAATATTTTTTAACTGAATATCTCTGGTCCTGTGGATCTGAGTCCGAATCCGAGTGCCGGTCAGCTCTGCTTCCTTATCTTCTGCTGTACGGCTCCCTAAAGCTGGGGGTCTGGCGCTGGTGCACCCGGACCACTTTCACTGTATGGTGAGTTGCTTTACATTTAATTCTGGAGCACCTTGTTCTCCTCTACACATTTGAACTGGAATAAGTTGACCATGCCCTGGTAAGCGAAGTCCATTAGTGATGAGCAAAACAGTCTCGTTTGCTGAAAAATTTGCGAAACCACAGGACAATTTGCAATACAGCAAAAATTTGTGGAACGCATTAAAGTCAATTGATATTGTTTTATGGTGTCTTTTTTCACTCAAAATACATTGAAATCAATAAGTTTTTTCACTGTAACTTTTTTTTAGAGCGTGGTCATGAGGGCCTTTTCTAATCAGGTATTCTTATTTTAATCCAAAATTTTGAAGCAGTTTTGCAAGAATATTCACCAACTGCAACATGAAGAATTTTACTCAAACACCAGCTCCACTGATATTGTAAGGCCAAAAACTGAGTGTAAGAGTTTCAGTATAACCTATTGATTACCATGGGAACAGCCAAGAAGGGTATATCTGGCCACAATAGTGATGGGCGAATTTATTCGCCAGGCATGAATTTGTGGCGAATTCCCGCAATTTGCTGCCGGCAAATAAATTTGCAAATCCGGCGTGAAAATTCGGCGTCAAACAAAAATGGATGTGTTTTATTGGATGCCGGCGCAATTTTGACAAAAACAGACGCCTCCGTCCAAAAAAATGGATGCTGGCATCAAAAACAAGACGCCGGCGCCATTTTGCAAATTTTTAGCCGTTTCACGAATTTCGCAAATTTTTCAGCAAAGCGAAACTCCCCAAATTCGCTCATCACTAGCCACAACTGCAGAGTCAAGTTCTATTCAAACTTGGATTCTTTTTGTGGGATGAAGAGGGGAAAAGTCTAATAAAATATGATGCTATACACCAGACAAGGAAAACCTGCACCAGTAAAGTAGAATCGTGGTAACAAGAATACTTTCTGTGTCAGTTATTTTTTGAGGATGATATGTCTGGACATTACTAATAAACAATACAGTGATATTTTTGAGTGCACTGGATTTTGCCAGGAGTAGTAACAGAGGCTTAGCATTTGAGCTCAAAACCTCAAAACATCAGCCACAAAACTCAAAACAGAAGTGACTTTATACATCCTTGTTGCCTTTACAACAAACTCTTTGACGTGAGCTTTATCTTGCGAATATTAATAGAAGTGCTTTCTGTAGTTCTTTAGTTCTTTTTTTTTTTATAAATATAGGTCTGTTTTTACATGATTACTTGTTTACTTGCAACTAGAGGACATTGAGAGGGTATTATAGACAGTTCCAGGAGATTTTTTTCCCATATAAAAGATCAAAGAACCAGTGAACCCCTCCCTTTAGACTTGAGGAACAGAACTTTCCTTTTAATTTTTGTAAATTTTTTATATATGAATATCAAGATGGGGTACAGAATAAATAGGAGAAAACAGATGGGGGTTATGAATCACGTTAAACATAACAAAGAAGAACATTTAGAACAGAGGTTGGACAAGTACAGTATATGTCAGACATTGTAAGCACAGTGAGTGGACCATAGATACCAATAATATCTATCAGATAATCAACATATAACAAAATAATAGGGCTATGTAGAATTGGGTATTGATGCAGGTTTAATGAAATCAATCTAAGGGGACCAAACAGACCAAAAAGTCTGACCAGAACTGCAATGTAAGAAGTTCTTCAAGGTGAGGGCAGTGAGGTTGTGATGGCAGAATTAACAATTACTTGGATGATTTCTTGAACAAGTATAATATTCAAGAACATTTTAAGATCTACAGTTTGTTGGTATAGGTGTCTGTATATATAGTTACAGATAAAGCTTAATATTTGAGTGTATCGATATGTCTGAATATGAAGTCAATTAACAAGAGAGCTGAGAGAAAAGCAAATGAAGAGGCAGAACTTGCTGCTAGGTGCTCTTTATTGCACACAACATGTTTCGGGCCAAGAGCCCTTTATCAAGTGTACAAAGCATTGTGTGAACAGACTTTTTAAAGTGTAAAACAGGAAGTGAGGTCATAAAACATCGGATGTCAATCAACCGTGATACGGTGCTGATGTCATCTTAATAAATGCTAATAAAAAATAATAGTCTTTTTGCATCATTCTGTAGTTCAATACAGTGATACAGTGCTGATGTTATCATAATAAGTGCTCATACAAGCAATAATAAAAAGATGTATAAATAGTACAAAAATCATCCAAAAAATCTTTTTGCTTCATTCCAAAGTTGAAATAGGATTGACAAGTGTCGCAAAATATTGCACAAAGGTTATACATACAAAATGTTTCGCTAAAATGCAAATATGCTTATGAACAAAAAGAGGAACTGCCCATTTCTAGGCCTACCACTAATGCATCATGATCACATGTCTATTTTACATAGAAGGATTGCCCAATATTCTTACCACTAGTTGTACATAGAATGTAACTATCTTGGGCTCAGTAATTCTGTTATCTACAAAGAAACAAATCAAGTATAGGTTTCAAGGGAGAATAAGTTACAGATGTATCAAAAATGTATCAAAGAGCTGTATCAGAAATATTATCAATCATCGTTTACACATAGTAAAGATAAGGGATGCAACAATGTAATTAGTTATAGGAAACATTTAACACTCCAGCTATCATTCATGCCTCTTGGATAAAGTGTATCTAGATTTTAGCGAAACATTTTGTATGTATAACCTTTGTGCAATATCCTTGCAAATTTTGCGACAATTGTCAATCCTATTTCAACTTTGGAATGAAGCAAAAAGATTTTTTTTGGACGATTTTTTGATTGACATACAATGTTTTATGACCTCACTTCCTGTTTTACACTTTAAAAAGTCTGTTCACACAATGATTTGTACACTTGATAAAGGGCTCTTGGCCCGAAACATGTTGTGTGCAATAAAGAGCACCTAGCAGCAAGTTCTGCCTCTTCGTTTGCTTTTCTCTCAGCTCTCTTGTTAATTGACTTCATTTCCTACACCTGGAGCGGGGGTGCCCTACTGAGATTGAGAGCACAGCTGCCAATCCTCCAGTCATTCCAATACATTGTCCAGATATGTCTGAATATGTATGCATTAGTGATGGGCGGAGAAATTCAGCAGGCATTGATTCGCAGCAAATTTTCGCATTTCGCCGCCTGCAAATGTTTTCACGAACCTGCATAGAAAATTAGACAAAACAACAAAAAATATTGCCGCTCTTCAAAATTTCTCGTGCATCAAAATTATTCAGTCACCTGTTGACTTTAATGCATTTGGCCAAAACAGTCACTCGTATAAAAATTGTCACTTGCGACAAAAATTGTTGTGCGTCAAAATTATTTTGATGCCCATTGACTTCGATGCTTTTCACAAATTTTCACCGTTTTTTTGCCGTTTCGCAAATTATTCAGCGAAACGGTCCAGATTCGCCCGTCACTGGTATGCATATACATATTTGCTTTGTTTCATTCATCCCCATGAAAATATGTTGTTGACCCATACAGTTATACATTTAAAAACAATACACATGTTATGGATTACAGCTAATTGTAAAGACTTACACTAACCTACATATAATAATTTATGTCACCGTCACTCTAAGACTCATAACCGGAAGCCATTTAAGGTGAGATTTGAGGAGAGCTCTCCTAGATAGTCTTGTATGCCCATTCTTTTGGTCAATTACAGTGAGATTTTGGGGGAATATGAATTTATTGTCTTAGATATTCAATTTGACAATATTTTTTGTAAACGACAGTTAGTATAAACGAAGGAAGGGGGCTAACCACATTTTGCACCTGAAAAGTTGGCTCAGACTCAAACATCTGAAACCACTACTCTACGAGGTGTGATCACGAGCCACCCAGTTCTAAGAAATTCTATAATACAAATCTAAGTATGCAAGCGGAATGTTATGTTCAAACTCCTGCCTGTGTCTTGCTCAAGTTCACATTAAAGCTTTACATTATGAAAGTTGCGCCTACATTATTTTTTACATTTTGTCAAAATTGCAACATTTTCATGTACCTGTGAATGAAGACCCACTACTTGACACATTTAGAGAAAGAAAAGAGGCCGTTTGCTCTCAAATATTATGACAATAAAAACTAATATTATACCGTAGAGGCTCTAATATTAATATTATTCCATTCACATTACTTGGTTAAGTCATCTTCCACAATTTGACTCTTATGATGCAAAGTCGAGCAGAGAAGATGTAATTGTTATTTATTTGTTTAGGTTCATTCCTACTTTCGTAATATTGTAATAATAATATTATTTTGGTATACAAGTAAACACTGTAACTTCTGCGATTTGGTTTATAGCGAACAATAGGTTTGTTTAACATTTAAACTAGTAAAAATTAATTTGAAATAGAAGACCCACTACTAGCCGCTCTACAGCTCACTACAGCAATACCTCGTAGATATGTTTCATGTTATTTAGCTCCTTCTGGACAGATATGAGGTATTATGATACTTACCCTTTTTGGCTCTCAAAGGTGTAACCTAACCCATGGGTGAGAATGTTTTGGTCACATTTGGAGTTGCTAAGGCATTTGATTCTGTAGAATGGCTTTATTTGTGTCAAGGGCATGTTGAAATTTTACTTTGGTCCACTTGATATCATGGGCCTAAAGATTGAGAATCAACAGAGATCAGTTTTAACTTCTTTTCTTTGGATACCTTTTACTGAAGAGTAAAAAATTGTTTATTGCTTTAAATAATGATCCTCGGGTATTTCTAGTGAAAATCTAGTTTCAAGCACTTGATACCTTACTTGTGGGTCCTATGGGGTAATTCCCAGATACTAAAAATGGTTGCACTATAACCGAGGAAGTAAGTCTGGATTTCTGAGTCATTTTATGGCTAGCTAGATTATCTATTTAGACAATTAATTTGGGCATGAGATGAGAATCAACTGCCTCTACTGGCCTTCAAGAAACCAAAGTGCAAAGTGTCATGTTCAGCAGTGGCATAACTAGATGCCCCACAGCAAAATAATTTTAGGGCCCCCAACATATCCAGTGTTTGTCCTGTTTTAACAATATCTGTTGAAATTGCTCATCAATGAGAGCCGCATGGGGCCCCCTGTACCTCTTGGGCCCCCCTGCAGCCGCAGGGTCTGCTTCCTCTGTAGTTACGCCCCTGATGTTCAGCACCCTAAATACAGAACCAGTGCTAGGCTCCTTGGTCTCAGCTCTTGCTTCTGTCTAAAACAACCACCTTTCACTTCGGAAGGAGCCCTCCGCTAATTGGATGCCACCAGGTCTTAATAAGGGAGGAGCCAAGCAAAGGGTTCTGGAGGAGCAAAGGGGCATGATCGTTTTACCAAGGAGATAGGATGGAAGGCAACACAGCTCGGAAGACAGGCCAGACAATATAGAGTGGTCAGGCAGGCCAGCACAAGCTGGGAGGGGTGTGTGTGTGTATGGATATTGGGTTTTCATTTGGAGGGGTTGAACTTGATGCTTTGTCTTTTTTCAACCCAATTTAACTATGTAACTATGTAAGGGTCAGATTAGAGAGTTCAGAATAGTCAGCAGGCAGGCAAGGGTCAATATCAATAAAGCAAGCAGGATTCACAAGGAATAACACCCAGTTTACTAACAAGTAGAACCTAACAATGGGCAACTTCCTCAATAGAAATCACCCCAGCGCATAATCCCAGAAGCATGTGGCCTTAGGAGAAACCGGTGCAGAAGGGAAAAGACGCATGCACCGAGTGTCCCCGCCAGCTACTAGACCAGGGTGAGTCCTTACATTACCCATCCCTCGAGGAGGGACCACTGGACCCTTAAACTTACTGCCCTGACATCAGAATTGGCCTGACTCTTTATCAACACTGGAGGAGGACATGATTGCTGGTGGACCTGTACAGCAGGGTTAACATGGAAATGTGAAATAAGTTAGATAACTTAAACATATCAGGTAGCTTGATACAGTCAGAGGTAGAGTTAACAATCTCCACAATAGAATATGGACCAATAATCTAGGCCCCCACCTATGGAATGGAATTTTAAGCTTGATATTTACTGTGGATAACCAAACCAAGACCCCAACCCGATATTTGGATACAGATGAAGCCACTTGGATTTGTGTGTTAAATGCGTCATGACTCTGGATTAACTAAAGAAACTATGTTATCTAAAGTCATCTTAATTTAATTAATGCATTAGGGATGCACCGAATCCACTATTTTTGATTCGGCCGAACCCCGAATCCTTCATGAAGGATTCGCCGAATACCGAACCGAATCCGAAAACATTTTTTACTTCCTTGTTTTGTGACAAAAAGTCGCCTGATTTCCCTCCCCATTCCTAATTTGCATATGCAAATTAGGATATGCAAATTAGGATTTGGTTCGGCCGGGCAGAAGGATTCAGCCGAATCTGAATCCTGCTGAAAAAGGCCGAATCCTGGCCGAATCCCGAACCAAATCCTGGATTCGGTGCATCCCTATAATGCATCTTCTATGGCCGCGCGTGCCATAGAAGAAACCAGCGCAGAAGGGAAAAGGCACATGAGGTGGGCGTCCCCGCTGGAGGTGCGGAAGGCATCCCCGATGGCCACTAGACCACCGGGATGAGTCCTTACACAGAGGTTGAGCTTTATTTCCTAATATATTTTTGTATTTGTTAACTGCTCACTTTTCTCATCTCCACTCCATGCAGGATAACCCAAATAATTAACCTCTTTTTCATCTTCTCTAATCTAGTTATCCCTCACCATTCCATGCTATTCTAAATCTTTAAAACTGTAAAACTGACTTTGCTGTATCCCAACTATCTGAGCTTTGGTGCAAGTACTTGGTAATACCCTAAGGAAGCATTTGTTCTGTGGCTGTGAAGATGTTTATCATCTAAAAAGCCCAAACTCTGCCCCAATTGGGATACCCCTTACCATCCAGGTTGTAATAAAAAACACTGAGACAGGATTGTGGGTGAGGTTCAGCCACAGCTTTATTTATATTATCAGATACTTGCCAATTTCAAAACACATCTAAGGTAGATGCCAAATATATAACAAATGACTTACCCTGAATGCCGGCCACTGCGTGCAGTGGGCATGTGGTGTCCCCTGCTGCACAAATATGGCAGCCCCCTCATACAGGAACATGGGACATGAGACAGGTAATGTAAAAGCATTGTGCAAATACTTTATGGTGAAGTTATAAGTAGCTTTCAAAGGCAATATCATGAAAGATGTAAAAAAAAGAGTCTAATTTCTGGTGTCAGTATCTCTTTAACAATAAAGCAACACAAGCTAAAACAACTTGTGTATTTGAGGCTTCTGCTGTGGGCTTTATTACCACAAATAAAGAAGTACACTCTTGGTAGATTGTGGGTAATTGCAGATGTTTTATACAAGGAGATGTTCATAAGTGGTCAAATCGAGCTTGGAACCTAAAAAAACCCCAAGGAAATCCTGCCAAATACCAAATTGTCTATTCTTGGTCTGTTACCTAAAGATTTGTGGACTAAACCCACTAGGACATTTGCTTCAATTGATCTCTTCCAGGTTTGTAAAGCAATTAAAAGCCAATAGAAGGTTTTTGAGCCTTCCAACTTTTCCCATTGCTTGGCCGACTGTATATAAATGACCTCTGCAGTGTATAAAAACATAAAGATTTCCAAAACAAATCTACAATAGCTGTCCAACACAAAAGTACAATGTGTGTGTGTGATGTCTCTGTTGTATTATAATTTCCAATGTATACTATAAACCAATAAACCTTACATGAACCAAGATTAAATAAGTGTAAAAGGCAGCACAGACAGGATGCAATTACTTATCAGTTCAGATATCTGCAGTAAAAAAGAAGTTTTTGTTCCTAGTTTCACCATACACTTTTGGCTTCGAGCTGCTCTTGCACCTGTTCACACCTCTGGTTCACTAATACGAACAAAGTATGATTCGTGTATCTTTCCATAGACACTCTGGTCATGTTTGAGATAACTGTGGGCGTTACCGCTGTCAACAGATTTCACACCTTTTGCTGCAAATGCTGTTGCTGATCTCATTTTGTTCACTTTGTGGTATCGAGTTCCGTTCCTATGTCTTACTCTTTTCTTCCCCTTTTTTTTCTACATACATTTGACATGCAACACCATATTTCGAATATGTTGAAGAATTTTCAATCCATAGGCAATATTCTAGAGAAATCCTGCAAGGCTGTGTTTGTGCATTGGTTTCCTTTAACACCTTATATAACATAGGTCTTCAAAATTCAATAAACATATAGTAGTTCTAACACATTAGTAGTAATGTGATATGTGATGCACAGCCTTCTACCAAGAGTCAAGCATGTTGGCTGCGGTATAATCATATGGGGATGTTATACTGCCCCAGTAATCTGGTTACCTCTCTGTTATTGAAGAAACCACAAAGTCCTAGTTAGATTCGAAGATTCTAATGGAAATGTTAGACCATGGGGCATATTCACTAAAGGGTGAATTTTCACCAGCAAACGCTCTGCCATACTTCGCGCCACTTCGCCAGGTGTAAATTCGTTACCACTATGTTAATTCACTAAAATGTGAAGTTGCATCTCAGCAGCCAAACGCTGGCAAAGTTTCGCCAGCGTTAATTCGTCAGCGCAAGTCATGGGCGAATCTGTGCTGAAAACGGTGAAAAATTTGCAAAGCACATTGAAGTCAATGATAATAATTTTGAGGCAGGCGACAATTTTTATACACGCGACTATTGGGTCCAAATGCAGTAAAATCAATGGGCGTCCGAATAATTTTGACGAGTGAAAAATTTTATGCGCACCAATTTTGACGCACATAATTTTTTTTTGATGCGGAGGATTTTTCGCCGCCGAATTGTCGATGCAGTTTGTGGCGAAATGCTTAAATTCACCGCAAATTCATGTCTGTGAATTTATTCGCCCATCATTAGTCAGCGGGAGCATTTCTTTCACTAGTGTTCTATTCTGCCTAGTGAAACTGTTGGAAAACAACAGACAGAGTAAAAATCGCTCGTCTGAGCAAAAATTCATCTGGCGATAGGGCGCGAATCTGCGCTAGCGACGGTCTCTTTTGCTAGCAAATTGTCCTTTACGCCTGTTAGTAAATTAACAATGTCCCTGTGAATTGGATTTCTGGCGAATTTTCGTTAGCGAAACCCTTTAGTAAATCTGAGTTGAAGCTTAGGTGCATCATTGTCAAGAAGAAAAACAATGATCTGTTTAAATATCTACATCTTGCTCCCACACACAAAATAACTTTCTGCAACATTTAATGCCTTCAACTACTACTGCTTCAGGAAAGAACAGCTGCTTCTCATTCTTTTCACAATATTCCTTCCCACCCTTCAATTTCACCCCTTCAATACTCCTCCTCTGCTCCTCTATGTCAGATAAATGACTTTATTTTCATTCCCATTCTTCCAACTCTGTTTTTCTTGCACTGACTTTGTAACTAGAAAACACACTGTAATGCACTGCCTGTTTTGTTCAATTATTCTAACTTATCTGAAATAACACTGCCATGAAGGCTGAATTCTCTCATGGGCACTGTATCTCTGATAACCCTTGGTCCACTAGTCAAACGCATTTAGTGGAGACAAGCATTCTTCTCTCATAGTAACATACATAGTAAATTAGGTTGAAAAAAGACACACGTCCATCAAGTTCAACCTTAAGTCTATTTATAAACTGCCAGTTGATCCAGAGGAAGGCAAAAACCCATCTGAAGCCTCTCCAATTTGTTCAGAGGGGGAAAAATTCCTTCCTGACTCCAAAATGGCCTAGTCCTTGGATCAACTTGTACTATGAGCTATCTCCCATAACCCTGTATATCCTCACTTGCTAAAAAACCATCCAACTCCTTCTTAAAGCTATCTTATGTATCAGCCTGTACCACTGATTCAGGGAGACAATTCCACATCTTCACAGCTCTCACTGTAACAAACCCCTCCCGAATATTTAGACTGAACCTCCTTTCTGCTAATCGGAATGGGTGACTTTGTGTCAGCTGGAAAGACCTACTGGTAAATAAAGCATTAGAGAGATTATTATATGATCCCCTTATATATTTATACATAGTCATCAATACCCCTTAAGCGCCTCTTCTCCAGCGTGAACATCCCCATATCACTGTCCTCCCACCCTCTGTAAGTGTGACCATTATTTATAGACCACTACCTATCACATCCACTGCTACATTTCTTTCTGGCTTTCAAAAAATGCTTTCTTATTCTTTCTTTGCAGGCAACTCTGAAATGATCCCAAGCTCATAGGCTAGTGTCAGGCTGTGGAAACCTCGGAAAAAGCTCAAGCATGCATTTTGACTCCAAAATCTGCTCCGTATCCTGGCTGATGCAATAGCTCTGGGTCCAGGCACATCACAAAGCTCTTTAGAGCTTAGGGGCAGATTCTCAGCCTCAGCTGCATTTATCTTCAGGCTGAGAATCCATTATGTGTGACCGTGCCTGCCTGTACTTTCAAACACAATATTTGTATTCCTGTACTATCTAGAACAGACATTTTTTAAAGACTGTAATTTTAAAATCAAAGCCTATGAAACTTTCTGATCTTATTCTCTAAATCATCAAGACAGATACATTTGGTCTCATAATACATGACATCTTATATCTTATGTCTCTCTCACGCACCATATATTTCTTTCTGTCTGCTATACAAGTTTTGTGGATAATGGGCTGATCCAGACAATCATATCACATAGGACAAGGGGCATACCCCTATCCCAATACTTTATTACCAAGTCTTCCCAAAAGACTATTGTACCTGAAACAGATGAACTGATGCCAAAAACTAAAACCCTCAAAACAAATTAATGTAAATGACCTGCTGTTCTACACACTTTTGCATTTTACATTAGGTTGTAGTTTTTCAAAGGATAAGTAAACCTAAAAAAATTTAAAATTGCTTGTTTTTTGCAATTTATATACATTTTTTTTCAATTTCAGGGCAATTTAAGTTTTTCTAACCTGCCAATATAATGCATTTTATAACAACGGCACCACCTGCTGGTTAGTTCTTCTGACTGTGCAATCAGAGAGATGTACTTGCAAAGGGAAAACAGAGACGTGTTCTTATGTTGCTTCGCTCGGGAAAGAGATCAGAAGCCTCAAATGCCTTTTCCCATCTCCTTCCTGACCAATTGAAAAAGTGCTTAGACGATCACAATTTTACGTTCATTTTGAGGGTTTACATTTCCTTTAATATCCTCCTGCGCTACACCATATAACATGTAGGAGTGTACCGAGAGCGAATAGAGAACGTCTTTAAATCAGTTTGATTTTTGGTTTAGCTATGCTATTTCTTATAATATGTAGGTGTATTGTGTCTTTGTTTTGATCTTTAAAAATGCCCAAATTACTGCTGTTATTATAATTGCTACAACCACCTACATTTGATAAATGGTTTCTGTTTCTGATGGTAGTCGCATACTCATGTCTTTCTTTTTTTTCTAAACTACACATCACTCACACGCAGAGAATTGCAATTGGTGTTTAGATATCTAACCGGCACGTTATAGTAATGTAATGTATTGAAACACTGTGTACATATTCAGAGAAATTAAAGGGGCACTAGGCAGCCAGAAGCAGGAGGTTGACTTTGCCAATATCACAGCACTTTAGGCACATGCACGTAGATAGGAGGCAAGTAGAATTATTTAGAGAGAGAATGGAAGGAAATCAGAAGTGTGGAATCAACACCTTATAATGGTTTCTATTACAATATAAATATTCTAAACTATTATTATTCTTTTAATGCTGACATATTATCATATAGAATATTTTTCAATTTGAATAAAAACTATTTGACACACATCCCATACCGGCTGTAAGAGTTACAGTTTTTAGTTCAAACCTAAACTGAATTAAATAAATAAAAGATGATCTATATATAATCTGTTAGTCAGACCCATCCTGTGGTTAAGTCAAAGCTAAAGCCAAAACTACTATCTTAACTACTGAAACACCTTTTATGGTTATGTTTTTATTATTATTTGATATTATTTTATTATGATTTAATGTATATATATATATGTATTTAAAAATAAAATCATAGAATAATTGTTTCCTTTTCCATAAGATATTTATTGTTACCTTAGGGCAATAGGGGCTTTTGAGTCCATTGGCTCTTGTAAAGTGATGGTGTTGACAATTGACAAGGGCTTGCACTGAAACTATCAGATGCTTATTATAGAAGGCAATGATGTTAGGGGATGAAGCAATACAGAGTCAGACTGGGCCAGCGGGACATCGGGAAAAGACCCAGAGGGCCGAATGACCCAAACCCACTTCTTGCTGGAGCTCTGGGCGCTCCCCAAAAGGAAGGAAATAAAATACAAAAGGTATGGGTGGTGGGGGAAGAGGAGGATTACAGCAGCAGGTATAGCCTCTGGTGGCACTCACAACTGGAATGGGGCCCATGAGGTTGCAGCTGACATGGGCTGTGGACACCTCAGTCTGACACTGAAGCACTACCCCCCAAACAAGCTGCTAAAGCATCCTAAAGGCAGTGGTTTAACTTTTTTGGTTCAACTTTTTTGGATCAAACCTCCTTAGAAGTCTTCAACAAGCTCCCTTAGATGGATGCAGGTAAATGTTACAACTGTATTACCATTTAAGCCACAGTTTCAAGAATAGCTAATAAGTTTCCACCCCCAAATCCTACACTATATGTGTATCTAGAAGAGCAAATTTGCATTACCTCGAAGTTACATAGTTAAATCGGGTTGAAAAAAGACAAAGTCCATCAAGTTCAACCCCTTCAAATGAAAACCCAGCATCCATACACACACCCCTCCATACACTCACATAAATTCTATATACCCATACCTATACTAACTATAGAGCTTAGTATCACAATAGCCTTTGATATTATGTCTGTCCAAGAAATCATCCAAGCCATTCTTATAGTCATTAACTGAATCAGCATCACAACATCACCCGGCAGTGCATTCCACAACCTCACTGTCCTGACTGTGAAGAACCCCCTACGTTGCTTCAAATGAAAGTTCTTTTCTTCTAGTCCAAAGGGGAGGCCTCTGGTACGGTGATCCACTTTATGGGTAAAAAGGTCCCCTGTTATTTGTCTATAATGTCCTCTAATGTACTTGTAAAGTGTAATTATTTCCCCTCGCAAGTTTTACCTTGGTCTTCAGACTTTCATATTTTATATAATGAATTTATTGCACCAGCCTAAAGTTTCAGCTTCTCTATAGCAGCAATGATCCAGGACTTCAAACTTGTCACAGGGGGTCACCATCTTGGAAAGTGTCTGTGACACTCACATGCTCAGTGGGCTCTGAGCAGCTGTTGAGAAGCTAAGCTTAGGGGTCGTCACTAATTATCCAGCAGATAATTGGCCTGTAATATAAGATGATGCTACAGGGCTGATTGTTAAATTCTGATGCTAATTGCACTGGTTTCTGTGCTGCCATGTAGTAATTATCTGTATTAATTACTAATCAGCCTTATATTGTGACATCTATATTCTATGTGTACTGTATATTGTGAGTGGGTCCCTAAGCTCAGTAAGTGACAGCAGCACAGAGCATGTGCAGTGAATCAGCAGAAAAGAAGATGGGGAGCTACTAGGGCATCTTTGGAGACACAGATCTTTACTGCTAAAAGGCTGTGGTTGCCTTGGGCTGGTACAGAAGCCCCAAACATAATGTACAACATTTCTACCTACTTCTTTAGTTAGGCTTTAGTTCTCCTTTAAGCCTCTTACAGTCACTGTTCCAAAGTCAACATATAATACAGCTCCTGCTTTACCTGAGAAGGTAGGCAGGGCCCCCCAAATCTTTGTGCATGCCTCACACTTTTTGTACAGGATAATTTATAATAAAGTAAAAACTTTCTGATTTTGGTAATACATGCGCTGCGCTCCCCATGGGATTCTCATCACCCAAGTAGTTGATTTTCCTTTTTATGTATTTAGGAAGTAAGTTGTCACACTGATTCTGATCCAAGATAAGAAGCAATTAAGAGTTGTTGTCTATACAGGGTGGGGGTGCAATTAAGATGTGCCTAGTTTTTTAAAGTTTAGTCGTGAGTACAACTTTCCCTTTTCTGCTATTGTTTATACAGGAGCAGTGATCAGCTCCATGTTGTAGCTCCCACCCTTCCTTGAATGCAGCAAGTAAGTTGCAGGTAAACGTCTCTGGGGCCTGGGGAATAAATTTGTCCATCACTATTCTATATCCCTGGAAAAAAAATATTGCATTATTTAGCTTACACTTGTGCACAGTGTATGCCTTTTTAAAAAACCTTAGGAAGAATTATAATAAACCACGATTTGACCTTATTTATTTAAAAAAGTACCGAATAGTAAAATTTTTTGGGGATTTTTTTCCCAAACGCTCTATTTTTTTTTAGATTTTTTTGCCCAAAAAGCCCAAAATAATTGGATTTTCGGGCTAATTCCAGCACAGACCACACAAACTTCCTAATAGGATAGGGACATCTCCCATTGACTTATATACAACCTGGGCAGTAGTGATGGGCGAATTTGCGCCATTTCACTGAAGAATTTGCAAATTTCCTGTGAAATTCGCAAAATGGTGAAAAATTCTGCAACATTTTTTTTTTGACGCTGGTGAATTTTCTCGGCCGTTCCGCGAATGTATTCACCGGCGGCGAATCGCGCAAATTCGCGCCTGGTGAATAAATTCACCCATCACTATTGGGCAGGTTTGAGATGGAGTATTTTCAGATTCTGACTTTTTCCATCCTTGGGGTATAATAAATCTCAAAAAATTCAAGGTTATATTTCCACTAAAAAAATCTGATTTGATAGTGAAAAAACTCAACATTTTTGACTTTTTTTGATTCGGACTTTAATAAATAACCCCCTGTACTTAATATATTGATAATGGGTGAGTTTAGGGTACTTGTATTTTTCAGCCCCTTATCTTCGCAAACATGTGAAGCTATTTAGCATTCTATATCCCTGGAAAAAAAATATTGCATTATTTAGCTTACACCTGTGCAAAGTGTATGCCTTTTTAAGAAACCTTAGGAAGAATTATCATAAAAAAGCTAATTTTTACTCACTTTATAGGTTTGTTTTACATTTTCCCCAATGATCCCCTTCTGCTTCTCAATAAATATTTATAACATAGTATTTGCCTCTCTAGCAAGAAACATGTACTTTCCAGGCTCTGCACCCAGCACATTTCGTGCAGCCTTGCAATACCTTTGTTCCCAACCACATTTTTACATTTAGACGTCTCCTAACCAGGAAGTCTTGCAGATTTTTGCTGTTCTAGTAGTTATGTGAAGGAATTATCTTAGCCACTTTTTTAACCTCTTCTTATCTGATACGCCTCATCTTTTTAAAGATTTTAGAGGCTTTTAAAGTGTTATTAGTTTGATTATTTTACATTCTGTTCCAGAAAAACGAAGAAACTGTTAGAAAAATCTGCCAATGACCATTCAGGGTTCAGAGGAATGTAATAAGTTTTATACTCGCTGCGAGGGGACAAGCAATACAGAAGTAAGCTGCAGGTTGACCAGCTAATACAGAAAGTAGCTGGCTTTTATAGATACTGTAAAATGTAACAATCTTTCTGCAGCTGATCTGGCCCCACGTTCATGTCATTTATTCAGGGGACAGTTAGCTGTGTACAAATGCACTGTTTCAAATTATCACAAAGACTTGTTATTGTTAAAGAAGCTACAATTATCACAAGGACATGTTATTGGTAAAAGAAGCTACATTTCACATATCATGCGTTTCAAGTATTAACTCAAGAATTTCCTTACATTTCCACCCTTTTTATACTTGTAAATGCATTATGTTTGACAGAAAAACATCAGTGATCAGGACTAGCATAGCTTTTCATCCTTCGTGTCATATATCTGTGTTATAATTATCCACATAGTCATAAGAGCAGAGTGAAGCTGCAGTATACATGGTTTTAGTAAAAGTAGTATCGATAAGATGTTGCAATAAGCCACGAATACAAGGGATGCAACAGCACCCACAGGTTACCAAAATAGCTGCAAGTATAGCAGTTGAAATTATCACGCTGGATACAAGTCCGCTCCATTTCCTGAACCAAGTCTTAAGAAAGTCGGTGAAATTGTTGGATATCCCAGAGTTTTCCGCCAGTTCATTAGATAACATAGTCAGTCCTTCCAAGGCCTTAGTGATACTCCCATCAGGAGCCGTGTTATTTGGGATGAAGGTGCAACACATATCACCGAAGATTTTGCACATGCCACCTCTCTCGGCAAGAAGCATGTCCAAGGCTAAACGATCTTGCCAGGCAACCGAGGTGGCTTCCAGTTGACTTGCTAAACCTTTGAATCCATCATGGGTAAAGTTGACAAATCTGTGTTGGTTGTAGTAGATGTAGTTGATCCAATCCATAGACTTGGAAATAAGGGGCGCAATTTTGTGTCTCCACATAACCACCATATATCTGCCCACACACTACGGTGGTCCTGGAACCATTGTTTTTAAATGTGGTGTCATTCTGTGTCAGAACTTTATTTCGGGCACAAAAGGAGGCTGGCAGTGCCAGTAATTTCTGACCACGCCCTTGACTATGGAAACAGGTTTGGTTACATGCATATACTGTAATGGAAGGTGGCATATGTAGCAGGGCAGAGAGAGGACAGGGTGGTACCGTTTGCGGGTTGCTTTTGAGTATATAACTTAAGCACACACTACAACCCTTCTAAATCATTATAAGGGTTTAGCGGGAATGGCATCGTACAAAGGGCTGGCCGTGCTTTTGCGCAAGCGAAGCAGTTATCTTTCCCTGCACGGGGGCCATGTATGGGACAGATTTTAACCATTTGTTCCCCTCGGGGACACCTGTCTCTATTCCAAAAGCTTTTTCAAGGGTGAGATTGGGTAAGTAAGTCAGTCACCCCCATTCAGAGCCTGGGCTCAGAAAACCAGAGATAGAGATCTTTTCTTTGAGGAATGGGTTTGTGGAATCTCTCTCTATGGCCTTTGCCCTATCTATGGTTACATTAATTAATCCCATGGGGTCTGTTCCTGTGATGGTAATCCCGAGACCAAAAAGTTTTTGGTCTTTGGGATGTGGATTTTTAATGGTTTGGAGCAGTGGGTTACATGACTTGATCGTGCAGTAAGCAGATGGGGCTTTCTTTATTATGGAAATCTGCTGCTTCATGAATTTCTTTAAGTCTCCTACCCATGGTGCTATCTCCCACCCTTGTGGATCTGTACTCCACCAGACTGTGGACCAATCTGGGCAGGGCTTTAGTCCGGGGTTGGGGGGGTACAATGATGCACATATACTTATTTTCCCAGGCAAAGGACCTAGCAGTCGGTAAGGAATCACTCTGAATTCACTGGCATCAAATTCAACTGTGGTAGTGGTTCTTTCGATAATGGTAATGTCTAGAGGTTTGCTCCACGGTGGATATGAATAACCCTTGGGAGGTAGTCCCCAATCCTGTCTGCCTGTTGTACCTACACTCTGGGGAGTCCTATTTCTTGGGAATGAGGGATGCTCCCCAAAAGGTGTATTATTGTGGTTGGTGGCATTATGATATAAGGGGAAGAAAAGACAAGGGAATAAGATGAAAAACATTATTAGTGCTAACATGCCTGCACAACCCCACCTTGAGAATGTTGTCCAGGTATCATATTGTTCTACTCTTTCCCTACTTCTGCTGCTGCTCCCAAATAGTCCCATGGTTCTTCACTGACGTTGAGACGACCCCCTCCCTAGTGGAGAGAACCCCCTTTGTAGTCAGACTGTATCCAAAGGACTATTTGGGTTCCCTAGCCACTTGCCCTAGTTCTTTTACTAGTTTAAAATGATATCAATCCACAATCCCTTCATTATCTTATTACCTGACATATAGTTGTTCTTGTACCTTGCCTTTCTTGGCATTCCTTTCTTTATTTTCCCTCCTATTACATTCCTCATAATATTGCATTGGAAAGAAACTTATAATTTCACAATAACGTATTTGCCTGATGCTTTTACATTACCTGTCTGATGCCCAATGTTCCTGTATGAGGGGGCTGCCATATTTGTGCAGCAGGAGGCCGTTAGCATTAGAATCTCTAACTGACAGGCTGACAAAACAGTAGGTTGGCAAAACAGTCCTATAGGTAACTTTTAATGTACATTTTTTATCGTCAGTACCTCTCCAACAAGCAATCTATACTGTTCCTTGTCTTATATAGGGTTAAAATCAGAATCCTCTTTCTACCTTTTAAGAACCTGATATTATTTGGATTCTGATCACGCATGAACTGAGCGTCCTCAGTTAGATCATTGATACTTTTACAGCATTTATTTCCCATGGTTAGTAGGTATAGATGACAAACAATTGACAAACAATTTTGTGGAGTCAAACGCCTGGTGAAGCAGTACTCACGGATATGGCCTCACAGCTTGGAGCTCGGCCAAGTAAAACCTGAGGAGCAAGGTAGTCCGTTTGCCGAAAACGTTCACCGGTCAGTGTATCGCCCTTTATGGCCTGTCTGAGGGGTTGACCATTCCCTCTTTGACTCCCAAACACTCTCTTTCACACACTTTCAAACACAAATTCAGCGGTCCCCGGAGTACTCTTTATCTTTAACGTGCACACGGAGTTAGTTATTCCTGTAGTCTTCTCACACAGACTATGGACTTGTCCGCTTGTCACTCTGTTTCTTTATCAAAGGCGGGCGATTATGCCACTTAACACCTTAATATCAACAGTCTAGGTGACCGGACCCACTATCACTCCCTGTCTCTTTATCGAAGGCGGGCGATTACGCCACTTAACACCTTAATATCAACAGTCTAGTGATGGGACCTCTACGTAGCAACAGTCTAGGTGACTGGACCCACTATCACTCCCTGTCTCTTTATCAAAGGCGGGCGATTACGCCACTTAACACCTTAATATCAACAGTCTAGTGATGGGACCTCTACGTAGACAACAGTAGTAACAACAACAACAAAAAGAAAACATATACGTTACCAGATTCCAGTGACCCTGGTCGCTGTGTTCTTTAGAAACCATCACTGTTCCCCCAAATGAGTGCGACTGGCCTCTCTTTACGACAGCTGTCGGAGGTCTTTTGGTTCAGTCCGCAGAGAGAATAGTATTAACCCTCTGCAGTGACCACAGTCACGTTTCCCGTTTGAGAAGACAGATGTTGGTTTCCGGCTCGAAGGACCAAGTTGTTAGAAAAATCTGCCAATGACCATTCAGGGTTCAGAGGAATGTGATAAGTTTTATACTCGCTGCGAGGGGACAAGCAATACAGAAGTAAGCTGCAGGTTGACCAGCTAATACAGAAAGTAGCTGGCTTTTTATAGATACTGTAAAATGTTACAATCTTTCTGCAGCTGATCTGGCCCCACGTTCATGTCATTTATTCAGGGGACAGTTAGCTGTGTACAAATGCACTGTTTCAAATTATCACAAAGACTTGTTATTGTTAAAGAAGCTACAATTATCACAAGGACGTGTTATTGGTAAAAGAAGCTACATTTCACATATCATGCGTTTCAAGTATTAACTCAAGAATTTCCTTACAGAAACCCTTTGCATGCCCTACATAACCGTATGAAAACTTTTTTTTTGTTTGTTTTTATAACAACATTTTCAATGTTACAGTATAACGGTAGTGATGCCTCGACATAAAGTCCATATTGTAACAATTTTAACAAATCATGCAAAGGCAAGAACAAATAAAACAATCTTAAATGCAACACTGTATTGTGTAACTACAGGGTAGTTGTAATAAATCTATTACAAGATGTGAATAATCACTATTTATCATGGTTATTTTGAAGGTGCTGATTGAGCAGTTTTTTTTTTTCTTGAGGTGGAGGCAGAACATTACTCACTCAAGGAGGGAAAATAAAAACTATTTTTATACTTCATTTAGGGTGGTCACTGCCAAGGGTATTTCTGAGTTTACGTAAAATGTACAAGTCTATGCTGTAGACTTTATACCTTTATGCCTAGGAAATTGCTGAAAAAAATGCATCCTGTATTTATAAGGGGTAAGAAATAGCACAGAGCTCTCCTTGATGTAAATTCAATATACAAGAGCACCCAACTCCTCTAAAAGCAGGTTTACCTTTAATATTAGAGAGTAATATTCTAAGACAATTTGCAATTGGTTTGCATTTTTTATTAGACTTGTGGTTTTTGAGATATTTAGCTTTTTATCCAGCAGATCTCCAGCTTCCAGTTTCAGCCATCTGATTGCTAAGGTCTTAATTAGCCTAGCAACCATGCATTGATTTGATTAAGAGACTTGAATATGAATAGGAGAGGCCTGAATAGAAAGATTAATAATAGAAAAGCTGAAAAGAGTCAGAAGAAGAACAAAAACTATATAAAATAAAAAATGAAGGTCGATTGAAAATTTGCTTAGAATTAACCATTCTATAACATATTAAAATTTAAGTTAAAGGAAAACCATCCCTTTAACACCAGTATTCACACCAAGCTAAGTGTAATTAGAACGTCTTGATGATAATGCAGATTTTGCTCACATTCTTTTTTTTTTACGGCTTTATCATCTTAAAATTATTCTGGAGCTTTGGAATACACACTTTTCTCACGCTTTACTGCAGTGAAACATGCGGGGATGTAAATTGCATTTTGTGACCATATTTTACACATTTTTAGAATTACTTTATGCAACTATATTTAAGAAGTATTCTGAGGACAACAAAAGAAGGAGTGTAATGTTTGCTGTGTCACAGGTTAAAGCACTTTATGGGGCAGATTTATCAAGTTGAAGTGAATTCGAGGGAATTTTTTTTGAATACTTCGACCATCGAATAGGATACTGCGACTTCGAATTTACTTTGACTTTGTTTTGAAGTAAAAATCGTTCAACTAATCGCCCATTCGATAATCGAAGTACTGTCTCTTTAAAAAATTTCGACTTCAACACTTCGTCAACTTAAACCTGCCGAAGTGCTATTTTAGCCTATGGGGACCTTCCAGAGCAATTTTCTAAGTTTTTTGTATTCAAAGGAAAATCGTACGATTGGAATACGATCGTACAATGAAAAGAATCCTCCCACTTCGAATCCGAATGTCGGAGGATTCTATTCGATGGTCGAATTTCGAAGTATTTTCTACTTCGAAATTCGACCCTTGATAAATCTGCCCTATATATATGTGTGCTTCTTTGTACTGATCCAATTTCCATTAGTTTGGCATTTTCCTTTTATAGTGATTTAACAGAAAATGGAAAAGAGATTTATCAAGGACAACACCCTACTAGTGAAAATAAAACAGTAAGTTCACCTGTTAATACCTGTTTAATTATTTAAAATATAATTTGCATTCAAAATTATGCATTTCTATATAGGTTTTCAGACCTGTTATCTGAAAACATGTTATTAAGAAAGCTCGAAAATAAAGTCATTTCTGTAAGTGTCCTAGGAAAACAATTTTTTGCAAAAATTTATTTACTTTTCATCCCTTATAATAAGACAATGCCTTGTACTTGATAGTAGCTGGACTGGCACAAATTTACCCCTGCCAAAGTAGTAGGATTGGAAAATATTCTACTACTGGTACCTGTTATCGAGAATGCTCAGGACCTGGGGTTTTCTGGATAATGGATCTTTCAGTAATTTGGATCTTCATACCTTAAGTCTATTAGAAAATCATGTAAACATTAAATAAACCTGATCAGTGTCGGACTGGCCCGGCGGGCCAGCCCCCCCCCCCTCTAATAGTATAAAAATTTGCGCAAAAGGCAGTTATTTTGTTAGAATGAGCTCTGATTCATCTGCTAGGAAAGGAACCCCCCCATAAGTTATATTGGATCTAACTGTCAATGAATATCTGACACCCAACTCCTGCATGAAGAGAGAATGAAGAGAAACAGATGCTGAGAGAGGGATAGTGAAGATAAAGTCGATTATTTCAGAAACAATGCAGAATGTTTAATTGATTGTATATAGAAAGTTTCTTCTTTCAGTATGATGAAGCTTATATTATATTTTAATTGTCTTGATAGTTCCACTTTAGATTTTTGGAAGGCAACATGTCATCTGATCAATGGTGGCCACTGGCAGCAATGCAGGTAAGGACATTTCTCCAGACACTCACTGTTCTTGCTACAGGTTGTTGGTACAACACTGGGGGTGCTGATATCATTTTTGGGTTGTTTATGTAGTACTTACTGGGAGCTTTGGTTAAGATTGAGTAAATTTAGTTTGCTGCTTAAATCTCTACAAATCCTAACTCTCTAGTACCCTGACCCAATTCAGCCTTTGGTGGAGGTGTAAATAATGCAAAGTAGCAACATGGGACAAAGGTGACTTCAGAAAGATAATAGAGCTATTATAAAAAACTATAGCATGCATTTAATAGACTGAGAGCAAATGCATTTGTGGTTTTGTGCTATCTTTTGGTTTTCAAGGTGTTATATAAATAAAGCACACAATATACACTGTATTTTCCACCGCTTTCTGCACAAATCTATCACTACAATTAAAGATTTGAGTATTAACCAATAGCAAGTCTTGGCATCCAGTAAAATAATCTGTCAGCCAATATAAAGCTTGCATTTCTCCTGCCCCATTCGACGGCTAGAACCAGCTATGCGACTGCCCAATGTCATGCACTTCACTGTAAATTAAACCACTAGTCACATCTACATTCTGTACCTTGCTTCTAGCAACCGCCACTTCCTGACCAATAACAGGTATTATACAACTTTACTGAACACACGCAGAGAAAGGAAAACCACACACATTTGACAAATACGCAGAATGATAGCGAATGGTGAAAAAGATTTTGCTGGCTTTGCTATCTATGCTCTCATGTTTATGTCCCACTGTATTTACTGTATCCAGTAAATCATTGTTATAAGGGGCAGGGATGTAGCGAACTGCCGATTTGGTGTTCGCGAAACCAAATCGGCAGTTCGCAAAAAATGCGAACGTTCGCGGAAAGTTCGCGAACTTCGAACACCCGCTAAAATCGTTCGATTCGAACGATCGAAGGATTTTAATCATTCGATCGAAGGATTTTCATTCGAATCGAACGATCGAAGCCATTCGATCGAATGCTTTTCATTCGATCGAATGCTTTTCATTCGATCGAATGCTTACAATCGTTCGAACGAATGGAAATCGTTCGATTTTTAGCGGTCGAAGGAATTCGAATGGTCGAATGGTCGAACGATCGAACGCGAACTCAAAATGCGAACGTTCCCAAACGTTCGCGAACATTCGGCGGATGCGAACGGTCGAAGTTCGCGCGAACTAGTTCGCAGCAGAACAGTTCGCTACATCCCTAATAAGGGGAAGGTGAAAAAGGCCACCACAATAAAGTGTGTGGGCTAAATATGTCCCCCGCTAGATGCCATTGCACCGGTTTTGCTTTTGGACTTCTAAGCCTACTTTTTCATGCAATTAGTGATGAGCGAATTTATTCGGCAGTCCTCTGTACTTCGCCACCAACAAAAGCAAACATTTGCCGCAGAGAAATTCACTGCAAAGTCACGCATATAAAAATTGTCGTTGGAAAAAAATGGTTGACTCCCATTGACTTTAATGCATTTGGACAAAAAAATCGCCAAGACAAAAAAGTCACCAAGACAAAATTGTCGCTGAGATCGTTTTTCTTTTTACGCCAATAGACGTGAAAACATTGTCCCGCATGAAAATTTTTTTAATGCCTATCGACTTCAATGTGTTTCCTTAATTTTTCACCATTTCACAAATCTTTTCGGAGTTTCGCGAATTTTTGGGCAACAGATTCACCCATCACTACTTGCAATAAGTTCCACCAACTCAGTGAGAAATTGCTTCTATGGATGCCTTGATATTTAACATTTAGGCACTTAGGTTTCCTTGCCACAAACCAATCCCTGGAAAGGGATGTGACCCACCGACCACAGTTTTCAGCTTAACACAAGTAAAACCTTTCCAAAACACTCTCTAATTTCATCCCAATGAAGGCAAAACAAATCTCCCAGCAGACCATCTACTTATTCAGACTCACAGGGGCAAACATTCTTTATTGGTTCACTGAATCACTTTCTACTAATTGTTTAACAAATCATAATTATATATGGATTTCTTTTTGGTAGAAATTCAGAAATGCATCACACCAATTTTTGAGCCTGATCAACGTTGTCAAAGTGCCAGAAATATGAATTTGCACATGTCCTTTACAGTAGGAGATATTTACTATCACTACTCATGTTCTCCTTAGTCTATAGACTATTGTACAGAAAGAGATAACCCACCACTCATTGATTTATTTACATACTCGAGTATAAGCCGACCTGAGTATAAGCCGAGGTACCTAATTTTACCTACGAAAACTGGGAAAACGTATTGACTCTAGTATAAGCCTAGACACAACTACAGCCCTGTCTCCCAGCAGCGCACATTCTGCCAAAATGACCCCCCCAGTGATCAACTGGACTTCTTTGCAAAGTTGATGGTGACAGAGAATTGCCAAACGGATTACTGTGTGCATTGTCCCATTGTCCCACTACCATGTGCAGAGGGTGCTGTTTGATATTGCCATCACTGTTAATCTTTCGTATAACCAACAGAGGGCGCTGTGTGATATTGCAGTCACTGTTATTCTTTCATATAACCAACAGAGGGCACTGTGTGATATTGCAGTCACTGTTATTCTTTAATATAACCAACAGAGGGCGCACTGTTATTCTTTCATATAACCAACAGAGGGCACTGTGTGATATTGCAGTCACAGTTATTCTTCCATATAACCAACAGATGGCGCTGTGTGATATTGCAGTCACTGTTATTCTTTCATATAACCAACAGAGGGCGCACTGTTATTCTTTCATATAACCAACAGAGGGCACTGTGTGATATTGCAGTCACTGTTATTCTTCCATATAACCAACAGATGGCGCTATGTGATGTTGCAGTCACTGTTATTCTTTCATATAACCAACAGAGGGCGCTGTGTGATATTGCAGTCACTGTTATTCTTTCATATAACCAACAGAGGGCGCTGTGTGATATTGCAGTTACTGTTATTCTTTCATATAACCAACAGAGGGCGCTGTGTGATATTGCAGTTACTGTTATTCTTTCATATAACCAACAGAGGGCGCTGTGTGATATTGCAGTCACTGTTATTCTTTCATATAACCAACAGAGGGCGCTGTGTGATATTGCAGTCACTGTTATTCTTTCATATAACCAACAGAGGGCGCTGTGTGATATTGCAGTTACTGTTATTCTTTCATATAACCAACAGAGGGCGCTGTGTGATATTGTAGTCACTGTTATTCTTTCATATAACCAACAGAGGGCGCACTGTTATTCTTTCATATAACCAACAGAGGGCATTGTGGGATATTGCAGTCTCTCCCCAAGTGTACTGTTGGTATAGGAATGATTAAAAGGGACTGCAATCTCAATTACTCGGGTCGGCTACCGCTGACCAGAGTATAAGCCGAGGTAGACTTTTTCAGCACATTTTGGATGCTGAAAAACTCGGCTTATACTCGGGTATATATGGTATCTAAAATGAACAAATGACTGCCCTTAGAACTGTCTTAAAGGAACACTAACACCAAAAAATGTAAGTGTTTTAAAGTAATGAAAATATCATGTAGTGTTGCCCTGCACTGGTAAAACTGATGTGTTTGCTTCAGAAACACTACTATTGTTTATATAAACAAGCTGCTGTGGAGCAATGGCGGTAATTGAAAAACGGCTATATTGCACAGGTTAACTAATGGATAACAATTAACACCATTAGACAGACAGAGCTTATTTGCTATCGGCTGTGTAACCTGAGCCTTTTCTCCTTTGAATGACTGACCCCATTGCTACACAGCAGCTTATTTATATAAACAATAGTTGTGTTTCTGAAGCAAACACAGCAGTTTTACCAGTGCAGGGCAACACTACATTATATTTTCATTACTTTAAAACACTTTTATTTTTTGACATTACTGTTCCTTTAACATACTATAATAGGTATCTATTTCTGTTCAGCAAAGGCACCTCGAGTAATACCCAGGAGTTCTTTCTTTCAAAGAATATTAATCTTATATTTCTTTAAACTCCAGATGGTGCAGGCTTAATTGATTCTTGGCAGACATTTTGCCCGTTTTTCCTCTTGAAATAATTGTTGTTTAGGTTATTTATCCTAGATGAAGCCTTAAGGTTTGCTACTTCTGTATGTAAATGTGCCAATATGTTGATTTAACAATTGTTAGCCTGATTTATGTTTGTATATATTTCTTCAGGTGCACAATCTGCCCACAACACATTTTCTTTATGTCTTTATGGGTCTGCACAGATCTGGGGGGGGGATTAGCCATTAGGCTCCGTCCTCCCTGATTTCTGACCCACCGTGGGTGCAAACCATGTCAAGACCTCTTCTGAGTTCATTTAGTTCCTCTTCCCTTGGAGGCCTTTTGGCTGGAGAGATCTGTATAAAGGGACTTGCGACAAACGGGGGCTGACCCTTGCCCGCTGCTGGACTTTTGGTTGAGGGTCTGTGATAAAAGGGTCCACCCTTACATTCTGGCTCTTATATCCAATGCCTTTTGGTCACATGACAAGAGTTTTTGGGACTCTGCCTTTTCAAAGGCAACACATTTGGCACCCTTTATGCACTTGCACTTTTGGGTGATTTTGAAGCACTGGCTCAGGCTTCAATAAAAATCTGAATACATGCATTACGAAAAATATATTAATAAAAAGTAAAGCAATACAAAACATCTCTTTTACCAAAAATTCCACTTACATGCAAATGGGATATTGCTCATATTGATCCACTGTGTTTAGTGTGTACTAAAGGAAAGGCAACATGTACTATATGTCATGGAAGGATCTCCTGTGACCTGTAGATTAGGGTCCGTGTTTTGCAGCTGTGTGCCCTAAAAGGAAATTGCAGGGAGAGGGGGACCAAGCTTAAAAGATAATGGATACCCTTTATGCAGGGCCGGATTTACAAAGCCGGCACCTCCAGGCCCGCTGACGTTGGTTGCCCCCCTACCCTGTATTTTATTCACGCAAATTTTTACAATCGGAACCGGAGCAATGGGGATTAGCACACAGGAAATAAAAAACAATTGTATCTCCTGAGCATCCCCAATGTTTCTGAACCAATGTGGGTATGGTTGGGCAGCATGCCGCCCCCCTAAAATCCTGCCGCCCTAGGCCCGGGCCTTGGTGGCCTTTCCACAAATCTGGGCCTGCCTCTATGGTTAGAACTTTCTGTTTCTCACATGCTTGAAAAAGAAGACTAGGCATAAGTGAGAAATGGTGGTTCATTTCTAGGTTTAAAATGAGGGCTCTCGGTGAGATTGACTACCAGAGGCTATAGAAGATCCCTTGCAGTCATTCCCAGGGAGACTGACTCTCCAGGAGAGCAGGAAGGTTGCTGCCCCGGTTTTGAGCTACAAATGTACAGAGAAATTCTATCCTGTTCCCTGCCAAGCTGAAAGATGTCATGACTAATGCCACTTTGTGCTGCAGAGCTGCCGGAGAACCCCTGTGTGCCAGCCGCTGTTGGTAGATCAGTATTGGGAGGATATTGGCAGATTTACAATTGTGGAGGCTTCCCAGGTTTGCCTGATCGCAAACAGGTAGCTGTAGGATGATCCTATTCTAAAGGAGTGTGCCAGAAATGAGTTACATGTCTATCATATTGCCTACACAGCAGGAACCTCCCCGAAGCTTTGAGGTTTAGTATAGCCCTATGCATCGCCTGGGCATTTTCAAAGGCACTGCCTTTACTGGGGTTCAAGCCGTATTGTAATTGCTCTTTTTCAGTAAGTGTTATCAGGTCGTGCTAGAAGGGCATCAACAACTGCATTTCATTAAAATGCAGTTTCCAATCATTGCACCCATCAATTACTGTATGCATTAAAAAAAATGAGGCATTCAAAATGTCCAAGGAATGTATAACTTGCTTTGGAAACAAATAAAAACAATAAAACAATTTTCAAAAAAAAGAATATACATTAATTGGAAATTTTACATTTGGAACTTTTTTGGATTCTGAATTATTGTGGAATATAATGTCCACATTAGGGATGTAGCGAACTGCCGATTTGGTGTTCGCGAACGCCGTTCGTGAACACCGGCAAAAAATGTGAACGTTCGCGAACAGTTCGCGAACTTCGAACACCGCTAAAATCGTTCGATTCGAACGATCGAAGGATTTTAATCGTTCGATTCGAACGATCGAAGGATTGTAATCGTTCGATCGAAGGATTTTCATTCGAATCGAACGATCGAAGCCATTCGATCGAATGCTTTTCATTGGATCCAATGCTTACAATCGTTCGAACGAATGGAAATCGTTCGATTTTTAGCGGTCGAAGGAATTCGAATGGTCGAATGGTCGAACGATCGAACGCGAACTCAAACTGCGAACGTTCCCAAACATTCGCGAACATTCGGCGGACGCGAACGGTCGAAGTTCGCGCGAACTAGTTCGCGGGCGAACAGTTCGCTACATCCCTAGTCCACATTGATCCGTGCGTGTGTGTGAAAGGGACCATAGACTGTAAGCTCTGCTGGGACAGGGACTGATGTGAATGATCTATAATCTCTGTAAAGCATGTGAAGATAAGATGCACTATTTTGTTTATTTTGTTCTATACATGATGTGCAGGATTAAGTTCATTTTTAGTTCAGCTGCCGCTCTTATTTTAGTTCTTATTGGTTGAATTATTACATTATATTATATATTCATTTTTTGTTTTTCCCAAGCCAAGCTATTGAACAAGGTACGGTTATTCTCTTAAGACACTTAATTTTGAAGAAACGCTAAGCATAGTTTTTAGCAGTTTCAAAATTCAAAATTCAAAACAATACTATCACATTGGAGCATCCCTGCAAACTAATTATATTCTGATGTTCAAAAAAGAAAACGTTAAGAAATTTTAAAAAATCAAAAAAAAGGAAAGAAGAAATTAAAATGAATGACCATACTGTCTGCTTAAAGGTTTTGACTCTACAGGAAGGAAACCTTTCAGACAGATCTAGATCTGTTTCCGGGAGCTTTCTGTTCAGGTGAAATTTGAGGAAGTAACTGCTTTTATATTGCAGCAATGCTAAATGTTCCATTACTTAAGGACATAATGCCGCTTATTCTTATGTAATAAATTGTAACTATAAGACAGGACAACCTTCTAGTTAAAAGACCACATCACCCTTATATTCAATTCATCAAGAATTATGGATATCTAAGATGCCGTTTAGGCACTTTACAGAACTGTCACCTTTAACGTTGAATATGTTAAATCTTTGGCAAGCACTAGCAAAAAAGCACAATTTTATTTCTTTTTCTTCATTTTTAAGTTCATTAATGAATAATTATGATTTCCCCCCTGGATTGTCTAAGAAAGCTTTTAGTTGGTGGATAGATAAGGGAATCACCACCCTTGAGTCTTTAACCTCATCAACCTCCCTCAGGTTTTGAGTCTCTGGGGCAAATTCACTAAGATCTGAAGTTGCGCCGGCGATAGCTTCGCCACACTCTGCCACACTTCGCCAGGCGTAGTTTCGCCAGCGCTACGCAAATTCACAAAAATGCGAAGTTGCACTCAGGGAGGCGAACGGTAGCGAGTTGCACTAGCGTTAATTCGTCAAGCAAACCAACGTTACGCTAGCGATGCCTAATTTGCATACGGCGCCAAGTTAAAGTACAATGGACGTATATGTAGCAGCAAATACATTACACTACACAAGCCTGGGAAAGCTTCATAAAATAAAATAGAGTTGTTATATTGCCCTATACATGTGCCCACTGTATAGTTTAGGTGCCATATGTTAGGAAATGTAGAGGGAAAGAGGATACCCCCAAAAAAATTAACGATCTTTTTCAACCTATCACCCTTAAAAAGGGAAAAGACACCAGCGGTTTTGGGACTTAGAAAAAATTTCAGATTTTTTTGGAGCAATCCCTATCTACTCTATTGCACTTCACCTGGTCTGAGGTGGTGAAGGCAAGTCTGGCGCAAGAGTTAATGTTCAGTAAAATGAGCAAGTTAGTGAATTAGCGTAGTTACGTCCCATTCGCCATAGCGCAACTTCGCCTGGCATAAGGGTGCGAAGTAGTGCTAGAGTAGGTCTACTTCGCTAGTGAATTTACGCCAGAGCCCGTTAGTAAATCGGCGAAGTAACGAAATGACATCTGGCGAATTTGCGCTAGCGTTAGCCACTTCGCGCTTTAGTGAATTTGCCTCAATATGTAGTAGAGCTCCACTTGCTCCAGGGTCTTTAAGTCTGACATATAGAATGCTTAATCAGTCACCATTAAATAATAAAAAAAACCATCCATATATGTTGAAATGGGAAAAAGATTTTAATACAACACTTACACCTCAACAATGGTCCTGCTGCAGTTTAATGGCGAACCAGGGTAATACTTGCTGTGAGGGAAACCTCAATTAAAATATTGCTCAGAACATATTTGGTTCCATCGATTTTTTTTGGATGCCGGCGTATTTTAGCCATTGAATTTGCGTCGTTGTAAAAAAACGGACGCCAGCGTCAAAAACGCTGGAAATTCGTGAATTTTTCGGCAAAGCGAAACGCCACAAATTCGCCCATCACTAACTATGGCCCATATATGGTGGGAATGTAAAATCGTGTCACGATATTGGTACTTTGTAACTAAACTTCTCTCTAGAATATTTGTTGATTTTGAGAAGGATCCTATGGTTATGCTATTAGAAAATAAACCAAAACACTTCTCCAATGCAGCATATAAATTGAGTCAATATACTCTTATGTCCGCCAGGCTGATCATTGCCAGGAAAAAAGAAATCTACCCTTGATGTCGTTGAAAGCTAAGATAATTGATATAGCTATTAATAAGAAGCTTAGTCATATGTTACAGAATGATATGGAGGCACATGTTAAAATCTGTATGCTTTGGTTGGCCCAAGAGAAAGATACATTACTGTTTTCAGCCTTACATGTTTAAAAAATAAAATGGGCTAAGAAATAATGAACAAACTGAGAGGTCCACAGCTGAATTGTGCCCAGTCGCCAATTAGGGGGATCTTTTTTTTTCTTATGCTTTTCCTTTTATTATTTTAAGTTAGGTTAGAATTATGTAATTTTGTTTAAGTTGTTAAACCATGAATCTGCTCTGTATTATTATCTATCACTGGATGAGATGTTATATATGATATATCATGTATCTTGTTATTTTAACAATGCTTGAAAATCAATAAAATTTATTTAAACTAAAAGACCGCCTCAACCTAATTGTCCTCAAGTCAAATCATTAAACTAAGAATGGCTCAGTTTCTAGTAATTTAAAAGGGAAACCCAAAAATGACATTTTGTCTAATGAAAGAGAATTTGTTCTACATAACTTGTCAATATACATTAAAACTATTAAATATTTATAATGAGTTGATATAGGGAAGCTTCTTAGAATTACAATTTCATAAGGCAATATCTCATTTTGGGTTTTACACTTCTTTTAATATATAAATTGAAACAACCATCAAGACTAAGTTAAGGCCAGATGACTTGTGTCTCCTAATCGACTTTGACCCAACTGACAGTCACCCATATCTACAAGCACCAATAACTTCACAGGAGGAGGAAATCATGTGAGCAGCTTCTAACCACACCATCGAACAGATCTAACCAAACTCTTGCTCTCCCATGTGCTTCATGGGTTATACATCCTTTCATCCCACTCAAAAGGATACCAAACCTATTGCATGTGACACTTGAACTTTTACAGATAATCAATAGACTACGCTTTATAGTAGAGAGAGAGAGAGAGAGGTTTTCAGGCTGATAAAACTACCCTTCCTACCTATTTCAAGATTGGGTAGGGGCTATTTTGAGCCAGTGGGTTTTCTATATCAAGTTTTTTTTTATTTATAGGTACAAGTCTTGACAGGTTGCATAATAGGGATGCATCGAATCCACTATTATGGATTCGGATGAATCCCCGAATCCTTAGTGAAAGATTCGGCTGAATACCGAACCGAATCCGAACCCTAATTTGCATATGCAAATTAGGGGTGGGAAGGGGAAAACATTTTTTTACTTCCTTGTTTTGTGGCAAAAAGTCATGCGATTTCCCTCCCCACCCCTAATTTGCATATGCAAATTAGGATTTAGTTCGGCAGGGAAGAAGGATTTGGCCAAATCCAAATCCTGCTGAAAAAGGCCGAATCCCGAACCGAATCCTGGATTCTGTGCATCCCTATTGCATAATGATTTGAATCCCTGGTAGGAAGGGGTTAGGTAAATTTGGTGAGAATTAGTGATAGGCAAATTTGTCCCCTTTCGCTTTGTCGAAAAATTTACGAATTTCCCACGAAATTGGCCAAATGCATTAAAGTCAATAGGCGTCTGAATAATTTTGACGCGCGACGATGTTTATGCGCGTTTCATATACTTATTCGCAAGCGATGAAATGCGGAGGTTCTACACGAATTCGCGGCTGGCTAATTTATTTGCTCATCACTAGTGAGAATACTTCTGCTCTTTTTGATGTGCCTACGCCTTAAATTTCCTAACCCACCATCAAAGCTCACTTCAAACCCAGTCTCCGCTTCACCTTAAACTTCTTCTGATATAAATGTTGGTCACCAGTTATTCTTACTATAATATACAGTATGTCCAGGAAGCACAATATCAATGAAGAGGAGGACAAATCTGGTTGCACCTGAGGAGCAGTATTTGACAAATCAGGAACAGAAAGAATTATCTGATGAAATGATGTCATTACGTTCCTGTCGGACCTTAAACATTTTTTTAAATGAATAACCTGCTCCAAATATCTTCTCTTGTCTTGTACCCTATTCCCCTTTCCAGAAATGTTTCTCCTGTTAGCAAGTGAACAAGAACTTGATTCATTACGGTAAGGAGACTTCCCTTTTCAGGGGATGTTTCAAGTGTTTTACTTCTGTAGGTACAAAGAATAGACATATGTAATATATATTTATATCATTCTGAAATGAAATGTTGGAGGCTGAAATGCATTACAGTTGGGATGGCATAGAGCAGACAGGCTATAAGGTACAGATCATTAAATCTGTAGAAATGTTCTTTCCCAGCAGTAATAAATAATGGAGTTTTGATGATGTATTTTGTGAATGTTTTGCTACTGTATGTAACCTTTCTTACTCTGTTGCTTTGCCCATGAAAAAGACACAGACAGCTGCAAACTTGCTCTTTGCAAGCTCTTGTGCATATGTGGGCTCTTGCATGTGTGTGGGATCTATAGAAAATACAACTATTGCAGTTATTCCTGATGCCTCATGCTGCACACAGGTACCAGCACTTAAGGCAAACAAGGGGTATAACCTTGTTTTTTTTTTTTATTGAGTCAATCAAATATCAAACACAATATCTGAGGCATGCTTCTAAATCAGGATGAAGGGAAACACCCACAGAAAGTTGTATTTGATTTGGCAGTACAGGAATGGGACATGTTATCTAGAGTACTCTGGACCTGGATTATGGATCTTTCTGTAATTTGAATCTTCTTGCCTTAAATCTACTAAAAAATCAGTTAAACATTAAATAGGCTGGTTTTGCCTCCAATTAGGATTAATTAAATCTTAGTTTGGATGAAGTACAAGGTACTGTTTTATTATTACAGAGAAAAAGGAAATTGTTTTGAAAGGTTTGAATTATTTGGATAGAATGGAGTTTATGGGAGATGGCTTTCCTATAATTCGGAGCTTTCTGGATAACAAGTTTCTGGATAACAGATCCCATACCTGTACTTTTCTTCTTTGTACAGTTTCATGTGGGAGTGCAGTTGCAGTTTATACAAGAGCTAAACACATAAGGGCACATGTGTGTCTGCAAGTGTAGCTGCACTTACCCACAGTTAGTTGCAAATAACACCACTCATTAAAAAATTTATATTAAAATGCGCTACTTGCACTTCCACATACTGTAGTTGTGCTCCGTCCTTCCTTTCTTCCATTTCAAATTCAGAGATGTTTGGGGGAATGTAATAAAAGTCGCAAAGAGCAAAACAATTAGCACAAATAAGAATAAAAAGTCTCATTTCGCAATGTAATATTCTTCCTTACACTGTTGTTACATTGCAAATTTTAATTGCGCTTTGCCCACTTTTAAGAAGTGCTTGAAGGTGTCGTAATCACATTTTCATTAAGAAGTTTTATTACATTCAAGGGATACTGTCATGGGAACATTTTTTTTTTTTTTCAAAATAAATCAGTTAATAGTGCTGCTCCAGCAGAATTCTGCACTGAAATCCATTTCTCAAAAGAGCACACATCATGCAAAGGAAAGAACTATAAATTTTTCTATATATCCATAGAAATTCTCAAAAAAGCTCAATACGGTAATACAGATAAAACAAGTGACTGTGTCTGTGTGATCAGTATCCTTAAAGGGATACTGTCATGGGAAAAATTTTTTTTTCAAAATGAATCAGTCAATAGTGCTGCTCCAGCAGAATTCTGCACTGAGATCCATTTCTCAAAAGAGCAAAATCTGACATGGGGCTAGACATATTGTCAATTTCCCAGCTGCCCCAAGTCATGTGACTTGTGCTCTGCTAAACTTCAATCACTCTTTACTGCTATACTGCAAGTTGGAGTGATATCACCCCCTCTCTTTTCCCCCCAGCAGCCAAACGAAAGAACAATGGGAAGGTAATCAGATAACAGCTCCCTAACACAAGATAACAGCTGCCTGGTAGATCTAAGAACAACCCATGTCCCACTGAGACTCCTTCAGTTACATTGAGAAGGAAAAACAACAGCCTGCCAGAAAGCATTTCTCTCCTAAAGTGCAGGCACAAGTCACATGACCAGGGGCAGCTGGGAAATTGACAAAATGTTTAGCCCCATGTCAGATTTCAAAATTGAATATAAAAAAATCTGTTTGCTCTTTTGAGAAATGGATTTCAGTGCAGAAGTCTGGTGGAGCAGCACTATTAACTGATACGTTTTGAAAAAAACATGTTTTCCGACGACAGGATCCCTTTCACTGCGCACTGGCGCTAACTGTAAAATTTGCAAACCTTCTTCCACTGTCGGAAGTGGTCGCTATAAAAGTATATCCATCGACAGCACTCCAATTTTTCATTAAGACCGCCTTTATTGTTTGCAAAGCATTGCATAGCAGCATAGCAACATAGTACAACGTTTCGAGTGGCACTCCACTCTTTGTCAAGCATCAAAGCTTGACAAAGAGTGGAGTGCCACTCGAAACGTTGCACTATGTTGCTATGCTGCTATGCAATGCTTTGCAAACAATAAAGGCGGTCTTAATGAAAAATTGGAGTGCTGTCGATGGATATACTTTTATGTGATATAAAGAAGCCTTTGTGAACAGGCTTAAGGACGTGCACCCACCAAGAAAATTGGGCCTAATAAGTAAGTGCGGTTTTGATTGGAAGTGGTCGCTAAACAGTTTCCGGGTTCGCAAAAGCTATATTAAATTCATACAAAGGCAAATTTGTTTGCACAGAGGCATAACTTTTTACATTAACGACTATTTTCTCCGTTACCGACTTTTATTACATTCCCCCAATAGTTCCTATTGATGCAGGAGGAACCCTGGAGCTACAATAACCTCCGGACGAGGTGCTAGCTCCAGAGTTCCTTCAGTGTCCTGCTTCAATTGCTTCAGTTGTGCCATAAGAATATAGCATCCACACCAGGCACACACAAAATGACACAAGGTTGCCTGCAGAATATTCTGCACAACTGCGTCAGATTTGCAATGAAGCACACTGATTTTCAGTTAGATAATGGTCAGACAAGCCATTGGGAAGGCCCCACTCATGGTCCAATACGTTTACATTAACTTTTAGCATGTTGTAGACAGTCTCTGACGTGTTCCAACTGCTCTTTTGGTTATCTTTATTTTTTTGTGGATTTTGAATGATTTAGCTTTTTTCTTCAGCTATCTTGTTGCTAGGATTCACTTTACCCTAGCAACCAGGAAATGGTTAAAATGAGAGCAGTGTCAGCCTTGGGTGTCTGGGGCTCACTGTGGCTGGCACCTTTTGTCCTCCAACCGTAGTTGTCAGCGCTACCGACCCCAGGAAGTGCCGCAATTGGTGCCCGCAGTTCCCTTTAGAAGAAGCGGACCTGGGTCAGCGGGGGCCTATGAGGAACTTTTAGGACAAGGCAGGCCTATGGCAGCTGTTAAAGACAGGGCTCCTTTCCCCCATGCTCATATGAATGACATACAAGTAAGGGGCAGGTAAAGAGCATGACCCTCATAAATACATTGCCCTGTTATTACCCAGAAAGAAAGGGGCACTCACTGTGAGCAGGGTGCAAAATTTAGGTGCCATTTTGTTTTTTCACTTTAGATCCTTCCTGTTTGTAAATAAGACCTTTGCTTGTACTCAGCGACCCATCAGCAATTAGCACTGATCAGTCACTTAGGGGCAGATTTACTAAGGGTCGAATTTTGAAGTTAAAAAAACGTCGAAATTCGACCCTCGGATTGAAATACTTCGACTTCGAATATCGAAGTCGAAGGATTTTTAGCGTATTCGATTGATCGAACAATTGAATAGAAACGATTAAATAGTTCGAATTGAAGGATTTCTATACGATCAAAAAAACCTTAGAAAAGTTCTGTGGAAGGGCCTCATAGGCTAACATTGCACTTCGGTAGCTTTAATTTGGCGAAGTCTACGTTTTTTTAAAGAGACAGTACTTCAATTATCGAATGGTCGAATATTCAAATGATTTTTACTTTGAATCAAAGTAAATTCGAAGTCATAGTATCCTATTCGATGGTCGAAGTATTCAAAAAATTACTTCGAAATTCGAACTTATTTAACTTCGAAAATATGAACTGGTTTGCAAATTTCCCAACTAATAATGTTTCAAATGTTATTACTGAAACACATTTTATGATTAAATTTTCATGGAAGACTGGAAATGTATTAGTTCAGTATAGATCTCCATGTAACATACAGTGTGTTTTAGAAATGTGAATGTATTGCACAAGTAAATGGAAATATTCGTTCCTATTAATATGACATCAGTATATAAGAACTTTATACAAAAACAAGGTGATCCCTTCAAACTTAATTTAAACTCACGGCGGAGGCAGAGGTCTGACCTAAGTCAGTAATTTCGATTAATTCTATGAAAAAGAGAAAAAGAACCCCAATTGCCTCCCACTCGTACAGCAGTTCCTCAAATGTTAAACTACCTATTAAGTATTTTGTGGTTGCTGAAGGCAATCACTAACCAATAAAAATAATAATGTGCTTGATTTTAACCAAATAAAGTTACATTAAAGTGCAAGTGCAATAAAATTCATTCTATTGATTTTACTTTAACTTAAAGGTTAATAAATAAAAGGTCAAGCACTTTATAATCAATTAATTTGGAAGCAATTATGAATTTATGGTAATTGCCAACTAATAGTATTAAATCAGCACTTAAAGCACTTTACTATCTTTATTGTAATTAATTCCTTGGTCGGATTGATTGTGGGTGTAAACATAAGGTACCTGATAATACACTGTATCATAAGGCTATTAATTCGTGCGAAGTATAAATTAATTCTATCAAGTATTTATTAACCTTTAAGTTAAAGTAAAATCAATAGAATGAATTTTATTGCACTTGCACTTTAATGTAACTTTATTTGGTTAAAATCAAGCACATTGTTATTTTTATTGGTTAGTGATTGCCTTCAGCAACCACAAAATACTTAATAGGTAGATTAACATTTGAGGAACTGCTGTACGAGTGGGAGGCAATTGGGGTTCTTTTTCATTTTTTCATATATAAGAACTTTAACACTCATTTACTATAAATGTTGGTTTTCTCAGCAGTGATCCACCTCAACCCATAAAAATGCAACTGCAACGTAAATAAATACTTGCATTTTCTTTGATCTATTTATAACGGCTATACTTTCCACAAAGCATTTCAACACAGGGTATAATTTTCAGTGCAGAAAGTGAAACAAGGTTCATCACACTTTCTGTTGAGAGGAATGTTTGTTTTTTTTTCAGTTAAAGATACAGGTATGGGACCTGTTATCCAGAATGCTCGGGTCCTATGGTTTTCTGGATAAGGAGTCTTTCTGTAATATAGGTCTCCATTTTGTAAGTCTACTAAACATGTATTAAACCCAATAAAATTGTTCTGCCTCTATTAAGGATTAATGTCTATGAAGATTCTCATTTATCCACGACATTTAGAGTTTTTCTTGAAAACATTTCACCACTCATCCAAGTGACTTCTTCAATTCAACTGAAGTGGTAGGGATTTCCCCAGCCTTTAAACCCTTGATTAAGTGTTTGCATTTAAAAGCCTATGATTAAGAGTTTGTATCACGAAATGCGTAAGGCAGAGGACACAATACAACTCTTTTACTTGATTTCAACAATTTGGTGGAAGATTGCCTTTATTTGAGTAGCTGCTCCAGATTTATTCACAGTTGTCCACTCCCCATGCTGAGGGCTCAGTGAGGTGCACCTGGGCCACTTCCCTAATGTGGTGAGTAAATACTCTACGTTATGGAGACCCCTCTTCATCTTATCATAAGGTTAGTAAAGTCACACATATCCAATCACAATGGTCCCATTGAACTTCAGTAAGGTGTTGGCTGCAACTCACAGATGTGTAAAAGTGTGATCCAGTCACAATAGTACCATGATTTTCATTGAGGCGGGTGTTAATCTTTCAAGTTACATGACTGGGAGTGTGACTTGTTGTTGAAGCCGCTGGGGAAGGATGTCAAAGCTGCATTGTAGGTTGATGACTAGTGGTGTCGCAGGCCCCCTCCTCTGTTCAGGGATGGTTTCTCCACTAGGGATGGGCGAATTTTTTCGCCTTGTTTTGCCGCGGAAATGTCGCCCATAGACGAAATTTTTTGGTGTCACAACTCCATTCCAAACTGTCTGTCCTCTCTATCCAAAGATAGTAAAGTGATTGTTTTGTCTCTCCAATGTATAAATAGAATCACTCTTCACTACACTGGACAGAATAGACCACATTACTCTTCATGTGCTTTTGGTATTGAGTCTTTAGGGGGCACCAACTTCTGTCCAGGGTGTTGCTGGGTTTGAAATACACAGTAATGTGATGTTTCTTGAAAATTCTCCAACGTTTTGCTGATGTTTCGGCCACATGAGGGATGACTATGTTGCTTCGCCTGCTATGCTCCTCCCCTCTATTTCTTGGTTTAGTCTTTTTGCTTGACTTGGATTTTGTTTTGATAAAGGTCCAGTCCTGGTATCCACAAGTTTTCAGAGCCTTTTAGATGATGGTATTCTTTCTCTTTCGCGTCTTCATTAATTGCCACAGTTTCAGCCGGTGGTGTTAAGTTCGAATAATCCCAGTTTATGTTCCAGAGGGTGATGGGAATCAAACAACAAATACTGATCGGTGTGAGTGGGTTTCCTGAATACTTCAATAAATAGGTCCCCCCTCTTTGATAACCATTGCAGAGTCCAAAAATGCCAGTTTGCCACCTTTCATATGACTTGATGTTTTTGTCCACCGAATTTATGTGTTGAGTGAAATCTGAAACCTTGTGTGCTTTCATTTTAACCCAGGTGATGTCCACATATCTGAACCAATGACTTGGTGCTGTTCCCTTGAAGGTATTCAGGGCTTTCTTTTCTAATTCTTCCATGTAAAGGTTCGCTACGATTTGAGACACAGGAGAACCCATGGCACAGCCATGTTTTTGTCTAAAAGGATTTGTGCTTGAAGTATGTGGTATTAAGGTATAGATCTGGTAAGGAACAAACTTGTTCTGGGTTCAGCTTTGTTCTGCTGCTGAGGGTGGTGTCTTGTTTTAGTTGTTTCCTTACTGTTCCAGTTGCCTCGGATGTGGGTATGCACATAAATAGAGATGTAACATTATAGGACACCATAGTTTCATTGCTCTCCAGTTTTACCTCATGCACTTTGTTGACAAAGTCCATGGACTTCTGAATGTGGTGTACTGCGCTGCCAACTAAGGGAGCTAAGATGTTGGCCACATACAGTATTTCGCAATGTCGTAAGTCACCTAGATAATGCGGCTGACAATTGGCCTCAGAGGGGCATTTTTGGGAGTCCATATAGGCAAAGGCAACTGGCCTCTAAATGTCCAGTTGCCTTTGACTTAATTGTACTAGATACTGAATAAAGGATAATTATCTCTTAGTAAGGATCAAGTACAATGTACTGTTTAATTACTAAGAAGAAAAAGGAGATTCTAATAAATTTTAATTAGTTGATTAAAATGAAGTCTATGGTAGACAGCCTTTCCATAACCCAGAGCTTTCTGGATAACAGGTTTCCATATAATGTATCCCATACCTGTATGTATATATAAAGATATATATACATATATCTTGTTTATACAGTGTCATAAATGTACCCTGCACTTCTCAATGCCATAATGCCTAAAGAGGAATAGTAACCAACTGAGATAGAATGATCACTTCCCAAAGCTGCCATTCTGATGAATGAACTAGAAAATATATTCTTAGAATACACAAGAGCCTGCATTACCTAGAAAGTAGATCCTTATAAAAAGTGATACATCTCGCCATTATTTTAGTTTATGTTAGAGAAGGTGCAAATCCTCACGGGATAAGAAAATAAATAGCAGGAGAAAGTGAATTCATTATGTGAATACTATACAGTCCTCTGATCTGAAAGAAGTACTCATTCTTAAAAGCAACATTTTTAAAACGTAACATCAGTGCAATGACTTCTGAAGCTGTAATTTATATATATTATTTTTCCCATATCTCTCCCCAGCTGCCATGTTTGCATTATCTATTTTGGGTTAAATTTCTACCTCCTTTCTCCAAATCTAAATCCAGGGCCAGATTTTTCTTTTGGGCACCCAGAGGCCGGCATCATCCACTGTTCACCCTGCTCCCCTAGGATTGTGCACACAGGGGACAAGATGTGCAGAAATCTCCTAGACCTCAGTGACCCAACTTTAGGTGCAGCTGGGTGGCATACCACCCCTTAATTTGTGCTGACCTAGGCCAAACATAGCTGTTTGGAAGCCAATGAAACTATAGCTTGACTGTGTCCCTCAGAAATTACTAGGAGAAGGCAAACTGTAGGACAAGGCTGACTGACGGTGATGGACAATGGTTAATTGCTTGGATCCGACATGTGTAATACAATATATATTTCTTATTACGCCATGGAAAATGCCAAGAAGATTATGACAATGACCTACAAAAAGACACCAATCCAGCATTAAACAGAGAAGGTGATATGTCTACTGCGGAACTTTCAACAACTGAAGTAACTTAGTGTACCAGATCATTCACAGACAGGCTCAACAAATTTTATAATAATTGTTAGGGCGACATAGGATTCGAAGAGGGATAAACACCATTCAAAAATGCTTGACTTTCCTCACCATGAGATCAGATAAGATTTTATTCAGGGCCAATAAATTAACAATGGGGTGGGGTGTTTTGTCCAAGGTGCTCCAGGACAAAGGCATCACATTAGATCTTTCATCCCCTTGAAATGGTAAACCTCTCAGGTGAATCATCTGCAAGAGCTCAACATACAGAATTAAATTATTTAACTTTTAATTGAAGAGAAATTTTCTAAGGGATCTATTTAATGAAAAGGTATTTTTAGTGGACATTTATTTTCTTATGATGTCCCATGTAGGGTGGATTGTGAACGTCTGCTTGTTTGTTTTCCAGTAAGGTGAACAGAATGAGATGTCTAGTGTGATTACCTGGTATAGCAAAAACAGAAGAATCCACAAATGGATTCCAGATTCTTGGCATTTTTCTTTCTCTACATACTCCTCCTCTTTCGCCCATCACTGCTAAGCACAGCGTGCTAGTGAAAATGAACACTTAACATCATTACAGGAATAGATAGAACAACAATACATCCCTTTACACCTTAAAAAACAAGTTGCGACTAATTGTACTAGGAGGCACATTGCTGTGGTTTTAAAAACTCCACACTAAACCTCAAGCTTTATTAAAATCTTTGAAGTGACCTCACAGTCTTCAACTTGGACATCTGTGGATGACTTTGAATTAGCCCATTATCCTCATTTTGTATCTAGAGATAGGCCTTCATGCCTATGATTACGTTTCTCTAGATATGAAACGTGTTAGGACGAGGTTGTTTTAATTCATGGAATAAAATCGAGTTTTACCTACATCGTGTGCATCAGGAGTGCATGCTCATTTCTTCAGTTGTCTGCATTGTCATAATACTCTTGGTCAGTTCCATCAGGGTTCTAGCCTTGATGCATCTTGAAGCAAAACACATTTCTAGTCGACTCTAGGCCATTTCACCGAGTGGTAATCATGGTGCCTTTGAGTAATTTGATAGGATTCAGTGTGATATGTTGAGGGTAACTTGCCACCAGGTCTCAAACTCTTGACAAAGACCCAATCACCAACATTTATTATTGTCTTTTTTTCATACAATGACCACCATAATCAGCATACCCATTGATCCTCTCCTTTGTGCAGAATACTAGTCTGAGGCAACTAAGAAGTTATTTTCCTGTGGGCAAAGCCTAGGTACGTATGATGGAGCAAGGTTACATCTGGGTGAAATTATTATTGCTGTGTTAAGTACTCTGAGAGTAGGATTGTCACAACTTCTTGGAGCAGCTGCAGCAGGGCCCACCATTGAGATCTCTAGCCCTGATTATATCTTGTTTCAAATCTCCTCTATCTCTGTCTTTGCCTCTTTACTACAGCTTTGAGAAACTGCAACCGGAAGTCCAAAATTCAGGAGTAAACACATATATTTTGCTTTCTTTCTAATATCTATTGCTCTCGTTTCTTTGTTTCATTAGGGTCACGTTATCAACGCTGGGCAAAATTACTGTAATTCAGTCACCCATAGCATCCAATTAGCTTTGACCAAGTCAACTGCTAATGAGAACAACTATACTACTGGTTGCAATGGGTTACTTCACTGGTGCAAATTTTCTAGCAGCTGAGGTGGCTCAGGCACATTAAAAGGAAGGACAACAACTGTACTCTGAAGAAAGCTTTCCATACCTGATCAGAAGGCTACAGCTCAGTGGGACATCCCAGAAAGATGTGGTTAGATGACACTGAGGTGGACCTGCAGGTGATCTAAGTGCAGAACTGGAGAAGACTGTTGGACCTGGGTAGTGGACAAGGACAATATTTATAAGGACAAGGGCTTTAGTGTCAGGAGGAGAGAAAAGAGTATGTCAATGTCTAGTAGGGAATACATTGGAAAATGATGCTTATTGCCATTGGTATTAAATGCAATAAACTTATTTCAATTATCCATCCATCTGCTGGTATCATTATATTAAGTTGGAAACATCTTTCATTTAAGATTGTACCAAAAAATATAATTTGAAAGTACTGGGCTGGTTTCAAACCAATAACAATACCCATTAATATGAATACACAGTATATAATACTTTCTCTTACATTCAGAGCCTATGCCTATACTCATTTTTAGCTAATATCTGTGTTTCCTGTAGGTTTATTTCATCCCTATTAGAGAAAGTGTTGCAACCTCTGCACCGTTTCCTGTTTCTCTAACAAAAAAACTCATTTTCAGAAGCAGTAAATAAATACAGTTATTGCACCAAACCAACTGCTAAGAAACTAGGATTCAGAATTTGGAGGATGTCTAGGTCCTTCGATATTATTTGAGGAACTGCAACACCAAAATAATGCAATTGTATATAGGTATGGGACCCATCATCCACAAACCCATTATCCAGAAAGTAGGGATGCACCGAATCCACTATTTTGGATTCGGCCAAACCCCCGAATCCTTGGCGAAGGATTCGGCCGAATACCGAACTGAACCCTAATTTGCATATGTAAATTAGGGGTGGGAAGGGGAAAACATTTTTTACTTCCTTGTTTTGTGACAAAAAGTCATGCGATTTCCCTCCCTGCCCCTAATTTGCATATGTAAATTAGTGTTCGGGTTCGGTTCGGCCGGGCAGAAGGATTCGGCTGAATCCAAATCCTGCTGAAAAAGGCCGAATCCCGAACTGAATCCTGGATTCGGTGCATACCTACCAGAAAGCTTCGAATAGACTTCATTTTATACGAATAATCCAGATTTTTAAAAATAATTTCCTTTTTCTCTATAATATCTGTAGAAATAAATCAAATCAACTAGACTTGCTGTGTTTATCTTGAAGACGTTTCGCCAGTCACCCAACTGTCTTTGTCAATTCTGAATCTCAATACTGACGAAAAGGGTAATTTATGGGAAAGTTAGCACTTTGATAAATTTGAGCAGTAACGATCATTGCTGGGACAATTCGCCTGGCGAAACAACTTCTCTAGCGCTAAACTTTTTTGCAAGTGAATCGTCCGCTTCGCCCTTTTAGAAAATTGTCGATGCTGCTGTAAAATATACATTTTGGCTAGAAAAGCTCACTTCACCCTTTAGTAAATTTGCCCCAAGGTATGAAAATCCCAATTACAGAAATATCTGTTATCTGGAAAAACCCAGGTTCTGGCATTATGGATAACAGGTCCCATAGCTGTATTAAATAAAAATATATTTAATTATTTGTGACTAATCCAAAATCCTTTTTGGTTATTAATCCAAAGCAACAGAAGTAACACAGTCCACTTGGTTGGAGAGACAAAACCCAGACTGGTACCAGTGTCCTGGGAGCCCGTGGGCATCAGTCTACACATATTCCATTTCTCTTTGTGCTTTTTTTAGTCTGTGCTCTTAGTTTTTCTTGGTATTTCAGGCACCAGTACATTGACTTGTATACAATATGTCAGTTGCTAACCACTAACAAAAACAAGCAATGCTAACCTATCATCCCCCACCTTGTTTATAGCCTGAGATACATGTGTGAGACCCCACCCTGCCCATAGCTACAGTGACTGTTGTGTTGCTCGAGAGTGTTGATGAGACAAGGAAGCTGAATGGATGTTTATACTACGGGTGCTCTTTCCACACCTTTCACTTATTCATTTTTACCCAGTGCTTTGCTTAAATGTTTACATTTCTATGTAAATGCTATGTATGTGCATATGGTTCTTGTGCACAGGGATAGGCTATTGGGGATTCTATGAAAAACCAAAACCATACACAATAAAGTTCAGCTGAGTGTGAGCCAAGGTTTTACTGCGGTTTCTGTTGTAGAAGGCCACCTATTTTGCCCCGATCGTCCAGGTGTTATGGTGGCTGGGACAAAAATGGGGTCTCAATAAAAAAAAAAAAAACCAATTGCAGTTTGTCTCAGAATATCACTCTCTACATCATACTGAAAGTTAAAGGGATTATTTTATGATTTTTATGATATAGTTTTTATTTCTGAATTACACTGTTTACACTGCAAATAATTCACTCTACAATATAAAATGTCATTCCTGAACCAGCAAGTTTATTTTTTAGTTTTAATATTGGTGTGTAGGTGCATCTTAGGTCATTGTGCCTGGTCATGTGCTTTCAGAAAGAGCCAGCACTTTAGGATGGAACTGCTTTCTGGCAGGCTGTTGTTTCTCCTACACAATGTAACTGAATGTGCTGCAGTTGGACCTGGATTTTACTATTAAAGGGATCCTGTCATCAGAAAACATGTTTTTTTTCAAAACGCATCAGTTAATAGTGCTACTCCAGCAGAATCCTGCACTGAAATCCATTTCTCAAAAGAGCAAACAGATTTTTTTATATTCAATTTTGAAATCTGACATGGGGCTAGACATATTGTCAATTTCCCCACTGCCCCTGGTCATGTGACTTGTGCCTGCACTTTAGGAGAGAAATGTTTTCTGGCAGGCTGCTGTTTTTCCTTCTCAATGTAACTGAATGTGTCTCAATGGGACATGGGTTTTTACTATTGAGTGTTGTTCTTAGATCTACCAGGCAGCTGTTATCTTGTGTTAGGGAGCTGTTATCTGGTTACCTTCCCTTTGTTCTTTTGTTTGGCTTCTGGGGGGGAGGGAGGGGGGTGATATCACTCCAACTTGCAGTACAGCAGTAAAGAGTGATTGAAGTTTATCAGAGCACAAGTCACATGACTGGGGACAGCTGGTGGCAAGGTGGGGGGGGGGCAGGTCTCCTTCTTTTACACAAGCATTGTGGGTCATCTGAGATTTTATGGATATCATAGATTGGTGTATTTGTTAGGGATGCACCAAATCCAGGATTCGGCCAGGATTCTGCCTTTTTCAGCAGGATTCGGATTCGGCTGAATCCTTCTGTCAGGCCAAACGGAATCAGAATCCTAATTTGCATATGCAATTCGGTTCAGTATTCGGCCGAATCCTTTGTGAAGGATTCAGGGGTTCGACCGAATCCAAAATAGTGGATTTGGTGCATCCCTAGTATTTGTGCTTTTAAACAGACCATGTACAGCCCAGGTGACTATTGGGCTTTTTTGCAAGGCTGCCACATGAATGTAGAAGGATTGTTTGTGTGCCTTGGAGATGAAGGGGATATTATAACCTCTTAATTACCCAAAAGATAATTGACTTTAGAGCAGTAAAATTTTATCAATAGAAAGCATATAAGACTTAACAGGGGTAAGAAACAATGAAAAATAGATGATTATAGCAGGGAAAAGCAGCTAAATATAAATAAGTGAAAACCATCAGATTTATTCAGCAAACAGCATCGTAGAACAAATATTTTCTGGACGGGAGATTTACCCTTTGAATATCGAGACTGGCATTCCAGTACCTGAATTCTTTTTTCAATTTTCTGTTAATAAATTATTGAGGCTCAGCAGCATTAAGTACTGACAAATGCCAACACACAACCTGCTTTCAGCCACAACGCTGTCTGGTTTGTTGGCCATATTTTGGCTACTTCAGAAGGGCGGCAGGATCTTTTAGCAACAGGAAAGGTTCTAGCGTTGGACACCTCCTCCAACCACAAAGCCCCCTTCGGGCCCTAGCCACAACCTTATTTCTTCACAGCGGTAAAGTCTATATGGAGGGGGTGGGTCTGGGCTAGGGCCCACTGGGATTTTTCCCTGGACAGCGTTCTACTGGGGAGCCCGGGGCCCCCCACCCCAGACGTAAAGCCCCTTCGGTCCCACCGCCCAAGCTGTAAACCCCCTCCGTGCCTACCTTCTTCCTCTTGCAGCCAAGCCAGAGGTCTAGACCGGAGCCCACCGGGTTTTTTCCCGGTGTCCCACCAGCCCCGTCTGTCCCTACTTCTAGTTTAAAAATAGCACTTATCAACTAGCCTCATATACAAAGTGATGCTTCATGTTTGAGGCACTTTGCACCCTGCTCCACAAGTTGCATTTGCAGTGGGCACAAGCCATAGGAAAGTCCTGTACTTACTACTTGCCTGTAGCTGCCCTCTGCATCTTGCAACCTGCACTGAAACTCCATGGGGGAAATGTTCATTGACTGGGTGCAATTAAGTGCTCTTTAGAGTTTCAGCACTTCCATTCATGGGATTCCTAAATAAAGCCTAAGACATTCTAAAATACAAACACCTTTACAGTCCAATTAATAAGGATAGATGACCACTTTGTGCTTTTTCATCAAGGTGTATAATATTCCACAAACAGTAAATAACAACATCCATTTCTGTAGAACAAAGAAATACAACTGTAATTATAATCTTCTCATTTTCTTTTGAACGTGTGGCCGTGTTATAATGATATAATGACTGTGATAGCTCTCTGTCAGTCCCTTCTCTCGGCTGCCGCTCCCACAGCTCAGAATTAAGTAAAGTCATTGCTGAAAGATTCAGAAAGAGGGGGGAGAGGCTCCTCTGGTTATTCTAAGAACATTTAGTACAAGTCATGGTGCGTTATTAAGGATTGGATAAATGGGATGCTCTGTAATGCTCATATTCCCTTCATCTAAAAACAAAGTAGGTTGTTGTATTTCTCCAAATGGAAGTAGCTGGGGATCTCAGCTTTACAGTGTAGCCTGTTTATCCACTTTGTAATTACTTACCAAGGCAAGTAAATATTGTTATAATGCTCTACGAGGCTGTAAGTGTCCCACAGAAATCTCCTTAAGCTCTGCCAACAGTTCTGCAAACAGCCGCGCTACTCAGTCCAGCACAAACCCAAAGGAGGAACATGTCTCTGGATCTACACAATTGGAAATTTGCCGTACAGCTATGGAAGCCATTATCCAGAAAACTCTGAATTACAGGAAGGCCATCTCCCATAGACTCTATTTTATCCAAATAATCCAAATTTTTAAAAAATGATTTCCTTTTTCTCTGTAATAATAAAACAGTAGCTTATACTGGATCCCAACTAAGATATAATTAATCCTTATTGGAAGCAAAACCAGCCTATTGGGTTTATTTAATGTTTAAATGATTTTTAGTTGACTTAAGGTATGAAGATCCAAATTAAAGAAAGATCCGCAATCCAGAAAACCTCAGGCCCTGAGCTTTCTGGATAACAGATCCCATACCTGGAATGGAACAGAGTGCCAGGAGTAGCCCCATCATGGAAGAGGCAAAGTCAGGTTTATTACATGTCCCTCCATTGAAAAGGATAGAAGGTTGTATTGACACAGCCTTGGATAGAGGCCCTTTTTTAAAACAATGGCTGGGACTGGGACAAGTACAGGCTGATGGAGCAGATTTAGAAGGGTTGTTCACCTTTATATCAACTTTCAGGATGATGTAGAGGATGATATTCGGAGACAATTTTCAATTTGTTTTGATTTTTTAATATTTGTGGGTTTGAGCTATTAAGCTTTTTATTCAGCAGCTCTCCAGTTTGCAATTTCAGCAATCTGGTTGCTGGGTCCAAATTACCCTAACACCAACCATGCACTGATTTGAATAAGAGACTGGGATATGAATAGAAGAGGCCTGAATATAAAGATGAGCAATAAAAAGTAGCAATAACAATACATTTGTAGCCTTACAGAACATTTGTTTTTCTGATGGGGTCAGCGACCTCTATCTGAAAACAGGAAAGAGTCAGAGGAAGATGGCAAATAATTCAAAAACTATGAAAGAGAAAAAACGAAGGCCAACTGCGCCATTATTTAACATACTTAAAGTTAAAGGGGACCACCCCTTTAATGGAAGCATCTAACTCTCCCATCCTCCCCATTTTTTCCCAACGAAATAAATGGTATAGAATGGGCCTGTTAGGCACAACAATTCTTTGTATGAGCATGTAAAAACTGCTAATATCAGGAAAACTAGGAAAAATGTTTATGTCAATTGAAAAAGTCTTTAATATCTTGTTTTCATGATTTTGTTTCATCAAGAAAACTTGAATAAACAAATTTTAATGAACACACCCCTAGGTTTATAAATAGGACCCTTCGATATGTTCTGGCAGTCAAAAGAATAAACAAATTTGAACACGTTACACTATATGGTTGCTGCTCTGGTATCTGGCCTTTAGCAATGTGCATAGTAATAATAAGATGGGGTTGGAGTATAGACAGGTATGGGACCTGTTATCCGGAATGCATGGGACCAAGGGTTTTCTGGATAATGGATCTTTCCATAATTTGGATCTACATACCTAAAGTCTATTGGAAAATTATGTAAACATTAAAGGGATTCTGTCATGATTTTTATGGTATAGTTTTTATTTCGAAATTACACTGTTTACACAGCAAATAATTCACTGTACAATATAAAATTGAATTCCTGGACCAGCAAGTGTATTTTTTTAGTTGTAATATTAGTGTGTACAGTAGGTGCATCTCAGGTCATTTTGCCTGGTCATGTGCTTTCAGAAAGAGCCAGCACTTTAGGATGGAACTGCTTCCTGGCAGGCTGTTGTTTCTCCTACTCAATGTAACTGAATGTGTCGCAGTGGGACCTGGATTTTACTATTGAGTGCTATTCTTAAATCTACCAGGGAGCTGTTGTGTCAGGGAGCTGCTATCTGGTTACCTTCCCATTGTTCTGTTGTTAGGCTGTTGTGGGGGGGGGGAGTGACATCGCATCAGTATTAAGCTCCCCATAGACGCAACGATTCTTCTTGCCGAACAACCGATTTAAGGGAAGCCCGACCAATCCTTCGAAATTATCGTGCGGTTAGTGGGATTCGAACGATCGTACATCTTACGATTTTTCTGCCGACATCTGTCAGGAAATTGATTGGCCAGGTCAAAAAATCTTTGTCGGTCCCAGTGCAATCTATCTATGCAGGGCCAAGCAGGCAGCTCCCCTCTGTTTTCCTGGCAAATTGGTCTTTTTAATTGATGGTAAATTCCTACGATCGTACGATCGTTCTGAGAAGATCGTGGTCTCAAGATCAAGATCTGATCTTTTAAAAATCTCAACATCTATGGCCAGCTTAACTCAGCAGTAAAGAGCGATTGAAGTTTATCAGAGCAAAAGTCACATGACTGATGGCAGCTTGGAAGCTGACAATATGTCTAGCCCCAAGTCAGATTTCAAAATGTAAAAAAAATCTGTTTGCTCTTTTGAGAAATTAATTTCACAGCAGAATTCTGCTGGAGCAGCACTTTTAACTGATGCGTTTAAAAAAAAAAAAAAAAGTTTTTCCATGACAGTATTCCTTTAAATAAACCCAACAGACTGGTTTTGCTTCCAATAATGATTAACTCTTTTGGATCCAGTACAAGATACTGTTTTATTATTACAGAGAAAAATTAACTAATTTTTTAAAAATCGGGATTATTTGGATAAAATGGAGTTTATGGGAGATGGCCTTTCCGTAATTCTGAGCTTTCTGGATAACAGTTTTCTGGATAACGGATCCCACACCTGTATTCCAACTATTTTTCGATTTTCCTTGGAAAATAAAGGAGTGCTGGGGTTGTGCAGACAATGCAGAGCGATTAGGGGCACGTTACGTGGCTGTTTACAGAGCAAAGCAAAGCAGATGTGACACTATTTACTATAACCTTCCTGTGAGGGGAGGTCTGTGTCGGCTGCTGTTTGCACATTATTTTTAGCTGGAGGGAATTTGCGTTAAAAAAATAAACAGCTATTAGATAACATGTTAAAGGTTCCTGTGTGTCAGTGGCATGATCCATTTTTTCCATTACAACAAGTCAGCTGGGAACTTAAAGAGCTTTCGTACCTTGAGTTATTTTTACATTTAGATAGATAAGAGCTGATATATTGGATTTTCCTCCCTGGATTCTTTTGAAGATGTTACTGTAACCTACACTGCTATTGCCACTCTGTTGAGCCACCTACCTCTCATAGCTCTCCTGAAGTGGTGGGCGAATAAATTTGCCTGGCGCGAATTAAGGCTGAATTTCCATGTTTCGCAACACATTTGTGAAACTCCAGCAAAAATTCACCCGCGTCAAAAATTTTGAACGCGAATTCGAAAAGTCGCTCCAGTCATAACCGCAGTGCGTTAAAACCATTCGGATGCCCAATTACTTTAATGCCGGGGTCAAAATTGATACAATCGACTTTTTGGATGCACGTCCAAAATTGACTCTGGCATCAATTTTCGGGTTTCACAAATTTTTCAGCGAATCGAAACAGGAGAAATTCGCCCATCACTACTCTTCTCTTGTGTGCCTGGGACTTGGGGTTCGGGCAACTCGAAAATAAATATAAATCTATTTGTTTGACCTCCAGCATGGATCCACGCAGCTTAGTTCCCATCAAGGTACTTTATTATTATTTTTATTATTATTACAGAGAATAAGCAAATCCATTCAAAAATGAAAAAGGATTTTTAGGAGGATACTTTGGGAAATGGCATTGGCATATTTCAGATCTTTCTTTCTTTTTTTTAACTCTTGAAATAGTAAAATAAATGTAAAACCACTAAAAACCATGTCCGAAAAACTGTGATTTTTTTTAATGTAATGATAATATTAAATTTGATGTTTCTGTTCTGCCTGGACAATTCCAACTGATTTCTACCTCCAGGCAATGTTCTAATTCTCGGCTGTGAGCGGAAAAAAAGAATTACTGTGCTCAATTTTTAAAAACTGTGAGCTCAAGTTAGAATTAATTAAAAAAATTGTATTTTCAATTAAAGATTTTTTTGTGTGCACCGCAATTTGCTGTGTGCTGGGGCCTTAAAATGTGCATGTGCATGCACAAGTACACACTATAGAGGAAACATTGCCTCACCTATACCATGGATCCTTCCTCAGGTACACTCGGCTTATAAACTAAACATTGAAAGTCTCTGCCCAAAGAATACAATAAAAGGTCTCGCTATAACTAAACAATTCACTATGATCTCTGTACTGACAAGTACCGTATATACCCGAGTATAAGCCGAGTTTTTCAGCATCCAAAATGTGCTGAAAAAGTCTACCTCGGCTTATACTCGGGTCAGCGGTACCCGACCCAAGTAGCTGAGATTGCAGTCACTTTTAATCATTCCTATACCAACAGTTCACTTGGGGAGAGACTGCAATATCCCACAATGCCCTCTGTTGGTTATATGAAAGAATAACAGTGCGCCCTCTGTTGGTTATATGAAAGAATAACAGTGACTGCAATATCACACAGCGCCATCTGTTGGTTATATGAAAGAATAACAGTGACTGCAATATCACACAGCACCCTCTGTTGGTTATACGAAAGATTAACAGTGATGGCAATATCAAACAGCACCCTCTGCAGCAGGCATAGATCCCAGGCTAAATTCCATATTCCCATCTGTTAATTTTTTGCAAAACTGTGGCAAAAATTTGTAGTGATAAAAATTCACTGTGACAAAAAAGTTGCCGAGACAAAAAAGTCAATGCAAGAAAAAAATGCCCATTGATTTTGGAATCGAATTGGACACCGGCACGCCAGAAATGGATGCGGATCCCTCCCAGATCTACTCGCTCTACACCAGTCCCGGGGCCAAAAAAGGTTGGGGACCGCTGCTTTAATGCATTTGGACAAAAAGTCGCCAAGATGAAAAAGTCGCTGAGACAAAAAAAATCACTGCAAGCAAAAAATGCATTTTGAGTGAGAAATAACTTTAGGAAAAACATCCATTCACTTTAATGCATTTGGACAAAAAGTTGCCAAGACAAAAAAGTCACAGAGATAAAAACAAAGTCGCCACGACAAAAAAGTTGCCGAGACAAAAAAGTCACTGCAAGAAAAAAATGCCCAATGATTTTAATGCATTTTGATTGAGAAATAACTTGAGAAAAAAATTGGACAAAAAGTTCAATTTCACACCATGTGTTGTCAGTAAGTGCACAATAAGGGTAAGGGCACACCTGGCGATTCAGACAGAAGAGGCGATTAGTCACCAGGCGACTAAATCTCCTCGAATCGCCAGGTGTGCCCTTACCCTAAGGGGCAGATTTATCAAGGGTCTAATTTCGAGGTGATGAGAGTTTTTTTACACTCCTATCACCTCGAAATTCTAATAAAAAAAATTTCATTTTTTTTAACTTCGGTTGAATAGGCTGTATTCAATCGTTTGATTCGAATTCAGATCATACTTGATCGAATTCGAATCGAAGAATTTTCCCTTCCATTTTTCAAAGTCCACCAAATGACTCCAAATAGGTTGTAGGAAGTCCCCCATAGGCTAAAACAGCAATTCGGCGGGTCTTAGATGTGCGAGTAGTCGAATTTTTAAAGGGACAGTACATGATATATTTCAATATTCAAATTTTTTAATTTTTTTCAAATTTGATTAGACTTTGGACTATTCCCTAGTCAACGACATTTCGACATTCGAAATCAAAAATTTAAATTTTCACTTCGACCCTTGATAAATCTGCCCCAAGTGTTGTACTTTAACGGCAGCTTTAGAAACAACAACATCCGGCGCTGAAAGGGTTAAGGCACCTCTAATTAATTACAGTACACTGATGCCTATCAATCAGTTATGGCAGGAGCTGGCGGGTGTAGCTCAACCCACATAATAGATTAGTAAACATTATGCTGGCTGCTTACTCATGCATCAATCATTCCAAGGCCAAGTTCTTAAAAATACTTCAACCAATACTAATATGTCGCCTTTCTATGAATATTGATAATAGGCTTCTGCAGAACAAACAAAACTCTGCACCTCCCCCCCCCTCCCGAATAAATTGTGTCGTGTTGCGTGGGATATAGAACATGTAACTAAATGAAGAATGACACCTTATTCCAAGGCTGCATTACATGATGAAGCTTGAGCCTATACTTGAGTCTAACAATTGGAGTTGATACTGGAAGAACAGTCTATTGTTTTGATAGCAATGTGTCTATGTTTCATTTTCATTTTACATGCGGTCCCACCTCTTTGGTGCTGCTTTGAAGCAGGAGAAGACATTTCATCAGATTCTCCTTTCGCATAATGAAATGCTCCTTACCTGTAAGCCTGAGACACCGGCTTCATTGGAAGCGACAAGGGGTATTAAAGCACAAGGAAAGTTAAACTAAAGAAGTAGTTTGAAATGTTGTACATTATGTTTTGGGCTTCTGTACCAGCCCAAGTCAACCACAGCCCCTTAGCAGTAAAGATCTGTGTCTCCAAAGATGCCCCAGTAGCTCCCCATCTTCTTTTCTGCTGATTCACTGCACATGTTCTGTGCTGCTGTCACTTACTGAGTTTAGGGACCCACTCACAATATACAGTACACATAGAATAGAAATGTCACAATATAAGGCTGATTAGTAATTAATACAGATAATTACTACACGGCAGCACAGAAACCAGTGCAATTAGCATCAGAATTTAATAATCAGCCCTGTAGCATCAGCTTATATTGCAGACCAACCTCATTTTCCACTTGATAATTATTGACGACCCCTAAGCTTAGCTGCTCAACAGCTGCTCAGAGCCCACTGAGCATGTGAGTGTCACAGACACTTTCCAAGATGGTGACCCCCTGTGACAAGTTTGAAGTCCTGGATCATTGCTGCTATTGACAAGCTGAAACTTAAAGCTGGTGCAATCAGTTCAGTATATAAAACATGGCAATTATACACCTATTCATTTTTATGGTATAGTTCTCCTTTAAAGATATGAAGCTTAGTTATTCTTCTTCTTCAAAATTGCTGGGGTAGGGAGTTATCAACTACAAGCATGGAAAACCCCCAACTTCTATTTCTGATCTATAACTCTCAGCATTAAAAGCCAAATAACAAAAAGGTCCCAGATATTATATTATAACATTACAAGCAATTTTACCCAATGGTTTTTCAAATTATTGCATACTAAAAGCAGTGCTTTTTTTTTATTATTCCTTTCTGTCCTCTGGTTCTGTGTCTAGAAGTAATGTAACGGGAGTCAGGTCTCCAGCAGGACTGTTCATCTACTGGTTACTGCTACACTGTTTCAGGAGTCACAACCAGCAGTGCAGAGAAGAATATAAACAGCCAGATAGATACTGTTTTCAACAGAAATTCTATTTATAATAACTCTGAAACCTTTAGGTTGTATCATGATGCAGAAAGAGACAATTGTTTTACACACTGGCTATAAGAACATTATGTGGTGACACAATAGTGTTATAGGAATGAAGTACGTACCATACATAACCATTACCTTTTCCAGTGCATTCACTGTATATGGAGAGTTCTGTGCACTATAAGAATCGGCCATTAGATGGAGCTAGTGTTCCTTTAATCACAGATGTGGTTCAAAAAGCCTAAAATTATGCCAAAACCAGCTTTGATCGAAAAGGGTATCATGTACTATACATTCAGGAGCATGGCAGCCCTATTCTAATAAGTCACCTGGTGTTTGTCAGTAATGGACAAATATACAGGCAGAAGGAGAACGCTCATCAGAAACAAATCCCACTAGAATGGTTAAATACAGCTATTGGAAGACAGCTGCCGTACGAGTATGTGTCTCTGTATCATTGGCTTGGATTTTATCTAGTGGGAACTGCAGGTCTGAGTTCTGTAATATAAGGAATGCAGAAAAAGTCCTGACTTCATTTGTACGTTTGGTAACAGACATGTATTTATTCTAGGGTTACCACCCGTTTGGTTTTGTCAAGACAGTGTGCACGGTTATCCAAATAAGGAAAACTGGACAGAATCCCCCTTGATTGACGCACCATCGCCCCGCCCCATGATGTCACCAACCTACCCCATGATGTCACCAACCCACCCCATTACAGCTCCAGTGATGTCACCATCACGGATCATGAGCCACAGAAAGGTGGCAACCCTAATTTATTCCATCATGCATCTAAGCCAGGGCCGCCATCAGAAATAATGGGGCCCCATACAACAACATTTTCTGGGCCCCTGGTCCCGACCCAAAGCCCCATCCCAGATCCCGCCCACACCACAGTAAAAAGGCCACATTCATCAGAGCTAAAACAGTAACTTTTACAAAAAAAAACATTGGTGGTCAGGTGTTTAAACAAAAAAATAAATAAAAGACTATTGGTGTTCAGTAGAACTGATTCTTCTCTTCTTAAGTAAATAATCAGGAGTGTGTTGAGATGTCCTGGGCTGGGCCTTGGTTAGGGTTTCCCCCCGGCCAGTATTTTACCAGCCTAGCCATACCTTAAGTCTGCTAGAAAATCATGTAAACATTAAAGAAACTTTGCTTCCAATAAGGATTAATTATATCTTACTTGGGATCAAGTACAAGATACTGTTTTATTATTACAGAGAAAAAGGAAATCATTTTTAAACACTTTGATTATTTGGATAAAATGGAAGTCTATGAGAGACGGCCTTTCCTTAATTCAGGGCCTTCTGAATAATGGGTTTCCAGATAACAGACCCCATACCTGAAGTACTGAGTCTGTACTGCAAACAAATCAGGTCTTATAAAGACAAACATATGCTAGTAGTTCAGGTCTGAGAGTTAACTTTGCAGTGGTTCTTGAAAATATGTCAGCACCCCTTTAAGATAGATCTCAGTCCCAGAAAGGTTTCATTTGCTGTAAAGTTTCCGTCAAACTTGTGCTTCATCTCCTGTAATTTCAGGGAGCACAGCACTTACATGCATGGTATTGGGGTACACGCAAATTTGACCTTTTCTGTGCCCTGGGGCAAATAAATACCATGGATGTTAGTTACAGCAGTTACACAGTGTAATGATATGTTATTTGCACTTTCATCAGTTCCTTCTGGACAAAGTAGACCCTTTCATGTTTCGGGCCCCAGGAAATGCCTTGCTCCATTGCCCTAAAACAACCTCTGTGTCTGTCTCATATGATAACTATTAGGGATGCAACGAATCCAGGATTCAGTTTGGGATTTGGCTAGGATTCGGCCTTTTTCAGCAGGATTTCGGATTCAGCCAGGCAGAAGGATTCGAGTAAGTTTCAGCCAAATACCGAACTGAATCCAAATCCTAATTTGCAAATTCAAATTAGGAGTGGGGAGGGAAATGCGCGGCTTTTTGTCACAAAACAAGGAAGTAAACAATTAGGATTTGGATTCGGTTCGGCATGTGGCGTGAAGGATTCGGGGGTTCGGCCAAATCCAAAATAGTGGATTTGGTGCATCCCTTATAACTATAGAGGATGCTGTGATTTACAGTTACACAGCAAGGGAGGGGGACATGTTTTACACCCCTGCTAACATGGGGTTTGCATTGTGACAGTGGTTTCTATTAGATTGAATCCCCCCCTCCAAAAAGCCTAGATATGCCTCCAGCTGCTTACATTCCGGTATACGAAATAAGCATGGCATCCCAATTTAGTGGAAATCATGTGAAATATTAAATATAACTGCCAGCCAACCCTAATGCTGGGAATGCCAGAGACAGTGTGCCAGAAGATTTGCTCTAACAGACCAATGACTCACCCTCTGTGTGCCAACAGTGCGGGCCAAAGTAAAAGATTTCCCAAAAAGAGCCGCATTATTAGATCATAGTCCCAGTTATTCTTAGATCCTCGCAGGCTATTGTAGCTCTGATACAAGGAGTCCTGCCGGGCTGCTCATTCTACCTATTTCTTTGTTTCATTAGAACTCAGGAATAGCAACAGATGAAATGAAACCCTACAGCATAGTGCAGTACATGTATCCCTCCAGCTCTGGGTCACAGCTCCCAGCAACAGCCTCTGATGAGGGATCTTTAGTTCAACAAGAGCCTGAGGACAGAAGCTTAGAAATCCCCTTTATATAAATAATAATGTATTTCTGGTATTGGCATTATTTACTATTACAGGTATGGGACCTGCTATCCAGAATGCTCTGGTCCTGGGGTTTACCGGATAATGGATCTTTCTGTAATTTGGATCTGCATACCTTAAGTCTACTAGAAAATAATGTAATCATTAAAGGGATACTGTCATGGGAAAAAATTTTTTTTCAAAATGAATCAGTTAATAGTGCTGCTCCAGCAGATTTCTGCACTGAAATCCATTTCTCAAAAGAGCAAACAGATTTTTTTATATTCAATTTTGAAACCTGACATGGGGCTAGACATTTTGTCAATTTCCCAGCTGCCCCTGGTCTTGTGACTTGTGCTTGCACTTTAGGAGAGAAATGCTTTCTGGCAGGCTGCTGTTTTTCCTTCTCAATGTAACTGAATGTGTCTCAGTGGGACATGGGTTTTTACTATTAAGTGCTGTTCTTAGATCTACCAGGCAGCTGTTATCTTCTGTTAGGGAGCTGTTATCTGGTTACCTTCCCATTGTTCTTTTGTTTGGCTGCTGGGGGGGGGAAGTACAGCAGTAAAGAGTGATTGAAGTTTATCAGAGCACAAGTCACATGACTTGGACAGTTGGGAAATTGGCAATATGTCTAGCCCCATGTCAAATTTCAAAATTGAATATACTATCACTACTACATCACTACTTGGAAAGCATCTGTGGCTGGAAGGGATTTCACGTGATGATTCCATAAAACTCCAGATGAGAAACAGGTGATACCCAAAGACCTGCACTACAGGTATGGAACCTGTTATCCAGAATGCTCGGGACCTGGTGTTTTCCGGATAACTGATATTTACGTAATTTGGATCTTCATACCTTAAGTCTACTAGAAAATCATGTAAACATTAAATAAACCCAATAGGCTGGTTTTGCTTCCAATAAGAATTAATTATATGTTCGGATCATGTACAAGGTACTGTTTTATTAACACAGAGAAAAAGTAAATCATTTTTAAAAATTTTAATTATTTGGATAAAGAGGAGTCTATGGGAGACAGCATTTCCGTAATTTCGAGCTTTTTGGATTACCAGTTTCCAGATAATGTATCCCATAAGTGTACTTGTAGCTCAATAACTGTTTTGGTGTAGTGATTTACCCATTCTAATGATTTGCACAGGTTTAATAATGGTGAAACTGCATCTCCTCCCAGGAGGACCCAGGAACCCTAAACCTGCATGCATCTAAATCCCAAACTGCAGCAGCTTTTTAGCCACAACCAGATCCCCTGCCAGAACTGATGTCATCAAAGTGACATCAGCAGACAGAAGAGAGGAGGAGACGACTATTATTCAGCTGATATTATTTGCAGGTACTTGTGGATACCCAAATCTCTACAAGTCTCAGACCTATCCTGAATAGATGCCTAATGGCTTTTAAGTGGTGTATAGCGGAACAGCTGCAATCATTCCTCTGCCTTTATTCTAAAGGTATAAAATATTCGGAAATCTATGGCGAAAGGAAGAAAACTATAGAACGAAGAATAATCAATATACAGGCATACTATTATCCAGAATGCTCAGGACTTGGGGTTTTCTGTAATTTGGATCTCCATACATTATTAAAATTAATTTAAACATTAAATAAACCCAATAGGATTGTTTTGCCTCTAATAAGGATTAATTACATCGGATTGAGTGAAAGGGACTATTTTATTATTACAGAGAAAAAAAAAATCAATTTGAAAACATTAATTATTTTGATTAAAATTGAGTCTATGGGAGACTTTCTGGATAACAGGTTTCCTGATAACGGATCCCATACATATAGCGAGCGGTTTAAACATTTTTTACTTCCTTGTTTGTGTGATGAAAAGTCACGTGATTTTTTCAGACTTTGTTAGGCCAGGAACATGGATTCGGCCAAAATATAAAGCCGAATATTGGCTGATGCCTGAACTGAATCCTGGATTTGGCGCATCCCTAATATATATATATAGATATTTATAGATATAGATGTTTTTAGACTTAACCTCTTCACTGCCAAGTGACTTTGACCATGCCATGCTTTGTAGTAGGTTATCGGCTATATTTGTCAGCTAGTACATAGGTTTAAGTACAGCAGGTGGGTACATAAAACAGAGCACAATGGAACAGGGGGTACATTATTTATTACAAGGGTGCTGGTCCATGTGTAGCTTGGAGTGTTTTGTGTGCCGTTGTATTTACAAGCAGGTTTTATGAGTCATATGACACAAGTGAAATCACTACTGACTATGACATCACTAAGCACCATTCTCATGTGCATTATAACATATATAATACACAAGAATACCCTGTAATTTATATCCTTATAAACAGTGCTTAGTGATGTCAACGGTTATAATCGGAGCTTAGTGATGCTATTTCTGTCACAGGACTCACTGAAATGTGTGTATTATAATAAATAAAGTACCCCTCAGCCTTGGGAATTTATATTGTCATGGAGCTCCTCTGTAACTGATAATATCCTTATATTTTACAAGAGGGGGTACTTTATTCACTATATATTTATAAGAGACATGCCAATTAAATGCTTAAACAATAAGGCAAGTAGAAAGGATACTTTCAGTACCTGTTGCTGATAGGGGAGGGAGGGGAAAGCCAAATCGTTTATAGCTGAAAAATGAGCTGTGAAAAGTGTTCTCTTGTTCACCTTTCCCCAAAGAGCTAACACCTGGTTAGTCGATTTGAGCGTGGTAATGAGTTGGCAAGCAGGGCTTTGCGTGTCGATATTAAACAGCACCTCTGCTCCGCTCCACTGTCAGCAACGTGTTATTGGAAGAAAAATCACAGCTTGTCTGTTTAGCCTTAGCGAGTGACTGATGGGGCAGTTTGTGTTAAGCCAGAGGTGGTAAAAATTGCACAAAAGCTCTTCAAGGTCTCTTAATATCCCCACGGGCTGTCACATTGTATGATAGGCAGTCTCTTTTCTGTCTCTTCCTTGATCTGCTTTGATAGTGTGTCCCTTACCCAGCATGACTGCCAGGCTGCCAAAGGAATGGGCATGGAAACATCTACTTAAAGAGAACCCAGTTGGAGTTTCCTGACATATCAAAGGGCCCCTCGGCCCTCCCAGAAGCAGCTCTGTGACATAATTCTCTGCAGGTCTCTCCAACGCCGGAGAACAAAGTCTTTAATGTGCACCAAGGGGAAAGGCTGGGAAAATCACATCCCAGCCTGAAACCGTCCATTGAAATCTCATTTGTGCCTGGCCAACAGCAGCATTGATTTTATTCAATCAGCATTTCTGCCTGTTATCATTATATATTTTTAATCAATAGGGCCATCTGGATTTTCTTTTTAATAAATCACAATAACGGGTTTCTGCGTTGCACTGTTTACTTCTAAATTCAGATTTCTTCCTCCGAAACAATTTACGAGCAAGATGTATAAAGCCTTTAGTTTAAACCAAACAGGTGGTTGGACCCTCACAACCATATAAAGGTTAACATTTCAAGGAGGCATCTCCAGAACAAAAGAGCTAAATATTTGAAGGGGCAATTCTTCCACAATTTTGAGATATTTCTGGTAAGATAAGCATGAACTATGGAAAGTGGGACAAGTGTCAGACTGGGGTTCTAGGATCCACTGTGGTTGCCGCCTCAGGGGCTCTCCAGCTATCTTCCCAGCCCCCACCCCAGCCGCAAACTCCTCTGCCAGTCGCAAACTCCTCTACCAGCCCCCCCCCCACCCATGCATGCACATTGTATTTTCTTCTTGGCGCAATATAAGATCAGGAGCAGCAAGGAGAGTTGCGTCTGGGTTGGCGGGGCCCACCAGGGTTTTTCTCAGTATTTCGCTGGCTCAGTCTGGCCCTGGGTAGGAAATCCCTATTGGCTCAGGATTAAATGTATTAAAGGGAGGAAATGCTAGGTTTAGTCCTCTTTTGCCTTTACTACATGGACACCCTTAGGTAGGGAAAGGAGGATGTCAGCAACAAAAGGGGACTAGCTTGAGTAAGGGTTAGACTATGTTAAAGCTTGTTTTAGGAATGACAGGCAGGTGTGGGTTTGTTGTAAAAGTAGAAAAATGAGGTGTTAGTACTCCAGGCCAAGTAAGTAAGGACTTGAGTGAATAGGCCTAGGGTAGTGGATATTCCCCTGAGATAACACCAGGAGAGCCATTATTTTGAGACTGGACACCCAATGTATGAGTGCTAGCTGTAAGGTGACTACGTGTCTATTTGTGCCTATATCTATGAAGAAGCCAATGTACAGCACCTCTGTTGGGCATCATTGCATGCGTCGTCACTAAATCTACCCTTATAGCAATGTCAGTAGTAGGCTATTGCATGGCTCAAGAGTGGGCCATTCACTATATGAACAAACTTTTACTTCAGTGTGTGGGATCTCTGATTGGTTCCAGACATCACATGTCTCTGAATCCGGGTTCCTGGCCTGAGAACTCTCTTCTATATCACAACACTTAACGGATTCACTCGAACACGATTTCAAATTAAAATTACGTTGCTTTATTCATACCTTTAAAATTTGTATGCTAAGGTACAGTGCATGATGGTCACCACTGACGCGTTTCATGCCCTATGGCACTTCCTCAGAGTGTTACAGATTTTCAAAGAGACACAACTTTATAGCAAGTCTAATGGCCAAACAATTTACATAATGTGTTTCTTAAAGGTGTATTACATATATGCAGACCACATTTAGTCCCGCTCCTATATCCCCTCGTACAATCAATAAGGTTTTTTTTATATATATATAAAAACATCTTAAGTTATTAAAAAAAAAAACTCTTTTTGTTTTCATGTATGTTATTTGAACACTTTTGGGGATGAATAGAAAAGTATATATTTATTTAGTGGATGTTGGCTTGGGGGAGCCTTGAATCATACTCTCTATACACTATTCTATTCAATATAGTATCTAATCTCCCAATCTTTATTTAGACCAACTGGTTTTTCAGTCTCCAAAGCAAACATCCACCATGTTTCTCTTTTGTTAATTAATTTCTCCAAATCCCCCTTTCTTTTATCCAATCTGACATGTTCTATGCCTTGGAAGGATATACATTTATCATTACCATTATGTTTGATCAAGATGTGTTCTGCTATAGCAGATGAGACATCCTTTCTCCCTATACTTGCTATGTGTTCCAAAATCCTATCCTTCATTCTCCGCATTGTTCTACCCACATATTGGCATCCGCATATACATGTTGCCAGATATATCACATTATTCGTTTTACAATTTATATAGGATTTACACTCATATTCCCTACCAGTAGCCGAACTCCTGAACCCCTTTGATACTTTTATATAATTGCAAGCCTTACAGATCCTTGCTCCACATTTGTAAGTACCTGTATTTGTAAGCCAATTCGGTTTTCTATGTTCTCTTCTTTCAGGGAGCATGCTAGGAGATATATGATTTGCAATTGATTTACTTTTCCTATATGTAAACCATGGCTTTTTAATATTAAGTAGAGGGTCTGCACTGATCACATGCCAGTGTTTCATTATTATCTTCTTTATATCTGTTGCCTCATTGCTATAATCTGTCACAAAATAGACTTTTTCTTTGTCTGTTTTTTCAAATCTCTTAGTTTTATGTTTATTTGCATTTTTACTGTTCTCCTTTAACATATAGTTTCGATCACTCAAAACCGCTCTATCATATGCTTTTTTTAGGGTTTCTGTGCTGTATCCTCTCTTCGCTAGCCTATCCCACAAATCCATTGCCGCCCTCTGGAAGGCATCCCAAGTGGAACAAATCCTTCTCAACCTAAGGAATTGTCCAATCGGGATGCCCTCCAGAAGCGGCTCTGGATGATTGCTTGTCCTTAGCAGGAGGGAATTTCTACTGATTGGCTTTCTAAACACATCTGTCACGATCTTACCTTCCTCTTGTGTAAACTGTATATCCAAGAATTCTACACTTTTTTTACTGATCTTGTATGTAAATTCAATACCACATTCATTATTGTTACAAAATGAGACAAATTCATCTATCTGTTCAGCATTTCCCCTCCAAATAACAATCAAATCATCGATAAACCTAAAATACTTGAATATTTGTCCATCCCATTTTGTTTTATCTCCAAAGATGTGGCACTCTTCAATCCATCCCATAAATAGGTTCGCATACGATGGTGCAAAACGAGCTCCCATTGCAGTGCCACATCTCTGGAGATAATATTGCCCATCATACATAAAGTAGTTGTGGTTCAAGAGATACTGAACAGATTCCATGATGAATTCATTTTGTTCTCTTGAATAGAGTTTTGATTTACAAAGCCAAAAGTACAAGGCTTGTAGGCCTAATTGATGTTCTATTGAAGAGTACAAAGCTGTGACATCCAAAGTTAGCCAGATCATGTCATCCTCCCAAGTAACATCTTGTAATTTAGTTATAACATCTCCACTGTCCTTTATATATGAATCTAAATTTATAACTATAGGTTGTAATAATCTATCCACATACTCTCCAAGGTTCTCATTAAGGGACCCCATACCTGCTATTATTGGTCTACCTTTAGGGTTCTCCAATCCCTTATGAACCTTGGGGAGTGTGTGGAAAATAGGAATTTTTGGATGCTCACACCAAATATATTCAAATTCCTTAGCTGTGAGTATTCCCATTGATTTACCATACTCCAAGATTTTTCTAAGTTTCACCTGAAATACCTTTGTTGGATCGTTTTCTAAAAGTTGATATTGTTTCTTATCCTTTTATTGATTATCCTTTAATTCATTATATCTGTCTCATAGTATACTCTATCTAAGATAACTATAGACCCCCCCTTATCAGATTTCCTTATGACTATACTTTCATTATCTTTTAATAGCCTTAGTGCCTCAAATTCTTTTTTTGTTAGATTGTTATATTGACGTTTGTTTCTGTTAGGGTTTTCTCTCTTTTTAGAAAGTTTCTTCAAATCCTCACATATCAATTTATAAAAACGATCCAGAAAAGGTCCATTTTGTCCTATAGGGTAAAATGTAGATTTTGGTTTTAAATCAGTGTGTACTATATTGCCTTCATTTGATGTATCCATTGCATTGACATCCACTAGGTCTGCCAATACTTGGATAACGTCCTGTGTGGCAAAATTCTCTCCATTATCTTCCAAACTCTCTGTCATAGAATCACTGACATTATGTTCTCAGGCCAGGAACCCGGATTCAGAGACATGTGATGTCTGGAACCAATCAGAGATCCCACACACTGAAGTAAAAGTTTGTTCCGATACGGATGGTGCGAGGCTGCGCCATTTTGGCTGCTGCAGTGTGGTGAGTTGAACTCTGTGACAGACGTGGGGAAGGCAGACGTTATATGAAGACGGTGTTTAAGTGGGACGCTTTGGAGATATGATGAGGCGATTGAAGTACTGAACCGCAACAAATCTACAGAGAAATCAGAAGGCATGTGCGATCTGTGGAACAGCTACGGCGACACGGAGGTGGAAACCGTTGCAGCTCTTCACGCATACAGAGCCTACTGAAAGTGTGACGCTACCGAAAGTAATACTTAAAGTCGGAATATCGGAAGATACAAGCGATCTGGGAAACTGCCGCGACGACACGGAGGTGAAATCGTAGCAGTTCGAAAGCGCTATATCTGCTTGTAGGATTCGCACTACAGGACTGATAAGTATTAGCAGTTTATTACACTACAAAAGCTATTGTGCCTATCTATAACAAAAAAAGCGTCCATATAGGAATGAGTATATTTTGACTCCTATAATAGATAAAGAGACTGTAATGAAGTGAAACACCTATCATATAACTCTGCTGTAGAATTTCCAAAAAGTGCAAAAAGTATAAAATGGAAATCTAAAGTGGAATATTTATCCCTTTTCCCCAACATAGAAATTTTGTATAGCAGCCATAAAACGGATTGATTTATATGGTATAAGATGGCGATGGGACAGTGCAATGATGATATTGAAACATGTATGTTATTAAGTTCATCTACATATAATGAAAGGAGCAAAAGAGCTAAAATGCTATTTTGTGTGGACACTAAAGTAACAACTGATAGTACAGAACAACTTATGCCTGAAGGTACACAAAAAATAATGGAGGATCTCTTTAAGAAATTAAATAAATTGTCACATAAAGAACTTAAAGTATGGTGGGAGATTTCAACACTTGAAAATTATTTGGAGGTGGAAAGAGTACCAAGAGGCTTACGCCTTAAAAAATTTCCGGCTTTTGATTTACAAGATGAGGATTTAATGCAAGAATGGTATATGGCTTTATCTGAATGCTCCTTTAATCTGATGGGAATCCTAATACGTAAATATAAAAAAGAACAAATTCGGCTAAATGTGGAGATAGAAGAAATTAAAACTCAACTAGCATGCTATTACCAGCAATCAGAGTATAAAGAGAAAGAAAAAAATCTAAATGAAAGCTTAGAATCCATGGAAAGGAAAATTATGGAAAGCAAACAACAAAAATTCCTGAGAGATAAAGGAGACTATGAGAATGAGAGAGTATATTCTTGGGGTATGGAATTAAATAAAGAGAGAGGAAGATGGGAAAGAATCAAACCGATTTTAAAGCAGAATAAATGGAGAAAACAAGTTAAACGGAGTTCGACACCTACAAGAGATATGGATGAAACCCAGGGAGTAACTTTTTTAGTAACTACCGACAGCGAAGCAGATACAAGTCAGGAAGCAAAAGAAACAGAAAAGGTAAAAGGAAAAATGAAAAAATCTGGAAAGAAGAAGCAGAACAGATATGGAAAACCGGAAGAAAGCATAGAAGTAGAAGAAAACATCAAAGAGAAAAAAGTGAATCTGAGAAAAGGTCTAAGAAATGTGGAAACACAAAAGAAGAAGTAGTAATTGACGTTCAAAGAAAACCTGAAGAAGATGACTTAGTTATTAATTTGTCATCATATAATCTGACTGAATCCGAAAAATCTTTGTTAAATAAGGGTTTAACATTCTGCCCAACTAGTCATTTCTCGCTTTTCTCTACTATAGTAGATCTTAATAGATTCATGAGATCTATATCCCTTAAAAGATATTTTAAGAATTTTGACAGTACCCACCAAATTGATACACATAATGTCAGTGATTCTATGACAGAGAGTTTGGAAGATAATGGAGAGAATTTTGCCACACAGGACGTTATCCAAGTATTGGCAGACCTAGTGGATGTCAATGCAATGGATACATCAAATGAAGGCAATATAGTACACACTGATTTAAAACCAAAATCTACATTTTACCCTATAGGACAAAATGGACCTTTTCTGGATCGTTTTTATAAATTGATATGTGAGAATTTGAAGAAACTTTCTAAAAAGAGAGAAAACCCTAACAGAAACAAACGTCAATATAACAATCTAACAAAAAAAGAATTTGAGGCACTAAGGCTATTAAAAGATAATGAAAGTATAGTCATAAGGAAATCTGATAAGGGGGGGTCTATAGTTATCTTAGATAGAGTATACTATGAGACAGATATAATGAATCAATTAAAGGATAAGAAACAATATCAACTTTTAGAAAACGATCCAACAAAGGTATTTCAGGTGAAACTTAGAAAAATCTTGGAGTATGGTAAATCAATGGGAATACTCACAGCTAAGGAATTTGAATATATTTGGTGTGAGCATCCAAAAATTCCTATTTTCCACACACTCCCCAAGGTTCATAAGGGATTGGAGAACCCTAAAGGTAGACCAATAATAGCAGGTATGGGGTCCCTTAATGAGAACCTTGGAGAGTATGTGGATAGATTATTACAACCTATAGTTATAAATTTAGATTCATATATAAAGGACAGTGGAGATGTTATAACTAAATTACAAGATGTTACTTGGGAGGATGACATGATCTGGCTAACTTTGGATGTCACAGCTTTGTACTCTTCAATAGAACATCAATTAGGCCTACAAGCCTTGTACTTTTGGCTTTGTAAATCAAAACTCTATTCAAGAGAACAAAATGAATTCATCATGGAATCTGTTCAGTATCTCTTGAACCACAACTACTTTATGTATGATGGGCAATATTATCTCCAGAGATGTGGCACTGCAATGGGAGCTCGTTTTGCACCATCGTATGCGAACCTATTTATGGGATGGATTGAAGAGTGCCACATCTTTGGAGATAAAACAAAATGGGATGGACAAATATTCAAGTATTTTAGGTTTATCGACGATTTGATTGTTATTTGGAGGGGAAATGCTGAACAGATAGATGAATTTGTGTCATTTTGTAACAATAATGAATGTGGTATTGAATTTACATACAAGATCAGTAAAAAAAGTGTAGAATTCTTGGATATACAGTTTACACAAGAGGAAGGTAAGATCGTGACAGATGTGTTTAGAAAGCCAATCAGTAGAAATTCCCTCCTGCTAAGGACAAGCAATCATCCAGAGCCGCTTCTGGAGGGCATCCCGATTGGACAATTCCTTAGGTTGAGAAGGATTTGTTCCACTTGGGATGCCTTCCAGAGGGCGGCAATGGATTTGTGGGATAGGCTAGCGAAGAGAGGATACAGCACAGAAACCCTAAAAAAAGCATATGATAGAGCGGTTTTGAGTGATCGAAACTATATGTTAAAGGAGAACAGTAAAAATGCAAATAAACATAAAACTAAGAGATTTGAAAAAACAGACAAAGAAAAAGTCTATTTTGTGACAGATTATAGCAATGAGGCAACAGATATAAAGAAGATAATAATGAAACACTGGCATGTGATCAGTGCAGACCCTCTACTTAATATTAAAAAGCCATGGTTTACATATAGGAAAAGTAAATCAATTGCAAATCATATATCTCCTAGCATGCTCCCTGAAAGAAGAGAACATAGAAAACCGAATTGGCTTACAAATACAGGTACTTACAAATGTGGAGCAAGGATCTGTAAGGCTTGCAATTATATAAAAGTATCAAAGGGGTTCAGGAGTTCGGCTACTGGTAAGGAATATGAGTGTAAATCCTATATAAATTGTAAAACGAATAATGTGATATATCTGGCAACATGTATATGCGGATGCCAATATGTGGGTAGAACAATGCGGAGAATGAAGGATAGGATTTTGGAACACATAGCAAGTATAGGGAGAAAGGATGTCTCATCTGCTATAGCAGAACACATCTTGATCAAACATAATGGTAATGATAAATGTATATCCTTCCAAGGCATAGAACATGTCAGATTGGATAAAAGAAAGGGGGATTTGGAGAAATTAATTAACAAAAGAGAAACATGGTGGATGTTTGCTTTGGAGACTGAAAAACCAGTTGGTCTAAATAAAGATTGGGAGATTAGATACTATATTGAATAGAATAGTGTATAGAGAGTATGATTCAAGGCTCCCCCAAGCCAACATCCACTAAATAAATATATACTTTTCTATTCATCCCCAAAAGTGTTCAAATAACATACATGAAAACAAAAAGAGTTTTTTTTTTTAATAACTTAAGATGTTTTTATATATATATAAAAAAAACCTTATTGATTGTACGAGGGGATATAGGAGCGGGACTAAATGTGGTCTGCATATATGTAATACACCTTTAAGAAACACATTATGTAAATTGTTTGGCCATTATACTTGCTATAAAGTTGTGTCTCTTTGAAAATCTGTAACACTCTGAGGAAGTGCCATAGGGCATGAAACGCGTCAGTGGTGACCATCATGCACTGTACCTTAGCATACAAATTTTAAAGGTATGAATAAAGCAACGTAATTTTAATTTGAAATCGTGTTCGAGTGAATCCGTTAAGTGTCATTCACTATATGCCCCATATAGTACAAGCCATAGCATCTCCATTTCAGGTCTTAGTTTCATTCTGCTGACTGTAAATTGATTTAATGAAATGTTGAGCACAGAAGACAATAGTGATGGGGGACTGATGACGCTGAGCCCATGTATTAGCTGGGGGAGTAGTGGGCATGAAACACACTCCAAGTAGAAACTGAATGACCTGGTGAAGGTATTCCAACAAGTCGCCTCCAATCTGTTCTAAACGCGGCTGCTAGACTCAATCATATATCTCGCCGCTCAACATCAGCTGCTCCCATATGCATGTCCCTTCACTGGCTCCCAATCTCCTCTATAATCATCATATCAAGGCGGCTCAGAGAATCCGTTATACTGAAACCTGTTATCCAGAAAGCTCATAGTTACCGAAAGGCCATCTCCCATAGACTCAAAATAATCCAATTTTTTGAATATGATTTATAACTTTTTAACATGCACACTCTCAGCACTTGATGAAGGGGCCTGACCCTGAAACATTTGCTGGGATCTCACCGAAATAAAAACGAAAACAGTTTGAATTAATGCAGAAGCATTGAAGTGAGTGTGCCATTTGTTTCTATTTTTGTGGACATTGGATGAAAGCTCTTTGTTTGCAGCAGAGCTAACATTTGAGCACCTCTTATCGGTTTATCCATATATAAGAATTATAAAAGTTTTGACATTTTGTACCTACACTCTTAGCAGATAGTAATAACCACAGGAGGAGGTTATATTTGGCCATCCTCTTATACGCACCTACCCTGTGTCCCATATCTCTGGACACAAGTCGCCCCAGATGAATCCACAGACAGAAAAGAACGAGAAAAAGCGAGAATGCAAATGATTTGAGGTGCAGCGACTTGTCAATATCATTCATTCTACAGAGTGAATAGCATTATGGATTTGTTGAGCAGCGGAATAAAGAATCTAGCCCACACTTATACTCAAGGGTAAATAAAGGTCCGCCACAATACCGTGACCTAATTTGAAGGGCAAATGAAAGGTACAGCTGGAAACAAAGGAGAATACAATGTTTATCTTATTTTCAAAGCAGTTCTAAAGACAATATAATCTCATCAAGCTGCCTTATTATTGTACTAGTAAAGAACACTGTCTACAGAGTAGTTGTCATTGGGATAAAGAAACCCTATACATTGTAAAAGGACAGAAGTGCAAGAGAACTAAGGGGTGTCAGAGCCATAGGGCTAAGTACAGGACTCTGGTGCTTTCTACACCCACCTCTAATTCCTCATTTTTACATCTGATCTCTTTCATCTATAATTTAGATATTGGTCTAAAATAGAGAACAACGTGGGACAGTTTCCAATTTAATATAGAGATACTTTTTACAATAAAATGACATGGCCCAACAACAGCCAATCCCAACTGTGCAATTCCATTGCACCCATACAAGCCTATCCAAGTAAAACAAGTTTTGTGATTATAACCAGAGCATAGATGAGCTTTCCCTTTATACATGTATCTCTTTTACCCAACCTACTGACTGTCAGCCTGTGCAAAATCATAAATAAAACCTTGATTAAAGGCATGAAAACTTTGAAATTATCTGGCTGTAAACAATACAAAATGCTGCTCTTTATGTTTTTCTCCGTCCTGTGTATTATTTGATAGTTATGGAAGGCAATTGACATTGAGCATGTTAATAATTGCTTAATAATATCAACATGGACACAGGCAACACTCTTGAAAATCAAGTACTTTTCCTGGTATCATAAGGTGGAATACAGCAGGAAATCAATAGCAAAAAATAATTGCAGTCCCCGTCGGCTTCCTGATCTCATAACTCAGGAGAAAGGTTATTCCAAAATACGGAACATTTTTTAAAGAATTTAATATCCGCTCGGAGAGATGAATCTTTGCAGAACAGGAAGGAATTTATTGTGGTTAAGACACAGTATTATTAAGCTCTCATTTCCACCAGAAATAATTGTCCAGTGGAGAAATGCCTTTTTACATTTTTATAGGTGAGTAGCATACCTTCATTGGTTTTTAATCAGTGCAGAATGAAGGGCAGAATCAGTGGCAATAGAATTTCCTGGGTCCAGCAAAAACCACATGTTAATAGGGTGGTTCACTTTTAAGTTAACTTTTAGTATGTTATAGAATAGGGATGCTCTGATGCCTTTTTCAGCAGGATTCAGATTCGGCCAACTGCTTGACCTTTCATCACACAAAAAAGAATTTTTTCTAGCAATGAGCTGCACACAAGGTTCTTTTTCCCACCTTGTTTCCCAAATTTACATATGCAAATTAGGGTTCAGATTCGGTTTAGTATTTGGCCAAATCTATCAAAAAGGATTTGGCCAAATTCTAAAATAGTGGATTCGGTGCAACCCTATTACAGAAAGGTAAATTCTAAGTAACTTTTCTGTTGGTCTTTATAATTTATTTTGTATAATTTTTGAATTATTTGTTGTCTTCTTCTGACTCTTTCCAGCTTTCAAATGGGGGGTCAGTGACCCCACCTAAAAAAACAGTGCCCTGCAAGGCTACACATGTATTTTTATTGCTTCTATTTATTACTCATCTTTCTATTCAAGCCTCTCCTATTTATATTCCAGTCTCTTATTCAAATCAATGAATTAGCAACCAGATTGCTGAAATTGCAAACTGGAGAACTGTTGAATAAAAAGCTAAATAACTAAAAAAAATAAAAAAATAAAAAAATGTAAACCAATTTCAAATTGTCTCACAATATCACTCTCTATATCAAGCTAAAAGTTAACTCAAAGATGAAGAACCCCTTTAAGGGTTGTCTTGTTTTGTTCATAAAAAAAATGTCACAACATCCACTTCGCCATCTATATACTTGGGCAGAGATGTGATCTTCACCCATGACCTCCTTGGTGGAAAACCACCTTAAGCATCTTCCTTTTGTATCACCCTCCATCAATTTCCTGGTAGAGAATTGTTAAATTTTTTTCATAATTCTAATTAAATTTCAGATCAATCTGAGTTGGTTCATTTGGTGGTTTCAATAAAAGGCAAATAAATTTTGGAAATGGAGCCATGTATGGGGCTTCTCTATGGTTTCCCATGTACGATAGTCCAAACAATGAACTTAGGACAACTGCTTATTTACAGGTACAATTTTATATTCAATACAATATTGTATTCTCTCTATTAATCCTCTATTGGGTCTGGGGGCCACATATGATAACACTCATTATACCATCCTTGAGTAAGGCCATAGTATACAACAAAGCACCGACAAGGTGAACAGGAGAGAAAACCATTACTACAGTTTAATAGAACTTATTCCTATAGGACATGCTAAAGCATTCAGGGAATTCATTTTTGTGCAGCGATAGCCTTCTATGAGATTTGGCAATCCAGCCCAGTCATTGTATTGGCTGGTCCAGGATAGCAAATCAGGATTCCCTGATTCAATTTTTATAAAGCAGCTGGAGAGCTGCTGAATAAAAAGCTAAATATCTCAAAACAACAAATAACTATGAAAGCAGCTTCTGCATTGGCGCGTATTGTTGTTGCACTTTGATCAAAATTGAAAGTTAAAAGGATGCCAGAAACCCGCGGTAAGTACCCAAATATAGGTTATTCTCCTTAGAGTTCCTGGGTGCTCTATAATTAATATTTTGCTGGTTTCTGACCATTCTGCTTTGACTCCTGACTATGCTGATCACTGCCTGCCTATGTCTTTTGCCTGGACTATTTCCTGTCAGTCAACACACCAGCTTCCTCCTTGGTCCCAACTCCAACCTATTAGAGTCGTTTGGCCTTGACACTTCTAAATCTTAAGTCCAATAATTTTAAAGTATAATATATATAGAACATCAGCAGTCACCTGTCATGTCAACCCCATTTGTAAGAACCTTAAATGATAATCATATATTGCTCTTTTGACATGTGGGTTTTCTAAGGAGGCTTCCAAAGCAAACCTAACAACTTCTGCAGGATCTTCTGCAGGAAAATTAGGTCTATATTTATCAGTAGCATGGCCAACGGCTAAACAGATATGAACCTATGGCCCTTGCTTTGTTATTTTACTCCACTCCCAGAATCCATTGACAATGACTGAACTGAACGTTTAGGTTGGTTAACGCTGATATAAGCATCTGCATCCCTACTAAAAACAGCTCTCAAGACATTTACCAGGGCTATGATGGGGGTCCTACCAATGTGGGTTATGGCTATGGAGGAAGATGAAAGAAATGTTGCTGTGGGGCCCATTTTCCTTTTGAATGATACATTGGGCCTTATAACCGAGACTTGTACTGGTTGAATGTTCCAGAGGAATGCACTCTATACTTTGTCTGCAAACATGTTAATAACCAGCTTTCAGTCCCATTTCATGAGTCCCAAAGGGAAGACAATGTTGCACGTTGACAAATTTAAAGGATTGTGGATTTGTTGGTAAAAGTTAGATTAAAAATATATATATATATAACAAATTGGAGAAGCATAAAATTATCACCAGACCTGTTCCACTTGATGCACTGGCCTGGTACATATGCTCTAATGAAATCAGATAGTTTATTACAACCGGCAGTTTTTAGAGTTGCTTTGAGGCACAAAGTAAAATTAATCTTCTTAGTGTACTTAATCACAGATGGAAGATCTTCAGCTTTGTGTTTAAAAGCCTCATGCCACTCTGGAGCCCAATGACAAGCTAGCTCCTGCTTAGAATTTATTACAGGAGACCATGGCATGTATTATACAATTTCCTCTAAGTGACATCCATCAGGCAGTGCATTATATTTTAGATGGCTCGCATGAACCTCTGCCAAGACATTAGCTACTTATTGGCGATCAATTCCGGGGAAATGTTATTCTGCTGGAAGGTCTGCAGCACGGTATCATGGTGGCAACACACTCGGTCGCACACCGAGGACAGATTCAGTGAATTGGCAAAACAAATGGGCCCTGCGGCTAAAAAGTATCATTCTGTAGCAGCACAGCAGCACAATAATTAATATCTGTTGTTTTTATATTTGTAGAATTACATTAACAAACAAAAAAGGCAAGTCAGCAGGTGTGCAATATTATGATTTATGGAATGCTATCACTTATTTTTAACCCTTTTTGGCTGTTTTACCAACTGCAGCTGCTCTCCAGGGTAGAACACAATTACATTGCAACTAATCACATCACCTTGGTCCTCGCATAAATATAAGGGAAGAGGCTCCAGGCTGAATTATAGCCAGGGCCATATTTACCAGATAGGCACTTGAGGTCCTGTGCCTAGGGAAACAGCTTTAGGGGGTAAAGAAAAGTTTTGCACAAGAAAAAACCTCTTACACTGCCACTGCTTGGTGGTAGGGGGTATCTGGTGCAAGTCACAGGCAGAAGTGACGTCACCTGCAGGTAGGGCCACCATTAGAAATCACGGGGCCCCGTATAACAACATTTTCGGGGGCCCTGGGCCCCTCCCAACCAGTCCCCCAAGCCCCACCCCAGATCCCGCCCACTCCACATCACAGTTAAAAGACCACAGCGCTAAAAAAGGTAACCCACCCACACACACAAGTTATAAAAAGCTATTGGGGACCACAGCCCCCCTATATGTTCAAACAAATATTGGCTCCAGGGCCCTCCATAAATGTTTTTCTTTAAAAAGCATTGGTGCCAGGGCCCCCTTTACAAGTTAAAACAGATTGGGGCCCCAAAAAACATTTTTTAAAAAAACATTGGTGGCAGGGGCCTATAGAATATTAAAATAATACATTGGTGGCCAGGGGATTAAAAAAAAATAAAAAAAAAACACACATTGGTGTTCAGAGGAATTGAACTCGTGCCTTCAGGACTTCAACTCCTTTCATTACTTTGTGTCTTTTTGCTACTCCAGGTCTTCATTTCCATCTCTTTTCGTGACTTTGGGTCTTTTCCTGGCTTCAGGACTTTGGCTTTTTTGGCACTTCCACATTTTGGCTGTTCAGGACTTCGGAAGGAGGCGGCACGGCTTTGGCGCTGTCAAGGGGGGCCCAACTCTTTCGAAATGTTCAGCACTTCTGGGCACCCCTTCAGGCCAGGGCCCAGTACACTTGTACCTCCTGTCCCCCTCTGATGGCGGCCCTACCTGCAGGCACATTATGTCAGGACATAACTTTCACCCAATGTCACAAAGAGGCAGAGTTCAACCAAAATACAGCCCTGACTATAAGCCTCAATTTACTCTCATAAAGATAATTGGACACCAGTGGTTCTTAATGAGTAACAGTAAAAGTGTACGCCAAATAATCACATCATAGACTGGATCTTCCTCGCTCCACAGTTGTGTGCTCTAAATGTGTCAGTATCCCATAAAATGATTTGCAATAAGACTTCCTTGAGTCCTTCCCACTTGGGGGCAAATTCACTATGCGCCAAAGCGCCTAACGCTAGCGTCAATTCGCTAGCGTTGGGCATTTTCGTTACTTCACAAATTCACTAACGGACGCTGGCGTAACTTCGCTAGTGTAACTTCGCACCCTTACGCCTGGCGAATTTGTGCAACGAACGTAACTACGTAAATTCACTAACACGCGCATTGTGCTGAACGCTACCTTTTACGCCAGACTTCCTTCACCACTTTAGTCCAGACGAAGCGCAATAGAGTAGATAGGGATTTCTTCAAAAAAAGTTACATTTTTTTCTAAGTCCCAAAAAACGCTGGCGTTTTTTCTATATTATGGGTGATAGGCTGAAAAAGATCGAAAACATTTTTGGGGCTCCCCTCCTTCCCCCCTACATTTCCTAACTCATGGCAACTTAACTATACAGTGGGCACATGTGTAGGGCAAAAAAAAAATTTTATTTGAGGTTTTGAAGGTTTCCCAGGCATTTGTAGTGCTGCTACATAGTCCTCCATTGAAATTTGAATTTGGCGCCGTATGCAAATTAACCATCGCTAGCGTAACTTCGCTTCGCTTAGCGAATCAACGCTAGCGCAACTTCGCAACCTTACGCTACCCCTGAGCGCAACTTTGGATTTTAGTGAATTTGCGGAGTGCTGGCGAAACTATGACTGGCGAAGTGCGGCGAAGCGCGGCGAAGTTTTGTCTGGCGCAACTACGAATCTTAGTGAATGTCCCATGTGGTGTCTACAACTTGGTAAGTTTCACAAAAAAGCAGATTTACTGCTTCCTGATCTAACTCACTCTTTTGTGTGAGACCTAAGGACCCTAGATTATAAGTTCCACTGAGGCAAGAACTGATGTGGATGTTGAATAAAGGAGTAAACACATTGGTTCATTATGAACAATGCATAATAAAATAATACGATGGACTAAGGTCTAAGTCGGTCATTTGAAAATTCAGTTTCTCTATGTTTGGAGATTTTCCGCGTGAGGCAACTTCGGGCTTTGGAAAACGAGGCGCCGGGAATGCCATCCCGCTAGCGATTTTTCATTATAGCCAGTGGGAAGGTAGGGGAAGGCAGTTCGGGGAGATTGTCGCCCCGAAGAAGAGGCAATTTGTCCCGAATCTGCCCATGTGTCCTTACAGATTCTTTACTTTTTTTCTATTCTATTCTAGCCTATAGAGTATGGATATCACTTGTACTTACTTTTCCTTAAACTGCTGACTCTGAGGGCAAAGATTAAGATGAGAACACTTTGGTTATTATTTACTAAGTGCCATATTGTTTCAGATCTCTGTGCTCTGATTTGCGCTTGACCTTGTCTCAAGAATATAGTACTGCCCGTGTCTGACTTCACTGTCAGGTTATACTTCCTCTATAATAGGGACCCGCAAGAGGGGTGCATATGATCAGTGATTTTCAGTAGTGATGGGCGAATTTATGCGCCAGGCGCGAATTCGCTGCGAATTTGCGCGATTCGCCGCCAGCGAATAAATTCGCGAAACGCCCACGAAAATTCGCGGCAAAAATTCGCCCGCGTCAAACTTTTTTTTCCGAAAAAATGGACGCCGGCATCAAAAATTTATGCTGGCTTCAAAAAAACGTTTTGCGAATTTTTCGGCGAAACGGCGCAAATTCGCCCATCACTAATTTTCAGACTAACCACAATGCACACAAAATCTCATCTAATCCATGATTTGCTGCAAAACATGGGTGACCCACAATTTTGTGTCCATGGGGCCGAGAATTTTTTTTTGCAAAGACCTGCAAATTTATGGCAGGGGCACATTGCTGTTCCTCCCTCCTGTCTCCAACCTGCCCCCTAACTTACACATATCCAGACACACAGGTTAAGGAGAGCCAGCAGTCACAGGCCGTTATGGAAAGACAGAGCTGGAAACAAGTTCTCTTAAATGAGCACTAACGGGGGTGCTTTTGAATCCCTTAATGTTCTTTCAGTTGCATCCAGGGTCATGAAACTGACCCCACCCATCTCTGAATATTTACTAGGCAAGGATTTGTGGGAAGCCTACCAAGGCCCGGGCCTAAGACGGCAAAGTTTCAGGGGTGGCATGCTACCCGCTTTCTGCATTAATAGGGAACTGCACCAGGAACTGCGTCAGTTTTCAGATCTCCTGTCACTGGTGTGGCCCCTATTTCTTCCTATAAAGTGACATTTTGGTTGTACATGTCCCCCTATCAATTCTCTCTTGCACGTGTAAGTGTGTATGCTTGCTCATGTGGCAGGGAGGGGAGCGGAAGGCCAGGTATGTGATTGTTGGGCACATAACTTTACGAAAAAATGTCCTGGGCCCCCTGGGCTGCAAGCCCCACCTACAGGTCCATCCCCCACCACACACTAAAAAAAACATTGGTGGCATCCATGTAAAAAAACGTACCTTTAGGGGGGCCCTGCCATGTTACACTTACTTCATTAGCATGGCCCACCTGCTGTAAGTTAGATGCCTACTACAGAAGGGAGGAGGGGAGCACAGGTGGCTGCATCTTCTTCCAGTGACAGCATTTTCTTCCCTTATTGGTCACAGAATTTTAAATCCTGGTAAAGCTGCATGGTGATTGGATGAGCTGGAGGAGAAGTTCAAACCTCAGCTATCCAATCCCTGAGCAGCTGAACTGGGACTTAAACTCATTGATCAATAAGGGAAAGGAATGGACAGAAGATACCTCCCCCTGTGCTCCCGCCTTGCCTTCCCGAAGTCAGCAGCTCTCAGAAAGCAGGGGGGCCCTGCTAATCAAGGAAGTGCGGCGTGGCTGGACCCCCCTCGCGCCCCCTACAACTCTCCCCCCTGTCCCCCCTGTCCCCCCCCCTGATGGCTGCCCTGCGCACAGTACATTTTCCAACATAATGTACCTTTGTTGTCTACTGAAGTCAATAATGGAAGATAAACTACTGTACATACAGAGCTTGAGTATCTACCTAGAATGCGCTTGCTCTTAGATTCTGCACTAACACACATTTTAATATTAGGTCTCGGCGTTGCACTGTGTATGCTTTGCAGTCTTAAACCAACCCCCATGGGATAAAATAAATTTAATCAAGCACTTTAAAACCCCAAGTATTTTTTACAGTATAAATGAACTTTTATTCACCAGATTGATTAAGATAGCAAAAAAACTCTGTAGGACTCACACTGCTTCAGATCGAAGCCATAACGACCTATCTAAAATAAATAATCTCACTATTGATAGCCACCCAGATGTTGGGGGGACTGCCAGCTTCCCAGAATTGGAGGAAATAAATAAAATCTTCCTAAAACACAGAATTACTCAGATGACCTGAGGATAAAAAACTAGCGGATAGCATTAGCTTCTAACGGCACTATTGCAATTACCACTGGGGAGCCACTACTTCCTAATTAAAAAACGAGAAAAATTAAAACCAACAGGGGCATCGGCAAGTCTGGTAATTGTTTTAACTGTGCTTAGGAAGATCTTTCCATCTCTTCCTGTTACCATGCCAACGTGAGTAGTAGCATCCTTTACCTATATAAAGTACAGGTACTGTTCCCTGTCAATGACTGAGAATTATGATATGGCATTACTCTTATCTACTGTAAGCTGTAACAAAGTTGAGAAAGTGTAAGAGAAAAAAGAGTTGCTTTGAATTATGCCTAGTGGCACATACTGCAGTACATAGAAATAAAGGCACTAGTGGTTGTTAACCATGGAACAACTGATTATTAAACAAGAAGGTACACTTAATAGTTGAAGCAAATAGATTCAGCAATACAGGTATGAGACCTCTTATCCAGAATGCTCGTGGACTTGGGGTAACAGATCTTTCTGTAATTTGGATCTTCATAACTTCGTAGTCTACTAGAAATCAAGCAAACATTAAATAAACCCAATAGGTTGGTTTTGCTTCCAATAAGTATTAATTAGTTTGAATCAAGTACAATTTATTGTTACAGAGAAAAAGCAAATAATTTCTAGAAATTTGGATTATTTGGATAAAATGGAGTCTATAGGAGATGGCCTTTCCTTAATTCTGAGCTTTCTGGATAATTGGTTTTTGGATAAAGGATCCTATACCAGTACAATGTCAGACACTAAAATGTTAAATCCGTATATTCAGTGGTTATCAAACAAACTATACTCTACCATGAGCCCTACAACACTTCCCTACTGTTGGGTGTCTTCTGGATTATACTAATCCCACTTCTTCTCCCCGGTGGAGCAGAGGACTGTTCTTACTCACTAGCCCTTACTGTCTTGTGCACTTGGGGTGTACTATGAAAGGATGATAGTCTGTCATTTATTAAATTCATTCACAGGGACTCTGCTACCCCCAACTTCACTATGGATACTATGGACCCTCGAATACTAGAATCTACTACTCCTCCTGCTATGGTGAAGTCCAGAAAGAGCACTTATTAATTTCTGTTTAATACCCCATGAAACTGATAAACTATGTTTGAACCAATGGGTTCACCCAACCACACATTGTTGTTTCTGCTAACTTTAATTTATTAAGGGTAACTTTTCTTTTAGGGGATTAGGATGACTACCATGGTCCTCTGCATCTACTAGGGTCAGCAAGAGAAGTAGTTGTGGGTAGAAAGAGTTAGGAAACGCAAGCATAATAACAAGGTGGTGACATGTAAGATTTATATAGCTTCTTACAGTTTTGACTCTACAAAGGCTAGTGCCAGCAAAGATGTCCCTGTATGTCAATATAAGTCCTCTGAAAATGCAGTAATATCTCTCTGTACAGAGAGCAACACTCACAGACTCAGATGTTTTTATAGCTGTTTGTTTTGTGGCAGCTGCAGGATGTAAAACACTCCATAAGGCTCACATTTGCATATGTAAAGAAGGGGCAATTAACTTCTTTCATATCCATGATAGTGTATGCACGGAGTGAAATGGATTATGAAAAGAGATAGATGACTACAATGAGCAATGCACCAAGAAGCCAGCAGTTAAGCTAATATATCAGGAACCGAGCAGAAATTTGTAACAAATATTTTCCATCTGCTTATGAAATGTATTATTTGCTCCTTGGATAGAGAGCAAATGGAGTGGGACCCCTACAAATGAAATTAGAGGAGAAGGTAGGAAAGCAGGGTCCCTTTCTGTAGGTTAGGGATATCCAAGCTGCCACACCCCAGCAATGGAAACACTATACTGGGTATAATAATGTCATTTTATTCTATTGGCCAAAGAGGTGCCCCTCAGATTAGTAGGACAACAGCATATGCTTTACCTGGCCTTACTGTATACCAGCCTCATGTGCAAAGAGAAGGACCAGACAGCTTCAAGGTATAGAAACAATCGCTTTCTAAATACAGCAAATAAAGCCATTAACTCATGGAGTGATTGTTATATGCAGTTTTATGTAGGGCCTCTGACAGCAGTTGGAAGATTAAGAATGGTGGGTGCAGCTTTCCTTCATCTTTTTGGAGCTGCCTAACATTGACTATATAGATAAAGGGTCATTTACTAAACACCTGCATGCAAGTGATAAAGCACTGAGTTCATTCCCAAGCCCTTTGCCGCACTCTGCACCTGGCGGTAGTTTAATTTGCATCACAAGGTGCAGAACATAAAGCTGTGGGCAGGAGGCAGCCTCTCCTAAAGTACAGAGCATCTTTGCAAACTGTGTCCGCAGTTCAAAAAGCAACTAAAACAAAAAAAAAAAGGCCTGTTGAATATTGTCTTAGAATTTCACTGTCTCGATCATCCTAAGAGATGGACTGTCCCTTAAAGACTGTAAATGTATATATATGACAGCTGGCTATAAAATTTGGTTATTCTCTGCATTTTATGAGCTATTATAAAATGATGCTGCCAAGACAGATATCTACAAATGGTCAGTGTGATCTATTTGTCTAACTTACTTTTTGGTTCGATCCCCCTTGAAGGTCTAACTTTTAGTCAGGGCCCCTCAAAAATATTGGCGCTTTGACCATTCACCATTGTTCCAAGACATCAAATAAATGTTCATCAGATTTCACCCTAACTGACCTTCAAGTGGGCTTTTAAGTGCATCTAGAAGAGCAAATGCCTATTCTGCTCCAATCTCACCCAAAAAAAGTCTTCAGACTAAGCACCAACACAGCTGCTACCAGCCACAGCCCTTCAGTTTGGGAACAGATAAAAACATTTTTTTGTGATGCTCCTGAGTTCAGTTGTTTTAGGCCTATATTGTAGATACTTAGGGGCAAATTTACTAAAGGGCGAAGTGACAAACGCAGGCGAAAATTCACCAGTGTGACGTCATTTCGGTCGCCAGTGTAACTTCAATAGCGAAGGAGATAGACTCTAGCGGTACTTCGCTCCCTAACGCCTGGCGAATTTGCGCTCTGGCGAATGGACGTAACTATGCAAATTCACTAAGATGCGGATTTTACTGAACGTTACCTCTTGCGTCAGACTTGCTTTTGCCATCTCAGACCAGTCGAAGTGCAATAGAGTAGATAGGAGTTCCTCAAAAAATAGTTAAAAATTCCTAAAAAACACTGGCGTAATTTCCTTTTTCAGGGTGTTAGGCTGAAAAATAGCGTAAATTTTTTATGGGGTAACCGGCATCCCCCCCTGCATTTCCTAACATATGGCACATAAACTGTACACTGAGCTCATGTGTAGGGCAATATAACAACTTTTTTTATTTCATTAAGGTTTCCCGGGCTTGTGTAATGTAATGTATTTGCTGCAACATATATGTCCATTCAACTTTAACTTCCCGTCGTATGTAAATTAGCCAACGCTGGCGCAACTTTTCTTCGCTTGGCGCAGTAACGCTAGCGCAACTTCGCCAGTGTTTGGCGCCCTGGACACAACTTTGGATTTTAGTGAATTAGCGCTGTCCTGTGTTAACATATGCTAAGCTCGATCTGAAGTTCTTTTAGCTTCCCCTCTTAATACCAGGTGCCCTGATAATGGCCTGTTAAAATATACAGGAAGTCAGGAAGACCCTTGTATATTTAAAGTGCGAGTTGAGTTGAGTTGACTATGAAGCGCAACCACAGATCACAGAATCTAGCGCACAACATGTCTATGAGCAAATTAACTGCCGAGAGTCATAGATCACCAACAGCAGTCAAGACACATGTATGGGAACCTTTGACCTGGTTTGGATGCATCCGAGTACAAGTAGCAGAGATATATAGACCTGATATGTTACAGGTACAGTTGCAGTCTGGCAAAGTGAAGATGGAGAGAGAGTTGATCTGTGTTCCCTGTGCTGCTCACTGAACATAAAGACAGATGAGATGAGACGGTTTCTTGGCACAGTAGATGGGAAAAGAAGGGGTGCTATGCATCCTGACAAAGCACAGGCTGCCTGCCAAATTGACTCTGTGTTACAAAGACAAGAACAGGGATTCACATCAGGCAGAACTGGCTCAGAATGATGACTCTGATGACTGGGTGTTCATTTGGAGAATATTAACAAAAAATATCTGTAGAAATAAGTCAAAGCAACTGGACTTGCTGTGTTTTTTCCATGAAGATGTTTCACCAGTCATCCAACTGGCTTTCTCAATTCAGAATAACTTGTAAATAATTTTTTTTTTTTGGGGGGGTATATATCCTCTGAAATGTTGCTCCAATCAGCATAATCTGTTTATGATAATCCGCAAGGATGTCATGAAGTTAGGTGTTGATTGTATTAGCCAGTTGTATGACTGGTGTCATCAAGGGTCTTCAAGGAAAAAAAAACACAGCATTTCTACAGATATACCATGACCTGGATGAATGAGAATATTCACAAACATTAGCAAAAAATTAAGGAAAAAAGGTTCAAATATGCCCAAGCCTTTTTGTTACCATAGTTCGGGGGCCCCAACTTTTTTGCCCGTAAGCCACATTCAAATATAAAAAAAAGTTGGGGAGCAATACAAGCATGAAAAAAATTCCTGGGGTAAGGTCTGTGATTGGCAATTTGGTAGCCCCTATGTGGACTGGAAGCCTACAGGGGCTTGGTTTGTCATTACAGCTGGTTTTTATGCAAGCAAAATTTGTCTCCAATTTTGGAATATAAAAATAAGCACCTGCTTTGAGGCCACTGAGAGCAACATCCAAGAGTTGGTGAGCAACATGTTGCTTGTGAGCCACTGGCTGGGGATCACTGCCATAGGTGCTCCATAGTTGACAGCAAATAGCTGATGCTAACCTGTATTTTATCTCCAGCAAAAAATATGGATTTCATTCTAAATTGAAGGCTGGGATTTTCTCAACAGGGGGAGTGTAAAGGTTACATCCACACCAGGGCCCATTACTGTGATTATCTGTTCTGACAGCTGCCCATGGATGGGTCAAATATTGTGTTTTTAAGCAAGTGGTGTAGGCTAAATGAGAGATATTTTAAAGTACTTGCACATTTTATCATTCCTCTCCATAACATCTGCAGCAGCTGATAGACTGAGTGAGTGATGGCTGAGTTTCATGGAGATGTCAAGCTATCATGTCAACATGCTGATGTTTAAATACATTTAACAGTAAATGGCGCATAATGTGTACACTGAGCACAACGTGTAGAGTGGTTTTTAAAGAGCTTATATTAACAAATGCTGCTTTTATCCTAAGAACAACTCCAAAGAGTTTTATCATACAAGTTGCTTGCCCTGTTTTTCCTGATTTTTTTATTGTTTTAAAGAAAAGTAAAGACTTTTAAAGAAAAATAGAATGTTCTGAAAAAAAATAGCAATAAAAAGGTTCCCAGAACTGCTACAAGGTTATAGTGATATTAACTTCAAGCAACTTCTGAGGTTTCAAGAACCTGGGTTTTTGCCATACAAGGGTCTTCTCCATCTTATCCTTGGTATTTAAAGAGGTTGATCACTTTTAAATTAACTATTTAGTATGAAGTATAGAATGATATTCAGAGACAATTCGCAATTGGTTTGGTTTTTGAGTTATTTCGCTTTTTATTCAGCAGCTCTCCAGTTTGCAATTTCAGCAATCTGGTTGCTAAAGTTCAAATTACCCTAGCAACCTTACATTGATTTGAATAAGAGACTGGAATATGAATAGGAGACGTCTGAATAGAAAGATAAGTGATAAAAAGTAGCAATAACAAAACACTTGTAGCCTTACAGAGCATTTGTTTTTAAAGATGGGGTCAGTGTCCCTCGTTTGAAAGCTAGAAGATCAGAAAGAGTCAGAAGATTAAGGCAATCAATTACAAACTATAAAAAGAGAATAAATGAAGGCCAATTGAAAAGTTGATTAGAATTAGCCATTTTATAACATACTAAAAGTTAAGGAGAATTAAATACTAAAAATAAATATGGACAATTCCATATTTTATATACTGAACTTATTTCACCAGCCGAAACTTTTAGCTTTTCAATAGCAGAAATTATCCAGGACTTCAAACTTGTCACAGGGGGTCACCATCTTGGAAAGTGTCTGTGACACTCACATGTTCAGTGGGCTCTGAGCAGCTGTTGAGAAGCTAAGCTTAGGGGTCGTCACTAATTATCCAGCGGAAAATGAGGTTCCCCTGTAATATAAGCTGATGCTACAGGGCTGATTATTAAATTCTGATGCTAATTGCACTGGTTTCTGTGCTGCCATGTAGTAATTATCTGTATTAATTACTAATCAGCCTTATATTGTGACATTTCTATTCTATGTGTACTGTATATTGTGAGTGGGTCCCTAAGCTCAGTAAGTGACAGCCGCACAGAGCATGTGCAGTGAATCAGCAGAAAAGAAGATGGGGAGCTACTGGGGCATCTTTGGAGACACAGATCTATACTGCTAAAGGGTTGTGGTTGCCATTGATTGGTACAGAAGCTCAAAATATAATGTACAGCATATCTAGCCTACTTCTTTACTTAAGCTGTACTTCTCCTTTAAGGTGAACCCAAGGTAATCTCCAGAAGTGTCCTGTAGTGCCCTCCCATGTCAACAGATGGATCATTTTATTGAAGACACAATTTTTTGATAATTTTGGAACTTTGAGCTCTGATGTCCAATGTTGGTCTATCGCCAGATCAAACACACAGCTGTTGAATATGATTGTAAAGTCTGCAGTGGTTCTTTGAGGTAGAATATGAATCATCCCACAAAAACACCAATAAAAAGAAGAGAAAGCTTTCAAGTCTTAGCAGCTCACTTTATGAAGCAGCACAGAAGGGTTTCTATCAACAGGTAACATTGGTAAACCAACATAGACACAGATGGTCCTCTGGGGCTCACCTGAATTATATCTTGGGATTATGCACCTGTCCTACACTTAAGTACAGAGTTTGGTGAGAACCACAGGAGGAACTAACATCAATAGCACTTATATATATATATATATATATATATATATATATATATATATATATATATATATATATATATATTATGTTAACTTACTATAGGTAGTGGATTACCTATCTGTACACTCATATAAAGGTTATGTCTGAGTGTATAAAAAGGTCTGTTTATGTATGTTATACATATGCATTGGGTATCATTTGGAGGGGTTGAACTTGATGGACTTGAGTCTACTTTCATCTCTTATTAACTATACTTTCTATTAACTAATTTTTCCCACCAGCGAATTCTACTCACCAGGGCTTAGTTATGAATAAATGTCTTTTGTAATTTTGTACAGTGACCATCCATTCATACATTTAGGAGCTATAACTCCTCAATAGTCTCACCACTCAGCTGCACCTTCAAGAGATGGATCAACTCCAGTAGGATTCTCTCTAGGATAAAACTAGCATCTCTTTCTGTGGTTCCCGCACTTAGTACTTAGAAACCAATTCCATACTATTATTCCTTGGCGAAGCCTAACACTGGTCTTTCTAAAGTGGCTTGTCTAACTTAAACTCCCTTGAGTGTACTATGACAGAAACTGCTATACACAATATTTGCCTCATTCACGAGGTCCCTCTTCCTCAATTTCTCTAAGTATGCTGATCTCTTTAGGGTGCCAGACTTGATACTGGGGCCCAGGCTTGGAGGACATCACCCCAGTACTAGGTGAAGACCAAAGAGGACCTTATATATCCTACTAGGAACTAGTCACAAGACCCCTGGGCCAAGTGGGCAAATCTCCCTCCCACAGCTCATAGCTTTGAGAATCAGGACCTCTATAGCAGTAGGGAATGTTAACCCTTTGGGTCCCTTTCCAATGCATTTACCACAAAAGCACTTCATAATGAATACCCATGACCCTGCTTTTTGTCCTACCATAGAGGCCAAATTCAAAGACTTTGCATGAGCCCTGCAAACCTATGTAAGAACATAGGGCTTGATGGTTTTGAGTCCCTATCCAGTTAACAGCAATAACCGGACCTCCAGTAGTACAGTTCAAGGGATACACAAGTTATCAAGACTTCAAGTGCAATTATAACCTTAGGCTTTCATCAGAGAACGCAATCCATTTGTTTTAACTGCATTGTGCATTTAAATTCACTCAAGTACAGTACGCAGTAAATATGCAGTCCTGGAGCAATGTACGCAGCTTTCATTAAAATAGGGGTAATTTCAATTCTTACTTTTCATTATACTTGAAAACATACATTTTTATCAAGTGTTCTCTCAGTAACATAAAGGCAATTAATTTTCATTTAAAATGTTAATATTCTAATTGAAACCCTCTGGAGACACCAGTGTTTAGCATGCCATGATTAAAACTAATGTTAAATAAATCTCTTCTAATATAATCCATAAAATGCCTTCTTTCCATTGCAATTCTTCTTTGAAAAACATCTGTCCCAAAATCATTTACCTAATGCCAATTTACAGATACACTAATAAATCAGATATCCCTGGAGTCTCCTAAAAGTGAATAGCAATTGCTTTTTATTTATGGTATTGGTTTTGCTTAAGTAAAAGGTACTTTTGGATTATGTCATTTATGCTTTAAAATTTAACCTGGAATAAAATTTGCAGAAATGAAAGGGTAGACCAACTAAAAATATATTGTGCATAAGTAGATAAAACACAGTTTGATGATCTGTTTCAGAATATGCTATGAGCAGACTTTAGTTCTGGCCCTCTACTTATGCTTCCAACATCCATGCACCCAATCGGTATGAGGTTTCTTTATCTTACCTTCTCTGTCTCTCAGTCTCTTTCTATATAATTAGTCTAGACTTCTTCATCATAAGAGACAGTCCTGGAATTCCCTACAAAGTTCAAATTACCATCCAGTGACCCCAGCCCACAGTTCAAATAACAATCCAATTGCCCCATCAAAGAGCAAACAATCCTGCAACTTCCCAGAACAATTTAATCAATATTAATGTCCCGTGGATAGTGCTTTGCACATCACTCACCAAACCACAGTATTCTGCCCGTCCACTCCAAGTCCTATATCGTTTGGGTTTTCATTGGAAGGGACCTCAGTTCCCAACTAGAAACTCTTCACAGTCAGATAATCCTCAGTTCCTGCCCAACAATGATTATCCAGTTGTCTTTGTACTGGATTGGCACACAGTACCTATCCAGCAGCTTGCCCTGGAATGGAACCACCACAACCCCCTTTGTAAACATTTTTATATCCCACCTTGGCCTGATGTTATGGCTTCTATCTCCTGATGAACATGAATGGCCGAAAGGCTAGTGATGTCACTTCAAGAATGTAATACCCCTTCCAGGCTTTGTTTCAAGAGAAGAAAAGGGAGGGTGTTTTCCCTCCGAAGCAAAGGACAAATGTATTTTAGAGAGAGAGACATTATGGAGGCCAGATAGAGATGCAATATGTATACCTAGGGAAGAGATAACTGGAAACTAGATGGTAGGTAATGGCATGACACCCAACCACCCCAGACAAAGTGGGGCTGACCTTCAGCTCTATGTTCTTGCTGTCACTCCCTCTGGCCAAGAATCCGAACCGACTGTAGTTTCCTCTTTATATACCCTCCTAGTTCTCTCTCCCTCTAGTGGCTGGGGCATACACTACACCCAGTGTCAAATACCTGTAATCTACTGCCACCTAGTGCCCTAAAATACACCAAAGCATTAACAGAAATAATCATTGCTAAGCATATGCATATAATCACATTATAGAACCTAACATAACATTCACACTAGTGCCACCTCCTTACACATTGACCCAGAAGAGGGTGGAAATCTTTCATCGAGCAATATTGTTTTAATATAACTATGGTTAGGATTCTGGACTGCAGGTTTGAGCATGCTCTATCCTTTGACCAGTTACAAATTAGTGTGGATGAGTTAGTGTGGTTTAGATCCCCTTTAGGGCCTTAGAAGTCAAGACTGATTTATGTCTGAGAATATCCAGTCTTGAGCCTACCTAAATAATTCAGCTGCTAGTAAACTGCAGAAAATATGCAAATGTAAAGAGGAATAATGGTCTGGTAATGCTTTTGACAAGCGATATAAATGTTCTTTTGCCACCTTTATAAGTATAAAATAAAAATGATAAATATGTACACAATTAGGTAACAGCTTCAAGTGCTGAAAAACACTCCAAGCAAAATCTCTTTCTGCACTGTGTGCAATAATTTAAATTTTTTTCCAATTTCTGCAGGATTCTTGACTGCATGTTTAGATGACATTTGTAGCAAAAGAAGGCAAATCATTTTCATAAGCTCCCTAATGCATCAAGTCTGAGTCAGCCATTATATGTGACATATGTCTCTTCTGTCTGTGATATTCCTCGCAGCCTCCCTACAGACGCATCTCGGCTATACAGTGTCTGACATAGACAATGGCTTGTACATACTGTATACTTAGGGTGGCAAAGCATTCATAGATGTGATAACTCACTTGGTAGTGGTGCTACTTCCATAACAAAAGAAAGGGATACTCTATCCAAACACCAGAAAGCTTGATATTAAAGGAAGGCCATCTCCCACAGAGACAATTTTATGCAAATAATTCAACTTTTTTTTAATGATTTATTTTTTTCCTCTATAATAATAAAAGGATGGTGACTAAGCTTCATAAACTCATATTGGTGGCAAAACAATTCAATTGGGTTTATCTAATGTTTAAACATAATGTTTAAATTAGCTTTAAGGCATGAAACATCCAAATTACAGAAAAAAACCTGGAACACCCCCAAGCATTTCAGTAAATAGACCTGTAGCATATCATTTATTATAGCCCTTAAAGAGGTTGTTTATCTCATTATTAAACACAAATAAGGTGAATGCGGCAGGATAAGACAATTTCTTTCAGTTCTCATTAGGTAATTTGAATTTGCTATTGTGCTTTTTGTTGCTGCCGGTGTGTACGGAGCAGGGTTGCCAGGTCTTATTTTCCAAAGACAATCATAAAACCAGCCAAAAGCCATTTCAAAAGTAGCCCAAAACAGCACAATCTGCACACTGACAAATATCTAAAACACATAAAGAAATATCTAAACTTCTCCTTGCCTTCTCAAACCTGGGGAAACGTGCCCAGCCAGCACCTGCACTCTAGTAATGTTTACTCTGATATTTACTTTGCCCATTGATGACTGATCTCAATAGCTAGATAGAAATAAGATAATTTTAGTGCAGAGTAGATAGGCTGGTACATATTGAGTTGACCGAGCTGTCCAAACTGACTAGACCTTTCCTTTGCTATAAATTGATGTACAGGTATAGGATCCCTTATTCGGAAACGAGATATCCAGAAAGCTCAGAATTACGGAATGGCTGTCTCCCATAGACTCCATTTTATCCAAATAATCCAAATTTTTAAAAATAATTATCTTTTTTCTCTGTAATAATAAAACTGTAGCTTGTACTTGATCCTAACTAAGATATAATTAATCCTTATTGGAAGCAAACCCATTTTATTGGGTTTATTTAATGTTTACATGATTTTCTAGTAGACTTAAGGTATGAAGCTCCAAATTATGTAAAGACCCGTTTTCCGGAAAACCCCAGGTCCATAGCATTCTGGATAACAGGTCCCATACCTGTACAATGCACTATCCTACATATCCTACAATTCTCTACAGTAGGCAGTGTCGGATACCAGGAAAACTCCCGGTGGGCCCAGGTGTCAGTGGGCCTCTTGCTTCTAAACATTTGGCCAATTTCATGGTCATTCCCTATTTCTTTATGGGAACAAAGAGGCTTAATAATGGAAGAATAGATTATAGTACTTAGAGAAAAGACATTAGGAGAATAAAGAGGTTGAGTGAGGAGAGGAGGAAGTTTGGAAAGTGGGCCCTCAGCCTAAGGTTTTCTGGTGGGCCCCTGGTATCCCAGTCCGACACTGACAGTAGGGGTTAGATCAGTTTTAAGGTAGAGCAGAGATGATCTAACTGGAGAGGGATCTATTCACTAGAAGAATGACAGTGGTGCAAATACAGGGACATAGTATTGCATTGGGTCCAATTTCAAGTTCAAATCTGAAAATCTATTTAAAATCTTAAAGTTCACGTCCTGGATATCCAACATACAACTCTCTCCAACCCACTAAAAGCTGAAGGTTGAGTTAAGACAAGTTCATGAGTATATCGTTGGGTATTTATAGTAGTAAAAGAAGACCTATGGGGCAGAAGCATTGAGGGCTATATAGAAAGCTCCATAAAGCCCTAATATCTGTCTTACTCTTTATATTCTCTGCATTGCTGGCTTTGACTCCTGGAGTCAAGGTAAAAAAATTACTATGATCATTTTTCAATTCTAATAATATATTTTAATTGAGGAATCAAGGTATAGAGTTAACATGCCCAGCTCTTAACACTTGTGTGTACTGTCCCTTTAAATGGATTTTAAAGAATTGCAGTCATGCCATATTCATTTAAGACTCCCTCCTGCTACAAAGCAGTATTTTTATACTGGACAAAATCGAGGATTCATTTGTTCCCATGTACAGCAAATCAAGACATTATCCAAGAATGACACATAAAAAATGTAAATTATCAGCAATCATGTTGAAATGGAGAGACTGTCAGCTATAGCTTTTCCAATTGATAGAGTTAGTTCCTTCATGCGCCACGCTTGAACTTCACATTTACATTTAATGGCACAAGAAGAATTTGAGGAAAGACAAAATAAAAAAAAAATCCTCTTTAAAGGAAAAGGAAAGCTATGGATGCATTTTATTGCTAATAGATTAGCTGCCATAGTGCAAGCTATATTTATTCTGTAGGATATTTAACCATACCTGAGTAAGAAGCTTTAGAAGCTCTCTGTTTGTTTAAGATAGCAACTGAAGTATTAGCTTGGTGTGACATCACTTCCTGCCTGAGTCTCTGTCAGGAGAGCCCATTGGCGCTCCCATCTCCGGCGGCATCCATCAATATGTGGTGATCCATGATGACATCACACGCCCGGTGCAAACCTTAAAATAAAAGGACTTCCAGGTCACGGGTCCGATGCCCCGAATATAGGAATTGCTATAGTGTATTCCTGGGTTCCTAAATTCCTGAATTCCTGCTTCCTGGCTTCCAGATCAATTGGCTTGACCCAAATTTTTAGCTAGGCAGGTAAATGTTCAGCTAAGCAGGCAGCAGGAATCAGAATCAGGGTCAAGCCAATGGTCAGGATGCAGGAATTCAGGAATTTAGGAACCCAGGAACACAATATAGCAATTCCTATATTCGGACATCGAACTCGTGAGTTTGAAGCCCTTTTATTTCAAAGTCATCACGCCGGCAGCAATACGCCGGCAGCAAGACGCCGGCGTCGGCCCACATGCATCATGGGCGCTGCCATCTTGATCTGCATGCCGCCAATGGGAGCTCCTGACAGTCTCTCCCTGCTCACTTATAGCTCTGGGCTCACATTACAGATATACAGGAGTGTAAGGAGATGAAATAAGAATTTATTTCATGTGGTGCCAACGCCTAATTTTGGTCTGTAGGGAAATTACCCTGCAGAAGCCTATATAAGGGAGCTGTGCACTTTCTTTTTGGCCTAGAAACACCTTGAGACTAATGTAGCCAGAACAATTCCGGGTTCACTAGTGGACAGTAGTGGAGTGTGAGTTCACGCTAGGGGCAGATTTACTAAAGGGGAAAGTGGGCTTTTTTATCAAAAATTCGCCAATATTACAATTTGCAGGCACCTCATCAATTTACTAAAAGATGAAGAGGACAATTTGCTAGCGAAAAAGCTCAACGCTAGAAAAGTTTTGCACCATTCCGCCAGGCAAATTTTTTGCTCAGCCAAAAATTGTTACTCCACAACTTTATTAAAGCAAACTTTCCAAACAGTTACACTTTTCACCAAAGTCTGTTTCACCAGGTTCTACCTGTCAGTGACATCATATCCTGTATGCCAAAAATGTAATAAAAAAAGCCAAAATGCTGGCATTTTTTCATAGTTTATGACCAAGAGGAATGAGGAATAGAAAGTGACAGGTGAGCTCCCAGTACTAGTACGCTCTAGGAGTGTAAGATAGTCAGGGTTGAGCCAAATAAGAGCAGTTCTGAGCTCCAACATACTGTAGGAGTGATAGATTGGAGGTATCTCTCCCAGGCCATATTGCCTGTAGTATAGGGATCCCAGTGGAGAGGGAATCAGGAGAGATGATGGGGTTGATACAGGGACCACTACCGGAATATGTCGCAGAGGTGTGCCTGTATAGTGTTCATCTACCTTGGAAGTTCTGTGTGAGCAGGGTTGTGACTAGGGTTGCCACCTTTTATAAATTTTTTTACCGGCTGCTGGGGGTGGGGCCTCAAAAGGGGCGGGTGTGATGTCAAAAGGGACGGGACGTGACGTCAAAAGGCAGAGGCAAAGAAAAAGGTAAGTTCCAGGGGATTGGGGGCAGGCCGAGGGCTCCTTTTAATCGTATTACAAATTTACCGGCAGCTACATTGCCGGTAAATTTGTAATACCGGCCCCGGCCTTGGCAGGTATTTTACCGGCTAGGCCGGTAAAATACCGGCTGGGTGGCAACCCTAGTTGTGACTTTATGCCTGCCAAGTCTGTCCTAAGGGAGTGTCAACATGTGGAAAGCTGCATGTGATGTGACTGCGCACTTTTCCTCTGATCCACTGGATGTGAGTAAACCTGGGGACATTGTCTATGACTAATAAACAGTTCTTTGTTTGCATCATAAGAACCTCCTGGCACCCAATCAATTTTGTATGCACATTGCACAGTAGTCTGGGTGTTGTAGTTGCACTACACCTTAAAGGGACAGCTTCCACTTAGCGAAGGCCCAGATCCTGCAGAGAGAGTCCAAATGTAACCCATGCTCCTACCTTAGCTGGACATTAACTATCTGTGGTGTGGATAGCCCAGATTAGCGTTACACTTAAATAATTAAAAGATTTTTGGCAGAGAGATTTTTGTTGCATCTCCTGATGTTGCTCCATGCAACAAGTATGCAGATGTTTGATGTGGAGCTTGGTGCACAGAGCAGCATTCTCCACGGTACAAATAACTTGTGCTCTATAGAAACTTGCGCTTGAAATGACACTTTAAACATTGCACTTGCCTTCAAAAATACTCCATTTATCAGTTTTTAGCTCTATACCAGCCGAGACTCCAGTTTCCACAAAGCAATTAAAAGGATGGCAAAGAAGGAGAATAACAGACATGTACAAAGCTTTATTGAAACTGGGGCCTTGGTTGGAGGAAGCTGATTCTCATACATTGTTTCTGTAGTCCGGCAAATAAAGGTGGGAATACTAAATAATTGCAATTTCATTAACAAATAACTTTAAATTCATTGTAAATAGTTAATTCATTTATATTGGAAAATTGTGTAGAATTACCTTTCGTTATTTCATTACGTATAAAAAAGATCATTACTTGGGTGGCCATTTCTCAATGAAATGAAAATGCTCAAACCAAATAAAGTGGCTCATGGCGCTCTTCTAAGCACTTTTGCAATTTACATTAATTATATTCTTTCCCATATTCCAGATATGAGCAGTTTTTAATGACGTCAAAGCAAAAACAGAGCCATTTTGACTGCAGTCAGCTGAAAATTAAATTAGTCAGAAAAGGAGAGTCTTGAGATGTTGTTCTCCTTAAAACTGTCCAGAGAAACACCAGGTGACTCATTTATTCTCACTAATTTTATTTTCTAAGCAGAAGAAATTCACAAGCTGTTCCTTATCTCACAAAATTGATTGAATGTACACCGACCAGCTCTGCTGCTTCAAATCCATTAAAAAAAAAAATTAAAAACCACCAAGGTCATGAAAAATAGGGAAAACGCGATTAAATGTAAATTTCAACAGTGCCTGAATAATTTTGCATTCATTTAGTATGAGTGTTTACATTTACTGTATGTTAGCACCATTGTTTGTATTCCCTTCAGTAAACAGCTAGAAATGGGAACAGACTGTAAAGTTACAACTCCTGTATATTATTACACAGCTGAATGGCCATCAGTTTGCAGCAGACTTCACCCACCCAGATGGAATGAAATAAGGTCCTCCTCTTAGTTCTACTATACAATAAGGGGCACATTTACTAAGCTCGAGTGAAGGATTCGAAGTAAAAAAACTTCGAATTTCAAAGTTTTTTTTGGGTACTTCGACCATCGAATAGGCTACTTTGACCTTCGACTTCGAATCGAACGTTTCGAACTAAAAATCGTTCAACTATTCGACCATTCGATAGTCGAAGTAATGTCTCTTTAAAAAAAACTTCGACTACCTACTTCGGCACTTTAAACCTACCGAGCATCAATGTTAGCCTATAGGCTTTCTAAGCTTTTTTTGATCGAAGTTAAATCCTTCGATCGATGGATTAAAATCCTTCGAATAGTTCGATCGAACGATTTTTCCTTCGATCAAAGTATTTGCGGTAAATCTTTCGACTTCGATATTCAAAGTCGAAGGATTTTACTTTGATGGTCGAATATCGAGGTTAATTAACCCTCGATATTCGACCCTTAGTAAATGTGCCCCTAAGTCTCCTTTATAATATGAGAGAGAGAGAGAACCACTATGACAACAACCTGACCCCAGATATTTGATAATAAAAGTGAATATGTCTAAAATTGTCACGCCTACAGCTTTCTGTTCTTATTATTCTTTGTCCTGTTTTATGTATATAGATATAAAACTCCTTCTTTATCATTTATTTAATCATTCATAGTGATGGGCAAATTCGCAGCAAATTTCACTGCCGGCGAATAAATTTGTGAAATTGCCGCAAAAATTTAAAACAATGTATTTGGGGACCTCACTGGCAGAGCTGTTTGTTTGACACAATTATAATAGTGTGTAGAAGCAGGAGCTTTTCAGACCATTCCCTTTGCTCCCTGAGTGCAAAGAGTATTATCAGATTCAAACTGATGCTGGTGACTCCTTGTGGTTAGGAAGGTAAGGACAGATGATACCAGGCAACTCGTGGGCAAACATATAAGGATCATGGTTCATACTGTAGGAACAAGGCTCATGTCTTAAACTTTACTTTAGAGGCTGCAAGCCGTAATGCAACTTGGGGATGTTGACTGTTAGTGATGGGCGAATTTATTCGCCAGGCGCGAATTCACAGTGAATTTGCACAATTTGCCGCCAACGATTAAATTTGCGAAACGACTGCGAAAATTCTTTGGCGAAAATGTGTGCCGGCGTCCAAAAAAACCTACCATTTCACAAATTTTTTGCCGTTTCGCGAATTTCGCGAATTTTTCCCTAAATCAAAACGGCGCAAATTCACTCATCACTATTGACTGTTCAACTTTTTATTGTGAACCATGATAAACGTTGATGTATGGTACATACATACATGTAATGATGTGAAATTGCAACTCAGTTCTGCTTCCATTTTTGTAGCCCTCTCCAGATGTTACTCAACTCTCCTAAGTAACCTACAAACACACAAGGACCTCAGTCTTTTTCCAGTCTTGGGAGAGGTGTTGGGATAAGGGCCATTCTAAATTCTTAATTTTTTTCCGACTTTAAGGCATTTTTTTCATTTCTGCCCATTCTCTAACTCGAGCTTTGATGGAAACATTCACGCTAATAATGGCAAGGATTCTTCAGCATCTCATTTCCGCTTGTTAACCTCTCCATCTGACCTCCAGAAATGGACTCATGCCAATGCCATGAAGGACGTTTTTGTCCCTTCAGTTTTATTACTATCAGATGATTTAATTAAAAGCATTTCTCTCCCTTCTGTTCTTTTTTAACTTTTTCTTATATTATGCTCGTGACCTCCATCCTATCGATTGCTTTGTCTGGGAAATGGCATTTTATCATAACATTTCCTCTGTTAACCTTTATGCCTGGACACCCTTGTGAAATATTTAACACATTTGCTCTTTCTTACCTTCTTTATGTAATGGAAGAGATAGGAAGAAGGGTACTTTAGATCACAAGAGTAGCAGCTCAGAACAGTAGTCCTCTCAAAGAGAAATTGAATTAAATTCTCACCAGCTATTCTCAGTTTTGTCACGCCTTCCTTACATTTTTAGAAGCTTTGATCAAGACCTCAGAGATAATGATGATTGCATCCAGGAGGACATGCCATCATTTTCCTCTGTTCCTAATCTTTTTTTGTCTCTTAACTGTTGAATCATTATAAATTTGACCCTGGTCAAATGACTAGGGTCTTTCAGCTCTTTAGCTCTACTGTAATACATGCTTATCCAGTTCACTGTTGTGTCATCTTACTCCCATCTCATTAATTTTAACTATTTTTCATATACTATGGTATGTTCTTGGACTTAAAATGATATGTACACCTTTAAAAAAAATGAAAGTAAAATTGGTCAGGGTACTTTACTAAGCACTTTTGCAACTTATGCTAATATTCATTTCCATTTCAAAGCTGTTTATAAACAGGTAATATAATTAATTGTAACAACAGCACCACCCGCTGGTCAGAATCTCTAACTGTATAGTCAGAGAGATACTTTCAGAAGGATATAGAGAACTGTTCTAATGTTGCTTAAGGGTAGGGACACACTGGGCGATTTGGGGAGATTTAGTCTCCCCGAATGCCTCCCCTCACTCTGCGCCTGGATAAAATGAAAAGTCGCCGGCGTTAATCACACACGGCGATTCGTTTTCCGAAATCGCCCGAAGTTGCCTCACGAGGAAACTTCGGGCGACTTCGGAAAACGAATCGCCACGTGTGATTAGCGCAGGCGATTTTTCATTTTAGCCAGGTCGCAGAGCGAGGGGAGGCATTCGGGGAAGATTGGTCGTGGAAAGTCGCGGCGATTAGTCGCCAGGCGACTAAATCTCCCCAAATCGCCCAGTGTGTCCCTACCCTTACTCAGGAAAGAGATAACAAATCCGAACTGAGTTTCCTGATCTCTTTACTTTAAAGATAACTGATCCTCAGTATGAAACTCTTGTATAAATAGTGCAAGCTTGGCTTTAGTGTAATTACTGTACCAACATATACCCCTATGACTAACACTCTTTGGTATGCCTTTACTGTTCCTAAACTAGAGTTCTGCAGTATCGTACCTACTGGTCTAGCCACCACTATATCGAGCTAGATAAGGGCAATTTTGCACATAGTAGTTGAGTGCCATTACTTTGGCAACATACTCCTACTGCTCATTTTACCATCAGCATCAGCTGGAAGTACCTTAGGTTGCTCCTGGTTATGCTTTACATGTATAAAACTTTTATTCTTTCTACTTATATTTCGTATCCTTCCCGTTCATTTTAAAGACAAATTATTCCTCTGACTGCAACTAATATTTTAGGATTGGTGTGGTTAAAAGACAAGACATTCTAGAGATACAGTACCATTTAAATGGGGCCAAAGATTATGGCCAAAGTTTGAAAAAACAAAAACAAGCCAGAAATACCTGGGGGATATATATAATATATATATATATATAATATATTTAAATGTATTTATATGTATTTAAAAACATAGTTATTTTAGGGCATAACTGGCATAGACTTTTTTGTCTCTGCAACATTTTTGTCTTGGCAATATATTTGTCTCTGCAACTTTTTTGTGGCAGCAAATTTTTCCCACAGTTTTGCGGAAAAAAAAAATTCGGAATAGTTCCGTTCCGGCATGATGAGACTAATCACAGGCGTCATGTTGGATGTAAGTAATACAAATGTCGCACGTAGAAGCTGATTGCATCCTACACGACTGTCGGATGCGAACGATGCACGTTGCGTCTGCATCCGGCAGTCGAATCATGTCGGATGCAATCAGCTTCTACGTGCGACATTTGTATTACTTACATTAGATTCTGAGTATCCGCCGTGATGCCTGCGATTAGTCTCATCGCGCCATAACGGAAGGTATCGAAGGTAAAATCGCCCGTAGAGTTCTACCCTTAAATGCCTTTTATTTCATAAGGGGCAGAGCCTGCTTTACATTCCAGGTAAACAGATTATTCATTTTGTGCGTTTCATGTATATTATTGTTTCTGGGCTATTGCTGAGTGCTTTAATTAGTGGTTTAGAGCTGCATTAGCATTTTTTGAAATAATGTTCAAAAAATGTTATTTTAATGATTTCTTTTTTTTCTCCTTGCATTGTGCTGTAGTTCTTAATGATTACAGATATTAATGGGATGTGCACCTACTTCAACCCCCAACAGGTTCTTTATTTATGTATAATTTCCTTGACTTCTTTTCTTATAGCTCCTCTGCTGCACCTTATCTGTGCCGTGTAACTTGTTATCATTTTAATTACATATTGCACAAGATAATTATTTCTAATTATGAGGGAGTTTTTTTTTTTTTCGGTTGTAGGTGGTTGAGCAGCCGTGCCTTTGAGTTTTGGAGATACTCAAGGCAATTAATGAGTAGGAGTATATTGAATCAAAAGAGGGTAAAAAACGACTTTTCTCTGTCTTATTGCTTTGCTGTGTGCATCAGGATTTTTTTTGGTATTTAGTTATTTAAAGATTTCATAAACTGGCCCAGTTCACAAAATGTACCCAAAATGTGCCACACCGTGTGCAAAGAGCAAAAAAGGGATTTTGCCCACTGGTGCATTGTACAAATAGCTGCAGGCCCCTTCGAGGTGCAAACCCATTAGAGGTGCGAAGATTGCTGCTGACCCAGACCCACTCCCCGTCAAGACCCTCAGGGGCTATCCTGGCCCCTTCGCTGCCTGAGGCAGCAGCAGTTGCTGCTGCCCCCCTCCCCCAGAAATTCACTCTTAAAGTACCAGGAGCAGCATTTTTGCTGCCCCTAGTACCTAGTGGGGCGCTGCCACCTGAGGCGACTGCCTCAACTCGCCTCATTAGTAGAAGCACCCCTGAAGACCCTGAGTGCTGCACCTTGACCTCCCCCACTGGCCCTGATTGCAGTTGTATCACGGCTGGGTGCCGGGGGCCAGGGAAGGGGGATTGTGGCTGGGGGCCAGGTAGTGTGGGAGCCCCAGATACCCTAGTCTGAAGCTGCTCCTCATGCTATGGCTATAAGTGTTGCACCACATGGATCCCACACAAGACCATAGAGCAGTGATTGTCAAACTTTTTCAGTTCAAGTCCCCATTGAAGGTGCAACATTTGGCCAGGGCCCCTTTTAGCTCATTAGATGGATGCAGATATAGGGAAATATCAGTGTATGAGTCATTCAGCCATAGCGTCAAGCACACCTAGGGGCAGTGGCGTAACTAGATGTTGCTGGGCCCCACAGCAAATTAATTTTAGGGCCCCCAACATATCCAATTTTTGTCCTGTTTTACCAATATATGTTCAAATTGCTCATCAATGAGAGCTTCATGGGGCCCCCTGTACCTCCTGGGCCCCCCTGCAGCCGCAGGGTCTGCTTCCTCTGTAGTTACGCCCCTGCCTAGGGGCCCATTTACTTAGTTCGAGTGAAGGAATAGAATAAAAAATATGTTTTTTTTTGGCTGCTTCGAACATCAAATTGGCTACTTCGACCTTCGACTACGACTTCGACTTTGAATCAAATGATTCTAACTAAAAATCGTTCGACTATTCGACTATTTGATAGTCGAAGTACTGTCTCTTTAAGAAAAACTTCGACCCCCTTCTTTGCCACCTAAAACCTACCAAGGTGCAATGTTAGCCTATGGGGAAGGTCCCCATAGGCTTCCTAACAATTTTTAGGTTGAAGAAAAATCGTTCAATTGATGGATTAAAATCCTTCAAATCGAACGATTTGAAGGATTTAATAGGATTTTTCGATCAAACTATTTGCGGTAAATCCTTCGACTTCGATATTCGAAGGATTTACATACGGCAGTCGAATTTTGAGGGTTAATTAACCCTCGATATTCGACCATACGTAAATTTGCCCCCTAGTATATATCAAATACATTTTCACCCCAATTCTCACCATAACCGACCTTGAAGGGGCTGTTCACCTTTGAATTATCTTTTGGTATGATGTAGAGACTGATAGTCAATTTGCAATTGGTTTTCATTTTTTATTATTTGTGGTTTTTGAGTTAATTAGCTTTTTATTTAGCAGCCCGGTAATTACCCTAGCAATCATGCATTGATATGAAAAAGAGACTGGAATATGAATAGGAGAGGCCTGAACAGAAAGATAAGCAATAACAATACATTTGTAGCCTTACTTGCTTTTTAGATGGGGTCAGTGACCCCCATTTGAAAGCAGGAAAGAGTCAGAAGAAAAAGGCAAATAATTAAAAACCTATAAAAAAAAAATAATGAAGACCAATTGAAAATTTGCTAAGAATTGGCCACATACTGAAAGTTAATTTCAAGGTGAACCACCCCTTTAAAGCTGGGTTGTCAGATGAATCTAGGAGAGCAAATATCCATTCTCCCTTTCTACCCAAACTGGTTTTCTCACTGCTGCAAGTCCCTCCAGTAGAGCCAACTCCACCGTTTGTGGAAAACCAATGCCACAGAGAGGCCGATTTCGCCACTGCGCCTTGTGACTCACGTATAAGTGCTCATTTCATCAGTGTAGTTCTGTGCCTTTTTTTAACTAAGCCATTCAATGTGTTTTGCCCCTGAATATTTATATTTCTACGTTGCAGTCACCCAGGGATGAAAACAGTAGCGTGCAATCAATTCACTGGGATATGTATCCCTAATGCCGACAGATTGAATACAAGTTTATGATTTAGTTTACTTATATATTTTTATTTATCACACTTTATTTATGGGGAGGAGGCAATTTTCCCCAATCTTTGCTGAGAATGCTTAACTACTGGTGTTTTCAAAATCGTCTCCATTTCACATCCAAACACAAGGCATAAGGGAGCAATCAGAGATTCAAGCATTTGAATAATGCATTAACTGTAACAAAGTAAAACTTCCAATAAATACATTTCTTTCAAAATGATGATTCTCCCTCCTCTTCTCCTCCATAAACTCTTCTACATTCTCCCCCAGTGCATACTGTACATACAAATCCCTGCTGCACAGATCATAGTGAGCCGCAATACCCAGCATTCGGACTGTGCGGATAATTTATGTTAAGAACACTTTTTTCTTACTTTTTTTGCACAACAAATGCTGTTTTGTGCTGAATGCCATTGTGGAGATACAACCTAAGTAGGCAAAGGAAATTCCATTGGAGAATATGCAAAGCAGACATCAGCAAGGAGCTAGGTTGGTAGGTGAAACGAGGGACTTTAGATGTACAACAGAGGAATAAGACCAAACCCACATTTGAAATGTGCCAAGTCGTTTACAGCTTTCCTGAAGATTCTGGAGAATTTCAGAAAATTATTGTATCAACCAGCACAACCGCTTCAGGGAGAGGCTTCCACAACTTCACAGCTCTCGTTGTAATTTTCTGAATATTCATATGGAATCTCCTTTTTGCTAAATGAAATGGGTGCCCTCGCGTCTGCTAGAAGGATCTTCTGGTAATATCTCATTGGAGAGATTATTATATGATCCCCTTATATATTTATACATAGTCATCATATCACCCCTTAAAACACCTCTTCTCCAGCGTGAACATCCCCAATTTGGCCAGTTTTTCCTCATAGCTGAGATTTCCCATCTCTACCCTCTCTAATACAATAATGTCCTATTTGAGCACTAGAGACCAAAACTGTATGGCATCTTCCAGATGGGGCCTTACCAGTGAAAAATAACCCCCTCCTCTAGCGAATCTTTGCCCCTTTTAAACCTTGTTTGTAGTGATGGGTGAATAAATTTGCCTGGCACGAATTTGCATCAATTTCCTATTTTCACGATTTTTTTGTGAAATTGTCCAAATGTCATGATTTTTTTGTGAAAACGTTCGAATTTCACAATTTTTTAGTGAAAACGTTCGAATCACGAATTTTTGTTGAACTTTCCGATTTCATGATTTTTTACAAATTTTTCACAGTTTCGCGAATTTTGCGGGAAATTCGCAAATTTTTCGTCGAAGCAGGAGAAATTCGCCCAACGCTACTTGTTTGCCCTTGATGCTGCTGACTTGCATTGCTTGCTACAGCCAAGTAAATTATCTACAAGAACTCCAAGGTCCTTTTCTATTATGGATTTGCCTAACGCAGTCCCATTAAGGGCAGTCTGATTAAATAGTTGCATATTTGTACTTCCCAGATGCATCAACTTACCTTTATCAACATCCAACAAACTGGTTTTGCCGTACTGGGAACATTTTACAAGCTAAAATAGGTTTCCCAGGATTCCCTCAGTTTTGCATAGAAACAAGGAGATGGTCAACTCACTCAAAATGCTTTTTATGTGGAATACATGAAAGGCATGAAAAGATAACATTGCTTTATAAACAGCAGAAACCTCCAGTCCATCTTAGAAATAAACTGCAATCTGTTCCTAAATGCATAGCCTATACGATAACACTTTTTAAAATTCATACCGATAAAATAACACTTTCAGAAATGAATTTGCATCCCTGCGTTGCAAATAATTTATGAGGTGCTGAGACCCCGACTGTTTAAATCAAGTGCCCGCCTTTTGTACGTGGTGAACTGTATCTCGATGAGACATTACTTGATGCATAATCCCACCAGTTATAAATTGTTTAGGAAGCAGGAAAGTGCTCGGAGCCAACAGAGAGAATGCAAAATACAGGAATCATCTATAAATCTCTGCGAGTATGAAAGAGAACTCAATTACCAATGGCTCTTAAGGACTGTTATTTTATACATCAGCAATGGGAAAAATATACAATGTGACATTCATAGACTCCAACAGGTTTCTGTTTTCTGCCAATGGAACTTTAAATTTTTCTCAATGCTAGTTTGGCATATAATAGGGCTATTCACAGGATCTATTTGGTTTCATTTATTTGTATATATTTTTTTATAATTTGAGTATAAAGAGGAAAAGCAACTCTAGTGATACAATGGGTCATTTACAAAGTGAAGGGCAAAGTGCAAAAAAGGCATGGACTGCAATGGTTTTTGCAATCTGTACCCAATAGTACCCACATAGTTACATAGTTAAATTGGGTTGAAAAAAGACAAAGTCCATCAAGTTCAACCCCTCCAAATGAAAACCCAGCATCCATACACACACACCCCTCTCTACTTTCACATAAATTCTATATACCCATATCTATACTAACTATAGAGCTTAGTATCACAATAGCCTTTGATATTATGTCTGTCCAAGAAATCATCCAAGTCCCTCTTATAGTCATTAACTGAATCAGCATCACAACATCACCCGGCAGTGCATTCCACAACCTCACTGTCCTGACTGTGAAGAACCCCCTACGTTGCTTCAAATGAAAGTTCTTTTCTTCTAGTCTAAAGGGGTGGCCTCTGGTACGGTGATCCACTTTATGGGTAAAAAGGTCCCGTGCTATTTGTCTATGATGTCCTCTAATGTACTTGTAAAGTGTAATCATGTCCCCTCGCAAGCGCCTTTTTTCCAGAGAAAACATCCCCAACCTTGACAGTCTCCCCTCATAATTTAAGTCTTCCATCCCTCTAACCAATTTAGTTGCACTTAGTCTCTGCACTCTCTCCAGCTCATTTATATCCCTCTTAAGGACTGGAGTCCAAAACTGCACTGCATACTCCAGATGAGGCCTCACCAGGGACCTATAAAGAGACATAATTATGTTTTCATCCCTTGAGTCAATGCCCTATTTTATGCAAGACAGAACTTTATTTGCTTTAGTAGCCACAGAATGACACAGCCCAGAATTAGACAACTTGTTATCTACAAAGACCCCATAATCCTTCTCATTTAAGGAAACTCCAAACACATTGCCATTTAGTGTATAACTTGCATTTATATTATTTTTGCCAAAGTGCATAACCTTGCATTTATCAACATTGAACCTCATTTTCCAGTTTGCTGCCCAGTTTTCCAGTTTAGTCAAATCACTGTGCAAAGTGGCAGCATCCTGCATGGAACCTATAGTTCTGCACAATTTAGTATCATCTTCAAAAATAGAAACAGTACTTTCAATGGCCACCTCCAGGTCATTAATAAACAAGTTGAAAAGCAAGGGACCTAATACAGAGCCCTGCGGTACTCTACTGACAACACTGGTCCAATTAGAAAATGTTCCATTTACCACCACTCTTTGTAGTCTATCTTTTAGCCAGTTCTCTATCCAGGTACAAATACTATGTTCCAGGCCAACATTCCCTAATTTAACCAGTAAACTTTGTGTGGCACTGTATCAAATGCTTTAGTAAAGTCTAAGTAAATCACATCCACTGCCATCCCAGAATCGATGTCTCTACTTACCTTCTCATACAAAGAAATTAAAATGAGTTAAACTAGTGAATTCAGAACTCCTAGCATTTGGCAGTATTTTATTCAGTAATGTCAGGCTGGAAAAGACATATAAACATCCCCCAAGCCTGCCCTCTCAGTTGCATATCAACAAATGTTCAAGTTAGGGAGCAATGGTAGGTACAGGGTGCTGCTGAGCACTATACTTGGCCAGCATAGTGCTACCTTGTGCTGCACTCTGCACTTGGGGCTGAATTGTTAATCCAATTTGTGGTGCAAACCGTGGGTGTGCCTAAAGGTGGCCATACACTGGCAGATTAAAGATGCCAATATCAGTCCTATTAGACCGATTATCTGCCCATGTGTGGGGGCTCCTGACGGGTCTTACTGATCGATATCAGGCCAAAAATCGTCCAGATATCAATCGGTCAAGTTTGATTTTTTTTGTACAATCCAGGACCACATCGGCTAGCTGATGCGGTCCTGCGACCCGTCGGAGCCCATACATAGTATTTTAATCCAATCGTTTGGATTCATCCCCCAGGGCCAAACTTTCGGATTCATCTGATATCGCTCAGCTGTTAGTGGGCATATCAGGCTAAGATCGGCTCATATGGCGACCTTGCCAAACAAGCGGATCTTATAGTGTATGGCCACCTTAAGGCGTAAGTGCTCAGTGGATGGAGTGTGATTTTGAGCCCTTAGTGCTCTTCTACCTGCAACCAGGTCCTTTAACTGTACCATGTATATTAAATCACTGATTTGGCTCTACCAGACTGTTTTGCAGCTGAGTGGTGACAACCAATCATTTAGATTGAGTTGAAGTATCTTTTGCATTTAAGGTACACAATAAGTTTTCTTTTTTTTGTTCATGCTGCTTATTATTGACTTAAATGGCAAATACCTGGCAGCTCACATATGAATTTGACCCTTGGGCAATTTCAATTTGGATGAAGTAAATCAATGGCAGCCAATATGCCAGTGGAGAAAATTCCTGGTGTGCCATTAACACAAGAGATGATGTTCTACCTAAATACTTCACATTATAGAAACAAAGACTTTTATGTCTTGGTTAAGTCTATCAGCACACACACATCTGAAATAATTTGTTAATGCAACAATGTCCAGTTCAGCATATTGGGTAATCACATGCTCATTACTTTTGTCCTTAAAGTCTTGGCCATAGTCCAGTGATATCATTGCATATTCAGAATGGGGTAAAGGGGAATATTACACATGCCTAAAATTCACCTGGGATTTTGAGGGAATCTTGGGGTAAAATAGGAGGATTATGGAAAAGAAAACAACAGATAAAGGCTCTCGTCCAAGTGACATGAATATCATTATGTTTTAAACTTTTATTATCTCCTTTAAACAAACACAAAAGGGGTATAAGAGATTGGCGCTTTAATGGTGATACAACTGTAATTTAAAACCCCTGGTTGCCCACTATAGGGATAATAGATTACAGGTATGATTTGCTCATGCGTTTCTAACAAGGCGGTGCTGTCCAGATTTTTATGGCCCCAAAAAAAGATCCAATGATGTTATCATCCTTTTATTATAATCTGGTCCCAGCTATTTAATGTATTAAATCATGGGTCCACTATATAAAGAAGTAGGGCAGGGATAGCCATTGCTTTCATTGGTCTTCTGTCTGAAAGCAAATATATTTTTTTTGTCTATGATGAGATTCTAGAGCAGCTGTTTTATTAAATGACCTATTAGCTCAAAGCCTACAGATACTTTAGACTTGTTTGTACATACCTGCAGCTAATCAAGCAATAAATGCCTATTCCATTTATAGGATGGAATAAGCCAAATTATGAACTAAAGTCTAAAAATGACTATGGCTGGAAAGGCTGACTTTAAATACCCAACTTACCGTACCAGCTCAGAGGTTCAGCAGCTGTATAAAAGTAATGATCCAGGCCTTCAAAATTGCCCACAGCAGTTCCCCATCTTCAATATTGTCAGGCAATTTCTTGAGTCAGTGGCTCTGCACATGCTTACTGTGGACTGGGCAACTGTTGGGAAGGTAAGTAGTGATGGGCGAATTTGCCCCGTTTTGCTTCGCCACGAAATTTGGCGAATTTTCCACAAAATTTGCAAAACTGGTGAAAAAGTTGCGAAACGGCGAAGTTGACACCGGCGCCCATTAAAGTCAGTGGGTGTCTGTTTACTGTCTACATGGGCGCCGATGTCGGAACCGTCACTGGTGTCGAAAAAAGTTTGACGCCAACGTCAAAATCTTCACAGCAAATTCACTAATTTATTCGCCGGCGGCGAAACAACCAAATTCGCTGCAAATTCGCGCCTGGCGAATAAAATTGCCCATCACTAAAGGTTAGTTTAGGGAATGTACAAAATCATCAAATTAGGGTTGGCTGACTGGTCTCTTAGCTGTCATGTAATGCGAATAATTTGCAAAGTAGCCTTCAGTTTTACTGTTATATTCTCTCTCTCTCTCTCTCATTTCTCATTCATGACCCTATATAATATATTGCAAATACCTGGCAGCTTCTGGACTGTTTTTATTCCTGCATGTGGCATACAGCCTTTGAACCCTCAGCATAATAGCCTAGCACATAGAAGCACCCAGCATGAGACTGGAATGGAAATGAGACTTCCATAAAACAATATTTGCCATAATGTAATCCTTACTAATGACTTGTACATTATTTTACATGCAGTCAGCCCCTTTCTATTTACTCTGCTATGGTATAATATTGCTTCAACTAAAGATTGATGATTATGATAATAGTGTGTTAAAGCGGTGACATCGGGCATGTGTTATGAAGAATAATATTCCTCCATCCGAAATGTATAATGATGTATGTGTAAGACAGTAGTATCCAACCGGCCGTCCTCCTAACCTGCATTTCTCATTATCCTCTGTTCTGATTCTAGGAAGGATTTACAGTATGTTAGTACAGATATAGTATATGAATTAAGGCCGAATGAAATGTATAAATATGCATTCAATTAAGAGGTAGGAGTTTTCTCAAGGCAGAAGTCCCTCTGTGCACCTGTTCCTCTGACTTTTTTTCATCTGTACCAAGTACCTAAGGTATAAATTCAACAGATTACACAGACATGTGTCTACTGCCTATGGGTATCAGGCCATAATGACATTGAGTTTAGAGGCAAATATTAGAGAACACAAAATGTTTAACAGGTGGAAAGTAGAATTAAATTCTGTTTTTATTGTTCCATTGTCTTAATCACTGTTTACAGTTGGACACATGCACTGATAAAAGCCTATTCCATGTCTAGCTTCTGCCCCCTTGCAAGTGTGAAGTCATCAACCACCAAATCTAGGGTTGTTTTAAGGCCTTGGTCAGCCCTGTGTATAGATCCATAGATCAGAAGGTGACCCTCTCTCTCCTTATTGATCTGTCTGTTTGTCTGTCAACACTTGCATAGCAATGGTGGTGTTAAAGTGTAAGGTTGCTTAGTAGACTCCTTTATTCCATGAGATGTAAGGCAGCAGGTACCTATTCACAGGTAGTAGATCAAGTTATGGTCACCTATACAACAAAAAGTAACAACAATCATGTTAGGACTATACCAGGCCCTGGTGAAGATGTGTTTTAGATCAACCACACTCCTGGCTCTCCGTTGACCCAGCAAGGTCCCACAGCAACATCAATTTTTGTATACGGAACCGCACACACACACAATCTTTCTGCAGTTGGGGAAGACGCCCCTTTCTTTTTCTTTAGTATCAATGTTTCGGGGGCGTGTACCTAGTGGTGTTATAAAATAAAGAAAGGGGCTCTTCCCCAACTGCAGAATAATTGTGTGTATGCGGATCTGTATACAAAAATTGCTTCAGAGACCCAGAGCTTTCAGCTCCCATGATACAGCTGCCTCCTTATAATATCAACATTACCTCTTTAATGGTGCATTCTGTGTATAGATTAATTTTGTGTATTAAAACAAGACCTGGCTCAATGATTGCACTGCAGCAGCAGGAGCAGCACGTCTCTTCCTAGCAAGTAAGATTGTTCTTGATGATTTAGAAGATAAATGAGAAATATTACATTAACAGCTGTACTGGGGAAGACTTTGAAACTGGACAATGATGAAGTAATCCCTGAAGAAAGTTCTGCCTTTACCTTGCCAGTTATTTCTTTATTTGGCAGCCATCCCCAGCAGTACAGACGGTAATAAAATAATGCGAATGGCAAGTAATTACTTCTCAGAAGATGGTGTCATTGGGAATGGGGAGAGAAGTTATTGGCCAATAGCTGAATGTTTTGGGTTTTTTCTTGCTCTCTACAGACTCAAGGTTTGCCAACATAATAGAGGAAAAGAGGGACAAAAATATAGTACTTTAACAAAAGTTAAGGGAAAGATGATGATGACTGATATGCAAGGCCAGAGTTATAGAAGAAGTACCAATGAAGTAACACTAAATAAAACTGTGGATGTCCATTCTGGGATGTCTGTGTCACGTAAAGGAATAGATGGAGCAGACTATAGATGGATCTGTTATATATCAACATTTAACACTCATTTTAGTATGGAAAAGCCTTTAGTAGGAAATGTTTTGCATCAGTTAAAGTGATACTGACACTAAAAAGTTTCTTTTCAAAATATTAATCTACATTAAAAGTTACCTATAGTTCTTGTTAATCATTTGTCACTGATAGTTACGTTTTTGTTACTTGACGTTCATAAACCTGACAGTTTTATCAACCTGACTGTCTCTTCTTAACCTGTCAGTTAAAGTTTCTAATGCTAACGGACTCCGGCTTTATAAATATGTAAAAATTCGCAAACTGGGAATCTTTATGCGCACACTCTGTGATTAAATTACGCCACAACTTTGGTGGCGGATAAAATATTCGCAAAACAGTTTTGCAAACTGCGAATTTAAGTTATTGTCAACGCTATTTTGGTGCACAACAACCTGGGTGCGCTCGCGCAAACTCCTGTCTCATTTTCGCACCATTTGCAAAAATTTATTCACACTGCGAATTCGAAAAAAACGGAAAGACAGGCAGAGCAGTGCAATATATTAGCGTTCAGGAAAAAAACATGCGCAATACAACCATTTGGGAAAAATATGCGATGTGCGAACTTTGTAAATGACCTCCAGTATCTCTTTAATAGGGCTGATCCAGCAGACTTCTGTGCGGAAATCAGCTTTTCAAAAGAGCAAACTGATTTTTTTTAATTTTAAAATCTGACAAGGTGCTAGAAATATTGTCAGTTTCCCAAGTGCCCCCAGGCACTTCAGTCACTCTTTACTGTTGCACTGCAAGTTGGAGTGATATCACCTTCCTCCCCCAGCAGCCTAACAACAGAACAATGGGCAGGCAACCAGATAGCAGCAACCTTAAGCTGCCCATAGACAGAAAGATCCGATAGTACGAATCGAGAATTTGTACGATTTTTGGACCGTGTGTGGGAGCAATTTTTCGTCCCGGGGAGATCGTCGTTTGGTAGATCGGACAGGTTGAAAGATTTCTGTCGGCTGCCGATATTATCTCTGCATGTATTGCCGATGGTATGATTTTCAGTGGGAGACTGTCGCTAACTTTTGTCGGACATAACTTTTGTACGATTGCTGTCAGAGGCAGAACATCGGCTGATCTGTTCTTTTGTACTTTATTTGTTCTGAATTGTTAGTGGCAGGTCGGGAGATGGGGAAGTCCGATCATTTATCTTTTGGGTTACTGTACCAGCCAAAGGTCACCAGAGTGGTGAAGATCTGTGTCTGGAACGATGCCCCCATAAATCCCCATATTCTTTTCTGCTGATTCCTATCACATGCTTTGGGCTGCTGTCACTTTCCTGAGCTTAGGGACAGAATACAATATTATATACAACATAAAATTAACTATACATGGCCTATTAGAAATTAATTCAGATTCACATTACACGGCTGCATAAAAACCATTGCATGCTTCATACAAATAAATCAATCAGCCCTGCAGCACTAGCTTCTATAACAGATGTAACTTCACTTTCTGCTAATCTTTTCATCATCATCATTTATTTATATAGCGCTGTCAAGATACGCAGTGCTTTAAACTTTTCATGATTTCTGATGACCCATAAGCTTCAGCGTTAGACTGAGGGTCCAGGGCCCACTGGAGTGGCCCCTAAGCCACAACCCCCATTTCTCCAGTCCCCACCCCATGCTTACCTTGGTTTTTCTTGTTGCCAACATGATCAGGGCCAATGGTGGAAATCTGGGAGCAGCGCCCAAGGTCTCAGTGGGGAGCTCGTCTGGTTGAATAGGCCCCACAAGAACTGGGACCCACCATTTTTTTTTCCTGGTGTCCTGCCGGCCCAGTCTGACCCTGATCAACTTAGCTTCTCAACAACAGGCCAGCGCACACTGAGCATGTGCAGTGCCACTGGCTCATATGACATAATAAGGCCCAAGATGGGGAGTTGCTGTGGAAAATTTTGAAGGCCTCATTCCTTACTGCAATAGGACATCTAAACCTCTGGTAAGTTCACAATATACAATACTGCATTTGTTGCCATATTGCTTCATAGGCTTTAGTTCACTCTACTCATGGAAAAATAATGTTCTGGAAGTAGAGAATTAAAGATGATGACTCAGCCTTCCTTTTGCTTTCTCCCCTTATTGGTGTGTACTGATGCCAGACCATTAAAGGAGAAGCAAACCCAAAAGCTAAAAAAACCCTACCCTACATAGACCCCCCTCCCCCAGCCTATGTGTTACCCCAGGCAAATGCCCCTAAAATGCTTCTCCTTTAAATTAGGGTTCAGCATGGAACTGGAACTAGATATGCACAACATTTGCTCACCATGAACTAATATTGTGCTATAATATTAGTAACTTAATTTAAATATCAGTTCAATGTAAATTCTTAAATTGCTTCTATTATACAGATACAGTATATAGTATTATGCAGTATTATGAAGCAAACCTCTATAGACCTCCCACGCACTTATTGGATAATGGGCCATTAATGGAAATGGCTTACATTGTTATTAATCCTTGTGGAACTCAATAAAAGAGATTGGGACAATTTGAAAATTTTAGATGAAATATAATCTCAATCTCTTTGCTTTATCTTGTAGGCTTTAGAAGAAATGGATTTGAGTGGTGGGTGGTACATTCACCTTCTTATTATTAATCATTGTAGAACTCACTAATTGTAAGGATCCGCTTCCACGTTCCTTCCGGCGCAGGCGCAGGCGCGCTCATCGGGGAACCGATGCGCGTCAGCGCGCAGCGTTGGACGCCGGCGACGGACGCCGGCGTGAAGGCGCCGGCGACGGTAGCCGACGCAGGGGCGTCAGCGACGGACGCCGATGACGGACGCACTGACGTCAGCTGTGCGACGCCAGCGTGATGACGCCAGTTTGGCGCCAAATAAGCTCTATTTAGTCCTAACCAGTACTGTGACTCCTTGCCTGGTTATTAGGTTATTTGACTGAAACCCTAGCATTGTATTCTACTGATCTTCTGTGTTTGACCTCAGCTTGTTCCCGGATTGTCTATTGCCGCCTGCCCTGATCTTCTTGCCTGACCTCGTTTACGACTCTTCGCTGCCTGCCCCCGACCTCGGCCTGTCTGACTTCGCTTCTGCCTGAACCCTCTGTACTTCACTTCGGTTAGTCTCATTGGCTACTCGTCACTTCACTTCTCCCTGTTCCACTCCAGGTGGGTTAGTGTTGTGCGAGGCGCTTGTGGGTTTGTGTTCTACAAGTTCCTGCTCCTTCTTCGTTGGATCAGACGGTAAGCCTGACAGTATAACCAGGCCATGGATCCAACCGAAGGGGCTTCTCCATTTGCTGTCCTGACGCAACAACTGTCATCTCTGACTCAAGCCGTTCGGGAGCTGCAGAGCGGTTACGCTCAGCTACAGGAACACATCAGAACACATCCTCCGGCTGCAAACCCTTCCTCTGCTGCAGCATCCTCTTCCTCTGCTCCAGCCGAAGTACAAGTGATCACTTCCGAAATTTCGGAGCCGAAAGTCGCTTTCCCCGAAAAGTTTGCTGGAGACCGGAAGTTATTTCGCAACTTTAGAAGTAGCTGCAAGTTGCTATTTTCGCTTAAACCCCACACCTATCCAAATGAACAGACACGAGTGGGGGTTGTCATTTCTTTCCTGACTGGCGAGCCCCAGACGTGGGCCTTCCGTTTGTTGGATCGGCAAAGTCCTGTTTTGGCCACTGTGGACTCTTTCTTTGATGCCATGGCTGTGGTCTATGATGACCCACACAGAACCTCCACTGCCGAAGCCGCCCTGCATGCCTTGAGGCAAGGTACCCGTCCTGTCGAGGACTACACTCTGGAGTTTCGCCAGTGGGCCGAGGATACGGAATGGAATCCTGCAGCTCTAAAGAACCGCTATCGTCTGGGCCTTTCCGCTGAATTAAAGAATGAGTTGGCCCGTACAGGCATTCCTGACACCTTGGAGGAGCTTATCCATATATCCATTCAGTTGGATCAAAGACTGAGAGAACGTAGGGAGGAGGAAAAGGCTGAAAAAGCTGGTCTTGTGTCTCCTACTTGGCTCTTACCTTCTGCTCCACCTCCTATCCGTATGCCTCCTATGATGACATCTACGGTTCCTACAGCCACTAACAGTTCTGCCCCAGAGCCGATGCAGATTGGAGCCATTAAGCCTGCATTAACTCCTGAAGAACGCCTCAGACGCCGCAGGCTTAATCTTTGCCTGTACTGTGGTCAAGCAGGTCATCTTCTTCGGAATTGTCCGACCCGTCCCTCGGGTAAGGAGACTTATGAAAGAGACTTTAACGGTTGCAACTTTTCTGTGTCCTTACTCACAATTTCTCTATCCTTGCAGTGGGGAGACAAAGTGGTGGAACTCCAAGCAATACTTGATTCCGGGGCAAGTGGGTGCTTCTTGGACCGTGAAGTTGCTCTTCAGTTCCAAATTCCTCTCCAATCCAAGAAGAACCCTATAGCTCTTCGTGTGGCGGATGGTTCTCTAATTACCTCGGGTCCTGTGGTTCAAGAGACTGCTGCACTTTTTGTTGTGATTAATAAAATTCATGCTGAAGTAATGAATTTTGATGTGGTGACGTCTCCATTATTCCCTATCATTTTAGGGTTACCCTGGCTACAGAGACATAATCCTTCTATCAATTGGGCCACTGGCGGTGTAACATTTTCTTCTAAATTTTGCCTTTCTAAATGTACATTAGAGAATTCGTCTTCTTCAGTTAAAGTATGTTCCCTTTCTTCTTCTTCTGAAATTGGGAATTCGCTGATGTCTTCAACAAGAGAGGGGCCGACAGGCTACCTCCCCATCGTATTTATGATTGTCCCATTAATCTTCTTCCAGGAGCTCAAATTCCTTTTGGACGTATTTATCCTTTAACTGAGCCTGAACTCTTGGAATTGCGCACTTATTTGGATGAAAATCTAGCCAAGGGATTTATCCGACAATCTTCTTCTCCTGCCGGAGCTGGGATCTTCTTCGTCGAAAAGAAAGATCATTCTTTGAGACCGTGTATCGATTATAGAGACTTGAATAAGATCACGGTCAAAAATCGTTACCCTCTTCCTCTCATTCCAGAGCTGTTCCAACGATTTAAGGAAGCCAAGATTTTCTCTAAGCTTGATCTTCGAGGGGCCTACAACTTAGTTAGAATTCGGGAAGGGGATGAATGGAAGACAGTGTTCCGTACCCGTTATGGTCACTTTGAATATCTTGTCATGCCGTTTGGACTTTGTAATGCCCCCGCAACGTTTCAGCATTTTGTCAACAATGTCTTTTGAGACTTTCTCGATATTTTTGTCATCATTTATCTGGACGATATTTTAATTTTTTCTAGTTCTTTGGAAGAGCATAGAATACATGTGAAGAAAGTTTTTGCCCGCCTCCGTACTCACCAGCTCTATGCCAAGGTCGAGAAATGCGTTTTTGAACAGACATCTGTGGACTTTTTGGGGTTTTTTATCTCTCCTTTAGGAATTCAAATGGATTCTAAGAAAATCTCGGCAATTATTGATTGGCCTATTCCCTCTTCTAAGAAAGCTGTTCAACGCTTCATTGGATTCTCAAATTTCTATAGGAAATTCATTAAGAATTTTTCTCGAATTATTTTACCAATAACTGAACTCACACGTTGTAATCAAAAATTCTCTTGGTCACCACAGGCTCAGATGGCTTTTGAGAGATTGAAAAAACTCTTCACGTCGGCTCCAATTCTTCGTCATCCAGACTTGGCTCTTCCATTCGCTTTAGAGGTCGACGCCTCAGAAAGTGCTGTGGGCGCTGTTTTATCACAGAGGTCTGGGATTCAAGAAGAACTCCATCCAGTCGCTTTTTTTTCACGCAAATTGGCCAAGTGTGAATGTAACTATGATGTGGCGGATCGTGAATTACTTGCTATTAAACTGGCATTAGAAGAGTGGAGGTATCTCCTCGAAGGGTCCAAACATCCAATTCTCATTTTCACTGACCATAGGAATTTGGAGTACCTGCGTTCCGCCAAGAGATTAAGACCTAGACAGGCAAGATGGGCCCTTTTCTTCATGCGATTTAACTTTCACCTTACCTACCGGCCCAGGTCAAAAAATATTAAGGCTGATGCTCTTTCCCGCATGTTCTCCTCTGAGGATGAGACTCTCTCTTCTCCTGAGACAATTCTAAACTCTAATAACTTTCTTTTGTTACAATCTGTTCTTGTGGATCAAATTAAGGATGCCTCTAAAACTGTTTGTGAACCCTCTCTTGTGCCCAAAGAAGGGTTTCTTCTTCATGAAGGGAAAATCTTTGTTCCTGAACAGATGCGTTTGGAGGTTCTCAAGAACATTCATGATTCTAAACTGGCGGGTCATCCAGGTATAAAGAAAACTATTGTTTCTGCTAAAAGACTGTTTTGGTGGCCTGGGATGACTAAAGACTGTTCGAAATTTGTCTCTTCGTGTGAAGTCTGTACCAGGTCCAAGGATTCTCATGTTCGACCTATTGGCCTCCTGCAACCCCTTCCAGTTCCTTCTCGTCCTTGGGGCTCAGTGTCAATGGACTTTATTTCTGACTTACCACTCTCCTCTGATTGCTCCGCTATTGTTGTCTTTATTGACCGCCTGACCAAGATGGCTCATTTTAAATCCCTGCCTGGACTTCCTTCTGCCTCTGAGACGGCCGATTCTTTTATCAAGGAAGTAGTAAGACTTCATGGCCTTCCAGATGAAGTAGTATCTGATCGTGGTCCACAGTTTACGTCTCAATTCTGGAAAGCTTTATGTGGGGCTCTTAAGATTTCTGTGTCACTTTCATCGGCTTTTCATCCTCAAACCAATGGCCAGACGGAGCGAACTAATCAGACTCTTGAGCAGTATCTGAGATGTTACTCATCGTATCTCCAGGATGATTGGGTTAATCTCCTGCCTCTAGCGGAATTTGCCTATAATAATGCCCAACATTCTTCTATCAATCAGTCCCCCTTCTTTGCAAATTACGGTCTACATCCTGTCACCTTCCCTTCCTCCATTGTTTCTGATATTCTTGTTCCTGCAGTCAAGGATCGGTTAACCTTTTTGGCTGATAATTTTCTGAAGCTCCAGAGGAACATGAGGAGAGCGCAACAGAATTTCAAGATCTATGCAGACAAGAAACGAAGAAGTGATCCAGAGTTTAAGGTGGGGGACCGCGTTTGGTTACCTACTGTTAATCTCAAGTTGTCCTGCCCCAGTAAGAAGTTGGGTCAACGGTTCCTGGGTCCTTTTCTTATTACTCGACAGATTAATCCTGTGGCTTTTCAACTTAAGCTCCCGGCTACCTGGCGTATTCATCCAGTTTTTCATTCTGCTCTACTAAAACCAGCCTCCACATTCCACTTTCCTGGCAACTTCTCCTCCACTTCCTGTTGTTGTGGACGGTCAAGAAGAATTCGAGGTTGAGAAGATCCTGGATTCCCGTGTTAGGGGCAAGCATCTACAATATTTGGTCAGTTGGAAAGGCTTTGGTCCGGAAGAGAATTCTTGGGAACCTGTTTCGAACATCCATGCTGCTGAGCTATTGAAGAATTTTCACAAGAGCTACCCTGATAAACCTTCTGCCAGTTGCGTCCTGAGGCCGCTCCTTGACGGGGGGCAATGTAAGGATCCGCTTCCACGTTCCTTCCGGCGCATGCGCGCTCATCGGGGAACCGATGCGCGTCAGCGCGCAGCGTTGGACGCCGGCGATGGACGCCGGCGACGGACACCGGCGCGAAGGCGCCGGCGACGGTCGCCGACGCAGGGGCGTCAGCGACGGACGCCGATGACGGACGCACTGACGTCAGCTGTGCGACGCCAGCGTGATGACGCCAGTTTGGCGCCAAATATGCTCTATTTAGTCCTAACCAGTACTGTGACTCCTTGCCTGGTTATTAGGTTATTTGACTGAAACCCTAGCATTGTATTCTACTGATCTTCTGTGTTTGACCTCAGCTTGTTCCCGGATTGTCTATTGCCGCCTGCCCTGATCTTCTTGCCTGACCTCGTTTACGACTCTTCGCTGCCTGCCCCCGACCTCGGCCTGTCTGACTTCGCTTCTGCCTGAACCCTCTGTACTTCACTTCGGTTAGTCTCATTGGCTACTCGTCACTTCACTTCTCCCTGTTCCACTCCAGGTGGGTTAGTGGTGTGCGAGGCGCTTGTGGGTTCGTGTTCTACAAGTTCCTGCTCCTTCTTCGTTGGATCAGACGGTAAGCCTGACACTAATGGCGGAAGTGATTCTGACAATTTTTTAATTTTTAGAAGAATTCTAATCTCAATCTCCGTACTGTGTCTTGAAGCCTCCAGAAGAAAATGATTTGAGTGGTGGGTGATACATTCACCTTCTTATTCTTGCATGGGAATGGGATGTGATTTGGGCAGGTATGAGGGACTACAATGACTTTTGCCTTTGAGAATGAAAAGCCAAACAAAGACAAGTAGGACAAGATGAATGCGCTGTCTCCTGTCCTGCTCCTGAACCTACTCTTGTCAAAGAACAATTTCATTGAGAGCTAAAAAATTCTTCTTTCTTGGTCTACATATGAAAAAAAAAATCAATAAATGAGTTTCAGGGCACCATACCCTCTGATATAAATGAGCAGTGCATCAAGGAGATACTCACAGAAAGGTTTTCAATAAGACATGAGGTCATCAGATAACTGGAGAATAATGTCAGGAAGGCTGTCTTGGTTTGTATTTGTTTTGTATTTGTCTCGCCAGAAGGAAATCTTTTCAGGCCTCTCACGTTTTTTTGTTCCTCATAAGTAGTTTTGTCTCCAACAGGTTTTGTATTTGTAAAGATTTAACTGAATTTTTTTGTCTTTGAATAGCTTGCATTGATCCCACAGTCATATCTTCAGCGAGTCCCAGGAGAACTTTTGAATACCATATAATTAGATTTATTGAAATTCTTTTTGATGTCTCTGTTATGATTTGGAGTCCGTCCATTCCGTCTGGCTAAGTACAATACACCATTACAGTATATTAGTTTTTTTTCCTCTGCTTCTTCTTTACTATTTTTTTGGCATCCAGCTGTAAATAATGTTTAAAGGCATGTGTGTAGCAGAAATTAGATTTGCTTTGTATAAGGCTTACCAAATTGTAATTGTTTCTCCTGTTTTGTTTCTAATTTTCTCAGTTGAAATGACATTGGGTAATCACTGTTGTAGAACTAAAATATTCATAGTGTTCCCCGTAAGCACTGGGTAAGAATCAGTTGTTTTTAACAAATATACAATTAGGCCCATAAATATTTGGACAGACAACTTTTTTTCTAATTTTGGTTCTGTACATTATCACAATGAATTTTAAATGAAACAACTCAGATGCAGCTGAACTGCAGACTTTCAGCTTTAATTCAGTGGGTTGAACATAAAGATTGCATAAAAAGTATTTGGACAAATTATGAACTGAAAATAAAATGTTCATTTCTAATACTTGGTTGAAACCCCTTTGCTGCCAATGACAGCCTGAAGTCTTGAACTCATGGACATCACCAGATTCTACGTTTCTCCCTTTCTAATGCTCTGCCAGGCCTTAACTGCAGCTGCTTTCAGTTGCTGTTTGTTTGTGGGCCTTTCTGTCCGAAGTTTAGTCTTCAACAAGTGAAATGCAGCTCAATTGGGTTCAGATCAGGTGACTGACTTGGCTATTCAAGAATATTCCACTTCTTTGCTTTAATAAACTCCTGGGTTGCTTTGGCTGTATGTTTTGGGTCATTATGAAAAGTCTCCCGATCAATGTGACTGCATTTAGCTTGATTTGAGCAGACAGTGTCTCTGAACAGCTCAGAATTCATTCGGTTGCTTCTGTCCTGTGTCACATGATGGATAAACACTAGTGTCCCAGTGCCACTGGCAGCCATGCACACCCAAGCCATCACACTGTCTCCGACATGTTTTATAGATGATGTGGTAGATGTGGTATGCTTTGGATCATGAGCTGTTCCGCAGCTTCTCCATACTTTTTTCTTGCCATCATTCTGGTAGAGGTTGATCTTGGTTTCATCTGTCCAAAGAATGTTTTTCCAGAATTGTGCTGGCTTTTTTTTTTACAAAGTCCAATCTAGCCTTTCTATTCTTGATGCTTATGAGTGGCTTGCACCTTGCAGTGCACCCTCTGTATTTACTTTCATGCAGTCTTCTCTTTATGGTTGACTTGGATATCGATACACCTACCTCCTGGAGAGTGTTGTTCACTTGTTTGGCTGTTGTGAAGGGGTTTCTCTTCACCATGGAAATGATTCTGCGATCATCCACCACTGTTGTCTTCTGTGGATGTATATATATATAAACTACAGCATACAAATCCTTTGTAGGCATATAATAAAAATATATGCCCACTATGGCAGAAATTGGCAGGAAGCTCTTCTTTTTCATTGACTTTGCACTTATCTTCCTATCCACACGAAAAACGTCGATTGCATGCGGTGCTTTGGAAATATGATATAAACAAGAGAGAGAACAGGGTGGCGTTTGCATCACTGTGTTTACTAGTTCCAATTTCCAGCAGTTTTATCTCAAATTGTATTGCCTCATTGGAGCAAATGGCCCATAGCTCTCAGAGGCAGTCTGCCATTATGAACCTATTTTGTAATGAAGGCCAGAACCCTTCCAGCCAAGTTGATGGAGCCTCTGGATACAAGCCCAGGACACTACTCTCAAACTGTTACATATTGCAAAGGGAAAATGGGTCTGAAAAGCCAAAAAAGGGCCATAAAACTGATCAATGCATCTTTCCCCTGCAGGAGAGAAAGGAAAGATGAGCTTGCCAGCACTGCGTGAAACCTTGAGATCAGGCACAGCCCTACATTTAAAACAATTTGAAAGCAATAAAGCTGTGGAAGTAGGCAAGAAATTTACAAGCCATGGAATACACTTTTCTCATTCTAAATATGGGTCTCCAAAAGGGAGAATTTCAACCCCTTGGCGTGTATGCGGATATTTATTTATCTATCACTACTGGTATAGGCAGTGCAGAAAAACTAGACGTTATTAGCAGAGATGAGGAGTAATAGAATAAAAACAAATACATTACAATTTAAGATTAAGTGCTATGACAAGAAGAAGGAAGTCCATGCGCTGTAGAGCTAACAATCCCAAACAGGTCCATTTGCATTATGGCTCCAAACTACTGAATGGCCCACTATTAATCATACTTGCCAAAGGATTCATTCTACAATACAGGAGTGCAGGCATAGTCGGACTGGGCCGGTGGGACACCAGGAAAAAACCCAGTGGACCGGCGAGACTACAGGAAAAAACCCAGTGGCCCACGGCCCTCATGGACCCAAACTTGGCCTCCTGTTGCTGACCTGTTTTTGCATTTTTATGTGAATCGGCCAGTTTCTGCATTTTTTGCACATGTGCATGTAGTCTTATGTACATGCGCGTCACTGCAGTGGAAATTTAGCGGCCAGAGGGGGCCCTCGGGGACCGCTAGGAGGGCCCTTCGTTGTGCAGCCCCAGTGGGTGCAGAAGTCTCCAGTCTGACCCTGAGTGCAGGCACCCAAGTGAACATTCCTTATTTGTCTATCTCACTAAATAACTAGCTTTACAGTTGGTGTGTTGAACTTGAATGATAAATAAAGGACATGTTCATCTTTAGAAATATTCTACAATATTCTTTAGAAAACGTAATTAGCTTTATTTACCTATAATACACAAGAGCTATCCTGCACGATATATCCTTATAAATGGTGCCTAGTGATGTCATCAGTTATTATCGGTGCTTAGTGATGTCATTTGTGTCAGTTGAGCCAGGTACACCTGTGTAGGATAAAAAAAAAAAAGAATGTACCCCCTGTAGAAAAATATATGGATTAGAAATCACCTTGAAGTTTCATGGCCTGTAGAAATGCATTCGGCTTTTAGAGCTCCTCAGTATAGGATCTATTATTCTGAATTCCTGGGGTTTTTCAGATGAGTCTTTCCGTTGTTTGGATCTCCATACATTAAGTCTGCTAAAACTCATTTAGATGTTAAATAATAACAAAATAAAAAAAAATGATTTGCTTAAAATAGTCTCTATGGGAGATAGCTGGATAAGGAGAGATTTCTGGATAAGGGATCCCATACCTATATATCATACTAAGGAGGTTCTTTACTTAAATCTAAATTTATCTCATTTTTTTTTTATTTAAAAAAAACTATGACCAAACTCCCATGCGTGATTTTAGCTTATTTTAAATAAAAAATACTTGATTTAATTGGATAGAGTAAAAACTCTATAAAATTGAGTATATATCTGAATCACTTGAATTTTCGGGTTTTTTCCCGAAATGCTAGAATTTTTTGTGTTTTTTTCCAGAATTGCTTGATTTGTTTAAATTTTTGCCCGAAAAAGTCTGATTTTCGGGCTAAACCCAGCGCAGACCAAGAAAACGTCAAATTGAGATAGGTGCCTCTCCCACCGACTTATACAGAACCGCAACAGGTCTGAGATGGCGGATTTTCAGATTCAGACTTTTTGCAGCATCAATATAAATCTCGAAAAAAAAAATTTTTCCTCAAACAATTTGAGCTTTCTAGTGAAAAAATACAATTCTTTTTAGACTTTAACATTCGGATTTTAATAAATAACTCCCTAAAAGTGAACTCAAAGGTGAACAACCACTTTAATGAATTCGCAATAAGAAATAACGCCCATTGACTTCAATGCGTTTTGCTAATTTTTCAGCCATTTTCAGAATTTTCTGGCAAAGCAAAACGCTACAAATTCACTTATCACTATTCTTTACCCTATCCTCTGCTTTCAGAAACAGATTTTCCTACCTCTACAGATACAGTTGGAAAATACGACTTATCCTTGGTATAAACCCGTTATCCATAAAGCTCAGAATTACAGGAAGGCAGTCTTCAATAGACTCCAATATAAGCAAATAATTCGAATTTTTAAAAATGATTTCCTTTTTCTCTGTAATAATAAAATAGTACCCCAGGTTCCCAAGCATTCTGGATAAGCCCCAATACCCAATATTACTTCCTTGAGATCATAATTCTTGACTATAGTTACAGTTTTAAAAACATTTTTTAATTTACATATGTTTCCTTTGTTAATAAAAACCCTAACTTGAAGGGATGCATTCTCAATGGCAATATAACATGGGCATGTGTCTTAATGAGAGTCAAAAAGGAGCAAAAGGCAGCCCCCAAAATATTAGTCCGACACACTTGCCTTACATTTATTTACTCAGAGGTCAAATAGATTTTCATGAAGGGAAGCCATTGTTTTCCCACTTTCCTAGAAGATCATTATTTTTTTACATGAATGTTTTGCTATTTCATCGCCTTATGTAATTCAGAGCTTTCTGTATATTGGGTTTCCAGATAAGGGACCCATACCTGTATTGTATTTATTTCACGTGTTTTGCAAGTTATAGTTGTATGTTATATGTTATAGTTCAATCTATCCTCTACGCATCACCTTTACCATACAGGTATGAGACCTGTTATCCAGAATGTTCGGGCCTCAGGTGTTCCGAATGTAATTAGGATCTCCATATCTTAAATAGGATTCCGATAGGATTGTTTTGCTTCCAATAAGGATTAATTATATTTTAGTTGTGATCGAGTCCAAGACACTGTTTTATTATTACAGAGAAAAAAGAAATCATTTTGAAAAATTAGAATTATAATGAAGTCTATTAAAGACTGTCTTTCCATAATTCAGAGCATTCTGGATAACGGGATTCCAGATAACGGATCCTATACCAAGGATAGGTTGTATATTCTGACTGTATCTATAAAGGTAGGGAAATCTGTTCCTGAAGGGAGAGGATAGGTTAAAGAATAGTGATGAGTGTACAATTTTGCTTTGCCAGAAAATTCGGGAAAAATTGCAAAACGCGTCAATGGGCTTTTTTTCTCACTGCAAATTCATTGAAGGGGTTGTTCACCTTTGAGTTAACTTTTAGTATGATGTAGAGAGTGATATTCTGAGACAATTGGTTTTCATTTTTTATTATCTGTGGTTCTTGAGTTATTTATTTATTCAACAGCTCTCCAGTTTGCAATTTCCAAATTCCCCTAGCAACCATGCATTGATTTGAATAAGAGACTGGAATATGAATAGGAGAGGGTTTGAATAGAAAGATGAGTAATAAAAAGTAACAATAACAATACCTTTGTAGCCTTACAGAGAATTTGTTGTTAGATGGGGTCAGTGACTCAATCTGGAAAGAAGAAGGCAAATAATTCAAAAACAATAAAAAACAAAAAATGAAGGGCAATTGAAAAGTTGCTTAGAATTGGCAATTCTATAACATACTAAGGGGCAGATTTATCAAGGGCCGAATTTCGAGGGGTTAAAACCCTCAAAATTCGACCATCGAATTGAAATCGTACGAATTTGAATATCGAATTCGAAGGATTTAGCGCTAAAATAGCAATCAATTGATCTAATAAAACTCAGTCGATCGAACGATTAAATCCTTCGAATTGACCGATTTGAACGATTTTTAGCGATCGATCTAAGGATTTTTATTCTAGGGATGCACCGAATTCACTATTTTGGATTCGGCCGAACCCCCGAATCCTTCATGAAAGATTCGGCCGAATACCGAACCGAATCTGAACCCTAATGTGAATATGCCAATTAGGGGTGGGAAGGGGAAAACATTTTTTACTTTCTTGTTTCCGGGCAGGAGGATTTGGCCGAATCCTGCTGAAAAAGGCTGAATCCCAAACCGAATCCTGGATTTGGTGCATCCCTATTTTATTCAATGCCAAAAACTTAAAAAAAATGCACTGGAAGGTGCCATATAGGCCATATAGCAATTTGGTAGCTTTCATTTGGCGAATAATTGAAATCAAAGGATTTTTAAAGAGACAGTACTTCGACTATCGAATGGGCAAATTTTCGAACAATTTTTACTTCGAATCGAAGTTGAAGTAAATTCGAAGTCGTAGTATACTATTCGATGGAAATTACTTCGAAATTCGAACTTTTTGGACTTCGAAAATTCACTCGAGTTTAGTAAATCTGCCCCTAAATGTTAACTCAAAGGTGAACCATCCCCTTTAAAGTCAATGAGCATTTTTTTTTTTTTACTGCGTTTTTCTCGGCAAAAGTTTTCATGGTGAAAGTTTGCCATGGGTTTGAGAAAAATCTACTGTTTGCTAAACACGGAATTTAATCATGATTGGCAAAACAAATGTGCTCATTGCTAGTAAAGAATCCAAGCTCAGTGGGACAGACAGAAAGGAAAGATACTGAATAATAGTGATCCCCAAATAACAGATTGGATAGTTCCCTTTTCCTCATTGTTTCAAAATAGAAGCATTGTTTTCCCTTGTGTTTGCTTCAAACTGAGCCAAACCAACAAACATAAACCCACAAGTCATATCTGTGCACCTTTGTTTGAGTTGCTGGGGAGCCCTCCTTCCACCATAAAGGAATAGGGGATGAAGCAAAATAACATATAAGCATGAATAAAAGAGGTGCTACCTACAATACAAGACTATGAGACACAGATATTTCCAATATTTATTACAAGTTGAAAGATTTGGAGTTCTCTGAAGCAAGACCTTTGGCCGCTCATGATCCCAAACCCAATGACAGAGGCCATTTCTTATGGCTTCTCATTTCTTTCTGCGCTGCGCTATGGAAAACCTCAGAAATAATAATAATGATTATCCTTGTTTTCTGCTGTCTTTGTTCACTGCCGATCCTTTCCAAATCCCCCATCTCTGCCATTAAAGTTGACTCACTGCCTTTGATAATCATGTGCCCAGCTCTAGTCTAGGGCAATAAAAGCTTTATTAGGTGGAAGGATTAACCCATGGTGTCTCTGAGGGCACTCTCGTGGATTGACTAGAATCACCGGGATTTTCAGCTAAATCCTTAGAACTCTATAAAACTAAACTTAAAGACCTGCTTTTTTTTATTTGACCTTTCTGCCAAAAGAAACTGAAAGTAATGCATTGCAAGAAGATGACATTTCTATGTCTTTTTTTTTAGGGAGGGGAAATGCATTTTAAGCTCAAAAATATCCACAATATATATTTGAACAAATTCCATAAAGAGGCAGGTCACCTTTAAGTTAACTTTATTATTATTATTATTATTATTATTATTAACGTGTATTTTTAAATGCAAACATATTGCTCAGCGCTGTAAAATAAATGTGTTTATACAAAGAAACCACCTGAATTACATACATAGAACATCCAGAGTTGTATACATAATGACCAGTACCAGTACAAAAGTCGAGGAAGTCCCTGTGCAAAAGAGCTTACAATCTAAAGAGGAGAAAACTAAAAAGAATCAGCAGACAACATGGGTGCTGTATACATGTAATAGAATGGCTGATTATAAGCAACTTTTCAAATGGCCTTCATTTCTTCTCTTTTTAGTTTTTTTTAAATTTGCCTTCTTCTTACGGAAAGAACCGTTATCTGGAAAGCCCCAGGTCCCGAGCATTCTGGATAATCTGTCCTATAACTGTAATTCCAAATTATTTTAGAATATCACTTTCTACAGATATTGCACATATACACAGGCCCGGATTTGTGGCGAGGCCACATAGGCCCGGGCCTAGGGCGGCACATTTTTGGGGGCGGCATGCCGGCCAGCTGCTCTGTGGGGAGCCTGTGCTCCCCAGTGCTCCGGCACTCGCACGCTGGTGCTTTTGCGCCAGCGTGTGGTAGTGCGGGCGGGCGCTAGGACCACACGGAGCGCACGGCCTAGGGGCGCCCGTCCAGCGAATCCGGCGCTGCATATACAGCAATATTTCCATGTTTCATTTCTCAAGCTGATCAAACTAAGAAAAACATCCCAAGTAAAGACGTGCTGGAAAATGGCTGATAAGAACTGATCAGAGAAACATCAGATGGCTCTTCTCTGCTCACTTGCTTAATTTTCTGGGCAGAGCAAAATTACAAGACTTTCCTTTTCCCACCAATTTTATTTCCTGGAACTGCATCCAGTCTGCAGAAATGAACATCAGGTGGTGCTATTGTCCCAAATTCATTATATTAGTGTACAGTAGCTGCTTGTATCTCGAAAAGGCTTTCAAAAGATTTACTTTATGTCCTTAACATATTAAAGTGTTAAACAGGTATGCAATCTGTTATCCGGAAACCTATTTTCCAGAAAACTCTACGGGAAGACCATCTCCCATAGACAGAAATTAAAGCAGGGCCTCGTGCTTGATCCCAACTAAGATATAATGAATCCTTATTGGGGCAAGACAATTATATTGGGTTAATTAATGTTTAAATGTTTTTAAGTAAACTTAAGGCATATCTCGTATCTGGAACCCCCCAGGTCCCAAGGATTCTGGATAATAGATCCCATGCCTGTAGTTGCTTTTGTGCTGGCATTGTAAAGAGTACTCAGATGTAGTGATGAGTGAATCAGTTCCTTAATCAGAAACATTTATGAAATATTCCACGGTGACTTTTTAAAGGGCAGATTTACCAAGGGTCGAAGTGAATTAGAGGGAATTTTCAAAGTAAAAGAATTTGAAATTCGAAGTAATTTTTTGGATACTTCGACCATCGAATAGGATACTACAACTTCGAATTTACTTCAACTTCGTTTCGAAGTAAAAATCGTTCGAATTTTCGACCATTCGATAATCGAAGAACTGTCTCTATAAAAAACTTTGACTTCAATACTTCGCCACATTAAACCTGCCAAAGTGCTACGTTACCCTATGGGGACCTTCTCTAGACCATTTTTCTAAGTCTTCACACATCAAAGTAAAATCATTCGATTTAATCGTTCGTTCGAACGATTTTACTTTGATCGTTCGATGGCCAAATTTGGTGAAAAATACTTCGACTTCGATATTCGAAGTCAAAGTATTTCAATTCGAGGGTCGAATTTCGAAGTGATAAATCACTTGATAAATCTGCCCCTAAGAGTAGAATACATTGTGGGCTATGGGTTTTTTGTTACCAATTTGTAGAAGGTAGAATGCAGAATTTCGCAAGAAATTCATACCAAATTTGAATCCTATTTATATTAATCCATATGCAAATTAGGAACAGGAAGGAAAAAGTCAGAAAAATATGTTTACTTCCTTGTTTTGTGACAAAAAGCTATGTGCTTTCCCTTCCTGCCCCTAATTCGCATTTTAGGATTCAGTTCAGCCAGGAACGAGGATTCGGCCAAATCCGAATCCTGCTGAAAAAGACTGAATCCTGACCAAATTGCAAACCGAATCCTGGATTCAGTACTGATTTAACCTAATAATTTTAAGTTTTAAAAATGATTTCCTTTTTCTAATAATTCAACAGTACCTTGTGCTCGATCACAACTAAGTTATAGTTCATCTTTATAGGGGCAAAGCAATCCTATTGGATTTATTTATAGTGATGGGCAAATTTCTCCTAAAAACCACGAAAAAAATTTAGAAATTCGGACATTTTCACAAAAAAATCGTGCAAATCGGACATTTTCACGAAAATTCACGAGAATCGGAAATTGACGCCCACGTCCAAGCTGACGCTGTCGTTAAACTCAATGGGTGTCCGCATAGTGTTGACGCGGGCTGATTTTGACGTGAGTGACTGTTTGGACACACGTCCAAAAATTGTTGATGCCGGCAAATCGTGGGAGATTCTCGAATTTATTCGCCGGCGGCAAAACACGGAAATTTGCAGCAAATTCGTGCCAGGCGAATTTATTCGCCCATCACTATTTATTTAATGTTGAAATCATTTTCTAGTAGACTTGAATGATTGTGATGTAAATTTCAGAAAGACCCCCCTGCAAAACCCGTGGTCCAGAACATTCTGGATAACAGGTCACATATCTTCACCTCTAATATTCTGCATTTAAAAACCTGCAAGCCATAAAGACAAACCCAACCTCATGCAGAAATACAGTATTATTGGGAGTCATTTAATTAACTTGAATCATCATATCAACCAGGAAAAAAAAGGAAGAGTGTAAGGACGACTGCTCCTGATTTGCGTGGGCTCCATGTTCCATCACTCAGGGGACACAATAAATGTGCGCAGTAAGTCACTGATAAGCAGACATTTTTCTAATCCTCTCTTTGGCCTAATGCATCAATCTGAAATTGATTCTCACATATCCAGCCCAATGGCTTAGATCATATTTCAGCCTTTCTGCTCAGCGGGCTCCTTAGCTACAGTCAGTGACTCCATCCTTTCACTTTTCTTGCTCTTCGTTGTCTTAAATGTGTCTGCGACATGTTTTTATGTAACACAAAGAGCATGTTTGTTTGGTGTTTTGCTTACTGTTTTATGTGCCGGCTTCAGGTAATTGCTTCTTAGGCCCCAGATAAGATCCAGGGTTTAATGCAATTTATTTTATGACGCTATCGGCTTTGCCAAGCCCTTGGAATAGCTAAGAACGATTCATGAACACCTTACTGATTGCATTATCGATTTACCCATGACCCGCCATTGTCAATCTATAGCTCAGTTAAATACACTGAAAACATTCCCCGTCTGCTGCTCCTTCCATGTGAGAGTTTAGGGGATTAGAATTAGCTGGGTAGGGGGCCTTAGCATTGCTTTAAAGGGCCACTGTGTCTTCATATTTTTATTCTACCCGTGATTTTGTCTATGGGACTACAGCCTAATGCAAGGAAATGTCATTGTCAGGCCCGGATTTGTGGAAAGGCCACCTAGGCCCGGCCTAGGGCGGCAGGATTTTAGGGGGGCGGCATGCTGCCCAACCACACACACATTGGTTCAAAAACACTGGGGATGAGCTGGAGATACAATAAATTTTTAAATTTCCCATGCACCAATCCCCATTGCTCCCATGGAGGGGAGAGGGGCGACAAAAGGCAGTGGGCCTAGGGGCGCCCACTAAGTAAATCCGGCCCTGGTCATTGTAAGTATCTATACATTTATTCCAATGTTTCAGTGTTTTTTTTTTGTATATGTAATTGCAGCTGAATTCAGTATGTGTCCCTTTCTGCACTGCTGGTTCCGCCTCTGAAAACAAAGGAGCAGAAGTAAGGGGTCCTCTAGTTAAAGGGATTCTGTCATGATTTTTATTATGTCGTTTTTATTTCCAAATTACACTGTTCACACTACAAATAATTTACTCAACCCAATGCCGATTCTTACCTAAGGGCAGCTCCTGCAATGCCGCCCCCCCTCGCCGACTTACCCGGAGGGGAGGCAGGAACACTAATGTGGAGAGCGCAATTGCGCTCTCTCGCATTAGTAAAGCCGAATTTCCGGTTTAAAAAACAGAAATTCGGCTCTTAAAGGTACCAGGAGTGGCGGCGCGCCCCTGACTCTACCATATAAAATGTCACTCCAGAACCAGCAAGTGTATTTTTTTTAGTTGTAATATTGGTGTGTAGGTGGATCTCAGGTCATTTTGCCTGGTCATGTGCTTTCAGAAAGAGCCAGCACTTTAGGATGGAACTGCTTTCTGGCAGGCTGTTGTTTCTCCTACTCAATGTAACTGAATGTGACGCAGTGGGACCTGGATTTTACTATTGAGTGTTGTTCTTAGATCTACCAGGCAGCTGTTATCTTGTGTTAGGGAGCTGTTATCTGCCTTCCCGTTGTTCTGTTGTTAGGCTGCTGGGGGGGAAAGGGAGGGGTGATATCACTCCAACTTACAGTACAGCAGTAAAGAGTGACTGACGTTTATCAGAGCTCAAGTAATATGACTGCGGGCAGCTGGGAAACTGACGATATGTCTAGCCCCATGTCAGATTTCAAAATTAAACATAAAAAAATCTGTATGCTCTTTGGAGAAACTGATTCAGTGCAGAATTCTGCTGGAGCAGCACTATTAACTGGTACGTTTTGAAAAAAAAATTTTTTTCCCATAACAGTATCCCTTTAAGACTCGAGGTTTTTAAAGACCTATTAATCTGTTGGCTTCTGCTACACTGTTTCAGGAGTCAGAGAAGAGAAAGAACAGGCAAGAATAACAAAACCACTGAGCATTATATATAATTACAGGTATGGGATCCGTTATCCCGAAACAGGTTATCCAGAAAGCTTTGAATTACAGTAAGGCCTTCTCCCATCAACTCAATTTTAAACATACAGTATAATTTTGAATTTTAACAATGATTTCTTTTTTTTTGGTAGTAATACAACTAGGGATGCACCGAATCCACTATTTGGGATTACCCTATATACCTATATTAATGTGTTATAGTCCCAGTACAAGAAGAAGGAGGTGTGGTCTGGCAGTTCAGGGGCGGAGCATGGTGTCACTGGGGAGTCAAACATGGCTGTAAATAGAACTCTCGTAGCAGGGACAATACCAAAGAGCTTAAATAGCAGAAGCCATATCATAAATCTTTCCTAGAAGGGTTATTCCCTGTTTGCACAGCACTGCAGGAAAATGGTGATGACTTAGTGGCCTTTTAATATTTGCTTTAGGAACTATTGATAAAACTGTTCTACACCAATAACAATTTCGTGACTAGAGAGGAAACAATCTCATTTACACGAAATTCAATCTGTGATGCTTGGGATTCCTTCTCTGCTTTCTTTTTCTGTCCTGGTAACCAAGTGGGAACAAATATGCCTGGGATATACTGTAGTAAGGAGATATGGTGCCTATAGTAACAGTGGATAAGAGTCTCTGGGAAGGGAGTGTGACTGTGGGATAGCAGGTATAGTAGGGAGAGATGGTGTCTATAGTAACAGTGGGATAATAGTCTCTGGGAAGGGAGTGTGACTGTGGGATAGCAGGTATAGTAGGGAGAGATGGTGTCTATAGTAACAGTGGGATAATAGTCTCTGGGAAGGGAGTGTGACTGTGGGATAGCAGGTATAGTAGGGAGAGATGGTGCCTATAGTAACAGTGGGATAATAGTCTCTGGCAAGAGAGTGTGACTGTGGGATAGCAGGTATAGTAGGGAGAGATGGTGCCTATAGTAACAGTGGGATAATAGTATCTGGGAAGGGAGTGTGTCTGTGGGATAGCAGGTATAGTAGGGAGAGATGGTGCCTATAGTAACAGTGTGATACTAGTCTCTGGGAAGGGAGTGTGACTGTGGGATAGCAGGTATAGTAGGAAGAGATGGTGCCTATAGTAACAGTGGATAATAGTCTCTGGGAAGGGAGTGTGACTGTGGGATAGCAGGTATAGTAGGGAGAGATGGTGTCTATAGTAACAGTGGGATAATAGTCTCTGCGAAGGGAGTGCGACTGTGTTATAGCAGGTATAGTAGGGAGAGATGGTGCCTATAGTAACAGTGGGATAATAGTCTCTGGGAAGGGAGTGTGACTGTGGGATAGCAGGTGTAGTAGGGAGAGATGGTGTCTATAGTAACAGTGGGATAATAGTCTCTGGGAAGGGATTGTGACCAGGTCCGGACTGAAAATTAAAATAGGCCCTGGCATTTCAGTTACACAGAGGCCCAATAAGCCCACCCAGAGGCCCAAACAACCCCCACCAGCCCACTAAATAGTGACTTTCTATGGCACCTTATAGCAGCCCCTCTGGCATTTGCCAGAACCCACAGATTGCCAGTCCGGGCCTGATTGTGACTGTGGGATAGCAGGTATAGTAGGGAGAGATGTGTCTATAGTAACAGTGTGGATACTAGTCAGTATTAAATGACAAGATATACTTATGACACACTGTGTATGTGTATGCCTCTGCTTATTCACATCACGTTGTATCAATTTAAACACATAACCTTTCATTTACATTCGCACAGCATCTATTCACCAATACACAAATAGACAGCAATAATTTACACAAGTCAAAATGAAATGAAATCTATCAGTTGAGCTACAGATTTTGCAGCTTGGTAAATATACCCCATTATCTGACAGGTGATTCACACACACACATAATATTGTCTTTATATATTCTACAATTTACCATGAAAACATGCAAATTAAGGTTTTATTCATATCCCAATTTTCTGTTTGGGAAAAGAGCTCCTATATAAAGCGCAAACCCGAGCTGTGAAGTTACATTGTTAAAATGTCACACGTTTATTCCACGTGATCCAAGAGAAGAGCCTTATTTTTTTTCTTATTTTAATTAATGAAATATTAATGAAGCTGAGAAGCATATGAAATGTGTTCTTTACGACATGACTGCTTTTAATGCATTAATCATCCTTATTGTATCATCATTTATTCATTTAATATTGTTTATTTCATCATAAGATAGAAGAAAAAGATTAGGTTATAAAGAAAAGCCTCATTAAAGGGGTTGTTCGCCTTTAAATTAACTTTTAGTATGATGTAGAGAGTGATATTCCAAGATAATTTGTGATTGGTTTTCATTTTTTCATTATTTGTGGGGTTTTTTAAAATTACTTTTAATTATCAAGCTTTTATTCAGCAGCTCTCCAGTTCGCAATTTAAGCCACTTGGTTGCTAGGGTCCAAATTACCCTAGCAACTATGCATTGATTTGAATGAAAGACTGGAATATAAATAGGAAAGGGTCTGAATAGAAAGATAAGTAATAAAAAAGTAGCAATAACAATACATTTGTAGTGACCCCCTTTTGAAAGCTGTAAAGAGTCAGAAAAAGACGGCAAATCATTAAAAAACTATAAAAAAAAGTTGAAAAGTTGCCTAGAAATGGACATTCTATAACATACTAAGGGTAGAGGCACACAATGATTTTTGGGAGAGATTAGTCACACAGTGACAAATCGCCTTTTCTTCGGGCGACTAATCTCCCCGCAATGCCTTCCCACCAGCTACAATCTAAATCGTCGGCAGGATGGCACTCGGAGCGATTCGTTTTCCGAAGTTTCCTCATGAGGCAACTTCCGGCGACTTTGAAAAACGAAGTGCTCCGAGTTCCATCCATCCGGCGAGTTAGATTCTTGCTGGTGGGAAGGCTTTTCAGGGAGATTAGTCGCCCGAAGAAGAGGCGATTTGTGCCGGGCAACTAAATCTCACTGAATCTTAATGTGTACCCTTACCCTAAAAGTTAACTTAAAGGTGAACCACTAATAAACTGGTCACACACAGGCTGCGAAAAGAGGGGCCCTTGCAAAGGATGTGGCCCTAACGGTAACAATAGCCAGAATCTAGATGAAATCATTTTAAATTAAACATTCTTTAATATTTTCTTACCTTTGTTGCTAATAATGTGCTGACTCAAACGTCTCATTTTCTATATATTCGTCTTTGAAGGAACAGTCCAATGATCTATGGTCTCGGCCAGCTTTCCTTCACTGTCACTTACTCTGAAAGGCTTATTAGTGAGAGTACAGGGAAAGATTTACAAGGCACATCTGGGTAATAAAACTGTCAACGTGAATTATGATGTTTTTGTCCATCTGTTTACAGCAGTGAAGGAGAACATGCTGCCCTCCAGCTGTTGTTACAGTACAGCTCCCATCATTCTCAGCTGCTCCAGCAGAAGCGGATGGAGAGAGCAGCAAGTTGCACAGCCCCTGTGTGTATATGTCCTTGTTAGTAAACCTTCTGTCGTTCAGCATCTTATTAAATCATCATTAATCACATGTGCAGCCACAATCCACATTTGGTCATTTAGCTGTACAGGTATGGGATCTGTTATCCGGAAACCCATTATCCAGAAAGCTCTGAATTACAGAATGGCTGTCTACCATAGACTCCATTTTATCCAAATAATCCAAATGTTTAAAAATGATTTCCTTTTTCTCTGTAATAATAAAACAGTACATTGTATTTGATCCAAACTAAGATATAATTAATCCTTATTGGAAGCAAAACCAGCCTATTGGGTACTTTGGACCCAAGCAACCAGATTGCTGAAATTGCAGACTGGAAAGCTGTTGAATAAAAAGCTAAATAACTTAAAAACCACAACTAATAAAATTGAAAACCAAATGCAAATTGTCTCTCAATCCCAACATCGTAGTAAAAGTTAATTCAAAGGATCAGAAACACCAAAAATGTAAGTGTTTTAAAGGAGAGGTAAAGCTATGGAAGTATTTTATTACCAATAATTTAGCTGCAATAGTACAAACTAGAATGCTATATTTATTCTGTAGAATGTTTTACCATACCTGAGTTTTAACACATAATAGCAAGTTTTATCCACTAGTAGGTGCAATAATAAGGGTTAATAGCACCCAACTGATCCATTTACCAAGGTGTATTGGGTTTCATGCACCTGTTGACTGTGCCGTGCAACTTTCCTTTTGGTGTCACCAGGGAACTCCCGCAGGACCCAGGTATCAGTGAGCGTTCACATACTTCCCAACTATCCCATTTTTCGCGGTACAGTCCTGATTTTGACAGCTGAACCCACAGTCCTGGATTGTTACTAAAATGTCCCGACTTCCTCTTTTATCTCTTGCACTGAACAGCCAGAAAAAGATACAAAGTTTCTAAAACGTAATTGGCTTTTGGTAGAGAGCCCATTATACATGGCAGCTGCACTTCGATACATTTGTTATAATTTAAGATAAGCAAAGAAACAATGGTAACTATTAACATAAGTATGTCTCTTGGAGAAACTGTGACTTGCAGCTTACAGGACAATTCGCCTTCATTAGCAAAACTGTAATAACACATAAAACTTGACCCCCAGAAATGTGTTCAAACTTTCCATAACCTGCCAAATTTTGCAAAATGGACACAGTTATTAGGGGGTGTGGCCATAAAACAGGAGTGGTAAAAAATGTTGCCGCACTGTGCGCCAAAACTTTTTGTCCTTTTTTCTATTTTCAAAATGTTGGGAGGTTGGGGGAGAGGGGAATGTAAAGAGAAGAAATAAAGGAGAGTAAAAAAAGAGTGAAGAGAGAGGGAAAGAAAAGCTGCAAAAGTCAATTTCATATGTTGAATTACATTACATAATATTTATTGTAAAAGAAAAAAAGATCTCCTTAAAAAAATCCTTGTAGAAAGAGAAATTTGATTAATTCAATGCCATATATTCCTAATAAATCTGATAAGGCCTGTCTGTCTTAAGGAATTCTTGTAGCCAGAAGCCACTTAAAGTAATTTAGCGCTAGATTAGTTCTTGGCTCAAGAGATCACATACTGAGGTGGTTCCCTAGCAGAGCAAATGCATACTTTAATAAAATGGAGCTACTTTCTTTGGAAAAAAAGATGTAGATTCCTATATATTAAGTAAGGCTTTACCACAGGACGTCTCACTGTTTTTAATTAGCGTTTTACTCTAAGGTGCCATTGTGCACTGAGTGAGCTTATTGCATTAAGGCACAGCACCCAATGAATAGTGGAGTTATAAACTGAAACTATTTTATCATTTACTAGGCCCCTTAAAGGGAAACTTTATCTAGCGGAATAAATTGTTTAAAAGAAGAGCTTGCAAAAAGTCCTTCAGCAGAACAGATAGCGATACTATTTTATTCATTGGTTAAAAACAGAAGAAAAACATTTTAGCAAGTTTCGGAATTCAGCGAATATTCATAGGGTGACATTGAACAATCTGCAGATATACAGGTCTTGTCATCAAATAATAGGGATGCACCGAATCCACCCCAAAATTCTTCACGAAAGATTCGGACGAATAACGAACCGAATCTGAATCCTAATTTGCATGTGCAAATTAGGGTGGGAAGGGGAAAACATTTTTTACTTCCTTGTTTTGTGACAAAAAGGCACATGATTTCCCTCCCCACCCCTAATTTGCATATGCAAATTAGGATTTGGTTCTGCCAAGAAGAGGGATTCGGCCGAATCATGCTGAAAAAGGCTGAATCATGGCCGAATTACGAACCGAATACAGAGGTGCATCCCTATCAAATATTGCACAAAATACTTCAAAAGGCAACCAAAAAATGAATCAGACGGCAGGCATTTATCACACAATCTAAGATTTCATTTAAGATATGCCAAGTCCCATAATATGATTATTTTGGGACCTATTATCCAGAATGCTTGGGACCTGGGGTTTTCTGGATAACAGATCTTTCCATAATTTGGATCTTAATACCTTGTCTACTAGAAAATCATTCAAACGTTAACTAAACCTAATAGCTTTATTTTGCTTCCAATAAGGATTAATTATATATTGGTAGGGATCAAGTACAAGCTACTGTTTTATAATTACAGAGAAAAAGGAAATCGTTTTTAAAAATGTGGATTATTTGGATAAAATGGAATCTTTGGGAGGCAGCTTTCCGTAATGTTAAACTGTCTGAATAATAGGATTCCAGATAACTGAACCCATAATCGTACAATGTAGTTTAGAAGAGGGAAAGGTTCTTTCTGCGAAAAAATTACTCCTAGGTTCATAGTGAGAAACCAAGATGAATTTTTTAACAGTGCTCTCCTATTTGCTACAATACATTCATCTATATACAGTATATGTAGTATCAGTATTGGATGACTCAAATCAATCTAAATTCCTGGCTGTATCCATGCATCCACCTATGACTGTCTTTGAATTGTCATGTTAAAGCGGTGGTTCACCTTTAAATGAACTTTTAGTATATTATAGAATAGCTAATTGTAAGCAACTATTTGATTGACTTTCATTTAATAGTTTTTGCATTATTTGCCTTTTTCTTCTGACTTTTTCCAGCTTTCAAATGGGAGTCACTGACCCCATCTGCTCTGTAAGGCTAAAAATGTATTGTTATTTCTACTTTTTATTACTCCTCTTTCTATTCAGGCCTTTCCTATTCATATTCCACTCTCTTATTCAAATCAATGCATGGTTGGTGTTAGGGTCATTTGGTCCCAAGCAACCAGATTGCTGAAACTGCAAACTGGAGAGCTGCTGAATAAAATGCCGAATAACAAATACTAAAAAATAAAAATCAATTGCAAGTTGTCTCAGAATATTACTCTCAACATCATACTAAAAATTAATTTAAAGGTGAGCAACCTCTTTAACCAGTAGCCCAAAATTGCCCCTTCAGCCACAATACCAATTATCTTGGCACTATATTAAAAAATACAGCTTTGGGAGAACATCTGGAATCATAGAAGTTTGGGCTGGTCTGAGGTATCTTGTTTTTAGTATGCCTGCAAATTGTATAAGGCAGAAGTAAGTAAGTTTGTATCGCCTAGAGAAATTATTTTTGAGGGGCATAAACATAAGGATGTTGCCATCCAAATCTGGTTGAGCTACAATGTCCAGGGCCTTCTAGTTGTAGAAGTAGAATGGCACACACTGTTGCAATTGTGCTAAAACATAAGCGTTTTATTTGGATCTCAAACACATACACACCTCAGTGTTTAGGATCCAAATAAAACACTTATGTTTAAGCACAATTGCAACAGTGTGTGCCATTCTACTTCTTCAGTATATGGAATAAGGGAATCAAGTCAAGCAGCAAGGTTTCTGGATAGAGCACCACCACCATAAAGCCATAGTCTTTTAAACTATTGTATCCTTGGAGGTGCAGGTGAATAACGTTTAATGGATGAGGTGTTGAACTTACCTGATCAATTAATATGTCGGCAGGATTTGGTGTTTTGCTTTCCAGGAGGAGTTATCAAGGAAGAGTTGCAGAAGGTCTTAAAGAGGGGTTTAATTTCTCCTCCAACTTACAATAACACTGTTAATCAATACTCTATGGGGCAAATTCACTAAGTGCCGAAGCGCCTAACGCTAGCGTCAATTCACTAGCGTTGTCATTTTCGTTACTTCGCAAATTCACTAAGGAACGCTGGCGTAAATTCACTAGTGTTACTTCGCACCCTTACGCCTGGTGAATTTTCGCAACGGACGTAACTACGCAAATTCACTAACGCGCGCAGTGTACTGAACGCTACCTTTTACGCTAGACTTCCTTCGCCACCTCAGACCAGGCGAAGCGCAATAGAGTAGATAGGGATTGCTTCAAAAAAACGCTGGCGTTTTTTCTATATTATGGGTGATAGGCTGAAAGAGATCGAACATTTTTTTGGGGCTCCCCTCTTTCCCCCCTACATTTCCTAACTCATGGCAACTTAACTATACAGTGGGCACATGTGTAGGGCAAAAAAAAAAATTTATTTGATGTTTTGAAGGTTTCCCAGGCATTTGTATTGATTGTACGTATTCCTCCATTGAAATTTGAATTTGGCGCCGTATGCAAATTAACCATCGCTAGCGTAACTTCGCTTCACTTAGCGAATCAACGCTAGCGCAAATTCGCAACCTTACGCTTCCCATGAGCGCAACTTCGGATTTTAGTGAATTTGCGGAGCACTGGCGAAACTACGCCTGGCGAAGTGTGGCGAAGTGCGGCGAAGTGTGGCGAAGTGCGGCGAAGTTACGCCTGGCGCAACTACAAATCTTAGTGAATTTGCCCCAATGAGTTCAAGATACTGTAGTTTGAAATTGAAACATAAAAATGTAAATGTGCCTTATCCTTCCTTCCCACATTGAAGGCTTGTATATATTATATAATTGTTTCACAATAATAATCTATTGTGCAACAAAGTCAAACCCTGCCCAATCTCAATGCTAATAAAATATATAAAATTTTTAAAAAATCCTGAAAACCCCTGGAGTGAATATAATCATTATATCATTTGGAGTCATATAAGACACTTTTACTTCTATATTATAAGGTTACCATTGTGCTGAAAATGCAATTTTGACATTACTTTATTAGAATCTTTAATATGCATTGGGAAGACATGGGGATTTGAGACTCTAGAGATGAGCAAACCACTCACAACTTCAGATGCAGACACATTTATTGAACAAAGGAAAATGTCATTCTCCATAAAAATGGCATTGGATGGCCCATGAGCAGCACTAAACAACTTTATATTGTGGGCTGGGCCCCTGTCAATTAAAAACTTTGAGGAATCTGTTACTTTTCTGTTAGTTCCAGGGACATGCAAAACAATGAATAAAGACTCACACTCCTAAGCAATAGTGATGGACGAATTTATTCGGCAGGTGCAAATTTTAGGTGAATTCCCGCGGTTCGCCGCCGGCGAATAAATTTGTGAAACCACTGAGAAAATTCGCTAGCAAAAAAATAGAAATCGACGCCGGCGCAATTTCGCCAAAAACGGACGCCGGCGTAAAATAAAAAAACAGACACCAGAGTCAAAAACTAGATGCCAGCGACAGTTTGTGAATTTTTTCGCCGTTCTGTGAATTTCGCAGGAAATTTGAGAATTTCGCAGGAAATTTGCGAATTTCGCAGGAAATTTGCGAATTTCGCAGGAAATTTCCTAATTTTCCGGCAAACGCCCTAAATTTGCCCATCACTAAGTAAGCAACGCACCCTAACAATTTTTCAAACTGGGACCCCATATGTTGCTCCCTAGGACAGTCAGAACCACTGCTTTGCATCATTTAAGGATAAAAGTTTAATATTAATCTAGGAGCATGACACCCTGGCTTTAGGCCTTCACCATTATAAAAGGGTAATACTGTATCCCCTTAAAATGATGCTAATGCCCCTTCATTCTGGAGGTTAGATCATCTGTAGATACATATAGCACTGACATCTTTTATTTACATTTGCTGAGGACCACTAGTTCAGCTTGTAAGATTATGTAATTGACAGGTCCTCCCACATGTGTCCACCTTTTCTACCAGTTCTGCCGATACCCCATACCTGTTCTGAGAAGAGGCATTGGCAGATCACAGGGTATCTTGTTGCCACTCCACGTGGTTATGCTGTGAACATGTATTGCTATTTTATGGGAAATCTGGAAGTCCGTTTTGATATAAGTGAATCAGTGAAAGGAACTCACCAAGACAGGAGAAACAGAATGAAATCATCAATAAATGTTCTATTTTTCAACAAAAATGCATAAGCTTTAATTAATATAGACTCAAAGGCGTGTGTCATTTTCCTTCACTTTCATCCAATGTATCCATTTATTACGGGATTACTATGTAAAGCGTGGTAACTCTGCAAAGATAAGCTCTATCATTCTCAGCCTTACTTCAAGATAATTAAGAAATTAACTGAAAATGACTTGACCCAGTACTGGTCCCTGAGGTACATCACTTGTTAGTTTAGCCCTACTTGGCCCTTCACATATTCCTTTATCTATTTACAGACCTGCAATCCTTTATTTTAAGTGTAATTTTTAATGTGGAACTTAAAGGAATACTGTCATGGGAAAACATGTTTTTTTCAAATCAGTTAATCATGCTGCTCCAGCAGAATTCTGCACTGAAATCCATTTCTCAAAAGAGTAAACAGATTTTATATTCAATTTTGAAATCTGACATGGGGCTAGACGTATTGTCAGTTTCCCAGCTGCCCCAGTCATGTGACTTGTGCCTGCACTTTAGGATGGAACTACTTTCTGGCAGGCTGTTATTTCTCCTACTTAATGTAACTGATTCAGTCTCAGTGGCACTTGGCTTTTACTATTGAGTGTTGTAGGGAGCTGTGTTAGAGAGCTGCTATCTGGTTACCTTCCCTTTGTTCTGTTGTTAGGCTGCTGGGGGGCGGTGGGGAGGGAGGGGGGGATATCACTCCAACTTGCAGTAAAGAGTGACTGAAGTTTATGAGATCACAAGTCATATGACTGGGGGCAGCTGGGAAACTAACAATATGTCTAGCCCCATGTCAGATTTCAAAATTGAATATACAAAAATCTGTTCGCTCTTTTGAGAAATGGATTTCAGTGCTGAATTCTGCTGGAGCAGCACTATTGCGTTTTGAAGAAAACATGTGTCCCCCTAATGCTTCCCTTCAGCACTCTGCTGTACTTTACTGTATTTATATATTCTCTATGACAGTGATCCCCAATCAGTGGCTCATGAGCAACATGTTGCTCACCAATCCCTGGGATGTGCCACTAAGCAGGTGCTTCGTTTTGTTTGGAGGCAAGTTTTGGTTGCATAAAAACCAGATGTACTGCCAATCAGAGTCTCCTGTTGGCTGCCAGTCTACATAGCGGCTACCAAATAGCCAATCACAGCCATTATTTGGCACTCCCAGGGACTTTTTTCATCTTGTGTTGCTCACCAACACTTTTTATATTTGAACATGGCTCACAGTTAAAAAAGGCATGGGACCCCTGCTCTATGAGGTTTAACCAAAGTTGGGCTGAAATGATATGAGCAGATCAGCAAAAATCTAATTAATAAAGTTGTTTGTCACAATGGTCTAATATCTTTGGCCACCAAAGCTTGTACATTTTTTTATATTTTAAGCCATTGTTTCCTAATGTACCTAATAATATGCTGTTTGATATGATATCAACTGTACAGTATCTCTGTAAGTTCTTTGCTAACATTGCCTTTACATAGTGGCATGTAATAATTAGGGGTGAGTGTATTTATCCTGACACCATGGGGGGGGTAGGAGTATAGAGGTGCAAGTGGTGATTTTTCTGTAGTCTATGTCACTAAGTTCTAAGGACTCAACTGTCCTTTGACTTTCTCGGCTACAGCATTTGAAATTGGGTTTTTAATATTAGCAAATACCCAACACACTGCATTTACTCCTAAACAGTGTGCATTGGATTGCTTGCTATGGGTTACGCCACCTTTAGTAAACTTTGTAACTCTACAGCAGTCTATATTTTATTTCTAGTGATAGAAGATATAGGTTCTTAATATAATGGGAAGAAACAAGGGGAAAGAGTCGGAACAGTTACTTCTTACCATAGAGATAAAAAGTTGCCAGTACTTGACAGGTCACGGTGCCTAATATATAAACAATTCTCTGTTGCTCTGCTTTCCGTTTCCATACAGAAAAATGTCTGCTCTTATATTCCATCTTCAGTTTGCAGCTTTCAGAAGTCATCTTTGTCGCTCCCCTTTCTTTGTCCGCAAACTGGTTTTGCTTTTGTTTTCATTCTGCTGGAAACATTATTACCAGATAATGGTCTATTACCCTGGTGACCCACCATGTCTGGGAGTAGGAATGCAAAAACCTCCAGCACGCCTGTGTGTAATGGAGTAAGGCTGGGAAGGTAATGAACGAAGCCCGCACATAGTGAGACAGAGAAGGTCGTGTCAAAGTCAAAGTTGTTCATTTGTGTTGAGATTTTTCAATTGGGTTTTTACGTTGCTAAAATATTAAGCAATGTAAGAGGGAGAGGAATGAGAGAAAAAAAAGATACAGAGAGATGAATATACAACCTATGGAATTGCAGGATGTTGATAAACTACAACTTCCAGCACCCCCAATACTCTCTGCCACCATCTATTGCTCAATGGAATTCTCACCATTCTCAGCCATCACTTCTTTATCCTAAAAAGCATAGCTTACATCGGGATTGGTTGGGGAGCCAGGTGTAGGTTGCCTTCTCCACACCACTGATAACATCAAGCACCTGATGAGACATTTTCATGTGTTGGCCAGGTACCTAAATTGGCACATTTAACGCTTAACAGGAAGACAAGGAGTCTGTAAGGTTAGCTGGGAAGATTGGGGTGGCCTTAAAATAAAAAGTGGACTATTGGAAGAAAATACTCTCTGATGGGTGTTATAACTGTTGAGTCTTAGTGAACTTGGTGATTAGAAGGCTTTAACCGGTGAGAAGGTCTAAAATAAACTGACTCTACCCTGGCATCCTGTTCTTAGGGCCAAGGTTAACTAAACCACCTCCTATGGCTTATGTCGATAAATGTAGAGGGTATTTACTTGCAACATTTCTCCAAAATGGCCTGGATTGCTCAAGTTGCAAACTGAAGTGGCCAAGCCTAGACCAATGCATTTTAGAGGCCCGCAACTCTCCCAAGTACCGAAGCAAGTTTCCTTTTATTAAGGATAAAAAACAGTATTAAAATGTACACTTTTTTTTTTTAAATGTCCCAGCACTAATTAAAAAAGTGCATGTAAAGTAAAAGAAATGTTTTGCAATGTGGTATCTCTAAAAAAAAATAAGAAAAATAGAAAATATCACATAATAAATATACACAAAGAAACCCGATGCGTTTCAACCCCATGTAAGGGTCTTACTAAGGGCATATGCAAAAAAAGTACAATTCAGGCCTTCATTTAGTATATAATCATACAAAATTGCTATTTTTATAATGCTGGTGTGCCTGGTTTCCTAAATTTTTCTCAGATTTGAACACTATGGGGTCTGACAGGTAGCCCCCGCACAGTGAGCAGCCAGCCTTTTGATATTTACCATATGGTGTGCCAAACTCACATATATCTCTTTAAAATAAAACCTGCTCGTTTATGTTTCCATGTGGAAAAGGGGACTTCCTCATAATTACATGCTGCACACGCAGCAGTCCAGCCAAAATGCAGATCCTATAAAAGCAAAACAATTTCTGCGCAGTAATGGAGTGAGTCACACACAGCAGGCAGGTGCCCAGTATTTCCTGCGCTGGTTTAAGCAGCTGACGTTAAGGTGACAGAATCTTCTATCATTCTGCAAAATGAAATAAGATAAAGCTGTATTTCTTTTAAATAGGCAGAACCTGCAGAACCTGCTTTTATTTTATGTACTGAGTCTGTAGAGCATTGCATCTGTACAAGTCATTAACCCAATCTAAGTTTTCTGATAAGCACCTTTAGGCAAAATGCCATTTTGACATTATGCTACTTGTGTTTCTAGCGTCTCAAAAGACCTACAATTAGTGATGGGTGAATTTATTCGGCAGGCACGAATTTGCGCGATTCGCCGCTGGCGAAAAAATTCGCAAAACGCCTGTCGAAAACGGATGCCGGCGTTGAAAAAAATGCCGCCAGCATCAAAAACAGACGTTGGCGTCAAAAACGAGACGCCGGCGCCGTTTCGCAAATTTTTCACTGTTTACCAAACTTTTTAGCGAATCGAAACGGCGCAAATTCGCCCATCACTACCTACGATAAGCTGGTCTAGGCATCTAGTGTAGGCAAGATAGTCTAGGTATTCTATTGCCTTCTAGTACCCATTTCCATTGGTGAAATAGCCACCAAAGTCTAGAAGAGTTAACAATAGTGGCTAATCTTACCTGTTACAGATGAAGAGACCTGGGCCACAAACCTAACAATAGCCCTGGTACTTTGGCTGAAAGTGGTCCTTGGAACACAATGGAGCCATAACCGAGCATCATTCACAGCTCTGGAGGCTTTGTATAGGATAATGGAGTCAGTCTGGTTCAGAATTGGCAACAATATTTTGTGTCAATTTTGGCAAAAGTTGTTAAATGACTCCCTCCCAAGCCAGAAACTGACTTATTTAGCAAAAGGGTGCCCAGAAAAATGTCATGCCATATGGTACCTGGCTAGATTTACAGAACGTCTGATTGTATTTAATCTTTACTCTGAATAATTGCAATTTGTACCTCCACCTCAATTTTCTTTATTCTTTCTTTTGCTTCCTTTTTCTGTTGCTGTTGTAATTGTTTCTTCTGTCAAAATCGTAATAAAAAGTATTGGAATGGAAAGAAACATCGGTAGAAGAAAAATTATAAAGGATAAAAGAGGTGGGCATCATAATGGAAAAGTGTAGATGAGGAGGGCTGAGGAAAACCCCTGAGGATTGAAAGCAAGAGCAAAAATGGCAAAATTGGGTAAAAATTTTGAACATGATAAAGGTGGCAAAAACAATAAAAGGAAAAGTAATCTTTAAAGTAGTGAAAACATAAGGTAAAAGCAAGATTAAAAGAACAGACAACAAAGGAATAGAGACAGTTGGATACTAAGGTGAAACATATGTAAGATTACCTGGGAAGATGCTCTCTCTCTGTGCACTTGTTTTTATAGCATGCCGCATGAAGTCATTGCTCTGGCATGAAATTCAAATATTTAAAGGTGCCTCATCCAGTTTCTCAGTGCCAACGTAGGTCTATTCTTGATAGCTTCTGGGTGAACTTCTTGTCTGATTTATTGTCCTTTGACCCTTGCCTGTTCTTGTCCACTTCTGTATCACTGCCTGAAACTACCTTTGCCTTTTTTCTGACTACTCTCTGGATCCTGACTCTGTACTGCGTTGACTGATTGGTTAGTGTCCCCAGCCTGTTCCACGACTACGCTTACTCTTTCCCTGTTCCTCCCGTCACATGTTCCAGTTCCCTTGCCTGCCCAGAACCCTCTCCTTGCTTCTCTCACTTTAAGACCTGGTGGCATCCGAGTAGCGAAGGGCTGCTCCTGATGTCAAAGGCAACTGTTATAGGCAGAACCTTGGCATTTGTTCTGAGTTTTGGGATATCGAACCTGAAACCCTACCTGCATGTATGCTATTAGATACATTGGATGGCTTTTTAGCAAAGTATTAAAGATCTTAGCTCAACATTAATCTATGGACTGGTCTGATTGCCAGCTTGGCAGTCGGGAAAGAATTTTATTCCCCTCTGAGGCAAACTGTTGCGGTGTTAGTTGGGGTTTTTCTCCTTTCTCTGAATCAACTAGCATAACCCATTGACTTAAATTTTTGTTTTGCAATTTTTTTTTTGTTTTGCAAATTTTTTTTGCTATGCAAAGTTCTTCCCTCCTACTGGTTACATAGTTCTACCTTGCTTTTTGGCAGAAAGTCAGACAGTACTTGGGGTGCCAATACCTACTGCCTCTCAATGTACATGATGTGCTTTTATTGGCACTTCCTATTGCCTCTCATTGTATATAATGTGCTTGGGGGTTTGAATGTGAAGTGATTAGACCGTTCTGGGAATATGTACTATATGCAATAGAGAAAATGGGAACTCATATATCAGATACAGACACAGTACAAATTATACTTTTATATGATTATAAAAAGAAGAGAATTATTACAGATCCAATAATTAAACTACTGATAGCTGTGGCAAGGAATATGATACCACGTAAATGGAAAACAAAAACACCAATAAATAAGATATTATGGATTAAGGAAATTGAAGAAATAAGAGGTATAGAAGAAATAATAGCAAAAAAAGAGGTAAAATCAGTAAACATTGTAAATTATGGGAACAATGGCGTGAATTTTTAAAGAACTAAGAAGGGGGTGATAGTATTCCTTTTTTTTATTTTTTTTTTCTCCTTTTTCTTTTTCTTTCTTCTCTCTTCTATATGTTTATGTATACATATAAATGTACTATATGAGTCGAAGATGATTATGCAACGAGAAAACATGTATTGCTTTATTGTCATATCATGTACTTTATTGTTTGTTTTAAAAAAAAAAATTGAATAAATAAATTAAATACAAAAAAAAAAAAAATGTGCTTGGGGGTTGTAGTACCATTGCTTTTTACTTTATATTGTGCATGAGATGCTATAATGTGTAATTTTATAATATGCTTGGAGTGCTTATGCTCTCTGCTTTTTACTATGTAATGTATTTATGGTGCCAATATGCCCTTCGTTTTATTGTATATACACAATACAAGTATTCACTGCCTCTTACTGCTTGTGGTGCCATTATCTTTTGGTCTTTATGTGTGTACTTGTTCTGCCAATGCTCTCTGCTTGCTACTGTTTAATGTTCTTATAGTGCTTGGTTGGGAATGTCAGAACTTCTCCAGATAAAGTCTGTTGCCATTCATAATGTTCGTGGGATATAGGACCCACTGCTCTCATTGTATATATATGATCGTTTGCTGATGCCATTTCTCTGTTGATATAATGTGCTGGAGATGGCAGTGAGTTCTGCTAAAACATACAACAAACCAACAGGGAATATATTTTGTCTTACTCAGCACCAGCCCAATAAGTGTACCCTCAAAATGCTAAATTATTTTCATCCCCTTTGAACAAAAACTAAATTCATAAAACTCTTGCTCGACCTTTCTCAAAAGTAAAATAACTTAAACAAATTTACCCAGTATATAGCTTCTATCTTCCCTCGATTTCTGCTTTTCAGCACACAATGTAGTAACTAGCGCCAGGCTTGCTGCAAGTCCCATAACCCATATACAGCAACCAGCCATCTGTCGGTTAATTGCATTTATAATCTTATTTTAATGTTGTTCTGGGTTATTGGACTTTAACCAAATGTTGCCGCCCCCCACTGCTATGGTTTCGTTTATAAAAAATATCTGAAAGTACATGTTAAAATGGGGTATGGCCACCAGACCAAAAACATTTCTGCTTTTGCATCAAACGTACAGCTTTGTAGTAGGAGGACAGAAACTATTTAGTCCCACTCTCTCTTCCACTCCAATACCTTTTTATAATTAATTTATCCTTTATACATTGCCACCCCTTAACTGTATAATACTAGATAATAATACTGTACAGGTATTGGACCTGTTATCCAGAATGCCAAGGGCCTGCGGGTTTCTGGATAACGAATCTTGCCACAATGTGGATCCTCATACCTGTGGTTGACTGTAAACATTAAATAAACCCACTAGGCTGGTTTTGCTTCCAATAAGGATTAATTATATTTTAGTTTGGATCAAGTACAAGCTACTGTTTTATTATTACAGAGAAAAAGGAAATTATTTTTAAGAGTCCAAGGGAGATGGCCTTTCCGTAATTCTTAGCTTTTTGGATAATGGGGTTTCTGGATAATGGGTCCCATACCTGTATAGGGAAAATTGCTGTTGTATAGTATAGTACAGTATAGAAACAAAGTTGGAATTACTTGGTTAAAGGGAATGTCAACCCAAAAGATATTTTTTTGCCTATTAAATGAAAGCATATTTCTGAGCAACTATTTAATATACATTCATTACAAATTTCTATGCCTTTTAATTTATTTGTATATGTATTGCTATTGAAAGCAGTATCTGTTAGTGATGGGCGAATTTATTCGGCAGGCGCAAATTCGCGGCAAATTTCCTCATTTCACGCAGTTGAATAAATTCACGAATTTGCCGCAAAAATGTTAAAAAAAATGTTGACGCTGACAGTTCCGATGCCGGCAGTTCCTGCAAAACTTGCGAATTTGTGGCAAAGCGAAACGGGACAGATTCGCCCATCACTAGTATCTGTCCATTTCTATTCTCTGCACTGGTGGATCAGACTGTTGATACAATGTAAGACAAGGCAGCTGAGTAACAGACCTGTCTCTGCTGGGGAACTAAGACTTTTGCAACATTGTTTAAACACTAACAACCAGGAGTTGTGCAAATTCTGCTTTAATTAGTAATTGTTTTTACCAATAACTTGAAGAGCACTGAAAACTTTTAATAAATGTATATAAACGTTAGAATTATGTTTTCTTTTAGTAGGCCAATTTTTATTTTGGGATTGACTTGCCCTTTAAGAATGATGATAGGAAATGTCTGACTGCCATGATTTACTGTAATGGATCAGGTTAAAGCAGCTCACTGCTACCCCTTATTTGGGGGGTGTATTTTCGTGACATCTACACAGAATTGCTTTTAAGGCAGAAAAAAAATTGCATTCAGTGCCCAGTAAAAGAAACGTTCAAAGAATGAACCAAACCTTTAATCATGTTCTGGCAGAGTTTTATTTCCTTTGCCAATGAGATCTGAAAGGTACTTACCTATTACATTTATATGTACTATAAGTATCCCTCCAGCCTTGTCACAAGTGGAGCTTCAAGTGCAGAGCCAGACAGACAAGCACTGGAGCAGCAGAGTCATTTAAGTGTGATGGATATCTTGCAGAGGTGGTGGTGGTGGGGGGAACAAACTACAAGCAGACACAACACGGCCATAGAGATGACTACTGATTACCCTCTCAGCCGGCCAACTAAGCCTTTACAAGACCCATAATAAACCAAACCAAAGGGAGAGCGTAAATGACATAATTAAAGCATAAACTCTTAGAGCTCTTACTGCCTCTGTAATGAAAATCTGCTGGCAGAGAGGACTATAAATATAATCGCACTACAGTATATGCTGGGTCACACCGCTCTGAACACTACAACTGGGGTGACTATAAACCCCCTGACCCACAAGAGAAAAGACAGGACTTTATAACAGTCATGGTAGTATTTGATTGACTACTATGTTCTTTTAATATGCAAGAATTGACAGTATTGCCCATGCAGATACAAAATGTAAAAATAGACCGATTCAATGGATACTGTCATGCATTTTACAGAGCAAAGACTTGCCTAGTAGTGTAACAATAGAGGAAGCTGAAGGTAACGTGGGGCCCAGGGAACTGGGAGCCCAGACTACGGGGTCACTATTCTCTATAGCCATCTATCTACAAACTTTTTTGTGCCTTCAATAATCTTTTTTATGGGCCCCTCAGTATATTTAGCATTTTGCATCTTTGCACCTTCACCTGCTCCTACAGACACTGATAGCTGGGCTGCCCTACAATCAGCAAATGAGCTTCTATCACTCTGGTACTTCATTTTAATGTTGCACATTGTATCATTTTAAAGGGGAAGATAGAGAAGGGTTTTTTTCCCTGGGCTACTAACCGTATAGCAGCAACTCAGGCCCCCTGGTAAATACCCTGCAGCTACTAACCCAGCTATAAGGTGTTTAAAGTCCAAAACACCTAAAGTAACACAGGCTTGGACATCCCTAGCGGGTAGGGTTGCCACCTGGCCGGTATTTTACCGGCCTGGCCGGTAAAAATGATGGTTGATCCCAATGTTATTAATAGGAAAAAAAGATAAATATATAGGGAGGCCAGTATTTTTTTCCAGAAAAGGTGGCGACCCTACTAGCAGGCCTGGACTGGGATCCAAAATAGGCATTTCAAGTACACAGAAGCCCTCAAACAGCCTCAATGAGTCCAATAAATAGTGACTGTTTGTGGCATCTTAATGCAGCCCCTTTGGCATTTTCCAGAGACCACAAGTCTGGGCTTGATCCCTAGTTTTTCCATGAAGTTAGGTGCCCAAATGTTGGCATTATCCAGGGTCCCTCGTTTTGAATCCTGGTTGGCTGCACAAAATTGAGAAGAGATATTGGAAATGTAAATACTTTTTACTGCGTTAAAGGAATAGTTCAGTGTGAAAATAAAAACTGTGTAAATAGATAGGCTGAGCAAAATAAAAAATGTTTCTAATATAGTTAGTTAGGCAAAAATGTAATATATAAAGGCTGGAGTGAACAGATGTCTAATAAAACAGCCTGAATCCAACTTCCTGCTTTTCAGCTCTATAACTCTGAGTTAGTCAGCGACTTGAAGGGGGGCCTCATGGTACATTTCTGTTCAGTGAGTTTGTAATTGATCCTCAGCATTCAGCTCAGATTCAAAAGCAACAGATATGACCCATGTGGCACCCCCTCAAGTTTCTGATTGGTTACTGCCTGGTAACCAGGGTAACCAGTCAGTGTAACCCAAGAGAGCTGAAAAGCAGGAAGTTGGGTTCTGACTGACAAGTTATACATCAAATCACTCCAGCCTTTATACATTACATTTTTGGCTAACTAACTATATTAGAAACATTTTTTATTTTGCACAGCCTATCTATTTACTCAGTTTTTATTTTTACACTGAACAATTCCTTTAACGCTATATTTTCATCCAATTCTGTTTTCAGTGGATGAGTTAGCACCATCTCATAGCAGCCCAATTTGTGCAGAAAAATTAACTTTACCCTGTAAATGTATGTGAGCCCACATTTCAATTAGACTGAACGCATAAGGGGTCATTTATTTGTAGAAAAAGTGTGCAAAGGGAAAACCCAATACAAAAAATCCAATGGCACACAGGTCTGCTGAAACACTTCAAGTATTTATTACAGAGTGCAGTGTAACAATTCGGGGCAGACCCCTTTGTCAAGCATCTATGTTTGACAAAGGGGTCCATTGATCAACTTTTTTCCCTTTCTTTTCCCCATCTCTTTCTAAATTTGCATATGCAAATTACAGTTCTGATTCAGTTTTGGATTTTTCTGATTCCACCCAGAAAGACTTAGGAGTGGAGCCAAGTTCCAAAAACAGGGATTTGGTTTATCTCTAATTGTATATATATTTATTAAACTTTATACAGTTCTGCCATGTTACAAAGGATAGAGTTTTTGCATTATTCACACCAGCCCCTGCCCCAGTGGAGCTTTCAATCTAAATTCCCTATCACAATAGACAATCAGGAAATTATAATAACAGTTCAGAAATTAGCAGTCCCTATTGGCAACTACATTACCACCTTTTAATCCAAGATCATACATCACTGTCACTATATGGGCATTTGGAGAATAAATACTTTTACCAATTACGGAAATGGAAGTGTTATTGCTCTCGGATTATTATTATTATTCTGAATCTTCAAGGAGATATCCTCGTGAAACCTCTATGGCTTTGGAGCTTTAAGACATCAAAATAAATCTTCAACTTGAAAACCATAATGTCTGTGATTCTAGACTCTTTCAAAGATCATATCATTCTATGATAAATTCCTACTATTTGCCAAGTATGTAGGCAATGTTCTGGTCTGGTGGAATGTTCAAGTTTATAGTCCCGTGGTTGTAGTTCCCCCTTCCTGCAGTGTTATCTTATAGCATAGCATTAAACAGGCACAGAATGTACAGTCTATGACTAATGCATCTTAAATTGAATTCTCCCTCTCATGTTTATGTGCAGCCCCAGCTCCCTCCACAAAGACATCCAGACAAATATTAATATTTAAAATGCATTCAGGAGAATTTTGTGCAGGAAAAGCTCAGACTGAGGGCTCCAACAAAGCCAAGGCGATGAGCATCTGTACCAGGAGAAGTCAATTATTACTTTCCTTTATTCTTTTTACAAAATGTGTGCTACACTTTTATAATGAAGCCCTCTTTGCTGTATATAAACCACAGTGCTCAGTGTTTCAATGGTTACATTTCAAAGTCAGGTAAATATCTCTTTTTCTCACGGATAAAGGATAACTGAAAGCAGCGCAATTCATTCGCTTGGGTTTCCGACTGATCAAAAGAAGAGCTCTTGCCTACTGTCACATGGCACATGGTAGAAGGTTTAAAAGTGTGGATCATGAAATTCCATTGTAATATATATTGATGGTATTAGTCAATTGAATGGAAATCATGAACAGTGGATTGCGTTCCTTTTAGTCGGTGGCTTTATGGGAAGTGAATGCAAATCCACTGGGATGGCACAGGGTCTCTGTTCATTGCAAATGGATGGCCAAAGTCCTGACTCATGGAATGGTTTTAGACTGGGCTGGTTGGGAACTTCAGGATCGAAAAGTTACCCTGCATATGCTCCATCCATTGTAGCAAAACTCTACAGAAATAAAAAAATACAGAAATAAAAAGACAGACATATGAACAATGGGAGGATCCTTCACATGGGGATATGGGAAGGGATCCTTCACACCAATTTGCTACACAACACCCTAAGATCCAATCAATTTTTTATCATGACCTGCAAAAGGCAATTGATTGTCCCATTAAGTTTAAGGCAAATTTGAGAATAAATAGGCAAGCAGTACGTTTATTTTCAGGTGTGGCAAAATGAGCCTGAATTAATGGTATTTCATTCCCTTCTCTAAACTCGCTACTATCAAATTATAGAAAAGATTGAAAAAGCAATAAACCAGTCAGAGGTGGATACAGTTATTTATTCTATGTTTGCTGTACCTTTGGGATGGCAGATCTCCCCATAGTTCCTCTAGATTCTAGAGTCTAGAACTTAAAGGGGTTGTTCACCTTTCAGTTAACTTTTAGGGGCCCATTCATTAAGTTCGAATGAAGGAATAGAAGAAAAAATACTTCGAATTTCGAAGTGTTTTTTTGGCTACTTCGGCCATCAATTGGGCTACTTTGACCTCGACTACGACTTCAACTTTGAATCGAGCGATTCGAACTAAAAATCGTTCGACTATTCGATAGTCGAAGTACTGTCTCTTTAAGAAAATACTTCGACCCCCTTAATTCACCATCTAAAAGTTACCCCATAGGCTTGGCTGTCTTTTTTTGGTCGAAGGATAATCCTTCGATCGATGGATTAAAATCCTTCGAATCGTTCGATTCGAAGGATTTAATCGTTCGATAGAACGATTATTCCTTTGATCGTTGGATCGAACGAAATGCGCAAGTTGCACAAAATCCTTCGACTTCGATATTCGAAGTCGAAGGATTTTAATTCCCCAGTCGATTTTCGAGGGTTAATTCACCCTCGATATTCGACCCTTAATACATCTGCCCCTAAGTTATTCTGAGACAATTTGGTTTTTATTTTTTATTATTTGTGGTTTTTGCCTTATTTAGCTTTTTATTCAGCCGCTCTCCAATTTGCAATGTCAGCAATCTGGTTGCTAGGGTCCAAATTACCCTAGCAACCATGCATTGATTTGAATGAGAATATAAAATATTAATAGGGGAGGGTCAGAACCAAAAGATGAGTAATAAAAAGTAGCAATAACAATACATTTGTAGCTTTACAGAGCATTTGTTTTAAGACGGGGTCAGTGACCCCCTTTTGAAAACTAGAAAGTGTCAGGAGAAGAAGGCAAATAATTCATAAACTATATATAAAAAAAAAATAATGAAGACCAATTCAAAAGTTGCTTAGAATAGGCCATTCTATAACATACTAAAAGTTAACCTGAAGGTGAAGCACCCCTTTAAAGAACAGTTAGCAGATGCACACTCAATGTACTCACTGCAAGGTGCTAATTCCACAGGAGGACCCATAGGTCTCCATCTCCAATAAAATAGTACAAATTCAGAAAAGTGGTCAAAACGTGTAGGGGCTTAATATCCTGATAATGTAATTTTTTTTTGATTAAAAAAAACACCAATTTTGCATACAGAGTGTGTGTTCCACTTTTCTTATTGCAGAGTCTAGAACCCGTGAGCAACATTCAGAAGTAAAAGGAGTTGGGGAGCAACACAAGCATGAAAAATGTTCCTGGGTGGTGCCAAATAAGGGCTGTGATTGGCCATTTAGTAGCCCTGTGTGGATTGTCAACCTAAATTGAGACTCTGGTTGACAGTGCACCTGGTTTTTAGGCAGCCAAAACTTGCCTCCAAGCCATTAAAATTCGTTTTTTCCCCTTTTGAAAAATGCTCCTTTTTCCCTTAGAAATATTCTCTTGTGTTTCTCCCCCTTTCTCTCTTCGAAGCTTTAGATTTTAAAGTCTTAAAACCTTCCGTGATGTGTTTGGTTATTTAGGGCATGAATCATCTCTTTTGGTCAATTTTTTTATTTTATTTATATCACTCACTGCCTTTTTTATGGAAATGGGGCCATGGGATAAAACAAAGCACGCTGGAGTGGGGAGTTGAGGGAAAATAAATGATTTATTAATACAGTCTGGTTGAGAGAGTAGACCATTAGATCCTTTTGGTCGGAATGCTGTAAACTAAGCTTTTCTAGTCAGTGGTCACATTATATGCCCTTATTATCTCTACTATAAGAACAATGCCCTTCTGCATTGATATTCATGGGAGTGGATGAATCTAATCATGAAAACCGTCTCTAACCAAACTCTAAATCAAAGTCCAGTTCAGGAACATGCGTCTAATTATGATTGAAAATATTATACAAGGTGAGTTATCCTAGGGCAGCTATACAGACATTTGTGTGTGCTTGGAATGAAACTATATGGAGGTGTATAGAATGCAGCTTCTTTCAGTACATTAGCTATGCAACCTGTGTAGGAATTTTATTGATTTGTATTTCTTCACAGCACAAGACAGGCCAAATTATATTACTAATAAAACTGATTTACTTTCTAACCTCTGGGTTCTCCCGAATGATACATGAGCTCTGATCAATGTTAGAATGAAAATATTAACTCCTTGGGCAGGGAGTGGAGGGTTAATTGTTTTGTTCGGGGAGGCTACCAATGGATGAGTTGCAATGGGAGAGCTTATAATTATATACTAGGGATGCACTGAATCCACTATTTTGGATTCGGCCGAACCCCCGAATACTTCGTGAAAGATTTGGCCGAATACCGAACCGAATCCGAACCCTAATTTGCATATGCAAAAGCTGTAAAAAAAAAGTCTTAATCTATAGCAGGACTGTCGAACTTGATGCCCAAGGGCTGAATTGGGCTCTCCATTATGGCTCCAGCCTACCAGATGGTTCACAGACTTCTTAGTGTGACATCATAATTTTATTGCAACCCAGACCACAAACATATGCCACAAGGAATAACTGTCCCACTAAACTATGGGATTTGTTCCTATCTGTTATACCAACTTTGTAAACAGTCTTAGAAAACCTTTGAAGAACATAAAATGAACCATTGGTCATTGTGAACTACCAACCATGGAAGGTTAGGACTGTACCTAACAATCATAGTAAAGTCACAGGTGTGACATCATACCTTTTACTGTAACTGTGTTGCTATAGCATAAAGCTTCCCTTCTTGATAGCTTCATGGTATGGTCCAGATCGAGAAGCATAGCACATAATGATCAGAACATTGGTAAACTGATGATTGACCATGTTAGCTCATGGATTTTTTTTAGTTCCAATGGCTCATGGATCTTTTTGCAGTGATTTTCCATACGTAAAATTGGCCTGATGTCACAGGGCACATGTATGTCGGCAAGTGCAGCGAGTAAAGTGTAATTCTAGGCAAATCACACATTGATGCTGGGCTGAAAAGGGAACCCTGGAGCTACTACCTGGTCAGGAGATATCAGTAGTTCCATCCATGGTTCATCTACAAGTTATTCTTTTCTATGAGGTTTGAAACTTATTTTTTTTTTTTAATAGAAACATATCTGAGCCCCAAGAAAAGTGGTACACTCCTTTTAAAAACATTATTTACTGGCACCTTCATACATTTGATCTGATTTCAGTAGGCATCCATTTTTCTTCTGTTGGTTCCAGTACAAACATGTCTATGGAGTACAGTGCCAGTAACAGAATATCTTCACCGTTCAATCCACCTCCAGCTTTCATAACATCCATTACAAACTTTCATCTTAAATGCTTGTTGAATAGATTATTTTCAATGCCTCTGTTTATTTTTAGAGACAGCACATTGTTCGCTGGCACCAAGTAAGTGAAGGTCAATAAACAAAAGTTACTTTGGAGAAAATTCAGGTTGATTCCAGGAAGGCTTTCAGAACAAGCTTTGGTTAAGATTTATCATACCTGGGTATATTTAACTAAATGGTAATTTTCAGCTGCTGAGAATCCTTAAAGGGAAACTATACCCCCAAAATTAATATTTAAGCAGCAGATAGTTTACATCATATATATAAGTGATATTTTAAAGAATCTTGTCAAACTGGAATATATATTTAAGTAAATATTGCCCTTTTACATCTCTTGCTTTGAACCATCATTTTCTGATGGTCTGTGTGCTGTCTCAGAGATCACCTGACCAGAAATGCTACAACTGTAACAGGAAGAAGTGTGGAAGCAAAAGACACAACTCTGTCTGTTAATTGGCTCATGTGACCTAACATGTATGGTTTGTTTGGTATGTTTGTGTGCACCGTGAATCGTATGATCCCAGGGGGCGGCCCTTATTTTTTAAAATGGCAATTTTCTATTTATGATTACCCAAAAGGCACATACTACTAAAAAAGTATATTCTTATGAAAATAGTTTATTTACATGAAGCAGGGTTTTACATATGAACTGTTTTAGGCAATATATATTTTTATAGAGACCTACATTGTTTGGGGGGGTATAGTTTTCCTTTAAAGCTGGACCTGGATAGATATGACTGTCCTATATAGTGGAGCAGAAAAGGGGTTGGCTTTGTCGAGAATTGGTGGTGTTTGGGCAGACATCGGGTATAGTTGTGGCCACGACAAACAAGGGGCATGGCCAAACCATATTAGTTTAGGTGACCTTTTTGTTTTTCTTTCAAACACAACTTCTCATTCTGTTTTATTAGCAGTGTCCACCACCCATGGGAAACAGTCAGGCAGAGTAACAACGAACCTATGGTGCTCTGGGGAGATCCTTCCACTTAAACAGAATGGTTCCCAATAAGTCCTAATGGCAGCCCTGCATTCAGAATTCCCCAGTTCAAAGTTTAAAAAACCTGCCCCTTAGGGAGATCAGACTTTAATGGAGAATCATTTTACAATTGATAACTGAGTTAAATCTTTATAGCCCAAGAGTGACACCAATCAGAGAAATCCAGTAATAAAAGGTGACAAGTTTGCTACAGGTTTAAACACATAAAGCAACCAATGAGCAAGTAGGCCATCTATTTGAAAGCAAAAAATCTTATGTATTCTATGGGTTATGACAAATTATATGCCTTAGAGTAGAAGATAGAGTGTTACACTTATAGAATGGTATGCCCGGGCACAGGTCCAGCTTAGTATATGACCACAAATTATTTCATTTGGGAGTTTAATGGTAAGTATGAAAGACATAGAGTAAAAGCAATGCCATTCTCCTATCTGAGAGCTGTTGAGTTCAAAATAAATTGCTTGGTCAAGAAAAGCAGCCTTTGTTCATGAAAATGTTGCCGCTAGAGGTCACTCTTCCCCTGGAGTCCAAGGATGAGATGTAAGTGATTTCTATGATGAGAGAAAATATGGCAACTTGCACCCATGCAATTATTTGAATGGAGGCAAAGATTTTCTTACAAAATCCGGGTTTCGGGGTAACAAATCCAATACCTGTATAGTGGTTTATAAGATCTTTACAAGGCAAATCTATGGGCAATTACATTTTCAGTAAATAGAGGTACTGAGTTTGGAAAAGCATATTTTTTTTTGCCCTCTCATATCTTGGGGGGGGCTAATGTACCCCCAGTGATTATAATCACTTACCCGAAACTCCAGGCTGGTCATCCCATGCTGGAAACTGCACCATCTCGGGGTACTACTGTAGGAGTGCCATGTTGCCTTCAAGGCTTTCCCAGTACCAGGGAAGATGGCAGGTGGGTTATACAGGTATGGGATCTGTTATCCGGAAACCTGATATCCAAAAATCTCAGTATTACGGAATACCCGTCTCCCATAAACTCCATTATAATGAAATGATCGAAAATTTATAAAAATGATTTCCTTTATATCTGTAATAATAAAACAGTAGCTTGTACTTGATCCAAATTAAGATATAATTAATCCTTATTGGAAGCAAAACCATCTTTTTGGGATTATTTAATATTTACATGATTTTCTAGTAGACTTAAGGTATGAAGATCCAAATTATGGAAAGATCCGCTTTCTGGAAAACCCCAGGTCCCGAGCAGTCTGGATATTAGGTCCCATACCTGTATTTGGGCTTTGGAACCCCCACTGAGAAACTGTGGGCAAAATGTCATACCTAACTTTGCAAGGGTCTGAATTAAGCAGGTTTAAATTTGTGAGCAAAATGTTGCTGAGTTCTGTAACATTAATATAAAGCAATCGTATAAATGCCATGACTTTGAGCAGGAGAGAAAGGCACAGTTGACTGGCACACAACATAATTTATGGGGGGGTCCTTAAAGGAGAACTAAAGCTGAACTAAAGAAGTAGCTAGAAATGTTGTACATAATGTTTTGGGCTTCTGTACCAGGCCAAGGCAACCACAGCCCTTTAGAAGTAAAGATCTGTGTCTCCAAAGATGCCCCAGTAGCTCCCCATCTTCTTTTCTGCTGATTGACTGCACATGCTCTGTGCTGCTGTCACTTACTGAGGTTAGGGATCCACTCACAATATACAGTACACATAGAATAGAAATGTCACAATATAAGGCTGATTAGTAATTAATACAGATAATTACTACATGACAGCACAGAAATAAACCAGTGCAATTAGCATCAGAATGTAATAATTAGCCCTGTAGCATCATCTTATATTAAAGGCCAAACTCATGTTCTGCTGGATAATTTGAAACGACCCCTAAGCTTAGCTTCTCAACAGCTGCTCAGAGCCCACTGAGCATGTGAGTGTCACAGACACTTTCCAAGATGGTGACCCCTGTGACAAGTTTGAAGTCCTGGATCATTGCTGCTATTGACAAGCTGAAACTTTCGGCTGGTGCAATAAATTTATATAAAATATGGCATTTTTAACCATATTCATTTTTAGGGTTTGGTTCTCCTTTACACATTTGAGTTCAAATAAATAAATCACCATTTTGATTTTTAATTTCACATTTTTATTTTTTTTTTTGTAATTTTTTTTTATTTCTGGTATGGCTTTGCAGATGGCAACTGTTAAAAATGAGCATTTTCTCACACACTGAAAACAAACAAATGTTATACTTTTTTCCCCCCCAACAAATTACAGACGTGCACTTGGTTCCAGTTTCCTTAAATGTTTCACTTTCAATGAATCACCTTTAAAACTTTCTTTTTACATTTCCCTTCTCCCACAATTGGCGAGTTTCCTACGGAACTGAGAACTCCCTGGCGAAACTTTAGAGCATGCTATGAATTCCATGCAATCCCCAGTCTATTCATTTGTAGGAGAGGAACATATAGAAAGTACCAGGGGCTAAAATAAACCCACCCACTTAGGAGTGATAAAAAGTATATATATTCATATTGTAGTTTTTGTAACCGTATATATATTTTTTAATAGATTTCTAAAATCGAAATTTAAAATTGCCAATGTCTTTGTTCTTGTGTGATCATATTTATCTTGCCAAATTTTATATGTCCATTGTCCGGGACTATTTATAAAAATTAATTGAAATCTTGATTTTACTATTTTTAACTGGTATAAAGTATAAAAAGAGAATCTTTCACAAATTAAAAAAAAAGCATATAATAATGGAAAGATCTTGGAACACGCGACCTTAGGAAAATATTAAGACACCGTGATGGCCTTTAATGAGGTGGCTGTGATAGAGCACATTCTTCTTTTTAAGCAAATGATATAGCGCTTGAGACATATCTTTTAAAACTTCAAATGGGTCTACAGAAGGCAGAAACCAGGAGCAAAATAACTACAAATTGGTCATTGTACAAGCACAAACCCTGGTCCTTTTTTTTCACATTTGCATGAAGAGCTTTCAGCATGGCTACTTGTATTTTGATAAATGCATGTATTTCCTTTTATTCTTGTCATACTACTTCAAAAAAATGAGTACTGGAAGGCAACAATCTGTTTCTACCAAGAAACATTCTCCTTGATCTTCTCTTACTAGAAAAGTGCCAATTAAATCCAAGTGCCCTGATCGTCTCATGCTCCTTCGCGTCATTTTAATGACCACGAGCTGGTCGTCCTTATCGTCTCTTCTCCTATAGAAGATTTCTGCTTGTGTGTCCGCCTTCAGATGGTCACGATCACACCATAAACATGTAGCAAGTGATTGTACTCAGGACTCTCACTCATCTTAATAACAATGTTATATATAACTTTGTATAGGAAGAAGGGAAACCATCAAGTACCACTCAAATGGACATCATTTTTTTTCAATCTCACGCACACATACAGAATGTACAATATTACAATAGAAAGACAGTCGACATAAAAATGCCTATTTCTTGCTCCCAGTGGACAGGGCCATATAAGTTATTTTGCTGTTCACTGATTTAACATAATCAGATCCTTCACAGTAAACTCTCCCTGTACCACCATTCTCCTCATAACATCAGCCTCCTTTGTAAATGAGTTCTTGAGAACAGTGTTCATCGTGAATCCATCATCCAACTAACCTCATGGTTTTTAACACTGGAAGTCACTCTAATGGTGCAGGGGACATTCCCTTATCATTAAGCCGTTAGGTGTAAAATAAGGGGTGCTATTAAGACCATGATGGAAATATTTCTGAAGCCAAGCACTGCTTCTCCTGCCCAGGGAGGTAAAATGAGGCTGAGCAGAGATACCATTTCCATAACATGCAAAACACTCTGGTGGGGTTTCCTCCTTCTGCTGCTCAAAGGTCTTGCCCCTAGAGATTTAGAGTTGCTCTGGAGAACCTTCTTCATTGCATTATCCATGCTGTGTTTAGTGCATTGCTGGAGTTTGATATGGTGACTAACAGTCCATCATTGTCCTCTCTGAAATAACGGTGTCCAAAAAAAAAGATCTTCAACGTTCACCATGAACTGGTAGAGATTGACCAATGTGAGTACTCTATGGCTTTTTTTTTTTTTTTGAAAATCAAAATGCACCTGAAGTATTCTGGTGCATCGAATAGCCTTTTCTTCTTTACTTCGTCTCCAGGAGTCTTTACCCCCTCCTCATGAAAACTACAAATGAAGAGGAAATAGACAGAGTGACGCATGTGACTTGACGACCTAAAAATGTAATAAAGAGGAAAAGTTTTGGTAATGATGATATATGCACAATTTCGCAAACAGATATTATATATATTGCCTTAATAACCAGGCAATTCAATAAACAGCTATCACTGAAATAACAAACCAGGGCACAAATGTTTCACAAGCATTGCAATGATGTATCCTCAGAGATAAACCTTAATGTAGATATGGAGAACAGGAGAAACAATGTAGAAACAAAGATTAATTTGCTGAACAGCCTTTCAGCTCTGTACCAAGGAATGTAAAGGCTGTAATTGTCAACGAGCATTACATGTAGATTAATGTTTGAACAGATATTACAGTGTCCGGGTGAAACAGGTTGAACTGACTTAGTTTTGACGTTGCACAAAATACACAATATATCTATCACAACATTCATTATAGTGGAAAAAAGTTTGATAATGATGAAATATGCTTCCCCTAGATGTTGCTTCCCTTTTTAACACAACAAAGGCAAATTATGAAAGTGTTGCAACTAGATAAATGTTTCAGGAATACAAAGAACCCACGTGTTGGCTAAAATATTTTGGCAAGATTTGGATTCACAAAGCTAAACCTTTAAAGGGATTCTGTGGCAGGAAAATATGTTTTTTTTTCAAAACACATCAGTTAATAGTGCTGGTCCTGCAGAAATTTGCACTGAAATCTGTTTTTTCTTTTTTTTAAAAGAGCAAACCGTTATTTTTGGTATATTTAATTTTGAAATTAAATATACCAATTCCCAGGTGCTCCCAGTCATGTGACTTGTGCTCTGATAAACTTTAGTCACTCTTTAGGGTTTAAGCACACAGGCAGATTCGGGAAGATTTAGTCACCTGGCGACTAATCACCTCTTCTGCTCTCCGAACTTCCTTCCCGCTGCCTGCCGGCTGCTATAATGACAAAACGCCAGTGCCAATGCACTTGCGGCGCTTTGATTTCCGAACACACCCGAAGTTGCCTCACAAGAAATTTCGGGCGACTTCGGAAATCGAAGGGTCGCGAGTGACTAAATCTTACCGGATCTGTCTGTGTGCTTGAATCCTTACTGCTGCACTGCAATTTGGAGTGATAACACTCCCCCCTCCCTTTCCCATACAGCAGCCTAACAATAGAACAATGGGAAGGTAACAGATAACAGCTCCTTGGTACATATGAGAATATCACTCAATAGTAAAAATCCATGTCCCACTGTGATTCCTTCAGTTACATTGAGTAGGAGAAACAACAGCCTGCGTAAAGCAGTTCCACCCTGAAGGGCTGGCTCTTTCTGACACACATGACCAGGCAAAATGACCTGAGATGCACCTACAGCCAATATTACAACTAAAAAACAATATACTTGTTGGTTCATGAATATAATTTTATATAGTAAAGTGAATTATTTCCATATAAATCATGACAGTATCCTTTTAATGCAATATATTTTGCTCATAGAATATTTCATTTTCTTGATTGTACACCCATATAATGTGCTTTACAGAATCAGGGAGGCTTATTGGATGCAACAATGAAGCTGAATATCTTCAATGGAACCTCCACCACAGTCAATACATCATCCAAGCCATTTAACTGGATCTTAAAGCGACATGTTCCAGGTTTTACCAGGAATGTGTCACTATGTATATATAAATATATATATATATATATATATATATATATATATATATATATATATATATATATTTATATCATCTAGTGCAATCTTTTCTCCAGCTCATCCCTTACTAACATGTGTCACACTAAGACAAGGCTTAGTAAAATATCTTTGTGCTGGCTTTTTTGGCTGTGGCACGCCATTTTGAGGCTAGAGGACAATGTTCTGGTAGGCTGCCCCCGCAACACAAACTAACTGAGGAAGCTGCTCTTCTTGAAGCAATGTTACACAGTTATAGAGGGGGAGATGGGGGGCACACATCCATTAGAAAAGAATAGCAGGCTAGGGTTTATATAGGCACACCGACAGGTTCCTGTTACAATTGAAACATGTCATTATCCCTTTAAAGGAGAACTAAACCCCCATACCAAAAAAGCCCCCTTATCTGCCTGGCATTGCCCCCCTCGCCTCCCTGCACTGTGTATTGGTAAATAAAAGCCCTTAACAAAATCTGACCCTAGCGCAGCAGAGCACCAGAGCTCCAGGGCACCATCTTCCTCTGATTGGTTTTCTTTCGGGACTCAACGCCGATTTGAGCATGCGCAGTTTAAGCCGATGCCTGACTTGGCCCAACTGTGCATGCTCTCGCAGGCGTCGTATTGACAAAGAGACCCAATAGAATGCAAACGGGCAGAAGATGGTGCCCTGGAGCTTCACTGCATTTTAGGGTCAGATTTTTTTTTTTTTACTAATGCATAGTGCGGGAGGGAGAAGGGAGGGGAAGCAATGGCAGGCAGTTAAGAGGATTTTTTATGGTACCGGGGGTTTAGTTCTCCTTTACGTGAAAAGTGAAAAGCAGAGGGCAAAGCTGCATTATGATTATCTTCATCAAAGGTCATTTGCAACCTCAATCACAAGTATATTTGTATTAAAATGGAATGCAAAAGTTCTGCTCATTGACATTATTATTGAACCATTAAAAGTCCAAATGTATATATAGCTGCACCAAGCACCACAGGAACCTTCCTGCCTCTTCTTCTGAATTTCAGCAAATGTTCCTATTGATGCAGTAGAACCTACAACCACCTGAATTTAATTCCAGGGTTCCCACGGCAAGTCGTATCAATAGACACAAAAGAAGTCATAAAAGAATCTCTAAAGAATCACAAGCTAATGTCATATTAACAGCAAACATAAACAGCTGCATGGGATGCAATGGCAATTCTTAAAATTGACCCAATTTATAAAACAATGCACATGCAGTCCCATTCCTTTTGTGGTCTATTGGATGCATTTGCAACCAATGATGATGATGATGATGGAATTCTGGGAAAAACATTGGGTTGTGTGTAGAAAACATCCATACGAAAATTACAGTTTGCTTGTCATAAATGACCTTTACTCTCCCTTATTCAGCAGGGGAATTAATCAGAAGCAGTACAGAGCTGACGGAACCAAATTGCAAGAAAGGGTAGTCTAACTCCATATTACTAATAGATCTTCACATATTGTTTAGTCCATAATATTTACCCTAACTTTACATGAGAAAACCATCTGCGATGTATTCCAAAAGGGGTGGAATTAGCAGGGGTGTAGAGGTCATGTCCCCACCAGAGCCCTAGATCATAAGGAGGTCCTGTCGGTCACCCCATGAAATGCCAGTGCAGGAGCTGGGGATATAGATGCATGGGGGGCCCATGGACCTCTTGTTAAGCTACTGGTGCTCCTAATTGTGCAATTTGTCTTTAAGAACTGTAGCTAAATATTGCATTTACTGATTTGTGCATTATTCTCCAGTGTATTGTTCACAAACAGATATATTCTGAGCACTGGAAAATCACGCTTGAGTAGTTCTGCCCCTAAAACAGTACGTGAGTGCAATTTCTAGCTTTGGACATTCTGCACAAATGTTGGGCATTCATTCTGTTTATTCATACATGAGAGCTAATCAAGCAATTTTCAGAAGCAGAATTTCCAATTAGCAGTGCTCATTAAGGCTGACAGACAGAACCATTAATAAAGCATTAAGCACGGAATGAAGATCTGAAGCTTCAGTGTGTTAAGGCAGCATAAAATAAAAACAGTTCTAACAATGACGTACAATGGGTGTAAGTCATTTAATTAATGCCAAGCTCGTGGATCTTTTCCTAAGTTTTGACTTGATTTATAGAATGTGTAACAGTGATCAAGACTTGCAGATGTTCCAGATGAGCCAGTATACAACATGAGGATCCTCAATTCCATATTGCTGTGTAATATTATCAGTTCCCCTCCTCTGCAGCCTGGATTTTATAGACGTTAAGAAAAGGTGGGGTATTGCACATTTGCCCCTAGACTGGTTTATCTAGTGAGTGTCTCCACCTTTGTTGTACCTGCCTTAATTCATAACAAATATAGATATAGATAGGGGCATAGGACCTGTTATCCAGAATGCTCGGGACCTGTGGTTTTCTGGATAACTGATCTTTCCATAACTTGGATCTTCATACCTTAAGTCTACTAGAAAATCTTGTAAACATTAAATAAACCCAATAGTATGGTTTTGCTTCCAATAAGGATTCATTATACCTTAGTTTGGATCAAGTGAAAGCTACTGTTTTATTATTACAGAGAAAAAGGAAATACTTTATAAAAATTTAAATTATTTGATTAAAATGGAGAGATGGCCTTCCCATAACTCATAGCTTTCTGGACAACGGGTTTCCATCTAACAGATCCCATACCTGTAACTGAAATGCACAGTTACAACTATCTATCACCCAACATCCTACAGCAGGGATACCCAACCTTTTGAAGCCATGAGCAACATTCAGAAGTAAAAGGAGTTGGGGAGCAACACTAGTATGTAAAATGTTTTTGGGGTGCCAAACAAGTGCTGTGATTGGCCATTTAAAAGCCCTTATGTGGATTGTCAACCTACATAGAGGCTCTGTTTGGCAGCGAACCTGGTTTTTATACAACAAAAACTTGCCTGGAATTCGAAAATAAGCTCCTGCTTTAAGGCTACTGGAAACAACATCCAAAGGGTTGGAGGGGAACATGTTGCTCACAAGCTACTGGTTGGGTATCACTGTCCTACAGCATTTATTATCTCTGTGAGGTGGCCCTTCCATAATTCAGAGCTTTCTGGATAACAGATCCCATGCCTGTACATTGACACGTTACCATAAACTAACACAAAGCAGAATAGATAGGTGGAGAGGGCAATCAAGAAGACCCTTCAATGAGCAATCCTTTGTAGGTGGAACTACTACACTAAACTATTTGAGTAAATATAGCCTCCAGTATATAGTCACCCTGAAATGTGTTTTCTATACGTCTAGATAGCCTCATTTTATATAAGCTTACATGCTATATGAATACCTGTTTAAATGCTCTGTTCGTAAATGCTCAAGTCATTTTCAACCTTATTAAATGGTTCCTTGTATGGATTAATGGTTTCTGTATCCACACTTTATTTGTTATTCTCAACTAAACTCATTCTGTTGGGGCAAACAGAAGAACTGCATGGAGCCAGGCCTGCTAACTGTACCAGATATATCTTCTTTTACAGCTAAACTCTCCAACCAGAAGAAAATGGAGATAAATTGAGGAAACGGCACAGACAGAAGGAGACAGATATCTGACCAAATCCTTAACTTTAAACACTAGGCTTTTTCATTCTGAGGGACATCTTGCCGTGTCCTTTCTTAGTAATCAATTTTATTTTCACTTATAATTTCCTGTACTTGTAAACGCCCTTTACCTCTTCATTCAGGACATTGGATCAGAGTCTGTTTCATTCAGGCAGTAAAGGATTTATGGCTGCAAAGGTTCTCTAACTCACCCCTAGTTAGTCTGGGCCTCAGTTAGGCTATACGTGATACTTAATGTAGATGTCATTGTAGACAGATGTGAACCATATTTTACCGTAATTGCTTCCTTGACTGCAAACTCTCTTCGCCTAGGAAAATGTACTTGGTTTTAAACCTGTCAAGGCTATGGAACACTCTTTGTCAGGATGAGGGAGAATTGCCAAAAGCAATAATAATAATATAAGAAAACCATGCAAATATGTGAATTCAACTGCAGTAAATTCCATAATGGTAAGATTCACAAAAAGACTCTGTTGAGTAAAATTCCCACAGCTTAATGGCTATTTAAAGTGGACCTGTCATCCACACAGAAAAAGCTGTTTAATAAAAGTCCTTTTTAAGTTAAACATGAAATCCAAATTCTCATTTTTATTAAAGCATTCATAGCTGTTGTAAACTTATTTAAAAATCTCAGCTGTCAATAAAATATTGTCTGCCCCTCCTCTATGTCTTAGGCATAGAGGCGGGGAAAGCAATTACTTTCACTTTCAATTCAGCACTTCCTAGATTTCATTGTTCTCCCCACTAGTGATGGGTGAATTTGGGGCATTTTGCTTCACAGAAAAATTCACAAATTTCCCACGAAATGGTGAAAAATTTGCAAAACGGCGCTGGCGTCTCGTTTTTGATGCTGGCGTCCATTTGGGACACCAGCTTCCATTTTTTTGGATGCCGGCGCAAGTTCGCTGGTGAATTTTCGCTGTGGTTTCGCGTCGGCAAATCAGGGGAATTCGCCGCGAATTCGCACCTGCCGAATAAATTCGCCCATCACTACTCCCCACATTCCTCCATTTCTCTTAACCATTAAATTATGTAGAAAGGGAATGGGGATGGACATCGGGTCCCCCATTCTGGTGTACAAACAAGATTCTGAGATGATACAAGGCTTGTCTTAATAACAGTGTCCACAATATGGCTCCAGCCTGCTTGTTATAATTATGAATTCCCAAACAAAAGGAAACAAGATTCAAACAATTTATACAGCGTAATTAAAGTTCATTTTGCTTGAGTAACATGATAAAATAGGATTTGGAATAATGTTTTTGGGTGACGGCTCCCCTTTAAAAATGCAGGCATTTACCTACTAGTGTTTCTTATATATTCTTATATAACTATATGTTTCATATATCTGTATAATACATCCCATTTACAAAAACAGCTATTGAGAATATGCAGTTATGGTTTTGTCTCTAGTATCCAAAAAGGATATTATTAAATCAGAGAAGGTCTCAGTTATAAGGAAAAGTTGACCAAGTTGCCGTTGTTTTCACTGGAGAAGAGGCACTTAAAGGAGGGATATGAGAACTGCTTATAAATATAGGGACCATACAATGAACTTCAGCAATAAAATTGTAGAACCTTCCATAGGACAAAATGTATAATTTTAGGCTTGGTACAGGAATGGGATCCGTTATCTGGAAACCTGTTATTCAGAAAGCTCTGAATTACGGCATGGCAGTCTCCTATAATCTACATTTTATCCAAATACTTTTAAACAATTATTTATTTTCCAACCTTGTACTTGATCCAAACAAAGTTAGAATGATTCCTTATTGGAAGAAAAACCAGCCTGTTTGGAGTATTTAATGTTTACATGATTTTCTAGTAGACTTAAGGTATGAATTACGGGAAGATTTGTTATCTGAAAACCCCTAGGTCCCGACCATTCTGTCTAACATACAATGTTACTCAAATGAACTCTTAGTATGAAGTTGATCCAAGTACTGGTCTGTTTGACCTCTTGGAGTCAAGATAGAACTTTAACCCCTGAGGAAGCCTTCCTCTGGATCAACTTGCACTTGAACTTTAAAACCTACACCCAGTTGGAGCAGTTGAAAACTGTCATCTTGCAAATCATCTTTAGTACCACAGTTGTGTCTAATGGACAGTAAGTTCAATAACCATCCATATATGAACCATGACTCTCAGTGTTTACAACAATAATTCTTTCTAATGTTATAGTAATGTACATTTCACAAATGCAGAGTGTGTTTACTTATACTTACAGCTCTTGTGATCTGTTTCTCTCTTCCTAGATAGAAAAAGCTCCTAGTCAGACTGTGTATTGTCCACTATTATGCTTGGCTTGTCTCGTGGCGGGGGTGATTTAGTCATAAAACTGTTTAATGCTTTCTCCTGCACAAATCAATAAAAGACAGTTTATCAAATTGCATACAATGGGGTGGAAAATCAAGGTGTTGCACCATAGGGTGTACACATACACTTAACACAAGGTACTTTGTACATCAGCAACAATTGCATACAGTAAACTGTATATACAGCAGAAGATAAAGTTCTGTATCCCTGGCTGCTAACTTTTTTATTGAGGTCCAAGAACCTTACTTAGTTAACTGAGCATTCTGAGATTTGTAGTTGAACCGATATGAAATAAGGAATATCAGGACTTTGGAGCCACAATAAATCCCATAGCAGTCCAAATGTTCTAAAACAGCTTATTTTTGTAATAGGTTAAATAATGTCCAGCTCTGTACTTCATGATACCACATCATGTTTATTATGAGATCTAGTCGTATCATTTCACATTTGGAGTCCACATCCTATGCAGTTAAGACTCACTGAGCCAGAATAATGCTATGTCCAGAACTATATGAAATTACCAATCCATAGAAGACTAACTATAAATTTGTATTTGTTTTGTCTAAATACTTATTCAGCTATTATGCAAACTAATGGTTGATGTTATTATAGCTCGAAAACTGTGATCACCAGTTATGTCATACACGTTGGCTTATATTGGAAGAACTCATGTAACCCCTGTAAACAATAGCAACCAATAAACATTAGTCTAGTGTAGTCTACAGCAAGTACAATAAGTAAAGCTGGCCATACATGGGATGATTAAAGTTGCTTACCCTGCCCTTCCAGAGTTGTCAGCTTACTAGCTGCATATGGGGTTGTTGGGGCAGTGAGATATCTGGCTTAAAATTGGCCAGATAACTATCATGGAGGTTTTAAGATTTAATTGGACTTCAGCAGACTCTTTATACAGATTTCATCTGTGCATTGATGTGGTTCTCACAGTTCTCTATAGGCCTGCAGTATGATCTGATCATTGCTTAATGGGAGAAACAGTAGATTCTGCCCAATTCAGCCAATCACATGCTGGACCAAATCTTGCCAAATTATCAAGGACTTCATTTGCACATTGATGCAGTTCTCACACAACAGTTCTGTAGGCCTGCAGTAGGAACTGAATGTTGGCCAATGGGGGTACAATTGATTCTGCCCAATTCAGCCAACCACATGCTGGGCAAAATATCACCAAACTAGCGGATCCTTAAGAGTATGGAAGGTTTAAAGATAGCAATTAATTGGTCACATAAAACTACTACCATTCTCATTAACTAGTCATAATTAGTTCAACAGAAACCTTTTGTTGGAAAGAGAATAATTTAAACGTCTGACTTAACTAAAGGTGGCCATACTTGGGCCGAGAAGAGTCAGCAGAATATGGGACCTTCAGCCAGTCATCAAAATCTGGCTGAAAATCGGGCAGGCTTAAAATTCTCGTCGGATGGAGGACCACAACAGTTCATTGATGTGGTCATCAATCCCACCACCTGCATTCCTGGCCTTGTGATCCAATTGTTGGGACCTAGGGCCCATGACAGAATCTGCCTGATACTGGTGCAAAATCCGCTCGTTTGTCAACCACTCCTAATGAATGGACCTGCCCATGTATGGTCACCTTAAGTCAAGCATTTAATTTATATCTGGAAATGCATTTGCAGGATCAATGTATAGACCTATAGGAGATCTGGACAGCCTGTTGAAAGAGTCTATTGAAAGTGTCCTTGGAGGTGACCATACACAGATGATCAGGAAGCGTGCATTTTGGCAAATGAGCAATCTAATCCAAGATCTAAACATAGTGAATTTGGAGCAAGTAAACTTTGAATATCAGCAATTTTGTTACTATCAAAAAATTCTAAACAAATCTTGAAAAAAAATTCACTCAAATTGACTCAGCCTTTCCCGAGGCTGCAAAATGATCTTGCTTTTGTTATATTTCTTTTGAAGATAAATGACAGCAGCAAAAGGAAGCAGAGAAGCGTTCAGCAGAAATCCAAAGAACCCTGCTGTGTTCTTATCAGTGCCATTACTAACACAAACTCATGCCTCCTCTAGGCATCAATCAGGGAACAATGTTGGGCTGGTAAACTTCTCCATTCCCTTTAAAATCTGTCACAATGGGAAAATGAGACTGCGAATAAAGAAGAAGTGTTATGAAAGCACCCCACAAGTTTTTAGAGAGTGTTGTCAGCAAGCTTATTATCTAAGGGGGAGTGGTATTTCATGATTGAGGGATCTCTGGTTTAAGACTACGGAAGTAGGATTCTATAGAACGAGTAAAGGTAAAGTCTGTTCTACCAAATTGTGCTCACCACGAAACAATTTTTAATCATTAAGGATGGGTGCAATGGTAGTGTGACTATGACATTTATGCAATAAAGACAAGAAATCCTCTGTACTCACCTAAATCAATATACAGTATCAAGGACAATAATGTTTTGTGCCACTAAAAAAACCCTCCCCTTTAACGGAGAACTAAACCATAAAAATGAATGTGGCTAAAAATGCCATATTTTATATACTGAACTTATTGCACCAGCCTAAAGTTTCAGCTTGTCAATAGCAGCAATGATCCAGGACTTCAAACTTGTCACAGGGGGTCACCATCTTGGAAACTGTCTGTGACACTCACATGCTCAGTGGGCTCTGAGCAGCTGTTGAGAAGCTAAGCTTAGGGGTCATCACAAATTATTCAGCAGAAACTAAGGTTAGTCTGTAATATAAGATGATGCTACAAGGCTGATTATTAAATTCTGATGATAATTGCACTGGTTTCTGTGCTGCCATGTAGTAATTATCTGTATTATTTACTAATCAGCCTTATATTGTGACATTTCTATTCTATGTGTACTGTATATTGTGAGTGGGTCCCTAAGCTCAGTAAGTGACAGCAGCACAGAGCATGTGCAGTGAATCAGCAGAAAAGAAGATGGGGAGCTACTGGGGCATCTTTGAAGACACAGATCTTTACTGCTAAAGGGCTGTGGTTGCCTTGGGCAGGTAAAGAAGCACAAAACATCACGTATAACATTTCTACCTACTTCTTTAGTTAAGCTTTAGTTCTCCTTTAAAGGAAACAGGGACTGATTTACCTACAGATGGCCACTGGTTGAAACTGGCTGTTGCAATGCTACACCTCCAAACATACACCTCCATGTTCCCCCTGGCAGAAGATTCGAGGGAAGAAGCTGCTTGATATTTACCTCTACCAGTTGATGCCAGTGCTCTATGGGTTTTCTGGGGTTTGCCAACATCTCATTCCAGTGTTCTCTGCCCTGCATATCAGCGTCGCTTCCCACCCGGCACATTCCAATGACCTCGTTGTGCCCTATACTAGACAAGAAAAATAAAAAAAAACACAAAAGTTATTCACACTCCCTGTTAATCAAATGACAGCTTTATTGATGAACACATTGAAGACATGCATTTATCTGCATTATCTATGAAAGAAATATAAAAATATTTCAGTTAACTCCCAGCACCCCAACCGTTAACTCTTAGTAAGAAGTTGGAAGTTGTTCCTCAGCAACTGTTTTGGTAAAGTAGGACAATCACAATGTAATACACAATAAAAGTCATTTACTATGACCCTGGATGGAAGTGCTAGAGTACTAAGGACCACAACTGCAAAAGGGGTCTGGCTGTACTCAACATCTAGACTAGAAATCCAGAGCTACATTAGGTGTAGCACACAATGTTATAGGGCACAAGTCAACTATGTCCTTACAGGCTGCCATAGAGCAGGGCCCTTATTACTACGTAACCACCCAATGTAACAATATGTTATATTTGAGGTTCTTTATGGTCTGGCATAATGCTAATTTGGTGCTTATATTCAAAAAATTATCCTGCTCTCAGCCTGAAAACTATAGGCCAGTTAGTCTGACATCAGTGATTGGAAAGCTTATGGAGTAATACTTGACTACAATGCAAATCACATTATTATGTGTTTGCGCCAGCCTTTTATGTACCACAGATCTGGGTAAATTTAGAAATATTGGCCTGGAACATAGTTAGTCATTGGGTAGAGAACTGGCTAAAAGATAGACTACAAAGAGTAGTGGTAAATGGAACATTTTCTAATTAGGTCAGTGTTGTTAGTGGAGTACTATAGGGCTCTGTCCATGGTCCTTTTTAACTTGTTTATTAATGACCTGGAGGAGGGCATTGAAAGTACTGTTTCTATTTGTTGCCGAGGATACTTAATTGTGCAGAAATATAGGTTCTTTGCAGGATTTTGCCACTTTAAAGAGTGATTTGTCTAAGTTGGAAAACTGTGCCGCAAACTGGAAAATTGTGTTCAGTGTTGATTAGTGCAAAGTTATGGACTTTGGTAGAAATAATAATGCTAATTATACAATAAATGGTCATGTGTTGGAGGTAATTGAGAAGGATCTGGGGATATTTGTAGATAACAATACTGTATAATTCTAGGCAGTGTCATTCCATGGCTACCAAAGCAAATAAAGTACTTTCTTAAATAAAAAAGGGGCATTGACTCAAGGGATGAAATCATAATTGTGCCTTTTTAATTCTCTGGTAAGACCTCATTTTAAGTATGCAGTGCAGTTTTGGGCTCCAGTCCTTAAGAAGGATATAAATTAGCCTGAGACCTGGAACTAAACTGGTTAGTGGGATGGAATATTTGAATTATGAGGGTAAACTGTCAACGTTGGTGTTGTTTTTTCTGGAAAAAAGACACTTGCAAGGGAACATGATTACACTTTACAAATACACTAGAGGGCATTATGGGGATCTTTTTTCTAATAAAAAGGATTTACACACCAACCATTTTTTCCAGTAAAAGGGATAAATGCACCAACTCTTGAGACTAGAAGAACATGACTTTCATTTGAAGTAGAAGTAGTGTAGGTGGTTACTTCAAGCCTTTAAGAGTAACTTGGATGATTTCTTGGACAAGTATGAATCACTTTTTTTGTGATACTAAACTTTACAATTAGTAGAGCTATAGGTATCAATAGTATGTATATGTGAGTGTATAGTTAGGTTGGTATAAGTATGTGTATATATGTGCACTGGAGTTCAAACTTGGGTGAATTTTCATTTTTATCAACCCAACTTTGTAACTATGTCATTTGTAATATAACCAAAGGTATATTTTAGCCAAAAAAGCTTCCTTTTAGTGCAGGTCCCTCGCCATTTTAGGAAAAAACTGAAGATTAAAGGAACTACTTTGCCCTGCACAAACAGTTTTTAGAAAGTGTATACAAAAGATCATTTTGTGTGCACAGCCTACTAGCAATGTGGCGTTTAGGGATTTTCCAAGCCAAGTTTTGAGCATGGAAACTGCTGTAAACCTAAGCCTTATATCGATAGATCTCCTATTGTAGTTGTGAAGTTTGCATATTCCTGCTATGGCTTATCAGGTATTTTCCAATGCTGAGCCAAACTCCAATCTAGTGAAAAACATAAATTATCATTGCAGAGATTAGAACACAGTGGGATAGCAGGATGCAGTAAAGTCTTCTGGCAAAGTAGGAAAGCAGCGTATTGCTTATCAGAAAGAGCCATTCTACAATGGCAATCACATCATAATGTAGCTCTGCTCATTTATTATTTTCCAAAAAAGGCCAACAGATTTATTTCCAACTATGTTCTCCAGATATCAAAAGAACGGCAATCACATACTTGCCATTATCAAAGCTTAGAAGTAGATATTATTTAAAATTAAAATCCCCAATTATAAGCATCAATGCACAATTCAAGAGAAAATAAGATACAGAGAGAGGGGCACATCTCTATAAAGACTTGTATCTCAGGGTACAATTTGCAAATTGCATTGGGGCAAAGTGCAAAAAGCTTGAGCTCTGTCGCTTACCCCCATTTGTGTACAATAATTAGCATTTTTATTATAGAAAAGGTCACCATATTAAGTAGGAACTGTCAACCTATTCATACAAATCCCAGCAACTGTTGAGAGAAGAATATAATGGACTTTATAGACCTGTAAGAGCCGAAAGCCAGGTTGGGAGGAGGGTGTTTTATGACCCCAAGTGTAATTGTGGTGTATGGGGTCAATTGTGGTGTATGGTGTCCTTGGGAAAGGGGTCCCAGGAGGGAGGAATTAATGCTGCCCACTATCACTTGAAGATTCAACGATGTTGCAGAAGGTGTCGGCATATTGGGTAGCCCATTGAGATTTGTAAGAATCCCAACTGATGGATGTTTTATTCATGGTCTCTAGTGATGGGCGAATTTATTTGCCAGGCACGAGTTTGCGGCGAATAAATTCGCGAAACGCCCGCGAAAATTCGCGGAAAAAACAGGCGCCGGCGTCGAAAAAACGGGCGCTGGCGTCTCGTTTTTGACGCCGGCGCCCGTTTTTGACGCCGTTTCGCGAATTTCGCGCGAAATTCGCTAATTTTTCGGCGAAGCAAAACGGCGCAAATTCGCCCATCACTAATGGTCTCATGAATATTATTGTTTAACTGATTTTTAAATAAAATGCTGTGGTCTGTTTCATCCCAACCTGGATATTGTCCCTGGGCTTAAAGGGACAAGTTGGATGTTGGATATATATATATATTGCTCATCTGCAATCACAACACTATGATGAATGACGATGGCTAAGTCCTGGAGTTGGCCCTGGACATTTTTGGACCTTTCTGACATCCTGAATAGTTCTAGTCCACCCCAATACTGGCAGTGCCTAGAACATGTGTATCCCTTTGTTAATGCCCTGGGCAGAGATGCACATTGCACGCCCGTCTCCAAACCATGTGCTCATCACATCTTTGAAACTGCATTTCCAATGGATTTCGGTGATATCAGTAGAAAGTGTGAGAGTGTTCTCTAATCCATTTCACACGCTAACAGGCTTATTTTATTCCCTCCGGACAGCGGAAATGAAATGGGGAAGATGCTGCCTTAGGGGCACAAAGCTTTTATTTTAATTGATTAAACACAATTCCTGATGATAATGTTCAATTTATTCACGTGATTCCATAAGACGAATAAATATAATTATGAGGATTATTTGCTGCTGCTTTGCAATTTATTTCTTTTGATAGGAGTACGTCAAGCTGGTTTTTATATTATGAACCTATTTCCCTAAATCAAACCCATTAAATGAAGTGTAGGTGATCCAACTATAATTGGTTTCCAGTTTATTTCCAGTGTCTCATACGGCTATGATTCATGCAAGGTTCCCACGCCGTGCTGTTAGATTAGAAATCTCCAATTTAAACAATTACTGTTATTCCTTATTTTCCACCAATTAGGATTTTATCTGTAATATTCACACAACAGTTTGTACTGGATTGTAATTAAGCTAGTATAAATCAATGTTAAAGGTGAAACCATTCTGCTGTGGGTTTTAATGTTTGAGTATTTTTTACTATCTCTAAAGCGGGGTTTCTAAATGTTTCTCTTGAAGTAGCATTGCAACCTAAGAATTGGTTTAAAATTCATAATGTTCCTGTTTTTAATGACTATTTTCTATTTCCTGTAGTCAAAAAATTTAAAGGAGGGAGGGAGTCCAGTCAGGGAACTCATTGCAAAAGGGGGCAGGAAAAATCACAGTGGTCTTGAAACATGGGTGACATATTGGGCTGGGCTTACCTGAGAACAGGCAGAGGTTGGCAGGGGAAATTAGCTTTTTTTATACATGGGTCCCCATTTTAATTTGTTGGCAGTGCCCACCACCGAAGAGGACTGGTTAGACAATGAAGAGACCTCCATGGGGCTCTCCCAACTATAAGTATAAGGCTTTTTGAGTTTTAATGGTGGCCTGGTCATGAAGACCCAGCCTCAACAGAGTGAAGAACATTTTTGGCTCCTGACCCACAGCTTAAAGGGGTTGTTCACCTTTGAGTAATTGTTTAGCTTGATTTAGAGAGTGATATTCTGAGACAATTTGTAATTGGTTTTAAATTTTTATTATTTGTGGTTTTTGAGTTATTTAGCTTTTTATTCAGTGGTTCTCCTGTTGCAATTTTCAATCTGGGGTCCAAATTATCCTAGGAACCATGCATTGATTTGAATACGAGACTGGAATATAATTAGGAGAGGTCCTGAATAGAAAGATGAATCATAAAAATTAGCAATAACAATAATTTTTAACCTTACAGAGCATTTGTTTTCTTAGATGGGGTCATTGACCCCCTTTTTAAAGCTGGAAAGAGTCAGAAGCAGCAGCCAAATAATAAATAAATACTATAAAAAATAAATAATGATGACCAATTGAAGAGTTGCTTAGAACTGTTCATTATAAAGGTGAACAAACCATTTTAGAACTCTTGACGAGATATGGTGGACTACATTACAGACAAACTTTAGAATAACAGTTCCCATACATGTATTTAGTGGTCCATGAAATATGCAAAATGAATGTTTATTTTCTAAAGTTCTCTTTCTTAACTGCAACTGTATCTTTTAAGGACAATGTTAAGCATAAGGATTCTGTATTTTTCACCAAGCACTAAATAGACCCATAGGGGGGCGAAAAAAGTCTAAAGACACTACTCACTAGGGAATTTGACCCGTTTCGTTTCACCAAAAATTCGCTGCCGGCGAAATGTCGCAGACGCCCATTAAAGTCTATGGGCGTCAAAAACATTTTGTCGTGCGACGAATTTTTTTTGACGCGCGTCTTTTTTTTGTACGCACACCGCCATACAAGTCTATGGGCGTCATTTTTCCAGCGAAACGAGGCGAAAAAATTCGACCATCCCTACTACTCAATCATTCAAGGGCAATCACTTGTAATCATGAGGACAATCAGGACAATTCCATTAATCTCCCAACTGAAAAGTCTCCCATGTGCCATTGGGTGTGCCACCACCTTAAAGTTTACCATCACAACAATAAAATAATTTGATAAATAACATTTTCTTAGCCAGAAACAAAAATATTTCCAAGAAATAGGTAAAGTACAACAATTACATAAAGGTCCTTACCAATCATAGTCCATAACAGCAATGGTGAGGCTTACATGGTCCATATTCTCATTGGGAATGTCAAAGACAAGGGCCTCGTTGTAGGTCGGGTTCAGGGTGTTCTTTTTTATTGAGGTTTTCCTTTTCTTTAACCTCCTTCCCTCGCAGATGAGAGAGGCTTTTACGTACGGATCTGTTATTGAGAGGAAAGCATTATGTGATTAATAGGGATGAACTGGAATTATAAGACCTATGAAGGCATTAATATTTAGGGATGCACCGAATCCACTATTTTGGATTCGGCTGAACCCCTGAATCCTTTTCGAAAGATTTGGCCGAATACCGAATCCTAATTTACATATGCATATGCAAATTAGGACTGGGAAGGGGAATCATTTTTATTTCCTTGTTTTGTGACAAAAAGTCACACAATTTCCCTCCTCTCCCCTAATTTGCATATGCAAATTAGGATTAGGATTCCATTTGGCCAGGCAGATGGATTCGGCTGAATCCGAATCCTGCTAAAAAAGTCAGAATCCTGGCCGAATCCCGAACCGAATCCTAAATTCGGTGCATCCCTATTAATATTCCTTATATATTATATTGATTCATATTATTTGGTACCAACACCCATATAAAGCATGACCTCTGACCCAGACAGAATCCTGGGTTTTTACAAACAAGACAGGTCATTATAGTCACTTTGAGATGTTTCGATAAAGAGTTAAACTGAACATGCACTTTGCTTGTACAATTCTTTTTGTACTAATTTAACATCATGTAAAGGGAAAATCAATACCAGTGAAAAAAGATATTCTCCTAGTTCGGGACAAGATATGAATAATTTATGTTCAGTGAATTTCAGACTCAGGCAGCTGGAAAGGTACCTATTCACCTTGTTCTGTGCTGTGTCCTGATTTATACTTGTTATGTACAGTACTAGGATTATTTAAAGAAGGGGATCAGACCCTCAGCTCATGTAAACAGGAGAACCAAGCTTAAAAAAAAGAATACAACTAGAAATGCTATATTTTCTATACTGAACTTACTGTTCCAGCCCAGAAGTTCAGCGGCCCCGTAATGGTAATGATACAAGCGACTCAAAATTCTTAAAAGCAGCTCCCTGTCTTGGATCTTGTTAGGCCATCTTTTTAGTGTCAGTGGCACTGCACATGCTCAGTGTGTTGCTGCTGTTGAGAAGCTGAACTCCTGCACTAGCAGAACATTCTGTATTGTGAGTGGCTCCCTAACTCAGGTGAGTGACAGAAGCACAGATCATGTTCAAATAATCAGCAGAATAGAAGATGGAGAGCTACTGGGGGCATCATTGGAGACACAGATCTTCAAATATGTGGTGGTCTTGGGCTGCCCCTACCAACTTGCTGCCCTAGGCCTGGGCCTGGGCCTTTGTGGCTGCCTACCCCTACTGTGGGCCTAAGCCCAGCTAATGATGCTGGTCACTTACCTCTCCACTTAAAGGGGTGGTTCACCTTTAAGTTAACTTTTAAAAGTATGTTATATAATGGCTAATTCTAAGCCAGCTTTTCAATTGGTCTTCATTTTTTCTTTTTTTATAGTGTTTAAGTTATTTGCCTTCTTCTTCTGACTCTTTCACTTTCACAAAGGGGTCGATGACCCCATCTAAAAACTAAATGCTCTGTAACACATCTATTGTTATTGCTACTTCTTTTACCCATCTTTCTATAAAGGGACTCTCCTATTAATATCTCCCAGTGTCTTAGTCAAAGCAGTGCGTGGTTGCTAGGCTAATGTGAACCCTAGAATCCAACAGAAATTGCAAACTGGAGAACTGCTGAATAAAAAGCTAAATAACTCAAAAGCCACAAATACTACAAAAATGAAAACCAATTGCAAATGGTCTCAGAATATTACTCTCTACATCATACTAAAAGTTAATTCAAAGGTAAGCAACCACTTTAATGGTGCCGGTCCACTTAACTCCTCTTCCATGTGTGTGCACACACTCGTTTACATGAGTGCCAGGGTGGGGGCGAGATGGCTGCCTGAATTGCCTTGGCCCTAAGGTTGCCACCTGGCCGGAATTTTACCAGCCTGGCCAGTAAAAATGATGGCTGATTCCAATGTTATTAATTAAAAAAAATATATATAGGAAGGCCAGTAGTTTTCTCCAGAAAAGGTGGCAACCCTATTGAGCACCCAACCAGCTAGGCCCCCCTCTAGCTGGTACAGTACCCCCAAAACGTAAGTTTTAGCATTTCTAACCTAATTTTGATGGATTGATTTTTACGAGGACACCAGTTTTAACATGTTACCTTCAAGTATTTAGTCATTTCACTCAGAGAAGCTTCATGTGGCCCCTTGTAAAGTAGCTTTCCGCCATATTGTCCCTGCACCAATGCTCCCATGATGGACAGTTTTTACAAGTACATAATGATACATTGTCCCGCTTGTGTGATGAATACTCTTATATTACCCAGATGAGAGATGTACCAAAAACTCACCCTATCTAAATGCCATTCTCCCCTCCTTGTAATTAAAACTTAATGGCAAAATCCATGTGTCCAACTCACCGGAGAATCCTGTTAGATCCATCGCTTTCAGGTTCGTTGCTTTAATGATGGTAACAGTGAGGCGACCGGCAGTCGGGAGGTAACACAGAGAGAAGTTTACCTCCCCCAGATCTGCTTTCTCCTAAATATACATAAAATATATAGTTAGGTATCTTTCACCAAATCTTGCCATTAAAGTTGTTTGTGAATGTAATTGCTATTGAAAGCATTATCTGTCTGTACCTTTCTGCACTGCTGGTTCTGTCTCTTGAAACAATGCAGCACAAGTCAGCCTTGGATGCCTCTTCACAGGTTTGTTAATCTGGCTGCATTGTTTCTTAAGTAAGAACCACCGAGGCAGAAAATAGAAAGGGACAGAGAGATCCTGCTTTCAATAGCAATTATAATTACAAATAACTGTAAAACCATTGGACATGTGTAATAAATGTAGATGGGAAAGTCACATAGAATTCCATTAGGTAAAAATGTATGTGGGTTTACTTCCCCTTTAACTTTTCCTTTTATAAACAAATTTTTTGTAAGAGTTGAATATTGATTTGAAAAGCTGCGCATTAGGTAAAAATGTATGTGGGTTTACTTCCCCTTTAACTTATCCTTTTATAATTCATATTTTTTGTAAGAGTTGAATATTGATTTGAAAAGCTGCGTTTACTTGGGAGAATTCATCTTATGTCTCAAAGCACAGCTTTCTTTTTTTTTTAAGCCTTAATACAATTGCTACTTAACATTTATGACAAGGCTGCATTATGTGTTTTAGATTTTAATGGAACTCCCCGCGGACCAAACTTCAGAGAAATCGGTTTAAGGGAATACCCATTACCAGAAAATAAAAACAAGTTGCTTCTATCGCAAAAAGCACTTAGCATTTTTATATTTATTTTATCAGGCCCAATGAGAAATATATTCACAAATGTACATGTCTAACCTGCTGACAGGTTGGATATTTAATATCTGCAGTACCTTCATGTTATTTAGTTTCTTAGATTAGGGATATAAGATTCACTGGGAACCCACTGCTGGTGCAGAATGAATGGCATGCCTACAACAAGTGCAGATTTCAAAACACAGGCTACTTGTGATGGGCAAATTTATTCGCCAGGTGCAAATTCGTAGCAAATTTCCATGTTTCACCGCCAGCGAATAAATTTGCGAAATTGCAGCGAAAAGTTTTTTGACACCGGCGACCGTTATGACGTCGGCGACAATTAAACGCACGCCCATTGACTTAAAGGGCATGTAAAGGCAAAAAAATAAAATCCCATATTTACTTTCTTTAATGAAAAAGAAACCTATCTCCAATATACTTTAATTAAAAAATGTGTACTGTTTTTATAAGAAACCTGACTGTATGCAATTTTCCCTTCATTTACTGCTGTGGATAGGAATTGTCAGACAGTCCCTAACTGCTGAGCAGGGAAACAATCATACTTAAGAACAGCAGGGGGAGCCCCCGCCTTACTTCCCAGTCATGCAGAACTCAAGAACTCAAGCAGCTTTGTTTATGACGATCCCTAAGCAGCCCAGACCACACTGAGCATGTGCACAGTCTTAGTCAAGCAAATTTGTTTAAGTTTAAGTTACAAGATGGTGACCCCCTGTAGCCAACTTTGAAAGCATAAATCATTTGTTTGATTAGGCTTGTAGTGCAGTAAGTTCATGTTTATATTTAGTATACAAAATACAAAGCATTTCTAGCCTTATTCTATTTTAGACTTTACATGCCCTTTAAATGAGCATCAAATTGTCGGCGCTTTGTGCATTTTTCGCCATTTCACGGGAAATTAGCAAATTTTTCAGTGAAACTTTAAAAAAATCCGCCCATCACTTGGCACCCTCTTGCTTGATCCTGGCATTGAGCAGGGAGTAAGCTCAGTACTTTGTGCCCATTGATGCTCCATCTTGCATCTAATGAATAGTTCATGCAAGTGGATACACATATGCCTTCCAAGTACTGGACATGGTGTGGACAACCTGCACCCAACCTTACTACTATGTTTACTACTAGGTCAGTATTTTAACTGGTGTAGCTGGTAAAATATAAGCAATGGCATGGGCCAGTACTACAGTGTACAACCAATTGTTTCACCCCTATCTGCCCAAATTTCCACTTCCAATTCACCCTTGAGCCCACAGAAACAGCCCCTACCTACCAAATTCCAGCCCGATCACCCATTTTATCACCGGCCTATCCCTTCTAATCTCATTCACGGAAAGGCTGCAACTCTCCTCAATGCCCAGTGCCAACCAATAACCAGTTATTATCTCCATTACACAATGAAAAAGGCAAACATTTTAAAAATAAGAGTAAATCAACCCTTTAAAGAAAAACAACCAGGCTTATTAATTGGGTTTAATTACCCTTTAACGCCAACAAGGTATGGTCCTGAGCTTTCTTATTTCAGCATCTGCCGTCTGTTGCTGGTGTGTATTCCTGTTAGTACAGCTACAGAATGTGTATGAGCTTGATAAATAAATAATGCTGGAATCTTTTGTTCAGCCCTGAACCCAAGTCTCTTCTATGAGAGTGAACAGGAGGCACTGACTAAGAAGGATACATTGTGCGTTCGCCACTTTGTGCTTCGGGAAAAAAAGCACATTGGAGATCTATTTTGTTTGTTTAGCCTCTGTGTTTGGAATCTGAAGCCCAGTGTTTTTGTCTGCATTCATCCCTGTCCCTATTTCAACCTGTTAAATATGTATGGCTCGTCCGCGCCAACGATTTGTGGCACTACAGATGTATTGGTGGGGGCAACGCTCAACAAAAGCTGCACAAAGGCACATAAAGACAAACACAGACACACACATGGACCCAGAGACACATACACTGACACATCTGCACTTGTTTCAAGCAAACACTCCCTAAAACAAGGTTCCGTGCCAGTATCCATCTAATGAAAAGAGCTATCAATTCTATTTTATAGCTCCAGAAGGAGAGGGAGGAAGAGTGGGGAGGGGAAAAAAGACCAGAGAGTGAGCAGAAAGTACAAATTGAAAGGGGGTTTAGGTTGAATGGCGGAATTGTAAAGCAGCCAACGATACTGAAGCAATTAACTCATTTGCTGCCATAGAAATACAGGATATTAGGCAGTGAACTCTTCTTTGCTTTAAAAGGCATAGGAAATAAAAGAAGGAACGTGTACAGACAGCGTCTCGGATGCCGTCAGTGCCGCCGTAGCCATAAACATTTTATAGATCAATTTTTAATATTTGTATACAGCTCACTGTCCCACCGTCTAAGCCATTTCCAAAAATGAGTCAACCTCAGCCGTGCTCTACGCCCCCAAAGCGATACTCGCATGCATATCTTGAAAGAAATGGAGGTGAATCAGGGGGAAAAATAATGATGATGTCCCATCACACTGCCGGCAACCACATCAGCGATTCTTAAATAGGTCCACACAGGGCAGTTACGGAGCAATATACAAAGGCCAGCTGCAAAGTCATATTGACTTTAATGATGGCTGTTGGCTCTTGAGACATGGCAGGGTGTCGGGCAGAACAGAAGTACGGTATATCAGAAAGGATGGGCATACACAAACAAACACACACAGCCAGACATAAATATATGAACATATATGGGTTTGTTTTATATAACTGTGCATGAGTGTGTATCTTCATATTAGTTGGAATGATAAATATGTACATGGAAAGACAGACTATCACACAGAAATAAGTAGAAATTTGGCGTGAGATTAAGTAGAAAGATAATAGTGATGACAGATAGATAGAGAGATAGATAGATAGATAGATAGTGTACAATGATAGACAAATCAATAGATGGATGTTAGATGATGATAGGTAGATAATAGATAATGATAGATCAAAATATAGACAGATAATATAGGGATAGATAGATGATAGATAGATAGATAGATAGATAGATAGATGATATACAATGATAGACAAATCAATACATAGATAGTAGATGATGATAGATAGATCGATAATAGAGGGATAGATAGATAGATAGATAGATAGATAGATAGATAGATAGATAGATAGATAGATAGATAGATAGATAATAGAGGGATAGATAGATAGATAGATAGATAGATAGATAGATAGATAGATAGATAGATAATAGAGGGATAGATAGATAGATAGATGATAGATGATGACATAGATAGATAGATAGATAGATAGATAGATAGATAGATAGATAGATAGATGACATAGATAGATGATAGATGGATGAATGGATGGATAGAGAATAAAGATAGACAGACATAGATAATAGATGATTGATGGATGGATGGATGGATGGATGGATGATAGATAGATAGATAATAGATAGATAGATAGATAGATAGATAGATAGATAGATAATAGATAGATAGATAGATAGATAATAGATAGATAGATAGACAGATAGATAGATAGATAGAACATAGATAGATGATACATGGATGAATGGATGGATAGAGAGATAGATAATAGACAGATATATAGACAATGGATAGATGGTTAGATCTATTTATAAGGCCATCCCCCACAGAGTACATTTAAAACAAATAATTACATTTTTCCATATTTTAAAAAAAATATTTCCTTTTTCTCTGTAATAACAAAACAGTACCTTGTACATGATCCAAGCTAAGATATATTTAATCCTTCCTGGAAGCAAAATGAGCCTATTGGGTTTGATTAATGTTTAAATGATTTTGAGTAGACTTATAGTACAGATATACAACTTACAGAAAGACCCCTTATGCGGAAAACTCCATTTTCCAATCATTCTGGAAAACATTTCCATACCTGTATTTTGTCTTGGAAATACAAAAACAAGCCGGTACTGGATAAAATTTTGTATGCCATCGCCAGAAGCTGTTTTTTGAGGACCACTTAAGAAGACCCTACAGTATAAGAGACATCAATCTACATTATACTACAGTTACTTTTGGGGTGCTTGTTTTGAGCCTGTACAAAAGGTCCCATGGGAAATCAATAAACAACACCACATTGGTACAATAATGTATACTGTGTGTGTTTCTGACAATGTCTGTATGAGGATTGTTATGGAAGGTTTTGATCGCCTTGAGCACTTGCAATTCATTTTCTGCCAGCAATTGTATAACAGGATTTCACAGTGTATTGTTTGTATGACCAGCCAAGTAATTCCGCTTTAATATATTTCTCCAGTTATTCTTCTTTATCTAATCAGCTCTTATATTTTGTATTAGATCCATCAGAAGACTTGCCCACAGAAGCACGGCTTGGCCTTTGCCTTTTGGGAAATCAGGGGTAGCGCATGGAAAATCAAACACATGAAATGCTGGGCATGCACATTACTAACAAACTACACAGGCAACTGAAGCCATGCTTTGAAATCTCAAACAATGTTCACATGAGCTCTTTGGGTACCTCATATGAACCAGCAAATGTCCCCGAGCGTGATTACATTTCACTTTTACCAATATCCAGCTTCTCTTCTTGCTCCTAAGATTAAAGTGCCCTTCTTCTTCTTCTCCTCAGAAAATGGCATTGAGCTAATCATCAGCAAGGTTTCTGTTCGGCGTGTGTTGGGTATTTTGCCTTTGATTAGACATCTGTCTGTTTGCAGAAACACGTGTTCACCCACAGTTACAACGTGCTCGCCGTCTCTTTCCAATCCTAAATAGTGATGGATAGGGATGGGCGCGTCAAAAATATTTCTCCAGCGGCAAATTTTTGGCGAAATGAAACGGGTCACATTCGCCCTTCCCTAGTGATGGACAAATGTGTCCAGTTTCAATTTGTGAAACGTTGAAAAATTTGTGTATCGCAATGTGTCAATTTTGATGCCTGAGTCAATTCTCACGCTTACCTCAATCCTGGCACTGGCGTTAAAGTCAATGGGCAGTCGAATAATGTTGACGTGTTTGACACAAAATACTTTTCCGACGCAAATTTATCCGGTAGCGAAACGCAGAAATTTGGCGCGAATTTGCACCTGCCAAATTTATTTGCCCATCACTAATCTTAAAACCAAGATGATACATAATCCAAATCTTAGCACGACATCCAAAACAAAGTATGAGGCTGAACTCTGACAGCTGACACTGGGAGTTTTGGCCCAGCAAAAACTGGAAAGCCAAAGGTTGAAGGTCATTGTCCTCTATCCCAGTGATCTTCCGACTTATTCACTTCAATCCACCATGTAACTTTTCCCACTGTCTCCATAAGCTCAGAACAAAGTCACAATAAAATAGTCACCCTAAATCTCACATTCATTGACCGCAAAGCTGGTCTTCCTACTCTTATATGTCTCTAACTGGCCTTCAGGCTTGGCCAACCCAGACAAGACCCTGAGTCAGCCCACAGTTTGGCAACTTAGTCATGTTGCCAGTATTTACCACTGACCTGGGGTGGGCTTGGAGACACTTTTGTACCAGAAGAAGTTAATGGCAATTCTTGCCTATTAATAGGGACATGTTTCCATAAGGCTATGCTGTTCTTATGGGTCTCACAAGCTATGCACATAGGCAGGTCAGCTCACATGGAAAACACTGAAATGATTTCTGCAGCTCTCTTTGTGCGCAAATACAGTATCTGTACAAATGTGACTTACAGAAAGCATCAATGCATTTACTGTGCCTTTTAACTGCAAGGGGCATCTCTGCTCTAGGTCCATGTATTAGATCTATTATCCGGAAACCCGTTATCCAGAAAGATCTGATCTTCATTTTATCCAAATAATCCATATTTTAAACCTTATTGGAAGCAGAACCAGCCTATTGGGTTTATTTTGAGGCATATTTATCAAGGGTCAAATTTTAATTAACGTGAGTTTTTTTTTTAACTCACGTGAATTCGATTTTACTCTAAATTGCGATTGGGGGAGATTTATTTAAAAAATCGAATATTGCAAACTGACTTTTATCGACCCGAAACCCCTTATCGAATTCGATAAAACTTGATCCGAGTTTTTTCTCCGAAAAAAACTTTAATGTCAGGAAGGCTGCAAACAACTTGGTCACTGGACCTCTCCCATTAACTTAAACAGTAATTCGGCAGGTTTTAGGTGGCGAATAGTCAAATTAGAATTCTTAAAGGGCCAGAGTGTGATAAATCTTGAAAATCGAATTTGAATTTTTAAAAAAGCTTTAATCGAATTTGGATAACTCCCTAGTCGAATTTGTCAGTTTTGACCATAAAAAAAAATCAAGAATTTTCAATTCAACCCTTGATAAACCTGTTTTCATGATTTTCTAGTAGATACAGAGCCGGGCCAACCCGGCCAGGAGCCCTAGGCAACCTGGCCGGGTACGCCGCCGGCTTAGTGTGCGCCGGCGCGCATGCACGAAAATACACACCGGCGCGCATGCGCGAAAATACGCACCGGCGCGCTGGCGCGCATGCGCGTCAGGGAGACACAGGACCGGACACGGGGTAGGCGACAGAGCAGGTACGTGCCTGGCGCCCCCTCAGCTTTGCGCCCTAGGCACGTGCCTACTCTGCCTACCCCTAGTTCCGGCCCTGAGTAGATATACAGTATGAAGATCCAACTTATGGAAAGATCTGTTACCCGGAAAACCACAGTTCCCGAGCATGCTGGATACATTTACTCCTTAGTAAATTTTAAACACCTGCACTGGACCACAAGTGCCACCATAGACACTAGTGCTTCCCAGAAGGACACTGGTGCTCCAGGAATTGGTGCAAAATCCAAAGATCAAAGGCCCACTGATGCCATTGACATTGCCTCATATCCTGAAATGCATCTACTGACCTTGGTTTGTTCTGCCTCTACTACTGCCTGGATACGCTTGGTACCTTGTTAACCCTTCACTGTACTGTGTTTTAGACTCTTGCGCCTACATCATGCCTTTCTTTATGACCCTGCCATTGCTATAACACAGATTGTGCCTTATTACATGTGCCAGTGCCTCCCTTTCTGTTTGTAGGCACTGTGCAAAGCAAGCGAGCACTGCACATTTTTGGTCTATTATTGTGCATGGGAACCTGCACGCAATGGAAGGTGGGTAAGAGAATGCAATCTAATGCACCCTAATGTATGGAAATGATGACAAGCTCCCAAACCATTAAGCCTGTCAAACAGCCTGAGTCATAATAAATCAGATAAGCAGACATATCAGCAATTAAAGGGTGAAATAAATTATTTATCTGCTAAAAAGCTGTTAATTTACACCGGAAATCAATAGATTTCATCAATGGTTATTGCAGGAAGCACCACACAAAGGTCACTGGCCTATGGAATAGAACGAGTCACCCTTTTATTGACAACAAAAGTCTTGTTTTCTTTTTACATTCGGCTGAAGAATAATATTCACTGCCATAAATTACGGGTGAGGTCCATTCTTCAGTGACACGCCAGGGTTCAGAAATCTATAACGGTTTGAATTATGGAGCTGATCTAATAAGGGTTCTGTAAAAAAACAGAAGCTGAAAGGAATGGCCGTCAGATTTCTAAATCATCTTATGATTGACGAGGTCTAAAAGCTACTGTATAGGTCAGATGGGTCCAACATTCCAGGAGCAGTGGTAGAAGGACATTTGGTTGCTGTTGGAGAGTCTATCAGTTGGAGTGGCTTTCTACTGAACAACTTATTATATTTAGCATTCGTTTCTTTTTCGAGAGGCTTAGTCTCCCTATATTTTCATTATTCTGCACCTATGACCAGTAATCTAACCTGTATCACTCCTAATGCTAGTAGTTGAAGGAAAGGTCAATATCTAATGCTTTTCTACCTCCAATGCAAGTTGGAAGCAACCGATCTTAAAGGGTTCTAGACACGTCAGCCTCGCTACCCCCTGCCACCCCACAATCCAGACCTCTAACAAGAATAAACAAGCCAAGCATACTCATTACTTTAGGAAGCTTCTTCCATCTGATCAAACTTGGCAATATACATTGTATATGTGTAGTAGACTAAAACTACAATAAAGTACATAAACCCAAAGTGTTAATACTTATTACAATTATGCAAAGCAGCCCCCCTTCTCCCAGTCATTTACTTTATTTTGTAAAATTTGGGGGCAAATTTAATAACCTCCGAAAATTCGCCAGTGATGAATTCGCTCACATCGCAACACATCGCCAGGCGTAGATTTGCCAGGACAACATTAATTCACTAAAATCAGAAGTTGCGTCCAGGGCGCCGAATGCTGGCGAAGTTGTGCTAGCGTTACCTCATTTGCATAAGCGGGAAGTTAAAGTTGAATGGACTTATATGTTGCAGCAAATACATGACACTACATAAGTCCAGGGAAGCTTAATAAAAGAAAATAGAGTTGTTATATTGCCCTACACATGAGCCCAGTGTATAGTTTAAGTGCCATATGTTAAGAAATGTAGGGGGGAAGCCAGGTACCCCCAGCCGGGTACCCCAGAAAAAATTAATGATCTCTTGCAGCCTATCACCCTGAAAAATTAAAAGTCGCCAGCGTTTTTTGGGACTTAGAAAAATGTTCAACTATTTTTTGAGGAAGTCCTATCTACTCTGTTGCACTTCGCCTGGTCTGAGAAAGCAAGTCTGGTGCAAGAGGTAACGTTCAGTAAAATCCATATCTTAGTGAATTTGCGTAGTTACGTCCATTCACCAGAGCACAAATTCGCCAGGCTTTAGAGAGTAAAGTGCCGCTAGAGTCTAGTGAAGTTACGCCAGCGACCGTTAGTAAATCGGCGAAGTACCGAAATTACGTCACGGTGACCCTTTAGTAAATCTGCCCCCTAATATGTTATAGAATGACCAGTTCCAAGCAACTTTTTAACTGGTCTTTATTTTGTATGGTTTTTCAATTATTTGCCTTCTTATTCTGGCTCTTTCCAGCTTTCAAAAGGGGGTCACTGACACCATCTGAAAACAAATGCTCTGTAAGGCTACACATTTATTGGTATTGCTACTTTTTAACTCATCATGCTATTCAGACCCTCTCCTAATCATTTAACAGTCTCTTATTCAATTCAGTGCATGGTTGCTATGGACATTTATATCCTAGCAATCAGATTGCAGAAATTGCAAACTGAAGAGCTGCTAAATACAGTAATTTAAAAAACACAAATAAAAAAAAATGTCAATTGCAAATTGTCTGAGAATATGACTCTACATTATACCAAAAGTTAATTTAAAGGTGAACAACCTCTTTCATGGGAAGTGTATGTACTTTGCAATACATTGTGTACCAGAGCTCATATCATATTACATACTATCATATCATGTTATTTGCTCCCCCCCAAAGGAGCCTTGGATCAATACCTTATGTACTTCTAAAAGGCAGCTAAACCTCCCAAACCTTCTCCATCTATGAGTTTGTACCATTTAGGGGGGAATGTAATTAAAGTCGCAAACAGAAAAACAATTCGCACCAATAAGAATAAAAATCCACATCCTGCAATGTAATATTGTTCCTTAAACTGTTATTGCGAATTGCGAATTTTAATTGCGCACTCTTAAGAAGTGCTTGAAGGTGTCGTAATCTTTTGGAGCAAACCTAATGACTTTTTCAGTAAGAAGTTTTATTACATTTACTGCTCATTGGCGCAAACGAAACAGTTTCCAGATTCGAAAAAAGCTATATTAAATTTGCGCAAAGCAATATTTGTTTGTGCAAAGGCATAACTTTTTGGATTGGAATAGTTTTTCCGTTACAACTTTTATTACATTCCCCTACTAGTCTTTGATAATGGTGCTTTTTAGCATCAGAATTCTAATTAGCAATGCTCCCCCCCGTGCACTTTCCACAAAACCACTAGGCACAGCTTTTATAATACTATATAAAATTGGTGTGGGTGTGCATTAAACTTTAAAATGCTATTACTATAAAGCGCTACTGTCACTTTAACACTATATTTACATGGTGTGCCTTTTGAAATTTCCTGGGGCTGCTGAGAAATTAACTCGTCAGTCATGACTTAACAAACACGTGCGCCGGGTCTTATTCTAGAGATGAAATTGGCACTGACAGGTCACTTCCCCAAGAGGTTCAGCAGCAGCAGCAGCTCCAGTCCCTCAGACCGTGGAATGATTCATTTTGGTTTTCAGCGTGACTGACAGCCAGGCTTGTGTCTTTGACTGCTGCTTGCTGGAAAAAGTACAGCGGGAGAAGTAAGGTCAATTGATAGGGAGACCACTAACTGTGAAATCATTTGCCCCTCGGCCAAAGCAAGTCTGCCAGCAGAATCCAGTTAGTGCCGAGCTGTGAGACGCCTCCGCTCCGTACATAGGATTCCACGTTGCTCATTAGTCAGTGGTAAATAAAATGCCCATTACTCACTAGTTGGATAGGAAATGCACATTTAGCAGCAGGGGAGCTGTTTGGAAATATCATCATGTTCAGTCAATGGTTTGTGCTGAAAATCAATCTATTATGTGACATTAGATAAGACACTATTTAAATAGATAGTAAATGACCTGTAATTCATTTGGGCTATACTAGCTATATTTAGAGGAACATTAATGGGGTAATTTATCAATAGGGAGTTTCCACCCTGCTGTTGAAATTATGCTCTAAGGCTATTTTCAAAGGGGACATTAGCTCCATGCAGGGGCGTAACTACATTGGAAGCAGACCCTGCGGCTGCAGGGAGCCCAGGAGGTATGGGGTCCCACAAGGCCCTAATTAATAGACAATTTCAATAAACATGGGTAAAACAGGTCAACCTCTACACATTTTGGGGGCCTGAAAAATAATTTGATGTGGGGCCCAGTAATATCTACAGTAGTTACACCCCTAGCTCCATGTAGGAAGCACCAGGATGAGATCAAACTTGCTTTGATGGGCATTGCATTCAGAGCTAAGCTAAATGCCACCTCCAAGCAGAGAAACCCCTTAGGAGAAAAGACATCCAAGCAATGTTGTCAAATATGTGGTGGGTTCAGAGACACCAAGCTGGTTTTAGGAAACAAATTATGTAGTTTAGCTACACCCTTGCTCTGCCAAAGCTATGCCCACCCACAGATACACCCCAAATCCACCCAGACCCCACTCTCTGCCTGTTTAGAGCAGGGGTCCCCAACCTTTTTTACCCATTGTAAAAAGAGTTGGGGAGAAACACAAGCATGAAAAAAGGTGCAAATAAGAGCTGTGACTGGCTCTTTGGTGTAGATTATCAGCCTACAGGAGGTTCTGTTTGGCTGTAAACCTGTTTTTTATGCAACCAAATTTGCCTCCAATACAGGAATTCAAAAATAAGCACCTGCTTTAAGACCACTGGGAGCAACATCCAAGGAATTGTTGAGCAACATGGTGATCGTAAACCTCTGGTTTCAAGGATTTAAGGTGCTTTGTAATGCTTTTCAATGGTGGAGGGTAAGAAGAATAAGGGTGGAAATACTGACAGCAAATGACTAGACTTTTATTGTGGGTAAAACGGTGAGAGGGGGACACATTAGTGTGACTTACTAAATAGTGATGGGTGAATAAATTTGTCAGGCGAATTTGCGCCGAATTTCTGTGTTTCGCCGGAAATTTGGATGCGCTTCAGAAAAGTCGTTCGCGACAAAACTGTCACGCGTTGACACTATTCGCACACCCAATTACTTTAACGCCGGTGTCAAAATCGATGCAAATTGACGCAGCATCATAATTAAATTTTCAAAATTTTTTCAACCTTTCGCGAATTTTGTGTGAAAACCTTGAATTTTTCAGCTAAGCCAATGGGAGAAATTTGCCCATCACTATTCTTAAACATTAGGGCGAGTTGACATGTCTGGAAAGCATCGTAACCCAAATCCATGTATCCTGATTTTTCAGGGACTGCTTCTGTTTTCTGTTCTGCTTCTACGTACCCTGGGTCCCAAAGCCAAAGTTTAACAAAGAAGTTGGCTATTTCGTGCCACTGCACAAACGTCTGCCCCGGTAATTTGAAGAAGGAAGCCGATCACTTAGTGGTACTTGCTGGAAGAACCCCATGACCAGTAGTTTTCTCCTGATAGGAGCACAAGCCTGGGTCTGAGGTAAGTATATGTAATCACTTGAGGTGCCGAAATTATGGCACCTCCAATTAAACAGGCCTTTCCTTCTCCTTTAAGGTCAACTTGGCTAGTATTTTACCTGCCTGGCCAGTAAAAATAATAACTATTGATAGGAATTATTATGACACACCACCATAGGAGCTTAATATGTAGTCCACATAGAGCAATAGGAGCACAACCGAGCAGATGAAATGGGTCTTCCTTGTTTATGGGGACTGTATAAAGGGATCCTGTATGTCATTCATTCTTTGAGGGGCCAGTGTATGCTGTTGAGTTTTCGAATTACATTATCTTAGGACATAAATATTTTTCTAAATTTTAGCAGATAAAATAATAATAATAACGATAGGTACAGTATCTACGTTTTAGCTACAATAAGTCAGGCTGAGCTCTGGAGAAATGTTATAGCTGTTCCTTGTTAACTGGGACAAACACATCCACATCCAGTAAATTAGCTGAACAATCACAAATGCAGCCCCCAGGATAAATCTAACATGTAAGACTAAAAGGGAATAACATAATAACTAGAACTATACAATGAATAAATGCACGCATGGGGATTACCCTTGTGTGTCAGGTACATACAATTTTGCAGTTAGGGATGCTATAAATAATTGGCACTGTGCAACACAATGTAATTGTATTCTGTAAGAAGTCAGGAGTGACTTATAAAGGGACGTGCCATGCTTCTGTCACCAGACTACTAAATCTGTGAATAACATGGCAGTGCTAAATTAAGGATTCCTTAGCACAGACGTTCAAAGGAAACTCTTATAGAAGCCATAATCTTGTCCAGCACAGCAGTTGTTAATATACAGAGAAGCCCACCCTACTAGGATACATTGACATAAGGTAATAAGCAAGGTCTCCATCTCTAAGAACCCCTCTACATGGGTTAAAATGATTGATAGCTTACTCATTGGGAAGGTAATTCCTTGAGTTGTGGTGTAGAAGCTTTGCTTAGTATCTGTGTTATGTTCCTCTCTGGCGCTGATTACTTCTACACACTGATTGCTCTTCCTAGAGATGCACTGTAAGGGCCACTTCTGCACAATATGTGAATCACAAGGGTTTTCATGCTGGTGCATTCATTATTAGTCTAGTTACCAACCAGAACAGATGCTAGCGTACCATGAAATTTCAAGGAGAAAAGCTGTATTCTTTCACTATAGTATCACAAGATAGCATAGGAACATGGACACCATCAATAATGTATTTGCACCCCTTAGACCCAAACAAGCAGAAAATGTGACTATCAACCAAAAAGTCTTACTAAACTTTACCAGGTTCAGACAGGCATCTCTCTACAAGAGGATTTCCTGGTGGGCCCCAGCCAAGGACAGTTCCCATTAGCCCATAGGCCTAAATTATATCTATTATTAAAAGTGCTGTGTGATCTGCATCATAGCAGCCCATTTATTAAACCCCAATTTTTTTCAGGTCTATGTTTTTATGGGTTATGTGGGAATTTTTAGAGATTTACCCCAAAGCAGCTAAATATCTGAATCCAAAAATACGCCATCAAGATCATGTGGAAATCAATGACAGATGTCCCTGAAGTTGTTTCTAGACATTGTGATCTGTGCTGGTTAATCCAAAAAAATTTGAATTTTTGTCTGATAATCCGAAAAAATTGAGTTTTCGCAGCAAAAAGTTGATAAAACCATCTGATAATTTTGTCGTGACGTTTTGTTTTGAGGTTTTGTCGCTCCAATTTTTTTGAGAAAAAATATTGATACTGTAAATGCGTTCAGTTCATGGCAGGGAGTTTTAGTAAATCAGCCCCTTAGGGGGTTATTAACTAAAACTCAAATTTTTCTGATCTGACTTTTTTGGGGCAAAAACTCGAATTTTTTATGGATTTTTTTCTGAGATTTATTATACCCCGATGCTGCAAAAAGCTTGAATCCGAAAATCCGCCATCTCAGACCTGTCAATTTCCTGTATAAGTCAATGGGAGATGTCTATCCCAACTGGAAGATATTGTGATTTGTGCTGGGTTTAGCCCAATAATTCGATTAATTCGGGGGTTTCGGGGAAAAACTCGAAAAAAAATTGTGCAATTCTGGGGAAAACTCAGAAAAAAATCGTACGATTCGGGTTCCCCCTCAATTTATTTTATTAATAAATAAGGCAAAATCAGGCATGGGAGTTTGTTAAAGCTTTTTAAATTGTAATAATGAGACAAATTCAGATTTTAGTAAATAACCCCTTAGTGTTGTGAGAGTGGGCCCTATGTGTCAGGTACTCTGGTGTGCCCAGTCCATGACTGAACAGTACTAGAAACTGATTTTCAGGCCCACAGTAATTAAAGACAAGTAGGTTTAAGGTGAAAAAAGGAAATATAAAATATTGTTATGTATTTGCATAGGTTCAGGACCCCCTGATGACAATCTGACTTGTGTAAGAGCAACTGGGCACGTGAAGTTCGTGTGTTCTTGAACCAGCCATTGCCATCCATAACTGCGCACCACTACCCTAACATTCACCCTACCCAAATTCACCAACATGGCCAGTTATTGTTGCTCTCTTCAATAATTCATAAACTGCCTATTTGTTATTAACTTATATAGGGACAAAGGGACACAGATAAAGATCTATATCTCTTAAATGCATTTCAGCATGTTTAGTGTAGAAATATTGTACTATTGATTCTTATTTTCCTCTATGCTTCCAAATTGTGTTTTCATTATTAATTGTTACAGGCTCCCTCTCCAGCATTCTTCAATCTGCCACGAGACCGCTCTAGGCCCAACCAACTAATTCACAGTCGAGGTTCTGTAAATCAAGGGAATTTTTTCATTCATTTCTATAATATCCTATCTGCTGCTTTCTTATTGAAAATATTTCATGGAATATTACCCTGAGTGTACAGCTTTTTATTACTGTTACATACTTTTCATTAGGCTGCTGTAGAGCTGGAGATATTGGCAATGCATTCCCCTGAAGAATACAGCCTCCTACTCAAGAAATCAAAAGTCATATCTCGCTTAGCAATCATGGCCCTGTACAGAACCAATCAGAGACACTATTTTTGTTTTTTAGAATGTTCCTTTTCCCCACAAGCTACCCTTGGCCAAGAACTAGGTTTTCTACTCCAATGTGTCAATCATTCTTATCCTTGGCTCAAGCTAAATAAAAACGACACTGCATTAGCTGTTTAGCTGATTAGCACAACAGCAGCCCCATGTTTAGCAGTTCACACTTCTAACATGACTTTTGTTAGTACCTTGCTGTCATTTATAGTAGATTCTAAGAGCAGAAAATAGAGGACATTCTTAGGAAACCACCTATAAACAGTTTTTTGGCATAACAATTAAATACAGGTATGGGATTCGTTAATCGGAAACCTGTTATCCAGAAAGTTACAAATTATGAGAAGGCCAATCTCCCATAGACTCCATTTTCATCAAATAATTCGATTTTTTTCAAAAATTATTTCATTTTTCTCTGTAATAATAAAACAGTAGCTTGTACTTGATCCAAACTAAGATATAATTAATCATTATTTAAGGAAAAACAATCCTATTGGGTTTACTTATGGGTTATTTACTCAAAACTTGAATTTTCGAGATTTATTATACCCCAAAGCTGGAAATAGCTAGAAACGGAAAATACTCCAGCTAAAACATGTCGAGGTCATGTAGAACTTAATGGCAGAGGTCCCTTGAACCATTTGAAGATGTTAGTAGCCTTCATGATGTTCGAGTTTTTTCAATGGGTTTTGCTAGAAAACTCTATGAATTTGAATGATTTGGGGTTTTTTTGACGAAAACTCAATTCATCCGTCTCGAGGTCCCTTTTTAAACAATACAAACAATACATATGAAATTCACTATTAATTAATCTGCCCTTATGTCTAGGATTCCAGACATTGGATTGGCAGAGGACTGGAATCAGAACAACAGCCTTAAAAAGCTCATAGTAAGATCAATGCCTTTTTACAGCATTTTAATGACGTGTTGCACAATATACAGCATTGTAACCCAGAAGAAGTAGAAGCAGGAAAACAAAGTAGAATTCAAAGTAAAAATGCATTGACCATTTGTATTATTGTATGGTAAAATTAAAATTCTGCTTGGAGAGACTAGTGTAGGTTCATATGGAACTGTTGAATTGGGCAACACAAATCAGCAAGATCCAATTGTATCATAATTGGGTACAGACATTGGGTAAAGACAAGTGCCAATGTAGTCCTCACCCAATGCATGTTTTAAACCTTCCTGATCAATATCTGGCAGATGTTCTGCAGAAACCAATCATGCAGGGCCTCCCAAGGGCCCTAAGTCCAATAAGCTGCTGGCTCAGTCTGGATGAGCCAAGCCTGCAGCTTTTATTGCCCATTGTATTGCCATCTTAACATCCTAAAGTATTATGGCTTAATTGGTGACCCTAGGACAATGTGATAGCAGCACTAAAACTCCTTTAAAAAATCTCAATAGCCCCTCTTGGTTTTACTGTATTCCAATGTATTTACACAATGGTCTTGTCCATCCACTGAGACCACACCACCAAACAATGGTCCCTACATGTTGAGTTCCATATTTGTGAAGCTGATGGACACCATGTGTCTATCTAAAGGTAATTACATCATAAATATTGCTGGTCTTTCATCAACCAGTAAATACACTAAAGCTTGCTTCTTCACTATGGTAAGAAACATACTTCTTGTGTTATATAATAAGAATGCCTAAGGCAGAGGTTCTTGGAACACTGCTCCATTTAAGGTGGGTCACCTTGATCCATATTAATATAGTGAAATGTCCTCCAATAGAAGATGACAGTGATTACAATAGCATACATGATTAATTCTGCATTCAATCTTGGATTGCAGCTCAGTCGTGGGGGTAGATCTACCCTGCCACCTGCCACTTGAGATACATACAGGCATCAGAATCTTAATATTTATTGACCAGGCTATAAAGTCCTTTAACTGGAAAAAAGGTGATGGTCAATATTTTAACCCATTGAACCTTCTATAAAACCAGTTAGGGGAACTCTTTATTCACACCTCACTGTCAATGAGATGTAAGGAAGAGGATCTTGTGGATACAATATTAGGGGGGTTATTTACTAAAATCCAAATTTATCTCATTGTTTCAATAAAAAAAAGCTTGACCAAACTCCCATCCCCAATCTTGCCTTATTTATTAATAAAATAAATTGATTTATTCGTATCTGTAAAAAATTCAATTAAAAAAAAAGTGCAAACCCCTGTACGATTTTTTGGGGATTTTTCTCCCAAAATGGTCAATTTTTTGGCATGTTTGCCAGAAAACCCCAAATTTATCAGATTATCCTCTTAACACAGTTCAGACCAGGATATTTTCCAATTGGAATAGGGACATCTCCCATTGACTTAGACATGACATTGTTGGTGGATGTTGGCAGATTTCCAGATTCAGGCTTTTTTTTAGCAACAAGTTTTTTTTCCACAAAAATTTGAATTTTTACCCCTAAAAGCCTGACCAGATAAATTTGAGGTTTAGCAAATAACCCCCTAAGTATCTAATGGGACATAACAAGCCCCTTCCCTCCAAGTCTTGGAATAATTGAGTTGATTTCAGGTCGGAGGGGTTTTTATTGAATAATGGAAATACAAAGAAAAGGTCCATGTTGAGAGCTTCAAGCTCCAAAACAAAGTCCTGTGGATTCACAGCTGTATATCAATACACTTTATACCCCAAATGCTCCATTCCAGCTGGCACCTATGAATATTTCTCAACTTGTTGGTCAGCAGCTATCAGGGTATATTGTAGAAACCAAACCAGAAGCTGGGGTGAGGCACATAGATAAATGTACCACCAGGGTGCATTACTAGGGATTTACAAGTACATTATAGAAACAGCCCTCTGAAACACTATATTGATCAAGGCCTGATGCTCAGCTGGTTTGTCACATTCCATTTGCTAGCAGGGCTAAGGGGTTGGTTGCATTTACATGCATGCGGTTCTCCATTCCCATACATTTCATTTAATTAACCAAACCATACCACTGATGAAAGGACCAGGGATCTGTACTTGAAATGCCCCGAGGAAAAATCTATCCTCCTCCTCTCTGTTAACATATCTGGCATTGAGTAATGGACTACCTGCTGCATTTTGCTGCAGGGTACACTTTGTCCATCCAACGTAAGATTATTGCTGTCTACACAATTACTCAGGGAGGCGGTTCTGCTGCAGAAAAGGAACTCGCCGAGAATTGATGATGAGAAATCATTTTGCTTTCCAATAAAGGTTATTTTGATTAGGGAATTGATTGTATTGCAGGCACTCAGGAAAATGGAATCGGCTGAAAAATTAAGAAGAGGATGGATGCCTTTTGACGAGTGGCATAACAAATAAATAAATAAAAACCCGGAGTCACCAAACCATGGCCAGTGTTTAAAGACAAAGCGGCATATTTAGGCATCGGTTTCAAAGCAAGCAGATTAGCTGCCAAATTCAGATACGGTTGGAGAACCAGACACAAACACAGCTGTACAGACAAAGGCACATTCCACGAGACGCGCTGTCCATTGGGCGAGATTGAAAAAAATGCTAAAGAATGGAGTGGCATGCGTATTGAGCTGGACCGATATGGAGCGTAGAATGGGAAGAAGGGACAAGGGACCCATGCAATCTATTTCAGGACAAACAAGACTGACTTTAATAAAGTGTAATCAGGTTTAAAGGGGATGATGCCACTGGGAAATAAATGCTCTCGGAACAAAAATTCCTTCTAGAGATGCTTGAGCACTATGCCGTTTGACATGCCTTCCTTAGGAGGTAAAGGAATTAAAAGCACATAGGCCCTATATATTACATACCCTTGATATTAAACACCGTAGACCTGTTTCCCATTGTAGCTCTAAGGCTGAGTTTAACACTATCACATAGGGGTAATAAGATATTTTTCTACCAGAAATGAGTTACTGTGTTAATTCCTTGATTAGGGAATAACAACCAAATGGCAGAAACTGGACAAGATGGAACATCAAGCATAGTTACATAGTTACATAGTTAAATTGGGTTGAAAAAAGACAAAGTCCATCAAGTTCAACCCCTCCAAATGAAAACCCAGCATCCATACACACACCCCTAACTACTTTTAATTAAAATTCTATATACTCATACCTATACTAACTATAGAGTTTAGTATCACAATAGCCTTTGATATTATGTCTGTCCAAAAAATCATCCAAGCCATTCTTATAGTCATTAACTGAATCAGCCATCACAACATCACCCGGCAGTGCATTCCACAACCTCACTGTCCTGACTGTGAAGAACATGAAAAAGAACAGTGGAGCGATGAGCATAAAGAGAGTCACCAACCCTATCTCAGTAAAAAGGAGGAAGACATGATAAAATAAAATATGATATAGACAGCAGAAAGTCAAGGGGGGCTGTGGTTCTTCTTCACTTCTTCATCTGTTAATATACCAATAGCAATACTAATATCTATAGTATATATATACTGGTTGAGATAATCTAATTGGATAACCAATTGATGGTGGTCAGTGACCCAGCAACTAATAAAGATTATTCTGGGCAAGTTGTTGGCATCTGACTGCTGCAAAAATGCTATGTAAACCCGTGTTGTCTTTTCAAAGAAACCTATTTCTGTTCATGCCTGAAAAAAATCATGAAAATCGGATGAAAAAGTCAGAAAAAATTTGTGGGAAATTAACATATGGACCCTAATGACATTAGTTTCCTTGAGTCCCTTTATTTATGAATCATTAGATGTGGTTCTGGGTAAAGTTTAAAAAGCTAGATGCAGAATGCAGTAAAGTCCATGTTTATGGTGAAAGTCAGAAGAAGTCCTGTAGGTGTGAGCGCTGCACAAGATCATTACTCCTTGGAGTGGGAGTTTGATTAGGAGTGGGCTGCAGTTTAGTTAAATAATTATAAATGACTGACTGATTATTTCAGATCATTCTGTATTTGTGGAATGATTCTGTGGTTAGAAGTGACTCACTAAGGGAATAAATGTCAGGTATGAAGGTCAAAGTCAAAGCTTATCCTTAGGCGCTGAGTTGGAAGATGAAGACATGAGTCATTAGCCAAGTTTTTCCATAGCTGTTTTCTCAGGGCACCCCAATTAGTCAATGAGTCAGCTTCATGACCCAAAAATTGCTTTAGAACCAGCCATGCACCTCATTATAATTGCTATTTTCTACTGTAGGAAGAAACTGTAGGGAAAACAACCTAAACAGCATGGGGACAATTCTGGGTCCTATCCTATAAGTTAAGAATTCATGCATTAGCTGTTTGTATAGTCGGGGTTTAAGGGGAAATAGTACAACAGATGATACGAGATTCTGTAAAGATGAATAAACATCAATAATATGATTGCATAATGTAGGAAAGGCAGATTCTGGTGGGATCACGTTGAGTATCCGACCAGAATCTTTCTATTGGAAAGGGATTCTGCTTAAGTAGCAATGATTTGAAGCGTAATAAACAGTATTTTAAGGGTTTGTCTGTGATCATGGTAGCCTTTCACTTGCTATCTGCTCCCAAGCACTATTATATATATATATATATATATATATATATATATATATATATATATATATATATATATATATATATATATATATATATATATATATATACATATATATATATAGGGACCCATAGGGTTAATGTACCACTATGGCTTTACTTCCCTATCCTTTTCCCTTTTCCCTAGTAAAGTGTTAGCCCTAGAGGGACCTGGTCCTCTAGTGTCTGAGTCGGGGAGCAGGGAACCCTGTGAATGAGGTTAGCTAAACAGGGTTAGTTCTGTCATAGACTCTAGGAGAGTAAGGTAGAGAGGACATATAGTAAGAACAGCTGGAGCTCCATCGAGGATTGTAGCAGGGAGTAGCTTCCAAAGGCTTTTGGATGCTATGGTGTTTATACAAATGGCCTGCAGGTGTCACTGTGCACATGAGTTATAATGTGTGTGCATAGTACTATCAATACTGCTTAAGAGTGATAGAGTTGAAAGTTACTGTTGTGTGATGGCTGCATGAGTCTGCTAATAAAACACTGTTATACTCTACTAATCCTCGGCTACCAAAACATAACAGATGCCTTAAGTGAAGGGGCCACAGTGGATAGTGTGTCAGGCTTAGAATTCTTCTCTCTGACCACTCCAGTGGGTGGGAGCCAGACCACTTTGAGGTATACCTGCTGAAGGAATTGATGTACTACTTGACTACCCTGCCTGATGGGACTCACTTTTCTCCACTGTGTCCTGTAACCTGTTTCAGCCTGCTAAAGCATTGTGTATGCCTTGACCTCTGTAAGTAAACCCTGGGCTCATTTGTCTTGTACAAATAAACTGTACAAATAAATAACAAATAAACAGTTATTCTTATGGTTCATCACAAGAATCTCCTGGCACCCATTATATCTATTTTGTGTAGTAATAGTTAACATGAGAGTTAGATAGATAGTAGCACGAGAGTTGGAGTTATACTAATCCACCTGTGAAATCTTCCATGTAGCAAAGGCCCTAGCCTGAAGTGTTGTGAGTCGCGTGTAACCCATGCTTAGAAAAGAAGGCAGGAGTGTCCAAGCAGCAGCTGGTTGAAGCTTATGTGAGCTGTATATTAGCACTCACCAAAACACTGCATTTTTGACATCCCAAGAGTAAGGTACAATTCAACTTACAGCGCTGGCTTCCAAGATGTCTCTCCAAATGGGAGTGTCGTCTGTTGCATTTGAAAACTCCATCAGGTTATCAAGCACCACTTGTCCGATAAGGTCATGACGGGAGAAGCGATCAAAGTCATAGATACTGAAGTGCAACTTGCGATTCTGCAGTTCATTAAAGGGCACATTGAAATGGAATGTCTCATTAAAGATTGGGTTAAGAGTCTTGCGGTGAACCTTGGTCTGGAATTTTTTCTTGCGATCCGGCAGCAGATACATCTTTACATAGGGGTCTGAGAAACCATTTGCATCCTTTGCTGGTAGCTCTAATGCTTTCAGGATCTTCACCACTAGCTGCTCAGAGTTGTAGCCATAGCGAAGAATGAAACTGATACGGCCACAGCTGGTAGCCTCCTGCTTCTTCATCTCTGCATCGGCTGAGCGCTGCTTGTACAACTCTGGCTTGATCTGTCCAATGCTGGTGGCTTGTTCTGGCTTTTCATCCACATGACTTGAGAAATCAGGACTAGACAACTGTTGGGTCATGGGTCTGGGCAGAGTACTATACCTGCAGGCAAAAAACACAGCAAATGTACATGAATCTGTTTAATTATTCATAGGCATGCATTAATATCAGCTATAATAAACATAAGACAATCAATAATAACAGTATATAATAACAGTAATTCTGCTGCAAACCTCCCACAACTTTCAGTCTCTGAAATAAATATGACTTCCATCTAATAAGTTTTCCTAATGCGAATCCATACCAAGTGGACCATTAGACTAGCATATCTGTTTTTTGTTTTTCCCTCCTATGTCAGAATACAGATGAAGCAAACTATTTGGCTCATATGGTTCACCATGAACTACAAAGCCCCTTTATTATTAATTATAACATCTCTCTCCACTGAAACAAATGCCTTGACATGCTTCATAGCTAGCCTTATTTGTAGTTTGGCTCATAAGGACCAAAAGCCTGCTAGGAGCATCTACTCATGGGGATCACTTGCAGAAAGCCAACCACATTCTCCTGACATGGAGTACTACTGTGAGTGTATTTCACCAGTCAAGTCCACACATTTATTTCTAATAAGTTCCTACACCATTGGGCAACAAACTACATAATCCATAGGGCTGACATAACAATATTTAGGCTATTGACAAGCAAATATCAAGAACCTACCCCTTATTGCTCAGTTGTAGCTGGAAGTCTTTTAATCATGGCTGTTCAATGGGGCAATACTTCACTCACTATCTCTGCTTTTCTTTTTTAACGCTACATTATTATTAAGACTCAGAGTCAGTTTCACATTTAAGAAGACAGCCAAAGGCTCATTTATTGAACACTCTAAAAAAGGTGTGGTACCCCCAATGCAACATTTTTCTTTAATTCCAGAGTAATTGCACAGCCACCAAGACTTTCACCTGTTAGTCAATTTTGCTGCATCTTCCAAAGAGGCTGGACCCAGCTGAGCCATTATAAATTGGCAAGTGCTTAAGTCTCTTTAAACCAGCCCCGGATTTGTAAAAAGAGCACAAATGCCCAGGTATAGGGCGGCAGGATTTTAGGGGTGACACAGGAGATTTGATAGTCTTTAAATTTCCCCAACGATTTGTTCTTCTGTGCCCATTAGATATCTACAGAAGTTAACAAAAACCTTAATAATACATGGGAAATAATTTACCAGAACAGTCATCTTTCTGTTACGAGAGATTATTATGTAATTTGTCTTTATTGTATTACACTGGAATAACTCTCTCGGCATCTGTTTCTCCTCATTCTGTCTTCATTCAGGAGTTGGGTGTCAGATGAATGATCCAATATATCTTATAGATGGGCTCCTTTTGCCTAAAAGATGTATTAGAGCTCACTTTATTAAAATCACCAGATATCATGTCTCTCTACATGCAGAATTTGTACAAAAGGCAGTTATTTTGTTTGATTTTATTTGTACTGGAATCAGTTATTTGAGTGAGCTCTAATTCATCTGCTAGGAAAGGGAGCCCCCTTATAAGATATATTGGATCATTCATCTGACACCCACCAGCTGCATGAAGACAGAATAAAGAGAAACAGAGGCCGAGAGAGGAATAGTGAATATAAACGTGATTATTTCAGAAGCAATGCAGTATATTTAATTGATTGTATTTAGAACATTTCTTACTTCAGTATGAGGAAGCTTATACTGAATTTTCATTTTCGCAATAGTTCCACTTTAAGCCTGGTTTACTCATTGGAGGATTCATTTGCATTTTATTGCAGCCACTGACTTTGGAGGGTTGGGGGAAAAGTTTTTTTACGTGCTTTAAGAAACAACCCTGATGCTGCTGGACTACAGCTCCAAGCATGCCTTAAAGGAGAAGGAAACCCAGTGGGCGCAAAAAACCCTCCCCCCCTTCCCTGTGTTGCTTCCCCTCCCTCCTCCCCCCTGGCCTACCTGTCCCACTGGGCAAATGCCCCTAACTTGTTACTTACCCTTCTGCACAGGTCCAGTCTACGGAGTTCACAGACGCCATCTTCTTCCAAGCAATCTTCTTCCTGCTTTGACCGGCGCATGCGCAGTAGGAGCATTTCGCAGGTATGGATCTACTGCGCATGCGCCAAAAGTCACAAAGTGAAATCGGAAAACTTCGTGACTTTTGGCACATGCGCAGTAGATCCGTACCGGCGAAATGCTCCTACTGCGCATGCGCCAAAATGCCGGTCAAAGCAGAAAGAAGATTGCGTGGAAGAAGATGGCGTCCGTGGACTGGACCTGCACAGAAGGGTAAGTAACAGGTTAGGGGCACTTGCCCAGCGGGACAGGTAGGCCAGGGGGGAGGAGGGAGGGGAAGCAACACAGGGGAGGGGGGAGGGTTTTGCGCCCACTGGGTTTCCTTCTCCTTTAACCTTGACAGTAGGTAAAGTAACCCCGAAACTGTTGAGTAAAGTGTGGTTGAACAGTGCAGTGCTGCAATGTTTAGTGTCCCTTTAAAGCACAAGGCTTTTTGCAGCTAGTATGTATAATATGGACAAGCAGAAGAAGGGGCAATCAATATTTGTATAACACTTGAAATGATACAGTTCTGCACCCATTTTTGTCTCTGGTATTTCTCATTGATAAGAAACCCACTTCTCTTCTGAGAAAGTGATCCCTAAATCAGGTTGCTATTTAACGGAACGAGTTTCTGAGCAGCTCTTTAACCACCACTCAATTTAAAGAGGAGAGGGATGAAGAACGCAGTGCTGCCAATAAGCTCAGGTGACAGCTGTGATCTAGGTAATCCTCCCTGACAACATCTCCGTGCTCCTGTGACAGATAAGACAAGAGATCTCACAGGGACATCAGATATACAGCCAGTTCCCTCTTCCTCCTGTTATTTCAGTTCATTGCAAGTATTTTCCCGTGGTTGGTTAGCAGCTCCTCCACTAGAAGTTTAAATACAACATGAATACTATATACCTATAATGCTGCAATTTTGCCGCGGTGCAGTATGAAACAGAAATAAAGTAAAAATACAATCACTAACACAGATGAGGCATTAACACTGCGCTGTGCACTTATAGTCCCATCTACTATAGGATGCAGCATCTAAATAAGAATCAAGGGTCTTTCTTCTCCTTTGAATAACTTTTTTTCACTAAACAATAATGTTTTCAGGCACAAACACAACCTATATTTATGATGACAGTTTTAAAGAATTGTTGCATTTGCCCTCATATCTTAGACATATCAGACAACCTTAGAGTATTCCTGATCACATAGAACATGAGTGGTGTTGTCACAGTAATATCCTGTAATTAATAAAGGCAGAGCCTCTATCAGAAGTCACAGGGCATCAGAATCACCTAGCAGATTCCCTATGTCTTAAATAAAATAGAGTTTCTCAGCAAAGTAGAGGTGCCTTTAGCCAAAAAAATTAAAGGGGCACCAAAGAAAAAATATTATTTCTGTTGAACTATGTTCATTGTGGGGCTATTTAATATGGCATTGATGGTGGCAAGAGGACAAGGGATGGTTGGCTGCAGCAGTGGAAAGGAGGGGTGGTGTTCAATAGGGAGGGGTGATCAGTGTGGTCATGGCCCTGGAGGTCTGGTCCTCCAGGGGGGTCAAGGGTCACCATTCTGATACTGAACAAATGGAACATTGGCTAGTAATATTAAAGGAAGTGCTTCTGAAACAGGACAGAAACTAACTGAACTTGTGCTATCTATCTTGTACATCATAAAAATATTATATCTTGTACATCATAAAAACTCCAGTGAATGCAAGGTAGAAGGCCCTTCACCGCCAATTCCAGTGCTGTGTGGGGCAGATTTATCAAGGGTCAAATTTCGAGGTAATGGGAGTTTTTTTTTGAACTCCCATAACTTCGAAACTCGAATAGGCTGTATTGGAATCGTTCGAATCGAAGTAAGGTTGTATTCAATCAAATTCGATTCAAAGCAGACTAAAGAGGAAATTAGTATTACTATAGAAGTATCAGAAGGAAGAATGAGAAAGGGTGAATGAAGAGTAGGCATAAATAGGCCTTACTTCAAAAGTTTCCTTTTTACTGACCCTAGCAGTGCCAATTCTTCCATCTCTGCTTCAAATTACTGAACCATGACCAACATGTATGTAATCCTTAATGTGCCTTTAATAACTACTTTCAATTATAGCCATTGACATTTTCCAAAGGCCTCTGGGAAGCCAGTGTGGGCAGCGTACAAAGCAATCACCAGAAATGTGTATTGGAATTTGTCACGATTGCCGCCCGGAGCAGTCCCAGGAGCTCCGGGCGGCGTGTCCTCCTCCGCCGGCGTCGCTCCCAAAATGGCGCCGCCCATGGCCGCCACGTGGGTAGCGGCGCCAGCGCAATGACGTCAGCCCGGCGCAAGAACACCAGCGTCAGTGACGTCACTATGGCGCCAAGATTTGAGTATTTAAGGGCGCTCTGGACGCCTGAATGGCACCCAAGCATAGGTTCTGCTACCCTGAACCTGGGTTCCTGTTTTCCTGTATCCTGATTCCTGCTCCTGCCTTGGTTATGACCCTCTGCCTGGACTCTTGTTATTTGATCCTGATCTGCCTGCCACTGAACTCTTGCCTGGACTCTGACCTTTGGATACCGCGACCTTGCTCCCTCAAGAGGGCTTCCTCCTTGATCCAGACTACCTCCCTGGAGGGAGCTCCCTGCTCCCTGACAGAATGAGGCAAAGCAGACAAAGCTCACCTGGAAATTAAACATCATAGATTTACCAATTAAAAAAAAAAGATCTATACAAGCCCCGAAAGGACAAATAACAAAATGAGTAGAACCAGCATTGCCAATATATATCTCTTCTTAAACATCATAGAGTTTTGCCTACTATGGCTGCTCATTCCTTTCGTATACACAGCAAAGGGCAATCTGAATTTCTGAAGGCTTTTCTGAATGTAGGTGAATGTTGTGAGCTGATATTTCACATCTGTAGGGCTTAGCATGATTATATGTGTTTGTACAGGTATAGGATGCGTTATCCAGAAACCTGTTATCCAGAAACCTCCGAATTACGGAAAGACCATCAATAGATTCCATTTTATCCATATAATCCAAATTTTTAAAATGTACTTTCTTTTTCTCCATAATAATAAAACAGTAGCTTGTACTTGATCCAAACTAAGATATAATTTTTAGCCCCAAGTAAAACAAGCACTATGTATAGTTCATTATTGGCTACACAATTAGGGTTGTTTACATATCCTATATGTCTCTTTTAACAACCCCTATAGAATGCTATATTATAATATAAAGTTTGCCCCCACAGAGCCAGCTTTGATGTGCTTTTTTGTATTAGTAACATCTCATAAAAACCATTAGTTATCTCCCCCACCCCAAAAAAGCCTAAAGAAATACTGCAATTCTCATATTCTCTTGGTAGAACTGCAAGGTTTATATAGGTCACCAGTGCAATACCCCATGAATATTTCAAGGAGGAAACATTTTGCTAAATAGGAAACACTATCTCCAAGTTAATCACACTGTTTTGCGGCTGAGTGCTTTTGTGTATAGATTTCCAATTGCTTTTAGTTGGGGTAGCTCTGTAAATTTGTACAAACATTACAACTCCATGTACATTCACTGTATAGGATGTGATTTAGTGTAAAGGCTCAGAAGATTGGGTCATTATTTTAGATTCTTTAGTAGTGATTCGCATGGCACAAATTCGCGGTGAACTCCCGCGTTTCACTGGCGGCGAATAAATTTGCAAATCTCCCGTGAAAATTCACCGGTGAAAATTTTCCGGCATCAATTTTCGATTTTCAATTTTTTTTGGGGAAACTGTTCAAATTGCTCGATTTTTTCGTGAAAACGTTCGAATTGCTCGATTTTTTTTCGAAATGTTCAAATTGCTCGATTTTTTTGTCAAAATGTTCAAATTGCTCGATTTTTTTGAAATAGAATTTCACGATTTTTTCCGTGAAAACGGTAGAATTTCACAATGTTTTAGTGAACTTTCCAAATTCACGATTTTTCACTAATTTTTCGCTGAAACGAAGAGATTCGCCCATCACTATTCTTTAGCTCTGAATACCAGCATTGAACCATGTAAAATACATTCTGCAGCTCTCCTGATACCCAGTACTATGGCAGAATCACAAAGCAGTTATGTGTGGGTCAGGAAAAACTCAACCCGCCCCTGACCCTAACCTACAAATCCTTTAACCATCACGTAACCTAAACCGACAAAATGTTGCCATTGTAGGACCCAACGCCAAACCTCTACCCCATCATCTCTCTCTGTACGCTACTTCTGTGCGCGCCTCCAAGACCTTCAATCTTTAGGATCAGTGGAGGGTTTTTCTTCCCCAATCTGACCCGCACCCAACCCTAACTCACAGTAGTTGGCCAAATTTCAACCTGAAACTGTCCATCTGTGGTCAACCCATGGGTCACTATTGCTAATTGTTTTAAAGGTCAACATGAAACATCATGTTATTAAAAAGGGTTGATAAAGAGTTCAAGAATACCATGACCTCTCTACTGCCCATGCAACCAATTAACCAATGCTAGACACACAGGAGAACAATCTCTAGAGGACCAACTAAGAAAGTAACCAATAACTGTGAAGTTGGCAAATTAGATCACTACTGACTACAAAGGCCGATGAGGTCATTGACTTAACTGACTTAATTTACCAATGTGCTTAATAGGAAACCATTCAAACTCTGGTATTCCAGCTTGTTGTTAGCATATGCCTTGTCGGTTTCATCAGAAATGCCCAGTACGTTATCAGTTTCAGCAGAATTAGTATCAAATCTAGAGAATCATTCCCTGGTTCAGGATTAGTCATGACGAGCCTTATCACTCCATATAAGAATCAAACACTGTCTCCATAACTCACTTATCAGATCATACACTGAGCATTGTCATTAATCATGACATTAATATGCCATGTTCTGTTATGACTTACTGCAAGTAACATCCTTATTAATCTTGTCTATAAGGGAGTTAGTGATCGACATGACTCACCAATTGAGATATACTTCGTTTATTATGAGGTGCATTGTGCATAACAGTGCACAATTGCGTAGGCTTTCCATGTACAAAATCCTGCTGCTCTAACCGTGAATCCAAACCCATGTCACGATTGTGATAATTACACAGTCCTGGATTTGAAATAAGGTCTCAGAGATGCTTGGAGTGAAGACATAGTATAGATATCTATATAACAAATAATGTACCCCCTGTTGTAAAATATAAGGATATTATAAGTCACAGAGGCGTTTCATGTTCATATAGAGGTACGAGGCCGAACTCTAAGGTTTCTGTGAGTCATGTGACACAATTTACTATACACAGTATCACTAAGACTTTACTTTACAGGATATCCATGGCTCTTGTGTATTATTTGTCTATATATGTTAAATAGTCCAAAGGGTGCACACTATTCGTAGCAACAAAATCTGGGTGCTAGTTCAATAAAAAAAAAAAAGGCCAAGGACAGCACTCCAAGGATTTAAAGAATTCGCAAACAAAAAATATAAATGCACAAAAAAAAAGGTTTATTTCTTGATGTTTCGGGCTCACACAAACACCTTTACCTGGAGTGAAAAGCACCTTTCTTTTTGTGTATTTATATACACAATGCTCTTGGTAAAATTAAAAATAAGCTACATAGAAAATGTATTTATTATTCAGAAGTAGTGATGGGTGAATAAATTCGTCAGGCGCAAATTTGCGGTGAATGTTCTGTGTTTCAGCGCCAAAAATTTTTGGTCGCGCATCAAAACCGTTGCGTGCCAACACTATTCGGACAGCCACTGACTTTAACGCTGGCATCAAAATTGACGCAAGCGATAAAATTGCTGCAAATTGACGCGGGCGAAGCAAGACGAAACGGGAGAAATTTGCCCATCACTATTCAGAAGTGATCTATTCGCTACTATATTTTATCCTTTTGAGATTCAATGGATACCATTTCACTAATACCTACTGAAGCTATGAATGGCTGCCTTTAGCAATCTACAAGCTATGGATAGAGGTATGGGATCCTTATCCGCAATCATGTTGTCTAGAAAGCCTGAATTATGGAAAGGCCATCTCTCAGTCCATTTTAAGCAAATAATTATATTATTAAAAAAAAATAATTCTTTTTAATAATGCCACCAGTTTGGCTTGCGGCTTGCTTGCTGATCAGCCAATAACCAATCACTGAGACATAGTATAACCCTGATGTCACAGCCCTGCCCACTAGATGTCACACATCCACCTCAACGTCATCAACATAACCCCCCCTCCCTGACTTTGCCACCATAAAAGCAACCCATGCTGCTGTCTACAGGTATATTCAGTTACACTGTGATTTCAGCCAATGGATTCAGTGACGTGAATACATTAAAGGGGTTGTTCACCTGAATAGAAAGATGAGTAATAAAAAGTAGCAATAACAATAAATTTGTAGCCTTACAGATCATTTGTTTTTAGATGAGGTCCGTGGCCCCAGGGGCAATTCTAGCCATTATGCTGGGGGGCATAATGGGGGGCATAATGGCTAGGGGTGGCGCTGCCGTCTGAGGCGAGTAGCTCAACTTGACACATTGGTGGAGCGCCCATACGTGGCCCCCAATTTGAAAGCTGGAAAGAGCCAGATGAAAAAGGCAAATAATTCAAAAACTATAAAAAATAAATAAGGAAGACCGAAAAGTTGCTTATAATACAATCTATAAGATAGTAAAAGTTAACTTGTGAACCTCCCATTTAATATGGATTTCAATGAATAATGTCACTATCTATGAGTGATGTGCGGGTCAGGGTTTTCCTGACCCTCACCAGACCCTAACCCGCCCTGATCCAGCCCGCGCCTGCCCGCACCCGCGCTTCTGGGGTCTGGGGTTTTATAGACCCGCACCAACCCGCCCCGCCGATGACTTCACAATGATGTCACAAAAGGAGCGGGGCAAGCAGACACGAGACTATAAAACCGGAACCTGGAAGTCGGAAACAGGCATTTGAAGGTGGTGGGCGGGGAGAGCAGGAGAAGAGCTCAACCTGCACCCGCCCGCCACCTGCGAGGAGCAGTGCGAGGTCGACCCGAACACGCCCGACCCGCAGGTAAACCCGAGGGTTTCGGGTCAGCCCGCACATCACTACTATCTATGTATGGACTGAAACAGATTGGGGTACAAGAAATCATTTCCCTTTTCATCTAATTCTTTAAATGATAAAGTTACTAAGGTATAACATAAACTGTTAGGTTGTATTCACTTTGATTGTATTCCACTAGATGGCAGTACTCGTTCTGAGGATTGGTTGCATTGCTATCTTGCGACTACCTGTACCATAGAGCTGGTGCAGTTTTGTTCTATTTTTTATTTAAAAAATCACACGAGGAAGGCTGATTGAGACATAATATGTACTGCCACATTTTGGCAATTCTTTTTTCTCTACAGATGCATAGCTGCTCTGCAAAACCTTGTTATTCATTTGATCTAATAATGTAGTCGTATAAACTCCATTAAAAATGGGAATGTCTGAATTACAGTTATAACATCAGGCTGAAACCCAGGCAAGGGTGGGAGTAAGGAACAGAGAAAAGGAGAAAACTAATAGAAATGAGAAACTCTGCATTCATATTAATTAGACAAAAGGTAGTTGGAAGACAGATCAAACAGACAGATCAAAAAATATATATTTTCACTTGTGGCTGGATATCAGTAATGTTATATAAATTAGATCAGGCCTCAATTTGGATTCACCTTTTAAAATGTATTGTACTCAGATTTTCTTCTGAGCCCTGCTTGGACCATAAACCAGATATTTACAAGGTTTAATTTGCACAAACACAGCTAAAAACAGTATTTTGTATAGTTCAGGAGCACAATCAATACCAGCAACAAACGAGTCAAAGTTCTGACTAAAGCTACTCTTGTTCCAAACGATGAGTGAATACATTTCTCTCTTCTGGTTCTGACAATGGCCTCTTAGTACCGGGACATCTAAAAGAATAAAGCTCTGAAGGCCAGCATGTTTCTACAACAACATAAGCAAGTTGATTATTATTTTCCATGTTGCTTTGTATAAAGATCTTTACTTTATAAGAGCCAGCCATGAGAAGTGCCTGTTATACCAGTTGTATTAAACAAAAGCCTACTAAACTTGTACAGTCCTACACAATCGCATTTATTCTTTCTATACTCTTGACTGGACTTGCATTCGGAGCAAATTACGTTGCACATTAATTTTTTTTTCTAGTTTTCAAGATATTACCAAATTTTACATTGCTTCTATAATAAAAGAGAAACATTGGCGGAAAGTCTTCTGATGTTGCTCTGCTTAGAAAAGAACAAAAAGGAGTCATCTTTTTGTTTTGAGAGTTTATATCTCCTTTAATATATATATATATATATATACACCAAGAGATATATGAAGGCATATTTAAATTTACACAAGATCTTTAGGTGTAGAATTAAATATACCCCTTTATAAATGCAGCCCTATGAAAGACAGTTTAGGTTCTCACCCTAAACATGACAGTTCTTTTATTTTTACTGCTCTCCAAGTCTAACCCCCTTAGAAGCCATATTGCAATATGTTACACCTTACACTGATGAGATCTAATGGGATTGAAAGAGATTGCCTGAATTAGGTTGTATCTGTACTATTAAACCAGCAGTTCTGGATAGGATACCTCCACCCACAATTCTTTAAATGAGAGTTAAAGAATTGAATTTTTGGTGTTAAGCTAGTGTTATGTCTGTAGCACAAGGCATGTGAATACCTTTAGTTTTAAGAAGGCATTATAAATGTCTGTTCTCCCCATTTTTAATCCTTCTCATCATAAACATTTCGGACCCTTTGCTAAATTTTGGTAAGAACAGATGAGAAGCATATCCAATTAGAAGAAGTCCACCCTTACTGTTAATCCAAAGGCATATTTATGTAAGCATGGTTGAGTTTTCCAGTCTGTCTCTGTATGTATCTGAATATTGTACAGGGCATACTGTCATGGGGAAACATGTTTTTATTTTTTGTTTTTTAAAACACATCAGTTAATAGTGCTTCTCCAGCAGACTTCTGCACTGAAATCCATTTTCCAAAAGATATTAAATTTTAAAATCTGACATGGGGCTAGACATACTGTATTGTCAGTTTTCCAGGTGCCCCAGTCATGTGACTTGTGCTCTGATAAACTTCAGTCACTCTTTACTACTGTACTGCAAGTTGGAATGATATAATTCCCTCCCTTTCCCCCTACAGCAGCCTAACAAGAGAACAATGGGAAGGTAACCAGATAGCATCCCTAACACAAGATAACAGGTAGATCCCTGGTAGATCTAAGAACAGAACTCAATAGTAAACATCCATGTCCCACTACAACACTTTCAGTTACATTGAGTAGCAGAAACAATAGCCTATCAGAAAGCAGTTCCCGAGTGCAGCACTGTATCTTTCTGAAAGCACATGACCAGGCAAAATGACCTGAGATGGCTGCCTAAACACCAGTATTACAACTAAAAAAAATACACTTGCTGTTTCAAATTTTGCATGGTAGAGTAAATTATTTGCAGTGTAAACAGTGTAAATCAGAAATAAAAACAAAACCATAAAAATCATGACAGAATCCCTTTGAGGATACCAGGGGTTCAGTTAAACAATGAAGGATCAGCTCACCTGCCCTGCAGGTAAAATACATATGCCTTGGTTTAACTGTGAGTTTGGACTTCTTCTAACACAATGTAATGAACCATTGCCCAACACTTGGGTGTGCACATATGTAGAAACACAACACTCATAGATAATAATTTCTTTAGACCAGGGGTCCCAAACTTTTTTATCCATAAACCACATTCAAATGTAAAAAGAGTTGGACAGCAACAGTTGGCAGCCTACAGGAGACTCTATTTGGCAGTACACCTGTTTTTTATGCAACCAAAACGTGCCTCCAAACCAGAAATTTAAATATAAGCTCCTGATTTGAGGCCACTGAGAACAACATCCAAGGGGCCACTGCTTAGACCATTACGTGATGTGGCACAGCACATCTTATGATTTATTTCATAGGTAGTAACATGGTAGGACATGGTGTCAGCCATCTCAGTTAAATATCTAGAAAAAAAAGGTTTGCTCCCTCTGCAGTTTTATTTGTAATTACAGAATATACTGATGTTAATCAAGGAAGTACTCAGATATAATCACAGCCAAGCCAATTAAGCTTTATACAAGCCAGGCAGCTAATTTTACAAATAGCAACAAAACTGGAATAGAATCACGGGTAATGCCATTCAGTCAGTTACCACCTTATATTAATTGTTGCCACTAAAGATCTCAGCTTATTATGGGTATAATGAGGCACTAGATAACATTCAACACAATGGCTAAATATTTTATTAAATTTCTTTGAGCAATGAAAGTTAAAACTCTTTTTAAAAGATGGATGCCATCAATAAAAAGGGGATACAAATGGAGCAATAGTCGTGTAATTATCCAGGCTCAGAATTACATGTTTTATGCAGTGAAAGTCAATAAAAAAAACTTCAAATTAAGCGAGACTTTTAATAATCTCCCGCAGGTATAGTAACAGAACTGGTGTATATTTCATTTTAGTGTGTTAGTGTTTGGGAAAGTTTAAATAGGAAAAAAGATAAAGCTCAGCTACGGCATTAGGTAAGCAGAGTGACTTAATAAAGACTCTATTTGGTGTTTAATAGGAGAGTTGGCATCAGTAAATACACCTGATCCGACATCCAACTGATGTTGAGAAACTATAATTCCCATCAAGCCCCTATCCAAACCTCATCACCAAAAGCTTGGTTGTTGCTCCTCTTAACTTAATTTCCCGTGCAAGCAATGTTTTTAGACAGATACAGTCATTGTCAGAAACTACACAATATCTGAAAGTTGCTGGGCCTTTCTCCAATGGGATATTAACACAAGGCAACGGAAGAAGAGAAGTAAAGTTGTAGCAAATAAGCCTTTAACAAACTATGCTATGTTTTGGAGACATGATGAAGCTCTTACCGTATGTATGTGGGGTGTGGGGTAGGTTTAAATTAAAAAAACAAAAGATTATGTGGTTCTAATATCAATTTTACAATTTCAAAAATCTTACAGAACAGTGTTGTGTGTAAAATTCTTGTCTTGTTTGTATGTTCAGTGAGTTAGCAGACAGAGTGTTCAGTGGTTCCTCTTATCACCTGGTGCAGGGGTCCCCAACCTTTTTTTCCCGTGATCCACATTTAAATATGACAAAGTCTGGGAGCAACACAAGCATGAAAAAAGTTGCTGGTGTGCCCAATATGGGCTGTAATTGGTTATTTGGTAACCCATTCTTGGACTGGCAGCCTACAAAAGGCTCTGTTTGGCAGTACACATGGTCTGTATGTTTCCAAAACTTGCATCCAAGTCAGAAATCCAAAATTGAGCACCTGCTTTGGGGCCATTATGAGCAACATCGGTGGGCTTGGTGAGCAAAATTTTGCTTACCAGCCACTGGTTGGGGATCACTGACCTGCTGTTTGGACAACATATCACTTGGTGCAGGGGTCCCCATCCTTTTTTTACCTGTGATCTACATTTAAATATAACAAAATTCAGGGAGCAACACAAGCATGAAAGTTCCTAATAAACCCATTAAGGGCTGTAATTAATTATTTGGTAATCCCTTTGTGAACTAGTAGCCTACAGGTGGGTCTAGCAATACACATGGTTTGTATGCCTTCAAAATGTGCCTCCAAGTCAGATATCCAAAAATGAGCACCTGCTTTGGGGGCACTAAAAGCAATATCAGGGGGCTTGGTGAGAAACATGTTGCTTGTGAGCCACTGGTTAAGTCATATTAAATTTGTATGGTGTACCCAACAGACAACTGCTAAGATCTGTGGGGTGGGGAGCATTTAACTAGATAATAAAGACTACAGATGAAGTCTTCATAATTATCCTCCCTTCTTACTAAATTTAGTGATAAATACTATACAGGATTATTTTTTTAGTCCAATCTCCACGTAGATCCTATTAATATGAGGGCTGCTTAAAAGAAAACTAATGCTATATCACCCTAGCCATTGGTTCCATTCCATGTTGTATGCTACATTTACACATTTACTCTTAATAATAATGGGCACATCTGTGCATACAGTGTATAAAAATAGTCTATAGGATAGCGTACATGTATTCTGAATCAGAACTAATGCAAATTTCTACATGCAGCCATGCCCAATTTCTTAATGAAAGGGATGATGTTTAGTGTGCACTGAATGCACTAGAGGCACAACTGAAACCTGGAACATGCAGAAATGTCAACATTAACATTCCAGTGGTAATTTCCAAAAATCTTTTTTTCCCACCACACCCCTAAACACTCTGGCTAGGCCCAATTATGTCCAGGCCTCACCCCATTACACACCAAACATGCCTTCAGCTCTCTCAGTACATTGGGTAAATGGGATTTAAACCTTCCATTAAACTGTTTCACTGTACCCCCTATTTCTCTGGCCCATTCCTACAAGCATGTTGGTTATACAGTAGCATCATGCCGTGGGGCTGCTTTTCATAACCAAGAACTGGGCATTTTAATACATCCAGAAGGAAGAATTGCTATAGGGAAATACTGCAAGAAATGTGTTTTAAAAAACAGAAGCTTGGCCAAAAGTTCCTCTCTAAGCAGGACAATAATTCCAAACAGAAGGTAAAAGTATCATTGGATAGATTCAAAACAAAACAATGAACATCCTATAATGGCCCAGTTGACAGCCATGATCTGAGAATCTGTGGCTTTTATTGAAAGCTGAGCCCACAACTGTTATGTGGACAACCTGGAGAGAACCTCCCTGCAAGAGTACAAGATCACCCCTGAATAACAAAAAAATTTCAGCTTTTAATATCTCTTAAACCAATGGCATATTAAATATCATTTTGAGTCTCACTGCTGAAATACACGTATCACAGAGACCAGGTCAGGATTTGTTATTCAGTAAAAGAGAAAACTGGTCATGGGTCTAAACACACACAAGAATATATACATAAATATGTATCTAGAAACCTCTTCTAAAAGCCTGGTGCTACAATTTAACAACATCTGGAGGGCCTCAGGTTGGGAATCACTGTATAGATTAAAAACATCTAATAACTTCTGAATATAATGTCTTGAAGGTGGGCAAAGGCACATGCCCTGTCTACCCTACCCTGGAATTTTTAATGTTTCTATGGTTCTGCACAACCCAAGACCTGTTTACAAAAGTTTTGGCTATTTATCACCCAAAATTGCAACATTAAAACTGATTTTTTTTTTCTGTTTTTTTTTGGCACTACAGACTGAAAACTTTCTTCTATTCCACTTCATTGCAATACCTTTTTAATGGCTTTCCCAGTAAATTCTACAACTCTTCAGTGCAAACAGTGAAGTGAGCTTTACCTGTTGGCTGGGGCTATATTTGCCACTTGCTGTTGAGACTGAGCATATGGGATCTGAGATTCTTTGGGCGGTTGACTATCCACAGGAATGTCAGGAGATGTCTGACTAATTTTAATGTTGGTTTCTGGGTAGGAATCCATATCTAAATAAGAACGTTCAGGCATCTCAGGTCCAAGCTCCACACGGTCTGCCAACAAGTCCCCATAGTGAGAATGATGGAGATGACCATGATGTCCATAATCTTTGCGTTGAGTCTGTGAAGATCCTTTGTCCCTCCATGGAATCCAACACAACTTCCAGGAAACAAAGAGTGAAACTCCTAATAAAACAATCCCGCAAAAGGTGACAATGACTGACAGCAGACTGACAGACACATCTGGAAAAAAAATAGAACCAAGTGAAAAGGTGTAAGTAATTCAGAGAACAGTTTAGCTACAGATGGAGCAAATAGTATCTATATTTTTGGCTTTACCATTCTTTACCATGCTTGTTAAACAAGCCATTATCATACCTTTTTACTATTATAAAGCTGTGTCATGTTGTGCTGTGTCATGGTTCTGCTAAAATGACATTTTCCTATTGAACCATTTATCTATGTTATATATTTGGGTTGGGATTACCCATTAAAGTTGCTCAAAATTAGAACAAAGGTTGTTTTCCAATGATTCTTAAAGTGCAGGTTCCTCAATTTCTCAATAATGTTTATCAAAAGCCAATAAAAACTATACTCACAAAAGGTAATTTAGTAAGTGCAGAACAGGGTGCAAAGTCCAAAAATGGGTGCCATCTGCCTTGATTTTTGCACCCTGCTGTAAGTCTCCAATTTTCAAAATGAAGCTTGCAATGGGCAGCACTGTATTCATGAAAAGCATATGGGGGGTAACCAGACACTCTTTCTCCTACATCCAACCTTTCCTGTAACTTGAGCATCATTGATGCACAATATGGAGCTACATTGGAGTCCTGTAATTACAACAGTAACTTCAGGTCCTAGTGCCAGTATATTTACTTTTGTGCCCCTTAGTGTACTCGAACTTGACCCCTTTAAACTCTTAGCCTGTGCCTTAGATGTCTGAGGCACATCAGGGTCTCCATGCACTACCCTTAAATTTAAAGAAATACTGAAATGATTAGTTTTATGTCATCCCAGCACTTAATTTCCTGGGGATGAAATTAAATTTTCCAGAAAATGCTTAATGTCTTTTATTACTGCACCGCCTCAGTAAGGATATTTAGATAGCTAGGTTGCTGCCTGCTGTCATAGGAAAATGTAGGTAGCAACATGGCTTTCTGCAGTCGTTGGTGAGTTGGGCCTAAATATTCAGGCATTTGTTCTATCAATGATTGTGTTCAAAAATAAAAGAGATATTCCGATAACATTAGGTTCTAGGTATGACAAACAAGTGATTTATCAGACAGTCTCAGTATAACTTTAACTCTCCTCTGTATTTAATAGAGATGTCGCGAACTGTTCGCCGGCGAACTTGTTCGCGCGAACATCGGGTGTTCGCGCTCGCCGGAAGTTCGCGAACGTCGCGCGACGTTCGCCATTTTGGGTTCGCCATTGTTGGCGCTTTTTTTTGCCCTCTCACCCCAGACCAGCAGGTACATGGCAGCCAATCAGGAAGCTCTCCCCTGGACCACTCCCCTTCCCTATAAAAACCGAAGCCCTGCAGCGTTTTTTCACTCTGCCTGTGTGTGCTGAAGAGATAGTGTAGGGAGAGAGCTGCTGCCTGTTAGTGATTTCAGGGACAGTTGAAAGTTTGCTGGCTAGTAATCGTTTTGATACTGCTCTGTTATTGGAGGGACAGAAGTCTGCAGGGGTTTGAGGGACATTTAAGCTTAGGTAGCTTTGCTGGCTAGTAATCTACCTTCTACTGCAGTGCTCTGTATGTAGCTGCTGTGGGCAGCTGTCCTGCTTCTGATCTCATCTGCTGACTGCTGCAATAACAGTAGTCCTTGTAAGGACTGCTTTTATTTATTTTTTTGTTGTTTTACTACTACTACTACTACTACTATAAGAGCCCAGTGCTATTAGTCTAGCAGTGTTGGGGAGTGGGACTGGTGTGCTAATCTGCTGCTCCTAGTAGTTCAGCAGCACCAACTTTAATTTTTTTTTTTAATATTCATTTTTTTTTATTTTACTTTTTTTTATTTTACTACCGCTGTAGTAGTGTATAAGTTGACCTTTTAGGCATTATTTGCCCTGTAGGCATTTTTTGCCCAGTGTGTTATTCAACCAACTGCCATCTAGCTGTGTGACCTTGTTCACATTCTGTCTAAATATCCATAATATTACCGTCTCCAGAAAAAACACCGGAGTGACTTTTTTCAAGCAGCCATAATATATTTTACGTAATCCGTATCCACCGCTGTAGTAGTGTATACGTTGACCTTGTAGGCATTATTTGCACAGTGTTTTCTTCAACCCGCCATCTAGCTGTGTGAGCTTGTTCACATTTTGTCTAAATATTGATAATATTATCGTCTCTAGAAAAACCACTTGAGTTACTTTTTTTCAAGCAGCATTCATATATTTTACGTAATCCGTATCCACCGCTGTATACGTTGACCTTGTAGGCATTATTTGCACACTGTTTTCTTCAACCCGCCATCTAGCTGTGTGACCTTGTTCACATTCTGTCTAAATATCCATAATATTACCGTCTCCAGAAAAAACACCGGAGTGACTTTTTTCAAGCAGCCATAATATATTTTACGTAATCCGTATCCACCGCTGTAGTAGTGTATACGTTGACCTTGTAGGCATTATTTGCACAGTGTTTTCTTCAACCCGCCATCTAGCTGTGTGAGCTTGTTCACATTTTGTCTAAATATTGATAATATTATCGTCTCTAGAAAAACCACTTGAGTTACTTTTTTCAAGCAGCATTCATATATTTTACGTAATCCGTATCCACCGCTGTAGTAGTGTATACGTTGACCTTGTAGGCATTATTTGCACAGTGTTTTCTTCAACCCGCCATCTAGCTGTGTGAGCTTGTTCACATTTTGTCTAAATATTGATAATATTATCGTCTCTAGAAAAACCACTTGAGTTACTTTTTTCAAGCAGCATTCATATATTTTACGTAATCCGTATCCACCACTGTAGTAGTGTATACGTTGACCTTGTAGGCATTATTTGCACACTGTTTTCTTCAAACTGCCATCTAGCTGTGTGTATTATCGTTTCCAGAAAAACCAACTGAGTTTTTGTTGTTGTTGTTTTTTTAAAAATAATGCCAGGCAAAGGCAGGCCGCCACGCAGAGGCCGTGCTAGGGGCCGTGCTGCTATGCAATCCTGTGGCCCTAGCAAATTGCCCAGTTTTAAAAAGCCAATGACCCTGAACTCCCAAAATGCTGAAGAGGTAGTTGACTGGCTTACACAGCACACCCCATCCTCTACCGTTTCTAACTTTACCACAACATCCTCCTCATCCTCCACTGCTATGGCCACCCCACGTAACACTTCCTCCACCACCGGTGCCCCTTCTTCACTGGAGTCAGAGGAGTTATTTTCCCATGAGTTTCTTGAACTGAGTAATGCGCAACCATTATTGCCAGAAGAAGATGAAGGAGATGAGGACCTTACACCAGATTTAATTCTGGCAGAGAACACGATAGAGATGGACATAATGAGTGATGAGGAGGAGGTCCCCGCTGCTGCTTCCTTCTGTGATGTGTCAGAAGAAATTGATGCATCTGAGGAGAATGATGATGAGGAGATTGATGTTTTGTGGGTGCCTAGTAGAAGAGAGCAAGAGGAGGGTAGTTCAGATGGAGAGACGGAGAGTCAGAGAGGCAGTAGGAGAATAAGACTTAGAAGAAGCAGGGAGGACAGCCCGCAGGGATCAGTAGGGCAACAACATGTATCGGCACCTGTGTTCAGCCGGCCAACGCACCCGCCATTGCCGCCAATGCCGCCAACTTCTACTGTTACCGCCAGATCGCACACTTCCAAAAAGTCAGCAGTGTGGGATTTTTTTAATGTGTGTGCCTCTGACAAAAGCATTGTAATTTGCAATGAGTGCAGTCAGAAACTGAGCCTTGGTAAGCCCAACAGCCACATAGGTACAACTTCTATGCGAAGGCACATGAGCGGCAAGCACAAAGCACTTTGGGAGCAACACCTCAAAGGCAACAGGCAAACTAAAAGCCACACTCCTTCTGGTCCAGCATCTTACTGCTCTACCTCTGCTCTCCTTGACCCGTCTGAACCACCCTCCACTCCGCCTTCCACCTTGACCACCTGTTCCCATTCCCAGTCATCTGCCACCAGCCAAGTTTCTGTGAAGGCCATGTTTGAGCGTAAGAAGCCAATGTCTGACTGTCACCCCCTTGCCCGGCGTCTGACAGCTGGCTTGTCTGCACTCTTAGCCCGCCAGCTTTTACCATACCAGCTGGTGGACTCTGAGGCCTTCCGCAAATTTGTAGCAATTGGGACACCGCAGTGGAAGGTACCCAGCCGCAATTTTTTTTCTAAAAAGGGAATACCACACCTGTACCAACATGTGCAGAGCCAAGTTACCGCATCTCTGTCACTTAGTGTTGGGCCAAAGGTCCATATGACTACTGACGCATGGTCCTCCAAGCATGGTCAGGGCAGGTATGTCACCTACACTGCCCACTGGGTGAACTTGGTAATGGCTGGGAAGCAGGGAATGGGTAGCTCAACAACAACAGTGGAGTTGGTGTCACCGCCACGGATTGCACGCGGTTCTGCCACCACCTCTACTCCTCCATCGCTCTCTACCTCGTCTTCTTCCTCTTCTTCTTCTTACTCTGCTGCTGGGTCCTCCTTCTCCTCCTCCACACCTGTGCACCCCCAGCTCCCCCTAGGCTATTCGACGTGCCAGGTACGCCGTTGTCACGCTGTCTTGGGGATGACGTGCCTGGAAAGCAAAAACCATACCGGATCTGTACTCCTGTCATCTCTGCAGTCACAGGCCGATCGGTGGCTGACCCCACACCAACTGCAGATCGGAAAAGTGGTGTGTGACAATGGAAGCAATCTGTTGGCAGCGTTGAGACTGGGCAATTTAACACATGTGCCCTGCATGGCACATGTGTTAAATTTAATAGTCCAACGTTTTGTCTCCAAGTACCCAGGATTCCAGGACGTTCTCACCCAGTCCAGAAAGGTGTCGGCCCATTTCAGACGTTCCTACACAGCCATGGCACGCCTTGCTGACATTCAGCAGCGCTACAACATGCCAGTCAGGCGTTTGATTTCTGACAGCCAGACTCGCTGGAATTCAACGCTCCTTATGTTGGAACGTCTGCTGCAACAACAAAGGGCCGTCAACGAGTACCTTTTTGAACTGGGTGGTAGGACTGGATCTGCAGAGCTGGGGATTTTTTTCCCCCGTTACTGGGTGCTTATGCGCGATGCCTGCAGGCTCATGCGACCTTTTGAAGAGGTGACAAATATGGTCAGTCGCACCGAAGGCACCATCAGCGACCTAATACCCTTCGCTTTCTTCCTGGAGCGTGCCGTGCGACGAGTGACAGATGAGGCTGTAGACCAGCGTGACGAGGAGCTGGAAGCATGCGATTTCTGGTCGGAATCACCAGAACGAACCCAGGCACCTGCTGCAACGCAGGGAGAGGTGCCAGAAGTGGAGTCAGAGGAGGAAGGTGGCTTTGTGGAGGAGGAGGAGGAGGACCAACAGGAGCAGGCTTCCCAGGGGGCTAGTGGTGACCTTTTGGGGACCCCTGGTCTTGTACGTGGCTGGGGGGAGGAGACCGTTGCAGTCCTTGATAATGAGGAAGCGGAGATGGATAGCTCTGCATCCAACCTTGTGAGAATGGGGTCTTTCATGCTGTCATGCCTGTTGAAGGACCCCCGTATCAAGAGGCTTAAGGAGAAGGACCTGTACTGGGTCGCAACGCTACTAGACCCTCGGTACAAGCATAAAGTGTCAGAAATGTTACCAACATACCACAAGTCCGAAAAGATGCGGCATTTACAAACCAGCCTGCAAAACATGTTGTACAATGCTTTTAAGGGTGATGTCACTTCAGGAACTCATCAACATTCCAGGGGCAGAGGTGCCAGTAATCCTGCCACGAGCGCACCTGCAAGGACAAAGCCCTTTGGCCAGTCTGTAACGTCAGACATGCAAATGTTTTTCTGTCCAAGGCAGCTCCACAACCCTTCTGGATCCACCCTCAAAGAACGCCTCGACCGGCAGGTAGCGGACTACCTGGCATTAACTGCAGATATCGACACTCTGAGGAGCGATGAACCCCCTGGACTACTGGGTGTGCAGGCTTGATCTGTGGCCAGAGCTGTCACAATTTGCCATGAACCTCTTGTCTTGCCCAGCCTCAAGTGTGCTCTCAGAAAGGACCTTCAGTGCAGCAGGAGGGATTGTAACTGAGAAGAGAACTCGCCTAGGTCACAAAAGTGTCGATTACCTGACCTTTATTAAAATGACGTTGACCTTGTAGGCATTGTTTGCCCAGTTTTTTTGGCTGCAGCCACTGAAGCACAGAGGCCAGAAAAAATATGCCATATAAATGCTGAAAATAGTCATTTTTTGCCATACGTTGACTCAACGTATATGGCAAAAAATGACTATTTTCAGCATTTATATGGCATATTTTTTCTGGCAACTGTGCTTCAGTGGCTGCGACCAAAAAAACTGGGCAAACAATGCCTACAAGGTCAACGTATGGCAAAAAATGACTATTTTCAGCATTTATATGGCATATTTTTTCTGGCAACTGTGCTTCAGTGGCTGCAACCAAAAAAACTGGGCAAACAATGTCTACAAGGTCAACGTATGGCGAAAAATTACTATTTTCAGCATTTATATGGCATATTTTTTCTGGCAACTGTGCTTCAGTGGCTGCGTCCAAAAAAACTGGGCAAACAATGCCTACAAGGTCAACGTATGGCAGTTGTTTAAAGAGAACAGTAGATTACTAGCCAGCAAAGCTACCTAAGCTAAAATGTCCCTCAAATCCCTGCAGACTTCTGTCCCTCCAATACAGAGCAGTATCAAGCAGATTACTAGCCAGCAAACTTACTATCATCTGTCCCTGAAATCACTAACAGCTCTCCCCCTACACTATCTCTTCCAAGCACACACAGGCAGATTTTTCAGATACTTTTTTGCCCTTGATCCCCCTCTGGCATGCCACTGTCCAGGTCGTTGCACCCTTTAAACAACTTTAAAATCATTTTTCTGGCCAGAAATTTTTTTTTTAGATGTTAAAGTTCGCCTTCCCATTGAAGTCTATGGGGTTCGCGAACCGTTCGCGAACCGCTCGCATTTTTGCGCAAGTTCGCGAATATGTTCGCGAACTTTTTTCCCGACGTTCGCTACATCCCTAGTATTTAATATAAATATATATATATATATATATATATATATATATATATATATATATATATATATATATATATATATATATATATATATATATATATGTAGAAGAGTATTATAAAATGATAAGTGAGGCAAGTATTTCCATCTATATACAGTATATATATATATATACAGTATACTGTATATGCACAATGGAAAGCAAGTTAACAGCGGTTAACAGATTTGGGGCAAAAATGGAAAAGTTTTAACATTTAACATTTAATAGGCCCTAAAAAAATCAGAAGACACCTCAGAAATGAAGTGCTGACAGATGACAGGAAAGGTTAGTCCCAGGGGGCAAAGAGGAGATTAAAGAGAAATATGCTTCTTGTGCAATGCAGGCTGTGCACCCGGCTCTGATCATTTATTCCACTTTTGTGGCTCCCTGCTTTCTTAGCCTTCTATCTGGAGGGGATGTTGTCTCAGCAGATGAGAAGTTACTACAGCAGAACAGCAGCAGCTGCAGATGCAAATCTGATGGGCGGCAAATCAATGCTGAGATCACAGGAAGTCTTTCTTTTGGCAGATAAAGTATTGATTATAGACACACCGAGGCAGACAACACACATCAGTACTTAAAAGAGCATCACACATAGCAATCTGCAGGGTAGGCACAGGGTTCTTCAACTCATACTGCAAGGGTATTGGTAGTACCTTCCCATTCCCAAAGCAAATGTATAAAGGAAAGTGCCAGTTAAAGGTTCTTGAAGGAGTGAATGAAAATTTAAGTATTAACATAACAGAACCAGTTATGGGAATTCTAAGTGTTTGCTTTTCTCCTCTAATTGGAGATATGTTGTATAACCAAGCAGTGCTCATTCAATCTCAGTCTCACAGCCCTTTTTTTTTTTTCAACATTATTTTAAGTCTATAGATGCATCAGGTCTGCATTAGCCCTAGTGTAACCCACCTGTTGGCCTAGGAGTCCAACAATCACAGCCTTGGGGACCTTCCCCTAAAAAACTAAGCTGACCTTCAACCAGCCTTAGTCACTGCTTGAACTTTATGAGCAATGACACTCCACTGATATAAACAGAATTAAACAGTGTCGGACTGGGACACCGGGGGCCCACCTAAAAACTATAGACCAGGGGGCCACCAAAAACCTTTAGACCAGGGGCCCACTCTCAGTACTATTATTCTTCCTCTCCTCACTCAACCTCTATTCTAGTTACTTCTCTTTACATACTATAATACTATATTGTTCCATTTATTTAGCCTTTTTGTTGTCATAGAAATAGGGAATGGCCATGAAATAGGCCAAATGTTTAGCAGCATGAGGGCCCACTGACACCTGGGCCCACAGGGAGTTTTCCTGGTATCCCGGTGGGCCAGTCCAACACTGCCCTGGCAATATATGATACTGTGGCCCCAGCATTTCATGACACAGTGGCCAGAGCATTTCATAAAACAGTATCGGTAGGCCCAGTTTTACAAAACTAAATATGCCTAGCAATTCATGATGCCCCAGCATTTCATAACAGATTGTCTCCTACAATGTATGGCCCAGTGGCCCAGCATACTTTTCCTCCATTGGAGGCCCCCTTAGACCAGGGGGCCACCCAAAAACCTTTAGACCAGGGGCCCACTCAAAGTATTATTTTCTTCCTTTCCTCACTCAACCTCTATTCTCCTAGTCTCTTTTCTTTACATACTATAACCTATTATTCCACCTATTTAGCCTCTTTATTCTCATAGAAATAGGGAATGACCATGAAATAGGCCAAATGTTTAGAAGCAGGAGGGCCCACTGACACCGTGGCCCACCGGGAGTTTTCCTGGTATCCCTGTGGGCCAGTCCAACACTGGAATTAAATATAACTTTATGCAGTAGCGTATATATATATATATATATATATATATATATATATATATATATATATATATATATATATATTGTGTGTGTGTGTATATATATATAGAGAGAGAGAGAGAGAGAGAGAGAGAGAGAGAGAGAGAGAGAGAGAGAGAGAGAGAGAGAGAGAGATACTGTGCTTGGTATTACCGTTATACTGTCGTTTTTGTTTAAAACTGTATTCCTATTTTCCTATAACTATCTAGAAAACAGTGATAAAGTTCTGGGAGGGTAAAACAACAGCAAAACAGGTATTTTGAGATAGAGTTCATTTTGAAAAATGGCTATATACAGTATTAAAAATGATCACAGCTATTTGTAGAGTAAATCTGGCCCATTACGCTTCACCAGAATTTGAGAAACTGCTAAAATTTCACCAAATGCACTGAAGTCAATGGGCATTTTCCAACCGTGAAACATATTTTTACTATGCATTACAGTCTATGGGTGTTTTTCTGCATCAAATATGGCAACACATTTTGAACATCCCTAGAGAGATACCCAATGTGGACTCAAGTAGACTCATCTCAAATTCTAATGCTTTAAGAAGAGGTACAGTAAAAAATGAATCATTAATGGTGGGACACCTGTATTATCAGAGAAAGGTAAATTGGTTGATGAGAACAGGAGCGATTTTGAATTATTATTTTTTTTGGCTGTTTACACAGCTGAGAACCCAGAAAATTAAGGTTTCATTTTTAATTGGCCCAACTTTAAGTCATTCTGTTTGGTTGATGATACTGAATTATGCAAAAATATGAGTTCCATGCCGGATGCTGTAACGGATTGGACTAAATTGGAAAACTGGACAGCAGATTGGCAAATGAATGTTCAATGTTGATAAATGCAAAGTTATGCACTTTAGTAGAAATAACAAAAATGCTAGTTATACAGTAAAATGCGGTGTTTTTGGTGCCTCCTTAACTGGAAGGATTTAGGGATTTTTGTGGATAACAAGCTGTAAAGCTTTAGGCAGAATCACTCAGTGGCTACTAAAGCAAATAAAGTAATATCTTGCATAAAAAAAGGGCAGTAACTTGAGGAATGACAATATAATTTACGTAATTGTCGGTCCCTGATAAGCCCTCACCTTATGCAGTACAGTTTTGGGCTCCCATCCTCAAGACTCTCTATGGGTAAACTAACATGTGCATTCATCCCCCTAAATCTAAAGAGGTAACTGGTCTAGTAACTGATATCAACCATACATAAATACAAACATGGTAGGGTTAAAAGATCAATGCCTGGAAATGGATATTGAAAATGTCTCCCTGGGCTAGGCCACTCTTTATGTCCACTCTCTCCTGATAGCTTCTAAATTATGGATTATTTTGTTCTCTCAGTCTGATGAATTATAGATCTGCATTTGTTCAACAGATATTTTATTCCCTATTAAATTTTCAACTAAAGCCGGAACAAATATTTAGTTCCTGGTCATAAAATGAATTGAAGAAGGCAGCCTTTTGCCAAAAGAATGCAAGGACACCGACAGTCCTAATCATAAAATTATTGTTTAGGTAAACAAATTTACATATACTCTGTGTCCTCTGGGATGCAATGATTGGCAGTTTTTGATGTACTAATGAGTTATGGGAAAGCTCTTGATCCATCTGAACACAGCCTTTTGCAATGGATCAAGAGTTTTTCACCACACTACTCACCGACCAACTATATGTAGGCCTGAAATGACAATTTTCTTGTTATTGTGAACCAGAAACTTTCCCCAACATGGCTGTCCCCAACATGACCTCCCTCCCAGTGTGGGCAGCATAGTGATTGCCAGGGGTATGTTTGTCCAAAAATAGTATTGTTTCCTCCAACTGGAGTCTGGGCTCTATTGGCCCGCACCACTGGTGGGGGAAACAATTTTACTATGATAGGTGTATGAAATCAATATTTAGGAGAAGAATGCCAATATATTCTCTTAAATACACCTCAAACCTTAGCTGAAAAGTAAATTAGAGTGAAATCTGGGGTGAACACTTATTTTGCTGCTGCAGATATTGTTGAAGCAAGAGATGAATGAATGATAAAATAATGTTTCAATCTCTTTGTAATCTTGTTAAAAACAAAATGGGTAACCAGCAACAGGGCCATTTCGGCACCCTAAAGTGACCAAGCTGATGCCGTCCTCTTTTGCCGTCATCGCTAGTGGCAGAGCGCTAAAAAATTAAAATTCAGCTCGGGAAGACACATTTATTAAAGGTTGTATTTTAGTGCTATCAGAGATTTTTGAAACCACGATTAAACTAATTTACACGAATGTCAATCATTTATTAAACGGAATTTAAAGACTGAAAAACAAATGAGTATTTGCTAGAGTATTTTCACATTCAGAATTGTCACAGTTTTATGCATAATAAATCCCATAAAAGTCACACTTTTTTTTCCCACAATTTTCTTGGGTTTTAGTTGACAAAAAGGTTTAACCAAAAAAGTCGTAGTTTAGTAATTAGGCCCGCTAAAATGACCAGGAACACTTTTGCCACCCCTGGTAACTTACAGAGCAAGCAGAAACAGGCTCCCTCTCTCCCTTGAATTTATCCAGTCTATGCACTATTTATCTGCCCTTTTGTAGGACAAACTTCATCTCCATACATCCATATGGTCACCATGGGAAAAAATTCTCACTAAACTACCATAGAAATGATAATGTCCATAATGGAAATGTGATCAAACTACGCACCAATTTCATTTGATTTTATTTTATCTTGATTATATTATTTCTGTACTTTTCATTTGCTTTTTTTAATTATCTCTTCTTGTAAATTATAAGGATATTATAAGTTACCGAGGAGTTTCATGACCACCGTTTATATAGTGAATAAAGTACCCCCTCTTGTAAAATATAAGGATATTATAAGTTACCGAGGAGTATCATGACCATATAAAAACACGAGGCCGAAGGCCGTGTGTTTTTATACAGGTCATGGAACTCCGAGGTATATATTATGATACACAAGTTTCAGTGAGTCATGTGACAGAAATGACATCAGAACTCACCGTTTATAATTGATGACATCAGAACTCACCATTTATAAGGATATAATTTACAAGATATTCATGGCTTTTGTGTATTATATATTGAATAAAGTACCCCCTCTTGTAAAATATAAGGATATTATGTCACCGAGCAGTTCAATGACCATATAAAAGCACGAGGCTGATGACAAAAATCACTAAGCTCCGTTTATAACTGATGGCATTACTAAAAGCTGTTATCATTTAAAGGATATTCATGGCTTTTGTGTATTATATGCTTATAACTTTCACAAATAAAGAGTTATAAAAGAAAAAATTACAGGAATATTTTCCATTATTGTCACGTATTGTACAAGAATTCCCTTCAAGGACAAGTGAAGCCAAAAAGGAAAAAAACGTTAATTTGCATTAGCCGACCAGTTATTTCTCAGAATTCATGCTAGCGGTGACTTTTGAGGATACTGTGAATTTCAAGGAAAATGAACAAAAGGAACCTTGACCAAATCAAACCTGACCTTCCACTTCAAGCACAAATGACTAGATGGAATCTGTCTTAGGAAGAATTAAAGGAAAAAGGGGGAACAAGTCCATCAGCAGCAAGATGGATGGATTCAAACACAACAATCATTCTAATATACTGTTAGAAGCCTGGAAACCAAGCGTATTTAACAGCAAATAATAATAACACATACTGATAAAAATACCAGTAAAATATACAAATTTTTTCGTCATGCAGTTTAAAATATAAACTGGTTTTCAGGTGTTGCTCATTTGTTTTGGGGGGCCAAAAAAAATATTTGGGCCTCCAGTTGGACATCCCTGATTTATATTGAAGAGATACTGGTACCAGAAATTAAACCTTTTTTTTTAACATCTATCACAACATTGTAATTTATATTTTGTTATAAAAGTACTTGCCCGATGCACACATTAGGGCTATCCAACTACAGGCCCATGGTTTTAAGGGGGCCCCAAACAAATGCAAATAGGCAGCAGGCACTGCTGAGGGGCATATTTATTATGTGGTGTAAAAAACGGCGGGATGATACACCACACATCACCAAGCTTCGCTGTGTTAAAAAAACGGCATACATTTTTATGTGTTTTCTCTTGCCGCCGCCGGAAGCAGTGTAAAATAACTGCGGAAAATGAAACACACCTTGATAAATTCACCATTTATTTTACAAAGCTTTTTACACCGTTTTTTCAGCGAATTTCGTTTTACACAGTATAATAAAAATGCAACTTAATATATTTTTAGTGTCTTTTCAGTGTCTTTTGATTAGGAGCCCCCTAAGCTCATGAAATGGGTACCAATATAGGAAAACGATGATTTACCCACCATTCTGCCATGCAAATACATTTTCCCACCAAACCTCACCCTAAGGGGTAAATTCACTAAGCGACGAATTTGCGATATCGGCCGCTTCACTCACATCGCAACACTTCGCCAGACATAAATTCGCTCAGACAACGCTAATTCACTAACATGTGAAGTTACGTCCAGGGCAATGAACACTGGCGAAGTTGTGCTAGAGTTACTTTGGCAAGCAAAGCAAAGTTGCGCTAGAGTTGGCTAATTTGCATACGGGGGGAAGTGAAAATTGAATGCGCGTATATGTTGCAGCAAATACATTATATTACACAAGTCCAGGGAACCTTAATAAAGAAAATAAAGTTGTTATTATGCCCTACACATGAGCCCACTGTATAGTTTATGTGCCACATTTTAGGAAATGTAGGGGGGAACCCAGGTAGCAAAAAAATTTTTTACTGACTTTTGCAGCCTATCACCCTGAAAAAGTGAAAAAATGCCTATATACTCCATTGCAGTTAGCCTGGTCTGAGCTGGCGAAGGCAAGTCTGGCGCAAGAGGTAACGTTCAGTAAAATCCGCATCTTAGTGAATTTGCGTAGTTACGTCTGTTCGTCAGAGCAAAAATTCGCCTGGCGTTAGAGTGCGAAGTTGCGCTAGTGTCTGTCTCCTTCACTAGCGAAGTTACGGCTGCGCCCATTAGTAAATCGTTGAAGTACCAAAATGACGTCATGCTGGCGAATTTTCACCAGCATTAGTCACTTCGCCCTTTAGTAAACTTGCCTGTAAATGACCTTTAAACTGGGCTTATAGGTATACTCATTAGTTCAGGCTGAAGTCTTTGGGAATGTTTTCCGGGCCAAATCTTGAACTGCAGAAAAGACAGGACAGTTATGTTGGAGGGTTCTTTTACATTCAGGTCTAGAGATGGGTGAATAAATTTGCCAGGCGCAATTTTGCTGCAAATTTCCTCGTTTGCGAAACTCCTGCGAAAATTTGTCAGCGAGAATTTGCCAGAGTCAAAAAAATTTTGATGTTGATGCGCGTTGGAAATGTCGCTCACGTCAAAACCGTTGCGTGTCAACATTATTCGGGCGCAGGCATAAAAAATTGATGCAGGGTCAGAATTTGCATTTCGCTAGTTTTTCTCCGTTTCGTGAATTTTGTGGGAAATTTTCGAATTTTTCAGCCAATCAGGACAAATTTCTATTCACCATCACTATTCAGGTATACTGCGTTTGAAACCCTGGGTCTACAATATCATGATAGCTGTGAGGTTGCATTACTCTTTAATCACAAGATTAACTGAAACCTGTAGCAGCCAGTAAAAAAGCTTTTGCTGAAGTTAAAATTAGATGTTTAGCAGTTTTAGCATGTCCAGGATTAAACGATTAGTCATTTTTGTGGATGTTTTTGGTCAACACTATGTTTAAATGCTGTGCTGTCTTTAAAGGTGACCTCAAAACTTTTGTCATTTCTCAGTAGATTTACAAACATCAAGGTCGAATTCACCTGCAAAAATTCACCCCCACCATCAAATGAGCACCCTACCAGTAGAAGAACTAGGCATTAATAAATGGGAGAAACAGAACAGGAGGAGGAGAGGATGACTGGGAACATGGTTGTATATTTATTTATATATGTTCAATTTGTCCCTTTTCGCTTCGCCACAAATTTTGCAAATTTCCTGCAAAATTCACGAAACGCCGATTTTCAAAATTGGCGCCGGCGTCAAAGCTGACACCGGCGCCCATTAAAGTCAATGGGCGTCTGTTAATCGTCGCCGGCGTCTAAATTGTCACCGGTGTCGATTCCGTCTCCGGCGTCAAAGAACTTTGACAGCCAGCGAAACATGGAAATTTATATATAAGCTGAACAAATGAATGCACTCATATGGAATCTCAAAAATGTATATAGGGAATAATGTAATAATCCCTTACACATTATTTGCACAAGTTTCTCACTGCAAATAATAATGTTTCCAAATAACAAGTGAGAATCTTGATTTGGCCTGAATGGATCATATATTTTTCTAAAAAGTCAGACCCCTTCCCCCTTCTATAGCCTGTATTCTTCCATCTGTCTCTGCCATAACTCTTCCTTTTTATATCACAGTTATGAGCATCCCAGATGCTGCCTCATTGGATCTCACGTGTATAAAGGCAACATTTATTTCTGTCTGTGTACTGTACATTCTTTTCTTAGCCTTATAACATAATTCACAAGTTTTCACTGAATCCCTTTTTGTATAACTGCCAAAGAGCTGAGATGCTGTCTGACCTCCTCAGATGTATGAGAGGTGACCATCACATTCCATAGCCCATAACCTACGCTTTAGTATAGTAGTAGATATAATGATGAGTTTATTGTCTGTGCGCAGGTACAGTATGAATGCATTTATATATGAATCAAAGTAAATTGGCAGTTTGCTTCATTTTTTTTTTCTTACTTTCTCACCCAGCTGTGAGTATATGGTTTATATTTTGAGCTTTGGCAGTGGTACAATGCCTTGTTTGTTGTGTACTTAACTTCTTTCAATCAGCATGGAAATTACATTTGTAACACCAAAAGTTAAAGTACAAAAATTAAAGTGTTCTAAAGTAATTACCGTAATATATAATATACTGTTAGCATACGCTGCTAAAACGAGTGTGTTTGTTTTAGAAACTCTACTATAGTTTATATAAACAAGCTTCTGTGTATTCATGGGGCCGGCCATTCAAGCTGCTTGAAAAAATGAGAAAAGGCACAGGTTACATAGCACATAACAGATAAGCCCTGTCCAATACAATGGTGTTTTATCTGTTATTTGCTATGTAACCTGTGCCTTTTTCTCCTTTTTTAAAGCAGCTTGAATGGCTCCCCCATGGCTACACAGCAGCTTGTTTATATAAACTATAGTAGTCTTTCTGAAGCAAACACACATTTTTTACCAGTGTAAAGAACAGTACATTATATTTTCACTACTTTGATAAACTTTAGGTTTTTGGTGTTACTGTTCCTTTCAAAACAGAGGAGTTGGAGGTACCCTAAACTGAGAAGTCGAAGGATTTATGTGCCGACTCCACAGCCCTGTCTCTGTTTTCTACTGCTCGTTTTCCTTTCTCTTTCTTCTCCCCACTTCTTTCTATTTTGTTCCACCTCTTCTCTGCCCACCGCACTGTGGGACCCTGTCGTCACATAGTTATATGAAGATGGAGAGTAAAGATGTTCTACTGCCACCATAAATGTAGGTTTATTTCAGTGCCTCTAGTGGTCTGGACAAAGGAGACATGCAATCGTGCCTGTTCAGTGAAAAACGTACAACTTCCACATTTGACAGGGAATTGTAGCCCTATGCATCTTTTGTCTTTCTGTACCCAATTTTTGCAATTCATATCTCTCTTTACTTGCCCATTTATGCCCATCTACTCCCATCAGATACTTTCACAATAAAGCGATGGACTTTATTGCCCTTGGGTGGAGAAGATGAAGAAAGCAATATCATTTTTAAACACAGTATCTGCCAAGTCACATTGTGGCCTCACTAACTCTAATGTAGCAAAGCTAATACATTCAAGGCCACTGACAAGTCCACAAGACCTGCCCCACCAGCTTTTAGGGCTGTACAACCATGAACTCTCACTATTGTTCTTATTTTTTAGCTCTGGCCACAAACCTCTCACTCTCATAATCTCCTAATTCATAGAACCTTATTTTTTCAGAGGTTACACATACACGGTCGGACTGGACCAGAGGGACACCAGGAAAAAGCCCGGTAGGCCCCGGTTCTCATGGATAGGGATGTAGCGAACTGCCGATTTGGTGTTCGCGAACGCCGTTCGCGAACACCGGCAAAAAATGCGAACGTTCGCGAACAGTTCGCGAACTTCGAACACCCGCTAAAATCGTTCGATTCGAACGAACGAAGGATTTTAATCGTTCGATCGAAGGATTTTCATTCGAATCGAACGATCGAAGCCATTCGATCGAATGATTTTTATTCGATCGAATGCTTACAATCGTTCGAACGAATGGAAATCGTTAGATTTTTAGCGGTCGAAGGAATTCGAATGGTCGAATGGTCGAATGATCGAACGCGAACTCAAAATGCGAACGTTCCCAAACGTTCGCGAACATTCAGCGGACGCGAACGGTCGAAGTTCGCGCAAACTAGTTCGCGGGCGAACAGTTCGTTACATCCCTACTCATGGACCCTGCCCACCCAGACCTGCTCCCTGCCAATATCCAGTGTTCTTGTCCCTGACCCCCCTCTCAGGGCAAGAAAATCAGGTGGAGCAGGGGATGGAGTGCTGAAATGAGGTTGCGGCTGTAGCCTCCCAGTCCGACCCTGTACACATCTATTGGTCCTCAGTCTGTATCACCATACCACACAATCTGTAGCTAGTGGTGAAGGGATAGGGATGAATTTGCCTTTAGCTAGGTATTATATCTCAATACAGTTATCAAGCTTGAACGCTGCACAACAATAATTAAAGTAGTTGGGGACAAAATTGAAGTTGTCACCATCATACAATAAGTTAAATTTAAGGTGAACTACTGCTCTAAATTATTTTCCTTCAGCATACTCAGGTCTAACATACAGTTTCCACCTTCAGCATGGCTGAGCAGATGGAAAAAGGTTAAGGGTTGCACCAATGAACCGTTTAATCTCTGAAAAAAACGATGAAAAAACAAAACCCATCAGGAACACTGATTTATTTAACGATCATGATCATGTGGTTTTATTTTTATAGCTCATAAAAATTTATAAAAATGTATCTTTTTCACCTAACTTTGCAATATAGTGTACAGATTTATTTCTCTAATGAACACGTGCCCCGTGAATTATTCAGTAGCAAAATATAGTTAAGTCCTCGCTGATGGTTTATGGTCATCGAGGGTGCAAACCAAACACAAGTTATTACAAAGCAGCCTACAAGTACACATTAAGTTAAGAAGAGTAATTAATCCATTTAGTCCAAGTGCATGCAATTAGAAGTTTGAAGATCAATGAGGGAAACATTGTAATCTTTTACTCAACCCCTTGGGGTAGTTAATAAATAATTCCATGTTGCTCTCTCAGCAGTAATAATGTCCATTCCCAGTCCTTGTTGAGAGATGGAATCCATCTGAAATCTTATTTGAACAATTCAATGATTATGGGGGTCATTTACAGAGACCTCGGCAGGGTTGGAATGGAGGGCCCCAGTCACACCCCACTTCATCCCCCTGCCATACATGTTTTTCTTGCCGTGAAAGGGAGATCGGGGACAGGAACACTGGATATGGGCAGGGAGCAGGTCTGGGCAGGCGGGGCCCGTGAGAACTGGGGACCACCGGATTTTTTCCTGGTGTCCCTCTGGCCCATTCCGATCCTGGACACAAGAGCAAGGGCACTTATAGGCACAAAAGTGCACCTCTTAGTGCCCATTCAGAGAACACTTGCACCTGGAATCTGACACCACATTCCACGCCAGATATTTTATCACACAAAGCCCAAGGTTGGCTGCACAAGACTGTCTTGTCATTACCACTCGCCATAGGGCAAGCTTTAAGTACAGGGCTCTGTTGTGGCCTGCACCCCCTCTGACACTCCCCAAATGACACACAAGTTAAAGGATGTATAGGGAGCAGGAGGGGGGATGTCTATGTGCATAACTGTATTAATCAGATACCCTGCAGAAAATATGGCACATTGCATAATTTTTTGCACTTTGCACTCTGCCCTACCCTTGGTAAATGAGAGAGGAAGGCTCTGCCTGAAGGCTTATACACACAAAAGCCCAGTGAGAAGTTCAGTGTGTAATAACCTATGGACATTTTGGTTATGGGCTTTCCTGCTGTTTTGCTATTGCCTTATGATGCATCATCCTGTTCCTGATTCCTTTTTCCTGACTAAGCTGAGAGCAAATATGGAGCAGGCCACCCTTATCTGCCATGTTCTAATAAATGTACCAGAAGTTTCTGTGTTTGTCTGGCTGCTTCACTTGAACTAACACAGCAGAATCATTTAACACACTGGGTGTGCTTGAAACAACATCAACAGGTGTAGATTTGCAGCAATGCCACAAAGGCCTAGGGCTTAATAAATTAAATGGTGGCATGCCGTCCAGCCAAATAATTACCTTGATTTAGATGTGCACTTGTGCGATCCTCCGGGAGGGCATTAGGGGACGCCCTGAGATTATATCTGGACCTGAATGTCAAACGACCCTGATATTAAAGTATTATACAGCTGGGATTTTGATCATGCAATCTATACGTATTGGTCCTACTGTATTTTAATATATCTGGCAACTGGGTTTTTTCTTGAAGGCAGACATTTCTAGAAGTCATCCACATGTAGGATTTGCACAGTATTGGCCAATACATGTCAGGGGCTCTGTTGTGGCCTGTACCCCGCCTCTAACAGTCCCAAAATGATGCACAAGTTAAAGGATGTATAGGGAGCAAGAGGGGAGGTACCTATCCGCATAACTGTATTCATCAGGTACACTGCAAGTTTTTAAAATGACATTGTCATGCCTCCAGCATTGTTTTATTGTTTGCATTGCACAACCTAGTGCAGTGGTCCCCAACCAGTGTCTCATGAGCAACATGTGGCTATGACCCCTTGGATCTTGCTCCCCATGGCCTCAATGCAGGTGCTTATTTTTGAAATACTGACTTGTAGGGCTAGTTTTGTTTGCATAAAAAACAGAAGTACTACCAAAAAGAGCTTCCTGTAGGTTGACAGTCCACATAGGGGCAACCAAACAGCCAATCACAGCCCTTACTTGGCACTCCTAGGAACATTTTTCATGCTTGCGTTGCTCCCCAACTCATTTTACATCTGAATGTTTTTCACAGGTAAAAAAAAGGTTGGGGACCCCTAACCTACTGGTTTAGCCAATGGTTTAGCCACGAAATGATCAATCTAGATGCCATCTTTTTACTGTTCACAGCTTACGTTCTCCACCTGCAGTAATCCTACCCCATCCAGCCTTGTGGTAGCAGCGTTGGTAGGGAATACTTATCACCAGGCCCGGATTTGTGGAAAGGCCACCTAGGCCCGGGCCTAGGGCGGCAGGATTTTAGGGGGGCGGCATGCTGCCCAACCACACCCACATTGGTTTAAAAACACTGGCGAATGCGCTGGAGATACAATAATTTTTTCCATTGTTCCTGTCCCCCTGGAGAGGACAGGGGCGAGAAACGGTAGTGGGCCTAGTTGCGCCCACTATGTAAATCCGGCCCTGCTTATCACCAGCTCTGGTTTACCAATATAAATAGTTATTTCACATTTTGTACTTTCTATATGTTTTAACTATCTATGTGCAGTCCCCTCAAGGCACTGCTATACCAGTTCTCACCTATGCTTATAGCTATAGTTTAACACAGATGCCATCCACCTTATGCATATTTACATTTGTTAATTTTTCAGTGTACCCTCCACAGTGTTTTAATGTACTTTGTCATGATTTAATAAGCTGTATACTATGCACTGTCATTTTTTCCATTTTCCCCAGTTTCACACCTTCCCCCTTGTTGATAAGCCTGAAGCTAAACAATCTGTCTCAGTGAATTGATGAAGGAAGACATTTAGTTGTATGTCAAGATACACACTACCCAGGGTAACTCATATTGAGGACAGAACAGACATGCAGGGTGCAAAGTGCAAACTATATGGCACACTGGGCCTCGTTTATCAACACTGGGCAAATTTGCCCATGGGCAGTTACCCATAGCAACCAATCACTGCTTAGCTTTTTAATGCCATATGCAAGTAGAACATTGAATGCGACCATTTGATTGGTTGCCATGGGTTATTGCCCAAAAGCAAATTTGCCCACTGTTGATAAATGACCCCCACTGTATCATTTTTTGCACATTATACTCTGCCCTACGACAAAACAGCATTAGGCAGGCACCAATCCGCAACGTCCGGGTACTCTGCCCTACCCTTGGTAAATGTCACCTACTGTATTTTAATATATTTGGCAATGGGAAGCTTTAATGTATACATTTCTAGAGGCAGAAATGTAGGATTTGCACAGTAAGACCAATACATACAGTGCCGGATTTAAATGACCGGTCCCCCGTGGCCGCGCGGTCCTAGCGCCCACCTCATCTCCCCTTCCCAGCACGCCGGCGAAAAAACGTCGGTGCAACTGCTGTAATTTAATGGGGACGCACACGTCCCCATAATGCGGCTGGGTGGCATGCCGCCCCTATTATTTTGCCGCCCTAGGTCCGGGCCTATGCGGCCTTGCCGCAAATCCGGGCCTGAATACATATAGATTGTATGTCAGATGTATACTAATAATAATAATAATATTATGGGGATCGTTTGACATTCAGGTCCAGATTTAATCTGAGGGTGACTGGAGGCCGGTGTCCTCTGTCACACCCTAATTCCCGCCCACCTGGAGGATTGCCCAAATGCGCCTACTCCATACTTGCTCTCAGCTTAGACATGAAGAGGGAAACAGGAACAGGATGATGAATCATAAGGCAATAGCAAAATTGCAGCCCATAACCAAAATGTCCACAGGTTATTACACACTGAACTTCTCTGTGGGCTTTTTTATGTATAAGCCTTCAGGCAGAGCCTCCCTCCCCCTGTCACTGCTCCAGGGCAATGAATGCATTATCAATGTATTTGTTCCTTCAAATATTGACACAATGAGCCTTAAGAAATGTACTCAGATATTATTATCAGACACTTTGCAAGCCATATTCCTATGCACCCAGGTTTGGGACCAAAATACCAAACGGCTTTTATGGATAATGGAACAACATACAAGAATAACAAAGAATCTATTTCCAACACCCTATTTAACACAATAGACTCCCTAAAAGAACCAATGGCAAAGATACCATGAATAACATTTTATATAGAGACAAACCCAAAGGCAGAATATCGTATGGATTACTTTGACCCTTAACAATAGAAGCATACAGTACATGTATCTGCATGTATTGCCGATCATACAATTTTCAGAGGGAGACTGTCACCAGCTTTTGTCGGACATAACTTTCGTATGATTGCTGTCAGGGGCAGAACATCGGCTCATCTGTTCTTTTACTACTTTATTTGATCGGAATGGTTAGTGGCAGGTCAGTAGATGGGGAAGTCCGATCGTACAATGATTCGTACGATCGGATCTTTGCGTCTATGGCCAGCTTAAGATGTAATATATTTATAAGCACGGTAATGAAGTGATATATACACACTGAGGATGGCCTGAGCTGATGTTACTGGTTGGAGACACCCCATCACTCCAATTACTTATACCGTACATTTATACACACAGGAGAGCCCAAAATATTCCTATTTACAGCAAGAAAATGGAATAAACTGGAAATATATCAATAAAAAAAAAAATATATATATATAAATCAATAAAATATCTAGATCACCTGACTACTACTACAGGTATGGAACCTGTTATCCAGAATGTTTGGGACCAGGGGCTTTCCCGATAAGGGATCTTTCTATAATTTGGGTCTGCTAAAAATCATTTAAACATGAAATAAACTCAATAGGATTGTTTTGCCACCAATAAGGATTAATGATATCTTAGTTGGGATCAAGCTTACTGTACTGTTACAGTACTGTTTTGTTATTACAAAAAAAAGGCAAATACAGAAGATTTTATGCATATTAAGGAAAATTTTGAATTACTTAATTTAACAGGAGCCTATGGGAGTTTCCGGATATACCTGGAGAAGGTTCCCAGTTTGGTGGTACTGTATATACAGGTAGATCTTTAGAATATAACATACGTACTTACATATTTGGATTAAAAAAAACAATAGTTCAACTCCCAGCATATAATTACAAATACCTTCAATAAACTAACTGTAGATCTTGCGATCGCTATAACTTTGACTTTTATGCTTGTCATCCAAGCCATACATTTAGTATGTTATAGAATGAACAATGGCAGCATTGCCATTGGTCTTCATTATTTGTTTTATTTATATATATATATATATATATTTTTTAATTATTCGCCCTTCACATCTATATCTTTCTAGCTTCCAGATGAGGATCACTGACCCTGACAGCCAAAGAAAACTGTTGCTCTGTGAGCTTACTATTATATTATTATTGTTACTTTGTTTGCTTATCGTTCTGTCCAGGCCCTCTCCATACCACTGCCCAGTTGCTAAGGTAAACAAGATCCTAGTTACCAGATAGCTGCTGAAATTCCATAGAGGAGAATGGCTGAACTGAAAAACCACAAAAAAATTAAAAATGAAAATCAGTTGCATATTGTCTCAGAATATCAATGTCTGTCATACTAAAAGTTAATTTATAAGGTTAACAACCCATTTAAAGCATTACTAGACTCACATGGTAGGGTATTCCACAACCTCACTGGGTAATTATTAAAAACAGACTATAGATATCATACAAAATCAACATTAATATATCACAGTGACATATGCCCATGATGAAACCAAAGTGAAATGTGTTGGGAAAGGCAGCATAGGTAAATCTGGGAGGAATTAGTCCCCTACACTGTTAGGAGTGCCAACTAGAGGAATAGGGGACCATTGGGGTGAGACAGATACTGCTGTCTATTTAGTAAACATATATGAAATGGGTTCTATGGTAAGAGCTTTGTGGAACCTTTACTGCCACCAAGTAGTGAAACTGATCCCAGACAGGCTGTAATATTGATCCCAGACCACACAATTAATATTGATTTTTGGTTACCGCCACACTCATCTAGGTAGTCTCTGGTGGTCACTTTGTAAATGATTAAAGTGTAGGTGGAAATTCTCTTTAATAGATTTAACTTTCTACTTCTTGATCTCATTGAACTGGTAACTCTGGTAAGCGAAAGGGGAGGGTCACCTAAACATCTCCTTATGACCAGGGCGCTGTAACCCTGCAATTATGTTCCTTAAAGGAGAAGGAAACCCCCTGGGCGCAAAAACCCTCCCCTGTGTTGCCCCCCCTCCTCCCCCCTGGCCTACCTGTCCTGCTGGGCAAATGCCCCTAACTTGTTACTTACCCCTCTGCGCAGGTCCAGTCCACGGATTTCACAGACGCCATCTTCTCCCAAGCGATCTTCTTCCTGCTTTGACCGGCGCATGCGCAGTAGGAGCATTTCGCCGGTACGGATCTACTGCGCATGTGCCAAAAGTCACAAAAACTTTGTGACTATTGGCACATGCGCAGTAGATCCATACCGGCGAAATGCTCCTACTGCGCATACACCAAAAACGCCGGTCAAAGCAGGAAGAAGATGGCGTGGAAGAAGATGGCGTCTGTGAACTCCGTGGACTGGACCTGCGCAGAGGGGTAAGTAACAAGTTAGGGGCATTTGCCCAGCGGGACAGGTAGGCCAGGGGGGAGGAGGGAGGGGGAGCAACACAGGGGAGAGGGGAGGGTTGAGGGTTTTTGCGCCCAGGGGGTTTCCTTCTCCTTTAAGGGTGCTGAGAGGAAGCAATGGGAGAATATCAGCTTCAGATTACTGTCTTCAGCAGGAAAAAGTAAAACTCTTCTTAGGAAATGAAATAGAGGTAGAATACGTATGTAAACATATTTAAAAGAAACAAATACCTATCCTAGAAAGTTATGAAAACTTGCCGACAATGTACATTATTTCTTTTAGTTTTCATAATATTAGCAGTTTTACACTGCTAATATCACAAATTTGTAAATAGAGCGTCCCCAGACATCAGTTGCCTTAGAAGTGACTCCTGAAGTTTCTGGTATTCTGCCAGGCCAGAGGAGCACAGCATGCTCCTGATATAAATTCATATTAGTGGTATAAAACTGCTAATATCATGAAAACAAACAAAAAAAAACCACAAATAAGTGAAAATGCAAAAGTGCAGAAGAGAAGAGCATTCTGACCAATTTTAAAGTGAGCTGTTTGGGTGGGTTTTGTTTAATGGAAAACTTCTGCAGAATAAATGAGAACCAATAAGAAAAAAAATAGCCTCTTCTGCTCATTTCATTCTTTTCAATCCATTTCACTGGGTCATTGGATTCCTAACGTTTCCTCGCAATATAAGGTATATCTGCACAGTAGGAAGTAAAACTGGAGGGGGTTAATCTGGCAAACTACTCCTATACATGATGTCATGCACAGCAGCCATATGGAATGAACAGAAGTTTAAAAAAACCATATCCAGAATTATCCAGAATGCTCGGGACCTGGGGTTTTCTGGATAATGGATCTTTCTGTAATTTGGATCTTCATACCTTGATAGTCTACTAGAGAATCATGTAAACATTAAATAAACCGAAAAGGCTGGTTTTGCTTCGAGTAGGGATTAATTATATCTTAGTCTCGATCAAGTACAAGCTACTGTTTAATTATTACAGAGAAAAGGAAAATAATTTTTTAAAAATTGCTTTATTTGGAGAAAATGGAGTCTATCGGAGACGGCCTTTACGTAATTCGGAGCTTTCTGGATAACGGGTTTCCGGATAACGGATCCCATGCCTGTATATTTTATTTTCTAAAATACCCTATATAGATGTTTTTCCCCTCTACTGTGTGTTAGTGAATTTATTCGCCAGGCGCGAATAGCAGTGAATTTCCGCGTTTTTCCTCTGGCGAATAAATGTACGAAATCGGTGTGTAAATTGAAAAAAAAATGTTGACGCAGAAGACAATTGAATGCTCCCATTGACTTTAATGTGCATCGCATTATCGCCCACGTCGGATTTATCAAAGGCGTCAAAATTTATGTTTGGCGAATTTTTCGGCAAAGCGAACGGAGAGAAATTAGCCCATCACTACTTTGTTTAACTAAACTGGACTTGTAACATAACTAGTAGTAAAATACAAGCTTTGCCTGCATTTTCTATATTTCCTGAATCAACTTGTATAAATCTGATGTTCTACTTGCACAATAGTGGTTTCACTTTTAGAGAAGATCCTATTCTGCCTTCTCATGTCATTTCCCCAAGGTGCATCCCTGTTGCTTTAATATGCTCGCAGCTTTACTATGCACGCAGGCAGGCAAGAACAAATGAAGACGTACAATAACCTCACCGAGGAGGCGACTCTAAATAGAAGCTTTTTGAATTCCCATCGGAAAGTAAAGGGGCATTTCTCTTGATCCTATAGTCATGGCAGCTTCAGGGTTTATTAGGCAGCTGCTGTATAGACCCTCGTCTCAGCAAATTAGGTTACAAATTCTACAGGGAAAAAGATTAACTGTGACTACACAATCCTGACCATTTCTGCAATACATTGCTTTTGCTCTGATTTATAAATTGCCCAGAAATCTTTTATCTATTCCAAAAACCAGCACAGCCGTACACAGATGCATGCTTTCAAACAGGCTGCCTGAAATTGTTCCCTGCCGTTTGGTTGCTATGGGTTACTAGACCTAGAAAAAACGTTGCCACTTTCCTTGTCGTTCCATAGATATTTTTAGGCACCCCATACCTACATATTTCTATTTTGCAAAAGAATATGTTTTTAAAGCTGCATTGGGATTGTTTCCTTTACCTGGCTTAGTTTGCTTATCTCAGTAACCGGCTTCAGATTTGATTATGGACAACCGTGTTCTCAATTTTTCTAACGATAGCAGGAAAGGACTGCTGCTTACAAATGGATTCAAATATCATCCGTGCCCTCAGTGACAAATTAAGATACATATAGAAACTGTTGTTACGGGGCCCCACTGCAAATTATTTTTCAGGCTCCCAAAATGACGACAGGTTGACCCATTTTACCAATATTTATTGAAACTGTCTATGAATTAGGGCCTCATGGGGCCCCGCTACCTCCGGAGCACCCCTGCAGAATCATGGTCTGCTTCCTCTGTTGTTACACCCCTGAGGAGCATGTCTACTAGCAGCCAGGACCAGCTCAACCTCTAATAACCATACTTCTTGGGAATCAAGGTTGCAATGTATCTGGGTGAAGGCCCCTGTGTAGGGGCCATTTAGCTCACCTTTTAACATTTGTGACAGCTTTCACCCAACTATTTATAATTCACTTCAATGTCAAATATAATACTATTTCTATTATAATACTACTACCGGTATGGGACCTGTTATGCAAAATGCTCAAGATCTGGGGTTTTCCCGATAACTGATCTCTCCGTAATCTGGATCTTCATACCTTAAGGGGCAGATTTATCAAGGGTCGAATTTTGAAGTGGAAAATACTTCAAAATTCGACCATCGAATAGAATCCCACGAAATTCTAATTCAAAGTCGGAGGATTTTATTCATCGTACAATCGTATTCCGATTGTACTTCGAATCGATTCGAACGATTTTATCGTTTCCTTCGAAACCCAAAAATGTAGAAATATGCTCTGGCAGGTCCCCATAGGCTAACATAGATCTTCGGCAGGTTTAAGTTGAAGTATTGAAGTATTGTCGAATAGTCGAACGATTTTTACTTTGAATCGAACTTGAAGTAAATTCGAAGTCGTAGTATCCTATTCGATGGTTGAAGAATCCAAAAATTACTTTGAATTTCGAATTTTTTAAATTCGAAAATTCCCTCGAAATCTTCCCCTAAGTGTACTCGAAAATCATGTAAACATTAAATAAACCCAATAGGCTGGTTTTGCTTCCAATAAGGATTAATTATATCTTATTTGGGATCAAGTACAAGCTACTGTTTTATTATTACAGAGAAAAAGGAAATCATTTTTAAAAAACTGGATTATTTGAATAAAATGGAGTCTATGGGAAACAGCCTTTCTGTATTTTGGAGCTTTCTTGATAAAGGGTTTGCAGATAACGGATTCCATACTGTACTAATATAATAATATATTCATCTCAAATCTTCAGGTTGCAGCTCAAGGTCAACAACAGGTGCTGCTCTCCCTTGGGGGTAATAGAGGCCTAAGATCCAGTTAGACTGGGGCTATAGGGAATATGGAGATAAGCGAAAGGAAGAAATAAGGGCCAATAGCAATTACACAAATTACATGTCCAGATGGTGGTTGGCAATTAACCAACTTCCAAGGGTTAGATTCACAGAAAGAGCCCTGGAACATTAAATGCATACTGTCATCAATTAAGCACTTTATGCCTGCAATTAACGTTAAGTACAGCAGAGGATCCAGATCATCACATAAACAAGTTAAAGGGACACTACAGTCAAAAAGGAAACTTTGTATTTATTGCTGTCGATATGGACCGAGATATTCTGAGACAATTTGTAACTTATCTTTATTTTTTATTTTTGTAGGCTTTGAATTATTTAGCCTTTTTTTTTGTTTATCAGTTCTCCAGTGTGAAAATTCAGCAGCTATCTGGTTTCTAGGGTCCAGTTTACCCTAGCAACCAGGCAGCACTTTCAATGAGACTGGAATGTGAGTAGAAGATGGCTCAGAGGTCAGTGACCCTCCACCAACCAGGAATTGCAAGCTGGAAAAAGGCTGAAAAGGAAGACAATTCAAAAAGAAGAGTATAGAAAAATTAAAGGGATTCTGTCATGATTTTTATATTGTAGTTTTTATTTCTAAATTACAACGTTTACACTGCAAATAATTCACTCTACCTTGTAAAATATAATTCCTAACCAAATAAGTGTATATTTTTAGTTGTAATATTGGTGTGTAGGAGAATCTCAGGTCATTTTGCCTGGGCATGTGCCAATAAGAATAAGTAAGTAAGAGTAAGTAAGTAAGAGTAAGTAAGTAAGAGTAAGTAAGTAAGAGTAAGTAAGTAAGAGCTGCATTATGGAACTGCTTTCTGAAAGGCTGTTGTTTCTTTTACTCAATTTTGCTGTTCTTATATCTACCAGGGAGCTGTTATCTGGTTCCCTTCCCATTGTTCTGCTGATAGGCTGTTGGGAGAGAAAGGGAGAGGGTAATATCACTCCAACTTGTAGTGCAGCAGCAAAGAGTGACTGAATCTTATCAGAGCACAAGTCACATGACTTTGGGTACCTGGGAAACTGACAATATGTCTAGCCCCATGTCAGATTTCAAAATTAAATATTAAAAAATCTGTTCGCTCTTTTGAAAAACGGATTTCAGTTTGCAGGTGCATTTTGAAAAAAAGCATGTTTTCCCACTTTTGCACAGAAGAGCACATTCAATAATATACTAATACTGAACTGAAAGGTTTCCTTTCTTTCTACCACAAAACTGCCCTTTTGTCCTGCTTTACAGCTGAGTTTCAAGCTATCTTTACAGAAATGTCAACCTCCTGGGATATGTACTGGCATGTACTGGGGGATGTATCTGGCATGTACTAACTGGTAATAGACTGATCAAAACTAATTGCAATGTAGTTGCACTCAGCAACTGCATTTGAGCAATTTAGATCCTATTGATATAAATAAAGCATGACCCTGAGTTGGGAGCTTCTACCCATCCGTGCCATCTGTCTGCATTTATTTTGATTATTCTTTATCATTCGCATCCTCACCTGTATTCATTGCTCAGCGCTCTGCCTTCACTAGTGGTAAATAATTCAGTGTCTATAGTCAATGACTTCTCTCCACTCTATTTGTAACAAACAGGTTACATGCACGCTCTATTGATTTCCCTTCTTTGGCCGCGTGTCTCCCTTCTCCTCCATAAAGATTGTACAACTACGTCCTCTGTGGAAATGTCATTGCCTTTATAAGAAGCGGCTGCACGTATTTCCCTGTGTCTGGTCTTGGGAAACGTTGTTATGTATTTTCTCTCTCTATCTGGATATATCTTGCCTTGAAGGCACAACAGGTTTCTGTTTTACTGTAGAGCAGAGCTGTGTTGAAGGGGCCACAGGGCCAAGAAGTTCAAAAGATACCTTGCATATTTATTTATTATACAATTCGTGGCAGATATGGGGCTGGGTTTGGAGCAATACATTAATAAATGAATTAATGATATGAATATTATGCATGGTTTGCACCAATTAATGTGCAGTTAATTACTGTATATGGGCTATACAGGTAGATGAAGTGGATCTCCAACCCAAGTGATGTTTCAAACTGGGCCCATCTGCTCATTTTGCCCCAGGTGATACTATTCCTAACATGCTCCATGGTCTTTCATTTCTTATTTTTAGAGGAGCAGCCATTTTAGGAATGAGACTCTACTGGGCAGAAATTATGGAAAACCCCTAAAATTTACAGTTACCTCCCCCCCTCAAAATCTCAAGGGTTAATCTTCTCGCTAATCTGTGCAAGTTCAGAATTTTTACTCCCATGAGTGAAATTTTCATAATATAACAATGTAATAAATAACCACCGACAGTAGTGATGTGCGGGTTGGGTTTTTCCTGACCCGCACCCGATCCACGCCCATCCACCCGCCCTAGTCCGACTTCCAGAATCCCTTTATAGACCATGCCGACCCACTCCGCTGATGTCACAAAAGGGGTGAGGCGAGCAAGCGCGCGGCTATAAAGCTGGAAGTCGGAAGACGGCAGTTGAAGGTGGCGGGTGGGAAGAGCAGGAGGAAGAGCTTTACCCGGACCCGCCAGCCACCCCCAAGGGGGGGTGTAGGGTCGGCCCAAACCCGACCGACCCGCGGGTATCTGGCTGGCCCGCACATCACTTACCGACAGATTTCCACTTTCAAAGCCCAGTAAAAAGCGATCAGCCTACCTGGGTTGATGATGCGTGGCAGACCGTGACTCCGCAACAAGTCGTAAAATTCCAGGCATTTTTCATTCTCGGCATAGCTTTGCATGCTACCGCATAACTCTTTCATCAGTGACATAGTGCTGCGGCACAGATCCTCTTCATAGTCCCCGGACATCTCGCACTACCATCTCTCAGCACTGCCGGGGGGAGGCAAAGAGTTAGTATGGAACACTGGCACCATTCTTCTTCTCCCTTACTTGCAGTTTGATCATACACCCAGAGGGCCCACCAAGCAGATCAGTCCAGTTTAACTATACATAAGTCTGGCCAAATAGCTCATGGATGTGTAGGCCATTGCTCATACTTGTCATACAGGGCAGGCTGATGGATAGTGAAGAAAAGTATATTACTAAACCTTATAATTTACATGCTTTATAACCATAACGATATTGTCTTCTAAGTTTTTATCATGTCAGTTCCATTTATAGCCCTAGAGAAGGATGAGCAAGGCCGTGACCATGACATAATGGGTTTTCCATGGGGGTAACCCAAAGAGGAAACTGGTATCAGATTTAAGGATATTCCTGCCCCTAATCTTGTAAATTACTCACAGTTAGTGATGGGCAAATTTGCCTGTTTCGCCGCCGGCAAATTCATTCACTATTTGCTGTGAAAATTCGCCAGTTAAGATTATTTGGCACCGGCGTCAACTTCGAATTGTAACTGACGGCAAAATCCGTGTTTATTAGGCTTAATATTAATGTTTAAATTATTTTTAGTAGATCCCTTATGCAGAAAACCCCAGATTAACAGATCCCCTGCCTGTATGTGTGTGTGTGTGTGTGTATATATATATATATATATATATATATATATATATATATATATATATATATATATATATATATATATATATTTATTTATTTATTTGGAACCTAGGTGTTATAAGAATGGGATGCTTCATGACAATCTGAATTATTTTGGGGATAACATTAGCTAAACCTGGGAATAGGCATGTAGTAGTTGAGTTTTATTTGGATGTACAAGTACTTGTGTTATCAAGTATCTGTGAGTCTGTAATCAGCCTCGCTGTAATGGTCACGTCAAGACCCTTGGATACCGTTGTTCACAACACAGCCCAGCAGTTAATGGGAAATGAGAAAGAAAAGTCTGGTGTAACATAAAGTTGCACAAACAATGAAATGGAAAGTGTTTCATGCTAGAGAAAAGGTATGGGTTTCCCCCAAGAAATAAGAACGACAAAGAAGGAATAGAACCTTTTTTAGAGAAAGTTGGGGAAGCGCTTGTCTTCTTTCTCCATCCAAATGATGACACGGAACTGCCCAGCCCTCCTGCTCCAGTCCTGGGAAGGTTTCTCTCCAGAGGTAATAATGCCTGGGCTATGTCTAGATTGCTGGGGTGGGATTCTTCAGTACCTACTAAGGAAAAGACAGGGTTGTCATGACTTTAATCCCCTCCATTTGTGGTCAATTCTGTGGCTTTTTTTTACACTTGTAACTGTTCTGATGGCCCTTAAAACCTAGGGTAGAGGGAAAAACCTGACCTACCATTAACACGTTCAGTACCCTATGCAACTAGCATTGAGGATTCTCTTGCAGTACTAACCCACCCAATTTCCTACCCCGTTATGGCAATATTGCATTGAATAAACACTAATAAATACATAAATGCACACAAGCAAGAACATTGCTATATCTTAAGCAGTGATGTGCTAATCATACCATGTAAGGGGGCCATGTATCCAAGTCAAGTGGGGGACTTGACTACATTAGATGGATAATGTCATACAACGATGACTCTAAAGCCAGGCTATGCTTAGGCTACATCTAGACCATGGCCCCACAGTTGGACAGCTTTATCCAAAGGAAAACCAAGGACTTGGGCAAATGCAATAACAAATAGAAGACCAATGCATACTGAACACCATGACAGCCATAAATGTGCTCACAACTCAACATATCTTTCCCAAATAGAGGCCACCTGTGCCTTAGTGATAGTTTTCCTTTACAGTCCCTTAACATACCTAGCTATCTAGCTTATGGCTGCTGATATGAAAAGATCCAATAATCCTGATTGCAAAGAACCAAGATTCCCAAATGTAAAACATGTGACCGCGTCTATTTGCTTAATTATCTGCCAGACCTTTGCTCTCAGTTTGCTCCTTTATGAATTTCGTTGCACGTCAGATAATGACCTTTATCTGGGATACGCTCGGTACCATTGAATCGACATTTCCTGCTGGAGATGTTACAGGTCTTGCCAAGCTTTACGGACTTTATTGATCAGGTATCACGGATTCTAATCACCTTATCAGATATTGCATCCTGCAGGCCTCTGCTTTATAATGCACTTCTGTCACTCCCCTCTCCCATGCTCAGATTTCCCTGCATCCAATCTGATATTTAATGGCTGAAGGGAAAAAAAAAAAATCAATGAAATGTGATTTAAGGAGCGTAATCACTGAAAAGAGAGGCCAAGTAGACAGCATAGATCAGATAATACAGAAGCTGGAAAGAAGATGGAGGCTGAGCAATGTGCACAGCAGAATCCTAGGTTCACCTTGATCTCCTGTATTTCTATGTATCTGGATGTTTTGCTGCGTATATCCTTCTGGCATTCAGTGTTGAAAAAAAAGACTAAAAGGAAAGATCAGTTAAATAACACACAAAATAAAAATGTAGCTTGACAGCCAGTGCTTTTCAGTTCCCAGGCTTTAAAATGAAACAGTTGTACACAATAGAAGAACTTGTTTTCCAACATTAATGCTCCTTTAATTATCCCCAAGTATTAACTGATTGCCTCCCCCACACTTTTAATTATTTTCACTTATTAATTGATTGCCTCTCTGGCTCCTGGGCATATTCAAATCATACAAACTTTCCAGAGCAAATATTTTCCCAAGCCCAGGCTACAAATAGATTTGAGCTTTAGTAATTACTGGAAAAGTCCCACTGCTTGACAAATAACCTCTATAATAGCGGTTACATTTGCAGCCTTCTAGCTGTTGCCAGACTCTTAATATTCAGCTCCCAGCATCCCCACCTGGACATGTATTAGCTAGCTGTGCTTCAGCTTTATCTCTGGCCTTCAGTTAGGCAGCACCATTCTACAAAATAGGCATGGCGGTTTGAATGATGATCATCTCTCTTTGAGAAACACGCTTGCTACATTCCCCCAAGGCAGAGGTGCCCCTTAGCTGATAAAGAGTTTATTATTTAAATATTTATAAGGCACCATAGATCCAAGAATATTTTAGAGAACGATTCAATGTTTACACCAATCTCATGCTAACTGACCTTCAAGCTGGACTTCAGGATGTAACTAGCAGAGTTAATAGGCATTGGGGCACATTTACTATAGGGCGAAGTGACTAACGCTGGCGATCATTTGCGAGCGTGACGTCATTTTGTTACTTCACTGATTTACTAACGGGCGCAGGCGTCACTTTGCTAGTGAATGAGATAGACGCTACCTCATTCGCCAGACTTGCCTTCACCAGCTCAGACCAGGCAAAGTGCAATGGAGTGTATAGGACTTCCTTTATTTTAGTACAAAGTCCCAAAAAACGCTGGCGTCTTTTCTTTTTTCTGAGTGATAGCCTGCAAAGGTCCTTAAAATTTTTTTTGGGTAACTGTGATCCCCCTCCATTTTCAAATGGAACATAAACTATACACTGGGCTCATGTGTAGGACATTATAACAACTCTTTTTTTTATTTATTAAATATTTATTAAGGTTCCCTGGGCTTGTGTAATGTAATGTATTTGCTGCAACATATATGTCCATGTAACTTTAGATTTCCCACCGTATGCAAATTAGGCAACGCTAGCGCATCTTCACTTTGATTGCCGAAGTAACGCTTGTGAAAAATCGTCAGCATTCGGCACCCTGGACGCAACTTCTCACTTTAATGAATTGGCGTTGTCCTAGCGATTTTCACGCCTGGCGATGTGTTGCGATGGCTGCGAATTTTCGCCAGTTAGAGAATTAGGCTGGGACCTATATATAAGGCAATGTTTCTGGGCCCTGAAGTGGGCTAGCCCCACAGTTTAGAATAAGTAGAGATTAGTGATGGGCGAATTTGCGCCGTTTCGCTTCGCCGAAAAATTCACAAAATTTGCGCGAAATGGTGAAAAATTCGCGAAACAGCGCCGGAGTCTCGTTTTTGACGCCCGCATCCATTTTTTCTAAAAAAAAATTTGACGCGAATTTTTGCGGGCGTTTCGCAAATTTATTCGCTGGAGGCGAATCGCGCAAATTCGCCGCGAATAAATTCGCCCATCACTACTAGAGATCAGAATATCCATTTGTGCATTGACTAGTCAACCAACTTGGATTTGCCAACAGACTGTTGGATTTGCATGTTGGATTGGGGTGCAGCAGAGGCATAGTTGTAAATAACAGGCATGGTTGAGGCAAGAAGGGTGTTTCTGTGATTTTTTTTCCATGTCGACAACCACATTCAAAGATAAAAGGACTATTTATTAACCAATTTCTGCACCTGGCCCATATTTCTCATAGTCCTAATACAAGTTTATTCTTAGTGGCGACTAGGGTTGCCACCTGGCCGGTAATTTACCTGCCTGGACAGTAAAAATGATGGCCGATCCCAATTTTATTAATAGGGAAAATACATAAATATATAGGAAGGCCGGTATTTTTTTCAAGAAAAGAAGGCAACCATAGTGGCGACCCAGTACTACCCAGTATATATTAATATATACAAAAAGTATCCCCACATCTTTTATGGACCTCTATGTGCTGCTTTTTACCTTTCCAGTTGGGTTACACCATTCACATGCTTTCTTCTTCCCACCATGCCGGCTACTGTCCACTGAAAATTTGGCAGGCAATTTTGTAATTCTCTCATGGGGAATGTTTTGCCTTGCAGGTCATTTGTATGCAGGACGGGCACCATGAATCCTTATTAACAAGTCAACATTTGAACATACAGTGCTTCCCTTAACCGGTAGACCTGTAGAAAAACAAAATAAAAATACTAATCTCCAACGGAATCCACAAGTAAGACTTCCACTGAACTTTTACAGTATTTTAATGAGCTTTCAGAGCAGATGGAACTTTCGTACCAGGCCATGTAGGGTTGCCCTAGCAACTTGTAGTGTCATGATATGTCTGCTGTTTAGTAATTAGGACCACAAAAATAAAACTTGGCTCACAAACCACAATTTTCCGATCTGTTCTGAGCACATTAGTTCTCTGCATGCCTTCACTAAAGCCATTAAATGAGGTTTTACATTGAATATACAAATTAATTGGATGATAGGGCTTTTAACCATTTATTAATTAAGTAGTGCAACAAGTTACACACTCAGGGAGTCATTTATTAGAAAAGCATTTCGGTCTACTGCAGTGAGTGTCATACTTTTCCCCTTACCTTATAACAAAATAGTTGTACATTCATTTTGCTAAAGTTACAATATTTGGGGGACTAAATGTGATCACCCCAAATCTGATCTTTAGACAATTTATAGTCAGTCTGGTATGAACATTACCAAAGGACAAAATCCACTATTTTCAGATTCAGTCGAATACTTAATCCTTCTTAAAAGATTTGGCTGATCTCAAATCTATATCCGAATCTGCATATGCAAATGAGTGCCAGGAAGGGCCAAAGAGAACAGTGTGCGTAGCATGAAGTTAAAAAAATGTTCACTTCCTTGACAAAAAGTCACTTCATTTTAAGGATTTGGATCGACCAGACACTTGGATTCGGCTGAATCCGAATCCTCATAGATGGAGGGTGTTTTTTTTTTGTTTGAGGAGGTTAAAGATGTCCATACACCTGTTGACTTTATTTTATTTCTATTATAATTTCTATACAAAAACTTAAAGGGGAACTTTTATGAAAATGAAAATGTAATATAAGTTTCATCACACCGAAATAAGTTTTCTAAATATATTCAATTAAAAATTAGGGATGTAGCGAACTGTTCTGCTGCGAACTAGTTCGCGCAAACTTCGACCGTTCGCGTCCGCCGAATGTTCGCGAACGTTTGGGAACGTTCGCATTTTGAGTTCGCGTTCGATTCGAATACAAGTCGTTCGACCATTCGACCATTCGAATTCCTTCGACCGCTAAAATCGAACGATTTCCATTCGTTCGAACGATTGTAAGCATTCGATCGAATGAAAAGCATTCGATCGAATGGCTTCGATCGTTCGATTCGAATGAAAATCCTTCGATCGAATGATTAAAATCCTTCGATCGTCCGAACGATTGTAGCGGGTGTTCGAAGTTCGCGAACTGTTCGCGAACGTTCGCATTTTTTGCCGGTGTTCGCGAACGGCGTTCGCGAACACCAAATCGGCAGTTTGCTACATCCCTATTAAAAATCCGGTACCATTTCTGAAATAATCAAGTTAATCCTAACTATCCCTCTCTCAGCATCTGTTTCTCCTCATTCTCACTTCATGCAGCAGCTGGGTGTCAGATATTCAATAACAGTTAGATCCAATATATCTTATAGGGGGGCTCCTTTTGCCTAGAAGATGTATTAGAGCTCACTCTTTTAAAATCACTAGAAATCCTGTCTCTCTCTACCTGCAGGATTTGTGCAAAAGGCAGTTATTTTGTTAGATTTTGTTTGTACTGGAATCAGTTATTTGATTGAGTTCTGATACATCTGATAGGAAAGGAAGCCCCTCCCCCTATAACATATATTGGATCTAATTGTCAATGAATATCTGACACCCAACTGCTGTATGAATAGAGAATGAAGAGAAACAGATGCTGAGAGAGGAATAGTGAACATAAACTTGATTATTTCAGAAACTGTACCACATTTTTAATTGATTATATTTAGAAAATGTCTTATTTTTAGTATGATAAAACTAATATTACATTACATTTTCTCAATTGATTATATATATATATATATTAATTTTAGTAAGATGGAGCTTATATTCAATTTTCATTTTCGCGATAAATTTTCATTTTTTAATAAAAAATATGTTACAAAAAAAAAAGTCATTCAATGAACTTCAATTGAAACCATGCCAAGGTGGAAAAATGCTCACACCAGACAAACTGTTGGAAATGAGAGACAGTGGTACTGACACACCAGGCACATTACATGAAATGAGATAAGATGAAGAGCATGTGATGGTTTGTCTAATGTGTCTGAAATATAACCTTGCATTTAACCTAGGAAAAAAGGCAGTTTGATAGCAGTTTAATAAAACTGCAGTGCAGTTGACTAATTTAGCACTTTTGATGAATATCTTTTAACCAGTGGAAACCTTTCCTAACCCCACTGGTGACTAGGATGTTACAGAAAAATAAATAAAATTATTTCCAACTAAATCTACAAACATTTTGCATATTTGCTGCTCTGTGGATAGTAGTCACCTCTGTGTAGTTGAACCATGATACATTTTGAAGTAGACTGTCTAAGGGTAGGAGCACACTGGGAGATTCTTTGCGGCGATCTTTCCGAACACCTTCCCTCTGTCTTGCGCCTGCTAAAATGAAAAGTGGCACACGCAGCGATTCGTATTCCGAAGTCGCCTCACGAGAAAACTTCGGACGACTTCGGAATACGAAGCGCCGCATGTGCCATGCCGCAGGCGACTTCTCATTATAGCCGGCTCAAGACAGAGGGAAGGTGTTCGGAGAGATTGATCAACGCAAAGACGAGGCGATTAGTCACCAGGCAACTAAATCTCCCTGAATTGCCTAGTGTGCCCCTACCCTAAACCTGTGATGTTAGTGTTCTGTGAAACAGTTTCACTGCTTGGTGGTGGCAGTTCACCTAAGGTACTCATGAGAAGAAAATAATAACAAATTCCAGCAAAGCAGAGGAGTTCTATGGGTTGGATACATAAGTCTAGTCAAGATAACTTTGCATTCAAAAAGGTCATGTAGGCCTCATTTACAAGATGCAGCCGGTTTGTGTCAATCACCAGCTTGATTTGTAGCCACAACTGAATTCAAGATGGTCATTTGCCATGATTTGTTGATTATAATTGCCCTATTAGTGTAACAATTTAATTGGCCGCTAATGCCTAATCCAATAGAAGAATCCGCTTTTTCATCATTGAGTGAAGCACAAAGAGACATTTGCTGCACATATTTCATTTATCAAATCACTGGGGGAAGTATGTCCTGAAATAGCTGCTTTATTTGATTTGTGTGGTCCAGCTGCACATACAGATGTGACTGGTGGAATAACAATACTTTAAACCTCAACACTCATATTTCCAATTATGGAGTTACAGTATTGTCCTCTTTATACTTGATTGTTCTATGGTCAGTGCTAAGGTCTTCAAACACAGATTGGTGCCCTTCGAAATCCAATGGACACTATGCTACCCGCAATGTTCTGTTAGTTCTCAATGACAGCCTGAAGGGTAGGACAGCAGCTAAGGCTCATCTTTATTTCTGCAATTGTGAACTATACATCGTACAAAACAACACCTTGGTGCATACACATGAGCATGTCACTGAACCAAAATGTGTCCTCAAAGCTCAGTGGGAAAACACAATGTAGCACAGCAGGCATCAAAGGTCAGCTGGATCACAGAAGTGATTAAGTGACACCCTGTACTGTCACTGAGTCTGGAAAATGGGCAAATCTGAATGTAAAAAATGCATGACCCACAATATAATGGGAAAACCATCTATAAAAATTATTTGTTCATAAGTGACACAAAATTGCAGCTTACAGCCAGTGATGGACGAAAAATTAGTGAAACTCGGAAATTGACGCCCACATCAAGTTGGGACGCACGTCCGAAAAGTCGCTCGCGTCAAATTTGACGCTGGCGTTAAAGTCAATGGGTGTCCGAATAGTGTTGACCTACGGTGATTTTGAAGCGAGCGACTTTTTGGAGCGCATCCTAAATTTTTTGACGCCGGCGAATTTTTGCACAAATTTATGTGGCGGCGGTGAAACTCGGAAATTCGCTGCGAATTCACACCAGGCAAATGTATTCGCCTATCACTACTTACACCAAAAAAGTTTTTCGTACATGTTGATTCAGACATTTACTATTCAGAATATTTACAGCAATGGCTCCCAAACTTTAGGTCTGGTCCCACTGGGGGGGGGGAGGCGTCTTGGATCAGTGGCAGGTGGAGGTTTAACCTGAAGGCCAGTTAAGTTAGGAATGGGGGGGGGTATGTGGCCCTTTCTCCTATATACACCTGAAAGCCCAGCCTGATGTTCATTTAGGTAGAGATTTGGGGATGAATATGAATTTGTCATAGATATTCTTGGAATTAAGGCTGAAAGACTGACGTGCCTTTTTTTATACAAGTGGGTCCCTGACCAAAGGTTGGACCTTCAGGGTGGGCCTTGGCCAAAGGCTGGATCTTCAAGAGGGCCTTGGATGATCTATACAGTATAAGTTTAAAAACACTCAAACAAATCTCCACCCAAATGTTAAGCCTTTCTGCACATCATTTCCTCAATTTCCTGCATTTAGTGGATCTGGTTGAGGAATGCTGGGATGTTTTGTGTTGCTGTTTCAGCCACAGCATTAGAAATTGCTGCAAAACCTTTATTCTAGTTGTTACTGAGCCGCTTGCCGGTAATTCTGACTGGCTTCGATCTACGGTTTCTTTAAACTTGCACATTTCAGAGATGGTTCTCAGGATTTATGCACACGCTGTAACACGGACACTACATGGCAGTAAGCGAAATACAATAACAGAGGAACGGATACCATCAATAGAGCTTCACACAGAATTCCAATTTCACTAGGTGTGAGTGATTACACTCTCTTTTAAAGGAGAATTAAAGCTTAACTAAAGAAGTAGCTAGAAATGTTGTACATTATGTTTTGGGCTTCTGTACCAGCCCAAGGCAACCACAGCCCTTTAGCAGTAAAGATCTGTGTCTCCAAAGATGCCCCAGTAGCTCCCCATCTTATTTTCTGCTGATTCACTGCACATGCTCTGTGCTGCTGTCACTTACTGAGCTTAGGGACCCACTCACAATATACAGTACACATAGAATAGAAATGTCACAATATAAGACTGATTAGTAATTAATACAGATAATTACTAAATGGCAGCTCAGAAACCAGTGCAATTAGCACCAGATTTTAATAATCTTCCCTGTAGCACTATCATATATTACAGATCAACCTCATTTTCATTTTCTGCTTGATAATTTGCAACGACCCCTAAGCTTAGCTTCTCAACAGTTACTCAGAGCCCACTGAGCATGTGAGTGTCACAGACACTTTCCAAGATGGTGACCCCCTGTGACAAGTTTGAAGTCCTGGATCATTGCTGCTACTGACAAGCTGAAACCTTATGCTGGTACAATCATTTTAGTATATAAAAAATGGCATTTTAAGCCATATTCATTTTTAGGGTTTAGTTCTCCTTTAAGCAAGCTGTAGCAGGTAGAGCCAGGAAACAGAGGTCTTAATAAAGCAATAAAGAAAGAACTTGCTGCAAAATTCAAGGTGCATCAGCTAGCTAGTGTGTTTCCATGTGCACAAAAGCAATATCATGTACAAATTAAGCTGAAGGGGGCCAATAAGTGCCATTTTATTGAATGTAAAGGCACAAATTGGAGCTGCTTCTTAAACCAATTGTACAGACAGAGCCAAAGATACTTTTAGTTCAAGGTTTTCAGTTCAGCAGACTAGACAAAGCTAATGAAAAAAAAAACCTTAATTGGTATGTGATGAAAAAGCATTTGCTTGGGCAGCCATCGGGTAGTATAGGTGACACATTTGTATAGTGGGTCCCAAGACACTTTTATTGACTGATAAAAGTGGAGCTTTGCTATATGGAGTACACAGCTTATTTTTTAGCATTACATGACAACCAAGGTTACAGCAACTGCAGCTTTGGAAAGTATTCTGGTACTCAGCATAAAATAGCTCTGTTACTTATTCTGGCACAGTGGCCCCAGCATTTTCATGACACAGTGGCCCTGCAATATATGACACTCTGGCTTTGGCATTTCATGACACAGTAGCCCTGGCACAGTGTCGGACTGGGACACCAGGGGCCCACCTAAAAACCCTTAGACCAGGGGCCCACTCTCAGTACTATTATTCTTCCTCTCCTCACCTCTATTCTAGTTACTTCTCTTTACATACTATAATACTATATTGTTCCATCTATTTAGCCTTTTTGTTGTCATAGAAATAGGGAATGGCCATGAAATAGGCCAAATGTTTAGCAGCATGAGGGCCCACTAACACCTGGGCCCACCGGGAGTTTTCCTGGTATCTCTGTGGGCCAGTCCAACACTGCCCTGGCAATATATGATACTGTGGCCCCAGCATTTCATGACACAGTGGCCAGAGCATTTCATAAAACAGTATCGGTAGGCCCAGTTTTACAAAACTAAATATGCCTAGCAATTCATGATGCAGTGGCCCCAGCATTTCATAACAGATTGTTTCCTACAATGTATGTACAGTGGCCCAGCATACTTTTCCTCCATTGCACCTTCATAAAGTGTCGGACTGGGACACCAGGGGCCCAGTAAAAACCCTTAGACCAGGGGGCCACCCAAAAACCTTTAGACCAGGGGCCCACTCAAAGTATTATTTTCTTCCTTTCCTCACTCAACCTCTATTCTCCTAGTCTCTTTTCTTTACATACTATAACCTATTATTCCATCTCTTTAGCCTCTTTATTCTCATAGAAATAGGGAATGGCCATGAAATAAGCCAAATGTTTAGAAGCAGAAGGGCCCACTGACACCGTGGCCCACCGGGAGTTTTCCTGGTATCCCGGTGGACCAGTCCAACACTGCCTTCATATGCTTTGCTCTGTCCTATAAGAAGCGCATCTGAATTAAATGTACAGAAAAAATAAACGCTCCAGTATTCCATAGAGTCACGTGCTGTCTGGTGAGATTCAATGAAGCAAGAAAAGGATGGCATCCCACAACAAAACTGGGGGCTCTTCAATTGGGAAATGTTCCTTAAAGGGCATGTAAAGGCAAAAAAATTAAATCCCATTTTTACTTTCTTTAATGAAAAAGAAACCAATCTCCAATATACTTTAATTAAAAAATGTGTAAGAAATCTGACTGTATGCAGTGAAATTCTCTCTTCATTTACTGCTGTGGATAGGAATCGTCAAACGGTCCCTTACTGCTCTGCAGGGAAACAATCATACTTATGTACAGCAGGGGGCGCCCTTGCCTTACTTCCCAGCACAACAGAACTCAAGCAGTTTTGTTTGTTTCCCTGTAGAGCAGTCGGCGACTGTGTAGAGATTTGTATTGGATTTTATTTTTGCTTTTACATCCCCTTTACTGTTTCCAACTCCAGCTGCAGGGACAAAGATCATGGAGCCAGATTTAAATAGATAAACTGGGATTCTATTTGGAGGATTATTTTGCTGCAGCCACTGGTTCTGCAGAGTTTGAGAAAGTTTGTATGAAACAATACAAAAACTAAAAAAATCCACACAGGACCCAGTGCAGTCTGTATATTCTGATTGTTAATCAGTCTTGCTGTATCGGCTTCTGACAGATATTATTTCGCTTGTGCTGTTTTGATAATTTATGACAATCCCTAAGCAGCCCAGACCACACTGAGCATGTGCACAGTCTTGGTCTTGCAAATATGTCTAAAAAAGTTACAAGATGGTGACCCCCTGTTGCCAACTTTGAAAGCATAAATAATTTGTTTGATTAGGCTTGTGATGCAGTAAGTTCATGTTTATGTTTAGTGTACAAAATACAGCATTTCTAGATTTATTCTATTTTAGACTTTACTTCCCTATTAGGGATGCACCGAATGAATTATTTTGGATTCGGCCAAACCCCCGAATCCTTTGGGAAGGATTTGGCTGAATACCGAACCAAATCCGGAAGGGGAAAACATTTTTTGCTTCCTTGTTTTGTGACAAAAAGTCACGCAATTTCCCTTCCCGCCCCTAATTTGCATATGCAAATTAGGATTCAGATTTGGTCGGCCGGGCCGAATCTGAATCCTGCTGAAAATGGCTGAATCCCGAACAGAATCCAGCTCTTAATATTTCCATTAAACAAACTATACAAAACTAAAATAAAATTATGAATGTATAATTGGCATCTGAAAGTCATGCATAGACTTGCACTTAGCAGGTCAATGGAGAGTGTGGTTGCAGCTAGGAATAAATTAAATTAGTCACCAGTGAACAAAAGAAAGCATGCGGGCGCTGCAAAAGGCTTTTTGGACAATGGAGAAAATGGAATGTCACTCTGTAGCCACAAAAGCTGCTCCAAAATGACCCTTCCTTTGGATCACTAAATGCCTGTTTCTTTCTATTTATGGTACAGTATGTCTGGAAGCTCTGCAGTAAATAGACAGGGAGAAAGGAGAACAAGAGCAGGTCACCTGCCTATTCCCAACAGAGAATGCAAAAGCAATGAAGAATATGTGATGTCCATGAGTAATTATGACACCAGGCAGAGGTTAATACGCTGACACAGCAGTTTTGTATTTATAGTCTTTACATTGATTATGCTTGGAGGCTCCATTCAATGCAAGGGTTCCTCCTGGCTTCAAATTTGCACAGTTAATTATAGCTAGAAAAAAAAAAAGCCCATAGAAGCTCCATGGAAGTGGTAGTGGGACCGTGCAGTGATCACACATCTCACACACTTCTTGCCTCCACTGTAATCTTCATTCCATCCAAGCTAGACCGTGTTTAGACTATTTGGGTTAAAGGGCCGAAAACAATAAAAACTGAAAAAGTTTAAGAGTAAACAGAATGGACATTATATATAATGTATATATAATTTTACTGCAGCCCTACCATCTGTTTACTCCTGAATCATATATATATGTAATAAGTTCATTTTGGGCCCCAGAGGAAGACATGCAGGGTTATATGGTCCAACTTGCACAACAGCCGGAGTCTCAGTTCTTTCTTCACTGTTACTGCATTGTTGGGGTTTTTACCCCTCCATATCTTAAAAAAGCAACATGAACATACACCCACTAAATGATTTAGACCGGGCACGGCCAACTAAAACTCTGGAGGCCCCATCACTGGGGACTGTATTATTATATGCAGATTGAAAACATGTTCCCCATCATTTGCCGAGCATAAAACATATACAATGTCTGATTCAAAACAGAAATGTATACTGTCCTCACAGTACATCTTAAAGCAGTGATCCCCAACCAGTGGCTCGTGAGCAACATGTTTCTCGCCAACCCCTTGGATGTTGCTCCCAGTGGCCTCAAAGCAGGTAATCATTTTTGAATTCCAGGCTTGGAGGCAAGTTTTAGTTGCATAAAAACAGGTGTACCGCCAAACAGAGCCTCCTATAGGCTGCCAGTCCACATAGCTGCTACTAAATGGCCAATCACAGCCGTTATTTAGCACCTCCAGGAACTTTTTCATACTTGTGTTGCTCCCCAACTCTTTTTTACATTTAATTGTGGCTCACTGGTAAAATAGGTTGGGGACCACTGTCTTAAAGAGAGCAGGTCACATGATGTTAGGCGATAGAATCATGATTCAGGCCACTACTTGCTATTTGCATTGTAAGACTGGGGTATCTGAGGCCCCCCAGAAATAGTGTCTAACACCCCAGTTATAGAAGCCCCTACCCCAGATGAAAAGCCCACGTTGCATCATCGTATGGCAAACTTGCAACCACTGAAAGACACTCGTCCCACCCCTCAGATGCCAGGAAGAGCGGGTCTGAAGTGGCATGACCTATGAGGGCCTGGTTCCAACAGGGCTTATCTCTATGTCCCCCTGGCCAGTTTGACCCTGACAAAAGGCGTTGACCAAAACAATTCTTATATACACCATTGCTAAATGTTAAAGAAACCTGATTTTTTTTAAAAAAACTGAATGAATCCAATGCTAAGTATGTTGAGTACAATTTGACTTTTCCCTAGCATGGCTGAATTGCATCATATCTCATAGCCTGGTTAGATAACCTTAACATTAGCCTGTGTGGGCACCTGGCAAACTCTCCATTAACTACAGATGAATGTACTTAGCAGAAAAAGACATTCAAAACCAGGAATAACACACAGGACATACGACAGTCTGGAGAGAGTTTGTGCTCAATAGAATTCACATGAGCTGCAGGTTGAGAGCCAGGTTTCCTTATAATAAAAAGCATTAGTCGTGATTCTCACCCAAGGCCAATTAGACAGTGAATGTTAGAGAACATATTAGCAGCAGCAGTGAGATAAAAGGTTCAGAGAGTAAGCAAAGGGGAACTGTTTGTGAGAATTTGTGCATTCTGAGCTGATGGTCTTCTTAGAGCACTTGATCTTGAATTATTATGTCTGTGCTCAATTACCGGTCAACTGTCTGCCCTACGCCGAGCTCTAATGCCTAGACACTTATTTGCAACAAGATAAACTCATAAGCAGAACTGAACACAATCCTGCATTGCTGAAGAGTCACTGGCATAAGGTACCATCGTCTATGGAATAAAAAAGCTAATTCTGGGAACACTTTAAATTAGATAAAATTGTTGCGTTCACCATAACAAGAAGCAAGCACATTAAATATACACACTGTACATGAAGTTCCAAGGAAACAAAACAACTATCAAATACTCTATATACACTTTAACCCCCCCCCCTCTCCTTCTACTTCTCCTGTATTTTTCTACTCCTGAATTGATGAGCATATCTTTAGTTTCCTGGTATCTTTCTCCAGTTGCTTCTTTCTATCTACACTCTTGCCCCTTCTACACTATTTGTCTATACTCTACCCAATGTCATTATTTTTGAGCCTTTACACACCTTGTATCTTGTGTACCTTTTATCACTTCTCCAACCTTTATTTCCTCCCTTCTTTCCAGCCAAGTATTTCCTCCTGTACTTCCTCTCCAGCCTCTTCTCATTCACTTTACTCCTCAATCTAAATCATTCCCCCCTCCTGTACTATCCAACTACTCTCCATTCCTGTTCTTCCTCCCTCCCCATGTTTCCACTTCTTTACTTTCTCTCCATTTCTTCTTAACTTCTTCCCTCCAAACGATTCCTCCTACTGTACTGTCCACCCTTTCCTCCTTTTTTATCCTCCTGTCCCATAACTCCCACTTATGTACTTTCTCTCCAACCTCTCTCCTTTAGCCTTCTTTTTTTCTCCCCATGATTCCACCTCTGGTTCTCTTCAATCTTTCATTCCTTCTTTTTTGTCTTCCTGTCCCATGATTCCCTCTTCTGTACTCTAAAACTTCTCTTACTTCTATTTTGTCATCCTGCCCCATGATTCAGCCTTCAGTACTTTCTCTCCAACCTCTCTCCCTTACCTTTCTATTTTCGTGCCCATGATTCCTTCTCTTGTACTTTCCAATCACTCTTTCTCCTTTATTATCCTTCTGCCCCATGATTCACCCTTCTGTACTTTCTTTTCAGCCTCTCACCCTAACCTTTTTTTCTTTCCTGCCCATGATTCCCCCTCCTGTACTTTCCAACCTTTCTTTCTCCTTTATTGTGCTCCTGCCCCATGATTCCCCCTTCTGTACTTTCTCTCCAACCTCTGTCCCTTGTAGTTTTAGTATGCACTATATGTTTCTATATGCAATGCTTCTCTCACTTTGCTGACTACTTAATATGCCCACCCCCACACCTTGTGTTTGATATTCTTTTTCTGTTTAGATTGTTAGCTCTTTTGAACAGGGACCTCTTTACCTCTTCTATTGGTCATCGGTTGTATGTAATTTTTATATTCAGTGTATGCACCCATTTATTGTACAGTGCTACAGAATATGTTTCCCCTTATATATGTTAACAATATATGTAGATTGCATTCCAATATCTGCACACAAACAGAAAAGAAGCCTCAGGATTGCACAACTAGTGACAAAGCAAACTTCCCACATTGCACCACTGCAAGTCATATGGAAAAAGATGTGACAATTACTAACATAGTGATATGGTGGGACATAGTGAGTCATCTGAGCCAAATATGCAGATTTTCTCCATCTGTGCGCTGATAGTCTCAGCTCAATGTAAAGTCTGTGCAACATAAAACACGCCATTAATGGATTCTTTGCAATTAGTGCGCTAAACTGCTCTTGCTTTTTCTTTCAGAGCACAAATCCAGTAATCTCCTCTCCGCAGCCCGGCAAGTAAAAGCTCATCTCCCAGGAGTGAATAAGTAAAAGTAAATACGCGAGTGAAACAAATCACCACAATGAGAACCCTCGCGGAGGAAATTTCCATTAGAAAGATAGTTTTCTCGCCTTCTCAGCAAACCAATTTCTCTCCTTTTATTGAAAAGACATTTCAATAATCCATCGACGGTTCTAAGGAGGTTTTCACCAAAATGCTTGCGCTCCCAGTGTGTAATGGATCAAGGGAAATCTATCACAGTCTGTAATATATTCAAATGGGCTCCACTATTAGAGGTGAAAACAAGCAGAAAATGAAAGCAAGATATTACAGCAATGGGTGGAAGGAACAATGGCACTCCAAAGAGCAGTATAGAATGCGCAATTAAAGCTTATGACCAAGACTCTTGCCTTACATCATTCTTACATATTACCAATCTGCTTTTAATTGGATAGGCAATCTATCATCCTTATTTTCCGGCAGTGGCAAATCTGGGGCCAGGGTTTCCCGAATAGCAGCAGTTTCAAAGTTCTTGGGAATAGGGGTCTCTTATACAAATTTTGTCATTGGTGTTACCCACAAACTTTGGGCTGAATTATTAAGCATGTGCCTAAAGACACTCCTTGCACTTGTTCATACTTGCACCCACCTAGTCTGTCTGATGAACGAAGCAACGGGAACAACGTCTGCCAACCTGAAGGTGGCGCTAATTCCAGGGTTCCCACAGTCGGCTGCTTTAGTACGCTGAGCACACTTGCCATTCACATCATTCTGACGGCACACTCCAGAAATTACAATATTCTATTTCTGTGCGCATCCACAATTATATTGGCATTGTGGGGAAAATGCTGCAATCATGCAGTAAAACATGTCAAATTCGGTCCAAAACTGCACTGTGCACATTACATTTGCATTCATAATCGTAATTGACCCTTTTCATATTTTAGGATTTTCATATTTTAGGATTCTTACCCTGCCCAAGGTGACCATTGCCCTTTAGCAGTAAATCTCTGTGCCTCTGAATATGCCATAAGTAGCCCCCCATCTTCTGATTCCCCCGAACATGATCTAGGCTGCTGTCAGTTACTGAGCTGAGGGACTGACTCCCAATATTCTGTGTATATAGAATATTAATGTCACAATACAGGGCTGATTAGTAAGTCATTTAGATTCTCATTATATCTGCATCAGAATTTAAAGGGATACTGTCATGGGGAAACATGTTTTTTTTCAAAACGCATCAGTTAATAGTGCTGATCCAGCAGAATTCTGCACATAAATCCAATTCTCAAAAGAGCAAACAGATTTTTTAATATCCAATTTTGAAATCTGACATGGGGCTAGACATATTGTCAATTTCCCAGCTGCCCCCAGTCATGTGACTTGTGCCTGCACTTTAGGATGGAACTACTTTCTGGCAGGCTGTTATTTCTCCTACCTAATGTAACTGAATCAGTCTCAGTGGGACATGGGTTTTTACTATTGAGCGCTGTTCTTAGATCTACCAGGCAGCTGTTATCTTGTGTTAGGGAGCTGCTATCTGGTTACCTTCCCATTGTTCTGTTGTTTGGCTGCTGGGGGGAAAGGGAGGAGGTGATATCACACCAACTTGCAGTACAGCAGTAAATAGTAATGCAAAAAATCGCTGCAGAGCGACGATCAGAGCATATTCGGGAGACCGCCTTCTTTAATATAAACTCGGCTTTATTCCAACACTTTAAAATTACATATACCAGTAGGGTGCGTGGTTCTCTAGCGCGTTTCATGCCTACAAACGTGGCACTTCATCAGAGTTATTGTTAAACACTTGTGTCCATACTTAAATATCCAAGTGTGTGCATGTCATTAATGCTTTAAAGGCAAGGTGCTCCTGTGAAGATTTATCTTTTAGCACAAGTCACATAACTGGAGGCAGATGGGAAACTGACAATATGTCTAGCCCCATGTAAGATTTCAAAATTAACTATAAAAAAATCTGTTTGCTCTTTTGAAAAATGGATTTAAGTGCAGAATTCTGCTGGAGAAGCACTATTAACTGATGCGTTTTGAAAAAAACAAGTTTTCCCATGACAATATTCCTTTTAATAACCAGCCCTGTAGCATCAGCTTCTATTAGAAACAAACTTCATTTTCTGCGTCATTTTCCGGTGACCCCTAAGCTCAGCTTCTTAATAGTGATGGGCGAATTTGTCCCGTTTCGCTTCGCCAAAAATATCGAAACTGTGAAATATTCGAGAAACGCATTGAAGCCAATGGGTGTCAAAATTATTTTGACATACGTCAATTTTGGCGCCCATGACAATTATTATAAGCGCGTCTATTTTGTCCAAATGCATTTAAGTCAATGGGTAATTTTGACGCATATCAATATGCGCGTGACTATTCTGACGCGCACCCAAATTATTTTGACGTGGTGGATTTTTTGGCCTGAGAATTTTCTCCGCAGTTTTGCGAATTTATTTGCCGGGGGCCGAAACGCAGAAATTCGTCCCTTCACTACTTCTCAACAGCTGGCCTGAACTCATTGAGCATGTGCAGTGCCACTGACACTCACAAATGCCCTAACAAGATTTAAGATGGCAAGCTCCCATGTTCACTTCTGAAGGGTGGTATAATAAATTGACTATATAAAATGCACCATTTCAGCCATATGTATTTTAAGGATTTAGTTTTCCTTAAAGCTGGATCTGCTGGCAACTGCTTTTCTTTCTGCTTTCAATAACCTTCCCTTTTGCATTATAGTCCCCTCTAACAACAACGCAGCAGGGTGAATACTTAGTGATGAAGGGCACATTGTACACATTGCTGGGGACATGGATAGTCAGAAATAGCTGAAGAGAGAGATCATTATGTTCAGGAACAACCCCATATGTGTTGACCGTATATAAAACTATGTCAGCAAAGGCATTCCCCTGTGCCGAGAGCACGATTTCATGATATACAGACATAAAGCGGTGCCTTAATGATTTCCAGGAATAGGTGTCTTCACGACTTCAGATGAGATCACAAATGTATCTTTAAGATAGAGATCCTGCAGGGCTCAGTGGGAGTAAATCACTTCTTGCAGGAGGCGACTGCGCTGATGGATTGCAGGAAATGCAACGTGTAGGAAGGCCATATTTGCTATTTTTACAATAATAGCGGCGGCTGGAATGAGTCTAGAAGCGTGATTCCTGTCTATCAGGATAAAGGCTTAATGCGAAATAAATGCAGTCATTTGTGTCGGCGTGTAATTATTCCGAAATTAGTCTTTATTTAAAAAAAAAATGTTGACACAAAATTGTACATGTATTAATTGTACATCAAATTGTATACGTATTAACGACCCCTGTTATTTGAAAGAAAATAAATGCTGTTAATACGTAATTGTCACAGGAAACTGCTGAAAATGAATATTAGGCCATTACAGGATATATTGAATTATGTATGCTAATTTCTCAATGTGTCATCAAGAGATATAAGGGGAAGCAGCACTTTTGATGAGTTTTCCTCTATAATTGGAAAAAGAGCAGCTTAAGACTCTTTAAGACTGTTAAATATAGACAATGAGTTAGTATTAAATATTTATAACAAAAAATGTATACATGGAGCTAACACCTCCACCGACCACCAGTTAATTCCAGGCTCTGTTGTCAGCATTGAACTGGGTTGGTAGGGAACCAGAAGAAAACCCATTGGGTACCACCGGGACTGCCTTAGAGTTCCAGAGGAGGGGCGTCAGGGTGGTGGGAAGGGTTAACTCTGGGGGGGAGTCTCCATGGTTGAGTTGGTGGGGTCCTACGGCTGTAGAACAATCATTGCAGTGTGCAGCCTGAATTTCAACAGATTTCTAATTACAGGTATGGGACCTGTTATCCAGAATGCTTGGGACCTGGGGTTTTCCGGATAACAGATCTTTCTGTAATTTGGATCTCCATACCTTAAGGGCAGAGACACACGGGAAGATTCTGGGAGATTTAGTCGCCCGGCAACTAACATCAGTGCTGTTCACCTCTGATGAAGTGCCAGAAAGAGGCATGAAACGCGTCAGGTGACCTAACATGTCCTAGGGTAGGAGTACATCTGTAAAGGATGCCTGTTTGTTGTTTTAATTACCCCAATAAAGCTGGATAATTGTTTTTACTCCATACGTGTGGAATGGTTTTCTCACCCACTAAATCCCCACCGGTCTTTTTAATGGTTAATGTGGTCAGTATGTTTGAGATTTAAATTTTTTTGACATACATTTAAATTGCTATGGAAATTCTAGGTACTATGCCACAAGGAAAAGCTAATTGGCTTTCTTGTTTTACTTAAAAAGTACAGGAAAGCAAATGCTGCTCAAATGTGTTAAACAACGGCCCAGAGCAGCGCAGGTAAAGCTGTCACTCAAGATGCATTCAAGTAATATTCCAAAAATCTTGTTAGCATAAAGAATCAGAAGTGTAAAACAGGCAAAATATCTCACTAGATTGTACAGCCATTAAAGCCTACTTTGGCCAATTGACCTCTAGTACCCCTGATTTGTTTATCACAACAGTTCACTGTTTGGGCTACAACCCTCCAGACTGGTCTGTTGGATCAGTATGATTTTACTATCCAGATCCTCTTTATTAAATACTGCATTGAGATGTCAGCCTGTCTCACAAACCCATTCAATTTCATGTGCTGCACTGCCTTAGTGGCTTGGCAGATTGAAGTTTTAGCACAATGGAATATCTCTCATACTAGTTCAATGAACAGTATCTGTACATGACGATTGGAATCAGAACATGGAGAAGATCAGTGAGGCCCTGACTGGATGACACGGAATTTCATTGGTTATAGAAGTGAAAGGTTGAAATACACAGATATATGTAGCATCATGGCTGGATTTGAACCAGGAGCCTTGGGGATTACTATGCAGTCTGCAATGCCTCTTTATAAGAGCAGATAACTAAGCTCTGAGCTCATTTACTGCCCATTGTAGGTCAAGACTTGAACATGGGTGCTCTGTTTTCAATATCCTGCTTCTTGCCCTTTCCTGGTCCTGTCCCTAGTTTTGTTCTCCTGATTTGGACCTCAGCTTGTTTCCATGTTTGCCTCTTTACAGTTGTCCCTTACAGTTCTGCTCGCTTTGCATTGTCCTTTTATTGACTCCTTCCCTGAGTTTTACTTTTGGCTCCCACACTTGAGCCAGTGGAAGTTTCTGGATTCTTTTGGAGTAAGACCTGGAGGCACCCAAGAAGCTTAGAGCCAAGCCTATGGCCGAAGGTGACGTTTAAAAGAAGAAGAGCTGGTCTAGACCAGAGATTGCCTTATATCAGATTAAAGTAGAATGATTGAATAAAAGGGATGCCACATGGAATCTAAATCTCACCAGTGGAAGGCCAGATTAATATAAATTCAACTTGGCCACAAACATAGACGAAAAAATTGCACTGATTTGACTGATAACCCTGCATTTCAACTGATCATACGAGCAGTGACCACCAACAATTGGCTCGAGAGCATCAAGTTGCTCAACGATTCCTTGGATGTTGCTCCCAGTGGTTTTAAAGCAGGTGCTTATTTTTGGCTTTGGTCAAACTGTGGTTGATAAAAACAGGCATACTGCAAACCATAGCCTCCTGTAGGCTGCAGGTCCACATAGGGGCTACCAATAGTCAGTCACAGCCCCATGGCATCCCCATGAAATGTTGGCATGCTCGTGTTGCTCTCCAACTTTTTTTACATTTGAATTTGGCTCATGGGTAAAAGTTGGGGATACCTGACTTAGAGGTAAAATGTGGAAACTGCAGCCGATACATTCCAAATTGGCGCTATTAAGATGATACATTCCAGGCTGGCCCTAACTTAGAATGCAAATTAGGATCTTTGTCCCTCAGGAACAAGCATCACTTAGTCAACACTTTTATACTTGATAAAGCCATCGAAAAACCCTGAAGTCCTCTTTTTTAAGCATCTAGCATATCTCATATTGGCTCAAAATTTCCATACATGACTGTGTGGTCCCTAGTTTAGCAGAACCCCTACATATCATCTGACAACCTGACTTGATGAGTACAAAGGGTTCATTAGTTGGTCTGAAAATGTATGAGCCACATTTCTGTAGGTCAAGGTCCGCTCTAATGAACAAGAGTAAGTTGGCCATTCACAGGTGCACTAATATCTGAATGACTGTCATGAGTGAAGGCTAGATGTATAAGCAGTTGACAATGTATGAGTCATTTAATGCCTTCATATGCCTGGAGATAGAGAACGTAAGACCAGAGTCAAAATTTATGAAAAAGAGAAACCTAAGCCTTAAATAATTCTACAATTTCCTAATGTCCTATCATTAATTGCCCCCAAAACAACTATAACAAAACAACTACAATAGCTGCTCGTCATGGCAAATACCAAGTAAAACAACATCAGAACCTACACTCTTGCACAATTCAACTAGACAGAGCTGTCTACAGAATACACCATTTATGTGATGACTTAATAATGCCAGCAGCCTATTAACATGTATTTCTATTTGAACAAGAGCACTGATTTCCCCTAATTGGTTATAAACCACAGAGCTCCAGCCTGTTGCCTCTTCCGCTAAAGAGATTCTGTCATTGTTGTCCCCAATAAAATGTTTATAATGTACAAGTGCTTGAAAGCCAAGCTCAACACTGAGTAGTGTTGGCACAAACCAGTTTATTCAGTTTTAAGAACGTTCGGTGCACTTTTTTGGTCATATAATTGCCTACTTTGATCCTGGGCCATTAGCAGCATCATGATACTGTGCACATCTCTGGAGTCGGAAGTGACCTCAAAGAGATGCAACCTCTGTCTACTCCAGTCAATGGCCCATATTGGACCTGTAACAACAGCTTACATGTCAGATGTAACCTCACTGAGCATGAGCAGTGTCACTGACTCTCTAACAATATGGAGAGCTGCTATGGACAACTGTGAAGGCCTGGGTCATTGCTGAATCTCTGGTACAGTAAATCCATTATAGAAAATGCAGCATTATCTAGCCACATTCTTTTTAAGCTTTAGTTCTGCTTTAAGATTTCCATAAGCTAAATAGGGGAGATTTTGAAAATGGTTTAGCATCTCTATAAGATGTTATTATGTGAGTTTTGTATACCTTTTCAATTACAGTTACATTTGGAGTTGAGAGAACAAAAATGTAATTCAATTACAGAAATAAACTCCAGATTTTTATTCGATTATACCCCTTTGTGCAGAGAAAAGGATAAGTATGCAGTCAACGCAAAGCCTATTCCGTACTTAAATGGTCACTTATACGTCGCTGCTGCCCCTTTTATGTATCATTTAATCAGCCTTTTGGTATTCCACAGCCTTTGCAACCTGTACTGGTAACTCAGAAACAACAGCTATTCAAGGGGATTAGCAAAATATGTAGAATGTTATTTTGCTGACTAAAGGGAACATGCACCCTGTTGATAAGTAAGGTTTCTTTCCCAACAGGCAGCACCCAGCCATTGATTTCCATCCAGGTTCAGCCTAATGGGTTAGCAGCACCAGCTTATTAATTTTATCATCACAAACCTGTAAATAAGTTGCTACAAATGAAGTACTAGTAAAACACAGAGCCATGGAATGGCTATTGATCATTGCCTTTCTTGGTGTAGTTGCAACTAATTTGTATATCTGATAATGCAGTGAATTATTTAAGGGCATGCATGCCTACATCTAAGCATTATGGCATGCATGCCTTGTTGATCAGTGCCAATGGAGGTGATCAAAGCTCTTTAAATATCTTTGGGTCATTAACCAGGGACTACAAAGAGAAGGTCAAGGAGCAATTTGCAGCCTTCAGTTATCAACTAAAAATTAGGGATGGGCGATTTTACCTGTTTCGCTTCGCCAAAAATTCGCCGCTGGCGAAATGTCGCTGACACCCATTAAAATCTATGGCCATCAAAATGTTTTTGTCATGCAGCGAATTTTTTGTGACGCGCATCTTTTTATTTTGACGCACAACGCCATACAAGTCTATGGGCGTCATTTTTTCGGCGAAACAAGGCGAAAAAATTTGCCCATCTCTAATAAAAATGTTAACTGGCTTCTCTGCCATGCCTTGCACCCAGAACACAAGCACAGATGCAGCTCCGTTGTACATTCTTCCACTGTACAAATACTCTGTTGTCAATGCTCCAGAGGATGCAACTTCCAATGAACCAAGAGCTTCAGGTGCCAAACCCTATTCCATACACTGCTACGTAGGAGGTTATTTACTAAACTCGGAGTGCAAAAACTACGAAAAATTTGTGATTTTTTTTTTATAAAATCTGACTTTCTTTTATTTTAAGAAATCTGAATTTATTAAACCCCAAGGATGGAAAAGTCAGAATCCGAAAAATTCGGCATCTCAGATCTGTCGAGGTTGCATATAAGTCAATGGGAGAAGACCCAATGATTTCTGATGTGCGATGGGTTTCGTGCAATACCTCAAGGATTTCGGGTTTTTCGGGTAAAAATCTGAATTTTCGGGTGAAAAATCTGAAAAAAATTAAAAAAATTGGATGAAAAATCCGAAAAAATCGTGACAATCAGATTTTTTTCCCGCAAAGCAAATTTTTGGGAAATTGTAATTTAATGTAATTAAATAAGCATAAAAAACCTGAGCGGATTTTATCTGAGTTTTTTTTCAGAAAATATTATGAAAATAAATTCGGACTTTGATGCATAACCCCCTTAGTATTGCCAATCAAAATTCTACATGTGCCATTAATTGTCTTAACAGTTGATGTCGTAGACAAAGTTCCAACTAGTGGCATTGGATTTCTACATGTCTTGGCCAACTATCCCTTCCATTTTTCCACAGTCTCAGATTTATATTTAACCCACACATGAAGCAACCATTTGAGTGGTCAATTTTACTACTTTTCTTATGTTTTATGTTGAGGGCATTAAATCATTCCATCAGCAGTTTATGCCAATCTTGATTGACACGCACAAATTGATCAATTACAATTACCTCCATGATATACAGTAGTCCTTAGATCTCTAAATCCATTTGTGCAAAAACGAACTACTGTTCTCTGTAATAAATTTAGGTTTAGGCCATATAGGGCATCTTATCCTCCCAACATCTATGCAAGAAAGCAAATAGCTCACAGTTAAATTAAGATTATGTTGCTTATTCCCAAATTTGGGAGTTTTACTTTGAAAGCAGCTAGTAAGTTGCAGGTAAAACTTAGTCCCTCTGTAAAATGTATGATGAAGCAATAGAATTCTTAATGAATCAGATAAAATTGAGCAAAGGACTGGCCAGATATGGGATGACTTTGACGTAGTTGGCCAGCTTAAATATATTGCAATATATGGACAAACAATCCCTGTGTTGTTTAAAGGGTAAGGCATTTTTCAGTAGCAGTATGCACAAAATGTCTCTGTCTTAAATATATTGATAATGGGTTGAGTGCAGAGGACTCTTGTATTTGTCCACAGTGGGGAAAGGACTGATGTGCTTTAAAAGCAGTTTCCCATAACATACCCCCCATAATCACATTGGAGCACTGTGCAGGATAGAGTTACCCATATCTATTTGCCTTGTAAGTTCCATAGTCCTCTACAAACTCCTTCCCTGTATTATTTATCCCTGATGGTTCGACTAGCAGTTGCTGAACTCCTAACATGCTTGAGTTGTACAGGTATGGGACCTGTTATCCAGAATGTTTGGGACCTGGGGTTTTCTGGACAGCAGATCTTTCTATAATTTGAATCTTCATCCCTGAAGTCTACTATCATGTAAAAATTAAATAAACCAAATAGGCCTGTTTTGCCTCCATTAAGGATTAATTATATCTTCGTTTGGATCAAGTACACACTACTATTTTATTATTACAGGGAAATCATTTGTAAAAATCTGGATTATTTTAATAAAATGGAGTCTGTGGGAGACGGCCTTATTGTAATTCGGAGCTCTCTAGCTAACCGGTTTCCAGATAACGGATCCCATACCTGTACTCCAAATAAAACTGGGGCCCAATGCTAAACGTCCCTTTTGTAGATCATCCTCTTTCATTTCCAAGAATGGAATACAGTGGCTGAAAACATTATGGCCCTGCAAGCCCCTCTTATAAAAAAAGAAAAGGTGAACTGTGCACAAATCCAAACCTTCAAAGGGTTACTCGCTCTCAGCTCTAGAGCTTATCGTTCTTTTTATTATGTAAAGCACTAATCGGGTTTTCATTTGCTAAATACCTCTCTGTTTTTTATTCTCACTAGGCAACGTATGCTGAATGCTAAGCTGCACATTGACAAGATAACTGTGCCAAGAAAGGCTGCTATGTGCAAAAAAAAAACCATGAGTTTCAGGAAGCCTGTAAAGGTCAGCACTAAGTACTATATTATCTCAGTTACAACAAACACAATTATGTATATTGGAGATAGAGTATATCGAAAGGTGCCATCCATATACTGTAGGGGACTGTTGGAACAAAAACAGTTGGGATTTCTATAACATGCCATTTTAGTCATTATGTCTTGTGGTTGGTCACTGAGAGTGCCCATGTTCTGCTCAGTATATACAGTATATAAACAATAGATGATATGATAAAGATACGGCAGTCCCATTGGATTCCTCAATTTAATATTATATCAGTCAGCCCCTACTTACAGGGGTTGTTCACTTTGAAATGAACATTTAGTATGATGGAGAGAGCAATATTCTGAGACAATCTTAAGTTGGTTTTCATTTTTTGTTATTTGTGGTTTTTGAGTTATTTAGCTTTTTATTCAACAGCTCTCGAGTTTCCAATTTCAGCAATCTGGTTGCTAGGGCCCACATTACCCTGGCAACCATGCATTGATTTGAATAAGAGACTGGAATATGAATAGGATAGGCCTGAACAGAACAGAAACATGAAAAATAAAAATTAGCGATTAGAATACATTTGTAGCTTTACAAAACATTTGCTTTTAGATGGGGTCAGTGACCCCCATGTTAGAGCTGGAAAGGGTCAGAAGAAGAAAGTAAGGGCAGAGACACACATGGTGAATCAGGGAGATTTATTCGCCCGGCAACAAATCGCCTCTTCTTCGGGCGACTGATCTTCCCGCAATGCCTTCCTGCCAGCTAGAATCTAGATCGCACAGTTTCACGAGGAAACTTCAGGTGACTTCGGAAAAACGAATCGCTCCGAGTGCCATCCCGCCGGTGATTTAGCTTCTAGCCAGCGGGAAGGCATTGCGGTGAGGTTAGTCACCCAAAGAAGAGGCGATGTGTTGCTGGGAGACTAATCTGCCTCAGTGTCGGACTGGCCCACCAGGATACCAGGAAAACTCCCGGTGGGCCCAGGTGTCAGGGGGCCCTTGTGCTGCTAAACTGTTGGCCTATTTCATGGCCATTTCCTATTTCTATGAGAACAAAGTGGCTAAATAGATGAAATAATAGATTATAGCATGTAAAGAAAAGAGACTAGGAGAATAGAGGTTGAGTGAGGAGAGGAAGAAAATAGTACTGAGGGTGGGCCCCTGGTCTAAAAACTTTTGGTGGGCCCCTGGTCTGAGGTTTTTTGGTGGGCCCCTGGTGTCCCAGTCCGACACTATCTGCCTTAACAATTATAAAAACTATAAAAAAAAAAATGAAAGCTGATTGAAAAGATGCAAAATCTGAATCTGAAAATTCGCATCGAATTGGCGCCTGAGTTTTCCAACGCATGTCCAAAATAAATTCACCAGCAAATTTTCGTGGTAGTTTCGCGATTTTATTCACACCTGCCGAATTCATTCGCCCATCACTAGTGACCAGTAAATGCTACCTGCTGATTGGCTGCTTTGGGTTACTGCTCCAGGGCTAACTTAGATCCTTTTATTACATAACCCCCATTGTAACCACAAAAAAAGCAAGTATTTCCCTTTACATTGCCCCAACTCACTATTCTGAAATACAATGTTTTTTCTCCCAATATTCATTTGCTCTCTGATGTCATTCTCCTTCACATTCATTCCATAAACTTCCAAATCCCATAAGCCTCATACTATGTTATTATCCCATTACAAGAAGCCAGACATGGGCAGTGCCCAGGCATTACATGATATCTTTATGGACACAACCAGTAGAATTGTCTCTGTCTATCACAGGGCCACAGCCTAGGTTTCCAAATGTACAGTCAGATACCATCCCTATATGCAAATATAAATATTCCCCAGTAATAAGCACAATTCTGCAGCCAAAAATGAGGATATTTTAGCTAGTAGCCCAAACATTCACATATACCAACGGAAACTCTTGATTTCTCTCTGTTAACTGATTTAAACTGGAGGTCCTTGCTAACAACAAGGGCTGAAGCCCACTGTTAGGAGATATAAAATAGAAATAAGGAGCCTCTTGAAGTCTAACATAAGTCTAACACAAATGTTAGACTTAGAAAAGAAGCTGAAGATATAATGAGCTCTGGATACCCACGGAGCTGTGTTTTTTTCTATAGCTGTAAAGACACACTCCCACCTAAGCCAAACTCTCTTTCTAAAGTAAACACAAAGCAATGAGTCAGCCAAGGTATTGCTAGATACTTTTATCCCTTCTTCAATATTCAACTTCTTGACATCTCTGCCTTTTTTCCTCCTCCACTCTATGATTCACAGTGAGAGGGTGGGATTGAAAGAAAACCCCCTTCATCCACGCAGCCTCCTACACCAGGCTCTCCGTGTTCCAACAAACAAGGCTCCAAACTGGGGGGGGGGAGGAATTCCTAGAAGACAACGAGGTGCCTCCATTAGCAGAGATACGTTCAGAACACAATAGACTGCAATAAATGTAGTGGTGGTCGGAGTCATTCTACTGCTTTATGCGAAATAAAAAACATTTGAAACCAAGCCACCCATCCTCCTACCTTGCCTTCAGATATTTAACGCTACTTGTGAAACCATGTAGCAACGTATTCATGGACTTCTTTAGGGCAGAGACACACGCTGCTATTTCTGGAGATTAGTAGCCCAGCGACAAATCGCTTCTTCTTCGGGCGACTAATTTCCCCAAATTGCCTTACCACCGTCTAGAATGTAAATCGCTGGCGGGATGGCACTCGGATCGCTTCAGCTTTCCGAAGTTGCCCGAAGTTTCCTCGTGAGGCAACTTCGGGAGACTTCAGAAAATTAAGCGTTTCAAGTGCCTTCCCACTGGCAATTTACATTCTAGACCACGGGATGGCAGTTTGGGGAAATTAGTCGCCGGAAGAAGAACCGAGTTGTCGATGGGCGACTAATCTCCAGAAATAGCAGCGTGTGTCTCTGCCTTTAAGCTGGCCATAGACGCAAAGATTTGATCGTATGAATCGAGGATTCTTATGATTTTCAGACCGTGTGTTGAGAGTCCTGACATTTTTCGTCCGGTGGAGATCGGTCGTTTGGTCGATCAGAAAGGTTAGAACATTTCTGTCGGCTGCTGAAAATATCTCTGCGTGTATTGCCGATCGTACGATTTTCAGTGGGAGACTGTCACCAGCTTTGGTTGGACATAGATATCGTACGATTGCTGTCAGGGGCAGAACATTGCTGATCTGTTCTTTAACTACTTTATTTGATCTGAATGGTTAGTGGCAGGTCGGGAGATGGGGAAGTCCGATCGTACGTTGATTTGTACGATCGGATCTTTGCGTCTGTGGCCAGCTTTACTCTGCAGGTAGTTAGTTGTTGCCCTTGCATGCCCTCCCCACATAAAATTGCTGGGTTAGCTGATAAACCTCTGTTGATTTGGGCTCAGAGCAGTGCCAAGAGAATTCACTGAATTACAGTGTATGCAATGAGATGTTTAAACAGGAATTAAGCAATAAATTTGCTCTGCTATTACAAGCACTTTCGTAATTACATTCATTGTTTTGTTTCTTTGTTTGGCTGCTATTTTCCTGTATGTATATTACCCCGTCTCTCTCTCTATTCATTAGGCCTGTCTGACACTAATGCATTACCTATACACTTTCATCCAGTCCATAATTCGTTGAAATGGAACTTTATTAAGTTTATCATGGATGCAAAGAAAAGGAACATGACATCAAGCAATCAGGTTATATATATTCCAGTTCAGGGATGATGGATGGGTGTTTGATGGATGATAGTATCCAGAAGACCTGGGATGAGAGGGTTCAATTGAATTTGTATATAATCATCCTCGTACCGGGACAGACCAAGTCCTCCTGCAGGGAGTCCCTAGTCAAATACCATTTAAGGAACACTTTAGAATATAGTTTCAGATGGTTACATCTGGTAGAGCTTTGAGCTCCTCTGAACTCAGTCTTCAAGTTAGTAAATGTCTAAATCGACCTAAGGGCATAGACACACGGTTAGATTCGGGAGATTAATCACATCTTATTCGGGCGACTAATCTCCCCGAACTGCCTTCCCGCCGGCTAGAATCTAAATCACCAGCGGGATGGCACTCAGAGAGCTTCTTTTCCAAAGTTGCCCAAAGTTTCCTCATGAGGCAACTTCGAGCGACTTTGAAAAATGAAGCGCTCCGAGTGCCATCCCGCTGGTGATTTTCATTCTGGCCAACAGGAAGGCAGCGGAAGGCAGTTCGGGGAGATTAGTCACCCCAAAGAAGAGGAGATTTGTCTCCCCAAATCTGACCGGGTGTCTCTGCCCTAAAAGTCAGATTCTCATTTATTCAGGAGCTGCTGCTTAGAGAAGGGAAGGTTTTGTTTGTTCAAAGGCTAACAGACAGCTCTGAACAAATTGCCCTTTTTATAAAGGAAGGGGCAGGGGTAGGTCAGTGGAAAAAATCCAACTTTCAAAATAGTGCTTTATAATGGTAAAAATAAAATAGAAAAATGTAGATTTATTAAAATTAAAACAATAGGCAGAATGTTTCAAGTTCAACACAAGTCCTATTTATACATTTCATTTTTAGCAAAGGCGTTTGTAGGTGTCTATTGTCCCTTTAAAGGTTATGGTAACTCAAAAAGCAAATATTTGCCTATACATTGCCACCAACTTACTATTCTGACATACTAAATTTTGTTCTCCCAGTATTCACTTGCTCTCGGCTTATTCTCTTTAACATTCGTGCCATAACCTTCTACATCCCATAGGCTTCATACTGTGTTACAAGAAGCCAGACATGGGCAGTACACAGGCATAAGTAGAATGAATCCAGCACACGAAATCTGCTCAAGGGTTATTACCCGTGTTTAATGCCAAGCCAAACAGGTTACAACGTTTCGGGGGCGTACCCCTTCGTCAGCTGTTTGGCTTGGCATTAAACACGGGTAATAACCCTTGAGCAGATTTCGTGTGCTGGATTCATTCTACTTATTTACCATTTTTTGGAGGTGCCGTCCTCCTATGTTCCATGCACCGTGAACATGAAAAGAGGGAACAGGTGTGCATCTGCATTTCGTTTGGCTGCAGTACACAGGCATGACATGTCTTTAGCATTGACTCTCTCCATCACAGGGCAACACCCAAGGTTTCCATATGTACAGTCAGATCCCATCCATATATGTCAATATAAATATTGCCCTGTTATAAACTCAATTCTGTAGTTAAAAAATAGCTTATGCCAGTAGCCCAAATATCCACTTATCCCAAAGGAAACACTTGCTTTATTTCTCAGTTAGCAAACACTGATTTAATCCAGAGATCCTTATCAAAAGACAGAGATGTAGCTTCTCCTTATTAAGCACGAAGCAAGATTCCAGCACCCACGGTTGAGACACAAACGAAAGCACCCACTTTTAGGAGATATAAAAGACAATGGAGCGCAGAACTCGTTGGTGTAGGGCAGGGGTCCCCAACCTTTTTTTACTTGTGAGCCACATTTAAATGTAAAAAAGAGTTGGAGAGCAACACAAGCATGAAAAAGTCCATGGGGATGTCAAATAAGGGCTGTGATTGGCTGTTTGATAGCCCCTATATGGACTGGTAGCCTACAGGAGACTCTGTTTGGCAGTGCACTTGGTCTTTATGCAACCAAAACTTGCCTCCAAGCCTGGAATTTAAAAATTTGCACCTGCTTTGATGCCACTGGGAGCAACATCCAAGGGGTTGGTGAGCAACATGTTGCTCGCGAGCAACTGTTGGGGACCACTGATGTAGGGTATTTATGCATGTCCATGTGGGTAATGCACAATGACTATGAAATGAATTAACATTGACAAACACTGAACATAAAGGGTTATGTATAAACTAGGCTGGTCCAGCCTAGTAACCCATAGCAACAAATTGATAGTAAGCTATTTCTATTAACTAGAATGCAAGCATCTGATTGGTTGCTACGGGCACATTACTGTAGCTCTGTCCCCTGCCATTGCTTCTCTGCCAGCACAATAATTGGGCTTAGTGTCAGTTGTCTGGGGGCTGTAATAAACAGGAGTGTGATGATGTAAAGGCAAAGGGTGATAACTGCCCATCTGCATAGAAACAATAGTTTTTGAATATATATATATATTCAAATTTGGTCAACACAAGAACAACATGTACTCAAGCTATAGATTAAAATTTTTAACTAGACATAGACATAGAATTATTGAGCGTGTCCCTGGTCATTTTTCCAGCCATTGTTTAATCATGCTGCGGGTTACCTCCCTCTACAGCAGCAAGTCATAAAAGCCAAATCCCAATATGATGTAGAAGACTTTTCATGAAGCCTGCCTGGCAGAGGTACATCAAAATGCTAATTACAGATGTCGCCTAATGATAAACATGGGAGCTGTACTCTGCAACATTTCTCATTCAGCACAAGAAGCTGCATATATTTGACTCCATTATAATAGGGCTTGAATTTAAGATCAGATTTAGTCATGATATGGCCAATGGGAGTATCAGCTGATGGCTTCTTCTTTGCTATATATACAGTATATATTTGAAACCTGGATGCAATCAATATAATGGCTGTGGTTTTCTATTGATAGGACAATCATTCCCACATCCTTTGACAGGCAAGAGGTTTCACATCAAAGACTCGCATGTCTCTCTGAATATGTTTCATCACATGTCCGTGTGGATTATTATTAGCTTGAGGCACGAATAAAGCAACAATTTTTTCACCATAATCGGAGTGCTGCTGAAGTATTTTCTTGTATGTCCGTGTGGATGATGTTACGTTTGCAAATGTGTGACTCCCTCCAGGTTGAGAAGGAAAAATCACCAAATGGGATGACTATGAAGATAGTTGCAATTACCCTCCCAAGTTGGTTACAGATGAAATTGAAGGGGTACAGTTGTCTAACATAGAGAGGAACTTGATTATAATCATTGGTTTTAACTTCTTATTAATTGTAGTACTGCACATTATGTACAATATCATATAATATTTTTAGGTTTACTGATCGTTTTGTTAAAAAGTTCTGCACATTGTCACTTTATTGGTTACTGTTTTACACATAGCTAACTCATTGGCTACAAAGTATAAGATGGATTGGTAACATAGTTTGATACTTGTAATTTATTGCTTTTGAAGAATGTACGCTAAATTGTTACAATTTCGTGGACACTAAGGGGCAAATTCACTAACCTAAGGAAATTCGCCAGCGACGGCTTTGCTCACATTGCCAACTTCGCCAGGCGAAAATTCGCCAGGACAACGCTAATTCACTAAAATGCGAAGTTGCGTCCAGGGCGCCGAACGATGGCGTTAATTCGGCAAGCAAAGCGAAGTTGCGCTTGGCTAATTTGCATACGGCGGGAAGTTAAATTTCAATGGACGTATATGTTGCAGCAAATACATTACATTACACAAGCCCAGGGAACCTTAATAAAATAGAGTTGATATATTGCCCTACACATGAGCCCAGTGTATAGTTTATGTGCCAGATTAGGAAATGTAGGGGGGAAGCTGGGTACCCTAAAAAAATTCCGATCTTTTGCAGCCTATCACCCTGAAAAACTGGAAAGTCGCCAGTGTTTTTTTGGACCTAGAAAAAATTCTACTAAAGCCTGGTCTGATTTGGCGAAGACAAGTCTGCTGCAAGAGGTAACGTTCAGTAAATTCCGCATCTTAGTGAATTTGCGTAGTTACGTCCATTCGCCAGAGCAAAGATTAGCCTGGCGTTAGAGTGCGAAGAAGTGCAAGAGTCAATCTACTTCTCAAGTGAATTTTCGCCAGCGTTAGTCACTTCGCCGTTTAGTAAATTTGCCCCCTAGTTCTTTGAAATCAGTGGAATGCAAGCAGTGCTGTATTCAAGCGGGCAGGCTGCAATTTGCAAAAAATATGGCAGCTTGTGGCTGTTAATTGCAAGTTGCACCCTGTCACACTGTCAATGTCTAGATTAGAGGCCCCCAACCTTACTCAAGTAAATTGCAGGTAAAACTTAGTCCCTTTGTAAAATGTATAATGAAGCAATAGAATTCTTAATGAATCAGATGAAAATTGACTGTAGGACTGGCCAGATATGGGATGACTTTGACGTAGTTGGCCAGCTTAAATATATTGCAATATATGGACAAACAATCCCTGTTTTGTTTAAAGGGTAAGGCATTTTTTAGTAGCAGTATGCACAAAATGTCTCTGTCTTAAATATATTGATAATGGGTTGAGTGCAGAGGACTCTTGTATTTGTCTACTTGAACTCGCAAGAAGGCCATCTTGATATTTTAGTAATCATGTTCCTATCCCGGCATTAAATATCTGTAACAAAATTCCAGCAGGGACTGACTCTGATATAGCGCCGAGAGAACCCAACAGATGCCAACTGTGTTGTTAAATCACAAGCTCAGCTTGAAATGAAGACAATCAGCGGCTGCTTCAGAATGCACAAATACTGGGAAAGGTTAGAAAATACCACCCACTTTTACATTTACTATTGTACCATTTCATTTCCACACCGAATCAGAATGGCACGTAGTCCTGCCTCCCTCATAATGGCAAACTGCTTAAGGTTTCCATTAAAAGAGGTAAGTGCTCTGTCACATTATATAGAGATTTCTCTTTGTCCTCATCACTTAAGGGAACAGTGACATTTTACTTAGAACAGTTTTATTCATTAGTGAATAAAATTCCTATTGCCTAAGTTCATTTCATCAGGGTAAAAGCACCTACAAAATGAGGCTTTTTTGTTATTATCTATATATGGCCCTGCTTAAATTCCCCTTTAAAGGTCAGACTTTTGGACTGTGGAGAAACGTAAGCCTCTCTTTCTCTCTATACAAGGAAAATGTTTTAAACAGCATTTTGGACTTGGCAGTATTATTGGAGGGTTCCAGATAAAAAAAAGCTTTTAGGGCACATGTATGCCCAGAGAGTTAAGTGCAATTTCAAGCACAATCTATGTTTTTCCCCTACAATGCAGCGTTTATTCAGATGCAAACAGCTGCTGCTTTTGATGCAATTGCACTGCATGTAAAGCAATTGTGTCCAGTAGTTATGGGCGAATTTGTCCCGTTTTGCTTCGCCAAAAAAATTGCCAATTTCCCGCAAAATTCGCAAAACAGCGAAAAATGAAATAGGAAAGTTCCTGAAAAAATCTTGAAATTCGAACGTTTTCACGAAAAAATCGTAAGATTCTGACGTTTTCACTCAAAAATCGTGAAATTTGAAGGTTTTCACATAAAAATCGTGAAATTTGAAGGATTTCACTCAAAAATTGTGTAATTTGAAGGTTTTCATGAAAAAATCTTTAAAATCAAACATTTTTACGAAAACATCGTGAAAAACGGAAATTGACGCAGAAGATTTATTAATTTATTAATTAATAATAAATAATAATTAATTTATTCGCCCATCACTAGTGTCCAGTTCAGCAAAACCAGCCTATTGGGGTTTTTTTTGATGTTTTAATGATTTTATAGTAGAGTCAAATTACAGAAAGATCCATTATCCAGAAAACCCCGGTCCAGAGCATTCTGGATAACAGGTACCATACCTGCTGCTCCTGCTGCTCCCACAAATGCAGCACTGAATTCATAACGGGTGAGTGGGAAGGAAATAGTTGCTCTTGGGCTCCTTAAGGCTCTAGCACTTCTGCCCCAGGTTATAATAAATTACCCGTATAGATTTTTCCAGGCATATCAGTTAGTAGTGTTTGTAATTACAGTATATAACTGATTCCGAAGTTACAGCTAATCTAAAGTTGGTTGACCAAGGCCAGCAAACACATTGATTTTAATAAATCAAAACAATAAATCCCTTTAATTTCTCCAAGTCATCAGGGCAGATTAATCCACAGGCTCCTCTAGGCTATAGCCTAGGACCCAGTCTACCCAGAGTGGGGGGGATGGGTTTTTTAAACAACAGGTTAAATTCTCCTTTAAGTACTTTAAAGGGATAGTAACACCAAAAAATGAAAGTGTTTAAATGTAATTAGGGTTTCCCTGCACTAGTACAACTGATGTGTTTTATTTAGAAAGACTACTATAGTTTATATAAACAAGCTGCTGTGTAGCCAGGGGGGCAGCCATTCAAAGCACAGATGACATAGCAGATAACAGATGCAGTCTGTACAATCCCATTGTACTCTGTTACACACTTAAGGTGGCCATACACGGGCCATAAAAGCTGCCGACAGACCGTGTCGGCAGCTTATTGGCCCGTGTATGGGGGCCCCCGACGGGCTTCCCCGATCGAGATCTGGCCGAAAGTCGGCCAGATCTCGATCGGATGGGATTAAAAATCCCGTCGGATCGCGGCCGCATCTGTTCGTTGATGCGGTCCCGCGATCCGACCGCCCGTTTGGCGAACGCTAGGATCCGATCGTTGGGCCCTTGGGCCCACGATCGGATCAGCCCGATATTGCCCACCTCAAGGTGGGCATATCGGAGGGAGATCCGCTCGTTTGGCGACATCGCCAAACGAGCGGATCTATCCGTGTATGGCCACCTTAAGTAAGCTGTACCTTTCCACCTTTTTGAGCTTGAATGGCTGCCTCCATGGCTACATTTATATAAAATATAGGAGATGTTCTAAAGCAAACACATAACTTTTACCAATGCAGGGCAAGATATTTTAATTACTTTAAAAAGCTACGTACTGTTCGTACATACAGTGTTATGCTTCACCTTGCAACCCCTGAAGCACCCAAGCCTGTGCATGTTAAGCAGCATTCCAGCTGATGCCCATATGTCTCCCACTAAATTTAGAGCAAGGTGCCATTCTTTGCGTTCCATTCCAGGAGGAAAAAGTGGTGAACCTGAGGCTGCAACCACTGGGCAATGTGCTTTACTGCAAACATGGTAACTAAGCTTTTATAATTGAAGGTTTCATAATGTGAAGCAACGGGTTTTGTCTCTGATATAGTGGTGTTTAAAGGGGATCTCCATCAAAAACCTGGATATGGATAATATATTGAAGCTATAAAATAAAAGATATTATGGTCAAGCAGTGATACAGCCAACTTAAAGAACCTCCTGGTGTTTCCCATGCTTTAGGGATCCTGTGCATATTCTCAGGTATAACAACCAAAAAACATGCAGAGGCAAGTGCAGTTGGTGTGTGGTAGGTCAGAGTTTACATAAAGAAGCAGTATTGTTTCATTCATTTTCTGTTCTGATTCGGGGAGATTTAGTCACCTGGTGACTAATCTCCTCTTCTTCTGGGTGGCAATCTCCCCGAACTGCCTTTCGTGTCTTCCTGTCCGCTATAAAGAAACACAGGGCGATTCGTTTTCTGAAGTCACCGAAGTTGCCTCACGAGGTTGCTTTAGCGCAGGTGACTTTTCATTATAGCGGAAGGGAAGACACGCGAAGGCAGTTCGGGGAGATTGTGGCCCAGAAGAAGAGGCAATAAGTTGCCAGGCAATTGCTTTAGCGCAGGTGACTTTTCATTATAGCGGACGGGAAGACACAGGAAGGATGTTCAGGGAGATTGTAGCCCAGAAGAAGAGGCGATTAGTCGCCAGGCGACTAAATCTCCCCGAATCTGCCCATGTGTCACAAGCCTTAAGCAGAGCAAACCTGGACATCACCACTGCTTACAAAATCCCACCAAGAGCTGAATACTATTGGGATTTGTAGTTGCTAACATCTCAATGGCCTTAGGCTGTCTTTCCTGACCCTGAGCACTACAAATACTCCTGCACTGGGATCCTCAACTGTTAAAATAATTCCACTCCTGCAGAAAATCCCAAGGCTGCTGTACAACCAAACAGAAAAGCAGCCCCTTACCTGAGCTAAAGCAGCAGGCATATATCAATTAATTGCAACCTCAAGTATTAGTTCCCCTAATCTAATTTGTCTATTTAGGTGGAAGGGTGACTCATATCCCTTTTGTTTCTAATGACAATACAGTTGTATCCGGGGCAGATCCTATATTGTGAATGGCACCAGGTTACATCCAGTGAGAAGCCGAGAGAGATCAGAGGGAGACCGTGTTGTGCAGTGCAAGCAAAACAGATGTTGCGCTCAATACGCCAGCTCTATATTATTACACAATTGTATAAAGGACAATCTGGCTTAAAACAGTGCTACTGAGCAGCGCAGGGAAATTTTATAAAAAATTGTATTTTGTGTTTGGGTTGGAAGTTATATAATTGCTAGGGATGCACCGAATCCACAATTTTACTATTCGGCCAAACAGGGGCGTCGGGGTCAGAGCGGGTCAAAGGGGGGCAGCATCGCTAGGGCAATGAGTGCAATAGTGCTAATTGGATGCAATGAGTTACTGCACCTGGGCGAACTTTTATTAATTGAGGCTAATGTAATAAAACATGCAGACTTTGCACCATGTCTAGTAACCCATACCATACCATCAATCGCCAGCTAGTAACTACTGGTGACCTGTTTAAAAACCAGCATTCCTTTGTTTGCTATTGGTTACTGGACCTGGAGAAAACTGCAATTATTACTACATTACCTGCTGTGCGCTTTAATCAGCAAAGGCATTCTACTAGTCATGTGACTTGTACAGGTCACATGGGGGTCCACTACATACACCTTATTATTCATTCTGTACAATTGTATTGTTATGTTAATGGTGCCTTGTACTCCATGAGAAAAATAACACTCCATGAGAATAATAATCTAGGGAGGCCAGTATATTTTCCTGGATGCACAAATGGGGTAATGCAATAAAATCTTGCACCTATCATACCTATGGAGATGTTTGTGCCAAGTGATATTAAGCTGGAATGAAACTTCATGAGGGAGTACATATTTAACTGGTGCTGGGAAAACTAGCTCCTTATTGGAGAATTCTTTTGCATTTTATGTTGCTGAATAGTGACGGGCGAATTTATTCACCAGGGGCGGATTTGCGGCAAATTCACGCAATTCGTCACTGGCACATAAATTTGCAAAAACGCAGTGAACGCCGGCGTCAAAAATGAGACGCTGGAGCCGTTTCGCAAATTTTTCGGCAAAGCGAAACGCCCCAAATTCACCCATCACTATTGCTGAAGAATTTTATGGCGCAATATTGCTTTAAGAATAAAACCCTGACTTTGGAAGGCTACAGAGCCTATCATGCGTTAGTCCTTATAATATGATGAAGATTATTGTGATTTATAAACTAACAACATTTTGTTGGAGTGACAATGGAAAAAAGCCATTTCCTGGCCAAATATTAGTGTTAAATGATTTTGAGAAAATACTGACCCAAATTTCAGTGAAGGCTAATAATTCTGCTAGAAGGGTTATTTTCATAGTCAGTTTAAAGGTGGTACCTACAAGCATTAAAGGAAATTTGGCCCACTGCCTACTCTTGGTAATTTTTCTTGCACCCAAAAGCATATGTGATCCCCCAAAAAAATCACAGGTCACTCCAATTTGTTGCTGACCTGCTCATATACTCGGAAGTTGTTATACAACCCTTGTAAGGATGTCTTCTCCTGACTTTCAACAGATCAAGGTTTTTCAGCCTCTAGCACAGTGATCCCCAACCAGTAGCTCGCGAGCAACATGTTGCTCTCCAACCCCTTGGATGTTGCTCCCAGTGTCCTCAAAGCAGTAGCTTATTTTTGAATTCCAGGCTTGGAAGCAAGTTTTAATTGCATAATTACCAAGTATAGTACCAAGTAGAGCCTCTTGTAGGCTGCCAGTCCACATAGGGGCAACCAAAGAGCCAATCACCGCCCTTATTTGGCACCCCAAGGGACTATTTTATGCTTGTGTTGCTCTCCAACTCTTTTTACATTTGAATGTGGCTCACGGGTAAAAAAAGGTTGGGGACCCCTGCTCTAGCACAACAGCCATCACTGATCCACAAATCCCAGTTAAAGGGTTTGTTCACCTTTAAATTCACTTTTAGTATGATGTAGAGAGAGTGATATTCTGAGACAATCTGCATTTCGTTTTCATTTTTTTATTTGTTTTGGCTTATTTAGCTTTTTATTCAGCTCTCCAGCTTGCAATTTCAGCAATATGGTTGCTATGTTTCAAACTACCTTAGCAATTGATTTGATTTGAATAACAGACTGGAATATGTATAGGACCTGAATAAAAACACGAGTAATAAAAAGTAGAAATAACAATACCTTTATATCCTAATAGAACATTTGTTTTTTAGAAGAGGTCGGAGACTCCATTCCAAAGTTAGAAATTTAGAAGAAAAAGGCAAATAAGGAAAAAATAAAAGCCAATTGAAAAGTTGCTTAAAATGAACCATTCTATAACATACTAAAAGTTAATGTAAAGGTGAACCTACCCTTTAAAGGCTTTTGGAGAATGCTGGGGATGTATTACAGCAACACCTAGAAACTCTGGTGTTAAAGATCCGTGGAATATGAAGTAAATAGAGCAAATGCTTGTACTTACTGTATATCTTCTGATCTTAACCACAATAAAGGTGTTTCTACACAATTTCTAGGAACCTCAGATATGGAGGTACATTCAGTTAATGGGATGATATGGTCATTCAATTAATGGGATTATCTTCAGAGGGAGGTGTTGATTGGTCAATTCTGAAATTCAATTGAATTCCATTCAAGAGGTGAAGCATCTGAGTAACCATGCATTGATTTGAATAAAAAAAATGGACTATGAATAGGAGAGGGTTTGAATTGATGAGTAATAAAAAGCAACAACAATAAATGTGTAGCCTTACAGAGCATTTGTTTTAAGATGTGGTCAGTGACCCCCATTTGGAAGTCGGAAGAAGGCAAATAATTCTAAACTATAAAAAAAATTTTTATGAAGGCCAATTGAAAGGTTTCTAAGAATTAGTTATTCTATAACAAACTAAAAGTTATCTTAAAGGTGAACCACCCCTTTAAAGGGGACCCGTCACCCACAAAAATTGTTCAAAATCCTATTTTATCACATTAGTCAAGTAAAATGAACTTTAATTACACTATATAAATTATTTGAACCTTGTTTCCTTCAGTCTGGGAATTCATAATTATAACAAGCAGGCAGGAGCCATTTTGTGGACACTGTTATTAAGACAAGTCTTGCATCATCTCAGAATCTTGTTTGTGCACCAGAATGGGGGACCTGATGTCCATCCCCATGCCCTGGCTACACAATTAAATGGTGAAGAGAACTGGGGGAATGTGGGGAGAGCAGTGACATCTAGGAAGTGCTGAATGGAAAGTGAAAGTAATTGTCTGCCCCGCCTCTATGACTAAGGCATAGTGGATTGGCAGACACTATTTGATTGACAGCTGAGATTTTTAAATGAGCTTACAACAGCTATGAATGCTTTAATAAAAAATAGAAATTGGATTTCATGTTTAATTTGAAAAGGACTTTTGTTATACAGATTTTTGTGTCTGGGTTACAGGTCCCCTTTATATGCACCTGTCACCCAGACATGAAATACTGTATAATAACAGTCATTTTCAACTTAAACATGAAATCAAATTTTTTTTTTTATTAAACCATTCTTAGGTGGGGCAGGCAACTACTTTCACTTTCCATTCAGCACTTATTAGATGTCACTGCTCTCCCCACATTCCCCCAGTTCTCTTCACCATTTAATTGTGTAACCAGTACATGGGGATGGACATCAGGTCCCCCATTCTGGTGCACAAACAAGATTGTGAGATTATACAAGGCTTGTCTTAATAACAGTGTCCACAAAATGCATCCTGACTGATTGCTTTAATTATGAGTTCACAGACAAAAGAAAAAAAGATTCAAATCATTTATATAATGTAATTAAAGTTTATTTTGCTTGACTAAAGGTGACCATATAGATCCGCTCATTTGGCGATGTCGCCAAACGAGTGGATCTCTCCCCGATATGCCCGCATTGAAGTGGGCGATATCGGGCTGATCCGATCATGGGCCCAGTGACGGAACTAGGTGGGGCGGGCCCTGGTGCGGGCCGTGCAGCCGGGCCCCGCCCCCACCATCGTCCGTGCGGCTGCTGCAGAATCCAGTGGGCGAGTGACTGCTGGGGGGCCCTGCGGGGTGCGGGCCCTGGCCCAATTGCACCCCCTGCTCCCCCGGTAGTTACGCCACTGCATGGGCCCTAGGGCCCAACTATCGGATCATAATGCATCCAATACGGGCAGCCGGATCGCGCCTACTTTCGGGTAGATGTCGATCGGGGAAGCCCCTCGGATGGCCCCAATAAGCTGCCGACTTGGTCTATTGCCAAGTTTTAATCGGCCCGTGTATGGGGGCCTTAACTTGATAAAATAGGATTTGTAATATTTTTTTCGGGTGACAGCTCCCCTTTCAGCAGCCCTCCTATACTGATTATTTGCTAGTATTCAAAATAGTATTCAAAATTGTCCCTAAGAATTATAGCGTCTGGCTTTATTCTGGGAGAGGTGTGATTGCGCCACATTGATCTCTCCATGCAGGGATTCCCTATCCGCACGTCACTAATCGGAAGTAAATTTGAAGTCAGTGTGCGGAACAACATGGGAAGCCTTGCTTTGTCTGCTTTTCTGATGCATTTTATTACTATTGCATATGACAAAACTCTCTGAAATAGCTGAGATTAACTCCTGCAACTCCCAGCGTAGTTTTAGTTGCTTAGTTACACACCCCTCACACTCAGGGCCTCATTCTGTATGAAGAGAGCAGATTAATCCGCTTTCACCTCTAACTCCAACTGACAACAACAGGAGATAACAGGAGGCATTGTCAAACCTGCTCTTCCCATGGAGAATAAAGCTTTCTGTTCAATCCAGCAATTTACATTTCATTAACGCACGGGTTGCTGGAATTCGTTATCAGATATAAAGCAGTTCCATGTCATTTTTATGTTATTTCGTCAGAACGCGCCAGGCTTCCTATATATTCCCCGATTTCTGGGGCACTCACTTTACTTTTCTGCATTCCCATTAACTGTCAGCTCCTTCCTTAAGAGACGACACTGGGATACAGCACAAAGTGTCAGGCTGGATCATTCATTCCCCATCTCAGCCGTGACTGATTGTGCTTATAATTCAGTTATGACTTTCAAAAGACTGTACTGCGTGTACAACAAAAAGAGTAATAGCAACATATGTAATGCTGAGGGAAAATGTCAAATGTGTCAGCGTGTCCAATCTTCATTGTAGCATAGGCAGTAGGGGAGAATTCTCATGCCTGGAACGTCTCACAAGCAAAGTAGCTGTGTATGCAAAGGGCCCAACATAGCACCAGCTGTAAGCAGAAGAGCACAAGGAAGTTTTTGACCAGTGGTGCCCAAAAGTTATATTGTGATCTATACACATTAAAGGGCAAGTCAACCCCAAAATAAAAATGTGGCTAGTAAAAGAAAACATAATTCTAAGCAACTTTCAAATATACATTTATTAAGCATTTTCGGTGCTTTTATTGCTTGACTCCTGGTTGTTACTTTTTAAACAATGTTGCAAAAGTCTTAGTTCTCCAGCAAAGACAGGTCTGTTAATCAGCTGCCTTGTCTTACATTGTATCAACAGTCTGAGCCACCAGTGCAGAGAATAGAAAGGGACAGACACTCAATAGCAATACATATACGCGTATCTATAGAACATTTGTTATAAATGTATATTGCAAAGCTGATTAGAATTATGTTTTCTTTTATTAGGCAAAACATTATTTCTTGGGTTGGCATTCCCTTTAAGCTGATAACAAATAGTTGTCGGACTTTTTCAGCTCAAGCCCATTTTATAAAGGAGTAACAAACCCTACTTAGTAAAAAAAAACCCTACCCCCCCCCTACCCTAAATAGACCCCACTTCCACTTCCCCCTCCCCAGCCTAGCTGCCCCCCCCGGGCAAATGCCCCTAACTCTTTACTTACCCTCTGTGCAGATTCTGTCCAGCAGAGTTCACCGGCACCATCTTCTTCTCTTCTGTGATCTTTGGAATGAAATCAGCAAATCGGCGAATGCCCAGTTGGAGCAATTATCTGTTTTGCGACAACTGCGAATGCGCTGAGACTCACGAAAAGCGCCGGTCTCATTCCGAAGATTACAGAATCAGCTGAAGATGGTGCCCGTGAATGCCGCTGGACAGAATCTGCACAGAGGGTTAAGTAAAGAGTTGGGGGCATTTCCCCGGGGGCAGCTAGGCTGGGGGGGAGGGGGATCTATGTAGGGTAGGGGGGTAGGAGTTTTTTTTATTAAAGGAGAAGGAAAGTCTGCTAGCACTTGGGGGTGCCACATGTTGGGCACCCTCAAGTGATTGTAGTGACTTACCTGAAACCCCGGCTGGTGCTTCTATTGGCAGAAAACTGCACCGGCCTGGGGGTTTTCCCCGGGCAAACGCATACGCAGTAGAATGAAATAGCCAACGTTTTTAATAAAGTTCAGCTTTCTGTTCTACAGTGCATGCACATCCGTTCGAAGAAAGAGGAAGCAGGAAGAAGATCTCTCCATGGTGCTCACTGGTATAACCCCGGGCCGGTGCAATTTTCTGCTGATAGGAACACCGGTCCGGGGTTTCAGGTAAGTAAATACAATCACTTGGGGGTGCCTAACATTTGGCACCCCAAGTGCTAGCCGACTTTCCTTCTCCTTTAAGGGTTTGTGTCTCCTCTAAATGTCCCCAGGTAATGTCTGATCCTCCAGTTTACAGGGTACTTATGAGCAAATGAAATTTCTGATCATGGCATACATGCGATGCCTCCAGTAAGAAGGTTTGGGAGAACAGAGTCTGCCTGGGAATGGGATGGATATCAGACCAGGTCCGAGCTTAGATCACAGATACAAGAACACATTGATGTATCAGTCATTCAGCCAGAGTTCTAAGAATATTTAGGACAGTGATCCCCAACCAGTGGATCTCGAGCACCATGTTGCTCATCAACATATTGACTGTTGCTCCCAGTGGCCTCAAAGCAAGTGCTTATTTTTTGAATATCTGGCTTGGAGGCAAGTTTTGGTTGCATGAAACCAGGTGTACTGCCAAACAGAGCCTCATGTGGGCTGCCAGTGCACAAAGAGGCTACAAAATAGCCAATCACAGCCTTTATTTGGGACCACAGGATCTTATTTCATGCTTGTGTTGCTCCTCAACTCTTTTTACAAGTTTACTGGTAAAAAGGTTGGGGCCCTTGATCTAGCGCATCAAGTACGTTTTCTCCCTTATTGATGTAAACTTTTAAGGTCTATCTTGGAGGAGAAATAGGAACACCTCCCAAATCCCACCCTAAGTGGCTGAGCCTCCCTTATCTCTGCTCCAGGCACAGCCCCATAATTTTCAGTGGTTCAATTAAATTAAATAGCACTTTAAGTTTTCCAAATTAGATAAGGTAAGTCTAGCTTGAACTCTCCTCAGCCCTACTTTTAACATTCAGATGAAAAAGTGGGATAGTAGGGTGGGGTGGGGTACATCCTTCCTGGCTTGGAGCTAAATGGGTAACTATCTAGCTGCCTGGAATGACTGCATAGTCTGCATAGGGATGTCATAACTATATTTTGGAACAGTGGTTCTCTGCATTAAAAGTCAAGAGTTATATTAATTATGCTACACACTAATAGCAAATGAGTGCTTCAGACTTTCATTGGCTCCTGGGCAGCCCTGCAGACTGCAGAATTATTTATTTTAATGGAGTCGTGCATTGACAAAAGTGGAAAGGAGGACCAAGGATCAAGGCCTGTATTTGAAGTGCATTAAAGGGGATGTTCAACTTTGAGTTAACTTTTAGTATGATGTAGAGAGTGATATTCTGAGGCAATTTGCAATTGATTTCATGTTTTATTATTTGTGGTTTTTGAGTTATTTAGCTTTTAATTCAGCAGCTCTCCAGATTGCAATTTCAGCAAACTGATTGCTTGGGTCCAAACTACCCTAGCAACCATGCATTGATTTGAAAAAGTGACTGGAATATGAATAGGAGAGGACATGAAAAGAAAGATGAGTAATGAAAAGCAGCAGTAAAAATAAATGAGTAGCTTTGCAAAGGATTTGTTTTTTAGATGGGGGTCAGTGATCCCTATTGGAAAATTGGAAAGCATCAAAAGAAGGCAAATAATAAAAAAAAATGTATAAAAAAATAAATAATGAAGACCAATTTAAATTGGATATTGTATAACATACTAAGAGTTCATTTAAAGGTTAAATTCTGGATACTGCAAGTTCCCTAGTTCTAACTTGGTTATTGGCTAAGGAGGAAGAATGTTACACCACAAAGAGGCGACTTGAAAACCTCTAAGAAGATGCCAAACTAAGTCTAATATCCGAAATCAGCAATACTCCATATTACTTGCTTTAAGTCTGGATTGTAACTTAATTATGTTTTGTCTGGTTGTTTTGATGCACACTATTAATCCTTGTCTATAATCTAAAGAAATCCAATATAGCCTTGCTTTGCTTTTACATTACGTGAAATGTACAATCCAAGAGGAAGATCTATTTTCTGTCAATACCTCCCACAATGTCTTAAAGCACCAAAACCCCTAGTAATCTGGTTTTGCTTCATTTCCATACAGCTAGTTAAATAGGCTACTGGTAGGGAACGCTAACAGCCAACATTACAGCATTGAGAAGAATATGTTAAAAAAATAAATAAAAAGAAGAAATCACATTTAGCAAGAAAAACGCAGCCATCAATGAAGGAGAATACACCAGACACAGCCAAGTCAATGGAGAACAAAATAACATATTGTAACGATTGGATAAAAAGCATGTGTCAAAATATTCCAAACGGAACGTTTCATTGTATTCACTCAATATCTCAGAGGCAACGGGAAACCTTCTCTTTTTGTTACATGGTAATAATAATATAGCTTTTAGGAAATGGCACAGACTACAAAATCAATTTAGCACCAGACTGAGAACAACCTCTTTCCCTAGAAAATAAAATATTAGAAAGCTAAACTGGGTCTGTGGACAAAACTATCCTGTGATATATTAATTTTAAAAAAAAAGGGACGTGTAGCATTTAATAGGTGACCTGCAATAGATCATATATGTATAAAGGAAAATCTTGGAAAACCAGTGGGGAAGATGGGATATGATTGCGTGTGTTTATTTGTGTGTTCCATTCTCGGTGGTGGTTACATAATAATAGCATCCTATACTGCCTATACATCCTATGCTGCCTATACATGCCAAACCTCTGTCTATACATGAAATATATATACTATGGAATCATCACCTAAGCATTTGTTTCCAACAATCATCTATCCTTTCTCTACTGGGGTACAAGAAATACCCCAAAACAACTTAATGCATTCCATGACAGTCCAAACAGTTTACAACAGAACCACGTTTCAGGAGCTTTAGATTGTAAGCTCTTGCTTCAAGATTCTCTTTTTATTCTGTAACCCCTGTTATAATTTATCATAAAGTGCCGGGTAACTTGCTAGCACTATGTAAATAAATGATGATGATGATGATGATCACAATGGATGTTCTCAACAAATTAGGAGACCAAAACCCCTGCCGCAGCCCAATACATTTATTGCCACTTATATCAGTAAAGGAGGAATAATAGCGTGATGCACAGCGTACATCCGTGTGCGTGTAAATGATGGGTTAAGACACGGGATCACAAAAGAAATAGCAACAGGTATCAGAAAGCATTATAGAAACGACAAAGGTGAGTACAAATGCAGGGATGGAATTCATCTCTAGATACTGAACTGCTGATCTCCTACTGGCAGGGGCGAGTTAAGGGTCCAGTTGGGTATTTTCGTTACAATCAAAGATTAGATCAGATCAGCGCAACTGACAGTTAGCCCACTGGGGGTGCGTTGTACAAGCCACAGGCAGCTCAAATTGTTTTGCAGATGAAACCCTGGCACTCAGTATAAAAATCAAAGCGAACAAACAAAGCAGTATTACTGAACAGAACACTGGCAAGAACTGATATGGTGTACATTATTCAGGCTGCTCAAATAATCACCCCAGGGGGCTGCCATAATATTAGGGACATTATCAGGCCCACTTCAGTGTACACAATTTCTGCATTTGCTCCAGTGAGTCGTGTGACTTCTGTGTGTTGCAGGGATGATGCCTCATTGTTTAATTCCATGCATGAACTGCATTAACAGACAAGGTATCCTCCCACACACACACACTAAACTGGCAGCACCTAATAGACATATCTCAGTCTCTAATGAGTATTTATCCTACTATTCTGCCTATACATTTTTAAGAGAATGCCACACATAACCAAATATCTGATGCACAGTCAGCATTAATCAGTTGTGTTTCAGGGGTACCTTTTGTACCCCAGCCCTTGAAACATTTGCCTGTATTAACTTGTTCCATGTTTCCCCATGAAGGCAGCTCAGATTCAGTCTTGCATATTGTCCTGAATGTCTACCGGCTGTCACAAGCAGCACAAATTTAGGTCACACGGGGCTGGACTGTATAGAGACAGAAATCTTTTTTTTTAAAAAAATCAATTTGCCAAAAACTTGCAGACACATTAAATAATAAATTAACCATAAGCAGTTCATCTCAGCCCATAATATCTCAAAGGCCTCTATGCTGCATCATTGTATGGCTTTTTATTACAGGTAGAGTTATCTGGTTCATAGTGATAATGGTGTTGCTTTTGTGCTGCCAGTATCCCAATTCCCTTCTGTGCTGATCCATTTTACTCCATCCCACATCATCCTACCTAGCCGAGCTCTATCTTCCATTCATTCAGTGTCTCGTTGTATTTCTTGCCCTGCTTAATTCCATTCACTGTTCTGTCCACTATATAGTGATCCATTTAATTGTCTCTCCCATCTTGTCTAATTCGGTATCATTTTTTAATTCTATATCCTGCAGAAAAAAAATAATTCTGTCTTCTCTGCTGGGAACCCTTCAGTGTCCAGTTCCTGACTAGTCCCATGAGTCACTTTATCCTATGTAATGTCTGTCATTATTTACCATTCCATTATAACCCTGCAATGCTTATACTCTCTATGAGCTCTGTCTATTGTCAGTCCTAACAGTGGCATAACTCGATGCTACTGGGCCCCACAGCAAAATCATTTGAGGGGCCCCAAACTCTCCAGAGGTTGTCCTGTTTTACTAATATATATTAAAATTGCTCATTAATTAGAGCCTCCTGGGCCCCTGCAGCCACAGGATCTGCTTCCTCTGTAGTTACACCCCTGTGTTCTAACTATTCCCATTAAGTGTGTGTTCTTTGTCCTGAATAGTTTGGTTAGGTGTTCCATTCTGTCTCCTGTCCTATCTAGTTTCATTGGGTGCTGCAATAAATGCTCTGCTTACCTAGTTCCCCTCTACGATCCCTGCCCTGCCTACTTCCACTCAGTTTTCCACTATGATTCCTTGCCCTAAATAGTTCCACTAAGTTTCCCACAATGATCCCTGTCCTGCTCAGCTTCACCGTGTGTTCCAGTATGATCACCTGTGCCGCCCAACTCCACGCAACACTCCAATCTGTTCCTGCCAGTGTCCCACTATATTCCCTGCACTGCTCAGTTGTTCCATTCAGTACAAGTTCATTTACTGTCCAGTGTTCCAATTTGTCCCTTGTTCTACCTAGTCCCAATCACCATCCTATCCTATCTCGGATCTCCTTCCCTGTAGATAGAGTTTTTCTAACCTGCATATTCTACTTAGTGTTCCATGTTAGATCCTGCACCCTAGTCAGTGTTCTTCTCCTGCCTAAATCTTTTTTATGTCTTGTCCAAGTCAGTGTTCTTCAGGTTCCCTGTCCTACATAATCCCATCCAGTGTTCCATTGTGTCTCCTGTCCTAGAGTCAGTAAGTGTTCCTTACAGTTCTATCTTGTCTCCTGATGGGCTCAATCGTATCTCCTGCACTACAGTCAGTGTTCCATTGGGTCCCCTGTCCTGCCTTTTCCTATTCACAGCTCCATTCCATCTCCTGATATTTGGGTCCCCTGCCCTGTGAATTCCATTTTATCTGAAACAATCCCTCCCTTCTGCCAGTCCCTCTCTCCTACCTGCCAATGTGCGTTATTGTGGGAGCCAGTGGAAGGCAATGGGTCCCTCCTGCAGGTACAGTAAAAGCCCCAGAGCAAAAGCAAGAGGTTCCCCTGCTGCCCCTGATCCGAGTGTGCGCCGAGACAATGTGCAGATAGCGGCGGATGCGCAGTTGGGGAGCAGCTCCTGGCGCACGTTATTGTCTGGAGGTTTCTGCATTTCCAGCCGAATTGAATGATGAGCCCAGTGTTGGCACAACAGCCGCCGCCTGCTCTATTGTTATTGTTATTACAAATAATCAGAATAAAGCCCTTACTTGTGTCTCCTCCAGGCTGGCGTGTCAGCAGCAGCAGCAGCAATGGGCACGAGTGTGGCAACCTCTCTAATTACAGACGGGCTCTCCCCAGTCCCCACATGCTTCTTCCTCTCACACGGGGAGGTGGGAGTTGTCTGCCTGTCCCACCCCTGTGCTGCCAATTTGGGCAGAAGCAGCAGCAGCAGCAGCAGCAGCGATAATAATCGCCTGAAGCTCTGCAGTGGGCGCTTACCTGTCCGCGCTGTGTATCCGAGCAGGAATGCCGGCAGACTCGAGTCAGGAGCCAGAGCAGAAATCAAATCATCATTCATCCCCTTCCTGTTAATCGGCAGCTGCAATTCGCCGAGTCACTGCTCCTCCAGCCTGTCCGACCCTCCCTCCCCAGGGTCGGCCCTTTACTTGCACATCTGGACCAATTTCTGGGTCACAACGATCCCAGTGTCTGATCCCATTGCTCAGTGTGTGTGTGAATGAGAGAGAAAGAGAGAGAGAGAGAGAGAGAGAGAGAGAGAGAGAGCTCTCCCCTTCCTACTGGATTGGCTCTGCACTGCCCCTGGGAATCTCTCCTTTCTCTCTCTCTCTCTCTCTCATCCCCACTGCAGGCTGAGAATAACTGGAGCCTGTCCTGGAATCCACTTTCTCTCCCTTCTGCTCTCCAGCAGATAGATGGCAGCCAGCAACCTTCTATATTAGAGCCAAGGTGTTTTGTGCCTGATAGACCCATGAGCAATGGCACCTGCTGGGCTTAATGTTGCATCTGTACCCCTGCTGGGGTAGAAAATATTAAAGGGATTGTTCACCTTCAAACAACTACTTGTTTTCAAATACATAACCAGAAAACCGACTTTTTCCAATTACTTTCTATTTTCTATGTGTCACACTATTTCTAATATTGAAGTTTAATTTTTCACCTCCTAAAGCAGCTCTGGGAGGGGGGGTCGCCGACCCTGTAAACTGTTCTAAATTGATACATTTACTTCAGGGGTCCCCAACCACCAGGCTGCGGCCCAGTACCGGGCTGCGGACAGTCTTGAACTGGGCACTCCAGAATTGGACACTGACCCCTCCCCTCCTAAAATTGCTTTTCCACTTATGCCCAAAGCAAATATAAATGACTACGGGGCAAATTCACTATTAGCCAAAAATGCGCTATCGATGGCTTCGCCGCACTTCACCAGGTGTAGTTTCGCCAGGGCCGCTCAAATTCACTAAAATCTGAAGTTGCGCTCAGGGAGAAAGGTAGCGAAGTTGCGCTACCATTAATTCGTCAAGCAAAGTGAAGTTACGCTAGCGATGCCTAATTTGCATACGGTGCCAAGTTAAAGTACAATGGACATATATGTAGCAGCAAATACATTACATTACACAAGCCTGGGAAAGGTTCATGAAATAAAATAGAGTTGTTATTTTGCCCTATACAAGTGCCCACTGTATCGTTTATGTGCCATATGTTAAGAAATGTAGGGGGGAAGGAGGGTAGCCCCAAAATAATTTATGATTTTTTTTCCAGCCTATCACCCTTAAAAAAGGAAAAGACGCCAGTGTTTTTTGGGATTTAGAAAAAATGTCAACTTTTTTTAAAGCAATCCCTATCTACTCTATTGCACATCGCCTGGTCTGAGGTGGTGAAGGCAAGTCTGGCGCAAGAGGTAACGTTCAGTAAAATGCGCAAGTTAGTGAATTAGTGTAGTTACGTCCCTTCACCATAGCGCAACTTCACCTGGCATAACGGTGAGAAGTAAAGCTAGAGTAGGTCCACTTCGCTAGCGAATTTATGCCAGCAGTTAAATCGGCAAAGTGGCGAAATGACGTCACGCTGGCGAATTTCCCACTTTGCCCTTTAGTAAATTTGTCCCCAAACCTCTCCCAACCCAACAGTGTAAGTGGCATCGGTCATGTTTGTACATGAACTCTTTTTAATAAATATGTCATACATTCTAGGTATATTGTCGCCAATATTTTCTGTTGTTCTTTTAGAAAAAATAAAGGTGTTTATTTAAATCAAAAATAGCTAACGTTTTGGCTAGCGCTCTAGCCTTTCTCACTTTTAGCTGAAATGTTAGCTGAAATAAACACCTTTATTTTGTGAGCGCGAGCCTCCTTCTCCTCTACATTTACCTTTTGGGCTTATTGCACCCAGGCACCAGTATACGTGCTGTGCCGGCATCCTGCATTCTACCTATATATATATATATATATATATATATATATATATATATATATATATATATATATATATATATTGCACCATTTGCCACAGAAAGTGGTGTCCTCAGATAACCACGGTAAACAGCTGTGCATGCAGTGTTGGGATGAACGTCTCATTGCGCTCAGCGCATGCTCCAATCTTAAAAAGACAGGGCAGGGGGTATAGTGGCAAACTCATATACAAAGTGCAAGGTTGTATTTATAGTCTGTTCGCCCCCTCCCTAATTGGAATATGCACAGGAGAGTCTACAATCATGTACCAATTATGGAGTTCCCCTCCTACTCAGCTTTACCACTAGCTCAGCCACAGGTATCCAGTGGCAGCCCGTTTCTCTTTTTATATAGGCCTTATCAGATTATTGGGGTCATTTACTGCTGCAAGTGGAGTGAGCAAAGCACAGTTTCCAGTGCAATCACCATGTTTTTTCCCCATAATGCAGTGTTTTTTTCAGAGAATTCCAACATTGTTGCGGCAACAAGGGCATGTAGCACCTGATTCAATTGTAGCCAATTCATAACTATTAAGCTCACACTTTGCTAAAGTAGTAAGGACTGAGTAGTGTGTGGTTGTATCTCTGAGTTTGTGTATCTGTAGATCAGAAAACAGATTGTTAGCTCTTCACTTTATTCCAACTGCATACTGAATATTATAATATCTTTACCCCTGTTTGTGTTTACGTCTTTGAAAGTATTGTATATATTTGTGGTGCTGTAAAAATAAATCCAAGACAACCCTCTGGCTTCTGTTAGACTGCAACTCCCAGCGTGCCCAACAGCCTTGAGGAGCCAGCTGAGTTGGGGTGTCCCCACAGACTGTGAAAAGCAATATCTGAAAGCTGACAGTTGCATTGCCGGCTCATGTTTGTGCCGTTGCTCTGAAGGCTCTTAGTGCAGCAGAGATGTCCCCATGCAGGTGTAGGTGTTAAGTGTTTGGGGCCCTGCTTCCTTCCCAGTGATACTTTCAGCTTAACAAAATTCAACACTTTGGGGGTTATTTATCAAGGTCCGAATTTATCTGAGTATTTCTAAGTTAAAAATCTGAGCAACTCCAATTGCCCAAATGGACCTTATTTATGAAGATAAAAGCCTGGAAAAATAGGGTCGAGCAAATTTCGGAGCTTTCCCTGAAAACTCTGAATTGTTAGTGGTTTCTGCGCAAAAATCTCAGAAACCACAAATCTCATCGGATATCGGTACGGACATCAGCGCAGACCTTCCCCATTGATTTATACAGGACCTTGAGAGCTTTTAGAAGCCGGGGTTTCGGATTCTGAGTTTTTAGACCATCGGACTTTAATAAATCACAAAAAAATTCTTAGTTTTTTTTCTTCCCTCGAAAACCACGAATTATTAGAGGTTCGGATTTTCGGACCTTGATAAATAACCCCCTTAATCCTTTAAAAAAAAAAAAAAAAACTTCTAAAACTCTAACAGGGCCATTATAGCCCTACACCCAGAGCAATGCAATATCTTCCATTACCTGAACCTTGTTGGACTATATATCCCAGAATGCTCAGCTGAGGAAAGCCACAAATTTGTCAGGAATGAAGCTAATTTTGGATGCCGGAGAATGGACAAAGATAAACTGCAAAATAAATTAATACAAATGAATGGTAAATAGAAGGATATTAACAGCACGCATCTGTTGTGTATTTTCCATTCAGAAACAATGATTATTCATGAGTTCCATGCCAGGGAACATGATACAGTGTGCAGGTTTGTATAATATGTGCCTGGTAGAATGTTACTTTTAATAGCGGTTCTCAGGTATCCAAACAAATGTCACTGAGGCAATGCTGAGTGGAGCTGCACCCATGCCTTCCCAGCACGTTTCACTACATTGCACTGATTGTATTAACTCTCCAATATTTGTAATGGTTACAGGTCCTGACCATGCAGCAAAATTAGACCCCTAACCACACGTCTATTAACTGGGTGCAGTATAGGTGCTGATCTAATGCCCAGCTCCTTTTCTACAGTCTGAGATAATGTGCAGCTAGGATAATGCATTGCATGTTTCTCCATTGCTAAAAAAAAAGAAGTCAATAAGTGATCCTTCAGCCTTAAGCATCCAGCTCTCCAGACTTGTCATGTGCAAGTAGCAAAAGGCTGTCAAGTCTCCCGTGTTATTTTAACTGCCTTTTGCTAAACCCATTGATATTGTATTCACATTAGTGTCTGGCTCTGAAAATGATAGAAAACAGACCCAGGAAAAAAAACATTAAGTGCTTCAGATACAGCTGAACTGTTTGGAGGACAGGGAAATGCGATGGATAATAATAATATTGATGAATTAGTAAATGCTTATGATAAAGATACTAGCATGAATATTTCCTATTGCAGTGAGGGAATTGTGAGGCACCATCCTTTTGTACACTACTCTTGCAATTGTAAATGTGCCTTCATATTTTTGTATTTTACTATCAAACTGCCATATTGGGGGGGGGGGTTGATTGCTCCCCCAGTGATGTCAAGCCATCCACCCTTCAAAGCTGCCAGTCCTAGCTCCTTCTTTACTACTGATAACAATTACTCCCAGCGTGTGGACGCTCAATGCTTAGGTCCTGTTCCTATAGGGCCCAATGGGTAAGTCTTTGTGTGCTGCAGGCACAGACTTTATGGAGGAAACATGTGTTTGCTGGTATATTACAGAAGAGAATTCCTATTGTTACAATTGATTAACGTCAATACAATGATGTTTCATTAATTAACTGTACAGACAGCCCTCCATGCTGAATATACATTAACACAGTTTCTACGAAGCTAGATATCTTTCCTTGATAATAAAAAAGTATTGTACTGTGCTATCATAATATAGACTGTGGCCCTTTAAAGTAGTCAAGGACCACATGTAAATGTCCTTGAAATTAGAGATGCACCCAATCCACTATTTTTGATTCATCCGAACCTCCGAATCCTTTGCGAAAGATTTGTCCGAATACCGGACTGAATCCTAATTTGGGAAGGGGAGACCATTTTTTACTTCCTTGTTTTGTGACAAAAAGTCAAGCAAGTTCCCAACTGACCCTAATTTGCATATGCCGGGCAAAAGGATTTGGCCGAATCCGAATCCTGTTGAAAAAGGCAGAATTCTGGCCGAATCCCAAACCGAATCCTGGATTCGGTGCATCCCTACTTGAAATGGAAGGAATCACTGAAGGAAGAGGCATATTAGAGTGACAAATGGATTGTCTGAAATGTTGAAGAATCTCTTCAAGATAATGTGTGTCCTAAAGAAAGGCTACAGGAAGAGAATTGTATACTATGTATATCTATAGTACTGCATGTTTCACACAAAAGTTACTTATGTAGTATGAGCGCTGCAAAGGTTGTAGCCTAGAAAAGTTCCAAGAAGCTGGTAGTCACCCTACACAGTGGCCTAGTCTATGTCTATCCCAAGATGAACTCAGGTCCTTCAAGAAACGAGTACGAGTAGCTTTGGGAGCATTAGGGGACAGATTTCTACAATCTACATTCCCTCAGTAAATTGATTTCTTGGGTAAGTGGGAGCATGCAACAGCAGTAATGTGATCTAGAGTTTACGACTTGTGCCACAACTTAAAGACAGCCCCATGGAAGCTGACACTGTTCTCCTATGTTGGTCAACATCACAGCCCATGTATAATAAACCCCCAGACCTACCCCTTGTCCTGCACATTAAGCAGGCACAACCCTGTGTCTTAAAGAACTGCACACATTCCCCAAAACAATCCATTTGATGGGCACTAGCCAATGGCAATACTTCCATAATATGGGTATGAGCTTGGAAGTGGCTGATACCCTTCAATGCAAAAATGCAATGTAAATTGTTAATTAAAGAACGTAATGATGAATATGCTCCATTTGAATGTTAAAAGCTTCAGTTTATTATATCATGGGAAACCTGCAGAGACTCGATGGGTGACCACCGGTTGGGTTTGGGTTTGGTTGAAATTTGGCCATTTGGAAATTTGGGGCAGTACACTCCTCCTCTGCTCCCATAGATTTCCTGTCTTGGAACCAAAGGCAAGTACAGAAGTACTGTACGGAACAAGACTTGGGTACAGGTTGAGCACAGGTCCTACAATGGCAACATTTTGCAGTTTAGGGTCATTACTTTTTATGTCTTTCTAAAGCAAATTTGGGTGTCACCGACACTGTAAACTGTTGATACATTTAGTTGATGAATTTCTTATCTTTGGCCCTGCTAAGCAGAATCCCCAAGTTTCAATAAAGGGGTTGTTCACCTTTAATTAACTTTTAGTATGTTATAGAATGGCCAGTTCTAAGCAACATTTCACTTGGTTGTCACCAATATTTTTTTATAGTTTTTGAATTACTTGCCTTCTTCTTATACTTTTCCAACTATTAAATGAGGGTCACTGACCCCATCTAAAAACAAATGCTCTGTAAGGTTACAAGTTCATAGTTATTGCTACTTTTATAACTCATCTTTCTATTCAGGTCCACTCCTATTCATGTCTATTATTCAAATTAATGCATTGTTACTAGCGTAATTTAGGGCCCTAGCAACTTATAATTTTGGATTATTTGTCTACTTCACATGACTTTTTCCTGCTTTCAAATGGGGGTCACTTAACCCATCTACAAACTAAAAGCTCTGTAAGGCTACACATTTATTGTTATTGTTACTTTTTATTACTCATATTTCTATTCAAACCCTCCTATTCATTTTCCAGTCTCTTATTCAAATCAATGCATGGTTGCTAGGCTAACTTGGATCCTAGCAAACAGATTGCTGAATTTGCAAACTGGAGAGCTGCTGAATAAAAAGCTAAATTGCTCAAAAACCACAGAAAAAAAAAAGATTGCAAATGATCTCAAAATATAATTCTCTACACATCATAGCAATAGTTAATTTAAAGGTGAACAACCTCTTAATAGGCAGCTGTTAGAACGGATACAATAGTTGCTGATGTCCCACAGGTGCTGCTGAGAAATGTATCAACTAATAGAGCAAATTGTAACAGTTCAGAATCTGCACCAGGATCTGAGCTGAAAACTCCAGAGACATGAACATTAAACGTTTCTAGAGAATCATGGTCTAGAATGAGTAGGTTTGTGTAGAGAGTGATGGTGCAGGACAATTGGTGTTTGCACTGCCTGCTGCCCAGAGTTGGACTAATGAGGGATTGAGTAGGTTTGTATAGAGAACTAGGGTACAGGAGAGCTGGTGACTACGTTGTCTATTGACCAGAGTGTGAGATAAAGGGATAAATGATGATGGTGATGGTGCAGGAGGGTTGTGGTAGCAATGTCTGCAGCTCAGAGTTGGTCTAATGGGGGATTAAGTACATTTGTCTAGAGAACTATGATGAAGAAAGGTCAGTGGCTACACTGTCTATTGACCAGAGTAGCAGCTAATATTAGATGAATAGCTTTATCTAGAGTAATGGTTCAATAGGGTTGGCAATTGCAATGTCTACTGAACAAGGGTGGTGAGTATATAAGTTTATCATTAGTATAGACTGGAGCAGGGGTCCCCAACTTTTTTTACTCATTTTTTTAAATGTAAAAAGAGTTGGTGAGCAACACAAGCATGAGAAAGTCCATAGAGATGTCAAATAAGGGCTGCGATTAACTGTTTGGTGGCCCCTGTGGGGACTGGTAGCCTAGATGAGGCTCTGTTTGGCAGTACATCTGGTTTTTATGCAATCAAAACTTGCCTCTAAGCCTGGAATTCAAAAATAAGCACCTGCTTTTAGGCCACTGGGAGCAACATCCAAGGGGCTGGGTGAGCAATATGTTGCTTGCGAGCTACTGGTTGGGGACCACTGGACTAAAGAGTACAATATACTGCAATATATGATCAAACAGTCCATATTAGTCTTAAGAAGGAGGTCAGCATTTTTCACAGAATCTGTGTAGATCGTTTCATAAATTTATACAGACGACTGCCAAAAATTCATCATTTTATTTGCCTGTAGAGTCCAGTGCAACCACCTCTCCATCTAAGAGAGCCAGCTCAAATTGCTTTTTAGACAGTGCAAGAGCTACTAAACCATAATATGCTAGCATTATACAAAGAGACCCTCATGTGTAGACTAGGGATTAGATGTGCGTGCAATTTAATGTTCTTTTTTTAGTCTAGCCAGTTTCTCAAGCGAATAGAACATGCCCATCAATGTGACTGTAAAAGCTCTCCCGATACCAATACTCATCTCTTAATTTGTTTCAACTTTTAAAGTTTAACAGTTAAGCTGTGTCATCGTCTGGCACCATCGGAGAAGATGCTGAGTGTGCAGATTTCTTTTTTTTTTTTTAACAGAGGAACAGAATATAATAAAAGATATGAAAGGGCACTGAAACCACCCATTTATCATCTGCTGCAAAATCTACATTTAGTTACTGACCTTATGATCTTATTTGAAATATCACACTTTCTATTATAAGAGGTATTGTATTTTTAATTTATTATAAAAAAAAATTCTAAGAATCTTGTAAGCAAAGTTTTCTATATTTACTTAAAGGGATACTGTCATGGGAAAAAAAAAATTCAAAATGAATCAGTTAATAGTGCAGCTCCAGTAGAATTCCGCGCTGAAATCCATTTCTCAAAAGAACAAACAGATTTTTTTATATTCAATTTTAAAATCTGACATGGAGCTAGATATTTTGTCAATTTCCCAGCTGCCCCCAGTCATGTGACTTGGGCCTGCACTTTAGGAGAGAAATGCTTTCTGTCAGGCTGCTGTTTTTCCTTCTCAATGTAACTGAATGTGTCTCAGTGAGACATGGGTTTTTACTATTGAGTGTTGTTCTTAGATCTACCAGGCAGCTGTTATCTTGTGTTAGGGAGCTGCTATCTGGTTACCTTTCCATTGTTTTTTTGTTTGGGTGCTGGGGGGTGAAAAGGGAGGGGTGATATCACTCAAACTTTCAGTACAGCAGTTAAGAGTGATTGAAGTTTATCAGAGCACAAGTCACATGACTTGGGGCAGCTGGGAAATTGACAATATGTCTAGCCCCATGTCAGATTTCAAATATGAATATAAAAAAATCTGTTTGCTCTTTTGAGAAATGGATTTCAGTGCAGAATTCCGCTGAAGCAGCACTATTAACTGATTCATTTTGAATTTTTTTTTTTCCCAAGACAGTATCCCTTTAAAAATACATAGCATTAGGCCCTTTATGAAAGAAGGGCAAATTTCCTGCACATCCATTCTGAGGACAAATGCAGATTGGCTGGATGGCATACTACCCATATAATAGAGCTACCCTAGGTCCAGGCCTTCCCAGAACTTCTCTCTAACAATCCCATGAGCACTAAGCTTTGTGGATGGGTCTTGTCCTGTAAAACCATCTTCTTGTAATTCTGCATTGAGGACTCCCTGGGACATGGGATGTACTGAACACTGTTCCTATAGGGTGAGCCACAGTCACAGATGAGCCACACAGGCAGTGTCGTTTTGATAATATCAATGACTTTTTGTTTTTGTCTGTGTTTAGTGATGGGCGAATAAATTCGCCAGGCACAAATTCACAGTGAATTTCCGCATTTCACCACAAACAAATTAATTAGAGAAACTGTGGCAACAATTCGCCAGTGAAAAATCCGCTGCATCAAAAAAAAATTAACACTAGTGAAAATAGCATAAAAATAGTCGCGCGTCAAATTTATTTGGACTCCCACTGATTTTAATGCATTTGGACCAAATAGTGGCTTCAATGCGGTTCACACATTTTTCGGCACAGATTCTCCCATCACTATCTATGTTTCATGCTGCTGTGATTCAGCTGGAAGCATTAGCACAATAAAACCTGCCTGCCCCATGCCCTTGTTCTAGATCATTAAGCTCTTTTGCTGAGAGCAGTTCTCTTATTGAACATCCTGATATTCTGTTTCCTTGCTCCTTAATCAGTTCCTGTCCTGCTGTTCCCCTGCTGTTCCCCATATTCTGAACCCCCAATTTTGACCTTGGCCTGATTCTTGGACCTTGATTGTTGACCACTTGACCCTATGCCTGTTTTCAGGCTCCACCTTCCTAGACCAGTTGTCTGTTCTTCAGAATAGTTTTCTGCTGTGATCTTTATTTTTCTGTTTTTCTTTTTTAAATCTCTTTGTTTAGTTGTTGATAAACAGTATGCACATCTGCTACTGTCTGGTAATTCAGTGGTTAATTCTATTAGCTGGCCTGTTCCTGACCTCTGACCTGACTACCTTCTCTGACACTGTGCTGCCTGTCTCTGCTCAAACTCTGCTTTACTTACATCTCTGATACTGTGCTGCCTGCCTCAACCTCTGCCTGACGTCTTTTTCTTATTCTGTGCTGCCTGCCTTGACCTGGGTTTCGTTTGACTATGTTTTTGGTTTCCCCAGAGTGGCTTGGCTAAGCCTTACTGGTAGCACTTCACTGTATTTCTTTCTGTTATCAACCACAGGTGAGTTGTGATATTGTGAATTGCGAATCTTATGCAATGCTTGATCTGTAAATACTGTAAGTGTTACAACTAAAGGGTATAGTTTTTTAATTATGTTATGGCCCAACCTATTTATGGCTGGCTTACAGCTGAAATCCCAACCTCTGGCTGATGCTCCTCTAATACTGTGCTGCCTGCCTTAACATCTACCTGACTTATGCTTCTGATATTGTGCTGCCTGCTTAGATCTCTGCCTGAAGTCATCCTCTGATACTGCACTGCCTGCCTCAACCTCTGCCTGAGTTCAACTTCTGATACTGTGCTGCCTGCCTGAACCTCTGCCTGACATCTGCTTCTGATATTGTGCCGCTGCCTTGACCTCTGCCTGATTTCATCTTGTGATACTGGGGTGCTAGCCTGAACCTCTGCATGACTTCAGCTTCTGATACTATGCAGCCTGCTTCTACCTCTGTCTGACTTCTGCTTCTGATACTATACTGCCTGCCTTTACCTCTGCCTGACTTCTTTTTCTGATACTATACTGCCTACCCTGACCTGGATTTCATTCCTCTACACTCCTGTATCCCTCACTGCAACTTGGCTAAGTCTTACTAATTACTCTCCATTGCACCTCTCTCTGTTGTCAACCATGGCTTGATCTACAAATGTGTTACAAATAAGGGGTGCAATTTGTGCCCATGGTTGACAAATGTGCCCCTGAGTATAGGTTTTTAGTAAAGCACATTTCCTTGTATTAATCATAATAATACAGTTTATTTATTTGTTCCTATTTTTCCTTTATGCTCAACTAGCATAGAGAAGCCTATTTATAATGTGCAGAAGTACAGTAGGGATGAGTAATGATTCACAGATCAGCAACACTATGTTTTTTTTTGCCTATTTATAAAGCTTCAAAATGTTGGCGGGCAATGGAAATGTTATAAAGGGCCATTAAAATCCTGTTATATCTGTGGATTTGAGCAGACTACCATGGATAAGTAGTATAAAGTATAAAGTATAAATTACTTCTTCTCGAGAAACTGTATCACATTTATTTCCAGGAGTGGCAGCTGCAGCATTTGATTGCTGCTATTACTGTGTTACGTGCCCTTTAGTTCTTATTGTCTACAAAGTAAATGTAATCTCCAATATATGACACAGTTCCGTTGAAAGGTTTCAAATTTAAAAAGTCTTTATTTTGGTCTTTGTTTCTGACCTGCTCCCGGCCCTTTATCAGTAAATGTATTCAATGTATTGACTAATTTAGGGACCCTATGCAATAGGTAAATAATTATTCTCTACTTCTACTTCTATGAGACTTTGTTAACGGGTCCCTTAAAATCCCTAACCCATGTTTGGATCACAATTGACACTGTCTGGAAGGTATTTGATTAATCTTGCTTTAGAACCTTGAAGAAGTAACTTAACTTTTCAGAACACTCAGAACCATACACTATTATTAGCTGATTTGCAGCTTTATTGTTCATCTCATCTAGTTCAGTGGGTGTGTGTGAAACTTTTTCCAGTTCAAGCCCCACTTATAGATCCAAGCTTAGGTCAAGGTCCATCTTGATGGTTCAACCTTTGGTAAATAGTCGATTTTAGTGATGGGTGAATAAATTCACAAGGTGCGAATTAGCGGCGAATTTATACGTTTTGCCGCCGGCTAATAAATTAGCGTAACTCCTGCGAACATTCACTGGCAAATTAAAATCAGAAAAGTCACACGTGTCAAAACCGTCGCGCATCAACACTATTCGGATGCCCATTGACTTTAACGCCAGCATCAAAATTGACGCGGGAGTAAAAATTCGAGTTTTGATAATTTTTCAGTGAAGTGAAACGGGAGAAATTCGCCTATCTCCAGTTGCCTTGTCTTATAAAATTAGTACTGATATAAGAAACTAACAGTCATTGGTAGTCGTAGTTCCAAAAATGTAAGGACAACAAATAAAGAATTCAACCCAAATCTCACCTTAACTGAACGACCTTCAAGCTTGGCTTTCAGATGTATCTAGGAGAGCAAATGGCTTGTTTTCCTCCACTCTTATCCTAACTTGCCTTCAGACTGATCATACAACCCTCCATCTATCTTTCCAAACCTGCCTCACCAGGCAGACCAATCAAAACATTTTGACCACTGCTTTGGGTCCTAGTTCTTTGCTGTACCCTCTGGGTTCCAGAGCATATTAACACCTACAAGCCAACCTACCCGAGGATAAATTAGCGGATAAATATTGATTATCTACTATAGTGAGAATATAATTGGATCTGCTTGGTATTTTTCTATGGGCGTGTTTTTTTTCGTGATGAGTTCCAATGGCTTATTCTTCTACATCAATCTAGCAGGTTCCAAAGATGTCTGAAGGTCTTGCTATCTCCTTGCCTAAAGAGTTAAACTTTCACTTATCTTGATTGCTAAGTGCCTAGACTTCACTGGTAATTACATCTGTAGCACTTAACCTTGCACTGACTTTGTTCATCTCCATTTGAGTAATCCCACATTTCATTCTGATAAACACAGAATTCAGCGTGGGGATAAATATTAACATAGCATTTCACGGTATTCTCCAGCTGATAATAAGTCTTTGTTTGTCAACCTAAAGGCATTGCTGTGCACAGAATTCAGCATTTGCCATGGAAAGATGTATATGCTATAGCTGTGTCTCTTTGTAAACATAGAAAAAAACTCCAGTCCCATGCTTATTGCCCTTTATTTTTCATTGCTACCAGAAACATTGCTGGCACCTAAAAGTCTAAGGTAAAATGTTGAGACAAGGTCATAAAGCTTTAATTCGCTGGTTAAGAAACATTACACTTTGCTCACACTTTATCACCATTTGGTCAAAGTGTATTTTTTTTTTGTTTTCCAAATGTTTGCAGTTTTTATACCACCAATAGACTGATTTTAAAACATCAGTGCTGTCTCCTGTTCATTTTGGGTGAATGGAAGCAGCCGGTAAAAAAATTAGTTAGATATTAAAATAAATTAGGAAAAAAAGAAAGTACAGGTATATGATCCGTTATCTGGAAACCTGTTATCCAGAAATCTCAGACTTATGGGTAGGCCATCTCCCATAGAGACAATTTTAATCAAATAATTCAGATTTTTTTAAAAACATTTCCCTTTTCTCTGTGATAATAAAACAGTACCTTGTACTTGATCCCAACTAAAGGAGAGGAAAGGTTAAAACTAAGTAAGCCTTATCAGAAAGGTCCATCTAAATATACCAGTAAACCCCAATAGTAGCGCTGCTCTGAGTCCCCTGTCAAAAGAAACACTGCATTTCTTTCCTTCTATTGTGTACTCATGGGCTTCTGTATCAGACTTCCTGCCTTCAGCTTAAACCTCATTGCCCTGGGCAAGAGCATGCTCAGTTTGCTCCTCTTCCCCCACCCCTCCCTTCTCTACTGTAATCTGAGCCCAGAGCAGGGAGAGACTCAGGCAGGAAGTGATGTCACAGTCACACCATGTTAATACTGCAGCTCCTATCCTAAACAAACAGAGAGTTTCTAGAGCTATTTACTCAGGTATGGTAAAACATTCTACAGAATAAATATAGCATTCTAGCTTGCACTATGGCAGCTAATCTATTGTCTTTAAAATACCTCCGTAGCTTTCCTTCTCCTTAAAATAGAATTAATCCCAATTGGAGGCAATTCATTTAATTGATGTTTAAATGATTTTTTAGCAGACTTACGGTATGAAGTTGCAATCTATGGAAAGATCCCATAGGTCACAAGAATTCTGGATAACAGGTCCCATACCTGTATTGTGATGTTGTTCTGCTCAGGAAATAAAGTTAGAGAACGAATAAAAGACATCTGATGTTTCTTTGGTCAGTTCTGTGCAGATCAACATCAAGGTCATTTTCTACTGACCATCCAGTCATTTTAAAACGAACATTGCTGCAGTTGTACATTCATTTGTTTTGGGATGGGATGCTTCCTTCAAAATTAAAACAGGTTACTTGAAACTGAAACTTGTTTTGTTGTGTAATGTGGTATTGTTCTGGAAAAGTGCACAGTAACATAGTAGATGAGGTTGAAAAAAACACACATTCATCAAATTCTACCCTTTTGTTTCAATGAAACCTGCCCGGTGATCCAGAGAAAGCTGAAAAAACACATCCGAAGCCTCTCCAATTCTGCTGCATGAAGACAGAATGAAGAGAAACAGATGCTGAGAGAGGGATAGTGAAGATAAACTTGATTATTTCAGAAACAATGCAGAATTTTTAATTGATTGTATTTAGAAAAGTTTCTTATTTCAGTATGGGGAAGCCTACATGTCTCCTCTTAGGTCAAACACTGCGGCAAATAACATGTAGCCTTCTTCTGCTACTGCAAGAGATCTAGCATGCATTGTTTTGCATGTGGCGATACAGGAGTTCTGTGCCTCCGCTATATGGGAGAGCAGGAACACTATGATTTGGCATGCCTCCACCCAGAGAAGGACAGACTGGGCTGTAAAACACCTCACTGGTAGGGATGTCGCGGACTGTTCGCCGGCGAACTTGTTTGCGCGAACATCGACCGTTCGCATCCGCCGAATGTTCGCGAACGTAACGCAACGTTCGCCAATTTGGGTTCGCCTTAGCTGGCGCTTTTTTTTGCCATTTCTCCCCCAGACCAGCAGATACATGGCAGCCAATCAGGAAGCTCTCCCTCCTGGACCACCCCCACACCCCCTGGACCACTCCCCTTCCATATATAAACTGAAGCCCTGCAGCGTTTTTTCATTCTGCCTGTGTGTGCTTGGAAGAGCTAGTGTAGGGAGAGAGCTGTTAGTGATTTGAGGGACAGTTGATAGTAACTTTGCTGGCTAGTAATCTACTTGATACTGCTCTGTATTGTAGGGACAGAACTCTGCAGGGATTTGAGGGACAGTGAGTTTAGGTTAGTTAGCTTTGCTGACAAGTAATCTACCTTCTACTGCAGTGCTCTGTATGTAGCTGCTGTGGGCAGCTGTCTGTCCTGCTGCTGATCTCTCATCTGCATCTGTTCTTCAAACCACTGCCACCTAGCTGTGTGAGCTTTTTCACATTCTGTCTAAATATCAATAATAATACCGTCTCCAGAAACACCACCTGAGTGACGTAGTGTGATTTCTGCCCTTTACAGCACAAAACGCAGCGCTGTGTCAACAATGGATTTTTTAGAAACATATTTTCCCTTGATCCCCCTCTGGCATGCCACTGTCCAGGTCGTTGCACCCTTTAAACAACTTTAAAATCATTTTTCTGGCCAGAAATGTCTTTTCTAGCGTTTAAAATTCGCCTTCCCATTGAAGTCTATGGGGTTCGCAACGTTCGCGAACCATTCGCATTTTTGTCCGGACGTTCGCGAACATGTTCGCGAACATTTTTTCCGACGTTCGCTACATCCCTACTCACTGGGAACTTCTGCGATCCACAATCACACACAGGGATAAAGGATTATTTGCAGAATACAGTAACTTTTAATAACATGCAGAATATGGATCTCTTTTCAGTCTCTCTTTGCTGGTGCTGTTTGTAGTCACACAAATTATCTGTAAGTGCCTCCAACAAATAATGATCCAGTGTTTACTCACACCTTTCAGGTTTAGTGTTCACAGCACCTCAGAGGTTGTATTGCCTTTGGTGCACAGTCCCCACTGAAGGCGAATCTCACAGGGGTCCAATGCACTAAGGATCTCTCTATCCCTAAACATAACCACTGGAGACCCTAACCTGGCGGTCTTGTTAGCGCAGGGTACTAACCCTCCTAGTCTCCTAGTCGGAGCATCCAGCTGCTCTCTAAGTAACTCCTGATCCTGACTTTCACTGTAGAGTGACTATACCAAAACTGCACATGAACTTACTTCACTTATACTGGAACCTTCTTTTGTTTCAGGCCCTATGGGGCACCACTGAACTTTCTCCAGTTAGTGTGCAGCCCAAAAGAGACTGAGCACATGGGACCTTCCCCTCTTATAAAATCCAATAGTGAATAGGATAGTCACTGAACTGCCAGCATAATACTTTCACATAGGAAAAGGAAACAGCTCCCCTTCTATAACTGAGGAGGCAATCTAGCTGGCTACGTTATGCCCAGGGGACCAACAGACCTAAAGTCTTTACCCTCCTACATACACAATACAGGCCACAGTGTGCAAACTGCAAAAAACGGCCAATTGTTGCCTTTTTCTTTGCACTTTCCATATTTGTAAATGACTTCTGCAGAATTCTGTATATGGCTAAATAATGCTTCTAACAAAACCGGCTTTGGAATAGCAGTTCATTCCCTTGTGGGCAAGACATATATATTACCTTATATATCAGTTTGTCTGGATGTCAAGAATGAACGTAATAACAAATGACTGTAATAATAGCCTAGAGTTTCCCATGCATTTATCTTGATGGGCCACTGAGGAAGTCATCACAGTCATCACAGTCAACAAGACAAGGATCGCCCCTGCTGTGTAATACATTATACACATAGATATGAGTGCTGCCCAGCTTGCCTTTCACAATACTAAATCCTTCTAATTTATGATTCTGAAGGTAACTCTCCCTTTGCTCTGTATATGTACATGAACCTAAATGGCAGCTGGCCCAAAGTTTTTACAGTGCCACCTTAATAAATGGCCTCCCTGTAAATGAACAAAGTGGCGTGATCTGAGTGATCTAAGATGAAATGGCAGATGGCAGATTAAATAAAATGTAAGTGAAAAAGAGAAAGACACACATAGAGTAGTCCCAATTCAACACCCTACACCCAGGTCGCTCATGATAAGTTCTCAAACGAAATACCCACGTTCTGCCCTGACTCTGGGCCTTTAGATTGTTGCAGAGGACTGGAAACAACTGAGCATTCTTGCAGTACAGAGCAGGTATAAAATCATTACAGCAGGGATAATAAATTACCTTTACAAAGGACAGTCCTGGTGGGAGCAGGTGACACAGTAGATGAGGAGGCCAGAAGAAGCATCACAGTAGCACATTCACATGCTGTTGGCTGCAACATACAATTCCTCTGCATAAAGCACAAAAAATAATGCAGCACTTGTGTCTGCCGGAGAAATATATACCAGTGTCATGTGCTTGTTCCTATTCATGTCACGTGCAATGTGTGTACCTAATACACTAACAGAAATGTATTTTAAATAAATGTACAGCATGTTCCTGCCACAAGGTCCCCCCTCCCATGACCTACACCTCATTGTGCTGATATTCAGGTACTTGGAAGTGACTGATGCTCAACGTAAACATTTACTTTCCGCAGCTACATATGATGTAATGTGATAGGTAATTACATGGCCAGTTAATCAGGGCAGCTCCCTTTGTACCTTTTGTTATACAACAGAAGAGGTGAAGCACTTCTGACAAGGGACTAAATTGCTTATCTGATTCCATCACTGCTTATTCCCTTGATGCAAACAGGATTGACCCTCTTTTTTTTGAAGCATGTTTCAGTATTGTCAAATGAAGTGGTAATTGAACAACTGTTCATCCAATGAAAGGCATGTGAAACGCGTTGGGAGCAAGTCATTTCCATTTTCTGTATCAGCAACTGGTTTATGCAATGTTTGTGTCTACTGTATGTTGGCCAAGGCATGAACCACTACAGGTATGGCACATGTTATCCAAAGCGCTCAGGACCTGGGGTTTTCCAGATAAGGGATCTTTCTGTAATTTGAGTCTCCATACCTTAAGTCTGCTCAATATCATTTAAACATTAAATACATGTAATCGGCAAGTTTGCTTCAAATAAGAAATAAGTACATTTTAGTTGGGATCAAGTACAGGGAACTTTTTTATTATTACAGAGAAAAAGGAAATATATGGTAAAAATCTGAACTGATTCTAATGGAGTCTATGGGAAATGGCCTTCTTGTAATTCTGGATAACTGGTTTCCAGATAACAGGTCTTATACCGGTATGTATTTAACATTCTGCTGATTTTACTGAAGGCCATTTTTCAGAGTTCTTGAACGCAGAGAAATAAGTGAATTGAATGTAGCCAGGGTTATCCCAAAGGGATATTGCAGGCTGTCCCATGCGATTTCTTTTTTAAGTCACTTTCTCACAATATTTAGAATCATGCTGTTTAATATCATCTAAAGCTCTTAAGATTATTGCATACTGAGATAAGATAACTTATAGTAGCATAGAGCTAAATGGCCCACGTGCAGTAACCCATGTAATTATAATGCTTTGCATAACTGTATGTTGATTGGTTGCTATGGGTAACTGGGCAGCTATGCTATGGACTCTTTGTTTTGGAACTACAGTTCCTTGTTACAGTAAGTTTAACCTGCAGGACAATGCATGACATTGGCACTGGGTTTCCATTTCTAATTTCTAATTTTCTAAACTTAATGAATTAATACTGTACAAAAAAAAAGTATAAATGCACTCAGCCTGTGGCCTCATTGCTTTGCCCGATTCTGGAATTCTTATATTTTAAAGTAGTAGACATATTATTCCCCTTAGCATGTGTTCAGCAAGAGTTGAGTTTTATCCATACTGTTTTATCCATACTGGCCATCAGGGCCGGATTTATAAACTGGGCGCCAATAGGCTGCCTCCAAGTCATCGCCCCCTTCCCTTCCTGCTCCTCCTCCCTTTCCCCTTCCAGTCTGAGCTTACCTCCCTGTTGCTGTCTGCGTCCCCTCCTTGTCACCATCCGAGTCCACCTCCCCTTCGTGTTCGTGCAGGTATACGAGCATGCACTCATCCGCATTCGTCTGGAGCAGCACTGAGACTGGTGTGTCTAGTGCACAAATTGAATCCAAATGTGGCTGGGCGGCATGCAGCCCCTGAAATTCTGCAGCCCTAGGCCCGGACCTTTGTGGCCTTGACACAAATCTGGGCCTGCTGGTCATTATAAAACTGCAAATTCAATTTACTGTAGGTTTCCAGAACATTGGTAAGTTGACCTATTTTCAATAATAACAGAAAATGTGCCAGAAGTAACTAGTATAGATAAATCAGCAAGTTGAAGCAGTAGCCCCTCATCTCACAAAGTAGAAAACTGTCAGTAAGATCAGAATGGGCCTCCAGATACTCTAGGAAAGCCACAGGCTCATAAATATAAAGTATATTTTAATTAAATTAAGACGTAAACATCTCCAATGGCCTTACACGTTTCATGCCTTACAGGCACTTAGTCATAGGCTCATGGACCTATTTTACCAAGATGTATTAACATTTCCAATTAATTAGGGCCTAACATGGTCCTCTATACTTCTGGCCCCCCATAGAACTGCAGGGTTTGCTTCCTTCGTAGTTACACCTCTGAGTGTCACCATCATAGATCAGAGGTGATTATCATCAGGTGACATTATCTAAAGGTGGAAGACAATGGGAAGGGAAGTTGAATCATTGGGAAGTCAAGTTGAATTATTTATTGGCCAGAAACAACCCTCCCTCAAATGTATTTCGCCATTGCAGAGATATAAGCCCTTATCAGCATTGTGCATCACCAGAGATCTTTCTCTGCGTGTGCAACACTTACAGGCCTCCATTATAAAGCGGTATCTAACTAAATAGGGATTTCATATGAGATTAAAACAATCTAAAGACCATGGTCATGTTAATTAATATTGTCATCCTTTGTGAATGTCCCCTAAATAAAGCATTTCTAGCCGATATTTCACTGTATAATTGGAGTTTTCTCGATGCTTCCGCTTCCCATGTCCTTCAAAAAACAAAGTTATTGTCTTGACATGCAAACAGCTCATTAATCAATAGCCAAAAAGGAGGAACCCTTCAGGGGATATTTCAGAAAAGCCACACTACCTTATTGGGTTTCCTTTGACAAGATGGTTTCTGACTTCAGGCCAGTTCTACATCACTTTTTATTCTCTTATCTACATTGATTGCCACACACTCAGTATCATCTAGCCCCTGCTTGATCCTGATATTATTTATAACCCAACATGACATTTTTTAAACATTTAAGCCCAGTAACTCATCAGACCGACGTGTTACAGCTGAGCCTTGGCCACCTTCATAATACAACAGAGTTCTTTTGACTCAGCCCAGCGCACTTTATTTTTAAGAATTTATTGGGTTCTTTGCAGTAGAATAAGAGCTAAAATAATTTTTCTTTTTATAAATTTACTGTCGGAGAAGAGATTGCAAGGTATAGGATAAGCACAGCAAACATAAGGCACGGGCAATAGAACAGTGTGCAGGAGGTATCAGAATTATTTAACTTGTCTATCCACACTGTGCCAACCAGATCTTTTTCAAACAGTCGCTATATCATAACTAAATGTATCACTAGAATATGATATATGACAAATTGATGATATTCATGCCAAATCTCACCCTGACCTTCAAGTTGGGCACCTGCAATCACCCCCTATTTCATGTGCACAGTGGATCACCCATGACCCCCCTACAAAGGAAGCAGACCAGGGATTTCTAGTTTTAAGGGGGACCCACGAAGTCGCTAAAGGGTGCCACAGAGAAGCCACGAAGAATCAAAGAAGCTGCTGCTGAAGGGTGTCAAAGAACGTGCCACCAGACAGTTGCCGAAGGGAGCCAAAGAAGAAGTTGCCAAAGGGAACCAAAGCCGCCAAAGGGAGCTGAAGAAGCTGCCGCTAAGGGGAGCTGAAGCCACCGAAGGGAGCAAGAGAAGAAGGGAGCCAGAGCTGAAGCTGCTGTCCCTGAGGAGACCACCAACCAAGCTATAAAGGTAAGTTCCACTGAACACCAATAGTCTTTTTTTTATTAAACCCCTGGCCACCATTTTTTTTAACTTTTATAGGAGCATGACCACCAATGTTTTTTTAACTTGTAGGGGGAACCCTGGCCACCAATGTTTAAAAAAAAAAAAATATAGGGGGACCCTAGCAATCAATGATTTTTTTTAACTTGTGGGGGGGAGGGCTGGCCACCAATGATTTTTTGTAACCTGTGGGGGTTTATCCCAGTTGTTTTACTGTTTTAGCACTCATGTCTTTGTGGCCTTTTTACTGTTGTGTTGGGGTAGGTGAAACCCAGAGTGTGAGGTATGGGGACCTGTGATTTCTGATGGGGACCCTGATGATATGCCAATATTTTCCAATATCTGTACCCTTTTCATAATGAGGGCCTTGACCAAAGGTTAGAAGTTAGATAACAACTTCTATGTTGTCTTAGGACCATAGCACTCTTCCAAGTATTTTGCTTCCTGAGCATTTAGTAGGTTTGGCCAAAAAAAAGTCTATAATTCCTTCCCATTTATCTCAGTGGCAGTCACACGGACCCTTGTGACGCCCTTGTGCCAGCCAGAGGAGCTACGACACCCTTGGGCAGCAATACGCCCACGATAACTGTGCATGCCATTACCCTAAAGGTACAGAAACATGCTGCTTTGCTCAATACATCTCAGCAGTGTATTAATGAGATAATAGGAGTGTATAATGAGCTCCAACCCTCTGAGGTTTTAACCATGTCTAAACCATCATAGATAAAGAGAATATTATTTTACAAAGAATTTAATTGGAAGTGAGTAGAGCATCTGATTAGATATCTTCTCCCAGGACTGAAGAACAAGGAAGTGAATAATTACATTTTCTGTTTTTCCTACTATAGTAACATAAGCTATAGATTTATTTCATTAAAACAAATGGCAGAAAGAATTGTCACATGTGAGCCCAATTTGTATGTTTCATGCTGCACAAAGGTGTATTTATAGTCCATTAGACAAAGGATTCCAGAACCATGGATTTTTTTTCTACAGATCACTAGTATTTTGTCTCCATTATATGTCTTGGAAAGGAATGAGCAAGCTGACTTCATGCACAATATTATTTTAAATGAATGGTAAGAATAGTGTTCCCTAGTGTCCTGATTCCCACTGTCTGTATCTATATGGTCAAGCAGCTGCACTGGTACAAGTACAATAAAGTAGCAGATTACCTGACCTTGCTGAAATGATGACAAATGTCTTGGGAGGAGAACAACTATTGGCTGTTTAGTCATTTTTATTGCATGATTAAACTTGGTGTTAATAACATCTGCATTTTACTTACTCTACTGCAATATCTCTTTCACTGTGTATACTGGTTTGATATTCATTCAGATATTTAGCAGCACATAACTAATGGCTGCCATATAAACTGATTTCTGATCATCTTGTTTCTATTCTTTCTGCAAAAACAAAGTTATCCTTGGCATTGTGCTAGGTATGGTTTAAGTGGGATGAAAAACTTTCTGTTTAAAGTCTCCTGACATTCACCCCAATCCTACCAAGCCCCTAGCCCGCTATCTTATTCTGAAACACATTGGCTAATTGTTGGTTGAAAACCTGTGGTCTTGAGGAAGACTTCTTTATATAACAAAAAATCGTTCCAGTATTGTCACAGTCTAGATATTGCTAACTCAGGGACTCATTTTGGGATTTGGAAGTAGGGGCCTATTGATGAGAAAATAGCTTTAGGAGTCCATCTAATATATATATATATATATATATATATATATATATATATATATATATATATATATATATATATATATATATATATATATATATATATATATATATATATATATATATATATATATATATATATATATATATATATATATATATATGCCCCTATGGCTTTAAGGCCCTACCCTTTTCTCAGTTACCAGGAAAAATCCTGTGTAGCTCAGTGTTATTGGCCAAGAGGTGTAATGACAACTTCCTGCCACACTGCACTATTGTGTGTGTAAGGATGCTGGATGCTGATCCAGTTGGGTGTGCCCAGGGGGGCCTGGGTAGAGCAAGGCCCAGAAAGCCATGTGCTCTTGAAAGAAGAAGTCAGGGACCAGGAAACCCCATGAATGAGGTTTAGCTATAGTAGGGCAGACTTGTAATAGTCTCTCTAGGAGAGATAGGTATATAGTGTAAAGAGAAAGAGCAGTTCAAGCTCCAACAAGGATTTGCAGCAGGGAGTAGCTGTGGTGTGGATAGCCTAGATTGGAGTTACATTTTGGTGCCCCACGTGGGGCTGACTTCCCTAAAATCAAGCGGTGCTACTGTTTTTCGATTTTTTCGTGACAGGCTGCTGGACCCGAGGCAAAAGGCAGTCCTGCACGTATTTTTCACGAATTGTTCGGATCGTACAAATTTTTCATACAAAGTATTTGGCTGTGGGTGTGGGCTTAGAAGTTCCTTCCCGAATTTCATGAAGGCCTGCAGTACCGCAAATCTTCACTGAGGGTGAAGTTTCACTGGCGCCATTTTGTGGGAGAGTCTAATGGAGTTGGATGGATATGCTTCTGTGCCTGCTTCAGATGTGCTTGTGCCTTCAGCGGCTGCTGAGAAGGGAGTGTAGCACAGTTTCTCTCCATGTGTCGCACACTACTGCGTTGCAGATTAACATGTGTGGATGGCAGTTTTACCCTGTGGCTGCGGGTGCACGAGACTTTCTTTTTCAGCCATGTGACACCATGCCCATATCCAAGATGGAGGATGTTGGTGGGATGGATGACCAGGTCCGGATGTCCCAGAGGGGATAGCTCCAGGTTTAGTGTGCTCTAGATAACGGATCCGAAGATGAGAGGTACTGGTGGAACTGGAGGCGTGGACACTAGGGCCAAGTTTGGTTCACAGTGGTAAAGCCCCAGGAAGAGGGAACCTAGTGTGCCAGCAAGTGGAATTCAGATCCTGGAGAGTAAAGGACTGGTCAATATTTGCTGAAACTGGACTTTCTCATGAAGTGCTGGAATGGACTTGTACAGACACTCAGGAGAGGTGTAATAAAGTTTGAGTAACTACAACTGCTTTATTTTGTGTATGCTGTTTTCTCTCTACAGTGACGAAAGTTCCAGGGTATGCCTCAGGAGAGGGTACCAGAAGAGGATGTGATGGTACTGTATATATTGCACTGTGGTATTGATATGTGTGGGGAATTTTTTGCACCGTTGGGACGAACCGGGTTTTTCCCCCGGGTGTATGTAGGGGCCCATGGGGTTAATCTGCCCCTATGGCTTTAAGGCCCTACCCTTTTCTCAGTTACCAGGCAAAATCCTGTGTAGCTCAGTGTTATTGGCCAAGAGGTGTAATGACAACTTCCTGCCACACTGCACTATAGTATGTGTAAGGAGTGGCCTGGATGCTGATCCAGCTGGGTGTGCCCAAGGGGAGCCTGGGTAGAGCAAGGCCCAGAAAGTCAAGTGCTCTTAAAAGAAGAAGTCAGGGACCAGGGAACCCTGTGAATGAGGTTTAGCTATAGTAGGACAGACTTGTAATAGTCTTTCTAGGAGAGAAAGGGTAAAGAGAAAGAGCAGTTGAAGCTCCAACAAGGATTTGTAGCAGGAAGTAGCTCCCAGAGGCTATGTGTGTTGCCTCAAGTGCAGGGACCTCAGTGAAGAGGGTGTTAGGTTAGTTATCAGCTTCCTGTACATTGCACTGGATGGAGATGGCGTACTGAATACTGCAATTGACTATTACCTGATGTGACTGTTTGTCATGTGCTAACACCTCATCTGTGTACTTGAGTAAACCTGGGGATATTGTCATTCGTCTAATAAACAGTTTCTTGTTTGCATCATAAGAACCTCCTGGAGCCCAATCCTTTTGTATGTTTTGTATGCACAGTAGCCTGAGGGTTGTAGTTGCACTACCCCTTAGAGCGAATGCTTCCACTTAGCGAAGGCCCTGATCCGGAAGTGTGAGTCCAAATGTAACCATGCTCTGCTCACTAGTTGGAAAGTGGTGGTGTGGATAGCCCAGATTGGCGTTACATATATATATATACACATTCCCACTGCAGGCTGCATCAATACATGCAACAAATTTGTGTCTAAAGAATTACAAGCAAATGTTATTGTAATGTTGACTGCTGGAAATGGCACAATCAACAACAAATTTGCTTGCAGCTACATCTGATTCAAAAAAACAGACAACCGCAATTGTCAGTGTGTTATAATGCACTGAGCTTAATTGCGATGGCAGTGAATTCCTGCTCAACTGAAAATTATGCTGGAATTGTGGAGGAAAAAGCATGTTTTGTGGGTAAAATAACCCATTGCATTCCTAAATGACCTTTAAAGGAGAAACTTAAAGAAACATGAGATGAACTTTTAGGGGCACATTTACTATGGATCGAATATCGAGGGTTAATTAACCCTCCATATTCGACCATCAAAGTTAAATCCTTCGAATATCGAAGTCGAAGGATTTACCGCAATTCGTTTGATCGAACGATAGAAGGAAAAATCATTAGATCGAAGGAAAAATCATTCGATCGAACGATTAAATCCTTCTAATCAAATTGAACGATTCTAAGGATTTTTATCCATCGAACGATTTTCCTTCGATCAGAAATTGCTAGGAAAGCCTATGTGGACCTTCCCCATAGGCTAACATTGGTGCTCGGTATGTTTGAGGTGGCGAAATAAGTGGTCGCAGTTTTTTTTAAAGAGACAGTACTTCGACTATAGAATGGTCGAATAGTCGAACGATTTTTAGTTCAAATCGTTCGATTCGAAGTCGTAGTCGAAGGTTGAAGTAGCCAATTCGATGGTCGAAGTAGCCAAAAAAATACTTCAAAATTCGAAGTATTTTTCATTCTAATCCTTCACTTGAGCTAAGTAAATGTGCCCCTTATTGTCTGAACTGAACCCCAAACCCCAGTTGTGCATGATAGAAATACTATAAAACTTTTTTATAATTTACCCCTATTACATAACAGATAGGGAACTAATAAAATGAGTGTTGAATCTTCCAATAAAATATTCTTTAAATACATTGTATAGAAATAACCAGTCTTCCAATTTACATTTCTTTTTTTATGTTACTGGTTCTTTCACTTGTGGCCGTCTTTGTATATTCTATAGAAATTAGTATTTTCTTAACTAGGTAGAAACACAAAGGGTTACATTCACTGCTTCTTCTTTCACGCCATGTAAATGACACCACTGAGTAAATCCACACAAACTCATCTGCATATTAAACAATTTATGGCACATTAAGAAGTGACATGATCTAGAACAACATGGATTAGGTAAATGGATTGATCAAAACGAGCGCATAAATAGCACAAACTGGCAGTGGGTAAATAGAGCCGCCAGCACTAGAGGAACTGGAGATCACACGCAAGCACTTAAGGGATGTTAATGAATAGTCTGACACACAGTATAAAGAATTATTTTTGTTTCCTGGATTTCATTCCAAAAGCAGAACGTGGGTTTAACAGCAAACCGCGGAACACAAACATGTACAGAGGAAACACTAGTGTTTAGCTATTTCTATCCCCTGCATACAGTTAAGAGATAGATTTATCAATTTGTTTGGACTTTTTTGCATGTACGATATTAATAATATTACCTTAACAATATCACAAAAAATACGGAGAGGCCCCTTTATTAACATTCTAATTTTAGTGGTTTTAGAGAGTTTGAATCCACGAATAAACAAAAAAAATTATAATTTATTGTCATTTATTAAAAGATCCAAATATAAAATGCATAAACAAAGAAAAATCTAAACAATGCGCTAAAAAAAATCTGAAAACTTGAAAATTGTAATTTTTCTACACAGCGCCGGATTCGCTGGGCGGGCGCCCCTAGGCCGTGCGCTCCACGCGGTCCTAGCGCCCGTCTGCACTACCACACGCTGGCGTAAAAGTGCCAGCGTGCGAGCGCCGGAGCACTGGGGAGCACAGGCTCCCCACAGAGGGGCAGGGCGGCATGCCGCCCCCAAAAATGTGCCACCCTAGGCACGGGCCTATGTGGCCTCGCCACAAATCCGGGCCTATGTGGTCTTGCCACAAATCCGGGCCTGTTTCTACACAATTACTACCAAAAGAAATCTGAAAACCTCTATAAGACCTCAATTAACTTTATTTGACAAATTTTTGTATTAGATTATTTTATGGTATTTACACTTACTGAATCTCTGAATTTTGAATTTTTAGCGTTTTAAAGAAATTGTTTAAAAACTTGAATTTTTAGAGAAAAAATATGATTCATGCAAAAAAAAGGAAATCCAAATGTTAGTTAATAGGAAAAACACAAATTTTTAGAGCAAAAATACAATTTGTAGTAGTTATACAGGTATGGGATCTGTTATCCGGAAACCCGATATCCAGAAAGCTCCGAATTACAGAAAGGCTGCCTCCCATAGACTCTGTTATATGAAATCATACAAATTTCTAAAAAATGATTTCCTTTTTCTCTGTATTAATAAAACTGTATCTTATACCTAATCCAAACTGAGATATAATTAATTATTCCTTACAGGAAGCAAAACCAGCCTTTTGGGTTAATTTAATGTTTATATGATTTTCTAGTAGAGAGTTCTAGTTAAGGTATGAAGATCCAAATTATGGAAAGATCCATTATCCTGGAAAGCCCCAGGTCCCGGGCACTCTGGATAACAGTTCCCATACCTGTATACGGTAGTAATTTTCTGAGCACTTTTGCAATATTCAATATTTTCTGTTTTTAGCAATTTAAAGGAGAAGAGAAGGTTAAAACTAAGTAAGCCTTATCAGAAAGGTCCACCTAAATATACCAGTAAACCCTCAAAGGAGTGCTGCTCTGAGTCCTCTGTCAAAAGAAACACTGCATTTCTTTACTTCTATTGTGTACACATGGGCTTCTGTATCAGACTTCCTGCCTTCATCTTAAACCTCTTTGCCCCAGGCATGAGCATGCTCAGTTTGCTCCTCTTCCCTCCCCCTTCTCTGCTGTAATCTGAGTCCAGAGCTATAAGTGAGCAGGGAGAGACTCAGGCAGGAAGTGATTTCACACCAAGCTAATACTGCAGCTGCTATCCTAAACAAACAGAGAGCAACTAGAGCTTTTTTCTGAGGTATGGTAAAACATTCTACAGAATAAATATAGCATTTTGGCTTGCACCAATGCAGCTAATCTATTGGCTATAAAATGCCTCCGTAGCTTTCCTTCTCCTTGAAGCATTCGGGTACTAAAACCATCTTTGAGTTCCTAAACTCTTGAGTGTCTTCTTCATTCTAATACCTTGGCTTCCTGCCGTTCTTTTTTTCCCCCGAAAACATTCTTAAATTCACCCCATAGACTTCTAAATTAGACTCCAATGCATTTGGCACAATAAAAAAATGTGCCTCGACTAAGCAAAAATATGGTAAAAAAAACACCTACTCATTTTTTTTTCTATAACTTCAAACATTTGGCCTTTAAAGAGAGCTATTAAACTGAAGTCTGCCTAGCAATATAAAATAGTAAAGGCTAATTTTGTGTTTAGATGCAGTTCCTTCCCCAACCACTAGAGGGGAACAGTGGGAAAGGAGAAAACACAACCAGGGTTCTTTCCATTCTGGAGTAGATAGTGACAGGGCTCTAAGTGTGAAGTACTAGGTACTTCAGCTAGTTTAGGGAATAACTAGCACAGGTAGCTAAAACCCCGACGAGGAGGTAGAGGCTTAAGAGCCAAGGCTAAGCCAGTGAGGGCAGAAGTTAGTGAGGCATAGGGGCATCCTGAAGGAGGGGCAAGAAATTACTACCCGGAGTAGGACAGGGGGACTTCTTATCCCTCCAGAAGGACAGTGGTAATTACATCAATGAATCTGTTGTTGACACTAAGGTAATTCGGTAATTATCGCTACATAATTTGGTACTGCGAGCATATGTAGGGGTAATTTCCGAATTACCTTAGTGTCATTACCAAATTCCTTGGTGTAATTACCACTGTCCTTCTGGAGGAATAAAAAGTCCAACACCGTTGTTCCAAATAAAGAAATATTCATTTAAACTTCCATACATCCATTTGGTTCACTTTCACACTCCAGAGTATTCAAACATTCACATAGGGCACAATTCCAATTACTCCCACACTTGCCAAGCATACACCTTCACCTTAGCATTGTAGGACTCCACCTGAGGCTCCACAGGTACATCCCTTTCCAGGGTTACTCACCACCTACTGGTCCTGACAGCCCGGCGTATATGCTACACCCCCTGTCCTACTCCGGGTAGGAATTTCTTGCCCCTTCTTCAGGATGCCCCTATGCCTCACTAACACTTTTGCCCTCACTGGCCTAGCCTTGGCTCTTAAGCCTCTACCTCCTCGTTGGGGTCTTAGTTACCTGTGCTAGTTATTCCATAAACTAGCTGAAGTACCTTGTACTTCCCACTTAGAGCCCTGTCACTATCTACACCAGAATGACAAAAACTCCACACTGGGTGTGTCTTCTACAGTTGTGTGTCTTCAATAGTGATGGGCGAATTTCTCCCGTTTTGATTCTCTGGAAAATTCAAGAATTTCCTTCAAAATTCACAAAACATCGAAAAATTTCCGGAAAATTATTAAATCGAAAAGTTCATGACAAAAACGCGAAATTCCAACGTTTTCACGTAAAAATCATGCAATTCGAACATTTTCACGATAACATTGAGCAATTCGAAGGTTTTCACTATAAAATCGAGCAATGCAAAAGTTTTCACAAAAAAATCAAGCAATTGGAGCATTTTCACTAAAATCGAGCAATTCGAACGTTTTCACAAAAAAATCTAGCAATTCGAACGTTTTCATTAAAAAAACATCGAGCAATTCGAACATTTTCACAAAAAAACGGAAATTGACGCTGGTTAATTTCCACCGGTGAATTATCGTGGAAATTTGCCGCAAATTTGTGCCAGGCGAATTTATTCACCCATCACTAGTCATTTCACAATCTTTTCATTTTAAACAATTCACACTTACATTTTAATACAACAACCCTCTAACACACTCACAACCCACACCACCGGCTTTATGTCAGTGCCGGCTGCTTGTAGTAAATTATTTACATCTAATCCTCCTCATCTGTGACAATGTCTAAAATAACTGCATCCCCTGCAAAAGATGGCTGGACTGGGAATAAATACATTTATAAATACAGCGTCGTTCTAAGTAAACCCATTAGACCCAAGCAGTTAATGAAATAATTCTAGAAATACATTCAGAAAGTATTAAGACTTCTATCACTCCCAGCTAAATTAAAGTTCCAGGAAAGAAAATTAGTATTAATGTTACCAAAATGGTTTATTTTAAATGTAATATGAGACATTACATTGCTAATCTGTAGATTTCATTACGGTTGAGAGTTGCAGGTCAAATCTTGAACAAACGTTACTTGTATAAAATATATTTTATATTGTGACTGGAGGATTGAAGACACTGGACAATCTAAAATTGCAGTGTGCATATTGGGATAGAAGAGCGTTCCATCATTTGGGGGATGGAACCTTGATGGGCAGTAGAAAGATGGCCATTGGATGACAATGAACTGAAGACATTCTTTCTATTACTGTAAAGTGTGAAGCTTCCTGCTGGCACAGCCAGGTACAGATTTGGGGCCCATATGTTTGCTATTGCTGCTTGGCGCTGGCACAGGTACATAAATACTTGGGGGCAATATGATGTGATCAGATTTATTTTTGGCTGCTGCTGACACAGGTAAAGATTGGGGGCAATATGATGGCTGCAGGAGGGCTGTATGATGGATGGCTGCTGAGCTTGCTGGCACAGGTACAGGGGCAGTAATATAAATGAAAAAGTGTTGTACACTTTCTTGCTCTCTTTATTTAAAATATTTACCATCATGATAAAGAGGGAAATAGTAATATAGGACAGGGGGGCACTGAGTGAAGCTCTTGCTTAGGATGCCGGACTACCTTGTGCCTGCCCTGGCAAGGATGTCACTCATATGTGAAAAAAGCTAGTCATATTAAGACATACCCATAAATCCATATGCCTCCTCCTCCCCTGTGTATAATACAGTACCCCAGCATATGATTAAACACCTTAGGGGCCACTAACAATAATTTTCAAATGCTAACAAACCCCCAGAACAAATACCAAAGTATGACACACACAGGGAGCATAGGGAAGACAGACCAGAACAAGAGACAGGAATCAGGACCAGTCTAATATGTACTACATACAGTGACACAGTGCTGGGGCCCCATTAGCATTTTGTATAAAGTGTGAACAGGTGAATAATGTGGGCAGTTTCAGTCTGGGTCTCAGGTGTGAACAGTATTGGGTTTAAGATGTGAACAATAGAGGTGTCACAATGCAGGGGGATCACAGGTGTGAAGTCTGAATTTGTGGTTTAGATAATACAGGGGCCAGTTAAAATCTGTAGTGATACATTTTAAAGTTTACATATGGTAAACAGACACAGCAGGCAGACTTTAATGTGAAGGGCCACATGAGGAGGGGTCGCGGGCCGCCAGTTAGACAGCCCTGCTTTAAATAATTGTTACTCATTGTTAAAGCATGGTGGCAGAATACCTGCAAAAGAGGCCTAGAACCTGGTAATAAATGAGGAAAAGCTAATTTCATTGGAAACCAACATGTGGTAGATAGTGATGGGCGAATTTCTCCCATTCCACTTCGCCGAAAAATTTGTGAATTTCCAGCAAAATTCACGAAATTTTGAACTTGGAAAGTTCACAAAAAAATCTTGAAATTCATGTTTTCACTTAAAATTCTTGAAATTCAAAAGTTTTCCCAAAAAAAACGTGAAATTCGAAAGTTTTCACTAAAAAATCATGACATTCGAACATTTTCATTAAACAATCTTAAAATTCAAACGTTTTTGGAAAATCGGAAATTGCAAATTTGTGGCAGGCAAATTTATTCGCCCATCACTAGTGGTAGATCCTGTGAAACAGGTGAGGTTGGGTTGACTACTATTAAGTGCCCATATGAGGCAGCTGTAAAGGGTGGCTGATACTGCATGTATTACTTTATGGGAGTATTGTGGTGCCAAGCATTCCTGGATTATGGTTGGGTAAATCTTAGAATAGAAATTATAGATTTCAGATATACATATATTTAGATGCAAGTACACTTCCTAGTTAAAATAGCCTTTCAATCTCAAAAATGAAATGATAAGGGGGTTTGAGGTTACAGTTAGTGATGGGCGAATTTGCGTCGCTTCACAAAAATGTCCCGGGAAATTCGCAAAACAGCGAAAAATTCACCAATGCCGACGTCTGTTTTTTTCGACGCTGGCGCCAATTTTTTTTTGACGCCGGTGATTTTCGCGAATCGCGCAAATTCGCGCCAGGCGAATAAATTCGCCCATCACTAGTTACAGTTAATAAAATTAAGTATTCAATGGGGCTCCTCAATTACCAGAAATAATGCTTTATAGAATTCATAAATAAAAATAAAATGAACAGAAGGAATCCTGCTTATAACACAGAAAAAAAACAAAAATACAATATCAGACAGAAACAAAGATAATAGGGCCAGTTAGAGGGGTAATTAGGTATGAATATACAGAATAAACACTGTGTATCATATGTATGAATGCTGCTCACATAGGATATTCATTGTCATAGCGTATTAATTTCATAATCAATCTTACTTGTATGATCAATAATACATGGAAAAGCAGCTGTGTCTCTAGAGTCCATCCATCGCTTCACTTTTTATAATTACTGAGCCACATTATAGTGTAATAAAAGAATAACTACATGTATAAGATTAGAGAAGGATTTAAGGATTTAAGCACTAAAGCAAAAATAACAGAAGTGTGTGTTGGTATGGGACCTATTATCCAGAATGCTCGGGACCTGGGGGTTTTCCTGGATAACAGATCTTTTTTAACATGGATCTTCATACCTTACGTCTACTAGAAAATCATGTAAACATTAAATCAACCCAATTCATTGGGTTTATAAGGATTAATTATATCTTAGTGTGGCTCAAGTACAAGCTACTGTTTTATTATTACAGAGAAAAAAGAAATCATTTTTAAAAAGTTGGCTTATTTCGATAAAATGGAGTCTATGAGAGACAGCCTTTCTGTAAATCTGAGCTTTCTGGATAATGGGTTTCTGGATAACAGATCCCATAACTGTAACATAATCAAGACTCAGCCTTCCTATAGCTCCTGTAAAGGTTTCGTTAAGGGTAATGGAACACATAGCAAATCCTGGCATTCTGTCACCTGGGGGTTATTGTCTCTGTATTTTGGTAAGGGAATACTTGGAATCACTAAACATTTATATGAATGAAAATAGCCTAGAATTGAACGTCAGGCAGTTGTTGATCATAAACCATAGTTGCCCTATTGCCCTAACATTAAATTTCACCATCTCTTGCCTGAGCCCTGGTCCTTGTATCTTTTGTTTTTGTTTAATTCCATCAAAGCCCTCCTTTCAAGCCAGCTGAAAACAGAGATCACTATCCTCCCTAGATCATTGTCAGCTTTCCCTCAAGCAGAATTATGTTTATTTTTCAGTAATTCCCTACAAGCACGCACTGCCTTCTCCAAAAATATGCCACATTTGTCACACAATGGACCAAAGTCATAATTTTTTTTAAAAAAATCATTTGATTTGAATGATGCCTTTTGTACAACAATTTATAAATGGTACTTGAAGTTTGGCTTCTCAGAAGTCTTTTTATTTTCTATACTAAAAACCTATTATGCAAATTTGTACTGGTTGTTTGAATAAATGGTATTAACACTGACACTCTTAACCCTGGTAAGTGAAGCCTAATGACCACGTTCTTTATCCCTTTTGGCTTTTGTCCAAGCAATGAGCAATAACTTTATTTCACAACTTACTTTTCAACTGATTTATATATATATATATATCGTGTATAAAGGCAGACCTGAAAGTATAGCCGAGAGGAAAACCATTCTTTATATTTTATGAATACGTCATTTTCTAGAATGTTTCCTAAAGTCTCTCACCTGTACTTTTCGGCTACATCTTGTCAAATATGCATGTAGTAACAGTTCCCCCAGCTGCCACTAACTCAGCATTCAAAAACTGTTTTAATACTTTTTCCAGAAACTCTTTCTAGCTTATTCCCTCTAATTGTCTACTTTCATCTGAATAGTTTGCTTGCTTTATATTAGACTGCAAGCTTTTTTGGTGAATTCTCTTTTCAAATGCTTCTTTAATTTGCAACCCTGTATTTCAGCAATGCATTCAATCTATACTTTTTGGATTTTGGCTACATTAAGAAACCCCAGCATAACATTTGTCTGAATTTAAAAAACAAAAATTAATCAGAGGGCTTGGATGATTTATTGGACAAGCATAATATCCAAGGCTATAGTGATACTAAAATCTACAATTAATATAGATATTGGTGTATATAATTTCTAGGGATGCACTGAATTCAGGATTCGTTCGGGATTCGCCTAAGATTTGGCCTTTCTCAGTAGGATTCAGATCAGGCCGAATCCTTCTACCTAGTGAACCGAATCTGAATCCTAATTTGCATATGCAAATTAGGGACGGGGAGGGAAATCGCATGACTTTTTGTCACAAAACAAGGAAGTAAAAAATGTTTTCCCCTTCCTACACCTAATTTGCATATGCAAATTAGGATTCAGATTCGGTTTGGTATTCGGCCAAATCTTTCGCAAAGGATTCAGGGGTTAAGCCGAATCCAAAATAGTGGATTTGGTGCTTCTCTAATAATTTCAGTGGGTGTGTGTAGGTATGGAGCTGGGTTTCATTTGGAGGGGTAACTATGTAACTTAACTATAACATGGTACCAGAAGGACCAGGCACAGTAGTGATCTAAATAGGCACAAGTCAAGAAAAATAGTAGTCAGGAATAGTAAGGAACAGGCCAGGAGCCAATAAATCAGAATATCAATCAAACAAATCTCACCCAGAAACTTAGAGTAATAGTAAGACATAATAATTATGTAAGGCGCATGTCAAGGCAGGTCTATACATATTAAATATGGTGGTGAGAGACAGTGATGAGCGACATTTTCACCAAGTTTAGGCTGCGAAAATGTTGCCCGTGTCACGTGTCAAAAAAATTGTCGCCCATAGACTCCTGTGCATTTCGGTGAATTTTCGTTGAAGCAAAACGGATTCAGATTCACTCATCACTAGGTCACCAGATGAGAGAACAATTAATGCAAAACATTTTAAGCAAAACAATGCAGCAGAATAATGTATTTAATGGGCTTAATACAGTGGACAGCTTTAGTATTAGATGCATTTAGTAGTTGCCCCAGATATTTTATTATTGAGAACTGACACTTGCTAGATGCTATAGATGTCACTAGCCTTAGAGTTCAATGCTCCTCTACATTTGTTCCATTCTGGTGCTCTTCACTCTCATTCTGTATCTCACCCACTGTTTGTCCCCGTTTCCCTGGCTATGACCTATGTGGACCTTCTATTTCTCTTCAGTGCCTATTTTGTGACATTACTCTACATATCCACTTGCAATTTAAAATGTAACGTGGGGTCTCACATAGTGGCTGAGATCAGGCACTTGAGATACCCATGTTTTGTTCCTCAGCCCAACTCAAAATTTAGGCAAACACATTTATAAATTTCTGACCAAATTTAACACCAATTCTGATATTCAGCCTTTAATTCTAATTTCCATTAATTTATTTTTGCAACAGTTCTTCTTTGACACATCATATCTTTATATAGGAGGGTAAATGTTTTGCCAACCTTTAATTCCTTTAGTTATCCAGGAAGGTTTTGGAAAACTAGATTTGGGCTCATATTCAAGTTGGGAGGGACAGTATTTCCCTTGGCAGTTTAGCATTTGGCCATGGGGTGTCAGGATTATCCTAGTTTACAAAATGGAATCACACATGTGCTCAACCAACTTTGTTCTACCCACTTGTTGAAGTGGGTGGACCTGGAATGGAGATGGTTCCAGTAGGTGAAGTGTAAGGAAATATTTGTAATAGCTTACTGTAGGGGGCTATTTTACTAAAATTCAGATTTCCATTTTTTTCACAAATCTTCTTTCTCTAAAAATTTGTGGGTTTTTATATTTCTCTAAAACTTGAAAAATTGTAGATTTATTAAGTGTAACCAACCAAACCATGAAAAACCCTACTACAAAACTTTGCCAAGTAAAAGCAGTCGAGGTCCCACAGAAGTCAATGGGAGGTGTGCTGATCCGATTGGAGCTTTTTCTTAAATCATTCAGAATGTTGAAGGTTTAAGGAATTTGGATTATTGTTTGAAAAACTCACATTTTTAGCGATATTAATATTTTTTGGACCCCAAAAAACGAAGGCCATCTCGGGCAGCAAATTGGATAGGATCGCCCCTGCTCCTCTCTCTTTTCAAATCAATGCATTTGGACCATTGGTGAAATTCCAGACTGGAGAACTGCTTAATAAACAAGATTAAATAACTCAAATCCACAAATAATACAAAAATTAAAACCAATTGTAAATTGATATTAATCTCTAAAGCATACTAAAAGTTAAATTAAAGCTTAACAACCCCTTTATGTTTTCTTAAAAGCCTTTCCAAGAATTTCATACATTTGGCTAAGCCATTTGTGGATTCAAATACTGTATGTGTAAATGTGAATAGCAATTGAATAGCAATATACAAAACATTGAAGAACTGTTTGCGTCTTTAATATATACTGTAAGGTACCGTCTCATTTAATTGACTGCAAAAACGTATTATTCTCAGGGAAACACTAATAGAGTGTGCTATAATTCTTTGCAGCTTCAGTAGCTCCTACAGAGTCTTTCCTCTGTTTCCCCGTTTAACTTGAAGGAGGTTTTGGAGAAGAATCGCAGTAGAATAGAATTCTGTCTAGATCAATTGTACACATTTAATTGCATTTCTTTAGACACATTTGCCCTTTGTATTTCATATCACAATAATGATTCAATTCCATGCATTTTACCAGCGCACTGTCCTCTCCGTTAACATCGAAAAAGCACTTGGCATTTAAAATAAGATCTTGACAACATTAATTAGAGGTAAGTAGACAGTTCATGTGTTCCTTCTTTCGAAAGGCGATGGCACTAGTGTAAATATCACAGCTACACCACAGGTCTAAAGCATTCGTTATGTACTTTCTCTTCACTTTAGTTTGCTTTGTTAGACTGAATAATGCAAAAAAACTATTTTTGGTTGGGTAGGAAGAATAAGTGAAAGTCCAAAGAGGAGAGAAGAACAGAGCAGACAACTGACACAAAGACGTTGAGCAAGTCTCATAACCCTCCTGTTTCATTCCATTGTCTGTTGAACTATTGTTCCCTGTTTGTTATGATAGTATTATACAGTCTGTGTAAATTGCTGGTCCTACTTAAATAAATGATGGTGATGATGATCAGAAAAAGAGAAGAAAAGTCAGAGTAGAGAGAGAAGTGGTTAGCTGACCATCTAAGCTTCTCTGGTGTGCCTCCATAATTCCCGAAAATTATTAAAATCCTTGAATCTCATGCTTTCTATCATAGATCACCCACAATATAGAAGCTTCTGATATCCAAGTGGCATCTACTCTAAATATTTTCAAATATAGACTCAGAACCTTCTTACCCAGGCTATTTGATTACAATAAGAAACATTGCCTCAATCAGTAATTGCACACATTAGTAAGTGATATACATATGTTATTATTAGACTGCTAAAATTATATTATCTACTGTATGTTCCAGCATACTAAACATATAACATCTCATTTACGATAGAATAGGCTCAAGTGCTGCCTAGTTAATGGGTTCAAAAATGCCCTTAGCCACGGTTACTATATGAAGTACAATGCACACTCTGCACATTGCAGAAGCTGAGCTTTTGTTGGCACATCCAGTGCTAGGCACAGAGCAAGGAAGCCTTTGAGAAAATGTGCAGGTGAGGGGCATCCAGTTTGGGGTTTCTGAAAATCAGAAAATTTTGAAGGTATTATTATCCCAGTAGTCTTGAAGTCAGAATGGTTAATTAATTGGATAGGGCCCTTAAAGGGATATAAAGGCAAAAAAATAAAATCCCATTTTCTTTCTTTAATGAAAAAGAAATTTATCTCCAATATACTTTAATTGAAAAATGGGTACTGTTTTTATAATAAACCTGATTTCATGCAGTGAAATTCCCCCTTCATTTTACTTGCGATTTTGACCTTTAGATTTCACCATAAAAGAGAATTCAGCCATCTTCCGGGTTTTGTGTCGTCTTCCGGAGCTTCGGCAATTTCCGTCTATTTCGGCATATGCGCAATTGTCGCAAACCGGGAAATTGCTCCAACTGCGAATGCACTGCTTCGGCAATCTCAGTCTCAGATTACGGAAGACCAGGAAGATAGCTGCCGTGAACTGCGATCCCTGAATCTGCACCGAGGGGTATGTAAAAAGTTAAGGGAATTTCCCTAAGGGAACGGTTGGTCTGGGGGAGGAGGTAGGGGGGTCTACGTAGAGTAGGGGGTAGGGGTTTTTTTTAATTAAGGTTTGAATTCTCCTATAAGGAGTAACTAAGAGGTTGCTACCAACTTTTTCAGGTGTAACAAAAACGTAGTCATTGTAATGGTGATTACCTGAATTGCCCTTCATTTAGCTTTCATCGAGCAGTCTGAAACACAGTCACAATGTTTAGAATAAAAACGAAAGTATTTGGCACCTTCCGTGTCACACTGCTATCTAATGAGGCACAGATTATCATTTGGAATATGCGTAGGTTTGCCCTACTTTGTCTCACTATATTTAACCTACCATTCCCAATAAAAACATACATACATGCATAAATTATATCTATCACCAAGGTTTTTATACCGTGCAAAGTAAACTCACAGCATGCTTAATTATTCTTTTTCTCCCAGAAGAGAAGAACTCCATCCCTCCAATACATTTTAATACGTAGTCTGAGAGATCCAAAGCAACAGATTGAAAGTGATATTGTGCCTCTTCATAGTGTAACATGTAACACGTACAAATATGCCAGAATCATCAGTGTACTTCATCTGCAGGATATACAGGTAAGGAACCTGTTATCCAGAAGCCCGTTATCCAAAAAGTTCCGGATTACAGAAAGGCTATCTCCCATAGACTTGTTTTATCCAAATAATCCAAATTTTTCAATATGATTTCCTTTTTCTCTGTAATAATAAAACAGGAGCTTGTACTTTATCCCAACTAAGATATAATTAATCCTTATTGGAAGCAAAACCAGCCTATTGGGTTTATGTAATGTTTACATGGTTTTCTAGTAGACTTAAGGTATGAAAATTGAAATGATGGAACGATCCTGTAACCATAAAACCCCAGTCCTGAGCATTCTGGATAGCAGGTCCCATACCTGTACTTGTAAAAAGTAATTTTGTCCCCTCGCAAATGTCTTTTCTACAGAGAAAAACTTCAACAGTAATGGTTTAATTCTCCTTTTGTAAATATTCTTTTTAACCTGCACTGCATCCTCAAGGTGAAGCCTCATAAGAGATCTATAAAGTGGCAAAATGATGTTTTTTATCCCTGCAGTTAATGTCATTTTTTATGCAAGACTTAAGAAACCACTGAACGACACTGCCTACAGTTAAACAACTTGTTTTCCACAACAATCCCCAAAACCTACTCATGGGCTCCATCTTCCGGATCTTTGGTCTTCATCTGCATTGCCACATGTTCCAGTTCGTAGCAACTGCGCATGAGCCAAAAGTGCAGTTTAATTACCAAAGGGAAGGAAGAGGACCTGTTTTAATTGGGGTTCTATGAGTCTCTCGGAAGTAATTCAAACACACCAGCTACGTATAAGCAAAGGTTTATTACATATATAGAATGAAGAGGATATACATTACCGAGTGAGCACAGTATGCAAGCCTCCCTCTCTGCCTGTACGACTGGGAGATCGAGGCTCAAACGGTTCACGGGAGGTCCTGCGCCGGCACTCGTAAACCCCACAGGCGAATCTCAACTGACTGAATGGACAACCCCAGTTTATATAGGCTTAGCAAACAATGAGCTCATATAGTAATTTAGTAAGAAGATACAATGATTTGGTTAATAACAGATCTTGCTTCCCATGCGCTCATCAGAATCTGGCCAGACTCCCAACAAGCACATCCGAAGCATAGATCTTAGCTAACTGGTAGCTGAAAAGCATATTGTGCCCCTAGCTACAATAAAGGAAAGTCTGATAAGGGCTGCAGAAATCATAAAACATAATACATATGAGAATAATGAGGTCACAGGTCACTTCATCAGAAGCCAAAAGTGACCCCTGCTGGCAAACTATTTATATAAAAACACCAGGTGATTTTATATAAATAGTTTGCCAGCAGTAGAGATGTCGCGAACTGTTCGCCGGCGAACTTGTTCGCGCGAACATCGGGTGTTCGCGCTCGCCGGAAGTTCGCGAACGTCGCGCGACGTTCGCCATTTTGGGTTCGCCATTGTTGGCGCTTTTTTTTGCCCTCTCACCCCAGACCAGCAGGTACATGGCAGCCAATCAGGAAGCTCTCCCCTGGACCACTCCCCTTCCCTATAAAAACCGAAGCCCTGCAGCGTTTTTTCACTCTGCCTGTGTGTGCTGAAGAGATAGTGTAGGGAGAGAGCTGCTGCCTGTTAGTGATTTCAGGGACAGTTGAAAGTTTGCTGGCTAGTAATCGTTTTGATACTGCTCTGTTATTGGAGGGACAGAAGTCTGCAGGGGTTTGAGGGACATTTTAGCTTAGGTAGCTTTGCTGGCTAGTAATCTACCTTCTACTGCAGTGCTCTGTATGTAGCTGCAGTGGGCAGCTGTCCTGCTTCTGATCTCATCTGCTGACTGCTGCAATAACAGTAGTCCTTGTAAGGACTGCTTTTATTTATTTTTTTGTTGTTTTACTACTACTACTACTACTACTACTATAAGAGCCCAGTGCTATTAGTCTAGCAGTGTTGGGGAGTGGGACTGGTGTGCTAATCTGCTGCTCCTAGTAGTTCAGCAGCACCAACTTTAATTTTTTTTTTTAATATTCATTTTTTTTTATTTTACTTTTTTTTATTTTACTACCGCTGTAGTAGTGTATAAGTTGACCTTTTAGGCATTATTTGCCCTGTAGGCATTATTTGCACACTGTTTTCTTCAACCCGCCATCGAGCTGTGTGACCTTGTTCCCATTCTGTCTAAATATCCATAATATTACCGTCTCCAGAAAAAACACCGGAGTCACTTTTTTCAAGCAGCATTCATATATTTTACGTAATCCGTATCCACCGCTGTAGTAGTGTATACGTTGGCCTTGTAGGCATTATTTGCACACTGTTTTCTTCAACCCGCCATCGAGCTGTGTGACCTTGTTCCCATTCTGTCTAAATATCCATAATATTACCGTCTCCAGAAAAAACACCGGAGTCACTTTTTTCAAGCAGCATTCACATATTTTACGTAATCCGTATCCACCGCTGTAGTAGTGTATACGTTGGCCTTGTAGGCATTATTTGCACACTGTTTTCTTCAACCCGCCATCGAGCTGTGTGACCTTGTTCCCATTCTGTCTAAATATCCATAATATTACCGTCTCCAGAAAAAACACCGGAGTCACTTTTTTCAAGCAGCATTCATATATTTTACGTAATCCGTATCCACCGCTGTAGTAGTGTATACGTTGGCCTTGTAGGCATTATTTGCACACTGTTTTCTTCAACCCGCCATCGAGCTGTGTGACCTTGTTCCCATTCTGTCTAAATATCCATAATATTACCGTCTCCAGAAAAAACACCGGAGTCACTTTTTTCAAGCAGCATTCATATATTTTACGTAATCCGTATCCACCGCTGTAGTAGTGTATACGTTGGCCTTGTAGGCATTATTTGCACACTGTTTTCTTCAACACTGTTTTCTTCAACCCGCCATCGAGCTGTGTGACCTTGTTCCCATTCTGTCTAAATATCCATAATATTACCGTCTCCAGAAAAAACACCGGAGTCACTTTTTTCAAGCAGCATTCACATATTTTACGTAATCCGTATCCACCGCTGTAGTAGTGTATACGTTGGCCTTGTAGGCATTATTTGTGTGACCTTGTTCCCATTCTGTCTAAATATCCATAATATTACCGTCTCCAGAAAAAACACCGGAGTCACTTTTTTCAAGCAGCATTCATATATTTTACGTAATCCGTATCCACCGCTGTAGTAGTGTATACGTTGGCCTTGTAGGCATTATTTGCACACTGTTTTCTTCAACCCGCCATCGAGCTGTGTGACCTTGTTCCCATTCTGTCTAAATATCCATAATATTACCGTCTCCAGAAAAAACACCGGAGTCACTTTTTTCAAGCAGCATTCATATATTTTACGTAATCCGTATCCACCGCTGTAGTAGTGTATACGTTGGCCTTGTAGGCATTATTTGCACACTGTTTTCTTCAACACTGTTTTCTTCAACCCGCCATCGAGCTGTGTGACCTTGTTCCCATTCTGTCTAAATATCCATAATATTACCGTCTCCAGAAAAAACACCGGAGTCACTTTTTTCAAGCAGCATTCACATATTTTACGTAATCCGTATCCACCGCTGTAGTAGTGTATACGTTGGCCTTGTAGGCATTATTTGCACACTGTTTTCTTCAACCCGCCATCGAGCTGTGTGACCTTGTTCCCATTCTGTCTAAATATCCATAATATTACCGTCTCCAGAAAAAACACCGGAGTCACTTTTTTCAAGCAGCATTCATATATTTTACGTAATCCGTATCCACCGCTGTAGTAGTGTATACGTTGGCCTTGTAGGCATTATTTGCACACTGTTTTCTTCAACCCGCCATCGAGCTGTGTGACCTTGTTCCCATTCTGTCTAAATATCCATAATATTACCGTCTCCAGAAAAAACACCGGAGTCACTTTTTTCAAGCAGCATTCATATATTTTACGTAATCCGTATCCACCGCTGTAGTAGTGTATACGTTGGCCTTGTAGGCATTATTTGCACACTGTTTTCTTCAACCCGCCATCGAGCTGTGTGACCTTGTTCCCATTCTGTCTAAATATCCATAATATTACCGTCTCCAGAAAAAACACCGGAGTCACTTTTTTCAAGCAGCATTCATATATTTTACGTAATCCGTATCCACCGCTGTAGTAGTGTATACGTTGGCCTTGTAGGCATTATTTGCACACTGTTTTCTTCAACCCGCCATCGAGCTGTGTGAGCTTGTTCACATTTTGTCTAAATATTGATAATATTATCGTCTCTAGAAAAACCACTTGAGTTACTTTTTTTCAAGCAGCATTCATATATTTTACGTAATCCGTATCCACCGCTGTAGTAGTGTATACGTTGGCCTTGTAGGCATTATTTGCACACTGTTTTCTTCAACCCGCCATCGAGCTGTGTGACCTTGTTCCCATTCTGTCTAAATATCCATAATATTACCGTCTCCAGAAAAAACACCGGAGTCACTTTTTTCAAGCAGCATTCACATATTTTACGTAATCCGTATCCACCGCTGTAGTAGTGTATACGTTGGCCTTGTAGGCATTATTTGCACACTGTTTTCTTCAACCCGCCATCGAGCTGTGTGAGCTTGTTCACATTTTGTCTAAATATTGATAATATTATCGTCTCTAGAAAAACCACTTGAGTTACTTTTTTTCAAGCAGCATTCATATATTTTACGTAATCCGTATCCACCGCTGTAGTAGTGTATACGTTGACTTTGTAGGCATTATTTGCACAGTGTTTTCTTCAACCCGCCATCTAGCTGTGTGTATTATCGTTTCCAGAAAAACCAACTGAGTTTTTGTTGTTGTTGTTGTTTTTTTAAAAATAATGCCAGGCAAAGGCAGGCCGCCACGCAGAGGCCGTGCTAGGGGCCGTGCTGCTATGCAATCCTGTGGCCCTAGCAAATTGCCCAGTTTTAAAAAGCCAATGACCCTGAACTCCCAAAATGCTGAAGAGGTAGTTGACTGGCTTACACAGCACACCCCATCCTCTACCGTTTCTAACTTTACCACAACATCCTCCTCATCCTCCACTGCTATGGCCACCCCACGTAACACTTCCTCCACCACCGGTGCCCCTTCTTCACTGGGGTCAGAGGAGTTATTTTCCAATGAGTTTCTTGAACTGAGTAATGCGCAACCATTATTGCCAGAAGAAGATGAAGGAGATGAGGACCTTACACCAGATTTAATTCTGGCAGAGAACACGATAGAGATGGACATAATGAGTGATGAGGAGGAGGTCCCCGCTGCTGCTTCCTTCTGTGATGTGTCAGAAGAAATTGATGCATCTGAGGAGAATGATGATGAGGAGATTGATGTTTTGTGGGTGCCTAGTAGAAGAGAGCAAGAGGAGGGTAGTTCAGATGGAGAGACGGAGAGTCAGAGAGGCAGTAGGAGAATAAGACTTAGAAGAAGCAGGGAGGACAGCCCGCAGGGATCAGTAGGGCAACAGCATGTATCGGCACCTGTGTTCAGCCGGCCAACGCACCCGCCATTGCCGCCAATACCGCAAACTCCGCCAACTTCTACTGTTACCGCCAGATCGCACACTTCCAAAAAGTCAGCAGTGTGGGATTTTTTTAATGTGTGTGCCTCTGACAAAAGCATTGTAATTTGCAATGAGTGCAGTCAGAAACTGAGCCTTGGTAAGCCCAACAGCCACATAGGTACAACTTCTATGCGAAGGCACATGAGCGGCAAGCACAAAGCACTTTGGGAGCAACACCTCAAAGGCAACAGGCAAACTAAAAGCCACACTCCTTCTGGTCCAGCATCTTACTGCTCTACCTCTGCTCTCCTTGACCCGTCTGAACCACCCTCCACTCCGCCTTCCACCTTGACCACCTGTTCCCATTCCCAGTCATCTGCCACCAGCCAAGTTTCTGTGAAGGCCATGTTTGAGCGTAAGAAGCCAATGTCTGACTGTCACCCCCTTGCCCGGCGTCTGACAGCTGGCTTGTCTGCACTCTTAGCCCGCCAGCTTTTACCATACCAGCTGGTGGACTCTGAGGCCTTCCGCAAATTTGTAGCAATTGGGACACCGCAGTGGAAGGTACCCAGCCGCAATTTTTTTTCTAAAAAGGGAATACCACACCTGTACCAACATGTGCAGAGCCAAGTTACCGCATCTCTGTCACTTAGTGTTGGGCCAAAGGTCCATATGACTACTGACGCATGGTCCTCCAAGCATGGTCAGGGCAGGTATGTCACCTACACTGCCCACTGGGTGAACTTGGTAATGGCTGGGAAGCAGGGAATGGGTAGCTCAACAACAACAGTGGAGTTGGTGTCACCGCCACGGATTGCACGCGGTTCTGCCACCACCTCTACTCCTCCATCGCTCTCTACCTCGTCTTCTTCTTCTTCTTACTCTGCTGCTGGGTCCTCCTTCTCCTCCTCCACACCTGTGCACCCCCAGCTCCCCCTAGGCTATTCGACGTGCCAGGTACGCCGTTGTCACGCTGTCTTGGGGATGACGTGCCTGGAAAGCAAAAACCATACCGGATCTGTACTCCTGTCATCTCTGCAGTCACAGGCCGATCGGTGGCTGACCCCACACCAACTGCAGATCGGAAAAGTGGTGTGTGACAATGGAAGCAATCTGTTGGCAGCGTTGAGACTAGGCAATTTAACACATGTGCCCTGCATGGCACATGTGTTAAATTTAATAGTCCAACGTTTTGTCTCCAAGTACCCAGGATTCCAGGACGTTCTCACCCAGTCCAGAAAGGTGTCGGCCCATTTCAGACGTTCCTACACAGCCATGGCACGCCTTGCTGACATTCAGCAGCGCTACAACATGCCAGTCAGGCGTTTGATTTCTGACAGCCAGACTCGCTGGAATTCAACGCTCCTTATGTTGGAACGTCTGCTGCAACAACAAAGGGCCGTCAACGAGTACCTTTTTGAACTGGGTGGTAGGACTGGATCTGCACAGCTGGGGATTTTTTTCCCCCGTTACTGGGTGCTTATGCGCGATGCCTGCAGGCTCATGCGACCTTTTGAAGAGGTGACAAATATGGTCAGTCGCACCGAAGGCACCATCAGCGACCTAATACCCTTCGCTTTCTTCCTGGAGCGTGCCGTGCGACGAGTGACAGATGAGGCTGTAGACCAGCGTGACGAGGAGCTGGAAGCGCACGATTTCTGGTCGGAATCACCAGAACGAACCCAGGCACCTGCTGCAACGCAGGGAGAGGTGCCAGAAGTGGAGTCAGAGGAGGAAGGTGGCTTTGTGGAGGAGGAGGAGGAGGACCAACAGGAGCAGGCTTCCCAGGGGGCTAGTGGTGACCTTTTGGGGACCCCTGGTCTTGTACGTGGCTGGGGGGAGGAGACCGTGGATGATGCAGTCCTTGATAATGAGGAAGCGGAGATGGATAGCTCTGCATCCAACCTTGTGAGAATGGGGTCTTTCATGCTGTCATGCCTGTTGAAGGACCCCCGTATCAAGAGGCTTAAGGAGAAGGACCTGTACTGGGTCGCAACGCTACTAGACCCTCGGTACAAGCATAAAGTGTCAGAAATGTTACCAACATACCACAAGTCCGAAAAGATGCGGCATTTACAAACCAGCCTGCAAAACATGTTGTACAATGCTTTTAAGGGTGATGTCACTTCAGGAACTCATCAACATTCCAGGGGCAGAGGTGCCAGTAATCCTGCCACGAGCACACCTGCAAGGACAAAGCCCTTTGGCCAGTCTGTAACGTCAGACATGCAAATGTTTTTCTGTCCAAGGCAGCGCCACAACCCTTCTGGATCCACCCTCAAAGAACGCCTCGACCGGCAGGTAGCGGACTACCTGGCATTAACTGCAGATATCGACACTCTGAGGAGCGATGAACCCCTGGACTACTGGGTGCGCAGGCTTGATCTGTGGCCAGAGCTGTCACAATTTGCCATGAACCTCTTGTCTTGCCCAGCCTCAAGTGTGCTCTCAGAAAGGACCTTCAGTGCAGCAGGAGGGATTGTAACTGAGAAGAGAACTCGCCTAGGTCACAAAAGTGTCGATTACCTGACCTTTATTAAAATGAATGAGGGGTGGATCTCGGAGGGTTACTGCACGCCGGAAGACTTGTTCTGACTTCTATGCAGCTGTCCTTCTCTTCAAGCCTCATGACTCCACACACAGCTGTCCTTTAGCGTCCTCCTCCTCCCTCCGCCACCGTTACAAACTAGGGTGCAAACCCTACTGGTTTAATTTTTTCTGGCCTCTGTGCTTCAGTGGCTGCAACCAAAAAAATGCATATTTTCTGCATTTATATGGCATAATTTTTCTGGCCTCTGTGCTTCAGTGGCTGCAACCAAAAAAATTTATATTTTCAGCATTTATATGGCATAATTTTTCTGTCAACTGTGCTTCAGTGGCTGCGACCAAAAAAATGCATATTTTCTGCATTTATATGGCATAATTTTTCTGGCCTCTGTGCTTCAGTGGCTGCAACCAAAAAAATTTATATTTTCAGCATTTATATGGCATAATTTTTCTGGCAACTGTGCTTCAGTGGCTGCGACCAAAAAAATGACTATTTTCAGCATTTATATGGCATATTTTTTCTGGCCTCTGTGCTTCAGTGGCTGTGGCCAAAAAAACTGGGCAAACAATGCCTACAAGGTCAACGACGTTGACCTTGTAGGCATTGTTTGCCCAGTTTTTTTGGCCACAGCCACTGAAGCACAGAGGCCAGAAAAAATATGCCATATAAATGCTGAAAATAGTCATTTTTTGCCATACGTTGACTCAACGTATATGGCAAAAAATGACTATTTTCAGCATTTACGTGACATATTTTTTCTGGCAACTGTGCTTCAGTGGCTGCGTCCAAAAAAACTGGGCAAACAATGTCTACAAGGTCAACGTATGGCGAAAAATGACTATTTTCAGCATTTATATGGCATATTTTTTCTGGCAACTGTGCTTCAGTGGCTGCGTCCAAAAAAACTGGGCAAACAATGCCTACAAGGTCAACGTATGGCAGTTGTTTAAAGAGAACAGTAGATTACTAGCCAGCAAAGCTACCTAAGCTAAAATGTCCCTCAAATCCCTGCAGACTTCTGTCCCTCCAATACAGAGCAGTATCAAGCAGATTACTAGCCAGCAAACTTACTATCATCTGTCCCTGAAATCACTAACAGCTCTCCCCCTACACTATCTCTTCCAAGCACACACAGGCAGATTTTTCAGATACATTTTTGCCCTTGATCCCCCTCTGGCATGCCACTGTCCAGGTCGTTGCACCCTTTAAACAACTTTAAAATCATTTTTCTGGCCAGAAATGTCTTTTCTAGATGTTAAAGTTCGCCTTCCCATTGAAGTCTATGGGGTTCGCGAACCGTTCGCGAACCGCTCGCATTTTTGCGCAAGTTCGCGAATATGTTCGCGAACTTTTTTTCCGACGTTCGCTACATCCCTAGCCAGCAGGGGTCACTTTTGGCTTCTGATGAAGTGACCTGTGTAATCACAAAACGTGTAGAGCCATGCACTCATCCATCACCTTTTGTAGTATCATATGCTTTTAAATCATACCTAATAAACTTGGATTTTTAACTTCTACAACTGTGCATATTTACCCTACCATGGAACCAGCGACTTTGAGTGCGCCTCCAAATATCTTGTTTGATTCACTTTGAAGCCCTGTCTGGGTTTCCTAATTTGGAAATCTGAACAGGTAATTTTCACCGGGACAGCACTTCTGAAAACCAGGCAGTCAGAGTAAAACCAGGCAGTCTGAGTGTTCTGCAACAAGGCAAGTATAACCTACCCAAACCTGATGTGCAAGCCCAATTTTAGCCCTGCCTGCACATCTTTAAACGTAAACCATTACAAAGGAGAGGCTTCTTAATTCCCCTCATACAGCAGCGTTAAAATCAGATGCCTTAGGTTAAAGGGACTCAAGTTGTTAGTGCTGCCACCTGGAAGAAAACAATGGTGATAAAAACCTGACACCAACAGGTGAAATATGCCCATATCCACCTATTACATAGATTTTTTTGGGGATCTAGATGACCCTTTGAGAAATTTCTAAAGGTCCCTAAAAACCCCATGACTGGGCAAATATAACAGCAAGTGACCAACATTTTGAATTCTGCAACTCATATTAACAGGGATCTGTATGTCAGCTATAATTTAACATGTAGCCACCACTCTTTTGTTTGTAAGGCAATGGTAAGTGTTATATAGGAAAAGGAAGGGAAGACAAGCATCGTAGCAGAAGATCAGAGGTCCTAACATGGCAACCCCTCAAATATGCATTCATTGCAAAAGTCCATGCAACCGTGGTGTTTTAGTGTAACTTGTATAATGCAACATCCCATCATTTATTATTTTTGGTTTATTAAATTGGTTTATTAAATTGGTGTTTGCCATAATTCCCAGGAGGCTAATAGCAGGTAAATGAATGTGCAAATGTGCCGTCTGAGCCATTAAGTAATCTGGGCCCAAACTCACAGTAACACACAGTTCCTTTGTTTCCAGCTCCCTAACCGCTGTGCACTCAGTGATTGTCACTAATGGAATCCTTAATTGAGATTTCTTTGATTAACCAAATCTTTCAGGGAAATTAGCAGGCGCAATACCTTGTTTGATTTCTTTCCCTCTAATTTGTGTGCCTTGGATATAAATCACTTTTCTATGCATTTACATCTATTGGAGCAATTTCCTTAAGTAGCATTATCTGCAGTGAGGAACTGTGGGTAATATGCAAGCAGTGCAGTGCAAAGGATGGTGAATAGGGGATACAGGTATGGGACCTGTTACCCAGAATGCTCAGGACATGGGGTTTTCCGGGTAAGAGTCTTTCTGTAATTTGGATCTCGATACCTTTAGTCTACTGGAATTTTTTTAAAAATAAATGAATTCCAATAGGCTGGTTTTGCCACCAATAAGGATGAATTGTATCTTAGTTACTTTCAAACACAAGGAGCTGTTTTATTATCACATTCATCATTCTCATAAAGTTTAATTATTTGATTAAAATGGAGTCAATGGGAGATGGCTTTCCCATATAATTTGGATCCTTCTTGTATAATGGATTACCGGATTACAGATCCCATACCTGTATTGGAATTAGGTGCTTTTTATCATTAATCAGCGCCGGGGGGATCAGTTTTCTTGTATAACTCTCTGTTTTGTAACTTATGTCCTTTGAGAGGGAGGTTTTCGGAATTGCCCCAGAGGTGGTGTGACTAATTCTTCTATTGCTTGTGGATAATGGTGTAGGAGCCTCTTTGACACTGCTTATTCTTTGTCTAATGACCTAATGAGCTCACTATTGGTGTAATTAGCAACGTAACTCACCCTAATAAGTTTTGTTCAATAAATGACCTAAATGTCAGGCCACTGGCAGGAAAGCTTTTCTTTACGAAGAAACAAGTCCCCAGTGTTATAGTTCACCTCTGCAAGGGCCCAGCTGACAAAGCGCTCTACTATCCAGCAGCTGGAAACAGATGGGATTTCATGGGACCGTGATGTAAAAGGGAGTGGGGCGGCATTGCATGATGGCCAGAAGGAGCCATCCTGGCAGAGAAAAATTAAATTTTCGGGCGGATTGGGAACTTTTGTTAAGGGTATTACAAATTAACCAGCAACTACATTGCCGGTAAATTTGTAATACCGGCCTTGGCAGGTGTTATTGGCTAGGCAGGTAAAATACCGGCAGCAACCCTACCTGGGAGAAACATTCCGGTCAATCTAGGCAGATCTTTAGGTGTATGGTATTGATGTGCCCTGCCCGTACCAGCGATTCCGGGGTCCTTTTATAGACAGTGGCGTAACTACCGGGGGAGCAGGGGTTGCGATTGGACCAGGGCCCGCACCCCCGCAGGGCCCCCCGGCAGCTTGCGCCACGCTGTTCTAATGCAGCCGTTTCTGGTCATACGGAGGTGGGCGGGGCCTGGCTGCACGTCCCGCGCCAGGGCCCGCCCCCCTCTAGTTACGGCTCTGTTTATAGACCAGCCCCGTCGATGACTTCATAATGATGTCAAAAAAGAGCGGGCGAGCAGAAGCGAGACTATAAAACTGGAACCCGGAAGTCGGATGCCGGCATTTGAAGGTGCCGGGCGGGGAGTGCAGGAGAAGAGCTCAACCCGCACCTGCCTGCCACCCGTGAGGAGCACTGCGAGGTCGACGCAAACCCACCCAACCCGTGGGTCCCGCGGTTATTGGGTCGGCCCGCACATCACTAGTGTATGGTCGATTCAGGAACTAAGAACCAAAATACTTTCTTTCCTGGCCTAAACTGTCCCTGATGCACATGTGAATGGGAGGATAGCTATGCTAAGGTGACAGTTATTTAGCCTTCCAGCTGAAGTGTCTGGCATTCTTATAGGAAACATTCCATTGCCTCCTAGGAAAGGAGAAACGGCAAATCATTGCAACCCCGCAATGCACAGCTGCCTTTAACACATCTAGCTAAACTGCACTGGCGGCCTTGAGCTTTAGCAGTAGCTACTAGCAAATAAATTTGCAAAGCTCCCACGAAAATTTGGTGGCAAAAATTTGTCAAAAAATTACGGACATGCGTCCAAAAAGTCGCCCGCGTCAAAACCACCACACATCAACACTATTCAAGACTTTTCCGCTGGCATCAATTTTCGAGTTTCGTAAATTTTACGCCGTTTCGTTCACGGGAGAAATTGGCCCATCACTAGTAGCTGCTGTTTTATCAGATGGTTCTGCGGCGAAGTCAATTATTTACATTAGGAATGAGCACATATGGTTCATTCATCCTTTTGTATTGCTAAAACTGCCTCAGTTGTATTGGGAAATGCAGCTGCACATAGAGAAACAGCATGTTTATTCATTTACTGGTACAGCTACATTTTTTAGGATCATAAATATGCAGCATAACCCTTGTGTTTAATATGTATGTGCCAGCTGCTGGGGAGAGGGATGGCACAGATTGTTATCTTGTGTGCTTCATTGCTAATTTACCGGTAGGTCTTTTTTATTTGCCTTTATATTTGTCTTATGCAAGCACTGGCAATTGTGGTCTACTGGCAATTACTGAACTACAAGTCCCAGAATCCCACTGTAAGGCTATGGTAAAACGGAATTTCCCAGGGCTCCTTAAATCTACAGCTTGCTAAATATTTCCCCGGATGGGACCCTTGCAAGTAGAGGAGGCAGGGTGTTGTGCAACTACAACTCGGGTAATACACAGAAATGGGCACCAGTGGTTTGTATAACTTAACCAGAACTCATTTATTGAAAACAATCCATGCAGGAGATCATCTAGATAACATAGGCTGCAAATTAGTACATACGAACAGCATTGGGAATCACCTCTATAGAACATGTAAAGAGGAACATGTCAAAGTACTTCGAGTTTTCTCCCCTTCTCGTGGGGCTCCTCTTGAAGTGAACCACCAAGGTTGTACTATCTAGCCCCTAAGGCATATACACGGGCTCCCTCTCTGGACTACAAAGCCAATGGGAACTTAGTCCCTCTAATACTCCTTGGTGGAGCCCAAAACTGTTCAGCTAAAAAGCCTTTAGCTAACTGTTTTTCATAGAGAGACCTACAGTATTACAGGAGACAGCTGGCAACTCACTAAATCCTGCAACTATCTGGGTTTCATTCTTGACCCCCCTCCCTTATCAGGGGGTTCCTAGCAAAAAGCCCTTTGAACCTCATGGTTTGCCAATTACTTTGATGTAGTTGGCCAGCCTAAATGTTTTGCAATATATGGGCAAACAATCTCTGTTTGGTTTAAAGGGTAAGGCATTTTTAGTAGCTTAAGGCACAAAATGTCTCAATGTCCTAAATATATTGATAATGGGTTGAGTGCCGAGGTGTATTTGAGGTGTATTTGTGAATTTTGTGGTTACAAATTAGTGGTAAGCTCAACTTTTCCCTTGTTTGTTATAGTTTATAAGGGAGTATTTATATATATATATAGATATAGATATATATATAGAAATATATATATATATATATATTCTCATCCCTATCTTGTAGCTAAAATAGAGGACTCTAGGGGTCATGGTTTCACCTAGAAAGAGGCGACTATGTCCTCTATAAACTATGGGGCCTCTTAGTGGGCAAACTTTAGGGAACTGCACAATAAACTCAATTACTGAGACTTTTCAGTCCTGAATCACTACAGGCTATCTATACAGGTTTGGGAATGTTTTTGGCAGTGTAGTTATTTCTTTATTGTTGCCTTAGTTCTGTCTTACTGACTCTGCTAGCAGTTTCAGACTTGCCAATGGCTCCATTGTTGTTAGCTTGGTGTTTGGTGGCAGCCTTTGTCCCCAAGCCCTCATTTAAAGCTAGAAGGGGCTGGGTAAGCAACCTAGAGGTGTGATGTCAGGTCTGATGTCACTGGGGGCACAGCCAGCAACTGCACACTCTGCACTAGCTATGCAGCCCCCCTCGACCCACTCAAAGCCTTAGCTGAGGGGGAGGAGTGAAGGCAACATTGAAAAGTCCACCTCAGGTGGCATGGGGCAGTAAAATCAGGAGAGGCTTTTTGCCACCCTGAAGCTGAAATTCCAATTTTTAATTGCGATCTCTGCACTAGCGATGTGCCCCCCCTCAACCTGCTCTGACACTTGTAAAAGTAAACTCTGGGTGCAAGGGGGGGCGGCGTCTGAAAGTCAAGGACCCCAAAAACTCCCCTGCCCGAGGCAGCAGTGCCACAGAACAAGAGAAACCACACAACATTATTAGCGTAGAGATTTCCTTATAAAAAACACCATTCCATAGGAAATGCTTAGCTGAAGCCCTATATCCTCTTACTTTTGGTCTAAGCTGGCCATAGATGTTGAGATTTTTAAAAGATCCGATCCTGATCGTGAGACCACGATTTTTTTACGATCGTACGATCGTACGAATTTACCATCAACTAAAAAGACCAATTTGCCAGGAAAACAAAGGGGAGCTGCCTGCTTGGCCCTGCAAACAAAGATAGATTGCACTGGGACCGACAAAGATTTTTTGACCTGGCCGATCAATTTCCTGACAGATGTCAGCCGAAAAATCGTAAGATGTACGATTGTTTGAATCCCACTAACCGAACGATAATTTCGAAAGGATTTCTCTAAAATCGGTCGTTCGGCAAGAAGAATCGTTGCGTCTATGGTGAGCGTTATAGAAAGTTTGGATCAGACCAATCTGAGACACATATTTGTTTGGCCACTTTATGGCTTGGGGATAATCTACCCAATAAAAACCTGCTTTCTTTTGCAATAAAAGAGTACATATTTTTTATTGAGTTATGTAATGTTCCTGGGTACACTTTAATACAAAACCAATTTCCCTTTTATACAGGTTACAGGTTTTTTTTATTGAACAGCTTTCTCAGTGGCAGGTCCGGACTGAGAATTAAAATAGGCCCTGGCATTTCAGGTACACAGAGGCCCAAACAGCCCCCACCAGCCCACTAAATACTGACTTTCTATGGGACCTTATAGCAGCCCCTCTGGCATTTACCAGAACCCACAGATTGCCAGTCCAGGCCTGCTCAGTGGGTTGGGTTAAAGGGTGAGAAACACATATATAACGTAGAACAGAAACACATAAAAAAAACACTATTGCCGGTTCCATATCTGGGAATTAAAGCACCCGAAGAAATGCTGGCACTGATTATATTATTATATGCCCCCTTTTTTTTTTTTTTTCTCAGCTTTGTCCAAAAATTTAATTTCTCCCCTCATTTCACTGAAATTTGCTGGTGCCAATGGTTCTTCTTTTCTTTCTTCAGTTAGCAGCTTCTATTGCTTAAAAAAGTTAGCCACTGATTGCACCCTATATTCACCTTATACTCACTTTATATCCACCTTATATTCAGCACAGATTAGAAACCCTACTAAACAAACAAACAAACACCTGCTGTGCAAATCAGAGTCTGTGACCTTCCCCATGTTTATTACAGTTGCATAAATGCCTTTGCCACCTATCAGCACTTCTCTATAACCAAAAGCAATTAATGCATCACAACAAGAAGCATGGCACATTGTTGCTTTGATGAATGGCATGCAGTTATGATCATGGTGCAGACTCAAGGGCCCATGGAAACAAAATAGCCCTGGGAATAACCCCTGCCTTTTCCATAACTAAGGATTTATAAAGGAAGGGGGCTTCGGACTTCAAGATCTTTATGCATGTTTATGGGGAGAATTGGAACAGTTGGCATCTCTTCTTCTGTAGATCTTTCAGCCTGCTCACCTAAAGGTGGCCATAGATGCAAAGATCTGCTCGTTTGGCAACATCGCCAAACGAGCGGATCTTTCCCCGATATGCCATTAACAAACATGGCTATATCGGGTGTAATCTGATTGTTCGGCCGCATGGCCGAACGATCCGATTACGATGTGCCCTGGGTTCCGGCGGGATCGGTCGGGTCAAAATCAAACCTGACCGATCGACCAAACGACCGATCTCCGCCGGACGAAAGATGTCGGCACACGCCATACACGATCCGAAAATCGTACGAATCCTCGATTCGTACGATAGGATCTGTGTGTCTATGGCCACCTTAAGGCTATGGGCACACAGATTGAAGGCTCTTGCTGTTGTCAGACTGCATATTTTTGCAACCTGAGAGAAGCAGATCTGCTAAGTGCTCCTGCTTTATTGATATGAATCCAATCAGCCTTTGTGTGGTCACACACAGAAGAGTTGAAGGTCAGCCCAAATACAGGAAAGGCAATTCCAGGCTGACCTCAGCTTCAGCTCCGCTGTGTGTGACCGCACAAAGGCTGACCGGATTCAAATCAATGGAGTAGGGGCACTGAGCAGATCTGCTTCTCTCAACCTGCAAAAATACACGGCTGACTTCAGCCTGTGCACCCATAGCCTAAAAGTTATAGATCTACAACCAGGACTGTATTTAGGTCCGATGCCGCCCTAGGCCAAAAATCCAACACTTCTACATGGAACAAAGTCTGCAAGAGGTAGCAGGTCTCTGCCAGCCTAAGGGGAATTGGGAAATTGTCACAAAGAGTCAGGGTCGGGGCACAAAGGCAGATTCAGGGAGATTAGTCGCCCGGCGAAAAAAATCTCCTCTTCTTCACAAGGAAACTTCGGACGACTTCAGAAAACGAATTGCTCCGAGTGCCATCCCGCCGGAAGGCAGAGGGGGGCAGTTCGGGGAGATTAGTCCCCCCGAAGAAGAGGAGATTTGTCACATATTGTACCCTTACCAGTTAAGGCTACAATGTGCAAAATCCAAAGCAAGTTTTTTTTTTACTATTTCCCACTGTGGCTGCTGATTTTTGGATCCCAGAATGGAGTGCAAGGACTGTGATTTTTGGAAAAATGCAGCATGTCCTGTGTACGGCAGGATTTGTATTCATGAGAGGCGTGCAGGGCGAGGCACTTAGGTCTTTGTCTTCCCACCCCCTGTCCATCATGTGCAAGTTTGGGAACATGCAGGGTGCAAAGGAGCCCTTTCCCTTATACCCAGAGTTACTTTGCTATGCCCCTGATTTTTGAGGGGTGATATGTTGTGCCCTTTTAAGCTCCAGCAGGTGCTTCCAAGGAATTGTTAAATGAACTTCATCCCTAACCAAGAATATGAAAACACAACAAAGTACACATGCAGTGTACATAGGAGTCATTTACATTGCAGCTAATTGTAATAATCAATTTAGCAGCTTCTCTCCACAAAAAGCCAATAACCACGGGCTAATTTTAACCTACCCATATGTTTATAGCCCATACACGATAGTATATTATTATATCACATAGCCATTCCAATGCAGTCTATTCCAGTGTGTAGCAGCTGGCCAAATTCTGCAGTAATTCTAGTTACATCTGTAAGTCTTCCAGTCCGTGTAACCAGGCCTCACGCTGAGCTCAATTCAATTAACAATTACTTTGTTTGCTGTTGGTGCTCATGGAAATAAATGAAGGAAACAATAAAAAGAAACCAAGGCTTGAGGGAACGTACCTCAGTAAATTGCATTTCCAGTGAAAAACTGTCACTTTTAGCTGTGAATAAAAAAGTATTTAGGAAATAACAGTCATATTCTGCCACCGAGCTTCATCTGTCCAACGGTTGCCTCTAACCCAATCAACGCCAACATCCATCAGCTTCCCCCCTACCAGTTTAATTCTCTATCTTTCATTTAAGCTGAGGCCTTTCTTCTTCTCATTCTGTCTAGTTAAGAATGCCTTTTAAATATCAGACTCATGACAGTTTGAATAGGCCACAGGGAAAGGGCAGGACCCTGAACCCCTGTCTATTCCATTTTCTATATGGAAAACAAGAAGATATAGAGGATGAAAATAAGTGTTGCCTGTCATATAAGCTGATGCTATAGGGCTGATTATTATATTCTGATGCTGATTGTGTTGGTTTATGAGCTGCCATATAACAATAATCTGGATTATTTACTAATCAGCCTTATATTGTGACATTTATATTATACATATATTCAGTATATTGTGCGTCGGTCCCTAAGTTCAGGTAAATGAAAGCTGCCTAGAGCATATGCAGTAAATCAGCAGAAAAGAAGATGGAGAGTTACTGGGGCATCTTTGGGGGCACAGAGCTTTACTGCTAAAGGGTTATAGTTGCCTTGGGCTGGTACAGAAGCCCAAACCACAGAGCACAACATTTCTAACCTACTTCTCTAGTTGAAGTTTAGTTCTCCTATAACTGAAGAGTGGTCTGTGACATGCCACATGCAACCCAAATCTAAGTGGGTGCTCAACAAACCCCCAACCTATTGTGCTGTTTCGGTTATAACCTCCCCCCTTTCAGCTTGGGTCTTGTTAATCAGCTGCCACCAGAACCTTGTTTTTAAAGGGATACGGTCTTGGGAAAAAATTTTTTTTCCAAAATGAATCAGTTAATTATTCAATTTTGAAATCTGACATGTCGGCACACGCCACACACGATCCGAAAATCGTACGAATCCTCGATTCGTACGATCGGATCTGTGTGTCTATGGCCACCTTTAGAGTGATGTCACCCCCTCCCTTTCCCCCCCAGCAGCCAAACAAAAGAACAATGGGAAGGTAACCAGATAGCAGCTCCCTAACACAAGAAAACAGCTGCCTGGTAGATCTAAGAACAGCGCTCAATAGTAAAATCCAGGTCCCACTGAGACACATTCAGTTACATTGAGAAGGAAAAACAGCAGCCTGCCAGAAAGCATTTCTCTCCTAAGGTGCAGACACAAGTCACATGACCAGGGGCAGCTGGGAAATTGACAAAATGTCTAGCCCCATGTCAGATTTCAAAATTGAAATTACATTGAGAAGGAAAAACAGCGGCCTGCCAGAAAGCATTTCTCTCCTAAAGTGCAGGCACAAGTCACATGACCAGGGGCAGCTGGGAAATTGACAAAATGTCTAGCCCCATGTCAGATTTCAAAATTGAATATAAAAAAATCTGTTTGCTCTTTTGAGAAATGGATTTCAGTACAGAATTCTGCTGGAGTAGCACTATTAACTGATGTGTTTTGAAAAAAACATGTTTTCTGATGACAGGAGCCCTTTAAGGTTGCAGAGTGCCCACGAGGGCAGGTAACAGTCCAGATTGGAGTCATACGCAATCTGAAGGTTAAATCATATTTTCTTTCATTTCCTTACATAGACTGATCAAAACGAATTTCGGATTGGTGATTAGGCCTCTTTTGCATTTCAGCACCTAAGTTAATAAATGAGTCCCTTTGTGAGAAGGACACTAAAAATATGCCCCCGCCCCTTTCTTTGTAACTTGCCCATCTATTTCAATACAGTACAGGTATAGGATCCATTATCCGGAATCCCGTTATCCAGAAACTTCCAAATTACGGAATTAACATCTCCCATAGACTCCGTTATAATCGAATAATCCAAATTTTTTAAAATGATTTCCTTTTTCTCTGTAATAATAAAACAGTAGCTTGTACTAGATCGCAACTTAGATATAATTAATCCTTATTGGAAGCAAAAACAGTCTATTGGGTTTATTTCATGTTTATATGATTTTCTAGTAGATTTAAGGTATGAAGATCCAAATTACAGAAAGATCCATTATCCGGAAAGCCCCAGGTCCAGAGCATTCTGGATAACAGGTCCCATATTCAAGCTGACCAATGACATTGAAGTGTTCCCCGATCTGCATCAAACACAAATGCATCATCTGTTGCTATGATTTCATATGCTCTTTGTACAGGCACTTATGGACTTGTTAGGATAATTTTGCCCATTGTATTCTTACTGAGCAGATGAAAGCAAACAGCACTTTAATGGCTCGCCGGTCACTTAATAACAGCAAAAGGAAATTTTGTTTACAGAGGAGTAAAATAGAGAATCAAACATCTCCCCATGAATTAGTCTGAGAAGAAAGGCTTCATCCACTAATAGATACTTAGCCTTTGCACCCTGGTGATTGAGTGATTTACCAGTCTAATGCTTTTTTTTAATTTAATGCTTTTATCCATAATAATGCGTAAAACACACACAGACTGGTATATTGAAAATCAAACCACTATCCCACAATGTGAAAAGTCTATAGACAATGATGGAGAACTAGTACAGGTATGAGATCCGTTATCCGGAAAGCCATTATCTAGAAAGTTCCAAATACGAAAAGGTCATCTCCTATGGGGGCAAATTCACTAAGCGCCGAAGCGCCTAACGCTAGCGTGAATTCGCTAGCGTTGGGCATTTTCGTTACTTCGCAAATTCACTAACGGACGCTGGCGTTACTTCGCTAGTGTTACTTCGCACCCTTTCGCCTGGCGAAGTTGCGCAACGGACGTAACTACGCAAATTCACTAACGCACGCATTGTTCTGAACGCTACCTTTTACGCCAGACTTCCTTCGCCACCTCAGACCAGGCGAAGCGCAATAGAGTAGATAGGGATTGCTTCAAAAAAAGTTAAAAAATTTTCTAAGTCCCAAAAAACGCTGGCGTTTTTTCTTTATTATGGGTGATAGGCTGAAAAAGATCAAAAAAAAATTTCGCAACCTTACGCTACTTCGGATTTTAGTGAATTTGTGGAGCGCTGGCGAATATACGCCTGGCCAAGCGCGTCGACTCCATTTTATCCAAATAATCCAAATGTTTAAAAATTATTTATTTTTTCTCTGTAATAATAAAACAGTAGCTTGTACTTGATCCCGAATAAAATATAAGTGATCCTTATTCGAAGACCAGCCTATTGGGTTTATTTAATGTTTACATGATTTTCTTGTAGACTTAAGGTAGGAAGATCCAAATTACAGAAAGATCTGTTATCCAGAAAACCCCATTGTGATTTCCTCATTCTGGATAACAGGTCCCATACCTGTACACAGTATATTCTTCACCCTTGTGACTTCCTTTTGTTTTCCCCTGCTTTTATTATTGGCAGTCTGAAAACACATTATAGAGCTCATTTATGATTCTTTGGGGCAGCACTTAGGAAAGAAATGGATTAGAACAGCACAAAGTAAAACGACATACACAAATCTGTACTCATATATTGGACATTAGAGTATGTCAGTGAATTGAGCACAAAGTAATTCAGCTCTAGTAATGGGTGAATATATTCGCCTGGCACAAATTCACGGCGAATTTCTACATTTCGCCGGCGAATAAATTTGCGAATCTCACGCAAAAATTTGCAGGCGTCAAATTTTTTTTTGAACGTGTGTCCGAAAAAGTTGCTTGCGTCAAAATCATCGCACGTCAACTCTCGGGCACCCATTTACTTTAACGCCAGTGTCAGCTTGGACAGGGGCATCAGTTTCCGATATTCAAGATTTTTTGGGAAAATGTCAGATTTTCACGATTTTTTCATGAAAATGGCAGATTTTCACAATTTTTTCATTTGCAAATTCTTTGGCCATACCCGAATTCCGCAAATTTTGCGGGAAATTCCCAATTTTTTGGGGGAATCGAAATGGGAGAAATTGGCCCATCATTATTCAGCTCCATTCTGAGGCAAGCTAAAGGAATTTACCAGTCTTGCTCTGCGGCCTATTTATGAAAGGTTGAATTTTAGTGGTTTTAGAGGTTTTTGAAACCACAATTAAACTGTATTTCTCTAATAACATGAATGCCATGAAAGTTATTAAAAGATGCGAATAAAGTATATAAAAAAAAACGCTGAATGATGGGCTAAAAGATATGACTATCTCTAAAACATCTAAAAATCGGAGTTTATCGGACAATTACTTGTGAAAAAACCCCGAAAACCTTTAAAAGTCTGAATGGTTAAAAAAAAAGTCCAATAGGGTCCCTTTGACTTCTATTGGACCTCGACTTCTTTTATTTAGAGAAGTTTTGTATTAAGAGTTTTTTGTGGGTTTTTTCCAATATTGTTTTTATTTGGTTGAATAGATGTTATGACATAAAAAGTTAAACATGTAAATTATATAACATCTTAACGTAAACCAAAGATTAGTTAATATAAATACAACTAAGTCAAAATTGTGACCTGTAAGTAATTATGTATTTGTAATATCTGTACCAGTTTGTCTAAAATTGGCGGTGGGTCGGCAGTTGTTGAAATGGTTGGCTTGTTAGCAATCTATTGATATAGTGGGGGTCATTTATCAACACAAGGCAAATTTGCCCATGGGCAGTATCTCATGGCAACCAATCAAATTGCTGCATTCGTTGTTCTACTTGCAGCTGGCTTCTAGGGATGTAGCGAACTGTTCGCCGGCGAACTAGTTCGCGCGAACTTCGACTGTTCGCGTCCGCCGCAAGTTCGCGAACGTCGCGCGACGTTCGCCAATAGGCGTTCGCGTCAAAATCGTTCGACCATTCGACCAATCGATCGCTAAAATCGAACGATTTTCGTTCGATTCGAACGAAAATCGTTCGATCGAACGATTAAAATCCTTCGATCGTTCGAATCGAACGATTTTCGGATGTTCGAAGTTCGCGAACAGTTCGCGAACTGTTCGCATTTTTTGCCGGTGTTCGCGAACGGCGTTCGCGAACACATACTCGGCGGTTCGCTACATCCCTACTGGCTTCAAAAAGCTAATCACTGATTGGTTGCTATAGGTAACTGCCCATGGGTAAATTTGCCCATGGGTAAATTTTGTTGATAAATGAGCCCCAATGACTCCTGGGGGGTTCAGCTGTAGTTGATTGTCTTTAGTTTTCAGAGCTCATTAGTAATCGTTCCGCCTCCTGGACAGGTCCGGTACCCCGTAATAATTTGTTTTGTACAATGTTGTATGTCGAAAATTTGTATAGTAAGCAGGGTCGCACTTTTTTAAAGAGACAGTACTTCGATTTTCGAAGTCGAACTTTTTAACTTCGAATCAAAGTCGAAGTCGAATTTGGCCTATTCGATGGTCGAAGTACCCAAAAAATTACTTCAAAATTCGAACTTTTTGTATTCAAAAATTCACTTCAACCCTTAGTTAATCTGCCCCTTAATAATTCTCAATTTTCTTAGAATTTGAGAGAAAAACATTTTTTAGAGAAAAATACGATTCATGAAAAAAAATAAAAAAATAGAAATAGGAAAGAAATTTGGTAATTCGGCCCCTTAGTGTTGATCTATAGCTACTTGTCAAATCAGCAGAATGAAGATCTTTGCTCCTAGGATTATTTGTGACTCCCTCAATTCTCAGTTTTAAGGACAAACAGAATTTTACTCAATGTGGAACCAAAGAAGCTACATGCCAGCTTTTTTTTTTTAAAATTTGTGCATCATCCAATCATAAGAAATTAAAAAAAATTCAAACTCAAAAATCTTCAGAATGTCAGATCCTGGAGACTGGGGTTCAAAAGACCAGATGGCTTTGATTTGCCTGAAATAGTTAAAATAATTGTCTTTGTTTATAATTTCCCACTCAGACTTTCCACCTTTGTCCATTACTTTTTTTTTATGCTGAGTCCGTGGCGGGGGCTATTGAATTTCTCTTTCCTCTAAGAGAATTCTTTTCTTTTATATATGGCCGAGGAGGTTCTGGTTGGGCGTTCAAGGCTTATTAATAGTTATATTAATCAATAACACGAGAGACTGAAGAAAGTTGCTGTTCACAATGAATTATGTGGTTAAGAAGCAGAAGAGAAGAATGTTTAATCAATAAAGATAGATGCACGGTTGGGCAAAAATGGTGTTTTCAACTCTAAATGCTTTTATCAGAGTTTATTACTTAAGATATTCAATATATATGAAGACTCCGAACATGACAAGTAAGTTACAATTTATTTCTGTTAACATCATTTCCAGAGCTGCGAGGATGGAGATAGCCACGGCGCCTTAAGCCCATTTGCAGACGACAGATGTTTCATCTCAACTCTACTTTTCCCTTCTGTCTCTTCCTTCAGGGTGACAGTTGAAGATCAAGGGCAGCCACAATTACAGACTCTTTGCTCTTCGATGTAGACCGAGCACAAACATTTACCCAAAAATGAGTCTTTCCTTTTATCTGATGTTATCATTAAAGAAAGAAAAGTCATAGAGGTATCATAAACCATACACATCATTTATTCTGTTTTCGGCAGAAAATGTCTTATCACAAAAAGTTCATGAAATTATAGACATAAACAGCAGGGGAATAAAAGAAGTGGGTGTTGACATAGAATCGGGCAGCAGGTAGCATTCACAAGGTTTTGTGGTACAGCATATTGAGCAGCAGAACCACATAGGAAGTAATAGGCTATATTCATATTCAGCTACTAGTGGTTCTATAGAAGAACCCAACTAACTGATGGTCTGGTGTGTGCTGAACCACTGAGCAAGGGGTATCATGTGCTCCATCTTCTACACATGAGATAAATGATAACATCACACTGTTGTGTATTCTGTTTTTAGTTAAATTTCAAAATACCTATATCCATGGGGCCCCTTTAGGATGCAGTCATAAACAAGTAATAAGACCTCTGGGCAACTTTCCATCATACACAGACAGGGCTGCCATTAAAAATCACGGGGCCCCTTACAGTAAAATTTTCTGGGCCCCCTGGTCCCTGCCCACTCTAACCTGGCCCCCAAGCCCCACGCTTTTTTCCCAAAAAAAACCTTAGGTTTTTCAAAGTCCACCAATTGACTCTAAATGTATTTAAAAATTCACCTCGACAAATCTGCTCCTAAGTGTATTATTAGAAATAGAATTCACATAAATATAAAATATAATTACAATACAGATAAGTGCTCAGAGTCAAGGATGGAGGACCCTACCCTGAAGGGCTTACAGTCTAAATGGGAGGGTAACTTACAGACACAATTCGGAGGGGTATTAAGGTGCTGTAGGTTACAGTTTGTTACATTGCCATATAAGTGCTAGGGATGTAGCGAACGTCGGAAAAAAAGTTCGCGAACATATTCGCGAACTTGCGCAAAAACGCGAGCGGTTCGCGAACGGTTCGCGAACCCCATAGACTTCAATGGGAAGGCGAACTTTAACATCTAGAAAAGACATTTCTGGCCAGAAAAATGATTTTAAAGTTGTTTAAAGGGTGCAACGACCTGGACAGTGGCATGCCAGAGGGGGATCAAGGGCAAAAATGTATCTGAAAAATCTGCCTGTGTGTGCTTGGAAGAGATAGTGTAGGGGGAGAGCTGTTAGTGATTTCAGGGACAGATGATAGTAAGTTTGCTGGCTAGTAATCTGCTTGATACTGCTCTGTATTGGAGGGACAGAAGTCTGCAGGGATTTGAGGGACATTTTAGCTTAGGTAGCTTTGCTGGCTAGTAATCTACTGTTCTCTTTAAACAACTGCCATACGTTGACCTTGTAGGCATTGTTTGGTGTTTTTTCTGGAGACGGTAATATTATGGATATTTAGACAGAATGTGAACAAGGTCACACAGCTCGATGGCGGGTTGAAGAAAACAGTGTGCAAATAATGCCTACAAGGCCAACGTATACACTACTACAGCGGTGGATACGGATTACGTAAAATATATTATGGCTGCTTGAAAAAAGTGACTCCGGTGTTTTTTCTGGAGACGGTAATATTATGGATATTTAGACAGAATGTGAACAAGGTCACACAGCTCGATGGCGGGTTGAAGAAAACAGTGTGCAAATAATGCCTACAGGGCAAATAATGCCTAAAAGGTCAACTTATACACTACTACAGCGGTAGTAAAATAAAAAAAAGTAAAATAAAAAAAAATGAATATTAAAAAAAAAAAATTAAAGTTGGTGCTGCTGAACTACTAGGAGCAGCAGATTAGCACACCAGTCCCACTCCCCAACACTGCTAGACTAATAGCACTGGGCTCTTATAGTAGTAGTAGTAGTAGTAGTAGTAGTAAAACAACAAAAAAATAAATAAAAGCAGTCCTTACAAGGACTACTGTTATTGCAGCAGTCAGCAGATGAGATCAGAAGCAGGACAGCTGCCCACTGCAGCTACATACAGAGCACTGCAGTAGAAGGTAGATTACTAGCCAGCAAAGCTACCTAAGCTTAAATGTCCCTCAAACCCCTGCAGACTTCTGTCCCTCCAATAACAGAGCAGTATCAAAACGATTACTAGCCAGCAAACTTTCAACTGTCCCTGAAATCACTAACAGGCAGCAGCTCTCTCCCTACACTATCTCTTCAGCACACACAGGCAGAGTGAAAAAACGCTGCAGGGCTTCGGTTTTTATAGGGAAGGGGAGTGGTCCAGGGGAGAGCTTCCTGATTGGCTGCCATGTACCTGCTGGTCTGGGGTGAGAGGGCAAAAAAAAGCGCCAACAATGGCGAACCCAAAATGGCGAACGTCGCGCGACGTTCGCGAACTTCCGGCGAGCGCGAACACCCGATGTTCGCGCGAACAAGTTCGCCGGCGAACAGTTCGCGACATCTCTAATAAGTGCCAGTTCAGGTGTTATCCAGGTGCTCCCAGAGGTAGTTTTTGAGTTTAGTTCTAAAGACATTGAAGGAGGATTCTTTCCGGAGAAATTCAGGAATAGCATTCCAAATATAAGGAGCAGCAAGACAGAGGGGTTTGATGTGGGAAATAGCAGTAATAGTAGTAGTGGGGGTGCAACCAAGTGATTGCTCTGAGAGGAGCGGAGGTTTCGGCCAGGTACATATAGAGAAACAAGAAATGAGATGTAGTCAAGTAGATGAGAGGAGGATAATTCTGGCAGCGTTTTTAATACCGTCTGTAGAGGGGAGAGATGGGAGTTAGGGAGGCCAGTTAGTAGAAGGTTACAGTAATCTAGCCGGGATAGGATGAGCGCATGCATGAGCGTCTTGGCCGTAGCAGGTGAAAGGAAGGAACAGATTTTGGCAATATTGCGTAAGAAAAGGTTTTGACAGTGGTGTTGATTTGATCAGAGAAGGAGAGAGAGAAGTCAGAGATTACCCCCAGACAGCGTGCTGAATTAACAGGGTTAATGAGCATGCCATCAATCAGTGGCGTAACTAGATGTTGCTGGGCCCCACAGCAAATTAATTTTAGGGCCCCCAAAATATCCAGTGTTTGTCCTGTTTTACCAATATATGTTCAAATTGCTCATCAATGAGAGCCTCATGGGGCCCCCTGTACCTCCTGGGCCCCCCTGCAGCCGCAGGGTCTGCTTCCTCTGTAGTTATGCCTCTGCCATCAATAGAGATAGTAGAGATAGATAACAGGGGAGTAGGACCAGGCTTAGGTGGAAAGATGATGATGGATATTTCAGTTTTAGTTTGGTTGAGGTTTGAGGTGGCGCTTTTTCATCCAGTTGAAGATTGCTACGAGGCAGTTAGAGATTTGAGCCTCTGTTTCAGCTGTTAATTAGCATGGGAACCTGCTCTGGCACAACCTCTTTAACACATGTGTAAGTATAAACATTGTTTGTCAAGGCAATTGAATGTTGGGAAAAATACTGAATTGTGGGGAAAAAAATACATTTGTGCCAATGTTTGGCAGTGGCGCTATTTTTGCAAATTACCCATATATTTTTAGCAGGCTATTCTGGAAATATAAGTATTTGCACAGAAAATATTTATTTTTACTGCTCTCCAAATGCCTCAATCACCTATCGACAAAAGGATGAAGGATTTTGGAATTTGCCAGATAAAGAGGATAATTCAAAGATGATGTTGGATAAGTTTCTGTTTTTCCTGGCTTGTTAGGTTTATGGGGGAAATCAATAGATGGTGGAGTTATGCAGGCATTGGACAGCCCCTTTAAAGAAGAACTAAACCCTAAAAACAAACATTGGTAGAAATACTTTATTTTATATATTGAACTTACTGCACCAGCTTTAAGTTTCAGAATCTGTTTAGCAGTAATCATTCAGGTCACAGGGGTCACCATCTTGAATCTAGTTAGGGATGTCAGTGACCCTGCACATGCTCAGTGTGCTCTGGTCATAGAAGCTGATGCTACAGGGCTGATGATTACTTTATTGTACAATTTTCACTTGTTTATAAGCTGTTGTGTAATGAGAATCTGAATTAATTACTGATTTGCCTTGTATTAAAGGGATTCTGTCGATTTTTATGATGTAGTTTTTATTTCTAAATTACATTGTTTACACTGCAAGTAACTTACTCTACCATATAAAATGTTATTCCTGATCCAATAAGTGTATTTTTTAGTTGTAATATTGGTGTGTAGGCAGCCATCTCAGGTCATTTTGCCTGGTCATGTGCTTTCAAAAAGAGCCAGTGCTGCAATATTAAAATGCTTTCTGACAGGCTATAGTTTCTCCTACTCAATGTAGCTGAAGGTGCCAATGTGGGACCTGGATTTTTACTATTGAGTGCTTTTATTATATCTACCAGGGATCTTGTGTTAGGGAGCTGCTATCTGGTTACCTTCCCATTGTTCTGTTGTTAGGCTGCTGGGGGGAGGGGGTGATATCAGCTCCATAACAAAAGATAACAGCTCCCTGGTAGATCTAAAAACAACACTCAATAGTAAAAGCCAAGTCTCACCAAGACTGATTCAGTTACATTAAGTAGAAGAAATAACAGCCTGCCACAAAGTAGTTCCATCCTAAAGTGCAGGCACCAGGGGCGTAACTCCCGGGGGAGGAGGGGGTGCAAATGGGCACCCCCGCAGGGCCCCCCCGGAAGATCGTGCACGCTGCAGCCGGCTGGAGTGCAACGGCCCGCACCAGGGCCCGCCCCCACCAAGTTACGTTACTGGCAGGCACAAGTCACATGACTGGGGCAGCTGGGAAACTGACAATATGTCTAGCCCCATGTCAGATTTCAAAAATGAATATACAAAAATCAGTTTGCTCTTTTGAGAATTGGATTTGAGTGCAGAAGTCTGCTGGAGTAGCACTATAAACTGATGAATTTGAAAAAAACATGTTTTCCCATGACAGTGTCCCTTTAAGCATTTTAGATTCTCTATACAGAATATTGTGCATTAACCCTGAGCTCAGGTAAGTGACAGCAACCTAGAGAATATGAATCAGAAGAAAATAAACTAGGGAGCTTCTTGGGGGTCTTTGGGACACTGTTAAATAATGAAAAGATCTAAAAATGGGGTTTATCGCACACATTTTTTAAAGTTCAACGATTTTGTATTCTTTGAATGTTGGGCAACTTTGCACGTGCCAGTGCATTGAAGTCAATGGGCATTTTTTTTCCTGCCTCCAAATACATTGCTTTTTTCTCCAAATGCATTGGAGTCAATGGGTGTTTTTTTCTCCTGCAAAAACATTTGCCCAGAATCAGCCCTGTTTCAGCCAAAAGAATTTGCCTAAATAGGATATATTTTACAGGTTAGTTGCGGCTCTTATTTATATATGTATAATCCATGCCATAAAGCATGCAACCAGTGTTGATTTTATTTATCTCTTTCACATCCAGCAATCATAGAAGTAAAAGGAAATACACCTTTGCAGAAATACCAACACCACTGAAGCATTACTTTTTTTTTTGATGGCCATACCATGTAGGAAATGGATGTGTCCCAAACCCCCAAGGCCACAGATGTAGCCCAGTACCAGAAATGTTATCAGCATGCTGCTCCTGTTCTACTGAAGAACATCAAATAAAATGGGAAATGATCTCCTGCCGTATGAAAGGAGTAAAATTATAAACCATACTAAATGAATAAAGTATATTCAGACATAAACTCCGCCAAGAATAGCAGGGCCCAGTTTATGATCTAAATTATTTATAACTTGCTGATTGAAGCTTACACGCTGCAATTTTTATGTCAGAGCCCAGCTTCATGACCCGGCAAAAATGATCTTTTCTACAAAGCACTCCCTGCTCTTGACGCAGCAGGTCTAGAAATAATTGTCATTAAATTCATGATGTTTACAACCAGAGTACACATTTTAAAGGCAGCCTATTGTGAGCTTGAAAACAATCACCGTGTGGAGATTGAGTAGAGTAGGCTATTATTACACTAAAACGACCAAAAATGGAAAAAGGAATAATAAATCCCCAGTACATGTTGTTTTAATATAGAATAACTACAAATGTTGATTTTCTCTTGTTTTTATACTAATATTATATGAGCAGATCTCAAACACAGAATGCAGTTCTCATGGATTTTCATGGATTTTTCTGAAGACACAGGGGCTCATTTACCAATGGAGAATGGTACAAAGTCAAATTAAAGGAGGTGCAAAGCATAATGTTACTTGCCAACAATGCACCTCCCTGCTGGGAGTTTTACCTGCACCTGCCAGGTATACTTGGGGATTTGACTTAATGGAGTTTGCGAGACGAAATTAAACTTCTTTTTATGAGGAGGTGAGCAGTAACCCCTCAACTCTGGGATGGCAGTGGATGTGATCTACTCAGACTTTGCTATAGCCTTTGATACAGTGTCACACAGAAGGTTAAATTATCAATGTTAGCCTGAAACATAATATTTGTACTTGGATAGAGAACTGCCTAAAAGATACATTACAAAGAGTGGTGGTAAATGGAACATTTTCTAATTAACCCAGTTTTGTTAGTGGAATACCGCAGGGGTCTGTCTTTTGTCCTTTGCTTTTTAACTTGTTTATTAAACAACTTGGAGGTGGGCATTGAAAGTACTGTTTCTATTTTTGATGATGATATAAAATTGTGCAGAACTATAGGTTCCATGCAGGATTAGGGATGGGCAAATTTTTTCGCCTTGTTTGGCCACAAAAATGACGCCCTATAGGTTGAATTATTGTTTAGTGGAATGGGAGGAGATGATATGTAATCTGGTCAGTTTCCCTTGCATTGATGTTGTGAATTTTAGATCCATAGTATAAGATTGTCATGGGCACTTTCCATCTATCAAACTGTTTGAAGCATACAACTACAAAGAAAATGGAAGGTGCTGCTTCAGATACCAGATTGAGCAGTATGTTTGGGTCTTCAAGCTACATGCAACATAATTAATACTCATTATACAGACTTATCTGGTCCTCCTGGACACTCGATGACCTCTTAGTGGTCAATGGTAGCAAGCCATACTTTAGTGAATATTCTGGTGCTAGGCTTCTGCACTAATACACATCTGCCGAACTGTTGCCTGTAACCTTTCTAGCCCTACCTCTATATTATTGTAATTCTAGCCAGGCCCGGATTTGTGGAAAGGCCACCTAGGCCCGGGCCTAGGGTGGCAGGATTTTAGGGGGGCGGCTTGCTGCCCAACCACACCCACATTGGTTCAAAAACACAGGTGATGCGCTGGAGATACAATCATATTTTAAATTACCCATGCGCCAATCCCAATTGCTATGGTCCAGATGATGAAAATATGCACAGATAAAGGGGAGGGGACAGGGGTGACGAGCGACAGTGGGCCTAGGGGCACCCACTATGTATATCCGGCCCTGATTCTAGCCCTACCTCTATATTATTGTAATTATATAAAACATATTTCTAGCCCTAACTTTGGTTATACCTTACTCAGAAATCTTTATTCAAGCTTGACATCTTCTGGGGCCTATATTACCCCAGCTCTGCATGTATCAAGGAAATTTTAAGAGCGAGAGATTTGCTCCACACTTGACACTGACATTTCCACATGGGGCTCCAGTTTACCCATGGGGACTGTCTTATAGACTTTTAATCAGACTATCATATGACATTTCCCACCCTGCTAACACCCACCCATCTGTTTGCAGCCTAAGACTAAATAACAAGCTAATTATATAATTCGGGAACCTTGGACCTACTGTATAACCAAGTCAATGTGTTTTTTTCTCTAACTAGAAACAATTTTTTTCCCCTGAAGAAATCCGTACTTCTCAAAATTAAATTTGTGTTATGATCAGCACATGATCCATCAAAATGGATTATTTCATTACAGCTTAGTGTCTTATGGGACTCTAATGGCAGCAGAGTGTTGAATTATAATCCAAACAGCAATGGCTCAGAGCTAAAGGCAGCTCATTTATACACAATGATAGAACTCAAGTAACGGCAAAATAATTCTGGAAGCCAGGCTGTCTATAATCAACATTTTTCAAGGTTGATAATTACAATGATATGAAGCCATCAGCCTTTGATAACATACAGAGGCTAAACATAAGAACCGCTAACACTCAGAGAGCTGGAGAAATGCCTTTTTTTTTCTTACACACCCATATATATATTCAAAATTAAGTGGTTCATTTAGGATCAGTTTCACTTTGATGTTCCCTGGACATGGTTCAATAAGTTTTGGGGTGCTTATGAAAACCCTCCATGTACTACAAATGGCAAGTTGTTAGGGGTAACTTACAACCCCTTGGGGTACAGGTGAAAGAGCGCACACCTTAGACCTCTTTAACCAACACTAGCACCCCCTGGGTTGTTGTTCTCTGCATGGAGGTAAGGCCAGGGCAGATGGTAAGGACAGGTCATGGTGCAAGTTGTGCCTCCTGTCTATTCATACTTTGCATCTCTGAATGAGACTGTGACACCCAAACTAAGAGTACAATAAGAGTTAAAATCTATTTTATTTGAGTTGTAAATGGTTCAGTTAAACCAGCAGGTGACGCCAACCCTTAAAGTTGGCTTGTAGGGGCATTCCCCAGCAGTAACCTATATAAGACAGGGCAGGAGCCACAACTTATGATGAGCGAGACTGCAGAAAAAATTGCGAAAACTTTATTCTTGTGCCGACTTTTTTTGTAGTAAAATATATTAGAGCCTATAGGAGACTTTGTTCCTCACTCCAAATGCATTAATTAGATTTTTATCTCAAATTTTTTCTCACTCCAAAGCATTGTCAGTGGGCGTTTTTTCGCACTCCAAATAAATTTAAGTCAATTGGCGTTTTTTTCTCTGCAAATCCATTCATGACAAAAATATGTGCTTACGGCAGGGTCTTTTTTTTGGCTTGATAAAATCAGCGGCATGAAAGGCTGCAGTGCTAGACCAGGTGGGAGGCTGCACCCTGTTAGGACTAGGTGAGTTAGGAGATCAGTACCAGGTGAGAGGTAGATGTGCTAGTTAGTAAGGACAGTCTGTAGAACTCTGGCCAATTGTGTGCCACTTAGGGATTGGAGCATTCAGGAGTGGGTTTGCCTTTCTATTGAACCAATGCACAGTCCCTCATGCAGGACTGAGCCCAGTTCATGAGGGCTGATACAATAATGCTCCAATGTGAATGCTGTTGGATTAATATGCTAACAGACTTTCACTCCAAAGGAAATGTAAACCCTCTAAAAAAATGCAAAATTTCTAGATACCTTGTCTAAGTACTCTTTCAATTAACATATTTCATGATATTAGCAGGTTTTAAACTGCTAACATACAGTATAGCAATTAAAACAACCCTGCCATCTGCTGGTCAGTTCTGTGTTTCTGGCATAATTTCCGGTGTTGGCGGCAAATTCACTAAGTGCCGAAAATGCGCTAGCGACACCTTCGCCGCACTTCGCCAGGCAAAGTTTCGCCAGGGCGCCGCTAATTCACTGAAATCCGAAGTTGCGCTCAGGGAGGCGAAAGATAGCAAAGTTTCACTAGCGTTAATTCGTCAAGCAAAGCGAAGTTACGTTAACGATGCCTAATTTGCATACAGCGCCAAGTTAAAGTACAATGGACGTATATGTAGCAGCAAATACATTACACTACACAAGCCTTGTTAATAAAAGAAAATAGAGTTGTTATTTTGCCCTATACATGTGCCCACTGTATAGTTTAGGTGCCATATGTTAGGAAATGTAGGGGGGAAGGAGGGTACCCCCAAAAAAATTTATGATCTTTTTCAGCCTATCACCCTTAAAAAAGTAAAAGACGCCAGCGTTTTTTGGGACTTAGAAAAAATGTCAACTTTTTTTGAAGCAAGTCCTATCTACTCTATTGCACATCGCCTGGTCTCAGGTGGCGAAGGCAACTCTGGCGCAAGAGGTAATGTTCAGCAAAATGCACAAGTTAGTGAATTAGCGTAGTTACGTCCCTTCGCCATATTGCAACTTCGCCTGGCGTAAGGGTGCGAAGTAGCGCTAGAGTAGGTCCACTTCGCTAGCGAATTTACGCCAGCACCTGTTAGTAAATTGGCAAAGTAACGAAATGACGTGACGCTGGCGATGTGGCTAGCGTTATCCACTTTGCGCTTTAGTGAATTTGCCCCTATGTGTCATGTCTGTGCGCAATGCACTCGAGGGCCTGGCAAGCCAGTCAATGAAAGCGGAGCGGAACCCAGTGGAAGTGGCTATGAAAGATTAAGGGTAAATCCAGACGATGGCTTGTTATCTATACTTTGCCACTTTTCTGCATTTGTAACTAATGACCCATTAATCTGCACATACAGCAATTTCAAAGTTTACCATTTGATGAGATAACAGTAAATTCTAGCCAAGCACACACAGCCCTGTCTCACATAGCAAAAGGACAGGCTTTTTATCTGTAACCTCACAATGCCAACTACATAAATGTCATCTTGCTACATCCTTTGCCTCAAGATAAGCACTTGCGGTTGTCCACTTTCATTTAAGTGGGTAAAGAATATGGAGCTGCTGGTGTTCTGAGACAGGTAACAAATCAATGTCAGAATTTCCTGCTCACTAATCAGTCTTGGGCAAATCCTGGAAAAGTTATTTACTGAGGTTTGCAAAACAGGAAACTGTAGCATAAGGATGAACAATAGAAGAATGCAGAGAGTTGAATTCTAGCTGTGGAACAGTATGGCTTCCCAGGTGTTTAGTTGCTCCTATTGTTTGACCCCAGGCCAAGGATCAGATCATAACAGTGGCCATTGAGAGAGGGATTTTAAAGTTGCCCGAATTATAAATCCAACAAAGTATGTGTTACGAAAACTTACCCTGATGGTCTAGTGGGGGGGACTGCAGGGACGCCCGCCACGCAGGTCTTCTGTGCCTCAGGCACCGGCATCTTAGGGATCGCGCTGCGTGCCTCCTTGGTATTTAAAGGCGCAGGCACTCTGACGTATGACGTCAGCGCGCAATGGCGCGAAATTTAAAGTACTTAAAGGTACATTTTCTTTTTACACACTGCCCGTTATAGGAGTTTGTTCCTGGTGCTTTCTGAGCTTTTGCTATCCTGTTTTGAACCTGTTTGATTCCTGTTGTGACCCCTGCCTGGCTTTTAACTATTCTGACCTCTGGATCCTGACCCTTGCCTGACTACCGAGTACCTCTTCGGCTTAACCCTCTGATTGACTTCCTGGTTTGACCCTTGCCTGCCTGACTACATTTTTACTCCGCCTGCCTCGACCCGACCTGATCTGACTACTCTATAGTACTCTAACCCACGACCTTCGGCCTAAAAGACTCTAGCTAACAGTCGTGCCCCTCTGCCTATCCAGAACCTCTAGCCTTGCACCTCTCGTTTAAGTCCTGGTGGCATCCAAGTAGCTGAGGGCTCCTCCTGAGGCCAAAGGAGGTCACACTACAGGTGAAGCATGAGCCGAGACCAGGGTGCTTGGCATTTGTTCTGGTGTTGGGTGCCGACCGTGACAGTATGAAAGCACCCATGGCAACTATTCAGTTAAAACAAGTTTTTACTATAGATCAGCAAATTCGGACATCTACGCGTTTTGCTCCACTAGGGGCCGTCATCATCACATCATCCTCAGCCGAATTTGTTGATCTATAGTAAAAACTTGCTTTAATTGAATAGTTGCCGTCATTGCTTTCCTACATCGTTGGATATATCAAATCTTTTGGTTAGCACCTGGCCATCAGCATTGAGGAGAGGGGAGTGCCGGTTCCCAGCATTGATTGAATATATATATATATATTTCACTCTGATACCGGCACTCTCGATGACTGCGGTAAATGTGCCTGGGTGCAGAGACAGCAAAATAAACAAAATATATCCATTAGAATCTGCACTCACAGGTCTTACTAATTAAAATATAAGTTTTATTTTTAAAACACAATCTGACGTTTCGTCCGACCCACGGCCTTTCTCAAAGTGTCACATAAACAATGAACAATGCCTTAAATCTGAGTATTTGGCGGGAAACAGCAGCATCATCAGTGACCTATAGTCATCATAAATATTTCTTTCCAGCAGACACATTGAGTTCACGTGACATATACTGTATGGATTGGTTATGGCATTCCTTGATGGATACTCAATGATACTTAAAGCCCATTAGGTAATGAAACATATCATGGATCATTTGTGAGCCTAGCCACACATGTGTGCTCATTCTCACCATTCATTATTGCGCCTTTGTATCAATCTTCTGCTTCTTCTGCTTCATCTAGTGGAGTGCTCCTATTGGCACTGGAGAACTTGGACCTGTTGGTAATTCTAGGGTTTCCACAGTGCGTTTGGGTCAATAGCTACTCGGATTTAAACCAAATGAATAACGTACAAATGTAATTTAAACTTTGAGTAGCTGATGCTAAAGGGGTTGTTCACCTTCCACCACTTTTTTTCAGTTCAGTTGTTTTCATTGTGTTCACCAGAAATAAACGTTATCTATTTACTTAGCATTTTCTATTTGTGACCATTTTTATAATACTGAATGGTAAAGTTTAATTCACTCTCTGCCTCAACATTATACTAAAAGTTAACTCAACGGTGAACAATTCTTTAAATTAGAATTGATACAATAAATGCTAATGTTGAAATGTTGATGCTGCTGAGAAATGTAACAACTAATGGAGCAAATTCGTACAGGGTCGGACTGGGGGGCCCGGGGCCCACCAGAAATGCTGTCCAGGGCCCCCCCACCGCCCCCCCTGCCCCCCTACTAAGACGCATCGGCTCAGTGAGTGAGCCGTTCGGCGCGCGAATGCGCAACAGTGCTGCTCTTCACTCATGCTTTTGCGATTCTAAATATCTGGAGAAGGGTTCTGGCCCAGCGGGGGCCAACGAGGCCGGTGTCCCGCTGGGCCAGTCCGACACTGAATTCATAAAGTTCAGAATCTGAACCACGATCACTGAGCTGCCAGACTGAAACACCAGGGGCAGAACATTCATCTTTAAAATAAAAGATGGAAAGCAATTGAATTGTCTTTATTTCTGGTGAAGAATCTGAAAACAACTGAACTGAAAACGTGTTTGGACAGTGAACAACCCCTTTAAGAGCCACCTGCTGGAAAAAAATACTAATAGAGTCCGCATTCTGGGTGGGTGTTTTTTTTAATGTGTCCCCCCCATCAGTGTTAGGACACCCAGACCATGTTGGGGCACAAGCACGAGTATAGTGAGCAAATGGCGCAACTTGCTTGTGTGACATCTGAAACTCATTATGTTTATGCGCTCTGCACCACATGGTCGCAACATGGCGAGTGTCCTGGCAGGGCCATTTAAAAAAAAAATACTATTATCCCCCAACTGGAGTGTGAGCTCTAATAGTCTGCACCTTTGGTTGAGGAAAATATTTTCTTCCAACAGCTGCCCTTTAAGCAGTGGCAACTATTAAAATATTAGCTACAACTTGCATCCGATTCGCTCCCACATGCACATGTAATTGCATTTGTTTTGACACATTGGGAGAAAACTATGAGAAAACTTTATTTTATGGTTTATCACGTGAAAATGTATGGGCTAGATTCAATTGAAGGAGAAAAAATATTTCTCCTAATTCAGTTCCAGTTTTTTCCCCATAGGCTTTAATAAAGTTTTCATGTGAGTGAGATAAGTATTTTTTCTCATTTAATTGCATTTGGGTCTATGGGAAAATCTAGAATCAAATAAGTATATAGTAGTTGGCCCATTGTGTACAAGTCCCTGAGTAGTAACGGTTACACTAGACATATGGGGGGGGACGCTGCATTATAGTTAACAAAATGGTGATTTGCACTTGCAGAGATCTTCAATAATATGAATAACTTTGTTTTAGTTTCGGTACATAACGTATATAGATATAAAAGCTCATAGAACATCTCTTGATACTGCATTGTAGTGATGGGCGAATCTGTCCCATTTCGCTTTGCCCAAAAAATTTCGGAAACGGCAAAAAATTGGCAAAATGCATTGAAGGCAATGGGCGTCAAAATTATTTTCACGTGTGACAATTTTGACGCGAGCAACAATTTTTATACTCGCGACTATTTTGTCCAGAAGTTAATTGGCATCTGAATAATTTTGACGCAACCATTTTTATGCTCACGCCAATTTTTTTTGTCGCGTTTTTTTGCAGCAGTTTCACGAAAACATTTGCAGGTGTCAAAACGTGGAATTTTGCCGTGCAGCCATGCCTGGTGAATTTATTCACCCTTCACTAATGCATTGCTTTAATTATAGAATTTAAGCAATATCACGTTATTCCATGCTAGCATGCAAAGTGGCATTAAAACTATTTGGTTAGTATTAGCTTCTACTCAACAGACTGTATTTAATTAAGACAGATCTATGGAATCTTCTCCATTGGGTCATGTAATAAAAATCATTTAGGGGCTTATTTACTAAAATCTGAATTTATCTCCAAATTAAAAAACTCGACGAAACTCCTATGCCTGATTTTGGCTTATTTATTAAAGTGGACCTGTCATTCAGACATAAAAAGCTGTACAATGAATGTCCTTTGCAAATTAAACTTGAAACCCAAATTCTTTTTTTCTTTAAACCATCCATACCTTTTCTAAACTCATTTAAAAATCTCCGCTGTCAATCATTTATTACCTGCCCCTCCTCTATGCCTCAGGCATAGAGGCGGGGCAGCCGCTTACTTTCACTTTCCATTCAGTACTTCCTGGATGTCACTGCCCTCCTTTCATTCCCCTTCCCTGCTCACACTATATAATTGTGTAGGGCACTGCGCATGGTCATTAGGTCCCCCATTCGGGTGCATACAAAAGATTTTAGGGTGATACACAACTTGCCTTGTCTACAAAATGCCAGGCACATGCCTGCTTACTATGATTGTGAATTCCATGACTTAAGGAAACAAAATGTAAATAATGAATATAGTGTGAGTATAGTTTATTTTGCTCAACTAACATGATTTGGAATAATTTCTTGGGGTGACAGGTCCCCTAAAATAACTTGAATAAATCAGAAATCTGAAAAAAAAACACCTAAAATCAATCGAAAACCAAAATTGTACAATTTTTACAGACTTTTTTCCCTGAATCACTTGATTTTTTTGTGCTTTTGCCCTAAACCCAGTTCAAACCCTGAGATGGCAGATTTTCCGATTCAGGTTTTTTGCAGCATTTCGGCTTTTTTCCATTAAAAATTCTAGTTTTTGCCCAAAAAACTTCGACCAGAAAAAAATTAAAAACGAATTTAGTAAATAACCACCTTAGTTTACTAGTGTATTACTCCATAGCAACCAATCAGCAGGTAGCATTTACAGGTCACCTGTTTAAAAGCAAACATCTTATTTATTGCTATGGGTTACTACAACTGGGCAAATGTAGTGCCTTTTATTATATATACGGGTACATTTCTAACCCCATGGGTCTAGTTGATCAAGTTTCTAGTACACAGATAACCCACTGCAAAATGGACTTTCAGTTGTCTATCTTTAAGCCAAACCATTTGCAACAAAGGGGCAAATGGGGGGGGGGTAGTTTTTATAGAGCTAATTATCTCTAGTTAAACTAACTCCAGGGTTGGTAATACGTGCAAATGCAAAACAATTGCTGTTTTATAATAAACAAACTATTGAAAACAGATATTTTAAATAAAAAAATAGGAAAAATGTATTTGCAGCATACATTCTATTTATTTTGTTTATACTTCTTTGATGAACATGTCTGTTTCTTGTGCATGTCTGTGACAGCACAAGAAAGAAAGAGAGATAGCAGCTGAGATGAGGTGAGAGTATTAGAGCGTTGGCATTTAGTCTTCATACTTTATGCAATATCCCATTATTTTCTGAGAGTTGTTTATGTCAATGCTATTCTGACTCTTATTTATAAATATTTATAAAGTGACTACTGTCTATTGTTTAGTTATATCAGATGTATGGACCATCTGTTGTTGTGATCTCCCAGAATCCTCAGCCAACCATCACTTATACCAACTAATAAGGACTATTTTACTTGCATTGAGACCTAGACTATAGATCCACAGTGACAACTGCAATACAGAAAAAAGGGCTGAGAACACTGGTGCAGATCTGTCCAGCAGGTCTATTCAGCATTCAGACAATAAAAGGACATTTTTCCTTTTTTAAATCACAAACCTAAATGTCACCATTTTTCAGCAGTGCCATTTACATTGTCTGCAGAGTCTATAACCTGCAGGAATGATGGAGCAATGCCATATGAGTGTAACCCCTTGGATCCCAAACAGTGCTTTCCCAGTGCATTTTAGCTATGATTTCTGCAGCTGCATCTGAACCCGTGTACCACATGTTTTAAAAACTGGTTACAGCCCTGATATTGGCAAAGTTTTACAAAGGTTGGGCACAATACAGTGAAAAGTTTATATGGCAAACAGACTACACTACAGAGGGGCTGCACATTGAGGGTGCTAATGAGAGAGAATACAATTTTGTGTATTCAGTTTCCCATGTGAGAACCCCCTGACTTGGAAGCAGGCCCTTAAGGAGTGGAAAAGACAGGGATATGACAGAGTAAAGGAAGTGGACCCGGAAGTTAGTGAGCAATGGGTTGTGTGGAATGTAGTTTGATAGGGGATGTGCTTGTAGGAATAGGAGGGGAGAAATGGATAAAGCCGAGAGAGATCAGCGCCATTTTATGCTTACAGCACCACCGGCCTGCCCTAGAGGTGGAATAAGAGGAGACGGGTTTGGTAGTTGCAGCTAGGGTGGAAGGTGGAGAGAGGGGGAGTCAGGGCGGTGTGTAGGTCTGAGGCTTGGGGTGGTGGTGATTGGCCACTTTTTAAAGGGGAGGGACAAAGACAAAATAACTAGCCTCAGGATTTGGACAGGTGGTTAGCAAGTCGATCTCCATAAGAGTAGCCTTCAGCGGCTAATGGGGGAGATTCCACTGAATGGTTGTTATGGTTAACAGGTTTGGAAATGTTAAGATACGTAATGTAAACTTATGTTCTAATAAACTTGGCTGCAGCCTTTTCAATTCATAAAGATATCTGTGTGAGTGTTTACTGAAGAGGGAGGTGGTTTAAGGAGAGAGGGTCCAAGGCTTGATGCTGCCTGTGACATGGATTCTGTTCTCAAGCTAGCCTTGGTCACTAGTACCCTGGCCTTGAGGCAGAACCACCTTTTTGGCTCTAACAGCAGTTCTTTGGTTTGTTTTTGAGCTGTGGAGCGATATCTTTATACTTTCCCACCAGTTACTCCCTTTCATTCCCGAATGCCTATGTTCTCATGTCATACATTCCCAAGTCTATAAACTCTGTGATTCTTTTGTTTTGTGCTCTGACTATTTGTGAGTTCAGAATCCACGGATCTTATGTCAAATAAGCTTTATCTTTTATCTCAAGTGGACTCAGGCTTTCCATGACACTACCATGTGGGCAAGTGCACAGTGATGGGGCTGCTTGGTTGATACATGGTAGGTTGTTGTATGGTAGGAAGTACAGAAACTGATGTGAGTTCTATTTAGCTTTTTATTTTGCTTAATAATCAAACTAGGGTACACTGTGAATATATGTCTCTTTGAGGGTGAAAATATAATATAGTTTGAGTCATTGCTTATGTTCTTGTATGTATGTATCTCCAGGTCCTCTTACTGTTATAGTTCCTCAAGTATTTCAGTCTTCTAAATAGTTGGTATTGGTACCTTGGCCAAGCTTTTCCATGGGGAATGGTCTACTTCTCATGTAATTATTACATTTAAGGCCCTTCATTGAGTTCTTTAGACTCCACAGCATTGATGTCCACTCCTTGCTGATGCTTCTCACATGTGTCAGACGTAGTCGCTGTACAGTTAAAAATAATTATTGCGGGTTGAATATGTTATATGTTATTATGTAACAATGCTAAACCTATGCATAATTTCACTTATAGGAATATGTAAATATAGGGCACTTACTTTGTTCCCAGTGTCACTATTATGTTATAAATAATAAAGGCAACAAAAACTTAACAAGTACTAGAAAACAAGTGCCACCCACTTAAGACTCCCATTGCTAAATTAAGAGCAATTTCAGCACAATGTCCATGATCTGAACTGAATTTGAAAGAATAATAAAAGTAAATCTGCATGAAACAGTAAGAAATAGTCATAAAATGACATATTCAGGTGTTTTTAAACTAACTAGAAATACTATTACACACATAAACCTGACGTGTCTCTGATACTTACCTGAAAGTCTTTAGTAAATGTGAGTATATAGCCACACATTCCAAACAATGTCAACCACTCAAGGACAGCAAGTGGGAGGTTCTAAAAAATATTTAAGAATGTAAAAAAAAAAGTTTAATTTTACTTGATCAATGTGATATATGGTAATTGGTCTATACAGGGCGGATGACATATACAGTAGCCACTATTTTCACCTAGTAAATCACAGGTGTGTGTGTAGTAGATTGAGGACGAACACTAAAAATGTATAATTTAAAAACTATTGGGGGAACGTAATAAAAGTCGCAAAGAGCTAAATAATTTGCACAAATAAGAATAAAAATTTGAATTTCACAATGGCCCACCAGGATACCAGGAAATTTCCTGGTTGGCGCAGGTGTCAGTAGGCCCTCCGGCTTCTACACATTTGCCCTACTTTATTGAGTTCCTTTTTTCTATGAAAACCAAGTGGATAATATAAAATAAATAGAGATGGAATAACAGATTATAGTATGTAAAAAAAAACATACAACATTTCCAGTAAGAAGTTTTGTTACATTCACTGCGAACTGGCGCAAACTATAAAATCCGCAAATCTTCTTCCACTGTCGGAAGAGGTCGCTAAACAGATTCCAGGTTTGCAAAAGCTATATTAAATTTGCACAAAGGCGTAACTTTTTGCATTGCGAATATTTTTTCCGTTACCAACTTTTTAACTTCCGTTTACTTTTATTACATCCCCCCCTCCCTTTATGGCTCATTTGTATCTGCAAGCACAGTTGCTTTTGTGCAAATTTCCCCACAGTCAGCTGTAAACTGTGCGGAAAAAATCCAATTATTACAGGTATTTGCATCAAAATGTACAGTAGCGCTTGCACTAGCCGCCTTCCTGTTTCGAATGGAGTGCTACTGCATCTATTGATCCAGAGCAACCCTAGAGCTACAACCACCTCCGGACCAGGCGGTAACTCCAGGGTCACTTCAGAGCCTTGTGTCAATGGGCACAGCTGCATTATGGGTAAGAAACATGGTGATTACATTCAAACTTGCACGTTGCTCCTGCACTCACAGATATAAATGAGCCTTTATAAGTGAAATGATTTATAAAGCTTGTGCATAGAAATACAGGTATTGGACCTGAAATCTGGATAACAGGTCTCAGAAGACATGGGGTTTTCCAGATAAGGGATGTTTCCGTAATTTGAATCTCCATATTTTGTCAACTAAAATATAATTTAAACATTAAATAAACCTAATAGGAATATTTTGCCTCCAATAAGGATTACTTTAATCTTAGTTTGAATCAAATACATGGGGCTGTTTTATTATTACAAAGAAAAAATAAATCATTTCTAAAAATGTAAATTATTTTATTAAAATGGACTCTAGGGGAGATGGCCTTCCTGTAATTTAGAGCTTTATGGATAATGGAATTCCACATAACAGATCCACTACAGTTTGATAGATTTTTAATAATTCATTTGAATATACTTTTTCAATTAACTAAGCGATAGAGGGCTTGATTAGAACTCCTACCCCCTCCCTACCATTTACGTACCCAAGTAATAAACATTGAACTCCATTCAATATATAAAGTATATTTAGATATACATGTATGGGACCTGGTATCCAAAATGATCGGGACATGAGGTTTTCCGAATAATGGATCTTTCCATAATTTGGATCTTCATACCTTGTCTCCTAAAAAATCATGTAAACATTAAATAAACCAAATAGGCTGGTTTTGCTTCCAATAAGGATTAATTATATCTTCGTTTGGACCAAGTACAAGGTACTGTTTTATTATTACAGAGAAAAAAAAATATTTTTACAAATATGGATTATTTGATTATAATGGAGTCTATGGGAGACTGCCTTTTGGTAATTTGGAGCTTTCTGGATAACGGGTTTCCAGACAATGGATCATATACCTGTATGTAAATAATATATAGTTCCATGGTAACTTACAATATTGGCTTGGGTGCATGATATTGAAAACATGCATACAATATGTGTCCCTCCAACTGTAGGATTAATGTGTTAAAAAAAATGAAATATATTTTGGATACACAGACAATTCAACTCAGAAACCCAGAGGATACAGACTGCAATCATATCCCAAATACACCAGAACTGAAAGTGTTTAAACCAGTAAATACTTTATAAGCTTGAAGGACATATTTTACGCCAACCTATAGATCCTTTGCCTTGTCAACAAGCTCAATGTGTAAGAGGGTGAACCCTCTTACGCATTGATTTGTGTAATTGATTTGTGGTTGAAAGTTGATTGAATAATGTGTGTGAGTATGTGTTAAAATTTTTGAGAGTGTTATTTGGGTAATTGGCCCCCAGGTGGTGCTCAAGGATAAAAAGGTGTAATTTATTCCCCCACCACCAGAGTGCTAGAGGGTTAGTGCTAGAGCAGTGGTCCCCAACCAGTAGCTCGTGAGCCACATGTTGCTCCCCAACCCCTTGGATGTTGCTCTCATTGGCCTCAAAGCAGGTGCTTATTTTTGAATTCCAGGCTTGGAGGCAAGTTTTGGTTGCATGAAAACCAGGTGTACTACCAAACAGAGCCTCCTGAAGGCTACCAGTCCACATAGGGGCTACCAAATAGCCAATTCCAGCCCTTTGTTGGCATCCTCAGGAACTATATTCATGCTAGTGTTGCTCCCCAACCCTTTTTACATTTGAATGTGGCTCACGGGTGAAAAAGGTTGGGGATCCCTGTGCTAGAGGGTATAAAAGGAGGCCACACCCTAGAGTTGATGTCTTTAATGGGAGGATGTTGTCAGAGAAGGAAGCTCTGTCCTGAAGAAGATCTACAGCAGGAAGGAAAGAAAGGTAGAACCTAGTATAGCAGTTTGTAGTTAGCAGGCACTAGGTGTCTGAGATAGGGTAGTTTCTTGCCCCACCTAGGAGTGTAGTGGAAATTAGTTTTCCGTGGACATCCCACAAGTCAGGGACCCAGAATATAGGGAAGACACAGGATAGGGTTAAGGAGGCCTGGGGCAAGAAGAAGGACTATTGGTGATCCCGGTTGGAATAGTAAAGGGGTGCTGGTCGAGCACCGGATTACTGAGGGAAGGCTTGGTGGTAAAGGGGTGCTGCGGCAAGAAAGTTAATGTTGCATGACTGTTTGTGACTGTTTGAAATTTTTGTGATTTTAAATAAAGAAGAAAATTTAGTTGAGGCTCCCTAGGGTGGCCCAGAGAAGGATTGGGGGGGTTTCTATCTTGAAGGTTAGTAATTGCCCAATTTAAGGAAAAGGCCTATTTGTTCTCCTGGAGGACCAGTTTTAAAGTTGAAAGCTGAACATACATTTGGGGGTTATTTATTAAACCTCAAATTTTTCTGGTCGGAATTTTTGCGTCTCGCTTTTGACGCCGGCGCCCGTTTTTTCGACGCCGGCGTCCATTTTTTGACGCGGCGAATTTTTGCCGCGAATTTTTGCGGGCGTTTCGCGAATTTATTCGCTGGCGGCGAAACACGCAAATTTGCCGCGAATTCGCGCCTGGCGAATAAATTCGCCCATCACTAGTTATCATGGTAGTTGGTAGGTTTAAGCTGAACATCTGGCTTTTTCGGGGTTTTTAGGGAAAAGAAAGGACGGAAAGCCCAAGAAAATCATATGATGAGTTTTTTATGTATTAAATCGAGTTGAATTATTAATAAATAAGGCAAAATCGGGCATGGGAGTTTGGTCGAGCATTTTCTATTTGGGACAATGAGATATATTTGGATTTTAGTAAACAACCCCCTTGCTTATGGGGATTTTCTTTAAAATGGCAGCTACAGTAATATTTTCATGTATCTGTAACTTTGTTATTAGCAAAAGGGGGCCCTGCTAAAGTTTGGGACTGTGCCTAAAAACATTCTGAAAACCGCTGCAGTAAATCAATTAAAATGTTGGCAAACAATTTTTAAAAAGTAAAATGGGGTTTCATTTAAATCAATATACAGGAAGGGCTTATGGAGCATAGAAAATACTGAGGTTGACTCTGACGACAAGAGTAAAAATACAGTGAAAAATATCTGTGTAATAGAGAAAATGAACTCTGTAGGATATAAAACCAAAAGGATCAATTCAAAATATTAGTTTATACTTGATAATTACAGAACAGGAGAAAAGGATACGCATCAATATAAATGCCAGGGAACTGACAGAAAAACACAATCGTATGATGACCATCTGCTTATTATCCTGCCATACTGATGATCGGAGACACACGATGCTGTGACAGAAATTGTATAAACAGTTCAGCCCAAAGCCTCCAATTGCTCCGGCCAAATGAACATTAATGGCTACGAGCACCTAAAAGATAAACGCAAGAGTTAGCCCACTGTTCTGGGTGCCACATCCTAAAATTACATGGATATACATTGATATAATGTTTATTCTCCAATGCTTAATTTAACTATGGAAGCAAAGGCCAAATTGGCCCCATTATACTGCAGGCACCAATGCATCATTGTATCATATAGAGGTAAAGAAATGATCATAAACTGATGCTGCATATAAAAAGTACAAAAGAAATTACTGTAAAATTGCTAAGAGATGTGGTTTCAAAATCTTTACATTACAAATTACTAATATCTTGAAAAGGAAAAAAAAAATAGTGCTGAAAGTAGTGATGAGCGAATATTCTCACTAGGCATGGATTGCAAATATTTTTTTCAAAACGGAGTTAAAATCCACTGCAAAAAAATTCGCTGACATAAACAGCACAAAAAGAAATAACGCTCATTGGGGATAATGTAATAGGATGTACTAAGTTTGCCCAGGAGCAGGTAGGATTTACTGATCACCTGTTTAAAAGCAAACATCTTATTGGTTGCTATGGATTACTGCTCTTGGGTAAACTTAGTGCCTTTTATTGCATATGGAGTAGAAAAAGCGCCTATTGACTTTAAGGTGATATTTGCTAAAACTCGCATTAATCTCATTTCTTTTATTAAAACATAGTCGACTTAACTTCCATCCACGAATTTAACTCATTTATCAAAAAATTCAGCTCAAAAGAGTCGGCGCGAAAAAATGTTGTGACAAAATCCTGTTCCAATTCAAATCGTGCGACTTCTTTGAATTGACAATCCGAAAACTTGACTTTATCAAATTGTTGGCGCGTCATCACAGTTTTATCAGACGAAAACCAACAAGGATCACAATGTCAAGAAACATCTTCAGGGACATCTACATGACCTTGACAGGTTTTAGCTGGAGTATTTTCAGATAGAGATGTTTAGCAGCTTTGGGGTATAATACATAATACAAATTTTTTCCCTCTAAAAATCTTTCCCCTTTAGAAACTCGACCAGAAAAAAATTGAGGTTTAATAAATAGACCCCCTAGAGCAGAGACAGACTAGAAGATCTAAGGAGATTTAGTCGTCTGGTGACAAATTGCCTCTTCATCAGGTGACTAATCTCCCCGAACTGAATCCCTGCCGGATAGAATCTAAATCGCTGCTGGGATGGCACTCAGAGCGCTTAATTTTCCGAAGTCGCCCAAAGTTGTCTCTTGAGGAAACTTAAGGCGACTTTGGAAAACGAAGTGATCCGAGTGCCATCCCGCCGGTAGACGGCAGTTCGAGGAGATTAGTCCCCCGAAAAAGAAGCAATTTGTCGCCGAGCGACTAATCTCCCACAATCTTCTTGTCTGTTTCTGCCCTTAGAGTGAGAAAAAACTTGAGGGATAACGGCCATTGATTTTAGTGCATTTAGGTTGTGATAAATCTTCAGAAAAAGGCCCATTGATTAATACATTTAAATTGAGAAATGCATTTACTTCAATGCATCTGGTATGAGAAAAAACGTGAAAAAAATCCGCCAACTGCCTTTATTGCATTTGCAGTGAGAAAAAAATGTAAAAAAACTCCCATTGTCTCCCAATGCATTGTGTGTTGAAAAAATGTCACGAAAAACATCCATGGATTTGATGCGTTTTGTGTATTTTTCAGTCATTTCGTGAATCTTCTGGCGTACCTCATCACTAGTTAAAAGTGCTCTGAGCAATTTTAGACATTTATATTTCCTTTAATGCAGGGGGATATTTATGTGTCCAAAAATAGGTAACTGAATTCAGCCATAGTTGAACATGCCATTGTCATGCATTCCTAAAATTTTCAATTTAGCCCAGGTAGTTGTTTGCATCATTCAAAATCAAGATGCTTCTTTAGTGCCAGGTATGTCTTGAGTCAAGTACACACACAGGACTGTGGAATAGTCATTTGGATATCCAGAAAGTCTGTATTAGGGATGTAGCGAACGTCGGAAAAAAAGTTCGCGAACATATTCGCGAACTTGCGTCAAAAATGCGAACGGTTCGCGAACGTAGCGAACCCCATAGACTTCAATGGGAAGGCGAATTTTAAAAGCTAGAAAAGACATTTCTGGCCAGAAAAATGATTTTAAAGTTGTTTAAAGGGTGCAACGACCTGGACAGTGCCATGCCAGAGGGGGATCAAGGGCAAAAATGTTTCTAAAAAATCCATTGTTGACACAGCGCTGCGTTTTGTGCTGTAAAGGGCAGAAATCACACTACGTCACTCAGGTGGTGTTTCTGGAGACGGTATTATTATTGATATTTAGACAGAATGTGAAAAAGCTCACACAGCTAAGTGGCAGTGGTTTGAAAATGAAGAACACACTGGGCAAATAATGCCTACAAGGTCAACGTATACACTACTACAGCAGTGGATACGGAATATATTATTGCTGCCTGAAAAACGTCACTCGGGTGGTGTTTCTGGAGACGGTATTATTATTGATATTTAGACAGAATGTGAAAAAGCTCACACAGCTAAGTGGCAGTGGTTTGAAAATGAAGAACACACTGGGCAAATAATGCCTACAAGGTCAACGTATACACTACAGCAGTGGTGGATACGGAATATATTATTGCTGCTTGAAAAACGTCACTCAGGTGGTGTTTCTGGAGACGGTATTATTATTGATATTTAGACAGAATGTGAACAAGCTCACACAGCTAAGTGGCAGTGGTTTGAAAATGAAGAACACACTGGGCAAATAATGCCTACAAGGTCAACGTATACACTACAGCAGTGGTGGATACGGAATATATTATTGCTGCTTGAAAAACGTCACTCAGGTGGTGTTTCTGGAGACGGTATTATTATTGATATTTAGACAGAATGTGAACAAGCTCACACAGCTAAGTGGCAGTGGTTTGAAAATGAAGAACACACTGGGCAAATAATGCCTACAAGGTCAACGTATACACTACAGCAGTGGTGGATACGGAATATATTATTGCTGCTTGAAAAACGTCACTCAGGTGGTGTTTCTGGAGACGGTATTATTATTGATATTTAGACAGAATGTGAACAAGCTCACACAGCTAAGTGGCAGTGGTTTGAAAATGAAGAACACACTGGGCAAATAATGCCTACAAGGTCAACGTATACACTACAGCAGTGGTGGATACGGAATATATTATTGCTGCTTGAAAAACGTCACTCAGGTGGTGTTTCTGGAGACGGTATTATTATTGATATTTAGACAGAATGTGAACAAGCTCACACAGCTAGATGGCCACTGGGCAAATAATGCCTGCAAGTGCACTACTATTGGTGCACTACTATGAAGAACAGCAAACAGCACTGGACACCTTAAAGAACAGTAAGATAAGTAAAATAAAAAAAAAATTATATGTATATTAAAAAAAAAAAATATTCTCGGGTTGGTGCTGCTGAACTACTAGTAGCAGCACAGTAGCACACCAGTCCCACTCCCCAACACTGCTAGACTAATAGCACTTGGCTGTTAAAGTAGCAAAGTAAAACAACAAAAAAGAAAATAAAAGCAGTCCTTACAAGGACTATTGGGTTATTACAGCAGTCAGCAGATGAGATCAGAAGAGATCAGTGCCCACAGCAGGCAGCTACATACAGAGCACTGCAGTAGAAGGTAGATTACTAGCCAGCAAAGCTACCCTAAAATGTCCCTCAAATCCCTGCAGACTTCTGTCCCTCCAATACAGAGCAGTATCAAGTAGATTACTAGCCAGCAAACTTACTATCAACTGTCCCTCAAATCAGTGAAATCACTAGCAGCTCTCTCCCTACACTAGCTCTTCCAAGCACACACAGGCAGAATGAAAAAACGCTGCAGGGCTTCAGTTTATATATGGAAGGGGAGTGGTCCAGGGGGTGTGGGGGTGGTCCAGGAGGGAGAGCTTCCTGATTGGCTGCCATGTATCTGCTGGTCTGGGGTGAGAGGTCAAAAAAAAGCGCCAGGTAAGGCGAACCCAAAATGGCGAACGTCGCGCGACGTTCGCGAACTTGCGGCGGACGCGAACAGCCGATGTTCGCGCGAACAAGTTCGCCGGCGAACAGTCCGCGACATCCCTAGTCTGTATATAAGAGATCCGTTTGGGAGGAAAACAAGTTAAAAATAATAAAATTTGTTCTGGCCAAACATGGCACCAATTTTAATGTAAATGCATCATATTCATTTATATAGGAAGCATTTGATTTCTCATGGTTATGTTGTGTGTAAAAAAAACAAACTGCAAATTTAGGACTAGGGCTTGTAATGCATTATGGCAACATTTGCAGAATATTTTAAAATAGCAATATTTATCATTTCAAAATAGCTCACCGAAACATAAGCAGCTACAAGAAATCCCAGATAGGACAGCAATCCACAACACAACAGGATTTTGTTCCATTTCCCACTAATATCAGAATAGTAAATATCTATGTAGCAATATTCAATATACATGATTGCAGAACCTAAAAACCATAAAATGAAACGTATTAGTGCATAGTTATATTATTGGAAGCTGCTGCAAGGGTTTAGCCTTCTATGGAGTTATTTTAGTTCCCAAAAATGATTGAATTTCAGAAATTTGAATATATATATTAGCCATTGCAACTCAAGCTCACATGAAGGCTCAGTATTATGGAGCTATTTTTTAAAAAAATTCAAGATTAAGTTTATTCTGCGATTTGAGAGTTGCGAAAAAAAATTGTAATCTAGCACAAATTTTCAACATTTATCAGTCAAAAAATTAAAAAATTCAAACGTCTATAGAAGCAGATAGGTGTATTTTATTTTTGGAGTTTTTTTTTTTGAACTATCAAATCTTACAGACTCAATGAAATTGAATAGAGAAAAGCAAGTATCAATATGACTTTTTATTCAGTGACAATGTGATAAGGATCAGGAAAAAAAAACAAATTTGAAACTGAATAAATCAGAGAGCAAATATCGCATTTAAGTGACACTGACAAGGCCAAGAATTTCATGAATCCCTTACATCTACTTTTTATATTCTTGTCGATTTCAGTTAAAGGTTTTTATTGGATTAAAAGTTAAACTTACCTAAAATGCTGGTAATAGAACATGCAAACACTGAAAAAATGTATTCTGGATTCATCATTGATATTTGACTAAAAGATAAATACAAAAAATACATTTTATTTTTAAAATCTCCCTTTAGTTACTAATAAAAGGAAGTATGTACTTTTCTAAAATGATTTATATGCCTGCAAAAAAGGCTTACCTTATAAATGGCAAAAACCCATGGATATGTCCCAAACTAATGGCTACAGCATACGAGATGGCAAGAGAGCCCATAGTCCAAGCAGCCCAAAGTAAAGGTAAAAAGGTTAAGCTTCCTTTACAGCAGCATCCCTTGCTATATTCTATCAAATAAGAAAGATATTAATGAAAATTCATGAAAATAAATAAAAAAGAAGTGTCAGCTACCACTATCCTTAAAAATTATTAAACATAAAACTATAGATATTTTTTAATCAAATTAATAGGAAGAAAGCACTTTAATGTAAGCCCTATGTATTAGGCTGAAACAGAACACAGGCCTTTAGCACCTCTATGGGGTAAATTCACTAACCGGCGAAAATTCGCCAGCGCTGGCTTCACGCACATCGCACCACTTCGCCAGGCATAAATTCGCTTGAACAGCGCTAATTCACGAAGATCTGAAGTTGCGCACAGGGTACCGAACACTGGCAAAATTACGCTCAGCAGTTCGAAGTTACGCTAGCGTTGGCTAATTAGCTTACGGCGTGCAGTTAAAGTTCAATAGCCGTATATGCTGGAGCAAATACATTACACAACACAAGGCCTGGGAACCTAAATAAAATTATATAAAGTTGTTATAATGCCCTACACATGTGCCCACAGTATAGTTTAGGTGCCATATGTTAGCAAATATAGGGGGGAAGGATGGTACCCCAAAAAAAAGTTTACGATCTTTCAGTCTATCACCCTTTAAATCGGAAAAACGCTAGCATTTTTTGGGACTTAGAAAAATTTTCAACTTTATTTTGAGGAACTCCTGTCTACTCTATTACACTTCGCCTGGTCTGAGGTGGTGAAGGCAAGTGGTGGTGACTTGCCTTCACCACCTCAACGGTCAGTAAAATCAAAAACGTAGTCAATTTGTATAGTAACGCTCTTTCGCCAGACCGAACATTCGCCTGGCGTTAGAGTGCGAAGTTGCACCAGAGTCTATCTCCTTGCGCCAGCGAATTGTTACCAAAATGACGTAACACTGGCGAATTAGCCACTTCGCCCTTAAGTAAATTTCCCCCTATAACTATTATATGTAGAGAAGAGACAGAAGGGGACACTGCGGTATATAGAATGAAGAACGGTTAGCAGGGACTTCATACTAATGAATGTGCTTTATAAAACCTATTTCATGGCTCAGTAAGTAAATATTGTACAAGTTCAAAAAATGAGTCGAGGAGCATACTTTTTTGCCTATTCCTGATCTCAAAGCCTAACAAAGGCTGTAGCTTAGAGTTTGCTCATCATCTGCCATTGAACACAATAGAATATTTAAAAGTGGAGGAGAGTTCATTGAACAAACAAAATCATTTTCCATGATTGCTTTTTAATGACAAAAACTGGACTTGTTATGGTCTTTAAAAAAATAGAACTGATTATTTTTATATATGGTATACTTCCTCGTACTATACTTTACTATATACTATTTAGCATGTCAATAAACTATGCAGTCTTCCATTATTAGCCACTGCTTTGCAATTTTAGGTTGAGAGACCCCATACCTCTTTTACATAGATCATTTGAAGATGCAGTAACAGCAAACATGGGGACTTCTTCAGTGCACTTTTCTCGCTTGTAGAATCTAGTTCTGGAATATTTAGTATTAAGCTTCTGTAAAGTAAAATAAATATGGTATGGTAAACACAAATTGAAACAGGCCATATAATCTACTGTTGATACTGAATAGTGATGATGGGAGAATTTGTCCAGTTTCGCTTTGCCAAAAAATTTGCGAATTTCCAGAGAAATTCGAAATAGGCGAAAAATTTGGGAAACGCATTGAAGTCAATGAGCTTCAAGATTTTCAAATAATTTTTGACGACAATTGTTATATGCAAAATTGGCCAAATGCATTAAAGTCAATGGGCGTCCGAATAATCTTGCGCCACTTTCGCAAACTTATTTGTCGGTGGTGAAACCTGCAAATTCATGTATATTGATTTTAAAAACATAATTAAAAACAATGAAGACAGTGACATATAAATGGTTGAAACAATGCATGTGCCTAGCTCATTCCCAAGACTTAACATCAATGACAGATATGTAGGTTGAAGTAATTAAATGATGGTGCCAGGCTATTCTACTGTATGTATGGAGAATTTTCCTAATGGTAACGGTTGTTACCATTGTCTATTGGCCCCATTACGGAATCTTTTCCAGAATACAAATGTGAACAAAACAACGTGGATTTGTTATTACTGATTAACACTATTGCCTCTGTTAGACTTCATTTGCATTCAAAAGGTAAAAAAAAAAAAAGTTTTTCCATGACTAAGGGACAGATTTATTAAGGTTTGAGTTGTTTTTTCCTCAAAGATTTGAGTTTTCAAATTTGCCAAAACTCACATGTAAAAACAAAACTTGAATCGATCGAGTTTTTGTTAAATAGATTTATTATACCCTGACCCTGGAAATAGCTTGAATCTGAAAATACACCACCTGAAACCTGTTGAGGTTCTGTAGAAGTCAATGGCAAAGGTCCCTTGAACCATTTGAAGAGGTTAACTGAATGCTTGATGTTCGAGTTTTTTTTCGGAGGGTGTTGCCTGAAAACTTGATCAATTTGAGTTTTCAGGTTGCGGGACTCGAACTCACGGAATCAGGTTTATTTCTTAAATAAGATACCATTTGAGTTTCGAGATCATTCGAGTTCATTCGAGGTAAAAAAAAACTCTAACGATTCAAAGGATTTTAATCCATCGATCGAACGATTTTCCTTCGATCAGAAATTGCTTCGAAAGCCTACGGGGCAAGTAAATGTGCCTCTCAATGTTGACCACATATTGATATCAATTAAACAGAAGAGAAAAAAAAGCCACTATTAGAGTAACAATAGAGTTAAGATTGTTACTATAAGACTTTGAATCTGCATTTATTCACACTGTTTGCTTGACTTGTTTAATTGAAAAACCCGAATAGAATCTGAAAAAGTAAAAAACGTATATTGATTTTAAAAACCTAATTAAAAACAATGAAGAAAGTGACATATAAATGGTTTAAACAATGCATGTGCCTAGCTCATTCCCAAGACTTAACATCAATGACAGATATGTAGGTTGAAGTAATTAAATGATGGTGCCAGGCTATTCTACTGTATTTATGGAGAATGTTACCATTGTCTATTGGCCCGATTACAGAGTCTTTTCCAGAATACAAATGTGAACAAAACAACGTGGACAAATGCTAAAAAAAAAAAAGAAAAGTTTTTCCATGACTAAGGGACAGATTTATTAAGGTTTGAGTTGTTTTTTCCTCAAAGATTTGAGTTTTCGAATTTGTCAAAACTCACATGTAAAAAAAAAACTTGAATCGATCGTGTTTTTGTTAAAAAAAACTTAAATATTCTAGATTTATTATACCCCGACCCTGGAAATAGCTTGAATCTGAAAATACACCACCTGAAACCTGTTGAGGTTCTGTAGAAGTCAATGGCAAAGGTCCCTTGTACCATTTGAAGAGGTTAACAGACTGCTTGATGTTCGAGTTTTTTTCGGAGGGTTTTGCCTGAAAACTCGATCAATTTGAGTTTTCAGGCTGCGGGATTCGAACTCACAGAATCAGGTTTTTTTCTTAAATAAGATACCATTTGAGTTTCAAGGTCATTCGAGGTAAAAAAAAAAAAAAAAACCTCTAACACTCGACCTTTGATAAATAACTGAATCCCTGAAAGAATATTGAGCAATCTTCAAAAATTTTCGCCCATTATATATTATAAAAATAATAGAATTGGATGGCCAAGTGCTAGGAAACACTTTGTGATGGAAAAGTCAAAGGAGCAACAGGGGAATATTGTTTTACAATATGGGGCACATTTACTTAGCTCGAGTGAAGGATTAGAATATAAAATACTTCAAATTTCGAAGTATTTTTTGGCTACTTTGACTATCGAATTGGCTACTTTGACCTTCGACTACGACTTCGACTTTGAATCGAACGATTCGAACTAAAAATCGTTCGACTATTCCACCATTCGATAGTCGAAGTGCTGTCTCTTTAAAAAAAACTTTGACCACCTACTTCGCCACCTAAAACCTACCGAGCACCAATGTTAGATTATGGGGAAGGCTCGATTAGAAGGATTTAATCGCTCAATCGAACGATTTTTCCTTCGATCGTTGGAACAAAGGAAATACGGTAAATCCTTCGACTTCGATATTCAAAGTCGAAGGATTTAATTAACCCTCGATATTTGACCCTTAGTAAATGTGCCCCTTAGTGTGTGTGTCATCTGTATAACAATGTTTGTATTTGTTACTGTATCTACTGTTGTCTTCAAATAAAATATTGAGAAATCACCTCAGAGTTCTGTCAAGGATTTCCTAGGAAAGGGGGGAGGGGTAGATTTGCCTTTGCAAGGTAACTAAATACATAAGTAGTAACACATTGCCTGGAAATACCCCAGAGGAAAGGTATATCGCTCTCAGAATGTTATATGAGCAGAAAACCTACTGAGTCACTACCTGAGACAAGATGGAGTGGCTATGAGTGAGCTTTTGCCCGGAAGAAGGAAGCAGGAAGTGAGCTTTGCTGAGGCAGCTGAAAAAGAGCTGAGGAGAAATGAATGTGAATTAATTTCTGTAATTTGCCCTAATAGTGGCTGAAGCCACACAAACAGCACGTCCCCTATATATGCAGGCTGTTCCGATTTCAGAGGAATGAACTTTGATTTGGTCGATCCATATGTGGTACAATGTATTTGTGAAAAAGTTATTTCTGTGAATAAAACACATAATCCTGTTTAAATGCCCCTGTCTTTCAGTTTGGAAAACATATTACCACTTTCATTTGTTGAGTAATTTCCACTACTGTATATGTGTGTGTGTTTATATACAGCAAATAACACAAATGACACTTACCTTAGAAATCGTATGAAGGGCCTTTCCGTCATTTGTAGTGACAGCTATAACATGCTCAGTAACTAGGGATGCACCGAATCCTTCACTAAAGATTCGGCCGAATACCGTTCCGAATCCTAATTTGCATATGCAATGTAGATGTGGGAAGGGGAAAACATTTTTTACTTCCTTGTTTTGTGACAAAAAGTCACGCAATTTCCCTCCCTGCCCCTAATTTACATATTAGGATTCGGATTCGGTTCGGCCGGGCAGAAGGATTCGTCCGAATCTGAATCCTGCTGAAAAAGGCCTAATCCCGAACCGAATCCTGGATTCGGTGCATCCCTATCAGTAACAATGCCAAGGAATGTCCAGGCAAACTAAAGTAAAATCCAAGGTAAAAATCTAAGCTTCCACCTAAGCTTCCAAATAAATGGACTCTGACACAAATGATTTTTGTTTACCTGTAGGATTTGTGTCAGTTGTTTCAGAAACAGTTAGCTCTAATCCAAAAGGAGCCTGCCCTCACCCCACAGTAATGTATTTGACCTAACTGTCAATCAAAATCTTACTCCCACCTCCTGCATGCAGACTGATTGCTCAAAAGGGAATAATGAATAATAACTTATTTTTTTTAAAATTTTCAATTGATTATTTTTAGAAAGTGTCATTCGGCCGAATCCTTCTGCCCGGCCCAACCAAATCAGAATCCTAATTTGCATATCCAAATTAGGGGCGGAAGGGAAATGGCGTGACTTTTTGTCACAAAACAAGGAAGTAAAAAAAGTTTTCCCCTTCCCACCCGGATTCGGTTCGGTATTCAGCCGAATCTTTCACGAAGGATTCAGGGGTTCGGCCGAATACAAAAAAGTGGATTTGTGCATCCCTACTGACATCAGATTGAGGAAGATGTGGATTAGGTTCAGCAGTTCGCCTGGTCTGAGGTGGCGAAAGAAACTCTGGCTAAAGATAACATTCAGTAAAATCCGCAATTTAGGGAATTTGTGGAGCAACGACTATTCGCAGAGCGGGAAGTTGTCACCCTTTAGTAAATCTGCCCCAATGGGATTAGTCCCAAAGTTTTTTTGATCTGCGCTGGGTTTCGTGCAATAATCCAAAGTTTTCTGGGGTTTTGGGCAAAAATCTGAATAAATTGGAGTTTTCAGGTGGAAATTTGTAAAATTCAGATTTTTTCCCCCGCAAATTTTCGGGAAAGTGTATTGATAAATACAGAGAAAACCCTGTAAAGCCTCATAAGGTCTCATTTACAAATCCTATGGACACTGAAGCCCTAAGGAGTATAAAATTGCTCCTCGTGAGACCCATCCATGGAGCCATTAAGACAATGGAATTTCTCTTCAGGCTGCATTTTGCATCCACCTACTTCAAGGTGCAAAGTGCAGTGCTGTGAATATAAGGTCACCCTGTACTTACCCACACTGTGTGCTGAGTAGGGCAGCCATGTTGGGCAACAGAATACAGTATGTACGTGCGCTTTGCCTGATTTCTATGTCACGTGTACTGTATGAGTATTCTGAGAGAATTAAGCCTTCCCCTCAGAAGAAAGCAGTGATCTATCTCTACAACTGCCCTGCAAGTTTCGACAATGTCAGAACCCCTCTTTATTACCAGGTAATGTAATGGAAACAGAGCCTAATCTCTGTAGCCTGTCAGCAGAACAATGAGCAAATGACAAGATAACAGTTCCCTGATAGACTAATTTATCATTAAGTTCTAGGAAAGCTACCTTTCACGCTGATTTCCTCCAGATCATTAAACGAAATGATAGGCCTAACTACCATGATTGGGCGCTTCTGCTCCTGTGATAGTCATAGGCCCAATGTAAGTGCCATGTGCAAAGCGCATATTGACATATTTTGCCCACAATGCAGGATTCATTTCCAGTCTATTATCCTCTGCAATTTGATAAACTGCTTGCAATTACCTTCTCAGTTTGCCAGCAACTATGTTTGTACAAATTGTAATATTTTCTACTGTGCTGATCATTGTGGTGTTGGAAAGAATGTTCATTTGATACAACATGCGAAATTGAACCCTGGATTTGACACCCATTCAAAGCATGTGTTAATTCCATGGCTCACTTACATTTATGCCTTCTGTACTTTGTGATTTCGTCAGAAATAAAGCACAACAGTTGCCTTTAATGCAAAGCATAGTATATACAATTACCTTTGTCAATAGAATTTATATGGATAAAATGATTTTCTTTGTGATACTCCACTATATACTTACACAGCCAAAGAAGCATATAGTGCCATACACATATACTTATACAGCCATGATAGCACAGTGTGTTATACAAGGTACAATTATACACATACAGCTATGGGCAAGGCCGCCATCAGGGGGGGACATGGGGGAGAGTTGTAGGGGGCCCAGAGGGTAAGGGGGCCCGGCCACGCCGCACTTTCTTGATTAGCCGGGCCCCCCTGCTTTCTGAGTGCTGCTGACTTTGGGAAGGCAGGGCGGGAGCACAAGGGGAGGTATCTTCTGTCCATTACTTCCCCTTATTGGTCACTGAGTTTAGGTCCCAGTTGAGCTGCTCAGGGATTGGATAGCTGAGGTTTGAACTTCTCCTCCAGCTCATCCAATCACCATGCAGCTTTACCAGGACTTGAAATTCTCTGACCAATAAGGGAAGAAAATGCTGTCACTGGAAGAAGATGCAGCCACCAGTGCTCCCCTCCTCCCTTCTGTAGTTGGCAGCTCACTGACAGCAGGTGGGCCACTTTAATAAAGTAAGTGTAACATGGCAGGGCCCCCCTAAAGATAACCCTTTGTGGTCCCTGTTGTGTGGTCGGGCCCTGGGAACCATTTACCAATTTTTTTTTAAACTTCTGGGGGGGGGTTTACATGGTCATTTAAGAGGGGCACTGGCCACCAATTTTTTTTTCCCATGTGGGGTCCTAGCCACCAATATTTTTTAATGGGGGGCCCTGACCACAAATGTTTTTTTTAATGGGGGGGCCCTGACCACAAATGTTTTTTTCAATGGGGGGCCCTGACCACCAATATTTTTTTATTAACATGCGGGAACCATAGCCACCAATGTTTTTTTTCTTTTAGTGTGTGGTGGGGAGGGTGGGCGCAGCCCAGGGGGACCAGGACATTTTTTTGTATGGGGCCCTGCGATTTCTGATGGCGGCCCTGGCTATGGGAGCACACAGCTTCATGTATGCTCTCATAGATATTACAGCACCTATACATATACTCATATAGCCACAGAAACATATATAGCATCAGAGGCATGAAGGGGGTTATTTACCAAAAAAAAATTTTTTAATAAAGAAAGCTCAACCAAACTCCCATCCCCAATTTGACCTTATTTAACATTAAACTAATTTTTTACCAGATCCTGGAAAGACTTGATAATATCAAGAGAAAACCCTAATCATACTCTTCTCCCGAATCACTTGATATTTTCGGGTTATTGCCCGAAAACCCCCAATTTTTTCAGATTAAATGAAACCCAGCGCAGACCATGATATCTTTTGTGATAGGGGCATTTGCCATTGAATTATACATGACCTCAACAGGTTTGAGATGCTGGGTTTTCAGATTTGGGCTTCTTGCAGCATCGGAATATAATAAATCTTGAGAATTTTTTTTTTTTTTTAAAATATAGTTTTTGCCCCAAAAACCCAGACCAAAAAAAAAATAGAGTTTAATAAATAACCCACATACTCATACAGTCATCATACAGCATCATTCATGTATATTCATGCAGGAATGAAGGTCTACAGCAGTGATCCCCAACCAGTAGCTTGTGAGCAACATGTTGCTCTCCAACCCCTTGAATGTTGCTCCAAGTGGCCTCAAAGGAGGTGCTTATTTTTGAATTCCAGGCTTTGAGGCACATTTTGGTTTCATAAATATCAGGTGTACTGACAAACAGAGTCTCAATGTAGGTTGATAATCCACATAGGAACTACCAAATGGCCAATCACAGCACTTATTTGGCACTCAAGTAACATTTTTCATTCTAGTGTTGCTCCCCAACTCCTTTATCATCTGAATGTTGCTCACGGGTTCAAAAGGTTGAGGATCCCTGGTCTACAGAATGTAAACATATACTGCTATGGTACCTATTGTTATTATTACCATGTATTTTCAGAGCACCAACATTATCCAGAATGCTCGGGACCAGGGGTTTTCTGGATAACTCATTTTGCTGTAATGTGGACCTTCATACCTTAAAGGGGTTGTTCACCTTTAAATTGACTGTAAGTATGATAGTAATATTTTGAGACATTTTTTTACTATTTGTGTTTTTGTTTTATTCAGCAGCTCTCCAGTTGGCAACCGGTTGCTAGGGTCCAAGTTACCCTAGCAACCATGAATTGATTTTAATAGAGACTGGAATATGAATAGGAGAGGGATTGATTAGAGAGATGTTTAATGAAAAGTAGCAATAACAATAAACGTGTAGCCTTACATAGCATTTGTTTTTTAGATGGGGTCAGTGACTCCCATTTGAAAGATGGAAAAACACAGAAGGCAAATAATTCAAAAATGATAAAAAAATAAATAATGAAGCCCAATTGAAAAGTTGATTAGAACTGGTCATTTTATAACATACTAAAAGTTAACTTAAAGGTGAACCACCCCTTTAAGTCTCCAAGAAAATCATGTAAACATTGAAAAAACCCAATAAGACGCTTTTGCTTCCAATAGGGATTAATAATATCTTAGTTTGGATCAAGTACAAATTACAAGGTACTATTTCAATCATTTCTTAAAATTTTGATTATTTGAATAAAATGGAGTGTCAGTTAATGGGTTTCTTATTAAAAGATCCCATAACTGTACTTCTATAGCAATATCTGCACATTTTGCAATGTATCTGATAAACTTTCTGTCTTATTTAGCTTGATCTTGCCAAGTGAGAAATTTCAAGTATGTTTCTTTCATTCTTACACTTTAGGAAAATGTCTCTAAAATGGAGCAGGAATTTGACAAGCTTCTGTCGGGTCGATTTACTAACCCAATTCTTGAAAATTCTCAAGAAAGTCCACTGTTAGAATAATTTCATTAAAGTAATAGCTGCTGTGCCCATCACAGTTTTTTTTAGTGGAGATCAAACAAAATCTGTCCCTTAAAGCCAGTCTATAATTCAGATTTTTCCCCGCAAATCTATAGCCATGCCCAGCTCTCTTATCCATCTGCAATATGGTTCCTCATGTTTTTATTCTGTTTACATTACACTAGGCTCCTGGGAAATATTCCAGTAGTAATTTAATTGCAGTCTTCCTAGACTTGCATAGCAAAGTACAGACAGCAGTGATATTCCAAGCTTATCCCCAGAGTAAAAACCAATGTATCCTTCCGAAAAAATGACTAGCACATAGTATAGTAACATCAACCCCCAAGGGTGCATGGGATACATTCTATAAAGGATCAGATTGGAAGGTGATATTTTTCAGACTGGGTTTTATTGTATTTTATTTCATCTGACTGTAGAAGCCAAGCAGATCAGGAGAATGTACTGTATTCGCTGCAGCAACAGCTAACCATAATACGTGTCATTATCCTAGATGGATTTCATTCCAACCCATCATTTCTGAGTGTGACAATAATACTGTCAGGATGACAGGCACTTAATGAGTTATAAAAACAATACAGAGAATGTTAACATGTGGTGTCCCACTCTTTCTTCCTGCTTCGATCAACATACTTTGCTGTTTGTTCAAGGCTCTTGTTTTTCATTTTCCACCCACCAGATGTACAGCAGCAATTCTTCCAGAATATTTCATTTTGTTCAGAATTTGTGCCCTGCTTCCATGTGCTAGCTACGGACACTGCCTTAGGCCTATATTTAGTTTAGCCACCTGGATTTAGATTATCATAAGGGACAGACTCAGTGGATTCTGCAGTTCTTTTCCAATAACAATATGACTCTTTAAATATCTGTGTTCCTACACAGAAACCCTAAGCCAGATGGTTGTGCAGCCATCGTTCCACACTGATCTGGGCTGCTGAATGAAATCCAGGTGTACAAGATATATTTGTTTGTGGCTTATTTTAGAACCTTTTTAAAGTTAAGTCGAATGTGTTGTTTTATTTTTGTCTTTCAGTAAAACAGCAACGACTAATAGAATTTGCATAGTCAGTGGGTTTTTAAAGCAGGGCAAGTGCTAAGGGCGGCAGTTGCTAAAATAATGAATTGACATATGTATTTGCACTGTAATTGATAAGATAATATTAACTAAGGTTACCAGATCTTGGAAAAAATCCAGGACAATTCTAGAAAGTCCAGGACCAGGTCCGGACTGGGAGTCAAAATAGGCCCTGGCATTCCAAGTAAAAAGAGGCCCAAACAGGTCCCAGCAGCCCACTAAATAGTGACATTCTATGGCACCCGATAGCAGCCCCTCTGGCATACCTCCCAACATTTTGGAAGTAAAAAGAGGGAAAAAAAAATATTTTCCGCACGTAGCACAGCAATTTTTTTGACCACACCCCTTTCTGTGGCCACACCCCCTAATTACCATGTTTGTTTTACAAAATTTGGCAGGTTGTGAAAGTTTGAAAATATTTCTCCTTGTCTAAACTGTGTTTTTGTGTCTCAAAATTGTTACAAAGTATCTTATTTGCACCTGTTAGCTGTTCTGGGCTCTCTGCTAAAAGCCAATTAAGTGAGAAACTTTGTTTCTTTTTCTGTCTGTTCAGTGCGGAGAAAAGAGGGACTTTCCAGTACAAATGAGGGACTGCGGGTTGAGCTGTCAAAAGAGGGACTGTCCCTCTGAAAAAGGGACAGTTGGGAGGTATGTCCTCTGGCGTTTGCCAGAACCCACAGATTGCCAGTCCGGGCCTGTCCAGGACTACTGTAAGGTAACAGTGACTACTGTGCTAGACCATCAGTGCCAAACTTAGTGAGGATATCACGGCCAGAAAAGAAAAGACCGGCATTCAGGACTCCATGCAAGAGGGCCAAGTCCTCGTAATGTTTCGGGGGCGTATCCCTTTGTCAGACCGCAAACCACACCACAAAGTGAATCCATTTAAACATTTCCTAATGCATATTAATTAATTACCAAACAATTCATTGCCAACTTATCAATTGATTATTAAATTTGTGTTTAATACCATATATTAATGCATCAAAATTCTGCAAACAAGCAAAAATCACCATAAATATATGTAGAAACAGTCCAGAACAAAGTCCAATCTCAATCAATTGAAAAACCTGTGAAAAAGGTTAAAAAATTATTATAAACATTAAAACATTCCTTTAATAAACATTAAAACAATGTATCACTCTGACCAGGCTTGAAACACTATCTTGCCCTCATCTATACCCCATAAATTGTTACATAAAGTGAATTGCTTTTTACCTTGCCCTTGCAAAATATTCATTCAATAATCATATCTGTAAAGTAAAGGGGAAAGGCAACATATTTAAATTTTTAAAGATTTTTAAAGATAACAGGCTAGATTAAATTCTTAATTTAGTCCATGTGGGACCTTTGTTTGTAAAACCCAGATCCAGTGGCACTCCATTTGTAATAGTAGATTTTTATTATCTTGCTGAATAGTTAAAGTGATTTTCTCAAGTATCTGCCATCTTAATTAAGCAACTCTGTGACCCTTTTCAAAGAAGTGTCTAGCAAGAGCAGTTTCTCTACTCTTTTTATTCGTCTCTTTCACATCCCTTTGATCAACAGGGGGCTGATAGTTGCGTATTGTACTTTTGTGCCCATTTAAGCATAGTTTTATTGATCTACTCGTTTGCCCAACATGGCGAGTCCACACAGACATTTTATACAGTAAACTACAGCTTTAGTGTTACAAGTGAACCAACCCTTTAAACTAATTTTTGATCCCTTCAAGGGATGTGTGACTTTATCACCGGAAATGATCCCACTACAGTGGCCACAATTGTGGTAAGGGTGAGTGCCTTGTAATTTATTACTTGTAAGGGTACGTTACATTTTTGTATCTCAAATCACTTTTTGTTTCATCAAGTCCCCTACCGTACGCCCTCTCCTGTAGGAGAACAATGGAGGTGTACTAAATAAATTACTGTATTTGACATTTGCACTAACCACCCCCCAATATTTCAGCACAGTTTTCTTGATGGTTCTTGAGTTGGAATCAAATACCGTAACTAATGGTATCCCTGCTGCCTGTCTATCATGGTCCTCACGGCTCTTCTAAGATCATTGGTGCTGAATATAATTCTAATGAACAAATATGACAAATACTGATATAACCACGTGTCTCAAGAACTAGCCCCTCCATACCTGCTGACTTCAAAATATTGTTCGAAAGGCTTACGCTGATGTTTATGTTGGCTGCAGCATAGGCAGGGAGTCTCTATTAGAAACTCATCCCTTACTGTCATACTCAAAAGTGCATGAATACCAAATTAGAGATCCCAGGGAAACCTAAGCAGAAGGTTGGTAAAATGTGAAAAAACATTTACTAATATAGCCAAGTCAGATTGGTTTAACATTTGGACCTCAGCACCTCAATGGTCATGAAGTGTTGTAGTACAGGTATGGGCCTTGTTATCCAGAATGCTCTGCACCTGGGGTCTTCCGCATAATGGATTTTTCTGTAATTTGGATCTTCAGCCCTTACATCTACTAGAAAATGATGTAAACATTAAATAAATCCAATAGGCTGGTTTTGGCTCCAGTAAGGATTAATTACTGTATATCTTAGTTGGGATCAAGTACAAGCTACTGTTTTATTAGTACAGAGAAAAAGGCAATCATTTTTAAAAACTTGGATTATTTGGATAAAATGGAGTCTATGGGAGACAGCCTTTACCTAATTCGGAGCTTTCTGGATAAAGGGTTTCTGGATAACAGATCTCATACCTGTACCTGCATTCAGGAAATGAAAGGTTCTTTACTTACTCAAGTGCAGTGTGCAAAGGGCAATTCTGGAGGAAATTCACCACCCGTTTTATGCATTCTTTCTTACTAATTGTAGTGTCATTGCTTCCACAAGGGGTAATCTGCCCAATGCATGAATACATGTGCAATAGCACTTGTGTGTTGGTGAGAATTAGAAACAATGGCACTGAACATTGCCTGGCCCCTTTTCCAATGCTCGACTTCAAAATTACATTTACATTTAATCGTTTAGATGCAAGTCTGTTTTGATGCAGCACACAGTCAAACAAAAGACAAAAAGAGTCCACAAATGCTGACTTTGCCCAATTATAGCAAACCCTCATCTCTTGCAAACTGCATTTTCTATATGAAGTCTTCTATCAATTTGAAAATCTTATTTGAATGTGATTATAGATAAAACACTACATTATCCGATTTACTTACTGTTCATCTTTTATGTGCAGCTAAAACGTTAATTCCTAGGCGGTGAAAAACGCCACAACCTCCATCACGTGCTGAATGGATGGCCCAAGTAGAAGAGACAAGGAAGATAGAGGAAATAACTTATATGATATTAAAAAGAAGTAAAGAATATTGGAACATATGTGAACATTGGCATAAACACTTAAAAGACAAAGGAACAGTAAAAGCTGTTATCTACTAGCACTAGTGATGGGCGAATTTACGCCGCGAAACGGGGAAAAATTTGCAAAACGGCGCCGGCGTCTCGTTTTTGACACCGGCGCCCGTTTTTTGACGCAGGCACCCGTTTTTTGACGCCGGCGAATTTTTTTGGGTGAATTTTCACAGGCGTTTCGCGAATCCCGCAAATTCACCGCAAATTCGCGTCTGCCGAATAAATTCGCCCATCGCTAACTAGCACAAACCCCTATTCTTTAACTTGGTATTATATGCTCAAACCCACACAATTCTATGATTAGAATATGTATTAGAATCCAGTTTAAGGAATATTGCTGTATAATGAGTGGTTAAAACTTGTTGTGATGAGTTATAAGTTATATAACAATTAGTACCCCGCCCCTTAATCACAAGTTTCATTGTCCTTTAATGAAGGGCATCAATATGTACACCAACTGTATTTATTTTTGCAAACTGCAACTATGGTTTCAATAGCACAATGTATTGTATAGTAATACGTAATAGTAAGTATATGTAATAGTATTGAGCACTACTAGTCATTGACCAGCCATATAATACACCTGCCCTATCAGGTATTGATAGAGCTCTTTTGTTCCAAACTTCAGCCAATTAGCTTGCAGCGGTGAAAAATTCTGATTTGAAAGTCTCTTCTTGCCTGAGCTCAATAAGACCAACTGTATGCAATAGACATTACACATGCTAATAAAATCCTCAGAAATGTAAACTTCTGTATATAGATATATATATATTTTTAGCACTTATTATTAGTATCTTTTCACCATCTAGGATAATTTTACCTACCTGTGAAAACAGTTAAATAAAGCTGTGTTCCATATCGGGAAGCAATCTGTTGGAATTTCCCCAGGCTCTCCTTTAGGGAGATGAGATTAGAAAAAGCCACTCATCCCAAAGGGAACCGAGGGCTGTATCTAGATGATTCTATTCTGTAGTCAGTCTACAATTCTCATGCTCTGGAGATTTTTGTCTTATATATGGTTTTTACTATTTTGACTTCCATGTGGGAAATCTGAAAAGGATTACATTATTATAGATTTAAACTACATTTCCAAAAAAATTATATTGAGTTATTGTTATTTCAATTTATATTGAATCCTTTAAGCAATTATTTATGCTGTTCAAATAATACTGCCATGTTTTCTCTAAGTTCAATATGGAGCAATGGGAAATTGCAACCCTGGGTGGGGCATGCAGGGTGTCATGTTTTCCATATATCCCAGGTACTCTAAATCTGACAATGACTTTCTTTGAGCTGTATGCCCATTGCTTAGGTTTAGGTTTTCCCTAAAAAGTACAACTACGAGTGACAATAGCAAAAAGTTCCCAAAGAGCATGCAAGAAATGACTACTTTGATATTTCTGGAGAAAACGATCCAAAATATGACTACAATGCTGTAAAATAAATAGGCGGTTATATAATAAAAGTCACTAAGTTTGCCCAGGAGCAGTAATCCATAGTAACCAATCGGCAGGTAGCATTTACTGGTCACCTGTTTAAAAGCAAACATCTTATTGGTTGGTATGGGTTACCGCTCCAGGGCAAACAGGGTCTTTTATTACATATGGGGGATAAAGGTTTAAGGGGTGACTAGTGATGGGCAAATAAATTCGGCAGACACGAATTTGCTGCAAATGGCCACGTTTCACGCAATCAAATTAATTTGCAAAACTGTAGCGACAATTCACCAGTGAAAAATAGTTACGTGCATAAGAATTGTTGCGCGTCTAAATTATTCGTACGCCCATTGACTTTAATGCATTTGGACCAAATAGTTGCACATATAAAAATTGTCAAAATTATTTTGATGCCCATTGACTTCAATGCGTTTTGTGAATTTTTCACGATTTTCGCTGTAAATTCACAAATTTCGCTGCACAGATTCGCGTATCACTAGGGGTGATGTCCAAATTGGTACACACAGTGTTATAAACAAACTCTATACTGGCATCCAGTGTTATTTTTGTGGCATGAGGTTTACCAAGTCGCAAACTGATATATACGCAGATCATCTGGACTGGCATTATTGTCAAAACAGGACAGAGAAGGATGTTAGCAGGAAAATAACACACCGGAGGTGGTACTATAGTTTAAAAGACTGGATAGAGTTTGAGGAAATAGCTGACTTGGAGGAGCGGGCAAAGAGTCAGTTCTTTGAGAAGGTACATGAGGAAGTCTTATTAAAAACTCAAGAAGATGCTAAAGAAAAGTAATTTCCAAGTGTGCCAGCTGGACCGGCAGGAGCAGATGAAATATGTGAAATTTGCCACAGTACTGGGATGAGGAGGAGGAAGAGTGGCATCTACAAAATGCAATGTGCTTGAATGAAAAGATTTACCACCCATCGTGCTATGATGACTATAAAACCACATCGTCCTTGGATAGCACACCATCTCCCAGAAAAACTCTTCTTGAAAATCCGCTGAACACCATGTTAAATCTGGTCAAAGAGGATGTAAATAGGACAAAGTTTGGGCAAATGCCTATTACATAGAAAAAACAGGAATCTGAGATTGATTATCACATTTTGGAACTAGTGATTAGAACTTATAAGCCCAAACCATGCTGACCCATTCTAGACGATAGGGAAAGATGTTTTACCTTGTGCTTTAATAACAGGACATGGGTACAACAAGGAGAAATACCTTACAGTGTATTAAAACCTTTGGCCTGCAACCAAGCAGTGACCTCAGCAGGAATCGATTAATCTGTTAGTGGGATGGAAGTGTCTGGCATCTTGTGAATATTCAGGTTCTTCTGTGAAGCTGTGTGACCATCAACGAAAAAAAACCACCAACACAAATTAAACTTTAAAATAGCAAAGTCTTTATTAAGAAATAATTTACAGAAACTCTGCTTCCCCTCCTCTTCAGAAAAGGCGACAGGGTGACCATCAATCCTGCTGTGCTTGATTTCTCCTGCCTGGCTATTCTACGGACAGTGTGTCCACTGCCCCATTTTCTTCTCCAGCTCTTCTTCATCCTCCTAGCGTTGGATCTCTGCTGCCAGTGGTCGCCTTTGCCTGAATCCGAGCTCAGGGGCTGCAGGAAAGGATTAGAATCCAAGGGGAACAGGCCGGCACATGCACAAAGCTCACTCACTGTACAAAGACGCAGGGATCAGCGCTGAGCTCATACCGCCGAGACACAAGTCCTCACTGGCAATCGGCGCACAAGGAGCTCCCTCCCCGCTTCCCTCTCACACTGCAACTGCCCCGGGGGATAGTCTAAAGGGTATGGGTAAAAAGGTCACCTGCCATTTGTCTATAATGTCCTCTAATGTACTTGTAAAGTGTAATCATGTCCCCTCGCAAGCGCCTTTTTTCCAGAGAAAACAACCCCAACCTTGACAGTCTACCCTCATAATTTAAGTCTTCCGTCCCTCTAACCAATTTAGTTGCACGTCTCTGCACTCTCTCCAGCTCATTTATATCCCTCTTAAGGACTCTTGTCTCGGTGGTCTATGGCCTGAGGCAACTTCGGGCGACTATAGAAAACGCATTGTCGCATGTGCATTAGCGTAGGGGACTTTGCATTGTAACCTATTGGGGAAAACGCAGAGGCAGTTCGGGGAGATAGTCGCTCAAAAGTCGAGACAATTAGTCGCCAGGCAACAAAATCTCCCCGAATCTCCTCGTGTTGCCTTACCCTAACGGATCCCATACTTGTACACAAAGGTTTTGTATGTAAATGTTTTAAAATACTATGTTAACAGAAGCACACGTTATTACCTCAATTATATTATTATTATTACCATTATTATATCAATTGGGAACTTATATTATTATTATTATATCTTCCTCTGGATCAACTAGCGATTAGAAAGGTTTATATATAGACTTAAAAGGTTGTCTTATTTTCAACCAAACTTACTATGTTACTATTATACATCATATATATATATATATATATATATATATATATATATATATATATATATATATATATATATATATATATATATATATATATATATATATATATATATATATATCATTATTTGGGTACCAAAGGCCCCTAGAAATAAATATAAATGACCTGATATAACTATATATGCATTCAAAAGTACTTTGCATTAGGGAAATGTTTTAAAGGAAAACTAAAACATAACTAAAGAAGTATGGAAGAAATGTTTTGGGATTCTATACCAGCCCAAGGCAACCACAACCCTTTAGCAGCAAAGATCTGTGTCTCCAAAGATTCCCCTGTAGCCAGGCCCAGGTTTGCCGCCCAGCCATGTTTGAAGATTTCTTACATCTGGAGCACTGGTGATTTGGCAGGTGGCAGATTTTGCCCATTATCTAAACCTCTGAGCACCTCTGTGCTCCAGATGTAGGTATGATGGATGGGCATGCACACAATCACGAGGGATGTGGGTATTTCTAACTCCTGGTGCCCTTAACAGAAATCTGCCCCTGTCTGTAGTACCCCCATCTTATTTTTTGCACATGCTATTTGCATCAGTCAGTTACTGAGCTCAGGGGCCGAAGCACAATATACTGAATATATATGATATAAATGTCACAATATAAGGCTAATTAGTAAACTAGTATGTGGTAGAGTCCTGCGTGGGTCCATTTTTTGGAACCCGTAAGGGACCCGAACCTGCAATCCACAACCCGGACCCGCAACCTGCATTCTTGGGAAAACCCGTGGTCCAACTCCGCGACCCGCAGAACCACCATCTATACCGGCACCCAGAACTTTTACCCGCAACCCGTAGGGTACCGCAGGTTTTTGTGGGTAACCCACGGGTACCCGACCCGCTGCAGGACTCTAGTATGTGGCCGCTCACAAACCAGCACAATTAGCATCACAATTTAATAATCAGCCTTGTAACATAAGCTTGATTGACGGGCAAAACTCATTTTCTGCTTGATTATTTGCAAGTTTAACTTCTCAACAGCTGCTCCTAGGCCACGGAGCATGTGTGTGTCACAGATACTCCTAGAAATATCCAAGATGGGAAACTCCTGTGACAACTTTGAAGGCCTAGATCACTACTGGTTCTATAAGTTTAATATATATGTATGTATATCTAATAATATATATATAACTATAATTATTATTATTAATAATAATAACGTATTTGTAGAGAGCCAAAATATATATATATATATATATATATATATATATATATATATATATATATATATATATATATATATATATATATCAATTATCTTCAGACCAGCACTCCCTTTAAAAACTTGGTAATTTTATTGTTGCATAGTATCAAATCAAAAGGCATTTGATACTATGCACCAATAAAATTATCAAGTTTTTAAAGGGAGTGCTTATCTGAAGATAATTGATACATACAAAATTACCATGCACCCCGCCATTAACAGCAGCTTTGGAGTGCGGATACTCACTAGAAAGTATATATATATATATATATATATATATATATATATATATATATATATATATATATATATATATATATATATATATATATATATATATATATATATATTAGCAATAAACAAATAGTCTTTTTTCACTAAAGACTTGTGAGTGCGATTACTTTTTGATACTATTATATATATATATATATATATATATATATATATACTTCTGTGTATCTGCACACACCATTCAAATCAATAAAGGCCGGGTCTTCACCAATATAGTTATAGTGTACAAATAGAAAGCACTCACAGCACAAGTCTCATACAAAGTTAGAAGACCTTTATTTCTCTGACCACATGTCAATTCAATTTAGGGTCTAGTTCTTCTATATAACTTATTTAAAAATGCACATTGCGACATAAGCTCAGTTGGTAAACAACAAACTGTAAATTATTGTTATACCATGTACATGATATTTAAAGTTTAGTTTTTCTGCACTTTAAGAAAAACATGAAAAAAACAATTGCAAATACACACAAGAATATTTTTTTGAAAACACAAATAGTCACAATTTATTAAAGCACAAACCAACTCAAACATTTGCATGAAAAATATTGCTAACTGAAAGGCCTCAGGATTTTCCCATGGGCCGATGAAATCCGACACTACTGCATCTGTGATACCATTGTGATGTCATAATGTGATGTCATAATGTGATGTCATAATGTGATGTCAAAATATGATGTCATAATGGACACAGTCAGAGTCTCTAGCAGACACTACTGCATCTGCGATGCCATTGTGATGTCATAATGGGATGTCAAAATATGATGTCATAATGAACACAGTCAGAGTCTCCAGCAGCAGCCCAGATTGGCTCATTCTTTCTGAGGCGACTGAGGTAAGTGGAGCTCAAGATATTTGTCTAAGAATTTAAGCAAACATGATCATTTTTAAAGTTAGTGACTGCTAATGGTGTTACAAATATATTAAAATGTTTACAATGACAGAGAATTTAATTTGAAGGGGGATGTTGTACTTGGTCCAACCTAAATTAATTGTGGAATTCCATTTGCATTCCCTATGCTAATTTAATATGCATACTATAATGGCAGCTTTTCCTTTACTTATATAATGTTCATATATGTTGCCGAATAATAGCTAATTCCCTATAATTATATTAGATAGTTATTTGCCGATATTAAAAAGCATTTCAATATGAACTATTATAGAACTGTTTTGCAAATGCTAGCTCGGTTATTACCACGTTTCTTGGATGAACATAATATAATGGCTATTGGGATACTAAAATCTGTAATTAGTATAGATATGTTTTATATAGTTTATATATGTGAGTGTATAAATAGGTCTGTATTAATATGTGTGCACTGGGGTTGAACTTTTTTTTAACCCAACTTCACTATACAATATCAATTTTCATGCCCCTTGTGCTGATTATGGAATGTCCTTATGATGTCATAATAGACACAAAGTGTCTAACAGCAGTCCATCCCCACTTGGGCTTATTATGTGATGTCCATATGATGTCATAATGGACACAATAAAAGTGTCTAACAGCAGCTCATCCTCACTTGGGCTTATTATGGGATGTCCTTATGATGTCATAATGGACAGAATCAAAGTGTCTAATAGAAACTCAGACTGGTTCATTCTTGATCAGGCAACTGAGGTGAGTGGAGCTTGGCACATTCAGATGAAAACATTATCAAAAATAATATATTAAGGGGGCATATTTATCAAGGGTTGAATTTTGAATTGAAAACACTACAGAATTCTAATTCAAAAAGACCAACCAAAATGAAGTCAAAGATTTTTTTGGTTGAATCTTTCAATCGAATAGGTCCGAATTCAAATCGTACCAATTGAAGGAATAGTGCATTTGATTAAATTTGATTCAAAGTTTTTCCCCAAAAAAAACTTTGATTTTTCAAAGTCCACCAATTGACTCCAAATAGGTTCTAGGAGGTCCCCCATAGGCTAAAACAGCAATTTGGCAGGTTTTAGATGGCGATTGTTCAAAGTCGAATTTTTAAAGACACAGTACATGATAAATTTCGATATTCAAATTTTTGAATTTTTTTCAATCTTGAATCGAATTTGGACTTTTCCCCTAGTCAAAGTACACAAAAAATAGCTCAAAATTCGAATGTTTTTCATTCAAAAATTCACCTCGACCTTTGATAAATCTGCCCCTAAATAATGGTACTGTATGGTTTAAAAACTGCTAGCGGTGTTGTGAATCTGATTGAATCCATGAAATTACAGAGAATTTGATTTTTGCTCTCAGAAAAATAGCAAGTGGAAATCCAAAAATGGGTGTTGGGTGTTGTACTTGTTCCTACATACAATAATTTACCAATGCTGATATTTTACACATATAATAGTGTGCTTTCAAGTAGTGATTCTTCTAAAGCACATACAGTATATAGTATATACAGTTGAAGGCTTAGGCACACACTTAAATAAACCTTATCCTGGGTGCAAATCAGAAACATAATACACATAATACACGTCATACACATTTTTCTGTTACTGAAATTCCTGGTGTTCATCAGCTATTTTGTCAATATATATATTTATACAAATTATCTTTCTCTTTGTCTCCATAGAAAGAATAAACATGTGGCGTTTTATCTGCAATTGTTTCTCTTGCTTACGCAAGGTAAGTACTTAATTCCTTGTATTGTAATATCACACATATTATTTTGTGAATATTTTAATGGAGGGAGAAACTTTTGTGCTAAAACTTCTTTTTTTTACTTTTCACCAGAAACAACCAGATAAAGCTCCCAATCAAAATATCAAGGTAAGTAGAAAAATATAATAAAATACAGTAGATTGTGCCATCTATCTATCTATCTATCTATCTATCTATCTATCTATCTATATATATATATATATATATATATATATATATATATATATAAGTTTTCTTATAACTTATTCTCATAAATGTGCCTATGTGTTCATTTCCTTTAGTGATAAAACCTTTTGTTTTATTTTTCTTAGAAACGAGATCAATCTAATGAAGAAATCATTCTGGTAAGTTAAGAAATAGAATAAAAAAACTAGAATAAAATACAATAAAATTAGATTTTTTTACTTTTCAGAGCATAACACCATCTATATAGTTAGATTTTTTTCACATAACAGATAAAAGTTTGATTGAGATTATTAAATTAATTCTATTAATTTGTCCAATTTTTGCAATAACACCGTTTTTAATTCTTTACTCTAGATACTACCAAATGAAACTGATGAAGTAGTCGTTGTGGTAAGCCAAAATATGGTAAAATACAATAAAATATTATTCTTATTATATTCTTCTTTATATAGCTACTTTTCAACAGAAACATCTCTTTCCCTTTCTTAACCAGGAGAATTCAGATAATCCTCAAGTCAATGAGACCACTGAGATGTGCCAGGTAAGAAAAATAACAAAAATATTTTAAGGGAATAGAAAAACCCAAATTCATTTAGATATGGTAATATGATGGTAATATGATTAGTCACACATGTGACTAATCTTAACTATGTTTATGCTCTGCAGAGTTTGCTGCTTTGTTTGTGCAATACACTTCTTCTACCAATATTGTATTCCGGTTGGGGATACCAGTAGATTTGTTTTTTAAAAAATACCCCCCGCCAGTGCTCTGCTACCGGGTAGCCATGTCTTGTCACTCACATGCACATAATGAAATGCGGCCCTGATTTGCTTATTATGCACATGGGAGTGATGTCACATGTGTGTTATGTACATGTGAGTGACCGGACATGGCTGCTCGCACCAGGAGCTCCCTCCCGGTGTGGGTAGTGTAGCGCTGGTGGGGGGAATTTTTTAAAAATACTGTTGTTATCCCAAACCAGAATGTGGGCTCTATTAGACTGCACCTTTGGTTGGGGATAACATTTTTACCCAACAGATGCCCTTTAAAATAAAATGGCAGCTGCAAACTCTACAGGATATACAAGGTTTATTTAAGGATATTTTTTTCAACTGATATAGTATAAATATTTTTGCTTCTATCCCAGGACCAACCAGATAAAGATATGGCCAAAGATATTGTCTTTTATATTGTGTTACTATGTAATGTTTTAACTCAGCTAAGTTGAATCCATTTTCCTGTTTTTGATCCAGGAATTTGAACGTGAACCTGAGGAGATCAGCTTTGAGGTTAGCAGAAACCAGGAGGAACAGCTTAGTGAGCAGGAAGAGAGATCTGATAACAACACCTGCCACTATCAGGTAAGCAGACAATAACCAATGGATGGAAAAACTATTATCAAAGAAATCATTTAGATTTTTAAATTATAGTGGCTGAATTGAGTTGATTTTATAAAATCATATTGTTTCTCTAATACAGGACAACATAGAAGCATCTGAACCACTTCAGCTACAGCCCTATGAGGCACCTGGAAATTCTTTGGAGTTGTTTGAGGAAAATGGTAATGGATCTGAAGAACCTCAAGAAGAGTCCTGTGAGGAATCCGAAATAAAGGAAAACATAGAAGGATCCGGGCAGCTTCACCAAGAGCCCTTTGACGTAAGCAGCAATTCAGTTTATTTTATTTTAAGAATACAATTAAAAATTAAATTAAATTTAAATTAAAAATTCTAGTCCAGCATCACACTGAGCTACATAAAATAGAACATATTTCTTATAACACTTTTAAGCTCTTCAACTAGATGGTTCACAGATTTTTTATTTACTTAGCAGGAGTTTCCAAAAGAAACTGAAATTGACATTAGCCAGGATCAATGGCCTGAACCACTTCAGCTAGAGCCCTATGAGGCAACTGGAAATTTTTTGGAGATTTTTGAGGAAAATGGATATGAAACTGAAGAACCTCAAGGAGAGTCCTGTGAGGAATATGAAATAAAGGAAAACATAGAAGGATCCGGGCAGCTTCACCAAGAGCCCTTTGACGTAAGCAGCAATCCATTTTATTTTATTTTAAGAATACAATTAAAAATTAAATTAAATTTAAATTAAAAATTCTAGTCTAGCATCACACTGAGCTACATAAAATAGAACATATTTTTTATAACATTTTTAAGTTCTTCAACTAGATGGTTCACAGATCTTTTCTTTACTCATCAGGAGTTTCCAAAAGAAACTGAAATTGAAATTAGCCAGGATCAATGGCCTGAACAACTTCAGCTAGAGCCCTATGAGGCAACTGGAAATTGTTTGGAGATGTTTGAGGAAAATGGATATGAATCTGAAGAACCTCAAGGAGAGTCCTGTGAGGAATCTGAAATAAAGGAAAACATAGAAGGATCTGAACCACTTCAGCTAGAGCCCTATGAGGCAACTGGAAATTGTTTGGAGATGTTTGAGGAAAATGAATATGAATCTGAAGAACCTCAAGGAGAGTCCTGTGAAGAATCTAAAATAAAGGAAAACATAGAAGGATCTGAACCACTTCAGCTAGAGCCCTATGAGGCAACTGGAAATTGTTTGGAGATATTTGAGGAAAATGAATATGAATCTGAAGAACCTCAAGGAGAGTCCTGTGAGGAATCTGAAATAAAGGAAAACATAGAAGGATCTGGGCAGCTTCACCAAGAGCCCTTTGATGTAAGCAGCAATTCATTTTATTTTATTTTAAGAATACAATTAAAAATTAAATTAAATTTAAATTAAAAATTCTAGTCCAGCATCACACTGAGCTACATAAAATAGAACATATTTTTTATAACACTTTTAAGCTCATCAACTAGATGGTTCACAGATTTTTTCTTTTCTTATCAGGAGTTTCCAAAAGAAACTGAAATTGACGTTAGCCAGGATCAATGGTCTGAACCACTTCAGCTAGAGCCCTATGAGGCAACTGGAAATTGTTTGGAGATGTTTGAGGAAAATGAATATGGAGCTGAAGAACCTCAAGGAGAGTTCTGTGAGGAATCTGAAATAAGGGAAAACATAGAAGGATCTGGGCAGCTTCACCAAGAGCCCTTTGACGTAAGCAGCAATTCATTTTAATTTATTTTAAGAATACAATTAAAAAATAAATTACATTTAAATTAAAAATTCTAGTCCAGCATCACACTGAGCTACATAAAATAGAACATATTTTTTAAGCTCTTCAACTGTTAGTTTTTGCTCTATTTGCTCTATTTCGTTCAAGAATTAACAAAAACAATAGATATGTCTTAATTAAAACTATAAGCAAAGTATAGTTCAGCACAAATGCTATTCACGGAAATTATGTTGAGAAAGGTCTATACTGTCCCTTTAAGCAACTTAACTTCAGGGTTTAGTTCAACTTAACAACAAATCCTTTCTTTTCTTTTTTTAAGGAGGTACCAAAGAAAATTGACAACAGCACCACAAATATAAATATCACGAAAAAGGAAGAAATAAATAGAAAAGAAATAAAAAAAGAAAAAGAAAAGTGTGCCTACCGTACCCAAGAAGACTTTAGCAAGGTTTGGATAACATAACATACTTTATACATACTTTTACCTAATATTTTGGCACCCCCAGTAAATAAACCTTTCCTTGTACCTTATATAATAATTGTAGCAGTTTCACCCAATAAACTCAGATTATCTAATGAAACATTTTTTCTCTTCCCCAGGAGGATGATAAAGATCCATTTGCCAAATACCCAGTAAGTTGTAAAACTGTATTTTTTTAACATAAAAGCACAACTTTCATAGTTTTCCTTAATTATTCCAGCCCTCAACCTTCTCCCCTTATACACCATTTTCCAGTTTCTCCTTATAATATCACTGCTTCTTTAATGTTGAGAAAGTTATTTGTCCAACTGCATTATATTAGTTTAGTATTATATTTATCATGCATTTGAACATAATGTTATTTTTTCAGGAGCCCAGGGGAAATGTAAAACTTGGAGAGGCCATCGGAGAAGGCAATTTTGGAGTTGTCCATATGGTGAGATACTTTATTCAACATTACAATTGTGTAGTTTGTGTCATGCTTCTGGGTGATTTCAGAATTCTCCCACTTGGTCACACTCTCTACAGTATTGTCCTTTTTTCTTGTTTTTCTGAGGCTGCCAATAAACTTGTGCCTTATCCACATATCTGTTTGATTCACCATAATGAAGTTCATCATCACAGACCTTCTTTCTCTGCTTGTGTTACAGGGTTGGCATAATATCAAACGCAAAGAAGTGGCCGTTAAAATAATAAAGAAAATAAAGGTAATGTGTCTTTGTAATGTTACTATATTTATATTATATTAAGCATTTTTGCAAAAAGCCTTATTTCGCATAGGTTTCATTTATTGAACAGGTTGAGCTCAATGGATGTGTTTCTTTTCTCAGCCTAAATTCCTATGTTACCATGTGAAAATAAGTGGAGGAATACCTTTTATAGAAAGCAATAGATTTCAGATTTAAAAAAAAAACAGAGAAAGATTTATTGTGTCATTTTCATATGTAATTAACAAGCTGTAATTCTCCATAACTAGGTTGGGGTATTTAAAATAACAATTGCATCCAATTTATTTAATTTTCTTTTGTATTAACTTTTCTTTTGTTGGAAATTAGGATCAAGATACAATCCTTAAAGAACTGGAAATTCTTGAGAAGGTCACTGGCCATGAGAATATCATCTCCTTTTATGGCGCATTTTACCAAAAGCCTGCTAGACGGATTAATGAACAGCTATGGGTAAGGAAGCGTTTAGATATGTTGAACCTTTGTGCACCAACACTCAATCAACAGCTCTCATACAAGCTTGGATACAAATATGATCCAATTGTATAAGAGAGTCCAATCCACATGACCGCTTTGTTCTCAGTTTTACCTGATTGCAGTCATACCCTGAATGCTTATATGTGCCTATTTCTGAATTACACCCACTGACTGCAAATCAAGGCAGTCACATTTTACTTCTAGTACAGAACACATAGAAACAAAAACAATGCAAGTACACTTTATTATAGTAAATTATAGCACACAAACTCTTATGTCACCAGTATTGCCTAATGCAAGCTCAACAATCAAATTGTATACTTAATGTTCTTTATTGGTGTTCTAGATTACCACAGAACTTTGTGATGGTGGAACAGTACTTGACCTAATAAAAACCAAAAGGAACCATTCCTTAGAAGAAAGCTGGATTGCTTATATCTGCAAGCAGGTATTACAGGTATGTCACATGTTAACCTTCTCTGTAGACCTCTGGATATTTATTTAATACATTTCTATCTTATTAGTTCAAGAACATGAAAAATAATTGTATTTATAATTTTCCTTTATATTTTTCCCAGGGCTTGTATCATCTCAGAAAACAGCGAATTCTACATTGCGACGTGAAGCCCGATAATCTGATGCTTACTGAAGACGCAGTTGTAAAGATAAGTAAGTGATGCTTAGAATCTGACTAAAGAATGGATGTTGTGAAGTTTTAGTGAATGTGAAGTCAATTTTATATTTCTCTGTCTCTCAATAATAATGTTTATATAAACCTTTTAAAAGTTCTAAACCTGCAAAAACAACACATCTGCACACTAATTCTTTCTCATGTAAAAATTGCCCACAAATGTTTCTGTATCACCATGATTTTTATTGGTGCGTTGCATTTGCAAACTAACATAAAAAATTCATGCTTTTCTCTTACAATTTCAGTTGATTTTGGTGGTGCTGTCACGGGAGGAAAAAGTGATAGGCCTGCTGGAGAAATGGGATATGTAGCACCAGAGGCACTTGCCTGCATGCGTAAGAAAGGCGAATTTGACCATAAGGTATAGTGATGACTTCTTTCTTCCTTTATATTTTAGAGTTAGCGCCACCTTTATTTAATTGTATGTAGCCTACATGAGGTAAATACACGTGTTTTTGCCACTTACTTCACATACCCCTCTCAAAAGCAAAGGTGTCGTCCAGTTTTGCTATTATGAAAAGGTGTAAGTGAAGTGAGTGAGCATAATGTATTGTAAGTACAGGGCACAAACATTTTACAAACCCCTCTTTATGCTTTATTGGATTTTCCAACTCTGTGTAAAACAGACGTTTCTCAGTTTGGAGTCATTCTTTAGATATGAAACCCACTGTACTTCAGCCCTTGAACTGTTTTATATGAGTACAAAGTGGCATGTTTTTAATATGTTTCCTATTCTATAGTCTAAAGAGAACCCCTATCATAATGTGGTTGGATAGACAACAGAATTATGTCTCGTGTGTATAGTCTTCTTTAATTGTTTTCTTTTCCTCCATGTTTTCTAGGCTGATGTGTGGTCTTTGGGAATATCAGCCATTCACATGGCAGAAGGATGTGTCCGTAAGTACATTCTCAGGAATTCTTAGCATGACTGTGTATATACGTAATATATGTGTGTTACTAGAAAGTAAATGTTGTAAAACAAAATGATACTGCCCCTTATGTAAAGTTTACAATCAATTAATGATAAAAACTAACCCCAACATAATGTAATAAAAGGCACTAAGTATGCCAAGTGCAGTAACCCTTGCTGCTTATTGCTTGAAATAGATGATTTGACCTGTATCAAACTTTGCACCTTTTAGAACCCTATAAATATTGTAAATAGCAGTCAGCATGTTTTAATATTGTATTTGTTTATCATATAGCAAACAACGAACTTCCTGACAAGGCTTTGATCAAACAAATTATTTGTGGTGCCGCTCCTACGTTGAAATGGAACAAATGGTGAGTGATTTCCATGAAAAACAAAAAGAAAGTGAGGAGAAGTTGGGGAAATGGAAAAGGAAGTGAGGGTGAAGAGAGTGAGGAAATGACAATGGAGTAAGGGGTTGTGCAAATAAGAAAGAGAGTCCGGGTGAATGGGGTAGGAGAATAGGCAAAGGAGAAGTTACAGTGAGGGATGAAGGATTGGGAAAATAGGGTGTAGTAATGATGTGGAAAGTATAAATGGGCTAGGAGCTTTATATGGGCATGGACTTCCATAAGTCTGAGCAATTAGATATATTTATAACATGAACAATTATAATTTTGCCTCAATTTCTTTTTGCAGGAGTGAAAAATTCCACTACTTTATTGATGAATGCCTGCAGAAAAATCCTGCAGAGAGACCATCTGCAAGGCAGCTCTTGTCACACCCGTTCATCACAGATATATGCAATGAAAGGGTTATACAGAAGAACATTAGGAAGCATCTGCAGAGAGGTAAGAAAAATAGCTTATTGTTATTGTCATTAATTGGCATAATCTGTAACTATCTGTTGTCCTATGCAAACAATATTCTCTGGCTTCAAATAACAAAGGCATAGACTGTTAGGGTGTTGGTTACTGAACTAGGCCAAATGTAGGAGTGAGACCCATAAGATGAGATGGGAGGCAATGTTATTGTTGGATAGTTGTAGCTGACCGTTAAATAAGCAGAAAAAGGCATATAACATAAAACATGTAATGACAAAAATTGTAAATGCAAATATAAAAAAATTAAGAAATTGTAAAATTATTATGTATACACCTGCTTCATGACTAATAATGAACAATATTTCATACTAGCAAACCATTGAAGCTAAATGAAGAAAATGTGAAAGTTAAATAACAGATCGACATCCACCATCTGCAGATGACCATTTGGTGGAGACTGAGAAACCACCAAACTGCCTAAAGAAATTCTTCAGTGATAGGATACAAACAGATCCCAGGAACTACCTGAAAGAAACCTAGAACCAGGGCAGCCATCGGGGGAGGGACAGGGGCATAAAAACTAGGTTTCCGATGGCTGCCCTCCATGGAGTCCTCCTTGGATAAATTCATCAAGACTGGAAAAAATGACTTTTTGTAAAAAAAAAAAAAAATGACATTTGTTTTTGTCATTTTTAATTCTTTATATTGACAAGATAGTTTTGATATGTTATTTCCTTAAGTGTTTTTAAAAAAATATAATAAAGAATGTTTTAAAAAATAGAATAAAATTGCATTCAGTGCATATATGATTGCTTTTTTACTGTATATTGACAAGCTCTTGGATGAAGTTGCTTACTGTATTTTCTTATTAGTGAAGGGAGGGAGGCCAAAGGCTAAAGCACCGTGTTATCCATTCCTATACCCAACACTACCATAATTGAATTTAATGTAAATTAACATTTTGCCTTCTCAGCACCGCTCAAAGGGAGTATTTGTATATTTAAATACAGCAAAAAAAAGGCCCTTAGAATAGTACTGTCCAACTGGCAGCCCACAGGCCTTCCCAAGTGTAAACTGTTATTAACTGGCCCCTGCATTGTTCACACCTCAGATTTGGGCTCTAAAAGCCCTGCATTGTTAACACTTGTTATCCTTCCTGCGCTGTTCACACCTGTAAGACACTGACCCATAAGATCCATGTATTGCTCACACTTAAGACTGTAAATGCCCACATTTGTACCTGTTCACACCTCAGACTGTATGAGTAGCTCTAGCACTGTGTCACTGTACTTAGAACAGTACATCTTAGAGTGGTCATGATCAATTACCTGCATGGTCCCGATAGGTTTCCCTGTCTCCTGCCCTTCCCTGCTCTGCCTGTGTGAGCCATACTCAGCCTGCCCTATGCTCTCTTGGTGTGCCATACTCTGCTTGCCCTATAAATCCTTTGTGTGCCATACTCTGCCTGCCCTATACTTTTTGTGTGCCATACTCTGCCTGCCCTATACTTCCTTTGTGTGCCATACTCTGCTTGCTCTGCTCTGCATGTGAAAGGTAAACTTGGTTGGGGGGTTGTTATTAATTGCAAATACTTGGTTGGGGGGTTGCTGTTTTATCCTCAGGGGCAAAGAAGCATATGGATTTAATGGTATATCTTAAAGGATAAGTAAACCTTAAAAATAAATGTAATATTGATGAGTGTGCTATTCTAAGCATGTGTGTGCCATATGCATGTATGTGCCATACTCTGCCAGCCCTATGCTGCCTTTGTGTGTCATACTCTCCCTGCTCTGATGTTCATGTAAACCTGGTGGTGGATTGTTAGCAATTGGAAATACTTGTAAGGGGTCCCTAAGTTATTTAAGTATGTGCTGGGGGTTGCTGTTCTATCCCCAGGGTTAGAGGAGGCATATGGATTTGAGGGTATCTCTTAACATGACAAATGTTTTTTCACATATAAGTGGAGTAATATCCCTACAGTGAGCACCAACCATTTGGTTTTCTAGTGTGCTCCCAACATGTGGATATGTTTTTAAGATCTTGTGTACTAACATGGATGTAGTTCAAAGTGGTTGTGGTTTTAAAAAGGGAGTGGTCAATACTGGCTTTCATTATTAGCCCTCCACCATGTAGGCTGGGAAAATTTCCATCTCTCTGTACCACAGAATTTGGACAGCACTGTCTTAAAACTGGCCCTCAGCTGTGAAAATATGGACCTGTCTGGCACTGCCATGTTTTTATTCATTACACTGAGAGTTATAATGGGTAATTTACTTAGACCCTTGGCAGAAGGCAAGAGCACTAAGGGGCAGAACATTTTTGTGTTTTTCAGCTTGTGCTGGATAAAAAAAATCTGGCATGAGGTGCAGAGCCAGTGTCAGTGGGTATAAAGCAGCCCCTTCCTTACTGTCTGGCATAGGGCACCCACCAACACTCACTAACTTGTGCAGGAGGGGGATGCCATGTTAACAGCCTGTGGAGGAGACCTACTGCAGTGCAGGGAACAAAGTGCAAACCATGGCAGATTGCATAATTTTTTGTACTTTGTACCCTGCTCTTCAAGTATTAAATTACCTCTTTTGTATTGTAGCATGTTTCACTTGGAATGTAAAGCTCTACAGTATTTTATTTTTTGCCTTTAGATTTAGGGTAATTTTGTTATTTTATATCACACAGCCAGTCAACCTGAAAATACTGTACATGGCATAAAATAACTCAAACTTCACAAGCTTAATAGTACCTTTCATCCCCTTTCTACAATCCCTCAGTCCAGGTAAAAATAAATTGTAATCCACAATTCAAATATAATTCAAATAAATATACAGCCCAGTAAGAGAGAGACCCTTTAATTTTGTTTTATGCATTTAAATACAGAAAGACATACATTTAAATAAAAAAAGAGACGTTTTAAGACAGGTTTCCAACAACCACAATGAGATGTTATAAGTCCCCCCAAATAGCTTGCAGTTATGGCTTGATCATTTAACCATTCTATCCTGATTGGACAAATGTAGCAGTGCCCTGACTGGGCATAGCTTGGGGAGTACATATTATCTTTGCTGTGTGAATCCAAATGATCATGAGGTAATGTATAATAGGGGCAATGTGTGCTACAGGCCAGTTAAGCCTCTGCCCCCAAATGTGAACACTTCTAGCATCCATGTGAACCCTAAATTCCTAAACAAACCAGAGGAAACACCGCCAGCTAAAGTGCCAAGTGCTATTCCACCCCCGCTAACCCCGAGGCACAAAAGCATCTACTCCAAGAGCAGCTAATAAGGCAACAAAAAGTTGGAGTTGGAGCTAGAGCAGACAAAAGAACAGAGTTGGCAAGTTAACTTTCATCTTCAAAACCAGCTATCATCCCAAAAATTCCACACATGCCAGTCAAGGCCCCACAGCCTGTTTCTCTGCATTCTGAAAAGAGCAAAATTCCTCCGCTTTCTCAGCCCATTGAAAAACCCAATGAAAAGTTGCCAATGCCAAGCAGAGATCCTCGTCTTGTGAAAGGAAATCCGCATTCAGTGCACATGAAAGATCCAGGGCACAAAAAGGAGATGAAACCCAACATAGCAAGTGTGCCAAACCTAAAGCCTCTTAAGCCTTTGTTAAATGACAAAGCTAATGCTTCAGCAATGCCCGAAAAGTTGAAATTGAATGAAAAGCTACCTAAGCGAGAATCTCCTTTGGAAGCCAAATTGCCTCATGTCAGGGATAAATCCCTAGGCACGGAGAATGTAAGGGACTTGGACATAAGTAGGAGAGACCCAAGGCTGCACAAGCACCTCTGCAATAAATTGGATGACAAAAACAACAAGCTGAAAGAGAAGCGGAAATCTGATAAAAAAACACAAATCAGAACAACGAACAGTGAGAAAACAGAAACAAACTGTGGGATTGTGCAGAAAAATTAAAACAGTACAAATTACCCTGACAAATTGAAACCTGGAAGAATTGGCAACAGAAAAAGGTCACAATCACCAAAGAGATGATCACCAGACCATTCTCCTAAGTGTAGAGATAGAAGGTCACCCAAAGTACCAAGAAGCATATCTCCTGTTCATTCCCTCCCAAAAATTGGCAGATTGTGTCATCCTGTGAGTAAACAATCTCACACGGATGACTTTAGCACAAGCTCTCTGGAAGAGCGAATTAAAAGGAATGCAAAAACTGATGTACGAGCACAAGACAAAAGAAACACACTGAGGAGAGGCTGCAGGATCCTGTATCTTTGGTGTCCAATACAGAGCCAAAACAGATATGGAAAATTGGCAAGGACCTAAAACCTACAAGCAATGGAGTGGATGGGAGGACAATAAAAGGCCATCATCAGGGTAACCGCCCCCCCTATCAGAGGCATAATAGTTGGCAAAATAGTACAAAAGGGGTTGCTTCCCCTTGGACTCCATAACAGCCACATTGATTAAGTGTTGATGCCGATCTAAAAATACCTAAGGAATTAACAAGTGCAAGCAAAGTAGAGTTGCTGGAAAAGGCAAGTGGACGCTTTTCCATCACACATGATGAGCTTCTTGTGGTGCCACATCAGATTCGTCATCTTTTCCAGTACCAAGAAGAAAAACAGTGGTGTAGTGTGTGGGATAGACCCACTGAGCAAAACAAAGGCGGCAGATATTTGGATCCAGAATACTTGGACTTGGATGAAATGGTGCACTCCGGCAGAGACTACGGACAAGGTGGCAGTATGCCTGAAAGAAATGATCAGTTTTCTGAAAGACAAAGGCATTCCCCCATACCTGGATTTCCCAAAGGTTTACAAGAGGAACAGAGACCTATGTTTACTGAGCGATTCCCGGTGCCCATGTACGATGAATCTGAAGAGGTACCTTATGGGGAAAGTGTAGATTGCAGGATGACTGGCAAAAATGCTAATCAAAAGAGTACATTGATGGAAGAGAGAAGACCACTACTTGATGTTTCACCGCGTATATCACCGTGTATATCAGTAGAAGAGATGCCCCTATCATAAAAGATTTTGAAGAGCCTTCCAACATTGCAAACGTTAGGGAAAGTTCTCCTGTAAATGCAATTGTGCATTAGGAAATTTGGTTGGACCTTAGCGCTTTGATGCAGTCCCAGGACAACCAGTTGATTCCCATTTTGATAGTATGTGTGCCAAGCAAGTTGAGAACACAAGGCTTGAACACCTGTTAATAAATTTGACCGTCAGCCTTCTCATATCCAAAGGTTTGATCTGCCTGGACAAACCTGCCAAAGATTTGAAGGCCCACCAGGACATCAAACTCCTCCATGGTTTTATGGACCAATACAGGTGCAACCACAGTTTGATGGTCCTTTGACTCAAAGGTTTGATGGCCTTAAACCTCAACCTAGATTTGATCTTCACATGAGTCATCAAGGACCATGCTTTGATAATATTCACCCCCGTGTTAGGCAAAATGCTAAACCTTTTGAACAACTTGACCCTTATGGTGAACTTTAGAACCATTTCCATGTACAGCCACAAAGTAAGCAACCACAAGGTATGACCCTTCAGGGGATGCAGCCACAGGGCATGCTGCCACAAGGCATATCCCCTAAGAGGATGCAACCACAAGGCATTCCCCCTCAGGGGGGGGAATGCCTGTATCACTTAGACAAAAATTATACCCGATTGATTTTGTTCTGCCTTCAATAAGGATCAATTATATCTTACTTGAGATTAACTACAAGGTACTGTTTTATTATTAGAGGAAATCATGTCTATTGGAGATGGCCTTATATATTTAATATTTTCACATTAATAACAGCAGTGGGCACCTATAATAGAAGTCAGCACAGAGAGTAAGAAAAAATGATCCCCAGACAGCTGAAATGTATTAAGTATTTCAAAGAAATATGGATAATGTGCTGGAAAGAGATATAAACGAGACTGACTGGCAAAAAAAAATGCCATTAGTTCCTGCAAAATGTTCTATAAATATTGCTTTCCAAGAACAGTCGATCAAACTGCTACGTGGTATTTATCAGGCTCCAACATTTCCACTGTGTTATCATCCTCAAAAATATATCAGAGCACTGGGGATAGTGATACATGGCAGACCCAAAGTCAAGAATTTATGGAACAAAGGAAGAGGGTGTAAATATGGCTGGACTGAAATAAAAGGCAGCATGACCTCCAAGGCTAAATTAAACTGCAATGAAGTGAATGTGATTTTCTTTCCAGCAAAAAATAACCTAGAGGAGCAGTAATGGCTGGAATGATTTTATGGAGCTTAAAATGTATTATGTAAATGTATTTTGTATGGGAGGATGTTTGCAATTTGATAATGCAATGTAGTCTTTCACTTCTCTTCCTTCTCCTGTCTGCCGTTAGGATTGCAAGAACATCTTGGGCACTTACAGTGTCAGTGAACATATTGTCCCTTCTTTGCAAGGTGATGGCAAAATCTTTCTTTGGCATAAAAAAAAACACAGAAATTCCAAGGCTAGATATATATTAATATTTTATTATCACTTACCATCTCTTTTGATTGGATAATCTTCATCTTTCTGCCTGGTTGATAATGTAAGTAGGACATTCGCATCCATATAACAATTTAAATTCCAAACTTGAGAGCTGCAGAAGAATTCAAGAACTACAAAGAATTAAACAAAGATCATTTGCAGATTGTCTTAGAATTCCACTCTCTACTACATCACACTGCCAGATGATATCAAGTTGAGCTGACCTTTTTACTTTGATAAGGAACTTTCTTTGGAACTTTGGGGATGAAGTTAAACTCTGGGGTTGATCAGGACATGGAAATAGTGAAGACCTAGCAACCAGATCCTCAAGTTTCATTTTAGAAGGAGGCAGAAGACAAAAAGCAAGAAACTTAAACAATTATTATTTGTCATATTGTTCTATTGCCTCAATATACCCCCACACTGCTCTGAGGGGCCGTACAACCTCCAGGGCTCATATAGCTTTCCTCTACTTGACCCCCACCTCGACAAAGACATTAGGGATGTAGCGAACGTCGGAAAAAAAGTTCGCGAACATATTCGCGAACTTGCGCAAAAACGCGAGCGGTTCGCGAACGGTTCGCGAACCCCATAGACTTCAATGGGAAGGCGAACTTTAACATCTAAAAAAAAAATTTCTGGCCAGAAAAATGATTTTAAAGTTGTTTAAAGGGTGCAACGACCTGGACAGTGGCATGCCAGAGGGGGATCAAGGGCAAAAATGTATCTGAAAAATCTGCCTGTGTGTGCTTGGAAGAGATAGTGTAGGGGGAGAGCTGTTAGTGATTTCAGGGACAGATGATAGTAAGTTTGCTGGCTAGTAATCTGCTTGATACTGCTCTGTATTGGAGGGACAGAAGTCTGCAGGGATTTGAGGGACATTTTAGCTTAGGTAGCTTTGCTGGCTAGTAATCTACTGTTCTCTTTAAACAACTGCCATACGTTGACCTTGTAGGCATTGTTTGCCCAGTTTTTTTGGACGCAGCCACTGAAGCACAGTTGCCAGAAAAAATATGCCATATAAATGCTGAAAATAGTCATTTTTCGCCATAAGTTGACCTTGTAGACATTGTTTGCCCAGTTTTTTTGGTTGCAGCCACTGAAGCACAGTTGCCAGAAAAAATATGCCATATAAATGCTGAAAATAGTCATTTTTCGCCATACGTTGACCTTGTAGACATTGTTTGCCCAGTTTTTTTGGTTGCAGCCACTGAAGCACAGTTGCCAGAAAAAATATGCCATATAAATGCTGAAAATAGTCATTTTTTGCCATACGTTGACCTTGTAGGCATTGTTTGCCCAGTTTTTTTGGTCGCAGCCACTGAAGCACAGTTGCCAGAAAAAATATGCCATATAAATGCTGAAAATAGTCATTTTTTGCCATATACGTTGAGTCAACGTATGGCAAAAAATGACTATTTTCAGCATTTATATGGCATATTTTTTCTGGCCTCTGTGCTTCAGTGGCTGCGGCCAAAAAAAACTGGGCAAACAATGCCTACAAGGTCAACGACGCAGCCACTGAAGCACAGAGGCCAGAAAAAATATGCCATATAAATGCTGAAAATAGTCATTTTTTGGTCGCAGCCACTGAAGCACAGTTGCCAGAAAAATTATGCCATATAAATGCTGAAAATATGCATTTTTTTGGTTGCAGCCACTGAAGCACAGAGGCCAGAAAAATTATGCCATATAAATGCTGAAAATATGCATTTTTTTGGTTGCAGCCACTGAAGCACAGAGGCCAGAAAAATTATGCCATATAAATGCTGAAAATATAAATTTTTTTGGTTGCAGCCACTGAAGCACAGAGGCCAGAAAAATTATGCCATATAAATGCTGAAAATATGCATTTTTTTTGGTTGCAGCCACTGAAGCACAGAGGCCAGAAAAATTATGCCATATAAATGCAGAAAATATGCATTTTTTTGGACGCAGCCACTGAAGCACAGTTGCCAGAAAAAATATGCCATATAAATGCTGAAAATAGTCATTTTTTGCCATACGTTGACCTTGTAGACATTGTTTGCCCAGTTTTTTTGGTTGCAGCCACTGAAGCACAGAGGCCAGAAAAAATTAAACCAGTAGGGTTTGCACCCTAGTTTGTAACGGTGGCGGAGGGAGGAGGAGGACGCTAAAGGACAGCTGTGTGTGGAGTCATGAGGCTTGAAGAGAAGGACAGCTGCATAGAAGTCAGAACAAGTCTTCCGGCGTGCAGTAACCCTCCGAGATCCACCCCTCATTCATTTTAATAAAGGTCAGGTAATCGACACTTTTGTGACCTAGGCGAGTTCTCTTCTCAGTTACAATCCCTCCTGCTGCACTGAAGGTCCTTTCTGAGAGCACACTTGAGGCTGGGCAAGACAAGAGGTTCATGGCAAATTGTGACAGCTCTGGCCACAGATCAAGCCTGCGCACCCAGTAGTCCAGGGGTTCATCGCTCCTCAGAGTGTCGATATCTGCAGTTAATGCCAGGTAGTCCGCTACCTGCCGGTCGAGGCGTTCTTTGAGGGTGGATCCAGAAGGGTTGTGGCGCTGCCTTGGACAGAAAAACATTTGCATGTCTGACGTTACAGACTGGCCAAAGGGCTTTGTCCTTGCAGGTGTGCTCGTGGCAGGATTACTGGCACCTCTGCCCCTGGAATGTTGATGAGTTCCTGAAGTGACATCACCCTTAAAAGCATTGTACAACATGTTTTGCAGGCTGGTTTGTAAATGCCGCATCTTTTCGGACTTGTGGTATGTTGGTAACATTTCTGACACTTTATGCTTGTACCGAGGGTCTAGTAGCGTTGCGACCCAGTACAGGTCCTTCTCCTTAAGCCTCTTGATACGGGGGTCCTTCAACAGGCATGACAGCATGAAAGACCCCATTCTCACAAGGTTGGATGCAGAGCTATCCATCTCCGCTTCCTCATTATCAAGGACTGCATCATCCACGGTCTCCTCCCCCCAGCCACGTACAAGACCAGGGGTCCCCAAAAGGTCACCACTAGCCCCCTGGGAAGCCTGCTCCTGTTGGTCCTCCTCCTCCTCCTCCACAAAGCCACCTTCCTCCTCTGACTCCACTTCTGGCACCTCTCCCTGCGTTGCAGCAGGTGCCTGGGTTCGTTCTGGTGATTCCGACCAGAAATCGTGCGCTTCCAGCTCCTCGTCACGCTGGTCTACAGCCTCATCTGTCACTCGTCGCACGGCACGCTCCAGGAATAAAGCGAAGGGTATTAGGTCGCTGATGGTGCCTTCGGTGCGACTGACCATATTTGTCACCTCTTCAAAAGGTCGCATGAGCCTGCAGGCATCGCGCATAAGCACCCAGTAACGGGGGAAAAAAATCCCCAGCTGTGCAGATCCAGTCCTACCACCCAGTTTAAAAAGGTACTCGTTGACGGCCCTTTGTTGTTGCAGCAGACGTTCCAACATAAGGAGCGTTGAATTCCAGCGAGTCTGGCTGTCAGAAATCAAACGCCTGACTGGCATGTTGTAGCGCTGCTGAATGTCAGCAAGGCGTGCCATGGCTGTGTAGGAACGTCTGAAATGGGCCGACACCTTTCTGGACTGGGTGAGAACGTCCTGGAATCCTGGGTACTTGGAGACAAAACGTTGGACTATTAAATTTAACACATGTGCCATGCAGGGCACATGTGTTAAATTGCCTAGTCTCAACGCTGCCAACAGATTGCTTCCATTGTCACACACCACTTTTCCGATCTGCAGTTGGTGTGGGGTCAGCCACCGATCGGCCTGTGACTGCAGAGATGACAGGAGTACAGATCCGGTATGGTTTTTGCTTTCCAGGCACGTCATCCCCAAGACAGCGTGACAACGGCGTACCTGGCACGTCGAATAGCCTAGGGGGAGCTGGGGGTGCACAGGTGTGGAGGAGGAGAAGGAGGACCCAGCAGCAGAGTAAGAAGAAGAAGAAGACGAGGTAGAGAGCGATGGAGGAGTAGAGGTGGTGGCAGAACCGCGTGCAATCCGTGGCGGTGACACCAACTCCACTGTTGTTGTTGAGCTACCCATTCCCTGCTTCCCAGCCATTACCAAGTTCACCCAGTGGGCAGTGTAGGTGACATACCTGCCCTGACCATGCTTGGAGGACCATGCGTCAGTAGTCATATGGACCTTTGGCCCAACACTAAGTGACAGAGATGCGGTAACTTGGCTCTGCACATGTTGGTACAGGTGTGGTATTCCCTTTTTAGAAAAAAAATTGCGGCTGGGTACCTTCCACTGCGGTGTCCCAATTGCTACAAATTTGCGGAAGGCCTCAGAGTCCACCAGCTGGTATGGTAAAAGCTGGCGGGCTAAGAGTGCAGACAAGCCAGCTGTCAGACGCCGGGCAAGGGGGTGACAGTCAGACATTGGCTTCTTACGCTCAAACATGGCCTTCACAGAAACTTGGCTGGTGGCAGATGACTGGGAATGGGAACAGGTGGTCAAGGTGGAAGGCGGAGTGGAGGGTGGTTCAGACGGGTCAAGGAGAGCAGAGGTAGAGCAGTAAGATGCTGGACCAGAAGGAGTGTGGCTTTTAGTTTGCCTGTTGCCTTTGAGGTGTTGCTCCCAAAGTGCTTTGTGCTTGCCGCTCATGTGCCTTCGCATAGAAGTTGTACCTATGTGGCTGTTGGGCTTACCAAGGCTCAGTTTCTGACTGCACTCATTGCAAATTACAATGCTTTTGTCAGAGGCACACACATTAAAAAAATCCCACACTGCTGACTTTTTGGAAGTGTGCGATCTGGCGGTAACAGTAGAAGTTGGCGGCATTGGCGGCAATGGCGGGTGCGTTGGCCGGCTGAACACAGGTGCCGATACATGTTGTTGCCCTACTGATCCCTGCGGGCTGTCCTCCCTGCTTCTTCTAAGTCTTATTCTCCTACTGCCTCTCTGACTCTCCGTCTCTCCATCTGAACTACCCTCCTCTTGCTCTCTTCTACTAGGCACCCACAAAACATCAATCTCCTCATCATCATTCTCCTCAGATGCATCAATTTCTTCTGACACATCACAGAAGGAAGCAGCAGCGGGGACCTCCTCCTCATCACTCATTATGTCCATCTCTGTCGTGTTCTCTGCCAGAATTAAATCTGGTGTAAGGTCCTCATCTCCTTCATCTTCTTCTGGCAATAATGGTTGCGCATTACTCAGTTCAAGAAACTCATGGGAAAATAACTCCTCTGACCCCAGTGAAGAAGGGGCACCGGTGGTGGAGGAAGTGTTACGTGGGGTGGCCATAGCAGTGGAGGATGAGGAGGATGTTGTGGTAAAGTTAGAAACGGTAGAGGATGGGGTGTGCTGTGTAAGCCAGTCAACTACCTCTTCAGCATTTTGGGAGTTCAGGGTCATTGGCTTTTTAAAACTGGGCAATTTGCTAGGGCCACAGGATTGCATAGCAGCACGGCCCCTAGCACGGCCTCTGCGTGGCGGCCTGCCTTTGCCTGGCATTATTTTTTAAAAAACAACAACAACAACAAAAACTCAGTTGGTTTTTCTGGAAACGATAATACACACAGCTAGATGGCGGGTTGAAGAAAACAGTGTGCAAATAATGCCTACAAGGTCAACGTATACACTACTACAGCGGTGGATACGGATTACGTAAAATATATTATGGCTGCTTGAAAAAAGTCACTCCGGTGTTTTTTCTGGAGACGGTAATATTATGGATATTTAGACAGAATGTGAACAAGGTCACACAGCTAGATGGCGGGTTGAAGAAAACACTGTGCAAATAATGCCTACAAGGTCAACGTATACACTACTACAGCGGTGGATACGGATTACGTAAAATATATTATGGCTGCTTGAAAAAAGTCACTCCGGTGTTTTTTCTGGAGACGGTAATATTATGGATATTTAGACAGAATGTGAACAAGGTCACACAGCTAGATGGCGGGTTGAAGAAAACACTGTGCAAATAATGCCTACAAGGTCAACGTATACACTACTACAGCGGTGGATACGGATTACGTAAAATATATTATGGCTGCTTGAAAAAAGTCACTCCGGTGTTTTTTCTGGAGACGGTAATATTATGGATATTTAGACAGAATGTGAACAAGGTCACACAGCTAGATGGCGGGTTGAAGAAAACACTGTGCAAATAATGCCTACAAGGTCAACGTATACACTACTACAGCGGTGGATACGGATTACGTAAAATATATTATGGCTGCTTGAAAAAAGTCACTCCGGTGTTTTTTCTGGAGACGGTAATATTATGGATATTTAGACAGAATGTGAACAAGGTCACACAGCTAGATGGCGGGTTGAAGAAAACACTGTGCAAATAATGCCTACAAGGTCAACGTATACACTACTACAGCGGTGGATACGGATTACGTAAAATATATTATGGCTGCTTGAAAAAAGTCACTCCGGTGTTTTTTCTGGAGACGGTAATATTATGGATATTTAGACAGAATGTGAACAAGGTCACACAGCTAGATGGCGGGTTGAAGAAAACACTGTGCAAATAATGCCTACAAGGTCAACGTATACACTACTACAGCGGTGGATACGGATTACGTAAAATATATTATGGCTGCTTGAAAAAAGTCACTCCGGTGTTTTTTCTGGAGACGGTAATATTATGGATATTTAGACAGAATGTGAACAAGGTCACACAGCTAGATGGCGGGTTGAAGAAAACACTGTGCAAATAATGCCTACAGGGCAAATAATGCCTAAAAGGTCAACTTATACACTACTACAGCGGTAGTAAAATAAAAAAAAGTAAAATAAAAAAAAAATGAATATTAAAAAAAAAAATTAAAGTTGGTGCTGCTGAACTACTAGGAGCAGCAGATTAGCACACCAGTCCCACTCCCCAACACTGCTAGACTAATAGCACTGGGCTCTTATAGTAGTAGTAGTAGTAGTAGTAAAACAACAAAAAATAAATAAAAGCAGTCCTTACAAGGACTACTGTTATTGCAGCAGTCAGCAGATGAGATCAGAAGCAGGACAGCTGCCCACTGCAGCTACATACAGAGCACTGCAGTAGAAGGTAGATTACTAGCCAGCAAAGCTACCTAAGCTAAAATGTCCCTCAAACCCCTGCAGACTTCTGTCCCTCCAATAACAGAGCAGTATCAAAACGATTACTAGCCAGCAAACTTTCAACTGTCCCTGAAATCACTAACAGGCAGCAGCTCTCTCCCTACACTATCTCTTCAGCACACACAGGCAGAGTGAAAAAACGCTGCAGGGCTTCGGTTTTTATAGGGAAGGGGAGTGGTCCAGGGGAGAGCTTCCTGATTGGCTGCCATGTACCTGCTGGTCTGGGGTGAGAGGGCAAAAAAAAGCGCCAACAATGGCGAACCCAAAATGGCGAACGTCGCGCGACGTTCGCGAACTTCCGGCGAGCGCGAACACCCGATGTTCGCGCGAACAAGTTCGCCGGCGAACAGTTCGCGACATCTCTAAAAGACATCTCTGACTCCAGAAATGTACAATGTTTTTTTAACCAGGAGACTCTCAGGCCTTCATTATTCATTTATGGGAGCAAATTCTCCTGCATCAGAATTAAATGAGTGATTTCTGTTACACTATGAAGCGTATGCCAAACTACAGATTTGCTTTAGTGGGATTAAAGCAATTATATGAGGGAGTCTTTTGACTGCTTTCCCATCTCTGAGATGCAGCCAGCTTCCCTTGGCTAAAGAGGAAGAAATTCAGCACAAAATATAATCCTATCTGAGACTTATTCAAAGATCATCCTTACAAACATGCAAGTCATGGAACAGAGACTTTTTTTGCCCATGGGATATAAACGGCAGCTCTGTAAATATTAATACATTCCTCTGAGATCCAGCAATGTGGCTCTACAATATTCATTAAGAAGGTTATCTAGGAACATGGGAAAGGTTTGTCCACTTAAATCAATTATAGCAAGTAATCCCTTTCATTGTTGTATCTATAATACCAATAGGCAACTGCTGATTTGATGGTATGGTCTACTGAATCAAGGCGTGCCCGTATATCAGTATGGTAACCAAAGAGCATAACACCGTTATTAATTATGCTCTTGATAAAGTAAGAGATTGGTGAAAGGTAATAAAATTTGTTACACAATTTTATAATTATAGTGATGCCGTAGGCATATTATCTTTGTAGTTGGTGTACAGTGAGTTTAATGCACCATCAACATGCAGCGAACATAAAGCATTAGGGAAGAAGTTGTGGTAGCAGAACCATGTTTCCAAATCCATCCATATTGTCTAAACTGGTGGTTCTAAATTGCTTAAGGAGGCCATATATTCATAGATTTGGTCAGGTTGGTGCCACAGTTGCCAGATTACTGACTGCCCATCTGTACATATATGTATCTAACATAAGTCCTGACAGCTAAATGATACTTAATGTTACCAAAAGCTACCGGGGGAACTGACTGCATGTTTTAGATTAAAATATAATCATTACAGATGGCTTGCAAACTGCTCTGATCACTAAAAGTTAATTTAAGGCATTGCATGATGACATCTCAGTCACCCCAACCTTCTATATGTTACCAAAAATCCGGTGGCCTGGGGGTCTTGAAAGGTTTTTTATACCTTTTGAGATCCCCAGGCCGCCCAATCATGTCAGGGAATGGCAATCTCTGCAAGAGTGCAAACCAAGAGAGAGATTGTGTAAATAGGCAGGAGTGCCGGTAGTGGATGGAAATGGATACAGGAAACCAAACAGGTCAGGGTTCAGGCAGAAATGGAATCAAGGTCAAGGTTTTTGGCCGTGGTTGGTTCAGGTAGCAAAGGATCGTAAACAGGCCGGAGAGTCAGAAGTCCATTAACAAACTGTAGTCAAAACCAGAGAATCAATCAGAATAGTCAGGAACAAGCTTAGAATCTGCAGGAGCAAAGATCACTTAGCAACTTGTCAAAAGTCTCTGGTGTCTTTAAGTAGGCAAGGAGCATGCGCTGAATTGGCGCAGGCGACGAACACCTGTGAAACCCTTACGCCCACACATCCCGAAACTTGTGTCTATTGATGACGTCGAACCGGACATGCGCCTCGGAACCTGGGCAGGACTTAGAATCATTGCGGACGAGGCGGCACAGACAGGTGAGTATCTTTACAGTAACTTTTGCAAACAATGGCCAATGATTGATTCTGTTTTCAGGAAGCATTGGCACATCTTACAAACTGATCCAGTTCTGGCTACAATGCTTGGTCCACGTCCCCTTATCTGTTGCCGAAGAGCACTGAATTTACGGGACCGTTTGGTAAAAAGTCATTTCGCCAGACCCATTAATAAATCAATACGAATTGGCACCTTTGCATGTGCTAAATGTAAAGCCTGTAAGTATATTTACAATCAAAAGTATATTGTGGACAGATTTGGGAAGAAATGCAGAATAAAGTAAAGTTTCACCTGTACCATTTTTTTTACATGCTTCTCTGTCCCTGCGGCAAGATATAAGTATATTAGGAAAACCAACCAGCCACTCGATAACGCACTCGATTGGACTAAAGCTAACAAAAAATTACCACCCGTTAGTCCCCTTTTTTTGGAACATCATAACCATTCAAGTTATAACCTTAGGGCCATGGGTCTGTCAAAGGTTTCCCTGGGGATAAGAGGAGGAGATTTGGATTAAGCCCTCTTGTCGAGGAAAAGTGAATGGATTTTATGATCAATGCAATGAGTTCGATAGGTCTCAATGAAAGTATTACTACGAATGTATTTATTTGAACATCATCTTTAATTGGATGTTAATAAGTGACATATAGGTTTTAAGTAATTATTCATTAAAAGTTACGTTATAACTTTCATATATGAGATTCCAGACCTTATAGATGGGAAGTTGCAACTAGATGGGTCACCTTTTCTTCTTTCTTTTTCATATATGTACATGTATGGCACTAGGAGGTAGCAGAGGAATAGTTTCTCCGATCCCATTGGTTCACACAGTGTCGTCCATCAAGCAAACTCTTGGTGAGCCCAAGTGTCAGTGGGCCATCCTGCTGATCCAATTATTTGGTCTTGGATGGTTGTCCCATGGCCATTCCCCATTCCTACTTGAAAACAAAAAGAAAACATGATCAGAAGCATAGATGATGGCATGTCAAGAGAAGGGACTTGTACAAGTCTGAAACTAAGTGTGGGTTTTCACCCCTTGTTTTAGATTTTTTCCATACTCCAAAAGCAGGTTTGGATTAGCCTGAGAAGATACCAGAAAAATTCTCATTTTCCCCATTTTATGAAAAATACTACCACCACCAAATCTATCCTAAAGCTGTGTAATACCGATCTAATGTCATATCTAATGGTGCTTAGAATGGGCCCTAGATGTCAGGCTCTTTGGTGAGCCCTAGGAAAGCCAGTTCAGTATTAGGATGCTTTTGATTTGTGCAGACAGAGAATGCCTGATGCCTTTCTACCAGTACCCAGTTGGCCCATGGATGGTGTGGTCAGTGAAATGTGTTAATGTTGGGCTGAAAATGGCTACCTTTGAGGTCAAAATCATCAAGGTTTTTCCCATATATAAACATGATAATTTTTGATGTAAAAGTTTGTATGTGTATTACGTGGGTACAACATAAATTCAGGCCTTGCAGGTACATATATACAGACCTTCTTGTAAGAATGTTGGGTAGACCAGTTATGATGCCAGATGTGGCCACAGTGAGAAACTACACAGGGAAGTGTTTCTTATACAATGGGAAGACTCAGATGAATTAACTGTTGAATCATGTCTGATGTTTCACTTGTGTGACTTACACAACTTGCTGTAGGTCCTTCTATTTTGGTTAACCCCTTCTGAATATTTGCAGAGCATTAGTACTAAGCACGAAGCCTAACTTTAATAAGCCCCCTGACAGAGGACCATCTCTGCCCTCTATCATTTCATTAGAAAGTAGCTCACACACTTCCAGATGGTTTGCTTTGCACTTCCAAATATCCCAGAGCGAAACAATTAAAAACGAATACTTATACAGAAATATTATCATTTTATAGCATACCGGAATAGGCACCCAGCCGGAGCGCTACAATTATATTGTCACTATAGTTGAAAAAATAAATGTTCATCCAGTTTCACCTGTCAGATTCCCTTTGTGTTGAAACAAGCAAGAAAAACCCTGCTGAATCCCTTTACAAAGGTGTTTCAAAAAGAAGACAACATTGTATGCCCTGTCTAATTTACAGCACTCTTTAGATTGCAGTACCTGTACAGGTTTAAAAATACATTGACATCAGATTTGATGTTGCTTTTTGTCATTTCTTCCCAAAAGTGTTTCTCCTCTGCCCTCACAGTAAAAATGTTATGACCTTTCCTTTCACTAAAATATTTGTTGCAATGATCTTAGTAGCTTTTGGATGCATTGATCTCGAAAAAACTCTTTGTACTGACTGTTATTTTTCTATATTTACAGAAGTAGAGATGTGCAACTTGTTCTATTTGGAATTATAACACTACCACTTGGACAGCCTTTGGAGTTGAAGAGGCACATACTGGGTTTAATGTATTAATATAAAAAAACAAAGGTTATTTGGATCAGCGCCTAAAGCAAACAGAAAAAGTGAAAAAACATAAAACAAAAAAGTAATAATACGGTTTAGTATTTTTCGTTCTTTTTGAAGCACCCTGTGTTCAGAAAGAACAGGCTCTAGCGTGGATTTCCCTTTAAATCAGACCTTTCTTAATGTTCCAGTACTGTGTATCATTAGGTCTGGTGTTCCAAAAAGCCTTCACCGATTTATGCCTACTTACAAGATTACAATTCTGGCATGACTCACTGAAACTTATGTATGATAATAAATAAAGTACCACCTGTTGCAAAATATGAGGCTATTAGAAGTCACCTTGGCGTTCCATGACTTGAATAAAAGGGGTGTTCCTACATCAGTACGCACCATTTATAAGCCAGAAACAGCACTTGCCGCTGCAGCTTTCCCTCTGCTCTTTACCCTTCCCGCCAGACTGCCAGGCTCAGCTCCTACTGCCTCACTCTCTCTCACATTCCTTCTTTAATTCCCTATCAGCTCTCGTTATTTCTACTCCTCTGTCTCCTTATGTCTTGCACCCCCCCATTTCACATTATACTTCCCTTTCCTATACATGCAGAACAGCGCAGCGGACCACAGGGGCACCATGTTCGTCAGCCTCAGCTTCTTTGTTAACAAATTGTCAACATGTCCGTATAGAGCATGTGCAGTTGGAGCCGGAAAGGCAAGGCAAGAAGAGGATCCGGAAGAAGCAGAGGCCGGCAAACATGGCACCCCTGTGCTCGCTCCCCTGTTCTGCATGTGTGGGTCAGTATTTTTAGAGGAGACACAATGCAGGTGTAACAATGTGCAGGAGGGAGGTGGGGAGGGGGGCCAGCAGAGGGGGGCCAGTGGGGACATTTGCCTGTGGGAGCTTAAGTTCTCCTTTAAAGGGGACATATTGTGTAAAAAACAAGATTGTGCCAATGCATTAAACTCTTTTAGATATAGAAGGAATGTGCTTCAAAAAGTAGTGTTTCTGGTTACTTTATTGAAAATTTCTGCAGAAACCCTACTAGCCCCACCCATCCATTCCACTTGCTGCTGCCTCCTTTCCCAGGCTGCACAGGGGAGCCGGCAGCACTCAGCGCACTGTAGGATAGGAACCAATCAGCAGCTAGCAGGACCTGATAGGGACTTGAAGTATGTATTTGCTTTTGTGACTACAGGGCTGGAATTGGCTGTCTCCCTCCTACTGTGATTCTGACAGGGACTTTAGGACACGCTTACCCCTCATTTGAAACACAGACAGAAACCAATGAACATCTATAAGGAGATCCAGTTAAGGGCCATTTTTAAAGACAATATTAATTTACCCTCAAAAGTAAAACCAACATCATATAGTAAATTTTATTCTATATGTCTCTTTTAAGGATGGAACTACATGACAATTCTATATATATATTGAAATCAGCAAGACAAGCAGAAGCAAAACACATTGAAGTGTAGCATTTTAGTGAACACAGAGCAAAGCCAGAGCTCTTCACAAAGTAGTACATAGTACACATCAACTGTAGATTATAATGCATAATGTACCCCCTACTTTACATTTACAAAGATAGTAGTCACCTCCTCAATTTCTAATAATATCTTTATACATTACAGTAGAGGGTACATTATGCATTATCCACTATATACATACACACTAGGGATGAGAGAAATATTTTGTAGCATTTTGCTGAGAAAAAAACACCCACAGACTGAATGTATAGTTCAAAAAATGTTGCGTGGTCTGAAAAATTGTCATTTTTGGTGTGTTTGATTCAGAACGACTACTATAGTTTATATAAACAAGCTGTTGTGTAGCCATGGGGGAGCCATTCAAGCTGGAAAAAGGAGAAAAGGCTCAGGTTACATAGCGGATAACAGATAAAACACCATTGTATTGGACAGGGCGTCTCTGTTATCTGCTATGTAACCAATGCCTTTTCTCCTTTTTTACAGCTTTTCCCAGTGCATGCTAACAGTATATTATATGTTAATTAAAATGCTTTTTTTTTGTGTTACCTTTCCTTTAACTGATCTGTGAAAAAAAATCCCCCACCAACTTTCTATAATGTTTTCTAAAAGTAAACATGTGCCCTCTGAAGCACATTTCTCCAGAGAGAAAAACCCCAACTTTACCAATATTTATTCCTGGGGCAGATTTATCAAGGGTCGAAGTGAATTCGAGGTAAAAAAATTTGAAATTCAAAGTAATTTTTTGGATACTTCGACCATCCAATAGTATACTACGACTTCGAATTTATTTAAAATCGTTCGACTATTCGACCATTCGATTATCGAAGTACTGTCTCTTTAAAAAAACTTCGACTTCAATACTTCGCCAACTTAAACCTGCCAAAGTGCTATGTTAGCCTATGGGGACCTGCCAGAGCATATTTCTAATTTTTTTTGGTTTCGAAGGAAAATCGTACCATCGTACGATAAAACGGTTCGAAGTATTTTCCACTTCGAAATTCAACCCTTGATAAATCTGCCCCCTAGTGTTATTGTTCATTACTTTCAAAAATTTAGTTCTACATCTCTGCACTCTCTTCACCTCATTAATATATCTTTCTGGACTGGGGCCCAAAACTGCACTGTATACTGATTAAACCTTACCAGGGATCTATAAAGAGACAAAATTAGGTTTTAATCCGCCAGTGACCTTTTATACATAACAGAACTTTATTTGCTCTAGTAGCAACAGAGTGTCACTGCCTACAGTTGTACCATTTGTTATACACAAAAATCCCCAAAGACTTCTCAGTTATGGAGGCACCCAAATACACTACCATTCAGTAAATTGGGATTTTGACTGACAAAAAAATTGGAGTGGGACCTGTTTTTTTATTGCTGGATCTTAATTGTTTTCTATTAGTATTATTATTAACATTTATTTATATAGCGCCAGCATATTCCGCAGCGATGTACTGACTTCAGTGACCCTGTTGCTCGATATACCGGGATTAGTGAAGATCATATAGTAGAATTCATCAATATAATTAATATTATGGGCTTTATTGTGGCAGGGAAAATCAGCAAGCATTAATTTGGCTGAGAACAGTAATAGTAATATCGGCAGAATTTTAGCCATCTCTTAGCAATGTGGCACTATTTATTACACCTTTTCAAATTGTTTTAGGTGGTTTTGCATATTCAATTTGATTTTGTCAAATATGAGGCTTGTCAGTGTTATTGAGCTGTAGCCTCCAATATAGGTATGGGATCTGTTATTCAGAATCCAAAATCCAGAAAACCTCAGGTCCCGAGTATTCTACATAATAGGCCTCGTACCTGTACTAAATTAGAGATATGGCTGCAATAGCAGCATCAAGTATTGAATACTGTAACAAAAACCAAACCAAAGTAATGAGTCCTAAATATCCCATGTAGTATAGACACCTTCATTCTGAAGTGCCAGACCTTTAAAACGTTTTATGCCACCCATGCTGGTCACAATATCCATAAGTAATCTTTTAAAGGATGTGAGAATTCATACAATTTCAAAATGCCCTAGAGGACTTCATTTTGTCACTTCTGGTTTATATGTATATTGTTGTAATTAATTTAGTTGATTTTGTTAGAATCTCCCATTCTTTAACTATTGATAATTAACTACTGCTTTGGTTTTCATTCTTTTGCAGTGCTTGTTCCAAACTCAGATGGATGCGTACAGATGCTAAACTATTCTACACAATGCGTGTGCTCCGCATGAAAGGTTGGCAATATGTCCAATTACTAAATGCCAGATGTGCTGAGAACAGTGTGTAAAGCATGTCCCTTTTGTACTGTTCTGAACCTCCAAGAATACCAGCCATATTTGGCCTGCTCTAGCATAATCTTAACAGGCATTAAAAACTCTTTACATGGCAAAATGATGTTGGATTATTATTATCTTAATCAAGTTCATCTTCACTATCCCCCTCTCAGCATCTAGTTCTCTTCATTCTGTCTTCATGCAGCAGTTGGGCGTCAGATGAATGATCCAATAAATCTTATGGGGGGGCTCCCTTTCCTAGCAGGTGTATTAGAGCTCACTCAAATAACTGATTCCAGTACAAACAGAATCTAACAAAATAACTGCCTTTTGCACAAATCCTGCATGTAGAGAGACATGGTGTCTGGTGTTTTTCATAGAGCGAGCTCTAAAACATCTTCTAGTCAAAAGGAGCCCCCCCTATAAGATATATTGGATCTAACTGTCAATGAATATCTGACACCCAACTGCTGCATGAAGACAGAATGAAGATAAACAGATGCTGAGAGAGGGATAGTGAATATAATCTTTATTATTTCAGAAATGGTTCAGAATTTTTAATTGATTGTATTTAAAAAGTTTTGTATTTCAGTAGCTTATATAATACTTTCATTTTCACAATAGTTCCCCTTTAATCATGAAGAAGGAAATCTCAAGGATATTAAAGGAAATCATTGGGCCCTTTTTTGGGTTCTGACCCATACAGTAAGTTTATTGCCTCTTCCCTATTAAGTAAATGGAATGGATTTACTGCTGAATTTATTCCAGCAACTCTGTGAAAGCAGTTTGTCACATAAATGACACCAAGTAGGCAAAACCATTTCTTTCTACATATTCAAACAGGAAATCTATCTGTTCCAGACATACATAATTGTGTTTTATTTACTTTATGTCCTCAGAGCTATGTTTTTCATGCATTTCTATGACTGATTTTTCTCCTACCAACTCTGAGGTGGTTTTACATATCTTTGTGCGGAAATGGGTATTTCAGCTATGTATGGCTAGATCTCTATTTAGATGTCAGTCAATCTGCTGTATAGTTATGACTTAAACACATACAGACTTTATTTTATGTAAAGGAATATAAAAATAGTAGGAGGAATGATATTAAATGCAATAATGCGGGTGGACACCATTTTAACTACGTTGAAACACCACCCAAAATGTTCAAGCCAGCCTAGCTTATCTGTACATTGCCTGATCAGAGAGATTCTACACTTTGGAAGAGGTCGAGATGTCTCCACACTTACAGCAAAACACAGAGCCCCACGTCTCATAGATGATTCAGCCGATATCCATGGTCCAAAAATATCAGTTTTGGATTGTCCAACCAACCTATGCTACACGGCCAAAATTAGGTGAACACCATAGAGGTGATAGAGTCAAAAGAACCCTACAGAAGGAGAGTAGGTGGATTCATAATATGCAAACCCTGGCCCCACAGGGATTTAATATAGAAATGAACCTAAGAGCATTTTTATAACAACATGGAATCCCATAATTCGATGGTACACGAATATCCCAATAGCACTAAAGTTGATATTAAAATAACTGCACAGAACACATAAGCACTTAAAAATGATTTTATTTACAAAAGAATAATATATACAGATTATTAACAAACCAACATGAATTGTAATAATTAAAAAGGAGCTGCTTATAGAAATTTGAAATATTTACAACTGAAAACTAATTTAAATTTTAATATGAAACGATAGATTTATACTGAAACACCAAAAGAGGAACACTGTGACACGTTGATCAAATTGGGGAGCAAATTAATAAAAAGTAATTTAAAGTAATAGATGCCCCAACAGGAGCAGGTTTATGTGGTGTTCACAATGGAAGACACATTAGAGATATTTGCGCATTTATAAACTGTTTTCTTGTATATACTTTGTATATTTAATTGTTTTTATAGAAAGGTATTAGCTATTTATACAAATAAGGAATATCTAGGATTTCCATAATAAGATAAAAGGTATAGCCAACATGAATAGTAAAGAAGAGACACAGTACATTATTTTAAATAGGGATGGGCGAATTTGACCCATTTTGTTTCACCAAAAATTCACCGCCGGTGAAATTTTTTGACATATGTCTCTTTTTTTTTTAGACGCACAACGCCATACAAGTCTATGGGCGTCATTTCCGCAATGAAAAAAAATTCGCCCATCCGTAATTTAAAAAAAAAGAATCACGGGGTTGCCATGGAAACCCGCTAAACCAACAAAACCAGAAATGACACAAAACCTAGAACAGACTGGTGGAACGCAGGAGAATATGGACTGTTTCCGTTTCCTTGACAACCTAAAATGGTCAACCTTTTAAGGAAACTATGCCGAATACACTTCATGCCTCTGAGGAAGCCGATTGGTTTGGTGAAACGCATCAGACGGAAGTGACGTCACAGTAAACTGTGGTGAAACACCACGTGGGAGAAAGCAATGCTGGCAAATCCTTTCCTTTGGAAACAAACTGATGACAAATCGGATTTTTAAAAAATCACAAATTTTTCAGAATTTATTAAACCCCGATGGAAAAGTCTGAATCAAAAAATCCGGCATCTCAGATCTGTCGAGGTTGTAAGTCAATGGGAGATTTACCAATGATCTTGTGATGTGTGCTGGGTTTCGTGCAATACCCTGAAGTTTTCTGAGTTTTCGGGCAAAAAGCATAAGAAATCTAAGTTATCGGGTAAAAAATTTTCAGGAAAATGTAATAATAAATAAGCGTAAAAAGTCAGAGCGGATTTGATCGGAGTTTGTAGCAGAAAATGTGGAGAAGAGGGAGAATACTGGTGACTCCGTTTCCTTATGCGCTTATCTAACATTTTTAATTCATATGATACATGAACACCACACCCACAATTCTCTATACTGTTTACAGCAGCAAGATTTTGCTAAGCTGAGTCAGTCCCTAAGCTGAGTAACTGACAGTAGCACAGAGCATGTCCAGTAAATCAGCAGAAAAGATGGAAAGCTACAGGGGCATCTTCAGAGGCACAGATCTTTACTAGTGAAGGACCGTTGGCTGGTATACAAGCCCCAATATAATGTACAACATTTCTGCCCTACTTTTTTAGTTAAGTTTTAGTTCTCCTTTAAGTTGAACTCTATGTCTCCTTAGCTGCTATGTTCAGGCAGCAGAAATGTAGAGTTTTGTGGTTCCCCTGCCCAATACTTGAAGGGGTGGTTCACCTTTACGTTAACCTTTAGTATTTCTAAGCAACTTTTCCCATCTTTCAAATGGCGGTTCACTGTGACCCAATGTAAAAAACAAATGCTCTGCAAGAGTACAAATGTATTGTTGTTGCTGCTTTTTATTATTTATCTTTCTATTCTGGCCCTCTCCTATTCATATTTTAGTCTCTTATTCAAATAAATGCCTGGCTGCTAGGGTCATTTAGATCTTAGCCACTAGATTGCTGAAATTGCAACTGGAGAGCTGCTGACCCCCTTTAATAGATTTTTCTTGTATTTTTCCCGTAAAAGTTGGAGCACCAATAGGTTTTGTACAAGTAACTTCATAATTCATATCCACCACTGATAACATATTTCAGATATTGCTTTTCAGATGTCTAGCCTGTGTAGCTGCAAAAGGCAACGTAAGAAATGTGGGGGTCGCCAGACTTACCTTTATCCTTCAATACATACTTGAAACACACAATTTTTTTCTCAACCATTAATTATGCACTGAAAATTAGCTATTGCAACCAGCATTGCCCTTATATCAAGAGGACAGTACATTGCTAATCAAATTGTCAAGGGCCATCCACAATCTGCCCTGATTACTATGTAGGAAAAGCTATTGCTCTGCAGGAGTGTGGCCTTGCCTGGACCTTCTTCCATCCCTCTTCTGCCCTGTTCTAATGGTGTGCAGCCCTGGTTCAATAATACCTGTAGCTACATTCATAGAAAGATCTATTTCTGCAGCAATAATGGAAAACTCTGCAACCAATTGATAGCAGGGACATAAGTATGAAGCTCATTTATCTTCTTTCCTACATTTGGGGCAGATCCCAGAGGCTATTATTGTCTCACACAACAGTGGAAGATAAAAAGACTATTTATAGATAAATACTACAGGAAGACCAGTATAATCACTGAGTTTCCTTACTGGCAGTAACGCTGAGGACACAACACTGTGGAAGGTTTACTAAATACTAGAATGAAGTATTAATCTAATAAAAATTCAAAAGGTGGTTCAAAAACAAGCAGCAACACAGAGTGACCAATCAGAGTTTTATTTTGATTTTACAGTTGACCATTAAGAGCTCAGGTCGTTGTTGGTTACTCTGGCGTAAAAATGAATGCTTGAATTTGATCAGTAAACAGTAATCAGATTGTTGTTTTTTTTTAATGGCCATTGATTTGCCCAAAACCATGAATACTTGTGATCTTTTTTTGAGGTATCACTGATTAAATATCCCAAGATATTGTGCCAAAATAAATATTATCAATAACAAAGTTGGAAGCGAGCTGCTTACATTTCTCTAATTCGTCCTTAGTGTTTACTAAAGGGATTAAAACAAACACCAGTGGAGATTGAAATTCTTTTGAATGTGACCCAGCATTTTATACCCGGTGATGATCACAAACTGCAAATATTTAGGCTGGAAAGAACCCTACCAATCAAGCTAAACCCTATGTTTATTTAATATTGGTTTATTATCCAGAATGCTTTTGACATGGGGATTTTCTACTAAAAATCATGTAAACATTAAATAAACCCAATAGGCTGGTTTTGCTTCCAATAAGGATTAATTATATATTAGTTTGGGCCAAGTACAAGCAGGGTCGACTGGGGGGCCCGGTGCCAACCAGGGCTGCTGTTCCAGGGCCCCTCAGGCCTGCCCTGGCAAGCTGGCGCACTGGGCTCCGTGAGAGCACTGGAGAGCTGGGCTCCGTGAGGGAGCTGGTGCAATGCACAGCGTGTGTGGGCGAACGAGAGGAATATTTTTGGCGCGACTGCCCGGCAAAGGGTGGTCGCGGCATGAAGAGACCACAAAGCACGGATCTGGGCCACTGGGGCCCACAAGAGCCTGGGGCCCACCGTGTTTTTTCCTGGTGTCCGACCCTGAGTACAAGGCACTGTTTTATTATGGCAGAGAAAAAGGAAATACATTTAAGAAAAAATTTTGTGGATAAAGGGTTTCTATACCAGTATCTAGTGAAATAATAGCAAATATATATAATATATATATATATATATATATATATATATATATATATATATATATATACAGTATATATAATAAAATATTTATTAATAATACAAAATAATTCTTCTTCCATTGCTTACTAACTCTAAAATCAGGAATAGCACAAGTCTTGTATTTTCTCATTCATCAAAAAGGCATACAACCCTTTCTTCAAACTGTATCTCCATGTTCAACCGCCTCTGGAGGACAATAATTCCAAAATGTCCTGTTCCTTTAGTGTATGTATGTATATATATATATATATATATATATATATATATATATATATATATATATATATATATATATATATATATATATATATATATATATATATATATATATATATATATATATATATACAAATACAAGAGTCCTCTGCACTCAACCCATTATCAATATATTTAAGACAGCGACATTTTGTGCATACTGCTACTGAAAAATGCCTTACCCTTTAAACAAAACAGGGATTGTTTGTCCATATATTGCAATATATTTAAGCTGGCCAACTACGTCAAAGTCATCCCATATCTGGCCAGTCCTATGCTCAATTTCATCTGATTCATTAAGAATTCTATTGCTTCATTATACATTTTACAAAGGGACTAGGTATTACCTGCAACTTAACTTGCTGCTTTCAAAGTAAACCTCCATACTTGGCTGCCCTTTTATTAGACACCAGTGGGATCACCTGACTATAGCTGGGAAGGGTGGGAGCTACAACATGGAGCTGGTCACTGCTCCTGTATAAACTATAACAAACAAGGGAAAGTTGTGCTCACCACTATTTTTTAAAACCATTAGGCGGGGGTGCAATGAGGCTGTGACCACAAAATACATATAGTCAAATACAAGAGTCCTCTGCACTCAACCCATTATCAATATATTTAAGACAGCGACATTTTGTGCATACTGCTACTGAAAAATGCCTTACCCTTTAAACAAAACAGGGATTGTTTGTCCATATATTGCAATATATTTAAGCTGGCCAACTACGTCAAAGTCATCCCATATCTGGCCAGTCCTATGCTCAATTTTCATCTGATTCATTAAGAATTCTATGGTTTAATTATACATTTTATAAAAGGGACGAATGGGTTGAGTGCAGAGGAATCTTGTATTTGTCTATATGTATTTTGTGGTCACACCCTCATTGAACCCCCGCCTAATGATTTTTAAAAACTAGTGGTGAGCACAACTTTCCCTTGTTTGTTATAGTTCTACAGGAGCAGTGACCAGCTCCATGTTGTAGCTCCCACCCTCTCCAACTATAGTCAGGTGATCCCACTGGTGTCTAATAAAAGGGCAGCCAAGTTTGGGAGTTTTACTTTGAAAGCAGCTAGTAAGTTGCAGGTAAAACGTATTCGTCCCTTTTATAAAATGTATAATTAAACCATAGAATTCTTAATGAATCAGATGAAAATGAAGCGTAGGACTGGCCAGATATGGGATGACTTTGACGTAGTTGGCCATCTTAAATATATTGCAATATATGGACAAACAATCCCTGTTTTGTTTAAAGGGTAAGGCATTTTTCAGTAGCAGTATGCACAAAATGTCTCTGTCTTAAATATATTGATAATGGGTTGAGTGCAGAGGAATCTTGTATTTGTCTATATGTATATATATATATATATATATATATATAGTGAATAAAGTACCCCCTTTTGTAAAATATAGGGATATTATAAGTTACCGAGGAGTTTCATGACCATATAAAACACGAGGCCGAAGGCCGAGTGTTTTTGTACAGGTCATGGAACTCCGAGGTACTGTAACTTCTAATATCCTCATATTTTACAACTGGGGGTACTTTATTTATTATAATACACAAATTTCAATGAGTTATGTGACAGAAATGACATCAGAACTCACCGTTTATAAGGATATAATTTACAGGATATTCATGGCTTTTGTGTATTATATATATATATATATATATATATATATATATATATATATTTATATATATATATAAAACGATGAAGGATCAGCACACTCTTTGATTCTTGTGAATGAAGTGTATTTATTTGTAACACAACATTACATCCGACGTTTCAGTCCCTCCTGACCTTTACCCACTATGGCACTATGGATAGTGACAGGTGAATAAATTTCGCCTTGTGCGAAATCTCAGCGAATTTCTGTGTTTCGCAGCCCGATAATAAATTCACTAAACTCCAGTGAAAATTTGTTGGTGTCAAAAGAATTTGGACACGCGTATGAAAAGTCAACACTATTCGGACACCCATTGACTTTAACATCTGCGTCAAAATTGACGCGGGTGTCAATTTTAGATTTTAACTAATTTTTAAAATTAGCGAGAAACGTGAGAAATTCGCCCATCACTAACTACAGACACACTGCGGGAGGGGCGTGGAGATGGAGGGAAGACGTTTGGAGAGGGGACCCTTGATGTCGCAAGGGGGGCTTTGTGGTTGCAGACCTGGATACCCAGTCTGACACTAGTCACGTAGTGATGAGAAAAATTTCTCACCAGACAAACCAAAATACTGCGATGGAGAACTAGAGCTTTTTTACACAGATACATGGGAAATAATAAAGCAGCCCTGGGCAAAGACAAAAACACGTGAAAAGACACTGGAGCTCATTTATAAACATTGGGCAAATTTGCACCTGGGCTGTAAGACATAGCAACCAATCAGTGGGTAGCTTTATTTAGCCAGCTGAATGAAGACAATGAACGCAAACATCTGATTGGTTACTATGGGTAACTACCCAGGTGTAAATTTGGCCAGTGTTTATAAATGACCCTTATTGTGTTGTCTACTTCTTTCTCGTTCTCTTTCACCCTACAACTACCTGTAACAGAGATGTCAAAAATAAGGTCTTGAAAATGGATCATTATCAACCTGTGTGATGGGTTATTTGACATTTATGGCCCCATCCAATTTGTATTTAAAAGGTCAGATCCTATGGACTGATTATTATCTCTCATCAAGATCCTGTTTCTGAACTACATAATTAGGCTTTATTAATTGCACTTCCTTCTGGAACACTTATTTAAATTGTATTCTGCTCAGAGTAACATTATTCCTCCAGCTGAATCCGTGAATGGCAGCTCTAGATCTTCATACAGACAATGCAACTTGAAGAGTTGAAGACACATGAGAGCCAAGCATTGGCTTAGCACTGAACACAGATGAAGGTCAGCCCGGAAATGTAGGCGTTAAACTGCATGCTGAAAATGAATGGTCAGCAGATTAGGTTATCATAACCCTTTGCAGTTTGCAGTGTGACTTCCAACTGTGACCTATTCTATCAGAACTCTGACAAGCATAGAAAATAGCGCCATTGCCTGGGGACACTGAATGGCATTTCAGTAAAAGAGCAATTAGCCATACAATGGGCTCTTACCAAAACAAGCACCCCCTTGGGATTTTCTATTCAGTCAATAAAGAGTTGCAAAATATTAGCTAAAGTCAACAGCTTGTGTGCACAGCAGGTGCGTCTATAATAAGACCTCAGTTTTGCTATCCAGTAAAAATATGTTGTAATCAACTTATGGACATGTTTATAAGGTGGTATAAAATGCAATGTAGAATTACCATCGGCCATTCCACAGCTTGCCATCTAATTTCCATTCCAAAATAGCAGACCAACAGTGTAGTCACATTGCATAAAAAGATAGGATTGGTTCACCTTTAAGTTAACTTTTAGTATGTTATAGAATGGCCAATACTAAATAGTTTTTCAGTTGGTCTTCATTATTATTTTTATAGTTTTTAATTTGCCTTCTTCTTCTTCTTCCAACTCTTTCCAACTTTCAAATGGGGTGGTTAGGTATTTAATATAGTAATATGGTGAATCCTGTATAGGAGCAGCAAGGATATGTATATACCTGGGAACTGAAAACGTCTCTGATCTTCAGTTACTCGTAGAGGAAGAGGATTTGTTGTGTATTCTAGGACAGACTGTTCCGCACACTGAAAGAAGACTAGCCGGAGCTTCCAGGAAAGTATAGCTGTAGCGGGAAAAGGCTCCGGAGTTAAGTGGTCTTAATGATTCCTCCAGGTACTCGACTGAATGGACCCTGCAACGGAAGAACCGCCTTAGGAGAAGAGGTGGTGTGACTCTGCATAGCGAAGCAGAAATGACTATATCTACAGAGGTAAACCTGGAGCACGAAGACGCCGAACTTCTTCAGGGTTGAGTCGGAATTTAAATAGCCCAGGGGGGAAGGCAGCCGCAAGCTCCGTCACGGAGCTGCGGTGCCTGACAGGGGGAGGCACCGCAGCTCCTGCTCTGTAAGGCTACAAACGTATTGCTATTAGTACTTTTTATTGCTAATCTTTCTATTTACATCCTGTCCTATTCATATTCCAGTTTTTTATTCAACTCAAATGGGAGAGCTGCTAAATAAAGCGCTAAATAACTAAAAAATCACAAATAATAAAAAATGAAAACCAATTGCAAATTGTCTCAGAATATCACTCTCTAGTCTACATCATACTAAAAGTTAACTCAAAGACAAACATAGCCATTCCTATTAACGACTGCCAGCAAAAGCGCTGCCTGATATTTTTCTGCCTACAAAAATACAATGTACAGGTATAGGATCCAATACCCGGAAACCCGTAATCCAGAAAGCTCTGAATTACAGGGAGGCCATCTGCCATAGACTCCATTTTAATCAAATAATTAAAATGATTGAAAATGATGTCCTTTTTGTCTGTAATAATAAAACATTACCTTCTACATGATCCAAAAAAGGATAATCATCCTTATTGGAAGCAAAACCAGCCTATTGGGTTTATTTAATGTTTACATGATTTTCTAGAAGATTTAGGGGATTATTTATTAAACTCTGACCTGACCTTTTGGGGCAAAACTACACCATTTCAGACTCAGACCGAATTTGTGTATTAGTCAATGGCAGAGGCCCCTATCCTAATTGGAAGTTATCGTGGTCTGTGCTGGGTTTAGCCCGAAAATCCGATAATTTCGGGTAAAAACTCGAAAAAATCATACAATTCGGGTAAAAAGCCAGAAAAAAATCGTACCATATGATTTTTCATACAATTTTTTCGGGTTTTTTCCTGAACAGATTGATTTGAGCTTTTTAAATAATAAATAAGGTCAAATAGGGTAGGGGAATTTGTTCATGTTTTTTTTTTTATTAAAATAATGAGATAAATTCCGATTTTAGTAAATAACCCTTTTAATGTATGAAGATCCAAATTACAGAAGCATACATTATCCGGAAAAGCCCAAGTCCTGAGCATTCTGGATAGCAGGTCCCCTACCTGTATTGTAAAAAGATACATGCGTCGTTATCCTTAACATTTTCTTAGTCTCATTTTGTACAGGGTGTAGATGGTGGTGAATCTACAGGTATAGCTCTATGAAAAAAAATCTTAGAACTGTTATTCAATACTTTTAGTTCTCAGGTCAGATAACTTTTGTGCTTCATGTGCCAACTATATTTATGCCCTTAGCTGTGTAGCTTGTTACACAGCACTGTTTAAGATAATTAAACAGTAATACTATTTATAAGTATGAGTTAACTAAGCAGAGCCGGGCCAGGCCGGCCAGGCGCCCTAGGCGTTACTTCTGCTGTGTGAGCATTTCATAGCAAAGATTCGCTAGTGTTCATTTGTGCCTACCGAAAATTCGCTAGTGATCTTGCACTTAGGTCAATTTGCATACTCCTGGAAATTTAAAGTTGTATGGACGTCTTTATTATAAATGTTGCTGCAAATGATTGAAGTTACCACATTTTATTACAAACGTCCAGGGAACCTTAATAAAGACAAGAAAGTTAATATAATGCCCTACACATGAGCCCACTGTAACATGAATGTTCCATATGTTAGGAAATGTCTGGAGAAAACCGGTTACCCAAAAAAAGTTCAAGTTAGGACTTTTACAGGCAATCCTGCTTAAAAAATTTTGTTTTTTTTTAACTTAAATGCATTTTCGGCACACAGTATATGATGTAAGTGACAGAAGATTGAGGAAGATCTAGCTGCTGCTTTTTAGCACTTTGTCTGGTCTGAGGTGGCGAAGTTAACTCTGGTGAAAGAGGTAACGCTCAGTTAACTAGTCAACAATAACGATCATTCGCCTGGCGATAGAATGTGGATGAATGCTAGCGATGGTCCCGTTCGCTGGTGAATTGGCGCCTGCACCTGTTAGTGAATTGGCGATGTCCCTGCAGGTGGCATCGCTGGTGAAAAGTCACTAGCGTTAACCACTTCGCCCTTTAGTGAATCTGCCTCTATGTCTCCTTAAAACACTCACAGCTGGGTTGATTTTGGGCTATATGGCAAATGAGACCATGGGTCAAACTGTTTGCAACAGTCATGGATACCCTTATTGCATGTACTGGATTTATTTGTTCATTTGGTTACTTGTGTGGGTCTCGTTGAAACTAGAGGGAGATGCATCCTGATACTTCCAATGTTTAATCCACATGCAGATTAAAGATATGAAATTCAGAGCAATTGCTCCTACATTTATTGATGGCTGGATAGTCACTGTATATATGGCAATTTTTAATCCTCCTTTTGGATTTTTGACCATATTCTGCCACTCTATCATACGAGAAAATCCAACTGGATCACAGTCATTTAGGGGGCATGGCTGTGACATCATTTGGTTGGACCACCTTACATTCTTGATTGACAGTCGATATTCCCATAGGTATCATGACTCGTAGGGGGTTATTTATTAAAGTCCGGATGAATAAAACTCAAAAAATTTTAGTTTTTGATATAAAATTCAAATTTATAATGGAAAAAACCCTTGAATTTTTCAAGATTTGTTATGCCGTGAGGATGGAAAAAGACTGAAAAAAAATCCCAAAAAATTCCAAAACAAAGGCCCAAAAAAAAATCAAGCGATTCAGGAATAAAATTCAAAAAAATTGTACAATTCAGATTTTTGCTTGATTTTTCGAGTTTTTCCCAATCCGATTTATTAATAATAAATAAGATGAAATCGTGGATTCTAATTTGATCTGACTTTTTTATTTAAAAAAATCAGATTTTGATAAATAAGCCCCTGAGTCTTCTATAGATAGAGACTATAGAGCAATTGTTTAGATATCTGATCACCAATGCATGACATAGTTCTTTTACTGAGATCTTCTGCTATTACATGTTCCCATTATCACTCAGTGGGGGTCCTTAAGCTTGCGGCAATATGTATAGATGACAACCCTGTGAACAGGAATCATTAATTACCCCCTTTATGTGTATAACACTCTAAAACATTTTCCGAATGCCCCTGGCAGTGCATGGGTTAATTATATACCCTGATAGAGTTCCCTGCTAGAAAAGACACTACAAGTGAGAATTTATTCGTTTTCTAAAAAGTTGACAACAAAAATAAGCCCTTTGTTCCCATTTCCCACTGGAGATCAGCATTAAGTTTCTAAGAAGAAACAAAAAGGAAAAAAAAAAATTAAAGCCAGCAGGGGGGGAGGATGTACGTCTCCATGGCAACTGTTTCCTAGGCAATTGGCCAATTCAGCAGTCACCCCCATTAACTAAGCCAGTTGGAGCTGGACGAGCTGACAAGAATGATAAAGAGAGCGGAGCTCTAAGACGTTTTCTGTGTTTCTCTTTTTTTCTCTATAATTTTAAGTGTATTTTTTTCTCAGGGAAGGAAAAGATTCATGGTTGCTCTGAAATGAGCCATTCACAAGTCTCAACTGCGTATGAAAAACTGAAGGGGACTGAAGAGTGTGTAGCAGTAGAAGCAAAGAAGTCGTTCAGTTGGGTTCAAGACAATCCTTTCACCTGGATTTCCAAGAATATTAAACAAGAAATATGTTCAACAATGCTTGTCTGTCCATAGCAAGATGCAGTTGCTACTGTATAAAGGTGGCCATAGACTTGTAGATTTACCTTCACATCCAATGAACCATCGTTTGGTGCCATCTCCCTACTAGGGTTGCCACCTTTTCTGGAAAAAAAAAATACCGGCCTTCCTTGATATTTATAATTTTCCCTATTAATAGCATTGGGATCAACAATCATTTTTACCGGCCAGGCCGGTAAAATACTGGCCAGGTGGCAACCCTACTCTCGACCTGCCACTAACCATTCAGATCAAATAAAGTAGTAAAAGAACAGATCAGTCCATGTTCTGCCCCTGACAGCAATCTTACGAAAGTTATGTCTGACAAAAGCTGGTGACAGTCTCCCACTGATATCGTCAGATCGGCAATACACGCAGAGATTTTATCGGCAGCCGACAGAAATGTTCTAACCTGTCCGATCGTCTGAACAACCAATAGTCATGGCACGAAAAATAACAGGACACTCCACACACGGCCTGAAAATCATATAAAACTGAGATTTGTACAATCGGATCTTTGCGTTTATGGCCAAGTTAGTCCTTTTTGCCTCTCCAGTTATCCCACCCCATGTTCATTGTCCTTCTTCTTTATCTTTGTTTTCCAAGTAAAAAAATACCTTGTTGCTCTTGAGTCTAACCCCCCTCTCATGACTTGTCAGCTGAGGACAGTTGAGCACCCACAAACACAGAAGTTGAAATCTTAATAAGCCTTCATCTAATGTATTGTTAGCAGCGGACTTGAGTCTGTTCCACCCCAACATTATTGATCTTGCTTATCATTGTTTAATCTACATTCCAGTGCAGGGGTCCCTAACCTTACCCATGAGCCACATTCAAATGTAAAAAGAGTTGAGGAGCAACAAAAGCATGACAATGTCTCAGGGGCAGGACCGGAACTAGGGGTACAAAGCTTGGGGGCGCCAGGCACTTACCTTATATGCAGCCTACCCCTAGTCCGGCAAGTTTTACCACATTGAAAAGTGGGTGCGCTCTGTGAAGATCAAGTGCTTTGCGCACGACCACACATGCACGCCGTTGGCTGCACGCTGTTGCACACGCATGTCCTCGGTTGTGCACGATTACGCACACGCGCCCTCAGTTACGCACGCGCATCCTCATTGCGTGCAGTTACGCACGCGTGTCCTTGGTGGCGCGCAGCTGCGTTGGGGACAGAAGTTATCAACTGCAAGCTAGGTTGCCTGGGGCAACTGACAGACCTGGCCCGGTACTGCTCAGGGGGTGTTAAATAAGGACTGTAATTGGCAATTTCGTAGCCCCTGTGAGGACTGGTAGACCACCGGAGGCTCTGTTTGGCAGTACGCCTGGTCTTTATGCAACCAAAATTGCCTTCAAGCCAGGAATTCAAAAATAAGCACCTGCTTTGAGGCCACTGAGAGCAACATCCAAAGGGTTGGGGAGCAGCATTTGCTCACTAGCTACTGGTTGGAGTTCACTGTCCTAGAGTGTCACTCAGGTGTAGCTGCAAAGAAGAAGTTGGACCATTGTCAGGCAAGTGAGGGACAATCACATTCATCAGTTCTCTGACCCTTACTCATAATCTTTATTTCACCATCAATGATGACTGCTTTGGGATAATAATTGTATGTGAAGAAATGACCAGTGGCTACAGGTTTTTAAATGAAAAATATGAAATTTTAATTAAATTTATGTCTATATTCCGAGGAACAGTTAGCAAACTAATAAAGCCCGAAGTGTGCAAGAAGCAATAAATATAAAGGGGTTATGTAATAAAAGGCACTATGTTTGTCCAGGAGCAGTAACCCTTAACAACCAATAGGATGTTTGCTTTTAAACAGGTGACCAGTAAATGCTACCTACTGATTGGCTGCTATGGGTTACTGCTCCTGGGCAAACTTAGAGGAAAACTATACCCCCAAAATGAACACTTAAGCAACAGATAGTTTATATCATATTAAGTGGCATATTAAATAATCTTACCAAACTGGAATATATATTTAAGTAAATATTGCCCTTTTACATCTCTTGCCTTGAGCCACCATTTCGTGATGGTCTGTGTGCTGCCTCAGAGATCACCTGACCAGAAATACTACAGCTCTAACTGTAACAGGAAGAAGTGTGGAAGCAAAAGACAGAACTCTGTCTGTTAATTGGCTCATGTGACCTAACATGTATGGTTTGTTGGTATGTTTGTGAGTACAGTGAATCCTACGATCCCAGGGGGCGGCCCTTATTTTTTAAAATGGCAATTTTCTATTTATGATTACCCAATGGCACATACTACTAGAAAAGTATATTATTATGAAAATGGTTTATTTACATGAAGCAGGGTTTTACATATGAGCTGTTTTATGCAATATCTTTTTATAGAGACCTACATTGTTTGGGGGGTATAGTTTTCCTTTTTTTGCCTTTTTTTTACATAACCTCCAAAATGTAACAAACCTAAGTTGGGTCACTAGACACTTTTCTTTTTCTCCTTTTTAAGGGCTAATAGCATTGAAAACACAAAGGGGGAAATGGAAAAAAATTCACAAAGTGCAAAACTTTGAGAATAAAAAATGTGATATTCTTTGTTGTGTATATTGCATTGTGAATATTAATTCATTGAAAACTTTAACACCTGCTCCGGAGTTTCGTTTTGTTGCAAAAATTGGTTTGGAATTGCAAAATATTATTACATATACCGTGCACCATAAACTTTTAAACTGTAAAATTAGCAATCGCTATCCTACTGTCACACGAGGGACAGAGTGTTCGCAAAGGCAACATTTTTCACTTTGCGAACATTTATTCGCACTGCGAACGAATTGCAAAGGTGACCAATATTACATTCTTCCCAAACAATTTAGTGAAACTGAGATATGCTGCTTTATTTCTACCGTATTTATCAACCATGAGGCAAAGAGGAAAATAAAAGTATTTTGCCTTGCATTTTGCACACACAAGGGCAACTTTTTGCAGTGCTGCCAGAGTTCTTAAAGGGGAAGGAAACCTAGTCGGGGCAAATCCCCACCCCCCCTCCCGTTTGTTGCCCCTCCTCCCCCCTGGCCTACCCGTCCCGCTGGGCAAATGCCGCTAACTTGTTACTTACCCTTCTGTGCAGGTCCAGTCCAGGGAGTTCACAGACGACATCTTCTTCCACGCGATCTTCTTCCTGCTGTGAACGGCGTTTTGGCGCATGAGCAGTAGGAGCATTTTGCCGGAACAGATATACTGTGCATGCGCCAAAAGTCACACGCATGCGCAGTAGATCGTACCGGCGAAATGATCCTACTGCGCATGCGCCGTTCACAGCAGGAAGAAGATCGCGTGGAAGAAGATGTCGTCGGTGAACTCCCTGGACTGGACCTGCGCAGAAGGGTAAGTAACAAGTGAGGGGCATTTGCCCAGTGGGACGGGTAGGCCAGGGGGGAGGGGGGGCAACAAACGGGAGGGGGGTGGGGGGTTTGCGCCGACTAGGTTTCCTTCCCCTTTAAGTGCTGCATACAAAGAGGACAGTAGTTGGGTGGCACAAAGGCCCTCTAGATAGTGTATCATTCAGCTGAATCCTTGTCACAGGAACACAGGCCTGTTTTTTGGCACAAATAAACACATTCTTCACATCTATCAGATGGCAGTAGTATTAGTAACTGAGCTCTATAATGTAGTGTAACATTAGCATTTATATAACTATGTCCATTCTAGTGGCGAAGGAAGCCATGCAGGGCTGCAAGACATAGCAGATAAATGATATTTAGAATTCAATAATTAATTACAAATATCCTTCATGGATCTCTACACAAATAAAATAAAAACTTTTCTTACACAAAATAAACTTTAATTAGCAAGAAATGTTATAATTTCACCTCTTTTTCTATGCAAGCAAGAAGTTTTCTTCTTGTGCATTTCAGTGGTCTTCAATAGGTCCAGTGACATGCCCAATTGTGTCTGAAATTTTGGCATCATTTGATACTTAACATGTTCCTTACACTTGTGCACATTTGCTTCAAATACAATTGTGTGTGTCCAGTCTGTCTGATGAATTATGTGTTTATTGAGGCAGGAGAACCATGGAAGTACCAACTACCTGAATGGGGTGGTAACTCCAGGGGGTAGATTCACTAATGAGTGAATTGTCGCCAGCGACCGCTTCACACACATTGCGCCACTTCGCCAGGCGCAAATTCGCTTCCACTACGCTAATTCACTAATATGCGTAGCTGCGCCCTTGGCGCTGAACGCTGGCGACTTTTCGGTAGCTTTAGTGCGAGCATTTCATAGCGAAGATGCGGTAGCGTTCATTTGTGCCTAGCGAAAATTCGCTAGTGATCTTGCGCTTAGGTCGATTTGCATACGGCGGGTAATTTAAAGTTGTATGGAGGTATTTATAATAAATGTTAGTGCAAATGCTTGAAGTTACCTTTTTTATGACAGATGTCCAGGGAAGCTTAATAACCTTAATAAGACGAGAGGAGTTTAAATAATGCCCTACACATGAGCCCACTGTAAAAAGAATGTTCCCTATGTTAAAAAATATTTGGAGAAAACAAGTTACCCAGAAAAAGTTAAAGTTAGGACTTTTGCTTCAAAAAAGGAAAAGTCGCCAGCGTTTTTGGAACTTTAATGCATTTTCGTCACACTTGATATGATGTAAGTGACAGAAGATTGTGCTGCTTTTTAGCACTTCGCCTGGTCTAAGGTGGTGAAAACAACTCTGGCGAAAGAGGTAACGTTCAGTAAAATCCGGCCTTTATTGAATTTGCGGAGTAACAACCTTTCAGCAGAGCGAAAAGTCGCCTGTCGATAGAGTGTGAATGAATGTTAGCGAATTGTCGCATGCGCCTGTTAGTAATTGGCAATGTCCCTGCGGGTTGCAATGCTGGCGAATTGTTACTAGCGTTCGCCACGTCATCCTTTAGTGAATCTGCCCCCAGGGCTCCAACAGTGGTCTGTGTCAGTAGATGAAGAAGACCAGAGGGCTCATTTACATCTGTAAGTGCAGTGAGCAAAGTGTGATTCTGAGTGTAGTTTTTACCATTCTTCCCCAGGATTCCAGCATTATTGTGGTCACAAGGAGATGGTCAAAAGGAATACAACTGTGCTCGTGGTTCACCATAAATTGAGTGCAATCTGAAAGTTTTACAGTTTCTGTTGACTTAATTTCTTGTGTTCAACATGAGAGTGTCTGGTCCAGAGGAGGAAGTAGCTCCAGGATTGTTCTGTGCAAATAGGTGCAACTGGGCTCAGTTTGGAAGGTCTGAGCAGCACAGAGAGAAACTATACACAAGTGCAAAAAACAAGTTTTGCTGCAAGTGATATTCAGAGACAATTTACAATTCATTTTCATTTTTTTATTATTTGTGTTATTTAGTTATTTCGCTTTTTATTCAGCAGCTCTCCAGTTTGCAATTGCAGCAATCTGCTTGCTAGGGTCCAAATTACCCTAGTAACCCTACACTGATTTGTGTAAGAGACTGGAACATGAATAGAAAAAGGCCCTAAATAGAATCATAATAAAAAGCAGCAATAACAATAAATGTGTAGCTTTAACAAACAATAGCAGCGGGTGCAAATCTGCATGTAGCCGCAATTACACTAGAATTGTGGAGGGAAAATGGTGCATTGCCTTCATAATTGACTTTATGTCATAAATCATCAACCAGCGTCCGGATAGAGCCTATTTCAACAACTAGAAATAACCAAGAGGAAAGCAGAGAAACGTATATTCTGTTGGTATAAAGAACATTTTGTTTTTAATTTAAATTCCAGCTGTTAGGTAATTCACAAAGCTAAAATTATATATTAGAACCGAGCTATAAATATTTTGTACTCAATCTGTAAAATGCCTGCAGTGATTTCATTGCAACTCTTGCAACTTCATCCAAAAATTCAGCGTTTGTTAGACAGAAAGAGAAATATAAAGAGATAGAGAGAAGGTACAAGAGAACTCAATGTGAATGTTTGCAGAATAAAGAAAACGAGTGATGAGCTGGGAGCCTGCCATACATTTTCTTACTGTTATGTTGTTCTGCACAAGGGATAAACAGAGTATATCAGCCGGGAAAAGAGCCTTAAATCTGCAGTTATTCTTCTGTGCATTGACAGGTTGAAAGAGGACAGAAGGAACAACTTTAACATCAAATGTAATATTTTATGATATGCTAGTGTCTAATAAATGTAAGTAGGGTTGAGCCCAATCCAGGATTCGGTTTGGGATTCTGCCTTTTTACTCTCTTTTGCCCTTCCAAGCCCTTAAGGTGGCCATAGACGTAACAATTACGAACTTTCTTGAAAAAGATTTTCTAAGAAAGATCATTCATTTCAACACATGTGTAGAGCTGAATCAGCAGATATACGGAAAGAAACAATAGAATTCTACCTGTATCTTATGATTTGGCAACTTCAAAGGCACCCGATCAAAATTTTTCGTCCAGCCCGATATCCAAGTCTTCTGCTGATATTGGTCGACTCGTTCCCCACCATACACGCACCAAATATCATATGAAAATTAGTTTCAAATCTTTCTGAAGATTACTATGCCCCTTTTTAAGAGGAAAATTAGAGCTGTTCACTGTTGCTGGTGGCTGCTAATTTTGGGCCAAATCATTTACATTCCCTGATTTAATCTCTATGATCAGCTAGTAGTGGAAGCCAACTCATGTGCCAAGCAAGGAAACTAAGTAAAGTGGCCCAAAGTGGAAGCAATGATGCACAGCTCTGCATATCTCTCAGCAATTCAGGGGCATAATTTGCTTTTAGCAATTCTAATTGGCAAGGGAATTGGGGCCAGTGCAATATTGCAAAATTTTCATTTAATATCTCTAGCAAACATAAAGTCAAATAACCACATTATCAACACTCCACCATACCCGGGCAGTCCAAGGTAAAGGATTACCGGGCAGTCTACCAGGGTTGATGTCCTTCATCCCAATATTCCTACTGGTTCCAGGCTCTATGGTGCTAATTACTGACCAGGAGCATGCACACTGTTTGGGAAGACATCAGATTTGGTGCATATTGCACCAACTTAGTGATCATTGTCCAGAAGCCAAAGACCAAAAAACATAAGATTGAGACCACCAACTACACTGTGCTGCTCTGTATTTTCTGATGATGCATGAGGGAGCAGAGCTGTCTTTTGGAATGTGGATGGTACTGTTCGGTGGGGACCTCTGCAAGAGTGCTACGGTGTAAAAAACTTCTTATTGAGAAATTGGTAGGCTACTGGTAGGGGCCTCTTATCCAGAATGCTTGGGACCTGGGGTTTTCTGGATAACAAACTTTTCTGTAATTGGAATCTTCATACCGTAAGCCTACTAGAAAATCATATAAACATTAAGGAGTTGTGTTTTCCATGAAAATTCTAGTTTTGGAGGTTATTTGTTTGGTCAAAAAATCAAATAGAATTTTTAGAGATTTATTATACCCTGGAAATAGCTTGAATCCAAAAATACACCATCTAAAACCTCTCAAGGTCATGTAGAAGTCCCTTGAACCATGTGCAGATGTTAACAGCCTTCATGATGTTTGAGTTTTTACCGAAGGGTTTTGCCTGAAATCTTGATCAATTTGATCGATTCGAGTTTTTTTTTTCGCCAAAAAAACTCAATTGATTCAAGTTTTCGGGTTTCGCAACTCGCGGAGTTTTTTTTATTTGAGTTTTTTCTTAAATAAGAAACACATTTAAAAAATTTTGACCTTTGATATATGGCCCCTAAATACTGAAAAGGATTGTTTCACTTCCAATAAGGATTGATTATATCTTAGTTGGGATCAAGTACAATGTACTGTTTTATTATTACAGAGAAACAGGAAATAATTGTTTAAAAATTTGGATAAAATTGAGTCTGTGGGGGACGGCCTTTCCTTAATTCAGAGCTTTCTGGATAATGGGTTTCCAGATAACAAATCCCATACCTGTATTAAAACTTTCTGTGCAATGTTGATCCAGGACAGGAATGAAGCTTTCCCCCCTCTGAGAAAAATGAGTGACAGCTACTTATGGGCTTTAAGGGTCAGTCCACACAAGCAGATTCGGGGAGATTAGTCGCCCCAGCGACAAATCGCCTCTTCTTCGGGGCGACAATCTCCCCAAACTGCCTTCCACCTGCCCTCCACTGGCTAAAATGTAAATCGCCTTCGGCAATTCACACGCGAAGCTTCCTTTTTCTGAAGTCGCCCGAAGTTGCCTTCGGGGCGCCTTCAGAAAACAAAGTGACGCATTCAATTTTCATTTTAGCTAGCAGAAGCCAGGGGGAAGGCAGTTCGTGAAGATTGTCGCCCCCAGGAAGAGACAATTTGTCGCTGGGGCGACTAATCTCCCCGAATCTGCTCGTGTGGCCTGGCCCTAATAGGCTTCTTTCCTTTTAGTAGATCAGTTGGAAGCTACAGTGTAGGCAGGAATTATCCAAGCAAAAGGTTGACATGAAAGGATGAATGTTTTCTTTTCCTTTTCGTCTTAATTTATAATGCGGGGACTTTTCTTTTGCTGGAGGGTTGTAGGTTTTACATCTCTTTCCTATGTCAAATTAAACATTTAGGTTTCCCATGTATCATATCTCTTAAAATGAATGTATCAGATTGTGTGGGGAGGGATAAAATCCAACTGACAACGTGTCTAGACTGGGAAGTCAAGGAAGATCATTACATAAAAGCCAAAGTAAACAAGGAAAGGTAAATAACAGGAGATACAGTAAGTACTCTCTGTCACTTTACTGGAAGCAGTCAGTTAATTTATTGGCTAAAACCAAACCTTTCACCTTTGACTGTTCTGTATGTTGTCTACAAGTCACCCAATCTGTGCTCAGCAATACTCGGTTGCATAGATTTATTTGAAAGTAGTGTTTTTTTCTCAAGGGTAACTAGTTCTTGTCTCTGTATTTGTACATTGTGTACCTCTACATCTGAGCTGATTTGCACTTCCTGGTAGCATATTTAGGAACCATTTAACCTGCTGTCAGGTATCCTCTGAGATATTCTGCACTAATGTAAGCTCATCTATTATCTGCAGCTATTGGCAGAACACGTGCTTTAGAGAAAAAGATCTTAAAATCTTTTTCCCCAACGTGATCTCCAAAGAACAAATTACCTTTTGTTCTGGTGGTTTGACTAAAATGAAGTCGATTGTACCCAAATACCAAGATAAAAGTTAATATTCCTGAAACATGTTTTTGGAAAATCATAACCACGCAGCAATTGACCCTCCCCTGCAATACCTTTTGAGCAGAGACACGCTCAGATTCGGGGAGATTAAGTCGCCCGGCGATAAATCGCCTCCGATTTAAAATCCCCAAACCAACTCTAAATTGCCGGTGGGATGGCACTTGGAGCACTTAATATTCTGAAGTTGACTGAAGTTTCCTCGTGAGGCAACTTCAGGTGACATCGGAAAACGCAGCGTACCAATTGCCATCCCACTGGCGTTTTACATTCTAGCCAGCGGGAAGCAGTTCGGGGAGATTAGTCGCATGAAGAAGAGGAGATTTGTCGATGGGCGACTAATCTCTCCGAAACGGAGTGTGTGTCTCTGCCCTTTAATTAATTACATTTACTGAACCCAAACCGAATGCAGAATAACACCACCTTAGATCTCTTGCTATTGTCATATCATTTTTCCTTCTGTGTTTGCTTTCCTGATATCATGTTCTTTGGAGAAACAGTATTGCATTATTCTTTTAATTCAGTGTAAAATATTCAGTGTATGAATAGGGCTGACTTATGCTGCTGCCGAGATAAAGTGATTCTTTGTGCAGGGGTATAGCTACAGGGATTGTGCCTGCAACTGTGCCCAAGAGTAGACAAACAAGTAGCCAACACTCACCAAACTTTTCAAATCACAGATGCACGTCAGGCAGATTACACTTTTACCAACTTATTCTTCATATTTGCTCAGTCCCATAGAGCATTTTGGGAGAAATATACCTTTCCACCTACTGTGCCACAGGGTTTTTTTAATTCATTTACAGTTTTTAAAAAGGGCCAGTCATGCATTTTGGAATAGGCTGTTTATACAACAGGGTGCCTTTTTAATAATACATTTGTGTTTCGTTTAACTTGGAGCAGCCATTATTGTTAGTTACAGATAGCAACAAAGGTGACTATGTGCCCAGACTCAACCTCTTTGTGGTCAATCAGCCGGTTTAATTTTCTAGGGGTTGGGTTATAGCCTAATTAGGGTTGAGTTAGTCCATCTGCAGGGAGGAAAAGTCCCCACTGGCCCTCCACTGGCCCCCGCTGGGCCTGGATTTTTTGTTTTTCTAGTTGTGGGTGGCCATTGGTAGATGGATTAACGTTCTCTCTCAAATTGCTGGAGGGACCTGACTGTAGTTGTGTTTCAACAGATGTTTTTGGACATGGCTAGTTGGGGGGTGTCGTATCTTCTGAGCTAGGAGAATATTGCTGTTGAATTTAGGGATGCACCGAATCCAAGATTCGGTTCAGGATTCTGCCTTTTTCAGCAGGATTCGGAATCCTTCTGCCCAGCTGAACCGAATCCGAATCCTAATATGCATATGCAAATTAGGGGCGGAGAGGATAATCATGTATTTTTTGTCACAAAACAAGGAAGTAATTTTTTTTCCCCCTACCCACCCTTAATTTGCATATGCAAATTAGGATTCACATTCGGTTTGGTATTTAGCTGAATCTTTTTCGCGAAGGATATGGGGTTCGCTGAATCCAAAATAGTGGATTCAGTGCATTCCTAGTTGAGTTATGGAAGGGCAGCATGACAGGGGCTTTGAAGATACTTTAATTAAACGTCTTTTCTTGCATATAATGTTTATTGTAATTTATATTGTAATTGCAGTTTTATTTGCTTAGATTTGTTAACATCTTATATATATATATTTGTTTCATCACAGTGCATAGGATTTTGATATTTATACTGCTTGAAATGTCTTTGCAGTAAAATGTTTGCAACACAGGCTTAGATCTGTCCATCAAACACATACACAGAGCCAAATGGTCTAATAGGGGCACCAACTGACCCAGTCATCTATGGACCCTAGCATGCAGTTCCATTAAAGACTGCATAGAAGGGCCAAAGTAATTATCAAATTTGGACCCAAATGTGCAGAGAAAATGATCAATGTCAGTCAATGTGCCACCAGCATAAAACAGGGGGCACTGACTACTTTAATACAAGGAATATCTTCAAAGTATTGGGCGAAAATGCATAGACTTTGGTTTTATAGTTTATAATAGACACTAAACCAATAGGATATTTCGTTTTAGAAGTTTTATTTCACCACCCGATAGTTCCATGGTAAAACTGGTGCTTCCTAACAGCAGGTCCTGACGATGAGTCAACTCTTTAAACACAGTATATACAGACAGACAGTCAAAGAAACAGTTGAGCCAAACCATTGATGCTTTATTTAAGATGCTAGATTGTACCTCTGTAGCGCGATCTTTTGATGCATCTTTTTTTATAACCTTTTGTTGGTACATGAAGAATAGCTGTTTCAGTGACAGGTGTGGTGTAAGCCTTTCAGCAGATTTAAGCCATGGAGCTTCTTGCTGGAAGAACAAGGCTCTTTATTCTAGCACCGTATCAATAGTTGGTCTACATAATTGATAGGAAGCTTCGCTGGGACAGCATCACAGCCATCAGTCATATCTCCATGTACTCAAGATGAACAAATCTCAGCCATATTCTGGCTCCTATACTGAAAACCCCAATAGGGAGAGAATGAAGGAAACCATAAATCTTAAATTATCAGAAAATCATTTGCAGGACTGAAAGAAAAATTAGAAAATGAGAGAAAAAGAAAGACAGGGAGGGGATCAAATTTTTTTTATAGAAATAGATAAGAAATGGAAATAATGCAAATTATGTTATCTGTATTAATATTTGTTAAATGAGAAATGTTAGGATGTGCAAGTTTAGCTGAAACCCAACCAAAGGTAGTTTAACTCCAGCAGGAGGTACCTTAATCCAAGTTAAGTTACTATGGGGCGGAAACAGTGTTCAACCTTTGGAAAATTCCTATGGAAATTAAGAATACCCCTAAAAGAAGATTCTGTACATGTCAGGGTCAGGACTGGAGCCATATTCTACTTTATGTACAATTCATAGTAACATATACAGTACCAGATATTTTGGCCAAATTCAATAGCTTAAGGTGGCCATATGCGGGTAGATTAAAGCTGCTGATATTGGTCCTTTAGACTGATTCGGCAGTTTATCTGCCCATGTGTGGGGCTTTCGACGGGTCTCCTCGATCGATATCAGGACGGATGATTGGTTTACCCGATATCGCCCTGCCTTTGGTGGGCATATCGGGTTAAGATCTGTTCGTTTGGCAACCTTGCCAAACAAGTGGATCCTCTCATGTATGGCCACCTTTAGGGATACAATGATCTCAAGCAGTGATCCCCAACTAGTGGCTCGCAAGCAACATGTTTCTCACCAATCCCTTGGATGTTGCTCCCAGTGGCCTCAAAGCAGGTGATTATTTTTGAATTTCTGACAAAGGCAAGTTTTGGTTGCATATAAACCCATACCTGCTTAATAGGCAGAATCAGCTCACAAGCCTGCAAATCAGTGGGTCCTGGTGCACGTACCCTGAATGGCCACCTTCCACTCCTCTTGCATCAATTGGTTGAAGTACAGCACCACAATTCTTTTCTTGGATAAAAATGCCTTTATTAGGAACACTGGCAGGACCTGGATAAGCAACTTAAAGGCTACACAGAGCCTTTTTTCAAGCTTTTGGTGGGAATATCAGGTTAAGATCTGCTCGTTTGGCAACCTCGCCAAACAAGCGGATCCTCTCATGTATGGCCACCTTTAGGGGTGCAATGATCTCAAGCAGTGATCCCCAACCAGTGGCTCACAAGCAACATGTTGCTCATGAATCCCTTGGATGTTGCTCCCAGTGGCTTCAAAGCAGGTGCTTATTTTTAAATTCCAGACTTGGAGGCAAGTTTTGGTTGCATATAAACCCATACCTCCCAACATTTTGGATATAAAAAGAGGGAGGAGCGCCCATTTTTGTGGCCACACCCCCTAATTACCATGTTCATTTTGTAAAATTTTGCAGGTCATGAAAGTTTGAACACATTTCGGTGATTTTTATGTGTTATTACAGTTTTGTTAATGAAGGTGAATTGCCCTTTAAGCTGCAAGTCAGTTTCCACAAGAGACCTGCTTATCTTAAATTGTCAAAAAAGTATCGAAGTGCACTTGGCACATATTCTGGGCTCTTTGCCAAAAACCAATTAAGTTAGAAACATTGTATCTTTTTCTGTCTGTTCAGTGCAGGAGATCAAAGAGAAAGTCAGGACATTTCAGTAACAATCCGGGACTGCGGGTTGAGCTGTCAAAAAGGGACTGTCCCGCGAAAAACGGGACAGTTGGGAGGTATGTAAACCAGGTGTACCGCCAAACAAAGCCTCCTGTAGACTGCCAGTCCACATAGGGGCTACCAAATAGGCAATCACAGGTCTTATTTGGCACCCCCAGGAACTTTTTCATGCTCAACTCTTTTTACACTGAAATAGGTTAGGGATCCCTGATCTAAAGGGACTATACTTGATGCAAAAGGCAGAACAGACTTCTAAAAGTAAAATCACAATACACTTGTGGATAAGGAACTGGCCAAGCAAAACTATTTTTTCAAATTCCTACACATTTCAGAGGTTTATCTCTGGCAGACAGCTTGGGAATATGGGAATATTGGGCTTAATCATGGTGTAGTAATGTTTCTGCAGATTCCAAAATGTGCAAGGATTCATTACAAGGTCATGGAAAGTTTGGGTAATAATTTCAGTGGTGGTGACCTTCAAGAAATATACAGTTTATGACTTTACATGTTGGTTCTGATCTTCAGTTATCCTCAGCTATCAGTTTTTTAGGTCACTTCAGCATAAAGCATATTAATTTCCATGGACACTCAGATTTTTGGCAAGCTGGACCGGTCCTGCTGCATCTTCCCCAGCAGAATTCCTTGACCACCTCTCACTTACATAAAACTGTGATTTATCCCCTCAAAATCCCAGCTTACCGCTTTAGATATTATTATCCTGCTTAAGCCTGTTTAGCAGAATAGACAAACACAAGCCAAACACTGTTCTCAGCACTCAGCTACAGGACATTTAGCTGCACAATTCTCATAGATTATTATTATCTGTGAAACACTGCCAGGAGGCAGATATTTAATTCTGTGTCTTTTTCGCTGGCATATAACTGATTGTAGTTTCTGTTCCAAAATTACAGCGTGAGCTATGAGCCTGTGTTACTGTACCTCTTGCATCGGCTTGTAGATAAATGGATGCTTAAAGAGTCAGTAAACCATGCACTACTCACGTGGTCAGTTGATGGGAATATTAGGAGGAAAATATTAACTTACTGTACAGTAAATGTTCATTGGGTTGCCTGGTTGGTTATATACTGTAGCTGGCTCGTCTTTCAGAGGTGTTCCCAACTGCATTTGTAGAATCTGCATTGCACAGGTGTATGGGATCTGTTATCTGGTAACCCACTATTCAGAAAGCAGGAAGGCCATCTCTCATAGATTCCATGTTATCCAAATAATTCAAATTTTAAAAATTGATCTCCTTTTTCTCTGTAATAAAAAATCATTTATTTTTGTGAAGCACACCCATAGATGGGCCTGAGATATGTGCTTGAGTAATGTGACTTGCAGCCAGTGTACGCCGGCAACTCCCTGCAACTCCCAGTGGGGTGCAATGGCCCATTAAGCACCTTACCCTCAGGAGGATCCTGCTTGTCTCCTGGTGCACAGATCAACCAGATTGAAATAAACTGCAGCTTGTTTGTTGCTTCAAACCAAACGAACTTCTTTATTGAACAATGAGGCAGTTTAGCAGTTTCACATATGTTAGACAGTCAGCTCTTGAACACGCTAAGAAATATGAATACCTCAAAAACCTTTACGTTTTTCAGACAATTCCTGGTGAAAATTTTTTTTCGAAAACCTCTTAAAGTCCAAATTGATTTAGAGCGGTCCATTGACTTCTATAGGACCTTGACAACTTTAACCTGGTGAAGTTTTGCATTAGTAGTTTTTGTGGTTTTTACACTAAATAAATGTCGTATTTTTAGAGCTGTTTTTAAAAAATATGAGAAAACTAATTTTTACGGATTCAAGGAAAAAATTCGAAATATGATTGTTAGTCAATGACTCCTCTAATGTGTTTGGGTATGCAAGGGTACTAAAGAGATTGCAAGCAATGGTGATGATGAGCAAGCATTGGGTGTACTCGGGGTTGCCACTGGTGATGAGCGGGTCAGGTTTTACCCAACCTACAACCACCTGATATCTGCCCTCCCTTTCTGGGTTCCTTTTATAGACCCACACCGCCCTGCCAATGACATCACAAAAGCGGCAGGGCTAACAGGCGCGCATCTATAAAAGTTGAACACAGAAGTCGGAAGCCAGGATTGTAAGGTCGCGGGCGGGGAGAGCAGGCAGAAGAGTTCAACCTGGAAAGGGGGGTATGAGGTCGGCCCCAAACCTGGGTCCCGCGGGTATCAGGCCAGCATGAACATCACTAGTTGCCACCTGTCCGCTTTTGACCTGGAGAGCCTGGATTTTGGTAGGGCTCTCTAACTGCCTGCCTGGTTTTCCAAAAGTAAGAAACTTAGGTAGGACTCTCAGATATTGATGTGGTGATCAGCAGACATGTCATAGCCCCACCCCATTGGTGTAACTGGTCTGCCCCCATAACATCACTGTGCCACCCAGTAAGGTTGCCACCTGGCCGGTATTTTACTGGCCTGGCCGGTAAAAATAATGGCTGATCCTAATGTTATTAACAGGGAAAAAAGATAAATATATGAGAAGGCCGGTATTTTTTTGCAGAAAAGGTGGCAACCCTACCACCCAGTGACATCACCTCCCGCCCCCTGTCCAAGGTTAGAGGTGGGGAAAGGTGTCAACCCTAGGTTTATAGTGCTACCGAACTGAATTAATAGTATGGGAAACATTATTAGAAGGCTTGCGAGTAACAATACATAATTTAATCATTCAAAGAGCTGCTATTTTCTCCCTCCTCCCTATACCCAAATGTCTTTGGTGGCAAACATATACCACCCACCTGACCTCACACCAGAACTTCCTCTTCATGGATTTATCCCTGACATCATTTCAGAATATGATAATAAGATGTTGATGCCAAGGAGGCTGAGCAGGCCTTGACTCCCAGCCAGAAATATCTGAGCAACGGAAAAAAAAAATGTAATATTTATTACCCCGAGGCCCACTTTCGACCCGTTGGATTGTTTCCTAGCAGTAGAGAAGAGAGCACTCTAATTAACAAGCGCTATTAATTTCACAAGAGAGATGACATAAATAAAGTGGGCGTTTTTTAATGTTTCAGAGAAGGATGTTATTGAACTGTTTAAATGTTCAGGCCAGCCACAACGAAGACGTGAGCAGCCAGCCAACCGGAGGATTCCTAATGTTTCATGGTCTTAAATCTATTGCTGGTCCATCATGGATTTTACTATACAAACAAATAGTGACTCACGGCAGAAATCCATGACCTCCCAGCAATGTCAGCAGCTACATGGTGTCTTGTTATGGGATCTGATATTGATAATGAACTCAATTGAATGCTGGAAGCATAATAACATACACAGGTTGGATATAGCAGGGGAAAAAGGTGCAAAACAAACACAGATGGGTTAAGTAAAAACAAAGGAACACAGAGGTGCAGGGATGTATCTATAGCAGAATTTACTTAATATTCTGCTCTCACAAAAGAATATATTGATTTTTCCTTCCAGTATGCTTTGTGTGATATATAGCCTTCTATACATTTAACCTTTCAAGCTCCAAATTAAATCAGAATACAAAAGAATAAAGTTTATATATATATATATATATATATATATATATATATATATATATATATATATATATATATATATATATATATATATATAAGAACGCTAGGTCGGTGCATCCAGAACACAAAATGGATGCCTTGGTGCTGGGACTTTTACATCAATAATAGCAAAGCAACAAATGGTCCGCACGTATAGGTCTTGAATGAAAGAAAATAAGTGTGGGTTATTCAATAAATCACACTTATTTTCTTTCATTCAAGACCTATGCGTGCGGACCATTTGTTGCTTTGCTATATATATACAGTATATATATATAGACAAATACAAGAGTCCTCTGCACTCAACCCAAATATATTTATTATACGGGATGACTTTGACGTAGTTGGCCAGCTTAAATATATTTCAATATATGGACAAACAATCCCTGTTTTGTTTAAAGGGTAAGGCATATTTAAGTAGCAGTATGCACAAAATGTCTCTGTCTTAAATATATTGATAATGGGTTCAGTGCAGAGGACTCTTGTATTTGTCTATATGTATTTTGTGGTCACAGCCTCATTGCAACCCCGCCTAATGGTTTTAAAAAAAAATAGTGGTGTGCACAACTTTCCCTTTATTATATATATATATATTATTATTATATATATATATATATATATATATATATATATATATATATATATATATATATATATATATATATATATTTTTTTTTTTTTTTTTAAATGTGTCTTTGACATATGCACAGTTAATTGATTACTGAAAGAGAAGTTCAACTTAAAGGGGTCCCCCACCCAAAAACTGCTTTTAAAAAATGAAAGAAAATTCTAAGCAATATTACAACATACATTGTATGTTTGTAAACGTAACTGCGACTGAAAACAGTGTTTGGTTATCCCTTTCACAAAGAAAGGTTAGATCATTGGAGGGTGCCGAGTTGTTGTAGTCACTTATCTGTTACCTCCACACTAGTGATGGGCGAATTTCTCCCCTTTGGATTTGCCGAAAAATGTGTGAATTTCCCGTGAAATTCGAGAAACGGTGAAAAATAAGTGAAACTCGAATTTTGACTCCCACGTCAGTTTGCGTAAATTTTGACGCTCGACACCAGTGTTAAAGCCAATGGGCGTCCGAATAGTGTAGAGTTTCACGGGAGTTTTGCAAATTTATTCGCTGGTGGTGAAACGCGGAAATTTACAGCAAATTCACGCCTGGCAAAGTTATTCGCCCATCACTACTCCAGACATCATAAAAATACACCTGTAGAGTTTATACAAATGGCCTGCAGGTGTCACTGTGCACAGGAGTTATACTGTGTATACATTGTACTATCAATACTGCTTAAGAGTGATAGAGTTGGAAGTTACTGTTGTGTAATAGCTGCTTCCATTACACATCCTCGGCTACCAAAACATAACAACACCAGCCCAGGGTACTGTGTACAGAGCGTCTCACTGCCATCTTCTTGATTCTCCCAGTCTCCCCATCTGCAATTCTCTAGACCACATGTGCTACAACTTGGTATCCTCCTTTTTCCCTTTCTTGTCCTTTAAAACAATTGAATATTTGCAATTCATTTTTTTTTCCAGAATGTTTTTATTTTATTTTGCTTTATAAATGAAATAATATATAACAAATGAAATCAAATTAAATAAACAACAGAAATGTCAAGTATAAATCAAGTTTTGCAAAACAAGGTTAGTGATTAATACTTCTAGATCCTACCAAAGTGACCATTAGGGATGTAGCGAACTGTTCGCCGGCGAACTTGTTCGCGCGAACTTCGACCGTTCGCGTCCGCCGAATGTTCGCGAACGTCGCATTTTGAGTTCGCGTTCGATTCGAATACAAAACGTTCGACCATTCGACCATTCGAATTCCTTCGACCACTAAAAATAGAACGATTTCCATTCGTTCGAACGATTGTAAGCATTCGATCGAATGAAAAGCATTCGATCGAATGCTTCGATCGTTCGATTCGAATGAAAATCGTTCGATCGAACGATTAAAATCCTTCGATCGTTCGAATCGAACGATTTTAGCGGGTGTTCGAAGTTCGCGAACTGTTCGCGAACGTTCGCATTTTTTGCCGGTGTTCGCGAACGGCGTTCGCGAACACCAAATCGGCAGTTCGCTACATCCCTAGTGACCATCAAGACAGTTCCAATGTACCTCTATATTTGAGAATAGAAACAACTTTTCAATATACTTCCTATAGATAGTAAAGCAAGTTAACAGTATTTTATAGTTACAGTAAAGGACTGTTGAGGTAATGACTCCTGGAGGGTTCCACTGTGATTCGTTGTTGTATATTTTCTGTATAATTGTTCCGCTTCCCGGACAAGGTGGGACCCTCTCAGTAATTTTGTTTCGTACCAAGTGGTGTGTTTATGGAAAGTTTATGTAGTTAGCAATTTGGTACTTGGTGGTAGAGTATTTATGTAGGTTAGTCAGGTATCAAAAAAAATTTTTGTGTTTTTTTCTTTATTTGTCAAAGTTTCTAGTTGAAAAATGTGTTGTAATTTTTGTTGTACTAGGGAAATACCGGTAGGTGGGGAGGAGAAATTCATTATTATATTTCACTACATTAATATAATGTCATCAATTAAAGGCAACAAAGAAACATAGTTAGGTTTTAAAAAAGACACACGTCCATCAAGTTCAATCTTTTAAGTCTATATATACCTGGTTTAACTTGATCCAGAGGAAGGCAAATAACCCATTTTGAAGTCTCTCCAATTTGCCTCAGAGGGGGAAAAGATTCTTTCCTGACTCCAAAATCGGACTCGTCCCTGAATCAACTTGCACTATGAGCTATTTCCCATAACCCTGTATTCCCTCACTTGCTAAAAAGCCATCCAACCCCTAGGGGCAGATTCACTAACTTCGAGTGAAGGATTCGAAGTAAAAAAAACTCGAATTTCAAAGTGTTTTTTGGGCTACTTCGACCATCGAATGGGATACTTCGACCTTTGACTATAACTACGACTTTGAATCGAAGGATTCAAACTAAAAATCGTTTGACTATTCGACCATTTGATAGTCGAAGTACTGTCTCTTTAAGAAAAAACTTCGACCCCCTAGTTCGCCATCTAAAACCTACCGAACTCAATGTTAGCCTATGGGGAAGGTCCCCATAGGCTTTCCTAAATTTTTTTAATAGAAGGATATTCCTTCGGTCGTTGGATTTAGATCCTTCGAATCGTTTGATTCGAAGGATTTAATCGTTCGATCGACGGAATAATCCTTCGATTGTTCGATCAAACTATTTGCGATAAAATCCTTCGACTTCGATATTCGAAGTGGAAGGATTTTAATTCCCAGTCGAATATCGAGGGTTAATTAACCCTCGATATTCGACCCTTGGTGAATCGGCCCCTTAATCTATCTAGCTATCTAATGTATCAGCCAGTACAACTGATTCTGGGAGAGAATTCCACATCTTCACAGCTCTCACTGAAAAAAGTTAAAAAAATAGCATCAATTTATTTTTGGGTTCTCCAAACAAAAATAAATACACTTCTGATTTATTCTATTAAAAATGTTGCACTAAAGTTTGTCCTGTTTCCTCCTCTGACCTAACAACTATTTGTAATGTTGCTCTGACAGCTGCCAGATGTGCTGCTTAGGACAAATTTGTGTCTCTTTTTTCACTGCCCAAAATACAAAGACTGCTTATTGTTTGAAACAGACAGAAGCTTTTGATGAGAAACAGAAAGCAGCAGTTTTCATATTTTGGGGCAATGGAGCAGGTGTCAAATTCCTTCTAAACAGCACAGCCAGCGGCCGTCAGATCAACATTATGAACAGCTGTGAGGTCAGAAGGGGAAACAGGACAAAGTCAAAATCCACAAATAATAAAAAATGAAAACCAACTGCAAATTGTCTCAGATTATCCCTCTCTACATAACACTAAGGGGCAGATGTATTAAGGGTCGAATATCGAGGGTTAATTAACCCTCGATATTCGACTAGGAACTAAAATCGTTCGACTTCGAATATCGAAGTCGAACGATTTAGCGCAAATCCTGCGATCGAACGATCGAAGGATTATTCGTTCGATCGAACGATTAAATCCTTCGAATCGAACGATTCGAAGGATTTTAATCCAACGATCGAAGGAATATCCTTCGATCAAAAAATCTCAGGCAAGCCTATGGGGACCTTCCCCATACGCTAACATTGACTTCGGTAGCTTTTAGCTGCCGAAGTAGGGGGTCGAAGTTTTTCTTAAAGAGACAGTACTTCGACTATCGAATGGTCAAATAGTCAAACGATTTTTAGTTCGAATCGTTCGATTCGAAGTCGAAGTCGTAGTCGAAGGTCGAAGTAGCCAATTCGATGGTCGAAGTAGCCCAAAAAACACTTCGAAATTCGAAGTTTTTTTAATTCGAATCCTTCACTCGAGCTTTGTAAATGTGCCCCTAAAAGTTAATTTAAAGGTGAACATGCCCTTAAAAAACCAAAATCAATTGATAGTCCTGTGCACTGCCCCAACTCTTAGAGCATTACAAATTTGTCTTGTGATTACTAAAGTGCCCCAACAACCCAAATCATCTCCATTATTATCCTTAATAAGGGTGGATCTCTGCAAAGGTAAAATGGTGCCAGCTTCCACTTAACTGTAATCTCAAGAGTTCAAGAATCCGAAATTTGCCTAAAGGTTATTAAACAACCCGGCAGTAAGAAGAAATATGAAATGACTCTGTGCTGAAAATGCTCCTTCCATCTCCCACACCATGACTTGCATAAGCAACTTATAACAACCTTGGAAGATGTGAGCATCAAATAAAACTGCCCCATCGCTTTATTTTAGGTGACACTTTAGCATTCAGATTACGAGTGCCAAGGCTGCATTTAGGCTTGATTTATACTGGGAAGCAGAGGTTTGTATTTTTTTTTTTTTTTGCAGTCGTTAAAGTATATTCCAAAGGCAATGCAAAAAGCTGTGGGTGTAACGTTCATAAAAGCCTCTTTCTATCATGTGGATTCAATTCAGGAGAGAGTTTGTGACTGAGTCATGAATTCACTCAGAGAAGACACAACTATGGGGAAACATAACATTTAATGGCACAGAAGAACCATTTGTTGTGTGTTGGCTATGGATTAACAAGATGGCATAGTGTATTGCCATCATTTATTATGGGGACTCGGCACCTCAATGCTGTTTCTTTTTCATATTGAGCAGGGAAGACAGTTAATAGTGCTGCAGGTTGGGCACAGTTTTTCAGCAAAATGTGTGAGCAACAGAGTCATATACAGTAACTGTCTCAGAGTAGATTTATATGTCTGCCTTTTTCCTGGCATATAGGCGTTTGTTGAAATTGTATCTTATCAACAGGCAAAAAATGAGCCTGAATACACAATTTCTTTATGAAAAGTAGGGATGCACGGCCGAACCGAATCCGAATCCTAATTTGCAGGATTCGGGGGTTCGGCCGAATCCAAAATAGTAGATTCTATTGGATCATCAGGGCTCTTACACATGAACATTTCTTTTCTGCGTTCCCCTGTGGAGAGTTCTTCAAGCGTTCCATGGCATTTAGAGATGTCGCGAACTGTTCGCCGGCGAACTTGTTCGCGCGAACATCGGGTGTTCGCGCTCGCCGGAAGTTCGCGAACGTCGCGCGACGTTCGCCATTTTGGGTTCGCCATTGTTGGCGCTTTTTTTTTGCCCTCTCACCCCAGACCAGCAGGTACATGGCAGCCAATCAGGAAGCTCTCCCCTGGACCACTCCCCTTCCCTATAAAACCGAAGCCCTGCAGCGTTTTTTCACTCTGCCTGTGTGTGCTGAAGAGATAGTGTAGGGAGAGAGCTGCTGCCTGTTAGTGATTTCAGGGACAGTTGAAAGTTTGCTGGCTAGTAATCGTTTTGATACTGCTCTGTTATTGGAGGGACAGAAGTCTGCAGGGGTTTGAGGGACATTTAAGCTTAGGTAGCTTTGCTGGCTAGTAATCTACCTTCTACTGCAGTGCTCTGTATGTAGCTGCAGTGGGCAGCTGTCCTGCTTCTGATCTCATCTGCTGACTGCTGCAATAACAGTAGTCCTTGTAAGGACTGCTTTTATTTATTTTTTTGTTGTTTTACTACTACTACTACTACTACTATAAGAGCCCAGTGCTATTAGTCTAGCAGTGTTGGGGAGTGGGACTGGTGTGCTAATCTGCTGCTCCTAGTAGTTCAGCAGCACCAACTTTAATTTTTTTTTTTTAATATTCATTTTTTTTTATTTTACTTTTTTTTATTTTACTACCGCTGTAGTAGTGTATAAGTTGACCTTTTAGGCATTATTTGCCCTGTAGGCATTATTTGCACACTGTTTTCTTCAACCCGCCATCGAGCTGTGTGACCTTGTTCCCATTCTGTCTAAATATCCATAATATTACCGTCTCCAGAAAAAACACCGGAGTCACTTTTTTCAAGCAGCATTCATATATTTTACGTAATCCGTATCCACCGCTGTAGTAGTGTATACGTTGGCCTTGTAGGCATTATTTGCACACTGTTTTCTTCAACCCGCCATCGAGCTGTGTGACCTTGTTCCCATTCTGTCTAAATATCCATAATATTACCGTCTCCAGAAAAAACACCGGAGTCACTTTTTTCAAGCAGCATTCATATATTTTACGTAATCCGTATCCACCGCTGTAGTAGTGTATACGTTGGCCTTGTAGGCATTATTTGCACACTGTTTTCTTCAACCCGCCATCGAGCTGTGTGACCTTGTTCCCATTCTGTCTAAATATCCATAATATTACCGTCTCCAGAAAAAACACCGGAGTCACTTTTTTTCAAGCAGCATTCATATATTTTACGTAATCCGTATCCACCGCTGTAGTAGTGTATACGTTGGCCTTGTAGGCATTATTTGCACACTGTTTTCTTCAACCCGCCATCGAGCTGTGTGACCTTGTTCCCATTCTGTCTAAATATCCATAATATTACCGTCTCCAGAAAAAACACCGGAGTCACTTTTTTCAAGCAGCATTCATATATTTTACGTAATCCGTATCCACCGCTGTAGTAGTGTATACGTTGGCCTTGTAGGCATTATTTGCACACTGTTTTCTTCAACCCGCCATCGAGCTGTGTGACCTTGTTCCCATTCTGTCTAAATATCCATAATATTACCGTCTCCAGAAAAAACACCGGAGTCACTTTTTTCAAGCAGCCATAATATATTTTACGTAATCCGTATCCACCGCTGTAGTAGTGTATACGTTGGCCTTGTAGGCATTATTTGCACACTGTTTTCTTCAACCCGCCATCGAGCTGTGTGAGCTTGTTCACATTTTGTCTAAATATTGATAATATTATCGTCTCTAGAAAAACCACTTGAGTTACTTTTTTCAAGCAGCATTCATATATTTTACGTAATCCGTATCCACCGCTGTAGTAGTGTATACGTTGACCTTGTAGGCATTATTTGCACACTGTTTTCTTCAACCCGCCATCGAGCTGTGTGACCTTGTTCCCATTCTGTCTAAATATCCATAATATTACCGTCTCCAGAAAAAACACCGGAGTCACTTTTTTCAAGCAGCATTCATATATTTTACGTAATCCGTATCCACCGCTGTAGTAGTGTATACGTTGGCCTTGTAGGCATTATTTGCACACTGTTTTCTTCAACCCGCCATCGAGCTGTGTGACCTTGTTCCCATTCTGTCTAAATATCCATAATATTACCGTCTCCAGAAAAAACACCGGAGTCACTTTTTTCAAGCAGCATTCATATATTTTACGTAATCCGTATCCACCGCTGTAGTAGTGTATACGTTGGCCTTGTAGGCATTATTTGCACACTGTTTTCTTCAACCCGCCATCGAGCTGTGTGACCTTGTTCCCATTCTGTCTAAATATCCATAATATTACCGTCTCCAGAAAAAACACCGGAGTCACTTTTTTCAAGCAGCATTCATATATTTTACGTAATCCGTATCCACCGCTGTAGTAGTGTATACGTTGGCCTTGTAGGCATTATTTGCACACTGTTTTCTTCAACCCGCCATCGAGCTGTGTGACCTTGTTCCCATTCTGTCTAAATATCCATAATATTACCGTCTCCAGAAAAAAACACCGGAGTCACTTTTTTCAAGCAGCCATAATATATTTTACGTAATCCGTATCCACCGCTGTAGTAGTGTATACGTTGGCCTTGTAGGCATTATTTGCACACTGTTTTCTTCAACCCGCCATCGAGCTGTGTGAGCTTGTTCACATTTTGTCTAAATATTGATAATATTATCGTCTCTAGAAAAACCACTTGAGTTACTTTTTTTCAAGCAGCATTCATATATTTTACGTAATCCGTATCCACCGCTGTAGTAGTGTATACGTTGACCTTGTAGGCATTATTTGCACACTGTTTTCTTCAACCCGCCATTGAGCTGTGTGACCTTGTTCCCATTCTGTCTAAATATCCATAATATTACCGTCTCCAGAAAAAACACCGGAGTCACTTTTTTCAAGCAGCATTCATATATTTTACGTAATCCGTATCCACCGCTGTAGTAGTGTATACGTTGGCCTTGTAGGCATTATTTGCACACTGTTTTCTTCAACCCGCCATCGAGCTGTGTGACCTTGTTCCCATTCTGTCTAAATATCCATAATATTACCGTCTCCAGAAAAAACACCGGAGTCACTTTTTTCAAGCAGCATTCATATATTTTACGTAATCCGTATCCACCGCTGTAGTAGTGTATACGTTGGCCTTGTAGGCATTATTTGCACACTGTTTTCTTCAACCCGCCATCGAGCTGTGTGACCTTGTTCCCATTCTGTCTAAATATCCATAATATTACCGTCTCCAGAAAAAACACCGGAGTCACTTTTTTCAAGCAGCATTCATATATTTTACGTAATCCGTATCCACCGCTGTAGTAGTGTATACGTTGACCTTGTAGGCATTATTTGCACACTGTTTTCTTCAACCCGCCATCGAGCTGTGTGAGCTTGTTCACATTTTGTCTAAATATTGATAATATTATCGTCTCTAGAAAAACCACTTGAGTTACTTTTTTTCAAGCAGCATTCAGATATTTTACGTAATCCGTATCCACCGCTGTAGTAGTGTATACGTTGACCTTGTAGGCATTATTTGCACACTGTTTTCTCAACCCGCCATCGAGCTGTGTGACCTTGTTCACATTTTGTCTAAATATTGATAATATTATCGTCTCTAGAAAAACCACTTGAGTTACTTTTTTCAAGCAGCATTCAGATATTTTACGTAATCCATATCCACCGCTGTAGTAGTGTATACGTTGACCTTGTAGGCATTATTTGCACACTGTTTTCTTCAACCCGCCATCGAGCTGTGTGACCTTGTTCACATTTTGTCTAAATATTGATAATATTATCGTCTCTAGAAAAACCACTTGAGTTACTTTTTTTCAAGCAGCATTCATATATTTTACGTAATCCGTATCCACCGCTGTAGTAGTGTATACGTTGACTTTGTAGGCATTATTTGCACCAGTGTTTTCTTCAACCCGCCATCGAGCTGTGTGTATTATCGTTTCCAGAAAAACCAACTGAGTTTTTGTTGTTGTTGTTGTTTTTTTAAAAATAATGCCAGGCAAAGGCAGGCCGCCACGCAGAGGCCGTGCTAGGGGCCGTGCTGCTATGCAATCCTGTGGCCCTAGCAAATTGCCCAGTTTTTAAAAAGCCAATGACCCTGAACTCCCAAAATGCTGAAGAGGTAGTTGACTGGCTTACACAGCACACCCCATCCTCTACCGTTTCTAACTTTACCACAACATCCTCCTCATCCTCCACTGCTATGGCCACCCCACGTAACACTTCCTCCACCACCGGTGCCCCTTCTTCACTGGGGTCAGAGGAGTTATTTTCCAATGAGTTTCTTGAACTGAGTAATGCGCAACCATTATTGCCAGAAGAAGATGAAGGAGATGAGGACCTTACACCAGATTTAATTCTGGCAGAGAACACGATAGAGATGGACATAATGAGTGATGAGGAGGAGGTCCCCGCTGCTGCTTCCTTCTGTGATGTGTCAGAAGAAATTGATGCATCTGAGGAGAATGATGATGAGGAGATTGATGTTTTGTGGGTGCCTAGTAGAAGAGAGCAAGAGGAGGGTAGTTCAGATGGAGAGACGGAGAGGCAGAGAGGCAGTAGGAGAATAAGACTTAGAAGAAGCAGGGAGGACAGCCCGCAGGGATCAGCAGGGCAACAACATGTATCGGCACCTGTGTTCAGCCGGCCAACGCACCCGCCATTGCCGCCAATACCGCCAACTCCGCCAACTTCTACTGTTACCGCCAGATCGCACACTTCCAAAAGTCAGCAGTGTGGGATTTTTTTAATGTGTGTGCCTCTGACAAAAGCATTGTAATTTGCAATGAGTGCAGTCAGAAACTGAGCCTTGGTAAGCCCAACAGCCACATAGGTACAACTTCTATGCGAAGGCACATGAGCGGCAAGCACAAAGCACTTTGGGAGCAACACCTCAAAGGCAACAGGCAAACTAAAAGCCACACTCCTTCTGGTCCAGCATCTTACTGCTCTACCTCTGCTCTCCTTGACCCGTCTGAACCACCCTCCACTCCGCCTTCCACCTTGACCACCTGTTCCCATTCCCAGTCATCTGCCACCAGCCAAGTTTCTGTGAAGGCCATGTTTGAGCGTAAGAAGCCAATGTCTGACTGTCACCCCCTTGCCCGGCGTCTGACAGCTGGCTTGTCTGCACTCTTAGCCCGCCAGCTTTTACCATACCAGCTGGTGGACTCTGAGGCCTTCCGCAAATTTGTAGCAATTGGGACACCGCAGTGGAAGGTACCCAGCCGCAATTTTTTTTCTAAAAAGGGAATACCACACCTGTACCAACATGTGCAGAGCCAAGTTACCGCATCTCTGTCACTTAGTGTTGGGCCAAAGGTCCATATGACTACTGACGCATGGTCCTCCAAGCATGGTCAGGGCAGGTATGTCACATACACTGCCCACTGGGTGAACTTGGTAATGGCTGGGAAGCAGGGAATGGGTAGCTCAACAACAACAGTGGAGTTGGTGTCACCGCCACGGATTGCACGCGGTTCTGCCACCACCTCTACTCCTCCATCGCTCTCTACCTCGTCTTCTTCTTCTTCTTACTCTGCTGCTGGGTCCTCCTTCTCCTCCTCCACACCTGTGCACCCCCAGCTCCCCCTAGGCTATTCGACGTGCCAGGTACGCCGTTGTCACGCTGTCTTGGGGATGACGTGCCTGGAAAGCAAAAACCATACCGGATCTGTACTCCTGTCATCTCTGCAGTCACAGGCCGATCGGTGGCTGACCCCACACCAACTGCAGATCGGAAAAGTGGTGTGTGACAATGGAAGCAATCTGTTGGCAGCGTTGAGACTAGGCAATTTAACACATGTGCCCTGCATGGCACATGTGTTAAATTTAATAGTCCAACGTTTTGTCTCCAAGTACCCAGGATTCCAGGACGTTCTCACCCAGTCCAGAAAGGTGTCGGCCCATTTCAGACGTTCCTACACAGCCATGGCACGCCTTGCTGACATTCAGCAGCGCTACAACATGCCAGTCAGGCGTTTGATTTCTGACAGCCAGACTCGCTGGAATTCAACGCTCCTTATGTTGGAACGTCTGCTGCAACAACAAAGGGCCGTCAACGAGTACCTTTTTGAACTGGGTGGTAGGACTGGATCTGCACAGCTGGGGATTTTTTTCCCCCGTTACTGGGTGCTTATGCGCGATGCCTGCAGGCTCATGCGACCTTTTGAAGAGGTGACAAATATGGTCAGTCGCACCGAAGGCACCATCAGCGACCTAATACCCTTCGCTTTCTTCCTGGAGCGTGCCGTGCGACGAGTGACAGATGAGGCTGTAGACCAGCGTGACGAGGAGCTGGAAGCGCACGATTTCTGGTCGGAATCACCAGAACGAACCCAGGCACCTGCTGCAATGCAGGGAGAGGTGCCAGAAGTGGAGTCAGAGGAGGAAGGTGGCTTTGTGGAGGAGGAGGAGGAGGACCAACAGGAGCAGGCTTCCCAGGGGGCTAGTGGTGACCTTTTGGGGACCCCTGGTCTTGTACGTGGCTGGGGGGAGGAGACCGTGGATGATGCAGTCCTTGATAATGAGGAAGCGGAGATGGATAGCTCTGCATCCAACCTTGTGAGAATGGGGTCTTTCATGCTGTCATGCCTGTTGAAGGACCCCCGTATCAAGAGGCTTAAGGAGAAGGACCTGTACTGGGTCGCAACGCTACTAGACCCTCGGTACAAGCATAAAGTGTCAGAAATGTTACCAACATACCACAAGTCCGAAAAGATGCGGCATTTACAAACCAGCCTGCAAAACATGTTGTACAATGCTTTTAAGGGTGATGTCACTTCAGGAACTCATCAACATTCCAGGGGCAGAGGTGCCAGTAATCCTGCCACGAGCACACCTGCAAGGACAAAGCCCTTTGGCCAGTCTGTAACGTCAGACATGCAAATGTTTTTCTGTCCAAGGCAGCGCCACAACCCTTCTGGATCCACCCTCAAAGAACGCCTCGACCGGCAGGTAGCGGACTACCTGGCATTAACTGCAGATATCGACACTCTGAGGAGCGATGAACCCCTGGACTACTGGGTGCGCAGGCTTGATCTGTGGCCAGAGCTGTCACAATTTGCCATGAACCTCTTGTCTTGCCCAGCCTCAAGTGTGCTCTCAGAAAGGACCTTCAGTGCAGCAGGAGGGATTGTAACTGAGAAGAGAACTCGCCTAGGTCACAAAAGTGTCGATTACCTGACCTTTATTAAAATGAATGAGGGGTGGATCTCGGAGGGTTACTGCACGCCGGAAGACTTGTTCTGACTTCTATGCAGCTGTCCTTCTCTTCAAGCCTCATGACTCCACACACAGCTGTCCTTTAGCGTCCTCCTCCTCCCTCCGCCACCGTTACAAACTAGGGTGCAAACCCTACTGGTTTAATTTTTTCTGGCCTCTGTGCTTCAGTGGCTGCAACCAAAAAAACTGGGCAAACAATGTCTACAAGGTCAACGTATGGCAAAAAATGACTATTTTCAGCATTTATATGGCATATTTTTTCTGGCAACTGTGCTTCAGTGGCTGCATCCAAAAAAATGCATATTTTCTGCATTTATATGGCATAATTTTTCTGGCCTCTGTGCTTCAGTGGCTGCAACCAAAAAAATGCATATTTTCTGCATTTATATGGCATAATTTTTCTGGCCTCTGTGCTTCAGTGGCTGCAACCAAAAAAATTTATGTTTTCAGCATTTATATGGCATAATTTTTCTGGCAACTGTGCTTCAGTGGCTGCGACCAAAAAAATGACTATTTTCAGCATTTATATGGCATATTTTTTCTGGCCTCTGTGCTTCAGTGGCTGCGGCCAAAAAAACTGGGCAAACAATGCCTACAAGGTCAACGACGTTGACCTTGTAGGCATTGTTTGCCCAGTTTTTTTGGCCGCAGCCACTGAAGCACAGAGGCCAGAAAAAATATGCCATATAAATGCTGAAAATAGTCATTTTTTGCCATACGTTGACTCAACGTATATGGCAAAAAATGACTATTTTCAGCATTTATATGGCATATTTTTTCTGGCAACTGTGCTTCAGTGGCTGCGACCAAAAAAATGCATATTTTCTGCATTTATATGGCATAATTTTTCTGGCCTCTGTGCTTCAGTGGCTGCAACCAAAAAAATTTATATTTTCAGCATTTATATGGCATAATTTTCTGTCAACTGTGCTTCAGTGGCTGCGACCAAAAAAATGCATGTTTTCTGCATTTATATGGCATAATTTTTCTGGCCTCTGTGCTTCAGTGGCTGCAACCAAAAAAGTTTTATATTTTCAGCATTTATATGGCATAATTTTTCTGTCAACTGTGCTTCAGTGGCTGCGACCAAAAAAATGCATATTTTCTGCATTTATATGGCATAATTTTTCTGGCCTCTGTGCTTCAGTGGCTGCAACCAAAAAAATTTATATTTTCAGCATTTATATGGCATAATTTTTCTGGCAACTGTGCTTCAGTGGCTGCGTCCAAAAAAACTGGGCAAACAATGTCTACAAGGTCAACGTATGGCGAAAAATGACTATTTTCAGCATTTATATGGCATATTTTTTCTGGCAACTGTGCTTCAGTGGCTGCGTCCAAAAAAACTGGGCAAACAATGCCTACAAGGTCAACGTATGGCAGTTGTTTAAAGAGAACAGTAGATTACTAGCCAGCAAAGCTACCTAAGCTAAAATGTCCCTCAAATCCCTGCAGACTTCTGTCCCTCCAATACAGAGCAGTATCAAGCAGATTACTAGCCAGCAAACTTACTATCATCTGTCCCTGAAATCACTAACAGCTCTCCCCCTACACTATCTCTTCCAAGCACACACAGGCAGATTTTTCAGATACATTTTTGCCCTTGATCCCCCTCTGGCATGCCACTGTCCAGGTCGTTGCACCCTTTAAACAACTTTAAAATCATTTTTCTGGCCAGAAATGTCTTTTCTAGATGTTAAAGTTCGCCTTCCCATTGAAGTCTATGGGGTTCGCGAACCGTTCGCGAACCGCTCGCGTTTTTGCGCAAGTTCGCGAATATGTTCGCGAACTTTTTTTCCGACGTTCGCTACATCCCTAATGGCATTATATAGGTGGAACTAATATTACTGCTGCTTTGAATGGACAGAGCCAATGGAAACATGATGGTTTCTTTGTCACTAGTGATGGGCAAATAAATTCGCCAGGTGCAAATTCACAGTGAATTTCTGCATTTCTGAAACTGCCATGTAAATTCGATGGCGAAAAATCCACTGCATCGAAAAATAAATTGGGTCCGGGTCAGAAAAGTTGCTTGCGTCAAAATTATTTGGATGCCCATTGACTTTAATGCATTTGGCAAAAATAGGTGTGTGTAACAATCGTCGCTGGGGAGTCAAAACCGTCAAAATAATTTTTCACCGTTTCGTGAATTTCGTGGGAAAATTCCACTGAAGGTGGGATTGTTCTATCTCTGTCCACAGGGATTTAATATATTCCAGGCAGGGGCGCTCCACCAATGAGGCGAGTTGAGACACTCGCCTCAGGCGGCAGCGTCCCCCTGGTTGCCAGGGGCGGCAAAAATGCCGCTCCTGGTAACTAAGAGCCGAATTTCCGGTTTTCAAACCGGAAATTTGGCTCTTCTAGTGCAGAGAGCGCTATTGCGCTCTCTGCACTATGTATCGCGGACCGCCCCTGCCCTCTCCGGCGCTGTAAAGGTTAGTGCCGTGAGGAGGGGTGGGGGCGGCGAAAGAAGGCCGCCTCAGGCGGCAAAATAGCAAGAATCGCCCCTGATTCCAGGGGAGGCTGTATGGAACAGATTCGCCCATCACTCTTTGTCACATACATCCTCCCCTGGAATCTACAAAATCCTTGTGGACAGAGATAGAACAATCCCACCGTCAGTGGAATCCAGTACTGAGCGCTTATGGAAAAATACAAACATTTTTTAAATGTATTACTTCCTTTATTATAAAAAAAAACGATATTGAATGAGTTTTTTTGTCCCACATGCCTATATAGACTATAGACTGTTATTTCCAAAAATGAATCAAATTGATAGCCAAGATATTGCCTCAGGGTAAATGTGGGGGATCTCAGTGACTTGTCTGCAGAATGATAAGAATCTCTGGATGACCCACTGTCCTCAATGCATTTACCTAGGGGCAGACTTCCAGTATGTGGATAATGCCTTCTGCTCTGTTTGACAAATAGATGTGGGGAGAATCCGGAGGATTGCTCATGTTAAATGTATATGTATAAAAACAAAGGAAAGACTATGATATTGAGCTGGTTAGCTAAGTCAGCATTTGGTTCAATATTAATTATTAGGATAATATAGTAATGAAGCAGCAATATGGTGCTGAGGGACATTTTCCTAAACGTTATAATATAAGAGGAATAGGACAAGGTTATTGGAGCACATGGGGTCTGTTAAAAGACCCGCAAAACTTTAAATGAAAAATGATCAATTTGACTTGATATATGGCAGTATTTTACCTGTATTTTCTTTTTTTTAAGTAGATCTTTTTGGTATTGCAGCATGTCTATCAACATTAGTACATTCAGCCATCTTTCACCTTGTGTCTAAATACATCTCCACCCAGAAAATGATGTTCTGTGCAACATGACCTGAGAAATTATAGATATTCTGTGCTGCGTTTTGAAAGTGAAGACCTAATAACTATAAAAAAAGGTTTTTGCCATTTATATTTCCTGGTGTCGCTAGCACTAAAAAGTTTAATCTATGGCTGGTAACATTTTCATTCTGCTGTTCGAAAGCAAAGACCTGACTGGCTGCTATGAGTTACTAGACCTGGGTGCAGATTTACTAAAGGGTGAAGTGGCTAAGGCTAGCAACTTTTAGTCAGCGTTACCATCTGCAGTGACATCGGCAATACAATTTCAGCCACAGGCACCAATTTGCTAGCGAAAGAGACCGTGCTAGCGTTCGTTTGCACTCTATTGGCAGGCGACTTTTCGCTTTGGCGAAAGGTTGTTACTCTGCAAATTCATTAAAATGCGGATTTTACTGAACTTCAACTCCTTTGCAGAGTTGACTTCACCACCTCAGACCAGGGGAAGTGCTATAAAGTAGCTAGATCTCCCTCAATCTTCGCTTACATCATATCCCGTGTCCTGAAAATGCATTAAAGTTTCAAAAACGCTGGCGACTTTTCCTTTTTTTGCAAAAGTCCTGGATTTTAGTTCCTAGTCGAATATCGAGGGTTAATTAACCCTCGATATTCGACCCTTAGTGAATCGGCACCCCTAAGATTCCCTGGACATTTGTTAGAAAAAGTGGTAACTTTAAGCATTTCCACCATTTATAATAAAGCCATCCATACAACTTTAAATTACCCGCAGTATGCAAATTGACCTTAGCCCAAGATCACTAGCGAATTTTCACTTTTCAAAAAAGCGAAAAGTTGGCAGCGGTTGGTGCCCAGGGCGCAACTTCGCATATTAGTGATTTAGCGTAGTGGTTGCGAATTTGAGCTTGATAAAGTGGTGCGATGTGTGTGAAGCAGTCGCTGGCGACAATTTGCCCTTTAGTGAATCTGCCCCCTGGTGTATCTGTTGCACATATTATTGAATGACCCCATATTTATTTAGGAGGAGCTAGTTGGCGTTGGCTGTGGATCTTAAAATTGCTTGCAAAGAGAAAGCTATAGACAAGTGTTGTACAAGAGGGTTATTTAAGGCACAGTCAGATGAAGCTATAAAATGGGAGATTATTGGTTAGAAGAAGAACCAGGAAAAGAGATAATTATGAGAGCGTAAAAAGGGGACAACAGAAAAAAAAACCCCAGAAGGCAGCGTGGCAATCTCCGTTAATTTCGGGGCATGTGCAGTTGCCAAAAACGGGCAAATTGCTCCAACTGACGATCTCCCAGTCAGCTTACCGAGGACCCGGAAGATGGACGCCGTGAAGTCCGCTGCCAGAATCAGCTCTTTTGAGTTGGAACAAATAAACAGATTGTTTTTCCTCCACTCTGGAGTGGCCTACATTTATGTTGCAAATCCCAGTGTCATTGCCCCCAAACTTCACAAAACGTATATATTCAATTGTATATATGTGTCTTGCCTGCACACTTTTATTGTAATAAAGCAAGTGAGACTGACATTAAAAGACAACAGTAAGCTTATTGCTGGTATTCTCTCTGATATATTAGCCTTTTATAAATGTCGTCCAGAGTCCCAAGGGTGTTTCACAGATACAGAGATCAACACATCTTGGATTATAAATCAGTGTGCATTTCACTTACACCTAAACTGAACACAAACCTTATGTGCGACGGCTCAGAGACACTGCGACAGAAATACACATAATGCTAATAAAAAACCTACGCCAGTCACAGATACTGATCTGTAGTGATGGGCGAATTTATTCGCCAGGTGCGAATTTGCGGCGAATTTGCGCAATTCGCCACCAGCGAATAAATTCGCGGCAAAAATTCGCCTGCGTCAAAAATTTTTTTACAGCAGTCGATGAGACTAAAAATTCCATTAATTAAGTGAACTTGCTTCAAAAGGTGCACCTTGCACATCCATATAGTTGAGCTTAGTGTTGCTCAATTCATCCTGCCTCCTTTTTTTTATCCTTAGCAACGAGGATGTAAGGGGTAAGTGTATAGAGTGGAAAATGTGAATAAATCTAGAGGGTGCTGTTAGGTAGGGTATACCCCTGAGGGAGTTCTAGAGGAGGTTCATCTCTGTGGCACTTGAACGATTGAATGATACCAGGGAGCCACCTCAGAGAAGTACTATAGGGAGCCAGAGAGTATCATAGGGTTTTTTTTTTAAAGTTTTATTTATTTCCAGAGCAAGTTCACCATACAGTATAATGCAAAAATACACAGTAATAAAAGCAATAGTATTGGATCCCATTGCACTGAAAATTTGTTTTCATTTTTAAATTTCCTATTGTACCCTGGGAAAACAAAAACAGACGGGAAAGAGAGGTACCAGAGAAGCAGAAAGGAAGGAAAAGAAGAAGGAAAAGAGAAGAGAGGCCCTAAAAAAACAAAAGGAAAAACAAAAGGGGAAAAAGGAAGGAGCCATAGAAATATTTTGCCATACAAACGTTATGCATCCATTAAATTATACCCCTAGGTAGCGAAAACATTCAGAGATAGCAAGCATTTCAAATGCTCCATATTAAGATGACCCCATGAGCCATTCAAGCAAGGGTTGAGAGACATCTTGTTGTCTATTAGAATAGGATTCGTTTTGTAGCGTCCAGAGTGTCCAGATTGCATTGAATTTTGCAGGACATCCCCTAGCAAAGTAGACTTGTTCCAGAATCGGCAATGCCTGTTCCACCAAAGTTATCCAGAAGGCAAGGGAGGGTGGGAATTCCTCCTTCCATTTAATAGCAATAGCTTTCTTGGCATAGAAGAGCAAGAAGGTGAGCAGTGTCGTTTCTGTACGAGAGGTAGTTGTATCCGATAGGAAATTTAACAAGAGAACAGAAGGGTGAAACTCTATTGGGAGAGCCATAAGATGAGAAATATAGGTGGCAACCTCCGACCAGAATCCTTGAATTGACGGGCAACTCCAGACCAAATGGAAAAAGTCCGCATTGGTACCTTTACACCGATTACACTGATCAAGGAAAGTGGGATTAATCCTGTGAAGGACATGTGGCGAGTAATAGGCTCTATGAAGATACTTAAATTGTATAAGCCTGTCCCTGGCTCGGATTAGTGGCTGGATAGAGGCAGATAAAATAACTTCCCATTGCTCCTGTGTCAAATCAGGAATATTTGTAATCCACTTTCGAAATAGGTCCAGTCTAGGAGGATTACCTCTGGGTCTAAGGCAGTTGTAAATGGTGGAGAGAGGTTTATGCAGGTGTTCTTTACGTATGACTTTTTCAAGTTGGGAGAGTTCAATATGGAGGTCAAGTGACTGAAATTGTTGAGCCAGAGCATGCCTCACTTGAAAGTATCTAAATAACATTCTATTGGGAATCTTAAATTGTCCTTAAGCTGTTGAAAGGATAATAAATGGTTATCAGCATACAAATCACCAAGACATTTTATACCAAAGTGTGCCCAAATCTGGGGGTCTGGAACAGAGGCCAATTGTTGTAGGTTAGGGTTATACCAAAGAGGAGTAAATGGGGAAAAGATTCAGGGGTCCTTCCCTAGTTTATTGGAACCTTTCTGCCAGGCTTTCACAGTATTATGGATCATTGGAGTAGGGTAGGACAGACCTGGGGGCCTACGATATATCAAGTGTCTTAGCCCTTCCAATGATCCAACCAAATGCGCTTCCAACAATGTTATAGGGTCTTCCGGAGTTGGATCGAGCCAACGTACTACTGATGTTAGTTGCGAAGCTAGGAAATACCCATACATATCAGGTGCAGCCATGCCGCCCTCGTCCAGTGGAGAGGTCAAGACCTTGTATGCTACCCTAGTAGGACCTGGAGACCAATAGAGTCTGGTCAGGTGGCTTTGTAATTGTCTAAAGAATCGCATGGGAATCCAAGTTGGAGACTGACGGAAAAGGTAGAGAAATTTAGGCAGAAATTTCATTTTAAAAAGGTTTATTCTACCAATTAAAGATAGGGGAAGACGAAGCCATTTATCAATAGTTGTAATGAGGTGGGACATTAAGGGTTCTAAGTTGAGCTCTAAGAATTTAACTATCTGTGGATGGATGCGAATGCCTAAATATTTAATTGTTTCTACGCGGACCAAAGGGAGTGAGGGATCCATGTTAAGTAAAGCCTGGGGGTCTAATGCCATTATGGACGATTTCGTCCAATTAATTTTCAAACCTGAAAACTCGGTATGGAGGTTAATTAACTCCAGAGCCTTATGAAGCGAAGGGCCTGTATCATTGAGGTAAAGTAGTTGTCATCCGCAAATAATGAATTTTTTTCCTGGAGTTTCCCTATCTCAAACCCCCGAATCTCTGGAGTTGCTCTAATCAAACATGCTAATGGTTCCATAGCTAGTGCAAAAAGGCCTGGCGACAAGGGACAACCTTGGCGGGTACCCCTAGCTAGAATAAAGGGAGGTGAAAGTTCTAAATTCGAAAGGATGCTGGCGTTGGGTTGGTTATACAGAGCTTTAATCCAAGTTACAAAGTTCTTACGGCACCCAAATGTTTTTAAGGTTTGCCACAGGAATTCCCATTCAACCGAGTCGAATGCCTTCTCGTTATCCAAGAAGGCAATGGCTCTAGTACCCAAATTCGTGTGAGGGATTATAAGATTTGTATATAGTCTACGGAGATTTAATTCTGCCGCTTTGTGAGGGATGAATCCTACTTGATCAGGGGCTACTATGGAGGAGATCACGAAATTAAGTCGCCGCGCCAGTACTTTGGCTAAAATTTTAGCGTCCGAATTGATTAGAGAAATAGGCCTATAAGAAGAGTGCAGCTGGGGGTTCTTTCCCGGTTTCAGTTGTAGGACTATTGTGGCATCACGAAATGAGAGAGGAAGAGACTCAGAGTGGGAAGTTAGATTGAAAAGTTCCGTAAGCACAGGGGCTAGTTGTTTAGTATACATATGGTACCAGAGGTTCGGTATGCCGTCTGGCCCAGGGGTTTTTCCATGCGGTAGAGCCGCAATAGCATCCACAACCTCCTGTTCCTGTATAGGAGTATCCAATAGGGCTCTATGTTCTAAGGAGAGAGTAGGGAAATCTAGGTTTTGTAAATAAGATGCTATTTCAGAGGAGGTTTTCTGAAGTTTAGAGGAATATAAATGTTGATAGTATTCTGCTAAGCTATGATTAATATCTAAGGGATTGGTGATTACCTCAGTATCATTTCGTAGGAGGGTATGAATGGCCGGCTTACTGCAATCCTCCCTTGCCAATAAGGCAAGAAGCTTGCCATTCTTATCCCCTTGTTCATATAGAGTAAATTTAGAATACAATTGGCTTTTCCTTGCACATTTCCATTGAACTTGAGCATATTGTCTCTGCGCCATAATATGGAAGAGTTTAGTTTGTTCATTAGGATCTCGGATATACCTCGCCTCAGCCTCTTTCAACACGCCCTCAGCCACCAACATACTTTGATTAGCTGTTTTACGGACATAGGCAATTTTAGAAATATACTCGCCTCTAATGTATGCTTTCAAAGCGTCCCAAACTTGTGGTAGTTCAGCTGTATCAATATTTACCTGAAGGAATTGGGTTATAGCTTGTTCTATGGTAGTCTTAATATCTGTATGGGAAATCCAGTAAGGATTTAACCTCCAGACTTTCCTAGTAGGAGTCGAATGTAATTGCCATGTGATTTGCAGTGGGGCATGATCTGAAATTCCTCTAGGAAGGAATTCTATTTTAGAAATTTTTGCAGACATGTTGGGCGAGGCAAAGGCAAGGTCAATCCTCGACATGGCTCCCCTAGAGTAACATGAAAACATACGTTCCCCTGGGTGACGAGCTCTCCAGATATCCACCAACCCAGCCATCTGGGCCCAAGCCTTCAGGCCCCCAGCGCCAGCCCTAGGAGCTGAAGCAGTGGTTAAACGATCTGTGGTGGCATCCATTACTGCATTAAAGTCTCCAACTATAAGCAACGGATCTGAGGGGAGGGAAGCTATATGCGGTAACAACTCATACAGTAAGCAGTCGTTAAATGGAGGAGGAAGATATACACATACAATAATGTAAGAAAAACCTGCAAGTGATGCATGCCAAAGCGTAAATCTGCCTTCTGGATCGTTGCGGATACTTAACAGCTGAAAGGGTAAAGATCTATTTATTAACACAGAGGTGCCCCTGGAGTAGTTAGAGTAGGCAGCATAGTAAGTATGGGCTAACCAAATTTTCTTAAGAGGGTTCGAGTTGGCAGATTTACTTATGTGGGTTTCTTGGAGACATACAATGTGTGGATTGTATTTCCTTAAAAATTTGAAAACCAGGGATTTCTTCAGAGGAGAATTCAACCCTCGCACATTCCAAGAAATAGCTGTAATTTCAGCCGCCATTTTTGGGTCTACCTAGAACAGTTAGACTCCCCCTGATAGGGCCAGGTAAGTAAGAGAAAGAGAGAGAAAGAGAAGTAAAAGAGAGGTAAGAAAGATTCATCCCAACATAACCCACCCTACATCCCCTATTTTTGGGGAGGTTTGGATCCCTAAACAGTAATTCCAGGAGGGTGCACATGTACCCTTATGGCGTTATTAACAGAGTTGCAACAGTAAACATAAACTTACAACCTAGTCAGTTATAAACCGACAATTGCCAGAGAAATTGCAATAGGAGGATCTCGTCATGGTGAGCTCCGTTAGCCCCAAACAGGGAATTATAATCCAATAACAGGGCCAGAATACATACAGGTAACCAAGAGTTAGCAACAGATTCAGGTCGGAGTGATATGAAAGGGTCTTCCAGAAGCCGACCAACGAGTATTCCAAAACGAGTGACAAATGCCCAAACAAGTGACGGGCCTATTTCCTGGAATCCAGCCATTGAGTGGCCTCAGTAGGTGACACAAAAAAGTGAGTCTTTCCATCCACCGCCACCCGCAATTTCGCCGGATACATCATGGCGTATTGGAGGCCTGCCTCACGGAGATGGCGCTTGACTGCAGTAAATTGTTGCCGTTGTCTCCTAACCTCGTTGGAAAAGTCAGGGTATAGTGATATAATAGCATTTTCGAATTTTAGTTCCCCTTTGCGCCTGGCAGCAAGTAAGGCCGCGTCTCTATCCCTGAAGTTTAAGAACCGGGCTATCAGGGGACGCGGAGGAGCACCCGGTGGCGGTGGTCTAGCAGGGATCCGATGGGCCCTTTCAATGACATAGGCTAGTGAGAAAACATCGGGGCCGCATACCTCCTTCAGCCAGCCCTCGAGGAATGTAGTGGCCTCAGGCCCTTCAGCTCTTTCAGGCATACCTATTATCCGGATGTTATTCCTCCGGAGGCGATTCTCCAAATCGTCAGATTTGGCCTCCGATGCCTCGACCCTACGCTGTAGTAGGCCCAGCTGTTCAGGCAAGGGATGGCAGGTATCCTCTAGGTCGCCCAACCATCTCTCAGCCTCAGCGGTACGGTCCCTGACCTTTTGTAGGTCTTGGCGCAAGATGGCAAAATCCACCCGCAGCTCCTCAACTTTAGCCAAGGTTGCTGCATGACAGGCTTGGATAGTAGTTTGTAGTACATTTACAACCCCCGCTAGTGTGAGGTTTGCTGCATCAGCAGGTTCCTCAGGGCCTGGCAAGTGCGCAGTTGAAGGGGTAGCGACAGGTATGGGTGTTACAGCATCGCATTGGCTGTTAGCCGTACTCACTGTTGGCGCGTCTGAGGAATTGGCAGAGAGTGGCGGTTTGGCGCGCTGAGCCTTAGGAGACGAAGGCCTGGGCGGGTCCGCCATTGTAGAAGTCCTTGCCGAATTGCGTAGGTGCGCTCTGATGTCGGAGGTTTCTGCCAGCACTTGCTTCTTTTTACCCATATATGCTAGATAGGATCCGTTAGAGTCGAAACCGATGCTCTGGTGATTGGATTAAGAAGGATTAAGACCGGATATAGCAGGGGATCTAACGGAACTAGCTCAGACACGTCTGCTCACATCGCCAGTCGGACAACCCCCCCCTGAGTATCATAGGGTTGATAGTGATCGGTAGCGATAGGGTAGATTCATGGAGTTCACTGTAGGTTGTGAGAGATAAAAGTAGTTCGTGATCAGCAAATCTGTCCCATTTTGCTTTGCTGAAAAATTTATGAAACGCATAATATAATATAATATTATATAATATAATAATATTAAAGTCTCTGGGTGAATGTTTTTCTCACACCAAATGCATTAAAGTCAATTTGTGTTTTTTCTCAAGTTTTGTCTTACTCCAAATGCATTGAAGTAAATGGGTGTTTTTTTCTGTGAATTTTTGTTCACAAAAAAACACATAAAATTTGGCGAAATGCAGAATTTCGGCGTGAATCCATATGTGGTGAAAAAATGTGTTCATCACTAGTGGAAGGCTAGTTAGACTAGAAGTTAAGGCTCCAATAAGGGAAGGGACTATTGCCCCGGCAGTACGTTGCCAGACAAAGACTCCAGGAAACAGGGAACTAGGTTAAGTAAGATCTAGAACTTTGACCCAAGATAGACCCTTGGCCTGGAGTCTGCATAGGACTGAAGATGGGAATGTAAGCAACAGGTGTGCGCCGGCCAGTGGCCAGGAAACCCCTAGTTCTGTTTAATGATGAAAAGTGAACTGGTGAAGTTACACTGGCGACTGTGTTTAATTTGCAAGACGACCGAGTGTGCAACTATAAGTCCTCTCTGTATGTGGCTCAAAAAAGTACAGCGTATATATCAATATACAATTTCTTCGGCCCACCACTTACTTTATCCAGGTGCATTCAAATCCTCAGGCTACTTCCCAGCCAGTCATCACATTCGAATAGTGATGGGCGAATAAATTCACCAAACACGAATTTGCTGCGAATTTCCGTGTTTTGCTGCAAGCAAATTAATTTGCGAAACGACAGCAAAAATGTTGACATCTGTCAAAATTGTCAAGCTCATAAAATTTGTCACGCGACAAAATTGTTCGGACACCCATTGACTTTAATGCATTTGGACAAAATAGTCGCGCGTATAAAAATTGTCGCTAACGTCAAAATAATTTTGACGTCCACTGACTTTAATTTTTTGGCGAAGCAAAGCGGCACAGATTCGCCCATCACTACATTTGAATTCCCAAAGGCAGGAAGCACACAAATACCTTCGGCAAAGCCTTTAAATCATTTATTCAGCAGAATGTGGCACAAGCTTTCAGGGGTCAACCCCTTCCTCAGGTGCAATACAAATCCATTTCCACAGTGCAAAGGGCACATACCTCCATGTTTTTGCACAGTTGCTCCCTGACCATTTCTGAAAGGTGTGTGCTCCATGAATACAGCAGTACCTTTATTTGGAAGCAATGTATTTATGTGGAGCAGGTGGGGGGGTGGCATGTAGATGTCCTCCTCCCACTCCCACCCATACCCTGACCTGGGTAGATTGTTTATATAGTTTACAAGGAGCATCTGTGGGTGCAGGCTACTATGGACTGCTGTACTTACTGACTGGAAACTTTAACTGTAGAGTTTGCTATTCATTAAAATCAGAGAATTGGTCAAGGATCGAATTACTTCTGCACTCACAGTGGGCATTTATGTCTTCTTTAAATATGAAAGATTTTTTAATCCAAAATTGAATGAGTGCAATGAGAATGTACAAACTGAGACCATTAGGAAGATGTAGATTCACACTTAAACAGAACGAAAACACTCAGTCAAACATTAAGTATATTGTTAATATCCATTCACGCATTATTTAAGGAAAATGAATATGATAATTCTTGCAGCATATGACTAATAGGCATTGCGGGAAGCATTTTTATTTCACATAAGACTTTAAAAAGTGTCTTTTTCTTGGGTTACAGTTTCAGTGCTGTTAAAACGAAATATATATATTTATACATATTCTTCCACAAGAGCTCATCATTTTTAACAATATGATCATATAATCCCATTAATGTTCCAGGTAAAAACCTATAAAGAGTGTATTTGAATTAGTCATTGAGTTGTGATATATTTGAAAGTCTATTAAAGGGGACCCGTCACAAAAGAACAAACACTATTAGTTTATATCTGACCCACAGCAGAGTCAGTTAGCAAAATAAAGATTAAAATGATATACATAACCTTACGGAATGCTTGCCAAAGTAGACCCACATACCTTCCTGGGCTCCCTGACATGCTAATTACCTGACCCTAAGGAAGTCAAACAGTTAAGTAAAACCAATTCTTACCACCTCACGGGACCTGCATCTGTATCAAGCCTGTATCAATAGTGGACAGAAGCCCCAAACCACAAGCATTCCACCACCAATAGACTATAGAATTGAAACCATGGATAACATCCCTTGAAGAAAATTGCAGGCAACTATGCTAGGGAAGCAATGAGTGGAGAGAACATTGATATTGGGCTGCTGCCATTCCTGCTTCTTCCTCCCCAGAGGTAACTTCTTCCCCCTGTCCTCAGCAAGCACTTTCAAGTAAAACTTAGTCCCTGTGAAGCAGTAGAATTCTTAATGAATCAGATGAAAGTTGAGTGTAGGACTGGCCAGAGCAGGGATGACTTTGATGTAGTTGGCCAGCTTAAATATATTGCAATATATGTATGTATTTATTTATTTATTTATATAGCACCACAATTATATGCAGTGCTTTACAAGGTGTGAGCACAAACAGGGGTATAGTAATAAAGTTATACAGTAACAATAAACAAATCAATACTTAAGAGCTAAGAGCTTTGGATGAGGTTCCTGCCCCAAGGAGCTTACAATCTATTAGGAAGAGAGAACAAAACAGAAACAAAAACGAGGGTGGAGTATAAGTGCGTATGATACGAATGTGTTGGGGCAGAGGAAGGCTAGAAAGTGTTAATCAGCAGGTGGTGTTTAAGGAGCTTAGAGAAAAGTGCTATTGTGGGGGCTTTCCTGATTCACAATGGCAAAGCATTCCAGAGGCGAGGTGCAATCAGTGAAAAAGGTTTAATGCAATATGAGCTGTTTTGGTGAACTGTTCAGTCAGTAGATTGTCCTGAACTGAGCGCAGGGCTCGGGAGGGAGTTTATGGGGTGATAAGAACTGATATATAAAGAAGGGCAGAAGAATGAAGGGCTCTGAAAGACAGGATAAGAGTTTAGTATTTTATGCGCCACTTGACTGGAAGCCAGGAGACAGATTTTAGTAGTAAGGAGGATGGGAGTGATTTAGATGCGAGTGAGATCATGCAGACAGCAGCAGTGAGGATTGAATGCAATGGGTGGAGACATGATTCAGGGAGACCAGCTAGTAATATGTTAGAGTAATCTAACCTGGAGTGTATGGGGTCTGGACCAGTGTTTTGGTTGTGGAAGGGCAGAGGAATGATTGCAATTTTTCTTAGACAGAAGCAGCCTTTTCTGGTGAGGGATGTGACGTAGACTGAGAATGTGAGATATGGGTCTAAAGGGACACCCAGACACCTGCATTGGAGAACTGGATGTAGGGTGACATTTTCAACTGTAATGTTAAATAGAAGGAGGGAGTCAGCTTTTGGTGGGAAGATAAGTCTTGGACATGTTACGCTTAAGGTGGAGATCAACCATCTAAGACGCAACAGCATTAAGGCTTCGCGTGATTTTTGCCTGAACAGCAGGGTTGAGATCAGGGCAGGAAAGGAAGATCTGTGTGTCATCGGGATAAAGGTGACAAAAGAACCCAAAGGATGTGATTAGGTCTCCAAGAGAGAGAATGTAAAGAGAGAAGAGAAGAGGCCCTAGGACACTTGGGGCACCCCAACAGATAGATCAATAGGTGGAGAGGTATTGCTAGAAACTGTTACACTGAAGGTGCACATGGAGAGAGTGGATCCCAACCATGGTAAAGCAGAACCACTGGTACCAAGAGTTTGGAGATAATTTAAAAGAAGACAATGGTTGACTGTATGTATGCTGCAGGAGATCCAGGAGAATAAGTATTGAATAGTGACCCTGGTCCTTAGCAGCATGGATATTGTAAATGACCTTTATTAGAGCCCTTTCAATAGAGTGATCTGCATGGAAACCCGACAGAAAGGGGTTGAGAAGATGGTTGATATGCAGAAAGTTCAGCAGCTGGTTGGAGACAATCTGTTCAAGAAATTTGGAGGGGAGGGCAGGGGTGAACTTGGCCTATAGTTATCAAGGAAAGTTGGATCAGAGGCTTCTTGAGTATAAATGTGATAAGAGCATGTTTGAAGGTAGATGCAAATATACCAGTTAAGAGGGAGGAGTTTAAAATGTGTGTTAGTGCAGGAGCAACAGTACAGGATAGATCTTTTAGGAAGTGTGATGGAATGGGATCAAGAGAGCAGGTGGTAGCTGGGGAGGAGGAGAGCAGCTTTGACACTTCATCTTCAGTGACTGGGGGAAGGAGTCAAAGGATGCTCTACGAAGCCTTGTACTGATGGTGAGAAAGTCATATAAAGAGATGGGGGTATAGTTTTGGCAAATCGGGTCAATTTTAGATTTGAAGTGGTTTGCAAATGGATGGGATGTGAGAACAGGATGTGGTGGTGCAACAGTCTGGTGTTTGAGCAGTGTACTGAACAGAGAGAAAAGGTGCCGTGGATTAGTTAGTTAAATTTGTGGAGAAAATAATCAGGGTCACAGGAGGAAGTAAGCGAGGAGCATGAAGTATTAAATGTGAGGGCTGGAAGTATAGTGGGGTGTAGTTTGACAATGAGATTAGATGATGGCCAGAGAGTTGGAAGGGAAATATTGTGAGTAGCTGGGGTGCAGTGTTTGGTGGAAACTAAGTCAAGACAGTGGCCATCTTCATGAGTGCTACCAGAGGTCCACTGTAGAAGGCCATTGGAGTTAGTTAAAGAAAGGAGATGGGGGGCCCAGCATATATTGGGGTCATCTATGTGGCAGTTGAAGTCATCCAGTAGGAGAGAGGGACCGTTTGAGGACAGAAAGATTGTGAGTCATGTTTCAAAGTCACAAAGGAAAGAAGAGGGTGAGGAAGAAGGTGGATAGTTGATTACTGCTACCTGGGGTCTGAGGGGGGAATATATATGAACAGTATGTACTTCAAAAAGAGGAGATTTATAAAAAGGATGGCATGGGAGTGCAAAGTGAAGAGAAAAGGAGATCAACTCCTCCACCTCTGTCCTTAGTGTGTGAGATGTGGGTAAAAGAAAGGCCCCATAAGAGCAGCTTCAAGGGCAGAGTCTGAAGGTTGTAGCCAGATTTCAGTAATAGCAAGCAGCTTAAGAGATTGTGAGAAAAAAATATCATGCACAGTAGTTATTTTGTTTGAGAGAGAGCAGGCATTACATAGCAGAAGGGGGAAGAGATATGGGGATACATGGAATGTGAACCAAGTTGCTATGGTTCCTTTTTTGGAGGCACATGTCGTGTTATGGTGGGGTGTGGGTGGCAGCAGATCAGAATAGAGGAAGGCCCAGAATTGGGATTGTTATCCCCTGAGACTAGAAGCAAGAGCAAGGTGAGAGTGCAGAGAAAAAAATTGGTAACTATTTGGTTTCATGGATGGTGTATTAGATATCATGCTTAGTGGCTGAAGATAGGAAAGTACAGTAGTTTGGGAGTAAATATATTTTGGTAGGCCAGAAGGAAGGAGGAGATTGTAACAAATGTGACATATGGGGTGCTGTGTAAAGTGGTAGAGTTTCTGACCAGTCCAGTAAAGCAAATGATAATTAGAAGTATAGAAGTAACAGTTCAGAAGGTCAGTTCAATGGCAGGTTGAAATAAAGTCAGCAATTGCCAATGTAAACTGTCAGTTGCAAAGCAAAAAAGATTGTGGACAAGGTATGTGGAAATTAAAGCAAACAAATAGAAAAATTACAAAATAAATATAGCAGAACAGGATTTAAATGGGGCTGCAGAATGAGGCATAGGAGAGGCACAGCACAAGAATGGAAACATTACCAAATAAATCTAGCAGAGCAGGATGGACAAACAATCCCTGTTTTGAAAAGGGCTTTGCCTGAAACATGTCGTGTTAATAAATGTTTTGCAGTTAATCTGCTAGTGCCTGGCTCTACTACTGATGCTTCAGCCTTTTATGGACGAAGGCAGAGCCACAGTTGCGAATAAGGCATAATTGGATCAGTGCTTTTTACAAAATCCCTGTTTTGTTTAAAGGGTAAGGCATTTTTTGTAGCTTAAGGCCAGGGGCGTAACTACAGAGAAAGCAGACCCTGCGTCTGCAGGGGGGCCCAGGAGGTATAGGGGCCCCACAAGGCCCTAATTCATATACAGTTTCAATAAATATTGGTAAAACAAGTCAACTGCTAAAAATTTTGGGGGCCTGAAAAATAATTTGCTGCGGGGCCCAGTAATATCTAGTTACGCCACTGCTTAAGGCACAAAATGTTTCAAAGTATTCTTTAATATGTTGATAATGGGTTGAGTGCAGAGGACCTGACTAATGATTTCAAATGTAGTGGTGAGCACAACTTTCCCTTTTCTTGTTCGCATGTGTATATGTGTGTATATTCCCTGCAGAGAACTTGCCAAAAATTATGGAATGCTCTGCTTCTTAACCAGAACTTTGCTTTATTGCCTCAACAATAGATACAATTTAGCCTCCACTCTGGCTATCGTCAATATGGTTTTACTCCAGCCTGTTCTGTCCATGCGCCAGAACAACTTCTGTGCTGCCCCCATGGATATTCTGGCAGAATGACATTATTGATATGTGTATTGCCATCTAGTGGCTGCACTTACGGAGGCGGCTATAAAACACAGGTATTGAATTTGTAAGCAGGAAGTGACCTATATCATCTTGTTTCTTCCTCAGTCCTGGGAAATCAATTGTCTGTAATTTTATTATTTCACCAAGATGCTTATATGTAGATGCATGTTTATGTCTGTCCTTGTGTATATGTGTATATTGATTTGCTGTTATCTGTATTGTAGTTACGTTTACAAAAAATAAAAAAGGTACAGATAAAGTTAGAATCTACCAGTAAATATCACAAGGAAAGGCAACTTCTTCTGTTTATTTAAGATTCTAGCTATTTTTTAGCTGACTGTCTAGCTGCACACACACATCACTACACACATCACTACATATTATATTATTTTCAGGTGGACCTCTATTTCATCTCTGACAAAAGAAAAATTCCCAGCTGGTATGTGCCATAGACGGCCATATTCCACATACAGTGGGCGGTATGGTCCCAGGTAATTACCTTCAAATAAAAATGGATTTTCTTCAAGAGGCTGATTTGCAAGTATCACCCCTGGTTGACTGTTTGACTATAAACTGCTATATTTACTATACCCTCAGATTTGCTTGCAGATTTGTGATTGCACACAATATATTGTGTTGTGGAAACATTATTGTTATTGAAGCTTATAGCCATCCTTGCCTCAGCAAGATGTCAGGGAGGCAATAGGGATCATTTTGGGCACATATCGATGTTTTTTTTTACAGATAACTAAGAATTTTTACATAATTACAGCATAAGTGCACCCATCTTCTGGGTTGTTACCAATGTAATTGTGCCTGATGCATCAAGAAGAACCAAATGCGGGCGATGCTCAACTATAACTCATCGCTTGTTGTAGCGTTGGGTGGAAGCTGCTGGTCCCCCTGCCAGGGACCAACGTATAACTCAAAGAAACACACGCTGCAGCACTCCAAATCCTGTGAAAGTGGTTTATTGTGCCAACAAACGTTTCGGGCCAATGCCCTTTCTCAAGGGCCTAAAATGTTGCCTAGTTTGTGGCACAATAAACCACTTTCACAGGATTTCTGCAGCGTGTGTTTCTTGGAGTGATGCATCAAGAAGGACACAAATGCACTTTGTTTTTGGTCACAAACCTGCCATAGGAACCCTGGATCTACTGCCAGGTCCAGGGTGGAAATGGCTCCAGGCTTATTTCATCAGAAGAAGCAGGGTGGAAACTCATTGAAACTATGTGAGAGTACAGCAGTGTGTTTGGCTGCAAGTATCTTAATGTATTGCATCAATATGCGCTCTCCATTGCATCCATTTTTGTCAATGAACCACAATGGCTGCTTAGCCAAGCCGAAATCTGCAAGAAGAGCAAATAAAAACTTCATGGAAGCTTTGGAAGAAATAAAACAGGAGGAAAATAAATATAAATTCAGCTCTCAATACTTTCTGTAGACAGATCCAATGGGGAAATTATCTTTAAATATAACATATAGCAGAGCGTCTTTCATGACTACAGAGTTTATGGGTAAGTTAACTTTCTGTAAAAATGCTGATTTTCTTTTTTAGGTACGGAAAGATTTGATTACCATCCAAAGTGCTACTGTTCTAAAACATCAGATTCAGAATATTGATTGATAACTATATTACAACATACTTCTTTGCCCACTAAGGTCTAAGGTTCGGAATTGGCTTCTCATTCTGGTCCACTTGTCTTAGCTACTCCAAGAAATGTAAAGCCGACTTATAAATAGCTCCGCGTTACACTAACTCGAGATTCTTTGAGTAAGGTAAATCTAGGGAATCAAAATAGATTTTCCTCCTGTCAAGACTGAGTCACCAAACTCACAAGTTTCTTTTATAGCTCCTGCATTTCAGTGGAGACGAATCTCACAGGAACAGCTCCCTCGAGGCTCCCTCAAGGGGAGAAGTACTTGATGCTTTCTCAGCTTGTCCTCTTTTTTTTTTTTTACTGACATATGACGTCTAAAATGCATGTGAAGTCCAATTTTTAAGTACTGATCCATGTTTTGCTACTGACAGAAAAACAAAACCATGCATTAATTAACTCAGTTGCACAGGGACAGGTTTCCCCAGGGAGCCATCCTTTGTATTGTATAATATTCACTCATCCCAAAGACAAGGGAATGAAATCATGAAAGGAAGAAATTGTTTCCTCCTTATTTGACATGAGCATCAGAGCTGTATAACAGGGATTCTTAACCCATTGCATGGGACCCAAAAATGAGTTTTTTTTTATGCCGGTGACGGAATCAAGGCTGGTGATAATTGGCTACAATTTGGACGCCGGCGATGATTAACGGATGCCCATTGACTTTAATGGGTGCCACAATCAACTTTGATGCCGGCGCCCATTTTGATGCTGGCAAATTGTCGCTGGCATCAAAATCTGTGTTTCGCCAATTTTTCAACAGTTTAATGAATTTCACTGGAAATTCGAGAAATTTGCGAAATTCGTGGTGCGAAGTGAAACGGGACAAATTCGCCCATTACTAGGCGTAGCTATAGAGAAAGCAGACCCTGTGGTCTTTGGGGGGGGCAGGAAACATATAACTTTTATAGTATTAAAATCCCGCCTCCCCACCACTCTTCTCTTTTAAATTGACGCGTGCACCTTTGCGAGCATGCGGCGGGGAAGAGGGGTGCGACCACCAGAGCGGGAGAGGTAATGCTTATTGGGTCCCTCCAAATTGTTTCACCGTTGACCCACTGCATCACACTGCATATAAAGTGTTTATTTGGCAAATTTTGGCTGCATTAGGGATGCCATTAATGATGTATGGGCCGGCCTGAAACCCGCGGGACCACCTTTTCTGGAAATAAAAAAACTGGCATTCCTATACATTTAACCTTTTAAGCTATTAATAACATTGGTGTCAAAGATCATTTTTACCCTAACAAACCTAAATGCATATTATGCGCCTGAGGAGCCAGTACCTTTTACCTTCCTCTCTAAAAATGAACTAAAACATATTTAAGCTAACTTTTCTAGGACACAGTGATTCAATGTTCCATCAATTTATACGTTTTAGCCCTCAGGGTTGATTGGAGCAGCATTTGCTTTAGATTTAAAAGTTTTGAATGGAAAAAAACGACCACTTTTTTTAACACTCCACAAAAATAACACCCATTTGTTAAAATTAAGGGAACATTTGTGAACACAAATGGATGGAGAACCCCTATAATGTGCCTCGGTTGGAACCCAAGGAGTGAGTGTATGTTTGCACAGTTTCCTGGAACTCAATGGGAGCCACTCCAGGTAGTTGGACGGGGTTCATTTTTATGACAGCCGTGAATCTGCTAAGTCTCAAATTAGATTTAGGTAAGTCTATGTACGGCCCATTTTTAGCCTTCCCAAATAATAAATTAAGATGTATGCTGGGAGCTGTATTTTTTATTTAACAATCTCCAATGGAACGTCATCATTCACACATTCTGAATTTGTCAAAATGGTAATATTCATTGTTTTATACAATAAATCCAGCTGCTGCCCAGAATCTGTGCTAATAGAAAAGACTTTCGATTAGCGAATTCCTTTCATCTCCGCCACAAGCTCTTACATTAAGTATTGCTTTGGAAGAGAAAGTTACAAAATAAAATACACTTAATTGCATGTTATCCCAGCTGTAATCTTGTAAGGCATTTATTTTCTCTGTTTACTATCAACAAAGCGTATCTCAATTAAAATAATAATTCCCTATTAGTGGTGACTCTGGCTTGACTCATCTCCCGATATTTATATCAGGAACATTGAGAGGAGGAAAGTCCTCTCTCTTAGAATTGTATCTTTCTCTTTGATGTGTGTGAAGGCGATATCTAGATTGGCGTTGGAAATCATGCAGTATTAAGGCGATTTTCTCTCAGTAATACACATCCCAACAATTACTAATGACTGCGCTAAGAGGTAATGAACCTTAATAGTCACCCCCCTCAGTTCTGACCACATTTCAATGGCTATTTTTATTTTAGAACATGAGTGCGCTTTGATATAATCATAAGCATTCAGCATGTATTTACTTCTGTTGATGTTAAATGAAGCATGGCAGAAACATATTACCCATATATAGAAAGCAATAACAGAAGAAACAAAACAGGTAAGGACTAAAAGAAACTATTTGAAGGAAAATGATAGTACATAATTCAGAAATACGGTACATATGTATTTGGAAAGCCGCATGCCTAACATTTCAGTCTGAAACCAGTGTCTTAACATGCACTTGGTCAACATTTCTGGTATAAACATCTGTACTTGGATATTTTCTACTACAAGTTGGTGGCATTTGAAGTTCAGTGCCAAGAGCTTTATTGAGGTTTGGCACTGATGTTGGGGATCAGGCCTGGCTCATATTGGTGTTCCAGTTCAGTTGGGTTGAGGCCTATTCAAGCAAGTCAAGTTCTTCCTCTTTTTGGGGATGTAAAGAAATTAAAAAATTTTGGACAGATATTGAAAATGACCTAATTAATATCTTACATTTCAAGGTTTCACAAGATGCCCTTTTAGGGTTGACTAGCTCTACAGATTTAGTATTATTAGTACGAAAATTCAAAGATTCATGGCCATATCTCAAAATTTATAAAGTTGGTTTTAGCTGCAGCTAGCAGATAGTGATGGGCGAATAAATTCACCTGGCATAAATTTGCGGCAAATTTCCATGTGTCGCCGCCGGAAAATAAATTTGCAAAATTCGCATGTGTCAAAAATTTTTGGACGCGCAGCAATTTTGACAAAAACGATGCGCATCAACATTAGTCGGACGCCCATTGACTTTAATGGCGGTGTCAAGATTGACGTGAGCGGCTTTTCGGACACGCGTCCAAAATTGACGTGGGCGTCAATTTTTTGACTTTCACAAATTTTTCGCTGTTTCGCAAATTTTGCGGGAAATGCACTCATTTTTCAGCGAAATGGGAGAAATACGCCCATCACTACTTACTGTATTTAAAAAGTGGATAGAAGAATCTTTACTTTCCTTAACTTAGGTGTTATTTGAGTTAAAAACTCTTTACACAAATGAGGCAATTAGTTATTGAGTTGAAAGTATACATAATTGCTTTAAGTTGCTTTAAGTTCATATCCAAATGGAAAATTTTCTTTCAGACCTTAGACTCTGAAGATAGAGTTAAATTCAACCATATTCTTAACTGTTCCATAGATTGATAACAATCTGTTTTTATATTCTAGCCTATTGGTTGTGATACCTGTAAAATTATTATCTGAATGCTTAAACTCAGTATTATTGATTCATGCTCATGCTAATTGTATTATTATGATTTATAGTTAATTTGTTTATTTTATGTTTACATTTCATCTTATTAACTGCTTGTTTTTCTTTAATGAAAATTAATAAAAATACATAAAAAAAATCTAATCTAAAACAAGCTAAAAACAAGGCTTTCTTCAATATTTTTCAGACACACAATAGTAAGCCTGGAATTGTAAAAAATGTTATTGTAGAAATGCTACACATCATCTTTCAGAATTCTATACCAATGCAAGGCAACTGCAATCCTTTAACAGTGCCTGTGAAGATGCCCCAGTAGTTCCCCATCTACTTTTCAGCTGATGTACATGCTCTGGGCTGCTGTCACTTACTGAGCTTAGGGACCCACTCACAATATGCTATATATATATATATATAATATAAAAGTCACCATAAGAGACTGATTAGTAATTCATTTAAATTCTCATTACATGGCAGCTCAGATATATAATATAAAAGTCACCATAAGAGACTGATTAGTAATTCATTTAAATTCTCATTACATGGGAGCTCAGAAACCACTGATTTGCACTAGAATATAATAACCTGCCCTGTAGTATCAGCTTCTATGACATATGAACCTCGTTTCCAAAACCCCTAAGCTTAGCTTCTCAACAGCTGCTCAGAGCCCACTGAGCATGTGCAGTGTCACTGACCCGTCTAACAAAATCTAGAATAGTGAGCTCCAGGACATTAAAGACCTGAATCATTACTGTTAGAGAGATGCTAAGACTTTTGGCTGATGCTGTAAGTTCAGTATATATCATACAGCATTTCTACACATATTTATTTTTAGGGTTTATTTCTCCTTTAAGAAGAACCTGGAGCTATTCTGCTCAAGGTTCTCTTATGAGACATTATCTTTATGGGGGATGCCATGTTCTTTAATGTATGCTTTTACTGGAGACAAGGACCCTAGCCAAGTCCATTAAAAACTCCCCAGACCATAATTTTCCTTCTTCAAACTTTACAGTGGGCCTCATTCATTCAGACAGGTAGCACCTAATTCCAACCTTTCCCGAGTCCAATGGCATTGCACATGGTAATGTAAGATTTGTGTGTGGCTGCTAATCAATAGAAAATGTCATTTACCCGGTGATTCCTGTGACAGTTGCCAGTGCCAAATACTTCCACCGCTGTGCCTTGTTTTCAGTAGGGTAAGTTCAAGAATCAGTTACATAAATACACCAGGGGAGAGGGGATATTATGATTTGCTGTGCTGGATTCAAAATAAGATGGATTTATATTTCTCTATCCTTCCTATTGAGCATATTTCCTGAAACTTTATTAGAAAAAAAAACCCTTTGCTGCAGGGGAGATGATTGGTTGGGTGAAATTAGCTTCCTAAACCAATTTACTGTGTGTCTGATAATAATGGGATTGGAAGAGATTAGTTTATTCCCCCCAAAGCAAAAGAGCTTTCTAACCATTACATTGATATATATTTGTATAAATATATATATTGTTTTGTTTTTTTTAATAAAAAATGATGCACTAGTCTCACATTTTAACCCTTTAACGAAGATTCTATATGAACTATACAATGTCAGCCTCAACTAAAAATGAGCAAAAATAAACACAAATGTTGCATGTATTGATAAAACATGCTCCTGTCACCTCCACATATTTGTTCCAAGCACCAGTGTACCCAGGGTTGGACTGGGGGACGCGGGCCCAATGAGGTTGCTGCTAAGGGGCCCCCAGCAGCAAAGACACATTAGACACCTGAGGCTCCCTGAATCAGCCGCAACTCCCCTCCGCCCCCAGTGCCTACCACTTTTCCTGCTTGCGGGTGCAACCGGGGGCCAGGAGTGGGGTCGGGGGCAACCCCAATAGTGGGTCTGGGCCAGTGGGGGGCACAAGGGCCGGGGGTCCATGATAGGGTTGCCACCTTTTCTGGAAAAAAATACCAGCCTTCCTCTAAATTTTTATTTTTTCCCTATTAATAACATTAGGATTAACCATCATTTTTACAGGCCAGGCCAGTAAAATACTGGCCAGGTGGCAACCCTAGGCCCATCGGGTTTTTCCTGGTGTCTCGCCGGCCCAGTCCAACCCTGAATGTACCTGCCCCGTCTGCTTGGATCGATCACAGACAAGTGCTCCTATTGAACCTAGGAAACCCTGGAGCTCTTGTCACTGTGAGCATGACGGTAATTCCAGAGTTCCCAAAGTGGGCTGAGTCAATAGGCCGACAGTCTTGCATCCCGAGAATTGCTACACACCAAAAATGATGCCTCAATGCTGCTGACAGCAGCACTCAAAAGGTTTAACTATATTTCTCTCAATATAAATATAATCCATTTATAATCAAATATATACAATATATATGTATATGGACACTATGTTGAAATCATCTAGCGCATCTGAATTCATGATTTTGCTTTAAAAAAAAAAATGTTTTCCTCTTGTTCAAATATACAGGGAAATTTGATTTTTTCCAAAGTTGGCATATTCCTGGTACAAGGCAATAATTAGATATCATACTGCCCTCACCTGAGAAGATTTCCGGGGATGTGAGTGCAGCTGGGAATGGGTTGAGTTCTGTGTGTTTCCTGGGAAAGATTTCTCCAGATCTGAGATAACTCTAATCTCCTGTCCCTGGGATGCCAGAGATTACCTGTCAAAGTGCTTGTAAAGCTTTCATGCTGATAGTTATAATCGGGTTTGTTGCTCCACGTGTGACTGTATAGCATACCAACAATATCAACACATCTTTGTTTATGACATAAGATCTAAACCCTCATTCTGCATAGTGCCTCAGTGGTTTGAACACTGGGATCTTGAGTCTGATTCCAATCTGGACACAAGTAAACAAGCATGTATGTTATGTGGGGTTCCTGCTGTACTCCAAAAATACTCCGACTGTGGAATGGGCTGATGATAAATCTGACCTTAGGTGCCGATTTATGAAATTCCATAGAATGTTCGTTTTTATGAATCATACTTTTTAGCACAAACACATTTTTGTACAGTTATCGAATCCACTGTTTGTTATGGTAATTTATCAAGTGTAAAAACCATAAAATCTATGAATACAAAAGTACGGCAAGTAAAAGCTGTTGAGATCATGTAGAAGTCAATGGAAGTTCCCTTTCTTTTCTTGCAAGGATCAGCCTTTCATTCATGGTTTTAGAAGTTTTCAGAGATCAAAACTTTCATCTGGGGTTTTCAAAAAATTTTGAGAGCTATTTTTTGTTCGTACTTGGAGATCAAACCGCTCATTGTCGTACAAATGTTTCGTTTGTTCAAAAAAACAAAAAGAGTTTTCAACGTTTTTTGGCAGCTATTTTCGTTTGTACTTTTTGTATTTTTGTTTTTTAATAAATTACAAGGCATTCTTGATTTTAGAGAAATAAAATGTAATAGTAGTTTTAAAAAATGCTAAAACCACTAAATTGAGAATGTTGATAAATCAGTCCCTAGGGGGTTATTTAACAAAGTCTGAATTTATCTCAATATTAACTGCGATAAAATCCACTCAGGTTTTTTGCGCTAATTTATTATTACATTTTCCTGGAAATTTGCAGTTTTTCACGATTTTTTCAGATCTTTTCATCCGTTTTGTCGCGATTTTCAAGATTTTTTTCAGAATTCTCACCCGAAAACTCTGAAAACTTCTGGGTATTGCACATCAAAAAATCATTGGGACTTCTCCCATTGACTTATATGCAACCTTGACTGGTCTGAGATGCTGGATATTCGGATTCAGACTTTTCCATCCTCGGGGTTTAATAAATTCTGAAAAAGTAGTGATTTTTAAAAGTCCGATTTTTTTGTGATTTCTGCATTCGGAGTTTAGTAAATAACCCCCTTAATGTGTTAATGTAAACATGTCTATGCCAAATAAAAGATAATCAAGAATAAAATTCATTGCGTTGCCATTAGAGCTGCAGCAAACTCATCATTTTTATATCTAGTCAAATACTGTATAATTTACAAAGGCTTTTGTGAATCCAGATACTAATTTTGGATTCTCATAATTTAATTTTTAATGATGTAATTAATCCTATATGTGGAAGTTCCTATACAACAGTACATCTTTTGTACAAATTTTGTTGTAGAACTAGATGTCACAAAAAACTGGGCTGTGAGACCTGTTACCCAAAGAAATAAATTATATTTAATAAAACAAATAAACTTCACTTACACTGTATAAATTATATCAATCTTGTGTCTTTTATTCTTGCGTCTTCAATCACAGCAGGCAGGCACCATATTGTGGACACTGTTATTAAAGGAACAGTTCAGTGAAAAAATAAAAAGTGCGTAAATAGTAATGTTCTGGCTATTATGTTACACATCCAGTCACTCCATCCAGCCATACATTACATTTTTGGATAACTATATTAGAAAAAGGTTTTATTTTGCACAAACCTTTAAGGCAAGCTTTGCATCATGCCAAAATCTTGTTTATGAGCCACAATCTGGGACCTGATTCCCATGCCCATGCAGTGGGGTTCAAATTAGATGGTGAAGAGGGAGGGGAAAAGTGGAGAGAGCAGTGAGATCTAGGAAGTGCAGAATGGAAAGTGAAAGTAATGTTCTGTTCTGCCTCTATGCCTAAGGCATAGAGGAGGGGCAGGCAATATGTGATGGAAAGCTGAGATTTTTAAACACATATATAACTAGTGATGGGCGAATCTATTATAGGGTCTTGATCATCGAGATGCACACCTCTTATGAACATGCCAATCCATGGGTTACTAGAAAAAGCACCTGTTGGCCCCAGGCATATTGGGAGCCCTGTATGTACCCCTTTGTTCAAGACAGGTGGTACATAGGGGCTCCCTAGTACTGATGCACTAACAATGGTTCAGCCATCACAAGGATGCAGGACACTCCTGCTCTGCACACATGCAAGCTCTATGATGATATCTAATGGGTGTAATTCTATAAATATATCAATTGAGGCATTACAGAGTGAAATACATAGTAGCTTCTGTATCACTCCTGCAATCCTCCAGTTAACTAGTTCAGGTGCTGTAGTATTTAGTTACTTAAAACTCAACTTTTATTAGTCTCACTAAAACATTTTTTACCACAAAAACACATCATTGGGAATCCTCCTCAATGAAGCTGGACCATGTCCATAAAAATACACACAACTTAAAAACACATAAGTGGACAAATAGGGGAAATAGTGAGCTGATATACATTCAGCCACTATCTATACAGGTATAGTCAATTGTGGGGTATACATGAATTGCCCCCTTGTTCGTGTCTATATATAGACAAATAGTAAGACGCTCAGTATTAGTTCTGATAGTTGTTAATTAACTCCAGAATGCCACAAATCAATGGCTCTACTTAGTAGCAAAAACAATTGTGCCTTATTGTAACCAAACGTGAAGGTTTTACACCAAAGATTACACTACCCAGTAAGTAGTCAGGCCTATAGCTCAGACCGCCCACCCAGACCACCCTTCCGTTTCGCAGAGTGAATCTGCCTAGCTACGTAGGGAGCAGAAAGGAGCTAGTCCCCCACTGTCCACCTATGCCTCCCAACGCGTTTCAGGGGCATAAGTCAGGGTGTAATTCTATGCTTCAAATAGATATGTCTGCTTGAACCCTACATCTAGATATGCCTTGAGGCTCTACAGTAGTGGTCCCTAACCAGTGGCTACTGCTCACCAAATCCATGGATGTTATCCTCAGTGACCTCAAAGGAGGTGCTTATTTTTGAATTCCAGGCAAGTTTCGGTTGCATAAAAGCCGGACGCACTGCCAAACAGAGTCTCCTATAGGCTGCCAGTCCACATAAAGGCTACCAAATACCAAATCACAGCCCTGGAACATTTTTCATGCTTGTGTTGCTCTCCAACTCTTTTTACATTTAAATGTAAATCATGCATCTAGTTTTATCAGCCTGAGGCCTACTGACCTTCCACGTTAGTCTGCTTGACTCTCTTAAATGAACAGCATATGCCTGGGACCCTACTTCTACCTGCATAACCTTATCAAGATTATTGCTATACTTTGTGCACCTACTAATGGGATATTCACAAATAATATATATAATTGAGAGTTTTAAATGCAGGATTTGCTAACCAAAGTGGGGCATGCTGTTCTTTTGAACATGCTTATTAATACTGTAACAATTCACCCTACAATATGCAATTATAGCTCAATAGAGAAGAATGAGTGTGAGTTGCCTAGTTATTAGGCACCCTCAGTAATTCTAGTCATTTACTTGCCACCCCTGGCTGGTGTTCCTCTTCTTTAGTACCATGGTGTATTACATGAGGAGTGTCATCCCACCATCTTGCTCCAGTGTCCCAGGCATCCCTTGCACTTCCTATGTAAATGAATAAGCAGTATATAACTTTTTTGGTGATTTCTGTACTGTGAAAGTTCCCAGCTTCAATATGCACCCGGTAATACCGAGGTCACTGGAACAAAATTCTAGAATTATTGGGGAGAGTCTAACAACCTGACTCCTCCTATTAATAGTAAACAAATTCTAAATCCAATCTTGGGTTCCAAAGCTGACTTCTCATCTAAATTTAGTTTCCATCCAAAAAAAAAGATTAAGTATCCTCACTTTAATGGGACAAAGGGAATTATTCCTCCAGCACAGACACAGTTAGCGATACAGATGTAACTAGAGTAACGCAGACTATCTCAAGTAGGTTTCACTGCAGCCATTTATTAAACTGCATATCTCAGTGTATTGTAATTAGAATGTGATGGCTGAGGATGCCCTTAATCGTTCCATTTTGTGATAACATTGAGCATTATGGAATAACCTCCCATGAAATGTGCCCTATATAATGAACAACAAAATGAACCCACTCTCTCCTTGCATGAGCCCAGTAACAAGGTAAAATGTACATAATGTCGTTCTTGTGTTTGGTTTGTGAAGGAGAAATGGAGACGGCTGTCACCCCTGCCACTTTATTGGAGATTAAATGGAAAGGAACCTGGCGTTCGGCTGCCTGATTTGCAATGCTGCAATATGAAGAGATAACGGCACGTCACACACAGAACCTGACGTGAATGAGATTTCAATCCATCTAGCAGCCGACAGTAAATACTATGTGTTACAGTTATTGTACAGTTGGCTGTCTACGCATTTCAATTTCCTACTGGGCGATAGGCACTAGTGAAGCATTTCAATCTTTAAGGCTTTTAAGGTGCATCACCTGTACTGCTGGCATTAAATTTATAAATATATATATATATATATATTTATCCCCCAGCAAAGGGGTGGTAATATGAAACAACGTCTACTGCAGAGAGAATCTTTTTGGATTAAACGATTGTATACATTATACCCATCAGGTATGAACGAGAGCTGGAGTGTAACAATGGTTTTTATTACAATGTTTTGTGGTTACAAAGTTTAATAATATCAACACAAATATGTTTCCTCTGCAGATAACTAGTGGCCCACATATAAAACAAAAAAAGCTAGAATGTAAGAATTTTTTGTACTCAGCATGCAGCTTACTGGGCATTATATATTTATGCTAATGTTTAAAGGGGAAGTAAAGTCTAAAATTTAATAATGCTAGAAATGCTGTATTTTGTATACAAAACATGAACTTACTGCACCACAAGCCTAATCAAACAAATGATTTATGCTTTCAAAGTTGGCCACAGGGGGTCACCATCTTGTAACTTTGTTAAAAATCTTTGCAAGACCAAGACTGTGCACATGCTCAGTGTGGTTTGGGCTGCTTAGGGATCGTCATAAATTATCAAAATAGGGAAACAAACAAAGCTGCTTGAGTTCTGAAAGGCTGGGAAGTAAAGCGGGGGTTCCCCCTGCTGTTCATAAGTATGATTGTTTCCCTGCAGAGCATTTAGGGACCGTCTGACAATTCCTATCCACAGCAGTAAATGAAGGGAAAATTTCATTGCATACAGTCAGGTTTCTTATAAAAACGGTACACATTTTTTAATTAAAGTAGCATAGATAAGGTTTCTTTTTCATTAAAGAAAGTAAAAATGGGATTTTATTTTTTTGCCTTTACATGCCCTTTAAGGGATGTTTAAGGTTGATCCCTCTCATTTGTCTTGCTCGCTGTTTTATTCGCAAAAAATGTGCATTCTAGCAACCCACAACAACCCCGTATTAACTTAACTGTCTTCAAAAAAAAACTCAACTTCACTCACTTCTTTTTTCACATTTCTACACCTGCGCACTTAATAACATTCTCTATATCATCTTTGTGTACCCCAGAAAAGGACCTTCGCCAGCCTTCCAAACAGATTATCTATCTTTTCATTTTTGATTTTCTCTTGTGTGTTTTATATTTCAAAATGAGGTTTCATGTTTGAGTGGCAACATAACTCGCATCTAAACAAATATATTTGAAATATTCTACAACAATCCAAACAAACATTTACTTACTTATTCAGAACCATTTACTGGCCATGTCTAATTTTTTCACTTAGTTGAAGTCTAGAATGTGCATTTAAAGGGTTAAATCACCCCATCACACATTATTGTGGTGTCAGGTTGTAATTTTGGGGTTTCTAATTAGTTTTTGTCCATTCCATAATACTGTTTAAGTTTGCCGTTACAAACCTGGTCCGCTTGCTAGGGTCACGAACTGTAACAACTACATTAGTGTTGTTGGTAGTGATGGGCAAATCTGACCTGTTTAGGAAAAACTGCAGTAGCACAAAAATAGGGTCAATGATCAAAAAATGAAGCTAAGCATTATCACCGTGCTATGTTTGTTTGAAAGCTTCAATTACATAAAATTGTCTTTGTTTAGCCAATGGCATTTGTTAGAGGGCAACTAAAGTCTAAAATAGAATAAGGCTAGAAATACTGTATTTTGTATACTAAACATAAACATGAACTTACTGCACCAGAAGCCTAATTTAACAAATGTTTTATGCTTTCAAAGTTGGCCATAGGGGGTCACCATCTTGTAATTTGTTAAACATCTTTGCAAGACCAAGACTGTGCACATGCTCAGTGTGGTCTGGGCTGCTTAGGGATTGTCATAAATTATCAAAACAGCACAAGTCAAATAATAATATATAGAATCTTTTTGGGTTACAAATAAACAGAAAATAAGTCAGACTAGTCAAAGCCAATATATAGACGTTTCACCAGTCATCCAAGTGGCTTTCTCAATTCAGAATAACTTGTACACGGGATCTTGTTTCGCTTTATATTCTCTGTTTATCATAATCCACAATGATGTCATTAAATTAGGTGTTGACTGTATGATCAAGATTGGAGCTTTGATGTGATATTAAACCTTCAGACAATAGATGCCACATATAATATTCCAGAGGATACATAGCGAAGCAAGATCCTATGTACTGTACAAGTTATACTGAATTGAGAAAGCCAGTTGGATGACTGGTCAAACGTCTTCTAGAGAAACACAGCAAGTCCAGTTGATTTGACTTATTTCTATAGATATACCATGACCTGGATGAATGAGAACGTTCACAAACATATATATGTTCAGATGTGGTCATGCCAGGAAATTCATGCCATTAGGAATATACATTTGTGTGCCCAAGAATACTGATGGGCGAATAAATTCGCCAGGCGAAAATTTGCGGCAAATTTCCGTAATTTCACCACCAGCAAGTAATTAAAAACTGTGGAGAAAATTTGACGCGAAAGCTCCACGCATCAGAATATTCGCACATATAATAATTAGCGTGTGTCAAATTTATTCGTATAAAAATTATCGCAGGCGGCAAAATTGATGCACGACAAAATAATTTTGACGCCGATTGACTTCAATGTGTTTCGCAAATTTTTCACCGATTCGAGAATTTCCCATTAAATTCACGAATTTTTCAGCAAAGCGAAAACAAGACTACCCAAGAACTACAACCCGTCTCTAGAGGCTGCCATGTCTGCAGCAGTTATTTCCTGTTGTAAGATAAATCTCATTAGGTTTCAGCTCTGAAAAACATTTCTCCTTGTTAGACAAACATTCAGGCCTGACATGGCCCATATGGCTATAATCCCCCACTGCTGTCATAATGTTCCACTTGACCAGCCATCCAACAAGGCAACGTTGATGTATTTTTGGTACATTTAATCCATTTTATGATTCCATGCAGTGAGGGTAGTTTCCAGGTTGCCAGCATTCTTTGTAAAATATTTTATTCCTCTATAGCTCACATGGTTGCCTGGGGTTTGCAATCACATGTTTGCCTTTTAGTTTGCAATCAACCTACTGGAGACCATTGTAGCAGCATAAATATGAATTTAATTGTAAGGTTTCCAGGTCATCAAGCTGCCAGTTTTCTTTATACTAGCCTACAGGAGGGATGTCCAATTTGCAGTTATCCAGTTGTTCTGATTCTGTTTCTGTTCACCTTCTGGCCTTCTGATTCTACAGGTTGACAATTTGACAATTACTTTACGATATATTATGATTTGTGTACATTGCCCCAACTGCCCAATGGGAAATTCAGTTCCTTCTCTTAAATCTGAAGTTCTTAAACCCCACCTTCCCTGTGCTCTTGTACATCTCAAGATGCAGAGGCAGAAAATAAAATAAAGTTGGGTACCAGACCCGAAAAGTAGTACGGAGAAGACAGATCTGTTTCCAGCTGACCCCGTAGAAGATATTACCTAGAAGAATATAAGTGATATTACCTCCCAACAATTGGTGATACCACTCCACTGCTGTTTATCCTTTCCTCTTAGTCCTTATTAGCAGAAGGTACTAGTCAATCGATGATGTACAAAAAGCCAGTATGAACAGAATTATGTATATTTTATATGCGTTAATCTCAGAAAGTATATGTTCAGATATAGATATACGGACTACTAGGTTGCATAAGCAAAGGAACCCCTTACTCTACCAGAAGTCTTCAGTTTCCAGGCAGGTCAGATTGACTTACTCTGGTGGAACCTGGGCTGGTCCACTGGATCATGATAGGTCACTGCCAGTATGACCTTACTCGTGCTTTTATTCCTGAAGGCAGGAAGCAGCCAACGCTCAAAGAATTCTTGTGCACACAACTCCCTCAAGAACCATCCTTGATAGACCGTGTCATGCCCTTGGGGCCCTTGAGGTCAAGTTCTCCGGTAAGACCCAAGTGCCTTAGTCCTAATTCCATTTGCAACAAAATCACTACCATACATGACCATTTCTTCGCCAATTGAACTTCTTGCACTTACTGAAACCTGGCTTTTTCCTACTGACATTGCTACATCTGCTGCCTGAATTCGAGAAGATGCCCAAGCAGACACATGATTATTTCTGTCAGTTCCCGAAGAGCAATGTTAGTGATGAGAGGGACATCAACTAACATACTAATATCTAACATCGATCTAATATCTATCTATAATGTACCCCTCTATCCATATAGAAGTCACATTCCCTGGTCTTTTGAATCATTTTCCAAATTTTGCAGAATCCTTAAGCATCACATTCTTGCTAAGAACAAATGTACCCAGATGGATGTCTTTTTTTTTTCTCCAATAAATTCAATGCTAATGAGATACCGAATTAAAGTGAAAGATAATTCCATGTAGAGAGGAGTAAAACTTTTTTCGGAATATAATATTAGCAAATGTTTTACGGGTGTGATGAATTTGAATTAATAGCTGCAGCACATCAGAGGGTTGTGCCTATTATTCTTTGCCAAAGCAGCTCGGCCCTTTGACCCTTAGAATATGAGTACTGCTTGAGCTCTCCAGCCGTATTACCATAAATTATCTCTGCCTTGTTAATTTTTATATTATTAATATATGTATTCCTTGTTTTGCTTGAATTCAAATCTCCCTTTGCCTTACTTATTAGAATTACCTTCCTAAAAAAAACCTTTAGAAACTCTAAGTAAGCAAGTCACGGATATCTCGAATGCTCTTTGCTCCACTTACAATAGACAGAGTTGCCATGGTAACAAAGCCATTCTGACTGACAGGCGCACTACATTTAGTTTAGATTTCCTTTGGGCAACTGTTTCATCCTGCCCATATCTGTCTATGTTGATCCAGAAGAAGGGAATGAAGGAAGGTGCATCATGCAACTAATACAAAGCAAAAACATCTTGCCAGTGCCACCACTGTAACAATTAGTAGAGAAACACATCAGGAATATCAGTTGCGAGACATCTGCTGTGATCCTTGCTGAATCCAGGCGTTTCTGAAGCCATCTGATAAATGAATGGCTGATAACAGGATCAGAAAAGTCAGGCTGATATTAATATTGCAATGAACCAATTAGCCTCAAAGCAGATATGCTGATCTTCAGTCCACTTTGCTAATGAGAATTCAAGGGGTTTTGCTTTCAAATAATACCCATTTGCTCGTTTCCTTATGAAGTCCAAAAGAGTGACCTTTTTTAATCATTCAAATGTCTTGAACCAAAAAGGATAATTTCGCCAAAATAAAGGCTACCTCTTAACATTGGTCATGTAAGGTTTAATAATTTGTTTTCTGTACTGGTTTGTTTCAGGGGTGAAAGCATTAGTCAAAATACTGTATTCTTACTAGGGAGTAAGGATTCGGTCAAGTGATAGTGCTCAGTTCTATCATAGGGTACAATTAAGCGTAACGACTCATTCTGATTCAGATCTTCTCAATAAGTTAAACTTTTCCTGACTGTCAGTAATGTTTTCATGAATCAAGAATGAATTGCTGGGAATCCTTCTGGATTTCTCAGGTCAAAATGCATTCCATGTGCACAGTTTAAAGTGAATGCCATAAAAACCACTGGCAACAAGCATAGGCGATAGTGACTATCCCGCCTGCCACCCGACCACCCGCCGGAGCCTGACTTCTGGGTTCCTTTTATAGACCCGGTCCGACCGGGCCCACCGATGATGTCAAAAGGGGCGGGGGAGCAGGTGCAGCGCCTATAAAAGAAGAACCCGGATGTCGGAAGCCAGCATTTGACGGTGGTGGGCGGGGAGAGACACCCGCGAAGAAGAGTTCGAGGTCGGCCCGAACCAAAAGGTATCGGGACGGCCTGCACATCACTAATAGGCGATATTAGTGATGGTAATGATAATGGTGAATAGGGATGTAGCGAACTGTTCGCCGGCGAACTAGTTCGCGCGAACTTCGACTGTTCGCGTCCGCCGCAAGTTCGCGAACGTCGCGCGACGTTCGCCAATAGGCGTTCGCGTCAAAATCGTTCGACCATTCGACCATTCGATCGCTAAAATCGAACGATTTTCGTTCGATTCGAACGAAAATCGTTCGATCGAACGATTAAAATCCTTCGATCGTTCGAATCGAACGATTTTCGGATGTTCGAAGTTCGCAAACAGTTCGCGAACTGTTCGCATTTTTTGCCGGTGTTCGCGAACGGCGTTCGCGAACACATACTCGGCGGTTCGCTACATCCTTAATGGTGAAAAGTGATGGGCAATTTGTCCCATTTTGCTTCGCTGAAACATTCACAAATTTCCCACGAAATTCAAGGAACGGTGAAAAATATTCGAAATGCATTGATGTCAATAGGCGTCAAAATTATTTTGACGTGCGACAATTTCAACAATTTTTATACGTGCGCCTATTTTGTCCAAATGCATTAGACACAATGGGTGTCTGAATAACTTTGATGAGCGACAATATTTATATGTGCAACTATTATGACGCACGCCCAAATTTTTTTGCCACTACGAATTTTTTGCGCCGGCAAAATGTGGAAATTCGCAGCAAATTCAGAAGTGCGAATTTATTCCCCGATCAATACAGAATTCTTGACAATGCTGTCCATGCATGTAGTAACACCAGTACTACAAGGCAAGTACCTTTTGGCCCACTTGCCCTCCTGCCAGTACTGCTACTGCAACAGCCCACCATCAGCCCTGCTCCCCACTCCTCCATTCGCTCACTGCTGTTCTGTGGGAATTATGGCATTATGTAGTTGTTTTGGAATGATGGGGAATTGTGCCCCCCATGTATGTTCCCTAGGCAGCTGCCTATCTGGCTTACCCCAAGTTCCAGCACAACGCGGAGTGGAGATGGTGGAGCTCACCTGGCGGCACTTCTGCTCATGATCGCTGCTCTCACGAGATCCCAGTCAATTCACACCAGCATAATAATAGTTCTTACCCACTGCTGTACTGTAGATATTAATAAAGCCGGATTTCATATTAGCACAACTTGCTTTTGTTGAGCAAATGAGCAGTGCTCGGAAGCAAGTGATATGATGTCTTACTCCTAGTTCCAGCCCTGTTTTTCACTACCCTTATGTCCTACGGGTATGCAATAACCTTTATTCATAACAGCCTGGTAGGCATTTTTAGTATCTGTGCAGTAGAAGTAAAATCATGTTCTCTATTGTATACATGCAAGAGGATGTAGAGAACAGCAGAGGATGCCAATGCCTTATGTACAGTATATTGTTTACATTTATGTAATTAGAGGCCAGAGAGTGCTGATGAGTTACTATAAATTACATGCAAGAGGAGCCACTTTAAAGGTGGGAGCCATATTTCAATGTGCAAAGACAATGCCTCCAAGTACAGTGTCGACCTGGGAGATCTGAGACCCATCAAGGCTGCTGTTCATGGGCCCCCACACCTGCCTCCCCCCCCAAACAACAACCTACATACCCACCCCCCGGCATTTATTTTATGTCCTCTTCTTGCAACCACAGTCAGGGCTGCTTGGGAGGTCAAGGGGAGTCAATGAGGCCCACTGGGTTTTTTTCCCAGCAGTCCAACCCTGTCTCACATTGCTGCAAAATCCTGTGAGCATAAGACCCTCTGAAGTTTTGCTTCACTAGTTGGGCTTCATGAACACAATTGAGAGGGTTTGGAGGTTTATCACTTATTTCCCAACAGATAGAATGGAAATAGTTGACTTCAAGTCCTCTAGAGTCTTGCAAAATACAGTCCTAACCTTGCTGCAATGCTGCAGGGAAAGTCAGTGCAACCATCCACAGAGTTCATTAACTTCCTTTCAATGTACATAAGGTCTGTAGTAAAACCCACATGAATTTTTCTATAAGACAGTAATGAAAATAACCACTCAGACAACAAAATTTGTTTTGGAAGAAAGGGGGATGTTATATTTATTAAAATCTTAGTAAAGAATTCTCCAATAAAAAATGAGGGCCCCCAAACCATCCTCATTTAAGAGATAACACACTTTGCACCAATGCAAATGAGCAGGCCCACCACCAGTTGTTATAGTAGACATGTATGGGCTTCTCCTGTAGGGGTAGTCCCTGACCTGGAAACAAAACCACTGTCAGTGAGCCCCTCAGTGATTGCCTCTCTGCTTAAATGGGCTTTACCTGGTTTACCCCCGAGGCCTGAAAGCAAAAATCAGTGCCAGGTGGATTCCCAGTGGTTGCCGCACACGGCCTGCCATTGAGTCCACATTTCCGTTGCACCATCGCGAAATAGGTTCGCATTCTCATTTAAGGGATAACACACTTTGCAATGGTGCAAATGGCCAGGTCCACCACCAGTCACCATAGTAGACATTTAAGGGTTTCTCCTGTAGGTGGACTCCTTGACCCAGAAGCAGAACCAGGGCCAGTGAGCACCTCAGTGGTTGCCATTAGAATGGGCTTTGCCGGGTTTACCAATGAGGCTGGAAAGCAGGATCAGTGCCAGGTAGGGTTGCCACCTTTTCTGGAAAAAAATACCGGCCTTCCTATATATTTAGCTTTTTTCCCTATTACTAACATTGGGATCAGGTAAAATACCGGCCAGGTGGAAACCCTAGTGCCAGGTGGATTCCCAGTAGTTGCCCCCACAAAGTTTCAGGGCCTGCCAACCACCTCATAGGACCAGCATTGTCGCTACTCTCCACAGATTTTCAGTTTTTACACTTGTACTGACTTGTCAATCCTAAAAGAAAAAAGGGAGGAAGGTTGGGAGAAAAATCATAATTTAGTTATGATGCATCTCTGTTTACTACCACTCTAAGTACCCTTGTTATCCTAGTCCCACCTCCAGATGTTCCAGCCTTTCTAGTAGCCTATTGTTTTCCAACAGAAAACCCCCCAGACTGGTTTCACTACCTTTTCCAGCAGCCAGCCCAGTGTTTTCAAACAATGGACCCCCAGATTTATTTCATTACCTTTTCCAGCCACCAATTGTTTCCAAAAAAACTCAGACTGGTGTAGTCATGTTACTATATACAGCCCTTATTGGGCTTCGCTTGTAGTCACTGCACTCAGCCTCTTATTGAAGTTGGGCACCAGTGCAGCCCCAGAAAAATATCTAGCGTGGCTTTCATTGAAGTGAAGTATTCATTCCTTGTGTCACAGGTATATTAATATTGTTACCTCTACTGCCCGTAACATTTTGGAGATTTCAATGCTACAGAGACTGTTCCTATGTGTTACATGAGATTATAAATGAGAAAACAGCTAATACATGTTTGATTGGTAAAATAGCAGTTTTATAATGGGATAAGAAAGTGTCTACTGATTCCTTTTATGTGCTTTATCTGATAATTAAAATGTTGTGGCTTGAGACTAACTCCAGTTAAGCTTTTCTTCATCTTGCTTTCAGGAGCATGTTATGAAATGAATGATTTGAAAGAGGCTGGTAATGGGGAATTTCCCTTTTCACATTCAAGTGCAGCAGAAAATCACATCATGAAATCACAGGGTCTGCCCATTGTTTCCTGTGAGGAGCCTCATAATATTAATTCAGCCTCATAATATTAATTGGGGAGTGTTATGTATGATGATATAAAAATAAAAAAGGGACTAATAAAGCAGCAAAATAATTGTCTCTTTGCTTGCAGCTGTTCCGTGTAATTGCCCATTTCACACTTGACATAAACCGTTACTGTACTTTAAAGGGCAACTGAAGGCTGAAATCAGATGTGTTAGAAATGTTGTGCCTTTCTTGCTCACAGATTACTTTTTCAGGAATCTCAGTGAGAATTGATGTCTCTAAAAATATCTAATAGATTTTATTTTGTATTATAAAGCAGCCCAGATAGGCTAGATGGTTAAATGGTAAACTTTCCCTCGTCACTTCCAAAATCAAAGCTCTGAAGGAAAGGGACTGAGCAGCCACGGGAGCCAGGAGGACCTTGGCGACTTTAGTGAGGACCATGTTATCGCTATTTCAACTAGGAAATACCGCAGAAACCTTGCATTAATATCTACCACGATAAAAACTCAAAAGGAGAGGAAATGAGCAGCCACTGGAGCCAGAAGGACCTTGTAGACTTTAAAGCGTTTGGAGCTGAAATCATCTGATAAAACCTTTTTCCCCTCAATATACTGTACCTATAGCTATACGGTTCAGTACATATGACTATGTTATCACTCTCTTAGCTAGGAAATACCAAAGAAACCTTTCATTAATATCTACCAGCATAAAATCTCAAAAGGAGAGCAACTGAGCAGCTGCAGGAGCCAGGAGGACATTGAAGGCCTTACTGAGGTTGTAGCTGAACTAAACTGATAAATCCCTATTAACTAAACTAGTACTTTAGTCATTAACCTCTTTGGGTGGTGGCACACTTGAAGATTGGGGGGAGATTACTCGCCCAGCGACAAATCTCCCCTACTTCTGGCGACTAATCTCCCAAATGCCTTCCCAAATGGCATACATTTCCGAAGTCGCCAGACGTTGTCTCACGCGGAAACTTTGGGCGACTTCGGAAATCCAAAGCGATTAGTATGCCATCCCGCCGGTGATTCGTGTTCTTGCTGGTGGGAAGGTATTTCAGGGAAATTAGTCTCCGGAAGAAGAGAAGATTTGTCACTGGACGGCTAATCTCCCCCGAATCTTCACGTGTGCTACCACCCTTAGAGAGGACTACAATTAAACTACAATTAAACTGCCTTAACAAAAAAGAAGCCAGTTTTCCTATTCATCATTGCATGATGGTTACCAGTGGAGGTGTGAGCTTTTGCATAAAATTAAGAACACCTTCTTGTCTAAGAAGAACCTAAGAACCTCACTTTCTTGGTTTTCTTTTTTTCTTTTCTTGATCTATGGAGAGCAAATCAATGAGCATAAATTGTATGTCACAAAATCGTTTAAATGTATTCTTCTTCAGTTCCAAAATAAATGAATTTGTTTATAAATAAGATTTAGTATGTAAATGAAGAGCGTGAAATGCATTCACATTGATTTTGTTTTCATTGTTATAATAGAGTTGGCCTGGAGTCCCAGCTGCTGCAGTCAAGATGCAGCTCGATGTCATCAGTCTTAACTATACAATTTGCTACATCTATTAAAAGAGAATATATTGACTTAAAGTCAAAGCAGCTTGTGTGAATTCAGGGTTCAAATGCTGATGGGATGCAGATTCAGGAGCTCCTCCTACACTGGGCATTTGTTCAGATGGTATATAGTCCAAACTGAAAAGCTGTACAGCTAAAGATAAATTCATATGGCCATCAAGATGTTGGGCTAAATTGGGTGGATCTTGATTGGAAGTTGCTTGGGTCCCATACACAGGACAGTCAGTGCAAAAAGAGAACAAATCAACAGCCATGTCTGTCTTAGGCCTCTATTATTATCTGTTTTAGCCTTTATCACCTCCATTAGTCATAGTCTGTTTTGTTAAAGGATAAGTAAACCTTTAAAATAAGTGAATGTAAAATTGATGAGTGTGCTATTCTAAGTACTTTTGCAATGGGCATTCATTATTTATTTATTTTTAATTTCAAGATATTAAAGGTTACATGTACTGTTAACATGAATGAATTTTCTGACCAGTCTAACCACCAAGTAGTCAAGGAGGTTGTCTAGAAAGAAAGAGGCTGCTCTGATGTTTTTCTGAGATTTGAGAAAGGTTTCTATTTTTTCCTAACCAGAAGAACATCAGTGCAGCCTGTTTTTGCACTGTTAACATCAATTTAACTTGGGGGTGTCAAAAGAAAACTGCACCAGCCTGGGATTCTTCCAGTGAGAACCAGGGACTGATCGTCTTCAGGCTAGTGCCAGAATAGTGGTGCTCGCTGGAAGAATCCTGGGCCAGTGCAGTTTTTTTCTGATGGAAGCACCAGCCCGAGGTTTCAGGTAAGTACATGCAATCACTTTTTAACTTCTGGCACCTCCAATTTAAAGACCTTTCCTTCTTCTTTAACAGTATATGTAACCTTTAATATCTTGGAATTTATAAAAAAAATAATGCATGTAGATTGCAAAAGTTCTTATTATAGTTCCTTCATCAATTTTACATTTCTTATTTTTAAGGTTTACTTCTCCTTTAAGAGGTTCCCCTAATGGAGTGAATAAGCATAGATATAGTTACATAGTTACATAGCTAAATCGGGTTGAAAAAAGACAAAGTTGATCAAATTCAACCCCTCCAAATGAGATCCAGCATCCATACACACACCCCTCCATACCCTCACATAAATTCTATATACCCATAGCCTTTAATATTATGTCTGTCCAAGAAATCATTCAAGCCATTTTTAAAGGCATTAACTGAATCAGCATCACAACATTACCCGGCAGTGCATTCCACAACCTCACTGTCCTGACTGTGAAGAACCCTCTACGTTGCTTCAAATGAAAGTTCTTTTCTTCTAGTCTAAAGGGGTGGCCTCTGGTACGGTGATCCACTTTATGGGTAAAAAGGTCCCCTGCTATTTGTCTATAATGTCCTCTAATGTACTTGTAAAGTGTAATCATGTCCCCTCGCAAGCGCCTTTTTTCCAGAGAAAACAACCCCAACCTTGACAGTCTACCCTCAGTGTCCATCCCTCTAACCAATTTAGTTGCACTCTCTCCAGTTCATTTATATCCCTCTTAAGGACTGGAGTCCAAAACTGCACTGCATACTCCAGATGAGGCCTCACCAGGGACCTATAAAGAGGCTTAATTATGTTTTCATCCCTTGAGTTAATGCCCTTTTTTATGCAAGACAGAACTTTATTTGCTTTAGTAGCCACAGAATGACACTGCCCAGAATTAGACAACTTGTTATCTACAAAAAACTCCTAGATCCTTCTCATTTAAGGAAACTCCCAACACACTGCCATTTAGTGTATAACTTGCATTTATGAATATTTTTGCCAAAGTGCATAACCTGCATTTATCAACATTGAACCTCATTTTCCAGTTTGCTGCCCAGTTTTCCAACTTAGACAAATCACTCTGCAAAGTGGCAGCATCCTGCATGGAACCTATAGTTCTGCACAATTTAGTATCATCTGCAAAAATAGAACCAGTACTTTCAATGCCCACCTCCAGGTCATTAATAAACAAGTTGAAAAGCAAGGGACCTAGTACAGAGCCCTGCGGTACTCCACTAACAACACTGGTCCAATTAGAAAATGTTCCATTTACCACCACTCTTTGTAGTCTATCTTTTAGCCAGTTCTCTATCCAGGTACAAATACTATGTTCCAGGCCAACATTCCTTAATTTAACCAGTAACCTTGTGTGTGGCACTGTATCAAATGCTTTAGCAACGTCTAAGTAAATAACATCCTCTGCCCTCCTTCTCATAAAAATAATTTAAGTTAATCTGGCAACTCATAGTATTATGATTTCCTATGAAGTCCAGTATCTTATCCTTTATTAACCCTTCGAAAAGCTTTCCTACCACGGACGTCAGACTAACTGGCCTATAGTTTTGAGGCTGAGAACAAGATCCCTTTTTGAATAGAGGCACCACATTAGCAATTTGCCAGTCTCTCGGCACCATGCCAGACCTCACTGAATCCTGAAAAATTAAGTAAAGAGGTTTGGCAATCACAGAGCTAAGCTTGCTAAGTACCCTTGGATGAATACCATCTGGCCCCGGACCTTTGTTTATCTTTACATGTTCTAGTCTCTTTTGAATTTCCTCATGTGTGAAACATGCATCATTAGTTGTATTACTAGAATTGGGACTATCAAGAAGGAAACCTTCATTAACAGTTTCTTCATTTGTGTAGACAGAGGAAAAATATGAGTTCAGAATTAAAGCTTTTTTTTGTTCTCATTAACCAGCTGTACCCTCCCTCTGATATTAAAGGTCCCACCCTTCCTGCTTCATTTTTTTTAATGTTAACATATTTAAAAAATAATTTTGGAATATTTTTAATGCTTGCTGCAATATCCCTTTTCCTATCAATTTTAGCTTGTTTTTTTGCGTGATTTGTTGGCCTGTCTTTTCTTACCCACCTCAACACCAACACTTCTATTGAACCAAAAAGTTTTTGCTTTGCAACGACGTTCCTTGCTTACAAGGGGAATATACTGACAAGTATATTTATTAAGCAGCATTTTAAAGACTTCCCATTTTTGTTCTGTGTTTAACCCTGTGAAAAGCTTTTCCTACTTAATATGTTTAAGAGATGCCCTTATACTCAAAAAAGTTTGCACGTCTGAAATTTAGTGTTTTAGTTACTCCCTTATAGAATTGCTTCTGCAACAGAATCTCAAAGGAGACCATGTTATGATCACTATTCCCTAAATGCTCACCCACACAAATGTTAGAGAGGAGTTCAGTAATTTTAGTTAATACAAGATCCAAAAGAGAGTTATTCTTGGTAGGTTCTTGAACAAGCTGGAATAAAAAAGTTATCATTCAGCAAATTTACAAACCTACTAGCTTTTTCTGTCTTGGCAACCCCATTACCAAAATCAATGTCTGGATAATTGAAGTTACCCATAGTAATAACTTTACCTAGTTGTGAAGCCGCTTCTATTTGAGTTTCTACCCATAATAAAAATAAAATACTGGTAGCTACTTCCCCTCGAGGAATCAATGAATTGGAGTGTATCTACCCAACTGTAAATGAGTAAGTGTGTGGAGACAAAATTGCACCCTTTGGGTTACTTTCCACTGAAAGGGCATCCCTAGAGACCCAAGTAAGATCAAGTTTCTTACTGTACCACCAGCTACCAGTGAATTCAGTTTTTCCCTTAAAGATTCATAGGGGTCTACTAGGAAACCCCACCTGAATGGTACCCCAATCTCCACTTTCAATGAATTTGCCCTAATTGTACTCCACAACAACCTTTGCTCTAAACAGTTCATTATATTTTCAGACTTTTAAAAGTGGCATTTATCAAATAGCAGGAATACTCTATAATGATATATTAAATAACTTTTACTAAAAATGCCTGCTACACAGTTTTCTATAGAAAAGGGGCCGTCTTACACGAAATTTCACCGGAATTCGGGACATTTATAAATATATGTAATATAACTGTGTATTACCTCCTACACTAACCCTTGATTAGTTATTGCTATGCATGGTGATTGACTTCCATCAGGAGATATTTACTGTGCTTGTATTCTGCAACCCAGGACAATGAGAAACAGGAGCCAATGCTGCAGTACAGCTTCAGGTGAATACGCGGAACCATAATTCTGAATTATTGACAGCCTTTCCAGATTTACTGATTTTCATTAGTAAAAAATATGGATTTTGGACTGTTGGCATTCAGGTCTTTAAGGTGATTTCAACCCTCAACTCTATTATAAAAAAAGGAAGGCATTTTCATTTATTCTTTTCTTTTTTCAAACCTTCACAAAAAGCCAGAGACTGCAGGATTTGGATTTTAATGGACTGGTCCACCATGTTTAAATATTTTAACTTCCCTCTCCTCAAAACTCCTTCCATTAGGAAGCCCTGCTCCCCCACATTGGATCATCAATGCTGCACAGCAGAGTTGGTGGGCGCCATGTTTCACCATTGTAACTTATAGTTTTTATTAGAAAACAGGAAATTGGTACAGATATATGAGCCATCCAGTAGGTCATTCACAATGTTATCATGAACCAGAAAGAGTAATGATTTACATGTGTAAAACTCATGAGGCTCAGCTGGGTTTATGAAATGGGTATTAGGGTATAGGGGTAAGAGGGTAAAATGGGGAGGAAGGAATGAGAGGTAAGGAAAGGAGAAGGGGGGGAGGTGAGAAGTAGCATAGGAACAGTCAGCATGGAAATTTAACAATGCACAGTTATAGGAGTATAGGATCCATTATTCAGAAACCAAATTACAGAAAGGCCATCTCCCATAGACTCCATTTTATACAAATATTCCACATTTTTTAAATGATTTTCTTTTTCTCTGTAATATTAAAACAGTATCTTGTACTTAATCCCAACTAAGATATAATGAATCCTTATTGGAAGCATAACCAGCCTATTGTGTTTAATGTTTACACGATTTTCTAGTAGACTTAAGGTGTGAAGATCCAAATTATGGAAAGATCCATTATCCGGAACACCCCAGGTCCCGACCATTCTGGATAACAGGCCCCATACCTGTGTAAGTAAACATCAATATTGTGTGTACATAGTAACAGTGCCGTATCATACATGTAACAATTGGGAATTGTGTACTAATCTGCAAGGCCCTCAAATAGATTAGATCGTCATAAAGTTAGGGGTCTTATTCTGTAAAAAAGCAATTTTTTCTTCAAAGTATCTATTGCTATTAACCCAAGCTATCACCTCGGGTAGAGTTGGAGGTTCTGAGGACTTCCAATTGGCTGCTGTAGTTATTTGGGCAGCAGTTAGAACATGATTGGCTAAGATCTGGGACTGTTTGGGGGAGCCCAGGGAATGCTCTGCAAAGAAGGTAAGTAAGAGGGTCTCTGGGTAGGGTATAGGTTGTTACTTTGGTTAGTAAGTCTGCTACACCAACCCATAGTGTCTGCATTTTGGAGCAGGACCAAGAGAGATGCATAGAGCATGTAATTTGTCCGATGTATGGTACCACAATATAAGTCACCACATTCCTTCATGCCGGCCATCAAGCTTTAAATCACGAGGAAACAAAATCTGCTAATAATTCTCATGCCATTACAGTTAAAAGTCAGAATCAGATCTATGGCAGAAAAGCCTAGCTGCTCCATTTACAAACAGGCTACTGCCCAGGCAGCACTATTCTCCTATAACCAATATACATACAATTTAATCATCAGAATGAGAGGCATGTTTAATATATACCTATTAATATATGTATACATATGTGTCTATATTAAACTAAGTATTAGGACCTGTGAAGAAGCATACACGGTGACTTCTACACTGTTTCAAAACCAACTAGCAGTACAGAACACTGCTTTTAATAGCAACAATAACTTTAAAGGAATTGTTCAGTGTAAAAATAAAAACTGGGTAAATAGACAGGCTGTGCAAAATAAAAAATGTTTCTAATATAGTTAGTTAGCCAAAAATGTAATGTATAAAGGCTGGAGTGATTTGATGTATAACAAGTCAGTCAGAGCTCTACTTCCTGCTTTTCAGCTCTCTTGGTTTACACTGACTGGTTACCCTGGCTACCAGGCAGTAACCAATCAGAGACTTGAGGGGGGGGCACATGGGTCATATCTGTTGCTTTTGAATCTGAGCTGAATGCTGAGGATCAATTACAAACTCACTGAACAGAAATGTCCCATGTGGCCCCCCTTCAAGTCGCTGACTAACTCAGAGTTATAGAGCTGAAAAGCAGGAAGTTGGATTCTGGCTGTTGTAGTAGACATCTGTTCACTCCAGCCTTTTTATATCACATTTTTGGCTAACTAACTATATTAGAAACATTTTTTATTTTGCACAGCCTATTTATTTACACAGTTTTTATTTTCTCACTGAACTATTCCTTTAAAACCAATACAAATGTGTAGTACAGGTATGAGATCATGTCAGGACTGACCACAGGTGAGTGGCTGGCAGGTAGGAGCCTTGGTGCCTGTATAACACGTGTACAGTGGGTATTTGAGGTTTTGATAGGCCGGAAACATGTTATGAAGAATTCATTTTTATTTTTTATTTTTTTTTTTAATTTTAATAACCATTTATTATTTTGTTCCAGTGACATAATAGGACAATCATTAAAGAACAATCTGCTTAAACTGGCGTGTCATTTCACATGGGCTGTCTTCAAAGAGGAGATGGATATTAACAATATAGAAGACAGGGTTCATGATCAAATTGAATATTTACCTTCTACACACAGACATAGGCTTCATCATTTATTGGCCTATACAAGTTATTTGAAAGGAGACAATGAAGAAGCAATCAGACAGCTTCAAAAAGCTGAAGAGCACCTGCAAGGAACACTGTCTGCTGATGTGGATATCAAAAGAGCTGTGACCTACAGTAATTATGCCTGGCTGTTCTACCATTCAAACCAGTTCAGCAAAGCTCAGTCTTATTTAGAAAAAGTGGAAGCCATTTACAAGAGATTTGAATCTTTTCCAGAACATGATGTTCTTCTTACTGAGATATATGGAGAACAGGCCTGGGCTCTGTTAACACTCTATGGGAAATCCCCTGAAAGAGCTAAAGAGTGTTTTGAGAAAGCGCTAAAGCTAGATCCAGACAATCCTGAACTCAATTTAGGATATGCCGCGGTCATGTATCGCTTAGAGAGTCAAGATTTAATTGTTTATGAAACTAGTAAATATCCGTCTTTAGAACTGTTCAGGTTTGAAATATTTTATTTGGTTTTCACAATAAACCATAAAAATCAATATGATAACAAATAGTAGGCAGAATAAAAAGATTAATACAATGACATGTTATACAGAATGTAACAATGAAGTAATATGTAAAATAAAATAGAAACTAACAAGAACTAACTATCATTAACTAAGCCAGTGGACGCATGGACATTCTTAAAAGGAATGTCAGATAACCCCCAAGAATTAAATTTTAATAATGAAAATTATGGCAATATAACAGATGAACAAAAGATAAAAATATATATATAAGTTTACACCAGGCCAGTGGTCAAGGGCAGGCAGCCATAAAGGCCGAGGTCGGAAGCAGGCTGATGGCAGAGGGTAGTCCAGTAAACAAGCTGAGGTCAATTACCAGGAGATCCAACAGAGAGCAGCTAATGGGAACTGGAGCGGAGAACACAGGCACTGAGAAGGAACAGGAAACCAGACGGGGACTCAGGAACAAAGGCAGGAACAGGTAACCAGGCAAAGTACTCTCAGGTCTGTAGAAACAGAAGCTAGAGCTGGCTCTGAGGCTTAATGATCAAGCACTTGGGCATGGTTTGCAACAGGCTTATAAAGCCCCTCAATTGGCAAACTACACACACCTGCGTTTGATGAAGGGGGCTGAGGTGAGCAAACACTTAAGGAAACCAGAGTGTCTATAATCATTTGTGTAGAATCAAAACCCAAGGGTCTCCAGTGGCTCAGTGAGGTAATGCAGGAACTTGTACGTATATAGTTCAGAATTCTGTTCCAGATAGTTCCTGACAGATCAGTATGGGAGACTCCGTTTTAAATCAAACAATTCACATTTTTAAAAATCATTTTCGTTTTCTCTGTCATAATAAAACAGTACCTTCAATTTGTTCCAATCTGAGATATATGGTATTTAATCTTTATTGGAGGCAAAACCAGCATATTGGATTTGTTTAAAGTTTAAATTATTTTTTAGTAGACTTAAGGTATAGCGATCCAAATTACGGCAAGATCCCTTCACTAACTTATAATAACATTTCATATGGAATATTGGCAAACTGTTATTTTTGGGTTGAAGGAATGTCAGTTACTGTAGAGTGGGGATGAGATGAGATCATCATCTATCTATCTATCTATCTATTATCATCTATCTATCTATCATCTATCTATCTATCTATCTATCTATTATCTATCTATCTATCTATCTATCTATCATTTATCTATCAATCTATCTATCATCTATCTATCTATCTATCTATCTATCATCTATCTATTTATCTATCATCTATCTATCTATCATCTATCTATCTATCTATCTATCTAACTATCTGCATCAGCCTGTTCAGCGCAGGAGATACAGTAAGCACATGTCATTTTCAATCTGAATAGAGAATCCACAATAATGCATATAGAAAAGATGAGCAAGGACACATTGTAGCCTTGGAGGGACACAGCATAGAGATAATCAGCTGAGCATCTCAGAATCACTGCTGTACAAGAAATATTCTGATAGTGCTAATCAGCAGCTCATGTCCTGTGCTATTCCTTTCCCTACATTCCACTCATGTCTATCTCCCCAGGGAAGTTGTCTCAGGTAATGCAGATATGTGGCACAAATATGTATAATATGAGAATACGGTTCCCATTCAGCCATGCAAGAAAGAAGGGTATTGTATATTGCAGGTCAACAACAATGCCAGACAGAAATTTGGCTTGAAAGGGGGCTATGGGAAAAACCAATGCCTGCTTGCTTCTAATCTAGACTATTAGATGTAATATGAAAGCTGCATCAAATATACAAGAAGATGTGATAGTCAATTATTCTGTATATACAATTTCCAAAACTAACACCAAGCCAAGCCACCATACCATGTCAAGGAAAACCTCATCATGTTTGCGTTCATGGATTTACACATTTAACATTTGATAAGGTGCAGCTCATTCTGGGGGGGAAGACATGTAAAATAAATAGATTTCCGAATTTCCATAGAAAAAAAAATAACTAAAATGCCGCCTGGCTGTTAGAGGGGAGCCTCAGCCTCTACACCGGCACAGCATGGCTGAGGAATGCATCTTAACTGAGTGCTTCCAGAAATGGACACTTTTTTTTTAAGGCAACTGTATCCACGCTGAGCTAATGGGCTAGAATGCAGAACGATGGGTGCGTGCCGTAAATGTGTACCTGGAGGCCCTGAAACCATCTGCACAATATTAGTTTTATGAAGTGTGTTTCATTAGCACTACATGGAAAAGTCCCTACAAAACACACACCTTTTTGTCAACTTGCATTCCAAACGCCATAATTGTGTCTTACATCAACAGTTCTGGAGATTTCTAGCCTTGGATTTTCACCCCCCCCTCAACTTTATATCTCATTTATAAATAATGAGATTCTTCTTTTGAATATGTAATGTTTGTTCCCAGAAACTGTCTTAATATAATAAAATATGATCTTTGTTCCATGCAGCGCAATAATGCAAACATCTGTTCCAAAGCTGAGGGCCCACTTGTGCTGGTTTTATAGGTGCCTACAGATTAATAGATCAAAGAGTTGGTGGTTCATATGAAGTACAGTCATATCTCTGCTTTTATACATTTCTGCTTACTGTTCCTTTAATTAAAACCATGACTAATATAGCGCTTTGTTCTTACATAAACTGGGATTCTATTTGGAGGATTATTTTGCTGCCGCCACTGGTTCTGCTGAGTTGGAGAAAGTTTGTATTAAACAATACAAAAACTATAAAATCCACATTAGATTACATGACAACACAGGGCCCAGTGCAGTCTGTATATTCTGATTATTGATCAGTCTTGCTGTATCGGCTTCTGGCAGATATTATTTGACTTTTATTTTTTTATTTGTGCTGTTTAAACAGTTTATGAAGATCCCTAAGCAGCCCAGATCACACTGAGCATGTGCACAGTCTTGGTCTTGCAAAGATGTTTAACAAAATTACAAGATGGTGACCCCCTGTGGCCAACTTTGAAAGCATAAATCTTTGTTTGATTAGGCTTGTGATGCAGTAAGTTCATGTTTATGTTTAGTATACAAAATACAGCATTTCTAGCCTTATTCTATTTTAGACTTTACTTCCCATTTAAATATAAATGTGTCCAATTATTACCTAACATAGGATTTTTCCTGGAGGAAAATTAAGCATTTGTTTGTTTAATGGAAAGACTCAGTGGGATGATATATATGACAAAACACTCTTCCAGTTGCACTCTTCCAGTTGCAAAAAGTGAAAAGAGTGGGGGTCATTTATAAACACTGGACACATTTTCTCCTGGGCAGTAACCCTTGGAAACCAATAAGATGATTGCTTTCAGTGTCCAATCAACAGTTTGCTGAAAGAAAGCTAATCGCTGATTGGTTGCTATGGGTTACTGCCTTGGTGCACATTTGTCCAGTGTTGATAAATGAAAGTGTTTATTGGTGTAAGGCTCTGCTGGGACTCCAGCCACGAACCACTGGGTTTGTACCCCATCCACTTGGCCAGGTGAATAGCCAGCAAGCATGATCATTATTGGTTGCATAGGGTCAACCAATCAGGGGTTGACTCTGCCCTATATAAACTCATTCCTCCTCACTTCCTAAATCTGAGCATTGACTTATGCACGTGAGCACTGTGACATGTCCCTAGTTCTCTGTTCCTAGATCTATCTCTTTTTCTTGCTCTTGTCCTACCCCTGTCCCTGCTCAGTCCTGTTCTTCTTCCTGTCCTTGTACCTTTTTGGCTACTGTTCCGATCCTGTTTCAGTCACCACCTCTTCACCCACACCATTCCGTTCTAGTCCTGATCTCTACGCTCACTCTTTTCTTTCACCGGTTCTCTAGCGACTCTGTCCTTTTCCATATCTGGTCTCAAACACTGACTCTTCACTCTCATCACCCTGAACTTGTTCCTGAACATTTGTCACTGTTCTTGGTTCCTGTATGCACAATACCAGCCCCTGCCTGAAGGATTCACACCTTCCCCAGCTTCCTCTGCATTAGTATCCCTTATCCCTTTGACTTGATTGATAAGCCAAAGGTAACACTGATCCAATTCTATGAAGCCTCTCTTTTCATTAAATAAAGGTCTTTTAGCAGTAAATTTCATTATACTGTATGCATTACTGTGGTTGATTCCAGTGTTAGAAAATATCAGAGTTCTATTTCTCTGCATTCTGTGATGAGTTGATTTGCAGCCATTTTTATTGTCACAAAGCCTAGTGGTGGTAAAGCTTAGTGGTAGTATTGATTTACCTGTTTATAGTATTGCTCTACTCCATGATTTGAATCCAGTCACCAAACTAATTAGCATTTCCTAGTTTACGTGTACCAGTCTTATTGTGCCCCACTGGAAAGATTAGTTGGAACCCATGACAGATTAAGTGGTCCTTCAGTATATCCGAATCCTAAACAATGGTAAAGAATTGACTTGGAGATGCAGCCCATTACAAAAGAGACATCTAATGTAGGCTTGCCATTAGAAAGAACTGACTTAGAGATGCAGCCTAGATTAAACAAGACCTCTAATATAGGTTTGCCATTAGATTGCACTGAGTTGGAGATGCAGCCCATATTAAATGAGACCTCTTGTGTATGTCTGCCATTAGAAAGCATTGATTTGGAAATGCAGCCCATCATAAAATAGACCTCTAAATGTACTGTAGGTTAGAATAGATTGACTTGGAGATGCAGCCCATTCCAAAAGGCCTCTTGGATAAATTTGCCATTAAAAGTTTTAACTTGGAGATGCAGTCTGAATTACAAGAGATTTCTTAGGCACAGTAAATTTGTCTTGGATATGCAGCTCATTATAAAAGGGACCTCGAAAATAGGTTTTCCATTAGAATGCACTTACTTGGAGATGCAGTTCATGTTAAAAGGAACCACTCGTTTGCCATTAAAAATCATTGACTTGGAGATGCAGCCCATATTAAAAAGATTCCTCTTAAATAAGTTTGCCATTAGAAAACACGGATTTAGTAACTTGGAGATGCAACCCATAACAAAAGAGACCTCTAAATGTACGTTTGCCATTAGAAAGGACTGGCTTGGAGATGCAGCCCATATTAAATGAGACATCTAATGTACTGTAGGTTTGCCATTAGAAACCGTTGACATGGAGATGCAGCCCACGATAAGAGACCTCTTACATATATTTGCCATTAGAACATTTTAACTTGGAGATGCAGTCCAAATTGAAAAAGATTTCATATGCACAGTACATTTCCACATTAGAATGCACTACCTTGCTCATATTAAAAAAAGGCCTCTCATGTAGGTTTACCTTTAGAAAGCATTGATTCGGAGTTGTGGCCTATAAATACAGAAAACTCTTATGCAAGTTTGTTATTAGCTAGAGAGCTTTGGGGATTGTCAGTGGAAAAACCTGGAGTAAGATGTATGGACAGTTCTAATATTCTACCAACATGACAGCAGTAAAAAGAAAGAGATAAACTGCAATAAGAAAAGACAGAAATTGTTATAGACTAGTATCAACAGGAGAGTCTGTAATTGGCATTTCACATCCTAGCTGGCATAACTTGGATATGGTACAATCCCAGAGCTGCCTTACTGCTGAAAGGCAGTGAATTTATTTCACTTATAAACCATGCCCTTTGATTGTCCTGCATGTTACATTAACTTTGTATTTGTGGAGATTCCCAGGTCTCTTTCATGGTTTGCCGTTCCTTGCCTATTTCCTCTGCTTAAAATGTTATTTTAAATCTATTTTGAGATTGCCCTTTCATGTAGGCCTCCTGTTGCTCACAGTTGTGTCCACTTCAGCACCGAGTGAAAACATCATTAGCATCTCATTTACTTTGTACAATAAGTACGGGGGCACAATACTGCCACTTGACTGCAGTGAGCAAGATTATGGGGAGCACAGAAAATGTTAAAAGAAACAGAAGGGGGTGCAGAGAAAAAGGTCAGAATAACTGAAAAATTGAGCAGGTACTTGCGTCATTTCCCAAATTGCATAGACAAAATGTGAAAATATGACTCTGACCATACACAGTTAAATGAAACTTATAATCAAACAGAGAACTCTGATCAAAGATGAACTCATTGTCTGCAGCTCATTCACATGCAATGCAAATATTTGTATATATATTAATGAACCTTATCATCCAGGGCTTTGTTCTTTTCTTGATTATCATCATTATCTGGAACTATGCAACATTTCCCAGGTAAAATTGTCTCTATAGAAGGAATGCGAGGGACTCTCAGGTATCTAACGCGAATGGTCCACATGGGTGGGGTACACAGTAGATCACCGAAATGACTTCTTTGATACATTTTTGCCTGTATCATGAAATAAACCCATGACTACACAATGCGGCTCATTTTTTTTCCCATATAAAGTTTTGAAACAAATTCTTGGAAGCATTATATGTAGTTATTCACCGAATCCAAGAGTTTTTGGATATGGCCTATTACAAACCTGCCACAAAATATATTGCTAAAAATCAGATATAATTTGAGTCCCTTAATTTGTTTATTTAAAGGGATTTGGTCATGATTTTTATGGTGTCGTTTTTACTTCTAAATTGCATTGTTTACATGGCAAATAATTAACTCTACCATATAAAATTCAACTCCTGAAAGTGTATTTTTATTTGTTGTAATATTGGTGTGAAGACAGCCATGCCAAGTCATTTTGCCTCGTTCTGTGCTTTCAGAAAGAGCCAGCACTTCACTATGGAACTGCTTTCAAATAAGCTATTGTTCTCCTACTCTTAGGAGTCGCAGTGGGACTTGGATTTTTACTACTGAGTACTAGTTTCATATCTTCCAGGGAGCTGTGCTGCTGGAGGGGAGAAAAGGGAGGGGGTGATATCACTCTAACTTGCAGAGCAGCAGTAAAGAGTTACTGAAGATTATGAGAGTACAAGCCAAAAGAAACTGAAAAACCAATTGAGAGCAGGCACTCAAAGAAGGCAAACTTCCACCAGGCCAATTGTTCAAAGTGAAGAAGTTTATTGTGTCCACAGCCTTATGCGTTTCGTGTCATAAACACTTAATCACAAGCCACAAGAGACTAACAACATGTGTAGCCCCCAAAATTTAAAAAAAAAACAGATTTCAGTGCAGAAGTCTGCTGGGACAGCATTATTAACTGCTGTGTTTTGAAAAAGCTTGTTTTCCCATGACAAATAGTGATGGGCGAATTTATTCGCCAGGCGCAAATTCGCGGCGAATTTGCGCGATTCGCGTCCAGCGAATAAATTCGCAAAACGCCCGCGAAAATTCGCCGAAAAAATTCGCCGGCGTCAAAATTTTTTTTACGAAAAACGGGCGCCGGCGTCAAAAACGGGCGCCGGCGTCGAAAAAAAAACGGGCGCCGGCGTCAAAAACGGGCGCCGGCGTTGAAAAAAATGGGCGCCGGCATCAAAAACGAGACGCGGCGCCGTTTCGCGAATTTTTCGCCGTTTCGCGAATTTCGCGCGAAATCCGCAAATTTTTCGGCGAATCGAAACGGCGCAAATTCGCCCATCACTAATGACAAAATCCCTTTAAATTTGGGAGCAAAGGCACATTTGTATCATGTGAAAAAAATTGTTGACATTAGCTGCTCAGCACTTATGTCATGGTCATATCCCACACATAGACCTTGACTTTGGTGCATCCCTAATTATATTAGAATAATGATGTCATCCAAAGTCATACAAAAATGCCATAAGGTGCTGCGTCTGGAGCACAGATAGAATACCCCTACAACTATGAACCAAGGTACGTTGGCAGTTGAAGAAATAGGGAATGCATATGGGCAGGTAGGAAAACAATAACAACGTCAGAGGGTGGTGGCTCAAATCTTCAGATTGGACAAGGATAACAAATAGCACCAAGCATTTGAAGAAACGGAAATAAAGGTATGAGATCCGCTATCCAGATACCTGTTACCCAGAAACCCCTGAAATACTGGGAGGCTGTCTCCCATAGACTCAATTTTATCCAAATAATCCAATAATCTTTTTTTATGTAATAATAAAACAGTACCTTGTATTTGAGCCAAACTAAGATATAATCAATCCTTATTGAAAGCAAAACCAGACTATTGGATTTATTATATGTTTAAATTACTTTCTTGTAGACAAAGTATGAAGATCCAAATTACAGAAAAAACCCTAATCTGGAAAGCCCCTGATCCAAAGCATGTGGAGATTTTCTGAGTCAAATTCTCATTGTTTACTAGTAGAGTAAGCTTATTCCTTTTTGCCCACCACCCTAAAGCTGTAATGGTTGCATTCTATAGGTTAAATCCATTGGTCCATATCCTGCACTCAGTTGAAAATAAAATGATAGCATATACATTTCTTTAATTTTCACTTTGTGTATTCATATTTTTGTTCTCCATCTCACCCTTACTGGCTCTTCTGTGCCAGAGCAATCTAAATCCTTATGTTCTAAAGATATTGTTCTATAATATATCTTCAACCAATGAGGGTTAATGAGTCCACAAGAGCTGCCTGGAGTATTGATGCACTCCTAAAATATGGGTATGTCTATCTTGAAAGAAATATATAGGGGAGGTTCATTTAGGTATTAAATATGTTTTTTCAAGAGGAGGGGGATGCTACATTTACATTACCGAAGAGTATAGGAATACTTTAGGTTGACAAAGGTCTTTACTGTAGATCATGCAGTCATCTGGATTCCATCAACAAGATTGACTTAATCCTTTCATCCACTGGAAATCTAATTAAAGAGCATGATTTGTTAGATGCTGGGACCTCTGTAATTGCTCGATTTTCCTCTCCCACTGGGCCACGAGCACCTAACATTTTCACATACTATATAGATGTGAGTAGTACCCTTGTGTAATCCATGACCATCCACCCTGACTGTTTTATTGAAATGTAATGTATTCAGTCCTAAAGAGGGCAGAGAGAAAAGAGGCAACATTGCAACCACATAGCAATTGTCGTCGTTCTTAAAACAGCTGCCCCCCAAGGAACAAATTAAAACAATGTCGTCCAATCACATGCATTGTGATGCTTTTTATATTTTTATCTTTGATTACAAGACATACAAAACACAATGAATTAAAAAAGATATATAAGCAATCCGGCTGAGATGGCCTATGTAACCAATGGAATAAGGAGAATAAGGGAAAATAAGTACCAATGCATAGCTAGCGTTAGACTTTTCTAATTATCCAAATTTTATTAAAAGTTCACAAACAACCGCTTTAATCCACATCATAAGGACTCTTTCCTGTGCTGAAACATTAAGCTTTCAATTGTGGTCTAGCCGCCTGAGCTTCCTATTGTAGTCTAGTATCCTGAGCTTCCTATGGTGGTCTAGTCTCCTGAGCTTCCTATTGTTGTCTAGCCTCCTGAGCTTCCTATGGTGGTCTAGTCTCCTGAGCTTCCTGTTGTGGTCTAACCTGTTCCTGTCTTGTCCTATCTTCCTGAGCTTGGATATGGTAGCTGGGGATATAATATGTACAGTCTTGTGTTATAAGTGAAGATAAAAATGGAGCATACCTATCTAGATACTTTAGATACTTGGTTCAGATGTTCTCCATGTCCCAACATATCCCACCATCACCATATCACTCCATTTAACCAATTGACAATTATACCTGCTTCAGTGAAACTGCCGTGGCATGTTAAAGAGTTCTGCCTAATACAGGTATGGGATCCATTATCTGTAAACCCATTATTCAGAAAGCTACAAAGTACAGAAGGACTATCTCCTATAGAGTCCATTTTAAGATATACGTAATCTTTATAAGAAGCAAACCAAGCCTATTGGGTTTATCAATGTTTAAATGATGAATTACGTGTGAAGATCCAAACCGCGGAAAGATCCATTATCCGGAAAACCCAAGGTTCTGGATTACAGGTCCCATATCTATATGAGTTGATTGAGGTCTAAGTGGTCCAACCTAATCCTGTTCCAAATTATGAGCATGGCAAGACCTTGTGTTTGCTTAGAAATAAAAGGACAGGAGTTTTCCTTTCCAACTTTTTTCTTGTAAAACTGCAGTGAAAATCTTTAATGGAATAAAACTACAGAGCATAAGAGATAAGAAGTGTAAACACATGCAAAGAACATAAAACCGTAATACCTCAAAATTATATAATTTTATGTAATTTAACATTAACATTATGCGGGAAAAGAAAAAGAAAACAGAGCATTCGGCATTTTTTTTAAGCCATGTTCAGAGCTAAAGAGGATTATGAAATTATAGATACATGCAATCTTACTTTGCATTGAAAGAAATATGAAGATTTGCACTTGGCCTTGCTTTTACATTGGCTGAAGGCTGTCTTTACTGATCACTTACAATGAACCAAAGTTTCACGAAAAGCATAAATCTTAATGTATCATTAGGATAAGCTTAGCGCTTTCCCAGTTGGGTCCAGGTGCTCATGCCCCAGACCTTCAGCATAGGGGAGTAATTCACAACAAACCGCATTAGGCAGGCACCAATCCGGAACGTCCAACGAAAATAGATTCCAAGAGCCAAAAATTGTATATTAAAAATATAATACTTTATTTTACATCACATCTAAAAAAATAATGCCTGACGCATTTCGTGTCACACAAGGACACTTAATCATAGGCTGATCACTTGCTTGTTTGTGTGGGTGTTCAGAGGAGACTTCTGGCTAATGTCCTTCCCATTGCAAAGAGCATTTATCTGAAATATATTTTTATTCCTACCTCTCCAGTAGTGATGGGCGAATTTGCACTGTTTGGCTTCGCCGACAAATTTTCGAATTTCGCACGAAATTCGCGAAACGGCAACAAATTTGCGAAACGGCGCATAATGTTTTTTTTGACGCCGGCGAATTTTTGCCACGAATTTTCACGGGCCTTTTGCGAATTAATTCGCTGGTGGCGAATCACACAAATTCGCCGCGAATTCGCCCCTGGCAAATAAATTAGCCCATCACTACTCTCCAGATGTTCTATGGTGCCATGATGCACTTTTGGCCACAAGCTGAGAATGGCCGGTAGACATAAACGAGAGAATATCTTGGCATGATGATTCCATACCCTCAGATTATATTAAGGATTTGCTACAGAAGGGGATCCATAATCCACTATATATCCATAAAACAATAATAATCTATGGGGGTGTGAAGATCTACACATTGCGATGCTCATTTTATCGGAACTAATCATGCGGAAAAAATAGCAGCAGTTTTACAAGGTAATCACCCTAACTGTGCATTACTGTGGGTCATTTGTTTTTGAATGTCTGGATATTGTATTGTTGCCCAGAGAGTTTATAGATTTAGTTTTGTTGAGAAGAAATGAATATGTTGGAATGGCACAGCCTTCAACACTGGTGTACAAAGCAGCAAAGTGTTAACTACTCTATAAAAGAAAGAGCTGCTGATAGATGTGACTATAAGGCAGACGTGTAATTCCAAAGACCCACGGTACAGATATGTAACTAGGGACAGACATTTAAAATTAGTCCATCCTTTATTATCTTATATACTCAGGAAGAATACATGTTATACACTGGCAGAAAAGTAATGGAAAGTGCACAAACTTCCAGCCAACTTTATTTTTTTATCTAGTTAAATAGAGCAATAGCACTGGGGCCTTGGCCTACTGGGAAACTTGGGCTATTACAGTATGTCTATTTCTTCTGCTTTTCCCTAATTCAGGCACAATTTCACCTTACTATACCTACTATCCCACAGTCACAATCCATTGCCAGAGACTATTATCCCACTGTTACTATAGGCACCATCTCTCCCTACTATACCTGCTATCCCACAGTCACACTCCCTTCCCAGAGACTATTATCCACTGTTACTATAGGCACCATCTCTCCCTACTATACCTGCTATACTACAGCCACAGTCCCTTCCAAGCGACTAATATCCCACTGTCACTATAGGCACCATCTCTCCCTACTATACCTGCTATCCCACAGTCACACTCCCTTCCCAGAGACTATAATCCCACTGCTACTATAGACACCATCTCTCCCTACTATACCTGCTATCCCACAGTCACACTCCCTTCCCAGAGACTATTATCCCACTGTTACTATAGACACCATCTCTCCCTACTATACCTGCTATCCCACAGCCACAGTCCCTTCCCAGAGACTATTATCCACTGTTACTATAGGCACCATCTCTCCCTACTATACCTGCTATCCCACAGTCACACTCCCTTCCCAGAGACTATTATCCCACTGTTACTATAGACACCATCTCTCCCTACTATACCTGCTATCCCACAGCCACAGTCCCTTCCCAGAGACTATTATCCCACTGTTACTATAGGCACCATCTCTCCCTACTATACCTGTTATCCCACAGCCACAGTCCCTTCCCAGAGACTATTATCCCACTGTTACTATAGGCACCATTTCTCCCTACTATACCTGCTATCCCACAGTCACACTCCCTTCCCAGAGACTGTTATCCACTGTTACTATAGACACCATCTCTACCTACTATACCTGTTATCCCAGTGTCACACTCCCTTCCCAGAGACTATTATCCCACTGTTACTATAGGCACCATCTCTCCCTATTATTACTGCTATACCACAGCCACAAGTCCCATCCCAGGCTTTATGAGGACTATACAGTTTAACTGTGAATGTGTAATTATTGAGCTTCTCCACACTTTTCCTATCTAGAGCAATTACTTGGTAGTTACTCAGTAGTCACTACCACTTACACATCCTTTAAACACATCTATGGCCACACCTAAAGTAGATAGATCTGTGCATAATGCAGATGCTGGTACTGTATCTGAAGTGGGATTAAAACTATTCAAATATTCAACTCAATTAGTTACGTCTGTATTACCATCCAGTGCACAGTGCTATTGAGATTTATGCCCTGTTGGAAATTCATGCCAGCTAGCAGGTGTTAAAAGCATTAAATAACAAGGCTGCAATTAGAAATTTTCATTTCTTAAGTGTGCCAGAATCTGGTTACTCGCCAAGGATGATCGATACCATCATTATTTAACCTCTTTATCATCACCATATCAAAATGCAGTATGATAAAGTATTGGAACATAATTAGGGAGTGTGCATTATGAAGATGTATTATAGGGTTGAGAGCCAGCAGCCAGGTCATTGCTGTGAAAGCCCCAGCTCCCACAGGCAATAGAACATGTGATATCAAAGTAATGCTGCTCTGAGTCCTCTGTCAAAAGAAACACAGCATTTCTTTCCTTCTATTGTGTACTCATGGGCTTCTGTATCAGACTTCCTGTTTTCAGCATAAACCTGCAGGGCTAGGGCTTGAGCATGCTCAGTTTACTCCTCTCCCCCTCCCTTACCTGCTGTAATCTGAGCCCAGAGCTATGAGTGAGCAGGGAAACTCAGGAAGTGATGTCATACAAAGAAAATATGGCAGCTGCTATCCTAAACAAACCGAAAGAGCTTCTGGAGCTGTTTACTAAGGTATGGTAAAGCATTCTGCAGAATAAATAGTGTTATAGCTTGCACTATTGTGGCTAATCTATTGGCAATAATGCTAGATTTTCCTCTCCTTTAATGCCCTTTTTAATGACTAGAGGCCAAAACTGTACTGCAAAATTAGGTTTACAGCCCTCAAATTAATGCTCCTTTTTATGCAAGTACTTTGCTTGAATAGCCACTGAGTGACACTGCCTAGAGTTTCACCATTTGTTATCCACAAAAATGCCCAAATCCTTCTCAATTAATGATGCTCCAACACATTACCATTTAGTGCCCCAACACACTACCTAGTGTATAAATTGTATTTATTTTATTTTTACTAAGGTGCATAACCATGCATTTATCAACATTGAACCTCATTTTCTAGTTTGCTGCCCAGTCAAATGGCTCTGCAAAGTGGCAGCATCCTACATTTTGCACACTTTAGTAACATCAGCAGAAAATCGCGCATCAAAATTATTCGGACGCCCATTGACTTTAATGCATTTGGACAAAATAAGCGCTTATATTTGACGCGCCTCAAAATAATTTTGACGCCAATTGACTTCAATGCATTTTGCCCATCACTAGTCATTAATAAACATAGTAAAATGCAAAGGATTAAGTACTTCATTAACAACACTGGGCAAATTAGAAAGTATTATATTTACCACCACTCGTTGCCATCTATCCTTCAGCCAGTTCTCTATTCAAGTACACAAGTATGTTCCAGGCCAATATTCCTTTATTTAACCAGTAACCTTCTATGTGATCGTGTATGAAATACTTTAGCAAAATATATGTATATAACATCCACAGCCACCCAAAAATCTAGGCTCCTGCTCACCTATGTATAGAAAGCAATTAAATAAGTCTGGAATGTATTAATATGCATAAAACCATACTGGCAGAAATTGTGATGTGAAATGTATTCCAGTATCTTATCCCTTATAAGATTTCCTCCCACTGATGTCAAACTAACAGGGCTATACTTCCAGGCTGAGAACAGACTGCTATTATAAATAAATGCACAGCATTTGCCAACCTCTTGGTACCATGCAGGCATCAAAACATTTCAGAGATTACTCACAGAGCTAAGCTTGTTTAGCACCTTAATGACAATACAAACAGGTTTTGGACCTTTGTTTACTAGGAGTCAACCAGCAATCTAAGTTAAATTATTAGAGCTGGGTCTACTTAAAAAGAAGGCTTCACTAAATGGTTTCTTAGCTACATACACAGAAACAAAATAACAGATCAAAATATATGCTTTTAACCTGCTCTCCTCAACCAATTTACCTCCCTCTGATTTCTAATCCATTCGACATTCATCTTCTTATGATTTACATTTTTTTTTAAATATTTGGTATTTCTTTGATGCTTTGCAACAATGCCCTTTTAATTCTATGCTTAAGCTTGTCTAATTTTGAGTTCATATTTATTTAAAAAAGATATATATATATAGATATATATATATAGATATATATATATTAGTCCTGGTATTTTTAAATGCAAATATTGAGTTCATATTAATTTGGAATTTAAATAAAGAGACAAATATCACCCTTTGATTTGGTGCTATGGTTTGTAATCCACTGCATACATCTCTATTTTCCCAAAACTGCCATGTGAAATCACAATAGTACTATTTCTATTTCCATCCACTCTTTTTCTCTAACACGTTATCACCATCGTGTGGATTTAGCTGGTATCACAGAGTGTTATTGATTTATTTTCTTTTACAGGAGTTGTATTAGGGCTAGTCCACACGGGGAGATAGCGACGCGTTTGCGGTCGCCGCGACTGGCGCAGGCGACAGTTTTGTATGGGCGCCTATGTAAAAACGCCTGTGCTAACCACACGAGGCGATGCGATTTTCAACAGTCGCCTGAAAAAGCCTGGTGAGGCATTTTCAGGCGACTGTTGAAAAGCGCATCGCCTCGTGTGGTTAGCACAGGCGTTTTTACATAGGTGCCCATACAAAACTGTCGCCTGCGCCGGTCGCGGCGACTGTTGCGGCGCTTTGTCGCCGCGACCGCAAACGCGTCGCTATCTCCCCGTGTGGACTAGCCCTTAAGGGCACTACATCTCATTCATCTGTATGCATAATTTCCCTCTTGGCTGTCATTTTTTTTCTTTTGGAATTTTGCCAATGTTAGTCAATGTCTCAATTTCCACTAATAATTTCATTGCTAAACTAGGGAACTGCCCAAATGTGCATTGTCTGTAATATCTCTATGTACTGCCCTGTGTCACAGTGTATAGTTACACACTTACATAGTACTTGATGTTGAAAAATTATACACCCATTAGGTTCCAACTTTTGTTAAAGAAAATACTATCTTTTAGTTGACCCAGAGGAAGGGGGGGGGAACCATCTGAAGTCGTACAGTTTGTCTTCTCCTTCCTGACCCCAAAATATAGAGCCCAAAACCAGACCAGTCCCTGGATTCACATTTTACTTAAAGAAATGTAAAACCTCAAAACAAATCAGAGTAAAACTGATCTTTTGCAATTTACATTAATTATTTTCTTCTAGTTTAGGGCAGACAGAAGACAATTAAACAATAAAGTCAGAAAAGAATATCTGTGTACAGAACTGACCAAAGAAATGTCAGCTGACTCTTCTCTGCTCATTAGCTTCATAGACTTTACTCTTCTCACTAATTTAATTTTCTACCTACTATAGAAAGTTGGTTGAATGAACAGCAGGTGGTGCTGTTGTTTCAAATGAATCATAGTGTAAAAATTACTAATATTTTGAAAACTTCAAGTTCAATCTGAGCAGTTTTACTTTAACTTAGGTTGGGGTTTACATTTCCATTAACACATCACTATAAGTGATGGGCGAATAAAATCGCCAGAAGCCCCCCGGCGAATAAATTTGAGAAACTGTGGTAATAAAAAAACTTTAAATAGTCGCGTGTCAAAATTATTCAGACGTCCATTGACTTTAATGCATTTGGACAAAATAAACGCGCATATAAAAATTGACACGGGTGACGAAATTGACATGCGTCAAAACAATTTTGACACCCATTGACTTCAACGCGTTTCGCAAATTTCTCGTCGTTTCGCAAATTTTGCGTGAAATTCACGGATTTTCTGGCAAATCGAAACAGGACAAGTTTGCCCATCATTAATTACTATCAGTGGTCATTGTATATATTATCTCATTTGCTAATAAGGCTAATAAGGCATCCAACCCTTTTAAACTCTCTCATGTATCTTGCCAGTGCAACCACATTCGGACATTTGCATCCCTACTATAATAAACTCTTTTCCCTTTCATCTAATATCAAGAGTTGCCCTTGTGCCCTTAATGGAGACTGTATTCCCCTAAAAAATAAAATCCAAATCCTCTTCTGTTGTGTAAGTTGAGAAAAATAAACTTTACTTGCACTAAACGAATGCGTTAAATCATGCTCCCATCATTCCTTTGGAATACCCAATAACAGCAAGCAGGAAGCTTTCATTGAGAGTTGCATCATCCCAAAATTGTGTGTATGTGGCAAAAAGGAGGAGCTGATGAACATGTCCAGGTACAGGCTACATGGTTACAGACAGTTGGGGGAATGCAAGGAGTGCAGTTACAGTGCAGAATGGAATATGAAAGTAATTGCTATGGGAGTGTCATAGACACAAGGAAAGCAATATGTGATAAATACGTAATCATTACACAATGCCATTATGTATATCTTGTATCTTTACTGAGCAATCCTGTCCGAGGAATGGAGTTGTATAATTAAAGCAAGCAAGTGCATTTTTTAAGTCGTAATATTTGTATGTGGGCAGCCATCTCAGGTCACTTTGCCTGGTCATGTGCTTGCAGAAAGAGCCAGCACTTTAGCAGTGTTGGACTGGCCCACAGGGATACCAGGAAAAGTCCCGGTGGGCCAAGGTGTCAGTGGGCCCCTCATGCTGCTAGACATTTGGCCTATTTCATGGCCATTCCCTATTTCTATGACAAAGTGGCTAAATAGATGGAATAATAGATAGATTATAGTATGCAAAAAAAAGGAAAATAGATGAGTGAGGAAAGGATGAATAATAGTACTAAGAGTGAGCTCCTGGTCTAAGATTAATTGGTGGGCCCCTAGTCAAAGGTTTTTGGGTGGGCCCCTGGTGTCCCAGTCCGACACTGCACTTTAGGATGGAACTGCTTTCTGACAGGCTGTTGTTTCTCCCACTCAATGTAACTAAATGTGTCGCAATGGGACTTGGATTTTATTATTGAGTGCTGTTCTTAGATCTACCGGGCAGCAGTTATCTTGTTAGAGAGCTGCTATCTGGTTACCTTCCCATTTTTCTGTTGTTAGGCTGTTGGGGGAGGGGTGATATCACTAAAACCTGCAGTACAGCCGTAGAGAGTGACTGAAGTTTATCAGAGCACAAGACACATGACTGGGGGCAGCTGGGAAATTGACAAAATGTCTAGCCCCATGTCAGATTTCAAAACTAAATATAAAAAAATCTGTTTGCTCTTTTGAGAAATGTATTTCAATGCAGAATTCTGCTGGAGCAGCACTATTAACTGATGCAATAAATAAAATCCCATGACAGTATCCCTTTAAGACTCCAAGCTGTTTCACCCTTTAGCCAGAGGATCAAGGCAGAGCACTCTATCAGGAGGAGTTCTGAAAACAACACATATTACACTTGGGGGCAGATTTAACAAGGGTCGAAGTGAATTTGAGGGAATTTTCAAAGTAAAAAATGTGAAATTCCAAGTCATTTTTTGGATACTTCGACCATCGAATAGGATACTATGACTTCAAATTTACTTCGACTTTGATTCAAAGTAAAAATCGTTCGAATATTCGACCATTCAAAAATCGAAGTACTGTCTCTTTAAAAAAACTTTGACTTCATTACTTCGCCAAATTAAACCTGCCGAAATGCTATGTTAGCCTATGGGGACCTTCTACAACATTTTTCTAAGTCTCTACACATCGAAAGTACTGAAAAATCCTTTGATCGTACGCTAAAATCGTTAGAATCGTTCGTTTTTTAAAAAACTTTATTATAAACTTTGAATTCGATTTCGAAGTTTTTTAATTCGATGGTCGAATTTCGAAGTTTTTTGTACTTCGAAATTCAGCCCTTGATAAATCCGCCCCTTGATCTTAGTGAGCCCCTTCTGCATCTGTTGCTGAAATTCATTACGGGACATGGATAGCAATACCCAAACTGGTTCCTTTGTGTCAGATTTATCTCATGCTGGTAGTGCCAAGTGAATTTGCATAGGGAAAATTAATTTCTGGGTAATAATAAGAGCTTTCTTGCAAACAAGAGAAGTCTGGATCAGATTCAGCTTTACATAAGTCAGAGCAGGATTAATTACCATTTATTTGAAGAGATCGTTAACATACAGTGTTGTGGTGATTGGCAAGCCTGTGGAGGGTTTAACACAGCAATATTAAAGTCTGTATCAATAAATTAAATGCATTATTAGTTATCTGCTATAACTATAGGTCACATGAATAGCAGCCTCTTTATATTAGTATACTTAGTTAGTGATTCTGAAGCAAACACAATTATATTAGTGCAGATTAACAGTTAAAGGGGTTGTTCTCCTTCCAACACTTTTTTCAGTTCAGTTGATTGCAGATTGTTCACTATATCCAATTACTTTCTATTTTCTCTGTTTGAATGTTTTTCAAATATTGAAGTGTAAAGTTTCATTTTGCTGCTTTTTTTGTCCTACTAAAGCAGCTCGGGGGGGGGGGGTCACAGACCCTGTGAACTGTTCTAAATTGATACATTTAGTTGATACATTTGTTATCTTTGTCCCTGCTGAGCAGAATCTCTGGGTTTCATTACAGGCAGCTGTTAGACTTGATACAATAGTTGCTGATATTCCGCAGATGCTGCTGAGAAATGTATCGACTAATGGAGCAAATTGTAACAGTTCAGAACCTGCACTTAGATCACTGAGATGCCAGACTGAAACACTACAGTCAGGAATAGTGATGGGCGAATAAATTTGCCAGGCGTGAATTCGCGGCGAATAAATTTGCAAAACTGCTGTGAAAATTCGCCAGCGTAAAAAAATTTTGGAAAATATTCGACTGCCCATTGACTTTACCTCCAGAGTCAAAATTGATGCGATCGCCAGTTTTGACGCGAGCCTCAAAATCCGCGTTTAACAATTTTTTTCGCTGTTTCACGAATTTCGCGGGAAATTTATTTCTGGAAAACGACTGAACTGAAAAAGTATTCGGAAAGTCAAAAACCCCTTTAACCACATGAAAATGTAAATAAATCTCCGTTATTTTTTGGTGTCAATGTCTCTTTAAAGGTTTAACCCTAAAAACTAGAACCAATAAAAGATCGCCAACTGGAGACCTTTATTAGTAGCTTTCCCTGTCAGTGTCTCCATACACATCAGTTAACAAAGGGAAATACATTTCCACTGCTGTGTGTTTTTTTTTTTTTTTACAAAGGGTAACCATAGAACAAAAAATTTATCAGGCTTGTATAGAACTAGAAAGAGATAAAACGAGGCAAATCCTATTTTTGAATTTGTTACACGATGAGATAAAGTAGAACATAACAAAAGAAGAACAAAGGCAGAGCAAATGTATTATTTAACAAGCCGAGGCATCTGCCTTGCACGAGGAACTCTGCTGCAGAATTCATTGGCTTTGTTAGAATGAAAATATCTCCAAATGTTTGTGTGCAGAACTGAGCCAATTGGATGCTGTTCCGTGATTTCTGAGTATCTGAGTATATAGGATGGCACTGGAGAAAACCAAAGCACCTCCATGTGCTGGTGGACTTCAAATCATACATCCCTTGACAGTAAAGCATATAGTGTGGTTCAGCAGTAGTGATGGGCGAATTTGTGGCGTTTTGCTTTGCCGAACAATTTGCGAATTTCCTGCGGCATCCGTTTTTTGGCGTCAGTGTCCATTTTTTTTACGTCGAAAATTTTCGCTGTGGTTTCGCAAATTTATTTGCCGGTGGCGAATCGCAGGAATTTGCCTCAAATTCGCACCTGCCGAATAAATTTGCCCATCACTATTCAGCAGCAGCAATAGATCAAGTATAACTGGACAGTTCCTTAGCTAGACAGGAATGGTCAACAAACCCATTAGCTGTTGGTGGCAAGGGGTCGATAACCCTACGCAGCAGACCATGTTTTTTCAAGCAAAGCTTTACCAGAAGAAAAACTTTGCTCATCCCTAATCATAAGTGGTATCAGTCATTGTTCCTTCGCGAGAGATTCGGCCGAATACCGAACCAAATCCTAATTTGCATATGCAAATTAGGGGTAGGAATGGGAAAACATTTTTTTGGTTTTGTGACAAGTCACATGATTTCCCTCCCCGACCTTAATTTGCATATGCAAATTAGGATTCGTTTCGGCCGAGCAGAAGGATTTGGCCGAATCCTGCTAAAAAAGGCCGGATCCTGGATTGGTGCATCCCTACTTTCCAGTATTGTTACATCCATTTAGAGCCACAGGAGGGAAATCTATAATACTAGGGCTTCATGAGTGTTCCCATACATGAGTCACAGGCCCAGGATGGTCTTAGTCATTATTCTACCTACCAAAGATGAACCATACTATGAATCCATAATACTGAAGCTTTATGAGTAATCTCAGTTGTTGTTCTCAAAAAAGATCCACAGCTTCAGGAATCTATTGTACCCTTCAAAGATGAACCAGGTGAGAAATCCATAGTACTGGAGCCTCAAGAGTGGTCTCAGTCATTGTCATACCTATCAGATGAACCATAAGATGAATCCATACTACTGGAGCTTCATGAGTAATCTTAGGTGTTTTTCTCATAAAAGATCCACAGATTCAGAAATCTATAGTATTGTAGCTTCATAAGTGACCTCAGTCATTGTTCTACCCTTTAAAGAAGAACCAGTTGAGAAATCCATAGTACTGAAGCCTCATGATTGGTCTCAGTCATTGTTCTACCTATCAAAGAGTCACAGTCAAAGATGAACCATAAGATGAATTCATAATACTGGAGCTTCATGAGTAATCTTAGTTGTATTTTCTCATAAAAGATCCACAGATTCAGAAATCTATAGTATTGGGGCTTCATAAGTGACTTTGGTCATTGTTCTACCCATCAAAGGATATCTCTGTATATGTATTTAAAGATCATAAATATTGGGAATCTACAATACAGGGGCTTAATGAGTGGTCCCAGCCATTCTATTACACAATAAAAAGTTGAATGTTGGGTATCCCAAAGTCCCCTTTTATCTGTGTTCACAGTTATTCATCTCCACTGAAAAAAGCCTGGTTGGCCACCCCAAGTAAAAGGGCACCCATAGTACTAAAGCTTCATGAGTGGTCCTATTCTCTTCTTACATTAGTTAAGGACAGGAGCTGTTAAATGGCTAGTCACTCATCCTAATCCTTCATCATGACTCTGGAATGTGTGGCTGTTATCCATTTATCATCCTGTTGTGAGACGTGTGTCCAGTAGTTTTGTCACCCACTGTTCCAGAAGTCAGGCAAAGGGTTTATGATGCATAAGTCCATGATCAAAACATCTGTAGAATAATGTTATATTATGTAATTCATGCAACTAAAACAATTATTATCCTATAATGCCGTATTGTCCAAATTGGAGGCCTACGTGCTGTATGTGGCCCTCCATTGACAAAGAATGACCAACCACATCCATATCTAGTATAACCTGACATATCTTTTTGGGATCACTCTGGCTTCTTTAAAGAGTTAAAGAATCAGATTGGACCGAATGATGTCAATGTTCATGCAGTGAGATTTAGCCCCCTTCTCTTTTTCTCTATAAAAGACTAAACTGATGTTAAATCATGCAGTTCCTACACAAGTCTTCTGGAACATTCTGTCCAAATGGGCTGTTAGTTAATGAAACGATTATTCTCCTACTACAGTATGAATGGGGAATACAGGGGTAGGGAGATTTAGTTGTATTCAACAGCGGAACAAGATTAACTCTAATCAGTGCTTGAAATAACATCATAAGGAATTTGTAGCTTAGCTTTGAAGTGCTAACCAATTAATAGGTTGGACTCTAAGCCCCATTTATCTGCCCCCTTCTCTTAATACATTTTTTCCTGCACATTTTTCTCCTTTTTAATTTATTTTAACAAAGCAACCCTTTCCTTTTGTAACATACACTGCCGTTAAATAAATAGTCTTTGGTTTTGATTATATAGGTGCCACTGATTTGCTCAAATAATAGTATATATGTTGTAAGAGAAGCACTGGGAAACAAGATGATGCAGTCTATGTTTCCTCCAGATTTCTGTCATATGTGTGATAACTTTAACAAATGTCAGTTTGGTAATGGGAAAACAATAAAGTGTTTTATCTTACTATTGTTCAGTTAAAGTAAAACCTGGTTTATAGAGTCTCTGGAGTCAATGGACAAAAGTGGATGAGTCCTCCATCCCAGTAGGCTGCTCCAGGTGAATTGGGTTCCTAAGAAAACTTTGGTGAAAGCAGGAGCTGCTGTTTTGTATGATCTTATTTTGTTTGAAACTCCTCTTTGCATTTACTTTGTACTATTCCCCAGTGAGACCACTGTCCCACTAATGGAAATCGTTACAATATATTGAATCTAAGCAAAAAAACTTGACTTGAAGCAGAATAAAATTAAATCTGGATATGAATAAGAAAACAAATATACTGTATGGTGCTGAACTGGGGCACCAACGGCCCACTGGAGAACATAATATTAAGGCCTACAAAAACATGCATTGTAATGAGAACCCTTACAACTCTAGAATAGAGAACTGGTTTCAGGTTTAGGTTGAAGTTCTGGTTAATGCCTTTCCTGTTGTTCTATTATTCACACTGTGAATATACACTTGTCCTGCCAGTGCTTTGTAACTACAAAAACATGCATTGTAATGAGAACCCTTACAACTCTAGAATAGAGAACTGGTTTCAGGTTTAGGTTGAAGTTCTGGTTAATGCCTTTCCTGTTGTTCTATTATTCACACTGTGAATATACACTTGTCCTGCCAGTGCTTTGTAACTAGCTTCATCCCTGGAGTATGGTCTAATCTGGTAAATAAAATTCTGTCTTTTCAATGAACCCTCCATAGGGTGACAGCCCAAAATGAACTCTCTTCTTTCTTGCTCACCTGTGGACTGTAGGATAGATTTATGGTATCCCGTGATGTAACTATACAGAACACAGACCTTGGAACCCAAGGGGCCCAGGCCAAGGGTTCAGCTTCCTCTATAGCCACCTTTCTATAAGTAAATGTGGCAGTCTGCACAGGTGTAGATGTGAGCAGTAGAGGAGGGTGGGAAATTACCAGTGCACGTGGGGCCTCTCCAAAGATTTTTTACAGGGGCTGGCACAGTGTTGTAACGCCGCTGATGGTATCTCTAATGGGAATTTAGAGAATACCTAAATATTCAAACCTACTATGGAAATTTATGGTACTGATCAACTGTACTCCATTGACTACACATCATACCCCCTGGAAAACTTGGCCATATCCTCTTCTGGCTTCTTGGAATCAGATCAGGTCAGCTTAGGCAAGGGTAAAACTGCAAGCTGTGCCAGTAATACCTTTGTAGGGACCCAAAGGGTTAATTTCCCCTTCGGTCGGAGCCTCATGGCTAAGAGTGGGGTTTCCTAGAGTTTCCAGGGGCAGAGCTCTTGGATTGGTGCAGCATGGCTGATCCCAAAGGAAGCCACAAGGTGTCGCTGTGCACCAATATAAAAGGATATTGCCATGTGCTCACATGTGCCCCATTTTGATTTGGATAGAGTGATCGTCAGCTGGGGTGCTGCATTGGTAGCTCTCAGGCTATGGAGGCACACCATATGGCTGCTATGCCCTGTGTGGGCTCAGGGATAACTAGACCCTGATGTTCCAGAAGATTGATGCCAGACACTGGACTTTAAAGGCTCGTGCTATAGACAGTACTGGGAGCTACAGTTCAGCAAATGGATCAAGAAAGTGATGTGCTTGACTGGGATAGTCTGGAGCCTATAAAGATTTCATCGCTGTGGATGCCTGTCAGCTCTGTGTGAGACTATCCGTCTGTGTGACTCCTTTGGGGTGAGTGTTACCTGAGGGGAGGGGTAGGAAAGGACGAGGATCCAGCGATCTCCTGTTTGGAGAAACAGGCTGTTTGTGTGCCTGCAACGTGGGAGCAACTACTTTCCATAAGGAAAGTATGTGGGCAGGTAGCGCAACCTAGGACTGGTACTCTTTTGGGGACAAGGGATTGGGCTGCCAAAATGGAGTAGTGTGGGACTTTTCTTGGCAGGGAATTATCAGGACTGGACTGCTACAGGTTCCTAGGGTAGTGGACATTTTTATTAATATGAACGTAATGTTTTACTTCCCCTTTAAATTTGCATACATGTTATATTTGTTATATTAAGTGTGCAATTGATTTGTTGTCCTAATGGGGCCACCGCAGGTGTATTCCCGGATCCCATAAGGTGGAGGCACTGCCAGAGAAGCATTCCCAGTACCCTTTCACCTTGCAAAGGGGACCCAGGACTCGAGTTGGTAAGCAGGTACGACCTTGGCACCAGGGGGGTTGGCCAAGTGGGTGTTACACCTTCATAGAATCACAGGAAAAGGAGGCATAGGCAGCCCAACCATTTCCTATGGGAATTAATGGCAGACCATGTGTTCTGGGGCTCCTTCTGGGTTTTGTGTTGCTTACTAGTGATGGGCGAATTTATTTGCCAGGCGCAATTTCGCAGCAAATTTCCGCATTTCGTGAATTTTTCGCCATTTCACGAATTTCGTGGGAAATTTGCGAATGTTTCTGCGAAGCGAAACGGGAGAAAATCACCCATCACTATTGCTTACTGCAGGTTGTGCATCTTTGTGTGTTGGTCTTAAATACGAGTGGTTTTAAAACTAATGCTAAATAAACAACCAATAGAATGAGTTACAAAATATTTTTTGGTTAATCACCATTTCCTATAGGGTGAACATCACTTTCATCACTGTCTGATGCTCCACCATGCGGACAGGTTATGAAATGTATTTCTGTTTTACACATGCTGAATAATTATTTATGTTTGAAGGAAGAAGTGCTTAATTATTCAGCAGTTGATGATATCCAATGATCTGGAAGAAAATATTATCAACATGCTTACTTCTCCTATTCCCTAAAACTATATCTGTTATGCTTTTGAATAGTGATGCTAAGCACTCATAATGAGCCTCTTCCCTGCAGAGCTTACACTTAAATTAATCTGATTAAGCTGCTTGGACTTTTTTTTAAGGCCATAGGTGACCAATTGAATATCCTGAAAGAGTATAACTTCAACAGCAGCACTGCAAAGTCTTGTGCATAACATTGGATAATGTTATACTTACCTTTAAATGTTGGATTTTGTGTTTCCATAGAACAGCAGAAGCGAATTTCCTGAACTTATAGCTAAAATTTTTGCTGCCCTTCAAAAAAAAATGGGGGGGGGTTGGGTTTAATTTGACTAAAAATACAAATTTGCACCTTGATCCCACATTTGTATAACCTTAGGGTTTATATGGTTTTGCCCAGAGCAAGAAGCAGAGCATGGGGCAGTGCTTAATATTGCTAATACAATCATCTTTGTTTTGGCAGTAAAATGTCTCTGTGTGGTGTGGCCATATTGAGGAGAAGGGGACATATGATGACTATGTATAAATAAGGGGATAATTAAAAGGTCATTTTTGATTAATGGATCATTCCTGAAGGCTAAAGGGCATTACTTGAGGTCATCACCTGAGGCCAGAAGAAGAAGAAAGAGTTTCCCTTGTAAGCCAAACTTATGCAATTTACGCAATGTCTTCCTCTGGATCATCTTGAGTTTAAGGGGCATGGCTATTATTTAACTGCTACAGATATAAAAACAACTTTAGGAAGAAGAAGGGAGTCACCTCGCACACCCTGGCCGTCCAAGTTCCGTGACACCTGGTGCTCGATGAAGGAGGAACAGCATAATTTTTTCTATTAACACCGCACAGGACACGTTATGGTGTTTTAACTTTTTTATTCTGATGGATTTTTTATTCTGATGGAGATCTGGGACATTTTTTACATTCTCCCTTATGTATTTTTTCTTATGCATTTATTCTTATGTATTTATGGTCTTTTACACTCACCATGTATTTATTCCTCACTACATCATGTAATCACTTAATTAGGTAATCACTTTTACCAATTATGTCTAATTGATATGCTTTTAAATACTTTGAGCACTGATTCGCGGTATGCTTGACAAAGGGGTTACGCCCCGAAACGTTGCATCCGCAAAATAAACGAGCAAGGGTTTCCCTGCTGGAAATAACCTGTTGTGCCGGTGATTTCTTCCTTCTCATAAAAACAACTTTAGCCAGACATCTGTCTCAGCTACAGCAGTTGGGACACAGTGAGCTGCTGTATCTAAGATAAATGTCCATTTAGATAGATGCTACAATATGTTGTGCCATGCCCATGCCCCCATATGGAACGTGGGATATCAACGAACGCTTTAGCCATCTATTTAAATTAGATTAGCCAAGCATAGTTCATAGTTTCACTGGCAGAAGACTGGGATGACGGGTACATCCTTAGGTAGTACAGTATGTGTCCCATTAGTCCAAATGGATACTATGACACATACTGGTTTATATGATACATGGCCCTGGTTTGGTTTATAAAATTCTTCTTCATGAATGGCCATATGTTCAGGCCTGGATTTGTGGCAAGGCCACAAAGGCCCTGGTCTTAGGGCAGCAGAAATTCAGGGGCAGCATTTCACCCAGCCACAGCAACCTAGTTAGGAGTACATATGTTATGACGTGCCCCATAATGCCAGTCTCGGGTGCCATGTAAGACACACAGGAAAGGAGACAGGGGACAGAGATGGAGAAGGGGGTGGGGCAATGAGCAGAGCTGGCCTAGGGGTGTCAGGTATGTAAATCTGGGCCTGCACATGTGAAGGAGAAACAATGTAGTCTAGAGCCTATAGTAAGAGTAAAATCCTGAGCAGTAAACCTAGCTATAGTGATTAACTTTATCAACTGCAGTACCTATATAAGGCTTTTTGCTATGTAAAGGGCATGTAAATGCAAAAAATAAAATCCCATTTTTACTTTCTTTAATGAAAAATAAACCTATCTCCAATATACTTTAATTAAAAAATGTGTACCGCTTTTATAAGAAACCTGACTGTATGCACTGAAATTCTCCCTTCATTTACTGCTGTGGATAGGAATTGTCAGATGGTCCCTAACTGCTGAGCAGGGAAACAATCATACTTATGAACAGTAGGGGGAGCCCCTGCCTTACTTCCCAGCCATGCAGAACTCAAGCAGCTTTGTTTATGACGATCCCTAAGCAGCCCAGACCACACTGAGCATGTGCACAGTCTTAGTCTTGCAAAGAATGGTGACCACCTGTAGCCAAATTTGAAAGCATAAATTATTTGTTTGATTAGGCTTGTGGTGCAGTAAGTTCATGTTTATATTTAGTATACAAAATACAGCATTTCTAACCTTATTATATTTTAGACTTTACATACCCTTTAAAAGAAATATAAGCATCACCCGTGTCCATTTGAATCAGCACTACACTTACACAATCATCCAAGTACACAGTGTCGGACTGGGACACCAGGGGCCCACCAAAAAAACTTTACACCAGAGGCCCACTCAGTACTAATATTCTTACTCTCCTCAGTCCTCACTCAGCCTCTATAGTCTCTTTTCTTTACATACTATAATCCTATAATTGATTATTCCATCAATTTTTGTTCTCATAGAAATAGGGAATGGCCATGAAATAGGCCAAATGTTTAGCAGCACGAGGGGCCACTGACACCTGGGGCCACCGGGAGTTTTCCTAGTATCCCTGTGGGCCAGTCCTACACTGCAAGTACATATGACATCTCTGCGTTGAATGTGAGAGGTCAGAAATGTAGGCCGTATTCTGCTGGAGTAAGCCATATGGGGCATATGCCAAAGTGACAGTTGCACAAACGACACAAAAGCAATAATTGGCACATATTTTTTCTTTTTATTATTACAATCAGAGAACACAGGCACCCAGTGTGGCCCTATCAAAGAGCAGACAAGCTCTACTTACCAACCTTCCCTGGGAATATGTGAGTTATACTCAGTAGCCCTTCCCAGCAGCAGAAATGTCCTCCTCACAATTTCTGAAGGACTTACATTCATCCAACAACCCTCACCATGAAAAACTGCATTTATAACTGACATTCATTTGCAGACGCACAGGGTCACTCCCCACGCATCTTCTTGATAAAATCTAAAGAATACCACATGCTCCTGCACTGCAGAAACCCTTCCACAGCTGCACCAAATTCATCCACCATCTGTCCCAACAAGCTCTGCTGAGGATGACGAGGAAACTGAAGATGGGGCTTGTCGATGAAAAGAGAGAACACTCCATTCAGTTAAACATGTTTATGCCTGTATCCTCAAGCTCCAACTTTCTTTAAAAAACTAGAAGTCAACTCTTGGCAGATATGGCTTTAAATAATTACCCTTGTAGACAGGTCTGAAGATTTGGAACCCATGTTCGTATGGATTCACAGCTGTAGCTTTTCTCAGGCATTTTAATGGAAGGGTCATATTTTGAAGACAAAAAAACTACCAACTTAAGCACAGGAAAGCTGCAGTTCATATGCTTCTCAATAAGGAGCCTTCACCACAGCATCATGTAGGAAATGCATACAGTATCAATATATAATGAGCATTAGATATTTCTTTATATTGGTCTATACGGAGAGCATGCCACTTTATGGAGCTAAACCCATATAAATCACAGAAGGACCATCTGTTGATACCCGTTACATACAATAAAGATTATAAAATCTCCCAGAAGATAGCCTAAGTGATAACTTTGAATTTCATTTATATAAAAAAAGTTTAAATTTACACCATGCTCTGATGTCTTCTTTTCCTTTTTCTTACTTTAATGACCCAAAGATGATTTACAAAATGATCTACACTAAAACCCAGTTTCATAACATTTGCCAATGGAGGCTCAAAAACTCTCTGTACACGCCGGTAAATATGCCACTTTATAACATGAGGTAAAGTCTAGAATATTGAGCACTGACATTCATCTCCTTTGTGACTGTACATTTCTCAAAAGCTTTACAAAATCAAGGAAGAAAACCAATATGGACCAGTCTTAATCAATTCTGTAGCAGAGAAGGGCAATGCTAACTTTTGGATCTGACGTGGAGGTTGACCATTTGTCCCATGAACGGCAATTGAATCCATTCCAGCTCTGGCATCATTTAAGCTGCTTTTGAAGCTGAATATCTCACAAGCATTTGAGAGCCCTATCTAGTTTTTCTGCTGCCCATCTTTGTGGTCCAAACCTAACTCTTTTATGCTCTGGGCTTGCCTTGTAATGCTTTGCAGGCCTGTAAGGTCATAAAGGAGTTACAAAATCATGCATCCTGCAATGGGAACTGAAGAGCGGTCAGGCATGGCTCCTGATTAGTTTGTTATAAAACAGAAAAACCATCCGAAAGGGTCATTAATACAGTATGCACGTTACATACAAAATCGTTTGAAGAGACATTCCCACACCACCAAAAATGTAGTCCTCCTCAATCATCATGATCAGAAGATCTTCAAAAATACACATCTATTTGTAATTAAAAGCTAGTCTAGCCTTTAAACAAACTACCCTAAGGTCCTTTAATTATCATTGAACTACTAAAGCCCCATAATAGTCAGACACTGAGTGAAGATCATTTCAACTAAAGCTGTATGTGTAGGTGACCTCAATCAGGTATTCTGCAGCACACTGTAGTGTGTCGGCCATTTAAATGATCAAAGAGTATTGTTAGTGTTACTTGCTAGGATTCCATCCCAAGAGAGAATTCTAATTTCCAAATAAAATTGTGCAAAAGAAGAATGAAATGGAATACAGTAGCCTGAAGGTACCCGTGCATGTTCTATAAAGATGTTTGTGTTTTAAAAGACAGATTAGTAAAGGCAATGCTGGCCTTTTTTTATATTCCAATTAAACTAGCAGTAATATTTGGTGCAAAGACCATTCATTTTCTGTATTCAATGTACTGAGCAAACTTTTGGCTGGAACCCCTTTTAATTCTTTGCTGGGTTGACATTGATGGGTTGGTTCTTAACAACATAATGTCCTAATCTTCGGGTCACTTGAAGAGATCAGTGGAAAATGAAGGCTATTAAGAGCTACAGTACATGTATTTATATGGTATTTGGACAATCAAGTGATAGAACTGAAGCAATAAAAAATGATAATATATGTTCCTGGTATTTATAAGCCCTTTCATGTGACTCTGAGCAGGAATAACGAATAGGAACTCAAACTCTTAGAAAAAATGGAGGACCAAGGTCTGCCTAGTCCTCTTTGATGGTGAGATGTACAAGTAGGGGGTTCTTTATCCTGAGTTCAGGTATCCAGAACACTATAAAAACAAGCTCAATAATCCATTCCCAATATGGAAAAGGCCAGCAATCATTTAATCTCTTCCTCTCCAACCCAGATTTCAATGCAGGGAGAGGAGGCAAGAGCTGCATCTCTAAAACGTCTACCAATCTGTCAACACGACACCAAATAGGCTTTAATTTAGCTTTTAAAGAAACCCTTTTCTAGCAAGGCTCAGGTATCACGGAATCCAAATAATAGCTCCAATACCTGTAACAAAAATCAAAAGCAGCTTATTCTATTTATTCACTGACCATAAACATAAGGGCAATTAAGCCTTTGAACTCTGTATAGGTACATCATACATATTTGAGTTTTCAACCTGTTTATATAATAAATATTTTTTGTTAGAGCATTTCTCTTTGTACACAGTGTTAATAAATAATTCTATTTTATAAAAAAAAAAAATGACAGTTAAGTCTTGGCACACTTTTTTTGTTTCTATATCTATATCTATATATATATTTTATATGTACATTTTAAAATGTTTGGCACTATTCTAAAAACAATGGTTTGGCAAACATAAAGGTCCATCTGGAGGTCACAGGTAAAGGCTATATGATATTAATGCAATTCTTCATGGAAATAGGTTACATACGTGTTAAACAATTTTGTCACATGATAATCTTTCCAGCCCAGAGCAGCACATCCTCACTTACATAAAAGAGAAATACACCCAAAGTAGGGTTCATTAGAGCGACACTGAATTTGCAGTTTATTGTATGAACTAAATATTTCCATTATGGATATGTGCCTTTATGTTAATGTTATACAGCTGCCTTATTGCCTAATTCAGAGTAGTCTTTCTCAACTTAAACCAATAGCAACACCTCCTTATGGGCAAAGCTGTCGCATCAGGGCGAAAACTTGGTGATAGCATATAGAGCAGAGCAATATTATTTATTATTAATGACATTAGGGCAATGGGGGGTGAAATGAAACTTAAAGGGATTCTGTCAAGGGAAAACATGTTTTTTTTACAAAATGCATTCGTTAATAATAGTGATGGGCAAATTTATTCACCAGGTGCGTATTCGCAGTGAATTCCTGCGATTCACTGCTGGCGATAAAATTTGCGAAACCGCTGCGAAAATTTGTCAGCGTCAAAAAAAAAAATTTCGCTGGCGTTCAAAAAACGGCGCTGTTTTGCAAATTTTTCGCAGTTTCCCGAATTTCGCGGGTAATACGCACATTTTTCAGCAAAACGCCCCAAATTCGCCCGTCACTAATTAATAATGCTCCTCCAGCAGACTTCTGCGTTGAAATCCATTTTTCAATAAAGCAAACAGATTTCTTTATATTTAATTTTAAAGTTGAACATATTATTCGTTTCCCAGGTGAACTTAGCCATGTGACTTGTGCTCTAATAAACTTCAGTCACTCTTTACTGCAAGTTGGAGTGATATTACAGCAGCCCATCAGCAGAACAATGGGAAGGTAAACAGATAACAACTCTCTGACACCTGCATTGCTAAAAATTATCCCAAGGTAGATATAAAAACAGCACTCAATAATAAAAATCCAAGTCTGGCTAAGTCTTGACTTGAGAGAAACAAAAGCCTATCTTCAACAGTTCCTTTGTGAAGTTCTGGCACATGACCAGGAGAATTACCTGAGATGGCTGCCTACACACCAATATTACAACTACAAAGAAATAACATTTTAAATGGTAGAATGAATTACATGCAATGTACACAGTGTAATTTAGTAATAAAAAATATACCATTAAGATCATGACAGAATCCCTTTAAGATCGATGTTGCACAACATGCTGACTTTTAGTTATTGTTTAAATATAACTCCTAACACATCAAAAATAGCCGACGCAGCATAACTTGAAAATAAATAAATAAATAATTTAATAAATAATTGGGCCCTGGAAAGCCTATATTATCCCAGGCTGGCCACTTCTAAAGACTGACATGACCAGTTGATGGCATGGTTCTGACGCAATCTAAGAAGACTCCTTAATCTGAGGCAAGCACTATGGCAGCTTTTATATATAATTTCTCATTTATAACTACAAATACATAAAGAGGAAAAGTTCTGGCACACAATAAGTTATGTCCTCCAACATTGCTTTCTCTCTAAAATAACATAAAAGGAACACAGCTATAGGGTACATCTTTCTTTTTAACCAAGAATAGTAAGGTGCCTCGTGCCTTTGACATACAGTAAACATCAGTCTGGAAGGTTACCCGTGAGAATCCTTGAGTACTCAAACCTACTGAGAACATACATTTTCTCTTTTGTTGCTCTTCAAAATTCCTCATGTGTAAAAAAGAGATCTAGAAGAGATGATAGATAGATATATAGATAGATAGATGATAGATTAATTGATTGATTGGCAGATAGATAGATAAAATAAATATTTCCATTGCATTCAAGTGTAGTATAGATTAAAGTATATAAGTGTGTCCCAGTAAAATTCCCATTGAATGTCATTACTATGACTGAAGATGGCCCCACACCTAAATTTACTTTTTATGCCCAACCAACAAGCAGATCTGTACTTGATTGGGCCAAATATCTTGGGGTCTATGCCAGGGGGATTTGCTCCCTTGGGCTTTGGGACAAAAAATAGATCACAGGGGATCCAAGCTGTCATGGTTTTCTTCTGACAAGGTTTTGCACCCTGGCTATTCAGCAAATGCTCACCGAATAGAATTCATTATATGGGTGGCAGAGGGGTGTTTCGTCTAAAGATACAAGATGATGTCCTTTGGTCATATATACAAGTTGAAGAAAGGTCATGGTAAATCAGGGGGATCTGTAGTTGGAGTGGGGCATTTCCAAAACATTACATTTTACAATTTTCCCCTCTAGGGGTCACTCTAAAGTTGGTGACCTTAACGATAAAGAATTTATAAGCTAACTGAATTTGAGGTATAATATTCATATTGTTTTCCAGAGGCATGCAATAAATTACCTAAAATCAGTGAAACATCACTGAAACACCCAAAGTTGTCCATGCTGCTCTTCATTAAATCTAATGTGGTCACCACTGGCAAGATAATAAGTGGGCAAAGAAAATACCTTGCCTGCCATTAGCCTAAGAAGTTAGGGAGACTTCCTGATTGACAATAAAGGTTTCAGCATTACCATGGGGATTTTAAGGGGTCTCCATATTTTATATTCACAGGAAAGCAGTGATGTTCTTTCTTAAATAATAAAAAATATTACAAGAATAATCCAACCTATTTCTACTTATCACATTATCTCTTCCCTTTGCTGTAAAAATGGTGGGATAATAAGGAGGTTTTCAAAAAGTCAGCAGCAACCTTTTAGCTCTGGAAATTGGTATTCACATTTTAATATTATAGTATAAGCTGGGTCTGTGAAACTTTAAAATAGCATTACAGTTAAAAGATTTTTTTTGGATTTAAGGATGTCATAAAACGGTCATGGCGGCAGGTATTAGGCTGAAATCAGTTTCATACAGAGGTAGTGAGAATGATGAAAAGATACTTATGACATAGGCCTGGTTTCGCGTATGAGTCTTTTTTTGGAAAAACGTTATGGTTCATATGTAATATCTTGGGCCACACGGTGGGACAGAAAATGAAGGGAAGAAGAGCTGCTCAGTGGTGGTGCCATTGAAACATCTAGGCCAAAGGAAGATTAGCATCTTATTGCATGAACATGGAGGAATAACACGAAAAGTACGATTTAATTGGACCGGGGATCGAAAAGCTAAAATTTCTCAGATTTTTGTCCAAAAGAGTCAGATTTTTGGGGTAATTCCAATGCAGACAAAATAATCTTCCAAATAGGATAGGGACCTTTCCCATTGACTTATATACAACCTTGGTAGGTCTAAGATGCCAAATTTTCTCATTTTCAGATTTTATAGTTTATTTGGACTTTAATAAATAACCCCATAAGTGTTCTTTTTAGTGGTAAGTGAAAGCAAAGTGTGCTTTCTTCAATGTATTTTGCTAAAAAAAAAAATGGCACCCATTAACTCCATTTTTTTAGTGGAAAAAAAATCACCCATTGGGCCTAATACAATTCAGTGAGAAGAAGGTTCACCCCATGAAAACTGATGGATGAGATTCAATTTGAGACAATTTCAATTGAATTTAGAAAACCTTAACTCACAGTTTATCATGTGACAACTCTATTGAAGTCTACAATGAAAAAACTGGAACTGAAGTAGGAGAAAAGTTTTTTCTCTTCAAATTGAATCTCGTCCATCCATGAGTTTTCACATGATAAACCACGAGACAACTTTTTCTCCCTGAATTGAATCGGGCTCATTGACTCCAATGTATTTTGCACAAAAAAAGTCACTGCATACAATGACCATTGACTTCAATGCATTTTACACTGAAAATACTCAGTGGAAAAAAACCTGTTGACTTCAATGGGCTGTGTGAATTTTAGGGGTTTACTAATTATCCCTTTTTTTTCAAATTTTTCATCAAAGAGAAACAGGATACAGTCGCACATCACTATGGGGGTTATTTACTAAACTCTGAATGCCAAAAACCCAAAAAAAATTGTGTTTTTTTGTATAAGATCTGAATTTTAAGTAGTAAAAAACTTTTCAGAATTTATTATACCTCGAGGATGGAAAAAGTCCTAATCTGAAAATCCGGCATCTCAGACCTGCTGAGGTTGCATATAAATCAATGGGAGAAGTCCCGAAGATTTTTTAATCTGCACTGGGTTGCGTGCAATGATCCAATATTTTCCGCCAAAAAAATTTTTTTGGCTGGAAATTCCCAAAAACTTGTCAAATTCACATTTTTCACAATTTATTCCCGCAAAGTTTTTGGAAAAGTGTATTGATAAATAAGCCGAAAAAACCTGTGCAGAGTTTATTTCAGAAAATATTGAGATAAATTCGGACTTTGATAAATAACCCCCTATGTGACAGATTTGACCAGATAAAAGTCTTTTTTGAAGGGTCAACATCAAAGAAATAATATCAATGGTCATTCTCATTAGCTCCCTTAACATAACAAAATGCACCTTTGGCTACTGGTGAAATGCCTCTGCCTTAGTCAGGTTTAAGTTTTTGGAATAAGTGGAACAGCCTGAAGAACACTTAGATAATTAAGCAGGCAGCAAACCTCTCCTCTGTACTGTAGCAGTGCATCCAGGCACAGTGAAAGAACAATTAGACAGTGAGTTACACTGCTGCGATGCTAAACATTGCTTTGCTTCAAGCTACAATCCTGGTTGCTGTAGAAACATAACTGAAATACCGCATTCTATTTTATTTTTGCTTGAAATAAATGATGTCAGAAGCAGACAGAGGCACTTTCAGAAAGAGAGAGAGAGAGAGAGAGAGAGATCATTTTTGTATAGCTTTACAGAAAGTGTTGCTGCATCATAAATAAACAGTACTTGTAATGTAATAAAGATCACTACCCAGGCCTATAGGGTAGGGATAGACAACTGAGCTGTTGTAGAACTGAAATACTCAACTTATGTTTGAACATGTAGCCCTAGAACAGCTGCATGCGAGAAGTTGCCTATCCATGGAACTGAACACTGGTTAATTGGAGGCCATTAAAGGAGAACCAAACCCTTGCTAATAAAAACTCCTACTCCCCTACCCTACATAGACCTCCCTTCCTGCTCCCCCCCAGCCTAGGTGGTACCTTTGTATAATCCCCTTATTTATTTACTTACTCCTCGTTACAGATTCAGGGCATCGGAGTTCACGGACGCTATCTTCTTCTCTTCGCTAATCTTCAGGAAGAGAGTGGAATGCGCTGAAAGTCACAGAAATTGGCAAAGTGCCAGAAGAAGACCCAAAGATTACTGAAGAGAAGAAGATGGTGCCTGTGAACTCCGATGCCCTGAATCTGCACCAAGGGGTAATTAAAGAGTTAGGGGCATTTACCAACGGTGCCACCTAGGCTGGGGGGGAGGGAGTGGGGTATATGTAGGGTAGGGGTGTCTATTAGGAAGGGTTTGGTTCTCCTTCAAGCATTGTTCTGTTCAGTGGCCACCTTCTGTTGACAATTAAGCAGAACAATGGACCATAGGGTTTTTCACCCATGAGTTAACTTTTAGTATGATGTAGTGATATCCTAAGACATTTTGCAATTAGTTTACATTTTTTATTATTTGTGGTTTTTGAGTCATTTAGCTTTTTATTCAGCAGCTCTCCCATTTGAACAATCTGGTTGCTAGGGTCTAAATGATCCTAGCAACCATGCATTGATTTGAATAAGAGACTAGGAGAGGGCCTGAATTGGATGACGAGTAATAGAAAGTAGCAGTACCTATAAATGTGTAGCCTTGAAGAGCATTTGTTTTTAGATGGGGTCAGTGACCTCCATTTTGAAAGCTGGAAGAGTCGGAAGAAAATATAGGCAAATAATTTAAAAACTATAAAAAATAGCTAATGGCAATCAATTGAAAAGTTTAGCTTAGAAGTGGCCATTTTATAACATACTAAAAATGAACTTAAAAGTGAACCACCCTTTAAGTACCCAGTTAAGGTATCCTAAAGTATTATAATGATATCAATATTTCTTCATATTATAATCTCTTATATTCTTAGTATTAAAATAATATTTAACCTTCTATTGCACAGCTGACATAGATCTGCCAAAAAAGACGGTATATAATCAATAGGACACATTGTAATTGTAAGCTAGCTCAAGGACTAGATCTTTCCAAATAGTCATCTTGTAGAAGTGCAAACACTGAACTTTGAAAGGCCGCCTTAAGGTACAGCAATGCGGAGGCTGATTTCCAAACTTGCCGGCCAGCAAACCATGTGGAATCACAGATGCACTTCCATATTACACTACAGTCTCTATTATTTTTGGGAACAAATTAAATTCCCACACCATAAACATTGTTCAGACTATGATCAGACGGTCTTACATTAAAGTCGCTGACTAACTCAGAGTTAGAGAGCTGAAAAGCAGTGTTCTGGCTATTATGTTAGACATCCAGACTTTATAGATTACATTTTTGGCTAACTAATTATATTAGAAACAATTTTTATTTTGCACAGTCTATCTATTTACCCAGTTTTCATTTTTACACTGAATTAAAGGAGAACTAAAGCTTAACTAAAGAAGTAGGTAATGAAATGTTGTACATCATGTTTTGAGCTTCTGTACCAGCCCAAGGCAACCACAGCCCTTTAGCAGTAAAGTTCTGTGTCTCCAAAGATGCCCCAGTAGCTCCCCATCTTCTTTTCTGCTGATTCACTGCACATGCTCTGTGCTGCTGTCACTTACTGAGCTTAGGGACCCACTCACAATATACAGTACACATAGAATAGAAATGTCACAATATAAGGCTGATTAGTAATTAATACAGATAATTACTACATGGCAGCACAGAAACCAGTGCAATTAGCATCAGAATTTAATAATCAGTCCTGTAGCATCAGCTTATATTACAGACCAACCTCATTTTCTGCTGGATAATTAGTGACGAGCCCTAAGCTTAGCTTCTCAACAGCTGCTCAGAGCCCACTGAGCATGTGAGTGTCACAGACACTTTCCAAGATGGTGACCCCCTGTGACAAGTTTGAAGTCCTGGATCATTGCTGCTATTGACAAGCTGAAACTTTAGGCTGGTGCAATAAGTTCACTATATAAAATATTGGCATTTTTAGCCATATTCATTTGTATTGTTTAGTTCTCCTTTAAAGCCAGCAACGACCTGTGTAATGTAAAGTTTAAACTAGATCTAGTAACCTACGGCAACCAATCAGCAGGAAGCGTTTAGCAACCTTTGTGAAGTTAGCTGGTGGCTATGGGTTACTGGAATTGGTACAAACGTTGATTTCCAGTAGCCCCAGAATTCCCATGATTGTTCTGTTTTCATTTCTATATTCAGCTCAGTGTTGCCTTGTTATGATACGATTGATTTGTAGCCTGTTGTTGCCTTAATGATGCCTATGTTTTTCTGTGTAAGATATAAAAAAGCAGCCTCTAATTAGAAGGACAAAGGATAGCATACACTGTATCTAGGCAACGTCCTTATACAATGCAAACTGAACGTACCTTACTCCCTCTATTGTTTTGGTGAGTGCAGAAAAGCTCTTTTTCCTGGAAATATTCTCAGTTCAGCGAAATAAATGAATCACTTTTGCTAGTGTTCTTAGGCTACAAATCTCCAGTGCAACTAACATTCATACTGCGAGTACTGCAGCAGAAACCATAAATGCAAAATACCTAAAAACACTTGATATTTTAAGTAGGGATGCACCGAATCCACTATTTTTGATTCGGCCGAACCCCCGAATCCTTTGTGAAAGATTCGGCCGAATACCGAACCGAATCCTAATTTGCATATGCAAATTAGGGGTTGGAAGGGGAAAACATTTTTTACTTCCTTGTTTTGTGACAAAAAGTCACGTGATTTCCCTCCCCACCCCTAATTTGCATATGCAAATTAGGATTCGGATTGGCCAGGCAGAAGGATTCGGCCGAATCCTGCTGAAAAGGCCGAATCCCGAACCGAATCCTGGATTCGGTGCATCCCCAATTTTAAGATTTATCATTTACTCAATCCCAACTATTTGCTCACCTGAGATCTGATTCCTCTTATGCTAAGCAATGGGTAATTATCAGTTGCGTGGGAGGTACAGTTCCCTCCAACCCTAAACAGGTTGATACTGCCAAATAGATGGATACCAGAAGTAAGGTCTTTACCTTTCTATTGCTCTGGACAACAGACATCAGAAAAGCAGGAAGAGTAGAGGAGCTGTGGTTCCTCATAACCCCCTTATCTGCCAGTATTACCATGCATTGCCCAACATCGTCACTGAGCTCTAACAACCCTCTTAATTACTCGTCCCCATTGTAAATTGCAATGAATGATTCATGATTTATTAAATATGCACCTAGCGAATATATCAGCCAAGCAAGCACTACCTCTTTATGAATCAAATGTACCAACTTAACGGCACCTTCAAATGGACTTTCCTTTCTTATAATGTCAAGTTATGCCTTCATGTCCGCTGGCAGGATCAACAGGAAAACACTCTTTAAACCTTTGTTTAAATTTGAAAACATATATAGTTTAAGGTATAGTTTAAAGGGATACTGTCATGGGAAAAATGTTTTTTTTTTTCAAATCCTTTTCTCAAAAGAGCAAACAGATTTTTTTATATATAATAATCTGACATGGGGATAGACATACAGTATTGTCAGTTTCCCAGCTTCCCCAAGTCATGTTGTGCTCTGATAAATTTCAGTTACTCTTTACTGCTGTACTGTAAGTTGGCATGAAATCATCCCCTTCCTTTTCTTACTTTTCCCAAGCAGGCTAACAACAGAACAAATGGAAGGTAACAAGATAGCAGTTCTCTAACACAAGATAACAGTTGCCTGGTAGATCTAAGAACAGAACTCAATAGTAAAATCCAGGTCCCACTGCAACACATTTAGTTACATTGAGTAGGAGAAACAACAGCCTGACAGTAAGCAGTTCTATCCTAAAGTGCTGGCTCATTCTGAAAGCACCAGGCAAAATGACCTGAGATGCACCTACACATCAATATTACAACTAAAAAAATATACACTTGCTGGTTCAGGAATTCAATTTTATATTGTAGAGTAGGGATGCACCGAATCCAGGATTCGGTTCGGGATTCGGCCTTTTTCAGCAGGAATCCAGGAATCCTTCTGCCCTCGATATTCGACCGTCAAAGTTAAATCCTTCGACTTCGAATATCAAAGTCGAAGGATTTAGAGTTATTCGTTTGATCGAACGATCGAAGGAATAATCGTTCAATTGAACGATTAAATCCTTCGAATTGAACGATTCGAAGGATTTTAATCCATCGATCGAACGATTTTCCTTCAATCACAAATTGGTTAGAAAGCCTATGGGGACCTTCCTAACATTGAGGTTCAGTAGGTTTTAGGTGGCGAAGTAGGTGGTCGAAGTTTATTTTAAAGAGACAGTACTTCGACTATCGAATGGTCGAATAGTCCAATGATTTTTAGTTTGAATCGTTCGATTCTAAGTCGTAGTCGAAGGTCGAAGTAGCCAATTCGATGGTCGAAGTGAAAGTATTCACATATTGGCATAACTCAGGACAGAGAATTATTGTAGTTCTCATTTACTAGCATTGGGCATATTGACCCCAGGGCAGTAACCTGTATCAACCAACTGAAGGTTTGCTTTCATTATTCTTCCTGCAGTAGACAGGTAATTGGTTTCTATGGGTTAATGATTTTGGGTATCTTGTAGTAAATGAGCCTCATTGTGTTTTTGACCAACAGCTTAAAAATTATTTCTCTGGATAGTGTGACGGTATACGGAGCAAATTTATCAAACATCCGAATTTAATTTTTACTGCAATTAAATGTTTTTTTAGGCAAAAACTGCAAATTCAAAATTGAGTTCCTGAAACTCAAATTTTCAAGCTCAAAAAAACTTGAAAACTCAAATAACAATTGATGAGCTCATGTAAAAGTCAACTAGAGTTATAATTTCAAAATTCAAGCTATTTTTCACTCTTGAAAAGAGTAATAATAGTATGTTAAAGAGAGCAACACCCACTCAAGTGAGGCACAGAATTTTAGTAAAACAAAAATGATGTATTATTTTCATCATCATCAATCTCAGATTCATTAGCTATATATATTGTTATTTTACAACTGCTAATAAATCTGACCCGTCAGAGAGATTACTGCAATTAATTCATTCATTTTCTAATTAGACTCATTGAAAATGAAGGGTAGAATGTGATATCACAGTGTTCATGTTGTTTTTTAATGCTTCTGTATGATCAAGTTTTCGAGAAGTTTTTAAAGTTTTTAAATAAATTTTAGATTTTATCGTTTTTTTGTTTATTTTTGAGTTTTTTTTTTAAATTTGGAAACACTTGAATTATTGGTTAATATTCCTCTATATGTCGAGTTGTAGCCAATGCAACTTGTTAATCCTCAGCAAAGGTTGAGCAAGCTCCATGCAAGCAAATGAGAAGGGTCGTTTATGAATACAGTGCTATGTGCACTTCCCATAGATTTCAATATAAGTTTACCAAGGTTTAGTAGACAAATTTTGATACATTTAGGGGCAGATTTACTAAGCTCGAGTGAATAATTTGAATAAAAAAATATCCGAATTTTGAAGTAATTTTTTGGTTACTTCGACCATCGAATTGTTCAAATTAGATTGAATTTGATCGAATCGAAGTAAGTAGAAGTAAAAATCGTTCGACCATTCGATAATCAAAGTACTGTCTCTTTAAAAAAACCTTCGACTTCATACTTCGCCACTTTAAACCTACCGAAGTGTTAGCCTATGGGGACCTTCCAGAACACTTTTCTACATCTTTTTTTTGATCGAATAAAAACCATTTGTTTGATCACTTAAAATCGTTCGATTCGAAGGATCTTTATTCAAAGCTTTTGCACTAAAATCCTTCGAATTCGATGTTTGAATTCGAAGGATTTTACTTTGAGGGTTTTTTAACCATCAAAATTCGACCCTTGATAAATCTGCCCCTTAAAGTTTTAAAGACATTTCTTCAATTGGCAGAACTAAAAAATTCGAATTAGGGAAAACTCAAATTCAGATATTAATAAATTTGCCCCTGAAACTCTGCTTTCTGGTCCTTAGTATGTTGATTCCATTCATAGGATGGTGTGATAATAAAAGGCATCAATGGAATACATATTTGCAAAAAATATTAACCAAAATGACATTTTTCAATGAAATGCTGTTGACAGTTTATTTCATTTTGACTTTTGGTTTTGATATTTAATTTAGACTTGATTGAATTGAAATCTTTTTACTACTGCAAACATCTTTTACATTGGTGGTTGAGTCACTATGGGGCACATTTATCAAGGGTTGAATATCGAGGGTTAATAAACCTCGAATACGACCCTCTAATTTAAATCCTTCATATTCGAAGGATTTAGCGCAAATCCATCGATCGATCGAAGTAAAAATCGAATGATTTTAAGTGATCGCTCGAAGGATTTTTCTTTGATCAAAAAAAGGTTAGAAAAGTGCTGGGGAACCTCGGTAGGTTTAAACTGCTGAAGTATGTAGTCGAAGGATTTTTTAAAGAGACAGTACTTCGACTATCGAATGGTCGAATAGTCGAGCGGTTTTTAGTTCAAAACGTTCGAATCGAAGTCGAAGGTCGTAGTAGCCTATTCGATGGTCGAAGTACCCAAAAAAATACTTCGAAGTTTTTTTCATTTGAATCCTTCACTCGAGCTTAGTAAATGTGCCCCTAAGTGTGCAAATGAAAAATTCCTATTGCACATATTTTTTTTACCTTTCCCACTATTCATTACATTCCTCCATTCATTCTAAACAAAGGTCTCTAACAATACAGGGATGGATCATTGGTTCAGTAGAGAGACAACATGTCTAATCCTACATTATTATTCCATAACTTCAGATCTTACTTATTGTCATATAAGATAATATAGAGACTAATTTCACCCCCACTCCTCAGTCCTTCTTTTGAACAGATATTAAAACACTTTATAAATACTTAATAACACTTAATAAATACATTTATGTATCATTCAAGTCTCAGTCATTATTCATTGCCATTCCAAATAAATGTCCTACCACCAAACCACCGAAATAAAAAATAAAATAGTTAAATAATAAGTAGGTAAACCTCTTTGTTAAAAATAAATAAATCTATCTATATATACATAATAAATCTGGCACAGCCAGTGCCAACTGTTTATGTTCAACTATATCCCAACAATTTCTAACCTTATTCATAGCTGGTGGAGGATTTGGGTTTTTATATACAAATATAAATAAAAATATTGTGGACATGAAATTGAGAAGACCTGATATTAATGGGCTTGTAAATTCACAAAAACATTGGACATGATAACTGGTATTTGTCTCAGCTAACCTAAACATCTGGAATATTGTAATGTTCTGATAGGCTACTTGCTCTAGCCATGTGGATATTGAAATGTTCTGATTGGTTTTAGTTTATTCTAGCCCTGAGCACTTGGACACAAAGTAGGTAGCTATGTAGGTTCTTCCACCTCTGTCAAACCACCTAACAAACATACAAACAATAGTTTCTATACCTTTTATCATTTGGAAGACAGTTTTTTTTTTACACTTTATTTTTTCATTTTGTATTCTTTTTTTAACTAGAATAATCTAATAACTAGATTATTATTTGTTGGGTACTATTTTTCCCCTAAATATATAAAGGCTGATTCTACGAGGCTATGAGTTTAGGATCACAGCTAGATATAGTTATAAATTGTAGGTGGGGTGAAGTTAATTCAGTTTGACAATTGAAGTACGTGGGATATAAGTCGATTTAGGGCCTGGCTTATTATTTTAGTATACTGCCTGTGCTCAAGAATAAGTTTACACAGGGTATCCTTGGGAAATACAAGTAAGATGGTGGCACAGTGCTTCTAGAGAAAGATCCTGGGGTTGGTGCCTTATTTTCCCAAAAGAAGCGGAGTAAACAATGTAGCAATTAAACTCAAAGGGCAAAATAACCTTTATTGCCCTTTAAGTAGCCTAAAATTAAGGTGTTAAAGCACTTGAAACAGCTCACCACAGAAGGTCATTGCAGCTTCTTAGTGGTGACCACAATGGAAGTCTATAGGGGGTTGCTTTGGCCATTTTAATGCAGCATTTTGGCCTTAATCATTAGGTATTTTAACCAATTAAACATGTTTTTCCTTTGAAGTCCATCCATGGTATAAGATATTGCAACAATGTCTCATTAAAAGTTTTCAAGAAAAAAACCCAACACAGCTAAATTTCTTCTAATATAACAGCCAAATAACTCCTTTCTTAATACTCCCAAAAAAGAATGCCCAGATCATAGGACTAGTCAGTATGTAAATGTAAGTTATTTGAGCTTCAGAACAGTTTGCCAGACTTGTAGTTTCAGTTAACCGCTGTCCAAGGGTTCCAAAGTCAGTGAATGGGGAAGTCAAGTTAAACGACATGAATGGTTATATGTAGTTTTGGATTCACAGTTATATTTCTATATAAGTCTACATGTTGCTAATGAGTGCCTGAACCACAAGAAAAACAAAAGCATGACCCCAGAAAGGCTTTGGGTTATAAAATATATAAAATCCCCAACTGTGATGTTTTTGATGAAAGACTATGCTGGTAGACAATGCCACTGAGAAGGACCCTGCACTATCTGGCACAAACACATGTGCTACTTCTTGGTCCAACTAAGATACTCTGCTCTATCTATAGCCAATATATAAACATTTAGATACCACTATTATGGTTATGGTCAATTTGGGAATTGTACCCAAGCCATTCAACTCATCACAACCTATCAGATTTTTGCTGGTAATGTTACCAATAAATGCTAACTATGTATTGATTCCTATGGGTTACCACCATGGCTCATAATTATGCACAAGTCTGTCTGTATCATATTGGGCTTTATTGCTTCACTTCCAGGGACATAACTAATGTAGCCAGGGCCAGGTGCAGGATTTGCACCCACGTACATCGCCCTGTGCACCAGATTTGTGCCGATTACACTGTGAAGACACACACTTAAAAAGGTCCCTGCCATCCCTTTTTACCTTTTTTACGGCTCTGGCAGGGGTGTGGGTGCTGGTGCAATCACATCCCCCACACCCCTGGTAGTTATGCCACCGTTCACTCCAATTAAAGAGAAGAAACAACATATCCAAAAGTAAGTTTAACTTCCATTAATGCTGTAACCATAGTTGAATATGAGGGCATGCTATTGAATGTAATATAATCTAGGCAGTGTCGGACTGGAACACAAGGGGCCCATCCGAAAACCTTAGACCAGGGGCCCACCAAAGGTCCTTAGATCAGGGGCCCACTCTCAGTACTATTATAATTCCTCTCCTTCCACAAGCTCTTTTCTTTACATGCTATAATCTATTATTCAATCTATTTAGTCTCTTTGTTCTCATAGAAATAGGTAATGGCCATGAAATAGGCCAAATGTTTTAAAGCAGGAGGGCCCACTGACACCTGGGCCCACCAGGAGTTTTCCTGGTATCCCTGTGGGCCAGTCCGACACTGAATCTAGGGATGTCCAAGACAGGAGCTGTAAATTAAAAGCAAGAAAGCCCCAGGTTGGACCTTCCTAGGTGCTATAGTGTCTATGACAGGGCTGGCAAACATGCAGTCTTACAGATGTTGTAGATCTATAGAATCACAAGGTGCAAACCCCTATTCTATGGAAATTTACATCTAATATACCCAGGTGCTAGATCTCATTTTTGCACTTTTCTCTTGTCGCTCAAGAAGTTTTCAGCTTTGCAGTATCATCATAGTCAAACATGTCCACGGTTATTAAAATACATAAGCAATTGATAAAACAACAACAAAAGTAAGGCTATATATCTCTAACATCAACCCAACAATGGAATACCTCACAGATATTCCCCATGGAACAGCAGAAGGTCCTACGTGTGCACGTGGTGCCTAACTACAGTCCTAGAAATAAATCAATGTAGGTGGGGGGAGAGAAATAAAACAATGACAATGCTGTGTCTGAGTTTAAAAGGAATGCGAGATCTCAGGCACAACAGCACAGTGGTCATTCGGCTTTGGCTAAAGAGAAAGAGAGAACTCAGTCCATAGAACATGTAATGAGACAACCATCAATGCTGTCTTTGAAAGAGGAAGAAGGTTAATCATCCCTGTTATCTACAAAAACAGAAAATCCTCACTCATTATTGGCAATGTGTCATTGGCCTTCCAGCTTGAGACCTTTATATCCACTTTCACATAGACAGAACCCCTTGGCTCTTGTCCATTCTTATAGAAAAAAAAAGTAATAACATCCTGAGCTACGTTCGCTATTTTGAAATTGTTTTGACACAAGCAATCACTTGGCTGCAATTCATATACATATTTTGTATCTAGAGAGAGAGAGAGGGGGGTTTTTTTTTGCTTTAATATTAATTATATTATGTTCTCCTTTCTAAATTACAGAGGTTTCTTCAATCTTAGTGGCTCATTTTGGGAAAGTGGCGCTGAATATGCAAATGAGTGACCCCAGTGACAATAAGAAGGCCCATTTATGGATCACCATGATCTCCCAGTGCAAGATGACCCCCAAGTAAAAGTAAAATAAATATACTGTACGTTTCATTTTTTACTTCAATAGTAGGATGGGATTCACTCCAGCCAAGGAAATATATAATACTGATTAATTCTCAAATGCAACCTGATGTTGCATGTTGTAATACCGTGCTATGATTTTTTCCACTTGCTCAATATAGGAATACATTTCGGGGGAAGACTTGGCGTATGATTCTCAATCCACTCATATGTTCCATGATTTTTCTTTTTCTCCCTGTCTGCTATATTTCATGTTGTCCCTTCTACGTTGTTCAGAAACAGAAATGCCACGGCAGATGAAATGAGAGCATTACTATTCTATTCTCATCAGTGCCCCCAAAAACCAAGAATATGTCACAGATCACAATGAAGGCTCTCTGCCCCATAGTGTAAAAGAAGCAGCTGGTGAATCAATCATTTCATGAAAATTCTGTGCATCATTGTTAAAGTATATATAATATATATATGTATATATAATAATAATTTATATAGTCTTTGATTTTTTTTTGTTAGTTTTTGCTTTTCATTTACTCTCATATTACATTCAGATATGCTTCCCTTTGGACACCATGTTGAATCGCTTTAGGATAGGGAAAATAGATGAATGCGGAAATGTAAGCACTATGAATCAAAAGATTCTTTTTTCAGATCACCTCTCTATGAAGAATTTTAGAGCACGTTCAATGTTCATTCGATGACCAACCCTGGTCACCCCCAGGTCAATGTAGTCCTCCTTGGTTAAAGAAGGTAAGTGGCTACCATCAATTTCATTGTCTAGGAAATGTTCTCGGTGTTCACCAAGGTTTAAATAGTCCAACCAATCGGCTACATCAAATTTTGTCCAGAAGTGAACAGGCTTGGAAGCAAAGGGCTTCTCTGTAGGGGGAAGAATAAAATGTGTGGGGGAGAGAGACCGACTGCCTGTTTGGAAGCTGGGAAAGGACTCACCTCCAGCTGTTGGGGAGCTTCTCAGGTCAAAAACCCCTGTATAAACAGGGGCTGAAGGCAGAATTGGGAGAGAAGATGGGCGGGGTGCTGGGTTTATTTTGTGTTCCGAGGGTAAAGCTGAAGGGCTTGGTGCTCGTCTCAGTGAAGGGCGAATGTCAAAGTCCACACTTTTGGGATGCTTTGAAGGCGGTTGGGGAGACTTGGGCCAGTTGTGATACATACTGCTTACTGGTTTCGAAGAAATCAAGGACACCGAAGAATCATCAACTATCCTATTGAAAAATGACAACATAGAAATAATGTTTAATGTGGTCCTTCCAGTTTTTAGACATATAAATCAAGACGTAGATATCAGGTATAAAATTTGAAGGCCAAATAATTATTATAGCTTATAACTAAGCAGGTCCTGCCACGTATAACAGTCTATTCTGTCTATACTTTTTACAAGTGATTGAGTTGGCTTTCATGGCCAACCTGGTGAAATATGAAACATTGGAAAGATTGGAATTCTTGTGCTATTCGTTGTTTCATATGCACTTTTTTATTGTTCATATGAAATCTTCTAGAGACATCAGGCTGACCAGATCATTTGCTTCATAAAGGAAATTTAAACCTTTAAACCTTTAATGTAAAATTGTTCAGAGTACTCTGGTGAACACTTTCACAGTCTACATAATTTTTCCATTATTTTCATAATATACGCAGTTTTTAAATGGCAAATATATATACAAGTATGAGACCTGTTATCCAGAATGTTGGGACCTGGGTTTTTCCTGATAAGGGATCTTTCTGTAATTTGTATCTTCATACCTTAAGTCTATGAGAAAATCATGTAAACATTAACTAAACCCAATAGGCTGGTTTTGCTGTTAATAAGGATTAATAATATTTTAGCTGGGATTAAGTACAAGGTACTGCTTTATTATTACAGAGAAAAAGGAAATCATTTTTAAAAAATTGGATTATTTGGATAAAATGGAGACTATGGGAGACAGCCTTTCTGTAATGATTAAGGGATTGACTCCCGAAAAGCGTAAGGTGATGGATATCTGCAGGACACTGCAATAAACCTGCTTTTTCCGGAGTGCCGTCCTTTTTTGGTTTTTAATAATGTTTTAGTTGAGATTAAGTACAAGGTACTGTTTTATTATTACAGAGAAAAAGAAAATCATTTTTAAAAAAATTGGATTATATTGATAAAATGGAGTCTATGGGAGACAGCCTTTCTGTAATTTGAAAGCTTTTTGGGCAACGGGTTTCCGGACAGAACAGATCCCATACCTGTATATACAGTAGTTTATGGTTAAAATGATAGAAATATTGTAATGCAGTATTCTTCACTGGACATTCACTTGAACCTTTTTTTAGGACCTGGAAAATGGCATATATAAAAGGTGTAAAAATAATAAATTTTTCCAAATATATTTTGTAATTATTATTATTATTATGGGTTTATTATAGGTTCAAAAGCTATATTAAAAACTCATAATGGAAAAACTGGTTACTCTTAACGATTTTAATTAGATTACCCCCCAGAATGCAAGATCCCACATTAGCTAACAAGTTCAACAATTGGCTTGGCACTGGGCTGTACAGCTTTAGCTCATTGTAAAATAAACAACCATAAATCTATGTTTCTATGTCTTACTACAAACATACTGTTATTGCACCAAGAACATTTGTTGTAGGAAAGTCACAAAAACTTAGTTGCCTGATATGCAGTTCCAGATCTTATTACACAGGAAAGTAAATATAAAGGGTCAATAATTCAGGTTAGTGGTTTAAACACTTTGCTTGCATTAGGGCATGCAAAGGAATATTGATCCACAATGCATATTTCATTAATTGATCCATATCTCATTACTCGAAGGATACATAGATTATTTGTGCATATTATTTTGCATCCCCTGTAACCCCCCCCCCCACTTGGTTGCTTGGAATATGCTAATTTAATTAGTGGCAACCAGTACACGTAATTTAGATAAACATATTGGGAAACCTGGTTTATTTATATGGCCAGTTTGGTTCTAAGCCAAGTCAGTACAAAAATGGTTATTTCATAAAATTAAACCCACTGACCAAACATACTGTATAAGATTATAAACAATAAGATAATAAAAGTTAAAACAAGATTGTATAAATAGAAGTACCTGTGCCTTTGCAAAGAAGATGGTCTCTCTGGTGTAAAAGCCACGGCAGATTCTGGAGACCTGGACCATGAAACCCCACTCATATGCTGGAGTTTTGAGCTTAGTTCTGTGATCATGGTAGGTTTACCAGTTGAGACAGGAGATGTTTTCTCCTGAGAGAAGTCCTCCCATGGAAGAGTGGGAGATTTACGTTGGGTGTCCTTGGTGGAGTCTGAAGGGGCAATGAGTGATGGCCCATGTGAGGGAGTAAGAGTAAAGACATTCTCTGTGCAGGGGGCAATTGATATGGTGGTACTTGTGGCAGTAATGGGATCCCTGAGTAGCCCAGGGGTTCTGCTTGGGAATGTCCGGGACCGGATCTTGTTTTGAAGGACAGCTTTTTCAGCACCAAATGCTTGCCCATCTAGATAAGTTATGTATGTGTCCAAAAGTTCAGTTCCTTCTGTTGACAGACCTGACATGCTTGACAATGTAGATACACTACTAATAGTTTCAAGATGGTGGTCACTGCTACTTCGACTGTCAATCTCTTCAATGCCAGAGTCAGTCACAGTTTCCATGGTGTCTGAAGCTGGTATTTGAATGGATGAAACAACGGATGAAAAATTAACATGAGGTTCTTTGAGTTCTGGTGTCCCCTGGGTTAAGTTCGCTACTTCGCTATCATAAGAAGTGAGGCTAGAAGTTGTAGAGTCTAATGCAGGAGTATTGCCGGACTCAGGTGGGGGTGGAGGCAGAGGTGGTGGGAGTGTGTTCACTCCACTAGATGGTCCTGGAGGGGAGTCAGGTTTGTCAAAGCTGTTTGAAAATTCTAAGGGTGGCGGGAGGGGTTCTGTAAACAGAAAATCATCATCGACATCAATAGATGGAGCTGGTGGCGGCAAAACTAACAAGGGAAGGCCATTTTCTTTGGAATTGGATTCATTTGTCACACAGTTTGTGCTGGATACTGCAGGGTGGTTAACTGTGGGGCTTTTTACTTCTTTGACCATGGCTATCTTATGTTGTTCTTCATCTTTGTGAGTGGAGTTCTCCATGAAACGCACATGAAGCTCTATCTTTTCTTGCCCGTCAGTCCTTTTCTCCCAAGCTTTACCTTGCTCAACACCTTGCAGTAACAAAAGAGCAGGAGACCGGTGTCCAGAGCTCTCATCTGACTTTCTCTCCCCTCCAGGATTCATCATGCAAGACTTGTAATCAATCTCCTTTTTTCGAACAGATCCTGAATCCCAATGTCGGTGTGTGGGGCTGTTATGAGAGTCAATTGGTGACTTCTGCTGCTCCACAAACCTAGGCGAGCATGGACGAGACTTTCTCTCTTCTACTTCATTTCTACTGTGCTGCTGAGACTCTTTCAAAGCTCTTTCTCTTGCTGCCAAAGCAAGACCAAGTGGAGAGCTAGGATCTAGAATTTTTCCAGTTAAGGGATGAATTAGTGGGGTTACTACTCCCCCTGCTGGATTCACACTTGACATTGTTAGTGGACTGGAACTAGACTGCAGCTGTGGTATAAAAGTAGAACATACTGTGCTAAAAGCGCTGGTTGTGCTAGAACCATATGACTTGCCCGTTTTAGGCTGGTACGAGTATCCACTATTAATGTCTCTGTTAACAGGATGTCCAAAATTTGCAGAGATGTTTAAGTTCATATATGGTTCACTAGAAAACATGCCCTCATCAATAGATTTGGAATGCTTTAGCCGTGGAGCAGGTGTGGGTTCTGTATCTTCATCTGTGGAAAGAAAAAGAGCTGACTTTCGTCGTGCTTCATTAAACCATTCACGGTCCCGCCGTGCTGCACCAACAATTGCTGCTCCAAAGCGACTAGTAAAATCCATATTATCACTTGGGGGTAGAGTTGGGATAGGGACTGGATCTGGTTGGTTTTCTGCCTCCATGCTACTACCTTGACTGCTCCGCCCACTGCTACTAGTTGAGGGAGCTTTAATAATAATGGTGGGGATAGGAATAGAGCTTTTTTCATGGGACTTTGTGGCCTGCTGCTGCTGCTGGTGATGTGACTGGTATTGCTGCTGTTGCAATTTCTGTTGCATTTGTTGCTGCTGCTGTTCCAATTGCTCATTTTCCACTTTAACCTGTTTCACTAGTTGTCCTTTCTGACGCATTGCTTTTGCTGGAACATACATTGCTGTACTGGCTGCTCTGGCAGGAAGATTAAAGTAACGGATTTCTTGTGCCTGTGACCTCCAGCTTCTCATATTTGCTGGTGAGGCCATGCCCATGCGAATCTGTTCTTCATTTCCTTGGTCAGAGTCTTGGTGGTAAAGCTGCATTTTCTCTCGTCTCTGTGATGCCTCCATCATTTGCTGGTCAAACAGACTATCCTGGCGCATAGATGGGGAGTACATCTTTATATCTCTTACATCTCCGCTCTGATTAAAGTTTGATCTTATTACTGGGCTTACTCTTGGCGAAGGTGAGGGGGCTGTGTTATATGGAGGATCAGGGGCAGAAGTTGTAGGAGGTGGAGGAATGTCTTCAGAACTAGGAACAGAGAGACTGCGGTTGAACTTCATTGATGGTGTAGATAAGAATGGCTTATCGTCTTCGGCAGCTCCTATACAAAACATATTGCTTTTAGTTCTGTGTGCATACACTGGCAAATTTAAATAATTTTTATTTTATTACAAACATATCATTTAGGAGTGATTTAAACCATAGGTTCACTTTTGTTTGGTTTAGTTTAGTGGCAATCCATACTCACAAATTAATTATATATGGCACCATCTGTCAAACCAACGATTCTTTTTCTTCACTATAATCCTTTAATTTAAAGGGGTGGCTCACCTTACATTATCTTTTAATATGACATAGTCAGAAGTATTCTAAGACAATTTAGAATTTTTAGCCACTTTAGTTTATGGTGTCTCAAATATTTACATTTTTGCACATCTGCAGCTCTCAGGTTTCTCAACATTTTTTTCCGGTTGCTAAGGCTTATGTAATTCTATTAATAGATTATTAACAATAAAATGTAGAATAAATAACAATAAAACTGAAGTATCACTATCTATGTTTTATGGTTGCTAAGGTCAGTGACCTGGGGCTGGAAATAGGAAGGCAATTAATTAAAACCTCATCTGCTGATCTGAATTTCTGGTTGGACTGTTCAAATGCCCCCCCTAGCCCCCTTCGAATGACCACGCTTGCCCAGATGGTTGAATAGTATGGTCAAAATATGTCAAATTTGCACTTTTGCATCTATGATTGACAAACACCATAAATGATCATTTCAAACCGGAAGCATTAGTAAACTAAGACTAGGCCACCTGATTTTGTACATAGTGAATCATTTGTCTCCTACAACCATTTACATTAATATACGTTTTTTAGAATCTGTGGTTGTGTCAAAAAATAAGTTGTTCTTGTTCTTCAGGTTTATCTACTGTATATGCATAATTTTCATATGTATTACATGGCCTGTTTACATCAGAAAATTTTATCTAAAGACTGGATGTTTTTTTCTTCTTTTAAATCCACACCATATAACATTAGTAAGAAAATACATTGTCTAGTACACAAAAGCCATGAATATCTTGTAAATTACATATAAACGGTGAGTTCTGATGTCATCAGTTATAAATGGTGAGTTCTGATGTCATTTCTGTCACATGACTCACTGAAACCTGTGTATTATAATAAATAAAATACCCCCAGTTGCAAAATATGAGGATATTAGAAGTCACCTCTGAGTTCCATGACCTGTATAAAAACACTCGGCCTTATATTTTACAAAAGGGGGTACTTTATTCATTATGAGCCTATGATTAAGGGATCTTATACCGAAAGCATTAGGCCTCTTCTGTCCAGCAACCTGCTACAATAAATCCTGTCCAGAAGTGCCGTCTATGTCAAGTTTGTCGTACTTTATATATATTTTTTTTCAAGAAGAATAAAGTAAGAGTAAGCCTGAAGCACAAATTTCTACTAAATAATTTGAGCTGGCAAAAATAAAAACTCATAAAAAAATTAATGGATCCAGTTAATTGCTGGATGACAATTGCTGTGATGGCAACATCACTAAGCCATAACAGGCAAAGAAACCCCCATCATAATAATATACATAGATATTAGAGATAGTCCTTTTCTTCAGTCAAGTCTGGGAAATCTAAATTTCCTCCTATTAAAAGACTTTTTTCTTTGCAAACAAATTAATTTCTTAAAAATTAATCTTAAGAATTTATCTTTCAAACAAAGAACTTTCTTGGTAAAAGTTTAAGAATTTGTCAAAGAATACTTTGTAATTTGCCAGCGAATTTGCCATAGTCTTTTCCTGGGGATAATTCTAGATGTGTCTCTTGGACAAAGCCATGGCTGTAAAACCCCCTTTAAACTAATTGCTGCCATGGTTTCATACAACATGTATTTATATTAAAAGGTCTTGCTGCTAAAATATCTGTCACTAATCTGGAAGGAAGATCTTTTCAAATCCACCCATTAAAAAAAAAGTTTTTCAAAAAGTTTAACGCATGGTTAAAAAAGTAGAGCCACAACAGACAAACCAACAATTGTACCCCAGCTGTTCTTACCAATGGACTTTTGTCGTAGCATCATGGCCTGTGAGGGAGAAGAGGCGAGGAAAGATGGCCTCTCGTACATAGACTGGGCGCTTGGTACTCTGTGCTGCCCAAAATTTGACTGAAAACAAAAACAGGTCAGTGATAACAAAGTGCATAGATCAGAAACAGTTCTAATACTTATTCTATACACTAAAACAGAGATAAAGAATGTCTTGTCAGTTGCCAATTTAGTGGTTATAATCTAGTTGTGTTCTACGTCTGATGAGCAGGTCAGTTGTACAAGACAATATGGAAGTACAGTATATCCTGGTGTTCAATAAGCATCTGTGTATGGTTCATGTTAGTTTATGTACGAAGCAAAAAAATTTTAGAATCCTTAAGCAGAGAGTTAAACTAAAACTTGGTCATTGGTGGTAAATACTAACTGGAGGACCGTATGTAGGGATCAGTGGGACAGTCCAACATCTAAAACCGTAACACTTGAGACTAATGGGATCTGAAGGACTCTAATTTGGAGACAGCATTTTATGAGACCAACATTACGTTTTGCAATTTGGGCATGAATGTACTTTAAGTAAAATAAGGATCTCTCATCCTGTTCAGTTTCAATTGGTTAACACTGGAAAAGACCAAGAGCTTCATCTCAAATGACATGATACCTCTGAGGAGAAATATCCCTTTCCAGGAGCCCTGGACACTCCCATTGAAGTTCCTGGACTAGAGCTCTCATTGACACTAATTGTCTGCTGGGCTGCAGCCAAGATTTCATCCAGTTTATCTGTGAATGGAGAAATCAGTTGACGATGTGAGACCAGTTTCATTAGAATGTTACTGCTGAAACAATCCAACAGACTGTAAAGTGAAATCTTTTTGTTTTCTTACTTAGGGCCATTTGGTACACCGTTCTTTTCTTCTCTGTATTCTGGGCTGGTTCATAATCTGAAAGAAAGAACATGTCAATATTAAACAGGTTGGGGAGAAATTGGTGCATCAGAGCAAGTTACATTGCAACCCGCTGCAGGAGCAAAAAAAATACACATTTTTAGTTAATTAAAACTGCCCAGTTAAAGACATCACTTCAAAGGGGTTTTAGGTGACATATATAAAAGTTTGTTGTCCCTCAAACAATTGTTCTCCCTCCCAAAATGCACATTATTTCCTAGAATTCCAGGCACCATCAAGCCACGTGAGCCGCAACTTGAGAGCTACATATTATTGGGACAATGAGGTTCTAAGGAATGTTAGCATGACATTCATTGGGTGCCTCTGTAAATGGAACCATGGAAATCCCTCCTCCTAAAGGCAGTCATTAATTTCAGGGCTCCCTAGAATCCTCGTGCCTTGTATTTTGCACCTAATACACTAACTGGCATTTTAGAGCATTTGAATGGATGGATTTGGAGAGCATTTTGATGGATGCAAGCTTGCAAATAAATCCAAGTTTATCTCACCCTATAATTTTATGCACCACACTTAAATGTATCCTATGAAAGTTCCTGTCATGACTTGTATACAAATGGCTTTAGCATTAAATATTCACATGACCGACCCTCTTTACCCCTTGCTCAAAGAAGCTCAACTCTTCTTATCCACCATTAATTTTTTTGATTATTATTTTTTGTGTTATATTTTTCCCAGTTCTGTTATATTCTATTTTTGAAGTGGAACCTTGGAATTGTTTTTGATATTCAAAATGTGTTGGATTGAACAGCAGAATGAAAGCAATGCATTCCGTTGCATAAGTCTATTTTTCTGGGGAAAAAGCTGAGCAAATTAGCTTGAACACTGCAAAAAAAAAAAAAAAAATCATTAAAAGGGACAATATGGACCTAACATGAAACATTCCCAGTGGCTGTGGGAGTGAGTACTGGCAGAGTTCATTGTATGACACAGAATCTCTTGGAACCCAATTATTCAAAAGCATTAACTCTTTCTCAGTTATATTAATAACACTTCTAATAGCTTTCTTTCTTTAATTCCAAACAGCAAACTAATATTTTCATGGTTTATAATTTTTCATGGCACATGATAATCAAGATAAACATCTGAAGATAAATCAGCCTGACAATCTAATACTGGTGGCTTCTTCTCTTCATTATAGTCCCATATTGGTACCCCAGGCCGGAAACATGAGAATGAGTCATGGTTGGGGTGTTCTATCCTGGGTGTGAACTGTCCGGGACAGTTTTTTCCAGGAGATCGATGTCATCTGAGTCTTCCACTAAAAACTAAAGACTGCTAAACCACTAATTTCTACTAATTGTAGACTCCATTCCATTTTTGCAGGACTCTACAATGTAAGGCAACTTCGGATAAATCATGGTGTCATTTGCTTTACCTTATCGCCTTTGTGAATCCAATATGCAGCCAATACTAACAGGTACAGAGATGTGAATCTCTATATTACATGCTAATGAACTACATACTTTTCCAGTACAAGACTGGAGATGAGGGTTAGAGTCAACTGAAAGAGCAGAAGGCTGCATTAATCTTAGCGGAACTGAAAACTACATTCATGGAGCAAAAAAATCCCAAATTGGCTGAAGATCCTTCAATTTACTTTATACAACCCAAAGAAATTTGTTCAGTATGAAAGCCAACTCTCAGTTAAGCCAATTCCCATCTTCTGGCCGAGAAAGTATGGACAGCCCAGGCGTAGGTAATATAGAAAGTCAAAGTTCTCTACCTGGGTACTGGGGACATTTTGATGCATTTACCAAGGGAAGCTACCAGTGAGGCCAATCAATAATTTATCCAAAACTTATTTAAGGGGGGTGATATCATTCATTAGGCAACGTGAGCTCCTTACCTCCAGAAACACCACTGGAGGTGACAGTAGATATTATATATCAATATAACTTATGTGCACTTTTCAGGAACCCAGTTTCTTTATACCATATAAAGCTACTTATTTACTTATATTTGAACCAATCCCATGTTTCTTCAAGAAACAACACCACCCTCACCTTGGGCCATTGAGGAGAGTCTGAGGAGTTCACTGTAGGAAGGCTGCATTATGTAGGTGGTTGGATGGCCTATATAATTGACCAAAAGATGGTGTAGGATTGATTAAAGCAACAAGCATGCATGACCACATGGTGGGCCTTATGCACTGTGAGCAAAAGGTAACGCAGTAACATGTTTTCTATTTGTAGCTAGATACATGGATCTGTTAACGTCTACATTTCTAGATTTTGGGAACAACCAATGTCTTTGGTTAGTTAGACAACTCAGCAGTTAATATCTTAATTAACTGTAAGATTTTCTAATTAATATGAATATTGTTATGACATTGTTATGGGTTTTGATGGTGTAATAACCCATAGCTAGTAACTGGTACCTGCTGTAGACAGATATGGCCACACCCTGGAACATCTCAATCATGCTCTTTACATCCCAGCCATGACCCAGCTCTTTCCAGTATAGTTTGTAAATCCAGGAGGCACTTGGAGAATCCAGGTGGGTTGATACCCCTATGTCATTAAGGTAGGGGGTATAAAAAACCTTTTTAATGAATAACAAATGAAATTTGCTTCATAAAACCGAAAGATATAGCAATGTGCAAGCTGCACAAAGCTGCCATCATGGGGTTATAGAGAGTACAATTAAACTGAGAAATGTCATTAATTGTAATTATATTATGTTGCAGGGCCCACCTGCAAAATGTCTTTGATTGAGGCTCTAGGCGTCAGAGATGAGAAGGAACCTTATACAGGATTCAACAGACTCATTAAAACAATGGATTAACCATAACAGGCACTTGACAAGTTTAAGTGGATCAGAGCATGAAACAGCTAATCAACTTTTTGAAGCACGAAATTAAAAACAAGCAACCAATCAGCAGGAATCATTTATCGGTCAGCTATTAGCTGCTATGGGTTACTGGACCAGGAAAAACTTTACTGCTTTTATTGCATTACCCCAATTATTCTCAAGTAAACTATGTTTTGGTCTCATCCCTCCCAACATTGGTTACACATAAACACATACAGCAACTAGAGAACTTTTTGGAATGTGGCTTGTCAAAAACTTGATGAACCGCACCAAACGTTTATTTTTACCTATTTATGGTTCCCATCCCATGAGTTAAAAGCTCCATGTAGAGTTAAACACAAGTAAAGTCTGACTATACCAGACCTTGAAAGCACATTGCAACTGCAAAATTTTTTGAATATATCTGTAAATTATATATTATAAAATATATAAGTAAATTATACATCAATGTACCATTGACGCAAAACCCTGGAATTTATATGAGACGCACACATACATCTTGGCCGCCAACATCGAATATACTCACCATTTTTCTTTTTCCAGGGTGAAACTAGGAAAAGCAGCAAAGAGTCAGTCAGTTAAGCACATTTTTAACATTTTGAATAAGCCCTTGAGCAATCGTATTCATCCCTCCCACCCTCAGCAGCAAAATTATAGTGAACATTAACTTACACTTGAGGCTCCACCGCATGCCAGTCTCCATTTCCTCAGTAATGGATCCTTGCTGCTGAGAACTACCTTACCATCAAAATGTGGGGGTGGATGTGGCTGGTGGTTTGGGTAGAGTAATGTATGGCCTCTGGATTTACCTAATCACCTAAAATGGGTACAGGGTACTGGGTCTTGCAATCAGCATATAAAGTATGAATTCTGCATAACAACATACCGGAGATAAAGGAAATTAAGCGTGAACTAAGTGCACGAATAGTAGAATTCTATACTGCTGCACAAATGACTGTTGCAATCTTTTATTTCCAGGAAGGAGCAGTTTGTGTGACTTATGTTCAGCTGTAAATTTTATGGCAAATTTGAAAATGCAGATTTATATCATATATGGACTTTTGACCATAAATTCTGTCATATTTTAGCCCTTTGAAGAGCTGATTTAAAAGGACTCATGATCTTTTTTGTGTGTTATGCACAAATAGATTTATCCATGTCTGAGTCCTATAAAAATGTCAAGCTGTTTGGTAATAAGAAGAAGAACTCATTATCATTGTTGGGTAACTGTGCAGACATGGGCTTGTGTCCATGGCTGTGTGGATATTTAGGGCAGAATTTCGTAATCTTTAATGACCTGACCCAGATTACTGTTGTCTATAAATTTAACAGATGCAAATGTTAAAGGTCAAATTTTACAGTTTTTAAAGGGAATCCAAGAGGGGTTACCATGAGGCTGCTGGCTGCCACACAGAAAGATATTTTTAGGGAGTAAGGTCTTTCAGATGGCAGTAGTTTTGCTTTACATTTTGTTATGCCTCTGGGTAACCCAACCTAAACAGTACCCATTTTTAAGTCCTCACCAACAGATTAATGGAACATTAGTAAAAAAAACAAAAATAATAATAAGGTTTGTATTTGCTGCAACCGGTGCAGTTACACATAGCAACCAACCATATAATAGTAGTTCAAAGCCTGTCTGAAATCCACTGTTTAGAATCTTAAGGGGTCATTAACAATGACCTCTGCTGCAAGTACTGTAAGGTTAAGGGGTGCATTTGCAGCAGGAGCAGTTGCAATGTGAGTGTATAGGTAAGAAAAAGAATCTGTGCCATTGTGGGAATAATGGGATTGTGTGAGTGTGTGCTGGAACAGAAAACAATCTAATAGAGTGGTCAGATAATAAAAGTGTGTGAGTTCATAGGCTATAGGGGAAAGTCAGTGCAAGTGCAAAGAGAGGGGAGGCATCCATGCTTGGGTAATAGGGGGAGTAGGTGTGCAACAATTGGCTGTGTAAGTTTGAAGGTTACAGGAAAAAGTCATTGAAATTACATAGATAATGGAAGTCTGTGATTGCATAGGTAATAAGTAAGAGTGTGGAACATTGGGCAGAATGAGGATAAGGGAGTGTAGAAAGTATGCATTGAACAAAGAAGGCTCTGTTCACTTGAGCAGATGACTGTTCATTGCATGTACTATAACTGTTATAAGCAGCAACAGTTGAGACTTGTGGATGTGTAATTGTGTAGAACATGGAGCCATCTGTGCTTGTGGCTGTTACGGATTTGTACTGAAAGCTGGAAAGGCTGTCCTATGACTGCTGAACTATGTATACATTGAGTCTATAAGTTTGGTCTAGAGTCTATTCAAAAGTCATGGGGACATCTGAGATATACATTAGACAACTTGTTACTCTTTGTATTGATTTAATTTCTTGGGTCTGAACTGATCCATTTTTGAAAACTTGGCTTATTCAGTAACCGGTGTAATTACAAAGTTGAAGAACCAGTACTATAATCTATCCGTGAATTAAACATAATATCATTGGCTGAAATAGCAAGGCTATGTAATCTATGTACTTTGCCAGATGAATAAAATGTCAATAAAAGCTGCCAATACTGTATGTTCTTTGGGAAATACATGTATTAGATAAGGCTTGTAAAAACCCAATGCAAAGATCCATGAACTTGTATTTTTTGTGCATGTTAAAAATTTACCTTTTTCGACTTAATATTTATGTAATAAAAGAGCAAATGGTAAAATAATTAAATATAATATAGGAAATGAAGAAAGAATACATGGAGATGAGCATTGGGAGGTGCGAAGTATATATAGGTTATGGAAGGAAAGAGAAGGAGAAGAAAGTAGCTGGTCATTAACACATCAGCTCTCTAACACATTATCTTTTTTTGGCAAGCCAATAATAGACATTATTATGAGCTGGTAACTGGGCCAAGCATGATTTAATAACATCAGTGTGAATGACAGAGGCAACAATTCTTCAGGTCTAGTAGCCCAGGGAAACCAATCAACATCTAGTGTTCCTGGTCTATGGTTGTCAGAATACTCAAAGCAAGCATCTGATTACATAATACAGGTATGGGACCCGTTATCAAAAATGTTTGGGACCTGGGGATTTCCATAATTTGGATCCCAGTTCCTAAAGCCTGCTAAAAAATGATTTAAATATTAAATGAACCCAGTGGAATTATTTTTGCTCCAATAAAGATTAATTATATCTTAGCTGGGATTGAGTACAAGGATCTATTTTATTATTATTATTACAGAGAAAAGGTAAATTATGTTTAAAAATGTGAATTATTTGATTCAAATGGTCTCTATGGGAGATGGTCCTCCCGTAAGTCTTTCTGAATCAGGTTTTCTGGTTAACAAAGCCCATACCTGTACTGAGTTACCAGACCTGGGCCAACTATGTCCTTTGTCTTCCACTTTTCCCATGCTTTAGCCCTGGTCTAGAGCAATGGAAGTAAATGCAAATTCAAGCCAAAATGGCGACTCTGGGACATTCTATCATACATGCACAGCCAATAATGTCATTGTACTAGTACATAGTTATAGCACACGGAAAAATCATATAACAGTGTTAGCAAATGTAGTACACAACAGCCATGGAACAGAAATCAATATATTTTTTTTTAAACTAAGACAAGCAATTCCTAATCACCCTAAGTAGGACTCCTACTATTAATTGAATGTGCCACTGCACTGAACTGAACGATACAAGGATATCTAGAAGACTTTTCTCCTACATTAAAAATTAGGGCATGTCTAGATCACGCTAGTTATGCATATGAGTGGGAAGTCCATATTGTGTGACATGAATAAGTAACCCTTAATGTTGCCTGTTGAACTGTGCTCAGTATGATATAATATTTGCATATATTTATGGTGTCTCTTTGTAAAATAAATTCATGGAATTATTCCTGCTATACTGCTCCTGCTGTTATTCAGTTATTCAATATACCGTTGTTAGATGACATAGTGCTTTGGCTCTCCTCTCTGCAATGTCTATATACCCTGGCAGTTTCTTGTATAGGGGTTGTAACAAAATAGGAGGGCTCCAGGAGGTTAAGTACAGTCAGCACAAAACAATTGCATTTTAGGCAAGGCTGAAACTGTATGCTGAGCCAGTAACATTAGCGCAGAAACAATTGAAGATATATCTTCAAGTATATCTGTATCAATACTTTATTGATTAAATACAAAGGGGAAACTAATAATGACTTTTGCTTTAAGACCACCACCAAGAGAATAATAAAGCTCAAGCAATATTACAGATCCCGTCTACAGGCTGAATTTTGCTTTAAAGGGTTAGCATCTACTGGTTTTAAAAAAAGGACAAAGACATTTCTGTATTCTTCTGCAACTGGCATAAACCCTACAGCAATGTTAATGTATAGAGTGCATGGCAAGACTATGGGCCAGGCAAAGAGGGATGAATTGGTAGGAAATGTGGCTGTTATGGTAAGCATTCATGCCACGGCATTCTGTGCAGAGTCAATGACGCATTGCTTAAATCCTTGGAACACTTACCCATTTCTTCTAGCTCTGAAGTCATGGATTTTGACCGAAGTGAAATCGCAGGTGGTGTAACTCTTTTTGTCTGCTGCGGCACTGTAAGGATTCATACATAGAGACTGCTTAGCCTACATTTCATCAGACCTATTGCTGTCCAGAAGGGATGTCTATGCTTTGATTCCAAAGGCATGATAAGGGATCTCCCTGGTGTTTCACTGAGGTGTATATAAAGTTATGATGAGCTGTGGACAATTACTTAGTGTAGAGCAACTTGGACACGTTTAAAGCCTATTGCATAAAATGTTTGATCTTCAGCCATATGTGTTAGAAACATATTAGAAGAATGACCTGCTAAACATGAGCAGTTAATTCTAGGGATGAAGCCACTGCATATATTACGGGGTAAAAGGATAGTTCAAATAGGAGTGAACTTTTAGTAGGATGTAGGCAACAATATTTTAAGGAAATTTGGCATTGGCCCTCAGAGTTTCTTTTTTTACGTTTTTTTTCCTGACAGGTCCCAGGCTTGAAATCTTAATTACCATCTGGTTGGTAAAGCTTAACTAGAATAGAAACCAGGCAGCAGTTAGATATTTATGAAATAGCAGGCCCCAAATAGAAAAATAAACAACAGATATTCACTCCATATATCACCCCAATTAGCTTTTAAAGTAGAATTCAACCCTAACGTTAAAAAACCCTACCCTACATCCTCCCCCCAGCCTAAGTGTTACCCCGGGCAAATGCCACTAACTTTTTACCTGCCCCTTGGTGCAGATTCAGGCATCGGAGTTCACGGGCGCCATATTCAGCTGATTCGGTAATCTTCTAAATGAGACCGGCGCTTTGGCAATTTTTGTGAGTTTCGGCACATGTGCAGTTGTCGCGAAACAGAAAATTGCTTCAACTGAGCATGCGCCGCCACGCCGGTCTCATTATGAAGTTTTCTGAAGAGAAGAAGATGGTGCCTGTGAACTCTGATGCCTGAATCTGCACTGAGGGGTAAGTAAAACGTTAGGGTCATTTGCCCAGGGTAACACTTCTTTAAGGATCTAGCACAGCAAATAGGCATTCTCCTCAAATACCCCCTTAATTAGTCTTTAACCAGCAAAGCCCCTGATCAGGACTCCCTTAATTTGGGAACCTGGCTATAGGGGGTACAGCTTTGAACTTACATGTGAAAAATGGTATAGGATACCTGCAAAAGTTTTAGGGGTCCTCAACCTTTTAGAGAGCAACAGAAGCATGAAAAAAGTTTCTGTAGATTCCAAATAAGGGCTATATTAGCTGTTTGATAGCCCCTACAGGGCTAGTAGCCTTTAGGAGGTTCTGTTCCGCAGTACAACTGTTTATTATGCAACCAAAACTTGCCTCCAAGCCAGGAATTCAAAAATAAGCACTTGCTTTGAGGCCTCTGAGGGCAACATCCAAGGGGTGTGTGAGCCACATGGTGCTCATGAGCCACTGGTTGGGGATCACTGCTTTAAGCAATGAATGATTTAATAGGCTGGTGCAGGTGGCAAGAGGATAGCCATTGAGACTGGAAGAAGGGAGGTTTCTCAATTAGCTTGAAAAAGTTTTCAGAACTATCAGGTTGGTTTATGGAAAGTAGTAATAATTCATTTGAGATCTAAGAACAAAAACAAGCTGTTTATAGTTTTAAACTGCATCCTAATTGCTATTGTATGGTCAGGAGGATTTTTTTTGTGTGTCTTTGAGATAAAATTCCCAGATAAAATATTTCTTTGACTTCCACTTCACATCAGTTTGTTATTCTTTCTTTTTAACCTTGCTTACAAGATTATATATATTATATACGTATATATATTTATATATAATATATATATATATATATATATATATATATATATATATATATATATATATATATCTACTACAATTAAAGGGCATGTAAAGGCAAAAAATGTGTACCATTTTTATAAGAAACCCAACTGTATGCAGTGAAATTCTCCCTTCATTTACTGCTGTGGATAGGAATTGTCAGATGGTCCCTAACTGCTCTGCAGGGAAAAAATACTTTCATACTTATGAACAGCAGGGGGAGCCTCTGCCTTACTGTAGAGATTTGTATTTTATTTTTGCCTTTACATCCCCTTTACTGTTTCCAACTCCAGCTGCAGGGACAAAGATCATGGAGCCAGATTTAAACAGATAAACTGGGATTCTATTTGGAGGATTATTTTGCTGCAGCCACTGGTTCTGCAGAGTTGGAGAAAGTTTGTATTAAACAATACAAAAACTATAAAATCCACATTAGAATACATGACAACAGAGGACCTAGTGCAGTCTGTATATTCTGATTATTAATCAGTCTTGCTGTATCGGCTTCTGGCAGATATTATTTGACTTGTGCTGTTTTGATAATTTATGACGATCCCTAAGCAGCCCAGATCACACTGAGCATGTGCACAGTCTTAGTCTTGCAAAGTTACAAGGTGGTGACCCCCTGTAGCCAACTTTGAAAGCATAAATCATTTGTTTGATTAGGCTTGTGGTGCAGTAAGTTCATGTTTATGTTTAGTATACAAAATACAGCATTTCTAGCCTTATTCTATTTTACACTTTACTTCCCCTTTAACAGCCCCTGTGACATTAAGGTCATTCTCTGGCCAAAGGCCATTTATATCCTGCCCAAAAATGTATTATGACATTTTTAATTTTCCTCTTACCTTTCTTTCTCATAGCATCTTCCATTTCAGGGTTCCTGGTTACCATGACCACTTTGACCATTAGATTGTTTCCTCCTTGCCTAATCATGTTAACAACCTGACGATGCCCCACTTTCACCACATTCTGACCATTCACCTAAGAAGAGAAAATGCAACATTTACACAGGATTCATGGTACACATACAGACGCTAATGCTGAAAGAAATTAAGGATTATATATTTATGATAAGTAAGAATGATCACACTACTTTTAAGTTATCTGGAGAAACCCCTATAAACCAGCCAATACTACTGCCATTAAATATTGCAGTATCCCCTGCCAACAGAGATGTAGTATGAGTGAGAAGGTGGTGGATGACCACTTTGGATTGGGGAAGTCACACAGTGTCACAGTCAAAAGATGAGGTTTAAAAGTCAGATGCCAACTCTGATAAAATCTAACATTTATTGTAGTAGGGGTATGGTAAGTAGATGTTGGATTTGTTGGGAGAATTCAATAAAAAGAGGGCAACATTTAGGGTATGTAGTACCTGGTCTTAACTGGCCTATGTTCCTCTGAGAAAAAGGAAATCATTTTTAAAATTTTTAGGATTATTTGGATAAAATGGAGTCAATGGGAGATGACCTTTCCGTAATTCAGAGCTTTCTGGTTTATGAGTTTCCTGATTATGGATCCCATAACTGTATCGCCAAAAGAAGTTCGATCCCTGCAAACATCATGACACAGATCCCGGCATGGATTAAAACATTAGGCTTCTTTTTGTGATGTATTGTCTCGGTGGTGGTACATTTCTAAATGCGCTTATCAGGGAAGATTATTTTATTTATAAGCAGTACATAGTTGCAAAATTTCCTTTATCTCTAGGCAAAGCTTGCCGTTTTTATTCTCTGGAAATATAATCCATAGATAGTGATGGCCGAATAAATTCGCCTGGCACGAATTAGCGGCGGATTCCCGCGTTATGCCACAGGTGAATAAATTTGTGAAAATTCGCCGGCGTTTTTTCCGTGAAAACGTTCGGAATGCTCGATTTTTTTCGTGAAAAGGTTCGAATTGCTCCATTTTCCATGAAAACGTTTGAATTTCTCAATTTTTTTGTGAAAATATTCAAATTGCTCTATTTTTCCGTGAAAACGTTCAAATTTCAAAAAAATTTGTGAAAACTTCGAATTACAGAAATTTTTCAAGATTTTTCGCAAATTTTTCACCGTTTCGCAAATTTTACAGGAAATTCTCAAATTTTTCGGAAAACTGGAGAGATCCGCCTATCACTATCCATAGATTTTAAATCTAAACAAATGGACAATATCTTATAACCGGGGATGTAACAATAAGAGACCTGGACGGCCAAGAGAAGCCCAAACCGATGAGCAGTTTTCTTAAAAGTATTTCTATATGTTGCCTTTTAGGAGACTGTGTTTTCCTTACTTTGTATCAAACAATTAATTTTTTTTTGCAAGGGATCCTGCATACATGCCATTAATTCGCTATATATATATATATATATATATATATATATATATATATATATATATATATATATATATATATATATATAGCTGTCTGGATGCCGGAACAACTCGTGTATAGGTGTAAGTTGCCTGGGTGCAAATAAAGCCCAAAAAGATAAGTATATACCAGAATGAGGCTCGCACTCACAGATCTTACAAAGAAATAACGGTGTTTGTTAGTCAAAAATAAGAACTAATGTTTCAGCTAGCTTTGAGAAAGGCTAGAGTGCTAGCTGAAACGTTAGTTCTTATTTTCGACTAATAAATAATAGAAGACCTGTGAGTGCGAGCCTCCTCCTGGTCTATCTATCTATCTATCTATCTATCTATCTATCTATCTATCTATCATCTATCTATCTATCTATCTATCTATCTATATATATTGGAACCATGACTGTAACCTAATCAGTCTGTGTTACCTCGATTAAAAAGTCTCCCATTCTAAGACCTGCCCTCCAGGCCACGCCTCCTTCATCCACACTTTCCAAGTACTGCAGGGCTGGAAACGCCGGTGTCGGAGTGAACTCTTCAATGGGGGTTTGCGCTGTAAAAGAATCAAAAACATTATTTTTCGAAATGGATGATAACATACTATACTTGGTCCTCACTGCAAACTGCCTATGGGAGCTGTTACGTTTCACCTCATTATACTGCATGCCCCCCATTGGGATAGATATATATATATATATATATATATATATATATTAGGGATGCACCAAATCCACTTGCCGAACCCCCGAATTCTTGCAAAAGATTCAGCCAAATACCGAACCAAATCGGAATCCTAATTTGCATATGCAAATTAGGGGTGGGAAGGGGAACGTTATTTTTAACTTCCTTGTTTCGTGAAAAAAAGTCATCCGATTTCTCTCCTGCCCCTTGAGATTTAGATTTAGTTCAGCCTGGCAGAAGAATCCTGGACGAATCCCGGATTCGGTGCATCCCTAATATATATATACAATTATGCTATTTCTCTGCACCCCAAGAATAGTGTAGGTAAATAAAGAAACAGTATAAGCATTGCAAAAGGGTATATTTTTCCTTTAGTTAAAAAAAACCGCACAAATCAGTTTTAGCAACCCTGCCTGGAAATACGAGAGAAGTCGTGATTGTTGACTTGGACCATGTGATAAAACATCTTTACAATGAACATTAATATGTTTAAACTGTGCATGCAACGTAAGGGGCCCTTCAGGTATAACTTGTCTATGTAAGAATTATGGAATGTTCATGTCATTTTCCCACCTGACCAATAGAGGGAGTTGTAGGGTAAGACATTGTAGATGGGAAAGTAGGTATATATATATATATCTCACAGTTAGGTAGCAATTTCGTAACCTTAAGCAGCAGAGGAAGGAACAATCAATTATATCTATTAAGCTCCTCAGTGGTCTCTTTCCTAAATGGAGGGCAAGTTACATGTTCATCATTATGGGCATGGGTGTTGAATTGCATGCTGTTCAATTGTGTGGCTTTTGTGAACACAATGCCTTGTGCTAAGGTTGCAAATTGTTTATGTACTAAGGTTGCACTTTGGCGGTCACGATTTGTGCATGTGTTTGGCCTACCTTCTAATAGTAAATTAAATCCCTTATCTCAATGATCCTTGGACTTTAGTTGAGGGATCTGTTTGTAAAAAGGCCCTGCTCGTTAGAACTTTCAGGTTAATAATGCATAGCACAACAAAAAAGTGTTCACTCCCAAACCTCTATTTGACTTTTATTCTATGCTTCCAGGACAAAAAATCTTACCCCAACTGGTCTACAAACTATCCAGTTCTCCAGGCTCCTTGAGCAGGGCCCATCAGTGGGCTACCACTGGACTAGGGAACATGGGCATGGGCACACACGTTAATCTCATTTAGGTTGCAGTGTACATAAGGTCCAATGAAGCTAGACAATATTGGGGTTGGTGGGATAGACCGTTCACGGAGCAACATACTTGGAGAAGGACAATGAGGTTTTTATTGAAGCTACGGGCTAGACTAGGACACTCACCCGTTGTAGATGAATTTAAGAGCAAGTGTGAGGAAAAATATTATTCACAATGTTTTTTTAATTCATCTTATCTAAGTTTATTACCTAAACCTTAACAAAACACAATACAACAACTACATTTTGACTTTGTAGTATGTCTTCAGTTTTGTCACTCGTCATTGATGAAGTCTTCTGCAGTTCTTGGGCTCAATGAAGTGACTGTGGGGAAGGGGAAAGAAGGCTGCCTCCCTCTAATCACTGCCAGGTGAAGAATCACTATCGTCATCCCACATGGCTGCACATACTGCTATATGATTGATTTAAAGACGAGGCCTCCTCAATCACAATCTAGGCAGTTTGCAGGTCTACGTATGGCTCCCATCCTCCGAGGTGCAATACAGATGTGATCTTTCACATCTTCTATTAAATCGGCTTAATCTTGGTCATTTGTACTTGTTAGAGCAGAGAGTGCCTTCCCGTTGCATGGTGGGAAGCACCAGTACTCAGTGTAGGCCCATCAGTGCATAGAGACATTTGTTACCCATCATAATTATAAGAGAGTCCTCACCCTTTGCTCCTCTCAACACAAAGCCAAATCCTTCACTGTCTTTCTTCTGCAACAGCACAGTCTTTTCTTTGATGATGTAGTCACTGAAACACATAAGAAAAAAAATCAATGTTGAATTTGTGCCTCGTATCAGTTTCTGGCAAATCCAATGAAAAAACGAGTGCACAGTAACGTTCTTCCTAAATTATTTGCTTATAAGCCAAGTACAGGTCTGGGACCTGTTACCCATAGTGATGGGCGAATTTTCACTTTTCGGCACCGCAAAAATTTTTTGAACATGCGTCGGAAAAGTCGCTCGCGTCAAAACCGTATTTCGACAACACTATTCGGACCGCCACTGGCTTTAAACGTTTTGCAAGTTTTGCTGGAAATTCGCAAATTTTTCGACGAAAAGGGAGAAATTCGCCCATCGCTAGTTATCCAGAATGCTCGGGACCTGGGGTTTTCCAGATAATGGATCTTTCCGTAACCTGGATCTCCATACCTTAAAGGGGGTGGTTTACGTTAAAGTTAACTTTTCATATTTTATAGAATAGCCAATTCTAAGCAACTTTTCAATTGGTCTTCATTATTTATTTTATATAGTTTTTTTTTTTAATTATTTGCCTTCTTCTACTGACTCTTGCCAGCTTTCACATAGGAGTCATCGACCCCATCTAAAAATCTAATTTTCTGTAAGACTACACATTTAGGGGCAGATGTATGAAGGGTCGAATATCGAGGGTTAATTAACCCTCGATATTCGACTAGGAACTAAAATCCTTCGACTTCGAATATCGAAGTTGAAGGATTTAGCGCAAATCCTACGATTGAACGATCGAAGGATTATTCCTTCGATCGAACGATTAAATCCTTCGAATCGAACGATTCGAAGGATTTTAATCCAACGATCGAAGGAATATCCTTCGATCAAAAAAACATAGGCAAGCCTATGGGGACCTTCCCCATAGGCTAACATTGACTTCGGTAGCTTTTAGCTGCCGAAGTAGGGGGTCGAAGTTTTTTTTAAAGAGGCAGTACTTCGACTATCGAATGGTCGAATAGTCGAACGATTTTTAGTTCGAATCGTTCGATTCGTAGTCGTAGTCGAAGGTCGAAGTAGCCCATTCGATGGTCGAAGTAGCCCAAAAAACACTTAGAAATTCAAAGTTTTTTTAATTCGAATCCTTCACTCGAGCTTCATGAATCGGCCCCTAATTATTGTTATTGCTACATTTTATTACTCATCTTTTTATTCAGGCCTCTCCTATTCATGTTCCAGTCTCTCATTCAAATCAATACATGGTTGCTAGGGTATGGACCCTAGTAACCAGATTGCTGAAATTGCAAAGTGGAGAGCTGATGAATAAAAAGCTAAATAACTCAAAAACCACAAATATTAAAAATTGAAAACCAATTGCAAATTGTCTCACAATATAACTCTCTACGTCATACTAAAAGTTAACTCAAGGGTGATTAACCCCTTTAAGTCTGCTAGAAAATGATTTAAGCATCATTTAACATGGGTTTGCTTCCACTAAGGATTAATTATAGCTTAGTTTGGATCAAGCCATGGTACTATTTTATTATTGCAGAGAAAAAGGAAATACTTTTTTTTAAAAATTTGGATTATATGGATAAAATTAAGTCGATGGGAGATGGCATTCCTGTAATTCAGAGCTTCCTGGAAATATGTTTCTGGATGACGGATCCCATAACTGTAATACCTTTTTGGCATATTCACTAGTGATGGGCAAATAAATTCACCTTGCGTGAATTTGTGGCGAATTTCCACTTTTCGAGAATTCAACGTGGGTGTCAATTTTCGAACTTTGCTAATTTTTCACCGTTTCGCAAATTTTTCCACAAAGCAAAACGGGAGAAATTCGCCTATCGCTAATATTAACTTCTAGGCTCTAATTCTTTGAATCACAAGGATTGGATTTATTATCTGGGAACTTACTTTCCAAAATAAGGGAATGCCAATTTCTATAGGGTCCTAGAGTTCGCCAAAAACTGTATCGTGTGATTAATGGCAACTAATGGCTAGCACACATCATTGAACTGGATTTTAGAGTCTATGGGGTATATTTATCAAAGAGTGAAGTTAATACTGAAGTTCCGCCACTAGAGTGAAAGTCCGCCACTCTCCATTCATTTCTATGGGATTTTTATAGGCGTATTTATCAAAGGGTGAACTTTCACTTTCACCCATTGATAAATACGCCTTTCAAAATCCCATAGAAATTAATTGAGAGCTGCGGAATTTCACTCTAGTGGCGGAACTTCACTCTTTGATAAATGTACCCCTATATCAAGGCAAGCATTTGTATTTGCCTGGAATCAAACCGAGAACTCAGAATCAGAGTTCAAGCCTAAGTAGCCTCCATTTATAAAGTATGCATAAATGCAAATATGGCCAGATATTATTTTCTGTGCCCCAACTGTAAATGTCCATTTAAGATAAAAAAAATGGAGATGTCCTCCATGTTATTCCAGTTGGGGCTTCATCAAGCTGTCCAGACTTTATAAATCAATAACAAATTTCACTCTGGAGAGCTCATCAATCATGCAATCATCTTTTTATTGTGTATTGCATTTAAGATAAACCCTTATTATAAATTCTGTATACTCTAATACTGTACAAAGTCACCTTCAGTAAAGAGATGAGTCTACTGCAACCAGGGGCAGAACAAGGCCACACCGAAGGAATATGTTTGGGGCTCTAGTTTAGACAACCATTGTTGACAGGTTGTGTCCATGCTTGCAATGTTTAACACAAAATGAATGTAAATATCAATATTCATATTTTCCGTTTTGGGACACAAAGGCAGGTCCACTATAAGGGATGACAACTGGGATTTGGAAGGGGTCTGAAAAATGTTATGTCTAGGGCAGGGGGTCTAGGCATTTATTTCCGATTTCTGTTCCTAAAACTCCACAGACTGAGACAGGGCAATGGCCGCTTCCCTGGATTTACAAAACCCCTGTAATATTTCAAATGCGCATGTATTTCTGCTAGTGGGTCATTGATCACCAACTCCAAAAATACCAAACCCTTTACTATCAGTGAATACAGGAATAAGAGCTGCAAATTTAGCAGAGAACCGGAATAAAAATAAAAATGAATCTATTACTTATGACTAACTACGCAAGACCATAAAACGAGCAACGATAACAAAGGAGTCAAGGAAATTCTATAACAAGAGATAGTGCACAAAAGGTCACTCATGTGGGCCCTTGCATGTTACATAACTGCTGAGTTTAGAAATGGGATTCTATGAAAGATGCCATCTGCAAGGTCTGCCTGAGCGGATGTAATTCAACGCTTATGCTATACAGTATTCTCCGACAGAAATCGAGCCCAATTGTCAAGCAGGAATTAGACCGCCAGCTTCAGATCTCTTTGGGCAGGCACAGTTCCAAGGTAGATGCGTTTAATGTCAGAAACGCTGTGATTTGGAATAAGTGACGAAGCCAGTATTTTTCTGAGATCTTGGAGGGATCGAACCTAACCTTGCACAGGATGGTAAATGAACAGCTGAAGTTATAAAGGACGAGAGCAGATTTTTCCCCCATCTATAGGGAAAATAACAAATGCCACAGTATTGACTTTTAAGAAAAAATGTAATTTTCAAAATTCAATGTCAACTCACATAAGCCAACATCTGATAGAGTGCAGACGTGGGATCTGTTATCCAGAATGCTCAGGACCTGGGGTTTTCCAGATAATGGATCATTCCATAATTTGGATCTTCATACCTTAAGTCTACTAGAAAATCATGTAAACATTAAAGGGATACTGTCATGGGAAAAAAAAATCTAAATTTCAAAATGCATCAGTTAATAGTGCTGCTTCAGCAGAATTCTGTGATGAAATCCATTTCTCAAAAGAGCAAACAGATTTTTTTTATATTCAATTTTGAAATCTGACATGGGGCTAGACATATTGTCAATTTCCCAGCTGCCCCAAGGCATGTGACTTGTGCTCTGCTAAACTTCAATCACTCTTTACTGCTGTACTGCAAGTTGGAGTGATATCACCCCCTCCCTTTTTCCCCCCAGCAGCCAAACAAAAGAACAATGGGAAGGTAACCAGATAGCAGCTCCCTAACACAAGATAACAGCTGCCTGGTAGATCTAAGAACAGCACTCAATAGTAAAATCCAGGTCCCACTGAGACTCCTTCAGTTACATTGAGAAGGAAAAACAGCAGCCTGCCAGAAAGCATTTCTCTCCTAAAGTGCAGGCACAAGTCACATGACCAGGGGCAGCTGGGAAATTGTCAAAATGTCTAGCCCCATGTCAGATTTCAAAATTGAATATAAAAAAATTCTGTTTGCTCTTTTGAGAAATGGATTTCAGTGCAGAATTCTGCTGGAGTAGCACTATTAACTGATGCGTTTTGAAAAAAACATGTTTTCCCATGACAGTATCCCTTTAAATAAACCCAATAGCCTGGTTTTGCCCCCAGTAAGGATTAATTATGTCTTAGTTGGGATCAAGTACAAGCAGCTGTTTTATTATTATAGAGAAAACTGATTATTTGGATGAAATTAAGTTAATGTGAGACAGCCTTTCTGTAATTCAGAGCTTTCTGGCTAACGGGTCTCAGGATAACGGATCTCATACATGTACCGGAGAGTTAGGTAGTTACATATTTAGGTTGGGTTAAAAAAAGGCAGTTGAAAGTCTATCAAGTTCAATCCTTTCAAAAAAAAAACTCCAATGCGCATATAAACCATAAAACATGCTAATTAGATGTAGATCCCAGTAGCCTCGATATTGTGGTTGTTCAAGAAAGCATCCAAGATAGTGATGGGCGAATTTGTCCCGTCTCGCCAAAAAATAAGCGAATTTTCTGAAACGGTCAAACAACTTTTGATGCCCATGTCAATTCTGCTGCTCGCGTCAATTTTGACACCGGTATTAAAGTCAATGGACGTCCGAATAATGTTGACGCGTGATGGTTTTCAAGCGAGCGGCGATCTAACACGTGTCCAAAATTTTTTGATTCGCCGCGAATTTTCAGCGGTTTCGTGAATTTATTCGCCGGCGGCGAAATGTGGAAGTTAGCCGCAAATTTGGGCCTGCCGAATTTATTCGCCCATCACTTATCCAAGCCACTCTTAAAAGACATTAATAGGATCTGCCTTCACAACATCACCTGGCAGGGCATTCTTAGTTTCAGTAAGATCCAAAATACCCCAGGTCCCAAGTATTCTGGATAACAGCTCCAATACCTGGATCCCTCATTTATTTTGCCAGCTATGAAACAAGACTGTGCTGCTTAAGTAGGGGCAAAGGGAAGGTATTCAGTTTTCTCTCTCAGCTTTATATACTCTGTTCTTGGCCCTCTAACAACATGCAACCTCAAGTGGTGGCATTCCTGGTTGAAATATTCTTCAGGAGACAAAGGGGCAAATTCACTAAGATTCGTAGTTGCGCCAGGCGTAACTTCGCCGCACTACGCCACACTTCGTCAGGCGTAGTTTCGCCAGCGCTTCGCAAATTCACTAAAATCCGAAGTTGCGCTCAGGGGTAGCGTAAGGTTGCGAAGTTGCGCTAGCGTTGATTCACTAAGTAAAGCGAAGTTACGCTAGCGAAGGCTAATTTGCATACGGCGCCAAATTCAAATTTCAATGGAGGAATACGTATCAGCACTACAAATGGCTAGAAAAGCTTGAAAACATCAAATAAAATTTTTATTTTGCCCTACACATGTGCCCACTGTCTAGGTAAGTTGCCACGAGTCAGGAAATGTAGGGGGGAAGGAGAGGAGCCCCAAAAAATTTTTCGATCTTTTTCAGCCTATCAGCCATAATGTAGAAAACACGCCAGCGTTTTTTGGGACTTAGAAAAAATTTTGCCTTTTTTTGAAGCAATCCCTATCTACTCTATTGCGCTTCGCCTGGTCTGAGGTGGCGAAGGAAGTCTAGCGTAAAAGGTAGCGTTCAGTACACTGTGCGCATTAGTGAGTTTGCGTAGTTACGTCACTAGCGAAACTTCGCCAGGCGTAAGGGTGCGAAGTAACACTAGCGAAACTAGTTCGTTAGTGAATTTGCGCAGTAACGAAAATGCCAAACGCTAGCGAAGTAACGCTAGCGTTCGGCGCTTCAGCGCTTAGTGAATTTGCCCCAAAGACTACTAGTATAAGTATCTGGAGATGTATTTGTAGGCATGGTCCTTCAAAGAGGGATACTGTATCACCATGCTTGTACAGGCCTATGATGCTGTAATATTATTTCTTCTCAGTCCAGTTGTTGGGTTATGGTCATGATTATTTAAAAAAATAACTAAATACATAAATATTCAAAATCCCAGTTAAGAAGCAGGTCTTATTATTTATACAGGGATCATGTATCCTTGCTTTTTTTTCTTTCTTTTTGCATTTTTTCTGCAAGTCATTGCATCCATTTAGGTCACTGTATCCAAAAAAAAAAAAAGGTAAAAATGTAATTTCCTACTCATTGAACTTTATGCTGTTCAGTGAAATCCATTTGAAACTTGTGTAATATTTCTTTTTTAAATGTGTGTAAGTGGGTCAGCACACACACTGTGGTTTATATTATAAGCAGAGACTTCAGAGTATCCAGAGGCTCCCTGCTGGCTTGTTAAGTGTAAAGAAAAACGTTCGTCCCACTGGGGCCCTGTGTTTAGTCTGGAACTTTACACTGACTATTTATCTTATGTGTTTGGTTTCACTTGCAGCCATTGCTAGAAATGCAGGCCAGAGATTACTGGACTAACATGAAAATGAAATGCCCCAATTTGGTCTTTGTTAGTGATGGGCGAATAAATTCGCCTGGCGTGAATTTGCGGTGAATTTCCACGTTTTAAAATCGAAAAAATCCCACGGAAATTTGTCGCCAAAAATTCACCCGCATCAAAAAATTTTGGACGTGCGTCCGAAAACTCGATTGCGTCATAAAACGCTGCGGACTCCTATTGACTTTAACGGGGCATCAATGTTCAAGTTTCACAATTTTTTCGCCGTTTCACGAATTTCACTGGAAATTCATGAATTTTCCACGAGAAATGATGCCAACACTAGTCTGTTGGTTTCAACAAAGGTCTAGACTTATTAGATGGTTTTTATTCAGATTGATAAAGGGGAGACGCATTGTTTACCTTATGTTCAATGTCTCTCCAAAACGAAACTCAAAATATCTTTTTGAAGAGTTGCAGACCAGCAATAAACTGATTGTGAGAATAGAATTCTGGGCCCTCTGCTATTCCTCCTTCATTTTGAAATTCCTACAAATGCTAAATTGCTGGCTGCAGTCTAAATTCTACACTGGACAGGGAAGTCCAGTATGTTTTATCCAGAAAGGGTGGTAACCTTGCAATGGAGTTTTTAAGTTGCTCTACCAAACAGGGGGTATGTAGTAGATATATTAATCCCCAACAAAGGAGGGAATTGAGTTGAGGACATCACTGTCTTTGTCTTCTGCAGGAAGACTTACTAATGCATCCAGTACAAATATGGAGACTTCTAAACAGGGTTTGTGGAAATGGAAAATGGAAATAACTTTGTTTGGGCTACTCATCTTGTAGTCTTTCAATTATGCTAAAGGGGTTGTTCACCTTTAAATTAATATTTCATATGATGTAGAGTGATATTCTGAGACAACTTGCAATTGGTTTAAATTTTATAACTATTATTAGTGCTTTTCGAGTTATTTCGCTTTTTTTTCAGCAGCTCTCCAGTTTACAATTTCAGCAAACTGGTTGCTAAGGTTCAAATTATCCTAGCAACCACACATTCATTAAGAGACTGCAATATGAATAGGAGAGGCCTGAACTGAAAGATGAGTAATAAAAAGTAGCAATAACAATACATTTGTAGCCTTACAGAGCATTTGTTTTTTAGATGGGTCATTGACCCCTGATTTGAAAGGTGGGGAGAGTCAGAAGAAGGAGGCAAATAATTCAATAATTTTAAAAAAGAAAAAATGAAGGCCAAATGAATAGTTGTTTAGAATTAGCCATTCTATAACCTACTAAAAGATAATTTAAAGATGAACCACCCCTTTAATCTAAAGCAGGGATCCCCAACCTTTTTCATCCGTGAGCAACATTCAGTTGTAAAATGAGTTGGGGAGGCTTTATGCTGGTACAATTTTAAAATTTAGTAACATTGGCTGAGCGTTGTTTGGTGGTTTGGTTGCTTGGTTATATAATTAGATTTTAATTTACTTATTTTAATCTGTGGAACAACTTAGATGACTTTACCAATCATATTTACTCTCATTTTCCTATTAGGCATTTTTGCTACAAGTTGTATTGGTGTGCCTCATTGTTCTGCTTTGATCTTTTGTTGAAATTCCTGCTTGTTTAACGTGGAAAGAGTTGGGGAGCAACACAAGCATGAAAAATGTTCCTGGATGGAGCCAAATAAGGGTTGTGATTGGCTATTGGTAGCCCCTATGTGGACTGGCAGCCTATAGGAGACTCTGTTTGGCAGTACATCTGTTTTTTATCCAACCAAAACTTGCCTCCAAAGGGACTAAAAAATAAGCACCTACTTTGAGGCCACTGAGAGCCACATCCAAGGGTTTGGGGAGCAACATGTCGCTCACGAGCTACTGGTTGGGGATCACTGATCTACAGCATCACAGCTAAAACTAGCAAGGGATATATGGATAGGGATGTCGCGGACTGTTCGCGTCCGCCGCAAGTTCGCGAACGTCGCGCGACGTTCGCCAATAGGCGTTCGCGTCAAAATCGTTCGACCATTCGACCATTCGATCGCTAAAATCGAAGGATTTTCGTTCGAATCGAACGATCGAAGCCATTGGATTGAATGAAATCATTCGATCGAATGGCTTCGATCGTTCGATTCGAACGAAAATCGTTCGATCGAACGATTAAAATCCTTTGATCATTCGAATCGAACGATTTTCGGATGTTCGAAGTTCGCGAACTGTTCGCGAACTGTTCGCAATTTTTGCCGGTGTTCGAGAACGGCGTTCGCGAACACATTATCGGCGGTTCGCTACATCCCTATATATGGACTGGACATTAGACAACAGCTTGAGGGTCACAGAATATGGAACTTTACACTGCTACACGATTTTTACTATTTAACAAAAAAAATCAGTAAGACCTCGGCATACGTCAGCAGTTGACAAGGGTAAGAAACAGTTTCTATCGGCAAAGTAGCATTACTTAAAAGGTAACCCATGGTATAGGAATTAAATGACACATTCCCCAGTTTTACAAAGTGCCAGAAATCTACAGTGACCAGAATCTAAATGTGCCCTAATTCTACTAAACAGAGTGAAATTCATTGCATAAATAAGAATATCTTGGTGTAAGTTATTCTATGGACTGAGCCTCATCTATTTGCATATTTTTATGAAGGAGAGGAAGTCACCCTGATTGCTCTGAAGAGTTCACTACATCCAAACACCCCTCCCAGTGGAATGCCTTCCCGACTACAGGCTTTTGAATTAAAGCAAAACCCTCAACATTCAAATACAACAAAAGCTCTAAATAACGGAAAGGCCCTCTCCCGTATCCAAATAATCCAAATTTCTAAAAATGATTTAGTTTCTCTCTTCAATAATAAAACAGTAGCTTGTACTTGATTCAAACTAAGATATAATTAATCTTTAATGGAAGCAAAACCAGCCTATTGGGTTTATTTAATGTTTACATGATTTTCTAATAGACTTAAAGGGGACCTGTCACCCTAAGAAATAATTTCAAATTCTTTTCTATCATGTTAGTTGAGCAAAATAAACTTTACTTACACTGTATTTATTATTTAAATTTTGTTTCCTTCTGTTTTGGAATTATACAATCACAGAAAGCAGGCAGCTGCCATTTTGTGGACACGGTTATTAAGGAAAATTGTGTATCACCCCAAAATCTTGTGTATGAACCAGAATGAGGGACCTAATGTCCATGTGCAGTGCCGTACACAATTATAGAGCCTGAGGAGGGAAGGGGGGATGCGAGGAGAGCAGTGACATGTAGGAAGTGCTGAATGGAAAGTGAAAGTAATTGACTGCCCCGCCTCTATGCCACGGGCATAGAGGCGGGGCAGGTAATATTTGATTGACAGTTTAGATATTTAAACACCTTTATAACAGGTATGGATGTTTTAATGAAAAACATTTTTGGGGTTCCATATTTAATTTGGAAAGGACTTTCATTATGCAGTTTTTTTATGTGTAGGTGACAGGTCCACTTTAAGGTACAAAGATCCAAATTCTGAAAAGATCCATTTACTGGAAAACCCCAGGTCTTGAGCATTCTGGATAACAGGTCCCATACCTGTAAAAATATTTTACTTTTGCAAAACAAATCTTTTTTAAGTATGAAACAGATTTTGTTCACATGAGTGTAAGTTCTTTTAATTTTCTAAAGAATTTTTTTTTTCATTTTTGTCTAAATTTTAGCTAAAATTCTGCTTAGGGAAATTTTTTATTATAGTGCCTGTCTATGTAAAAATATGTCTAAAAGAATTTTTTAAATACATAGAAGCAAGTAAGCTAAAATGAAATGATTAGTGATGGACGAATTTATTCGGCAGACATGGATTCACAGCAAATATCCACATTTTGCCGCCAGCAAATGTTTTTGCGAAACTGTGGCGAAAAATTTGCACTGGAAAATTCACTGCAACAAAAAAATTGTCTCGCACATAAAAATTGTCGCACCTCAAAATTATTCGAACACCCATTGACTTTAATGCATTTGGACTAAAGAGTCGCGCATATCGCTCGTGTCAAAATTGTTGTGCGTCAAAATTATTTTGCCGCCCATTGACTTTTTTCAGGGTTTTGCTCAATTTTTGGCGAAGCGAAACGGGACAGATTCACCCATCACTAGAAATGATTTGTTATGGGAAAGAGACTTTGTCATTGAGGACATAATAAATGTAAATGGGCAGCTAAGAATATCCAACATTCTCACTGCAGCTTTAAAGAAAAAAAGTCAAACACAACAGAGAAAAATAGTCAGTAATGTTGCCTTTGAGCCTTGGCAAAAATCTGAATACTTTATTCTTCCTTCCAGTGTGTCATTTCATAATGATAACACATGCTATAAAAGAATGCCTTGTCCTGTGAGGCAGTATTTTAATAAAAGAGGAAAGAAATTGGCTGATAATGCCAATTTCTTAAGAGAGAGGAGTGGAGGAACATAAATCTATGACAAAATGAATGCTGAGCTGCTTGTTATTGTCACATAAAACAAGAATAAAGATGGGAAGCCAAGTACAGCAATGGTCGGGAAAGAAACAAGAGACAAGGTGACAAACATATATTTCACCTTACATACAGTGATCCTGATCAATTTTCATATTTGGGATTAAATGTTGATAATAATAATAATAATTATATCAAAGTTTAGGAAACACCCCAACAATTATGAAATTTGAAGTTGTGTGAATTATATACAGCATATATGTCTATACTACAGAATTACAGAAACACTATCTCTCATAAACTCCATTTTAATCAAATCCTTTCTAAAAATGATTTCCTTTTTCTCTGTAATAATAAAACAGTAGCTTGATCCCGGCCAACATAGAATTAATCTTCATTGGAAGCAAAACAATCCTGTTGGGTTTATTTAGGGGCACATTTACTAAGCTCGAGTGAAGGATTAGTTAAAAAATACTTTGAATTTTGAAGTTTTTTTTTGGCTACTTTGCCCATCGAATTGGCTACTTCGACCTTCGACTACGACTTTGAATCGAACAATTCGAACTAAAAATCGTTCGACTATTCGACCATTCGATAGTCGAAGTACTGTCTCTTTAAAAAAAACTTCGACCACCTACTTCGCCACCTAAAACTTACCGAGCACCAATGCTAGCCTGTGGGGAAGGTCCCCATAAGCTTTCCTTGCTTTTTTTGATCGAAGGAAAATTGTTCAATCGATGGATTAAAATCCGTTTTACAAAACCCTCGATATTCGACCAATAGTAAATGTGCCCCCTAATGTTGAAATGATTTTTGAGTAGACTTAAGGTATGGATCCAATAAGGTTTCATTTTATCTTAGTTGGGATCAAGTACAAGCTACTGTTTCATTACTACAAGGAAAAAGGAAATCATTGTTAAAAATTTGAATTATTTGATTTTAATGGAGTGTATGGGAGACCATCTTTCCAAAATTGGAGCTTTCTGGATAATGGGTTTCTAGATAATGAATACTGTGCAAGTATGGGATCTATTATCCAGAAAGCTCGAGCCCTGGGGATTTCCAAATGACAGATCTTTCCATAATTTGGATCTTCATACCTATAGGGGCAGATTCATTAAGGGTCGAATTTCGAAGTTAAAAATACTTCGAAATTCGACCCTCGAATTGAAATCCTTCGACTTCGAATATTGAAGTCGAAGGATTTAGCGCTAATCCTGCGATCGATCGATCGAAGGATTTTTCGTTCGATCGAACGATTAAATCCTTCGAATCGTTCGATTCGAAGGATTTTAAATCCAACGATCGAAGGAAAATCCTTCGATCAAAAAATCACAGGCAAGCCTATGGGGACCTTCCCCATAGGCTAACATTGACTTCGGTAGGTTTTACCTGCCGAAGTAGAGGGTCGAAGTTTTTTTTAAAGGGGAAGTACTTCGACTATCGAATGGTCGAATAGTCGAACGATTTTTCGTTCGATTCGTTCGATTTCGTTCGAACGAATTTAACCAATTCGATGGTCGAAGTACCAAAAAAATACTTCGAAATTCGAATTTTTTTCATTCGAATCCTTCACTCGAGCTTCATGAATCGGCCCCCAAGTCTACAAGAAAATCATGTACACATTAAATAAACCCAATAGGCTGGGTTTGCTTCCAATAAGGATCTTAGTTGGGATCAAGTACAAGGCACTGTTTTATTATAAATGGAAATAATTTTTAAACATTTCAATTACTTGGATAAAATGGACAGTGATGGGCGAAAAATTAGCGAAACGCAAATTTTGACGCCAGCAGCGATTTTGACGCCCGCATGATAGTTTTGACGCAAGTGTCTATTCCGACACACGTCCAAAGTTTTTAGACGCTGGCAAATTTCCGCAGCAGTTTTGGGAATGTATTTGTCGGGGGTGAAATGCAGAAATTCGCTGCGAATTCGAACCTGCCGAATTTATTCGCCCATCACTAAAAATGGAGTCTATGGGAGATGGCCCTTCCGTAATTTGAAGTATGTCTCTCAACACATTCCCACCCTCCCCCTGCACCTCTTTTTGCTATCTGTCAAAACCATTGCAGCCACTACCCTTCCCTGTACACTTGAACCCCCCAAACTGCCTGACACCCCACCCGACCTGCCGCCTTGTACTTTTTATAGGGTCACAAAACTCGTCTTTGACTATTAATATCTGTACAAATCACAGCAGGGTAGGGGGGACTTTAATCACGATAGATAGATTTGCTAGACAGTTATTAAATTCATTATATGAAATTCAATTATCCAGAAAACACCAAAATACAGGAATGCCAATCCCCAATGTGCTCTATTTATAAACTGTTATTCACTGAGGACAGGGTCAGACTAGGCAGGACATCGCTCAGGGGGCTCATCGCTCCGGGGGATTTGTGGCAGGGGCCCATGCGGGTGGCAGAGGGAGGTTCAGGGGCCGGAGAACGGGCCCCCGATGTGGCAGCCCCTATGGGCCCAGACACCTCCCCCTGGTCCGACGCTGACTGTGGACTGTTAATAATAAAACAATATCTTGTCTGTGATATCAACTAAGCTGCATAAATCCATGTTAACAGCAAAACAATTCGTTTTTTTTTTGTTGCTATATTTCTGAATGTTTTCTTAGTAGCCTAAAACTTGATGGTACTCCATATTACAGAAAGATCCTTTTTTCAGAAAACCACAGGCTAAGCATTCTGTATAACAGATGCCATACCTGTGAACTCAAGCAAGCATGATACCGTTTTCATTCCATTTCTTGAAAATGAAAGATGACTGCTATCTACTGTATAGCTGAGATTTAAGTAAGTAATTGTGTGAGAAACAGGATGGCAGCTTAGACTGATATGAATAAAAATGATATGCACATGCCTATAGCTCCAGCAGCTATGCCAATATGCTTTACAGAATAAATCTAGAAAAAAGGATAGAAAGTAAAACCCTGGTTCACCTTCAAACAACTAGTTGGTTTCAGATAGATCACCAGAAATAACGTCTTTTTCCAATGACTTTCTACTTTCTATGTGTGACCGTTTTTCTAATATTGAAGTGTAAAGGGTCCTTTTTCACCTTCTGAAGCAGCCCTGGAAGGGGGGGTCGCCGACCCTGTAAACTGTTCTAAATGGATACTTTTCATTGATACATTTCTTATCTTTGTCCCTGCTGAGCAGAATCACTGTGTTTCATTACAGGCAGCTGTTAGAATTGATACAATAGTTACTAATACTCCAGAGATGCTGCTGAGAAATGGATCAACTAAATGTTGCAAAATTGTAACAGTTTAGAGTCTGCACTAGTGATGGGCGAATTTATTTTGGCAGGCGCGAATTCGCTGAATTTCCGCCTAAATTTGCTAAACCGCAGTGAAAATTCGCCAGCGTAAAAAAATGGATGCCGGCGTCTGTTTTTTTTGGACCCCTACAGAATGTGGTAAATTTCAAATTTAAAAACAACCCAGCAGTGAAACGTTTCAAAGCTTGACAAAAGTAGGCATATGTAATAAGGCACCAAATCTGAGATCCGTTTCAGGTTTTGTCCCAATCTCAACATTTTTTTAAAATATTTGGCAAAAAAAAGTTCAGTCAAACGAATGAAGGAATTTTTAAATTTTTCTCAAATCTGAATATGCGTTTACATTTGCGTTTACATTTTTTTTTGGTTGAATTGAACCAATTTTTCTGGATTTAGCCATACAAGGACATAAAAAATTAATTCAAATTCAAAAAAAATAAATAATTTGGTGCATGCTTAGTGGCAATAACAGATGTAAGAGGAGGACACAAGTTGGAGGAAAGCCATTTGGCTAAAAAGTTTAAATGGGAGAAGGAAAAAATAAGGATGATACGGGAAAGAGACATAACGGTACTTCATTATAACTAGCAGATTGGCCTGAAAAACAGGCCAAATCAACATACCAATATTGTTGTAGAGGTAAAAATAGTAATATATATGCCCAAAAGGAAGATCATGAACAAGAATGGAGGTCCACAACCCTTTATACCCTTGAGCAACATTCAGATGTTAGTTGGGAAGCAACACAAGCATGCAAAATGTCCCTGGGGTGCCAAATTAGGGCTGTGATTGGATATTTGGTACTACTAGGACTGGCAGCCTAAAGGAGACTCTGTTTGACAGTACAGCTGGTTTATATACAACCAAAACTTGCCTCCAAGTCTAGATTTCAAAAATAAGCCCCTGCTTTGAGGCCACTGGGAGCAACATCCAAGGGGTTAGTGAGTAACATGTTGCTCACGAGCCTCTGGTTGCCAATCACTGTACAAAAAGATTACAAACTGTTTAACAGTAGATCAAAAGAGCAAAGAACTGGCCACGCTCAATCAGATCATACTCTCAAGTGCTTTTCATTTTAAACGTAGCTTATAGAATGAGTTGTGTACATTTAGACCAAACAACATAGAGTTCCTGGCAGTGCAGTGTAGTTACATTATTACTTGTGGCTTATGGACTGAGTAGTGTATATTTAGACCAAACAACATAGAGTTCCTGGCAGTGCACTGTAGTTAAATTATTACTCTCATGGCCCATAACAGAATCCTAAATCTGCAGGGAGGTTGGTAGAAAATTAGACTCAGTATCAGTATCAAATGTAATTCTCTGAATATAGACCGTGACTGTATAGAATGTGTCCCTGAAGAGAAGAGATGTGACACAGTTGTTGTGTATGAACCTGTTGCACCTACAGCAATAAATAGAAAGACTTCAATGGGTAGAGGCAATGGAGAATTGTAGTTAGTAAGTAACTGAATAACCGGAATAAACTGCACTTATGCATATATTCTTCAGGGCAAGTATGGAAAGCATAGATGCTGCTTCTGCTTGCAATAAACTGACAACCATTTATTAATTACATACATTGTCTCCCGCAGCAGAACTACTGTGGCCGCTCATTCATTCACACCAATAGACAAGATGGCAGATAGAATTGCCACTTAGCAGGTATTTTAGCAACCTGGTAAAATGATGTTCGGTCCCACTGTTGTTGATAGGGCACAAAAAAACAACTGTAGCAGGGATCCTCAACCTTTAATACCCGTGAGCTGCATGCCAATGTAAAAAGAGTTGGGGAGCAACACAAGGTGCTGAGGTGCCAAATAAGAGTTGTGATTGGCTATTGGTAGCCCCTATGTGGACTGGCAGCCTACAGGAGACTCTGTTTGGCAGTACATGTGTTTTTTATGCACTAAAACTTGGGTCCAAGCCTGGAAATGAAAAATAAGCACCTGCTCTGAGGCCACTGGGAGCAGCATCCAAGGGATTGATGAGCAACATGTTACTTGTGAGCCACTGGTTGGGGATCACTGAAATATGGGAAGTTGGGAACCCTACAGGCAAGATGCTGCAGTCCCAACTCTGTACTTTAGAAGTACTACCTTAACCTCCCTCACACAAGTATCATCCCTGTCACTCAACAGCTCCCCCCAGCTCTACTTAAACCGCACAGGACATCTTTTATGAATGCAAGCGCAAAGCATAAATTTGGATGCAGAACTGAACATAAATCCCATGATTTTAATCAACTTGAAGTGCTCTAAAGCACATGTCATAGGACATAAATCCTCTCTTACGGGGTTATTTATTAAACTCCGAATGGAAAAATCACAACAAAAATCTTGATTTTTTTTTTTATAAAATCAGACTTTTAAAAAAATCACAAAATGTTTTGGGATTTATTAAACCCCGAGGACGGATAAGGCCGAAATCAGAAAATCCGCCATCTCAGACCTTGAGATTGCATATAAGTCAATGGGAGAAGTCCCAATGATTTTTTGATGTGTGCTGGGTTTCGTTTTGGAGCTTTCGGGTGAAAAATCTGAAAAAATCATGAAAATTTGATTTTTTTTCCCCCACAAAGCAAATTTTCAGGAAAATGTAATAATACATTTAGCAGAACATATTGAGATAATATTGAGATAAATTCGGACTTTGATAAATAACCCCCTCAGTCTTCATTAGTGCAATTACCCATTTTAGCACACTAAGGGGCAGATTTACAAAATTCGAGTGAAGAATTCGAATGTAAAAAACTTCGAATTTCGAAGTATTTTTTGGGTACTTCGACCATCGAATTGGTTAAATTAGTTCGAATTCGAACGATTCGAACGATTCGAAGTAAAAATCGTTCGACTATTCGACCATACGATAATCGAAGTACTGTCTCTTTAAAAAATACTTCGACCACCTACTTCGGTAGATAAAACCTACCGAAGTCAATGTTAGCCTATGGGGAAGGTCCCCATAGGCTTGCCTGTGATTTTTTGATCGAAGGATTTTCCTTCGATCGTTGGATTCAAATCCTTCGAATCGTTCGATTCAAAGGATTTAATCGTTCGATCGATCGATCGCAGGATTTGCGCAAAATCGTTCGACTTCGATATTCGAAGTCGAACGATTTTAGTTCCCAGTCGAATATCGAGGGTTAATTAACCCTCGATATTCGACTATTGATGAATCAGCCCCTAAGAGATTCTGGGGCAAATTCACTAAGATGCGAAGTTGCGCCAGGAGCAACTTCGCCGCACTTCGCCACACTTCGCCAGGCGTAGTTTCGCCAGGGCTCCGCAAATTCACTAAAATCCGAAGTTGCGCACAGGGGTAGCGTAAGGTTGCGAAGTTGCGCTAGCGTTGATTCGCTATATAAAGCGAAGTTGCGCTAGCGAAGGCTAATTTGCATACGGCGCGAAATTCAAATTTCAATGGAGGAACACGTATCTGCACTACAAATGCCTAGAAAACCTTCAAATCAGCAAATAAAAATTTTATTTTGCCCTACACATGTGCCCACTGTCTAGGTAAGTTGCCATGAGTCAGGAAATGTAGGGGGGAGGAAGGGGAGCCCCAAAAAATTTTCAATCTTTTTCAACCTATCAGCCATCATGTAGAAAACACGCCAGCGTTTTTTGGGACTTAGAAAAAAAATTGACTTTTTTTTAAACAATCCCTATCTACTCTATTGCGCTTCGCCAGGTCTGAGGTGGCGAAGGAAGTCTAGCGTAAAAGGTAGCGTTCAGTACACTGCGCAAGTTAGTGAATTTGCGTAGTTTCGTTGCTAGCGAAGATTCGCCTGGCGTAAGGTTGCGAAGTAACACTAGCGAAACTACGCCAGCGTAGGTTAGTGAATTTGCGCAGTAGCGAAAATGCCAAACGCTAGCGAATTAACGCTAGCATTCGGCACTTCGCGCCTTAGTGAATTTGCCCCTCTGTTTCTTTAACTTCATAACTTTATAACAACATAGCAAAGAGACTTTGTGCAGCTGTAATATAATTTAGCTTTGGTGGTGTGTGTGTAGCTCAGCCTTGGTTTTGCTTGACCCATGAGCATAATGATATTGTGGTTTCTTAGGGTAATATGATTAGAACGTGGGTGAAGACAAGTAAGAGGCCAAATTCAGACCAATAAAAGCTGCCAAGTTGGCCCCTACAGGCTGAGTTGGCAACTTCTTGCCATGCGTTAGGCTCATCTAAAAAGCTGCCAGATATCTATTGGCCTGGTTATAAAATACCATTAGCCAAAGAGCACATTGACGTCGCCTAGATCGAACCACTGGATAAACCAGATTTGGCCCAGCAAGTGGGTGACCAGATCAGGTAGAGATCCACTTGTTTGGAGAGAGCATGGCCAGCCATAAGAAAACATGCCCACTGACTTTAATGCATTTGGACAAAAAAGTCGCCATAAGAAAAAAGCCAAAAGGTATGAAACACATAAGGAGGATTATAAAAAAAAAAAAAGTATGTATATTACATTTTTAATATGGAGTGTTGAAAAAAACTGGTATTTTTTATGGAATCTTTTTTTTTTATGGGGCACTTTTTTATATTAAAAAATATCATCACAACTATTACATGATGCAAAAAAGGAGTCACAACACTGCCATTGCAATCAAATACAGAGACAATTAAAGAGTATGTGTATACTGAATATCTTACAGTTTCGGTGTCTATTATATTTTTTTTTGTCCAGGTTTTCTCTACCCATTTTAAGATCCCATTTGAATCATCACAATGAAAATATTTCCATTGCCTTAACTAATGGAACAACCACATACTATTTGATGACAGAAATGCACAACTAGATGAGCAAAAAGACCCTTTAAATAGGTAAGAACCAGTAAGAGCCTCGCCATGACTGTAAATGAACCTCACTGCCCGGGCTAGTAGCTTTCAAAGTGCAGGAAAGTTCCCCAAAGTAAAACTGGACTTGCATTTATTTATGAATGTGAGTGCAAAGGGCAAAAACAAACGCAAAGGCAGAGTCTGCTGTCCCCAGTAGAACTGAGAATATACTTATTTCCCAATTGTCTACACACTGGTTTAACCTGCTATTTTCCCTTCAAACCTGCATCAAAAAAACATGGCAACCACTGCCTTAGAAGAGATTAACCATATTACTACAGGTAGGGGACCTGTTATCCAGAATGCTCGGGGACCTGGGGGGTTTTTCCGGATCTTTTCATAATCAGCATTATTTGTGTCTACTAAAAAATAATTTAAACATTAAATAAACCCAATAGGATTGTTTTTTCTACAATAGGATTAACTATATATTAGTTTGGATCAAGTACAAGGTACTGTTTTATTATTATAGACAAAAAGGATTATATGATTAATTTAGGGGTGCACTGAATCCACTATTTGGGATTTGGGATCAAATCCTTTATGAAAGATTCATTTGAATACTGAACTGAATCCTAATTTGCATTTGCAAATGAGGAGCGGGAAAGGAAAAAGTAGGACAAACATTTTTTACTTCCTTGTTTTGTGCCAAAACGTCATGCGACTTCCCTTCCTGCACATAATTTGCAAATTAGAATTCGGATTTGGTTCGGCCAGGCATAAGGATTTGACTGAATCCGAATCCTGCTGAAAAAGGCCGATTGCTGGCCGAATTCCAAACCGAATCCTGGGTTCAGTGCATCCCTTGATTAAAATGGAGTCTATGGCATATGGCCTTTCTGTAATTTGGAGCTATCTGTATTAGGGATGCACCGAATCCAGGATTCGGTTCGGGAATCGCCCAGGATTCGGCCTTTTTCAGTAGGATTTGGATTCGGCTGAATCCTTCTGCCGGCCGAAAATGAATCCGAATCCTAATTTGCATATGCAAATTAGGGGCAGGAGGGAAATTGAGTGACTTTTTGTCAGAAAACAAGGAAGTAAAAAATGTTTTACCCTTCCCACCCCTATTTTGCATATGCAAATTAGGGTTCGGATTCGGTATTCGCCCGAATCTCTCGTGAAAGATTCGGGGGTTCGGCCAAATCCAAAAAAGTGGATTCGGTGCATCCCTAATCTGTATAACAGATCCTATACCTGTACATTCACTTGGTCTTACATTTCTGCCATTATGGTGGTGCTCCAAAGAAACCTAAACTCCGTAAATTTTACTTACAGTATTAGTTTCTTAATTGTAACTCAGTATAACAATGCCCAGGCCCGGATTTGTGAAAGGCCACCAAGGCCCAAGCCTAGGGCGGCAGGATTTTAGGGGGGCAGCATGCTGTCCGACCACATTGGTTCAGAAATACTGGGGATGAGCAGGAGATACAATCATTTTTTTTAATTTCCCGTAAGCCAATACCCATTGCTCCAGTCCAGATGATGAAAATTTACACAAATAAAAGGGAGGGGACAGGGTCTAGGGGCGCCCGCTATATAAATCCGGCCCTGACAACGCCTCTTAGTATCCTTTATACCCTCTAAGTAATCATTGCAGGGGCATAACTGGAGTGCACCTGGCCCAGCGCACTCTGATCCCCATCCTCCCGCCCACTTCCTGTCCCGCCTCTGTCCCGCCACCACTCCACCCAATCCCGCCCCACTTGCTTCTGCCATGAAGTGAGCAGCTGGAGTTTTTTTATTAGTTATAGTTGAAGCAGACCAGGTCACTCTTCCCTGAGCCCCCCGGCGACTGCATCGTCTATAGTTACGCCACTGAATCATTGACCGACACCACTAGCAGACACAATAAAATGCCGGTTTCTAGTCGGCAACAGGCAGCTCATTGGATGCCCATTTGCTTCTCTAAGAAGCTCCAAGAGCATCAAATTTTAATTTTACTAACATTTTTATTCAGTTCCTCCAAATGTGTGTTACTGTTTTAATTATAGTATCATCAGCTATAAGGGTAGGAATCATATTTTTGTGATGTACAGTAGGCATTTACTGCAGACATCCCTGCAGAGCAGTAAAAAAAAAAAAAAAAGATATGCTATTTCCCTTCCTAAAGTTCTGATTGATGACATTGCACTGAAATGAGAAGGAAGTTAGTCAGGATACATTCAGCTGGAGAGGAGAGGCGAGTCTTAGCCCATCCTATAAAATCATCAGCATCGAGGTTGCTTTTAAGAAGATGGCAATTTATGTTGAATGAGGATGCCAGTTATGTCATGTCACAATTCATCTCGCCAGAAATGATTCCACGGTCTGCATGAAGTTTCTCTCGACGAATATACTATAAATGTATTTATAACACATACAGATATAGGAACTGTTATCCAGAAACCCGTTATCCAGAAAGCTCCGAATTACTGGAAGGCCATCTCCCATTTTAATGAATTCATTCCAAATTTTAAAACATATTTATTTTTTCTTTGTAAATAATAAAACAGTACCTTGTACTTGATCCCAACTCATATATAATTAATTCTTATTGGTGGGAATACAATCCTATTTAATGTTTAAAGGGGAACTCTAAACCAAAATTTGATAAAGAGGCCCACATAACACAGAAATCCCTAATATACCCATCACAGTTATCTGCTTTTTCAAAAAGTCTAAATAAATGCCATTTCTATGCTGAAATCCAGCTGTTTAACAGTTCTTCTCTTTCTGCATCATTTGAAATCCTGGCAGGGAAGGAGGGACTAAACACTGATGTTACAAATTGTAAGAACTTCTCCACAGCTTACAGACAGCATGCAGGAACTACATAACCCACAATGCATTGCACTGGGATGTTCCTTTCCTTATTGAAATCACGTGTGCAGGGAATTGTGGGGTTTGGAGGATGAAGGCTGAGGACCGATGGCTGTTGATACAAAATAACAGTAGTCAGCCAGCTCAGCAAAGTGATCAGACCGATCAGCAGGAGAGCAGGGGGCTAGGCTTAGGGGACTGTCATAAACCATTAAAAATAATGAAAAGTCTGCATATTTTTTATTTGATGTATATTGCAAAGTTGCTTGAAATTATGTTTACTTTTCAAAAAGCTCAAGTTATGTTTTTGTGGAGTTCCCCTTTTTGATTTTTATCGGACGGTATGAACTTCTAAATCATGGAAAGACCCCATACCTTAAAAATTCCAGGTGCCAAGCATTCTGGATCTTAGGTCCCATACCTGTATATGTTTTATGCTAAATATCTTTCACTAATTAATTAACAGAAAGGAACAAACTGACTAAACAATTTGTAACATATCATTTTGTCACATTTTGCAGAATGCAGCATTTATGGAAGAGGCTAATTATACCAACAACCTTGTCCTCATCCTTGACCAAAGTCTAAAAGCTCTAGAGCAGCAACGTGACGCCAAAATGGCTCTACATCTCTTAAAAAAAGCGCAACAGAATATTGATAAGTTGACCTAGAGGTAGAAAGCTCTGTTTCTGATGCTGAACCTCCCTGTTTGAATTGTCACAGTCAGCCTGTTATTTAAAGGGTGGTTCACCTTTACCTTAACCTCAGTCTGTAATAGAATGGCTAATTCTAAGCAAATTTTCAATTGACCTTCATTTTTATTTTTTTTGTAGTTTTTAAATGATGTTCCTTCTTCTTCTCACTCCAGTTTTCAAATGGCCCCATCTAAAAATAAATACTCTCTAAGGCTACAAATGTATTGTTATTGCTACATTTTATTACTCATAATTCAGTCTCAAATCAGTGCATGGTTGCTAGGGTAATTTGGACCCTAGCAATCAGATTTCTGAAATTGCGAACTGGAGAGCTGCTGAATAAAAAAGCTAAATAACTAAAAAAAAACACAAATAATCAAAAATTAAATCCAATTGCAAATTGCCTCAGAATATCACTCTCCACATCATACTAAAAGTTAACTTAAAGGGTAAACATCCCCTTTAAGTTATTTAATCTGGTGTCACACAAAACTTTGTGTGTCCAAAAATGTCCCTCTAGATCGCTCCAAAGTAGTTGCAGGCGAATTTCTCCCATTTCGGTTCACAGAAAAATTCGTGAATTTCCTGGAAAATTTGCTAAATGACGAAAAATTTGCTGGAAATACGTGAAATCGGACATTTTCACGAATATATTGTGAAAATCTGACATTTTCAGGTAAAAATTTAGAAAATCTGTCATTTTTCCAAAAAATCTTGAAAATCGGAAATTGACGCCTGCGTCCAAGCTAACGCTGGAGTTAAAGTCAATGGGCATCTGAGTAGTGTTGATGCGCATCAATTTTGACGCAATCGGCTTATCGGATGCGCATCCAAAAACGTTTGACGCGGGCGAATTTCTGCAGGAGATACACAAATTTATTCGCCAGCGTCGAAACACAGAAATTCGCGGCAAATTTGTGCCAAGTGAATTTATTCGCCCATGATTACTCCAAAGACCTTCTGGGTGCCTCCAGGGAACAGCAGTACAATAGTTCTATTGCTAGTACAGCATGTTCAGCATAGAATATTAAAAGGGAAACTCCACTGAAATATGTGAAAAGAAATGTTTGCATAATGACATTTAATTTAAAGCAGCATCTGCCCCTTTATTTTCTCTGTACGGCATCTCTTGACTACATGTTCTACTGCATGTCCCACAAGCTGCTACTTGTATTCATCTATGAATAAGCTGCATTGCTTTCCACTGGGAATGCTGCCTTACAGTAACCCTGTGTACATTATACACTTATGGGATCTGTTATCCAGAAACCAGTTATTCGGAAAGCTCCAAATTACGGAAAGGCTGTCTCCCATTTTTTTTAATGATTTCCTTTTTCTGTGTAATAATAAAACAGTAGCTTGTACTTGATCCAAACTAAGATATAATTAGTCCTTATTGGAAGCAAAGGCAGCCTATTGGGTTTATTTAATGTTTACATGATTTTCTAGTAGACTTAAGGTATGAAGATCCAAATTACAGAAATATCCATTATCCGGAAACCCCCAGGTCCCGAGCATTCTGGATAACAGGTCCCATACCTGTATTGTATGAAAGGGTAACTTCCTTTTCTATTTAATAATAAAGCGGTGAATGCAGGTATGGGCAGTGAACTATGAAAGTACATGCATGCCATGCCATGAGATTCCTTGACTGCATATTTAAGTTTTAGGTAGCAAACCTGGCTGTCAAATATCAACATAATTCACCAGATCATCAATGAGAATCCAGGATACACCAAATTTATAAAATCTGGATGAAGCTGGATACCAGATCCTGCACACACAAAAAAAATACCCAATAACCGACGTTTCTATTCCCCTTAATAGTCTTTTCTGTACATACAAAATCAGTTATCTCTAAGGCTTGCTACAAGCATGGAGCTAAACTGGCGATGCAATAAATATCAATAAATCCCTGGCTGCTGATTTGTATGTATATATATATTGTATACAAAAGCATGCAGTCTGGGGATCAGTGCCGATATAAGGACACATTATGAAGAACAGATGGCATGTAAAGCCGCCAACATGAATTGCACTTGCCGGATAGTGATGAGGATGAGGAGCGTTATTAAGTCTCCTGTAGGGAGCTGGATGCTACGGGAATGGAGCTTTGACCTAAATCAGCTTTTTCAGCAGTGAGTGGAGTAGATGATACAATGGACAGAGGGATGGAGATATCTATTTGCCATACAATCAAAGAATTCAATAGATGCATGATCATTTAGATTAATGGATGTTAAATGTGTGAAATCCAGAGCCACACTAAAACTATTTTACTTGTCCTTTAGGAGAAATACCCCTTAAAGGGGTCGTTCACCTTTAAATTAACTTGTAATATGTTGTAGAGAGGGATATTCTGCAATTGGTTTTCATTCTTTATTTATTTGTGGTTTTTGAGTTATTTACCTTTTTATACAGCAGCTCTCCAGTTTTCAGTTTCAGCAATCTGGCTGCTAGGGTCCAAATTACCCTAGCAACCATGCACTGATTTGCATAAGAGATTGGACTATGAATAGGAGAGGGTCTAAATAAAAAGAGGAGTAATAAAAAGCGGCAATAACAATACATTTGTAGACTTACAGAGTTATTTTATCGATGGAGCCAGTGACTCCCATTTAAAAGTTCGAGAGAGTCAGAAGAAGAATTCAAATAATTCAAAAACAATAAAAAAAATAATTAATGAAGACCAATTGAAAAGTAGGTTAGAATTAGCCATTTCCTAACATACTAGAAGTTTATTTAAAGGTGAACCACCCTTTTAAAGCTGGCCATAGATGTTGAGATTTTTAAAAGATCCGATCATCGTGAGACCCTGATTTTCTCAGAACGATCGTACGAATTGACCATCAACTAAAAAGACCAATTTGCCAGGAAAACAAAGGGGAGCTGCCTGCTTGGCCCTGCAAACATAGATAGATTGCACTGGGACCGACAAAGATTTTTTGACCTGGCCGATCAATTTCCTGACAGATGTCGGCAAAAAATCGTAAGACAATAATTTCAAAGGATTGGTCGGACTTCCCTAAAATCGGTCGTTCAGCAAGAAGAATCGTGGCGTCTATGGGGAGCTTTAAGTCAATTCTCCCACTGATAATGTAGCACATATGCTTCTTATCTGCAGATGAAAGAGTCTATCCTGCAAATGTTACCAAACAGAGTCCTGGGGCCCTGGCCTTGTCTCTCTCCTGCTTCCTTCCCTCCCAAAATCGCGGCAAAGTCTAGGTGCTGTGGGACTGGTATTGGGGTGAGAGAGCCCCCGAGATGGTGTGGGGGCCCCTGGGGCAACAGCCCTGGTGGGCCACATACACACAGTTTGACACTGCCCAGAGCACATTTTTACTTTTTTATTGTAATTATTATTACATATTTATAAAGCACCAACATATTTTACAACGCTGTACAATAAATGGGTGTGTACATTGAATATTCAGATTTACATACAAAAAAAAATAATAATATGAGAAGTAAAGGGAGCCCTGCCCAAAAGAGCTTGCAATCTGAAAGAGGTTCTAGATGGAACTAGGAGTTGCAGGGCCCGTGTGCAGGCTATGCAGCTAGAACCCCCATCCAGAAGCAGAGATTGCAATCGCACAAACCGCCAATGGTGCCTGGTGCAGTTGCACCCCCTGCACCCCCGGTGCACCCCCGGTTGGAGAAACCTTTCTCAGTGCTGAAGAAAGCACATTGCATTCCCATGCATCAGTAAGAGATCTTCAGTTCAGCTAATGACATGTGCTTCTATGGAGCATACAACTACAAGGGTAGTGACTAGTGAGCTTATTTCATACATGGCCCCCACTCACTCCTAATCCTCCAAGCTCCCCATGCATCCTCACACAGTGCATCTCTAGACCAGAAATCTTATGTCCCATTCCTACAAAATATACAGTTATCCTAAAGTTTTCTGATGTCTTGTGCCTTTATGTGGTTCCATTCTACACAATGCCACTACACAGTAGTATTCATATTCATAATAATAGGACCACTGAGATGATCGTTTTTCAAAATGTACAGTATTTAAGATAATACAGACAGGCAAAGAAATACGTCTCTCTGTGCAAAACAACTTATGCCCACGGGTTGTATTAAAGGGGATGTTCACCTTCCAAACACTTTTTTCAGTTCAGTTGTGTTCAGATTGTTCCCAAGAAATAAAGGCTTTATTTCAATTGCTTTCTATTATTAATTTTTACAGTTTTTCCAAAATCTAAGTTTAAAGTTGAATGTTAGGGGCCGATTCATGAAGCTCGAGTGAAGGATTCGAATTAAAAAAACTTCGAATTTCGAAGTGTTTTTTGGGCTACTTCGACCATCGAATGGGCTACTTCGACCTTCGACTACGACTACGAATCGAACGATTCAAACTAAAAATCGTTCGACTATTCGACCATTCGATAGTCGAAGTACTGTCTCTTTAAGAAAAACTTCGACCCCCTACTTCGGCAGCTAAAAGCTACCGAAGTCAATGTTAGCCTATGGGGAAGGTCCCCATAGGCTTGCCTGAGATTTTTTGATCGAAGGATATTCCTTCGATCGTTGGATTAAAATCCTTCGAATCCTTCGATTCGAAGGATTTAAATGTTCGATCGCAGGATTTGCGCTAAATCATTCGACTTCGATATTCGAAGTCGAACGATTTTAGTTCCTAGTCGAATATCGAGGGTTAATTAACCCTCGATATTCGACCCTTCATACATCTGCCCCTTAGTGTCTGGTGTTTCAGTCTGGCAGCTCAGTGATCCAGGAACATTCTGAACTGTTGAAATTTGCAATATTTAGTTGATACATTTAGTTGATACATGTCTCAGCAGCATCTCTGGAGTATTAGCAACTATTGTATCAATTCTAACAGCTGCCTGTAATGAAATCCAGAGATTCTGCTCAGCAGGGACAAAGATATGAAATGTATCAACTAAATGTATCCATTTAGAACAGTTTACAGGGTCGGTGACCCCCCCCCCCGCCGAGCTGCTTTAGAAGGTGAAAATAGAAAGTAATTGGAAAAAGTCTTATTTCTGGAAAGAATTAGTTGTTTTAAGGTCAACAACTCCTTTAAACTTTTTTAGGTAAAGTAAACTGAACCATAAAATACCAGGTTATTTTCTTCTTAAGTGTTTCATACTGCTAGGAAAGCATATGACTAATAATGGGCACTTCAACTTAGCACGTAGACTTCTAGTTACACTTTAGAATTTAGCCTGTTTCACCCACTCACTGTCTGGGAACATACATAAGAGCTCATTTACTGATGGCGGGGCAGGGTTTAAAGTTGAAAAAGCAGCCAAGCTGCTGTGTTTTTAGTACTTTGCAACCAGTTCCACCATCAGCAGCTGCAAGTGTGCATGGACATTTGCTTCCCCATGAATACAGTGCTGCCTGCATTCTGCACCACTGTATTCATGAAGAGAAGACATAGGTCTCCCAACTCACATTCTCATCCCCTAACTTGCACATCATTCAATGGACCCTAGAAACAAGTGCGGTTTGAATGAGCATTATTATTCACCCCTTAGTTCTCTAGAACTTTTGCCTGGGGTCTTCTTAAATTACCCTTATAGTCTTTAGAGTCAGTTTAGACAGGGACCTCTATTTGTCCAATGCCTGCTATCTGTCATGGATGTCTTCCCACTGATGTCAATGGTACAGTCAGCACCACCAGCAGCCGCCAACCCTACTTATAGCCTGGACAGCAAACTTACTTATTTCAACCAATAATGGTATATGCAGGAAAATGGCAGAACATTCCATTACATAACAGCAGCAATAACTGTTCAATGGCTCTAACATACAGAAGTATCTCTAAAAGGCAGTAACGTAACTTGGTGGGGGCGGGCCCTGGTGCGGGCCGTGCAGACGGGCCCGCCCCCACCCTCGTGTGCGCAATGTATCTCTGCGCCTGCAGCCGACTCCAGCCGGCTGCAGCGCGCACGATCTTCCGGGGGGGCCCTGCGGTGGTGCGGGCCCTGGTCCATTTGCACCCCCTGCTCCCCTGGTAGTTACGCCCCTGCTAAAAGGGGGATATAATCATTTTTCTAGGAGGCTACCTCTATAACAGTTGCCCATCTTCTCTGAAGTGAGCTGATGATCACCCAATAAAAACAATGGAATTCTACAAAGAAGCCTTTGGAGTCTTGACAGCATTTGAGCATATGTTGTTCTGCCCTCACCCAGTTCAGTCCTATAGGCAGCCTTCTAGCAATGACTCCATCAGTAATAAACTTCAAGTACAGTAAAATTTGATTCATGGTTTGTGACTGCTAAGATGGAAAAATCGATATCACGAGTCAGGAAAAAAGGTGACCACAGGAATGTTATACAACCTTTCACAACCTTCAACCAGCCACTGTCTGGGACAAGGTTTAAACCTTTGTATCATGGAGTCCTGGGAGTCAGCTTTCCAAGTAAAGAACTAGTTTATAATTCATTTTGCCATGCTTATATCACCTTTATGACTATTATTGTCTATTGCAGCAGAAAGCAGAGCAGACAGATACATAATGTCTCCTATAAGGAATCAGTAAATATAGAGCCCTTCTTTGCATCCACTGGTACTCCCTAGCTGTACATCCAAATAATCCTATATAATAAAGTTGAAGTGTCTCTGCGTACAGTCCCTGTGTCTGTGGGATTGCGCTACTGCGCATATGCCCCACGGACCGTCTCTGGCGGCCTATGTTCTAGCGCCCGTTAGTTTAACGGGCTTAATGTCTAGTATGCAATAATAAGCAATTTCATGGGATGCCGTTGTGCTGCCCACCTATCTGTCCCCATGTGCATTCAGCGGCACTGCAGACATAAGGGGGGTTATTTATCTCATTGTCCCAATAAAAAAAGCTTGACCAAACTCCGATGCCAAATTTTGTCTTTTTTATTAATAAATTGATTCGATTTTAATCAGATTGGTGATAAACTAGAAAAAATCGAGCTAAACCCACCGATTATCAGACTAAACGCACCAAAGACCACAATAACTTCAATTAGAGATATGTGCCTCTCCCATTGACTTATACAGAACCTCGACAGGTCTTTCATGGTGGATTTTCAGATTGGGCTTTTTTCAGCATCAGGGTATAAAAAATCTAAAAAAAAATTTCCCTCTAAAAATTTGAGTTCTGTCCCAAAAAGCCAGACCAGAAAAATTTGAGGTCTAATAAATAACCCCCTAGTCATAATAGTGATGGGTGAATTTGTCCCGTTTCGATTCGCCGCAAAATTCATGAATTCCACGTGAAATTTTTGAAACAAGCAAAAAATTAGCAGAAACGCGAATGTTGACGCCGGCGTCAATTCGCAGGTATCAAAATTGATGGCAATAATTCATACATCAGCGACATTTGATGCGCATTAGTCAATGGACATCTGTTTACTTGTCACCGGCATCGGGAATGTCGCCCGGTGAAGGAACTGTCGTCGGCGTCAAAAAAACTTTGATGTCGGCGCATTTTTGCTGCAATTTCGTGAATTTTAGCCGCCTGTGAAACGCAGAGATTCACCACAAATTCGCGCCAGGCAAATAGATTTGCCCGTCACTAGTAATAAGTGTTTAGACTGCAAAGAGTTACACCTCAAGTGCAAAACAAGCGGGCCCTTGTTATTTACTGCCCAGAAACTGTTCCACAATAAAATAATTCGTATGCATTGGCTTATCACTTACTCCTTCCACTATTGTTGGTGCCCATTTCCCTAAATGTAATTGTATTTGTTTGCTTGCAACTAGGGATGCACCGAATACAGGATTTGTTTGGGGATTCGGACAGGATTCAGCCTTTATAAGCAGGATTCGGATTTGGCCGAATCCAAGTGCCTGGCCGAACTGACTCTGAATCCTTAAAATCACATGACTTTTTGTAATACAAACAAGGAAGTAAAAAATGTTTCTCTTTGATCCTTCCTTCCCTAATTTGTATTTGTATTTCAGTCCAGTATTCGGCAAAATATTTTACAAAGGATTCTGGATTCGTCCTCAAACCTAAAATAGTTTCGTTGCACCCCTACATGCAACATATAATCAAACATTCTGCATACACAACCACCATCCCCTTCTTCCCATTTACTCTGTATCTAAGCCAATGTTTCCGGAGAAGCTTTATTACACATTCCACTAATTCCACAAGTGCCCTTAAAAATAAAAAATGACTCTTTCTAGAATTAATTCAACATTCACAAAACTCGATGATACAAGAATGCATAATGAGCATTGATCATTATTCTTATTATTGATAGGGGTGGTTCGTCTATAAGTTAACTTTAGTAAATTATAGACTGGATGATTCTAAGCAGCTTTTTCGTTTAAATTTTTTTTTTATAGTTTTTGAATTATTTGCCTTTTCTTCTGATTCTTTTCAGCTTTCAAATGGGGGTCTCTGACCCCATTTAAAAAACAAAAAAGGTTACACCTGTATTATTATTGCTACTTTCTATAACACATCTTTCTATTCAGGCCACTCCTCTTCATATTCCAGTCGCTTATTCAAATCAGTGCATGGTTGTTAGGGTTATTTGAACACTAGAAACCAGAAATTGCAAACTGGAGAGCTGCTGAACAAAAAGATAAAATACTCAAGATCCACAATTGTCTCAGAATATCACTCTCTACTTCATACTAGACAATAATTTAAAATTGAAGAACCCCTTTAAACTTAAACCCAATACCTATTTGATCATTTCTCCATGTATACATTTAAGCGAGAAGTAGACAGAAAAAAAGGCTACAGTGTATATTCAGTATTATTGTTTATCCTTTCTTTCTAATTTTCTCCTCTTTATACAATCTGAAATATATATGTGGTTGTATCAGTGCAAAATTGATTCCAGCACCCAGAAATCAGTTTCAGTGTCAAACGGCAGATCCCAAAAACTGAATGTATAAAAAAAAATAAATCATTGCAAAATATTAATAAGATATATATATATATATATATATATATATATATATATATATATATATATATATATATATATATATATATATACTAGTTGCAAGCAGTTTCACAATACCACCACCACCATCTGAATTTGCCAAATTTTTGATTATAAATAAAATGGTTGAAATAAAAAAGGCGCAAGCTCTGTGATAAAGTAATGTACAGTCTAGGTATTCAGCATGATATCATGAAGTGAGGGAAAGGAATATAAATAGTAAATAGTCGATATATAAGATGCTGATGTGGAAAGGTTAGAAAGACAATCCCAAAGTCATGCTTTGACCTTCTGACAGTGTGCGGAAGCCATGAGGTTATCTCAAGTGACAGATCCATGCAGGCAATTCCTAGGTCCTTCTCCTGCTGTTAAAGGAACAGTAACACCCAAAAATGAAAAGCGTTCTAAAGTAATTCAAATATCATTTAGCATTGCCCTGCACTGTTAAAATCGGTGTGCTTGCTGCAAAAACCCTACTATAGTTCATATAAATCAATATAAATTTGCCATTTAAAGGCAAAAAGGTAAAAAGGCTCAGGTTACATAGCAGATAGCAAATGTAGCTCTGTAGAATATAATGCTGCTCTACAGAGCCATATAAACCTATTTCAATTGGCTCAATCGCTATGCAGCAGTTTAGATAAACTATAGTAGTGCTTCTGAAGAAAACAGAACAGTACAGTACGTTCTATTTGAATTACTTTGGAACACTTGTTTTTTTTTTGGTGTTACTATTCCTTTAAGGGGCCTAAAACAATAGACATTTTAGTGATAATATACTGAAAGAATAGACCGGACAACAGGTCTAGATCATTGTTGCCAAACCTTGAAGCCCTTCAGCTGGCTTTAAAGTGCAACTCCTACCACCTAATATCAGATGTGTTTCCCATGATTTGAAGGGCATAGGAGGGCTGCTCTAAATATTGCGCCCATCATTAACTGTTGGGTCCTGGGCTCCCCTGTCATTGAGATCAAGTCCTGACTACTGTATGTAAGTGCTCAATGGTGTGTGTTTTTTTTGTATTATCAGCACATTGGATAGCTCAGTTAAATAGCATTAGGAGCAGCAATGTATAATATATATGGGCCATTATAAGCATATACAGTATGATACTACAGTTTAGAGTCCTGCGCGGGTCCATTTTTTGGGACCCATTGTCATTGTAAACCGGAAGTGACATCATCGGAAGTAGACGTGATGAGAAAAAAAGGAGTAAAACAGGAAGTGCTGTTATTGTAAACCAGAAGTGACGTCATCGGAAGTAGACGTGATCAGAAGAAAGGAGTGAATATCGATATTGAGAAGACCCGCGGCCCGACCCGCAACCCCGCAGAACCGCCGACCCGTGGGTATACCCACGGGTACCCGACCCGCTGCAGTACTCTACTATAGTTTATCAGTAGGGATGCACCGAATCCAGGATTCGGGATTCAGCCTCTTTCAGCGGGATTCGGATTTGGCAGAATCCTTCTGCCCGCTGAACCAAATCTGAATTTGCATATGCAAATTAGGGGCAGGAATGTAAATCACGTGACTTTTTGTCACAAAACAAGGAAGTAAAAAATGTTTTCCACTTCCCATTCCTAATTTGCATATGCAAACTAGGATTTGGTTCGGTATTCGGTGAATCTTTCCCGAAGGAATCAGGGGTTCGGCTGAATCCAAAATAGTGGATTTGGTACATCCCTATTTACCAGCATGCATTATATTGGCACTGGTTATGATATGTATGCACAGCACCCTGTACTCGGGGCACCACAGTTATATAAACATCATATCCACGTGCAACTGGAGTACAGCTGCTTACTGGATGCAATAAGATGGTTTTCTTGCAATGGGCTGGGCTTTACACAGCATACATAGTGGGTATCTAGAACAGCAGGGTCCATATAACATGATAAGTACAGGTATGGGACCTGTATCCAGAATGCTCGGGACCTGGGGTTTTCCGGATAAGGTGTCCTTTCGTAATTTGGATCATCACACCTTAAGTCATTTAAACATTAAATACACCCAATAGTTTGGTTTTGCTTCCAGTAAGGACATACTATATCTTAGTTTGGATGAAGTACAAGGTACTTTTTTATTATTACAGAGAAAAAGGAAATCATTTTTTAAAAATTGCATTATTTGAATAAAATGGAGCCTATGGGAGACAACATTCCTGTAATTTGGAGCTTTCTGGTTAACGGGTCCCATACCTGTACCATAAACAAAAACATGCTGCAGATATGGGGCATATGGAGCCGAGGCAAGTGTACAGAATACTGGGTAACACAGGTGCAAAGAATACTGTAGGTGTGCCGGATGCAGTGAACCGTACAGTACAGTGTATACTGGGCATCCTGGGTACTGAAAGTGTTTAACTTACAAGATGCTGTTTAAACAATATACAGTATTGTTCTGTTATTGTATTTGGATTGCAGGCAGAACATTGGTAGCCCTGTTACTGTAACTCTGTAAAATAATAGGCACCATAGGTCTCCAGCGTGCAGTTAATGTAGCTCTCCAGGTCTCCTGCATATTTATTACTGTAACTGTGCAACACTGTGTTTTCTATAGCCGGGCCCTGTACAGGTAGCGGATACTATAAGTGCAAGTCATAAGGAATGCTGCAGGAACGCATCCGATTTCTAACATTCTTAATACCACCTGCATAGAACATACTTGGATGGCAGCACACTCAGTACTGGATACAGGCTTTATCATACTGGGTAATGTGGATTGCAATATAATGGGTACCAAAATTATTTGCATAATGTATATACTATAGGAACTATAATTACACCAGATACTGACTACTGTAAGTATATACATCCACAAATAAGACGCAGAATGGATGCATGCCTGTTTACAGCATATTGTATGTACAGTAGTATTTTTTTAATAGTATTTTTGTACTCTCCTATGAACGGAATGATAATATTTTTATCTCACCGAGAAAGCTAGCATGCCTATTTAAGCATGTCTTAAATGCAGTTCTGTACTAAACATGCGCAAGGATAAAGGATAATACGCTTTGATAACACTCATTGGTATAAAAGAGAATAAATGTGTTGTTGTTGACTAGATTACAAATACTACATTAACCCCAGAGTGGCTTCTGCCACTGAATACGGTAGAGTTAACATGGGGAAGATATTTTGGTCTATATAATACAACAGATACAGGAAGAAAAATATCATAGTATACTTTACCTAATCAACCTTACAAATGAGTTGGCAAGCCCTGTCATTTATATAATAAAGCTATAGTATGGTCTGTCAGCTAAAGTAGAACTACAACGCTAATCAACCACAGGCTCAAGGAGCTCTTCTTTAGCAACAAATTAAGGGAAGCAGGTTTGACATCACTGATGGAAATTGTGACTGTCATCATCATGCCCTATTATACACAGTCATAGAAAATTCCTACACTCAGGTAGCAGTGTTTCTATTATAGGCACCACCTTCCCCTAATATACCTGCTATGTCACAGTCACACTCCCTTCCCAGAGACTATTATCCCACTGTTACTATAGACACCATCTCTCCCTACTATACCTGCTATCCCACAGTCACAGTCCCTTCCCAGAGACTATTATCCACTGTTACTATAGGCACCATCTCTCCCTACTATACCTGCTATCCCACAGTCACACTCCCTTCCCAGAGATTATTATCCACTGTTACTATAGGCACCATCTCTCCCTACTATACCTGCTATCCCACAGTCACAGTCCCTTCCCAGAGACTATTATCCCACTGCTACTATAGGCACCATCTCTCCTTACTATACCTGCTATCCCACAGTCACACTCCCTTCCCAGAGTCTATTATCCCACTGTTACTTTAGACACCATCTCTCCCTACTATACCTGCTATCCCACAGTCACACTCCCTTCCCAGAGACTATTATCCCACTGTTACTATAGGCACCATCTCTCCCTACTATACCTGCTATCCCACAGTCACAGTCCCTTCCCAGAGACTATTATCCCACTGCTACTATAGGCACCATCTCTCCCTACTATACCTGCTATCCCACAGTCACACTCCCTTCCCAGAGACTATTATCCCACTGTTACTATAGGCACCATCTCTCCCTACTATACCTGCTATCCCACAGTCACACTCCCTTCCCAGAGGCATCATTTCTCTTTCACCCCACTGCCTACAAGTGCCACTCTGTGGGGTCACATCATGCGTATAACATGCTCCTGCTTGAACCCCACCCCAGAGACAGCTCAGCTATGATTCACCAGCATATACAGTATCAGGCTTTGTACAATGCTAAGCACTGCAGCTTTGACCTATGCCGGCACCAGGCATGGAAATCCTGTGCAGATGTGTGTAAAGTAAAGCATAGTACAGGCTGTAATGATGGTGGGACACACAACACTGACTGCTCGGCCAGGATTTCACCTCTGCTTTAAGCAACAATGCCTACTCCATTTTCTCCCAGAGAGAATGCCTGTCACAAACACATGGGCTGCTACAAAACCCAATACTGCAGAACCATTGAGTGCTCGACTCTCCAGGACAGGAAGAGTTAACAGAAGCCCCAGGCACGTATTCACATAGCAGAGACAACACCAACAGCACATACAAGCCTTGCACAACAAATATATGAATTTAAGGACCCCCCCCCCATTCTATGCCAACCTCCTCCCTGCTGTGCCGTTAAGGGTAAATGTGAGATTGGGGTTAATTACGCAGGCACCAGCATATTAACCAAGCCCCCTCCCCCTACCTCATTCCCTCCTGAATAGAGAGAGAGACGAAAGCCATAGCAGCATCAATAAACAGACGAATGGAGCAAGACACACACACACATATATACACACACACACACATGGGTAAATGGGGGTGGGGACGAGGGGGCGGAATGTGTGTAGCAGCAGCACAGAGAAAGAAAGATGAATGAATTGTGTGAATGAATAAGAAATGAATGGAAGACAGTTAAAGCCAATTTTAGGCCCTCCGCGGAAGAGGCAGCATCGTCAGAGTGTGTGTCTAGGGAAAGGGAGGGGGTTTGAAGCCCCCCTTACACACACACACACACACACACCCACCAATAATGCATGTAAAACAGTGCTGTGAAAGGAGGAGAGAAGAAGGGTGACAGTGCCAGTTAGAAACAGAGAGAGACTCTCTCCTTTACCTGTAAATATACCAGACACTTCTCCTTCGGGGCCCCAAGGCAGGCCAGCTAGAGGAGAGGGAGGATTGCATCCTGCCATCAGACAAAGCCATGATTCTGCTCCCAACCTCAGAATTACAGCAGAGCTCAGCCTCATTCTAAAATACCTCGCTGATATAGAAAGACAGAGAGAGAGGAGGAAGAGAGAGAGAGAGAGAGAGAGAGAGGGAGAGAGAGAGAGAGAGAGAGAGGAGGAAGAGAGAGAGAGAGAGGGGCAGTGCGCTTGTGATGGTATAGCAGCAGCACAGCCGTCTGTACCCGAGCCCAGCCAAGACCCACTGTACAATACTCACATCATTTCCTCCGTGTGGCTGCTGTGCCTGAGAGTGTACTCATTGGCAGACTGTGCAAACTAGAAAGGCAGCAAGTAAAGGGAGCTGATCGTGGTGCTGAAACACAGCAGGCTCCCTCTTACTAATAGAACAGCCCCAGCTTCTTAACCCTTATTCTTCTCCCACTACAGCAACAACATGCTTTATTTATTAGCTACACCCTCCCAGGCTCCGGAACAATTCTACAGCAGGATATTGACCCTCTCTCAATAGCACCGTTTGCCAATACCCCCATAAGAATTGACATTTAGAAGTTATCTCCTCCCAATAACTGTTTTTTTTTTGCATAATGAAATAAAATGTCATTCTCAGCAACTGCCTATTATATGGTAAACATATGGCCATGGAAAGCCCCCTTTCTTTTCCTGCAATGCTGGTCATTGCAGAACTCATTAACTACCCCTTAAAACTATGGCAGGTTAGGTAATACCCCTTGGTGTTATGGCATTGTAGCTCCTCGTGGGTAAGCAGAGAGTAAGAGTGCAGTTTTGGGGTAATAATGAAAAAGAGAATTAAGTAGGGATGCACCGAATCCACTATTTTGGATTCGGCCAAACTCCCGAATCCTTTGTGAAAGATTCGGCCGAATGCCGAACCGAATCTGAACCCTAATTTTCATATGAAATTAGGGGTGGGAAGGGGAAAACATTTTTTACTTCCTTGTTTTCTGACAAAAAGTCACGCGATTTTCCTCCCAGCCCCTAATTTGCATATGCAAATTAGGGTTCGGTTGGGCAGAAGGATTCGGCCGAATCCGAATCCTGGCTGAATCCCGAACCGAATCCTGGATTCGGTGCATCCCTAGAATTAAGCTGTACTGTATTGTAATGTATTGGATTTATTAATTTATACAGTACCCTTGGGGTGCAAAGTGTCATTCTCAGCAACTGCCTGTTATATGGTAAACATATGGCCATGAAAAGCAATGTCTCCCTGCCCCCCCCTTTTTTTTTTGTTTTCTGCACTGCTGGTCATTACCTCTGAAACAAATGAAACAGAAGCCGGGCTGATTAACAGAACAGTAGGGGAACTGACTTCACGGCTACCCTGGTTCAAGAGTCAGATCAAGAGAACAGAGTGGGATAAACAAACAAGCTGCTGCTTTCAATAGCAATGTTATTGACACGTAACTTTAAAACCACTGGAAATGTGAGTAATATGTGTTTTATTTAGTTATGCAAATAATTTATGGTTCTAGGTCCCCCTTTAATAAATGCATACAATTGTCTCTCCTTTATTTATTTGTATTTATTACAACAGAAAGCTTTAGGTGAGTAGGACGCCTACTACATTATTATCTAGTGATCTCAGCACATATTCATGCTGATGCTTAAGACCCCTAGTGATTAAATTAGGGCCGGACTGGGAAGCCCCCCAGTGACCTCAAAGTGACTCCCATGGATGTCACATGACTGCCCTTGAATAAGGCTTTTAACTCCAGGAGCCCTTATCACACTGTGCTGTCCTTTCTTCCCCTGAAGGTCAGTGCTCCCTGCCTCATTCTCACTCTCATAATAAGAAAACACAGCCAGTAAATCTATGGGAGTCAATTTCTGACCGTCAACAATGGCGTCTGGTACTAAATATTGGATTCATAATGCAGCCCCTATCTTAGCTATAGATCTACTTTATTTCTTATAGAAATCCGACATAAGGAGCAGAGGGCAGCCAGACTCAGGGGACTCTTTGCATGCGCTCTATGTAGCGTTGCCACCTTTTCTGGAAAAAAAAAATATATTTATCTTTTTTCCATATTAATAACATTGGGATCAACCATCATTTTTACTGGCCAGGTCGGTAAAATACCGGCCAGGTAGCAACCCTAGCTCCATGGGGTGTGCTCTTGAACCTTTTAGTGCTCTTCCATCCAAGGTCTTTGTACATGACTAACAATATTTTCCTACTTTTTTTATTACTCTTTCATTCTTAGTGTTTTAATTAGGGATGCACCGAATCCAGGATTCGGTTCGGGATTCGGCCAGGATTTGGATTCGGCCGAATCCTTCTGCCTGGCCGAACCAAATCCGAATTTGCATATGCAAATTAGGGGCGGGGAAGGAAATTGCGTGACTTTTTGTCAAAAAACAAGGAAGTAGAAAATGTTTTCCCCTTCCCTCCCCTAATTTGCATATGCAAATTAGGGTTCGGATTCAGTTCGGTATTCGTCCGAATCTTTCGCGAAGGATTCGGGGGTTCGGCCGAATCCAAAAAAGTGGATTCGGTGCATCCCTAGTTTAGATCCCTTTAATACCTAGTGGTAAGGGGGGTTGTTTATAGGCCTTGGCCCTTGACTGGCCATAAACAAGATATGTTTTATTAGAACGAAAAGTTAACTCTTACGATAATAAATGGGTACTCTAAACAAGATATGTATGATGATCCCTGAAAGTCTGACCACTGATACTTTAAAGGTGCCATAATCATATTGTCTGGGGTCAATAGGGCTAACAGTAAATACTGTGTCCGTGTTTGCCCTGGGATTACCCTTAGATAAACTGACACAAAACCTTCCATGCCCCATTCACACCTCCTGTTTGTTACTAAGGCTGCATTGGGGCAACCTTCATGGTAAGTGGACCATAGTGCAGAGACATGGGGCCTAAAAGCTTTAGGGGTCACCTTGGACATGCGCTTTAGATTGAATAAGAAGTGAAACTCACACAGCTCACAGCAGGGGTTACAACCAGCATAGGGCTGCTAGTTGTGGGTAAATTCACAGCATCCCTATGCACCAGGAATACATTTAATTGCACTTTTAAAACATATACCATAAACCTATCTGCCATAATTCCTTTTGTGCAAAGAACCAACCGTCTTTGATACCTTGTATATTTACATTGAGTGGGAGCAACCATATATATGCAATAAATCATGAACATTTATCAAGAAAAAAAAAAAGAGAAAGAGGCGTTCCTGTCATTGCAGTCATAGTGGAGGACCCATAGGGAGGTGTTAGTATATCATTCAGGTATACACAGCATGTGGCTCTACCAGGATATTTTTAAAGAACTATGACCTTATTTAGAATCAGTTATCTCTAACACAAGAGGTTGGCCCAATCTTACAGCCAATCTATTGTATTGTATGAACATTGTGGTCTAATGTCTTTGGTCTAATATTGATTGGAGAGTAACCAGCTAAACAAGCTTAGTTTAGGCTTTCCACATTATCAACAACAACCCATTAACTACCATTAAAACTATGCCAGGTCATGTCTTCCCCTTGGTTTTATTACACTGTAGCTCCTCATGGGTCAGCAGGGAGTAAGAGTGCCCTTTTGGGGCAATCATGAAAATGATGAGAATAAAACTGTACTGTGTTGTAATGTATTGGATTTATTAATTTATACAGTACCCTAAGGGTGCAAAGTTTCAGTGACTATAAATTAAAGAATGAGAATAAATTCATTAACGGTGGGGGTTTCAATATACAGTTGGAATGTGGTCTCTACCCCAAAGAAACTGATCATTTATCAAAATGTCACTCTAATCTCATAAAATAATTAGCAGAAGGCTCGGAGACATGTTTCAAGGCCAAAAGAAAGTGATGCAACCCCCCCAATAAACTCAACCCCCCTAGTCATACTAAACATTTAGAGCAGTGGTCCCCAACCAGTAGCTTGTGAGCAACATGCTGCTCACCAATCCATTGGATGTTGCTCTAAGTGGCCTCAAAGCTGGTGTACTGCCAAACAGAGCCTCATGTAGACTATGTAGACTATCAGTCCATATAGGGGCTACCAAACAGCCAATCACAGTCCTTATTTGACATCTCCATGGACTTTCTCATGCTTGTGTTGCTCTTCAACTCTTTTTACATTTAAATGTGGCTCATGAGTAAAAAAGGTTGGGGACTCTGGATTTAGAGATATCTGCAATATTGGTTGGCCATGACTGTGTAGCATCAAGCTAGCAGGCTGACCTATAAACTTCCCAAGCATCGCCCTCTTTTTACTCACACACCTTGTACACAATAAGGGCATCCAGGTTGGTATATACTGTAAGAGGCCACTACATTATTAACTATTAATAAACAAAAGTATCAAGGATTAATTTAAACAATATCTATAACATAGTTACATGATGGAATGCTTGGCCACAGAAAAACCACCAAAGAGAGGTCTACCTGCCATACTAGTCACCTCCTGCTTGACAGGCAAATGCGAGCAGGCAACCAAATTACTTTCCGTGGGACCCTTTGTCCGACGTAGGGTTGCCACCTGGCCAGCATTTTACCGGCCTGCCCGGTACAAATGATGCTTGACCCCAAAGTTATTAATAGAGAAAAATCTAAATATACAGGTATTTTATTCCAAAAAACGTGGCAACCCTAGTCCGAGGAGACCTACCAACCTTTGCACACTCATGCTTCAAAACTGGGGGATAGTCCACCACCCCTGGCTAGAATTCCTCCCCAGCAGTGACAGATTGATATTACTTAGCCTCAAACATATCTCCTTACCTTAAATGTCCTTAAATATGGGGTGGTATGGAGGGATGCTAAATGTACCCTGCCTTCACATGGAAAGAGGCTTTTACTTCCTTTCCCTTTTCCTTAATACCCTGCAGTCTTCCAGCCACACCCAACTTCCTTTCTAAAGATCTGTTCCCAGCCCAAGCCTACTACTATCTACCTAGCCTACCTACTATCATACACCCTTTTCCACTATACATGTACTGATTTGAAACTTGAATGGACAAACATAAGAACATTAATTGGCATACTAATATGTCAGTTTGTATTTTGCAATGTCATCAGATATACTATAACGTTCTTTCGTTGCTGCGGCTATAAAATTAATATAAATTAAGACCAGTGAATTGCATTCGCCCCATGGCTGACTGGAGCACCGCTGAGAGGTTCAGTGTAGCAGAAGATGTAAGGCAATGTGAGCAGTTACAGCTGAATACATTTATGGAGCCAGGTTGAGCATACCCATTATCTTAATTCTTAAGTCACCCATAAAACTTACCATCTTTGGTTTGACGATTAGTCATAGACACATTAAGTGACTTGCTCAAGGTTGCAAGCAGCTGATATTGGAATCGAACCCAGAAAGGGTCCACTCCCTGGACTCTGTATGCATGGCCATCAATCCTATAGTAATGGCAAAGTCATAAGCTGATTTGCTTTGAGAAGCTGCTACTGAAGACACCATACCCAGTATTTAATCTGTGAGACACACCAAAAACATTCTAAATGAATATAAGGCAAGAGAAGTGAAACACGAATGCAAACACGCCGGGGACAGTGGCATAAAGCAGCCGCATGTGTGAGAGTTACTATTTCTTTGTATCTGTTGTCAGTATAATTGAGTGAAAATGACTAGCACAGTCCAGGTAGTCTATCAGTCTAACTTAATCTGACAGCTATTCCCAGAGTCTTTTCTTTCTTATAACCCAGTGTAACTCCTCAAGGAAAGCCACTGTGATACAGTGTCCAGCCCTTCAGCCATCTAATTGGACTCCGGACAGCACTTAATGATGAATTTGAAATCATGGGTTGTCTCCAAGTGTGTTTCATTTGGATACACATCGTCTGGTTTTATCGTGTTTGCCTTGTCTAAAGGAAAATGGTAACACCTTGCTATGCAAAGTATTGCTGGGCTAATTTGGAACTGACAAGGTTAAAAAACCGCCTTTACTTCTACGGGGTAAGGAAAAGCAGGTCCACGGATTACTGTCATCAATAGATTTCATGCAAGAGCAATGGAGAGTGTAATTAAAAGCTGCTCTCTTTCTCAGCCCATTACTGGCACCTGCAGTCTTTAGGCACAGACGCAGTTACCTGTCGTCCACTCTAACTGGCATTTGTATGGCTGGTATAAATGTGTGCTTGTATCTGAAAAACAGTTCTTTTTAGCAAAAAAAAAATCCATTACCATTAAAAAAAACACATAATGCTCTAGCAATATTAGTGGTAGGTACAACCACATCAGGACAAGCCTAGGAGAAGACGTTTACCTATATATGGGGCAGAATTACAATATGTTTTTTTTCCTGACTTTGGTTTTTGAGCTGTTGAAATGCAGTTAACGTTTGAAAGCATTGAAATAAAAAAATGACAAGTTGGGAATGTCAGGAGTAAAGGCACAGTGTTCTGTTTCAGCTATTGAAATGAGATCATTGGGTCTCAGTGCTACGGAATCCAACGGACGCTTTGCAATGATGTAATGCTTGCTACGCTTGATACTATCTACTTCTGCAGCACAGCAAGGAGAGAGGCCATCTAGGGACAATATTGTGGTTTGGGTATAGTTTGAAAGGTGATGCCCCCGACCACCATTTTTTTTTTTTTTAAATGAAACATGTACCCAGATCACAAGATTTTCCTTGGGGTAAATCAAACCATGAGTGGTTCCTCTGAAGATCTCAAATAACCAACAGTATTATGCGCTTGAAGATTGCTTGAGGGTCACCTTGGCTTATGAGCCTTAGAAAGCATTGCTTACAGGGAAAGTAATTTTTCCATTACATAGAATAAATATGATGTATAGGGTAAAAAAGAAAAATATCAGTTCACGGCCCCATGGGGGTCATCTTCAGTCAGTGTTCTTCTTCAGGGTGCACATCACAGATATTCTAAATAGACTAAAAGAAAATATTTTTGGCACACTTTGACCATGTATTCAGTATTATATCGAAACAAAGGTTGATACCACACTGTGCTCACAGCATATCATGGCTGATCTAATCTTATTTATTAAGCTGGATACTATCAACTTCTGCAGCACAGCAAGAAGAGAGGACATTTAGGACAACCCTATGTTTTGGATATAGTTTGAAAGAGAGTGCCTTGGCCAGCTTTTAAACATAAAAACGCTTTTCTCAGGGTTTATCAGATATAAGTAGTCCATCTGAGGACCATAAAAAAATCAGGAGTATTATGCAGTTTACAAGCAGAGCAACATTTTTACATTATATAAAGTAAACATGATTTATATGGCCAAACAAAGATGAATATTCCAAGGTAAATATTAATTCCACCATCTTCAGGGTCTAATTTACAGGGTCATCAAAACATTTTATGATTTTCTAAATAATTCTGAATTTGCAAATAAACTGAAGCAGGATTTTTGGCACATGTCTACAGTGTGTTGGGTATCATGTCTAATCAATGGAAACACAGATGGAGCAAACATTGTTTCGAGATCATACAGCACTCGCCACACCTCATGGGTCAGCATAGGATAGCATTCGTTTCAATAGCAAGGGGTGTGATAATGATCTATTTAAATGAAGAGATGTGGTGTGACAGGGCAAGTCATTAGTCTCCATCTGTAAAAACCATGACATTATTACATTAAATGAAAAACGGAAAAAGATTTAAAAATTAACAACAGTTGTATACTTGGAGATGCTATGCCCTTGTGATCTGAAAAGTTACTACATTTCTTTGATGAACTTAATTCATAAAGGCTGGTAGGTAGAAGATCATGAAAGGTATAAAACACCCCAGCATAGGCGGAGGGTGAATTTTTTTGTTTGGGAAGGCTAAAGATGGGCCATGCATAGATTGACCTAAATCTAATGTGAGATTTAACAGATTCATGGCTGGCATAAAAATGAACCCCGTCCAACTACCTGGAGTGGTTCCCACTGAGTTCCAGGAAACTGTCGAAAAGTGCAGGTGGGAGTGCTTTTTTACCCTAAAATGTATTTACACATGCACTCCGTGGGTTCCCATTGAGGCACCCACCTGCGACACGAAGATATTGTGCATGAGCCGGGCTGGTCCAGCGGGTTTCAGGCCGGCTCACACATCACTAGTGGCCATCCTATACTGTATGTAGTTAAATGCAGTCTATATTTGCAAAACACATTTTAAGCAGTGTGATGCAGTGGGTCAGTGGTGAAACAATTTGGAGGGGCCAGATGTGCATTATTTCTCCCGTTTTGGTGGTGGCACACCCCTCCTCCACCGCATGCTCGCAAAGGTGCACAAGCGCGTCAATTTAAAAGAGAAGAGTGGTGGGATTTTAACTAAGAAAAAACAACTAAAAATTAACAAAACAATAACAAAAGTAATAAAAAAATACAAAAAAAAGGATAATTAGCATTCTCAAGGTGAAAGAGAATTCAGGACTGGAGCAAGGTTGATAGGTATATTATAGAAGTCAGGTGACAAAAACTATTTAATTCCAGCTAGTGAGTCAGCCGTTGGAAGTTATATGGAGTTTTACCTGTGGGAGTGGGATGAAATCTGCAGGAAATGCTCAGAGTGAGGATCTTAGGTAAAGGTTACAGGCTACAGATGTTTCTTGGTCAGTCCTCATTTTGGATTGCCTTAAAGGGCACCTGTTGGGTAAAAATGTTATCCCCAACCAAAGGTTAACACGTATGTGAAATCACGTGCATGCGGATAATGAGCAATTGGGAGCAGCTTTTCATTATGCACATGAGAGTGATTGGACATGGCTGCTTGCCCCGGGAGCTCCCTCCCAGTGCAAGTAGCCTAGCGATGGCGGGGGCACTTTTTTAAAAAAAAAAAAAAACTACTGTTTCCCCAACCGGAATGCAGGCTCTATTAGCCCGCACCTTTGGTTGGAGATAACATTTTTACCCAACAGGTGCCCTTTAAGTTTGTAGTTGTAATATCTCCCCAGCCCTGCCTATCTGTGGCTTGATTGGATAATGTTACTGTATGTCTAGAGAGCTGTACTCTGATTGGAGAAGCCACATGTAAAAAGATCCAATCAGAGTGCAGGCGATTGCACAAGATCCGGAGCTTACAGGGAGGCAAGAAGCATTTTGCGATGATAAATGTACCAGTGTAGTGCAAGTCAGGTGCCAAGCAGGTTTGGAGGGGCTTAATAAATAACAGTCAGATTGTCTAGATCAGGCCACCACTTCCACTGAAGGACAGTGTAGGATTAGACCTACTAGGACTCATCAAGTGTCAACTCTCACAAGAATTATATGTAGACAGTGCTAAATGAAAAAGGTGTCATATAGACCCATGGTGGAAATATAAAGGCACTGAAGGAAATTGTCTTTGAGTAGATCTCCTAGTATTCTGTTCGGCTAGTCCGACCCTGCTGGAGGAACTACAAAAGTTTTTCACTGCAATAGAGTACAAACAATTCACACTGGTCAACTTATTTCCAGTAAGGAAGAAATCAGCCCATTAAAGGAGAAGGAAAGGCTTGGTGCACTTGGGGGTGCCAAATGTTAGGCACCCCCAAGTGATTGTATTGACTTACCTGAAACCCCAGGCCAGTGCTCCTATCAGCATAAACTGCACCAGCCCGGGGTTATACCAGAGAGCAACACAGAGAGATCTTCTTCCTTCTTCAAATTTCCCCGGGCAAATGCATGCGCAGTTGAACGAAATAGCAGACTTTTTAGTTAAAGTTCAGTTTTCATTCTAACGCACATGCGCAGCCGCGCAAAGAAAGCTGAAACCAGTATAATAACCTCGGGCCGCTGCAGTTTTCTGCCGATAGGAGCACCGGCCCTGGATTTCATGTAAGTCAATACAATCACTTGGGGGTGCCTAACATTTGGCGCCCCCAAGTGCAGGATGACTTTGCTTCTCCTTTAACACCAACCGCAAGATAAAAATGTGTAGTTTATGTAGTATTATGTTATCGGGATGCTTTTCACCAGTAGCGGTAAATCGTAGCTAATTTTGTTTGGGATCCTGGACAAAAACATGCTATCTTGGGCCAAAGTTTATTTTTCAACAGGACAATGATCCAAACTGAAAAAATGCAAGTCCAATCCTTAACCCCATGGCAAGACCTCAGCCTTGTGGTTCACCCCTGTCCCTATATATAACATCATGGTTCACAATAGTTGATGCTGAAAAATGATACATTACAGGTATGGGACCCGTTATCAAGAATGCTCGGAACCTTGGGTTTTCCCGATAAGGGATCTTTCCATATTTTGAATCTCCATACCTTAAGTCTGCTAAAAAATTATTTAAACATTAAAAAAAAAAAAAACAATAGGATTGTTTTGCCTCCAATAAGGATTAATTATATCTCAGTTTGGATTAAGTACAAGGTACTGTTTTATTATTACAGAGAAAAAGAAAATCATTTTAGAAATTAAAATTATTTGATTATAATGAGTCTATGAGAGATGGCCTTCCCGTAATTCTGAGCTTTCTGGATAACAGGTTTCCAGATCACAGATCCCATACCTGTATCACTTTATGGTTTACTACTTTCTTTCAGTGTTTGGAGGACTTAAAGATGAAAATGAGACTCAAGGAACAAAACTAAAATAACATTTCCAGATGAAATGGGCATAAAGGCAACATATTTCTTTTTCATGTCACTTTATATTACGAATAACTTGTGTCTTTATCTTGATATGCCAATACAACTGTATTCTCTTTGGCACTAAATTAATTTACTCCAGGGATAGGAGACCCTAGGCAATCCAGATGTTGCAGATAGTCTCCCAGCTTAGATGGTACAGGGATTCTGGGAAGCATAGCTTTACAGCAGCAAAAAGCTTCCTCTGTCAGCATAATAATATACTTTGCATTTTATAATCAGAATAATATCCATCAAAACTAGGACTGGAATTATGAATATGATTACACATGCATAGAGCAAATGTAGTTATATCTAGTGATGGACATGGGGATGTACCTGAGTGGGCCTCAGCCCCTCCCTGTTAGTTGCCCAAAGCTGGAGCTAGAGAAGAGTATTACAAAATGTGCTCCGATATTATTCAGTGACCTCTTAAAGGTTGAAGACAGGCTGATGCCATCATCAGTGGTAGATGTCAAACAGATTTTTTATGACTGCACCACAATATCTGCCAGTTATATATCACAGATATCCATTCCATGGCTCTCCAGCTCCAGCTGTGGGTGGGAAGCTCCAAGTTGGACATCCCTGAATGTTTTCTGAACAGGACTGTTAGATATTTAAGACTGAGTGGAACCCTACAGCTAGAGGGTGACAGCGACTGCAGCTCAACTAGCGCTTACATCTCTGAACTTCTAACAAATATAAGGCAGAAATGTTTGTGGTCTTAAAACAAATATTTAATCATTTATTGGCTGGAAAATGACTGTACATACTCACTGATAACCATATTTACATAGCGGGCACCCCTAGGCCCACTGCCGCTCATCACTCCTGTCTCCTCCCCTTCATCTGTGCACATTCATTCATTCAAGTACGGAGCACTGTGATTGGTGTATGGGAAACTTAAAAAAACTATTGTATCTCATGATCAGCCCCAGAACTTCTGAACCAAAGAGGGTGTGGTTGGACTTCATGCTACCCTAAAATCCTGCTGCCTTAGGCCCGGGCCTTGGTGGCCTTTCCACAAATCAGGGCCTGCTGATAACACAGATAGTACACAGTTAATTCCTTCAAGATGACAAGTGCCAGGTAGGGCATAGGTTAAAACCAAAAGTCTAACTTACTCTTATTCTTAATTCACAAATCCTGCAGCCGAAAAAAAGACTGCTCCAACCGCGCCGTTTCGTTTCAGTCGGATTTGATGCATCCTTGTCGGAGTGCTGATTACAAATAAAGTTGCATGGGTCAAATCTTGAAAAACGTAAACCGCACATCCAATAAAAATGTGTCTTTTATTGTTTGGATATCAAATTATTAAGATCAAAGACCGCAACCTTTCACTGACGCGTTTCAGACTACACTAGTCCTTAATCATAGGCTTCATAGTGTCACAACAAACGATAAAATCACATGACATTAGATCCAATCAAAAACAGCTTGGTTTTTGAGACCAAGCTGTTTTTGATTGGATCTAAATGTCATGTGTTTATTGGATGTGCGGTTTACGTTTTTCAAGATTTAATTAACAAATCCCTCCAAGTGTGCACCAGGGTATTCTTCTATACCCCAAGCCTACCCCCTTATCTACCTACAATGGAGGATTACACCTAGGGTTCCTGCACTTCTGCCATCCTTGGTGGTATTTCTGACCGCTCTTCTAACTATCCTTCTCTATCTACTATTTCTAGGGTGATACATATGTCAAAGATCTATGCTATCACTAGCTAGTCCTTTTCAGGGTCCCTCTCCTCACTGATTCCCCCAGAGATGGGCTATTAATACAGCATCCTCGCTTACCTGACACCTCCTTTGCCTAAGGCTCCCAGAAACATCCATCCTCATCCATAAGTGTAGTCCAAAGGGGGTAGCACATCTTACCATGAATTACATACCATAAAAAAGTACCCCCTGTCATGGCTTAACCTGTAGGCATTTGCAGCCCACCCATGGGGCATGTCTACCTCTGAATTGAGAAAATCTCCTCCAAACCATACCGTAACAAGGGTCCAGCCTCAAAGAACGCGTATCAGAATTAGTTATCGACACCAACTAAGGAAAAAAAGCTGATAAAACAGATGGGTACGGTACGGATGAATAAGAGGGGAAGCTAATAATAACTTGAATAAAAAAAGCTACAATAGAGGTTATTGACTGTATTTTTAGAAAACAGAATGTGAAACATTGTTGATAAGAAAAGAGAGGTCATATAGGAACAGTCATCTCTCTGTGTAGGGGAGATTCATTAAAAAAAAAAAGAGAAATAGGTTAATGCTGAATTAAACTTACTCCCCCCTAAATCCCCCTCTGAATCCACCTCCACTGTCTGCAAGCACTTAACCTCCCCCCATCCCAAAAAAAAAACCCCTGTATTGGCACCGATCCATAAACGCATGCTGCCAGCATGAAATCCGCAGCACAGGAGAACAAGAGAAAGGAGTGAGCTGCACAATCTGTCAGCCCCCACACTAGATGCAGGGAGCACAGGATTAAAAAGAAACTTAGCCCCCTCGTCGCAGCCGCATGCAAAAAAGTTATAATTAAGCCCGGTATTTCAGCTCATGCTTTAGAAATGATTACCCATTTCCACATGCATTTTAAATAAATGACTTGTTCTGCGTCAGAAGGATTTGCTCCTGTGTAAAAAATGTAAAGTGGGACAATACTTTAACTTAAACAGATATTAAAGGGGACCCCTTGTTCAGTTCTATATGCAACATGGGTTTTTGGTAATCACACATTTACAGTATGTACCATGTAGTCTGGGTGGTATGAAGTAGGACTATAAATATTTGCATCAATAAAATGAAGCACTGCTGTACAAAGAGGGTGACAGGTATAGGGAATAAGCTTCAAGCACATGTGGTGGAATTCTATTAAAGTGGCAATGTCAATCTTGAGCTTTATGCAAGATTTTGCCCTTGGGATAACCGTGTGGGAATTGTGGGATTTAGCAATTGGATTGTTCCATTTGTTTGTGTTTATGACCCAAAAATGAGTAGATGAGGAGAGGCTCCTCTTGCTTCTGTATCGGTCAAACCAACCATCAATGCTAAGATGGGACATCGGTAGAAATATTAAAGGGGTTGTTCACCTTTAAATTAAAATTTAGGATGATGTAGAGCAGGGATCCCCAACCAGTAGCTTGTGAGCAACATGTTGCTCCCCAACCCCTTGGATGTTGCTCTCAGTGGCCTCAAAGAAGGTGCTTATTTCTGAATTCCAGGCTTGGAGGCAAGTTTTGGTTGTGTAAAAATCCAGTCTTCACAGGGGCTACTAATAGCCAATCACAGCCTTATTTGCCACCACCCAGGAACATTTTTTCATGCTTGTGTTGCTCCCCAAATCTTTTTACATCTCATTGTTGTTCACGGGTGAAAAAGGTTGGAGACCCCTGATGTAGAGAGTGATATTCTGAGACAATGTGATACTGGTTTTCCCAGATTTAAATTTATTAATTGTGGTTTTTGAGTTACTTAGCTTTTAATTCAGCAGTTTTACAATTTGCAATTTCAGCAACCTGGTTGCTAGGGTCCAGATCTAGCAATAGTGATGGGCGAATAAATTCGCCAGACACAAATTTGCGGGGAATTTCCACGTTTTGCCGCCAACTAATACATTCATGTAACTACGCCGAAAATTCGCTGGCGAAAAATCCGCCAAAAAAAATTGTATTTCCAGACTACCGAATGTTTTTCTTCACAATTGTGATATAAATATGCCCACTAAGTTGTGCTATTCTGTGTCACGGAGGCTAAACTTGCACCTTTTAGTAAATGATGCACAAGTTGCATTTGCATCACAGAGGCAGTCATGTCTCTACTAAAGCTTCCATTGAGCTGAATTTTGAGTACACCATAAAAAGGGCCTGTATTTTATGTATTTTTTCTCAACCATTGAAATAGCTTTAAATGGATCACAATTGCATTCTGTTTTTTTTTGTTACTTGTGCAAGTGAGCCAGCGCCTACACCTGTGCCTGTTAATAGTAAAAGGAGCCCCACATGTTTGTGTGCTGGATTATATTAAAAAGATGAGGCAATATAAAAATGCATGATACAGGTATGGTATCCGTTATCCGGAAACCAGTTATCCATAAAGCATGAATTATGGGAAGGCCATCTCACATACACACCTGCTTTTTATCCAAATAATAATAATAAAAATTTTAAAAAATGATTTCCTTTTTCGCTGTAATAATAAAACATTACCTTGTACTTGTACCAGACTAAGATATAATTAATCCTTGTTGGAGGCAAAACCAATCTATTGTGCTTATTTGATGTTTAAATGATTTTCTAGTAGACTTAAGGTATGAAGATCCAAATTAAGCAAAGACTCATTATCCGGAACCCCCCAGGTCCCGGGAATTCTGGATAACAGGTCCTATACCTGTACTCTTAACTGGGCTGGGGCATTGGCAGATGAGGAAGTGAAAGTCCTTTGGTCATATCCAAAAAATGCTATTTGGCTGTTCACATGCATAGTCAAGATGCCCAATATCTATCCACTGGGCTCTCTAGCTTACTGGTTGGATACCTAAAAAGCTGCCCGGTGTATGACTCTCTTTACAGTACAAACAAGACTTTAACTTACTGGCCAACTGCACTGGCATTGGGACACTGTCTAAAAAGAGGGACAATGACAGGGAAGCTGTAGAATTTGCTACCTAGCACCTGGACAGACCAGCAGTAAAAGCAGCTTCAGGGTACCCATACTATAGGGCAATCTGTCTCTGATGATACAGGTGGCAGACTCATCTATAGTTCTGGATAGTGATGGGCGAATTTGACCCATTTCCCTTCGAAGTGGTGAAAACTTTCTGAAATGTATTGAAATCTATGGGCTAGTCATGGCCACTAACACCAACCAAGCCCTCTTAATGAGACCCAGATATATGTGGCAGACAGATGTTTCTATTCGTTCAAATGCAAATTTCCTGAAACAAAGGATAAATGTGCACGGTGTGCAAAGGACATGGAAAGCACAATGCAGTCAGAACATGCAGACATTATGCAGCCAGCAATGCAAAGAATATAAATGTATAGTGTGTGCAGAGACACCCAAAGGATATTAATGCACACAGAATGCAAAGGAAGGGTTCCTATGGATATGCATGCTATGAGCAGAATGCAGATACTATGAGAATATATCCATATATCCATATATATATATATTTATCTATGCCATCCTATATCACTGGACCATATGTATGAGTTTTACATGGCCAAGGTCTGCTGCTCCACTCGGCAGATTCTTATGTCTCTTATATTGTAATGTGGCACTCACAAACAGCTTTTTTATTGGCACTTTGTAATCCCATCATTTCTCAACAGCCTGCTGAATTCTCCCGGTGTCAGTTTAAGGCATTATACCCCACTGTTACTGGTATCCTTTATCACACAGTTTCCCCTTTCACCAGATTTTATTCTCAATGGTTTCAAACAACCAACTACAGAGAGTTATTGGATGTAACTGATTGACCCGACAGCCCTTTGCTATATTATTCTTCTCATTGATTATTTATATAGCCCCTACATATTCTGAAGCAAATTTACAGAGATTATAGATCATTCCCTACCCAGTAGAGCTTACAATCTAAGGTCACTATCACATTCTCAAAGGGGAAATTGTATCAGGATCCAATAAATCTGCCTGTATCCTGGCTGGAACTGAACCTCAGACCCCATGTTGTAGAGAGTGATATTCGGAAACAATTTGCTATTCGCATTCATTTTTTAATATTTGTAGTTTTTGAGTTATTTAACCTTTTATTCAGCAGCTCTCCAGATTGCAATTTCAATGCAACTATGCATTGATTTGAATACGACACTGGACTATGAATAGGAGAGGAATAATAAAAAGTAGCAATAATACATTTGTAGATTTTCTTTTCAGAAGGCAAATAATTCAAAAACTTGGCAAGTTGCTTAGAATTGGCCATTCTATATTATACTAAAAATTAACTTAAAGGTGAACCATCCCCAAAAATAGTACCACACACATCTTTGACCCTAATTCTTGTTTAATGCACCTTTGAACCGAATACTTATAAAATCAGTACGATTCCTTTTAGCCAAATACTTGCCAAATCAGCAGTACCAATCCTATTGGGTTAATTTAATGTTTAATATTTGAAAGGGGCAGATTTACTAAAGGGCGAAGCGAGTAACGATGGCAATGATTTACCAGCATTACCGCTTTCAGGCATGTCACCGATTTACTAAAGGGCGCAGGGGTAACTTCGCTAGCGAAAGAGACAGACGCTATCAGTCATTCGACTCTATTGCCAGGCAAATTTTCGCTCTGGCGAATGAACGTTACTCCTCAAATTCCCTAAGATGCGGATTTTACTGAATGTTATCACTTTCGCCAGACTTGTCTTCGCCAGCTCAGACCAGCGAAGTGCATTGGAGTGCATAAATCTTCCTCATTCCTCTGTTACTTACATTATATTTTTAGTGGAAAGTCCCAAAAAACACTGGCATCTTCGTTTTTTCAGAGCGATAGGCTCCAGAAGTCCTTAAAGGGATCCTGTCATCGGAAAACAGGTTTTTTTCAAAACGCATCAGTTAATAGTGCTACTCCAGCAGAATTCTGCACTGGAATCCATTTCTCAAAAGAGCAAACAGATTTTTTTATATTCAATTTTGAAATCTGACATGAGGCTAGACATTTTGTCAATTTCCCAGCTGCCCCTGGTCATGTGACTTGTGCCTGCACTTTAGGAGAGAAATGCTTTCTGGCAGGCTGCTGTTTTTCCTTCTCAATGTAACTGAATGTGTCTCAGTGGGACATGGGTTTTTACTATTGAGTGTTGTTCTTAGATCTACCAGGCAGCTGTTATCTTGTGTTAGGGAGCTGCTATCTGGTTACATTCCCATTGTTCTTTTGTTTGGCTGCTGGGGGGGGAAAGGGAGGGGGGTGATATCACTCCAACTTGCAGTACAGCAGTAAAGAGTGATTGAAGTTTATCAGAGCACAAGTCACATTACTTGGGGCAGCTGGGAAATTGACAAAATGTCTAGCCCCATGTCAGATTTCAAAATTGAATATAAAAAAAATCTGTTTGCTCTTTTGAGAAATGGATTTCAGTGCAGAATTCTGCTGGAGCAGCACTATTAACTGATTAATTTTGAAAAAATGTTTTTTCCCATGACAGTATCCCTTTTAAAATGTCTTTGGGTAACCGGTTTCCCTCATACATTTCCTAACATATGGAACATAAACTATACACTGGGCTCATGTGTAGGGCATTATAACAACTTTATTTCATTTATTAAGGTTCCCTGGACTAATGTGATATATTTGCTGCAACATATACATCCGTTCAACTTTATAATTTCCCGCCGTATGCAAATTAGCCTGAGCGAAGATCGCTAACGAAGTTGCGCTAGGTATAATTGAACACTAGTGCATCTTCGATTTGATTGCTGAAATAATGCAAGTGAAAATTCACCAGCATTCGGCGCCCTGGACACAACTTCGCATTTTAGTAAATTATCGTTGTCTGAGCGAATTTCCACCTGGCGAAGTGTTGCGATGGCTGCAAAGCCAAAAGCAGCTTAGTAAATTTACCCCATAGTGATAACCCAAACTTGTACTTATTGAATCGGTAATAGACCTTTAAGAAATACAGAATCCATTGGCAGTACAACCTATAGCCCCTAGAATAATGAATACTGTACATTAGCCAAAGCTTTTAAGTTCTGTAAAATGTAAAGAACATTCTCTTATTCTCATTTCCCATGGATTGGGATGCCTTGTTGAACTACAGCTGGAGACTGCAGGTATTTTTAGGGCAGAATGATGGGTTTTAATCCTCCGTAGCAAAGTTCTGATGCTTCCATATGGGAATGGTATCACAAATATATCCATGAAATAAACATCCTTGTGAAAGCCTTACAGTAGCTCCAGCCCAAAAAAAAAAAATCAGCATTTTTCTATTCAGCGTTCAACTCCCACTTTTAGATTTCTTCTTATTCTTTTCTGTTTCTGCGAGTCCTTGTGTTGCAGCAGCCTATTGGGTGCCGCTGTACCTAGTGACTCTATTAATGCATCCCAGCGTGTGTGTGATTATTCTTTGCTTAGAACACTGCTCTTCAACGACTTTTCCTAAAGGCCTGGAAAGGATCGAAGGGGGGGGGGGGGGCGGAGGGAATTAACAGAAAGCCGCAACGGTACTGTACGGTAATTTTAGAAATACATAAAGGAATCAAATTATATATGAACCTCTCTGCGAGCATTTGTTACATGTGAAGTCAATATTATTGAGAGGAAGAAAAGAGCTAAAATTCAAGTTGTGCTGAAAAGAGACAGAAAGTAGAAATGAATAGCGATACAGACCCAGAAGGTTGTATTGTGAAAGGATTTGGCATAAAGGTTTCTGCATGAAATTCTCACCTTTATGCTGATTATAGGAAGAAGAACAATGAAGAAAAATAGGAAGTAAAGTCGCGTAAATTGAGATCATTCTCATCCTAATGGCATGGGGTTATTTAGCATCTCTACAATGATTATTTGGATAGGTATGGGTTTTATCTGTGTTGGGATATTTAACTCAGTGGAGCTCATTTACCAACGCTTTATTTATCAAAGTCTGATTTTATCTCTACATTTTCTGCTACGTTTTTTTACGTATGTTTATTATTACAATTTCCCAAAAATTAGCTTTGCGGGAAAATAAAATCAGATTTTTCTGGGGGTTTTTTTCCAGATTTTTGACCCAAAAACTCAGATTTCTTATGCTTTTTTTACCCAAACTCCAGGATTTTGCACGAAATCCAGCGCACATCAAAAAATCATTGGGACTTCTTATTGGGACTTCTTATATGCAACCTCGACAGGTCTGAGATGCTCGATTTTCTGATTCGGACTTTTCCATCCTCGGGGTTTAATAAATTCGTTTTTTAGTAAATAACCCCCTTGGACAATTAGTCCCTATACTGGCAAGCCCATAACAACCAAACAGCTTTGATTTATTTACTATCTATTTTAATCTATTACAATAATGACTGGCTTTTGTTGGCATGGGTATGGGAACCGATATTGGGAAACCTTTTATCAAGAAAGTTCTGAATTATGGAAAGGGCATCTTCCATTGACTCAAGTTTTATTAAAAAGTTCCAGTTTTTAAAAATGATTTCCTTTTTCTCTGTAATAATAAAACAGAACCTTTACTTGATCCACATGAAGATATAATTAATCCTTATTGGAGGCAAAACAATCCTACTGGGTAACGTTTAAAATCTCTTTTAGTAGACTTAGGGCTGAACCACACGGTGCGCGTTCTTCAGATCCGACGCGATGAGACAAAGCGCAGGTGACCCTCGAATACAATGTAAGTAAAACAAATGTCGCATCTACAAACTACGTGCATCTGATACATGCAGCGTTCGCATCCGACAGTCATGTCATTACAGATGCACACAGTTTGTATTACTTACATTGTATTTGGCGCATCCAACGTGCCACTTGCGCTTTCTCTCATCACATCAGATCTGAAGAACGTGAGCCATGTGGTTCAGTCCTAAAGGTATAGAGATATTTCTGAAGATGAATATGAACAAACAAGGTAAGGGGGTCATTTTATTACAAAGCCATAATGGCATGACCATATATTTTTATGCTTATGTTTGGGCTCAAGGTACATGCATTTTACTCCTTAGAAATGGCAGTGGATAGCGTTTGCTGGACACAACCATTTTGGGATGGAAATCTGAGATGATATGCCTGAATACAGCATTACACTGTTTGAGAGGCTTCTCGTCAGACCGCTTCTTGTCTCTCCTCATCTTTCTAACGTCAGCTGGTCTGTGAATGCCACTAACTCTTCCTGACAGGGTGTAATTGTGTGTTTTCACTCTGGGGGGCACAGATTGTTATATCTGCCTTGGGTGGCAAAGTTCCTTGGCCTGTGAGGAATACAGTTATGTTCCATTTAGTGGTGGTAAATGGAACATTTTCTAATTGGACCAGTGTTGTTAGTGGAGTACCGCAGGGCTCTGTACTAGGTCCCTTGCTTTTCAACTTGTTTATTAATGACCTGGAGGTGGGCATTGAAAGTACTGTTTCTATTTTTGCAGATGATACTAAATTGTGCAGAACTATAGGTTCCATGCAGGATGCTGCCACTTTGCAAAGTGATCTGTCTAAACTGGAAAACTGGGCAGCAAACTGGAAAATGAGGTTCAATGTTGATAAATGCAAGGTTATGCACTTTGGCAAAAATAATATAAATGCAAGTTATACACTAAATGGCAATGTGTTGGGAGTTTCCTTAAATGAAAAGGATCTAGGGGTCTTTGTAGATAACACGTTGTCTAATTCTGGGCAGTGTCATTCTGTGGCTACTAAAGCAAATAAAGTTCTGTCTTGCATAAAAAAGGGCATTAACTCAAGGGATGAAAACATAATTATGCCTCTTTATAGGTCCCTGGTAAGGCCTCATCTGGAGTATGCAGTTCAGTTTTGGACTCCAGTCCTTAAGAGGGATATAAATGAGCTGGAGAGAGTGCAGAGACGTGCAACTAAATTGGTTAGAGGGACGGAAGACTTAAATTATGAGGGTAGACTGTCAAGGTTGGGGTTGTTTTCTCTGGAAAAAAGGCGCTTGCGAGGGGACATGATTACACTTTACAAGTACATTAGAGGACATTATAGACAAATGGCAGGGGACCTTTTTACCCATAAAGTGGATCACCGTACCAGAGGCCACCCCTTTAGACTAGAAGAAAAGAACTTTCATTTGAAGCAACGTAGAGGGTTCTTCACAGTCAGGACAGTGAGGTTGTGGAATGCACTGCCGGGTGATGTTGTGATGGCTGATTCAGTTAATGCCTTTAAGAATGGCTTGGATGATTTTTTGGACAGACATAATATTAAAGGCTATTGTGATACTAAACTCTATAGTTAATATAGGTATGGGTATATAGAATTTTAATTAAAAGTAGGGAGGGGTGTGTGTATGGATGCTGGGTTTTCATTTGGAGGGGTTGAACTTGATGGACTTTGTCTTTTTTCAACCCAATTTAACTATGTAACTAACTATGTAATTACTTAAATGAAGCAGATCTTATGTCTTTCTTGTCCACTAAGTGGGCACAACCAGCACAGAATGATGAAGTGGTGCACAGATGATGCACTATATTTATAGAAACGTGGGTGCAGAAATATTCTTTTTTTGACCTGCTGAAATACTACACTTTGTTTTGCTATGGTTTTGAGTCTCTAATTGACTTGGCATCTGCGATGACTGCGCTACTGTATTTTCTGGCTCAGTTACAAGGTAAGATACCTAATACACCCCAGTAAGTCAGTATAATGTTTATTATATCTTCTGTTTTGGCTGATTGAGCACTAACGCCTGTGCCCGGCATGCTCAGAGAAAATAGAGTGTGAAGCGCCCACCCCACACGATCACCCCACTCTGCCCTCTGTCTCCAACAATGTCAATGGACAGACATAAAGTACGAGTAAGTGCATGGCTGTGTGCATGTGCTAATCTCAGTAAATCCAAGTGAGAACCCAACCCTTTGAGACTCCTGCTGTAAACTAATTTACATACTCATGAGGAAGTCACAAGGGGGTTAGCCATAAAAACGCCATGATCATGAGCACAGGTACCATAATAGTAAGAGCTGAGGTTCACCTTCAAAGCACAATGCTGCTACATTCTATGCTTATAGAAGACATCATGGATGTGCAGGGGTTGTACTATAGCATGTGAACCCTGAAAATGAATGAGAACTCTGCAGGGGTTACATACAAACCTCTTTAAATTGCATGCACCATGTTAGATCATTTAATTATAGAGATCCTTATCTACCAATCCTTATCTAGCGACCACGTAGTTACTAAATTATCAACGATCTCCAAAACTGGTGACCTGCTATGCCTCCTCCACCTAATTTTCTACTTCTGTACATTGGTATTACTATGACATTAGCACACCAAGTTGTATCAATCAGTATTTCATCAAAATGCAATAACAATAAAGACACATCCAATCTCTTGAAAACCCAACTTGCTGGTAAGCCCACTGGTATACATTTCAGGAATCTCTAAATTGGGAACATTGACAGGTTCATGACAGAAAAACAGTGCACCAGAGTCCAGTGTGTCACCAGGTCACATCATGATAACCAAGAGACCAGGCTACTTCACTTTCCACACAGAGCAAGAACTGAAAAACTAGTGTTTTTAAGGCTTTCCTTGGCTTGGTGAATGAAATTGGTTTGATCCATAGGGCTAAACTCCACAGGAGATTTTGTAGGATGGTTTTAGATTAACAAAATTCATCCTACAAGTCGGATGTAGTCGCATCGGTTAAAATATAATGTGACTAACACCTGGTCCACTAACACATGGAACCAAGAAAACTCCAGGTGGTCCCAGATGTAAGTATGCCCAAACTAGGTTCATTCCTTATTTTTAAATGAGATCAAGAAGGAGAAATGAAGGGAATGATAGTTAAAAGAATGTAAAGTGGAGATACCAGGAAAATAAAGAAGCTGGGTGAAGAAAGGAGGAAATCAGTTTGATGAATGACTATGTGGTTTAAAGATCCCGATCATTTGAACCCCAACCCTCAGAAATTTAAGGGCTATTTTCAGTTTGTGGGCCCTCCAAGACCCAGTTATTTGCCTTTTATGTCCACACTAGGGTCATTCCTTATTTCTAAATGAGATCAAAAAGGACAAATGAAGGGAATGATCGATAAAAGAATATAGAGTGGAACTACCAAGAAAATAAAGAAGGTGGGTGAAGAAAGGAAGAAAACCATTTGGTGTAACCTTTTGGTTTAAAGATTCCTGTGGATCACTGGATCCCCACCCTAAAAAATGAAAGGGCTATTTCCAGGTGGCCCCAAGTGTTAGTGGGCCCTCCAAGACCGAGTTATTTGCCCTTTATGTCCATACTTTTCATTCCTTATTTCTAAATGAGATCCAAAGGGACAAATGAAGGGAATGATCGATAAAAGAATGTAGAGTGGAGATACATTTTGGTTTAAAGATTCCTGTGGACGACTGGAACCCCAACCCTCAAAAATGAAAGGGCTATTTCCAGGTGGTCCCAGGTGTTAGGATGCCCTCCTGGACCCAGTAATGTGCCTTTCATGTTCATACTAGATTCATTCCTTATTTCTAAATGAGATCAAAAAGGAGAAATGAAGGGAATGATAGATGAATGAATGTAAAGTGAAGATACCAGGAGAATAAAGAGGGTGGGTGAAGAATGGAGGAAGATAGCTTGAAGGGTGGCCTTGTGTTTTAAAGATTCATGTGGACCATTGGAACCCCAATCCTTGAAAATGTAAGGGCTATTTGTTTTACAAAAATGGAACAGCAAGAAAACAGTAACAGTCACAGCACTTGGTACAAATATCTGCTGAATCTGTATCCAGATCACATGAAGCCAAGTCCTCCAAATTCCACATTTCTGTATTTCTGAAGTGCACACTTCACTGTTTTGATTTGATCTTGTTGTTTTTGACTCGCCTGCTTCACACTGACCTCCCTTGGCATCAATTTTAACAATAATCACAGCTACCAATGCCCTTGAAGACAGATTGTATATGTACACGGCTTGCTGACAGATGGAACAGAGAGTCAAGTAGAGCAGGAGGTTCTTACCTGGGGGCATCAAAGCTGTCATAGGATCCAACCGTGTAGTGTCTAAATAAGCGCTTGGCTTTATCGCTCCGGCTCTCTGGCAAGACACAAACAAATGAGAGTGAGGCAGGAGGACCATACTGTATTTTCCAACATGGGACACACCTCTAGGGAGAGAAGGTTTTAGTGTATGTATCAATGCTGGATGAAGCCATGGTATGCTAAAATATGCTTCCAGCACTTTATTCTTTCTGTATTATTCAAACATTTTCAACAGACCAATAATTAATGAGATTTGAAGTTTTAATAATAAGAAAAGGTGAACACTGAAACCCTGGGGGTTTCTGCATAAGGGATCTTTCCTTAATTTGGATCTCCATACCTACCTTAAGTCTACTAAAAAAACAATGATTGTTTCGGTCCCAATAAGGATTAATTATATCCAAGGAGGGATCAAGTAAAGGTACAGTTTTACTATTACAGAAAAAAATTGAGCCTATGGGAGATGGCCTTCCAGTTATTTAAGATATTTTTGGATAACAGGTTTCCGGATAATGGATTCCATATATATTGATATCATATACTATAAAATGCTGCTTGAAATCATAGCCAATACATTTCTATAGTGTCTTATTCTATAATTATTCAAAAATAATAATCAGCAGTGGCGTAACTAGTTGTTACTGGGCCCCATAGCAAATTCATTTTAGGGCCCCAAAATATTTATAAGTTGGCCTATTTTACCAAGATATATTAAAATTGCTAATTAATTAGGGTCTCACTGGGCCCTCTACACTCCTGGGCCCCCCTGCAACCGCAGGGTCTGCTTCCTCTATAGTTACGCCCCTGATAATCAGGATGTATTTTAAAAGTTAAATAAAAAAGTGTTATTATGAAATAATAACCGGCGTGGGCTATACAAAGAATACAATATAAAATACTAACCCCCATGTTTAATAGAAGACACTGGGGCTCATTTATAAACATTGAGCAAATTTGCACCCGGGTAGTAACCCATAGCAACCAACTTTTTCAGCTAGCAGTAGGTTGAACAATGAAAACAATCATCTGATTGGTTGCCATGGGTTACTGCCCAAGTGCAAATTTGCCCAGTGTTTATAAATGAGCCACAATAAGTTTGCCCGGTAGCAGTAACAAATAGCAACCAATAAGATGTTGACTTTTAAACAGGTGACCAGTAAATTATACCTGCTGATGGGTTGCTATGGGTTACTGCACCTGGGCAAACATAATGCCTTTTATTACATAAGCCCAATAGTGTGAGATCTGTTGCTGAATACTTAGGGCCTGGGGTTTTTCAACATAATATTGTTCCATTCGGCTTTTCCCTTTAATTTTCGTCATTTCGCATTAACTTAAAAAAATCTAAGATTGGGTTACCTTTACCATTCTAGTTACACTGATCTCATCAGTATCTCCTGTGATTTCATTATCAGCTACTCTGATCTCAGCAATATCGACTATGAGCTCATCAATAGCTACTGGGGTATCATCAAGAGCTACAGTAATCTCGTCAAAATCTTCTACAAACTCATAAGTAGGTACTGCGATGTCAGCAATATATACTAAATTTCATCAGGAAATACTGCAATCTCATCATTGGTTACTGCATTCTCATCAAGGGCTACAGTGATTAGTGATGATTGAAAATTTTCGCTAGGTATCAATTCATAGCACAATTTTGCGTATTTTGCGTGGAAATCTGCAAAAAAAGTCACCACCAGAAAGTCATTGTGGAAAAAACATCCCATGACTTCAGTGATTTTTGTGCATTTTCACCTGGTTTTTGTGAACAGATTCTCTCATCACTAACAGTTAAAGGGGCAAATTTACTTATGGTCGAATATCGAGGGTTAATTAACCCTCGATACTCAACTGCTGAATTGAAATCCTTCGACTATTGAAGTTGAAGGATTTAGCGCTATTCCTGCGATCGTTCGATCGAAGGAATAATCGTTCGAACGAACGATTAAATCCTTTGAATCAAACGATTCGAAGGATTTTAATCCATCGATCGAAGGATTATCCTTCTATCAGAAAAACCTTAGAAAGCCTATGGGGACCTTCCCCATAGTCTAACATTGGCCTCGGTAGGTTTTAGGTGGCGAACTAGGGGGTCGAAGTATTTTTTAAAGAGACAGTACTTCGACTATTGAATGGTCGAATAGTCGAACGTTTTTTAGTTCGAATCGAAGTCGAAGGTCGAAGTCAATGTCGAAGTAGCCCATTCGATGGTCGAAGTAGCCACAAAAACACATTCGAAATTCAAAGTTTTTTTCTAGCATGAATTTGCCGCAAATTCCTGCGTATCGCTGCTGGCAGATAAATTTGCGAATCTCCTGCGAAAGTTCGCCAGCGTCAATTTCCGATTTTCACGATTTTTCCGTGAAAACATTCGAATTGCTCGATTTTTTCGTGAAAGCATTCAAATTGCTAGATTTTTTTCGTGAAAATGTTCGAAGTGCTCGAATTGTTGTGAAAACGTTCGAATTGCTCTATTTTTCATCAATATCTTCTGTAATTACATCAATAGCGGCTGTGACCTCCACAATATCTGTCGATAGCTACGGTGACCTCAGCAATATTTATGAGCTCGTTGATAGCTACAGTGATCTCATAAAAAGCTGCTCCAAACTTATAGGTTAAAAACTGGAAATTTGGTTCTTAAAGTGGCAGCTTTTTGACATTCTCACCTTGCCTCATGGCAGGAGCGGCCCTGTAGGTAGCTACTGACATCTCAGCAATATCTGCTAAATCTCATCAAGAGATACTGCCATGTCATCAGTAGTTACTGTATTCTCAGCGAAAGCTACTGTGATCTCATCATGTGACCTCATCAATAGCTACTGTGATCTCATTAATGGCTACAGTGATCTTAGCAATATCTTCTGTGCTCAGCGCAATATCTGCTATGAGTTTGTCAATAGCTACTGTGATCAGGGTCGGACTGGGCCAGTGGGACACCCGGAAAAAACCCATGGGCCATGCCGCCCAGACCCGCTCTCTGCATGAAGCCTTTCCCACTGCCGCTGGCCTCTGTGTCATAGATGTGAGAAGAAAAAGGTACACGCAGGGCGGCAGAGGGGGTTGTAGCTCAGGTAGGGGCTGTAGGGGGTTTGGGGCCCCTGAAGCATCAGCCCCAGTGGGCCTGGGGCCCCCAGTCCAACGCTGACTGTGATTTCATCAAGAACTACAGTAATCTCATCAAAACTTGCTACAAACTCAAACAAACGTATCTAAGTGGCCAGGGGCGTAACTACCGGGGGAGCAAGGGGTGCAACTGGTCCAGGGTCCGCACCCCCGCAGGGCAGATCGTGCGGGCTGCAGCCGGCTGGATTAGTCTGCTGCCGCATTGAAAAATTACACGGATGAGGGTGGGGGCGGGCCCAGCCCGCACCAGGGCCCGTCCCCACCTAGTTTTGTTACTGTAAGTGGCTACTGTGATCTCATCAAGAGCTAACATGATCTTATTAATGAATAGTTTTTTGCTCAGAACCGAGTTTTCGCAGTTTTGGCAGGAGCAAAATTTTTTGCAAATCCGTGCTAGAGTTTGGCTATGCAGTCGGAAATTAAACTACAAATGTCATCCTTATGGGAGCCAATGAGCAACCAATGAGATGTATTGAATTTCTGGCCTGAGCAACAGGGAGAAAGGATATGACGACTAGAATATTTTTCTATGAAGAAGATTTGTAACACAGTGGAACGGAACTTGAGTAATAAGGCCAAGCAATGTATATGTAATTGCAGAGCTAAAACACTTTAACAGCAATGTAAACTCACCTTCCCATTGACTCCAATGCATTTCTGCAAAATTGTCTGCAGTTGTGACCTCATTAATTCATACTAATGTAAAGACACTTAAGCCAAAACTTTGAGCACCCATTTCGCTTTGCCGAAAATTCACAAAACCACAAAAAACTTGCCAAATGCATTGAAGTATATGGGCAACAAATTGTTTTGACATGCAAAATTTTTTTTTCACTCATTGGAGTCTATGGGCGTTTTTTTTTTCCGTGGTGAAACCTGACGAAAATTTTTCGCTCATCGCTAGAGCTCAATTCAAGGGCAGGGAACATCACACAACTGTATTTCCGTGCAGTTTCCATAATGGTAAACTATGATGTCTCTCCTTGAACAGATTACTCACATTTGCTAAGGACAGAAGTGGCACATGATAGAATATCATTTAATCTGTGTGGGAAGAAGTGGTAGTTGTTTACTACAAGTGAATGATCGGGAATTGCATGATCTTATTCTGGATCAACCCTGTGTGTCTACCTGCGCACTTTCTTCTGAATAAATGAATATATTTCACGTGGATTCAGGGAAATCATGCAGAAAATGTCATGTATGTACAGAGTATTATTATTATATTGTATGACGTGACATTGCTGATGGTGTTATTCCCAGAACTATTAATACTCCCTAGTTTTCTGCTAGTTTACATCAGAACCCAAAAGCTGGTTAGTAAGTCCATCGGAACAAAGTTCCACTTCCTTCTCCATTTCTTACACAATTCTTACATGTTCTGTGTTTAACAGGCCTGTAAAGAAGAAGCAATACAAGGAGAAGTGTCCAAGGAATTGTAGGAACTGAAGTATTGGCTAAGGAAGAACTGACTGCTGCAACATAGTTGTAATGACACATGTAGTCATGACTAGCAATGGAGAGAATAGGAAAGGACAGGCAGACATTCGGGAGAAGCCCTTGGAGATGCTATTAAAGGGGGTGGTTCACCTTTACATTAACTTTTAGTATGTTATAAAATGGCTAATTCTAAGCAACGTTTCAATTGGTTGTCATTTTATCTTTTTTTATAGTTTTTGCATTATTTTCCTCTTTTTCTAACTTCTGAATGGAGGTCACCGACAAAAATAAATGCTCTGTAAGGCAACAAATGTATTATTATTTCTATCATTCATCTTTCTATTTAGGCCTCTTCTATTCATATTCTAGTCTCTTATTCAAACCGATCCATTGTTGCTAGGTAATGTGGACCCTAGCAACCAGATTGAAGAAACTCTAAACTGAAGAGCTGCTGAATAAAAAGCTAAATGACTCAAAAGCCACAGCTAATAAAAAATGAAAGCCAATTGCAAATTGTCTCAGAATATCACTCTCTACATCATACTACAACTTACAGAGATCCTGTAATCGGGAAAACATGTTTTTTTTTCAAAACACATCAGTTAATAGTGCTGCTCCAGCAGACTTCTGCGCTGAAATTCATTTCTCAAAAGAGCAAACAGATTTTTTTATATTCAATTTTGAAATCTGACATGGGGCTAGACATTTTGTCAATTTCCCAAAAGCCCCCAGTCATGTGACTTGTGCCTGCACTTTATTAGAGAAATGCTTTCTGGCAGGCTGCTGTTTTTCCTTCTCAATGTAACTGAATGTGTCAGTGGGACATGGGTTTTTACTATTGATTGTTGTTCTTAGATCTACCAGGCAGCTGTTATCTTGTGTTAGGGAGCTGTTATCTGGTTACCTTCCCATTGTTCTTTTGTTTGGCTGCTGGGGGGAAAGGGAGGGGTGATATCACTCCAACTTGCAGTACAGCAGTAAAGAGTGATTGAAGTTTATCAGAGCACAAGTGACACGACTTGGGGCAGCTGGGAAATTGACAATATGTCTGGTCCCTTGTCAGATTTCAAAATTGAATATAAAAAAATCTGTTTGCTCTTTTGAGAAATGGATTTCAGTGCAGAATTCTTTTTAACTGATATATTTTGAAAAAATTTTTTTTTCCCATGACAGTATCCCTTTAATTTAAAGCTGAACAACCCCTTTAATTTTGGTGCACCAGCAAATATTTACATCACCCCAAAATCAACATGATTAAGAAGAAACGTTTGGAGTTTCAGCCTTAAATCATCACACAACTGCTGCTTCATGGGAAAAAGGTAGGTCTCCATTGACAGAGGTGCATTAAAAATGTCTATAAATGATTGACCTTTAACAACGTCGGAGCTATCACTGCATTGATTTTTGGCGGTGACTATTCGAGGTCCCATTAGATACTATTGACCTTGTTACAAAACAATAAGGGACATTTCCGAATGCAAGGGCCAATAATGCAGAGTACTTTTCCCACAACTGTAATTGAGGCCTTGCTCCAAGTTCAGCTACCTAGGTGGCCTCTCCACTAATCCGGGCCTGGGAATTGTAAATAACCTCAGTATTTGTGAAGCATCCATATCCTCCTAATAGGGAAGCTCCCAATCTGTTATTTTTTTCAACACAACTATAGTCAGTAAATGGAACGTAAATACTAGGAATGCACCAAATCCAGGTTTTGGTTCAGGATTCGGACAGGATTCTGCCTTATTCAACAGGATTCAAATTCAAATCTGAATCCCAATTTGCATATGTAAATTAGGGGCAGTTAAGGAAGTCACATGACTTATTGTCACAAAAGAAGAATTTTTTCACACTTTTTCCTTTCCTGTCCCTAATTTGCATATGCAAATTAGGATTCGGATTAAGTAAGGTATTCGGGCGAATCTTTCACCTAGGATTCAGGGATTTGGCGAATCCCAAATAGTGGATTCAGGGCATCCCTAGTAAATACACTGAGGACCAACTACATACAGCTGTGTGCCTCTAGCGGGTTATTTAGGGTTTTAGAGTTTTTTTATACCCCCAATGAACTCACAACTCTTATTTAAGAAAAAACTCAATTGTAAAAAACTTTGATTCAGCAAGTTTGGGGTTAACAACCCGAAAACTCAAATTTATCAAGTTTTCGGCAGGAAAAAACTCGATTCAATTGAATTGAGTTTTCAGGCAAAATCCTCTGGGAAAAAACTCGAACATCATGAAGACTTCAGATGGTTCAAGGGACCTCTGTCTATGGGGCATATTTATCAAAGAGTGAAGTTAGAGATGGCCACAGTCCTCTAGAGTGAAATTCCACCACTCTCCATTTATTTCTATGGGATTTTAAAAGGTGTATTTATCGAAGGATGAACTTTCACTTTCACCCATTGAAAAATACTCTTTTAAAAATCCTATAGAAATGAATGGAGAGTGGCGGAATTTCACTCTAGAGGACTGTGCGATCTTTAACTTCACTCTTTGATCAATATGCCCCAATGACTTCTGTATGACCTCGACAGGTTTCAGTGTATTTTCAGATTGAAGCTATTTCCAGGGTCGGGGTATACTGTAATAAATCTTGAAAAATTCGAGTATTTTTGTAACCCGACAATGTGACTTTCCACCAAAAGAAAAAAAAACCTTTAAAACTCGAATTTTGGTGGAAAAAACAACTCGAACCTTAATAAATAACCCCCTAAATGTAGTCAAAATGCAGACTACAAATTAAAGGGATATAGTACCTCTAGTTTAAAAAATAAGCCTATTTCTACTACTACAATCACTACAACAAATAAAACTAAGTTCTATACAGTGGTTTCCAACATCGAGATCTCCCATGAGCTTTATTTCCTGTTGTGGAGGGGGCAGTAAAGGTGTGGGACATGCTTATACCTTGCAATAATAATAGGGATGCACCGAATCCACTATTTTGGATTTGGTCGAACCCCCGAATCCTTCGCGAAAGATTCGGCCGAATACCAAACTGAATAAAAATTTGCATATGCAAATTAGGGTTGGGAAGGGGAAAACATTTTTTACTTCCTTGTTTTGTGACAAAAAGTCACGTGATTTTCCTCCCTGCCTCTAATTTGCATATGCAAATTATGATTCGGCCAAATCCGAATCCTGCTGAAAAAGGCTGAATCCTGTCCGAATCCTGGATTCGGTGCATCCATAAATGAAATGAAATAGCAACACATTGTTTGCTCAAGAGTAGCCTCTACTGGATGAAGAAAGTACTGTAAACAAAACAGGACAAGTTTTTCGTTGCATTTTTTAAAGAGACAGTATAACCTTTGATCAGCAGAGATTAGGGTTGCCACCTGGCTGGTATTTTACCGACCTGGCCGGTAAAAATAATGGTTGATCCCAATGTTATTAATAGGGAGAAAAGATAAATATATAGGAAGGACGGTATTTTTTTCTGGAAAAGGTGGCAACCCTAGCAGAGGTGCAATGAATAGGTCTTGCGCTGAACATACTGTACTTTCTGCCTATTGTTTTAATCATAAATCCACGAATTGTGTTATTTCTTGAGCTAAACAGAGCAAACAGGGAAACAGAAGTGACCCCATGTTTGGTCCTTGCGAGGTATATAACTCACTGCACTAGAAGAGCTAAAAATTTAAAATTTAGAACTGTTATTTAGGCTCTTACACTGACCAAGAGAGGCTTTTTTGGTCAGTTCTAAGATGAGCAGCATCACAAAACCTTTTGTCTTCCTTTAGTCTTTAGTAAGCCAAAATAAACAGCAGGTAGCGTTGTTTTTAACTCATTATATTAGCCATCTAAAAACTTGTAATATCTTATGCCTTGAAATAATATTGAAATGAAAGCAACACATTGTTTGCTGAAGAGTAGCCTCTACTGGACGAACAAAATAACTGAAGCTACTGTAAGGCTGGGGCCACGCGATGTTTATCAATGTGGATTCACTGCAGGCACAGAATCCACTGCCTTGCTGCTCCCCTTGCCATTTCAACTCGTGCAAAATGCAAAATGGCACATTTGGACGTCAAAATCCACAGCGTCTACTTGCACCCGAGCGGAAACAATGCTTTTGGGTGCAGGCACACCAGGAGCGGAAGAGCACTGAGGCAGCGGATTCTTCCCTGGCCTAAACAAAACCGGCAACGTTTTTGGTTGTATCTTTTTTAAAGGGACAGTATAACCTTTGTTCAGCTTGAGTGCAATGAATAGTGTTTTTGCTAAACATACTTTTTGCCATTGTTTTAATCACAATCGATCTAGTTAAACAGGGAAACTGAAGTGACCCCATGTCTGCCCCTTGCAAGTTAAATAACCCTGTGCGTTAGCAGAGCCGACATTCCGGTTTTAAAACTAAAAATTCGACTCCTACAGTTACCAGGAGAGACTTTTTGGTCAGTTCCAAGATGAGCAGCATCCTAGGAATATTTTCCTCATTAAATTAGTCTTTAGTAAGCCAACATAAACAGCAGGTGGCACTGTTTTTATAACTTATTATTTTAGCCATTTAAAAACTGCTAATATCTTGAAAAGTATAAAAAAAAAAGTCTTTAGAAGAGCATGTGTAGCTATTTTCCATTCATTTCTTTTGAAAGTTTACATTTCCTTTAAACTTCAAAACTCTTGACTTGTCACTGACCCCCAAATCCTACTAAATTTCATGCATGGCAAGTGGGTTGATATGAAAAATGATGTACTCGCAGTCCTGGAATGTATAAATATGGCTAAAAGCAGCAGCCACTTGCTGTAATAAGTGAAATAACATGCTCTTAAATTAAGGAACATTTCCTGAGAAAATGACTATATAATTTTCGCCTGCTTCTCTGGATATGAAGGTGTGGGTTTCTTTCCCTTTGTGTTGCTAAATGGCCATCCCACCGCTGAAATACTGGCACTTAGAAATCTTATCTGGCTCAGGAAATTGACATTTTAATGTTAATGACACTGGAGGAAGCCAGGGACACAGGCAAAGTGAGCTAAGTATAAAAAAGATAGTATGGGGGTGAATTGGATTTTTATATACTGTATCTTATGGTTATAGCTAAATGTTATAGTGTATTTACAGGAAGGAAACAACACGTGAGATTTACACTTGGGTTGTTGTGTTGAGGCCAGGGCAAGTTGCATCTGAATCCCAAAATCACCAAAATATCATGACAGGTAGCAAACATGGAAGCCCAGAAGCAGAGACCAATAATGGGCAATAACCTGATGTAAAATGAAGAAGGGTTTAATCATAGGCACAGGCACATCACCATTTGCATGTATTTGCCAGAACTCAATTTCCTTTCCATTGCATCTTCCTGTTAAGTTACACTTTGTTTCCCAAAAGCCAGAATTTTGGTACAGCCTCTTCTATGTCAAACTCCCACAAAAAGCAAGAACTTTTTGTGGCTGCACAACTAAAAAATTCTGAAAGTAAAAATTTATTCTAGAAAATCAGGTCACAGTGTTTTTTTTTAAAGTGTCAGTATCCTTAAAGGAGAAGGAAAGGTTAAAACTAAGTAAGCCTTATCAGAAAGGCCCATCTAAATATACCAGTAAACCCCCAAAGTAATGTTGCTCTGAGTCCCCTGTCAAAAGAAATACTGTATTTCTTTCCTTCTATTGTGTACACATGGGCTTCTGTATTAGACTTCCTGCCTTCAGCTTAAACCTCATTGCCCTGGGCAAGAGCATGCTCAGTTTGCTCCTCTTCCCCCGCCCCCTCCCTTCTCTGCTGTAATCTGAGCCCAGAGCAGGGAGAGACTCAGGCAGGAAGTGATGTCACACCACATTAATACTGCAGCTCCTATTCTAAACAAACAGAGAGTTTCTAGAGCTTTTTACTCAGGTATGGTAATACATTCTACAGAATAAATATAGCACTCTAGCTTGCACTATTGCAGCTAATCTATTGGCAATAAAATGCCTCCATAGCTTTCCTTCTCCTTTAAAGGGCATGTAAAGTCTAAAATAGAATAGAATAAAATAGAATAATGCTAGAAATGCTGTATTTTGTATACTAAATATAAACATGAACTTACTGCACCACAAGCCTAATCAAACAAATGATTTATGCTTTCAAAGTTGGCCACAGGGGGTCACCATCTTGTAACTTTGTTAAACGTCTTTGCAAGACTAAGACTGTGCACATGGTCTGGGCTGCTTAGGGATCGTCATAAACAAAGCTGCTTGAGTTCTGCATGGCTGGGAAGTAAGGCGGGAGCTCCCCCTGCTGTTCATAAGTATGATTGTTTCCCTGCAGAGCAGTTAGGGACCATCTGACAATTCCTATCCACAGCAGTAAATGAAGGGAGAATTTCACTGCATACAGTCAGGTTTCTTATAAAAACGGTACACATTTTTTAATTAAAGTATATTGGAGATAGGTTTCTTTTTCATTAAAGAAAGTAAAAATGGGATTTATTTTTTTGCCTTTACATGCCCTTTGAATGTGAACAAGGTAAGTACTGCCAGTCATGTGACTCTTATTGGGAGATATTACTGATGTGAGAGGTGTAGAGTTAAGCATTAAGCATTTCAATACAAGATATGGATTAAACATGAATATGTTCAAAGTCACTCCTTTGAATTGAGTGGACCCCCCCCCCCCCCCGTGTGCACATACAACTAATACTATAAGAGGTGCATTAGATGGAGGACTTTATGGGCTCCTTTGAAGTGATTGAAATATAATTAGGAAAATTAGGAAAAGCGGGCGGGCTGTTTTGACCCAGACAGCCATCTCCGAAAACCGGGTCCAAACCAGACAGGTGGCAACTGTAACATCAAACCATCACAAAAGGTCTGAAAGCATACCCCCCAACATTTGAAAAATTAAAAGAGGGACAAATACCTGTGTTATGCGCAGTGCAGCATAATTTTTGGCCATGCCCATTTTATGGCCACACCCCCTAATTACCATGTCCATTTTACAAAATTTGGCAGGTTATGAAAGTCTGAACACAGTTTTAGTGCAATGTTTTATGTGTTATAACAGTTTTGCTATTGAAAGTTTATTGCCCTTTAAAGGGCACCTGTTGGGTAAAAATGTTATCCCCAACCAAAAGTGCAGGCTAATAGAGCCCGAATTCCGGTTGGGGATAACAGTAATTTATTTTTAAAAAATTGCCCCTGCCAGCGCTACGCTACCCACACAGCCATTCTAAGCAAAACATATTTTTTAGATCGTACACCCAAATAATGAATTTTCGGATTTTATTTTGTAAATGTATCTTTAAAAAATGAATTTGTTCTATATTTTTCCCTCTCGTGTCAGATCAGTAAAGCAAATTGTGGAATTATAAAAGACTTAAAATGGAAACATGAGTTGATACATATCTTTCCAGCATCAGATAAATATCAGCAACTAATGTATCCATGACAGTTGCTGTGGGACAGACTTAGTAGTGAAAGACACTACTCTGCTTGTGAAGGTGAACTGCCCCTTTAAAACTGAGGGAGTAATAGGACTGGGGAAGGTGGGACCCACAGTGCACTCACCTGTAGGTGAAGTTTTAGCACTTGATGATTAAGTGCATTTGAGCCAAGCTGAAGGAATTCTATAGTCATGAGGAGACATTAACACTAGGGATGTAGCGAACTGCCGTTTTCGTGTTCGCGAACGCCGTTCGCGAACACCGGCAAAAAATGCGAACGGTTCTCGAACAGTTCGCGAACTTCGAACACCCGCTAAATCGTTCGATTCGAACGTTCGAAGGATTTTTCGTTCGATTCGAACGTTTGAAGGATTTTCATCGTTCGATCGAAGGATTTTCATTCGAATCGAACGGTCGAGGGATTTTAATCGTTCGAACGAATGGAAATCAGTCGAACGAATGGAAATCGTTCGATTTTAGCGGTCGAATGGTCGCGAACTCAAATTGCGAACGTTCCCAAACGTTCGCGAACATTAGGCGGACGCGAACGGTCGAAGTTCGCGCGAACAAGTTCGCAGGCGAACTGTTCGCTACATCCCTAATTAACACTGAGCCATGGACTAGGGCAGTGAGTTATATAGTGAATAAAGTACCTCCTCCTGGAAAAGTTTAAGGAAATTATAAGTTACCAAGGAGTTCCATGTCCATATAAAAATATGAGGCCAAGGGCTGAATGTTTTTATACAGCTCATGGAAGTCCGAGGTGACTTGTATTATCCTCATATTTTGCAACAGGCGGTACTTTAATTCTTTAATTATTATATTAAGTATCAGTGAGTTGTGTGACAGAAATGACATCACTAAGCTCCATTTATTAGGATATAATTTACAGGATATTCATGGCTCTTGTGTATTTTATTTTTACAGTATATATGTATGTATATATATATCCCTCCTAAAATAAGTTGTACTCACAGGACTTACGATAAACAAAGTTTATTTAATATTCACACATTCATAATATATATCAAGTAAATATAAATATACATAGTATACAGTCAGGGTCACACATGCACACCGGGGGGCCCCAGAGGTTTGGAACCCAGTGGGCCCCCAATGTCCAGTCCCACCCTGTATACAGTCGGCTAAACATTGGAGGCAGCAGGTCAGGTAAGGACACTGTTTAGGAGTTACATAGTTACATAGTTAAATCGGGTTGAAAAAAGACAAAGTCCATCAAGTTCAACCCCTCCAAATGAAAACCCAGCATCCATACACACACCCCTCCCTACTCTCACATAAATTCTATATACCCATACCTATACTAACTATAGAGTTAAGTATCACAATAGCCTTTGATATTATGTCTGTCCAAAAAATCATCCAAGTCATTCTTATAGTCATTAACAGAATCAGCCATCACAACATCACCCGGCAGTGCATTCCACAACCTCACTGTCCTGACTGTGAAGAACCCCCTACGTTGCTTCAAATGAAAGTTCTTTTCTTCTAGTCTGAAGGGGAGGCCTCTGGTACGGTGATCCACTTTATGGGTAAAAAGATCCCCTGCTATTTGTCTATAATGTCCTCTAATGTACTTGTAAAGTGTAATCATGTCCCCTCGCAAGCGCCTTTTTTCCAGAGAAAACAACCCCAACCTTGACAGTCTCCCCTCATAATTTAAGTCTTCCCTCCCTCTAACCAATTTAGTTGCACTTAGTCTCTGCACTCTCTCCAGCTCATTTATATCCCTCTTTAAGGACTGGAGTCCAAAACTGCACTGCATACTCCAGATGAGGCCTTACCAGGGACCTATAAAGAGACATAATTATGTTTTCATCCCTTGAGTTAATGCCCTTTTTTATGCAAGACAAAACTTTATTTGCTTTAGTAGCCACAGAAATGTTCCATTTACCACCGCTCTTTGTAGTCTGACCTATAGTTTTGAGGCTGATAACGGGATCCTTTTTTGAATAGAGGCACCACATTAGCAATTCGCCAGTCACTCTGCACTATGCCAGATCTCAATGAATCCTGAAATATGACCTAAAGAGGTTTGGCAATCACAGAGCTAAGCTCGCTAAGTACCCTGGAGTGATCTTTTTATTAGTGACTTCTTACTACTTATATTGAAAGTATTTGCTTTGCTATTATTTGTTTAGGGTCCTTATATTTCCAGTGGAAAAGTCAACAGTATTCAGTTGTCAAAAAAAACAGTTGTCCTAAAAAAGTGATGCCCCTGACAGCAATCATACGAAAGTTATGTCCGACCAAAGCTAGTGACAGTCTCCCACTGAAAATCGTAAGATCGGCAATACATGCAGAGATATTATCGGCAGCCGACAAAAAATTTCTAACCTGTCCGATCGACCAAACGACCGATCTCTGCCGTACGAAAAATGTCGGGACTCTCCACACACAGTCCGAATCGCACGAATCCTCGATTTGTACGATCGGATCTTTGCGTCTATGGCCAGCTTTAGACAATACTGCTATACTGCATTTATGGGTTCCCAAGCTAATTGAATAAAAGCAGATCCACAATCAGTAGGAGATGTAGTTCATCATTACAGCCACTCGGTGGGAGTAGACTCACACAACTGAAATACATCCTTTTGCATTATTAAGAACCTGGCCGCATTTACCAAGCAAATCTGATTAGTTGTAAATAAATATGGAATTTATTAACTCAATAATAATTTCCTTCCGCATGCCCCTTACCTACTGACTCCTCCAGTCCCTTCATTGGTGAGTGGTGACTTCTACTAGGACTACTATAGGGACACTGTTGTTATAATTTTAGACCCAGTTTGATCCCCAACCAACAGGATCTCACACCTGCCCAATCGATATCTTGCCTATACTCAATCGGACATAGGACAGGCAGGCGGATGTTTTGGCCACGTGCACAGACCAACAAGCTGACAACCAGATGACATTCTAGATTTGCTGGCAGTTAGCATCAGTCTATGTATGACCAGCTTAAAGGAGAAAAAAAAAACCCTTATTAAAAAAAACCCCTACCCCCACCCCACATAGACACCCCTACCTCCTTCCCCCAGCCTAGCTGCTACCCCGGGCAAATGCCCCTAACTTTTTACTTACCCCTCGGTGCAGATTCAGGGATCGGAGTTCACGCCAAATGTATTCCGGGATCTTATACTTGATCCCAACTAAGATATAATTAATCCTTATTGGAAGAAAACCCAGCCTGTTGGATTTAGTTAATGTTTACATGATTTTCTACTTGACTTAAGGTATGAAGATCCAAATTAAGGAAAGATATGTTATCCAGGAAACCCCTGGTCCCAGGCATTCTGGATAATAGGTCCAATACTTGTACTATACTTAAAAAGAAGCAACCAAACAGAGTGTATTTACCTTTAATTTCTGGAGCGGCTAAAGCTTCCCTGTGTCTCTTCATACACTTCCCATTCCCCGCAGTGAGTTTTATAGAGATACTTTTTCAGTGCATTCAGCAATAGATTTATTTCAGACCATTAGACTGTTAATGACTCGGGCAAAATGATACCATTGTAAGTGAAGCTACAATACCTTGTTTTCCTTCCTGTGGTTTTGTAGGTATTTCTTCTACACAGTCTGACGGGAACCAGCCGGTGCGACCTTTGGCATTTCCTTCCCAGAATCCTCCTTCTCCCACACTTAGAACTGTAGAAAAGAAGGGGCATTGCTTTGAGAATTCACAAAGGAAGAAGAGTCCAGAAACAACTTATGTGGTTGGAAGTCTGTACTAAAGACATTATGGCAGTACCTCTGTGGGTTCTATTTGATGAAGGTTGAGATGACTTTAAGGAGTAAAAACTTTAAAGATGAAAGTGGGTGATTTAGAACCTATTGGGCATGAAGTGTTGAGCAGAGATATTGGGAAAACAGGTAGATGCACTGGGTGTTGTTAGGATAATAACATTGTGGGCATATTAAAGGAAGGGGAGGATTCACAACCAGTTTCTTGGATCCAACTAAAGGTGGATGCAGAACCAGATCCTAGTGAAGGTGTCGCCTATCGAAGATGTAGCCCTGGGAGGCCTTAAGATGTCCAGGATGGAGCACCCTAATGAGTAAAGTAGGTGATATAGAACCTATTGTCCATTAGGTGAAGACTGTAGAGCAGAGATAGTGGGAGAGCAGATAGGAGCCCTGCATGATGTTAGGATAGGTGGCATCCTGGGCTTATTGAAGGCAGGAGCGGATTTACACCACCAGTTTCTCGGACCCAGGCAATGGTAGATGCAGAACTAGATCCTGGTGAAGGTGTCACCTACTGAGGGACAAGAGGCCCTAAGATGTCCAAGACGGAGAGCCAACAGCCAATGTGAGGCCTAGAGGCTGTTTTAGTTGCTTCAGTAGCACAAGAGTAGGATTAGAACCATGGTGATGTCCACATGCATAGGGATCTGAGCATTGTAGACTTATGTTAAATTTGCAGTACTTAACCTTCAGTGCCCTGTACAAGCTCATGGCCTACTTGCCAACCATTCTGAATATGCCAGGAAAGTCTTAGCAAGCTGGCTGAAAATGTGCATTTATTGGAACTATAGAGTAAAGAAGCTATACCGACAATGGTTCCATTTTAGGCAACATGCTCAAGAATTGTGGCTTACAAGAATGTGGGAAGGGTTCTGAGTAACTTGGGGGGAGCGTGTTTGGGCATTATTGAATGTGCTTAAGGCAGACTGGGCAAAGTCTACATTGTCCCAAAATGTTGATTTCTATTCTGACACTGTATTGAAAAATAGTGCAGCTTATAGGAAAAGAAGCATAGCGGCCTGGCCTACATTTACAAGGAGACAGATATAAGCAAAAAAAGAATACAGAAGGATATACAAATACAGAAGAAGAAGGGGGTTAACAGGTACTGTCCAATTCTAGTACTGTTGTCATAATTGTGAGTTTGTTATGTCCATAAATACTAAAGATTCTAGCAATTAGCAGCAGTAATTAACAATGAATATGGCCTATTGTTAAAACAATACAATACCACCCCCTTGTGGAGGAAAATGTAATTGATGATCTGTTCTTAAAGGAGAAATAAACCCTAAAAATGAATATGGTTAAAAATTTAATATTTTACATATTGACCTTATTGTACCAGCCTAAAGTTTCAGCTTGTCAATAGCAGCAATGATCCAGGACTTCAAACTTGTCACAGGGGGTCACCATCTTGGAAAGTGTCTGTGACACTCACATGCTCAGTGGGCTCTGAGCAGCTGTTGAGAAGCTAAGGTTAGGGGTCGTCACTAATTAACAAGCAGAAAATGAGGTTGGTCTGTAATATAAGCTGATGCTACAGGGCTGATTATTAAATTCTGGTGCTAATTTTACTGGTTTCTGTGTTGCCATGTAGTAATTATCTGTATTAATTACTAATCAGCCTTATATTGTGACATTTCTATTCTATGTGTACTGTATATTGTGAGTGGGTCCCTAAGCTCAGTAAGTGACAACAGCACAGAGCATGTGCAGTGAATCAGCAGAAAAGAAGATGAGGAGCTACTGGGGCATCTTTGGAGACACAGATCTTTACTGCTAAAGGGCTGTGATTGCCTTGGGCTGGTACAGCTTTGGGAGGACCCCCTTTTCTAGATCAATGCTACTAACTATGTGTAAAACCAGGGGGGAGCACTTCTACAAAATTAATCATCAAAGCCTGCACTCTAAAGGTAAAAGCAATTAGTTTAGCCCAGCATCTGATATTCATTAGAGTTGATGATTTATTTAAATCTATTTTTTTTTCTGTAGAAAGAGATAAAAGGCAGATATAATAGGTTAGGTGCATCAGCCAGATACAAAATAATTGGCATTAGAACACTGCAGAGCTGAACAGCACATCCCTCCCGGCTCTGCTAACTGATCCATGTCTCTGCTTTATACACCCACTAACAAGTAGCCCACTAAAAGATGTCAAGCTCAAGTGCTCACAGTTAAGTCCACATGTCTGTCTTTTGTAGTGGTATAATTCTGGGGCATATCAGGGCTAACGCAATATCAGCTTCTCTATTCTCAAGACTTGTGCTTTCTGTGGAATGCAGGTCAATGATATAAACTATAACAATTAGGCCACTAGAGGGCACTGTTGCACAGTAAATTTAAATGAGCTTTGGTCCTTGGGGTGAACCTGATAAAAGGTATAAAAGGGCAAGAGAGCGGCAAAATGTTAGCAGTAAGTGCAAGCCATTAATAGTAAATGTTATCATCAGGGCAAGATATTAAGAGTAAAGAAATAGTATGGTACTAAACTGGCAGCATTAGAACAAAACAGAGTAGCAAAATGAACTCTAAATATTAATGTTGATAATTCTTCGATCTTGTCGTTGAAGCACACTTCCCAGCACCCACCCACAAGATAATAGAGAAGCCTCATCATACAGACTTATTAAAGGAATTAGAAATTGATGTGATATTGCTCAGAGCTGTCTTTAAAGGGCATGTAAAGTCTAAAATAGAATAAGGCTAGAAATGCTGTATTTTGTATACTAAATATAAACATGAACTTACTGCACCACAAGCCTAATCAAACAAATGATTTATGTTTTCAAAGTTGGCTACAGGGGGGTCACCATCTTGTAACTTTGTTAAACATCTTTGCAAGACTAAGACTGTGCACATGCTCAGTGTGGTCTGGGCTGCTTAGGGATCGTCATAAACAAAGCTGCTTGAGTTCTGCTGGCTGGGAAGTAAGTGGGGGGCTCGCCCTGCTGTTCATAAGTATGATTGTTTCCCTGCTCAGCAGTTAGGGAAAGTCTGACAATTCCTATCCACAGCAGTAAATAAAGGGAGAATTTCACTGCATACAGTCAGGTTTCTTATAAAAACGGTACACATTTTTTAATTAAAGTATATAGGAGATAGGTTTATTTTTTCATTAAAGAAAGTAAAAATGGGATTTTATTTTTTTGCCTTTATATGCATTTTAAAGCTCTTTTGCAATTGACATTATATTTCTCCCTAAATTTCAAGATATTACCATGTTTTACACTGCTAATATGATGAAATTGAAACAACAGCGCCACCTGCTGATCAAATCTGCCAACTGTGCAACAGTCCCCCCTGACTGTCGCACAGTTGGCAGATTTGCAGGGAAGAGATGTTTCTCTGATCTTTCCTAAGGGGAGCAACACCAGAAGAGTTCCATGTTCTGAAATTTTCCCCTGAACCAGCAGGTGGCACTGTTATTTCAAATTCATCATATCAGCAACGTAAAATTGCTAATATTTTGAAGTCTTGAAAAATAAATGATCACTAATGGCTAAAGTGCTTCAAAGAGGGCCCAGAGCAATTTTATGTTCACTTATCTTGAGGTTTAACATTTCCTTTAAAGTTACACAGACACGGGGATTCGTGCATGTTTGAAGCAGAAGGATTAATATGAAGCCATCCTCCCATTGCAAGACTATAGATGGGGAATTTAGGTTTTACATACCTTTGACTTTTTCTCCTTTGCTGAGGGATATCTCTCCTTCGCCTTGCGATTGGTAAGGTTTCACCACCACAAACGTGCGCCCTGGCACTGCCGAGTACAACTTGCGTTTTGAGCGATGATTGGAGGTCGCATTAGCAGGGGGATCTTTGGTAGAACCACTAGAACTACACAAAAATATATAAATGAGGGGTATAAACTAAAACCATATAATACTGAAAAGGGTATTTGTACGAAGAAAAAGTCCTTATAAACCCATATATGCTCTTGTCTGAAGACATCTACACGAGCATCAGTTTCTTCTAAAGCAATGGATCTTTATTTTACCCAGTATCAAGGATTTAAACTTGGGTTTCCTCTAAACTCTCTTGCAATTGACATTAATTATTTACACTGCTAATATGGCACAAGCACCCTTTGTCATTTTGTTCAGGCAGGTTTATGTGACAAAGTGTGATGATGAAGTCTATGTAATCGAGCAGATTAGATTCTGGAGACACTTTCTGTCATCATGTCCAGCACTTGCCTGGACAGAACAGCAGAGGGTGCTCCAGTTACACATTCCACAATATTAGTCACCAACTGCTAATATCATGAAATGTAATAATAAATGAAAATTTATTACATTTATTATTACAATTTATTATTATTACATTTATTATTACAATTTATTATTACAATTATGAAGGGCTCAGATGTTATATAGGTGGGTACCCATGACAGTGGTAATTTGTGTTCCTCTGTGGCATTCTAAGTTCCATGTGTTCATGAGCAGTGTGTAGGACTAGCCAATGGCAAGTAGTATTGGTGGAACTCACCTCAAAGATGAGAGATAGGTTAGTAAGCATGGGCAGCCTTGGCTCCAGTGAGGAGGATTATGGGCCATAGACCATCTTGGCCATACAGTTGGGGATATGGCCTGTAGGTTCAGGTAACACCCTGGAGCATGAGGTGCTATAGGAGCAGAACACTGTTGAGCGGCATCTTCCAACAAGGAATGGTTTACAGGCACCAATGGATTCAGTACACACCCACTAAAGCTGGGCATACACTAAGGGTATGATCTTGCCAAACAAGAGTAGCCATTATTGGCATCAACTCATTGGACCAAAACGGTTGATTCCATAATCTGGCCCCCACCAATGATCAGATCATAATGGGAACCCATAAAGGAAACCTATCAGGAGAACACCTACACCAGTTTGCTAAAGGGATTCCTAACCTGTCCAATAGATATATGGATTGATAGGTCCCATACAAAGGTCTGCCTAGAAGGTGCTATTCCCCACAATCCTCCTCATTGGAGCTAAGGCTGCCCAGGCTTACTAACCTCTCTCACCTCTAAAGAGGAGCTCCACCAATACTATCTGCCATTGGCTATTCATAGGGCTTCCTTTTCCCTAGGAAAATCCATGAATTGACTCATTCATCCTACCTATTCGCCACACATCTGACTGTCCGCTAAATGCCTTGGCCAGAGTGGGTGTATGAGGTCATTATATTTATAGTAGATTACTTCTTATATATCAACAGGGTTATGGTTGGCATTGCTGCCTTGCAGTACTTTGGTCCCAAATTCAGTTCAAGCCAGAGAACTATCTGCAAGGAGTTTGTATGTACCCCTTGTGTCTATGTGAGTACTCTAGTTACGACCCACACTCCAAACACAAACAGGCGGATTAACTGGTTCCTGATAACATTGAATCTGCTGTCTGCGCATGTGATAGGGACCTTAGCTTGTAAGCTCCACTGGGCTGATGCACAATCATAGTGAAGTACTGCAGAATACAGTATAGCAGCACTTTATAAATAAAGGATAATAATACATTTTTTGGTCACAGTCTACTCCTCCATGGCTCCTTCATATAGGAAGCAATATATCCATAGATTCCTGGGAAACATAGACTGAAAACAAAGAAGTATTGACTACAATGCTGTTCACATTCGCCATTCACATAGTCTACTTACTATTGGATCTTGGTTAGAGGGCTTTTAGTGAGATTGAGTTCAGATATAGTAAAAGAGAGACACGTCAAATGTTTTCCATAACTAGTTTCTTGTTAATTTAGAATTTATAATGTTATCATTGTTTTGGAACTGCATATATATATATATATATATATATATATATATATATATATATATATATATTATTCATCTATAAATATATATATATGTAAGCTGTAAATATGCATCCGAAAAGCTGTTTTGCTCAATAAAAGATGAACAATTCATAACATGGCGTGCATGCAATTTTCGGTGCTATATATATATATTCTGTCAAACAGTCTGCTTGCTTATTCCAAAACTCAATAAAAAGTATTTGAAAAGACTGAAAGGAAGCAATAGATTGAGCACTTTGAATCAAAAAAAGCATTTCTATCAGAGAATAAATGATGTGACACAGCCATACAGTACAGTAGATCTCATTAATAGTCAATCAGTCAGAGCCTGGGATGTTCAGCAAACAAACTCATGTTTAATGTATTCCAGATATTCATGCATGCATAACTAGCAATGTGCCGACCCACCAGAGATAAAGGCTTTCTGTGCTATCCATGCTTACTCTGAAGACTTGATGTTAACCACAGGGGTTAATGTTGGGTGTATTAGGGGGAATGTCAGCATGACATTAGTTTAAGGACTTTAGAAAGCTTTAGCAATTTAGAGAGATCATGTTTCTGGTTCAGGAGAGCTTACAATCTAATTCCCATATCCTGAACCAGGGCTGGACTAGGCCGGTGGGTCACTGGGAAAAAATCCAGTGGGTCCCAGCCTTCATGGGCCCCGCAAGCCCAAACCTTCGCCCTGCACCATGACCTCTGACCTCCTTACCTGGCCCCTGCCACAACCGCAAGAAGAAAAAGATGGGGGCGGGGGTTGCAGCTTGGGAAGGGCGCCAGAGGGGGCCTTTTCATCTGCGGCTGAGGGCCCAGGGGGCCCTGAGGTATCTTTTCCGGTAGGCCCCGGTCTGACACTGTCCTGAACACTGGGGAACATGCAATCAGGATGTGTGGTCCCCAGCACTGCGTCACCAATGTGCCACCTTAATACCACATTAATAAGAACATTCTGTGCTGAGGAATCTTTTTAAAGCCCTGGCCATTATCTCAGTTCTTTTTCCTCTTTCAGAGGGCAATATGACTTTCAGTCTTCCCCTTCATACAAAAAAGAAGGTCACTTTAGACATAGATGTAGTGCAATGGGCTGCATCATGGCAGCTGGGGGATTTTGAATATAAATAGTAACTTGGATTACCTGGGTCGTCCACGTGGCTGCTTCTTGGATTCCTCTGTGTGTCGGCCTCTTGAAGGTGACCGGCTTCGAGCACCACGTGGGCTACTGGAGCTGCGAAGAGTTCCCCCTGAGGCCTTTTGTCCCTGTAGAGTGACAGTGTTGGCAGTAGATGCTGAGAAGACCATCCAGTCAGGCATTGAGAGGCTGTTGTCGCTGTTGGCTCGATGAAGAACGTGGGGCACCGACAGCGCTTTGCCCCCTTCCCTACGATGCATTGCATAGGAAGGAGATTCCTGGAAGGGAACTACAGAAACAGAGAGTATTATTCATTAATGTGACCTCATTTCATAGATAATCTTCCTTAGGGAACTGGGGTGCTCACTAGAACTGGTTAAGACCCTCTTTAATATATTTGTGTTACAAACCTTCCCTATAGCTTTCCCTTAAATCTGACAGCATTCCTAACTAATAAGAGATATTCTATTAGCACCTTATGGTGTGGCATCTCATTAAAACGCCAGTCCCCTGCCAATCCCATCATTGTGCCGTCACTGATTGCTTAGATAAGTGATAGGTTGTCTGAAATTAAGTCATAACCCACATAATTGCTAAGCAGTTATCATTCCCTTATCCCTCCCTATACTAGATACATACTCACCAACATCACTGTCTCTGTGGCTTTTTATTAACTCCCCCAGCTCAAAATTTCCTGAAATAACTGCAACCTGCAGAAAAGGTAAATCAGAGGGTTAAAGGAGTCAGGAAAACAAAGACAGAGAATTAAAAAAGGGGATGTGTTTAGAAAAGAAAACTCTGGGGATTGAACTAAACAAGAAATGCATGAATGCAACTTTGTGATAGCGAGAAAGCACTGAGCTGTGACAAATTATCCTAAATTATGCAGAATCGTGTAGCCAGGGAAACAAGGAGGTTATGGAAATGAACAAAGAAAATATTTCCAGATATTTAAGTGATTGAAGGTCAGTAACAGAATGCCAATACTGCACAAGGTATCACTGTATGGGCACAGCACAGTATGGATTCATCAGCTTGGGACAGGCCATCAAGATAACAGTCAACATATGTTGCCAATATCATAGTTAAGGAGATTCCTTCTGGATGAGAGATATAGGGTTTGTCCGTTGGATCTTTAGACCATGGATAGGCAATATAACCCTTCCATATCTCCTAAAGATTGAAGGTCGATAGATATTGCACTAATAGTTTAGGAGATACCTTCTGGATGAAGGAAGAGCATAAAGAAGCTTATGGTGCACCAAAAGAGATAAAGGGTTTGTCCGATGGGTCTTTAGACCATGGATAACCAATATAAAGCCAATATAAAGTGCTATAGGTATTGCACTTTCTAAATCTTTTACTTTAGAAGCCCATGTGCAATGTGTAGATGTTACAATACATATCAGAACCTTTGCTCCAAGAACAGTGTTACTGGAGAGGAACTTTTTAACCACCACCACCCCAAAGACAGAAGATGATCCAAACCTGGAATGGGGTCTGCCCACTGTGGTTTTTTATGTCTTTACTTGCACCCCGGTACAGCAGAATTCGGGTGCAGCTTTCCTGCAGGTTTGGGGAAAGAGAGAGAGAAAACAATTACAGAATATCGGGGTTATAAAACAAGAGTCATCTTGCTGCAAATATCCCAAACTTGATATAAAGACATACAAAAAATAGGATAAAGACACTTTCCCATTTCTGTCTTAATTGCTGAATAGCATGATGATGCAAATGGATCTTTTTATATGAAATTATATAGTGCAACGAGACACGCCATCTGAGCCGAATGTCTACATGAAATTTGCTCCATCTGTACCTGCACTTTGTAGTGGTTTCTTTAAAAAATAAGTTCAATACACACTGTTCTCATTTGTGATTTTCAGAATATTAATATAGAGTTTGTAGGCATTTTCCCCAGCAGAGGGCAACAGAATTCCTTCTCTCAGGCAAAGATTTTAAATGAAAACAAATAGGATAGAAAGTAAAGCAGGAAAGACACACTTTTTGAGAAGTAAGGTTAGGAAGTAAGTTAGGAAGACAAGGAAAGGAAACGCAATTTAGAAAATTATTAGAGATGGACAGAACCCATCAAGCAGAAGTCTCTATGAAGCCAAGTTATGGAAAGAAGGAAGAAAAGAAGAAAGGGAGCAAGGAAGAGGAAAGGAGGAAACATTACATGTATGAAGGGAGAAGAAACTGGTGGTAGTTGGGAGGGGAAACAAAAATGATACACTCTGGGAAAACAAAAACTAGGGAAGGCAAAAAAGGAAACAAGAAGTTAAAGGAGATATTGAAAGACTTGAAACAGGATTAATGGGAAAGAAAACTAGGACAGAAAGGAAGTTCAGCAAGGAAGGGAAGAAAGCAGAATTAGGGAAGAAAGGTACAATAGTTCAGCAAGAAATGAATAGAAAGGAATATAATGGGAAACGGACAGGTAATTCATAGAATGATTCCTGTGTAGTAATAAACGTTCCCAATGTTCCCAAAGTAAAATTTTAGTATGTTATAGAATGGCAAATTCTAAGTAACTTTTCAATTAGTCTTAATTATTAATTATTTGCCTTTTTCTTCTGACTCTTTCCAGCTTCAAATGGGGGTCACTGACCCCATCTAAAAACAAATGCTCTGTAAGGCTACACATTTATTGTTATTGCTACTTTTTTATTAGTCATCTTTCTATTCAGGCCTCTCCTCTTCATATTCCAGTCTCTTATTCAAATCAGTGCATGGTTGTTAGGGTACCGTAATTTGGACCCTAGAAACCAGATTGCGGAAATAGCAGAAGTAAATTGTAGAGTCGTTGAATCAAAAGCTCCACTTCAATGTGGGAATATCGGGGAGAGATCTGCTAGTTTGTGACATCGCCAAACGATTGAATATCCCTGTGTATGGCCACCTTAAGCTATTTAAGTTACGGTTCACCTTGCAGTGTTTTTGCATCATTAGGATTAAGTGGGAGTCATTACCAGGGCCAAATGTTGTACTGCGCTTATACACTTGATGGCTGGAGATACAATGCTTCCAGCCAGTTACATAAATTAACATATATATATATATATATATATATATATATATATATATATATATATATATATATATATATATATATATATATATATATATGAAAGCAGCAAGTAAGTTGCAGGTAAAACCTAGTCCCTTTGTAAAATGTATAATGAAGCAATAGAATTCTTAATGAATCAGATAAAATTGAGCATAGGACTGGCCAGATATGGGATGACTTTGACGTAGTTGGCCAGCTTAAATATATTGCAATATATGGACAAACAATCCCTGTGTTGTTTAAAGGGTAAGGCATTTTTTAGTAGCAGTATGCAGAAAATGTCGCTGTCTTAAATATATTGATAATGGGTTGAGTGCAGAGGACTCTTGTATTTGACTATATGTATTTTGTGGTCACAGCCTCATTGCACCCCCGCCTAATGTTTTTAAAAAATAGTGGTGAGCACAACTTTCCCTTGTTTGTTATATATATATATATATATATATATATATATAGGTACAAGGCCATATTTAATAGGCGAAGGAGAAATGTAAAGCCTGCACTATGGAGCTTACAATCTAAGTGCGGCATGCTAACAGCCACATTTGTTGGATATCATAGATAGAGTTTGCACTGATGCATCTAGATAGACATGGACATGACCTTGATGAAAGGAGGCATTATCCCCTTGTTTAATGAAGTAAATGACCAATGTTGTGGTTATGCATAGAGTACTGGCTTAAAGGGATTCTGTCATGATTTTTATGGTGTAGTTTTTAATTCTAAGTGACACTGTTTACACTGTAAATTATTCACTTTTCCATATAAAATGTTATTCCTGAACCAACAAGTGTCATTTTAATTTAGTTGTAATATTAGTGTGTAGGCAGCCAGCTCAGGTCATTTTGCCAGGTCACATGCTTTCAGAAAGAGCCAGTGCTGCACTATGGAACTGCTTTCTGGCTGTTGTTTCTTCTACTCCCTGTAACTGAAGGAGGCATAGTGGGACTTGTTTTTTTACTATTGAGTGTTGTTCTTATATGTACCAGGGAGCTGTTATCTTGTATTAGGGAGCTGCTGGTACCTTCCCAGTTATTAGGCTGCTGGGGGAGGGAGGGGGTGATGTCACTCCAACTTGCAGTACAGCAGTAAAGAGTGACTACAGTTTATCAGAGCACAAGTCACAAGACTGGGGGCACCTGGGAAAGTGACGGTATGTCTAGCCCCATGTCAAATTCCAAAATTAGATATTTTAAAAAAAACTGGTGGCTCTTTTGAAAAAGGGATTTCAGTGCAGAAGTCTGCTGGAGCAGCAATATTAACTGATGTGTTTTGAAAAAAAAAACACATTTTCCTGTTCCAGTATCCCTTTAATGAAGGCAGTGGAGACAGGTTTGGTTGGTCTTTAGAGATGGAGACACCACTCATATAGTTGAAAGTAGAAAGCAAAGACCTTGTAGATCACACTGCCCATCGCTGGATGTTATCAGCACCATTTTGCATAAATCTGATGATCGGATCTTCATGGAGTGGCTACTGACCTTGTTGTACAGGGCACAGATATGCAGAGCCGTGTTCCCTGAAGCATTCTGGGAAGCAGGATCAGCACCGTAAAACAGCAGATGCTCCAGATGTTGTGAGTGGCCATGTTGGCAAGCCTGCGGGACAGACAAAGCAGGAGAACAATAGCCTGAAGGTTCTTTTGTTCATAATCTATATGAGCATGCGCTTTTTTTAACATCTAATATAATGATCATGAATTATGTTTAATTAAAGTGACAGGACTAATCCTCATTACCTGATGGCTCTCCTGCCAGCCATTTTCATCCGTCGTACCAATAAACGCTCGGTTGTAGAGCAACAATTCACAACACCGGGGATCACCTCCAACCATAGCAGTATGGTAAAGCGGAGTTAAGCCTCGGCGGTCCTTGTGATTTGGGGAACCACCCAGGTCTAACAGGGTCTGCATGAAAAAAAATGTACATCTTAACAACAAAATGTGGGTAGACTATTTGAAGAAAAACACTGGTCTACATTGGCAGTGCTTGTGATCAGCTGTGGTGCCTTATGCAGATAAAAATAGATGCCTCCAAGCTGCAGATTTGCATTTCACACACATGTCAGGTTGATGTGGTTAGGAATGGGGCAAAGGGAGCTGTGCAGGGGACCTTATTGTTAAAAAGGCTTTAGTTCTTCTTTAAAGTATGTATGTGTTTACTACACCTGCTATCCCACAGTCATACTCCCTTCCCAGAGACTATTATCCACTGTTAATATAGGCACCATCTCTCCCTACAGTACTATACCTGCTATCCCACAGTCACACTCCCTTCCCAGAGACTATTATCCCACTGTTACTATAGGCACCATCTCTCCCTACTATACCTGCTATCCCACAGCCACAGTTCCTTCCCAGAGACTATTATCCACTGTTACTATAGGCAACAGCTCTCCCTACTATACCTGGTATCTCACAGTCACACTCCCTTCCCAGATACTATTATCCCACTGTTACTATAGGCACCATCTCTCCCTAATATACCTGCTATCCCACAGTCACACTCCCTTCCCAGAGACTATTATCCACTGTTACTATAGGCACCATCTCTCCCTACTATACCTGCTATCCCACAGTCACACTCCCTTCCCAGAGACTATTATCCCACTGTTACTATAGACACATCTCTCCCTACTATACCTGCTATCCCACAGCCACAGTTCCTTCCCAGAGACTATTATCCACTGTTACTATAGGCAACAGCTCTCCCTACTATACCTGCTATCCCACAGTCACACTCCCTTCCCAGAGACTATTATCCCACTGTTACTATAGACACATCTCTCCCTACTATACCTGCTATCCCACAGCCACAGTCCCTTCCCAGAGACTATTATCCCACTGTTACTATAGGCACCATCTCTCCCTACTATACCTGCTATCCCACAGTCACACTCCCTTCCCAGAGACTATTATCCCACTGTTACTATAGGCACCATCTCTCCCTACTATACCTGCTATCCCACAGTCACACTCGCTTCCCAGAGACTATTATCCCACTGTTACTATAGACACTATTTCTCCCTACTATACCTGCTGTCCCCCAGCTACAGTCCCTCCCCAGAGACTATGGCTGAGTGCAGTTGCTTCTGTTGGACCCCCCTGAAAAACAGCTCGGGCCCTGTCACATGTTCTACCCGGAGAATGTTATGGAAGTGGAGAGATGAAGCTCATTTCGAGATGTATGATCTCTTTTTAACTCTATCTATCTAACTTCTATTTTTTCTTTGTTACAACTGACCTCAATATGCTTTATTCTCATTTGCTCCTATGGCAACTAGGTAGATATTGTTTAGAGTTGGGCTGAAAAAGACATTGCGGAGTTCAAATCCCTTTTTTTTTTCTTTACTCCATAGTGTGTTAATCATGCGGCTTTATATTATGTCTCTTCTGTGAGAAAAGGAGGGCATCATATACCTAAAATGTTGCCATGGCAACAACTACCCCCCTCTGACAATTACCCTCTTCCACTGATATAGTTGTTGTTAAGCTGCATGCCAGCATCTGAGTGATACTTAGTGGTGATTAGGCCCTGGACTAAATGGACTTCCCAGGCTAAATTATTTGTAAAGTAGTGCCCTTTAATTGTCTGTGCACTACAACTCCGAGCACCCCTATTGCTTTAAATTTAATGCTGGGAGTTGTATTGTGGCAACAACTAAATTATATACTATAATATACTGTAAGTGGCACAACTAGGTGTTAGTGGTCCCCCAGAAAATTCAATCTAGGGCCCCAAAACATTGCTAAATTGACATAGTCTACAGAGATATATTGAAATTGCTGATTAATTAGGGCCTTACTGGGCCCTCTACACTCCTGCCCCCCCCCCAGAAACAACAGGGTCTGCTTCGTTACACCCTGGGTATGGCCCATATACTGAGTTAGTGGGTTACATCTTCACATGCAGATACTGCATAGCATAACAGAATGCGGTGCCCAAAGCCAAGACCCCCCTCTCTTTAAAAACAGTGTCCCTGCTGTGCCAGACATGGAGTGCTTGGATTAAATCTACATTAGCTGTGCATGGATCTTTCCTACCCACGGGGCCGACAATAATAAATGGAAATTCAGGCAGAATTTCCGCAACGGCTCTTGCTTTTTCCATGATGCTGAGGATATGATCTCTGCAGGGGTGCAGATACTGAGGGTCACTTCTCAGCCCAGAAAGGGGAGAGAGTTAGGCACAATGAGAAGCAAAGCAGTGATCCAAACATCTGCTACTCCAAAGCAAAGAAAAAACAAGCAGATTGAAGTCAATGGAAGGGAAATAAGTAAATATCTGTATAAATTGATAAATCTAATCAATCAATCTAATAAATGTAGATATCCTGGTCTGATCTTTCTGGATCCTTTGAAAATCCTCTCAACTGCACTAGGGTGCCCTTAAAGGTGTTGTTCACCTTTAAATTAACTTTAAGTGTCATGTAGAGAATGATATTCTGAGACAATTTCCATTTGGTTTTCATTTTTTATTATTTGTGTTTTTTGAGTTATTTCAGCAGCTCTTTTTTCAGCAAACTGGTTGCTGGAGTCAAAATTACATAGTAAGTTAGATTGAAAAAAAAACACGTCCATCAACCTTAAGTCTGTATATATTACCTGCCTAACTGACAGTTGATCCAGAGAAAGGCAAAAAAAAAACCCATCTGAAACCTTCCTTCCTTACTCCAAGATGACTCCATCTGAACAGTCCCTGGATCAGCTTGTACTATGAGCTATCTCCCATAACCCTGTATTCCCTCACTTGCTCCCTTCTTAAAGCTATCTAATGTATCAGCCTGTACAACTCATTCAGGGAGAGACTGGAATATGAATAGGAGAGGCCTGAATAGAAAGGTGATTAGTAAAAAGTAGCAATAACAATACATTTGTAGCCTTACAAAGCATTTGTTTTTATATGGAGTCAGTGCCCCCCATATGAAAGCTGGAAAGGGTCAGAAGAAAAAAGCTAATAATTAAAAAAAACTATAAAAAGTGAATGAAGACCAATTGAAAAGTTGCTCATAACTAGGCATTCTATAACATACTAAAAGTTAACATAAAAGTGAACCATCCCTTTAAGGATATGCAAGTTTTAATTACCCAGTGGCCTTATTTATTTAAGTATGGGCAATCTGGAATGCCAGATCTGTCTGCAACAAACTCACCGCTATGCACAACCATTTCATTGCAAATTCCTTTAACCTACTCGCACTTACTGAAACCTGGCTTTCTCTTACCGACACTGCCTCACCTACTGCCCTGTCCTATGGAGGCCCATACATGGAGAGATCCGCTCGTTTGGCGATGTCGCCAAATGAGCGGATCTCCCTCCGATATGCCCACCTTGAGGTGGGCAATATCGGGCTGATCTGATCGTGGGCCCTAGGGCCCAACGATCGGATCCTAGCGAACGCAAACGGGCGGTCGGATTGCGGGACCGCATCAACGAACAGATGCGGCCACGATCTGACGGGATTTTTAATCCCATCCGATCGAGATCTGGCCGACTTTCTGCCAGATCTCGATCGGGGAAGCCCGTCGGGGGCCCCATACACGGGCCAATAAGCTGCCGACTCGGTCTGTCGGCAGCTTTTATCGGCCCGTGTATGGCCACCTTTACTCATACTCCCAGACCTGGTAACAGAGCTGGAGGTGGGGTAGGTTTGCTTCTCTCTCTCTTCCCGCTGTACTTTTAAAGTTCTTCCACCTGTTCCCTCTCTATCATTCTCCTCATTTGAGGCTCACTGCATTAGGCTCTTTTCTCCTGTTTCACTCTGCATTGCTGTTATATATCAACCACCAGGACCAACTGCACAATTTCTGGACAACTTTGCTGCCAGGCTTCCTTACTTTCTTTTCATCTAACATCCCATCCATCATATTAGGTGACTTTAATATACCCCTTAACAACATTAACAACCCTTCTATCACTAACCTCCTCCCTAGGCTTATCTTTGTGCTCAGACTCCCCCTCTCACTCCAATGGTAATGCTCTGGATCTCATATTTACCAGACTCTGTTCAACCACCAATTTTACTAACTCACCATTTCCCCTCTCTGATCACAATATGCTCACATTTCAACTCTCACTAACTCCCTCCTCACCCCCTGCTATTCCCCAAACACGTACTTACCGTGACTTGCAAGCTGTAGACGTGTCACATCTCTCTTCTTCCTTTGACTCTCTTCACTCTAATATCTCAGCCATCTCATGTCCTAATGTGGCTACCTCTGTCTACTATAGTACTCTCACCACTGCCCTTAATGAGCTTGCTCCTACAAAAATTAACGTGCTGGACCCAAACCACTTCAACCTTGGCATACTGCTCATACAAAAGCACTCCAAAGACACTCGAGTGCACTTGAGCGTCGCTGGCGGAAATCCCGCTCAGAATCAGACTTATGGAGCTACAAATCTGCCCTGCGCTCCTATAACACCAGCCTCTTCCAAGCCAAACAAACATACTTTACTTCACTCATTAACTCCCTTTCTAAAATACCAGCACAAATTTTCTCCACCTTTAACACTCTCCTTTCCCCTTCTCCACCCCCTCCATGCACATCTGTCTCTGCTTGATATTGCTGAGCACTTCAAAAACAAAATTGACACTATCAGAAGGGACATACCACTACTCAACCCCCTTAGACTTCCACCACCCTCCCTCCACATTCCCCAGTCTCTCCTGTGCTCCTTCACCCCTGTCACTGATGATGAAGTCTCAAAGCTTTTGGCCCCTTCTCACCTTACCACCTGCCCACTTCATCCAATTCCCTCAAAACGTCTCCTCAATACCAATCCTTGTCAAAGCCTTAACTCACCTATTTAATCTTTCGCTCTCAACTGGACTGTTTCCTTCTCAACTAAAACATTCTCTTGTTACCCTCATTCTTAAAAAAAACCCTCTCTTGATCCCTCCAATCTTGACAACCTCCAACCTATCTCTCTGCTACCTTTCATCTCTAAACTACTTGAGCGCCTAGTCTAGAACCGACTAACCTCATTCCTCTATGACAATAACCTGCTGGACCATACAATATGACTTTAAGCCACAACACTCCACTCAAACTGCCCTGACCCGACTAACTTTTGACCTTTTAACCGCTAAAGCCAATAATCACTCACTACTAATACTGCTTGATCTCTCAGCTGCATTTGACACTGTAGATCACCCTCTCAGTTTCCAGTCACTCCATTCGCTTGGCCTTCGTGACACAGCCCTGTCCTGGTTCTCTTCTTACATCACCAATCGTTCCTTCAGTGTCTCCTACAACGGAGTAGCATCTTCTCCCCTACCTCTTTCTGTTGGGGTTACTTAAGGCTCTGTCCTGGGACCCTTACTATTCTCCCTCTATACTTCCTCCCTTGGCAAATTAATCAACTCATATGGTTTCCACTACCACCTCTAGGCTGACGATACTCAGATCTATCTCTCATCTCCTGATCTCAACAAAGAACTCCTAACTCGCGTCTCCTCCTGCCTGTTCGTTATCTCTTGGATGTTGCAACGCTACCTCAAATTAAACCTCTCAAAAACTGAAATGGTTCTCTTTCCTCCAACTAACACCAGTAACATCCCGGAAGTGTCCATCATAGCTAACATTTCCACTATCATCCCTCTCCTAAGGCCCGGTGCCTTGGGGTTATCCTAGGTTCTGCCCTGTCATTCACTCCTCATATCCAGTCACTTATTAAATCATGTCACTTCCACCTAAGGAACATATCCAAAATACGATCATTTATCACCCAAGATGCTGCCAAAATTTTTATTCACTCTCTTGTCATATCATGTCTAGACTACTGTAACTCTCTTTTAATTGGCCTTCCCCTCCAGAGACTGTCACCTCTCCAGTCCATAATGAACACTGCTGCGAGGCTCATACACCTCAGCAACCGCTCCTCCTCTGCCTCGCCATTCTGTCAATCCCTGCACTGGCTTCCGCTACCTTTCATAATATACTTCAAATTAATGACCCTGACATTCAAAGCACTTCATAACTCTGCCCCACCCTACATCTCTGAACTCATCTCTATATACTCACCCAACCACTTACTACGCTCCTCTACTGACCTGCTACTCAACTGTTCTCTCATTACCTCCTCACATGCTCACATTCAAGACTTTGCAAGGGCTGCACCCCTCCTCTGGAACTCTCTCCCATGGTCTGTCTGACTTTCTCCCAACCTTTCTGCTTTCAAGAAATCTCTTAAAACGCACTTCTTTTGAGAAGCCTACCCTCACTCTGCTTAACTACCAAATGCAACCACATTTCTCACCCACTTAATTCGATCTTGCCCACTCCCATACCTTGTGTATTACCCTTCCCTTTAGAGTGTAAGCTCTTTCTGCATAGGGCCGGTATTGATTGTGATGTACTGTATGTAACTCCAAATGTTCTATGTATATAATTCATGTGATTTAGTTGTATAATCACATTAACTTTACAGTGCTACGCAATATGTTGGCGCTATATAAATACATGTTAATAATATTAATAATAATTAAAGGTGCAAAATGTCATAAAAACAAAATATGATGTTATTCTGCACTTTGCAAATTGCCCAACAAGTTAAGGCCAGAGGTTGTAGGCAGGCAGCACCCGGGGTCCTTTAAATACCCCCTAGCTAAGTAGGTTGCCATACTATATGTTTTTAACCTAAGTCTTGAGGCTTATTAACTGACATGACATAAGGCAGAATTGATATATACGCAGTCACTATGGTACTCTTAGCTGCTAACAAGCCATGTACTGAGTATAGAGGGCTACGTGAGCCATTCACATTTATCCTCTTTTAGGATGACAGAGAATATGCAGGGCCTTTGCCCCTTGTCTCCTAATTGGTTAACTGTAACCCAGTACACTAATGGTTTGGCTGTGAGTAATGCATGCACTCATAAAGTCTATTCTTTATCCTTTATTAATATAGCACCAACATGTTCTGCCAGAATATACTTATAACTTTTTTTGCTGTGGGACCTTGCCAGGTCAACGGAGGGCCAGCACCACTATTGCAGTGTAAATTAATTACAGGAGTGCGGTTGATCTAATACATCACTGCCAGAATATACATCATTCACATCAGTCCCTTCCCCAGTGGAGCTTACAATCTAAGGTCCCTATCATTTTCACACTAGGGTCGATTCTCGCAGGAGCCAATTAACCAGCGAGAGTGGGAGAGATCCAGAGTACCTGGGAGAAACCCATATAGACATGGAGAGAACCTACAGATAGTGCCCTGGCTGGAATAGAACTGCTATCTACTTCTATCCACCATGCCTCTGATTGTGTAAATGAGTAACCTTCTCACTGCAATGCCCAATACCCAAAATATATACGCTTCAATTACAAATGCCTTTACTGTTTTGCAGGCAGTGACTGCATTGCTCTTTAACAAAATTCTTGCAAACACCATGCTTGGTGCTGTATACAAACACTTTAATGGAAGTGGATTTTGCAGCTCAGAAGTAATTAACAATGGAACACACTCCTTTTACTCAAGTACCAGAGGACAACATTGCCATTCTAGCATCCCAGCATCACATTACACAGCCTCCTGCCTTTAATCCAGTGTATACTTCTAGCAAACACTTTCCTAATTTCTTTTTTCCAATTATAAGGCACTAATGGAAATTTGGTTAGTGTTTCAGTAAACTTACTACTCTAACCTATAAATAGAATCCTTTGTTCAAACAGAGATCATGAGCGCTGTAAACACAACATCCAAGTTGCTGCCAGGCTTTGAGATAAGGAGCAGCTGTAGCCAGCTAACCAAAATGGCCAGAAGGTGGAGCTGTTCTTTCAAATTTGTCATATTGGCATCTTAAAAACTGCTAATAACATGTAAACTAGAAAAAAAATAATGAATGTCAATTGCAAAAGTGCTTAGAAAAGTGCTCTAATTGATTTAACATTAATTTCTGTTTAAGGTTTACATTTTCTGTAATTGAAAGTATGTTAGATGCAAGCCCTATTTAACGAGCTCATGTTATCGTGACCCTGCAAGGTCATTTTTCTAAAAAAAAAAAATTAAAAATTTGGCTGGACAAACCAGTTTTGCCAATGAAGTGAAGGACAGTCAGTTTATCCTACTATTTTCATACTTCAACTCTAAGCCATATAATGGAGGAGCCTATTTACTAATTTTACTAATGGTACATGGTGCAATAAATAAATTTTCTATACATTTTTATAGCAGAATCTGTGATAAGAAGCAGTTTGCACCAAGGATTAGCTGTGTTGCACGCTCATCTGACACTGATATTGCACATTACAGGGCTGATACAATTGTCTGACAGGCAGATTTACTTTCACTTGGACCAGAAAGCTCTTATTGATGTATAAATCACCCAGGGTGACAGTGACGGGGACAGATGGAATTAAACAATAATCATTGCTGCTTATATCAGTTTGCAGGTGATATCAATCACTGATACCAGTAGGGTGAGTGGATAAAGGATACTGAGTACACCAGTTGTACAGCAATGTATATTCCACAGCTTTCTCTTGGGGTAAAACAACTGTCACAACAGAATAAATCCACAGCTTAGAGCTTGATAAATGAGACCCATTTACACCAAACCTTTCCTACAGCTCATTCTATTCCAGGCAATTTACAACAGGCAAGGGCAACTTGAGTACCTACATATAGTACTTGGTTATTGGGGGATGAAGGGAATTGTAGTTTTACTATATCTGCTTTACTACTCCTGATTCACAGGGACACCAAGCAGCTGGTTTGTTCACTCTTCAAAAGTAAAGCAAGTGACTAGGAATCAGCAGAAAACAAGATAGGGAGCTACTGGGGGATCTCCAGAGGCATTTTGGGTTGTTACAGAAGCCCAAAACATAACAGGGGTCATCAATCTTTGGGTTTTGGCAAATGCCAGAGGGGCTGCTGTAAGGTCTCATAGACTATTTAGTGTGCTGGTGGGAGGCTTTTGGGACTTCTGTATAGTTGGAATATCTAAATAGCCACTTCTTGTATATGTTGTACAAACTGCTGTAATTCTATGAGCAAATTTAGAGCTTGTTGTAACATTTTCCAACCCACCATAATATTGGGAAGCGGGTCCGATGTGTCCATGTATAGGACAATTTCACACAGGTGATTGGCTGTTGTTGAGGTGCATGACCATACTATCATTGCACAAAATGCCTGGGATCACACAAAATTATATGGCTGGTCATTATATGGCTGATCAATTTATTCATTTGCAGATGGAAAGGGTGAACTGCAAGACAACAGTGAAACTCCCTTGTGCCTGTAAGCGCTTTGCTCTGCACATTTATAATCCAGGAAAAGGTGCAGAGCTCAGCAAATGCTACAGGCACAAGTGTTCAGCTGATGGGTCCTAAGGGGCCGAGAGCTTTAGGGCTCTTGCACTTATGCCAGTGCCTTTAGTAAATGATCCCTTATTGCTAATAGGGGCTATATTAGGAGCATTGCAAAGAGCATGATATGATATCTGACCAATTTTCAGGCAGATATTGGTCAAACCCCCCCCCCCCAAGGGCTCTATGTATGGACCAATAATCTGCTGAATCGGTTTGGAGGGACTGAGATTTATCAGCCCGTGTATGGCCATCTTAAGGCACTGGCTGTATGAAAGATGTGCCTATGTATTTACAGTATGGCATGCAGGTTCCATTGCCACGGTTTTTAACAACATGCCTTGAGCAGCAAGTTCAAGAGACAATACCATACCATTAGGCCATTGTAGTTGCGGGAGCAAACAGCCTTGTGCAAAGCCGTCATGCCATCCCGAGATCGGAAGTCGATGTGGGCACCTCCCAGGCACAGCATCCTAATGACATCCACAGTTCCCTCAAGCTGAGAAGCCAGTGTCAAGGGGGTCTCTAAGGGGGAAAAAAACAGCACCAATTAATGAGATGCTATGGGCAGCAAAACTGTCAAAACTGTGCCAAAGATGAGCAACTGTTATTTAAATGCCACTGGCACTTAATATGCATGTATATATTTCAGCCTATTTATACAGAGATATAAAATGACATTTTGTTTTATCCTGCTAGACTGAAAGCAGGAGATTGAAATACCAAACACGTATCTGTTACTTCGTGCCTCTGCCTCAATCCCCTTACCTGCCCTCAGACATTATTTGGGCAAGATGGCTAGTATGAAGAATGATATTGTGCTCCTCTACTCCACCTAGCCCACGGGTCTTACCAGGGCTTCGAATAGGGTTAGGCAAGAGCCATGGGCACAGCTGGTGTGGCAGTTGGAGGGTGAACAAGTGAAATGAGCAAGAAGGCAAAGCAATATAGCCTTATACTACTTGGCCCCACTATGGTTCTCACCTTACCTCATGACAGAAGCACCCCAGCACTACAGTACAGACTCTACTAGGCTGCCACTAACCTACACACTCTCGATCCCTAACTGGCGAGAAATCGCCCTGTGATTCTACTCCAAATACTCACTTCTTGTGTGACTCTTAGCCTGTTACCCTTTTTTGTCCTGTGATCTCTTGATTAAGTATATATCATCTATACATTTGGATAAAGGTTAACAGAGCACAAACCTGCTTCCTTGTCTATTGCTAGTTTAATACGACATTTGATTTGCCAGCTTGCCGGTCGACTTGATACAGTTGAGCCTGCCGGCTAAACTGTAGTACCATTGATGACGTTATTATTCTATTGAGCTGCACGGTTGCAGGCAAGTGTAACGGCGACTCTGCTAATCTATTGTTCAATTGTCACCCGTGACATAACTTTCTATTGACCTCTTTGGTTCTGTTCTGCTGATACTGTAAATGAATACTGAATTCCTGAAAGAGAACCTCATGAATTTATATAAACCTGAGAAGCATGCAATGAACCTTAAAAGTAGGGGAACGCAACTTGACTCCCTCAGGCTGTTGCTTTCTAGGAAACTGTCAATTGCCAACAGCTAGAGCACCAAACATCTATTATTCTGAATAATGAATTTTGTCGTAAATAAAAAAGAGATGTCTCTGTTTCTAAAACAGGAGTATGCTTTATAGCTGGTGTCTGCTTGGCTATCCTTCCACCATATGTCTCATTTGGGCCCTCTTTACATCTTGTGTCAGTTATTGGTTGTTTTTCTAGGTAAACTTGTATGTTTAATGTATACACACATTTAGGGGCAGATTCACGGGAGGAGGGGGTCATTCTTCCACTGTATAGAGCACTTGTAAGGCCCCATCTAGAATATGCCGTACAGTTTTGGTCTCCATCACTCATCATTGATGAAAAACCGTAGACTTCTATATAAATTCCGATATTTCGATATAAATTTCAATTCGATGGTCGAATTTTGAAGTATTTTTGACTTCGAAATTAGACACTTGATAATTATGCCCCTTATTGTACAGCTATGCAAAATATGTTGGCACTTTATAAATATGCGATTATGATAATAATAATAATAATAATACGGTACTAATTGGAGCTTTTGGGAGCACAGAGAACGGAACCTTTCTCGTTGAATGCAACACAGCCTGCATTTGTCAGCACTGTATTCATGAGAGGCAGGAGGGGGTCCCCCAATCTATACCCTAACTTTCATTTCATTTTATTCATATGTACAAGTTACAGGGTGGCAAAGGACACAGGTGACAAATATACAGAGCACAACCAGGTCTGGGGAGGAAGTTCTGCCTGAATGAAACTAAGGGGCAAGTTCCTGCAATTGCCCTATTGCATTTTTCTTTATAAATTACATTTGGATTCTTCAGAGTTTCAGAGGCAAGAACGTCCTCCTTTGAACATTCCATGGACAGTCATAGGTTCTAAAAATATTAATGAATAGGCAAGTGAGCCCAAGATAGAACTGTCCCCTGATTCTCTGAAGAACACAGAGAAGATTGACTGCAGCCATACATGAAAACTGTAGAGCTGCAATGGAGGTCACCATGATCCCTTTAAAAATGACACACACCTTCATGACCTTGAAATGGCAGTTTTCTTCCCCCCAACTTGACAGTATACATGGCATTCACACTAATTGCTTGACATTTGACAGGATATTAATTACTGAACCTGTTTAATTTTCCATTATGTCAGGAATCTAATATCAACAATCTAGGTGACATGATTTTATAACCATTGTTTCTATTATCTCATGATAAAGTGCATGCCTTTGCTTCTCTGTTATAATAAATATGAAGCCAACAGGGGTGCGTGGGTTTAAAATTTGATTATGGCTAAAATACAAACTGCTATCCTCTACAAATGAGCTTCCGTGTTTGCAGTTACCTCCAGTTTCCGAATCATGAAAGTTGGGATCTAGGCCTTTGTCCAGCAAGCGGGCCACTTTCTCAGCAGAACCGTGCTGCACATACTCCAAGAACTTCTTCAGACCAGCCTAAGGTAAGAAGTAAAGAATGAGTGTTACGGAGACTTTCCAACTAGCACAGTTGTACAAGAGCAATTTGTCTGTATTTGCTGAATTTTTATAGAATGTTCTCTAAAGGACAGATATTTTCCTAGATTTCTCTGGCCTTTCAACCCTATTTTGTGCCTCTTTTTTTGATGGGTATTTAGACAGGGCTGAGGGCCTTTATTCAGACTCAGCAGATACAAGATATTAATTCAAACCAATCAATAGGAGAATATCACAGCACAACTTACAAGCAGCTCAGTGTGCAGGGAACAGCTGCTCCTGCTCTCTGTATGCGGCACATATTGTCAGGGCCACAATTAAAGCGTGCCTCCCCTTCGTCATACGCTAAAGATCTAATCTATCAAGCATAATGATAGTTATGCTGTGCCCAAGTGTTTCCCAATTGCCAGGTTCTTGCCTCGGTAACATTCATTTTAATCAGTAAATTTCTCGCTTCCCAACTCTCGAAGGATTTCAGCCACTTATTAGTCCACATTGGGCTATACAGAATTACAGGCAAGTCAAGAGATGAGAGAGAGGCCTAACAACTACAAGGGGCAGATTTACTAAAGGGCGAAGTGGCTAATGCTAACGACTTTTTAGACGACAATTCGATTCACTAAAGTGCGGATTTTACTGAGCATTACCTCTTTCGCCAGAGTTGACTTCACCAACTCAGACCTGATAAATGAAGCTACATCTTCCTCAATCTCATGTCACTTTCATCATATCCTGTCTGCCAAAAATGCATTAAAGTGCAAAAACGCTGGCGACTTTTTGTTTTTTTAAGTGTGATTGCCTGCAAAGTCCTGAACTTTTTTGGGTTAACATTTTTCCCCAGACATTTGAGGGCCATGAAACATTGATTTTACAGTAGGCTCATGTCTAGAGCATTATATGTTCTTTTGTCTTTATTAAGGTTCCTTGGACATTTGTAATAAAAAGTGACCACTTTAAGCATTTGCACCAACATCTCTAATAAAGACGTCCATACAACTTTAATGTACCCGCCCTAATTGATCTAAGCGTAAGATCACATCGACTTTTCGCTAGGCATAAACGAACGTAAGTGAATCTTAGCTATAAAATGCTCGCACTAAAGAGGTATCGCTAGTGAAAAGTCGCCTGCGTTCGCCGCCCAGGACGAAACTTCAAACTTAAGTGGTAAAGAATTTGTGCCTGGCAAAGTGGTGGGAAGTGTGTGAATCGGTCGCTGGCGACAATTCACCCTTTAGTAAATCTGCCCCCAAGTCTGTTTCTTGTTGAGTTAACAGTTTAGGTTTAAGTGAGGAACAACATGGAAATTCTGTGACTTGTCCTAGACCATAGTAAGGGCAGAGAGAGGAATTGCAGCTTATTCTGGAACCTTGTGCCTTGAAAGTTGAGTGACAAGGCTGAAATAAAACTGAGCTATTTGAGGAGTGCAGCCATGAGCTGGAACAATTCAGTAAGGCAAAATGAGGACTCAAGAGCATTAAGGAGATCAACAATTCCTAAACTGTCAGTCCATCTTCACTTATGAGGCTCAGCTGCAAATTTGAAAAGGCCTAAGTGGACTTTTGCACATGTACTCCAGCAGCTAGCACTACATAGACACAGTAACCATGCCATTCTATGCTTTAAAACATAAGCTAAAGGGATTTGATTTAATATAGCTAAGATAAAACATTGCATTCCACCTCTTTGGGTTAAATCTCCTCCCGAGGAGCCAAAGTAATCATGCATGCACCAGTAATGTGGGCACACTCCTGTAACTACTGTCATTTTATTTTTCATAAAATCTTAAATGGGTGAAACCAGGGTACTGAATCAGTGGAAATGAGCAAGGAGCTCTTCGAATTTCTTTTGCATTTAATGGAACTCATTAACCAAAGGACACCAGAGGGCAGGGAAGTGTGCTTGAGCAACATTTCATCTGGGGTTACCAGCTTTACCGGCTCTAAAACTGAAATATGTGGCCTCAATACACACTTCTCAATTATGGAAGACTGCCAGGAGTTATTCTTTCCAAGAATTTCAGCATTATTAGACGACTTAATTGAGAATAAAGCCAGGGGGTTATTCTTTCCAAAAATTCCAGCATAATTGCCACATGACATATCTACAGTAATGAAATCTGCTGATGTTCCACGAGGAACTAAAGGAGACTAAAACTATTGGCAGCAAGTCTGTTAGAAAGATATTATCAAACAGTGGAACCTGCAGCCAAAAGCAATACCCATACCCTAACCATACCTAAGAACAAAGTCAGAAATAGATGAAAACAGTATTGTGTCAATTATCCTGCTACAATTCCAAGATATCCACCCAACCTTCAGGCTGGTCTTCAAACAATATCTAGAATAGCATTTTCCTCTCAAATATCATAGTCGGCCTTCAGCCTTGCCCCCCTATCCCTATTCATTATTTTTGACCTACTGGGGGGGGGGGGTGGCAACCCCAATGTTTTGCAAACTTCTGTAAGAAAGCCCTATCATCAAGTATAGTCAAGGAAGAGCTTATTTTGAGTGTCACCTGCACATTTTCACTTACAGAACTCTATTTTCTACTACAGTTGAGTATCAGATAGGAGAGCAGTTGGGGTGGGGGGATTTCTATACAACTATAAAGGAAGTAGACCCCACTGTCTAGGCCTCAATATGATCATGGGGGTCAGCAGCTCTACAGCAGCGGCCACCAACTTGTTTTACTTGTGAGCCACATTAAAATGTAAAAAGAGTTGGAGAGCAACATAAGCATGAGAAAGTCCATGGGGATGTCAAATAAGGGCTGTGATTGGCTTTTTGGTAGCCCCTATATGGACTGGTAGCCTACAGGAGACTTTGTTTGGTAGTACACCTTGTTTTTATGAAAACCAAAACTTGCCTCCAAGAATTCAAAAATAAGCCCCTGCTTTGAGGCCACTGGGAGCAACATCCAAGGGATTGATGTTGCTCTCGAGCTACTGGTTGGGGATTACTGCTCTATAGCTATGCTGGTGGCTAAACAGTAGTGGTTGTCTTTTTCATTGTTAATCAACCTTTGGTCACCCCTAGCTTATATTATATTACATATATATCAGTTATTCATCCTTAGTCCCAAAACATATTTATCAGAGGATTGGTAAAGTTGATCTTTAGTGTAGTTCGTCATTGGTTCGCATAGGAGAGCAAATCAGAGTTTTCTCCAACCCTCACTCTAAATAGTGTTCAGGTTTCATGCTTATAGTTTGGGAACCACTGAGGAATATTAAACTCCTATTAATATAGGGGAAATGCATAAATACATTTCTCAAATACTGAACTGAAGCTTCTGTGAAAAACATGTATCTACGGTATGTGCCTTTATGTACACATAACTATATGTATGATTATTCATATTCTATATATAGAAAGAGAGGGAGAGAGCACAAGGACCTTTTCACAAAGACATAAAAAAGGCTGACCTTGCTACAGATTATAAATTCTGCTTCTAACTGCGAGAATAGATTAAGTTGTATATATGTCTTTGAAAACAGCTCTTCAGCAGGCAAGGCTAAGATCTGTTGCTTAATGGGGAACTGTTGTGATTTACAATACTTGACACTCAGCAAACATTCAAAATATTTATACAGGTATGGTGGGATCGCTCATCTGCAATCCCAGTATCTAGAAAACTACAAATGATGTGAAGTCCATCTCATCATTTACAGTTTCTTTCTATTCTGTTTTCAGTAGAACAGGACCTAAATTAAAACAGAGAGCTCATCCACATCTTAAATCCATAGATGTCAACTTGCAATTAAGTGTAGCCACTAGCCAGGGGATCTATGACATGCAAGAGAAAGTGGCAAATAATGCTTCATGGTTTCCCCTACAATAATAATGCTTCTATCTACCATCTATCTATCTATCTATCTATCTTTTTTTTATTAATGAAGGCTGCAATAAATGATTTGGCTAATAGAAACTCACCTTGGTGTGGAGCTTGGCTAGCTGCTTCTCATCGAGGTTGGTCTGTTTGTAAACTCTGGTCTTATAGCGGAACTGAGTGAAGAAAGAAGACATAAAATGCATCAGAACTAGTAGAAAAGTATTTATATTCCACAAATTTCTATGTATATTTTAATCTTTCTGTGACGAGCCCCCCCCCCCCCCATGCAAGGATTGTGTTTGTATCCACCATAATTGCCCCAGCCCCAGACACTCTCCATTTGAAACTTATAAAAAGGACAATGCCATTTTATTAAAAAGAGCCTGCAAGTAAAGTAAATTAAAACAAGGGACTCGTGGCTCCCATGTTCTCTACTTTTCTGAAGACATTCTTTTAAGACTGGGGAAGATTTCCCCTACTACACATACGCATACTTGAACTTGTGGAGATGGTGCCTGGGGTAATATGGCTGTAGCATTATAGCAAAATGGCTGTGGCATAAAGATTGCCAACCTAAGGTAAGCAGTAATAGATTAGGGCCAATGGGGGTGCCCCGTGACTTTACAATTCCATCTCCTTTAAAATTGCATAAAAATGTGCTGCAAATATAAAAAAAATTAAATTTGGGAGAAATAGTAACCCTTTAAAGGAGATGGAAAGACTGCAATTAAGTAAGCTTTATCAGAAAGGTCTATATAAATACACCAGTAAACCTTTAAAGTAATGCTGCTTTGAGTCCTCTGTCAAAAGAAACACTGCGTTTCTTTCCTTCTATTGTGTACACATGGGCTTCTGTATCAGACTTCCTGTTTTCAGCTTAAACCTCCAGGGCTAGGGCTTGAGCATGCTCAGTTTGCTCCTTTCTCCCTCTGCCCTTCCCTTTCCCCCCTCCCTCCTCCCCTCCCTGCTGTAATCTGATCTCAGAGCTATGAGTGAGCAGGGAAACTCAGGCAGGAAGTGATGTCACAGCAAGCTAATATGGCAGCTGCTATTCTAATGAAACAGAGAGAGTTTCTAGAGCTGTTTACTCAAACTTAAATATAGTGTTATGGCTTGCACTATTGTGGCTAATCTATTGGCAATAAACTGCTTTGGTAGCTTTCTTTCTCCTTTAATACATTTCAAGAAAGCTAAACAGTCATAGGTAGGACCTCCTGTATCATTAAATAATGGCGTCAAGATATCCCCCCCCTCGTCTCCACCACTTCTAAAACAAATAACATCTCAAACTATGACAAACCTCCAAATATGGAACCCCTTTCTCAAATGATTGGGGGTATTCCCGAAGGAACCGCTCCTCATCCAGAAACTTAGCATCTCTCCCATTGGTCGCTGGTTGGAAGAGACCATAGTTCAGCACATCTTTCAGACTCTCATTCAATGTGCACAGTATCTGCTGCTTTGCAACCCAGATTGTGGCATCTGGATTGAATCGAAGGCATTTCTGTAAGATAAAAATATATAGAAGATGAGTTTCTTGAACTTGAACATTGGTGACCTTGTACCTTGCAAACATGTAGTGGAGAAGAAGATAATGTTGGCAGCATTATATAATGGAATCCTGTAACATTAGTGACAATACAAATGTCAAGGGTCATAAAGCTGAATTCTTTAGATGTCTGGAATGTATCTGATGTCAAAAATCTTGTTGACAAGACAGGGAAAAGGTTGCAGGAAAGAAAGAAAATACATCAGAGCAAGGACAAACCTGCAGACATTGGATATTTGAAGATTAAAGAAAGGCATGTTGGAGAGGAGTCTTGGACTCTAGGACAATAAAAGCTTATCACTAAGAGACTTTAAGTTTTCTAGGCACCCACTGAGCTAAAATTATAACCTTCTTCTCCTGGTTGATGCTTCTTTTCTATAAAATGCATCAGCTTGGGGTACTTGGTTGAGGAGCATGTCGCTGTCATCATCTTTTTTAATTTCTCAAGTACTGTAGTCTTTGCTTTGCAACATTTTGCTCACCAGCCCCTTTTGCTCAGAGTGGCCTCAATTCAGGTGCTTATTTTATCATTTCTGGCTTGAAGGCAAGGTTTAATTGCATTAGAACCGTGTTTACTGCCAAACAGAGCCTCCTGTAGGGTGCCAGTTGAAATAGAGGCTACCAATAGCCAATCACAGCTCATATTTGGCTCTCCCAGGAACTTTTTGCTTGCTTAAATTTCTCCACAACTTTTTTTATATTGGAATGTGTCTCGTGGGTAAAAAAGGTCAGGGACCCCTGATTCAGAAGCCCATGCCTGAACTTGCTGAGAGATGTAAAAAGATGGTGCACTTTTCAGCCAAGCACCTTGGCTTGATACATTTTTTTTGAAGAGGAACACTATACCAGGGCACATGGGTAGCAATTTGGCTGAATTTTCGGTGCCCTACAAATTGGCACCCTCTCTGTAATTTAAGCTTTCATTTAAGATGCCCATGCCATCAGGCATCAGGCAGCAATACTATCATGGTTGACTGAATATTCAACCCTCTTTGTATGAGACCAAAGCAATTACTTTCCTGATAGCTACCTGATAAGGTCTATATTTTGCGCATGTGATCGCAAAGACTACATACTAGGTATTGACCAATGGGTACTCAAGTCAACCTATGTAGAAGAGTGGGTCTGGGAGAGGTATGGGGTTACAAATGAACTTTTACCATTGATTTATAGTAATGAGTAACTATTCCCTGGACTTACAGACTACTGCTGTGCCCCATAGTCAGTAAGATGTCGTGTTTAATGCCTCTTATGCCTGGACATTTAAATCTACAACCAATAAGAAGGTGACCATCAGTTGAAAGCACCTACAGTTCATTTCTATTCATCTTCTCAATGTATTTGTTTATTTATATTTATTCTAAAAAGTAAATGTATTTATCTTCTCCTTTCATATCCCTTTACATTTCAGAAATGGTTTTTACCTTTTTTTTTTTTTAATGCATTTGTTTTTGAAAAACCGGAAAAGATACCTGCATGTGAATTTCTGCATTCGGGTTTCCAAGGAGATGACAGCTTGCGCTCAGTAGTAACAGTTTCCATGGTGAACCTTAGAACACCAAAGTTGCTCACTGTGTTTAAAGGTGCCACTAAGGTCTCTGTTTAATGGAGGCATATTAAGGCACTGTAACAGCGTAATCTGGGATTTTGCTAACACAAACACAATATTGGCTTAATCAGTAACAAGTGGAATCCAATTTTGAGCTTCTTTACTATTCTGCTATTAACAAGGGACATGCACCTGAAATAGCTATGGCCATAATTTAACAACCTCAGCACACTAGGCATTTATTATCCGTACAGCTTATTTACCACTTATTGCTTTTGTTCCCATGCCCATTATCCAGAGAAGCTTTAGAAGCACCAGATTCCTCCAAATCCATATAAGCCCACATTTATCTACCCTAGAAAAATGTAATATGATATTCCCCCAGGACATCCATTTAAAGACAAGGAAGTATTGATGCTCTTAAATACTGATTGATTTAACAGAAACATTTCAAGATAATTTACTGTTAATTCCATACAACGGAATGCTTTCAAATTCTGTTATATGAGAAGCATGGTTGATGGTGTATGTAAATATACAGAAAATTAAGATCAACTTATTCCATTGAGATTAAAAATAACAGGTTACACGATGTGTATTTATATAGTACATGCTGGTTGCTTTTGTTGAAGGGTACACTTAGGCAGCAGGAGTTAATGTAAATGTATGGGCTAGCCTGCGTTGGATGGAAAATGAGTTAAAAAGGCGAGACTGGGAGTAGTTATTTAGAAAATGAGTCTTTCTGTGAGCCTGCAATACATTGCAAGCTGATTTTGTTAATTGATATTCTTCAGTAAGTGGAAAGCGCTTGAAACAAGAGACGCATATCAAGGAAAAGGATCGATACAAAGAGAAAAGATAAGAGCAATAGAGCTGGTCAATTAATTGTGGAGATTCACAGAAAATGAAGAAGAAAGGAAGAACAAGACGTGGTCTTGCTGTGTCCCAGGGTCACAGGCCATCAATACCCCTCCATTAAAGTTGGCAAAGGACTGGTAATTAATAGTAACTATACATTAGTGTTATCCTGTGCAAAAGGCAAGTAAATGTAATCAATGGGAAGAGACACTCAAGGGTGTGGGTATCGATGAAGAAGCCCAGGGCTCAATCTAGGTTTGTAGAAGAGGCAGGTAGCTCAATTGATGAAACAGCATGACAATTCCAAAATAGAAGCAATGATAGGGAAAAAGACCAGAGAAACTGTAGGGTTCAAACAAAGTCATCAGTTGACTTGTATAAGGGACATCTGGGTGTACATGTAAATATCTTATTGTTACAAAAAAAGCAGATCTTTTCCAGATATGGTAACATGTGGGCTGGTCGAGATTTGGCTGGTCTGATAGTATAGCACCCTACTCAATGACTAGACCTTATACTGGCTTATGCAGACACTTGAAGACAGCCAATGGTCCAATGTGGTCCTGATGGGATTTTATAATTTGCTCAATAGATATTTGAATGATTTCTGACATCAGGTCAGGCAGGGCGACCGAAGCTGAGTCAGTCTGAAAGCCTCACCAACAAATACCCTGCCTGCTTTAGTGCCTTGCTCAAAAAGTTTTAAGCTATGGGCTAACAGACCTTCTTATTCACTTGCCCAGCTTATGTGCAATGCTAGTCCCCTTTCCCCTCTCCTCCATGCTGTTGGCTCAATATCTGAATGTTTTATTCTGTTTCTCTAAGGTAAGAAGCCCCATGCACTTTGCCCCAAAGTGAGCCACAGAGTAGCATGAAAAGATACTAGACCTCAGCACAGGGTAGAGGTGACCTCCCATGGGTGTGAAAATGGGATGAAAACAGAATGATATAACTTGTGAATTATTTTTTTGCCTAAAGAAACATAAGTATACTGATGTATAGTTTTAAAAGGTAGAGTTAAAGAATGACAGGTAAAGATGCTTAGGGTTTTATCTAAAAAGCAGTTCGACTTAGGGGAAATCAGTGCTAAACCAAAAATAAAAATCAGACAAAACTAGTGGCAGGGTATTGCCATGATGTCATTTCTTCTGCCTGTTATTTGACTTTGCTTCTTTGCTTCTACCTGCCATGTGTCCTTAGTTCTGACTTGTACTGGACTCAGCTTGCTATTGTCTATTCACCAAAAGCAGTTACTGTTCTCAAGCACTAAAGGCCCAATCTTCCAGTTTAACCAAGCATATGGTCTTATCTGGTTAAGCTTGATGCAAAACAACCCTAACAAATAAACCCTAACAAACAAACAAACAAACAAATCCAAGTTTAGACAGTCAATAAAGTTACCAAGTGATAGCACTGATAAGTATCATGTGTGATTAAGGCATCTTGCTGCCTCGGAGGTTTGGAACCCAGTAGGCCTCCAATTGTCCAGTCCGACCCTGATTTGAAGATGTGGACAAGGAAATTCGCATGCAACTTATACAGGGGTGCACATCAGCTAAACTGAGATGCCAGGCACTCAAAGACCCCCACTATGACCTTATCTAAATTACTAGAGACTGTCCACATTAACAATGTAGCAGGGAATCAAGTTAAAATGATTGAGCAAAATGACAGTATTCTAGATCACTCATTCTCTTTAGCTCATATCACACCAAAACAACATCAAGCCCAATCACCTGCTTTAATTGTGGTGGTCCTTATCCTCACCAGCAAAACTATCCAGCAAAAGGGTTAATCTGCCAGAACTGTGGAAAACTTGATCATTTTGCAAAAGAATGCAGATCAGTTCCAAAAATCAGTTACATGTACCTGATAAAGCATCTCCAGGAAAGAGAGTATGCACAGTGGCACCAGTGGTAGCTAAGATACAGGCAGCACATACTTATTTTCAGTTACTGAAAAGGATTCTTGTCATATATATGCAATTGCTAATCCATGGGAGATAATTCTAATAAAAGGCAACCCTGTAGAAGCTCATATTGATACAGGGGCATCTGTCAAAGTTATCAGCCAAATCACTTACCAGAACAAGCAAATCTGGATTACAAAATACGGAGCTGGGTTATCACGGGGGGCGGGAGACTCAGCCTAAAGTCCATTTTAGTTGAAGACCATTTTGGTTGAAGTCCATTTTGGTTGAATCTCTTTGCTGTCCTAGATATTCATGGAACTATGGCTTAATGGCTGCAACAACGATGTTTTCATATATCTGCAATATTATGAGCTAAGAAGGGCCCAAATGGTTGACCTTAAAGGGGAGTGGACCAAGGAAGTCCAAAATTCATTGCCATTGATAAATACATTGTTTATTGAAAGTGGGCTAGAGCAGAGGTGGCGGGCCGCAGACTGTGCCGAACTGGGCCGCCTCTTATCCCAGCTGCAGACTATAAAAACAATGAAAAATGCCCTAATTACCTGCAATCCCAGCTCCCTGACGTGCCATTGCCATGTCAATAGCTGTGCGAAGCCCAGGAACCTTTCTACTGATTACGACCAGAAAAAAATACTGTTTGGACAGAAAGTGCGTAGACACGACACACGTCAGACCTTGGACACTTGTTTGTATATCAAATGCATTAATAAAATATATACCCTTTTAACCTGGAGTTTGAAGTTGGCGGTTTCTGTGGTGGTCCGGAGTGCGCTGCTACAACTACTGGTTTTGATAAGACCGTTTTCTCTTGGTAATGGACCTGGGTCAGGACACCGATCCAAAAAGCGATATATTTACTGAGTACTTTCTAAGGCTAAGGAACTGCACTATATTTTAAGTGCAGGGTTAGGGACGGAGTGCACCCGAAACAAGAGGAGTAATTGGTGAGCAACCAGAAAGACTTTGTATTTAAGCTTGCCTCCCCGGTGCTAGTAATTATTTGATAAATAAGAAAACCCCTTTTATTTATTTGGGTGCTAGAATGTTGTTTTTTAGGTAAGCCTGAAGCCCTGTTCTTTGATAAGCCTGTAACCCACGCATCTACATCCCCCCGGCCCTCGTGAAAATTGTCTTGCTTGAAACTGGTCCGTGGTGCACAAAACGTTGGGGACCACTGGGCTAGAGCACAAGATAAATGCACAGTAGGGGTAGAATACCTCCAGGGTTACTGCATCAGGGTAGGTACCCATGACATATGCAAATGATCTGGGTAGAAAGGCCCTGATTGGGGCTGAGAATTCACATAGGGTTACAGAGATCATTAACTCAAGCAGGAAGTTTAGTCACTAACAGCTAATGTACCTGTGGGAAACACTTTCAAAGCATTTTATTTCGATTCAGTTGTGTGGTTAATTCTGAACTTCTGTTAATGGCTCTATTTGTTCAATATCCCAAGAAATGCATTTTTCTTTTTTTTTGTACCTCTTTGTTATGGACTAAAAGTACAGCATTAAATCTACAGGGTTTATGTATTTAAAGGTCAGTATCCCCAGCATGTCTCCATTCCACATGAAATAGACCTGGTTTGGAAAAAATCATAGATTTTCTTGTGCATTTAGCAACAGGGGATTGTGAATATGGAATGTCACTGCTTGTACAAAGGAGGAGAGGAACTAATCTGGAGGCTTGGATCATGTCTATAACAGAGCTACTGTTCTACGGTGATAGCTATTTCCTTTGTGAGGCTTTATTAGGTTTTTATGGTGCTATGCTGTCATGGTCACATGGGACTGGTTTATTTATTAAAACATTAACATTCTTTCTTTCAAACAAAATTGCTTCCATCACATTACGGGGAAAAGAAGGTTGCTACTGTTACCTTGCCAATTCTACTCCTGGCCCTATGGGCCAGATTCAATCTGTTATCCAGAAAGAGCAGAATTATGAAACGGATGTCTCCCATAGACTTCATTATGTCCAAATAATTAAAATTTTAAAAAATTATTTCCTTTCTCTCTGTAATAATAAAACAAAACCTTGTACTTGATCCAAACTAAAATACAGTTAACCCTAAATGGCAGTCAATGAGGTTTATTTAATGTTTATATGATTTTCTGGTAGACTTAAAGAAGAACCATATCCTTTATATTAAAATCCCCTACCCCCCTACCCTACATAGACCCCCATCCCTGCTCCCCAACAGCCTAGGTGTTACCTTCTGTGAATGCCCCTAACTCTTTACTTAGCCCTCGTTGCAGATTCAGCGCATTGAAGTTCACAGTCGCTATCTTCTTCTCTTTGTAATCTTCGGGTCTTCTGCCGGCACTTCGGCATCTTCCGTGACTTTCGGCGAATGAGCAGTTGTTAAAAAAACAGCAGACTGCTCCAACTGCACTTGCACCGATACGTTGCGTACTTCACAAAGATTTCTGAAGAGAATAAGATAGCGCCCGTGAACTCCAATGCGCTGAATCTGCAACAAGGGGTAAATAAAGAGTAAGGGGCATTTAACGAGGGTAACAACTAGGCTTGAGGGGAGCAGGGAGGGGGTCTATGTAGGGTAGGGGATTTTAATATAACAGGTTTGGTTCTCCTTTAAGGCCCCCATACACTAGCAGATTAATTTTATGTCGGCAGTTTATGTCGGCCACATGTAAACATGCATTGGTCTTGAACTCATCCACTCATATATTGGGGTAAAACTGCAAAAAATTATGTGCATAAAGAGCTGCTTTTCTCACTTAAGTGTAATTAATGTAAAATATGTGAAAGATTCTGCAGCCTTGTGTCTTTATATGTAACAGAACAACTCCTCAGTGACTTCTTATATCCTTATCATTTACAGTAGGGGGTACATTATCCCTTATAACACATGAGTGATACTCAGAGTTCCCTTTATAACTCAGCCTGCAGCCTTGTGTCTTTATATGATCACAGAACAACCTCTCAGTGACTTCTAATATCCTTATCATTTACAGTAGGGGGTACATTATCCCTTATAACACATGAGTGATACTCAGAGTTCCCTTTATAACTCAGCCTGCAGCCTTGTGTCTTTATATGATCACAGAACAACCTCTCAGTGACTTCTAATATCCTTATCATTTACAGTAGGGGGTACATTATCCCTTATAACACATGAGTGATACTCAGAGTTCCCTGTATAACTCAGCCTGCAGTCTTGTGCCTTTGTATGGTCACAGAACCCATCAGTGACTTCTAATATCCTTATCATTTACAGTAGGGGGTACATGATCCCTTATAATACATGAGTGATACTCAGAGTTCCCTGTATAACTCAGCCTGCAGTCTTGTGCCTTATGCTCACAGAACAAGCCCTCAGTGACTTCTAATATCCTTATCATTTACAGTAGGGCAGGGGCGCCCAAGTTATTTGTCATTCACATCAGTCCAACCTATGTCACACAGGGCATCATTGCTCTCACAGTGCGTGGGCATTGAAAATAATGTAACTCGTAGGAATACTTGCTCTTTCTGTGTTTGCTGTTTTAATTGGGAAATCTCAACACACAAACTGACTCTTGGTAGAGTACTTGAATGATTATATTTTTATGTGATATGTTTATCACTTTAAATATGGGTATATTTTTAAGGTCATACATCAACATCAGTTTTAGTTGACGCTTAGTTATAGATGTTATAATGAGCCTATAATGGGTAGTATAAGTAAGTAAGTCACTTCCCAGCTGGGGCTGTTACTGTTGCTTTGTCAATTTATTTTTTTATTTGTTACTGGGACCTTTTATTTTTAGATGGTACTTTTCTTTTTGTAGAAAAAGATATGAAAGCTTAGAAGGTGAAGGAAGTGAGGGGTTAACTTATGTTTCTAGCGCAGTAGGAACAGTTACCGGTACGGATCTACTGCGCACACGCCGAATGTCACGAAGACGCCGGTCAAAGCAGGAAGAAGACGCGTGTCGGAGAAGATGGCGACTGTGAACTCCGTGGACAGGACCTGCACAGAGGGGTGAGTAACAAGTTAGGGGCATTTGCCCAGGGGGACAGGATGGCCAGGGGGGAGGAGGGAGGGGGCAGCAACACAGGGGAGGGGGGTTTTGCCCCCAGGGGGTTTCCTTCTCCTTTAAAAATCCAGTCAGATCGAGGACCGAAATTGGTTTATTGATGCGGCCCTCAATCTGGCCACTCGTATTCTTCTCATTGAGATGCAATTGTTGGACCCTAGGGCCCACAATTGGATCAGTCTGATATCGCAATATTAGGGACATCACCAAACAAGCGGATCTCCCTAGGTATGGCCAGCTTTAAGGTATGAAGATCCAGATTACAGAAACATCTGTTATCTGAAAACCCCCAGGTCCCAAGCATTCTGGATAACAGGTCCCAATACCAGTATAAAATGGAGCCTCTACTTTGTGTCATCAGCTTTGCATTGGACTCCTGAACAAGTGCCAGGACATTTGGATCATTGCTTGGTTATCGGGAACCTGAAGGTTTTGGGGTTCCCCCGATTTGTGTTGAATAAATGCAGAACTGGCTACTCCTTTTACTACAATCATCTCTTACATCTATTTAATTCTATTATTACAATTTGTATCTATGTATCATCGTCTGGAACACACAGCAAAAATTGTACAAAATGTATTGCTACATGTATGTCCAGTTTTAGCTCAGAATATTGCAGCTTTGTTGTTCCGGCTGTTGTAGAAGATTTGTAGTTCTTTAACAGCTGGTGCCCTGAAGGTTTCCAGGACTTGCCTGTGGATTTGTTTGTAGAAGGAGCTATTTTAGGGACAGTTTCTACATTATGGAAGCGTGTTACATTTAAGAACATGCTGCAAAATTAGATTTTTAGCTGGCCCTCTATAACACTAAATTATTTCCTATACTGTGCACAAGATGATTTACAGATCAGCTAAAATGATCTGCTGATTAAACAAAACGTGCCATTCCCGGCTCCTCTGCAGCAGAAATTAAATGCCTAACGCATTCAAACGTCACTCCTTTAAAGTCTTTTCTGTAGACTCCCCAAAGTCCTTTATGTACAGTAAACAGTCGGCTTTAATGAGAGGTTGACTCACAGAGAAGGGGGGGAAAGGGGCAGTCCGAAGGGAAAAGTATTCATTTGATTTTGTTTGTGCTGAGTTAGACATTTATCATAACGTGGTAATGACCACCCCAGGGATAGCACAATAACATAAGGCTGGAAAACGGAGAAGGAAAAGAGTGGGAACTAGAGGGGAAATGTTATTGGCTACCCAATGTGAGCATCTTTCTGTTCCATGCTTGTAATAAGAGGAATAGAGAGAAGCTTCAGACATATATGTTTCTGCAATGATTACCATTTCTTCATCTCATTGCTGTCCACAGATAATTTAAGAAATGATAAAGAATAAGGACCAAACCAAAGGTAGATTTTTGGGGTGTTAATAAGGGATATTACCATGACTCTGGCAGTAAGATTGTGCCAGACCAGATATAGAAGGGCAACATGGCCGCAGAAGAACAACATATATTTTTTTAACAAACAGTAGTGAAAGACCAACATATTGTCTGATCCATTGGGTCCTATAAGCAAGAGAAGCAATAGAATATCTTAATAATTATAAAGGTCTCCCAAGAGAATCTTTTCACAATCTGTTTCCCAGCTGGGAACTTAATAAAAACAAATACAGTTTATGCGCATTATGAATATATTAGTTAAAGGTGCATGTGCCTATGCATGCCATTTGGATCATCACCGGATAAGCAGAAGAAGAACCGAATAGAGCATAACATTTAGGGTCTATAAAACAGGGATATAGGTATGATATTAGTGATTCATTGTTGGGAGAGAGAACATCATTAGATACATATTAATGGCTCAATTAGAAAAATAATTACCAACACTAATTGATTTCTTTGGCAGACATAGCAAACCATAATTACCACCACTAATTGATTTCTTTGGCAGACTTATAGCAAGATCATAATGGCTCCCAAATAGGACCTCAGTATTATTAAATCCCTGTGAAACACTGTTACTGACAACTCCCTGGTTGGAGATGGTCTTTGAAAGTCAGGACACTGAGACAGGGCCACCTTGGATTTGTTGAATGTTGTAAGTCTAAGGACTCTTTAATCATCCCCACCCTTGGAGGGTGTTGGCAATTGCAGTAAAATCCCAGCTGATGGGCCACGGGTTGGGCAAAATGTATGTGAAAGGAGCCACCAATACCATGGATAGATACAAAGACATTAATTGACACTTGCCCTATATCTAAATATTGGTGCTCTACATAGAATTCCTAACCATTTACTATATAAACTTAAAGGAACATGGCATGCTTACCGTTTGATGCAGGTCAGGAATTCCAATACGGAAGACCATCATACTGAAATTTGAGTCGTCTGGAACCGACATGGATCTTTCTTTGATTCTTCTCGCCGCTACTGAAGATAATGAAATAGGCTTAGAGACACTATTGCTGGTGGCAGAAGTTGGATTGTTTTTCCCTCCAGGGACAGGGTCCTCTCTGGAACCGTCTGAGTCTGATTCTTCCCCAGGGTATCCGGAGATGCTCCTCCTCTCCTCCTCGCTTGACACAGGACTCTGGGGCATTGTCAGGAAGGCAAAACCACAGCAGCATTACAGGGCCAGCTGGAAGGGATGGAGGAATCCTGGTTAGAAAATTTCTTGATATCATTTTCCAAAAACATCAATTTCCCCTTTTTAGTTTTAAAACTATACATTTTTCAAAAATAGATGGACACCAAAAACAGAGGAGCATCAAAATATAAATATTAGGCATCAAGGCCTTGGGTCATGATTTCTGGTACTTCTTCCAGGGTTTGGATTGACGTTGTTCAATTGAACTCTAAAAGGAATGGTTCACATTTACCTTAACTTTTGGCATGATATAGAATACTAAATTCTAAGCAGTTTTTCAATTGGACATTTTTTCTTTTTTATAGTTTTTGAATTATTTGCCTTATTCTTCTGGCTCCTTCCAGCTTTCAAATGGGAGTCACTGACCCCGTCTTAAAAACAAATGCTCTGTAAGGCTACACATTTGGGGGCAGATTTATCAAGGGTCGAATTTCGAAGTACAAAAAACTTCGAAATTCGACCATAGAATTGAAAAACTTCTAATATCGAATTCAAAGTTTTTTCAGCGAATTTGGCAATCCTACGATCGAATAAAAATCGTTCGAATTGAAGGATGCGAACGATTTTAGCATACGATCGAAGGATTTTTATTCGGTGTGTAAAGACTTAGAAAACGTTTGTAAAAGGTCCCCATAGGCTAACATAGCAATTCGGCAGGTTTACTTTGGCAAAGTATTGATGTCGATTTTTTTTTTAAAGAGACAGTACTTCGATTATCGAATGGTCGAACGATTTTTACTTCGAATCAAAGTCGAAGTAAATTCGAAGTCATAGTATCCTATTCAATGGTCGAAGTATCCAAAAAGTTACTTCGAAATTCACACTTTTTGTACTTTGAAAATTCACTCGAACCTTAGTAAATCTGCCCCTTATTATTACTGCTACTTTTTATGACTCATCTTTCTATTCAGGTCTCTCCTATTTGTATTCCTGTGTCTTAATCAAATCAATGCATGGTTGTTAGGTTAATTTGGACCCTAGCAACCAGATTACTGAAATTGCAAAATGGAGAGTTGTTGAATAAAAACCTAAATAACTTAAAAACCACAAAACATAAAAAATTAAAACCAATTGCAAAGTGTCTCAGAATAGCTCTCTACAGCATACTAAAGGTTAATGCAAAAGTGAACAACCCCTTTTAACCCTTAAAGTCTAACTCTATGTGACTTTAATACACTTGCTCTCTGAAGGTGAACAGTCACATCAAAAATATGTTAAGATTTTGCTCACAATTAGGTGTCAGATTAGGGGGCCCATTTACTAAGGGCCGAAGTTAATTTGTGAATTCAAAAACTTTGAATTTCGTAGTAATTTTAGGTACTTCGACCATCGATTAGGCTAAAATTCGATTTAAATTGAAAATACTTCACAAATTCGACCATTCGAAAATCGAAACTTCGCCACCTTAAACCTGCCGAATTGCTGTTTAGCCTATGGGGGACCTCCTATAAACTTTCTGAGTGTTTGGCTAAGTTTTGAGTAGTCAAAGTATTTTTTTGTAAAATCGTACGAATCGTTCGAACGATTTAATCGGTCGATCAAATGATTTTTACTTTGATTAAAAACGTCAGTTTTCGATCGAAAATATACTTCGACTATCGAAGTATCAAATTCGATGGTCGAATTTTGAAGTTTTTAACTTCGAAATTCGATCCTTAGTAAATGTGCCCCTTGGTTCATATTCATATTCGGCCAAACTTTTTTTGTGGACCAACTGAACAGAATAATTATTATTCAAGGAACCAAGTACATAAAGGGAATATTAGATTTATTGAAAGTGCAAGTAAAAAACAAATTGCTGCTGAGATAAAGCTGTTAAACAAATTAAGACCTATTTTGTTAAAGTCATATCTTTGCAGCATTTGTAGGGGGAGGGGGTTACAGAGAAAACAAGATTAAAAATGAATGTAATAAAAAATGTGAAAATGATCTCCTATGAAATTAAATTCATTAAGATTGTTCTAAAATTCGAATTACTCATTTTAAACTGTATATAACAATTTTTCCACATGACTTTATCTTCCAGACTATATATTGCGGCAGTGTAGTGTTCACATGGAAACCTCTCTAGCTTTCCAGCATAGCTAATCAGTACTCAGACATCGATATGACTGAACGAGTTGGCCTTGCTTCAAAATTCAAGCAAATCTGCCAGATTGCCTTTAACAAGGATCATTTGCAGGAAATCGCTCAGTTGTATGTTCTCTGTGACCATTTTGATGAATGCCGCTCTCCCAAATCAAAGTATTGCAATATATCTGCAGGATTTTGGAGCAGGGCAGAAAGGGAATTTACTTTGAGCCCAACAGTATCAGAGGAGTAGACTGGCAGTACAAAGCTGACCAAAACAGAAAGGACGGAATATTTTATGTAATACGTTACAGATAATTTCTAGTATACATCACAAATGTCGACATCAGCATGCAACCAACAGGGTGGCTGGTTGGACATTTCTGAATCCTATAGATTTCTTATCTTAGATTGGGACCCCGGTCCTGGAGACCCCTTCCAACAGATCACACTGTGTTATTCCCCATGCCTATGTAACAACAATAGCCAAAATGTCCAAAACTGATGAGAAAAAATATAGTACAACCTTGAGTGTACTTTTGCTGTGTATTAAGGCTGTGTGTGACCAGGCTAAAACTGCTTGTAGTGTGCCCCGGACCCCCAGTGTACCCGTGCAACTCCCTGCAACTCCCGGTACCTGGTGTAGATCAATGCAGCAGGCTATAACTTGTTTATTTACAGAGAAAAGTGGCAAGGTAGTAGTTCACAAGCACTTTGATATTCACAGCAATCATAGAATAGCTTCAAACAGCAATATTCCCTCCAGGGGGTACAAGTTATAGCAGACGGGCTAATATTCAATGTATATCAAAGTTACAGCAATAATAGACTTGGGGAACAGTTACCACTCTCACTGGGCACTATCCCTCTGGTTGAGCATGGGTTTCTCAGCCTGGGGTCTTGTATCTTGGCACCGGACTTGGTCCTCACCTCACCCACTGTCTTCAGCCTGGGGTCTTGGCACCCTATCTGGTCCTCAACTCACCCACTGTAGTCCCTGCTCTAGTGGTTCAAATACCACAGGGTCCTAATCCCACTATTTCTCCTCGTTGGAGCCACATCTGCTCACTAGCTACCCTGTGCTGACTCTCACTCCTAGAGTGACTATTACTGTATTCACTATCACTAACTTACACTTAACTAACTTCACCGGCAGGGCTGGACCTGTAGTACCTCTCAGCGAGGCAAAGTTCCAGGACAGACCCAGACCACATGGTGCTAAACCCCTTTATATTGACAAACAGTGCCTTCTAGTGGACAATCTCTGTGAACTAGTGTGGACCCAGCAAGGGACATAGCTGCCTGAGTTAACTAAAGGACCCTTAGGTGTCCTATTACCAAGGAGAAACTGCCTGAGATAAATACACCCAAATCTCAGGGTCTCTACAAGAAATATTGTGAACTTTTGTCTTATGAAATAAATAACACTTTTAACAAAACACACACACATATATTTATCTGATAGGTCAGTTCTTTCTTCTCTCTTTGGCAAAGAACAAGACCTGTTATATTCAAATTGTTATTTGTGATAATTAGCTGTTAGATGTAATTCTAATAGAGGCATTGAAAGTACATTGAAATCAACCATTGTTAAATTAAGGCATCCCACCTATATTTTAAAGAAGTCACTAAGCCACTCATCATTACTTTGTATGAATAAAATTGATAGAAAGAACGTCCTCCGTTTCTGATGGTGAAACTTTCTTTCCTGTATTTCTGCTGTATTCTAGGCATGGAAGATTCATGGATCTTAACTATATTTGTCCATGTCCATCAGGCTGACTGTCAATGGTCAGGATAGACAACTGACTTATGCCTTGTATGATTTGGGCCTTCAATGTGGATGGCCAAATAATATTTATCCAATGGTAGAGCTGGTGACTAAAATGAGTAAATGTTAATGGATCTAAAATGCAGCAGTAGCCTCTCTTTTCAGATTTTCTGATGAGTGATAATCTTATCAATGGGGCAATCTGACCTAGTCTCTGCAGACTAACTCCCAAGGTGCCTAAAGATGGACTGAGATTAGGCACTATGAAAAAAAAGTCAATGCTACCTGGCTGTATATGGGTATATGTGTAGGTATGGCTGGCAACTGTAAAGATGTCGAACATAGGCAGATCTGGGTTTTAATCTGATTGGCAAAAAGCTCTCTGTCACCAGAGTGCACACAACTGCTTGTTCAAAAAAACTAAATAAAACATGGTCCAAAGCTGTTTTGACAAACAACAAACATTGTCCACCTTCATCCTTTGGCCTTTAACAACTAAAACCTTGTGTTTTAAACTCACATCTAATAGAAACTGGAAAAAAAGAAAATATAGCAATCTGTCATATTTAACAAAAACATCGTTATGCAATGCATCTGGCATTTATAGAATCCGGTTGATCCGCTATTGTCTTTCACTTCCTGAATCATTCTACACAGTTCAATCTATGTTCTTTATGGGAAATATTCTAACCCATTCTGTCCTGCATGTCCAGTCCCATTCTGTTACATCCAGTCTAATCTAAGCTATTTAATCATTCACATTCTTACAGTCTTAACCCAGCACTTTATGGACCATTTTATGGTCAAAAACAGGGGTGTCCAAAAGTTAGATCAGGATCTACCAGTAGACCTTGAGTTGGTGATCAGTAGATCTCAAGACACTGTCCACATGCAGCTTGTGTAAATCATCCTCCTCTTTTATGCTTTTCATTCAGATATTTATTACGTTAAGGTTACATAACAAATAAATGTTTAAATATAACACTATACATTTCTCATAAATCAATATGTAAGTAATATTTTTCCATTAATATTTTTTCCACAGAATGCTAATAATGCTTTTATGGATGTAAATCATAATGGGAAAACATCACTAAAAGCAGACCCTGCATTAATTAAGTATGGGAACTCCTGGTCTAAAACAATGTCAGTTTTTCTGCACAGTATTCCATACATTCATTCTATTCAACCCAAATTAATATGCCAGTATCCCTCATGTTTCATATCTCCTGGAACACAGCACAAGTACAATCTATAACAATCTGATGCACAAATTGTGTTCTGTCCCTTCGTAAAGTTCATTGCCTATTTCCCTGAATGTTCCAAATTTAATTGTAGCTGCATCTGCTAAAGATCAGCTCTTGCACATTTAGAGAAATATGCATTCCTTGTCATTTCAGGATGAACAGCAAGTCATTAGTCATGGAGGGAACGAGCATCTGCCAGTCTCTCCATATGCTCCTAAATTGGCACATTATATAGACGATTGGATTTGTCTCTAAACCTATTCAGTTCAGCATTAGTTGGAGTGGTTTTTTTTATTCCCTTATATTTGCAAGGGTGTTTGCAATGTGTCTATAGAGTAGGGTGAAAAAGAGATGCTTATATTGGGCTTTTATCCTTATTTTAAGAGCATAGGTGTTTGTGTCAAGGATGTTCTACCAGCAGCCTTTCTGCTGTTGTTGAAGTTAAACTCCATGGTTGCTTAGGTCAGCTTGGGTAAGCAACATCTCCTATGGAGTTTTAAAGTGCAATTAGTGGGATAGTCTCCAAATTGGTCAGGTCAGATCTAAGAGGCAGATGGTCATTGAAGAAAAAGGCTATTAAAGATGAAGACTTTAGTTACAATTTGCTTGACCATTTCCATGTATGGCTCACATCAGAAGGGCAGCCTTGACTGACTATCCTGTGATCCCTTTGAATACAACTGGTATGTGCCAACAGACAGTTCAGTTTGTCCAAGCCTTCTCCAGATGCACATGTTGGACACAATGCAGGGACTCTATCCCTTTCCCACTTTTAGAATAATTCAAATATACAGATAAATACTATATGGCCAGCCACATATACGGGTATGGGATCCATTATCTAGAAAGCCAAATTATGGAATGGCCATCTACCATAGACTCAATTTTATCCAAATCATCCAATTTTTAATAATATTTTAGTAATAAAACAGTACCTTGTACTTGATCCAGACTTATTAGTAATTAGACTTATTAGACTTATTGTAATCAATACTTATTTGAAGAAGAACCAACCTATTGCGTTTATTTAATATTTACATGATTTTCTAGTAGACTTAAGCTATGAAGTTATGGAAAGATGTTATCCGGAAAACCTCAGGTCCCGAGCATTGTGGACAACAGATCCCATACTTTTAAAACCAAATATCAGGGCTTAGACAACCAGAACCATGGCCAATACTACTTAAATAATCATATTAATGTGTTTTTTGTCTAGCATACAATTTCACACAGAGTAATCTAAAGATCAATGCAATAAAGTCTGACTGTTCCAATAACTTATGTAAATGTGTTAAGCAAGCGTGGAACAATAAATTATAATTCTCACCAAATTACTTCTGTACCACTAGTTACAGATCAGAGGACACTGACTCTATCTATTCTGTCATCCATGCTTTTTCATTAAATTAATTAAAGAGAAATGTTCTATGTAATGCAACTGTCACACTTCTGATCTGTTCCGCTCTAAGCAAAATCTAGAGCCATTTATATATATATCATATCCTCAAGTGATCTCACATCGCAAAATACATTCTCCCATTCTCACAAAGTGAGGATCACCTTAACAGGAATGACATTATAAATGGTGCTTTCAAATGAGGTGCTAATCAAGAGTTTTAGTCTTCTACTGCTCAAAATAAGACAGTGTCCCATTATCACCTAAATCTAGCCTTACACGGGCGATTTCAGCTGCCAACACGATTTCTGTAGACAAAGGGCCGGATTCATTTCAGTGAGAAAAAGTTATCTCCTGGTTTATCATGTGAAAACTCGTAGATGAGATTTAATTCAAGGAGAAAAAACTTTTCTCCAAATTCAGTACCAGTTTTTCCCCATAGACTTCAAAAGAGTTTTCACGTGATAAACCATCAGATACATTTTTGTGAATTGCATCTCAACTTGAATCTCGTCCATGACCTTTCATGTATCACTGAATTGAATCTGGCCCATAGTCAGTTGCTTATTGGCCTGTGCTTGGCATAAAGACTAGCAAGATATCTATCAGGCAGGTTACAAGGTATCATGGGTAATGGTCTGCATTGTCCACAGATCTGATCATTGTATCAGGGAGTGGCCAAATCATGGATAGATACAATCAGTTTGTGTCCTTGCCAAATACGTAGATCCTTACTGATAGGCCAGTTTTAAAAATATTATCTTGGAGACAGTACATTTGTCTCCAGTTCATGTAACTCAAAAGAATCAGCACATAGCAATTGTTGGTCTATCACACTGGCAGTAAACTGATTGCTATGGACTAACAGATAAGGGAAAAACCAGGGTCAGAATGGACCCACTCCCCACAGCCAGCATCTCCTACAGTCCTTCCTGACCTCCCCCCCCACCCTATTTCATGAAGGAGGGTAAGGGAGACAGAGGGGGATTTGTGGCTGGGGTGGGGCCCCTGAGGGGGCACCCCCTGGTGGGCCTGACCCCCCAGTCTGACACTGCCACTAACAATAAGATTTTGTTGTGGGGTTCAGAAACTTCTAGTTGCACTGATTGTAGGTCACTGGTTTGGGACCTTTCAGCAATACAGGTTCGTATTATCCTCAAGACCATATTTTATATATAGACACCTGAAGACCCATGACTAGGGTGGTAGTTTTATTGATGAGGCCTGTAGCAATATGATATGTTACAACTGGCCACTAGCAGGATATTCTTGTTGGTAGTCAGCAGCTAATGGTCTCTCTTGGGATCAGTTAATAAAGTCTGTGCTACGTGATCCTGAGTGTGTACCTCCTTGATGTAAGTCTCCCTTCATAACATTACTTTTTTGCAAGTGAAACTATTAAATGATTGATTAATGATGAACAGCAGCAGTATCTGCTAGGTATATATTGTTATCCTGCATAGTGATGGCACAATGTAGCCCCTGATAGATTGCTGGATTTGATTTGGAAACCCAAAGTATGTGCATGTTTAAAAGTAATAAACTTAAATGGAAAAAAAAAAACAGAGAATATTTGCCCTGCACTTAACTCAGCATTGGCTTTATGCTTTAATGTCTGTCTACACATTCCTGATGAACAATATGCAACAGAGAATTTGCGCTATGCTGGCAGGTATTCAAAATTCTATGGAAACAGCATATGCAGAATGAGCATACCTTTCAAATGTTTGTGATTAGTTGGCAGTCTCGTTCAGACGCTGTTTGCAAATTTGCAACACAGAGACCTGGAATTTGGCATGCTATTCAGCAGTCACATCATATCTCTTTGTTGCTGCGTTAAACACAATGTCAACCACCCCATTCAATAGAAATACACATGGAAAAAAAGAATTAATAGGTAGAAGACATGTACTCTTTATATGCAAATCAAAAGCCCCAATCACACAGACTAATGAGACTGTGCTCATTCTACAAGCAGAATATAGACCGAATAAGAAAGCTGGTTATTGGTCCCACAAGCATCATCTGAAGGATTAGGCTCACTTTACTGTTCATTGGTCAATACACCTACCTGACATTCTCTTTTTTACATTGATACTATTGTATCACACCTTTGTGTGGGCTTGACAAGTGTGAGATTATAATGTGACTTGCTGCCAGTGTATCCCGGATACCATTTTACTAACTAACCCCGACTACTCTCTTTGTTGGAGCCAAAAAACTGCTCACTAAATACACTAAAAGCCTCTAGCTTTGCTCCTAGAACGACTATTACAAAAACTTCTACCACTAGATAAACTTTCCCTAACTAGGGTCTGTCACGGCTCAGACCTGGCCCTGTACTCACCTCCCCGCATGGTGGGATCCAGGAAAAGAGCCCTGAGCCCTGAGTGCTCTCCATTTTAAACATTTATACACTACCATCGACTGGGCAAGCAATGAACTAGATCAAATTACAATAAACCCAGGACAAAAGGATAATAGCTGTCAGGGTAATCAAATGACCACTTAGGTGTCTAAATATAGGGGAAACTGCCTGAACAAAACACTTAAAGGAGAACTAAACCCTAAAGTTAAAAAACCCCTACTCCCCTACCTTATATAGACCCCCTCCCTCCCCCCCAGCTTAGCTGCTACCCCAGGCAAATGCCCCTGCAGATTCTGTCCATAGGAGTTCAGGGCAGCCATCTTCTTCTCTTTGGAATGAGACCGGCGTTGCAGCGCATGCGTAGTTGGCCCAATTTTCTGTTTCGCGACAACTGCGTATGTGCCGAAATTAACTAAAATTGCAGAAGCAACAGTCTCATTCCGAAGATTACCGAAGCGGCTGAAGATGGCGCCCGTGAACTCCGCTGGACAGAATCTGCATGGAGGGATAAGTAAATACTTAGGGGCATTTGCCCAGGGTAGCATCTAGGCTGAGGGGGAGGAGGATGAATAATTTGCCACACATCTCCGTGTAAAAAAAAAAAAAAGAGTAAAAATGGCGTAATGTTTTTTCTTTGAGTAACTTCCGTCAGAACTTACTTACAACGGTCTAAAGCAGTGTAAAATAACAATGGCAAATCTGACATTCACATGGCGTAAAATAACACACACCTTGATAAATTTGCCATTTATTTTACACAGCTTTTTACATGGTTTTCTGGCGAATTTCATTTTACACAGCATAATAAATAGGCCCCTATATAACATTCTATGACACCTTAAGAGTAGAATATTCTAATGGTTAGACTAGAGATAAATGTTGAAGAGGACTTCTTAAAGGCAATAGTGTTCTGAAAGTGGGTGAACAGATGTGCTTAAATTTTTCAAGTAATATCCCATATCCCAGATAATAATCTACCCTAGATAATGTATAAAACTGCCCTCCATTCCTCAACGATGTGGCTGAGGAAGAGAGCTCAATGACTTCTGGAAGATGTATGGAACGACATTAAGGGCCATATTCAAGTCAGTGAGAAAAAGTTATCTCATGGTTTATCATGTGAAAACTCATGGACGAGATTCAGTTTGAGGAGAACTTTCAGTTTCAGTTTTTTCCCAAAGACTTCAACAGAGTTTTCATGTGATAAACCATGAGATAAGTTGTTTCTTTTAATTGAATTGATTGTCACTTTTTCTCACAATCTGGCCCAAAGTGAAAAAGGCGACTGAACTAACTGATATTTCAGAAGGAATGAACAACTGTTGGTGAAAATGAATACTTCTCGTCTGTACTGCCCTCCTTTTTATAAAACTTTAAATTTCCTGGAATTTTTGAATTCAATATGCCTTTAACGCAACTTCAACATTGACTGCGTTTTCTAATTTTGCCCTACTTAAAGAACATTGGCGTGCTCTAGTCTTCTGTCAGGAATGCTCATTTGTGGTGAGCTCTGCTTCATCAAGATGGAGGCTCCATGGTTGTGCACTGATGTTTTTGCACTGCATTGCGTGGGTGACATCATCATGTTGTGTTTCGGTGCAAAAATTCTAAACAAAAGGACACAGGAGACCCGGGTTCAATGCCTTAATATAGGTCTTTCTTGTTCAAGTTCTTGGGTGCTCCTAAATTGCTGTCTTGCATTGATTCTTTGGTTCCTGACCTCCTGCTTTGACGTTGACTTCACTACCTGCTGCCTGATCTTTTGACTACGAACTTTCTTAACCCCTAGGATACAAACTTTTCTGTATACAGCTTCCTCCTTGGTTCCGATTCCAACCTACTAGAGCCATTAGGTCTCATCATCTTCAATCAATACATTGTTGAAATTTCTCTATTCTAAACCTGGCAAGATCTCATTAATTTTTACAGAAGAAAGAAGAACTTCTATGTGAAGTTGTAAATTTTTTACACATCAGGTATTTTTCAGAGTTGTTGAAGAGCTTCTAAAATAATAATCGTATTACTGTAACTACTCTACATAAACTTCCATTACTATGACCCCAAATAATACTAAACTTCTCTCTGACTTAAGTGGAGCTTTATAAATACGCAGTTTCACACTGATGGGAACTGACAAAGTGTGTCGAAGTGGTGAACGTTACATGAATAAAACTCCTTTATTAAAAACACCCTTTTTATATCCTAAAGAGACAGCACCTAATATTGTCCATGGAGAACTTCGCTGAGATAGAGCAGATGATACATTTTCTAAGTAGAGCATTCTGGAATGTTGTGTAGATGTTCCCTTTATTTAGATCACACTCAGTGCCATAATTGGAGTTTGCAGTCAAAAGCAGCCACTATTACCATTGCTTTAAATAATGCTCATACAAAGCCTTAGGATGACAATGCACAGTCTTTTCCTGAAATGCATCAAGAAGGAACCTATGAAATATATCAAGGCAGATGTTGAGGGAAGCAATTATTGCCACTGGCTTGGTGCCTTACTAAAATAGGATATCATAAATTGTGTCTTTTTGCAGATCAGCATTTCATGCTATTAGCTGAGTATATCCTAACTGGTGCCCTGGAGCTCAACTCTCGAAGCAGGAGTAGGTTCTCGGCAATAAAACTCAATTACACAGCTGACCACTGGACACCGTAGCAGGGAAATACCACCGCATACACAAAGAAAAATTGCTTTATGGCATTTGTGAATATTATTCCCTGATACTTGGCATCCTCAACAAGGCTAGAACTAATATCATGTTTATAGAGAATGACAGATGGCACTCATTGTATTACATGGATATCAACAACAAAAAACACATGAAATAAAGGTAATACAAAATCAATGTAATTGCAGCTCCAAATTTGCACCTGATCGAGTAACTCGTGATGAGTAAAGTAATAAAAGTTGCAGAGTTTAGATAAGGTCTAGGAAACCATAGCGAACCAATAAGCAGGCAGGATTGATTGGTTTCCATTCTGAAAGCAAACTTCTAATTGCGTGCTAATGTGCTCCAGGGATGGGATCTGTTATCTGTAAACCTACAATCCATCAAGATACGAAATACCGGAAGACGATCTCCCAAAGACTCCATTTTAATGAATTAAGTCAAATTAATTCATAAGTTAAGTAATAATAAAACAGTAGCTTGTACTTGATCCCAACCAAGATATAATTAATCCTTACTGGAGGCAAACCAGTCCTATTGGGTCGAAGTAAGGTTTAAATGAGTCTTTGTAGACTTGGTATGGAGATGTAAATTACAGAAAGATCCCCAGGTCCCAAGCATTCTGGATAGCGGGTCCCATACCTGTACTAGACCTAGTGCCACATGTATAAATTCACCTGAGAATCCAATCAGTATATTGTAGCCCTCTATGTGAAATCAGACATCTGATTGGTTGCTCCAAACAAGGTATAGGATTTTTGTACAAAATAGAATAAATCCAGCGCACTGCCAATAGCTGTTTTACAAGAAGAACAAGAAGAATACTTCTATCCCCTTGGGTATAGATGTACCGCACATCTTAGTCACTATTTAACCAGAAAAGAGAGGAGAGCACTCAAATGCAGATTTACTGCTGTGAATTAGTGTTTATTGTTGACTGACAAACACAACATGTTTCTGGCCTTCAGTGTCCTTTCTCAAGTGTTCAAGGTTTAGGATTTTTGTAATTGGATGGTACTTGCTGAAACTGCTGTTTACAACTCAGATCCCTAGTTTTTACCATTATTATTTACACTTATTATGAGTATTTGAAATCCACCCAACTGACCTCTGGGCTCTTCCAGGAAACACATTGTTTTAAGCGGCTTTTACAGGTCTAGGATATAGGATATAATAGTCTTAAAATTAAGCAATGCATTATATATATATATATAGTGAATAAAGTACCCCCTCTTGTAAAATATAAGGATATTATAAGTTACCGAGGAGTTTCATGACCATATAAAAACACGAGGCCGAAGGCCGAGTGTTTTTATACAGGTAATGGAACTCCGACAGAAATGACATCAGAAATGACATCAGAACTCACCGTTTATAACTGATGACATCAGAACTCACCGTTTATAAGGATATAATTTACAGGATATTCATAGCTTTTGTGTATTATATATATATATATATGTGTGTGTGTGTATAAATATATAATATGCTAAAATTCCTATGAAGTGGTTGATTTAATTATAAATGCAGCTTTGGTTTAATGAGCAAATTTGCCCATACTCTGAAGTATACACTTGTTTTTCCGTAACTAGCATGCTATTTCATTTTACTGTCTGTGTTTCCTAGGCAGAAAAACAGCATGTGTATAAATACACGTGGAGTAAATAGAATATGCAGCCATTCAGAACCTATCAATGATATAATTAATAATTCAGGCTTTTCAGCACTGCATTCCCGTTTCCTTTTATTTTTATATTACCCTTCTGTGTCTCTTATGACAAGTAAGGTACTGGATTGTGTTATTTTAAAGGGACAATTAAAACCAGTGGTCAATATGAACCTGTGGTGCTACTTATGTATGAAGTTTGTACAGCAGAACAATAAATTAATAGAACAATTAGAGGTCTTTACAATAATAAATACAAAAAAACACAAATAACAGTTTCATTAAAGAGCTACGTCTAAAAGAGACAAGTGGAAGGAGATTCCTGCCCTGCAGAGCTTACAATCTAAGTACTGTATGCAGGGCCGCCATCAGGGGGGTACAGGGGGGATGGTCATCCAGGGCCTGGAGCATTTTCAGGTTTAAGGGGGGCCTGGCCGTGGCACACTTTTCTAATTTTCCGGCTGCCGGGCCCTGTTTACCCAATCCAATAGGGCCCATTGGTGGTCAGCAGCTAATAGGGTTGGCTTCGACCCGTGCGTACGTATGACGTCTGTACGCACGGGTGCACAACCTTATATAAGCTGTTGTCTGCTGTCGGAAGAAAGAAGATAGTTATGCTTCCTGGAGTTTCCTGTCTACCGCCTGAGGAGAGGAAGCCGCCGCCGCTGCCAGAGGAGAAGAAGCCGCCGCCTGAGGAGGAGAGAGCCAAGGAAGAAGACTTCCCTAAGGAGAAGCAAGGCCCCCGGTGAACTTTAAAGGTAAGTTCCACTGGCCACCAATGCAAGCCCCTGGCCACCGATACAAGCCCCTGGCCAACAATGCTAGCCTCTGGCCACAAATGCTTTTGTTGTAATTTGTAAAGGGGCCCTACCCCTGGCCACTTTTTTTTTTAATAACCATTAGCTAATCACTGGCTGCCAATGTAGCCTTTTGGCATCCCCTGACCCTGGCCACAAATTTGTTTTTACAATTTTATTAAGGGGGCCCAGACCACCAATTGTTTTTCTGTAACTTGTAGGAGTTCCCTGGCCACCAATAGTTTTTGTAATGTTTAAAGGGGCCCTGGTCACCAATGTTTCTCTTAATAACTTATAGCGCGGCCCTGATGGTTGGGGGTGGCAAGAGGGGGGCCCCAGAAAATTTGGGGCCCAGCGATTTCTGATGGCAGCCCAGACTGTATGTATAATAGCGAGAGATGGCGCCCATATAACCAATAAGCAATCACCCTAGTCCACCCTCAGCATGCTCATATTTCCTCTCCTTTCTCTTCTGTTCTGTATGCCCCTAGTTTCTTAGACTGTATCATACTTTTTGTACCCCTGTTTCTCTGGGATGGGAGTGTGGCTGTGGTATAGCAGGTATAGTAGGGAGAGCTGGTGTCTATAGTAACAGTGGGATAATAGTCTCTGGGAAGGGAGTGTGACTGTGGGATAGCAGGTATAGTAGGGAGAAATGGTGCCTATAGTAACAGTGGGATAATAGTCTCTGGGAAGGGAGTGTGACTGTGGGATAGCAGGTATAGTAGGGAGAGATGGTGCCTATAGTAACAGTGGATAATAGTCTCTGGGAAGGGACTGTGACTGTGGGATAGCAGGTATAGTAGGGAGAGATGGTGTCTATAGTAACAGTGAGGATAATAGTCTCTGGGAAGGGAGTGTGGCTGTGGGGTAGCAGGTATAGTAGGGAGAGATGGTGCCTATAGTAACAGTGGATAATAGTCTCTGGGAAGGGAGTGTGACTGTGGGATAGCAAGTATAGTAGGGAGAGATGGTGCCTATAGTAACAGTGGGATAATAGTCTCTGGGAAGGGAGTGTGACTGTGGGATAGCAGGTATAGTAGGGAGAGATGGTGCCTATAGTAACAGTGGATAATAGTCTCTGGGAAGGGAGTGTGACTGTGGGATAGCAGGTATAGTAGGGAGAGATGGTGCCTATAGTAACAGTGGGGATAATAGTCTCTAGGAAGGGACTGTGGCTGTGGGATAGCAGGTATAGTAGGGAGGGTTGGTGCCTATAGTAACAGTGGGATAATAGTATCTGGGAAGGGAGTGTGACTGTTGGATAGCAGGTATAGTAGGGAGAGATAGTGCCTATAGTAACAGTGAGGATAATAGCCTTGTGCCTCAACACCTACCTAAAACTACTGTAAGTACTGTACTTCAAAACCTAGCTTTATTGTGGATGAATGATAAAGCATGAACCGTAACCACCTCCGCCATCGCCAGGTCATCTCAAGAGTATAACTTTGTCCCAGTTTATGTCCAAAGCCCTGACAATTTAATTTTTATTTTAGTAGTAGTTTATCCCAGAAAAATCCATGCAGCAGTGGGACAGCTCTCCCTGCTACCCAAACAAGTAGAATTAACAATGAAAGGACAAAAGTTTCGATAAAAGCCTGCCCTATAAAAAAAAAAAACATCACTGGTCGTCATGAAAAATAATTGTTGAAACAAATGGAACGGTTTATCCATAAGAATGAGCAGAGCTGCTGTGTTACCAGAAGGGTTGTGGTGCTGAGCCAATGGAACATTTTGACCAATTTAAGGAACAATGTCAGTATGGCTTGCCATCTGCTAGCGCAAGGACGTTGAGACAGACACGCTTCTCTAGGCCTTGGAATGACAAGCATTGATTCTGGCTTCATTAACCACTTTGAATTTGTCTTTTTTAGAGTCTGCACCCACCGCCAATTTAATCTGAACACCGAGCACTGAGCAGTACTGATGCCAAATTGCCAATAAAGCAAAGTCATGACCAGTGACACTTTGCTACAAAGCTGGTGACTAACATAAGGCTTTTCCTACAAGTGGGCATTTTGCCCAGCCACTATCAAACTGGCATAATTGTTGAAAATGTATTGCTTTATGCGCCACTTATCAGTAACAATATCTTGCAAAGTGAAGCAAGATTCTGGGAGATTGAGTTAAAGGGATACTGTCATGGGAAAAAACTTTTTTTCAAAATGAATCAGTTAATAGTGCTGCTCCAGCATAATTCTGCACTGAAATCCATTTCTCAAAAGAGCAAACAGATTTTTTTATATTCAATTTTGAAATCTGACATGGGGCTAGACATTTTGTCAATTTCCCAGCTGCCCCAAGTCATGTGACTTGTGCTCTGATAAACTTCAATCACTCTTTACTGCTGTACTGCAAATTGGAGTGATATCACCCCCTCCCCTTTTTCCCCCAGCAGCCAAACAAAAGAACAATGGCAAGGTAACCAGATAGCAGCTCCCTAACACAAGATAACAGCTGCCTGGTAGATCAACACTCACTAGTAAAAACCAATGTCCCACTGAGACTCCTTCAGTTACATTGAGAAGGAAAAACAGCAGCCTGCCAGAAAGCATTTCTCTCCTAAAGTGCAGGCACAAGTCACATGACTGGGGGCAGGTGGGAAATTGACAAAATGTCTAGCCCCATGTCAGATTTCAAAATTGAATATAAAAAAATCTGTTTGCTCTTTTGAGAAATGGATTTCAGTGCAGAATTATGCTGGAGAAGCACTATTAACTGATTCATTTTGAAAAAAAATGTTCCCATGACAGTATCCCTTTAACCACAAGTATGCCTATTTTGTGTGAAATTAGATGGGAAAAACGCGCCAGCCCTTGGAAGAATTCTAGAGACAAAACTGCCATCTTCCCTCCTGTCTCTCATTATTATCCCTCCCCTTGGTGGTAAAAAAAACATCTTGCCCAGCTTACAAAGAATGGGTCAAGCCAGGAACAATTGTGTTTTTCAGATTTTTAACAGTCCTGAAGACTTGCTCTCATTATTATAATTACATGAGAACAGTTATTGCAGTTTTGTGAGCAAACGTCATACATTGTTAGATCTCAGAGTCTTAATAGAGCATTGGTTGTCGGACTATTTTAGTTCAAACCGCCCATTGAAGATTGTACTTCGGTCATGGCCCCCCATACTTCATAACAGCATTACAGATATTGAAAACATTGTGTTTTAATTATAGTTCCAAGAACATCCAAGACAGAAAATACATGTTTGCCCCAATTATCACCCTAATTGACTTTCAAGCTGGGATCTTAGGTGTATCTAGAAGAGCAAATAAGCATTCTCTCCAAATTTCACCTTTACTGACCTCCAGCCAGAGCCCAACCAATGCTGCAAAAAACCCCAGGGGGGGTCAGCCCCAAGGTATGAGAACCACTGCCATAAAGACCTTGAGTATTCAAACCAGTTGATTATCATTCACTCCAGATGACTCCATATTCACTACACTACATTCACTACATATTCCAGTAGTCTTCAAGAAAATCTTGACTGAATTCAAATGATTGGAAAGGACCTGCTAAATAGATTTTTGCTCTGCTTTCTAGAGCAGCTGATGCCACCATACAGAACAAGTCAAGGAGACAAACCTAGAATCTCCAAGAGTCAGTCTGGGCTAGTTGGACACCGGGAAAGAACCTGGTGGGTCTGCTGACCCAGACCCGCTCTTCATGGTTGCATTAGATTAGTGCACTCCCTGACCTCCCTCCTGCCTGTTCGCAAAGAGCAGAGAGAAGAGGTATGCACTGACAGGGGTAGGTGAAAGGGTGTTGTGATTGGGCCAGGGAGCCCCAGGGGTTGGTCCCCAATGCTGCAGCCCCAGAGGACCTGGACACCCCCAGTCCAACACCACCATCTCCTTGCTGTTATAAAAGGAACTGATACAGCTACTCGTGGTCAACTGTTGATTACCAGATAGACATCCCTTTTATCCCAGCCCTAAAACTGCCTTTGCTCCCATTCACAAGACACATGTGGTCAATAAAGCAAATGCAAGTCATAGTTCACAACCAACCTGGTAACCAGAACTCAGTGCAGTTAAATTCTTATAGAATTGTCTGCAACGACTTTGAGAAAACTCTGCAGATCAATGCAACAGAACCTAGAGGAGTTTGGAGTGGAAGAGTGATGTTTCATTCCTTCAACCGAGTTTCAGATATATACACCAAGGTATGGAGTTCAAGCAGAAAAGAAAATTAGATATCACCTTTGTGAAACTGTGTCCAATGCTCAATCCTACAGTGGTAGGGTGTGCCAGGTCCTCTAAGTATTACAAAAAAAATCCACTGGAGAGCAGGTCAAACTTCAGTGTGCCATGTACACCAAGGTACCCTAAAGCTTTTCCAGTTACTTAAAATATTGCAAGACATTTAGCATAGGTGTCTCTAGTACTTTTCTTTTTTATGCCTTGGGGGTAACACAGAGATGCCAAGACATCAATCCTTCATATGACCCTGGCAATACTGGGCTTCTCAAAAGACCCTTGAGTTATACTGGAACCACAAAAAATAAATTGAAAGGCTAGATATTAGTACCTGAAAGAGGAATGTTATGCTACAGCAGCTGCCGAGTGCCTGTTCACAAGATTTCTGATGCCTCCAAGGCAATCTAACCATGATGCCTTGCATGTTCAGTGTTGATTTTTTTATATGAAATTCTTCACTGGTGTAATTGGGCAGAATTGCTTCAGTAGCAGATGATTGATCAACATGCCATAATATAATTCAGGTTCCACGCTCAAAGGGCATTATGCAAGGATATGGTATCACGTGCAGCTGCACACAGTTGGAAAGACCTATATGAAATAGAACTGGGAAACAGACAGGGTGGGATAAAATCTAGGGCATACTGCAGAGACACTAAAAAAATTCAGGAACGGCAGAAAACCAAACTGCATCACAGTCTTATAGAGTAAAGGCTGTCAATCCCGTTTTTTTCCCCCTAGATCACAAGCTGCAAGCATGGGAATATTAGAGCTACTGCCTGCTCAGATTTGCCTCTTTCTGTTTAGTCTCTGTCTCTCTGGGTGAGAAGTAATTTCTTCCCTGTCTGACGACAAAAGCTGTTTCTGCTTTAAATGTGCTAATTAAGCCTCGCTATGTTATTGGGTTGTGTATCAAGATTTTTTTTTTCCCAGCAAAGATACAGAATAACACACTCACCCCCAATGCCCTGATGCAGCTCATTAAAGAGCCTGCAATGAAAGGACCACGGGGGAATAGGGTTTTGAAAACGTGACCCACTGGTTTAGAAATACGCAAAAAAGATACAATTTGTTTATTAATAAGCAGCTCAAACACCAGAACTGCTGGCTGTGCTGGGAAGTATGAACACCATGCCGCAAAGACCCCAGCAATCACACAGGACTTAAAAGAACAACTGTAGCATCATTTTATAATTTTTCCTTTATAGGGAAGGGCAGTCTGACTATTTTATTTATGGGTATAGCCAGTGATGCAAGGTCAGAATTGCCATTCTCAGACCAGGGACTGCTTCATGTGTTTGCTTATAGACTGTAGACTATACCTTTACTTTCTCCACAAAATATTGCAGTTATAGTGACTCTTTAAATTTTAAGTTAGAAAAAGAGACAGAATAGAAAGGTTATTAATTTTAGTCTACACCATTGATAATGTGGATTTCCATGATCCATTTGCTCTATAACCACCAGGCAATAATATTCCTTTTATATGCCAATTCGTTTTTTTTTTCATGAGTGTGTAGCACACCTGTGGGTGGTCCTGAGAATGTTGTTCAAGTAGTGTGACGGGCTGCCAGTGTATCCCGGATACCCTTGGGCTGTTGACAACTCCCTGCTACTCCCAGTAGTGTGTGTTGACCCCTTTAAACACCTTACCCTCAGGTGGATCCTGTATGTCTCCTGCTGCACATATCAACCAGGTTGGAAGCAAATAGGATTGCCACTTGTCCGTTTTTGACCTGGACAACCCGGTTTTCAGTTGGGATGTCCAGGTTAAAACTGCTTGCTTGGTTTCTCTAATTTGGAAAACCAGGCAAGATTCCCTAAGATTGACACGGCGATTGGGGAATAACCAAATCATAGCTTCGACCACCGACTCACTCACGTGACATCCCCACCTCATTCACAACATCACTGCCCCATCCCAATGACGTTATTGGTCCACCTCACTGACTGGAGTTCCCAGCGGGGAAAGGTGGCAACCCTAGAAGTGACAGCAGTCCTGTAGGTTGCTTCAAACAAATAACTGGTCTGGTTTATTGAACAAATGGCAGTGGATCAGTTCACAGCAGAAGCGTCCCTAGAGGGGGGCGGGCCCTGGTGCGTGACGCACAGCGGCGCCCCGCCCCCTCCGAACGGCCAAATTTGGCCGCATTTGTCAACGGCGCGGTCTACCGGGGGGCCCTGAGGGGGTGCGGGCCCTGGCCCGCCCGCACCCCCTGCTCCCCCGGTAGTTCTGCCACTGGTTCACAGCATTTAGGCAGTATAGATCTTCAGATATATTCAAGATACTTAGTGGAAAACCTTCACACTTTAAGATATTGCAAGTAGATCCCTCTTAGGGGGTAGTGCAGTCTGTCTTGGTGATTTTCCCCTGGCACTTTCCCTGCTCCTGAGCTCACCCACTTGTGTCCCTTTCTGGTGGCTTGATTACCACAAGGGTGCTAACACCAGGTCTGGACTGAGAGTCAAAATAGGCCCTGGCATTTCATGTACACAGAGGCCCAAACAGCCCCCCACCAGCCAACTAAATACTGACTTTCTATGGCACCTTATAGCAGCCCCTCTGGCATTTGCCAGAACCCACAGATTGCCAGTCCGGGCCTGGCTAATACCTACTACTCTTCTTGTTGGAGCCAGAAAGCTATTCGCTAAATACACCACATCTAACTTTTGCTCCTAAAGCGACTATTACAGAACTTTTGACACTAAATAAAACTCACCCTAACCAGGGCCTGTAATCTGCTCAGACCCAGTCCTGTGCCCACCCCCTCGCAAGGTGGGATCCAGGAAGAGAGAGCCCTGAGCATGTGAGCTCTCCATTTTATACTTTGATCCAGATCAGATTTTTGATAACATTCAGGAAAAGGGTCTAACAGCCAGGGCTCACTAAGAACCACTTTAGATGTGCAAACTACAGGGAGAAACTGCCTGTGGAGATGCCTTAAACTGGCCATAGACTAACAGAATATTGGACAAGCGATCGGTCTGTGCCCTTTCCCGACCTGCCACTAACCATTCAGATAAAATAAAGCAGCAAAGAGAACAAACCAGCTGATGTCCTGCCCGTCACAGCAATCGTGCGAAAGTATGCCTGGCTAATTCTAATTGGACGCTCACAGTGATATTGTCAGATCGGCAATATATGCAGAGATATTATTTGTCAGCCGACAGAAATCTTGCGATTGTCCAAACGACCGATCTCCATGGGACGAAAAATGTCGGGACCCTCCACACACGGTCCGAAAATCGTAACAATCGAAGATTCGTACAATCGGATCTTTTCGTCTATGGGCAGCTTAACCCTCAGGGTCTCAACACACGGAGGTTTGTTATTTAGTAGCGGCAGAAAAAATACCAATTACAGTGTATCGCTATGTGATCCAGGCAGATCATTTACATGATTAAGGAAACACTGCGGAGAATTGTGTAAAGTCTGAGCTAATTTGCTGAGAGACAGTTAAATAGGCCAGATAGTAATGACTTAATAATGAGGCAGCCATGCATATTTAATGGGAATCAAGTTAGAGATTCAGTTTAACACAGTAGTAGTGGTACATGTAGCAGATTGTGTAGAGGTACAAATAGTTGCACACAGCAATACTGATTTACAGGGATGGTTTTAGGGGAAGCCAGAGGAGGGTGTTTTGACATGGTCCTTATGAATAGAGGGGCCCCTGTGAGGAGGTCCAATATCCCACTACAAGATAAAGAACCTCCCTGCATCAGGGTCTCATCTTCTCTAAACTCCAGAAACGCATGGAATTTTTATATTAATAGAGATCAGTAGTAAGAAAAGAGTAAATGTAAAGGTATAGGCTTTTCCTTCAGGCCTAGTAACACACAATAACCAATGCAGTTTGTTTGACCTGTAAATAGAATTCACTACTTATTATAAGTAATGGGATCCTTGGCATCTGCATACCTCCCAACATTTTGGAAGTAAAAAGAGGGACAAAAAATGTTTTCGCACGTAGAACAGCAAATTTTTTTGACCATGCCCTTTTCTGTGGCCACACCCCCTAATTACCATGTTCATTTTACAAAATTTGGCAGGTTATGAAAGTTTGAAAACATTTTTCTATATTATCTATTCTGTTTTTTTGAGTCTCAAAATTGTTACAAAGTATCTTATTTGCACCTGTTAGCTGTTCTGTGCTCTCTTCTAAAAGCCAATTAAGTTAGAAACTTTGTTTCTTTTTCTGGCTGTTCAGTGCAGAGAAAATAGGGACTTTCCAGTACAAATGAGGGACTGCAGGTTGAGCTGTCAAAAGAGGGACTGTCCCTCCGGAAGAGGGACAGTTGGGAGTTATGCATCTGTATTGTTCCAGGTCCTGGCAACGTTAAAGACAGCTCTGTGTATATAATATCAACTACACTACACATGGTTAAGAAGAGCTGCGGATAAGAAATAGGTCTGTACAATAAATAGGAGATAAATAGGCTAATTCAAGGACAGACATTAGAATTGCTAAGAAATGCAAGGCTAGGAGATTCACAGGATAGCCAAAGAAACAGCAGAATACCAAAAAAGCATCACACTTTATAATTGCAAAGCCTGTTTATCCCGTCTTCCAGGACAATAAGCCAAATATACAAATAATAAATACCCTTACAATTGTAAAAGATGCTTTGAGGCGCTAGAAAGCAAATTGAAAGAAAATTATGCCCTAGTTACTTTTGAAGTATTTTGCATGAACAGAAGGTACATTATGCAATATACAATATGATACAATACAATACAGATGGGCACACATACTTGGGACTGGGAGTTGCTATACACTTCATACACATCTGTAGAACACCACCACCTCATGCTCAAGAATAGAGATACTGGTTTGTTGACGTCTAAGTGATTTAGATGAGGCAAAGCAGTTTATTTGAATATGCAGAGGAAATGCAGAGAAAGGCAAACGTTTATCAATATGCACAATTAACTTTAATGTTAGGATATAAAGGAATATTTTAGTGACGGCGAATGTTGCATTTTTAAAGCCATCCAAATATTTGGCTTTAAAGTACCCCAAAAGAACCCCCATTGGCTGTAAAAGGAGTCGGGGAGCAACACAAGCATGACAAATGTTCCTGGGGTGTCAAATAAGGGCTGTGATTGGCCATTTAGTAGCCTCTATGTGGATTGTCAACCTACATTGAGGCTCTGTTTGGCAGTGCATTTGGTTTTTATGAAGCCAAAACTTGCCTTCAAGCCTGAAATTGAAAAATAAGCTCCTGCTTTGAGGCCACTGGGAGCAACATACAAGGGGTTGGAGAGCAACATGTTGCTCACGAGCTACTGGTTGGGAACCACTGCACTATAGATTGTCAAGCATTCCCTGCACAACCTTCTTCAATCTCTTTGCAGGAGTTTCAGCTGAGCAGAGAGAGAAAGAGAGTCGAAAAGTTTGCGCTAATCTTCTTGTGCGAATGTGGTGACCTAATGATCTCAATGTAACTATGTTCTGCCATGATCTTTCTGTGTTTAATGTAGTGCTCCTTATTCATTGTCTATTTTCTGCAGGGGATCTTAGTGTCATGGCTGGGGTTAATGTGCTTATTGCCCATATTCCGTAGTGATTATATTATGATATTGGCAAATCAAATTAATCTGAACATATTCTAATCATACTGGCATGATAGCTAAAGGGAGCGCCAAAGGGATTGTGGCCTACATTTTGTGCGCCCATTTACCAATCAGTCTCTTTGCATGTACTAAATGTACCCAGCCAGTAGTGATGGCCGAATTTATTCGACAGGCGAGAATTTGAGCAATTCGCCGCTGGCGAATAAATTTGCAAAACGCGGGCGAAAATTCACTGGTGTCAAAAAACGGACACCGGCGCCGTTTCACAAGTTTTTCGCCATTTCCCGAATTTTGTGGGAAATTCGCTAATATTTCGTCGAAACGTCGCAAATTCGCCCATCACTACCAGCCAGTGAATGCAGAAATGTTGTGCTGCTCTGTTGCCCTTCATTGTAAGTATTTTATGTATAGGCCTAAAATGCAGAATGTAGGCCACATTGATTTGTGGTGAGATAATTCTGCTTCTCTCACGCTCAGAATATCATCAATCAGTGTCCCAATCAAGCTCTTTCACTGTAGCATCGATTAAATCTTATTGGGTCAGTAGCAGCAGTGGTGTATGGTTTAAAGGATAAGTAAACCTTGAAAATAAGTGAATGTAAAAGTGACGAGTGTGCTATTCTAAGAACTTTTTCAATTTACATTGAATATTTATTTTCTTTTAACTCCAAGATATTAAGGGATACATGTACTATAAATATGAATGAGTTTTGTTACAACAGCGCTGCCTGCTGGTCAGTTTCCCACCAGTCTGACCACCAAGTAATTAAGAAAGTTGCCAGGAGAAAGAAAGAGTCTGCTCTGATGTTCTTAGGAAAGATTTGAGAAAGGTTTCTAATTTTTATTATCTTGAAATAAAAAGAAAATAAATAATGAATGTAAATTACAAAAGTTTTCAGAATAGGACTCTCATCAAATTTACATTCACTTATTTTAAAGGTTTACTTATCCTTTAAGAAAAGGAATAGAGAGGGAGAACTTGTCAGCTGTTCCACTGGCCCAGTAGCCAAGAAGAGCATCCAGCAACCAGGAAATCCCAGGTTAAAGTCCCAACAGAGCCTTACAGTGCTACATTAAGAACCCACCAACATGGCTGTAATTGGTCTTTGGGGGAGATCTAATCAGCCCTACAGTTTATGGTGCAAATGATAATTCAGACGTATTCAATTTCCAGCTCTCCATTTGCTATTAAACTACAGGTATGGGACCTGTAATCCAGAATGCTTGGTAATTGGGGGTTTCCAGACAACAGATCTTTCTGTAATTTGGATTATTACACGATAAATCTACTAAAAAATATTTTCAACAATAAATAAATCCAATAGGACTGTTTTGGATCAAGTACAAGGCACTGTTTTGTTATTACAGAGAAAAAGGCAATACAGGTAGTGGATCTGTTATCCAGAAAGCTTGGAACTTGGATAATGGATCTTTCTGTAATTTGGATCTTCATACCTACTGAAAATCATGTAAATATTAAATAAACCCCATAGACTGGTTTTACTTCCAATTATTATTATTATATTTTATTATATTATTATTTATTATTATTATTTTTTATTTGGGATCAAGAACAGGGTACTGTTTATTATTACATATACCGTATATACTCGCGTATAAGCCGAGGTACCTAATTTTACCTCCAAAAACTGGGAAAGCTTATTGACTCGAGTATAGGGTAAGAAATGCAGCAGCTTCTGGTAAGTTTCAATCAAAAAATTGAGGGTTTCTGCTCCCATTGGAAGTGCCGGCGTCTCGTTTTTGGATGCTGGCGACCATTCTTGAACGCCGGCGAATATTCTTGGAGACTATTCTTAGGCGCCAGCGACTATTCTTAGAAGCCGGCGACCGTTTTTGCGCTTGACCTGAGTATAAGCCGAGGTAGAGTTTTTCAGCATATTTTGGGGGCTGAAAAACTCGGCTTATACTCGAGTATATACGGTACGTATAAATATATAAGGGGATCATTTAATAATCTCTCCAATGCTTTATTTACCAGTAGGTCTTTCCATCTGACACAAGGTCACCCATTCCGATTAGAAGAAAAGAGGTTCCGCCTAAATATTCGGAAGGGGTTTTTTACAGTGAGAGCTGTGAAGATGTGGAATTCTCTCCCTGAATCAGTTGTACAGGCTGATACATTAGATAGCTTTAAGAAGGGGTTGGATGGCTTTTTAGCAAGTGAGGGAATACAGGGTTATGGGAGATAGCTCATAGTACAAGTTGATCCAAGGACTAGTCCGATTGCCATTTTGGAGTCAGGAAGGAATTTTTGCCCCCTCTGAGGCAAATTGGAGAGGCTTCAGGTGGGTTCTTTTGCCTTCCTCTGGATCAACTGGCAGTTAGGAAGGTTTAAAAAAAAGTCAAAAGATTGAACTTGATGGACTTGTGTCTTTTTTCAACCTAACTTACTATGTTACTATGTTACAGAGAAAAGGGAAATCATTTCTAAAAATTTGGATAAAATGGAATCTTTGTTGCTTAGAATTACTTTTCATTCTTTATTAAAGAAATTTTTGGTGTCCCCATTTAAGAGTGCAGTGTTATCATTGGTCACATTTCAAATTTGGATTTGACATACAGGTATGGAATGCAGAATGCTCGGGACATGGGGTTTTCTGGATAATGGATCTGTTTGTAATTTGGCTCTTCATACCTTAAGTCTGCTAGAAAACCATTTCAGCTTTAAATAAACCCAATAGGCTGTTTTTGCTTCCAATAAGGATTAATTATTTCTTATTATTACAGAGAAAATGAAATAATTTTTAAACATTTGGATAAATTGGAGTCTATGGGAGACAGCATCCACGGATTTCCTGCACGGGTGTCCCTATTCCACGCAGTCCTATCGCCCCCCAAACTACCTTCACGTGCGCAACTGCCCCACCAGACCAACGCATGTGCCAGTGCACTGGAGAGCTGTACGTCCCCAGTAGGGATGGGCAAATTTTTTCGGCTTGTTTTGCTGCAAAAATACAAAAATAGACACCCGTCAAAAAAAAAAATTTCGCCGCGCTACAAATTTTTTTTGATGCTGATGAAACTAAACTGGTCAAATTCGCCCATGCCTAGTCCCCAGTGCTCCTTAGAAAGCTTCTGGGAGGCATACCGCCCCTAAAAGTTTGCCACCCTAGGTCCAGGCCTTCGTGCTCTAGCCACAAATTCTGGCCTGTAAAATTACCTTTTCGTAATTCAGAGCTTTCTGGATAACAGGTTTCGGTTAACACATGCCATACCTATAACATTTAAAAATCAGATGTTTTTGTATAAAATGAAGTCTATGAGAGACTGCCTTTCCATAATTCGAAGTTTTTTGGATAACTGGTTTCCAGATCCAATACCGGTATTAATCCTTGCATCCCACAGACAGCCAAAGAGTACCAGGGCCTGCTTGGACTTACAGGTCAAACAAGTAATGGGGTTGCCATTTGGATAGGGCATATTTACAGTATATTTCTTCTGAGCTGCTAGCCTTGCTACATTGTCCAGGACCATAACCCATAATTGGAACTACACCAAGCTGGGAAAGTAACTAGAGGCATAACAGATCCCTTTAATGTCCTGTCTCTGTCTTAAACACTTACAAATACTTGGAATAATTTATGCTTCTCGCTCTTCTCCCTCCCATACCAAGCTGGCTCTGAACTGCTGAGAATCAAAAGAAATGTTATCTTGAATTATGCAGACAAGGAGGCACAGGGAACGCAGGGAACATGAAGCCAACTCCGAAACTGCGGGGGACTAAGAAGATAACTGAATACATTGGAAATTGAGTCCTCTATTGCTATATCTGATGTAATAGACATTACAGGAAGCCCATTCATATGGAAATAGGAGTGGGGAGCTGCTACATGCACAAGAACAATTCCAGGAGCTCCCATTCTCAAAGGTCAGATACACTCAAGGCCTTGTTTTTTTTTATAGGAGAAAATGAAAACAATTTCAGGCGAACCGTGTAAATAAGGCAGACAGGAGGCATCAGATGCACAACAGAGCAAGCAGAAGAGGATCACTGTTGAAAGGTAAAATACGATCTGTTTATTTCAGTGTTCAGTGTCAGGGGGAGAGCGTGTGTCAATGAAGAATTGATATTCTAAATATTTTTCAGGTTATAAAAACATGCATTGCATTAATCCCATTAGGGGCCGGTTTTAAATAAGAATGGCGGATTAGAGATGGGCGAATCTGTCCCGCTTCGGTTTGCCAAATAATTTGCGAAACAGTGAAAAAATAAGCGTGTTGAAGTCAATGGGTGTCAAAATAATTTTGATGTGAGAAAATCTTTGATGCGATCGACAATTTTTATACGCGTTTATACGACTGTTTTGTCCAAATGCATTAAAGTCGATTTATTTTGCCGCTGTGGATATTTCACCAGTAAATTTTCAACGCAGTTTCACGAAAACATTCATGGTCGGCGAGACGCGGAAATTCGCCGCAAAAATATGTCTGACGAATTTATTCGCCCATCACTATGTTGGATCAATAACAAAGGTGCTTCACCGATGATACAAGGTAAGAACCTCATCTCATTGACATTTCTGTAGGGTTTGCCCTCAACCAGGAAAAGTTGCCTGCACTACAAACCAGCAACCATTAAACTTTCCATCTTTCCATAAGAGAGAGCAGCTCTCATGTTTCTGGCCCATCGAATCCATGGCAGGGGGCAGTTACATAGATTCTGGAGGGAAGCAGGGCACCTAAACACTATAGTAATACAATGGCATTATTAAAGAAAAGGGGGAGTCTATGCTGGCAGTCCATAAAAAGGAGCAGGTAGTGATGGGTGAATTTCTCTAGTTTTGCTTCGCCGGAAAATTTGCGAATTTACAGCGAAATTCTCAAAAAAATATTTTTGACACCGGCAACAATTCCGATGCCGGTGACAATTCCAACGCCCATTAAAGTAAATGGGCGCCTTTAATTGTCGCCGGCGTCATAATTGTCGCCGGTGATAATTCGGCAAATTTTCACTGCAATTTCGCAAATTTATTTGCCAGTGGAGAAACGCAGAAATTCTCTGCGAATTCACTCCTGGCAAATAAACTCACCCATCACTAGCAGCAGGGTGATAGGGACGTGCCCCAATTCCAAAGGCACCATAATATGATTAGACAAAATATATGTCCCTAAACCCATCATTCGTTAAAAATATAAAGTTTTATTCAATTTTACATCATATCAGATTAAAATTAGTACATATGGGGTCAGTATGTACTAATTTTAATCTGATATGATGTAAAAATTTAATAAAAATTTATATTTTTAACTAATGACGGGTTTTGGGACATTTATTTTGTCTAATCGTACTTGGGAGTCAGGACCTGTACCTAGCACTGGATTTCCAAACTAACTGCAGCTATACCACTGACACAAGTGCTTTTTCAATGAGTATTGCTCATAACATCCTAGTCATAGTTAATGACCCCTAAAGTTTTGCAAGTCATAGTTAATTACCCCTAATGTGTTACTTATTGGAGTCCAATGACCATATAGAGGCACAAAGCCTTTCCAGAGTAGGACTGGGCCAGCAGGACATGAGGAAAAACACCCGTTTTTTCCCCGGTGTCCCCACTGAAAACTGTGGGTTCTCACTGAGGTCCCCCTGAGCTCCCCGCAAAAGGACTGCAATGAAAAGGTACAAGTGGTGGGGGGAGGAGGCAGAGTGTTGTGGCCTTTGGATAAGTCAAGACTAGGTAGGGGCCCCTAAGGGGGTGCGGGGATTGGTGGACCTGGACCCCCCAGTCCAACCCTAAGTCATTTATCCATATTACTTTGCGATGACTCCTGATCTCCTCATGCAGCATTAAGCTACTGTAATAACTGATGACATCCCTAAGTATTCATGGAAGGATATATTATTTAACAGGTTATTCATGGCTCTTGCGTATTATATTATGTGTCACTATAGACCCACTGAAAACTCTTTGACATGTTTAATTAAAGTATATAGGAAAGTTGCTAAGAATTACTTTTTCTTTCTTTACACACAGACATCAGCATTTATAAATTTAACCCCCGCACACAAAAGTTATAAAGAGCTATTGGGGAACAGCGCCCCCCTATAAGTTAAAAAAAATATTGGTGCCAGGGCCCCCCATAAAAGTTTTTTAAAATAGCATTGATGCCAGGGCCCCCCTTACAAGTAAAAAAAAAATTGGGGCCCGAAGAACATTTTTTTAAAAAAACATTGGTACCAGGGCCCCCCTTACAAGTTTAAAAAAAAAATTGGGGCCCCAAAGAATATTTTTAAAAAAAACATTGGCACCAGGGCCCCCCTTACAAGTTAAAAAAAATGGGGCCCAAAGAATACTTTAAAAAAAAAACTTTGGCGCCAGGGCCCCCCTTACAAGTTAAAAAAAAAATTGGGGCCCCAAAGAATATTTTTAAAAAAAACATTGGCGCCAGGGCCCCCCTTACAAGTTAAAAAAAACTGGGGCCCAAAGAATATTTTTTGAAAAAAACATTGGCGCCAGGACCCCTTACAGGTTAAAAAAAATTAGGGCCCCAAAGAATATTTTTAAAAAAAAACACTGGTGGCAGGGGCCTATAGAGTATTAAAATAATACATTGGTGGCCAGGGGATTAAAAAAAAATAAAGAAACACACATTGGTGTTCAGAGGAATTAAACTCGTGGCTTCAGGAATTCAACTTCGCCTCCTTTCGTGACTTTGGGTCTTTTCGCTGCTTCAGAACATCAGTTTCGTCTGTTTCCGTGACTTCGGGTCTTTTCACCGCTACGGGACTTTGGCTTCGGCTATTTTCGAGGTTTCAGGTCTTTTCTCCACATTCGGGACTTCGGAACTTTCGGCACTTCCACATTTCGGCTGTCGGGACTCTGGAAGGAGGCAGCACGGCTTTGTCTCTGTCAAGGGGGGCCAGGCTCTTTTGAAAAGTTCAGCACTAACTGGCCCCCCTTCATGCCCGGCATGGGACACTTGTACCCCCTGTGCCCCCGATGGCAGCCCTGGGTATGGGATGCAGATGCAGAATGCTCCAGATATGGGTTTTCTGGACAATGGATTTTTCTGTAATTTGGCTTTTTATACCGTCTGCTAGAAAATTATTTCTACTTTAAAGGAACAGTAACACCAAAAAAGTTTTTTAAAGTACTGAAAATAACATGTACTGTTGCCCTGCACTGGTAAAACTGATGTGTTTGCTTCAGAAACACTACTATAGTTCATATAAACAAGCTGCTGTGTAGCAATGGCGGAAACTGAAAAAAGTCTATATGGCACAGGTTAAATAGTGGATAAAAGATACAGTAACACCATTATGTTTTACAGAGCTTATCTGCTGTGTAACCTGAGCCTTTTCTCCTTTGAATGACTGCCCCCATTGCTACACAGCAGCTTATTTATATAAACTATAGTAGTGTTTCTGAAGCACACACAGACGTTTTACCAGTGCAGGGCAACACTGCATTATATTTGTATAATTTGTATATATACTTAAAAACATTTTAATTTTTGGTTGTTACTGTTCCTTTAAATAAACCCAATAGGCTGGTTTTGCGTCCAATAAGGATTAATTATATATTAGTTTGATCAAGTACAAGCTACTGTTCTATTATTACAGAGAAAAAGAAAACATTTTTAAACATTTGGAATATTTGGATAAAATGGAGACGGCCTTTCTGTAATTCAGAGCTTTCTGGATAACAGGTTTCCTAAAAACAGATCCCATAACTGTATTTATATGTTTTAGAACTAAATGCGTTATAGAATTATCTTTCACATTAGAGAAATATTATAAGGACAAATTTGCTGATGTAATTATTAAAACTGATCTGCAGCGACATTTATCCAACCTTTATCCCTGATTGTGTTATTTGTATGGCAATGGCTAGTGTGCCATTAAGCACAGTATAATAAAGCAAATGGAACTGAATAGCAAAATGATCAAACGTTTGGCCTTTAGATAATGATCTGAATAATATGGAAAGTGTAAAACGCCACTGTTTTCCTTTGTGCTCCGTAACTCATTTCAAGTGCTGGTTAATCATTAATTATTAATGCTGCTGTGTTTTTCATAAGTGTTGATTTAACTGTAACCGTGCTATATTTACTGTCATGTAATAATCCGGATATCACAGCGGCCCCTTGGGGAAAAATGTTAATAAAAGCATAAAGAGGCCCCATTCACAGTTACCATTGGTCTCCAAGGGGTTGTAAAATCAGGCTATTCGTTTATGGTTTGTGTTAGAAGCTGCAAATGGTTTCATATTTTTTTCTACCTTTCCTTAATTATAGCCTCCAGTACCCCCCAAATTTGCACCATAATGAAGTAAAATGGAATAAATGAAGCCCAATTTGTTAATGATCATTATATAATGGTAATACGGTAATCAGGAATATCCAACCTGTAGCCCTCCAGTAGCAGTTGAACTGTAACATTTAGGGGCAGATGTAAGAAGGGTCGAATATCGAGGGTTAATTAACCCTCGATATTCGACTAGGAACTAAAATCGTTCGACGTCGAATATCGAAGTCGAACGATTTAGCGCAAATCCCGCGGTAGAACGATCGAAGGATTATTCGTTCGATCGAACGATTAAATCCTTCGAATCGAACGATTCGAAGGATTTTAATACAACGATCGAAGGAATATCCTTCGATCAAAAAATCACAGGCAAGCCTATGGGGACCTTCCCCATAGGCTAACATTGACTTCGGTAGCTTTTAGCTGCCGAAGTAGGGGGTCGAAGTTTTTCTTAAAGAGACAGTACTTCGACTATCGAATGGTCGAATAGTCGAATGATTTTTAGTTCGAAACGTTCGATTCGAAGTCGAAGTAGTAGTCGAAGGTCGAAGTAGCCCATTCGATGGTCGAAGTAGCCCAAAAAACACTTCGAAATTCGAAGTTTTTTTAATTCGAATCCTTCACTCGAGCTTTGTAAATCTGCCCCTTATCCTTTTTTTTTTTAAGGTCTGATACTGGGTGATTTGGTTAAACAACAAATGGAGAGTCATAGGTAAGACGTATATAAATTCCTGCAAAGTCAGGGCCCCCCACATCTCTAAAGCTGAGTCAGCAACAAGGACAAGTAGTCTTGAGCTCTTAGGTAAAAATATTTGATTAGGTGCCCTCCCTTAAAGGGATACTGTCATTGGAAAACGTTTTTTTCAAAACACATCAGTTAATAGTGCTGCTCCAGCAGAATTCTGCATTGAAATCCATTTCTCAAAAGAACATATTTTTTATATTCAATTTTAAAATCTGACATGGGGCTAGACATATTGTCAGTTTCCCAGCTGCCTCCAGTCATGTGACTTGTGACTGCACTTCAGGATGGAACTACTTTCTGGCAAGCTGTTATTTCTCCTACTTAATGTAACTGAATCAGTCTCAGTGGGACTTAGCTTTTACTATTGAGTGTTGTTTTTAGATGTTATTTTGTGTTAGGGAGCTGCTATCTGGTTACCTTCCCATTGTTCTTTTGTTAGGCTGCTGGGGGGAGGGAGGGGGTGATATCACTCCAACTTGCAGTACAGCAGTAAAGAGTGATTGAAGTTTATCAGAGCACAAGTCACATGACTAGGGGCAGCTGGGAAACTGACAATATGTCTAGCACCATGTTAGATTTCAAAATTGAATATAAAAAAATCTGTTTGCTCTTTTGAAAAATGAAAATTTCAGTGCAGAATTCTGCTGGAGCAGTACTATTAACTGATGCGTTTTTAAAAATAACATGTTTTCCCATGACGGTATCCCTTTAAGCCTCCCTAGCCCAGAACTCACTCCCCCTTGCCTATGTCTATTCACTCCCCACCAACAGCACCTTAAGCAAGTGGTTTGGTCAAAAAAGTGCATCAACCTGATTTGTCCCACAATCTTGGGCAAAGATCCAATCATTTGGTGACCTTGCTAGCAAGACCATCTGGCAAGTGGAATTCTGGCCCTGTACCTGCTGTTACTCAATGGGGCTGGGGGTGTATCAGTTCAAAGTGATACGTATTGTTTGTTGCATCACAATAAATTCAATTTCTGCCATAAGATTGCCACTGTTGGACATTTTTAGGAGGAATGGATACTGTACATGATGCAAATGAATTTGTCCCAAAAAGTCTATTTAACTTTGTTAAAGCCCTGTTGCAAGCAATGAACCAGTGGCCAACAGCAACCTATACAATATTTGCAGTTATTATTCAAATTGCACTAGACATTAAATACTAACTGCTCATGGTGTGTTGTAGGTGACTGAGCTACTGCTCTGCTGGTGTAAAAAGACCTCAGTAGTATGTTTCATACAGTGTAAAGTCCTTTTTGAGAAACCCAAGACAACCATTCTCCTGTTGCTGCAGTCCAGAGGTGTCACTAAATTGTGTTTGCTCCAATGACAAGATCATTTTAGGGGCCATAGAATATTTGGAAAGATTTTGCACACATACACTGCAATATGCAACCTCAGCAACCTGCCTATACAGCTGGCTCCCCAGGAGCCCCAGTTGTCTCTGTTGATACATCTCTGGTTCTTTATTTGCTTCAAAGACACACAGCAACCTTGTATTGTTAAAATTTATTATTTTGATGTGATTGTTGAACTGTGTTTGAACTGTTTTTCAAAGCTGAAGGGAGCTTGGCTGAGGATGAATTTCAAACCAAAACAATGAAATGAATTATAATTGAAATAAAAGCAACATTTTATTGGGCCAAACTGGGTTGTTGGCCCCCATAGGTGGGCCTGCTGCAATGGTAGTGAATGCTGGGAATTAAGGCCAAATAAGATATCTCCTGGAAGTCTAGGTAGAGGGCAGTTAGGATGAAATTTGGATTGAACAATTGTTATTTGTTCTAGATATTCTTAGATAGTGGTATAATTCGCCCCCCCCCTGCAAAAACTTAACTATATGACCCAACGGTCCAGGCTCCTCTGTTCCTCTGGAACCCCTGACCCCCTGAAACTGTGAGTTCTGCTTCTTCCATAATTACACAAACAGTCACGTGCACACCCGAGCTCTATGGAATGCTTACCCCGGTGCTCGGACCCTAGGAAGTCGGCACTTCCTCAACACCGCCAGGAACAAAGAAAATAGGTACCGGCACACAGGGCAAATTCAAGTAGGGGACTAGCCCCTTACGTGTTTATTAGTCAACACAATGTTTCGGGGGCAGTTCCCCCTTCGTCAGGTGATACAACCACAGAATTGGTGGTCCATCCTCAGGAAAAAGATCTTTTTCATTTGGGGCATGGTTTTTTTCAAAGAATTTTTTTCGGACAATTTAGTTTGGATTTTCCCAGGATTGGACAATTTTGGATTCCTACAGGATATTGGACAATTTTTCCTGGGAGGTGGAGTTTTGGGGTATTTAAACCTAATACACTTCTGTGGTTGTATCACCTGACGAAGGGGGAACTGCCCCCGAAACGTTGTGTTGACTAATAAACACGTAAGGGGCTAGTCCCCTACTTGAATTCGCCCTGTGTGCCGGTACCTGTTTTCTTTGTTTTTCCATAATTACCCCAATGTTCTTCAGCAGAATGATTTATACACCAATCCTATATCTGTAACTGTGTGATTTGGCCTTAAAAGGGGCATTAAACAAAACAAAGTTCAACACCCACTACTGGTTTTCAAAGGCTACATTTAATACGTATTTCAATCTGTAGAACTTCACTCAAATTTATATTCTAGTGGGGTTAAAAAAATTAGTATGGAGATATTGTGTAGCCTCAAGCTACATAGCAAATGACAGTAATTTGCAAGCGTGGGAAGGATGATGAGGAGGGCTACACACATACAGTAGCTGTGAGTCTGCTAGGTGAGAGACAGCTCATGAATACAGGATTTTTGTGTCATCACAATACTAGACACTGGTCAAACCCTATGATGTCATCACTGGGTAAATACTTCACTATTATAAAGAAGGGTTTGGATTTATGGTAACTGTGTACATAAGCAGCCAGGGCTCCAAGTGCTTATTAGGCCAACTAGATTTGGAGATATGAGGTTTTTGCTCCTGCAGTAACAGAAAGTCTAGCCAGCAAGAGCAACAACCTTACTTAGTTAGCTTGTGGGTTGATCCCATAATATGTGCTCAATTAAGGTCTAGGTGCAAATACAGGAGTGTTAACTGTGGCCCTAGAGTCCCATGCATAAACCATTTGTTCCTATTAAGATCAACATTGGGCTTTGGGTAATGCACAAGGTACAACAAACATGAGTTTAATAATAACTTATTCTTGTGTGTTCCGATTATACCATATCACTCCATCCATCAGACAGAAGTTTACCCATAGGGCCGGATTTATATAGTGAGCGCCGACTGCCTAGACCAACTGGCGTTTGTCACCCCTGTCCCCTCCCCTTTAACTGTGTAAATTTTCATAATTGGGACCGGAGCATTGGGGATTGGGTCACTGGAAATTTAAACAAATTATTGCATCTCCACATCCCCAGTTTTTAGAACCAATGTGGGTGTGGTTGGGCAGCATGCCGCCCCAAAAAATCCTGCCACTCTAGGCCCAGGCCTTGGTGGCCTTTCCACTAATTTAGGCCTGGTTACCCATCTCCTACCTGTTCAGCACATGGGCATTAGTGGGTGTAGGTAAGAAAGGGGACGTTGAGATTGGCCCTAGTACAGTATGCAAATGGTGTAGGACTTTACACACCCTACCTGATAGGCAGTACAAAGATGGCTGGTGCACACAGGTGGAGGTTTCTGGATAACTTGTACTTGTATAACATTATTTTATACCATGCTGCCCCGGAAAATAGTGTGTATCAATAATGGGAACATTTAATGGAGGAAGTTGGACAGCAATGATTTATACCATTTCGATGACTCTCTAAGAATATAAATGGGCCGTGTCCACAGCACAGATCTAGATGTCCCTTCTTTTAAAGCTTCAGAGGGGAGACAAATTATTTCTTTTTCTTAAGTATAAAAAAAAGTCACTAAAAATGATTGACTTTGAACAAGTTTCCATGGAGACAACTGGTAATCAAAGGAATATAACTTACCTTTTACCAGTCTTTCATCAGAACTCACATATAGGTTATAAGTAAAATAAACCCAGTATGGAGAGGCGGGTACCTTTTGTTTCTATAGTAATAGACCTCACAGCCAGACTTGCAATGAAAGAATTTAAAGAAAGGCAATATACCTTGTATGAAAACTGATTCATACCATACCGTTCTCCTGTTGCTCCACTCTTCATAAAGAAGCATATGAATGACAAGAGAATATGCTTTTGTAGGGACCATTGGAAAAGCCTGTGTTTCCCAAGCAGGACAGACAGAATCTCAATGATGTGATGATGGAGGTATAAGTGAGTATAACCCATTGAGGTTAATAGGACAAAAGGGATAAGGTGGTGTAAAAACTATGGCTATCTACAATGATTTTTATGCATTTGCAAGCCAGATCTTCAAATAATGCCCTACTGAGGGGCAGTGGGGATTTACTTCCAATAAATGCACCTATCCCTTCTATATAGGGAAATGTTTAATGGAATTATTAAACCAGGGCTGCAGGGATTTCACAGCCTCTTATATTTATATATAAGAAGTGCCATAAATGAAAGGAACAAAGCCGTTGTGAACTGCAATGTAATCCAATTTATTGTGTCCTATCAGTAACTGAAAGCCTTATCTCTATCTATATTATGCCAGTTAAATATCTTGCTGGCAGGGAGCCTCATATTATCTGTGTTTCTGTAGTCAAACTACAAACTAGTCATGTCATCCTTGTGTGTTGCGCAGAAGAGGAAATGATCGAGCTACACTCTAGTTTATTTTCTCTTTTATGGACATGTTAAACTGGTGGAGGATATTGGGGATTACAATAGTACAGGAGCACAATAGTTCATGGCAGACACTTCTGCTGGCAATTGGATTCTCTTTAGATACAGTAGTTATTATCACTGGGTTCCTGGTGGTTCTGTCTCCTTAACTGACCAAGTTGACCATCATCAGGTCTGATAGAACTACACTCTCCTCTGTAGATAGAATGCTGCTGTGAATATTCACGTAACTTTTGATGGACACTGGTGTTATCATTATAGCAGCCCTGTCCAAAGTCACATATTAGGATGACAGCCATGCATTTTGCCCTGCCCTCCTACTCGACAGAAGCTTAAATGCTGTAGCAGGAAAATTGCAAAACTCCCAGATTCTGCCTTGCCATCCCATCAACAAGGCAGAAAAAATAGTTGTTTTAACCATGGGATGATGGAGTGATGGGGTTAGTGCACCAGGACTCGGGAACTTCAGTTCTCTATCTGGCAATTCTCCATGTACTTGGCACCAAGGTGAGTGTTCAGAAGCTGAGATCCAACAGGACTGCAGGACAGTCTGGCAAAACCTACCACTGAGCTGACATTAAAGCCCAAGGTTGGGCAGGATAGCTGAAATTAGTCAAACTGTCCTTCCAGATTTGGGTTTATATAGATTAAGGCAATTGGGAACAGAGGAGGCAAGACACGGTGCCAAGTATTCTTTATACAAATTATCCATAGACCTTGAGGCTGTGTCAAGTATATCTTTAATAATATTAAGCATTAACTATATTAATTGATTGGCACAAAATTGAGATTAGAAGGGGATAATTAGAATAACTGGATTTGTAAATAGATTTGTTACATAATAAGTACTCTTTAGTGTAAAATAATTACCTACCACTACCCTACCTTACAAACTGTCATAAAAAAAATAATATCCAAATAGCAGGAAGGTAGACTGTATACACCAGGAGGCCAATCATATCCCATAAAAAAAATAAAGGACATAAACCTTTGCTGGAAAATGCCAGCCTCTCCATTTAGGAAAAAACATGTGCCAGGAAAGATGTATTTCTAATATAAATACCCTGTGGGCAAAAATGAGTGCTGTGTATGACCTGCAACCCTTACATTTCTCAATAACATAATTAATTCTCAGTTCCATGCTGCCGGGTAATCGTTGTCTTTGTGGCAGAACATGGCACAATATAATATGTGGCCTAGTAATCCAGTGGGCTCTCTATTAACGTTCATTGTGAATGGCCTTTATCTTGATACATCTTCATGGCATTAAAGCATTTAAATCAAGTCATTTGAGCCTTGCCTATCGGAATTCATACTCCCACCACTCCCATCCCCTTTCTGCCATTAGCTCTCATTTCTGGACTAACTTCTTTTTTATATTATAATGGAACTTGTTTTTTTAAAACAGTGTTTCTTTTCCTGTTTTATTCACTCACATCAACGACTGCCATGGCAACCAGCGTACAATTTGTGGACAGCAGCATTCATCTTAAATTCCCTTGGAGACAAATTTACAGAAAATGATATCCTCAGAAAGAAAGTGATGAATTTAAAAACAGTGGTGTTTGTCCTCCTAGCAGGAGATGAGGCTCATTTAGAACAAAGGCTTCTTTCCTTTTGACTGATGACCATCCACCTCTGAAGTTGCCATGTGACTCTCAGTTCCAAAATATTCTTCACAGTTTTAAGTCAAACTGGCCTCTAAAACTGGCCATAGACGTGCAGATTTACCTTCATACTGGACAAACGATCTTTTAGTGCCATCTCCCGACCTGCCACTAACCATTCAGATCAAATAATGTATTAAAGGAACAGATCAGACGATGTTCTGCCCCTGACAGCAATCGTACGAAAGTTAAGTCGGACAAAAGCTGGTGACAGTCTCCCTCTGATATCGTCAGATCAGCAATACATGCAGAGATATTACTGGCAGCTGATAGAAATTTTCTAACTAGTCCGATCGTCTGAACGACCGATCGCCGTGGCACGAAAAATCTCGGGACTCTCCCCACACGGCCCGAAAATCAGATGAAACGGAGATTCGTATGATCAAATCTTTGCACCTAAGGCCAGCTTAGGAGTAACAGAGGATCTCATGAAGATCCAGGCTCTAGTGGGCCCAAACAAGGACAACTTCTATCAGGTCTTTCCTATTTTTTACAACATTCTGCACTGTTTACTAGTGATGGGCGAATGTGTCCCATTTCGCTTAGTCAAAAAATGTTAAGGAACTTTTAAATCTCACTTAATTTTTATCTTTCTTGTAGTTTTTGAACCATTTACCTTTTTCTTTTGACTCTTTCCAGCTTTCAAATGGGCGCGGGGTCACTGACCCCATCTAAAAACAAATGCTCTCTAAAGCTACAAATGTATTGTTATTGCTTGTTTTTTTGATTGCTCATCTTTCTATTCAGACCCTCGCTTATTCATATTCCAGTCTTTCATTCAAATCAGTGCATGGTTGCTAGGGTCATTTGGACACTGGCAACCAGATTGCTGAAATAGCAAACTGGAGATCTGCTAAATAAAAAGCGAAATAACTCAAAACCCATAAATAACAAAAAATTAAAACCAATTGCAAATTGTCTTAGAATATCACTCTCTAAATCATACGAAAATTTAATTCAAAGGTGAATAACCCCTTCAAGTCTTCATTGTAATCCAATTATGGGAAAAAATCCATAGTATATTTTTTATTAAAAAGGGAGGTGCATGGTGACTTTATTCTTACTCTTATTTTAGCCTCTGGAACCAGCAGAATTTGTTTAATGAGGCATAATAAGCTATATTATAACACTGTCTATGTAGAACATACAGTATACTTAGAAGAAATGCTCCCTTGTACCCCTATGAATCCATTTGGTCCAGGTTCTTTGCCCTGCCTATGGCTCCTATACATATGCAGAAAGGGTGTAGACAAACATGGTTTATGGAACTCTTCCATTCTCCATATGTATCCCATAGGACATCCTTTCTCCAAGTGTTCGCCTCCTCTAACAGCCAATACTGTACCTTATATAGGATAATTTTCCTGATATGGCATCTACCCAGTCAGCAGCAAAGCCTTGAAATTGTGGTGTAAACAATGTGGCTCATTTATCAACACTGGGCAAATTTGCCCATGGGCAGTAACCTATAGCAACCAATCAGTGATTAAATATCAAATAAAAAAAGGTTGGCACAAACTGGATCACTCTCCACGATGTAGTTAAAAAATTTATTTATTTAGAACAGCAACATCCCAAATGCCTTACGCGTTTCGTGCCTTTTGGGCACTTAATCACAGGCTAATCAGTGATTACTTTTTTAAAGCCAGCTGCAAATAAAACAATTTGAAAATTTGCCATGGGTTACTGCCCATGGGCAAATTTGCCCAGAGTTGATAAATGACCCCAATTGTGAGGTTGATTTACAAAAACAACCACATCTCCCAACACCCACCAACAACCGAATTCTATGTACTGTACACATCGCTCAGGCATGCGGGTGCTACTGTATTACTCAGCCATTCACATTTTCTATTGTGTTCAATCTTCAATAAAAGGATTTCTCCATCAGTATCTGGTGACATATCACTCACCACGGCACAAACACGAGCAGAGAAATAAAAGGAAAGAAAATATTTCCCCAGTGTGTAGAATCTATAAACGCGTATTGATAAAAAATTACTGACAAAGCCGACATGGAATCCCTTCTCCTGCATCTTCTCTTGAGTAATAGAAATGTTACTGACTAATATGGGGACTGGGAAATATGAATGCAAATATACTCAATAAGTAAACAAAATGCACATTGAGAACAGAAAGAAAAGGAATATTTATGCTATTTTTAAAGAGACAATAGGGATCCTGGCAGCATTCCTTACCCCTCTGTTTACCATCATCCTGATATATATATATATATATTTTTTTTTTTTTTTTTTTTAAATAACTATATAGCAGCAAGTAAGTTGTGGGTAAAAACTTAGACCCTTTATAAAATGTATAATGAAGCAATAGAATTCTTAATTGCAAGTTAAGTGTAGGACTGGCCATACCAGGGATGACTTTGACGTAGTTTGGTGCATTCTATACCAGAAGTCATCCACCTGGGTGCTGGTTACGGCTTGAGTGGTAGAGCCGAAATGTTGAAATAAAATATTTTTTGTTTTTTTCACCTAATAGGTCCAAAAAGATTAGTGATATGTCAGGTTTATTAGAGGAACTAATAAACCTGAAATATCACTAATCTTTTTGGCGTTATCTACTTCCTTGAAGTGCTGTTATTTGGTGAAGTACAAATTATCTATACTCAACTGGCACCCAGGCCTCAACTTTCTCATGGAGTGCGTTCCAATATTGGTTATATATATATATTTAAAATCAATAGCTCCTTTTAAATAAAAACTTTGAATGATGCCTTAGCCAATAAGTGCTGGAAAGTCTACCTGCCATGCGGTGCAGGTTCACTTTGACTTGATTGACTACTTGTTATGGGGCAGGCAGCAGGAGTAATTTGGGAGAATATCTACCTCCTGCCTTCCTGCAACAACAAGGTAGCTACAATAGAGGGCACAATTGAATGTAACCTGCAATGGGGCTGTCGCTTAATCATAGAAAGTGAGTCTGCAAAAGGTTGGTAGATAGGGATTATAAAGTTAAAATGGAAAGCGTTTGAAGTGCTTTTTTTTAAAGACATTATTGACTTTCCAAAAAAAACCTCACCATCATTCTTGTACAGTGAAACCGTAAAGAATAATGATAGTATTGATTTAAGTCAAAATATTTCCAACCCACAAAGGGCACAGGGGAGCTGTAGAGCAGTAGAGAATGGACTGATTCCAAATTCGGAAGCAATGCGATTCTTCTGCACTGAAGTTTCATGTACTGTTGATGCATGAAGCCGTGCCGCCTCTCTCACTAATGTACAGAATGAAAAAGCTGAATTCCCATTTATATTTGGACAGTCAGCTGTACACTTTAGCAGGGGAGGATTATGGCCATGCCTAGTACCATCTAAGGCAAGGTTCTGGCATACTGTATGTATAAGGAAACGGGACCATGCTGAATAATTCTTCAAATGTACTTTATTCACACATGTTTTTAGTAGAAGGAATAACCATGGTCCCTGTTTCCTTCTGCGATTACATAATTACACAGTTTATTTGGGTTAAAAAAAAAGATAAATGTCCATCAAGTTCAACCCTTCCAAATAATACCCAGCGCACATATATTCACAAACATATACAGACCTATCTGTACACTCGCATGCATAAACTATATATTTACAGATACCTATACTAAGCAACTAAGTAGGGCATGGGTAGTGAGAAAAAGGAGGGGATGCCTGTGTTTTAGGGGGTTATTTACTAAACTCCGAATGCAAAAATCACGAAAAATTTGTGATTTTTCTTTATAAAATCAGACTTTTAAAAAATCACGAATTTTTTTGAATTTTTTGAACTCCGAGGATGGTAAAGTCAGAATCAGAATCCGGCATCTCAGACCTGTCGAGGTTGCATATAAGTCAATGGGAGAAGTCCTAGGGGCCCATTCATTAAGTTCGAGTGAAGGAATAGAAGAAAAAATGCTTCGAATTTCAAAGTGTTTTTTTGGCTACTTCGATCATCGAATGGGCTACTTCGACCTTCGACTACGACTTTGAATCGAAGGATTCAAACTAAAAATCATTCGACTATTCGACCATTCGATAGTCGAAGTACTGTCGCTTTAAGAAAAAACTTCGACCCCCTAGTTCGCCACCTAAAAGCTATCGAACTCAATGTTAGCCTATGGGGAAGGTCCCCATAGGCTTGGCTAACTTTTTTTGGTCGAACGATAATCCTTCGATCGTTGGATTAAAATCCTTCGAATTGTTCAATTCGAAGGATTTAATCGTTCGATCGAACGATTATTTGCGCAAAATCCTTCGACTTCGATATTCGAAGTTGAAGGATTTTCATTCCCCAGTCGAATATCGAGGGTTAATTAACCCTCAATATTCGACCCTTGATGAATTTGCCCCCTAATGATTTTTTGATGTGTGCTGGGTTTCGTGCAATACCCTGAAGTTTTCTGAGTTTTCAGGAAAAAATCGTTGAAAAATCAGAAATATCGTTAAAATCAGATAAAAAAAAATCAGTTTTTTTCCCGCAAAGCAAATTTTTGGGAAAATGTAATAATAAATAAGCGTAAAAAACCCGATCGGATTTGATCGGAGTTTGTAGCTGAATATATTGAAATATATTCGGACTTTGATAAATAACCCCCTAAGTGTATTGCATATACTTTCAGTTTCTTACTCATATAATAATATTACAGGGTAAATTCAAATGTGCTGTTGACTTCATGGAATGGACCACTGGTGCGGAAGTACACAGGAAAGATTATTTTCCTTATCTTTTCTGACTTGGAAGGCTGGCAATCTGTCGACTGGAATTGCAGAACTGTGTAATCTTCTACTTATTTTCTCTCAAGTAGACAGAGAAGGACGAGCGTGTAGCTTGCCATGTGCACAGTCATTCCTGCTCTGCTTATTGCCATTTGTACAAGATAAACATGAATGTTTTACAGACTATGAAATCCATGGTGCCCCTTAAAGGTAAATCACAGCCACATTGCAGTCAGTTTTTTTAACAATTATCCCCACACAGAGCAAAGCATGTGGCAGATTGTATTAGAGTGGGGTCCCCAACCTTTTTTACCCGTAAGCCACATTCAAATGTAAACAGAGTTGGGGAGCAACACAAGCATCCAGGGGGTCACAAAAAAGGGCTGTGATTGGCTATTTGGTTCTTATGTGGGTTGGGAGCTTACAGGAGACTCTGTTTGGCAATACACCTGGTTTATAAGCAAACAAAATTTGCCTCCAAGCCAGGAATTAAAAATAAGCACCTTCTTTGAGGCCACTGGGGAAACAGCCAAGGGATTGTGAGAACATGTTGCACATGAGCCTCTGGTTGGAAATCGCTGTATTAAAGAGAATACCTCATGTTCCAGTGGTGCGGCAGGTAAGTGCGCAGCTTCCTCTTCCTTCGACGCGATAGGTATTAACCTATCAGTTATTGGCCAAGAGGTGTAATGACCACTTCCCGCCACACTTCCATAAAGTGTTTGGAAAGGGGTGGATCTTCCGCTTTGGCTGCTGATGTCCTATCCTACTGTTTGTGCTTATTGAGCCTGGGTATACCAAGGCCCAGTAAAGCCACCGCCCTAAAACCTGTACCTTTAGAGATTAAGTTGGGGACCAGGAAACCCCGTTAATGAGGTTAGCTAAAATGAGGTTATATCTGTTATCAACTCTCTAGGAGAGACAGATTATAAAGCAAGAGCAGCTTTGTGCTCCATCGAGGATCTGCAGCAGGGAGTAGCTTCCCAAAGGCTTCCTGATTGACTTCAGTGAATGGACCACAGTGGAGTGAATCAGGCTTAGATTTCTCCTCCCCGACCCCTCCGTGGGGGTGGGATCCGGACCACTTCAAGGTACATCTGCCTGGGATTCCTGATTACTACTTGATTACAATGCCTTATGGGAGTCACATTCCTCAGCTGTGTAATCCAACCTATTCTAGTCAATGTGATGTCACATCTACCTATACCTCTTGACAACTGTGAGTAAACCTGGGGACATTGTTCTTGTTACAATAAACTACCATTCTGTTATTTTACCAAAGGCGTCCACTCATTTCCGTATTTTTTCTATACTGTGGCTGGGAGTGTTGTAGTCCCTTCATGGGAATCTTCCACTTAGTGAAGGCCCTGATCCTGATGCGTGAATCGCAATGTGACCCATGCTCATATCATTAGCTGGACACTTAACTCCTTGTGGTCTGGATAGCCCAGATTAGCGTTATACAAATATTTAAAGGGACCGCAGGCAATAACTCACTGCCCCACGTAGGTCTATTTTCCATAGTCCCTGTTGAGTTGTCTAGTTTGTCTTGTCTGATCCTGACCTTCCCTGTCCCTGACTATTCCTAGTATTCTACCTGTCTTGACCTTTGTCCATTTACTGACCATTCTCTTGGATCCTGTTCTGTACTGCACTGCCTGATCTTTATCGACTCGGCCTGTCCCGTGACCACCCTCCTTGTTTTTCCTGTAAACGTTTGGTTCCCTTGCCTGCCCAGAACTCTCTCCGTGGCCCTTCTCACTATAAGACCTGGCAGCATCTGAGTAGTGGAGGGTAGTGATGGGCGAATTTGCGCCGTTTCGCTTCGCCGAAAAATTCGCGAAATTCGCGAAACGGCGAAAAATTCGCGAAACCGCGCCGGCGTCTCGTTTTTGACGCCGGCGCCCGTTTTTCCGACGCCGGCGCCCGTTTTTTCGGAAAATTTTTTTTGACGCCGGCGAATTTTTGCCGCGAATTTTCGCGGGCGTTTCTCGAATTTATTCGCTGGTGGCGAAACGCGCAAATTCGCCGCGAATTCGCGCCTGGCGAATAAATTCGCCCATCACTAGTGGAGGGCTCTTCCCAAAGCAAAAGGTGGTTGTTATAGGCAGAAGTGTAAGCCGAGGCCAGGACCTTGGGGTTTATTCTGGGTTTGGGATACCATTCACCATTTGTGTTATCAACAAGGATCCGTTACCCCATCTGCCTCATCCACTACCTGCCCCAACCATGCCCTGCCCAACCCCCCCATCTGCCTCACCCCACTTCCTGCCCCAACCCCTAATGAATCCTCATTGGTCTAAGCAGTAAGCTAATACCTCGCCCCATGAACAAAGCTACTAACATAATACTGTCCTGCCCTGGAACCTTCTCTTTAACCTGTCAGGCTAAAGTTGCACTAACTTGACTATATGGTCATCCCTCCATTGATCCCAACCATAAATAAAAACGCAGAGAATGAATGTTCTGGGCACTAAATAAATGAATAAACAATATAGCAAAAATAGGCTACGCCTAATGATTCTGACAGCAGTTTAGCACCTGTTAAATCATTAATATTTCTACGTTTTCATACATATTATTTGACCATGTATGAGCAGCTGTTCAGTGAGCTCTAATTGAGAAGCGACAGCAATAACTGCGCAATTAGTATTTAACACAGCTGAGGCTGCATCCGCATATTTACCCTTATTGTTTTCCTCCTGATTTTAGGGAATACAAGACATTTGCCTTGAGCCCTGAATGTCACAGGGACCCCTATGGGAAAATCTGTAGCTATAAGTACAAAAGCTATATTCAGGGATGTTCAGCCTACACTGTTGCAGCTATTGTTGGAAGGCAAGTGCAGTCATGTTACAATCAAGTTAAAGGATAGTGGCATTACCTTTAAAGGAAAGGCTGCTCTCAATACTTAACAATCCCCCGTTTTGTATAACTCCATTATATTCTTTATCTGTTCTTAAAATAGTTCTGTGTTTTCTCTCACCTTAAAGCAGCAGGTCCCAATTTGTGCCAAAACTACTAGAATCACTGGGGCTTGAACCCCAGAAGACCCCTGGGTCTATAATCAAATCATCCCAATTTAGCCCAGCACAATCCCTATGTATCCAACTAACTATAGCTGATTGACAGTTGCTGCGGGTAACTGCACTGGTGCCGTTTAGCACCTATTTTAGTAAATTAGCCATTTCTTCCACTCTTGTAGCTCATTTAGACCCAAGGCAGCAATGTAATAATATATATATAATAGTATAGTACATGAGCTGTTTAGATAAAGTGTTATTGATCTTGCTCTAAGTCTTCGAGACAAGTGTCCTGAACTTGAGCTCAAAGGTTATACAGTTATTTATTTTAATTGTATTAAATTATTATTTAGTTCTAAAAATGTATTACTGGGTTTGCTTTCCTAAGAAGCTATTATTAAACTAGCAAAAATCTTAAACAACAATGAAGAATATCCTGGCTGGCCAAGAGTCTTGCAAGGTATCTTTGTGAGGGCGTGGTAAGCTGATCAAGGTCAGAATGGTATGCGCTATAGCAGTGATCCCCAACCAGTAGCTCATAAGCAACATGTTACTCTCTAACCCCTTGGATGTTGCTCCCAGTGGCCTCAAAGCAGGTGCTTATTTTTGAATTCCAGGCTTGGAGGCAAGTTTTGATTGTATAAAAACCAGGTCCACTGCCAAACAGAGCCTCAATGTACTGTAGGTTGACAATCCACAAAGGGGCTACCAAATGGCCAATCACAGCACTTATTTGGCACCCCAAGAACATTTTTCATGTTTGTGTTGCTCCCCAACTCCTTTTACTTCTGAATGTTGCTCATGGGTTCAAAAGGTTGGGGATCTCTGCTCTATAGCAAGAATATTTTCCTACATTTGCACAAAGCCTGTATAGAGGTATTTACCTAAACTAGAAATAATAAGCATAAAGCAGCTCTTTACTTTTAAAGTAGGGATGCACCAAATCCAGGATTCAGTTCAGGATTCAACCAGGATTCCGCCTTTTTCAGCAGGATTCGGATCTGGCCGAATCCTTGTGCCTGGCTGAACCAAATCCAAATCCTAATTTGAATTAGGGGTGGTAGGGAAATCACGTGACTTTTCGTCACAAAAAAGGATTTTTTCCACTTTTTCCTTTCCTGCCCCTAATTTGCATTTGCAAATTAGGATTCAGATTTGGTTTGGTATTCGGCCGATTCTTTCACCAAGGATTCGGCCGAATCCCAAATAGTGGATTCGGTGCATCCCTATTTTAAAGGCTCGGAAACCATTTACCTTTTGAAACCCTCAGATACCAATATTTCAAATTGAATCTGAAAAATCAGCTAGTAAGAATGTCAGGATTTTGGGTTTATGAGACACCATCATATGACAATATCTCCATAGAACCCCTCTGGTACTGGCTTCTTTCTTCATTAGTGTTTGGCATCATCGTCTGATTAAAAACAATCCTTGTTAACATATGGGCAGGCGCTAAAAAGCCTTCCAACTGGAAATAAACACATTTATAAATCAACATAGTAATCAGAGTAACCATGCTTGATACATATTGAATGTCCAGCCATAAAATGCCACTGCAATATCCTCCTCCATAAATTTGTCAGTCTGAAGAGTGCACCAGATATTAAATGACAAGTGTCAGGCTACTGCTGCTGCCCATTTAAGCTGACAGCTAAGGGAGGACATGGCATTGGAGAGACAAACAGCTCCCGTAAGATCCAATCAGTGTGTCAGAAAAGGAGTCTATTACCTGTAGCTGACAGATTGGAATTGGAGCATTATCCGTGAGCAAGGTTGGACACTGATAACCAGCTCTGCTACTATGAAAGATTAAGGTGCCACCTGCTGTGAAGTTCAACCTCCAGCAGCCTCAGATAACCAGCTGCCGAAGATTAAAAAGATAACGTCTCCTAAGTTATGTTATTATTGGTTTTATGTTGTGCCATAATATATCATATCACTCATGTCACTTGTTTTATTGTAATCATCTTATTGATGTTCTCCAATGGTCGATTAAAGCTCCTTTCAAGTAGTGATGGGAGAATTTATTCGCCAGCGAAATTTGCGGCAAATTTGCCCGTTTCGCTGCAAGCAACAGTTTTGCCGCCAGCGGCAAAGTTTTTTCAATGGCAACAACGTTTCAGACACTGCACCCATTTAGATGCCGGTGACAATAAAGGGACGCCCATTGACTTTAATGGGTGATGGCGTCAGTGGCGTAACTAGTTGTTACTGGGCCCCATAGCAAATTCAATTTAGGGCCCCAAAATATATATAAGTTGGCCTATTTTACCAAGATATATTAAAATTGCTAATTAATTAGGGTCTCACTGGGCCCCCTACACTCCTGGGCCCCCCTGCAACCGCAGGGTCTGCTTCCTCTATAGTTACGCCCCTGGATGGTGTCAACTTTGACTGTTATTTTGACGCCGTCGACAATTTGCCGGCATCAAAAATGGGCGCTGGCAAATTGTCACCGGCGTCAAAATCGCCGTTTCGCCAGTTCGCGGGGAATTCAGGGCAAATTCGCCCATCACTACTTTCAAGGGGTCTCTACTAGCGCTCACCTCTGTTGGTTCCATCAGTAGACTTTACTGACACAGGGTGGGCCACTTTGTCCCTAGAAACAATAAAGCCAGTTCTGGAGGCAGGTAAATTGATCCACTTGTTTTGACTACCTAGTATCACACCCCAAACAAGATAGATGGGAATGTGGCTTGGACAGATAGATATTAGGCATACCTCCCAACATTTTGAAAGTAAAAAGAGGGACATAAAATGTTTTCGCACGTAGAACAGCAAATTTTTTTGACCATGCCCTTTTCTGTGGCCACACCCCCTAATTACCATGTTCATTTTACAAAATTTGGCAGGTTATGAAAGTTTGAAAATATTTTTCTATATTATCTATTCTGTTTTTTTGAGTCTCAAAATTGTTACAAAGTATCTTATTTGCACCTGTTAGCTGTTCTGTGCTCTCTTCTAAAAGCCAATTAAGTTAGAAACTTTGTTTCTTTTTCTGGCTGTTCAGTGCAGAGAAAATGGGGACTTTCCAGTACAAATGAGGGACTGAGGGTTGAGCTGTCAAAAGAGGGACTGTCCCTCCGGAAGAGGGACAGTTGGGAGTTATGTATTAGGCACCAGGCTCTCAAGGTGATGTAAAATCAATTGACAGTAGCAGTACGGGTAGTTTTTGTAAATAGGAGCATAGCAACTAACGCAGCATTCCAGAGTAGTGATAAGGAATCTGTCCCCTCTCACTTCGTTGGAAAATTTGCGAAACTCAGAAAAAATTTGCGAAACTGCGAAAAATTTGCAAAACACATTGTCAATGGGCATCAAAATAATTTTGGTGCGATAATTTTATGTGCAACTCTTTTGTCCAAATGCTTTGAAGTCAATGGGTGTCCGAATAATTTTGATGCGCAAAATTTTTCATGCGTGCGGCAATTTTGACACAACGTTTTTAATTGCGTGGCAATTCTGAGACATGACAAATTTTCTCTGCGAATTTTCCATGGCTAATTTTTGCAACCATTTCGGGAAAATAGTTGCGCGCGGCAAAACATGGAAATTCTACCTGAATCCATGCCTGCCAAATCAATTTGCCCATCACTATTCCAGAGTGATCCAGAGTGATTGCATCTGCTGAAAAATTTGCAAGTGATGTTATTTTGCCCTTGATTCATAAGTGTGGGTGCAAAATTTCCACTGCTTCATGAATCTGGTCCTGTGCCATTTATAATTCCATTTGCACCTGATTCAGAAGTCGACAGCAGGCAAGTTTAAAGGCATTATATGCAGAAGAAACCCTGGAATTACCTCCTGTCCGAGGTAAGTGTTCAGGGCTCTCCTTTGCCAGAATGGGTTTCACCTTGGACCATGCACTTGTCTCCAAACTGGCACAATCAGCATATTGGCACATGGCACAAGTATAGACAAGCAAAAGTGGGCGAGATTTGCCTGGCACAATTCTGCACCCATATTTGTGTATATCTCTGTCTCCTGCAGTCAATAAATAGCAACTGTAACTCATTAGCATAATCATATTTTTTACAAATAAGGCATCGGAGGGGCATGCATTGTGCAGACAACTATTTGCACTTCAGATCCATTTTCCAAACGAGGTGAGTGCATGTCACAGCATTGCCATGGCTACATCATCCTTATTACAAATGAAAACGTGAGATCTGACTGGGCTTGGAAAGATTGTGTTGCATGGCACAGCATTCATCCAAATCACAACTGCAAATCATTTCTTGCCAAGTTTCACAAGCATGAGCAAAACGAATGATATTTACTGGGGAAAAAAGCAAAAGAACCTGTATTTTTCATTTAACATCTCTATAAAAGAAGAATAGTGAGGTGTTGTCTTGTTCTCAAGCAATGTATCTTCTATAATATATACAGAATTGATTTTGATATTATCCAGCTTCATGCAGTAGCAATAAAATACACATCATTATACAATAAAGATGGATTGAGTTTAGTACCCTGCTCAGATTTAGATGCATCCCAGATGTTCTTTTTGCCGTATTTTGATTAGTGGCACTGGCATAACTAAATAAATTTGTACTGAGGTCCCATGTCTGCACTGGTCTCCCCTCATGCTAGTAATTCAGACATATCCAAAAAGTATGGATTCAGGAGCTTATAAAAGCTCATAATAATAAGCCCTATGTACTGGATGTATTAAAAAATAATAAGATCTATTTACAGAGAAAATGTTAGTATTCACATCAGTCCCTGTTCCAGTTGAGCATACAACTTGGTTTCTCATAATTAGTAGTGACCTGGATTGAATGTTTTGGGAGTATGAGAGGACACTAGAGACCTCTTTGGTGATAAATTACACAAACACACATACACAAACTCCAAGCAGATAAAGCACTGTTCAGCATCAAATCCATGACCCCAACAATGTTGCTTGCCATTAAGCCGCCATGCTAAATTATATCAGCGGTAACCCAGCCATTGCTTGGGCATAGTGGGATTATACCATTGGGAAGAAGGAATAGAAATTGGATGGGACATGCAAGATGGAAATAGTGTTGGGGTGGGAGGTAGTTCCCCAACCAGTGCCTTTTGAGCAACATTTTCCTCATCAACCCCTTGCATGTTGCTCCCAGTGGACTCAAAGCAGGTTCTTATTTTTGAATTCCTGGTTTGGAGGTTTCGTTGCATTAAAACCAGGCATAACAAAGCCTCTTGTAGGTTATCAGTCCACATGAGACTACCAAATAACCCATCATAGTCCAGTATTGTCCTGAATTAAAAGGATCAAAGATTTATAGGAGGAGAGATCAAGTCTTTCCTTTTACTCCTTTATAGATAAATGGTAGGGCCTGATTCTCTCCTTGAATGGGTTGTACTAGATAGATACTTAAGATCACTGGTTCCCATATTGAGGGGCTGATCCCCCACCCCGGAAGAAATGGTAGCAGTGACAGCAGTAGGGGGCTCAGCCTGAAAGCCAGTTACAGGGAATATTGTGCAGAATAGCCATTAGCTCTCCTAGATATGCCTGAAATCTAAGTTGGAGGTCAGCTAGGGTGAGATTTAGGGTAAATATCTGTATGCTGGCCTAGAAATTATTTAAACAACGACAAGCTATGGCTAAATAAATGATACACCAGATGCCCTCATTCAAGCCTTCAGGTGGGGGCCTGGACACAAGTTGGACCTTCAAGTATAGCTTTAACTCAAAAAAAACTTTGGATGCCTTTTTAGCACCAGATTGAAGCAGGAACTTTTGATTCCTGTTTTGGAGCCAGTGATAGATATTTGTCCTTTTGGGAAAACTGGAGACAGCTTTAGATCTTTTTCCACCTTCTACAGGGTCATTCTTAAGCAAGGAATACTTTATTGGGGAAAAGGGCGGATCCAAATGAACTTTTCATCACCAGTATCAGCCCTCTAAAAGATTTTGATCTATAATTCACTATTATCGCAACAACAACTAGACGGTTCTGGGAAGTTTGGATAAACAAGATTTGGGGGGGCTGCGGATTGCTCATGCCTACTCTTTATTACACCTAAAAGGAGTGATTTCTAGCAGAATAGGTACAATCTGCCAGTGAGTCATGAATTAACATACTCATTGGTGTTGGAGCTAAAAATGATCTCTACTAAATGAAACTTGGATCCTTTTATCCCAAGGTGTTTTGATCTTGTGCTTTTTATCAATGTGACAACTACGCTGCTCGATTGCTAGAAACATCTGCTGCTGCTGCTGCCAGTGTTCCTCACTGCTGGGAAACGCAAACGGCTTCCTTGACAGACAAATGAGTGTATTGTCCCTTTATCTCTCAAAGGGAAAAAACTATTGTTGTGGATTTCCAAGAAATATCTGATTTTTTTAATACGTTTTTTTATTCTTTTATATATTAAACCTATAGGCTTAATATACTCCTATAGCTTTAAATCCCTACCCTTCCTTCTTTTCCCTAGTTGATGGGCAAAGGCCCATGTATCTAGTTCATATTTATATAACCAGTGTTATTGGTCAAGATGTGTAATGACTACTTCCTACCACACTTCCATATAGTGTTTGGAAAGGGGTGGATCTTCCTCTTTGGCTGCTGGTGTCCTTACTAGTGATGGGCAAATTTGTCCCGTTTTGCCACGAATTTTGCAAATTTTCCGTGAAATTCGTGAAACTGACAAAGAATTTGCGAAACGTGATTTTGATGACGTCGACAATCCGCCAGCACCCATTAAAGTCAATGCCCATCAGTTAATTGTCGCTGGTGTCCAAATTGTCACCGTCGTGAATTTTCGCCGGTGGCAAAACGTGGAAATTCGCTGTGAATTTGCGCCTGGCAAATAAATTTGCCCATCACTAGTCCTTACCTACTGGATGTTCCCATTGAGCATGGGCACACCAAGGCCCAGTAAAGCCATTGCCCTAAAGCAGGGGTCTCCAACCTTTTTCACCCGTGAGCAACATTCAGATGTAAAAAGAGTTGGCGAGCAACACAAGCATGAAAAATGTTCCTGGGTGGTGCCAAATAAGGGTTGTGATTGACTATTGGTAGCCACTATGGACTGGCAGCCTGCGGGAGCCTCTGTTTGGCATTACACCTGGTTTTTATACAACCAAAATTTGCCTCCATGCCTGGAATTCAAAAATAAGCACCTGTTCTGAGGCCACTGAGCGCAACATCCAATGGGTTTCATGTTGCTCACGAGCTACTGGTTGGGGATCACTGCCCTAAAGGGACAGCACCTTTAGTGATTAAGTTGGGCACAGGAAAGCCTGTGAACAAGGTTTAGCTATATTCAGGTTATATCTGTTATAGACTCTCTAGGAGAGTAAGATAGAGAGCTCAGACAGCAAGAGCAGCTTTGTGCTCCATCAAGGATATATAGCAGGGAGTAGCTTCCCAAGGCTCCTAGATTGCCTTTAGTGAAGGGACAAATTCATTTTTTGTACCACTTATCTTGGCTTCTACTTGCACCCACCCAACCCCTCCTGCCTATTGCATCAATGTCAACCCTCTTCCAGCAGCAGCAAACTTTATGCCCCACTCCCCACCATGTCAGCAGCAACCTTCATACACATCAGTCCCACCCGTGGACCACTCCTGCTCTCCATTTCCAAAACAAGCATCATAGAAAAACAGGGTAGGTGGGAGCTCAGGTCAGTCACCATAGAGTATTTATTTATTTATTTTTGATCGGGCCCCCCAGCAATTGTGCCCTAGGCAGCTGCCTACTCTGTCTACCCAAGCATTTGGCCCTACACTTGGCCTCCAAAGTGGCCCTCTCCATGGCAGCACAAGCAGCTCACTGGCAATGGATGCAAACAGGGTTGCCATCTTTGGAAGTAGGCCGATGACATCATGTGAATGGGGTGGTGATGACACTGGATGGATCGGGTGGAGATTAGGCTGGTTGAATGTGGAGACTGGGAGATAGACATGTAGGGTTGCCACCTGGCTGGTATTTTACCGGCCTGGTCATTAAAGATGATGCTTGATGCCAATGTTATTAAAAGGAAAACAATATAGGAAGGCCAGTATATTTTTCAATAAAAGGTGGCAACCCTATGGACATGTGAGGGTGAGAATTGGATCATTAGGGATTAGGGGCATAACTGTACAGGGGGGAGGGAATAATAGGGAATTACAAATTTCCTGGCAAGTATTTATATTTTTTATATATATAGTGCTACCTGAGAATGAAGCACCCTACAGCAGAACAATAAATTAGTATATCAAACAGGGGGTCATTATAAAAATAAATACAAATAAGTCAAAAATAGAATACCAAGAAACACAATGTACAGTTACAATAAAGATTAAGATCTTAGTCTCATGGAGACAAAAGAATGGAGGTCCCTGCCACATTGAGTTTACAATCGAATTGGGAAAGTAGCATTGCTGATAAATTTGTTATGACAGCCCAGGCCTAAGTCAGTGGGTGGCAAGGCTTCATGTACAATCCACAGTTTGTGAAGCCTCAAGCAAATAGAATTCTGGAGAATACTGGTCATTGGCACAACTAAACTAGATATGAACCAAATGCAACATAATTTTAGGCCCCCAATGCCAATTCCTGTGAAACAGAATCAGTTTTTTGTCCTTATTAATATTACACATTAGTCAGGATCACCCTGATCTAATAATACACATCTATAGTCCACCACCCCCGAAACAATGGGTATAATTGTGTAGATATGTGTAAATATCACAGACTTCAGCTTTGCTTCAGCGTTCGTAAAACCTGCGTAGCAGCTCCCATGCACTTGTGCCAATGCATTGCACTGATACTTTACCTTCACCCACCTTCAGTACTGGACTCTATGATTTAAGGAAAATAAATCATTGATAAATGCTCCTCGTGAATGGAATATCTCCTTTTGTAAGAATAAAGCATTTCTCACATTATTCTGATACTGGCACAGCCTCTGCCTAATACTCTTATGTAAATGGAGAGAGAGAAAACCGAAAGCACTGCTGAATTATTAAATGCGCAGAAAACCTGAGTGTGAGTTTTCACTGTGAAATTATTAGCATCACTGTATTAACATAATATCAAAGGCTTGAGGGCAAACAACATCACATACAGAGATTCTGGCATGGTTCTTATATATAAGCCTGAAACACATCATAATTCCCAGCTATATTAGCATAACCAAGGCAGGAATCATAGACCCTTTTTTGGCAAATTCGAGTGAAATAATTCTCTTTTTAAAGAAGCAGAGCTTTGACCTTTCTGTAGTATTTGTATTTTATACTCCTCCATAGTAATTTAAAAGTGTCAGGAAAGAAACACTAGAATTGCAACCACATCTCTATAATGCTGCCCATAAATCAAACCCCCATGATAATTAGTAATTATCTGTGCTAAATCAGTTCTTTTCTTCAGTGTATAAATAAAGGAGTCTGAGTTCCCAGGCTCACTTCATAGCTGCACTGTTGGTTCAGTTCAATCTAGTCAGTGGCTGACTCAGGATATGATCCATAAAGCTTTAATAAAAATTAATACAAACAAGGCTCCAGGGCCTGCTGGCATACACCCCCGGGTTCTAAGAGAGCTTAGTTCAGATTCGCTTTCATCTGGTATGGTACCTATGGATTGGAGAAAAGCTGATGTCATTCCAATATTTAAAAAGAGATTACTATCTCAGCCTGGCAATTATAGGCCAGTAAATTTGACATCTGTGGTGGGCAAATTATTTGTAGGCTTTTTAAGGGATCACATTCAAAATTTTGTCCTTGTGAATCGCATTATGAGCAGCAATCAGCATGGCTTTATGAAGGATAGGTCATGTCAGACAAATTTGATTGCTTTTTATGAAGAGGTAAGTAAGATGCTGGACAGTGGGGGGGCAGTAGATGTGATCTATTTGGATTTTACCAGAGCATTTGATACTGTGCCCTACGAACAACTGCTTTCTAAACTAAGGTCTGTTGGGCTTAATGAAATAGTTTGCACATGGATAGGAAACTGGCTACAGGATCGGGAACAGAGGGTGGTTGCTAATGGTACATTCTCTACTTGGAGTAGGGTTCTTAGTGGGGTCCCTTAGGGCTCGGTATTGGTTCCACTTTTAATTAACCTGTTTATGTATTTTATGTATCAGTGTTTGCAGATGACACAAAACTATCCAGCCCAATAAATTCCATCCAGGATGCAGTATCCGTGCAACAGGATCCTGACAAACTGGCAATCTGGGCAGCTAAGTGGCAAATGAGATTCAATGTTGATAAATGTAAAGTCATGCACCTGGGATGTAAAAATATCCAAGCCACTTATACCCTTAATGGGACTGCACTAGGCAAATCCATTATGGAAAAGGACCTTGGAGTCCTTGTAGATGATAAACTTGGCTGTAGCAAGTAATGCCAGTCAGCAGCATCAAGGGCAAATAAGGTCTTGAGCTGTATTAAAAGGGACATAGAGTCACGGGAGGAGGGGGTCATTCTTCTACTGTATAGAGCACTTGTAAGGCTCCATCTAGAATATGCTGTACAGTTTTGGTCTCCATCACTCAAACAGGACATTATTGTATTAGAGAGGGTACAGAGAAGGCAGGCCCGGATTCGTGGCAAGGCCACATAGGCCCGGGCCTAGGGCGGTTCAATTTCAGGGGCAGCCCAGCTGCATCAGTAACTAGCACTGGAGACTCACGTCAGTCTCCAGTGCTGTTCCCAAGTGCTAAGATGAGAGCATACCCGCACACACACTGAGGGGGAAGAGGACGGCACCTGGAAGGGGAGGGACATCGCTGGACAGGGGGGGGGAATCGGAAGTGGAGGCGACAGTGATGGACAGGGGGAAGCGAAGGGGACGGCACAGTGCTGTTCCCGAGTGTTAAGCTATGCGCATGCACACTCTCAGAAAGCGGAAGGCCCTGGAAGGCAAGGGGACATCGCTGGACGGGGGGGGGCAGGGGAAGCGAAGGGGACGGCACCGGCAGGGGAGCGGGGGCGATGAGTAGAGCCGGCCTAGGGGCGTCAAGTTTGTAAATCCGGGCCTGAGAGAAGGGCAACTAAGCTGGTGAAAGGTATGGAAAATCTTAGCTATGAGGAAAGACTGGCCTAATTGGGAATGTTCACACTGGAAAAGAGGCGCTTAAGGGGAGATATGATAACTATGTATAAATATATAAGGGGATTGTATAATAATCTCTCTAATGCTTTAGAAGAAAAGAGGTTCTGCCTAAATATTCAGAAGGGTTTTTTTTACAGTGAGAGCTGTGAAGATGTGGAATTCTCTCCCTGAATCAGTTGTACTGGCTGATACATTAGCTAGCTTTAAGAAGGGGTTGGATAGCTTTTTAGCAAGTGAGGGAATACAGTGTTATGAAAGATAGCTCATAGTACAAGTTGATCCAGGGACTGGTCCGATTGCCAATTTGGAGTCAGGAAGGAATTTTTTCCCCCTCTGAGGCAAATTGGAGAGGCTTCAGATGGGTGTTTTGCCTTCCTCTGGATTAACTGGCAGTTAGGCAGGTTAAAATAGAGTTAAAAGGTTGAACTTGATGGACTTGTGTATTTTTTCAACCTAACTTACTATGGTACTATGTAACTTTGTGCCTGTTGCATGGCTACTTAATACTTGATAATATTATTATATTATGTATAATAATAAATCAGGTCTCACTCTTTACTTTAACTTTTAGTATGTTATAGAATGGCCAATTCAAAGCAACGTTTAAACTGGCCTTCATTTTTATTCTTTATAAGTTCTTAATTATTTGCCTTCTTCTTCTGACTCTTTCCGGTTTCCAAATGGGGGTCACTGACCCCATCTAAAAACAAATTCTCTGTACAGCTACAAATGAATTGTTATTGCTTCTTTTTATTACGCATCTTTCTATTCAGGCCTCTCCTATTCATATTCCAGTCTCTCATTCGAATCAATGCATGGTTGTTAGGGTAATTTGGAGAGCTGCTCATTAAAAATCTAAATAGCGCTAAAATAAATAAAAAAATCAAAATCAAAAACAATTGCAAATTATCTCAGGATAACACTCTCTACAACATTAATTTAAAAGTGAACAACCCCTTCTGGACCTACCAGAGTGATCTTCAAACAATACTAACTTTTGTATTGTTTGTTTTAGTAGAATCTAGTATGTGTCCTCTCTCACTCCATACCCACTGCACCCAATACAAACACATCAATATAAACATTCAGAAGTGCAGCCAGTCACTCTCATTAGTGCTGCTGTTGAACAAAAGCTTTAAAGATTATATTGTATTTCTCGTAATGTCCTCAAAGACTTTCATTGTGCTGGGAACATTTTGGGACTTAAGCAGCCACAATTACACTTCATTTAAGCTTTTAACTGATCAGATATAACACTTCAGACAATTTTAAAAATGTCTTAAATGAACAATATAGTGGGAAATATTGTATAATGTTATGTTATTGCATGGCCAAATACTCTTTCCAGGCGCCATTGTCTATATGAACACTATAAAAACCACCCACCCTACTATCCCACAGCCACCGTCCCCCCTTTAGCTATTATCCCCACTGTTACTATAGGCAGTAACAGTGCCATCTCTGACTATTATACCTGCTATCCCACAGTCACACTCCCTTCCCAGAGACTATTATCCCACTGTTACTATAGGCACCATCTCTCCCTACTATACCTGTTATCCCACAGTCACACTCTCTTCCCAGAGACTATTATCCACTGTTACTATAGGCACCATCTCTCCCTACTATACCTGCTATCCCACAGTCACACTCACTTCCCAGAGACTATTATCCCATTGTTACTATAGGCACCATCTCTCCCTACTATACCTGCTATCCCACAGTCACACTCCTTTCCCAGAGACTATTATCCACTGTTACTATAGGCACCATCTCTCCCTACTATACCTGCTATCTCACAGTCACACTCCCTTCTCAGAGACTATTATCCCACTGTTACTATAGGCATACTTTCTCCCCATACCCGCTATCCCACAGCTACAGCCCAGACACTGCATCTTATTCTGGCTACAAGACATGTTCTTTTGCCAGATATTACAGTACACACTGAGTTTCATCTTTGTTCAAAAACAAGCTTATCTATTGGAGGCACAGTTGCCTCATTATTGGCAGTCCTTGCTTTTCATCATATTAATTTGAAGCATGAATGTTTAATACACAGCTTAATGCCTGCAATATGAAAGAAAGAAAACTAGGATCAGATATTTACATTAATTAATTAAGTTGTACTGGAATAATGCAACTACCCTTAGTGAACTCATTAACTTATATGCCTTAAATGTCTGTCTGCCTGCTGGCACCATCCACCTCTATTTGTCCAGTCTGACCTCTTTTGCTTGGCTTCATCAAAAATGATCAGGCTGACTCACAAGTTTCTTCCTGGTTAGGGCAGTGTCAGTAAATAAGCTGGCCCATGTACCTTCTAAATTAACCCCAATGGAGCTCATTCCTTCCATTATCGTCACAATTCATGCTGTCCTTCAGGCATATTGTTTCCATGTCATTATCCCAAGACCCCTATCTTTCAACCAGATTGTCAAGCCTATGAACCCAATCAGGCTACACACACTTTTGAGGGCAAGGCATCTGTTTCTAATATTTGTTTTTGCATTTCTATTAATTGTTCCTGCACGATGAAGCTCTTCATACAAGCAATGCTATATAAATAATCTCACAGGTAAGTAAAAACACTCACCAAACATCCTCAGTGTGTTTGTTTCAGGAAAATCTATACATTTTGTGTCCTTCTCTGTCTGAAGTTGGGTAAAGGGAGGATTAAAATCACTTTGTATTAGCTGTTTTTGGTCCTTTACTATTTACTACTTTTCCAACCATTACTAAATCTGCCCTGCAGTGTAAAGCCTTCTGAAAACAGAAGCAATATACATGCCTCATGCTATACACATAGCACTGCCTTCATACCAAAAATTTTTAACTCTCACATAAGGTATTGCAGAAACATGCAAATCACTCCTTTATGTTTCATATATCCAAACTTGCAGACAGGCTTTCTGCAAGTTTGGATATATGGCTCTGAACTAAGGCTGTATCTGTGCTATAAAACCAGCAGTTATGGATGTATAGTTGGCCACAGGGACATAAAGGAGTGATTTGCATGTCTCTGCCCATTATGCCTTAAAATCAAATGTTTGGTATGAAAGTGTGTGCATGTGTATAGCATAAGGCATGAGTAGTGAAATGATGCCACCTGCAAACAAATCCGCAAATCTCCCGCGAAAATTAGCCTACGTCAAAATATTTTGGATGTGCATCTGAAAAGTTGCTCGTGTCAAAATCATGCGCATCTACACTATTCGGACACCCATAGCCTTTAAGCCAGCGTCAAAATTGCTTTTCGGACACTCGTCCAAAATTGGATACGGGCGTAAATTTTCGTTTTTTGCGATTTTCTGGATTTTTTCATGCATTTTTTGACATTTCGCAAATTTCGCGGGACATTCGCGAATTTTTCACCGAAGTGAAACGGGAGAAATTCTCCCATCACTGGGCATGAGCATACCTTCTGTTTTCAGAAGACTTTACACAGCATATCTTGCATGTGAAGGGCTTTTTGGCTCCTTTTAGCCAATTTCTCCCTAACCAGGTTGATTTCACTGCTTGAATATATCCTCAACGTGCTTTTTGTATTGACTGTTAATATAAAGAAACCAGTGCAATTAACATCAGAATTTAATAATCAGCCCTGTAGGATAATTAGTGACGACCCCTAAGCTTAGCTTCTCAACAGCTGCTCAGAGCCCACTGAGCATGTGAGTGTCACAGACACTTTCCAAGATGGTGACCCCCTGTGACGAGTTTGAAGTCCTGGATCATAATGACAAGCTGAAACTTTAAGCTGGTGCAATAAGTTCAGTAAATAAAATATTGCATTTTCTACTCACATTCATTTTTAGGGTTTAGTTCTCTTTTAAGAGAAATGTAGGATCCTCTGGGGAAAAGGCCTAAGACAGCTTGACTAGGTGTCTAGGAGCAACCCTGAAGGAAGAGTCCCAATGGTATACAAGATGAGAAGGAAATATGTTCCAATTTTGGGTCTCTTCAGGATGTGTATTTAGAGCTTTGAACAAAACGCCCAGACAAAGCTCAAGCTATAAAGTTTATAAGTGAATGAGGTGAGAGACAGAAATATGCATAGGGTTCTGTTGTGGGTACAGTAGCACAGAATAGAGAGAGCTAGTAAGCTGTACGGCATAAAGCATATCAAAAGTGATTGTAGGTCTAGATTAGAGATGAGCAAAATTATTCACCAAGTTTTGTCGCAAAAATGACGCCCATAGACTCCACTGTGAGAAAAAAAATGTTGTGCATCAACGTCCGTAAACTTTAATGCATTTCTGCAAATTTTAACCGTTTCATGAATTTTCAATGAAAGGGCAGATTCGTCCTTCACTAGTCTAAAGCCCTGGTGGTTATCAAAGTAGGAAGGTAGAGGTAGTGTAAAGCCCCCTAAAAAAACTTTAGATGAGCCAAGGGGAGCTTACTGTCTTATCCAGAGGACCTGTTAAGTTTCATGATGGCAGTAAACCAACTTCACCATTGTCTAAAGGGCACTATATTGTGTGTATTTCACCAGCATTAAGCTGGTGAAATCAGAACTCCAGGGAAAATTGTGTTTCTGCAGCAATTAGTGCTGCTAAATTCTGTACCAGTTTGGGAAAAGATGGATAATGGGTCCCTGGAGTGGATGGAAGAGAGCAGGGTGGGCTTCCATCTCTTGCTCTATGTAAGGTTTTGCAGCTGGCTAAACTAGGTAGCTGGCTAAGTAATTAGTTAATTAAGCATAGTTAAAAGGAGGTGTGGAGCAACACCTCAGTGCTGCTGCTGATGATTATTCCCCTAGAGACCTCCTGGAGTGGAGGAGGGTAAGGGGCCACGGAAGGAGTGCTGGTGAGCACCAGGGAACCAGAGGGGGATTCCCCTGAGTAGGAGAGAGCTCCAAAAGGTCTGGGAGAGGACCAGAGAAACCACTCCCAGGAGACAAGAGTCTCAAGTATGCCCAGAGAGGATTCTGGGACTTGTGGTCCGCTGAAAGCCGGTGAGGGCCAAACTCAACTGTTAGTAAAGAGAACTTCAGTGAGGGTATAAAACTGGACTGTCTGTTATGTGATTTCCCCATGTGAAGCCAGTGGGCTGAAGATTTGTTTTGTTGTTTTGAAAATAAAAGCCAGCAAAGCGGCAATTTAAACTCTACAAGGTGGTCAGTCTCCATTTATGTGCTGCAATCTGTGCCGGGGCCTGGGGTTTCACTACCGGAAGCTCACACTGTATATCATTCAACATTTCTTGCTTTTCTTTATTAATGTTCTCTGCCCTCCCCTATTTTTCTAACCACTTATCTAGATGTGAACATTAAAGACACAATAAGCACTGACATGATCTCAAATCAAACTCCACGCAACTGACCTCCCCAACATTCATCACCGAGAAAATGAGTTTGTTATGCTCCTGTTATGACTGCACCTTACCAACCACCCCTGGACCTCTTCTTCCCTATTGTCTCTTTGAAGTCTTGACATTCTTACTTTATTTATTCAACCTCTCACATACCACTCAATCAAGTTCTTTTGCTTCCCAACACAGTCATGTTAAAGACATCCAACCATGACCCTTCATTTCTTTTAAATTATCAACTTATATCCCCCTATTCTTTGCTTGAGCGCTGCTTTAGAATTACTGTCTGACCTATCATCCTCTACTTCATTTTGCTACTTTCTGGTATCAACTCTCATCATCTACTTACACTGAACTTGCAGTGAGACAGTCAAATACCTTTCATTTATTCTAAATGTATTTTTGAACTCCAGTTAAATACCCATTCAAGAAAATCTTACAATTTAATGTTAAAATCAGAAAGGGCTGTTTCTACTCCCTTTTGAAGGACAACTGATAATAGATGTATGGTTGCTTTGACCTTGTAATCTAACAGGCTCTCTATCTAGGTGTTATTTTTGACACTTTCTTATGTTTTATCCACTTTATTCTCAATCTCTTGTCATTCTTACCATGTGAAACACAATACAGAATGACCTTGTCCCCCAGGAGTTGTCCTCAAGGAACTTGTATGTTGCTTTATAAATTCACATCTCATTACTGCTACCTCAATTTAACTAGCCCTTTCTTGTCTCCACTCCAATTTATACTAAAGTATGTCATTACACTGCTTCTAATCTTATATTGCTCCCTCTGCCAGACCATCCAATGCTTTCAATAGCTTTTGCAATCAAATTTAATATAGCGTGTTATCACTAAACTACCAAGTCCTTCACAGTATTGCTACAGCGTAAATATACTTGGCTCTAAGCTCATTCAGCCCTAAGTGGTAGCTGGGAGTATCTTAACCGTGAATGAAAGCAGAAAGTTGTGAATCACTATATGAGTTACTGTCATGATTGCACTTTTCCACCTGTTATGCCACAGCCCCTTCCCAGAGACTATTATCCACTGTTACTATAGGCAGCATCTCTCCCTACTATACCTCTCCCTACTATACCTGCTATCCCACAGTCACACTCCCTTCCCAGAGACTATTATCCACTGTTACTATAGGCACCATCTCTCCCTACTATACCTGCTATCCCACAGTCACAATCCCTTCCCAGAGACTATTATCCCACTGTTACTATAGGCACCATCTCGCCCTACTATACCTGCTACCCCACAGCCCCTTCCCAGAGACTATTATCCACTGTTACTATAGGCACCATATTTTCTTACTATACCTGCTATCCCACAGTCACACTCCCTTCCCAGAGACTATTATCCCACTGTTACTATAGGCACCATCTCTCCCTACTATACCTGCTATCCCACAGTCACACTTCCTTCCCAGAGACTATTATCCCACTGTTACTACAGACACCATCTCTCCTTACTATACCTGCTATCCCACAGTCACACTCCCTTCCCAGAGACTATTATCCCACTGTTACTATAGGCACCATCTCTTCCTACTATACCTGCTATCTCACAGCCACACTCCCTTCCCAGAGACTATTATCCCAATGTTACTATAGGCACCGGAGGTGGACAAAGCCGGCCAGGCACCGTAGGCAACTAGGCCACCTGAGAGCCCATGACTACATGCCCTGAGTGGGTGCGAAAACCGTAGGGCGGATGGACATGCAAATATACACTTTTAACGTTGTATAAATAAAATCTATATTTTTAACTATTTTCCTTGGTCCTGTGGATCCGTTTGAGTGCCGGTCGGCCCTGCTCTTTCCAAACGAGGCCACCTCGCCCCCTTTCACATAACTGCGCTCCTTCACGTGGAGACGTCACATGCTTGCCTGCTCAGTTGAACAGTGACATCACATAGGGGGACACAGAGCACAAATTGTATTTTGAATATGAGGAAGAGGCAAGTAGGTGGAAGAGGTATGTGTCTGGCTCCCTCTCTATACCTACAGCTACTAAAAGCTACTGCACATGTGAAATATACATTTTTGGTACATTGTTAAGCTTTCCATTCAACCGCTAAGCTACAAACAGCATCTCTTGTGAAAACCTCCAGTTAACGTAAGATGCAGAACAGTCTCCTCTGCTTAGACCCCGAAGACAGCTTTGATAACCTTTACATTTCAAATATATTTTTTGAACAAATTGTCTATTTACAAGGTGATTTTTTTTCTATAAACTTGAGGTTGTGCAGTTGGGATTGTCAGTGCAACAAGCTTTTGCACCAGAGAGTAAGGCTTCATGCAGATGGTCTAAAAAAAATGAAATCACACCCTCATTTACAAATCAACCTTCCTCCACTTACTCATGCTTTCGTTTTAGAGTTAATTAATAGGAAAACTGAAAATTCTTGTGGTTTCTAAGAAACCAGCTGAGGGGGGGGGGGATATATAATGTGTACATGTCACAATTCAGATGTTCAAAAGGAAGATAAAGGAGGCTGGGCTGCTTTTGTATATCCAGAAATGTTTGCTACGATTTGACACAGATTTCAGTTCGGGGATGTGTTACAGCTCTCGGATGAAATGAATTTTTAATAGCAGGATGTTTAAATTAGAAACTTGGTTATGGTGCAATAACAGCTCTACTCCACTGCCGCTGTAACATTCACAGAATGGCTCGGCTAAGTGAGAAATTGGTTTCATTTTAATATCAGTGTGAGCAGACCCAACGGTAAAGAGGCGGTGTCTAAAGAACCAGCAAGAGACTGAAGCAACATCAAAGGGTACGGTGCCAACAGTATGTATCTGAGGGTGCCAGACATTACTAAATTACTAAAGTATGGGCATTAAGCCAGAATGGAATCTGTGAGCAGCTAGTGAACATGGCCAGAATTATTCTGCCAGTTTAACTCATGCAGGACTGGAGCATTTTTATCAACTTCTGTCCGGCAGAGTTGCCAGGATGTTGGTTTTCCAGCCAAATTGGGCTACTAATTTAAAGCCCAGGGGGGTTTTGAAAGTACAAACTAGCCAAGGTACGGATTTGGGCTACTTTATGGGCCTTGTACTTTGGAAACCAGCCAAAGTTTTTTTTTCTTGCCCTAATGTGCCAAGTCTGCGTTTTTGTTTAACAATTAGCCAACTGGCAAGTTTAATGTAAGACTACAATACCCAGCATGCAATGGGACTGACTTGTGTAGTATTCTGGAGTTCCCAGATTTTGGGCTCTGTACCCCAGTCTCCCATCCCATTCTCTCATTTTCCGGCGACTTTCCTCAATTTCAGACAATTTTGGAGCAAAAATCTGCTGGCCATCAAAATGTCTAGAGGTTGACCTGTTTTATCAATATTTATTGAAATTGTATATTGCCCCTTATGGGGCTCCTATACCTCCTGGGCTCCTATGTAGTTACACTCCTGGTAACAGGCGAATCTGTCCCATTTTGCTTCATAGAAAAATTTGCAAAACAGTGAAATCTACGAAAAAGGCGTATTTTCACATATATTCATTTATTTTTTAGACTTTTTTCACTGCACATTTTGTGCTATTTTTGGCCTACTTTTGAAGTGCCTCTTGGCTAGTTTTGGGCTGGTTTTGTAGCTGGTTTGGAAAAATAGACCTGGCAACCCAGCTAGCAAATGTAGCAAAGCCTGGGAGTCCCTAAGTCTGCCAGCTACCACATCCATAATGCAGAATGTCTAGTCACTATATCAATAATAATAAATTATATTCCCATGAAGCTGATCCTAATTCACTATTTGACTAGTTGATTATTACTCCCTCCAACCTGATACCAAAGTGCAGCTCTGAAATTTCCAGAGGAGAGCGGAGGGCACAAGGTGATCTTGTATTTTCCACAGCCCTTTCTACACAAGCCTGATTGTTTTTTTTTTTAAACTGATTATCAATTACTTAGTCAATCAGGATTCTTACAGGATAGTGAAACTAGAGCGATTTTCTGCACTGCCAGCATGAAGGTAGGCATGAAAGCAGCATCATTGTCATGCAAGCAATGTGACACTTGACAGATGTGGAGGTAGGAGGTCCCTGCCCCACAGAGCTACAAAGTTGTAGGAACACTTATAGACACAAATTTGAGGATGATAAATGCAGGTTAATGTGACAGTCCTCATTAGCAGTGACAGAAATAAAGCAGTGTTGTGCCATTCTAGTTAGCTAGGATTGTAGAGCAGAGCAACTCTATTCTTTTTACTGTCTTCTGTAGGCCCTATATCACTGTGGCAAAGTGATTAATTAGGCATTAATGTATCAAGTGTGTTTCCCTTCCCTACATATTCCGCATAATCTCTCTCCCACCCCTCTACTTTATTGGCATCTCACGGTCCGTGATTTTACTGGTCAGATTTCTGCTATGTCCTCATTACCAGGCTGCCCATTCCCTGGTGGCTTTAAACAAACAAAAGGGATACTAGCGAAAACGATTGTACTTGGCCCCATCTTGATCCATTGACACTTTGCTGGTTCAGCAAAGGAATAATCATTATTTTTTTTTTTTTTTAGGAATCTACTATATTTTTCATTTTTTAATGATCATATTATGCACAGATATGTACATTCCTTCAACCTTTTGGATACCGTGCCACTTAGGTTTCTGTTTTTACACTTACATCAGGGCTGTATGTAAGCCATGTATATGTCTTTATTGATATAGCATTGATGGATTTACCCAGCACTCTAAAGTGATTATTTTTCATACAAATTGGTTCCTTCTCCAGTGGAATCTAAGGTCGCTATCCCATTCCCAAAACACTGTACAGTGAATTCAATTTGGTGTCAATAAACCAGACTATGTTTTTTGGTTTGTGGGAGCAACCCAAAAGAATCCCTCCAGACATGGGTAGAAAAAACAAACTCATTGAAGATAGTACCTAACTCAAAACCCAGCACTACAAGGAACTTGTCCTATCCACTGAGCCACCATTTTTGTGCCATCTTGTCCTTCTATCTTCAAATTGCCCTAATATACCTACTATGTCCTTTGCTTACTATTGCTGAATTTGAAGCTGAACTTGAAGTTGGGTTCCATTGGATTCAGTAATACACAGTTGTCCCCCTCATTACTGCCAAAAAATGGATGCAATTTTTAGCTTTTCAAGATGTCAATGACGCTTCTTGAACTTCTCTTTAATTGCGCGCAGCACCAGTGGATCTGGCCTGCCGCCTCTTCTATGCTGCGTGCAATTGTGCCTATTGAGGATGAATGCAACTTTCCGATTCATCCAAACACCCAAATGCATTGGTTTTTGACGCATTGGATGCAAATGCAGTGAATGAAACACTGCCCCACGTGGCTTATAAAAATGCTGCATTTCAAGTTAAAAAAGCCACAATAACAGAAAATGGTGATTTGCATCCATAAATGTATTTTCCACAGTGCACTTGCAGTTGTAAATGAGCCCTTATGCGTATATCTGCGTGCAAAAGGTACTTATGAATATTAAATAGACACGTTCATCTGCTGTTTAAATAAACTATAGTGAATGTGGGCCACTCACAATATTCTGTATATTAGAAGTGTATAATAGACTATTAGTCAATCAAAGCTTGTCTAGTAATTCTGTGGTTCCATTAGTATTTCGTACCCACTAGCCACACAATTTTTAGGCTGTATTTTGTAAGAGGCATATAAAAAATCAAAGGGTGGTTGGCCAGCAACTATAATACTAATAAGCAACCCACCATAGACAGACAATACTTCTTGGTTCCTGGCTTCTCTGTGAAACCATAATAGACCGTTTGTCAGACAGTTGTCTTGATAAAGTATGTTAGATCCTTGCCTACTTCCAGCTCCAGTGCAAGAAATAGCATCTTAATGATCTCCCTCTATCTAACAATCTGAATTTCACTCCAGAAACTCTAAATTTGAAGAACAAAACCAGCAACTCATTTCTCCTGAAGCATTGGTTGCTCTTCTGAGCATCAGAGAGTTTGTGTAGAGATAAAGGCTCTTCCTCTCTGTACAACTGATTTCCTATCTTGTTTTCAGTTTCCAGCACCCAAGAGTTATCTGCCTAAGATGAATATTTTACAGTGTCTGGGGGTGACCAGAAGATCATACAAATGTCAAGTACTAAAAGCTTAACGATTCTTTCATAGTTGTAACACATTAACCCTCTTTAAAAATTTGGCAGACTGTTTTTGGGGGTAGGGGAAATATACTTTGTTTTATGCAAATAATCCAAATTTTTAAAAACAATTTCCTTTTCTCTGTAACAATAAAACAGTACCTTGTACTCGATCTAATCTAAGATATAATGAATCTTTATTGGAAGCAAAACGAGCCTATTGGGTGTATTCAATGTTTAAATGATTCCTAGTAGACTTTAGGTATGAAGATCTAAATTAAAGAAAGATCCGTTGTTTAGAAACCCAAGCAAGTTCCAAGAATTCTGGATAACAGGTCCCATACCTGTATGCTGCAATATAAAACAGGTCTTCTGAAATATATTTCCAGTACATGTAGAGGGTAAAAAAATGGCATATCAAGCCAAAATAAGTGTAATATTCATCCTTTTATGCTAATTCTAGTTATGATTATCGTTGTTTCATCATGTCGTTTCATCATGGTTTTGTGTCAACAATATCATTTAGAGGACCAGAACAATGGCCCTGCACCTGTATTAAAAGTTTTCGTGTTCTTTGGCCGTATCCTTCCATATTATCTGTGGGTTTTGAATGCTCCTGTGCTCCATTTATGAAAAACTATTATGCTGGTCCATAAACACATTTCCCCACTTACTTTCTATAGTCAGTATATTTATATCGTAGACTAATGCTACAATCAGCGGCAGTGTATTACATCAAAGGGATAGAGTGAGTCTCTTTGATTAAATCTTGTACCTTACTCATTATTCCTCCTCTATGGCTGGAGATGTTTATTACCGTATATACTCGAGTATAAGCCGACCCGAGTATAAGCAGAGGTACCTAATTTTACCTACGAAAACTGGGAAAACTTATTGAATCTAGTATAAGCCTAGACACAACTACAGCCCTGTCTCCCAGCAGCGCACATTCTGCCAAAGCGGCCCCCCCAGCGATCAACCGGACTTCTTTGCAAAGTTGATGGTGACAGAGAATTGCCAAGCGGATTACTGTGTGCATTGTCCCACTGTCCCACTACCATGTGCAGAGGGTGCTGTTTGATATTGCAATCAGTTAATCTTTCGTATAACCAACAGAGGGCGCTGTGTGATATTGCAGTCACTGTTATTCTTTCATATAACCAACAGAGGGCGCTGTGTGATATTGCAGTCACTGTTATTCTTTAATATAACCAACAGAGGGTGCTGTGTGATATTGCAGTTACTGTTAATCTTTCATATAACCAACAGAGGGCGCACTGTTATTCTTTCATACAACCAACAGATGGCGCTGTGTGATATTGCAGTCACTGTTATTCTTTCATATAACCAACAGAGGGCGCTGTGTGATATTGCAGTCACTGTTATTCTTTAATATAACCAACAGAGGGTGCTGTGTGATATTGCAGTTACTGTTAATCTTTCATATAACCAACAGAGGGCGCACTGTTATTCTTTCATACAACCAACAGATGGCGCTGTGTGATATTGCAGTCACTGTTAATCTTTCATATAACCAACAGAGGGCGCACTGTTATTCATTCATACAACCAACAGATGGCGCTGTGTGATATTGCAGTCACTGTTATTCTTTCATATAACCAACAGATGACGCTGTGTGATATTGTAGTCACTGTTATTCTTTCATATAACCAACAGAGGGCGCACTGTTATTCTTTCATATAACCAACAGAGGGCGCTGTGTGATATTGCAGTCACTGTTATTCTTTCATATAACCAACAAATGACGCTGTGTGATATTGCAGTCACTGTTATTCTTTGATATAACCAACAGATGGCGCTGTGTGATATTGTAGTCACTGTTATTCTTTCATATAACCAACAGAGGGCGCACTGTTATTCTTTCATATAACCAACAGAGGGCATTGTGGGATATTGCAGTCTCTCCCCAAGTGTACTGTTGGTATAGGAATGATTAAAAGTGACTGCAATCTCAGCTACTCGCGTCGGGTACCGCTGACCCGAGTATAAGCCGAGGTAGACTTTTTCAGCACATTTTGGATGCTGAAAAACTCGGCTTATACTCGGGTATATAAGAGATGAAAGTAAGAAGCAATATTTTATAAAAGTTACATAGCGATGATACTGATTATGTTGTGTGTCAAGTGTGGATCAAAATCAACTGTGACAAAATATTGTCACTTCAGTATGCTAAAGTGACAGAGTGCAATAAATATAGTGCATCAGACAATAAAAGTGAACATTAATCCTCCTTAAAAATTCTAAAACCATCGTAACCATGGGTTGCGATGTTTTTTGCATATTGGCTCTACCATGATGATCAGGTAAATTATAGCTATAATTGAGAGCAACTTACCCTTTAAATTGAAATTAAATAAATACAGTGTTTAAAATTAGAATTTGGCTGACAAAGGAATGGAGTCTGTTTAATCTATTTATAAATTGTCTAGATTTGAACCATCCATTTGATTGAGACATGTGGAGTTTTCCATATAGATGTAGTTGAGATTGGTTTTATCTATGGATTTAGAATTTTTAAGGAGGATTAATGTTCACTTTTATTGTCTGATGCACTATATTTATTGCACTCTGTCACTTTAGCATACTGAAGTGACAATATTTTGTCACAGTTGATTTTGATCCACACTTGACACACAACATAATCTGTATCATCGCTATGTAACTTTATCCATAGCAACCATGGATTCCATCAAATGGACACATTCATTTTAAAGGCACTTGTTGTTCTATGTAAAACATGCTCTGACGAAGTTTATCAGCATGAGGTCGACTAATTGTGCACTTTTTACACCTGATGTATAACTCATTAATGATGCACGCTGTGAAGGGAGGGTCTGATGTGGGTGGGGGGTATTTAGGTTCACTTGGTAATTGAAACATTCACATCCTGATGACGGTCCCTTGAGGTACCGAAACGCGTAGATGTTTATATGATTCAGTAAAGGACTTCTAACAACCTTTATGACGTGAGTGCTTCCTTTTATTTTTGGACTTTATATTGAATTGGCTCAGCACCCGGCGAAATGATCGAATGGCGGAGGTAAGTGCCGGCAACCAATGGCTGCACATACCCAGCCTGGTGCCTTTTAAAGGAGAAAGTTGTTTCACACTTGGGGGTGCCAAATGTTAGGCACACCCAAGTGAATCTATTTACTTAACTGAAACCCCAGGCCGGTGCTCCTATCAGCAGAAAACTGCACCGGCCCGGGATTATTCCAGCGAGCACCACGGAGTGCTTCTCTTCCGGCTTCTTATTTCTTCTCGCCGCTGCGCATGCTCATTAGAGTGAAAAGCCGAACTTTACCTAAAAAGAAGAAGAAGCTGAAAGAGGATCGCTCTGTGGTGCTCGCTGGAATAAATACATTCCATTAGGGGTGCCTAACCAAGTCTGAGATTAATTTATTTCTCCTAAATGCCTGTTTTAAGGAGCAGTTATTAAAACTAGTGTTGGGCGTATTTATTCTCCAGGCGTGAATTCGTGGCGAATTCCTGTGATTCGCCGCCGGCGAATGAATTCGCAAAACCGCTGTCGTCCGTTTTTTGGTGCCGGCACATTTTCGCCAGCGAATGTGCGCCGGCGACCAAAAAAATGGACGCCGGGTCAAAAATGGACGCCAGCGTCAATAGCGAGACACCGGCGCCATTTCGCAGATTTTTCGTGTTTCGCAAAACGGCCTAAATTCGCCCGTCACTAATTGTAGACTGTTCTTTAGGGGGCAGATTTATCAAAGGTCAAAGTGAAAATTCCAATTTAATTTTTTTTTTTTTAAAATTCAAATTTCTAACTAATTTTTGTGTACCTCGTTTAGGGAATAGTCCAAATTTGATTTGAATTTGAAAAAAAATTGAAAATCCGAATATCAAAATTTAGCATGCACTGTCTCTTTAAAAATTCGAATTGCTGTTTTAGCCTATGGGGGACCTACTAGAACCTATTAGGAGTCAATTGGTGGAAAAACTTCTAATCAAATTCTGCTGTTACTTCAATTCCTACGATTCGAATTCGATCGAAAACTGACCTATTCCCCAGGAAAAAAATCTTTTGATTTTTTGATAAATTTCTATTCTTTTTTAATTAGAATTTTGAACTCCCATTACTTTCACCCTTGATAAATCTGCCTCTAGGTGTTAGGCTATGACTGGTCCTGGAAATGAGGCAATAAATGAGGAATAGGATGAAGTCTGAACAGAATGATACATTACAAAAATTAAAGAAGTCAAGAATATGATTTTTTCAAAATTAGGGGAAAACATCAAACATGCTAAAAATGGAAACTATTCTACATTTTAGACACGTTGCCCTTGAAATTCTATTCACTGTTTTTCTCTGGGTTTCTGCAAGGGGCATCAAACTCACTAACCTACAACCTGTAATTTTAGGCTCCATGATTTGGTAAATTTACACTTGGTACAATATATTTTGTTGGTGGAATTTTGCTGTCCTGGATCTGCAAAGTATTAGCAGATCATTTCACCACACAACATTGACTACCATGGGTCACTTCTCATGACTAAATGGCTTGAGGCCTCTTTAATAAAGGTTGAATTTAAAAGGTTTTTGAAACCATGACTAAACTCATGAATGTCATGAAATGTATTAAAAAAATCAGAATGGTAAAAGTTGCAGAAAAGTCACAAAAACTGTCACTTTTTTTTGTATTGTTACCCAAAAGCCAACGTCAAAAACTTCTAAAACCCCAATTCAAAGAAAGATCTTCCAGTTGTAAAAGGGACATCTGCCATTGACTTTTACATGATTTTAACAGGTTTCAGCTGGAGTATTTTTGTATTCAGAACTGTCGCAGTTTTGTCACATAATAAATTCCAAAAAGTAACATTTTTTATTCACTACTTTTTTGGGATTTTTGACGTCAAAAAGCTTGACCCAGCAAAGATGCAGCTTTATAAATTGGGCCCCCTAAAGCAGGGCCGCCATCAGGGGGAGACAGGGTGGAGAGTTGGAGGGGGCCTGGCCACGCCGCACTTACTTGATTAGCCGGGCCCCCTTGCTTTCTGAGAGCTGCCGACTTCAGGAAGGCAGGGCGGGAGCACAGGGAGGTATCTTCTGACCATTCCTTTCCCTTATTGGTCACAGAGTTATCTGAGGTTTGAACTTCCCCTCCAACTCATCCAATCACCTTGCAGCTTTTTCTGTGACCAATAAGGGAAGAAAATGCTGTCACTGGAAGAAGATGCAGCTACCTGTGCTCCCCTCCTCCCTTCTGTAGTTGGCAGCTCACTTATAGCAGGGGATGAAGGTAATGAAGGAAGTACAGCATGGCACCAATTTTTTTTCAAACTTCTGGGGGGGCAAGTTGAAATTATGGGAAAATGTGTCATTGTTGTTGAAAACTTGCACTTGAGGTCATCGGTGATCCTTTAAATCTCATCGGTGACCCTTTAAATTTTGCCTGTGTTCCCAAGTGTACATACAGTATAACTACTTTATGCATCTGCCTTGTTTCCAATATAGACACACACACTGCAACTGTATCTGTATAATCCCATACAGCAGGCTTGACCTGGCTCCCAGTATATACCCACAATTTTCTTAGATCTGTTTGTATGACATTATTATTTTATAATAATTTAGCCTCTAAATGTGAAATTGCAGAAAAATACGATAACAACGCTTCTTATGTATTGTCATAACTAATATTCACTACATTTTGTATATACATTTTTTCATTTTGGATAATTTGAGTATATGTCGTACTATGGGAAAACAGAAGGGAAAGGGGTGACATTAACAAGGCAAGCAAAGCATAAGAATACTGCTAAGCCTTTCATTATTAAAACAATGTGCATGATCACTTCATTGTTTGGTGAACATACGTTTGTAATTACTACATGTTTCTCTCCATTGTCTCCGTACATAATGATTGCTTGCAGTCTTTGTAATGATTTTTTTCTTTTAAATAATAACATTCACAGTAATGGCCTGTGTCCTGTAACTGATACTAGCTAGTCAACATGCCTTTGTTTTTTTGTACCAGTCTTAAATGAGACATTCACATAGAGATTGAATAGATATGTATTCCGAGTACCAACTATACATAGTGATGGGCGAATTTATTGGGCAGGCGTGAATTCTCTGCGAATTCCCGCGATTCGTACCTGGCGAATAAATTCACATAACTGCCGTGAAAATTCTTTTTTTTTGGACGCCAGCGAATTTGGCATAAAAAAATAGAGAACAAAACTAGAAAAAATTGAGGCGTTTTTGACACCGGCGCCGTTTCGGCAATTTTTCGTTGTTTTGCGGGAAATTCACACATTTTCCGGGAAAGCGAAACGTCCCAAATTCGCCCATCACTTACTATACATCTATTTTTTCTATCACACAAGATTTGCCATGGACTCCCTTTCAATTTGTCTATTTTGCCTTATCACCTCCTTCTATATTGCTATCTATTGTACATGAATTAAACAACTCTAAAGCTGGCCATAGATGTTGATATTTTTGAAAGATCGATCCTCATCGTGAGACCACGATTTTTTGGAACGATGGTACGAATTGACCATCAACTAAAAAGACCAATTTGCCAGGAAAACAAAGGGGAGCTGCCTGCTTGGCCCTGCAAACATAGATAGATTGCACTGGGTCCGACAAAGATTTTTTTGACCTGGCCGATCAATTTCCTGACAAACGTCGGCCGAAAAATCGTAAGATGTACAATCGTTCGAATCCCACTAACCGCACGATAATTTCGAAGGATTGGTCGGTCTTCCCTGGTACTTTGGCAAGAAGAAGCGTCTATGGGGAGCTTAAGGGGTCTATTTGTGAAGTCTGAATTTTTTTATGGTTGAGGAAGAAAATAAAAACAATTTTTTTTTTAGATTTATTATGCTCCAAAGATGCCAAAATCTGAATATGAAAATACTCCAGCTAAAACCTGTCAAATCGGGTAAAAGTCAATGACAGATTTTACATTTTGAAGATTTTTCTTGCCTTCATGATCTCCGATGGCTTCAGACTGGTTTTTGTTTGATAAACAGAAAAAGTTGTGTTTTTCAGACGTCAAATCGAAAAAGTGATAAGATTCGAGCATCAAATCAAAAAAGTTGCAGGATTCAATTTCACGCATTATTTTGTTAAAACTTTTTCCCACACTGATTTTAAGATTTTTTTTGTAAATTGGATAAATACGTGGCTGGGAGATAGGTTGACTTTATTTTAATAATGGGAAAAACACCCAAAAACATAACATGTGCTAGCTAGAGCAGTTGCTGGCAGTGTCGAACCGGGATACCAGGGGCCCACCAGAAAATCTTAGACCGTGGGCCCGCTTTACAAACTATTATCCCTGCTCTCATCACTCGACCTCTTTATTCTCCTAGTCTTATATGTATTTACTATACTCTATTCTAATATTAAGCCCCTTAAAGAAATAGGGAAGGACCATGAAATAGGCCAAATGGTTAGAAGCAAGAGGGCCCAATGACACCTGATATCCCAGTGGGCCAGTCTGACACTGGGTAAGAACATCTCAGGAAGAAGATGTGAGGTTGAGCCAATGGATAGTGGCTAGCAGGTAAGGAGCCTATATGCTGTATAATCCGGGTAATGCATGTAATTGGTATGATGAAAGGCAGCAATCATGTTGCAATGAAGAAAATAAGATTTAATAAAAAAACAAGAGCAGAGAGTAAGAGCAAGTCCTTATACCAGGCCACGGGTCGGAGGCAAGTAGCTAGCAATGATGGATCCGTGATACAGGAAGACGGTCTGGATAGGAATGTCTGGTAAACAGGTTGAGGTCTGGGCCAGGCTGAAGACCGCAGGAAAGTCCAGTAACAAGCTGAAGTCAGTATCAGGAAATCACAACCAGAAACAGGCAGAGTACTGGAACAAGGGCACTGGAAGGACTTGGGAACTCAAGAAGAAGTAAATTTGTGCAGGGGTAACATGGGATGGGGGATTAGAAAAAAAGATCCAATGTTGCAAAGCTGGTGAATAGTAAGGTAAACTTACCAATACTGACAGGGGGTTCAGGCGCTCAAGCCCCAGACCTTCAGCTTCTGGAGATAGTATCAGATATGTAGAATTTAATGGTAAGCTGGCACAAGACTGGACTTCACTCCAAAATAGATGCAAATAAAAGTTTTATTATGTAAAAAGGAACATCTCAGAGGGCGACCCTGTGAGATGTTTCTTTTTGCGTAATAAAACTTTTATTTGCATGTTTATTTTACTGTATATAAAATATGCATGTTGTACCAGTCTGCAGAAGTAATTTCTGTGTTGTATCCAACTCTATACTCAGGTGGAAGCTCTGGCTATGTTAAGATAATAGGTGAAACCTTCCAAGCATTTGAATTGTCAGAGTACATGCCAGGCATACTGTAGGCTTGGCTCAATCATATGTCTATTTTACAGCACAAAACAGGAATATCCAGTGTTCCAGATTTGGAAAAAATTGTGGCCTGGCTCCACCACATATTCCTGTGGTCACACAAAATTCCTTAAAGTTATAAGCCAAAAAATGGTGAAGGAAGCCTCAGGAAGCAGGTCTTTGCGGCAATTAAATTTATTATAATGTGTCACTGTAGTGGCATGTAGTGGCACATTATCATAAATTTAATTGCAGCAAAGACCTGCTTCATGAGGCTTCCTTCACTGTTTTTGTCTTCTATTATAAAGCACCACACATCTCCTTTATTAGTCATGCTGATACCATTATTTTTAGCTTTGGAGACCCTCAACTGCCAGCATACAATGTAGCAGAGCATTATTAGTCCCATTGATACCACCAGACTCATTCTGAGATCATGTTACTCCATACAAGTGCTTTGCCCTTCTCTACAGGATGAACTGGATAAGTCAACACTGGGTTCTAAAGCTCATCAACTGAAGCACCAGCTAGTGTAAGGCGTCAACCCTAACCCACACGTGTGAGTAATTCTAATTTAAGCTCATAGCATTTTGAAGCCTTATGCAGGGAGTAATGATGATTACTATAATCTATTTATAGCATGGCAAAGCTTTCCATAGCACAGAGGGGGGGAAAGAAGGGAGCAATCAGCACAGTGCGACACTGAAAACAGATCTGCCGTAGGTGGACATCAGTAGTAGCTATTACCAGGCAGAGAATGGTGCAACCACTGCAATTTATAGCCACTGTGAACATGCTTTTTCAATGGGGAAAGTTTGTTTCATTAAAGTATTTCTGGGATATTTTGTCAGCTTTAGGCTCCATTCACAAAGAAAATGTTGATGTTGCTTGCTAGATAACTCAGTTAGGTAAGACAAAATGAAATGAAGAAAGTGAGGTTGTCCAACTAGCAAATTTATTATAGATGCTATACTACTATATTGTAGGCTATTCAGATTTACATGGTGCCATTAGTGATGGGCGAATTTATTCGCCAGGCGCGAATTTGCAGCAAATTCCAGCGATTCACAGCCAGCTAATAAATTCCGAGAACCGCCTCGAAAATATTTTAAAAAAAATCCATAAAACTGACGCCGGCATCAAAAACGAGACACCGGTGCCGTTTCGCAAATTTTTCGCCGTTCCGCAAATTTCGCAGGAAATTTGTGAATTTTTCGGCAAAACGCCCCAAATTCGCCCATCACTAGGTGCCATTACACAGTGCCAGGCAGGTGCTGAGAAGGCTAATAAAATGTTACAGCAGTATATGACTGTATAACAGACGCAAACATAATTCTGCTAATGTACAAATCACTGGTGAGGTCAGATCTTGAGAAAGGGGCACAGTTACAAATGGAAAGGGGGCTTCACAAACTGAAAGAGAAATGTTTATTTATTGTAAAGGCTTTGAATTTTTAAAATGGAAGGGCTGTTTGGGTTGTTATGATGGCGTGTTTCCCAGCTACTAAAAACAAAGCTTAAAGGAGAAACAAACCCTTAATAAAAAAAACCCTACGCCCCTACCCTACATAGACCCCCCTCCCCCAGCCTAGCTGCCCCCCTGGGCAAATGCCCCTAACTCTTTACTTACCCCTCCATGCAGATTCTGTCCAGTGGAGTTCACGTCATCTTTAGCTGATTTGGTAATCTTCTAAATGAGACCTTCGAGGTTCATCAATTCTCCTGAGTTACGGAGCATGCACAGTTATTGCAAATCAGAAGATTGCTCCAACTGCGCATGCGCCGATTCGCCCGTCTCGTTCCAAAGATTACCGAAGAGAAGAAGATGGTGCCTGTGAACTCCACTGGATAGGATCTGCACAGAGGGGTAAGTTAGGGGCATTTGCTGGGGGGGCAGCTAGGCTGGGGGGTCTATGTAGGGTAGAGGGGTAGGGGTTTTTTATTAAGGGTTTGTTTCTCCTTTAAAAGGGGGAATGTAATATGCTTCATTATTGCAAAAAAACGCTGCAAAGACACTTTCAAACGTTAGCGACCATGTTTGTGCCATTTTTGACTGATTAAGACCTCAACGACTTTGTAAAATTTGCGACCAAACTGCTTTTGGGAATGTTTGCAATGTATGTAATAAAATTTCGCAATCGTAAACCGTTTTGGTTTTTTTCAAGAAAATATTTAACGAAACTCCAGAGCAGCAGTTAAAGGTTAGCAATGCACAATTAAGATTCGCAATAAAAGCCTAATGAAGAATATTACATTGCAACATGCATTATTTGCAAAGTTTTGCTCTTTTTGAAATTTTATTACATTTCCCCAAAAGTGTCCTAACAAGTATCCCTTAGTGCCTTAAAGCAGTGACTTCCAATTAGCATGGCTGCCTCCTTTCCCACCAGTGGAGGCTGGAACAGTGGCTGGTAGGGTATGTACACTTCTTGCTTTGGAAGGCCAAGCAGCAGGTATGTCAATATACATACATATCTTAGTATTCCAATAATCAAAAAGAAATATATTTTAAATAAATAAAATAGATTTGTGTGGGTTCTTATTCTGTATAAATGCCTTGGGCCCATAACTTAATCTACCTGTGCCTTAGGCAGCAATAGGAAAATAATTTACTGGGCCCCCTAATTTCTATACAAAGTATTATGTGTAACTAATGTGGCTGCAAAGAATAATACGTTCACAGCTATAAAATAACCAGTGTTGATTACCCGACACTGGGAATTTAAACAAATCTTTGTGATTTTGATTCTTCTCAGCCTAAAGCCCTTTTTATCCAAACTCAGGAGCAGAAAGAATAAACTGTCTCTGCCGTACGTAGTAGGCATTTTATATTGATATTCTGTAGCCATTCCCCCATTTTTACTGAAACCTATTCTAGGTCCGTGATGCTCAGTTCCACATTACAGAGCTGTCAGCAAACCAGGATTTTAATGCCTGACTGTTTCTGTAATAACATTTTAATTTTACAGTTTATCATCAAATTCAACTTTCTCAATATTAATCTAAATGTTTAAATGGGGAACAATGTGTGGGGTCATTTATAAACTTCTTTCAAGGCAGATTGATTCGCAAAGTGAATATGTTTGCCCTGTGCATGGTTATATTAAAAAAGCTGAATAAGTGTGGTGCAAACAGAATTGCAACTTTTTTTTCACAATGTGAATGTCTATAAGAGCTTTATAAATATGTCAAAAATCGTAAATTGCGAATATTTATGCGCACACTCTGCGACTGAATTACGCCACAACTTTGGAGGCGGAGAAAATATTCGCAAAACAGTTTTGCAAAGTGCGAATTTAAGTTGCTGTCAATGCTATTTTCACGCACAACAACCTCGCACATTGGGTGCGTCGAGCAAACTCCCGTCTCATTTGCGAAAATTTATTCACAATGCGAATTCGCAAAAAAACGGAAAGACGGGCAGAGCAGTGCAATATATTAGCGGTCAGGAAAAAACATGGGCAATACAACCATTTGCGAAAAAATATGCGCTGCACGAACTTTATAAATGACCCCTTGTGGGTCAACTTTCTTGTGAATTTGGAAAGGTGTCCCAGCATTTGTAGCAAGATTAACATGAAATTTAAAAAATATATTATATATATATATAGCTGCCTTGAGTGTTCTAAATGGCTCTGAGTGCAGGAAATACGGCATAGGATTACTGATTTCTTACAAGGTTTGTATCTCCTTGTGCAAGAATAAACTGGTGTGTGGGTCTCTACATTTTCTCACTTAAAATAATGAGCTTCACTGGCTGATCAAGTGTTACCTTTGCATATTTTTGTGTATGTAACGAATAAATTGTAATTGTAATTAAAAAGTATCCATGATTGAAATATACCAATTCTGTTAATGTTAACAATAGTTTTTTCGAATTGGGGTTGGCCCATTAATTTATAATTCACCCACAATGAAAAACCTGTGTAAAAGACTTTAGGTCTAGGCTGAAATGATCCCAATCTGTGTATTAGAAATGGAGCAGGAGCAAGACAAATAATCAATACTTGTATTTTATCTCCTGCAGATAATAATGATTTGTGTCCTGTGTAGCTGAATCACAGGAAAAACAGTGCTCTAATTTAGTTAACCAAAATCCTAATCCAAATATTTGTTTTATCTCAGGTTTTTGTTTTTCCCTTGTGTGCTCTCTGGCTTTAAAGGGATACTGTCATGGAAAATTTGTGTTTTCCAAAACACATCAGTTAATAGTGCTGCTCCAGCAGAATTCTGAACTGAAATCCATTTCTCAAAAGAGCAAACAGATTTTTTTATATTCAATTTTGAAATCTGACATGGGGCTAGACATTTTGTCAGTTTCCCAGCTGCCCCTGGTCATGTGAATTGTGCCTGCACTTTAGGATGGAATTACTTTTTGGCAGGCTGTTATTTCTCCTACTTAATGTAACTGAATCAGTCTCAGTGGGACTTGGCTTTTACTATTTAGTGCTGTTCTTAGATCTTCAAGGGAGCTGTTATCTTGTGTTAGGGAGCTGCTATCTTGTTACCTTCCCATTGTTCTATTGTTAGGCTGCTGGGGGGGAAAGGGAGGGGGGTGATATTACTCCAACTTGCAGTACAGCAGTAAGGGTAAGGCCAGACGCGGAGATTCGGGGAGATTTTGTCGCCTGTCGACTTATCGCCACGTCTTTTGCGCGACTATCTCCCCGAACTGCCTCAGTGTCTTTTCCCCATAGGCTACAGCGCAAAATCGCCTGCGCTAATGCACACGCATTGGCAACTTTAGGCGACTATTGAAAACGCATCGCCGCGTGTGCATTAGCGCAGGCGATTTTGCGCTGTAGCCTATGGGGAAAAGATGCTGAGGCAGTTCGGGGAGATAGTCGCGCAAAAGACGTGGCGATAAGTCGCCAGGCGACAAAATCTCCCCGAATCTCCTCGTCTGGCCTTACCCTAAAGAGTCATTGAAGATTATCAGAGCACAAGTCACATGACTGGAGGCATCTGGGAAATTGACAATATGTCTAGCCAGATTTCAAACTGAAATATAACAAAATTCTGTTTGCTCTTTTGAAAAAATTGATTTCAGTGCAGCATTCTGCTGGAGCAGCACTATTAACTGATGTGTTTTGAAAAAAACATGTTTTCCCATTACAATATCCCTTTAAAGTGGTAGATTTCAGGCATTTTAAATGTCCAGATTAGTGCTGGACGAGTAAATTCACCAGACACTAATTTATGGCGACTCTCCGTGTTTTTCCACACACAATTTAATCTGCAAAACTGCTGTGATGATTCACCAGCGAAAAATCTGGTGCGTCAAAAAAAAAATTGTGTTTTGCTAAGATTCGCCCATCACTTGTCCAGATGTGGGCAAGGGTCTCCCTAAGCTCTTAACAAGGTTGTATAGGAAAACAGTCATGTACAGTATGTTTCAAGGATACCAAGGACCAAAAATAAGGTTAAATCCCAAATCTTACCGTAAATGACCTTCAAGCTGGGCTTTTAGGTGCATGTAGTAAAGCAAATAAACTCTCTTAGGTTAGTGACACACGGGGATATTTGTCGCCCCAGCAATTTTTAAAAAGCAAGTTTCGGCGACAAGTCGATCATCTTTTTGCACGCAAAGACTTCAGGCAAATTCAGCTTCCAAGCGATTTGCAACCCATGGTGCACCTCAGTGCTTTCTCCACCCACACAGGCTGGACATCCTTCAACAAGATCAATGAGCTCAACTGTATCAAAGAAATGCTTTAAAAAAGGAATTTTCTGCTGCATATTGTTGCACAAGTTTTGTGCGTAGTTTCGTATGCGAATAATAAGTGAGCATGTGGTCGCTGGAACAAAGAATGTGAAATTTTCTCCCTAGAAATTACGTCCATATGTTCTTGCATACTTATGACATGCTGCGCACACAAGAATTTGCATACTATCGCGGCTACTCTTATCTCCTACTCCTATCTCCTTGTGTGGTTTGCTACTGCAAATTTTCACTACTTCTGAATAAACATGCTATTTCTGATAAATCGCTCCAAAAAGGGTCTCTGTGCGTTTTGGGACTACAAATTATTTCATTATGTGTGTAGTAGCTGACAAATTACATTTTTTTTCTATGGTAAGACAAAATGAATGACATGTCACTGAAACTCGCTATTAAAAACTCGGGTGACAAACCTCCCCGTGTGTCACTACCCTTACCCTGACCTTCAGGCTGAACCTTCTGTCAATGTTCCAAGCCTCTACAATGGGGCCAATGTGATCCACTGCTATAGAGGTTCCTTCATTTATGGTCACACATCAAGTGTCATCAGTAGCGATGGGCGAATTTGTACCGTTTCGCTGAAAAAGTGAAGTGCAAATTTTGATGCCTGCGTCAATTCTGATACTTGCATCAATTTTGACACCGGCGTTATAGTCAATGGGCATTCGAATAATGTTGACGCACAACTTTTCTGCCACTGGTTCAGAATTGTTTTGACGCCTGCAAATTTTCCCGTACGAATTTTGGCTGCAGTTTCATAAATTTATTCACCGGCAGCAAAACGCGGAAATTCGCCTGGCGAATTTATTTGCCCATCACTAGCCATCCGACTTTACCAACTCAGTGCTTCAGAATTACATTATACTATTGTGGAAAGAATTATATTCTGAAAGTCTCAGTCATGTGATTTGCAACAAACTCACTTTCGCCACAATTTTTGATAAATAAGCCTCTTAGATGCACCTTAACAGGAACATAGACATTCATCTCTTAAAAACTTCAAAGAGGATTCTAAGAGGCAAGAAGAGGTGTTTTTATAAGGATATACTGGTGTTCATTTCCCTCAGAGGTTTCAGTACATTCTTCTTTATAACTCATGTTCAAACCACAACAACTACAAATGATTTACAGACTTCACTCCAAGGTCACCAGGTAGCAAGTCATATACATTTCTCTCTCAAATCCCAGCATCGCTCACCAAGGTGAAAGGCTTTTAATCATATTTGTCAGTTTCCTGATACAGTTGGAGCTTCTCAGTTAAAACACCTGTTGTGATCACCAATCAGAACAAATAGCTTAATCAGATGCTCAGTTGCTTTTATTTGGCAGACCCATGAGCTGAATAAATGGGGACTTTCTAACTCAGTCGGCCCTGAGATCTTAACACAATCAGCCTGCAATCAGTGCAGCACAACAAGTGTCCAAGAAAGGAAGAACAGCATCTTAATGGACCCACTTCTAAATTACAGTCATATGAAAAAGTTTGGGAACCCCTCTCAGCCTGCATAATAATTTACTCCACTTTCAACAAAAAAGATAACAGTGGTATGTCTTTCATTTCCCATGAGTACTGGGGTGTTTTCTGAACAAAGATTTTTAGTGAAGCAGTATTTCGTTTTATGAAATTAAATCAAATGTGAAAAACTGGCTGTGCAAAAGTTAGGGTACCCTTGTAATTTTGCTAATTTGAATGCATGTAACTGCTCAATACTGATTACTGGCAACACCAAATTGGTTGGATTAGCTCATTAAGCCTTGAACTTCATAGGCAGGTGTGTCCAATCATGAGAAAAGGTATTTAAGGTGGCCAATTGCAAGTTGTGCTTCTGTTTGCCTCTCCTCTGAAGAGTGACAGCATGGGATCCTCCAAGCAACTCTCAAATGATCTGAAAACAAAGATTGTTCAGTATTATGGTTTAGGGGAAGGCTACAAAAAGCTATCTCAGAGGTTTAAATTGTCAGTTTCAACTGTAAGGTATGTAATCAGGAAATGGAAGGCCACGGGCACAGTTGCTGTAAAGCCCAGGTTGGGCAGGCCAAGAAAAATACAGGAGCGGCCTATATGCGGAGGATTGTGAGAATGGTTACAGACAACCCAAAGATCACCTCCAAAGACCCGCAAGAACATCTTGCTGCAGATGGCGTATCTATACATCGTTCTACAATTCAGCGCAATTTGCACAAAGAACATCTGTATGGCAGGGTGATGAGAAAGAAGCCCTTTCTGCACTCACGCCACAAACAGAGTCGCTTGTTTTATGCAAAAGCTCAAGACAAGGTAAGCCCCAGTCATTTTGGAACAAAGTGCGCTGGACTGATGAGACAAAAATTAGTTATTTGCATGGCAGAAGAAGAACACCGCATTCCAAGAAAAACACATGCTACCTACTGTCAGATCTGGTGAAGGTTCAATCATGCCGTCGGCTGTATGGCTAGTTCAGGGACTGGGGCCCTTGTTAAAGTCGAGGGTCAACAAAATTCTTCAGGTTAATGTTCAAGCATCAGTAACAAAGTTGAAGTTACACAGGGGTTGGATATTCCAACAAGACAATGACCCTAAACACACTTGAGAATCTACAAAGGCATTTATGCAGAGGGAGAAGTACAATATTCTGGATTGACCGTCACAGTCCTCCGTCTTGAATATCATCAAAAATCTATGGAATGATTTGAAGCAGACTGTCCATGCTCAGCAGCTATAAAATTTAACTCAACTGGAGAGATTTTTTATGGACAAATGGTCAAAAATACCCCCATCCAGAATCCACACACTCATTAAAGGCTATTGGAGGCGTCTAGAGGCTGTTACATTTGCAAAAGGAGGCATATTGCATATTTTATGTTAATCCAATAAACTTTGTCACTGCTGAAATACTACTGTTTCCATAAGGCATGTTATATATTAAAAGTAAATTGCTACTTTGAAAACTCAGCCAATGATAAACAAAACTCCAGAGAATTAAAAGGGGTTCCTAAACAGTTTGATATGCTATAATATACAGGTATGGAACTTGTTATCCAGAAAGCTTGGGACCTGGGGTTTTCTGGATAATGGATCTTTCTGTAATTTGGATCTTCATACCTTAAGTCTACTAAAATTGATTATATTTAGAAAACTGCTTATTTCAGTATGCTAAAGCTTATTTTAATCTTCATATTATTATTTTAATTTCCGGGATAGTTCCCCTTTAATTAAACCCGATAGTCTTCTTTGGCATCCAATAGGGATTAATTATATCTTAGTCAGTTAGGATGAAGTACATGCTACTGTTTTATTACAGAGAAAAATGAAATCATTTCTAAAATTTTTAATTATTCAGATAAAACAGAGTCTGTAGGAAATGGACTTCCTGTAATTCGGGGATATATTCATTAATCAATTTATGTCCTTACATATTTATGAGTTCCTCCTCTAGGGTTGGATATTCCCTGCTGCCATGCATTGAGCAACATATACAGTATAAACCCTCTGCCAGAATATACTGTACAAACACTGTGTACATTTTTGTATTGGCAATTTGTTTTTCCAACACAATATTATATTTTTTGCAAAAGTAGCACATTTAGATGCAGCATTGATTGGGCACAGACCTTGACACCCTTTCCATTATCAAGTGTGATAGTCTAGCACAAAAAGAGCTGAAATAGCATTTTCTTTAAAATTATTTTTATTGCTTTCTAGAAATAAAATATTACAGTTAAATGCAATGTACAGTGATTTGACGTTTGCTTTCCCTTTAATAAAATCTCTCCATGTTAATCATTGTCAGTCATTTTCTCCCACAAGCTGTCAAGCCTGTTTTTTTTTTTTTTGGGGGGTCCCCTCAGGTGAAAATATAGATGGTGATTTTTCCTGTCTGTGTGAGTATTCACTGCAAAGCATCATTACTCATTGAGCCTGACAATTTCATAAAGTGATATACAGTTGCTGTAGGAAGAACTCTGCACTGAGTAACATAGGCACCTGCATATTTACACATAACCAGTGATATCTCTTTTCATGACAGCACAATGCACTGCAAGTAAAGCATCCACAACATGTCTTCCCATGTTGCAGAAATTTCTTTTAGGGGTCCCAAGAAGTGGATGTTCTTTCTTGTACAAAAAGTATCTCAAAGAACAGCAGATAAAGAAAAAAGCTAGCCTCTGGCATGGGACTGTGGGATAGCAGGTATAGTAGGGAGAGATGGTGCCTATAGTAACAGTGGGATAATAGTATCTGGGAAGGGAGTGTGACTGTGGGATAGCAGGTATAGTAGGGAGAGATGGTGCCTATAGTAACAGTGGGATAATAGTCTCTGGGAAGGGAGTGTGACTGTGGGATAGCAGGTATAGTAGGGAGAGATGGTGCCTATAGTAACAGTGGATAATAGTCTCTGGGAAGGGAGTGTGACTGTGGGATAGCAGGTATAGTAGGGAGAGATGGTGCTCATAGTAACAGTGAGATAATAGTCTCTGGGAAGGGAGTGTGGCTTTGGGATAGCAGGTATAGCAGAGAGAGATGGTGCCTATAGTAGCAGTGGGGAAATAGTCTCTGGGAAAGGACTGTGGCTGTGGGATAGCAGGTATAGTAGGGAGAGATGGTGCCTATAGTAACAGTGGGATAATAGTCTCTGGGAAGGGACTGTGGTTGTGGGATAACAGGTATAGCAGAGAGAGATGGTGCCTATAGTAGCAGTGGGGAAATAGTCTCTGGGAAAGGACTGTGGCTGTGGGATAGCAGGTATAGTAGGGAGAGATTGTGCCTATAGTAACAGTGGGATAATAGTATCTGGGAAGGGAGTGTGACTGTGGGATAGCAGGTATAGTAGGGTGAGATGGTGCCTATAGTAACAGTGGGATAATAGTCTCTGGGAAGGGAGTGTGGCTTTGGGATAACAGGTATAGCAGAGAGAGATGGTGCCTATAGTAACAGTGGATAATAGTCTCTGGGAAGGGAGTGTGACTGGGATAGCAGGTATAGTAGGGAGAGATGGTGCCTATAGTAGCAGTGGGGAAAATAGTCTCTGGGAAAGGACTGTGACTGTGGGATAGCAGGTATAGTAGGGAGAGATGGTGCCTATAGTAACAGTAGGATAACAGTCTCTGGGAAGGGACTGTGGTTGTGGGATAACAGGTATAGTAGGGTGAGATGGTGCCTATAGTAGCAGTTGGATAATTGCCTCTGGGCAGGGGCTGTGGAATAGCAGGTATAGTAGGGAGAGCTGTTGCCTACAGTAGCAGTGGGAAGGGACTGTAGCTGGGAGATATCAGGTATAATAGTCCGAGATGGTGTCTATAATAGGCAAATATGAACAACCTGATAATAACCAAAGGCTAATATAATGCTCTTATTTTTTAGCAAGCATATCTGTTTGCATGTGTGTATAAGCAGATAGATAGATATAATTTGAATGAAATACATCATTTTTAAATAATTAATGTGTAGGGAAAAAAATAATTTGCCCCTCGTGAAAACATTATGAGCTTTCCATCAGGTTATAGAACCAAGATCTAAAATTGAATTTATAGTAAAAATGGTCTATGATGGATATTTTTTTCCAACATATTCTTAGGTTATAGTAATGCATCATTAAACATTAATTGTAACATTAAAATTTCCTTTTTATAGAATTTGAAAAGGCCCTATGGATTAATTAAATGCTATGATATTATAGACAGTGCAGTTATTAGTTGTGGTGGGATTTTTGTCAAAAAAAAAAACCATGCTGGGGCTGTTTTATTAATACAAAAACTATTGTTTAACCTATGGCCTTTCAGATGTTATTAAAGTCTAAGCTCCCTGACAGTTTGCGATTGTGGTGGGTGCTGAGAGTTGTACTGCAACAACAGCAAACGGACTACAGCTTGGTCATCATGAATATAATGTGTTACTGTCGCCATTTTGTTTTGCTTTATCAACTGTTTGTAATGCAGGGTATCCCAAACTCAAAACTTACTCCAAAGGTTCCAGTCTCGGCCCACTCGTCTGCCTTTAGCAGCCACCTCCGCTACTCAGATGCTGCCATGTCTTATTGTGGGAGAACTAATGAGAGAGTTCTGAGCAAGCAAGGGCACCAAGCATGGTGTTGTAGAATGGTAAACAAGGTTAAACTTAGTCAAAAGCCAGGCCGGGTCAGTTACAATCAGTCAATACGTTACAGAAACAGGAGACGTAGAAATGGTCGGGGTAAAAGGCCGGGTCAAACAAACCAAAATCACAGTACAATATCAGAATCCAAAATAGTAGTCAAAACAGGCAATAGTCAGGACAGGCAGCAGACAGGACGAGAATCAGGGACAGGCAGGATCAGTAACAACTAGAATACACAGAAGAAAGCACCCAGGAACTTGTATATAGACCTTTACGTTGGGCAATGATTTCCCCATAAACGGAAATTTCTCACCAGCTGATGAAGGCACATTTGGCATTTTACGGATAAAGCTGGAACTAGCCGAACGAAACGGCGCCAAACAGGACGGACGCGGCAAGTGTCCCTGTTGCGGGTGCAACTGGTGTCCCCGTCGTTCTCTTACTAGACCACCAGGGTGAGTTGTTACATTACCCCCCTCTAGATGGGTCCCTTAGGATAATCAGGAAACCTGTCATGGAACTGACGTTTGAGATGGTCAGCATGGACATCAGAGGCTGGTACCCAAGACCTCTCCTCAGAACCATAACCTTTCCAGTGTACAAGATACTGTACAGTGATCTTATTAAGACCTCTATAATCAATACATGGCCTGAGACCACCATCTTTCTTTTGTTCAAAAAAGATTAAATGGCAGTGGATGACGTTAAAGGAGAGTTCCTCAGAATGATCCCCTACAGACATGAGAAGCCTTATGGACACCAACCCATTCCCCAGGGTACTCCCATCAATAGCTAATAACTGAAGTTGCGGAACCAAAGGTTTAATGGGTATACCATGTTTCTGAACATGCAGTCCTTATCCAAATTTAAGAATACTGGGACTAAAATTTCAAAAGAAACAACTTGTTAGGGAGTAGAAATGGCATAACCCAAGCAGGACTCCCCAGACCTGCTTGGGTTCTGCCCTTTCCCGGCTTCTTGGGACAGGTACTGCGAAAATGCCCCCTTTCCTTACAGTAAAGACATAACCCATTAGCCCGCCTATGATCCCTCTCCTCAGACGACAGATGAGTAGACCCCAACTGCATGGGCTCCTGAAAGGGTTTAGGGGCAAAAGGCGAAGGGTTCAGAGCCTGGTTGGGGAAAGTACTAGAGGAGGGAACCGAGGAAATTTCCTCTTGGCGTCTCTCTCTATGCCTTCTGTCTATCTAGATGGCCAGATGCACAAGGGAGTCTAAGAAGGATGGGGTAGGAACACTTTCAAGACTATCTTTGAAAGCTGCAGTGAAACCTACCCCTGTTGTTCCAGCCTGTCTCTACCGACCAACGGCAGAACTCTGTGCAATAATCCTGAACACGCCGCTTGCCTTGCCTGAGATTATGTATAGTAGCATCGGCAGAAGCGGCATGGTCTGGATCATCGTAAATAATAGCCATTGCCTTAAATAAGGCATCCAAAGAGAGACGGGCTGGATCATTAGGGGATAAACTGAATTGCCAGAGCTGGGGATCCCCTTGCAATAAAGATATAACAAAATTTACCCTTGACTCCTCTGTGGGGAAGGAGTAGGGCACAAAACTGAAGTGGAGCTTACAAGCCTCCCAAAAAGCAAAGAACCTGCTTTGGTCTCCGCTGAATTTTCAGGGAACAGAAGTTTGGGCTCCACCATAGCGTTTATGGATGATGCAGTGCATGGGTGCAACAGATTGCTGCTGGATATTGTCCAATCTTTGCAGACATTGGACAATCTGGTCCTGTTCCCCAAGGCACTGAAGTAGGTTTGCCAGAATTGCTTTCGTAGTGGTAGAGGAAGCGGTTGTACCCTCAGCGTCCATGTTCTGGCCCAACATGAGGATATGTGTTTGACCTGGCCTGTGACCCCGACCATTCCTACGTCTCCTGTTTCTGTACCGTATTGACTGATTGTTACCGACTCGGCCCACCGAGACCACCATGGTTGAGTTGTTACACTGTTCCTCAATATTTATATTCAGAACTGACCTTAAAGGAAATACCTGACCAAACAAGCATCAGAACAAAAGGGGAGGGGGGATTACAGAACAGAAAGAAGCCAAAAGGAAGAGCATAAGAAAGAGGAGAGGTAAAGGGAGGAAACAGTGAGACAATGGTTCAATTATCCAAAACAAATTATCAATTATTATAAAATATGGAGAATATGACTAATGGGCATGAGAAAGAAAATTAGCTAAATAGGAGGAAGAGGAGGAAAAATGAAGAAAATAAGAATAAAGACCATGAATGTCAGAAATAATTGTAGGGGAAAAGAAGATTGTATCTGTATTCAGAATATTTGGGGCATCCTTTAAAAAAAGTCAAGAGTCATCAACATTAAAATTATGACTATGACTTTTTCAGTTTTAGCAACTTTCTGGGTCAGACAGATCTCCAAGATACAATAAAAAAAAGGCAGCTGCTTTCTCAGTGGAGACATTTAAAGGGGTGGTTTACCTTTAAGTTAACTTTTAGTATGTTATAGAATGGCTAATTCTAAGCAACTTTTCATTTGGCATTTATTATTGATTTTTTTTATAGTTTTCAAAATGAACTGCCTTCTTCTTCTGACACTTTCTAATTTTCAAATGGGGGTCACTGACCCCATCTAAAGACGAATTCTATTCAGGCCTCTCCTATTCATAGGAGTCTCTTAATCAATTCAATGCATGGTTTCTAATGTAATTTGGACTGTAGCAACCAGATTGCTGAAATTACAAACTAGAGAGCTGCTGAATAAGAAGCTAAATAACTCAAAAACCACAAATAAGAAAAAATGAAAACCAATTTCAAATTGTCTCAGAAAATGAATCTCTACATCATAGTAAACGTTAACTCAAAGGTGAACACTCCATGTGTAATGAGGCCAGTAATGTCCTGCTCACTCTTTTGTAGGGATGGACGAATTTTTTAGCCTTGTTTCGCCGCGGAAATGACGGCCATAGACTTGTATAGCGTCGTGCGTAAAAAAAAAAGACAATTTTTTTGACGCCCATTAGACTTTAATGGGCGTCGGCAACATTTAGCTGGCGGCAAATTTTTTGCCGAACGGAACGGGTCAAATTCGCCCATCCCTACGTCTTTTGTAACACATACATGTGTAGTTTAACATGGTAATATTAGTTAACAGCAATTCTAACAAACTTTGTCAATCCTTTAAGGCATATCTCCATTGGCTTTTTCCCAATTCTAGGCAAATAATAGAGTTGAAAGAGTTATAGAGATCCAGGCAAGTTACGTACATGAAAGAAAAATGTATCAGCTGCCCAAGGCTGGCACTTTCATCCCAGCTCTGCAGCTTTTCCTTTGTTGTTGTTACATTTATAATATTTTGGCAAGAAATAAGAAAAAAAAATAGCTACTCTCCCTGGAGCTTCCTGCTGAGCTTCCTTTTTTGATTTAGCCACTTTGTGTGTGCTGTGGTGGGTTGCTAGGCAACCATGTGCGTAGAGGTTGTTTCTAAGCTTCTTGATCATCCAAAATGGCAGCACTTTTCCCTCCATTTTTAATTATGGTTGAATGACTCTCAATATGGATGTATTTCTTCTCCTGTACACTACAAACAACTGACACCAGGATAAAGAAAGAATAATGTAATCCCTGTGGAAAAAATAAAAGGACATTAGGCAATGGAACTGTGAAGTAGTGTAGTAGGAGCATAGTAGTATTTCTCATTTTCATTAAAGTGGGTGTCCACCTTTAAATTAATTTTTAATATGATGTAGAGAGTGATGTTCTTAGACAATTTGCAATTTGTGGTTTTTCAGTTATTTAGCTTTTTATTCAGCTGCTCTCCAGTTTGCAGTTTCAGCAAATTCCCCTAGCAACCATACACTGATTTGAATAAGAGCCTGGAATATGAATTGGAGAGGCCTGATTTGAAAGATGAGTAATAAGAGCATTTGGTTTTTTTTAACTGGGGTCCCTCATTTGAAAGCTGGAAAGAGTCAGAAGAAAAATAATTCAAAAACGTATGAAAATTTAGAAAATGAATAGTAAAATAATAAATAAATAATAAAATAATTAAATAATGAGAGTGCTTCAATAGGGGGTTTTCTCCCTCTTTTCCCTTTTTTCCGTTGTTCCTGCAGCCGTGTGCGGTGTTTAGTTTAGCAATGGCATTTACCGTACTTACGTGTATATATATATATATATATACATATATATATACATATATATATATATATATATATATATACATATATATATATATATATATATATATATATATATATATATATATATATATATATATATATATATTTATTACCTAGCATGCAACATGTGTGAAACGTTTGTCTCTATTAAACTATACTTCATTCAATTTATTTCGCTTACGTTAGGCACTTTTATATCATATCTGGTGAATATTGTTTTGACTTCAATCCTTTAAGAAAGTTATAGTATTAACGTTCAATATTGTGTTTCCATTTGAGAAGAGAATGTAGCTATTTTAGCACATAGTAACTTTAATTAGTTGCCTTAGAAATTTCAATGGCAACATACTATTGAGAAAGAGATACAATTTGGAAACATCGATTGATATTTAATGTAGGTTTAGGTTATGTGGCTTCATAGAGTTAGATATGCCACATTTTCATTACAGTTTAGTTTTCAGTCAGTTTGGAACATTTTGTGAAAATTGTATTTTATAATTAATGTTTTAAGAAGGTGTACGCTAAGGAGTTAAAGAAATCTAGGGAGAATTAGATATAGTGTCATCTAACATGTCATTCCCGGTTTAGTAACTTAAAAAGCCGTTATGTTACTTTGTTGATTATGCCTATGACTACGTATCGGTGAGATACGAAACGCGTCAGGACTGCATGTTTTAACCGACTGAAATAAAAAGCTGTTTTTACCTACGAGTGGCTCCAGGAGTGCTTGCCGTTTTCTTCACAAATAAATAATGAAGACCAATTGAAAAGTTGCTTAGGCCATTCTACAACATACTAAAAGTCGTGGTCGGACTTTGCCAACTGGACATGGGAAAAAAACCTGGTTGGCCCCGCAGGCCCAGATCCATGATTTGCAGGCTCCTTCCTGCCGCGACCATCTGAAAACCATAGAGCAACTGCACACAAACGCACACGCTCAATGGAGGGGTGGCAGGGGTGGCCGGCTCGGTGCACACGCGCTCGGCGCTAAGGTAGTAGCCCTGGTGGGCCTTGCACAGCTCAATATGACACTGATTGTAGACCCCCCAAATTGGTTGGACGTATATGTAATTGGGTGAAGAGTTTAGTAGATCTGGGTTGTATTTGAACAGACAGGAACATGACATGGTCATAATGAAATCAACTGCTATAAACAGTTGGGCACAAACTGCCAAACTGATACAGGTATCTTCTTTAATAAATGTGACAGTTTCCTGACTGTCAGAAAACCACTGATAAACAATGAAATTATCAGACTTCTGGATTCCCCAGTTCAAGGTTATAAATAAATCTGTCCCGTGGTGTTCAGCAGAATTCAGTATGAAACCATAAAGCCGTGAGAGGTCAACTCAAGGCAATAGCGTTTGAATAGAGATATTGTTATTTATTTTACTCAGATTTTCATATGAAAATCAGGTTTTTAGGTTTGGTTCAGTATTTGGCCAAATCCTTCATGGAAAAAGATTTCATGGAGAATCTATAAATGGGTTTGGTGCAGCTCTAATACATTAATGGACACTCTGAAGGTGATAAAAAATGATATCTCTGTTAGACTTTAGTGCTAGTGCTGGATTTATATCTGATAATGCCCAAGGCATGTCTTCTTTACCCACACCTCTCCACAGGTGCCAATGCAGAAAACACAGCACATTTCTCCCTTTTACACCATGTCATTTTCTGTTGTGTTAATAGCTATTCCGTTTCTTCATCCATGAATGAGTTTTTTATACATAGTAAAGCTTTGTTCTTTTTATTCCTCCCACCAGGCTAAATGTGGCATTTAAAGTAGGGGACAAATATGAATAGTTCCAAGGTGTAATTAAATCCTGCTCATATCAATTAATTCACTTTTCCGTTTTTAATCAGATTGAAAGCTAAAATCAACCTGTAGCCAATCAGAACCTATTAAAATGTTTTCAAAGTAGAGTAACTGAAGCCTAACAAGAAATATGACTAGCAATGCAATATTTTATAAACAGGTATGGGACCTATCATCCAGAATGCTTGGGACCTTTCTGGATATGAGATATTTTTGTAATTTGGATCTCCATTCATTAAGTCTACTAAAAAATGATTTAAAAATTAAATATGCCCAATAGAATTGGTTTGCTTCCAATAAGGATTAATTATGTAATAAGGCTAAAAGCTGCCTATAGACCAAGCCAGCAGCTTATTGGCGGGTGTGTGGTGCCATCTCACGGGCTTTCCCAATCAATATCTGCCTGAAAGTCAGCCAGATTTCGATCGGGCAGGTTAAAAAATCCTGTTGGATCTGAGTGTTTATGTTGGATGCATTATGAGCCATAGGGCCCACGATCGGATCAGCCCGATATCGCCCACGTCAATGTGGGCATATCGGGGAGAGATCCACTTGTTTGGCGACATCGCCAATGAGCAGATCTCTACGTCTATGGCCACTTTAAGTTGGGTACTGTCATTATTACAAAGAAAAGGGAAATATTTTTTAAAAATATCAATTATTTATTTATTTGGTCGATGGCAGATGGCCTTCAAATAATTTGTAGCTTTCTGGATCACGGGTTTCTGGATAACGGATCCTATAACTTTAACTGTACCAGCCCTATAACAGTAATGACCCACCACAGCTGTCCATAATTTAAAATGTAGCAGTCAGTGGCCAACCTGATTAACGACAGCAATAGATGAGCAATATAGTCTTCCTATCCAGCGAAGCCATTACATTCAATTAAATGTGTATGCCTAGATAAAAGGGGTAATGACTTGCAAACAATCTATTTTCGTGTAGTTCTTCAAGGAAAAGGTGTGAAGTGAAGAACGCAAGCAGCCGCAATGAAGATTCATGAATAATGGAGAGGGGAGGAGTATATTAGATCCCTCGCATGATTGTAGGTCAGGACAACTGTGCTATTTGCTTCCGATCAGCGGAACAACTATAACATCTGCCAAAAATCAAAACTCCCATTTGTAGACACAGAGCCATGTGACTTCTCCATAAATAGATAATGTTAGGAAGCAAAATATCAAGCAAGAGGATATCATGTCATCACTTCAGTAAAACTCAGCTGGCTGTGACTAATGTATCGATGGTTGGCTCTGCCTCCATTTTCTATGGGAACAGCAATATAACAAGCTACGGGCAATATAACATGCTATGTACATTAACACATGACAAATATGTGCCTCTTCACACCTTTTTATGCATGTTTCGTATGTCTGTTTATCTTCTCAAACAATAAATCTCACATATTTAACATATGAATCCACGCTAGAGTCTGATTATTCGCAGGGTAGGTTGCACCAAGTCAAAAATTATAGACACCTGAGCCTAGCTACTTTGTGCATAATTATTTCATCCCTTTAAGGACGCATCTTGTATGGTTCATTAACCATCTGATATTTATAGTGAAATTTGTTTAGCAGTGCATAATATATTTAGATTAAGTGCTAATAAGCTGTGCAGAATTCTTCTGATAATGCTACAGCCTTTGCAATGTTCTGGCCTCCTTAACCATTTTAGCCCATTGCAAATTTCGTACATTGACCTCTGACACCCATCCTCTTGAGATCCTCCATCATTTCATCAAGCCCTCATCCCTTCTGGGTCGCTGTTTAGCATCTTCTCAACCCCCCAACAGTTACATTCCATTTCAATTGGATGGAGAGATAGATGATAGAAGATAGATAGATGGATAGATAGATAGATAGATAGATAGTGATAGATCAGTAGATAGATACATAAATAACTACATCAGTAGATAGATGATAGAAAGATGACAATAGACAGTTGATATTTTAGCAGACGTGGACTATGTAACAAAAAGATAGATAGATAGATAGATAGATAGATAGATAGATAGATAGAAAGATAGAAAGATAGATAGATAGATAGATAGATAGATAGATAGATAGATAGATAGATAGATAGATAGATAGATAGATAGAAAGATAGATAGATAATTAAATAGATGATGATAGATAGATAGATAGATGATAGATAGATAGATAGATAGATAGATAGATAGATAGATAGATAGATAGATAGATAATAGATAGATAGTGATAGATCAGTAGATAGATACATAAATAACTAGATTAGTAGATAGATGATAGAAAGATGATGATAGACAGTTGATAGAGCACACTGGTATTTTAGCAGACGTGGACTATGTAACAGAAAAAAGCATTTAGATTTGTGAAGATTAGTACATCAGCTCAGCTTGCTCTTTCCTTCTACGAGTATTCTGTTGTAGGCACCAGGGGATTCTATTACAAATTCCACTGATGCCGACTTCTTTTTTTAACAGAATGACAAGCTCAGCCACGTGCAGCATCGTAACGTTATAATTTTTTTTATTCACCACATTCCGCTCACACAAGAGCAGACACAGAGAAAATATTACAGTCAAAATGTCTAGTCTAGAAGTTGACCTGTTTTACCAATATCTATTGAAATTGTATATTAATGTGGGGCCCCCTGCAGCCACAGGGTCTGTAGTTACGCCCCTGTTGGTTGCATTGATACTTCTCCTCTCTAGGAGAGGTAAACAGACTTGGCATCATGTTTATTTGACTTTGCAGATCAAACTTAATAACAAAATAGTCTATTCCAAAGCACAGGGCACTGCTTCACTCAGCAGGCATCAAATGAAAAAAGTTTTGCATTTGCCCAAACAAAGGGAATGGAATCCAGGAATAAAAATAGACGAAAGAATGAAAGAAAGTGAATCCTAAGCATCTTTATAAGATATTGCAATACATTAACTGAATATTTTCAGATAGTTTTAAAGTTATTTGTAAATATAACAGCTATTGAAAGCAGTGTGTGTCTGTCCCTTGATAAAGGAGAATTCAACCCTAAAGTAAAAAAAACTCTACCCCTACCCTACATAGACCCTCCTCCCCCTGGCCTAGCTGCTACCCCGGGCAAATGCCCCTAACCCCAGATTCTGTCCAGCGGAGTTTAGGGCAACCTTCGGTAATCTTCAGGAAGTAAGTGCCGTATCGTTGCATGTGCAGTTGGAGCAATTTTCTGTTTCGCGACTGCACATGCAGCGAAAGTCACGGAAATTGTCGAAGCACAGCTCTCATTCTGAAGATTACCGAAGAGCTGGAAGATGGCTGCCGCGAACTTCACTGGACAGAATTTTGTACCGAAGGGTAAGTAAAGAGTTAGGGGCATTTTCCCGGGGTAGCACCTTTAAAGGAGAAGGAAATGCAAAATTCAGGCCGGGTCAAACCAACAGTATTGCACTACAAAAGCAGGATCCAAGAGAATGGACAGTAAATGGGCAAAGGTCAGGACAGACAGCAAACTAGGGATGGTCAAGAACAGTCAGGAACAGACAAGACAGACTAGAAATCGCACCCAGAAACGATTGACCTACATTTGGCCATGAACAATTGGCCAGTGGCTCTTTAAATATTTGAATTTTGGGCCGAATGTGATGACGTCAGACACATCATTCGTGGCAGAGGCTCGGAAATATTGCGATGCGTGCATCTATTGCGCATCAGAAGAGGAAGTAGCGGGAGCCGCACCACTAGACCACCAGGTATTCTCACAGCTGCTGAATAAAAGGCTAAATTACTCAATAACCACATAAAAAAAATTAAAGCAAATTGCAAATAGTCTCAGAATACTACTCTCTACATCATACTTAAAGTTAATTCAAAGATGAGCAGCCCCTTTAAGATTTGTCCTACTGGATCTCACTGCTAAAACAATGAAGCAGAAGACAAACTCCTGATGGATCATGTAAGTCACGTGGAAACTATAATATCAGCAATAGAACCAGGTGGGCACAAAAGGACAGATTCTAATAGCAAATACATTGATGACTAAAATTCAAATCATTGGATATAGTTACTCAGAATTACATTTCTTTTATGAGGCTACCTTTGTTCTTTTAGTTTTACATCCCCTTTAATTTGCATTCAAGCCTGCAGCAAGCTGACATGTTATTATAATGTGGGTGGGCGGCAGATATAGAAAAGAAGCTTTATATTTGCTTGGCTCGTAGGTAAACACCTAGCCTGTTGCACATATACCCTAAACTCCCACTAATAATTAGTTTTATTGCAAGATACAAAAAATATATGGGTTGGTTTCACCTCTAATGTAATATTCTCAATCTGCAACTTAACGCATTTCTGCTCTCTTGCTCTCTCTCTTTCAGTAATACAAGACGTTAAATGGTTATCTCCTGAAATGATTCATCTTCTCTAAATAATGCACAGAGGCTTCTTCACTGTGATTCTTGTTTTACCGACAAACACATCTGCTCGGCCTGTGCCTCTCATGCCGGTATCTTCGCAAAGCCAATGGATCCATCCTTCGGGTGGAAGTCAGAAAAATCTGTTTTCGAGTGGCTCTCACCACACTGGCCTTCTGTATTCCCATGCACTACTGAGAGCTCGGGAACTGGGGACAGGCAAGTTGTAAGGGCATGTTCCATGCATTGGTGGTTTTAATGGATACATGCACACAGTTAAGATTATTCATGATTTATATATACTGTATGTTATTTCAATAAACAAATATTATTGGATTCAGTTACAGTACAGACAAAGCACCAGGAAATATGTGAATAGCACGGGAAATAGGAATAGTATTGGCAGCAGCAAATTGGCCTCAGTATTTGCAAGACCTATGGCAGCTGACCCTTGAGACAACTGTAACCAGTGGCACCTCTAGATCTGCTGCCGTCTAAGGCTGCCCCCCCTGCATTTACGTTTTGTGTGCACTGATACAAGGGTGGGGGATAAGGGACACAAGTGTATAAGCCTGGATTTGTGGGAAGGCTCCTATACTCTGGTGAACCATGGGTGGACCTTTGAATTTGATGGAAATTGCTAGTATAATAAACAAACGGGGACTGGACTGGAGAGTCCATAGTGCTGTTCACTTGTTTCCAATATTATGAGTGCAATCTGTCTAGGCTGGGGTGCAGAAAATAATAAAACAACTATAAGCCTGATTTGGCTTAAATTGACAAATACCAACTAGAGGGGTAGAGCATGGGTTACAGTGGACTCTCTTTCACCATGATGGGCTTTCACTAAGTGGAAAGAGCATGTGATTATGTTGTTAAACTACGCCGCTTTACTGCCAAAAGTGTAAAAGAATAGAAAAAGGATGCCAGGGGTTCTTTTCAAAACAATAACACAGGCTTTATTCAATGATAAAGCACCACACATAAGGTAGAGCAATAAATGTCAGGTACAATCAAAGATGTAGCAGATACAGCATAAATGGCACCACTGAAGGAATAGCAGTGGGAGTTGAAGTATACACCTTCCAGGTTGTCAGTACCTCAAGTGGACCAGATCCCTTACAGTAGACGTGGAACAGGGATAGAACAATTACCTAATTCCTGTGATCCCTTCACTACAGGCAAAGCAGAGCCTGGGGGAGAGCTACTCCCTTCTATCCCCCTTGTTGGCACTTGAAACTGTTCTTACTAACTGAAGCTCACTTACTCACTCTCTCTAGAGAGTGTTATAACAATGGCTATTATGGACACTAGCTAAACCTTGTTCACGGGGTACCTGTACCTCAACTTCTCTAAAGGGGTTGTCCCTTAAGGGCCTAACACTGGGGCCTTGTTGAAACCAGGCTCAATGGATCATCCACCCAGATCAACTGGTGCAGGCCAAAGAGGAAGGAACTATGTTACAGTGATGCAGGATCTGGTCATCAACATAGGGCCAATGAATTGGGTTTGCAAAATAATATACAAATATGTTACATGGGTTTAACCCAGCAATAGGCAAATGAGGCACTGGTAGGGAATGAAGCCATAACGGCCATTACACTTATAGGTCCCTACACAACTTTGTTAGTATACAGAGATTAAGGGGGTTATTTATCAAAGGTCGAGTTGTGTTTTTCCTGAAAAATTCTAGTTTTTCGTGTAGTTTCAGTTTGAATTTTTCAGGATAAAAAAATAGAATTTTTGAAGATTTATCATGCCCCAAAGCTGCAAAAAGCTTGAATCCAAATACTGTATACTCCAGCTGAAACCTATCTAGAGAGCAGATTTACTAAAGGGCGAAGTGGCTAAAGCTAGCGACTTTTCGCCAGAAATCACATCACATTTTCGATAGGCACAAACGAATGATCGAGCATCTTCGCTATGAAATGCTCGCACTGCCAAAGGACGCAACTTTGCATATTAGAGAATTAGCATAGTGGTAGCGAATTTGCGTCTGGCGATGTGTGTGAAGCGGTCACTGGCTACAATTCACCCTTTAGTGAATCTGCCCCAAGGTCATGTAGAAGTCAATGGTAGAGGTCCCTTGAACCATTCGAAAATGTTTTTAGCCGTCATGATTTTCTTGTTTATTTCGCTCTAAATCTCAATTCGTGTATTCACGTTTTTCCCCCCGATTGCATTCAATTCTAAATATGTACATTTAAGTGTTTTCATAAATAAGCAAACATTCGAGTTGTGAGTTTATTCGAGGTAGAAAAAAACCTCACAAACCTCGCAAACTCCACCTTTTATAAATAAACCCCTAAGCATGCTTTCTACAATATTAAAAGCTGAAATTCTGGTTAACAACACATAGAAATTCAGCTTTTAAAGTTCCAGTGTAGCTTTTTTGCTTTCCATCATTGGCTTCATCACAGAAATGGCACCAGCTCTGGCACCAAGATTGGACTTTAACATGGTCTACCAGTGTAAATGTTGATGAATAATTTTGAATCATTATTCAATGAGCAATTTCAGTTTCTGCATTCTGTTCTATAACTTACAACCTGTATGTATTTTTAGAACACATACTGGGTTATATTTAACATCTCAAGGTTCTTTTAAAGAATTGCATTTCCAGCAGGCACTGGAGGACTCGAATGAATGGAACAAATAATCTGTCTGTGCTGCATCAAGAGTCGGACCACAAGAGCAAGAGTGAATAGGAGCATGTCTGTCAGTGAGAGGGCAGCCCGCAAGCAATCAAAGCATCTAGAAGACTTATGGGTTTTATATGAAGGTCAATGAGAAGTTGAAATGTGTACGGAAGATGGGTTTGGGCTGCTTTGCAGTGATTTATGATATATGGGGGAAAAAAAGCAATTTAAAATGTATCCTCTTGCCCTTGACCTAATATTTTACATTTGTACAAAGCAGAAGAGCCAAGAGGAGAGTCCAATGGAAGACTAAGTACACGCATCTCAAGGTTATCCCTAATCAAACTAACCCATTTAGGGATTTCTGAGCTTCCTAGAGTTGAGTGGCAAAGGAAGAGAAACCATGGCAACAGTAACTAGGAAATAAATTTTTTTATACTTAATTCAGAATAGTGTATTAGTGAATGTTATTTCTTTCATCATGATTTTGACTTATTGACTGTTAGACACCATGCCCCTCCTGTTCATCACACTGCCCCTAACCTAGTCTAGTGTCACATGATCAGGATTATGAGATCCTCACCAATGGTCACCAGATCCACACACCCCCATACAAGGGAAGCTATCAGTCTGCTAGGAGGATATAGAAAGGTGTCTGCTTTTGTGGGAACCAGGGCCATACTAATAGGGAGAAGCCCATCCCCGCTAATGTTGCTGGGATAAGCAGGGGAACAGAGGGCCGGGGGATTTTGACTTATGCTTAGTTAAATGTATATATCTGCTGATGAAGTACAGATGGCTCAGGGGAAATAGATTAAATAAATACATTTTGAGGTCTGTTACAACTGCATTATAGTCAATCATGTTCAACCTATTGCAGTTTAAGGTTACAAAAAGTTTAAGAAGTAGCAGGAGATTGTAAGAAGCCACCTCAAAGTTCTGTGACCCTAAAAAGAACACAGGCTGACAGTTTATACATTGCAACTCCCAAATGCCAAATTGAATTTCAGCCACATTTATGAATTTCATGGCTTCAGTGTCTCACAATGTTTTCTGAATAATCAAGCCAAGCAAAACCATTTTAAAGTTGACCTGTCACCCAGACAAAAAAATCTGTATAATAAAAGTCAAATTAAACATGAAATCCAATTTCTATTTTTTATTAAAGCATTCATAGCTGTTGTAAGCTCATTTAAAAATCTCAGCTGTCAATCAAATATTGCAGGCATCTCCTCTATGCCTTAGGCAAAAAGGAACAGGGAATAATGGAATTCTTGGGGGCCGATTTTCCTAATGCTCGAGCCTTGAAACTCAAGCTTTTGGGTACAAAATCATGCACGAGTTCTTAAACTCAAGTGTGCTTTCCGCATCCAAATACCTCGGCTTGCTGCTGATCGTTGTTTTCTCAGACAAAAAAATAAGCTTGGCAGGTTTTTAAAAAAAAAATCCACTTGGGGGAAAGAAATGATCGTCAGCAAGTCAAGATTTTTATTTTTTTGTCAGAGAAAACAACGATCAGCAGCAAGCCAAGGTATTTGGATGTGGAAACTAAGTTTAAGAACTCGCACATGATTTTAGTACCCAAATGTTCAAGCTTCGAGGCTCAAGCACTATGGAAACCATGCTTCAGTTTAGGAACACGTGTGATTTTAATACGGAATGCTCAAGTCTAGAGGTTCGAGCATTAGTAAATCACCCCCCTCAGTCTTAAGCACTCTGAAAGAGGAGCTGAGACCTGTGGCCATTATTTAAATGCACCAGCCAGTGTGCAAAGTGCATAAAATGGTTGATTGTTGCGCACTACGTGTTGCAAGGTAAAATACTTTAGTAAATCTTTACTATTCTTGATTATTGATCCAACTAACTTTTCACTTTCATTGATATGATGCACAAGCATAATATCATAGAGCAGTAATAAGGAAACATAATTATAAGGCTATTTTAGCACTGTTATAAAACAGAGTAATACAACCTAATAGTAATTCCAAGTACTGAATCAAACTCAATTTCTTCTCATAAATCTCTGCAAATAACATGTGTGGTCCCATATCAGCAAATATTTCAATCCAAACAAACCTTTAATGGTTTATTTGCATTTCCTAGACAGCAGTTCCCCTTTAACATGCGTGAGCTGCCCGAACAGGCTTTATTGTTTGCGGTTCCTACTGAGGGGTAATATGATTTGGTTTTTAGCAGCGAATGATTTATTCATAAAGCAGCATATCCAGCTGGGGTGTGATAATGACTAACCAAATGACATGGATACAGAGCATTACCGCTGGCAGCACAGGAAAGTATTCCTATTCTGACATTTTGATATCATCTCTCTGTACTAGACAAGGGAATTCTTCTCAAAATCCTGCCGAGAGTTAGGTATCTGCAGGTCAGGGGGTATGAGATGAATAGTGGGTAGTAGGGTGTTGGTGCAGGTTGGGTCTACTCAACTTGAGCCTGGTCCTGGTCTTTAAGCAACTAAATATTGCCTCCAAGAATGGAATTCAAAAATAACCAGCTTTGAGGCCACAGAGAGCAACATCCACTGTTTGGGGATCACTGCTGTAGAGTATTCCATTTATGACACCATTTGGCTTGCCATAAACTAGGAATGGCTGACCATACAACCTATGGACTGCTAAGTCTGTTATTTCCTTGTAACAAAACAAAGGGACAGAGCGAGACTGGAATGTCCGGGGCCCACCAGGACTGACTTCAAGGGCCTGGCTCCCACTCCCACTGTGAGCCCCACCCAATAAGTTTTTGCCTCCCTTTCCACCTATGATCAAGGAGTGAGCTTGGATCCAGGGTAAGGAGAGGAAAGGAGACAGTACAGGTGCAGGAGCAGTCCTCGATACAGGCAGTAGAGCAGTCCTGGGTCAGAGGCACCCATAAAGGCTGAGATCCACCGGGTTTTTTCATGATGTCCCACTGGCCCAGTCTGACACCATAGAGGAACTATGGAAAATTATATAGAAGATATCTCAGCAGGAGACAATAAGGCCAAAACTGCATTCTTAGCCAGCAAGAACTTAAATAATATTAATAATAATAATAATAATAATAATAATAATAAAATAAAAGAGAAAGGAAATCTTTAAAAGGCTTACATATCTTGCCCAGCTACCAGATACCTTTTAATAGTTTATTATTGTGTTGAAGAAATAAAGTCTCCTGGTTAAACGCTTTTCATTCTTCCCAACCATCAGATTCTGCATGAACTCCCAGTAAGTTCCAAGCGCTGCAAGATTTAATGCCACTTTAAAGATGAAACATGCTGCATATTCAGAAACTGGAGCTGATTAATATTGAAAGACAGGTGAGCCAAATAGAGCGAACATATCAAAGTGATAGCTCAGCAAACCTTCCGACAAGCTGCCCAAGCTAAAACTCCTGATAAAGGATAATTTCATGTCTGTGGTGGTGGGGGGGGGGGGTTTGCGGTGGGCACATTAAGGGAACTTGCTGAATGTTGCTTCATTTTAGACAATGTAGCATTAATGAGCATCTGTAATTGGCTATTGTTTTAAAGTGCATTACAAAATATCTGGCTGAATGGGTCATTTGGTAAACGTGCTTTGTTAAATTCTCTCTTTAAGAGAGAGAGAGAGAAAGAGAGAGAGAGAGAGAGAGAGAGAGAGGTATAGGATCTATTATCCAGAATGCTTGGGACCTGGGGATTTCTGGATAATGCTAAATAAATCCCATACGTTATTGCAACCAATACAGTATGTGCCCTAGTTAAAATAAAATACAAAAAGTAGTGTCTTCTTATTACAGAGATAAGGGGAAAATGTAATTATTTGCATAATGGACAGGTGGCTTTCCCGTGATTCAGAGTTCTCTGATTAAAAGGTTTCCAAGGGTCCTTAATTATACTGCTCCGTACTATACACTATATGGCCAAAAGTGTCTGTAAACAACAGTATCAGGACACTCTGCCTATAATGACAAATGTTCAGATGAAACACTGTTGAGTTCCAAACTGCCTCTGGAAGCAATGGTAGCATTATTTGTAGGTAGTACGGGATTTTTACAGGTTAAGGGCTAGTCCACACGGGGAGATAGCGACGCGTTTGCGGTCGCCGCGACCGGCGCAGGCGACAGTTTTGTATGGGCGCCTATGTAAAAACGCCTGTGCTAACCACACGAGGCGATGCGCTTTTCAACAGTCGCCTGAAAATGCCTCGCCAGGCTTTTTCAGGCGACTGTTGAAAAGCGCATCGCCTCGTGTGGTTAGCACAGGCGTTTTTACATAGGCGCCCATACAAAACTGTCGCCTGCGCCGGTCGCGGCGACTGTCGCGGCGCTTTGTCGCCGCGACCGCAAACGCGTCGCTATCTCCCCGTGTGGACTAGCCCTAAACGAGAAGCAAACCCAAAAGTTAAAAAACACTTGGGGGAGCAGGGAGGGGGTCTATGTAGGGTAGGGGGTAGGTTTTTTTAACTTTTGGGTTTGTTCCACCTTTAAAACAGCACATAAACCTAACATGACCAACTGCAATGGCTAGCGACTGCAGTGATGTAAAAGTCACTGAAATCGGATGTGAAAGTGGGTTTGACAGATGCCCATAAGTTTGGTGTAGGTGAAATAATGCTCTGGGTTTGTTTTCCAGGGTTTCAGCTAGAAATCCTGCTCCCATTAAAAGAAAACCAATACGGCTGCAGTTTACAATATTTTTGGAAATTCCATGATTCCTACATTGTGACAACAGTATGGGGGAGGCTCTTTCCCATATAAGCACAATAATGCCCCTCATGTACAATGCAACGTCTGTACAAAATAATGGGAGAGCTTTGGCCTGAACCCCCATGGTATGAATTAGAATGCCAGGGTCTAATCACCTGACTTCTGTGCCCAATCTCACTAAAGCTTTTGTAGCTAAATGAAAACATATTCTACCCACAACAGTCCAACATCAGAGGGAAGCCTTCCTAGAAGGCAGGAGGCTGTTATGGCAACAAAGGGAGAACCACATTTATATTAACTCCCTTGGTTTGAGAATAAGATGTTGGACAGATGTGTGTCTGGATACCATGAACCAAATCATGTAGCTTGCCCATATTACTGGTGTTGTTCCATCTATTGCTGTGTCTTCCCATATGCCTTATATTATGTACTATGCGGCCAGTTGTATTACTCAATATATTATTTGTTTGCTTCCTCTTTTCATATGAAGTTTAGGGTATTTTATTATATTTTATCAACTGTGGTTATTTAGGAAATGATGTTAAATTGATATAGGTTTTATTTCTTGCATCTGTATTGGTGTGAGATAGTGGACAGGAAAGCCACTTAATCCTGTTTTACAGTATTGCAAATAAACAACGGCTCATAATAATTCTAAAGAACCTTGCAAATCCTCTTCTTTATCTATGTGCAGGCATTTTATCCAGAGTATCCTTAGCTTTTAATGCCACATGAAAAGGTGCAAAAAAAAAAAAACAATCGTGTTTCTTTCCCTGGTGAATTTCATCCACAGAAGTGAAAAATAAATATCTGCCAACAGATGGGAAATCATGCATGTTTTTTTTAGATGCTCTTCTAACATATTAATGGGGGAATGTGATAAAAGTCGCAAACAGCAAAACAATTTGCACCAATAAGAATAAAAATCCACATCTCGCAATGTAATATTGTTCCTTAAACTGTTATTGCATTGCGAATTTTAATTGCGCTCTCTTAAGAAGTGCTTGAAGGTGTCATAATCTTTTGCAGCAAACATAACGACTTTTTCAGTAAGAAGTGGTCATAACGATATGTGGTTACGGTGTGCAATGACCAAGGCTGGAATTTGGTGCCATGTTGAAAACAGTCCCAATTAAACTTCTCTATCTTTGTGCAGATCATCCGGTAACCGCTACAAGGCCATTTGAATACTGCCCTGTTTTGATCTCCAAATATTGCTGCATTGGGTATATACAGTGCTACGCAATATGTTGGTGCTATATAAATACATGATAATAATAACAGCAGGAGCAAAATCCTTTAATATCTAGTCAATATATGAAATAAATTACCAAAGGGTCTTCCCGTGACTCCCTACAGGATATAAGCACTGCAATAAGAACAGTAGTTGTTGATGTGAAGAACAAGACTCAGTAGAGCAAAATGGGGATGCCGCCATGAACTCAGCCTTACAGTTGTTACAGCTCCCACCATTGAATCCTATGATTAAGCGTCTGAGGGACATGAAACACGCAAGGTTTGAGATGATTGTTTAAATAAACTTTTTTCTACTTTTTAACCAACAACTTTTGGTCTGATCTGCATGTGGCTTCCTAATGTGCCCAAAACCTTTCATTCTTCTTGCACTGCTCCCACCATTGCCAACAAGAGACTGTCAAGGGGGAGTGGGAGTTATAGGATTATAAAGTGATCAACCATGATAAAAGGTACTAGGATTTAGGAGAAGTCGTTTTTGTCTTTCACAAATAACAGGTCATTGTTGGAGTAGTTTTGATGGATTTTTTTGGACAAAAAGCAGATTGTTGGAATTAGGGATGCACCGAATTCACTATTTTGGATTCGGCCGAACCCCCGAATCCTTCACGAAGGATTTGGCCGAATACCAAACCAGAATCCTAATTTGCATATGCAAATTAGGGGTGGGAAGGGGAAAAAATTTTTACTTCCTTGTTTTGTGACAAAAAGTCACGTGATTACCCTCTCCGCCCCTAGTTTGCATATGCAAATTAGGATTCGGTTCGGCCGGACAGAAGGATTCAGTCGAATCCAAAGCCTGCTGAAAAAGGCTGAATCCTGGCCGAATACCGAAACGAGTCCTGGATTCGGTGCATCCCTAGTAGGAATGAGATAAGGATAAGATGTGATCAGAGACAATATAGGTCTGCTTGTTATGTTCTATGGGCTCAAGTAGTTCAGAGATTGATGGAAGCAAAGAGATCAGAATGCTTTACCAAAATAGTGAGATCAAGAAACCATTTTTTATGAGTTTTAATTGGGAGGGACAGATTACAGTTGAGGACCAAAGATTGAATAGATGGTTTATGTCTTTAATTAAACAGGGGCTGGGACTGCAGGGAAGTTTGGAAAGAGACAGGATTGAGAGGACAGGCAGTAAAATGTGAGGAAACCAGGGGAAAAGGAGCACAAAAGAGACTGATGAGTGCCAAGGGAGGAAGATGGATGGGTTGATAGATATATATTTTTATAATGTCAGTTTTGCTTTTGAAGTGCTCAGCGATATCTTGATCTTGAAGTACATGGAGGGAATGTGGAAGGGTAAAGTCATGAATTTAAGGTAGAGAAAAGTTGTGCGTGGTTTTTTAGAGAGTCGATTAATGATTGTAGTAAAGTGGATTTGTTTGCCTAAGCACAAGCTGATGTTATAGAAGAGCAGTGCGCATATGAAGCTGCAAAAATCTGTCTATGAGGCAGTAGCACCCAAGAGAACATAGGCAACTTTGGAAAGCTCTGGTATGAGCTATATACTAAGGCTGGAGATGTTTGGGTCTTGTGCATCATGACTTGGCAGGAGCAAACTCATTAAAGTCTTCAGTGAGTATATTATAATAATTAGAGGGATCAGGCATAGCTATAAACCAAAGGCATAAGTCAAAAAACTTTAGAGACAGCAGGGACATTAGGATTGTTAATGGGTTTGTTAAATTTACCAGGCAAGTCTCTTGCTCCCAAAATGTATCTATGGGGACCAATTACAAGGTGCATTATACAGGCCACAGTGTCTCAACGAGCCTGCATTATTGAGATAACAGGGCCCATTTAGACATGAAGGGAAAATTACGACAATTGAATTAATTCATTCATGAAAATAATTGCTTTTGTGTGAAAAATAAATGAAATACATTTAAGTGAGCCAGTAATATATTTATAATAATAATATATATTTATAATAATTATACATTTATTAACATCACAATCTTTGTCCTTTACTCCCCAAACACTTAAATATGGACATTTAATATCAATTTTGCACAGGGGGGGACCACAAGTGTCATGTCACCGAAATAAATAAGCAAATGTAATTCTCAGCATCTTTCCAACTGATCTTGAAAGTTGTTTGTAAATTGCTTCTGAAATCAGCACTGTATATGTCTGAGCTAGTCTCTACACTGCTGGTTGTAACTACATGTACCACTGAAACAAGAATAATAGATATATGAAATGTGAAATAGTAGGTGGCATCCAAAATCAGATCATTTACAAGTAGCCAAGTGCAAGTGCCACTTGCCCAAACCCAACGGGGGTTAAATATGCAGTGGAGTGTTGAAATCATCATTCCGGACCAGATAAAAGCCATTAAGAAGTAGCTATTTGTACAAGTGATATAATACTGTATGTAAGTCTCACTTAATAAATGATACATAAGCCAACTCAGTATAAAGCTGCCGGAGTCAGCAGAAAATATTTGTTTGCATATGATTTGCATTAAATCCTCATGAAATTAGTCAAGAATTTGCTTATAACCCACTAATCAGAATAATGCACTTATTTCCAATCAGACTCAATCATTCCTGAACAGCAGGCCTTTCTTGCAGACAGTATCAACCTCTCTGGGTTACATTTCATTCTGCTCAATTTCATATGGAGACCGTGAGTGGCAGAATATTAGCTGATTATTATTTTTTTGATAAATAAATGAAGCTGGGCTCTGGAAATGGCACAGTATATTTATACATACGTATAATTGTATACATACAGATATCCTGTGGGGAGTGAGCAAGGAAGTGGGAATGATAGGATTATGACAGGGCTAGGAAGTAGGGAACCGGAGGAGGGCGTTAGGGATTATGGGTATAATTGTAGTTTTCCTGGGTTGCTGTGGGATGGTTGGTAGGATTGCCACCTTTTCTTACCTTGGAATCCAGAAAGAGGGTGGCACCAGTGACTGCAGAGTTGGGGCGATGATGCAATGGGGCGAGCAGGCCAATGACATGAAGGGGCACTGCTGTGAAGTGGCGGGCCAGTGATACAAAGGAGAGGGCCAATGACGTGGTGGCCTGTGATTGCCCCAGGAAGCAGGGGACAGGCCTGCCAGGTTTTCAGACTTTGTTAACCGGGCAGGTATTTTCATTTGACAGTAGTGATGGGCGAATCTGTTCCGTTTGCAAACGCAATGAAGTCAATGGGCATCAAAAAAAATTAGACGCGAACCAATTTTTGACGCAAGCGACAGTTTTTACATGCACGTTTATTTTGTCCAAATGCATTAAAGGCAATGGGTGTTGGAATAATTTTGATGCGTGGAAATTCGCCTGGCGAATTTATTCGCTCGTCAAGTTCAAAACCGGACAGGTGGCAACACTAATGGTTGGATACATGAGGGGTTAAAGGAGGAAGGAAATGGTGGGGGTGTTCACTTTTTCTGCTTTTCTCTAAAAGCAGCTTATGTACAGTGAAATAGTAAAGAGTATCCCCTGTAGCCAACACAGTTCCCCCTTGCACTGTCCTGCCTTTCTAAACACACAGTCCCACATTTACTATACCCCCAATGTCAACAGCTAAAACTCCTCCGGACCCCATCTTTCCTTAGTACTCATATTATCTCAGAGCATCTTGCCTTACTGTATTGCCGGCTATTTTGTTATACAGAGGGTTATTTGAGAACCTAGCCCCCCCCCATATGGTAAATACACAAAAACAATTGCCTTTCTATTGCATAGTGGAAGGATCTGCTTTAATGGATTTCATTCGTTGTAGGCAAGTTCTGACCTCCCCAGCAGAGAGAGCAGGGTACCGACCCATCTCCCTGATGCACCTGGCGCTCACCTAATTGGCTCTGCTGATGGCCTGTCACATCAGTCTGGACTGAAGAGTTGCATATTTGTTCAAGTAAAACTATAATGCTAAATACAACCAGCCAAGCAATGGACTTATAAGCACCACCGTACTGTAGATACAGACCCATTACACATTCCGGGCATGTATGTGGTCATCCAAAATTCATAGATTCCGCTGTGCAAGCAGCAAGGCATGTCCGCCAATCGCACTACTCTTCATTTTATGTAGCATCACACTGTGGATATTACGGGAGGATTGTGTGAATCTATACATGGGAATGTCTAACTCTGGATTTCCAAGTCTGAACAGGATCATATATTCCAAAAAAGGACAAAGGCAACAGTCCCATAGAACACAATTTAAATAAGAAATGATGCATTTTTATTCTTATTCACACATGTTGGCAACTAAAGTTCATAGGGCAAGGGATACCAGCAAATACACGCCACATGTATGGCCCATGCTTTTGTCACAAGTACTGACCGTGCCACTAGCTAGAACTTCAACCATTAGGACTCATACTCTATCCAAAAGAAAGTAGTAAAACTTAGTTCAGTAATTCCCCATTAAATGACAAGTGATGTCCAAGGTTGCTCAAATGGTAGACGAGCACCGGTGAGAAGTCAAAGGCAGGGTCAGACTGGTTTGCTATAGTACAAGGACATATCCTGGTGGGCCCAGGCTGGTGAGCCCCATTCTGGGAAAATGTTCCTGTAGCCCTTATTCCCATCTTAAAGGGGTGACTCACCATTAGTATGTTATAGAATTATTATATATATATATATATATATATATATATCTATCTATATATATATATATATATATATGCCTTGTGCCCCTGAACCTCCTCCACCAGTGAGCACTATGTAAATGAAAGAGGAAGGAATGGAGGGATCATAGGCCATGCCCCAGGTGGGATTGACACCATAACTAATATAGATAGCTACAATCTTAACCTTTAAGTATGTTATAGAATGACCAATTCTAAGCAACTTTTAAATTGGTCTTCATTGTTTATTTCTTATCGTTTTTGTGTTATTTGCCTTCTTCTTCTGACTCTTTCCAGCTTTCAAATGGGGGTCACTGACCCCATCTAAAAGCAAATGCTCTGTAAGGCTACACATGTATTGTTATTGCTAAATTTTATTACTTAGCTTTCTATTCAGGCCTCTCCTATTCTTATTCCAGTCAATTATTCAAATCAATGCATGGGTGATAAGGTAATTTGGACCCTAGCAACCAGGTCACTGAAACTGCAAACAGGAGAGCTACTGAATAAAAAGCTAAATAACTCAAAAACCACAAATTATAGAAGATACATTTTCTCAGAATATCACTCTCTACATCATACTAAAAGTTAACTCAAAAGTGAACAACCCCTGTAAGCATACAGCATTTGTCACTGATTTTAACGCTAGATCTGGGATAAAAAAAATTGGGTCACTCAAAAGGATGTGCAAAGGACAAACTCTCCCACAAATATTAAAGATGGAAAAACGAAGGACTGTGTTTAACGAAGAGCTATATTTGTCCAGAGAGTCATGTGTCCTTCCTCTGCTGCATCATGTGTGGGGGAGGCTAATTTATTGAAATTAAGCTTATTACAATAATTAGAATGACATGAGCTGTTCTGGTCCAGTTGTTTAGTGAGTTGTTACTAGTTTACACAGCATTCTGCCCCTTATTTTCCCACTCCTGTTCTTATGACTGATTTTTTATTATTCTAATTCCTCTCTTGCTGCTGGGTTGAGCGGTGAATACTTTTCTTCTACTAGAATGATTGTGCTACATAGCCAGTACAGTTTAAGAGGCTGGGTATAAGGACATATAAGTCTTATTGACTGACATGGAATCTGTTTAGGGCAGTGATCCCCAACTAGTGGTTCCTGAGCAACATGTTGCTCACCAACCCTTTGGATGTTGCTCCCAGCGGCCTCAAAGCATATTATTATTTTTGAATTTGTGTCATGGAGTCAAGTTTTGATGTACTTACAAATAGGGAATCACGGTCCAGGATTCAGCTTTTTTCAGCAGGATTCGGATTCAGCCGAATCCTTCTGCCTGTCCGAACCGAATCCGAATTCTAATTTGCATTTGCAAATTAGGGACGGGTAGGAAAATTACGTGACTTTTTGTCACAAAGCAAGGAAGTAAACATTTTTCCCATTCCCACCCCTAATTTGCATATGCAAATTAGGATTCGGATTTTTCGGTATTTGGCTGAATCTTTCGCAAAGGATTCGGGGGTTTGGCCGAAACCAAAATAGATAGATTTGGTGCATCCCTTCTTCCAAACAGAGCCTCCTGTAGGCTGCCAGTCCACATAAAGGCTACCAGATAGCCAACCACTGCCTCTTTTAACATTTGAATATGGCTCACGGTAAAAAAAAGTTGGGGACCCACTGGTTTAGTGCATCCAAAAATACAAGTCCAAGGTCTAAGAAACTGAACCTTATGGCACCTGATCTGTTCTGATGAAATAACAGAATGAGTGCAGCTTCATTACCAAAACCCTGAATACTCAAAGAGGGTCCAACTATTTTTTTTTCAATTCAATGCACAGTGCACCTGCAACATGTTGAAACACCCCAATGAGCACCTACTCAGTAAGCTATACAGTCCTGGCTATTGTCCATTTGATTCAGTTGTATGACCTACTCTCTAGTCTTGTAGTGCATTGCACAACCCCCATTGCCTCTGCCCAATAACGCGTAGTCTACTGAGCACCGATCTTACATTTCACAGCCTCCAAATATTATATCACTGATTTACATTGCACAAGTCTAAAGGTGGCCATACACGGGCCGATAAAAGCTGCCGACAGACTGTGTCAGCAGCTTATTGTCCCGTGTATTAGGCCCCCGGACAGGCTTCACCGATCGAGATCTGGCTGAAAGTCGGCCAGATCTCGATCGGATGGGACAAAAAATCCCGTCAGATTGCGGCCGCATCTATTCGTTGATGCGGTCCCGTGATCCGACCGCACATTGCTATTCGTTAGGATCTGATCGTTGGGCCCCTAGGGCCCACGATCGGATCAGCCCGATATTGCCCACCTCAAGGTGGGCATATCGGGGAGAGATCCGCTCGTTTGACAACATCGCCAAACGAGCGGATCTCTCAGTGTATGGGCACCTTAAGGTGTACGAGCTAGGATACGTGCATCCACAAGCACAGACAATTTTGCATTTATACAAATGATTTAGTAAATGCTCCTATTTAATCACATGCTGCACATCATTGCACACCCATTGCACTGCACAGCCCAACCAGTACTCCTGCCCTATATTTCCACCCAGCAAAGCTTCTCCCAGTGCAATGACTTCAAGCTTGGCAAGAAGAATTTAAAATTTAAAATGGTCTTTTGTTTCCTAAAAGACAAATGTCTTTTAGGAAACAAAAGACCATTTTAAATTTTAAATTCTTCTTGCCAAGCTTGAAGGAGTAATAGGAGTAATTTTTATATTTCTCTTAATATTTTTGACATTTGTAGCCAGCCAATGTCCTTTCCTATCTTGAACTTTGCTGTTGAACTCATTACAGCAAAGCAACTAGAGAAGGCAGAGCTTGTACTTCGTTCCATAATGATGTTATATAAGAAATCTGGGATAGTACACAGGAGACAATGCCATAACCTAGTTTAGTACTCATCTACCTCTGTATCTTATTAGGCTTCTGTTCGACTCCTAGTAGCTGAACGATTCATTCACCTCTCTGTGTCTCGATTACAATGAAGGATGATAGCAATAAAGGGATGATAATGAGGGCATGCCCCGGAATCTGCATATTTAGCACTACTTGAGCCATCGTGTTAGTATTGCAGATGTTAACAAACGCAAGCTCGGCAAAGTTTCCAAGGCTTCCATACGGCCACCCTGTAGGTCACAAGTGCTCATTTCAGTGACTTATTGTTTTAATAACCCATGACGGCCTTATCCGATCACAGCAGGATCTTATTCTGCTCATGGATCATGATTCAGCTAAGTGTCCTCCAAACAAGATCTGTTTAGATGTAGTGCTGGGACTGGACACCACATACATTTGCCCCTTGGTGCCAGGGATCAGTGGGTATAAGATCATCCTAATACCTACAGGGCTAGTGCCGCACTGTTTAATATTAAAGATCAAGGATAGGAACCCTTTGTCACTTTGCCAATGAAGTAATATACTGCATTGGAAATTAGACACCAGTCATTTCTAGTGAGTACATTGAAAAAATGGCTTTATTTGAAACAGAAGTTCTGTTTTGTATTTGCTGTCATCTATGTCTTTAATATATTGTGTAACCAAAGCCCCACTTTGTCTGTTGTGGTCACTGGAGCCTTACAAAATGTATATTATGACCTACTCCAGAATGCTCTTGCAAACATGCATTACATTGGTATTTTAGAAATGATACTGAATCTTCAATAGAACAATACAAATGACTATTAAAATAACTAGATAACCCCATCTAATTTTATGAATTTTCTCCAACCTCTCTCATGGCCATGGAGGAGCTGATTCTCTACTGCATTTTATCACATGATAGTGGTAGGACGGGCAAGAAAAGAAAACCTTTTTATGCTGACTGGAGGCAGGGATGACATGGTGAGCTTTAATAATGTTAGGGGCTATATTACAAAAGCATAGACATTCTGGGCATTTATGGATTCATATTGTATCTGACAACAAGGAGACTGACAGCTCATGTAGGCTGATTATTCATACCTGCCTCAGAACAGATATACAGGTATGGGACCTGTTATCAAGAATGCTCGGGACCTGGGGTTTTCTGGATAACGGATCTTTCTGTAATTTGGGTCTTCATGCCTTAAGTCTACTAGAAATTAATTTAAACATTAAATAAACCCAATAGGCTGGTTTTGCTTCCAATAAGGATCAATTATATCTTAGTTGGGGTCATGTACAAGCTACTGCTTTATTATTACAGAGAAAAAGGAAATCATTTGTAAAAATTTGGATTATTTGGATAAAATGGAGTCTATGGAGACAGCCATTCCGTAATTCGGAGCTTTCTGGATATCAGGTTTCCGGATAAGGGATCCTATACCTGTATACAACATTAGGTATATGCATCATCACTTTTACATTATATGGCCAAAAGTACCCAATCATATGTTCTCAGTTGAAGCATTAACTGTTAAGTTCCAAACTGTCTCAAGAGTATGGGTTTTTAGGGTTGAGCATCCATAGTCTAACATCAACACACTCAATGCCAACCAAAGGATTCTGGAGCACATTTTCTAAATAGATGATTCAAGCTTCACCATCTTGCAGCCAGGTAGACAACTCTATATAGTGATTGCATGGAGAACTCTACGTGTACCTGCCTGCTTGATTACATAATGCTGAAAGTAAAGTTTGGTGGAAGCATAATGTTTTGACTAACATGACTGGCAGAATTGAAAGCAAACCACAAGACTACAATATATTATGTAGTCCTACTATGTCAACAGTTTGGGGAAGGTTCCTTCCTGTTTCAATAAAATAATGCCCCCAAGCACAAAGTGAAATTGTCTACTGAGATGGGAAAGGAAGAGCTTGCCTAGGAATTATTACTGGAAGATATGAAACTCGTAAGGAGACATACCATGGGGTCTGTATATATTTTTTAACACTATATATTAAATAAAAAATTTGTGTTTTTTCGAAAAAGTTTTGAGCTGCAGGATATTTGGTTTTACATGCAGCCTAATGGTTCTGGGGGTTGTATTTTTGCTCTCACTGTTTCTTTTATTGAGTGATGTATAATGCCTGTTTATAGAAACTTTGGCCTACACAGAGCTCTGAATTTGAGCCAGCTGAACCATGGGATTGATTGTAACCTGACTGCAAGCCAGGCCTGATTGTCCTACCAGGACAGTCATCAAGGGGGAATAGGTGGATAAGCTGTCATTTTTGATGCCCTAAAAAAACTACTTTTTCCATGATTTGTTGTGAGAAGGAGAGTAATAGATAAGCATTTTAGCTGCATAATATATTGATGGTATAGTATAGATATACAATGTAAATTGTGGATATATACAAGGCACAATAACATGCACTTTATTGTAGGTTTAATAAAGCACAATAATTCACACTTTATAGTAGGGTCCGGTAGACCGTCAGTCACACCAAAGAATATGGAATCTGAAAAATGCTTCTGTTTTTCGCCATTTATTCTAAAAAAAAATATATATATACTGTATTGCAGTATGTTTTATTACAGTATGTGCTTTTTTGTCTGAGTGTGTGTGATATGTATTGTATGGTCCGCAGCAGGTAAGGAAACATTGTAATATTGTCTCATTATGTATGCTTTGTATGCAGAAGAAATTACAATAAATTGGACTTGACTTGATTTGTTATATTAGAGAGGGCTCCTTATTGGACTTAAGAGGCAAATTTGCATTCAGTTAGTAGCCCTGCAGTCCACATTGTTCAACCTCTCTTTATACAATTGTGACTAAATGGAAGCAAATCCTACGAAAACATTTTCAAGATCTAATGGAAAATCTTGAAGTGTAGAGTCTGTTATAGCAGCCAATGAGACATCAAATTGATCCCCTTGATCTGGGAATGAGATTTTAAACTAGGAGGTGTGTACGAACACAAATGGCCATATATACACGTTTATTTCTGTAACAGAATAGATATAATCTGTAATATTTGCTTATATTCATTCTTCACTTTCAGATCACTATATTGATTTATTTTCTGAGTAGACTTTCCACACTGAACCAGTCTCCTTTTTGAAATATTCCTTGCTGGAATTGTCTAAAGCTTTGGCTTCAAAGGTTGCAAGTGACTCAACGAGAGGAGCTTTTCCGTAATTACATTTACAACACTGTTGTTTCAGAGATTTTCTCCTTGTGAGCTATTTATTAGCAGAGCCAGCTGAGAAGGTTGAAGAGTGTCCAGCTGGAGGCTATCAGAACAGCAAGAAGCAGATTCCTGCCAGGGGAGATTAGCACCTACAACAGAGATGCATTCAGTGCAATCCAGAACAGGGAGCTGTGCAACCCAAGGGAGGCAATGGAGCGGCTATACAAAAGAACTGTGAGAGCAGGGGCATAATTATAGAGGAAACAGACCCTGCAGCTGCAGGGGGGACCAGGAAATACAGGGGGCCCCATGAGCCTCTAATTAATGAGCAATGTCAATGCATATTGGTAAAACATGTCAACCTCTGGGTATGATGTGGGCCCTAAAATTAATTTGCTGTGGGGCCCAATATGAGAGGCTGTAGAAATTTCACCAGAGAGTGAAGAATAGCATTGATTCTCAGGAAAGCCTCTTAGAGCCATCTGTAACTAAGGTATCAACTAACTGGTATCTTACTGGGCCAGCCAATACAAATGGTTATTGACAAGGAATAGCATATGTTGGACAGATGGCAATTTTTTTCCCAAAAGGTGTCAACCCTTGCATCGACCCACAGCAACCAGTACAGCAGCATAAAATTTCAATCGAGTGCAGAAACTGGTTTTATCCAGGCCTATTTAAAAATACTGGTCAACACTTGTCCACACAGCAACGTGGTGCAGCAGGAGTCGACCCCTGTATAATCATAACATCCAATCTTTATTAGCTCATATTATTATTATCAGTTAATAGGAATGACCATGAAGAACAGAACAAAGTGTCCAGTACCTGGGCAGCAACCCAATCAGCGATTAACTTTGTACTTTTTTTTCTGCAGGAATTGTAATGAAAGCAACAATTTGATTTTTAGGAAGTGAGCCCAAAGTGAATTGAACAGAATGTGCATTTAAAGAGACAGTAAATATTAATCATGATTTTACTTACCGGTACATACAGGCCAATTCAATTTTGCTGGGTTTCCTTTTTACAACTTTTGTTAATGATAAAGTATAGTACTTATATGAACAGCAGTATCTTGCTAAACCCAGGATCATGTAAAAAGTACCCCAAGGTAATCCATTTAGGAATATTTATATTGTCTTATGTTGACTGGATGCACAGTGTCAGTGTGTTGCATTTATTAGTGTATCAATACATATTCAATTAAAGCAGAGGTTAGCTAATGAAGTGCAACTTAGAAACCTTGACTCTAAATCGTGAACTTCAGCCAAATGTCCCAAATGAACTCTTTATTAGTTCAGCTAACCAAGGCATGCTGGGCAGTGTGGTTTTGCAACCTACAGGTAGGGGATAATAGATCCCATATATGTATAGTTAAATGCCTTAAAATAAGAGTAACAGCACGACTTGGTTCCAATATCAGCCCAGGCACAACAGCAGGAGCTGCAAGACAGGACTAGTGCATCCATCAAGAAAAGTAGGCCATTGCCTAGGAGGGTGGAAAGGATGCACTATGCTAATCAGTTGATTACATAACATGAATAATAGAGGCCATGCAGTAGCCCTTGAAAAAATATGCATGTGGGTGATGAGAATATTTCATATATCATTTTTACATTTTAGGTTGACAGATCATCAGAACAAGTAAACCTCCAACTTTTAAAAATGGTTGTGGAAATCACTGTTCAAGCATGAGCTCTTCTCTACTGTGCTTTTGGCCACCTGAGTGCTTGGAGTCTTGGTAGACGACAGCTACAACTGGGGGGCAATCTGTAATGTTAGGGCCACCATCATGGAGAGAGAGGAGTGTGTCCTGTTAGGGGTTCAGACCCAGTAGAGGGCCACTGTCAGATGGCACTTTCCAGTTTTGCAGGTTTTGTAAACAGGGGAGCTTCTCAGGATTGGGCAGGCGTTTTATGGATTGTGAGGGGGGTCAGTTTAGGAATAACTAGGGTAGATTAGACCAGTTATTTTTTAATTGGATCCATTCTACTTAGTTAGCAGGTTCATCCTGCAATATGGTCAGTACAAGCTAATATCCCAGCCCTCCTATGGGGGGGAGAGTCCTCCCAACTCATAATATGAGACCTTATTCTTTACTAAAAAAACATTTACTAAGCTAACATTTAGGGGGCAGATGTATCAAGGGTCGAATTTCGAGGGGTTAAATCCCTCGAAATTCGACTGGGGAATAGAATCGAAAAGGCAATTCGGGCGTATTTACGCGCCGGCGAATAGTCGAATGGGCGAATATTCGCCAAGCAAATAGGCGCTCGATCGAATATTCGATCGAAGGATTTTCATTTGATCGAATGTCTTTTTATTCGATCAAAAACTTGGAAAACAAGCCTATAGGACTTTCCCATAGGCTTTTAAAGCAATTCGGTAGGTTTTAGGTGGCGAAGTAGGCAGTCAAAGTATTTTTAAAAGAGACAGTACTTCGACTATCGAATGGGCGAATAGTCGCAGCATTTTTGCGCTTGATCTAGTACTTCGACTATCAAATGGGCGAATAGTGGCAGCGTTTTTGCGCTCGATCTATTAGAATCATTCTACTCAGGCGAATTTACGCCAATTGGATAGTCGAGGAGCATAAAAAAACTACTCGAAATTCAAGCTTTTTTCCCTCTATTCATTCACCCGAGCTTGGTGAATGGGCCCCTAACTGTATAAAGCAACATATGGGGCCCACGGCAACTGTCCTCTCTAGCCCAGCCTAAAAAACTGTTCTCAGGGACTATTATATGGTGTCATTTAAAAATTCACGGCATGTGGCTGCTAGCAGTGTCAATGAAGGGTGCATACGAGTTTCTTGGTTTAGTAGAGTAGCTTTATTGACGCACTGACTTACATATAGATTAGCACCTGAGGATCAAATATAGCATTAACATGCCAGACACACAAGGTCAGTAAGATTGGTGACTTGAATAGGAAAGAAGGTTTAAGGCACAAGCAGAAGTTGATATGTATTAGTGTAGTCTCCTTTCTGTTGTGCAGTACCTTCACTGTATATTACCTAGGTCTATAACTTACTCTATTTGATAAAGTGAATTACCCCAGACCTATGAGTAGTTATTATGAACATACGCCTAATATAGCCATGATATATTGTTTGCTTAATCTTAAAAGCATTAGGGTTAATTCCTGCTGGAATTCGATTTGTGAGATGCTGCTCTTCATAGCCTGAATGTTGTTTTATCATTATCCACCTTGCACTGCTCTGTTCTCTAATAATCCAGTCTCTTACGCTTCAAAGGGCTGAAATGTGCTGAACAAGGGGGGAAACACATACACACTTCATAAGAAGCCCAAAGGGACTTGAAACACCATCGAAAAGGACAGGGGAGGAGCATTTTACAAAGGAGTTTAAATTAAGGCAAAAAGACTTCTACAGAAGCAACACTCCCCTCACCATCACGGTCCTACATTGATTGGGAATCATTTACTCACTGATCTTTACTGACTGAATTTTAAAGCTTCTTTTATTTCTTATTTATACTGGCATCAACCCTTGCTGTATGTGTGTCTCATGAATTCACCCCTATAGCCCAACAATATACAGCAGAAAATCATTATTACATGTCTTGCCTTCAATCAGCTGGAAACACTGAGATGGAGAAGACATGCAGAACAGTTATCCAGGTATGGGGAAGGAGAAGTCATGTTAGGCTTCTTGGCTCTGCTCATGGAGAAATGGATGATGATGGGAGCCTGAGGCAAGGAAGCCCTTAATGAGGAAGGAGCTGTAGGAGTAGGACAATACCTCAATTTCAATGGAAGTTGGGGATGAGTAACCCCATGAAAAAGGTAACAGCTTGTGGTAAAATAGATTCCATGTTCAGTTAAATTTGTTGTAAAAACCAATACTATGTCTGTTTCAACTATGGACCATTATTCATTTGTTAAATAACCACATCACTGAGAGATCAGGTAAGATCGTAGATGTTTCCTTTCACCCACTTGAAAAGGAAGAACCATTGACATTTGCCAAATGTATCCCAGAAATGACTGCTCTTTCAAAAAAAATTCAAAGTGCCATAAAACTGGGTCCTCTTCATAAAAGCATGCCAGCCAAACCACTGAATAAGAGGGCATGGCCTCCATTATATCATTCAAAAATCTCAAAAAAAGATACAATGTTCAATGCTTTATTAACTTAGATGTTATGCCTTTGGGGAAGTAGCTGCTCTGTATGTTCTGTGTTTTGGAGTTATCTCCGTGCTGATATACAGTATATCATAGTAGAGATATTCTAGACGAGAATGGTGTATTGGGACATTCATTTAAAACTATGGAAGGTTTCTTGCCTGTCATGTTAAACGTCTTTTCATATCTCAAAGGCTCACAGCACAATATATTCTGCTTAGCTGGTAAGTCCATACAACTAATGTGTTGCACACCACAAGTTTGAATCAAAGCAAGCTCCTGCATAACCTCAAACTAAATGCTTCTAACGATATACCAGTAACAATTAGCAGTACAAGGACAAAGAAACTGTCACTTGGTAGGAATTTTAAGATAGATAGAGAGAAAAATGCAGGCTATATCATGAAAGCCTTACTGTAAATGGCCTCTGTTGCCCAAGCCATGCATCAATACAAGAAAACAGCCTCCCACTATACGTTGACTGCATTATAGTCCATGGACATCATGACTGCTTTGCATTGAATGCTGAGCCTCATCCATAATTATTGACGCAGAAGCAGTAAGCTAGCATGGTAGCATGGCACATTGTGGCAGTTTTTATGGGTACAAAGTTCAACCTGTTTTTTCCACCTTGAGCCACAAGTTTGACTTTTATTAATGCAACTCCTTGAGTTTATTCACATAGATGGGATGAGTATATCGAATCAAAGAACATAACAGTGCTCTCTAGGGCTCAAATATCATGGCAAAACTGTCAGTATGAACAGACACACTGGACCATGGGTGAAAAAATTGTCTCAAAAAAAAAAAGTTGTTGCCCATAGACTTCAATGCCTTTTGGTGAATTTTCGCTGTTTCGCTAATTTTTGGAGAAGGGAAACGCGTCAGATTTGCCTATCACTATTTATAAGGTAGTGCACTCACAGATAGCCTGGCAACTCAGCAAGAGAAGTTAGCAGTTAATGTCAGCCGAGAATATGAGCACCTTAAACAAGATTTAATATTTAGAATGTAATCTTTTATAACAAGCTGTGATGAAGGAGGCTCAGATTTTGCTGGGGTTGTCTTGCTCTTCAACACGGAAGCCCCCAAATACCGAGCATCTCTAATTGAAATTGTTTCACCAATTGGCAAAGATTAAATGAACAACTCTCAATTTTCCCTAAGAGCTAAAGTTTAGATTCCATATATTTACCCCAATGAGACATTGAAATATAAGGTATAAATTATTGGGTGCAGAAATCATTATCTTATTGATTGATATTAACATGGACTTGTTTAATAATAGTTAAGGGATCGGGTTCCAGTGACACTTCATATGGCCTGTAACCTTAAGCCTCTTATGATGTTGCCTCCATTTTTCCTAATCTTTTTTCTGTAGGTTCGTCTGCTGTAGCTTTCCTCCTCTTTACTCAGGGCATAGTACAAACACAGTATTCCACAATCCTGTCAAGTCCAGGATTAAACAACCATTGGCAATACAGAAAACTAAAGATGCTACCTAAGGGAGGACATGTAATTTAAAACGTGACAGACGCACAGATCTCATAGATGTTGGAGCTGTTGGTAAAGAGGAGGAGGAGCAGCAGTGCAATGAGGCTGTGACCACAAAATGCATATAGACAAATTCATTAAGAAAATTTAGCGTAGGACTGGCCAGATATGGGATGACTTTGACGTAGTTGCCCAGCTTAAATATATTGCAATATATGGACAAACAATCCCTGTTTTGTTTAAAGGGTAAGGCATTTTTCAGCAGCAGTATGCACAAAATGTCTCTGTCTTAAATATTGATAATGGGTTGAGTGCAGAGGACTCTTGTATTTGTCTATATGTATTTTGTGGTCACAGCCTCATTGCACCCCGCCTAATGGTTTTAAAATTTAGTGGTGAGCACAACTTTCCCTTGTTTGTTATAGTTATACAGGAGCAGTGACCAGCTCCATGTTGTAGCTCCCACCCTTCCCAACTATAGTCAGGTGATCCCACTGGTGTCTAATAAAAGGGCAGCCAAGTTTGGGAGTTTTACTTTGAAAGCAGCGAGTAAGTTGCAGGTAAAACTTAGTCCCTTTGTAAAATGTATAATGAAGCAATCGAATTCTTAATGAATCAGATAAAAATTGAGCGTAGGACTGGCCAGATATGGGATGACTTTGACGTAGTTGACCATCTTAAATATATTGCAATATATGGACAAACAATCCCTGTTTTGTTTAAAGGGTAAGGCATTTTTCAGTAGCTGTATGCACAAAATGTCTCTGTCTTAAATATTGGTAATGGGTTGAGTGCAGAGGACCTCTTGTATTTGGAAATTTCCACTTGTCAACTTGGCTTTGACTAGCTTATAAACTGCCCAGGTATGAACATAATTTTTCCTGTCTACTTAACACTGACTGATGCTGCCCCCCCAACTGGTAGCCTTCCCAGTTACCAAACAAAATCCAGTGTATTTCAATTTGTGTAAGTGGCCTTTACCTGACCTTTTCGTGTATTATGTTGTACATTTGTGCGTTACAATTCGCTGTGCCATCAATGTGAACTGTGAAATATGCCTGACTTTTAGCTCTACACTAGTTTCTGTGTAAAATGGGACAATTAACACCAAAAGGACAAGTTCACATCCTTAAGACATTGGTATGAGTATGCCAAAGCTAGTACCATTTGTCATGCTGAGTGTTATTATCCTTAAAATTCTATTAATAATATATCAGTCCTCCAGTAACCGCCATCCATGCTACATTCATATACAGTCAACTATAAATCATTACAGATATTAATATGCCGACATCCCTTATACTTGATCAAGGGAAGAACATGTTTTTGGTTTTCTTTTTACTTTTTCTATTTTCCCAAAGGGATTATATCCTCATAATGATCAAAATGAGCAATGTCTTACTTAGTGTCCTCATATCCTGCCTGGTCATTTCTATGGTGCTTGTTACAGTAAATTAGTGCAATGTGATGAGATGTTTAGCGGATTGGCAGAGTGAAAAAGATAAGACAATGGGAAGAAATCAACGAAAGAAACAGCAGTAAAGATATGGAATGTAATTGAAGCTAGAAACCACATATCAACTGTGGTTGGTGTGGCTAATTTGAAAGTATTAGATATTAATGTTCATCAGAAACTACATTAAACTAACACCTCTCTGACAACAAGAAACATGAAGGAATCGAACACCAGGTCATGTAAGTGAATAGGCAACCCTGACAGCTCTTCACTGTTTGATTAGGATTCTTCACCAAGGTTCATTAACACACACAAGAGTGGGATTATTGTGGGATCAGCTTCTGTTGGACACCCCTTACATTACATAAAGTTTCCTGTAAGGAACCCAACATTCATTTACCAGCACTCAAGCTGTGATATGAACTCTTGACTTGAGGCATCCTTGCTGAGACATCATACTGTCTTAATAAGCATTTTAATCCATGTAATTCACTAAACTATACTACTGCCATCATCCTGAGAGAGGACAGAGGGTTACAAGTTACCCGGCATGGTATCAAAACGAGAGTTGTTATAGTTTGACTGCAACCCTTCTGCATTAAATCAGTGAGATGAATCCTATAGCTGTAAAGTCCAGACAACAGCAACTGACTTTGCAAGAGATAAGTGTAAGCATCTAATTCCCTAAAATTAATTGGATAAAGATCTACCAGACAGAAATAAAAAAAATCATAATGTAAAATCCTCTCAAATTTAATAAAACCCTTGTAAGTTTTACCTACAAAAAAATCCAGGGGACAAAAGTCATCAGTAAATAGGAAGAAATGTAACAGAACAAGAGCCCTATGGGTTATTAACTTCATTTGCACATTCCAGCACTACAGACCCAGACAGCTCATTCAAGCAACAAACCTATTAACTCAATAGACAAATGTCACCTTAAATACCCCAAGCCTGTGCTGTCTTCTGATGTACACAATGACATATACGGTAAATAAAAAGCAAATTACCTTTCGCAGTATCGGGATAAATGTGAGATAGCCATGAGTGAACTTCACGGCTTTTGGTACCCGCACGCCCAGTGGTTCAGTCTGCTTTCACAGTTTGAAATCTAACACTGGAGTGATGAGAACCCTGGAACTCAGCATAGGTATTATGGATCCGATGCACAGGGATAGTGAGAGAGATGTGTGTCTCTCTGTCTGGCACATCCACAGAACTTAGCACACTCCTGATCTGCACCAAGCAAGAGAGAGAGGATGAGAGAGAGAGAGAATATCTCCTTTTCTCTCTCTCTCTCTCTCTCTCTCTCTCTCTCTCTCATGCTCTCGCACACATTGACTCAGATCGCTCAGCTCTATCCCCTCCTAGCAAGACTATACTGTACTGGATTATCAGTGTGTCCCAGGAGTTCAATTGTTCTCAACACTTCTAAAATGGTAATCCACCAGCTAAGGCACCACATCAATAAATACACAATATGATAACTCAACGAGAGCATGGTGCTAGCAGAAATAATAATGAAGGATTTAGGGTTCTGATGTCTTGCCATATAGAATGTATTAAACCTTCCCTCGGACCAGGGTTGCCCACACTGCATTCTCTGGCAATAACCACGGCTCAGTAAGTCCCTGCCAAGTCAGTGCATTAAGGATAATGATATGACAGATTTTAAGTCTGCGGGTACTATGCCCAATAACCACACCACATCTTAGAACTAGAGTTGGTGTCTTACCTGCTGATTTGCTGGCAGGGTGCAGACAGCAGAGAATGACCCAGAACTGCAGGGACAGTCACGGTGTTTCCTTGCTTGCAGCTGGCATGTCCACATGCACCCTTGATTCTCCTGCTCCTTCCTGGCAAGGCTAGAGGCTACTTTTCTAATTCAACCTCTGATTATCTCTCCTCCAGGCACAGGCAGCTCCCAGCAACTCAGTCCCTTGTATCTTCTCACTGTGATTCACTGTAACCCCCACTCCGGCTGCTCCCAGTAGGATGTGACAGTGCTATACACCGTATTCCTCCCACTCACAGGGTCTGGCAGTCTCTTGGGTTTCTATTCAGAGCCTCAGTCTTCTCCTTTCATAAAAAAAACCCTGCAGTTTCCTATCCACGCTGATAGGTGTATTCCTCTGGTCACCAGGCTAAAAACCATACATCCAGTTATTGTCTTTAACAAAAGAAACCATTTTATCCTTTCTTCAGTTTCTTCTTATGACAACGCTTTGGCATCTCCCAGGTTCGCCCTCCTCCTCCAGTTCAGACCTGCCTTGTCCACATAGTGCAGCTGTCCATGGTGCTGATGTTGGCCTCCTGCAGCCTGGGATCCTCACACGTGCTTGCTCTGTAGAGGCAGCTTTCCTGGTCTGCTCCGTGCTCTATTCCTTGGCTGCCGTTCTGCTCTTTCCATGCCTTTGTTTAGTGATTCTCCCATACAGGATTAGGCACAGCTCTCTCTAGTGTTCATTTGTTTCAGCAATGGAATTTTATCTGCTGTTTAGGAATGCACTGATCATTGTCAGCCACTGATGTGTATGTTGGAATGTACAGATGTGCCCAAGCACAGAAATATTATTATATTATGTGATATATGACATATTTATCAATATAATAATATATCACAATTATATAGAGCACATTAATATATATCTTTATATATAAAATTAAATTAACGATAAACAGAGATGTTCTGCAGCGCTTTATAGATATTACATCAGTCACTGACACCTACTGACATAACTGGCTGTGGGAATCCTGCAATTAGTGATGAGCAAATCTGTCCCATTTCATTTCGCTGAAAAATTAGAGAAACTGCGGAAAAATTTGCAAAACAGCAAAATTTCACAAAGTCAATGGGCGTTTTCACGAGGAAAAAATTTTTCTCGCTCCAAATGCATTAAAGTCAATCAGATTATTTCTTATGGCTACTTTTTTGTCCACCTAATGCATTAAAGTCAATGGGTGTTTTTGTCTTATGGTGACTTTTTTGTCCTAATGCATTAAAGTCAATCACTAATTGCAATAGCCCCAGGACTCCTTTGCGTCAATAGGTATTTTCATTAGTGCAATAATTCAGAAGTGTAAGGAACCTTTTTGGATGTATGTGCCAAATAGTGTCAATACGGTTACAGTCTTGTGTGCATCTGAGTTCAGATACACAAGCACTTACCGGTACATAGATAGATATAAAGAGAGAGAGAGACAGAATAGAGCTCAATTACGCCCGATTCTGCAAGTTTCCCTGCAGTCATTTGGGCAAATACCATTCATTAAAGGTACTTGCGCCAATGGGCAATATTTGCACTTCAGTAGAGTTATGCTCAGTTTTGACTTTTGACACAAGGGAACCCTGGAGCTTCTGCCAACTCAAAAACAGGCAGGAGCTCCAGGGCTCCCACAGCTCCCTGCACCAATCGTTTGTTCTATTCCAATAATCCATGGCAACCAATCAGACATTTGCTATCCTATTTCTAGTGGCATTATATCTTTGTAAACTAATTGTTGATTGGTTGTTGTGGGTTACAACATTTTTTCCAATTACCCTTCTATGTGTACTTTGACAACTATGCTTAGCACCAGGACAAACTTGAAAGGCACCTTAGGAATAGCTGTCTGGAATCCTAACCCCTCCCAGTACTGCCCAGTGGCCCCCCACCATTCCGCCCAAGGCCACGTGCCTTTTCTACCTACCACTAGTCCTGGCAATGCCTGTGCTGTATGGGTTTTGTACCTCCTGATAGAAACACAGGATCAAACTGGCATGATTAGCATTTAATAACATTGATGTGATTTAATGCACAGATGTCTAGGAATATGGCTGCGCTGAAGAATCTGATATGTGGCTATTCGGCTAATGCTGGGTACTTACATTTAAGTCTTTTGCATGTATTTGGTACATGGCACAAGGACACCATTCAATTGCAATGTAATGGGTTTCCTACTTGCTTATGCATACATATTTTATTCTTGTGTTACAAACTACAAACAGTTGGGGGTCACTACATCTATTGGATCCAGTGGCATAATTAAAATTCCTGGAAATCACAGCACAAAAAATGTAGCACCCAAAGAAACTTCAGGAAGATGCTCTCCTTTGTAAATATATATAAAAATCGCTAGTCACTCTTGCCACTGTTGGCCTGCTTAGCAGTCTGGGCACACTCAATATTCATCTCAGCTTCCCCATCCAGTGCATTGTGGGTTTTCTTCAAGCTAAAGTCGTGTGAGAGTTTAATTGGGGATATTCATACAGGCACCTCTTCCACAACCTGTTTTTTCACATACTCAGATCCAACCTGAAACCGATTTATCTGAAAAACTGTCACTAAAAAATTTTAAGTTACATCATCAAGGACCAGAAGTGACACAATCGTAAATCAAAATGCAATGTCAACCAAGGGCAAAGGCAAAGGCAAAGGATATGAGGCAGAGGAGCCTACTTTAGGGACCCCTAGACCTTCTTCTGACCAAACAGACAACACCCGACCCATATCTATATAGGTTATTCCACACCAGCATCCTGCAAAATACCAGGAGCCCAGGCCCCCGACAGGACTTTACCAGTAGTATTTCTGCACTGAATGGAGTCAGTTAAGTTGAAGTTCATCCCAGTACAGCTGTTTCCACCTCTGCCTGATCTGTCATTTAAGATCTTCTGTAACTGTAATCTGACTTTGTAATGGCATTTTAAATTCCTCCCATTGCCATAAATGCCTAAAAAATCATACAAATATGAAACAGTCTTTGCTCTGGTTTCTATAGTTACCCGAAGCTCTTGTTGGGTTTTTCAGAATTCTGAATCAATTTAGCTGATCACAAAAAAAATATGTCTACCTTGCCTCAACGTGCCTTTATAATTGAAAAGAAGAATAGGGAATATTGACTAGATTGACCCTTGCACTCAGGGCCAGTGTTACAGAGTCCTAATTAAGCAGGTCTTGAGTTAAAAATGGAAATTATGAAAATCTGGCATGTTTAAGCCTCAACCCACCAGCAGTTAAACTACAACTCTCATCGTAGTCTTGAGCCAGCACAGAACAGCTGGAGGGCAAAGATTAGATGTAGTAGATGTGTATATACTGAATGAAATCATTTAACAGTTGTGATACAATATATTAGGCCGTGTTCTAACAGGTGCAAACTTTGCTTCAGTTCTAGTAAATCATTGCAGAGCCGGGCCAACCCAGCCAGGCGCCCTAGGCAACCTGGCGGGCCATGGCGCCGGCTCTGTGCGCGCTCGACTGCACATGCGTGAACGTTGGCTCCACCGTGCATGCGCGAAATTCGGCTCCACTGCACATGCACATGCGCAGAAGACCATTATGCGCAAGAAGTCGGGGAGAGACGGGAACGGACACGGGGTAGGCGACAGAGCAGGTACGTGCCTGGCGCCCCCTCAGCTTTGCGCCCTAGGCACGTGCCTACTCTGCCTACCCCTAGTTCCGGCCCTGCATTGCAACCTATTGACAGGAAGTATGGGATTCCTGAAACCAAATATTTGATTGGTTGATATGGGTTACTGGACCCGGAGTGAACTATCAACCTGGTATTACGTATTTATTAAGCTGTGTAAAAAGAAATGGTGACAAAATTCGCCACACATTGCCAGGCGTCAAGTTTTGTACTGATTTTCAGTGACCACGTACCTCAGCATACAAATCTGGTGTAACTGTAAGCAGCTGTTTAAAAGGGCTATTTCTTAGCAACTTTTCTACTGGTCATTATTATTTATTTTTTATAGTTCTTTAATTATATGCATTCTTCCTCTGACTCTTTCCAGCTTTCAAATGGGGGTCACTGACCCCATCTCAAGACATAAATGCTCTGTAAGGCTACAAATGTATTGTTATTGTTACTTTTTATTACTCATCCTTCTATTCAGGCCTCTCCTATTCATATTCCAGTCTCTTATTCAAAACAATACATGGTTGCTAGGGTAATTTGGTCCCTAGCAACCAGATTGCTGAAATTGCAAGCTGGAGAGCTGCTGAATAAAAAACTAAGTAACTCAAAGACCACAAATAAAAATGAAAACCTATTGCAAATTGTCTCAGAATATCCCTCTCTACATTATACTAAAAGGTGAACAACCCCTTTAACAATGCTATAAGAAAATGTGGCGATCATTCATTGTGACTCTAACTTACTATGTTACCACTGCCTGCACCTATGGCTCATGATGATGACCAATTAAGTATGTGTTGCATGTGTTAGCCAGCAGTCAGGTAGTTAAACTGGCTGGAAATAAATGGGTAAAATCAGGGGACACAACATAAATGGCAGCAAAACTACTAAAGAACTCAAGGAAACATTATAACCAAACGTTGATAAAATGCAAGTCAATAAAGCACATGCATATAGATCATGTCTGAATGGAATTTAAAACATACACTTTTTAAAAAATGTGTTACTTATCCTTGTCTGCTGGAAAGAATGGACACATTTGTACACAACTGAAGCAGTTATTGACATGGCCACCACAACAAACAGCCATTGGCACTTCCATATTCACACTTCACACATTCACCAGACACACAACCAAAGGTTGAAGGCCACATACATTAGCTTAGCAATGCAGACCCTAAGCTTTGTGTTGCACTCGTGCTCCACAGGATCAATTCCAAAGAAGAGCAATATTGTTAAAAACACACAAATCTTGCATCATGCTCACATTAGTACTAATGTAAAGTTAAAAGCATGGACTGAATTGCCTTATCATATTGGATCACACATCATCATCAGCTCTTACCCTCTATCACAGGGTCCTCAAGATAACAAGTCAGTGTCAAGTGCAAACATAATCACGGTGTAAACCATCCCCGGGTGTATACAGGAAGATATATACAAGAACATAACTCCCACTACAGTAACTGTGAATCACTTCAAGTATCAAACAGCCCACGTTTCTGACCTGAAACCCATTCTCAAAGACTCTCTGTGTCTGTCACTTGGAGACAGTGAAGAAAATGGTGTTTCTATGAAGTTCTATAAAACAGACGGATAAATAAAAACAAGCTACTAACTATATTATCCATTATTTAATCTCTAAACATCACATGGCCAGATATGACCAAGAAACTCATGGAGAGTGTAGCTGGCCGGGTAAAAAGAGATGATGGGAAATACCACCCATGTGTAATGAACTTCATTAATCTGCATTTTTTGCATTTATAAACAGTTTAGAGTTTTTTGGTCATAGGCATGACAAAGCACCTCAATGTCCCGTTTCTAACTTGGCATCTGGATATGGAAGTGTTGGTATGAGAGTTCTCAGGATAGTGATGTAATAAGGCAAGTTAACAACCTAAAAGAACTAAAGTTACATCATTATAACAAAGACTAATAAGTTGCTTTTTCTTATATGACTTTTTCATAAGGAACAGTTTGGTTTCCTACCCTTGAGTCTTGGTTCAGTTTCCTTCACTAATAAAGGACAGCGTAACTACTTCTTCAAACCAACCCTGCCCACACAGTTTCCAACATCTCAACATGGTTTATCAGCTAATCATTGAGAGTAGGGTTGCCACCTGTCTGGTTTTGACCCAGACAGCCCTGTTTTCGGAAGGGCTCCCCAGGTCAAAACTGCTTGCCCTTCCAAATTAGGAGAAATGTGCAGGATTTTCCGTCATTTTGATCGACAAATCACTGATAACCATGCCATAGCCCCACCCTATGTCACCACTCCACCAAATAATGTCACAGTCCAACCCCCTGCCCAAACCTAAAGGTGACAACCCTAATGGAGAGGCAGTTCGATCACTGAAGATGGGCTGGGAACAAAGCACTCCTTTTTAACAGCAGTGGCTCTGGGGGTACAGTGTCCAAAGGCCAGTTAAGGTGACATTTGGGGAGAATATCTACTTGAACTCCTAGAAATTCATCTAACAACAGCTTGAAGGTTAATTTGGGGCTAAAACTTATTTGCTGTCCTAAATATTCTTGGATATTCTTGAGTGAATGACTGAATAGTGTATTTTGTAGATCTGTGCTAAGAAGAATCCAAATAAATGTTGAACCTCAAAAGGCAGAAGTTGAACATTGAACAACAAATAAAAAATATCTCCCACAGCTCTTTAGAGAGTTAGGGCAAAGGTTAGGCAAAGGGAAGGCATTTTTAGGAGATTGTTGTCCCCATTACTGTGGGATACAACTATAAGACATGCAAATTTACACCTACACACAACAGCCGCTACATATTGCACAGTTTGTATAGTTAAAGACAATTTTTGGAGTGTCCTGCTCAAAGGAGCTTGTAGCGGTGGCTGCTCATTTTTTTTAGTTCACTTAAAGGTCCAGCCTTTGGTCAGGACCCCGTTAGCTCATGATATAGAAAAATCTTGGTTATTCAATCATAGTTTCAAGAATACTTGAAACAGCAAATACAAATTCACCCAAAACCTCACTCTAAATGACCTTCAAGTTGGCATCTAAGGTGTATGTAGGTGACAAATCTCAGCCAAATCGTACGCTACTGGAATAGGCCCACAGTTTCAGAACCACTTACAGGCAAGGCACATGCAGCAGAGTGGAGGTCGACCCAAAAATGCAATAGCAGGTATTTTTGGGCTGCCCTCCGCTCCATTGTGTGTGTGCCTGCATGCAAGCGGAAGCTGGAGCACAGAGGGGCTCCGCTTTTCTCAGACTGCAAAAAAATGCAGACTGAGAACAGCAGTGCCCTCACCCTTAAAGAATTTTCAAGTTAACTTTTTGTACATTAGTATGTTTTTTTATAGAATGGCTAATTATAAGCAAATTTTCAATTGGTCTTCATTATTTATTTTTTATCATTTTTAATGGGAAGGAGGGAAAGTGCTTTTAGGCAAAGTAAGGAAAGAAATCATTAATATTTTACTATTCATCAGTTATGTTAAGTGCTATTAAAATGATGGGATCTTAGTCCCTAACTATGGCGTTCCATTACTGCATTCTATGGAACGTTATGTGCAGCATTCTAATTAGGCAGTCAGTACAGGCAGTGCACTAGTTGTCCCAAATGATTTCTCAAGATAACCCACATACTGTAGTTAAAGTTTGTATGCTTCCTGTACTTCCTAGGGGTGGCCTATTTCATATTTTTTTAAACTGGAACCCTGGCTTAGTTGCTCTGGCCCACCTCAGGGTGCTCATACAGTATTGTACAGGCATGGGGTCTGTTATCTGGAAACCCATTATCCAGAAAGCTCCGAATTATGGAAAGACTGTCACCCATAGACTCCATTTTATCCAAATAATCCAAATTTTTAAAGCTGATCTTTTTCTCTGTAATAATAAAACAGTAGCTTGTACTTGATCCCAACTAAGATGTAATTAATCCTTATTGGAATCAAAAACAGCCTATTGAGTTTATTTAATGTTTACATGAATTTCAAGTTGACTTAAGGAATGAAGATCCAAATTATGGAAAGATCTGTTATCTGTAAAATCCCAGGTCCCGAACACTCTGCATAGCAGGTCCCAAACCTGTAATGTATTTATATTTATTTCTGTAGCACCACAAATGTATGCAGTGCTTTACACTCAAAAACGATTATAGTTCTTATAAAATAGGCAATGAGAATAAATACTTAAGGAGTAGGAGTTTCAGTAAATATTTGGAATAAGGTCTCTGCCCTGAAGAGTTTACAATCTATAAGGAAGAGAAGATGGTCAGAAACAAAATGAGATGGGGAAGAAGTAAATAACTCGGTATGAGCTAATACAAAAAATATATATATATGTATATATATAGTGGATAATGTACCCCCTACTGTAATTTATAAAAGATTATGTCACCTCGGGGTTATGTGACTATATAAAAGCACGAGGCCGAAGGCCGAGTGCTTTTATACAGGTCACATAACTCCGAGGTGACTTCTAATATCTTTATAAATTTCAGTAGGGGGTATATAAAGCATTATAATCTACATTTTGTGTGAAATGTCGGGAAGGGGGTGGGCATCCAATTCTGGTAGCCGGCGTCCAAATCCGGAGCACCGGCGCCCAATTCCGGCGAGCTGGCGTTCAATTTGAATGTGATGGCGTCAAATTCGGACTCGCGGCGTCAAATTCAAATGCGATGTGTCAAATTCTATATATATATTTATATATTTAATACATATATCAGCTATGACAAGCAATGAGCGTTCTGCGTTCTGCAGCCACTGGAGTTCAGGTTTGCCTGTATAAGTATTACAACATAATGGCTTTTGCTTACATATAAATGACAAAACAGCACTAAGAATAGAATAGAAAGTGTCTTCTTAGTGTCAGATTTACTCCGTTCCAGTTACACACAGATACCAATTATTTATTTTCATTGCTTGAACTGCCCTGGAGCAGTCGACCCTCACTGCTAATAGTTGCTATGGGTTACTGCACTGGTGTTCATCGGAGACACAGTACTACATAAAGTCATTACAGTTTCTTCATCGGGTGTGAAATATGGATTGGTGACCCACAGCAAGGATGTCATTTTACTCCTAAAAACACAGGAGACCTCATTTACAAAGGGCTAGGTGCAAGTGTTTAGGACCACAAAAAAAGACAGCATGGTCCTTAAAACCCCATGCAATAAAGGGATGCAACAAACCATCAGAGGTCAGAGGTCCCCGACCTTTTTTACCGTGAGCCATATTCCAATATAAAAATAGTTAGAGACAGACACAAAACTGCAAATCATACATACTCTTAGCTGGGGTCATCACAGACTCAAACACACAGTGCATCCAACCCCTAATATGTCTCCTCTATAACTTCAACTACTACTCTACAACAAACTGAGTTGCTATTCCATTTAACTCCTTCCTCATTTCGATGCTCTCCCGGGTAACTGTTAAACTGCCCTTGACAAAAAAATTATGATGTTAAACTTGCCTGCCAATTTTACGTGTAACATCTATACTCTTTTTCCCTGCAAGTTAACTGTTTATATCTCGAATAAGTGATGCCACAACCTATAGTGATGAGCAAATAAATTCGCCAGGCACAAATTTGCGGTGAACATTCGCGTTTTGCCACCAGAGAATAAATTCACAGGCGAAAAATCCGTTGCGTCAAAAAAATTTTGGCACGCGTCAGGATAATCACGCCCATAAATGTTGTCGCAAGTTAAAATTAATCGGACACCCATTGACTTTAATGCATTTGGACAAAATAGGCACGTGTATAAAAATTGTCTCGGTCGTCAAAATTGACGCACGTCAAAATAATTTTGACTGACCATTGACTTCAATGTGTTTTGCAGTAAATTCGCTAATTTTTCGGCAAATCTAAATTCGTCCATCACTAACCACTAACAGTATGTGATGTTAATATCTCTTAAAATCTTTTAAGAATCAATATACATTTAGTTACAAAAAAATTGGGACTACATAAGCATCAAAAAGTTCCTAGGGGTGTCAAATAAGGGCTGTGATTGGCTATTTGGTAGCCTCTATGTGGACTGGCAGCCTACAGGAGACACTGTTTGGCAGTAAATCTGGTTTTTATGCAACCAAAATTTGCATCCAAGCCAGGAATTCAAAAAATAAGCACCTGCTTTGAGGCTACTGGGAGCAACTTCCAAGGGGTGCTAAGTGCTGGTACTTTACTCTGTGCCAGATTTAAAATCTGGCACAAGAAAGAAGTCCTGTTGTGTCCCCAGGCACACCCAAGGGAAGGACATGTGCCGCCACCCACCAGACAGGCAGTGCTGACAAATCAGTTTTGCCGCAACCAGCCTGAAAAAGGGAGGTTGCAGCAGAAAGATGCAGCACAGAGTGAGGGTCTGGGCTGGCAGGGCCCATAAGAGCCGAGGGCCCACCGGGTTTTTTCCCAGTGTCCCACCAGCCCAGTTCGACGCTGGTTTTGCATACAGAGTGAGGTGCAGCTTTTGGGGCTCCATTTTTGGTGTCTTGGGTTTTAGGCTGTGCTCCAGTTTGGAAAATTAGCCTAAAGGTGGTACGCTCCCCATACAACTCATATTTGGTTTGCTTGTCCCATTTATTTCACCATGGGGGTTCATTCATTATGCAGCCACCAAGGGCTTGTGTTGTTGATGCAGAACCCACTGCCCCAACCATATAACTCTTTCTAAAGCATAGCTCCCAACATATGAAAAATAGAAAGAGGGACAAAATGATCGGATTTTTTTACCACCCCCCATTTCATAGCCACGCTCCCCTAAATAGTACATCCATTTTACAAAATGTTGGCAGGTTATGGTAAGTTTGAACCCATTTCTGGGGGTTTTAGGGTCAGGTTTTATATGTTATTACAGTTTTGCTAATGAAGGTGACTTGCCCTTTAAAGGACAACCAAACCCTAAAAATGAATGTGGCTAAAAATGCCATATTTTATATACTGAACTTATTGCACCAGTCTAAAGTTTCAGCTGGTCAATAGCGGCAATGATCCAGGACTTCAAACTTGTCACAGGGGGTCACCATCTTGGAAAGTGTCTGTGACATTCACATGCTCAGTGGGCTCAGGGGTCTACACAAATTATCCAGCAGAAAATGAGGTTGGCCGGTAATAAAAGCTGATGCTACAGGGCTGATTATTAAATTCTGATGCTAATTGCACTGGTTTCTGTGCTGCCATGTAGTAATTATCTGTATTAATTACTAATCACTAACCTTATATTGTGACATTTCTATTCTGTGTACTGTATATTGTGAGTGGGTCCCTGAGCTCAGTAAGTGACAGCAGCACAGAGCATGTGCAGTGAATCAGCAGAAAAGAAGATGGGGAGCTACTGGGGCATCTTTGGAGACACATATCTTCCCTGCTAAAGGGCTGTGGTTGCTCTGGGCTGGTACAGAAGCTCAAAACATAATTACAACTTTTCTAGCCTACTCCTTTAGTTAAGCTTTACTTCTCCTTAAAACTGCAATCTCAGTTCTCCCGAATTTGTATCCACGTGCAGGTGCTGGGTATTCTGTGCTCTCTGCCAAAAGTCTCTTATTGAATTACATTTCAAAAACTTTGTATCTGTTCCTGGTGCCAGTGCAGGGGATCAAAGAGAAAGTCTGGATATTTCAGTAACAACCCCAGGACTGCGGGCTGAGCTGTCAAAATCGGAAAACCCCAGGTCCCTAGTACAGGATTCTGTTCTTATGCCACATGCATCTGTCTGTGTACTGGAATTATGGGGAAAAGGATTTATTGTGGGTAGAAAACATGGCGATTTGTGTGTGTTTTTCAAAAGCAGAACTACTCATTCACAGGCTTGGGGGCAAAATTTACAACAGAACCCCCTGATTTGGACCACCATTCTCTCTGAGTACTGAGGCTGTCCAAATGCCATGTATACTTTCAGCCTTAAATACTTGGATGGTTCTTAGATGGAAATCTGCATAGAGTCAATGATGGAATGTATGATGGAAATAGAAGAATTATGGCTTTGAGACCCTGGAATAATTTTCACATCAGATAAGGGGGTTCTGCATCAGCAATACTGCAATTGATGTGGGAATATCATTAGAGATACAGCCATGGAAACAGTAGCCATGGTTTTTATTTCAAGCTCAGCTGAGTTTTGTGTGTCCTAGCTAAGTAACGGTGAGGTGTCATTAAATATTATGTTATGGGCAATTAGCAGCACATAGGCCTATCCCATCTTATCAAAAAAAACTTTCGGCTGGCAATGGAGTCACCTGTACTGAATCTGAATACATCTGTTGATCATTAGTGATGGGCAAATTTCTGCCGTTTCGATTCACCGGAAAAAATTGTGAATTTCCCGTGAAATTCGCAAAACTTGAATTTTGACGCCGGAGTCAAAATATTTTGTACGCCACTGACAATTCAGACGCTGGCGACAATTCTGATGCCCATTAAAGTCAATGGGCGCCTAGAATTGTTGCCTGCGTATTTTCCGCTGCAATTTTGCAAATGTATTCACCGGCGGCGAAACGTGGAAATTTGCAGCGAATTCTCACCTGGTGAATAAATTCGCCCATCACTATTGATCATTATAAATATGCTTTAAAATTGACACACAGAGAAGTATATATAGCTCATATTGGGAATAAGGGTTATATATTTAATGCCATAACGATGATGTGTATGCCAATATTTAAAGCAACCCTATCAATGAGATATATTGCACTACACATCGTTTAAATGCAAGATTTTGTTGCCCTTTCAGGCTAATGAGCATTGATTACATGGAAATAATCCATATTAACAGAATAGTGGGCACAGAATATTCATGTGGTTCAATTGATTTGGCCTGTGTGTGGCCAGCCAGCCCCCATCCCCTGCACAATGCCATTTTAATTAGCAATGTTGAATTAATTACTGTAGCATTATTCAGTGTTCTGTCAGTCTCACACCATGTTAGGATTTCCAAATGACTGGCCCTTGGACTTTCTTCTCCAATGGACCAACTGGGGGGCATGCCTCCATATATACAGGTGGCTGAGTCATTTGGCACCGATCAAATGTCTAGGGAAGTGAAGATCACACCTCAGTGCTCCTCCAAAGTAAAGCAAAGCTTAAACTGTAACCAAAAGATGTGCAAAGATGATCTATTAGGGGCATGTCAGCAAGAACTCATAGTATGACATATGGGATACTGTCATGGGAAAAACAAAAATTTCAAAATGCATCAGTTAATGCTGCTCCTGCAGAATTCTGCACTGAAATCCATTTCTCAAATGAGCAAACAGATTTTTTTTCATATTTAATTTTGAAATCTGACATGGGGCTAGACATATTGTCAGTTTCCCAGCTGCCCCCAGTCATGTGACTTGTGCTTTGATAAACTTCAGTCACTTTTTACTGCTGTATTGCAAGTTGGAATGATATAACCCTCCTCCCTTCCTCCCCAGCAGCCTATCAGCAGAACAATGGAAGGTAACCAGGTAGCAGCTCCCTAACACAAGATAACAGCTGCCTGGTAGATCTAAGAACAGCACTCAATAGTGAAATCCAGATCCCACTGTGACAAATTCAGTAGGAGAAACAGCAGCCTGCCAGTCTGTGAAAGCACATGACCAGGAAAAATAACCTGAGATGCACCTACACACCAATATTACAACTAAAAAAACTTGCTGGTTCAGGAACGAAATTTTATATTGTAGAGTGAATTATTTGTAGTGTAAACAGTGTAATTTAGAAATAAAAAATGACATAAAAAAAATCATAACAGAATCCCTTTAAGGGCAAACATCATTTAGCTGTCCATGCAGTTTCCAGCATGCAGTTCCCCTCCTTTTACCTAACGTGCAGAGCCAGAGCCAGACCAGAGAGAATAGTTAGCAAAGGCAAGAGCGCCTCCTTGCCCACTCTCCACCAATTTGCAAACAGCATCCCCTCCATAGTCAACCCGTTCACCACATATGCACCAACAGGGTCCAGGTAATTCCTCCTTATGTCAATGGAAGATGTAACTGCTGACAAAGGGGTTGTTCACCTTTCAGTTAACTTTTAGTATGATATAGAGAGTGATATTCTGAGACAGTTTGCAATTGGTATTCTTTTTTTATTATTTGTGGTTTTTGAGTTACTTAGCTTTACTTTATTCAGCAGCTCTTCAATTTGCGGTTTTCAGCAATCTGGTCCAAATGACCCTAGCAACCATGCATTGATCTGAATAAGAGACTGAAATATTAATAGGAGAGAGAATAGAAAGACGAGGGATAAAGAGGAACAAAAACAATAAATGTGTAGCCTTACAGAGCATTTGTTTTTTTGGAAGGGGTAATGAAATCTGGAAAGAGCCTGAAGATGGCTAATTAAAAATTAAAAATGACGGCTAGTAGAGAAGTTGCTTAGAATTATTATATTATTCTATAACATACTAAAAGTTAATGTAAAGGTGAACTACTACTTTAACAGAGAACCTTTCCCCTGCAGTAGCACAGACTTTTTCTATAACATACAGTAAGATTTGTTTAGACGAGAACAGGCATTTAGAATAACTGCTAATTAGCGCTGCAGGATGTGGTTTCATCGTCTGTTCAGCTTGCAGTTTGGTTTGTACCCAAGTCATGTCAGCTATGAGTTAATTCCAGCACTTACAGGAATATTAAATGTGCAACTAATATAGGGGCTGATTCACTAAGGGTCGAATATCGAGGGTTAATTAACCCTCGATATTCGACTAGGAATTGAAATTCTTCGACTTCGAATATCGAAGTCGAAGGATTTAGCGCAAATTCTGCTATCGTACGATCGAAGGATTATTCCTTTGATCGAACGATTAAATCCTTCGTATCGAACGATTCGAAGGATTTTAATCCAACGATCGAAGGAATATCCTTCGATCAAAAAAACTTAGGAAAGCCTATGGGGACCTTCCCCATAGGCTAACATTGACTTTGGTAGCTTTTAGCTGTCGAACTAGGGGGTCGAAGTTTTTTTTAAAGAGACAGTACTTCGACTATCGAATGGTCGAATAGTCGAACGATTTTTAGTTCGAATCCTTCAATTCGAAGTCGTAGTCGAAGGTCGAAGTAGCCCATTCGATGGTCGAAGTAGCCCAAAAAATACTTCGAAATTCAAAGTTTTTTTATTTTGAATCCTTCACTCGAATTTAGTGAATCAGCCCCTAAGTGAGTGTTTGGGAGACCTGATGCAGTTCTGATTCTGGTTTCAACTAAAAATTAAAGTGTCAACAGGTTTGTTCAGAATAAGGAATATCATGCATGAAAAACTGGGAATATTGGGGTTCATTAATTTAGAGGGCACTGTATGTACAAACAGCGATGGGCTCCTACATTGTGTATAGTCTTTCCCAATCAGATATGGTTTAATAATCTACCCTCCAATTACTGCAGGATGTTCGGCACCTACTACTGCCTTTGGGCAAGTACTATTAGCCTAGTCATGCAGAATTCTAAATACTAACCACCACCTGGACCACAGAAAGTTCTCCCAGAACCCGGTTCTGCAACCACAGAATCATACCTGACTTATGGCTGACATGGGGCATTGTAGCAACCCACGTGTGCCCGTTTGTGCTTGGTAGAGAAGTGCTGCCCATGTCAAAAAGTGACTTATTTAAATAGATTTTACATAAAAGTTTATATAATAGTGCCTTATTGTCAAGTCCTATTGTTCGTTTAATGCGACCTGATGACAGCTCTTGCATTGTTGGCCCATAATCGTGTAATGTTATTGATGTATGTCATCCTTTGTTCATATTTCGCAGACTCCTCAGAAAATGAAGGTTGTTATTTGTTACTTTATGGGATGACTGACAGCTGGAGAGAATGATAAATATTCATAGAGGGAAATTGCTTTCAGACACTGTACAGCGAGGCGCTGCCTGTTCCTTTTTCTACCAAACATTGCCAGTGTGGCTTTCGTGGCCTACAAATCCCAGTGATCTTTGAAGAGCCCCTTATGTAGAATAAAACCAGGTGATGTTAGTACGTAAGCACTTTGTATTTATAGAACAGTTCTAAATTCCCCAGTTGCCTTATTCTGATTTCCATGCTGCTCTTGAAAATCCAGCCATCAAATGATTAAAGGAGAACTAAACCCTAAAAATGAATATGGCCCAAAATGCCATATTTTATATACTGAACTTATTGCACCAGCCTAAAGTTTCAGCTTGTCAATAGCAGCAATGATCCAGGACTTCAAACTTGTCACAGGGGGTCACCATCTTGGAAAGTGTCTGTGACACTCACATGCTCAGTGGGCTCTGAGCAGCTGTTGAGAAGCTAAGCTTAGGGGTCGTCACTAATTATCCAGCAGAAAATGAGGTTGGTCTGTAATATAAGCTGATGCTACAGGGCTGATTATTAAATTCTGATGCTAATTGTACTGGTTTCTGTGCTGCCATGTAGTAATTATCTGTATTAATTACTAATCAGCCTTATATTGTGACATTTCTATTCTATGTGTACTGTATATTGTGAGTGGGTCCCTAAGCTCAGTAAGTGACAGCAGCACAGAGCATGTGCAGTGAATCAGCAGAAAAGAAGATGGGGAGCTACTGGGGCATCTTTGGCGACACAGATCTTTACTGCTAAAGGGCTGTGGTTGCCTTGGGCTGGTACAGAAGCTCAAAACATGATGTACAACATTTCTAGACTACTTCTTTAGTTCAGCTTTACTTCTCCTTTAAATAATGATGAACTACAACAATAAGTTGTTTGCTATTGAAATGTATGCCAGTTGTAACAGTAGCAGGGGCACTATATATACCACTATATATATATAAGACCTTCCACCTCTTTTCAATAGGACGATACATTGTGTAACTTAGATAGCAACATGAATGTCATAGTAATTGAAAAAGGAAGTTAAGAACTTTGTTGCACAGTATCTTGTTTTTAACAAGTATATATTAGTTTGTGTTTTTTATGTTATTTGTTGCATGTGGCAGATTAGTATGTTAAAATTGTATAACATTTGACAACTTAGTAGTAGTCGATTTCTGATGATGAGGTGTATACGTCATTTTCAAGTTGGTTTGTTTTCCCGCCAACCTGGGTATTTAATGCGTGTGTTATATGTATTATGTACTTTGAAAAAGGCCTCGGAGGAGGCCGAAACGTTAGCCCTTTACAATAAAAACTTTTATTCATTTTTAAGACCTGTGAGTGCGGATCTTGCTTGTATGTTGGAAATTACGTTTTTTGATACTGCACCCAGGCAACTATAACCTGCTGTCGAGAGTGCCGGCTTTGGGATGGACTGGATTGAACAATTTAGCCTGGCACCCGTGAGTTTCTTGATACTAAAAATAGTGAATTGAACATAACGCTTTTACTTGGATTGGCCTGATAACTACCACTTGGACCGATGTTCCGACATACCTCCTTGAGGTCTCAATGGTCTGGAGTGAGGGCAACATACTCGAAAGATTGAATTGTGTCCCGTGAATATACTGCCTGCTGGATACAGATGATCCGCATCAGTGACGGTGAACCGGTAGCACCGACGGGGGATTGTGTCCGTGCAGTTGGTTGGTGCAGCGCTAATGAGGGGAGATGTGTAGCGCTTTGAAGTCGATGCCGGCACCTATTAAAGCCCAGAGCTTTTCAACCTTTCATCCGCTTGAGCTCTACATTCTGCCAGGACCCGCACTTGAGGGTGAGCGGCGCTTTGTACTTTCGAGCCGCGGAAGCGCGTGATACTGAGAGATCGGGTCCTTATGCATACGGTGAGGTGAGCTTTATGTGAAGTGGAGTCGGTTAACACCTATGATAATGGCACCTGAGAGCGATACTCCCCAGTTTCGCTATGAGCCGTATGTGGACTAATATCCAACCTCACCTCTCTGGTGATTGATTGATATGATCTTTAACACTACACTGAAGTGACTTTCAACCAGATACCCCCAGGATTCTCACATTTGTCATTCTATGGACGATTCTATATTGACTTTTGTAGGGATTTTATTGGGATTTATACATATTTTGTTTAGTGACACAGTGATTTAAAATATAATATTTGCTCTTTGATTTTTTATTTTTTATGCACATGTTCTTCACAGCCTTATAGTAATTTATTGTATTTTTTCTATAGCATTTTTTCTATAGCACTTTTTATTTGGATGTTAATTTTTGAAGATTTTTTAAGGGTTGGGGTGTGGGCTGTTAGCTAGTGGCACTGAAAGGGTTATTTTATTGATCGGGTTAATATTTAACATAGCCACTATAATGTGCTTAGGGGATGGTTAGTATAATTTTTCCTTCATCAACGGCCGGGGGGTGTCACGTAATATATGAAGGGTTTGACAATATTCAAAGGTTGATAGTTTCATTCGGTGGGTTAAATACATATCCGTAGCAGGCGGGTAACTACTGTAAGAATTTTAACTAAAAATGTTTAGAAAAATTTTCTAATTTTAGTTTATTGGGATGTTATACTAGGTAACGATACGCGTATGTTTAAGACTGAGTGAGCCCCAGCACAGACCTTCCACCTCTTTTCAATAGGACGATACATTGTGTAACTTAGATAGCAACATGAATGTCATAGTAATTGAAAAAGGAAGTTAAGAACTTTGTTGCACAGTATCTTGTTTTTAACAAGTATCTATTAGTTTGTGTTTTTTATGTTATTTGTTGCATGTGGCAGATTTGTATGTTAAAATTGTATAACATTTGACAACTTAGTAGTAGTCGATTTCTGATGATGAGGTGTATACGTCATTTTCAAGTTGGTTTGTTTTCCCGCCAACCTGGGTATTTAATGCGTGTGTTATATGTATTATGTACTTTGAAAAAGGCCTCGGAGGAGGCCGAAACGTTAGCCCTTTACAATAAAAACTTTTATTCATTTTTAAGACCTGTGAGTGCGGATCTTGCTTGTTTGTTGGAAATTACGTTTTTTGATACTGCACCCAGGCAACTATAACCTGCTGTCGAGAGTGCCGGCTTTGGGATGGACTATATATATATATATATAAAACACCTATTTGGGCTGCATAGCACACAAATAGTTAAACTGTCCAGCTGGCAGTAGTAGCATGGGTTACACTGTGACTTACACAACAGGGTCAGGGCCTTCGCCATGTGGAAGTATTCCCTCTATGGTGTAGTTTAACTACAACTCCCACAGGCTACTGCGCATGCAACAAAAGACTTGGGTGCCAGGAGGTTCTTAATAAAACAGGAAAACGGTTTATTACTATGCACGAGGCAAGTGACATCAGGTTTAGTACTCACGCAGGAGTTGAGGCAACAGCATATAGAGAGGTCACACAGATCTGCAGGCAGGCTCACCTAGAGCAGACACAGGCTGACACTCCCTAGGGACAGACTTGGCAGGTCTCCCACTTCACCTCTGCGACATATTCCAGTAGTGTCTCTGGATCAACCTCAGGGCAATCACTCTCTCCTGATTCCCTCTCCGCTGGGATCCCTATACTACAGGCAATATGGCCTGGGAGAGAAACCTCCAATCTATCACTCCTGCGTTGGAGCTCAGAACTGCTCTTTCTCTCTGACCTCTCTGCGTTTCTCTCCTACTGAGACTATGACAAGTCTGCCCTAGTATATCTGTTCCTAATTCACGGGGTTTCCTGGTCCCCGACTTAGACACATTCCTTCTTCTGGGCCTTCTGTACTCAGTCCCCCTGAGCACATCCAGCTGGATCAGCATCCAGAGGCGAAAGAGGAAGAGGCCACTCCTTACACACACTATAGTGCAGTGTAGCAGGAAGCTGTCACACCTCTCCTGACAGATCACTCTAAGAAAAAGGTGGGGGCCTTAAAGCTGCAGGGCACATTAACCCGTAGGGGCCCCTACATATATATTCACATATACACACATATGGGTGTAAAGATAGATATAAAGACGCCAGCACTGGGTTGATAAGGAGCTGGGCGGAGGAGATTGCAGAAATCTATCTGTGGTGGGGTCCAAATTGGTGGTGTAACAGTGTTACCAGGGGCTTGATTGGGTGGATGAGGGTGTGACTGCAGGCAGGGATGGAACAATGGAGGAGCCTCAATTTATTGGCAGGTACATTACATTTGTAATACTGGCCCTGGCCTTAGCTGGGGTTTTACCAACAAACTGTGGTGACAAGGTTAAACAGTATGGGTATTAATTACATAAACCCATTGTAATGGAAACCGATACTCACATCCAAGATGGCGGCACCCTGCCTCTCCATGTGGATCCTGTGCTGTGACGCCAGCATCTTCTCGCCCGCCGATTGGTCGCCGGCGTCGGAATAGACGCCAGCGTCAGAACGCCAGCGTCAGCGTCATGCCCTAATTGCGTCCAAACTTTTGGCACCAAGACTGGCCTATTTAAAGGAGCTTGGACACTGCAAACATTGCCCAAGTGTAGGTTTTGGTGTATTCCTGGGTGTGATTATAGCTTGTCTCATTGATCCTTGTGTCCCAACCTTTTCCTGTTTAAACGTATTGACCCTTTTCTGCCTGGATTGAACTATTGCCTGGACTTTGACTATTCTCTTGCCTAATTCTCATGTTACCTCGAACCCCGGTCTAACAACCTGCCTCCTCCTTGGTCCGCCCTCCAACTGTGCCTTCGGGCCCTTACACCCATATGTGTGATAATCTGGCACTAAAGCAAATTTGCCCCTCTGTAGCTTCCCTAATTACCTGATATACATCCAGTGATTATTATGCTCCTTTTTTACCCAAGTACCAGTCACAGCCAACTTACTCCCATTGCCTGATACCTGGTTCTTGTACAAGACAGAACAATACCTGCTCTAAATGGTCCTTGACCCAATGCATGTTAGATGGAAATTAATATTTCAATGTGTTACTTTCCCACTAATTTCCTTTGGTTACATTTATAATCAGGACAATCTGACCTACTGCAGTTATTCCGGCACCATTTCTCTGCATTTCCCATATTTCACATTCATTATATTTAGTGCTGTACAATAGTGGGCAAAACAAATGACTTATAGGGGCATAAAACATGCTGTAATTCTTGCTCTGCCCTACCTTTTCTGGAAAATATTAATTTCATCCCTATAAATAACACAAGAATCATGAATTATTACTATGAGCTTGTAACTATAGACACCTATCTGTGTGGTATTTTCCATAATAGCACATTGCTGTTTGCCTGCTCAGCGCAGTAATTCATGTTTCCTATTTGAGTGTGACCTAATAAGCCCAGACTCAATGTATACTAGCACTATACTCTTTCAGTTGCAAACACTGCTATGGGGCTGAATATGACCCCCAACTTGACTTAGACTGTTTCAGGCAAGGGTTTACTTGCTACTGATATATAGTGGCAATATGTCAGTGCTTCTGGGGAGAACATTGGGGAGAACAAGAAGAAAAATGGAACAATAAACAAAAAGAAGGATCATGGGGTGGAAGCAGAGTCGGACTGGTCGGACCTCCTCTCCTGATCTCCTGGTCCTAAAATAAAAACCAATTTGTGGCACCGCAAAACTCTGTGCGGCTCTGTGCGCATAAGCGATCCATGCAGCTCCGTGTGCGCATGTGCACCATGTGCTTCTTGTGCGCATGTGCAGCTTTGTCGATAAGGGGGGCCAGGGGGTTTGGAGGGGGGCCCTGGACAGCAAGCCCCAGTGGGCCCGGGCCCCCAGTCTGACCCTGGGTGGAAGGGGGGATGGTGGGGCAAGATGAAATGATGATTTGAAGGAGTAGGTATAAGTTTTTTGGTGGGCCTCTGGTGTCTCAGTCCAACACTGGGTGGGATAGAAAGAAGTGGGGGAGAAGACGTGAGGATTGGGGGTGGTGTGATCATTTCTGATTTTCATGTTACGGGTATGGGACCTGTTATTCAAAATGCTCGCGACCTGGGGTTTCTGGTTAATGCATTGTTCCGTTATTTGGATCTTCATACCTTAAGTCTCATAGAAAATCATGTAAACATTAAATAAACCCAATAGGCCTGTTTTGCTTCCAGTAAGGATTAATTATATCTTAGTTGGGATCAAGTACAAGCTACTGTTTTATTATTACAGAGAAAAAGGAAATCATTTTTAAAAATTAGGATTATGTAGATAAAATGGAGTCTATCGGAGACGGCCTTTCAGCAATTCAGAGCTTTTTGTATCACAGATCACATACCCATATGAGCTTCATCTCATATGTTCCAGGGTATGTTCCAGACTGTAATGTTAATGATTGATGCTCCCGTATAAAAGCTTTTACATGTTTTACGTAAACGTGTTTTGCAGTTGTTACCCCATTCTGTAAGGCTGTGGAAAGCCAGTTAACACATGCACATGTGAGCTATAACATATCCCTTTTGCTTTCTCAGATTAATTATACAGGAGGCCCAGGAGATGAACTCTCTGATGCTGGCAGTGGTTGTCAAGCAAGAGATCCTGTCTGAATAACAGAAGCAACTCCTTGGCAGATCAATAAACTACCATCACTTTTTTTCTCTTCATTTTTGTGCCCTTCATATTTTACTCCATTTAACATAAGTAAATATTATTCCTGCTAGGAGGATAGCTATGCAGTGGCCTAACTGTCTGTAAACACAGCAGTTATGTGTCTCTTATGTGCATTCTCTTGCCACGGACTCCTTAAGATCTTTAAGTTATTTACTAATATAAATTGAAAATGGAATGAGCACACACTCCTGAGACACACCAGCGTGTGTATTTGCTGATGTGTCTCAGGAGTGTGTGCAAATTCCACTTTCAATTGATTTGAATTGTTTTCTGGATAAGGAGTCTTTCTGTAATTGGGATAGCCATACTTTAAGTCTGCGAAAAAATCCTAAACTGAATAGAATTGTGTTGCCTCTAATAAGGATGACTTGTATCTTAGTTTGGATCAAACACAGGGTACAGGTAGGGGACCTATTATCCTGAATGCTCAGGACCTGGGATTTTCCGGATAACGAATATTTCTGTGATTTAACTCTTCGTACCTTAAGTCTACTAGAAAATCATGCAAACATTAGATAACCCAATAGGCTATTTTTGCATCAACTAAGTATTAATTATATCTTAGTTTGGATTAAGTACAAGGTACTATTTTATTATTACAGAGAAAAAGGAAATCATTCTTAAAAGTTTGGATTATTTGGATAAAATGGAGTCTATGGGAGACTTTATGTAATTCGGAGGTTTCTGAAAAATGGGTCTCTGTATAATGGATCCCATACCTGTACTTTATTATTATAACAGAGAAAAAGGAAATCATTTTTTACAGTTACTGATTATTTTAATTAAAATGGAATTTATGGGAAATGGCCTGCCCGTAATTCGGCCTTTCTCAATAACAAGTTTTAGTATAACCGATCCCATATCTGCATTGTAATGGGTACAAGCCTTTGCCAATTTAAATGCCAAGGACTGTACCTAAGTAAATGAGCCCTAATTAAGGGGAGGGGAGTGATAAGAGGGCTGATTTCAGTGATGTCTGGAGCCTTTGCAGCAATGCCATTTTTCAAGTCACTTTTTCTCTCGTAGGGGCAAATAATTACACCCCTCTTAATTGTTGTTGCTGCAAATCGCATGTCGTGATTAACTATGCCATCCATTTTGTCCATGCTGGAAGGTAAATTGCTAAATCTGGAACGTCCAAGCTTCACAGAATGAAAAAATTCAGCATATGAGCACTCAGTATCCAGGTATCTGAGAATGATTTTGCAGGCTTGACTATTCCATATCAGGCACGTGCAGCAAGGCGTCTGACAATGACCCATTTCAAGTGCACATTTTCCTTGGAAATAGCTCCGATTTCTGCTGCGCTGCCATCAGAGCTTTGCTCGGAGCTGACACGGCATGGCTGTTGGGAATTCTTTTTATAATAGAAAAAAGCCATATCCTTGTTCGACAGAGGGGAAAACGAAATGCTGCAGAGCGGATATGCCCAAGGGGAAGAACTGCCAGGTGGTGGGCAGCCGTGTTGAGCCTTTGTATTTGTTTGTTACAAGCTGTGGACAGTGTGTGACTCTTTATGACATATTTTTAATCAAAAGGTCTCATACTTAAGGGATTACAAGGAGAACAATACATGCTGCACATGAGTGTTTTTTGGCACAAATGTCTATACACTTTCTTTATATATATATATATATATATATATATATATATATATATATATTTATATACTGTATATATATTCTCTCTACTTTTGACGGGAAGTTCTCCGTTGCTAACAAAGGGCACAGAAACCTTTGGCAAGGACAAAGCAGGTATCACGCAGTGGCTCCAGAAACAGATCTGACCATGAAGAATTATTGCATGGAAGGAACCAAGTGGAGACCTTTTTCTTTTAATAGTATAATCACAGAAACCCAGCATATTATGAGAGTCTGCGACTTTAGTATGTGAATTGATAAACTGGGAACAAGTTGTGGCAACCTCTTCCTTAGTCCTTCTGTGTGTGCCAGTGGATTTCACTTCAACTCAAAATAGCATTAGAGTATGTAGTGTGTCTATACAGCATAGAAACCCATGGGACCCGTAGGTTTACCCGCGGTTCAGGCGGGTTTGGGCCGGCTCCTGCACAAAATCTTTAGGTAGTGGGTGGCCTAGCACTGCTGGCTTATAAATAGAGGGGGGAACGCAGGGCCGGGTGGGCGTTGGGAGGGAGCAAGTTAGGGTCGGGTGTGGGATGAGAATTTCTCACTGATACCACTAATCCCAGAACACTTGGCACCTGCACATAGATACATTTGTGACAATTTAAGATAAGAAAATATGCAATTGTAACTATTTAAGATAAGCAGGTCTCTTGGGAGAACTGAAACTTTGAGCTTAAAGGGCAATTTACCTTCATTAGCAAAACTGTTGTAACACATAAAACATGACCCTAAAATTCCCAGAAATGTGTTCAAATGTTCCATAACTTGACAAATCTTGTGAAATGGACATGGTATTTAGGGGGTGTGGCTATAAAATTGGCGTGGTCAAACATTTGCTACATACACCAGACCTTTTTGTCCCTCTTTCCATTTCTCAAATGTTGGGACGTATAAATACAGTGTGGTTAATCTTTCTTTCAACACTAAAACAAGGGCCCACCTTAAAGAAAAGTTACATGTAACACATGCCCTACTGGGAGATGCTGGGGTTTGATCCCAATTTGACCTAAGGTCTAAGGTATACGACCTGGGGTAATTAAGATACTACATAACCCAATATCACAAAAACCTGTTACAAGTGCAGTAAAGTAAGTCAGTTGCATGGTGGGGAGCTACTCAAGGTACTACCCTGTTTCCAAAACAGTTGGGACACCATGTAAAATGTAAATAAAATGAGAATGGGATTTTTTGTAAATCATTTATTCTCTTAATATTTTATACCTAGTCTGTTTAAATCTGCCTCCATGTTTTTTTGTTCCTGCAACTGAAGCGGGAAGGTCCATAACAGATCAACAGCAGCATGTCCTCCCTTCTGATGTATACTTACAATTTACTGTCATGGACACAATCATTTCAAGATGGTTGATATAGTGCTGCGGAAGTATAGTGGAAACAGCATTCGCATTGGTCAATTCCCTGTAATTAAGCTTTTGATCATCTACTTTAGAGAACAAGGGGCACAGTAGGACAGTTTTAGGGAGGTTGCATCCCCTTTAATGAGGAACTACTACTACTTGGGGATGTTCACGCTGGAGAAGAGGCACTTAAGGGGTGATATGATAACTATGTATAAATATATAAGGGGATCATATAATAATCTCTCTAATGCTTTATTTACCAGTAGGTCTTTCCAGCTGACACAAGGTCACCCATTTCGATTAGAAGAAAAGAGGTTCCGCCTAAATATTTGGAAGGGGTTTTTTACAGTGAGAACTGTGAAGATGTGGAATTCTCTCCCTGAATCAGTTATACTGGCTGATATATTAGATAGCTTTACCATTTTGGAGTCAGGAAGAATTTTTTTCCCCCTCTGAGGCAAATTGGAGAGGCTTCAGATGGGATTTATTGCCTTCCTCTGGATCAACTGGCAGTTAGGCAGGTTAAAAAAAATTAAAAGGTTGAACTTGATGGGTCTTTTTGCAACCTAACCTACTATGTTACTACAATCACATTAACTATTTTCTCTTCCTGCAGGCTTTTTAATAGTCATTTATTTCTTTTTTTGACAGTTTCCCTTTAATTTCAAATTGGACTGCTCCTGTAAACATAACTGATGAAGATATATATATAACGTTTGTTTCCTTTTAATGACAGTAAGAACAATCGTATTTATATTTACCGTCAGATGCAACAAGATCCAGCTGGTTGTTTATTATTTACAATGAAACCATATGTATTCCCATTTGTTTCACGTGCCTGAGGTCTGCTTGTAGAATACAGAGCATCTTTATGTTTCACCAGCAGAGAAGGACATACTCTTCTTCTCTTCTTACCTCACGTATCGTTCCTTCAGTGTCTCCTACAATGGAGAAGCATCTTCTCCCCTTCCTCTTTTTGTTGGGGTTCCTCAATGCTCTCTCCTGGACCCCTTATTATTCTCCCTCTATACTTCCTCCCTCGGCAAACGAATCAACTCCTATGGTCTCCACTGATGATATATCTCTCCTCTCCTGATCTCAACCCAGAACTCCTAACTTGGGTCTCCTCCTGCCTGTACACTACCTCTACTTGGATGTCGCAACGCTACCTTAAATGAAACCTCTCTAAAACGGAAATGGTTCTCTTCCCTCCGACTAACACCATTAACATCCCAGAAGTATCTACCATAGCTAACAATCACCCCATCTCCCCAGGCCCGGTGCCTTGGGGTTATCCTAGATTCTGCCCTGTCCTTCACTCCTCATATCCAGTCACTTATTAAATCATGTCACTTCCACCTAAGGAACATATCCAAAATACAATCATTTATCACACAAGATGCTGCCAAAATTCTTATCCACTCTCTCGTAATATCACGTTTAGACTACTGTAACTCTCTTGGCCTTCTTTTCCAGAAACTGTCACCTCTCCAGTCCATAATGAACAGGCTCATAAACCTCAGCAACCGCTCCTCCTCTGCCATGCCCCTCTCCCAATTCCTGCACTGGCTTCCACTACTTTTAAGAATAAAATTCAAATTAATGACCCTGACATTCAAAGCACTTCATAACTCTGCTCCATTCTACATCTCCGAACTCATCTTTATATACTCACCCAACCGCTTACTACGCTCCTCTACTGACCTGCTACTCAACTCTTCTCTCATTACCTCCTCACATGCTCGCATTCAAGACTTTGCAAGGGCTGCACTCACTTCTTTAGAGAAGCCTACCCTCACTCTGCTTAACTACCAAATGCAACACTACATACAGTACTAAATCTCTCACTCACTTAATTCTGATCTTGTAAACTCCCACACATTGTGCCTTATTCCCTTCCCTTGAGATTCTAAGCTCTTTTGCACAAGGCCTTCCTCACCTTTTTTACCGGTATTGGTTGTGATGTATGTAACTCCATATGTTCTATGTATGTAATTAATGTGATTTAGTTGTATAAACACATTTACTTTACAAAGCTGCAAAATATGCTGGCTCTATATAGATAAATTTTAATAATAATAATAAACATGGCAGACACCTGTACCACTGAGCTCCAGGTGGTGAGCAGATCCTCCGAGAGAACAGAATGTCTTCTTTCATTGGCAATGTGCAAAGCTGTTGCCTTTTCCTCCTCCTCCTCAATCGCAAAGACATGTTTGAGCATTAAAACATTTTCATTTTTCTTATGAGAGGTTGTTGAGCGAACGTCTCCCCTTTCTAGCAGCTGTGAGAGCTCCTTCTACTATCAAAAGGAATGATACCTCTGCTTTTATTATTTAAAGGAGAAGCATGTCCACTTTATATGCATTTGTTTTCCATACATTTACCTTTGACCATTTGCCTGTTGTAGCTCCTCAAATCTTTCCTGTTTGATCCATGCTAGGGTGCTGTTTTGTTGTGTTCTTACATGCCACTATATCATAATGATCTACTCAAGGAATTACTGAGTCTTAAGGGTCATGCATACTACCCATAATGTGTTGTGGATTTGTTGTGGATTTGTGTTTGATGTGCAATGTAAAAGGCAACTGCGTGTTTCTAATGAATCTCATGCAAGTTGTAGCAAATTGTGGGGAATGTTTTATTTTAACCATGACATTTGTGTGTCATTCTTTGGACACAAGCACATTTTGACACAGCTCTCAATGGGAACCCTGGAATTAGGGTAGACCCAAGGTTCCCTAGTATCAATAGGTTGTTAATTCATCAGAGCGGACTGGCCAGGGGTTTTGGAGCTTGACAAAAATACATGGACCTGCCTGGCATGAATATGCATTTGTGTTTATTTTTACAGTTTCAGTAAAGAGGAAGTAGGTTTAATCCAGGACTGGATCCCTCTAATACACCCTAATACTCATGGAAGCCCATATTGGAGGTCCATTAGAGAAAGATCTACAAACTAAGGGGGCCATGGCCAAATGTTAGACCTCCAAGTGAAGCTTGAAACAAACAACCATTGAACTAATGACATGGGGTTAGTTAGCCCAGTGTAATTCTCGATCCATTTTTGTGGGACTAAAAACAAGTTGAGAAGATTTCAAACCAGAATATATCTATAAATTTTAAACACTATAATCTCAGTAACATGACATGAGAGTGCTGGGAGTGCAGCAGCATTCTGATGAATTCTCTTTCATGCGTTATTGAGTTTTTGGTCATCTGCTTAAGAAAAACAGGGGGTGAAGTGGGATAGTTTTATAGACGGTTTAGATATCCTTTATGATACAAAGGTTACAGATTGAAACAGGACATCTTGACAAGCAGTTATAGTTCTTTATGGTATGCTGGCTTCAGGGAATCAAGTGTGGGTTAGAGAGACATTCTCAGTCAGGTTTGTCCTCAGGAATTGCTTTAAAAATGTAGAGAGAAAGGATGAGTCTGACGAGCCTTTGAAGAGTGTTCCAGCCAAAGGCTACATACCCATGGGCATTTGTTAGAAAGTGAGTATAACCATCAAGAACCGCAAAAGGTAATTAGAAGAGAAGAGAAGAAAAGATCAAAAGCCCAACCTAGGAACCCCAATGGCATGTATTTAGAGAAGAGATATGTAGCAGGGGGCTTCATAATTAGAGGTCTTGAATGTTAGTGTTAAGTGGTGTCTGTACTTAATTAAAGAGAAAATAAAGAGCTTGTAAAGAGATTAGCAGCAGACAGGGAAATGACAAATGATTGATGAGTCAACAGGCAGAACCTAGAGCTGGAGCAAGTAGAAAAGGATGGTTGAATGAAATCCCAAAAATAAGTAAATTACACTAGTTCTAGAGAAAAGGCTTGATGTTTTTTGGGAGTTTCTGACACTTTTTTGTTTGTTTTATTCTTTATTTAAGGAAAACAAAAATATGTAGGGGGCTGTAAAAGGGCCGCCTGTGACTGGTGGATACCTAATACAGTGAGATGTACATGCATGGCCTTTACTGTAGAAGAAAATATAAAGTCCCAAAGTTCAATTGGATTCACGGTCCTTATGCCGGCTTTCACTTGTATCCCCTCAAGTCCAAACCGTAATGCCTAGAATAGAAGCCAGCACCACAGGCAATGGACAAAACAAACACTAGTTGCAGACTCAAGAATGTAGTTATACAAGCACAATACTTCTGCAGCTTCTCTCTATCTGCTTTACTTACACACTCAGCATTCTCTCTTGACATCTCCAGGACCTCTGTCATGAAGAGGATGCACAAGTATGCCGTTAGCCATACAGTGTCTAAGCTTTTCCTATAGGCACTCATCTAAACTAAACCTAAACACTCAATTCCCTACCTGGTGCACAATTGCCTCATGGGCTTTACACCAATCGAATGCTCCTCATCAGGACATACCCCCTGGGGAAGGGGGCAGTTGCAGTGTGAGAGGGAGTCACAAATGCTGCTGCTCACTTGCCTCCCACACCTCTGCCAAACTGACCGCCTTTGCCTGGCAGAGTACGACTGCATCAGAGTGTACCTGATGCGATTGTATGTGCGTCAGGGGTCAGTAAAGCTACAGAAAAATCTCTGGGACACCCCATTATGCCAGGCAAAGGCGACTGCAGGCAGGGTTGTAGGAGGCAACTGAGCAGCAGCATTTGTGACAGGAATAGGGGGTCAGGGATGGAGCAGACTTGGTGAGTTTGATTACTTCCCCCGGGGCAGTTGCAGTGTGAGGGGGAAGCGGGGAGGGAGCTCCTTGTGCGCCGATTGCAAATGCAAATTAGGATTCGGTTCAGTATTCAAATTAATCTTTCATAAAGGATTTGATGATTTGGCCGAATCCCAAATAGTGGATTCAGTGTACCCCTAAATTAATCATATAATACTTTTTGTCTATAATAATAAAACAGTGTCTCGGCGGTATGAGCTTAGCGCTGATCCCTGTGCCTTTGTACAGTGAGTGAGCTTTGTGCATGTGCCAGCCTGTTCCCCTTCAATTCTAATCCTTTCCTGCAGCCCCTGAGCTTGGATTCAGGCAAAGGTGACCACAGGCAGCAGAGATCCAACGCTAGGAGGATGAAGAAGAGCTGGAGAAGAAGATGGGGCAGAGGACACACTGTCCGTAGAATAGCCAGGCTGGAGAAATCAAGCACAGCAGGATTGATGGTCACCCTGTCGCCTTTTCTGAAGAGGAGGGGAAGCAGAGTTTCTGTAAATTATTTCTTAATAAAGACTTTGCTATTTTAAAGTATAATTCGTGTTGATGTTTTTTTTTCGTTGATGGACGCACAGCTTCACAGAAGAACCTGAATATTCACAAGATGCCAGACACTTCTATCCCTCTAACAGATTAATCGATTCCTGCTGAGGTCACTGCTTGGTTGCAGGCCAAAGGTTTTAATACACTGTAAGGTATTTCTCCTTGTTGCACCCATGACCTGTTATTAAAGCACAAGGTAAAACATCTTTCCCTATCATCTAGAATGGGTCAGCATGGTTTGGGCTTATAAGTTCTTATCACTAGTTCCAGAATGTGATAATCAATCTGAGATTCCTGTTTTTTCTATGTAATAGGCATTTGCCCAAACTTTCTTCTATTTACATCCTCTTTGACCAGATTTAACATGGTGTTCAGCGGATTTTCAAGAAGAGTTTTTCTGGGAGATGGTGTGCTATCCAAGGACGATGTGTTTTTATAATCATCATAGCACGATGGGTGGTAAATCTTTTCATTCAAGCAAATTGCATTTTGTAGATGCCATTCTTCCTCCTCCTCATCCCAGTACTGTGGCAAATTTCACATATTTCATCTGCTCCGGTCCAGCTGGCACACTTTAAAATTACTTTTCTTTATTGAGTTTTTAATAAGACTTCCTCATGCACCTTCTCAAAGAACTGACTCTTTGCCCGCTCCTCCAAGACAGCTATTTCCTCAAACTCTATCCAGTCTTTTAGACTATAGTACCACCTCCGGTGTGTTATTTTCCTGCTAACATCCTTCTCTGTCCTGTTTTGACGATAATGCCAGTCCAGATGGTCTGCGTACAGATGCAGCCACTTTGGTTTGTCTGTTTGACACAGAATAACTAAACACAGATATCCCATTTATCTCATTTAACACAGAAAACTGCATCACAACATCCCATCTAATTAAAGCATTCACCATTGTGAACAATGGTGCTTTGGTATGCTAATGAAAAGGTTAAATGCATTAAATGAGTTAAGATGACTTTAGATAGCACAGTTTATTCAATTAACCCTGAGTCATGACGCATTTAACTCACAAATCAAAGTGGCTTCATCTGTATATATCAGTTTGCGACTTGTTAAACCTCATGCCACAAGAATAACACTGGATGCCAGTATAGAGTTTGTTTATAACACTGTCATATCGGTGTTTTAGGCCTTCCATATACACTGTCCGTAGAATAGCCAGGCAGGAGAAATCAAGCACAGCAGGATTGATGGTCACCCTGTCGCCTTTTCTGAAGAGGAGGGGAAGCAGAGTTTCTGTAAATTATTTCTTAATAAAGGCTGTGCTATTTTAAAGTATAATTTGTGTTGGTGTTTTTTTTGGTTGATGGTTGTACAGCTCCACAGAAGAACCTGAATATTCACAAGATGCCAGACACTTCCATCTCTCTAACAGATTAATCAATTCCTGCTGAGGTCACTGCTTGGTTGCAGGCCAAAGGTTTTAATACACTGTAAGGTAATATCCTTGTTCCACCCATGTCCTGTTATTAAAGCACAAGGTAAAACATCTGTCCCTATCTTCTAGAATGGGTCAGCATGGTTTGGTCTTATAATTTGTTGTCAATAGTTCCAAAATGTGATAGTCAATCTGAGATTCCAGGTGTTTCTATGTAATAGGCAATTGCCCAAACTTTGTTCTATTTACATTCTCTTTGACCAGATTCAAGAAGAGTTTTTCTGGGAGATGGTGCGCTATCCAAGCACGATGGGTGGTAAATCTTTTCATTCAAGCGCATTGCATTTTGTAGATGCCACTCTTCCTCCTCCTCATCCCAGTACTGTTCAAATTGTTCTTGGCAAATTTCACATATTTCATCTGCTCCGGTCCAGCTGGCACACTTTGAAATTACTTTTCTTTAGCATCTTCTTGAGTTTTTAATAAGACTTCCTCATGCACCTTCTCAAAGAACTGACTCTTTGCCCGCTCCTCCAAGTCCTTTGCCCGCTATTTCCTCAAACTCTATCCAGTCTTTTAAACTATAGTACCACCTCCGGTGTGTTATTTTCCTGCTAACATCCTTCTCTGTCCTGTTTTGACGATAATGCCAGTCCAGATGATCTGCGTATATATCAGTTTGCTACTTCGTAAACCTCATGCCACAAGAATAACACTGGATGCCAGTATAGAGTTTGTTTATAACACTGTCGTATCAGTGTTTTAGGCCTTCCATATGAAAACTAGTGAGGTCTGGGACATCTTGATCATTATCTGCATCTTCCTTCTCTTCTTCAGCTGCAGCGGGTTCAAAAGATTCAGTTGCTTGAGTAGAAGAAAATTTATTCTGTGCACCTTTAAGCATTCCTGTTGAAAGCAGCTTTGAGAATAACTCATTAACATCAAGCTGTCCTAAGTGATTTTCAGGAAATGGAAATGAACCACCTGGCTGCACAAACACTTCTCCCGCAGGCCATGATGGGGGAACATAGTTCTGATCTTGACTGGAAAATGCTGTCTGAGACATTGCAGGAGGGTGAGGCATTCCTCCTAATGGTCCAAACGGTTGGCTTGGTTGCAAGTTTCCTGCAGGATGGTTATTGAAGTTTGCAAACTGGGGTCCTTGGGAATTTGGATTCTTATCATCAAAATAAGGCCCAGATGGTCTAGGAAGTTGGCTTGGAAAACACTGCACTCTACCAGGACCAGAAGGTCAGACAAAATTTGGTCCCTGTGGCAAGTCAAATCTTTGTTCATGCTGCTGAAGTGGTATTCCTGGTTGCTGCATTCCCTGATATGGCATTCCTTGGGCCTGCATGCCCTTAGGTGCAATTCCTTGTGGCACCATGCCCTATGGCGGTATCCCTTGTGGCGGCATGCCCTGAGGGGGAATGCCTTGTGGTTGCATCCCCTGAAGGGGTATGCCTTGTGGCAGCATGCCCTGTGGCTGCATTCCCTGAAGGGTCATACCTTGTGGTTGCATACTTTGTGGCTGTCCATGGAAATGGTTCTAAAGTTCACCATAAGGGTCAGGTTGTTCAAAAGGTTGAGCATTTTGCCTAACACATGGGTGAATATTATCAAAGCATGGTCCTTGATGACTCATGTGAAGATCAAATCTAGGTTGAGGTTTTAGGCCATCAAACCTTTGAGTCAAAGGACCATCAAACCGTGGTTGCACCTGTATTGGTCCATCAAACCATGGAGGAGTTTGATGTCCTGGTGGGCCTTCAAATCTTTGGCAGGTTTGTCCAGGCAGATCAAACCTTTGGATATGAGGCGACTGACGGTCAAATTTATTAACAGGTGTTCTATCACACCTTGGCCTGATCTGCCCTATTGGCCCATCAAATCTCATTAAGGATTGAGGACCAGGTCCATTGAGGCTGATTCACTTCAAATCTTGGACCAACCGGCCCTTCAAACCTCACTGGTCCTAATTGATGTCCTTGAGTTGCCTCAAACCTCACGGGCTGACAAGGTATCCCCTCAAACCTTTGCTGCATTAAGGGTGGTCTAGGAGAACCATCAAGTCTTTGTGGACTAACCACAGCATCAAATCTCTGTGGGACTAATGGCTGCATTCCTTCAAATCGTTGAGGGCCCATTGGTTGTTCTGGGGCCCCTTCAAATCGTGGTGCTCCTAACTGTTGACCTGGTGGTCCTTAAAATCTTGCTGCTTCAATTGGCTGACCTGGAGGGTACCTCTAAATGTTGCATATCTACAGGCTGGCTTGACACTACAGATTGATTTTGCACTCCTTCATATTTCTGCATACATTGCTGACCCTGCCTATACTTTAAACCTTGTGTTCTCAACTTGCTTGGCACCCATACTATCAAAATGGCAATCAACTGGTTGTCCTGGGACTGCATCAAAGCGCTAAGTTCCAACCAAATTTCCTGATGCACAATTGCATGTACAGGAGAACTTTCCCTAACGTTTGCAATATTGGAAGGCTCTTCAAAATCTTTTATTATCGGGGCATCTCTTCTACTTATAGGTATACGCGGTGAAACATCAAGTAGTGGTCTTCTCTCTTCCATCAATGTACTCTTTTGATTAGCATTGTTGCCACTCATCCTGCAATCTACACTTTCCACATAAGGTACCTCTTCAGATTCATCGTACATGGGCACCGGGAATCGCTCAGTAAACATAGGTCTCTGTTTCTCTCGTTAACCTTTGGGAAGTCCAGGTATGGGGGAATGCCTTTGTCTTTCAGAAAACCGATGATTTCTTTTTAGGCATACTGCCTTCCGCTCTCCCACCATGTTCTTAGTCTCTGCCGGAGTGCACCATTTCATCCAAATCCAAGTATTCTGGATCCAAATATCCGCCGCCTTTGTTTTGCTCAGTGGGTCTATCCCACACACTACACCACTGTTTTTCTTCTTGGTACTGGAAAAGATGACGTGTGCCACCACAAGAAGCTCATCATGTGTGAACTTTTTTTTTTGTAGAGTAATTGTTGCCTTATTAGCTGCTCTTGAGGCAGATGCTTTTGTGCCTTGGGGTTAGCGGGAGTGGAATAGCACTTGGCACAGCTGGGGGTGTTTCCTCTGGTTTGTTTAGGAATTTAGGATTCATATGGATTCTAGAAGTGTTCACATTTGGGGACAAAGGCCTAACTGGCCTGGTGCACACTTTGCCCCTATTATACATTACCTCATGATCATTTGGATTCACACAGCAAAGATAATATGTACTCCCCAAGCTATGCCCAGTCAGGGCACTGCTACATTTGTCCAATCAGGATAGAATGGTTAAATGATCAAGCCATAACTGCAAGCTATTTGGGGGGGACTTATAACATCTTATTGTGGTTGTTGGAAACCTGTCTTAAAAAGTCTTTTTATTTAAATGTATGTCTTTCTGTATTTCAATGCATAAAACAAAATTAAAGGGTCTCTCTTAATGGGCTGTATATTTATTTGAATTATATTTGAATTGTGGATCACAATTTATATTTACCTGGACTGAGGGATTGTAAAAAGTGGATGAAAGGTACTATTGAGCTTGTGAAGTTTATGAGTTATTTTATGCCATGTATTTTCAGGTTGACTGTCTGTGTGATATAAAATAACAAAATGACCCTAAATCTAAAGCCAAAATAAAAAATACTGTAGAGCTTTACATGCCAAGTGAAACATGCTACAATACAAAAGAGGTAATTTAATACTTGAAGAGCAGGTTACAAAGTACAAAAAATTATGCAATCTGCCATGTTTTGCACTTTGTTCCCTGCACTGCAGTAGGTCTCCTACACAGGCTGTAAACATGACATCCCCCTCCTGCACAAGTTAGTGAGTGTCGGTGGGTGCCCTATGCCAGACAGTAAGGAAGGGGCTGTTTAATACCCACTGACACTGGCTCTGCACCTCATGCCAGATTTTTTTGTCCAGCCCAAGTTGAAAAACATAGATAGACCCTTTAAAGAAATGCTCTGCCCCTTAGTGCTCTTGCCTTCTGCCAAGGGTCTAAGTAAATTACCCATTATAACTCTCAGTGTAATGAATAAATACATGGCAGTGCCAGACAGGTCCATATTTTATATACTGTATAGACAGCTGAGGGCCAGTGTTTAAGACAGTGCTGTCCAAATATTGTGGTATGATGGAATTTTCCAAGCCTACATGGTGGAGGGCCAGTAATGAAAGCCAGTATTGACCACTCCCTTTTTAAAACCACAACCACTTTGAACTACACCCATGTTAGTACACAAGATCTTAAAACCATACCCACATGTTGGTAGCAAACTGTGCTCACTGAAGGGATATCGCTCCACTCATATGTGAAAAAATGCTTGTCATATTAAGAGATACCCTCAAATCCATATGCCTTCTCGAACCCTAGGGATACAACAGCAACCCCCAGCACATACTTAGCAAACTTAGGGACCCCCTTACAACTAACATTCCACCACCAGGTTTACATGAAGAGCAGAGCAGGGAGAGTAAGACACACATACCAAGTTTACCTTTCACATGCAGAGCAGGCACACAAAGGAAGTATAGGGCAAGCAGAGTATGGCACACCAAGGGAGCATAGGGCAGGCTGAGTAAGGCCCACACAGGCAGAGCAGGGAAGGGCAGGAGACAGAGAAACCTATCAGGACGATGCAGGTAATTGATCATGACCACTCTAAGATGAACAGCATTTACTGTTCTAAGTACAGTGACACAGAGCTAGTGCTACTCATACTGTCTGAGGTATGAACAGGTAACAATGTGGGCATTTACAGTCTTAAGTGTGGGCAATACATGGATCTTATGGGTCAGTGTCTTACAGGTGTGAACAGCGCAGGGAGGATAACAAGTGTTAACAATGCAGGTCTTTTAGAGCCTAAATCTGAGTTGTGAACAATGCAGGGGCCAGTTAATAACAGTTTACACGTGGGAAGGCCTGTGGGCCGCCAGTTGGACAGTACTATTCTAAGGGCCTTTTTTTTGCTGTATTTTAAATATACAAATACTCCCTTTGAGCGGTGCTGAGAAGGCAAAATGTTAATTTACATTAAATTCAATTATGGTAGTGTTGGGTCTAGGAATGGATAACACGGTGCTTTAGCCATTGGCCTCCCTCCCTTCACTAATAAGAAAATACAGTAAGCAACTTCATCCAAGAGCTTGTCAATATACAGTAAAAAAGCAATCATATATGCACTGAATGCAATTTTATTCTATTTTTTAAAACATTCTTTATTATATTTTTTTAAAAACACTTAAGGAAATAACATATCAAAACTATTTTGTCAATATATAAAATTAAAAATGACAAAACAAATGTCATTTTTTTTTTTTTTTTTCACAAAAAGTCATTTTTTCCAGTCTTTATGAATTTATCCAAGGAGGACTCCATGGAGGGCAGCCATCGGAAACCTAGTTTTTATGCCCCTGTCCCTCCCCCGATGGCTGCCCTGGTTCTAGGTTTCTTTCAGGTAGTTCCTGGGATCTGTTTGTATCCTATCACTGAAGAATTTCTTTAGGCAGTTTGGTGGTTTCTCAGTCTCCACCAATTGTTCATCTGCAGATGGTGGATGTCGATCTGTTATTTAACTTTCACATTTTCTTGATTTAGCTTCAATGGTTTGCTAGTATGAAATATTGTTCATTATTAGTCATGAAGCAGGTGTATACATAATAATTTTAAAATTTTTTAATTTTTTTATATTTGCATTTACAATTTTTGTCATTACATGTTTTATGTTATATGCCTTTTTCTGCTTATTTAACGGTCAGCTACAACTATCCAACAATAACATTGTCTCCCATCTCATCTTATGGGTCTCACTCCTACATGTGGCCTAGTTCAGTAACCCACACCCTAACAGTCTATGCCTTTGTTATTTGAAGCCAGAGAATATTGTTTGCATAGGACAACAGATAGTTATAGATTATGCCAATGACAATAACAATAAGCTATTTTTCTTACCTCTCTGAAGATGCTTCATAATGTTCTTCTGTATAAACCTTTCATTGCATATATCTGTGATGAACGGGTGTGACAAGAGCTGCCTTGCAGATGGTCTCTCTGCAGGATTTTTCTGCAGGCATTCATCAATAAAGTAGTGGAATTTTTCACTCCTGCAAAAAGAAATTGAGGCAAAATTATAATTGTTCATGTTATAAATATATCTAATTGTTCAGACTTATGGAAGTCCATGCCAATATAAAGCTCCTAGCCCATTTATACTTTCCACATCATTACTACACCCTATTTTCCCAATCCCTCATCCCTCACTGTAACTTCTCCTTTGCCTATTCTCCTACCCCATTCACCCGGACTCTCTTTCTTATTTGCACAACCCCTTACTCCATTGTCATTTCCTCACTCTCTTCACCCTCACTTCCTTTTCCATTTCCCCAACTTCCCCTCACTTTCTTTTTGTTTTTCATGGAAATCACTCACCATTTGTTCCATTTCAACGTAGGAGCGGCACCACAAATAATTTGTTTGATCAAAGCCTTGTCAGGAAGTTCGTTGTTTGCTATATGATAAACAAATACAATATTAAAACATGCTGACTGCTATTTACAATATTTATAGGGTTCTAAAAGGTGCAAAGTTTGATACAGGTCAAATCACCTATTTCAAGCAATAAGCAGCAAGGGTTACTGCACTTGGCATACTTAGTGCCTTTTATTACATTATGTTGGGGTTAGTTTTTATCATTAATTGATTGTAAACTTTACATAAGGGGCAGTATCATTTTGTTTTACAACATTTACTTTCTAGTAACACACATATATTACGTATATACACAGTCATGCTAAGAATTCCTGAGAATGTACTTACGGACACATCCTTCTGCCATGTGAATGGCTGATATTCCCAAAGACCACACATCAGCCTAGAAAACATGGAGGAAAAGAAAACAATTAAAGAAGACTATACACACGAGACATAATTCTGTTGTCTATCCAACCACATTATGATAGGGGTTCTCTTTAGACTATAGAATAGGAAATATATTAAAAACATGCCACTTTGTACTCATATAAAACAGTTCAAGGGCTGAAGTACAGTGGGTTTCATATCTAAAGAATGACTCCAAACTGAGAAACGTCTGTTTTACACAGAGTTGGAAAATCCAATAAAGTATAAAGAGGGGTTTGTAAAATGTTTGTGCCCTGTACTTACAATACATTATGCTCACTCACTTCACTTACACCTTTTCATAATAGCAAAACTGGACGACACCTTTGCTTTTGAGAGGGGTATGTGAAGTAAGTTGCAAAAACACGTGTATTTACCTCATGTAGGCTACATCCAATTAAATAAAGGTGGCGCTAACTCTAAACTATAAAGGAAGAAAGAAGTCATCACTATACCTTATGGTCAAATTCGCCTTTCTTACGCATGCAGGCAAGTGCCTCTGGTGCTACATATCCCATTTCTCCAGCAGGCCTATCACTTTTTCCTCCCGTGACAGCACCGCCAAAATCAACTGAAATTGTAAGAGAAAAGCATGAATTTTTTATGTTAGTTTGCAAATGCAACGCACCAATAAAAATCATGGCGATACAGAAACATTTGTGGGCAATTTTTACATGAGAAAGAATTAGTGTGCAGATGTGTTGTTTTTGCAGGTTTAGAACTTTTAAAAGGTTTATATAAACATTATTATTGAGAGACAGAGAAATATAAAATTGACTTCACATTCACTAAAACTTCACAACATCCATTCTTTAGTCAGATTCTAAGCATCACTTACTTATCTTTACAACTGCATCTTCAGTAAGCATCAGATTATCGGGCTTCACGTCACAATGTAGAATTCGCTGTTTTCTGAGATGATACAAGCCCTGGGAAAAATATAAAGGAAAATTGTAAATACAATTATTTTTCATGTTCTTGAACTAATAAGATAGAAATGTATTAAATAAATATCCAGAGGACTACAGAGAAGGTTCACATGTGACATACCTGTAATACCTGCTTGCAGATATAAGCAATCCAGCTTTCTTCTAAGGAATGGTTCCTTTTGCTTTTTATTAGGTCAAGTACTGATCCACCATCACAAAGTTCTGTGGTAATCTAGAACACCAATAAAGAACATTTAGTATACAATTTGATTGTTGAGCTTGCATTAGGCAATACTGGTGACATAAGAGTTTGTGTGCTATAATTTACTACAATAAAGTGTACTTGCATTGTTTTTGTTTCTATGTGTTCTGTACTAGAAGTAAAATGTGACTGCCTTGATTTGCAGTCAGTGGGTGTAATTCAGAAATAGGCACATATAAGCATTCAGGGTATGACCGCAATCAGGTATAACTGAGAACAAAGCGGTCATGTGGATTGGACTCTTTCTTATACAATTGGATCATATTTGTATCCAAGCTTGTATGAGAGCTGTTGATTGAGTGTTGGTGCACAAAGTTTCAACATATCTAAACGCTTCCTTACCCATAGCTGTTCATTAATCCGTCTAGCAGGCTTTTGGTAAAATGCGCCATAAAAGGAGATGATATTCTTATGGCCAGAAACCTTCTCAAGAATTTCCAGTTCTTTAAGGATTGTATCTTGATCCTAATTTCCAACAAAAGAAAAGTTAATACAAAAGAAAATTAAATAAATTGGATGCAATTGTTATTTTAAATACCCCAACCTAGTTATGGAGAATTACAGCTTGTTAATTACATATGAAAATGACATAATAAATCTTTCTCTGTTTTTTTTAAAATCTGAACTCTATTGCCTTCTATAAAAGGTATTCCTCCACTTATTTTCACATAGTAACATAGGAATTTAGGCTGAGAAAAGAAACACATCCATTGAGCTCAACCTGTTCAAATAAATGAAACCTATGCGAAATAAGGCTTTTTGCAAAAATGCTTAATATAATATAAATATAGTAACATTACAAAGACACATTACCTTTATTTCCTTTATTATTTTAACGGCCACTTCTTTGCGTTTGATATTATGCCAACCCTGTAACACAAGTAGAGAAAGAAGGTCTGTGATGATGAACTTCATTATGGTGAATCAAACAGATATGTGGATAAGGCACAAGTTTATTGGCAGCCTCAGAAACACAAAAAAAGAACAATACTGTAGAGAGTGTGACCAAGTGGGAGAATTCTGAAATCACCCAGAAGCATGACACAAACTACACAATTGTAATGTTGAATAAAGTATCTCACCATATGGACAACTCCAAAATTGCCTTCTCCGATGGCCTCTCCAAGTTTTACATTTCCCCTGGGCTCCTGAAAAAATAACATTATATTCAAATGCATGATAAATATAATACTAAACTAATATAATGCAGCTGGACAAATAACTTTCTCAACATTAAAGAAGCAGTGATAGTATAAGGAGAAACTGGAAAATGGTGTATAAGGGGAGAAGGTTGAGGGCTGGAATAATTAAGGAAAACTATGAAAGTTGTGCTTTTATTTTAAAAAAAAATACAGTTTTACAACTTACTGGGTATTTGGCAAATGGATCTTTATCATCCTCCTGGGAAAGAGAAAAAATGTTTCATTAGATAATCTGAGTTTATTGGGTGAAACTGCTACAATTATTATATAAAGTACAAGGAAAGGTTTATTTACTGGGGGTGCCAAAATATGAGGTAAAAGTACAGTATGTTTAAAGGATTCAATAAAGTATGTTATGTTATCCAAACCTTGCTAAAGTCTTCTTGGGTACGGTAGGCACACTTTTCTTTTTTTATTTCTTTTCTATTTATTTCTTCCTTTTTCGTGATATTTATATTTGTGGTGCTGTTATCAATTTTCTTTGGTACCTCCTTAAAAAAAGAAAAGAAAGGATTTGTTGTTAAGTTGAACTAAACCCTGAAGTTAAGTTGCTTAAAGGGACAGTAAGGACCTTTCTTTACATTATATTATACATTATATCTACAGTTTTTGTTAATTCTTGAACGAAATAGAGCAAATAGAGCAAAAACTAACAGTTGAAGAGCTTAAGAAATGTTCTATTTTATGTAGCTCAGTGTGATGCTGGACTAGAATTTTTAATTTAAATTAAATTTATTTTTTAATTGTATTCTTAAAATAAAAAAAAATGAATTGCTGCTTACATCAAAGGGCTCTTGGTGAAGCTGCCCAGGTCCTTCTATGTTTTCCTTTATTTCGGATTCCTCACAGAACTCTCCTTGAGGTTCTTCAGATCCATATTCATTTTCCTCAAACATCTCCAAACTATTTTCAGTTGCCTCATAGGGCTCTAGTTGAAGTTGTTCAGACCGTTGACCCTGGCTAATGTCAATTTCAGTTTCTTTTGGAAACTCCTGATAAGTAAAGAAAAAATCTGTGAACCATCTAGTTGAAGAGCTTAAAAGTGTTATAAAAAAACATATGTTCTATTTTATGTAGCTCAGTGTGATGCTGGACTAGAATTTTTAATTTAAATTAAATTTTTAATTGTATTCTTAAAATAAAATAAAATGAATTGCTGCTTACGTCAAAGGGCTCTTGGTGAAGCTGCCCAGGTCCTTCTATGTTTTCCTTTATTTCGGATTCCTCACATGACTCTCCTTGAGGTTCTTCAGATCCATATTCATTTTCCTCAAACATCTCCAAACAATTTTCAGTTGCCTCATAGGGCTCTAGCTGAAGTGTTTCAGACCATTGATCCTGGCTCAGGTCAATTTCAGTTTCTTTTGGAAACTCCTGATAAGTAAAGAAAAAATCTGTGAACCATCTAGTTGAAGAGCTTAAAAGTGTTATAAAAAATATGTTCTATTTTATGTAGCTCAGTGTGATTCTGGACTAGAATTTTTAATTTAAATTTAATTAAATTTTTAATTGTATTCTTAAAATAAAATAAAATGAATTGCTGCTTACGTCAAAGGGCTCTTGGTGAAGCTGCCCAGATCCTTCTATGTTTTCCTTTATTTCGGATTCCTCACAGAACTCTCCTTGAGGTTCTTCAGATTCATATCCATTTTCCTCAAACTTCTCCAAACAATTTCCAGTTGCCTCATAGGGCTCTAGCTGAAGTGGTTCAGGCCATTGATCCTGGCTAATTTCAATTTCAGTTTCTTTTGGAAACTCCTGATGAGTAAATAAAAAATCTGTGAACCATCTAGTTGAAGAGCTTAAAAGTGTTATAAAAAATATGTTCTATTTTATGTAGCTCAGTGTGATGCTGGACTAGAATTTTTAAATTAAATTAAATTTAATTTTTAATTGTATTCTTAATATAAAATAAAATGAATTGCTTCTTACGTCAAAGGGCTCTTGGTGAAGCTGCCCAGATCCTTCTATGTTTTCCTTTATTTCAGATTCCTCACAGGACTCTCCTTGTGGTTCTTCAGATTCATATTCATTTTTCTCAAACATCTCCAAACAATTTTCAGTTGCCTCATAGGGCTCTAGCTGAAGTGGTTCAGACCATTGATCCTGGCTAATTTCAATTTCAGTTTCTTTTGGAATCTCCTGATGAGTAAAGAAAAAATCTGTGAACCATCTAGTTGAAGAGCTTAAAAGTGTTATAAAAAAATATGTTCTATTTTATGTAGCTCAGTGTGATGCTGGACTAGAATTTTTAATTTAAATTTAATTTTTAATTGTATTCTTAAAATAAAATAAAATGGATTGCTGCTTACGTCAAAGGGCTCTTGGTGAAGCTGCCCAGACCCTTCTATTATTTCCTTTATTTCAGATTCCTCACAGGACTCTCCTTGAGGTTCTTCAGATTCATATCCATTTTCCTCAAACTTCTCCAAACAATTTCCAGTTGCCTCATAGGGCTCTAGCTGAAGTGGTTCAGGCCATTGATCCTGACTAATTTCAATTTCAGTTTCTTTTGGAAACTCCTGATGAGTAAATAAAAAATCTGTGAAACATCTAGTTGAAGAGCTTAAAAGTGTTATAAAAAATATGTTCTATTTTATGTAGCTCAGTGTGATGCTGGACTAGAATTTTTAATTTAAATTTAATTTATTTTTTAATTGTATTCATAAAATAAACTGAATTGCTGCTTACATCAAAGGGCTCTTGGTGAAGCTGCCCGGATCCTTTTATGTTTTCCTCTATTTCGGATTCCTCACAGGACTCTCCTTGAGGTTCTTCAGATCCATTACCATTTTCCTCAAACAACTCCAAAGAATTTCCAGTTGCTTCATAGGGCTGTAGCTGAAGTGGTTCAGATGCTTCTATGTTGTCCTGCATTAGAGAGACAATATTATATTATAAAATCAACTCAATTCAGCCACTATAATTTAAAAATCTTAATGATTTCTTTGATAATAGTTATTCCATCCATTGGTTATTGTCTGCTTACCTGATAGTGGCAGGTGTTGTTATCAGATCTCTCTTCCTGCTCACTAAGCTGTTCCTCCTGGTTTCTGCTAACCTCAAAGCTGATCTCCTCAGGTTCACATTCAAATTCCTGGATCAAAAACAGGAAAATGGATTCAACTTAGCAAAGTTAAAACATTACATAGTAACACAATGTAAAAGACAATATCTTTGGCCATACAGTATCTTTATCTGGTTGGTCCTGGGATAGAAGCAAAAATATTTATACTATATCAGTTTAAAAAAATATCCTTAAATAAACCTTGTATATCCTGTAGAGTTTGCAGCTGCCATTTTATTTTAAAGGGCACCTGTTGGCAAAAATTTTAATCCCCAACCAAAGGTGCAGTCTAATAGAGCCCGCATTCTGGTTTGGGATAACAGCAGTATTTTTTTTAAAAAAATGCCCCCCACCAACGCTACGCTACCCAAACCGGGAGGGAGCTCCCGGTGTGAGCAGCCATGTCCGGTCACTCGCATGTGCATAACACACATGTGACATCACTCCCATGTGCATAATGAGCAATTCAGGGCAGCATTTCATTATGTGCATGCGAGTGACCAGACATAGCTACCTGGTAGCAGAGCACTTGCAGGGGCCTTTTATTTTTCAAAAAAAAAAACACTGGTATCCCCAACCGGAATACAATATTGGTAGAAGAAGTACTGCACACACAAAGCAGCAAACTCTGCAGAGCATAACCCTAGTCAAGATTAGTCACATGTGTGACTAATCATATTACCATCATATTACCATATCTAAATGAATTTGGATTTCCTATTCCCTTAAAATATTTTTGTTATTTTTCTTACCTGGCACATCTCAGTGTTCTCATTGACTTGAGGATTATCTGAATTCTCCTGGTTAAGAAAGGGAAAGAGATGTTTCTGTTGAAAAGAAGCTATATAAAGAAGAATATAATACGAATAATATTTTATTGTATTTTACCATATTTTGGCTTACCACAACGACTACTTCATCAGTTTCATTGGGTAGTATCTAGAGTAGAGAATAAAAAACGGTGTTATTGCAAGAATTGAAAAAATTAATAGAATTAATTTAATAATCTCCATCAAACTTTCATCTGTTATATAAAAAAAGTCTAAATATATAGATGGTGCTATGCTCTGAAAAGTATAAAAAAAATCACATTTTATTGTATTTTATTCTATTTCTTAACTTACCACAATGATTTCTTCATTAGATTGATCTTGTTTCTAAGAAAAATAAAACAAAAGGTTTTATCACTAAAGGAAATGAGCACAAATTCATGAGAATAAGTTATAAGAAAACTTCTATCTATATATATATACAGTATCTATATATATATATATATATATATTTATATATATATATATATATAACCAAAGCAATGGTGCACTCCGTAGACAAAATTAATACCTGGGTGCCAGCATGGGAAATAAGCAGTGAAAAAGGATTGCGGCACTCACAGGGTTTTAGTGAAAAAACAAAAAATGTTTTATTATTAAGCCTCAACATTTCGATCCCCCACAGGGATCTTCGACAGGAGCTCCTGACGAAGATCCCTGTAGGGGATCGAAACGTTGAGGCTTAATAATAAAACATTTTTTGTTTTTTCACTAAAACCCTGTGAGTGCCGCAATCCTTTTTCACTATATATATATATAGATAGATAGCACAATCTATTGTATTTTATTATATTTTTCTACTTACCGTGATATTTTGATTGGGAGCTTTATCTGGTTGTTTCTAGTAAAAAGTAGAAAAAAAAAAGTTTTAGGACAAAAGTTTCTCCCTCCATTAAATTATTCACAAAATAATATGTGTGATTTTACAATACAAGGAATTAAGTACTTACCTTGCGTAAGCAAGAGAAACAATTGCAGATAAAACGCCACATGTTTATTCTTTCTATGGAGACAAAGAGAAAGATAATTTGTATAAATATATATATATTGACAAAATAGCTGATGAACACCAGGAATTTCAGTAACAGAAAAATGTGTATGACGTGTATTATGTATTATGTATATTATGTTTCTGATTTGCACCCAGGTTAAGGTTTATTTAAGTGTGTGCCTAAGCCTTCAACTGTATATACTATATACTGTATGTGCTTTAGAAGAATCACTACTAGAAAGCACACTTTTATATGTGTAAAATATCTGCATTGGTAAATTATTGTATGTAGGACCAAGTACAACACCCATTCTTTGGATTTCCACTTGCTCTTTTTCTGAGAGCAAAAATCAAATTCTCTATAATTCCATGGATTCAAACAGATTCACAACACCGCTAGCAGTTTTGAAGCCATACAGTACCATTATTTAGGGGAAGATTTATTCAAATTATGAGCTATTTTTTGTGTACTTTGACTAGGGAATAGTCTAAATTCGATTTGAATTTGAAAAGAAATCAGAATATCGGAATTCATCATGTACTGTGTCTTTAAAAATTCAACTTTGACCATTCACCATCTAAAACCTGTGAATTGCTGTTTTAGCCTATGGGGACCTCCTAGAGCCTATTTAGAGTCAATTGGTGGACTTTGAAAAAATCAACGTTTTTTTTTGGGAAAAACTTTGAATCGAATTCAATCGAATGCGCTATTACTTTGATTCGACTATGATTCGAATTCGGCCAAATACGGACCTATTTGATCGAAAATGGACCTATTTGACCAAAAAAAACTTCGATATGCCCCTTAATATATTATTTTTGATAATCTTTTCATCTGAATGTGCCAAGCTCAAGAATGAACCAGTCTGAGTTTCTATTAGACACTTTGATTCTGTCCATTATGACATCATAAGGACATCCCATAATAAGCCCAAGTGAGGATGAGCTGCTGTTAGACACTTTGTGTCAATTATGACATAAAAAAAAACTTAGACTTAATTTTGTTTGGTCTTTTTGAATTAGAATTTTGAAGTGTTTTCAATTCGAAATTCAACCCTTGATAAATATGCCCCTTAAAATATTATTTTTGATAATGTTTTCATCTGAATATGCCAAGCTCCACTCACCTCAGTTGCCTGATCAAGAATGAACCAGTCTGAGATTCTGTTAGACACTTTGATTCTGTCCATTATGACATCATAAGGACATCCCATAATAAGCCCAAGTGAGGATGAGCTGCTGTTAGACACTTTTATTGTGTCCATTATGACATCATATGGACATCACATAATAAGCCCAAGTGGGGATGGACTGCTGTTAGACACTTTGTGTCTATTATGACATCATAAGGACATTCCATAATGAGCACAAGGGGCATGAAAATTGATATAGTATAGTGAAGTTGGGTTAAAAAAAGTTCAACCCCAGTGCACACATATTAATACAGACCTATTTATACACTCACATATATAAACTATATAAAACATATCTATACTAATTACAGATTTTAGTATCCCAATAGCCATTGATATTATGTTCATCCAAGAAACGTGGTAATAACCGAGCTAGCATTTGCAAAACAGTTCTATAATAGTTCATATTGAAATGCTTTTTACAATCGGCAAATAACCATCTAAAATAATTATAGGGAATTAGCAATTATTCTGCAACATGTATGAACATTATATAAGTAAAGGAAAAGCTGCCATTATAGTATGCATATTAAATTAGCATAGGGAATGCAAATGGAATTCCACAATTAATTTAGGTTGGACCAAGTACAACATCCCCCTTCAAATTAAATTCTCTGTCATTGTAAACATTTTAATATATTTGTAACACCATTAGAAGTCACTAACTTTAAAAATGATCATATTTGCTGAAATTCTTAGACAAATATCTTGAGCTCCACTTACCTCAGTCGCCTCAGAAAGAATGAGCCAATCTGGGCTGCTGCTGGAGACTCTGACTGTGTTCATTATGACATCATATTTTGACATCCCATTATGACATCACAATGGCATCACAGATGCAGTAGTGTCTGCTAGAGACTCTGACTGTGTTCATTATGACATCATATTTTGACATCACATTATGACATCACATTATGACATCACAATGGCATCACAGATGCAGTAGTGTCGGATTTCATCGGCCCATGGGGAAATCCTGAGGCCTTTCAGTTAGCAATTTTTTCATGCAAATGTTTGAGTTGGTTTGTGCTTTAATAAATTGTGACTATTTGTGTTTTCAAAAAAATATTCTTGTGTGTATTTGCAATTATTTTTTTCATGTTTTTCTTAAAGTGCAGAAAAACTAAACTTTAAATATCATGTACATTGTATAACAATAATTTACAGTTTGTGGTTTTCCAACTGAGCTAATGTCGCAATGTGCATTTTTAAATAAGTTATATAGAAGAACTAGACCCTAAATTGAATTGACATGTGGTCAGAGAAATAAAGGTCTTCTAACTTTGTATGAGACTTGTGCTGTGAGTGCTTTCTATTTGTGCACTATAACTATACTGGTGAAGACCCGGCCTTTACTGATTTGAATGGTGTGTGCAGATACACAGAAGTATATATATATATATATATATATATAATAGTATCAAAAAGTAATTACACTCACAGGTCTTTAGTGAAAAAAGACTATTCGTTTATTGCTAATATATATATATATATTTTGGCGCTCTACAAATACATGTTATTATTATTATGTTGGCTTTGAAGAAGCCAACATATAGATCTACTAGTTCAGCTCGTTCTTCTTCTTCTTATTATTAGCGCCCCCCCATTTTCTAAAAGCTACTCCTCCTACAGTTTTAGGGGTACAAGCGCCAAACTTTCCACACCTATTCGCCTTATAGCAAAGTACGTTGCTTGTGCTTTAGTAAGCGATCCCACCCACTGCGCCCGTGCGGCGGACCACTGAAGATGCCTTTTTTCATACTGACTTTGACAGGGAAAATTTTCAAATCGCTGCCGCTCGTACAGTTTTGAAGCTACACTCCCCAAACTCGGACCGCATATTGTTGGTGCCACCCCGAATAAAAATATGTATTTTGGGGGGGCACCCCAAAGTGGGTGGAGCTACAAACAGCCAATGAATTTTTAGCAATTTTCTAAACGCTACTCCTCCCAGAGTTTTAGGAGTACAATTATGAAACTTTGCACACTTGTTCGGCTCATACCCGAATAGGTTGCTTGTGCTCTGTTAAGCAATCCCACCCTCCGTGGCCCTGTGGCGGCCCCCCAAAGACCCCATTTTTTCCCATAGACTTTCATTGGAAAATTTGAAACTTTTGCCACTCGTACAGCATTGACTTCAATGAGAAAATGTCAAACACTGTCATTCCCACAGTGTTAAAGCCAGAGACCCAAAACTTGGCACCATGGGTCACTGGGGTTAAAATTTTGAAAAGTTAAATGTTTAAATGGGAAAAGTTAAAACTGTCGCCGCTCTTAGATTGTTAATGGGAGGGTCCTCAAACTTGGCACAGTTGGTCAATGGAGGACCGGGATCAAAATCTGGAAAAGTGGGTGGAGCCAAAAACAACCAATCAGATTTCTTTGATGATTTCAATGGGAAAAATTAAAATCGCTGCCATTTGCACGTTATTGATGTCATGGACCTCGAATATCACAAATGTGGTCACTGGGTGTTTGCACTTCAAAGATAGGAAAAGTGGGTGGAGCCACCAACAACCAATCAAATGTCATTCATTGATTTTCAATAGAAAAACATAAAATTGCTGCCATTTTAACATGTTAAATGTCATGATTCTGAAACCTTAAAGTGTTATGTCTGGTTCAGAATTAGGAAAAAAAGGGGGCGGGGCAACAACAGCCAATCGGATTTCAGCCATTGACCTTAATGAAAAACGACAAATTGCTGCTATTATTACGGTGTAAATGCCAAGTGTCCCAAACTCAGCACAATTACTCACTGGGTGACAGTGGTCAAAATTTAGGAAAAGTGGGTGGAGCCAATAACAGCCAATCCGATTTTACCTATTGACTTCAATGTAAAAGTTTCAAATACTGCCATTCTCACAGTTTTAAAGCCAGAGGCCCCAAACTTGGTACAGACCATGACTGGGTGACTGGGGGGAAAATTCAGAAAACTGGGTGGAGCTTAAAACAGCCAATCAAATGTTACCTATTGCTAATCAATGTCAATATATAAGTTGCTGCCATTCTTTCACAGTTAATGGCAGGGACATCAAACTTGGCACAGTCGGTCACAGGGGGACTGGGATTCAAATTTTAAAAGTGGGTGGAGCCCAAATCAGGTTTTTTGATTGATTTTAATGGTACAGTTTGATCTGCTTCGATTTTCAGTTTTAAACCAGATTCAACCAACTTTGCGTACTCTCTATGCACCATTGGCGACTGACTGACACCTCTTGCGTTTCAAAGCCAACATCTTGTGGTTTCTTCAGAAACGACACCATCTAGTTAATAATTATAGTTATATATATATAATACACAAAAGCCATAAATATCCTGTAAATTATATCCTTATAAACAGTGAGTTCTGATGTCATCAGTTATAAACGGTGAGTTCTGATGTCATTTCTGTCACATGACTCACTGAAACTTGTGTATTATAATAAATAAAGTACCCCCAGTTGAAAAATATGAGGATATTAGAAGTTACCTCGGAGTTCCATGACCTGTATAAAAACACTCAGCCTTCAGCCTTGTGTTTTTATATGGTCATGAAACTCCTCGGTAACTTATAATATCCTTATATTTTACAAGAGGGGGTACTTTATTCACTATATTATAAGATATACATACATATATATTAAACTTATAGAACCAGTAGTGATCTAGGAGTTCAAAGTTGTCACAGGAGTTTCCCATCTTGGATATTTCTAGCTGTTGAGAAGCTAAACTTGGGGGTTATTGCAGAAAATGAGTTTTGCCTGTCATACAAGCTGCTGTTACAAGGTTGATTATTAACTTGTGATGCTGATTGTGCTGGTTTGTGAGCTGCCACATACTAGAGTCCTGCAGCGGGTCGGGTACCCATGGGATACCCGCAAAGACCTGCTGTACCCTGCGGGTTGCGGGTAAAAGTTGCGAGTATAGATGCGGGTCGGCAGTTCTGCGGGTCGTGGAGTCGGCCCGCGGGTATTCTCAATAGCAATTTTTACTCCTTTTTTCTGATCACGCCTACTTCCGATGATTTCCCTTCTTGTTTACAATGGCAGCACTTTCTGATTCTTGATGGTCAGCGGGTCGCGGGTCCAGGTTTCAGATATGGTACTTGCGGGTAGGGTCGGGTAGCGTGTAAGAATGCGGGTTGCGGGACCGGGTTGCGGATTGCAGGTTGCGGGTATGGGTCGTGTACGGGTTCCAAATAATTGACCCGCACAGGACTCTACCACATACTAATTTACTAATTAACTGCTAGTTGATCCAGAGGAAGATATAATAATAATAATAATATTAAAGTTCCCAGTTAATAATCAAGGTAATAATTTGTGCTTCTGTTAACAGAATATTTTAAAACATTTACATACAAAACCTTTGTGTACAAGTATGGGATCTGTTATCCAGAAGCCCATTATCCAGAAAGCTCCAAATTACTGAAAGGCCATAGACTCCATTTTATCCAAATAATCCAAATTTTTAAAAATGATTTCCTTTTTGTCTGTAATAATAAAACAGTACTTTGTATTTCATCCAAACTAAGATATAATTAATCCTTATTGGAAGCAAAACCAGCCTATTGGGTTTATTTAATGTTTATATGATTTTCTAGTAGATCCAAACTTCAGAAAGATCCATTATCCATAACTTCAGGCCCTGAGCATTCTAGATAACAGGTCCCATAACTGTAATTGTTTTCCTGTATCATAAGGTTTGATCAGCAGTATTTAATTGATGTTGTGATAGTAAGAAACTGAGCTGCATCTCTTATATTATCAGTTATGTATCAGGGAGGCTGATGTAACCATTTTCGATATATCTGGAAAAACCTTGAATAGGGATAAATAAAGAGGTTTAATCTGTTACTAAAATCTTACATTTCTGTTCATGTTTACAAATCTGGCATTTAAAAAAAACACACACATTGACCGCACATTGACTTCTATAGAAGCTTGTCAGGGTTTAGTTGGCAAATTGTATGAATTCTAATAATAAATCCATGATATTGTATTCAAATTGTAATAACGTTGACCCCTTGTCAGGGAGCCGGGAGCTCCCTCCAGGGAGGTAGTCAGGATCAAGGAGGAAGCCCTCTTGAGGGAGCAAGGTCGCGGTGTCCAAAGGGTTAATCAAAGGAGTAGTCAGAATCCAGGCAAGAGTTCACGGGCAGACAGATAACAGCAAAGTCCAAAGTCCAGGCAAGGGTCAGGATAATAATCAGGAACAAGATTATAGCAATAGTAGCTCACAGGGAACCCAGGATAAACTCAGGGAAAGTTTCCTATACTTGGGCGCCATTCTGGCGTCTTGGTAGCGTTTTATATTTGAATTTGGCGCCATTGTGATGTCATTGACGTCCTTGCGCCGACGTCGGCGCGCTGACGTCATCGTGCCAGCGCCGCTACCCACGTGGCGGGCATGGGCGCCGCCATTTTGGGAGCGACGCCGGCAGGGGAGGACGCGCCGCCCGGAGCTCCTGGAACTGCTCCGGGCGGCGATCGTGACACCCCTATATGAATCTTTTTCAGTACTGCAGGCGATATTGCTCATGCTTCAAAATGCATCAAAGAACACAGTAGCGATCGTTTACGACAACAAGCGCAGTTCTTTTTGCACAAATTTCCCCTCAATCCATTGTGCATGAAATCCTCATTATTAAAGGTACATGCGTATAGGTGTGCTCAGCACCGCTCACTCATTACTAAATCCTGTTCCGTATTAAGCGCCCAGGGCCACTCCTGCCATGAGGGAAGGTGAGAACCTTGCGTCAGGCATCAGTGCTTGATACCAGGCGGTAGCCCCAGGGTTACCTTAGTGTCCTATGTCAATAGGTTCAGCTCATTAGAGACTAAACAAACTGGCACACAAGTCAACTTCGCAACAAAACCTGAAATGTCATCAGCCATGTAAAGTGGTAAAAGTAAATAATTTATTTTTATAATGGAAATAGTTAAGCTATGCTGTAGATCATCAAGCAGGAGGCACTAGGTCCACCTGTGAGCCTATATAAGACAGTGCCTTGTTGGGGCACTTCCATTTTTGGCTTGTAACATCTAGAATCAGCATTAGACCAAAGTGGTCAGACCCTTGTGGGAGGTCAGTAACATTAGGGCTAGCTAGTGGACAGTAATGGCAAGTAAGTTCACTTTAGGAATGAAAGTTAGAGAGGGCTAGTGTGCACGGACAGACTGTTGTCCCAACAAGGATTAATAGTTTGGGCTAGCTCTCTGAGGTGAATAGGATTAGGGATTTGAGTGTTCAGGTGTAGATTAGCGGAGATACTATGGAAGAAGCTTGGGCATTGTATGTGAGGTCACAGCAGAGAATCAGGGGTAAGAGCTCCTTAGCAGGAGGCCCCAGTACAGCTAACAACTCTCCTGCCAGTGCTCCTACAGGACAAGGGCCCTGGAGGCAGGGGCGATCCTTGCCATTTTGCCACCTGAGGCAGCCTTCCTTTGCCGCCCCCACCCCTACTCATGGCGCTCAACTTTTCATCGCCGGAGTGGGTCGGGGGCGGTACACGTCGCTAGTGCAGATCGCTCTCTGCACTAGAAGAGCTGAATTTCCGGGTTGAAAACAAGACAATATGGCTAATGCATAGGACGACCATCGATCCTGCAGTGCTTAATTTCTCCTGCCTGACTATTCTACGGACAGCGTGTCCTCTGCCCCATCTTCTTCTCCAGCACTTGTTCATCCTTCTAGCGTGGGATCTCTGCTGCCTGTGGTCGCCTTTGCCTGAATCTGAGCTCAGGGGCTGCAGGAAAGGATTAGAGTCCAGGATCAGCACTAAGCTCATACCACCGAGAAACGAGTCTGCTCCCTCCCTGGCCCCCTATTCCTGTCACAAATGCTGCTGCTCACTTGCCTCCTGCACCCCTGCCAAACTGACCACCTTTGCCTGGCAGAGTGCGACCGCATCAGAGTGTACCTGATGTGATTACATGTGTGTCGGGGATCAGTAAAGCCACAGAAAAATCTCTGGGACACCCCATGTGCCAGGCAAAGGAGACCGCAGGAAGGGTTGCAGGAGGCAAGTGAGCAGCAGCATTTGTGACAGGAATAGGGGGCCAGGGAGGGAGCAGACTCGGTCAGTTTGATTACTTCCCCCGGGGCAGTTGCAGTGTGAGAGGGAAGTGGGGAGGGAGCTCCTTGTGCGCCGAATGCCAGTGAGGACTCGTGTCTCGGCGGTATGAGCTTAGCGCTGATCCCTGCGCCTTTGTACAGTGACTGAGCTTTGTGCATGTGCCGGCCTATTCCCCTTGGATTCTAATCCTTTCCTGCAGCCCCTGAGCTTGGATTCAGGCAAAGGCGACCACAGGCAGCAGAGATCCAACGCTAGGAGGATGAAGAAGAGCTGGAGAAGAAGATGGGGCAGAGGACACACTGTCCGTAGAATAGCCAGGCTAGAGAAATCAAGCACAGCAGGATTGATGGTCACCCTGTCGCCTTTTCTGAAGAGGAGGGGAAGCAGAGTTTCTGTAAATTATTTCTTAATAAAGACTTTGCTATTTTAAAGTATAATTCGTGTTGATGTTTTTTTTTCGTTGATGGACGCACAGCTTCACAGAAGAACCTGAATATTCACAAGATGCCAGACACTTCTATCCATCTAACAGATTAATCGATTCCTGCTGAGGTCACTGCTTGGTTGCAGGCCAAAGGTTTTAATACACTGTAAGGTATTTCTCCTTGTTGTACCCATGTCCTGTTATTAAAGCACAAGGTAAAACATCTTTCCCTATCGTCTAGAATGGGTCAGCATGGTTTGGGCTTATAAGTTCTTATCACTAGTTCCAGAATGTGATAATCAATCTGAGATTCCTGTTTTTTCTATGTAATAGGCATTTGCCCAAACTTTCTTCTATTTACATCCTCTTTGACCAGATTTAACATGGTGTTCAGGGGATTTTCAAGAAGAGTTTTTCTGGGAGATGGTGTGCTATCCAAGGATGATGTATTTTTATAGTCATCATAGCACGATGGGTGGTAAATCTTTTCATTCAAGCGCATTGCATTTTGTAGATGCCACTCTTCCTCCTCCTCATCCCAGTACTGTGGCAAATTTCACATATTTCATCTTCTCCGGTCCAGCTGGCACACTTTGAAATTACTTTTCTTTAGCATCTTTTTGAGTTTTTTATAAACCTTCCTCATGCACCTTCTCAAAGAACTGACTGCTCGCTCCTCCAAGTCAGCTATTTCCTCAAACTCTATCCAGTCTTTTAAAATATAGTACCACCTCCGGTGTGTTATTTTCCTGCTAACATCCTTCTCTGTCCTGTTTTGACGATAATGCCAGTCCAGATGATCTGCATATATATCAGTTTGCCACTTGGTAAACCTCATGCCACAAGAATAACACTGGATGCCGTTAGGAGTTTGTTTATAACACTGTCGTATCTGTGTTTTAGGCCTTCCATATGAAAACTAGTGAGGTCTGGGACATCTTGATCTTTATCTGCATCTTTATCTGCAGCGGGTGCAAAAGATTCAGTTTCTTGAGTAGAAGAAGATTTATTCTGTGCACCTTTAACCCTTTCCCTGACAGCCATTTTGTCCTAGATGCGAACATCTACTGCCAAGCAGTTTTTAGATATTTTGCACTCTTTCACTTTAAGGGCCTTTCCTGGGGCGGTCTTTTAGTTTACCCAGGAAAACAATATATTGTTTTATCCCAGGACAACCTGAACTTTCAAAATATGCAAGAAATTGGTGTAATTCTACTTCTGTAAAAAAATATAGACTTCTAGACGTCTAATAAAATGAAAAAAATCATGTTTCACAAAGAACAATCACATGTGTCAGAAACATAATTTATTTTATGTACGAGAACACAGCCGATTTGGAAAGGTCTATGTCTCCTGAACGCGGCAATACCAGATATATAGTTTTATGGAGATTTCCCACTTGTATAGATCAAAATCTACAAGCAGTACACTGCCAAAGTTCCAAAGCACCGCTCCCCAAACAGCATACTTCTGATTTCCAGGTCAAACATTCCACTAACAGTAGGTTTACCCTAGAAAACTACTCATTATTAGAAAGAACAGATTATGGTGAATCAAAAATGGGTAAATATATCTTTGTACTCTAAACTACCAAGTTGCAATTGTTTCCTAAAGTTATAATGTTTTATAGAAATTGGTGAATTTTTTAAAAAATGACCTCAAAGCTTCCACTCTACAGCATCATATCTCAAACACATCATTAGGTATCAAAAACACCCCAAATATGAAAGCCTGAGGTCCACTGAACAGTTTGATGCCCAATATGTATAGGTTTACCTAAGCATGTGGTATATAGGGGCCCTAAAATGTAGACACCCCATTTGAGCTATCAGTTCTGTAATTCGAGATACTGCATTTAAATCAACACATTTACATAGTTTGGGGGGGGCAAAGTTAGAAAAAAGTACGTTCACCCCAAAAAACCATAAATTTTCGGAAAGTACACATTCGTCTGAATCCAAATTGGGTATGCATGTCTTTCTACTCCAAAGCACCAAGCCGCAAACCCTTCCCAAATTTGGCAATTTTAGTGCCATTTTCTAAAATCACCTCAAAACTTCGAACCTGCAACATCGTATTTCCAACATACTATTATGTATCAATATAAATCACCCCAAATATGAAAACCATATATTTTTGGAAAGTACACATTCCCACGAATCTAAATTGGGTATGCATGTCTTTGTACTACAAAGTACCAAGTACCATGCATGTCTTTCTACTCCAAAGCACCAAGCCGCAAACCCTTCCTAAATTTGGCAATTTTAGTGCCATTTTCTAAAATCACCTCAAAACTTCGAGGTGATTTGGTGATTTTGGCAACATTTCCAAAAATCATCTCAAAATTTCGACCCTGCGGCATTGTATTACCTACATACTTTTAGCTATCAAGAGAAATCACCCCAAATATGAAAACCTAGGGTCCTCTGAACAGTTTGATGCCCAATATGTATAGGTGTACCCAAGCACGTGGCATATAGGTGCCCCAAAAGGAAGGCCCCCATATGGTCTGTCACTTCAGGTACTGCAAAATCAACACATTTACATAGTTTTGGGGGGGCAAAAGAAGAAAAAGGTAAGTTCACCCCAGAAAACCATATATTTTCGGAAAGTACACATTCCCACGAATCTAAATTGGGTATGCATGTCTTTGTACTACAAAGTACCAAGCCGCAAACCATTCCTAAATTTGGTGATTTTGGCGACATTTCAAAAAATCATCTCAAAATTTCTACCCTGCAGCATCGTATTACCCACATACTTTTAGATATCAAGAGAAATCACCCCAAATATGAAAGCTTAGGGTCCTCTGAACAGTTTGATGCCCAATATGTATAGGTGTACCCAAGCACGTGGCATATAGGGGCCCCAAAAGGAAGACCCCCATATGGTCTGTCATTTCAGGTACTGCAAAATCAACACATTTACATCGTTTTGTGGGGGGGCAAAGGTAGAAAAATGTAAGTTCATCCAAGAAAACCATATATTTTCGGAAAGTACACATTCCCACAAATCTAAATTGGGTATGCATGTCTTTGTACTCCAAAGTAACAAGTCGCAAACCATTCCTAAATTTGGTGATTTTGGCGACATTTCCAAAAATCATCTCAAAATTTCTACCCTGCAGCATCGTATTACCCACATACTTTTAGATATCAAGAGAAATCACCCCAAATATGAAAGCTTAGGGTCCTCTGAACAGTTTGATGCCCAATATGTATAGGTGTACCCCAAGCACGTGGCATATAGGGGCCCCAAACGGAAGACCCCCATATGGTATGTAATTTCAGGTACTGCAAAATCAACAAATTTACATAGTTTTGTGGGGGGGCAAAGGTAGAAAAAAGTAAGTTCACCCCAGAAAACCATATATTTTCGGAAAGTACACATTCCCACAAATCTAAATTGGGTATGCATGTCTTTGTACTACAAAGTACCAAGTCGCAAACCATTCCTAAATTTGTTGATTTTGGCGACACTTCCAAAAGTCGTCTCAAAATTTCTACCCTGCAGCATCATATTACCCACATACTTTTAGGTATCAAGAGAAACCACCCCAAATATGAAAGCTTAGGGTCCTCTGAACAGTTTGATGCCCAATATGTATAGGTGTACCCCAAGCACGTGGCATATAGGGGCCCCAAACGGAAGACCCCCATATGGTATGTCATTTCAGGTACTGCAAAATCAACAAATTTACATCGTTTTGTGGGGGGGCAAAGTTAGAAAAATGTAAGTTCATCCCAGAAAACCATATATTTTCGAAAAGTACACATTCCCACAAATCTAAATTGGGTATGCATGTCTTTGTACTCCAAAGTACCAAGTCGCAAACCATTCCTAAATTTGGTGATTTTGGCGACATTTCCAAAAATCATCTCAAAATTTCTACCCTGCAGCATCGTATTACCCACATACTTTTAGATATCAAGAGAAATCACCCCAAATATGAAAGCTTAGGGTCCTCTGAACAGTTTGATGCCCAATATGTATAGGTGTACCCCAAGCACGTGGCATATAGGGGCCCCAAACGGAAGACCCCCATATGGTATGTCATTTCAGGTACTGCAAAATCAACAAATTTACATAGTTTTGTGGGGGGGCAAAGGTAGAAAAAAGTAAGTTCACCCCAGAAAAACATATATTTTTAGAAAGTACATATTCTCATGAATCAAACAAAGTAAAATACATCTTTCTATACCAAAGCTATACTAAATATACAAAAGCAAAGCAGAATATTCAATAAAATCACAGAAAATGCAACAATGATAAAATGTAGCAAATAAATATGGTTATACAGGTATATACACTTGCAAATGTATGTATGTGTGTATATGTGAGTATATGTGTGGGTATATGGGTGTACAACAGTAAGTGGGAGAAAAAGGGAAAAGGTGAAAAAAGCAAAAAAATAAAAAGACAAGTGTAATAATGTAAAATAAGTGCAATAAAGTAAATTTTATACCTGGGGGACAGGCAAAGTCTTTCTCAAGCACCACTGGAGGACCGCAGCAGGAAAGCTCCCAGGAAGATCAGCGCCAGCATAATAGAAGGGGGGCAGGATTATATACCCCAGAAGCAGCCACGTGTCAGCTGACGTTGGCGCTGCTTGGGGTCATGTGGGAGGCGATCGGTGGGGCCAGCAGGCGATGAAGGACCGACGCTCATTGCCTAGGGGGTGGCCATGTGATCTGCGGCATTCCCCCCCCCCCATCGCAAGCCACAGATCACAGAAGAAATCCAAATTAGACTGACAACTTACAAGGTACGTGTCAGCCGATGTCGGCCATCTTGGGGTTGGGTGCAGGGGGGTGATCGGTAGGGTCGGCATGCAATCTAGGAAGCAGCCATGTGTCAGCTGACGTTGGCGCTACTTGGGGTCATGTGGGAGGCGATCGTGGGGCCAGCAGGCGATGATGGACCGATGCTCGTTGCCTAGGGGGTGGCCATGTGATCTGCGGCATTTCCCCACCCCCATCGCAAGCCACAGATCACAGAAGAAATCCAAATTAGGCTGACAACGTACAAGGTACGTGTCAGCCGATGTCGGCCATCTTGGGGTCGGGTGCAGGGGGGTGATTGGTGGGGTCGGCATGCCATCTAGGAACCGGTGCTCATTGCCTAGGGGGTTGCCAAGTGATCTGCGGCTTTTTCCTGCGCTCCCCAGCCGCAGATCAAAGAAGAAACACAGAAGTGCCAAACAACATACTAGGTACGTGTTTGGCAGTCTGAGCCCTTGCCTGCCAGAACGTACGGGGTACGTGCTTGGCAGGCAAAGGGTTAAACACCTTAGTGACCCCGTACAAGTATTTCCAATTAATAACAACCCCCCCAACCAAGTTTACCTTTCACATGCAGAGCAGAGCAGGCAGAGTATGGCACACAAAGGAAGTATAGGGCAGGCAGAGTATGGCACACAAAAAGTATAGGGCAGGCAGAGTATGGCACACAAAGGATGTATAGGGCAAGCAGAGTATGGCACACCAAGAGAGCATAGGGCAGGCTGAGTATGGCTCACACAGGCAGAGCAGGGAAGGGCAGGAGACAGGGAAACCTATCAGGACCATGCAGGTAATTGATCATGACCACTCTAAGATGAACAGCACGTACTGTTCTAAGTACAGTGACACAGTGCTAGTGCTACTCATACTGTCTGAGGTGTGAACAGGTAACAATGTGGGCATTTACAGTCTTAAGTGTGAGCAATACATGGATCTTATGGGTCAGTGTCTTACAGGTGTGAACAGCGCAGGAAGTATAACAAGTGTTAACAATGCAGGGCTTTTAGAGCCCAAATCTGAGGTGTGAACAATGCAGGGGCCAGTTAATAACAGTTTACACTTGGGAAGGCCTGTGGGCTGCCAGTTGGACAGTACTATTCTAAGGGCCTTTTTTTTGCTGTATTTTAAATATACAAATACTCCCTTTGAGCGGTGCTGATAAGGCAAAATGTTAATTTACATTAAATTCAATTATGGTAGTGTTGGGTCTAGGAATGGATAACACGGTGCTTTAGCCTTTGGCCTCCCTCCCTTCACTAATAAGAAAATACAGTAAGCAACTTCATCCAAGAGCTTGTCAATATATAGTAAAAAAGCAATCATATATGCACTGAATGCAATTTTATTCTATTTTTTAAAACATTCTTTATTATATTTTTTTAAAAACACTTAAGGAAATAACATATCAAAACTATTTTGTCAAAATAAAGAATTAAAAATGACAAAAACAAATGTCATTTTTTTTTTTTTTACAAAAAGTCATTTTTTCCAGTCTTGATGAATTTATCCAAGGAGGACTCCATGGAGGGCAGCCATCGGAAACCTAGTTTTTATGCCCCTGTCCCTCCCCCGATGGCTGCCCTGGTTCTAGGTTTCTTTCAGGTAGTTCCTGGGATCTGTTTGTATCCCATCACTGAAGAATTTCTTTAGGCAGTTTGGTGGTTTCTCAGTCTCCACCAATTGTTCATCTGCAGATGGTGGATGTCGATCTGTTATTTAACTTTCACATTTTCTTGATTTAGCTTCAATGGTTTCCTAGTATGAAATATTGTTCATTATTAGTCATGAAGCAGGTGTATACATAGTAATTTTAAAATTTCTTTATTTTTTTATATTTGCATTTACAATTTTTGTCATTACATGTTTTATGTTATATGCCTTTTTCTGCTTGTTTAACGGTCAGATACAACTATCCAACAATAACATTGTCTCCCATCTCATCTTATGGGTCTCACTCCTACATGTGGCCTAGTTCAGTAACCCACACCCTAACAGTCTATGCCTTTGTTATTTGAAGCCAGAGAATATTGTTTGAATAGGACAACAGATAGTTACAGATTATGCCAATGACAATAAGCTATTTTTCTTACCTCTCTGCAGATGCTTCATAATGTTCTTCTGTATAACCCTTTCATTGCATATATCTGTGATGAACGGGTGTGACAAGAGCTGCCTTGCAGATGGTCTCTCTGCAGGATTTTTCTGCAGGCATTCATCAATAAAGTAGTGGAATTTTTCACTCCTGCAAAAAGAAATTGAGGCAAAATTATAATTGTTCATGTTATAAATATATCTAATTGTTCAGACTTATGGAAGTCCATGCCCATATAAAGCTCCTAGCCCATTTATACTTTCCACATCATTACTACACCCTATTTTCCCAATCCCTCATCCCTCACTGTAACTTCTCCTTTGCCTATTCTCCTACCCCATTCACCCGGACTCTCTTTTTTATTTGCCCAACCCCTTACTCCATTGTCATTTCCTCACTCTCTTCACCCTCACTTCCCTTTCCATTTCCCCAACTTCCCCTCACTTTCTTTTTGTTTTTCATGGAAATCACTCACCATTTGTTCCATTTCAATGTAGGAGCGGCACCATGAATAATTTGTTTGATCAAAGCCTTGTCAGGAAGTTCGTTGTTTGCTATATGATAAACAAATACAATATTAAAACATGCTGACTGCTATTTACAATATTTATAGGGTTCTAAAAGGTGCAAAGTTTGATACAGGTCAAATCACCTTTTTCAAGCAATAAGCAGCAAGGGTTACTGCACTTGGCATACTTAGTGCCTTTTATTACATTATGTTGGGGTTAGTTTTTATCATTAATTGATTGTAAACTTTACATAAGGGGCAGTATCATTTTGTTTTACAACATTTACTTTCTAGTAACACACATATATTACGTATATACACAGTCATGCTAAGAATTCCTGAGAATGTACTTACGGACACATCCTTCTGCCATGTGAATGGCTGATATTCCCAAAGACCACACATCAGCCTAGAAAACATGGAGGAAAAGAAAACAATTAAAGAAGACTATACACACGAGACATAATTCTGTTGTCTATCCAACCACATTATGATAGGGGTTCTCTTTAGACTATAGAATAGGAAATATATTAAATACATGCCACTTTGTACTCATATAAAACAGTTCAAGGGCTGAAGTACAGTGGGTTTCATATCTAAAGAATGACTCCAAACTGAGAAACGTCTGTTTTACACAGAGTTGGAAAATCCAATAAAGCATAAAGAGGGGTTTGTAAAATGTTTGTGCCCTGTACTTACAATACATTATGCTCACTCACTTCACTTACACCTTTTCATAATAGCAAAACTGGACGACACCTTTGCTTTTGAGAGGGGTATGTGAAGTAAGTGGCAAAAACACGTGTATTTACCTCATGTAGGCTACATCCAATTAAATAAAGGTGGCGCTAACTCTAAAATATAAAGGAAGAAAGAAGTCATCACTATACCTTATGGTCAAATTCGCCTTTCTTACGCATGCAGGCAATGGCCTCTGGTGCTACATATCCCATTTCTCCAGCAGGCCTATCACTTTTTCCTCCCGTGACAGCACCGCCAAAATCAACTGAAATTGTAAGAGAAAAGCATGAATTTTTTATGTGAGTTTGCAAATGCAACGCACCAATAAAAATCATGGTGATACAGAAACATTTGTGGGCAATTTTTACATGAGAAAGAATTAGTGTGCAGATGTGTTGTTTTTGCAGGTTTAGAACTTTTAAAAGGTTTATATAAACATTATTATTGAGAGACAGAGAAATATAAAATTGACTTCACATTCACTAAAACTTCACAACATCCATTCGTTAGTCAGATTCTAAGCGTCACTTACTTATCTTTACAACTGCGTCTTCAGTAAGCATCAGATTATCGGGCTTCACGTCACAATGTAGAATTCGCTGTTTTCTGAGATGATACAAGCCCTGGGAAAAATATAAAGGAAAATTGTAAATACAATTATTTTTCATGTTCTTGAACTAATAAGATAGAAATGTATTAAATAAATATCCAGAGGACTACAGAGAAGGTTCACATGTGACATACCTGTAATACCTGCTTGCAGATATAAGCAATCCAGCTTTCTTCTAAGGAATGGTTCCTTTTGCTTTTTATTAGGTCAAGTACTGTTCCACCATCACAAAGTTCTGTGGTAATCTAGAACACCAATAAAGAACATTAAGTATACAATTTGATTGTTGAGCTTGCATTAGGCAATACTGGTGACATAAGAGTTTGTGTGCTATAATTTACTATAATAAAGTGTACTTGCATTGTTTTTGTTTCTATGTGTTCTGTACTAGAAGTAAAATGTGACTGCCTTGATTTGCAGTCAGCGGGTGTAATTCAGAAATAGGCACATATAAGCATTCAGGGTATGACCGCAATCAGGTAAAAGTGAGAACAAAGTGGTCGTGTGGATTGGACTCTCTGATACAATTGGATCATATTTGTATCCAAGCTTGTATGAGAGCTGATGATTGAGTGTTGGTGCACAAAGTTTCAACATATCTAAACGCTTCCTTACCCATAGCTGTTCATTAATCCGTCTAGCAGGCTTTTGGTAAAATGCGCCATAAAAGGAGATGATATTCTTATGGCCAGAAACCTTCTCAAGAATTTCCAGTTCTTTAAGGATTGTATCTTGATCCTAATTTCCAACAAAAGAAAAGTTAATACAAAAGAAAATTAAATAAATTGGATGCAATTGTTATTTTAAATACCCCAACCTAGTTATGGAGAATTGCAGCTTGTTAATACTATATGAAAATGACATAATAAATCTTTCTCTGTTTTTTTTTTAAATCTGAACTCTATTGCCTTCTATAAAAGGTATTCCTCCACTTATTTTCACATAGTAACTTAGGAATTTAGGCTGAGAAAAGAAACACATCCATTGAGCTCAACCTGTTCAAATAAATGAAACCTATGCGAAATAAGGCTTTTTGCAAAAATGCTTAATATAATATAAATATAGTAACATTACAAAGACACATTACCTTTATTTCCTTTATTATTTTAACGGCCACTTCTTTGCGTTTGATATTATGCCAACCCTGTAACACAAGTAGAGAAAGAAGGTCTGTGATGATGAACTTCATTATGGTAGAGAGTGTGACCAAGTGGGAGAATTCTGAAATCACCCAGAAGCATGACACAAACTACACAATTGTAATGTTGAATAAAGTATCTCACCATATGGACAACTCCAAAATTGCCTTCTCCGATGGCCTCTCCAAGTTTTACATTTCCCCTGGGCTCCTGAAAAAATAACATTATATTCAAATGCATGATAAATATAATACTAAACTAATATAATGCAGCTGGACAAAAAACTTTCTCAACATTAAAGAAGCAGTGATATTATAAGGAGAAACTGGAAAATGGTGTATAAGGGGAGAAGGTTGAGGGCTGGAATAATTAAGGAAAACTATGAAAGTTGTGCTTTTATTTTAAAAAAAATACAGTTTTACAACTTACTGGGTATTTGGCAAATGGATCTTTATCATCCTCCTGGGAAAGAGAAAACATTTTTCATTAGATAATCTGAGTTTATTGGGTGAAACTGCTACAATTATTATATAAAGTACAAGGAAAGGTTTATTTACTGGGGGTGCCAAAATATTAGGTAAAAGTATATATAAAGTATGTTATGTTATCCAAACCTTGCTAAAGTCTTCTTGGGTACGGTAGGCACACTTTTCTTTTTCTTTTTTTATTTCTTTTCTATTTATTTCTTCCTTTTTCGTGATATTTATATTTGTGGTGCTGTTATCAATTTTCTTTGGTACCTCCTTAAAAAAAGAAAAGAAAGGATTTGTTGTTAAGTTGAACTAAACCCTGAAGTTAAGTTGCTTAAAGGGACAGTAAGGCACCTTTCTTAACATTATATTATACATTATATCTACAGTTTTTGTTAATTCTTGAACGAAATAGAGCAAATAGAGCAAAAACTAACAGTTGAAGAGCTTAAAAAATGTTCTATTTTATGTAGCTCAGTGTGATGCTGGACTAGAATTTTTAATTTAAATTTATTTTTTAATTGTATTCTTAAAATAAAATAAAATGAATTGCTGCTTACATCAAAGGGCTCTTGGTGAAGCTGCCCAGGTCCTTCTATGTTTTCCTTTATTTCGGATTCCTCACAGAACTCTCCTTGAGGTTCTTCAGATCCATATTCATTTTCCTCAAACATCTCCAAACTATTTTCAGTTGCCTCATAGGGCTCTAGTTGAAGTTGTTCAGACCATTGACCCTGGCTAATGTCAATTTCAGTTTCTTTTGGAAACTCCTGATAAGTAAAGAAAAAATCTGTGAACCATCTAGTTGAAGAGCTTAAAAGTGTTATAAAAAATATGTTCTATTTTATGTAGCTCAGTGTGATTCTGGACTAGAATTTTTAATTTAAATTAAATTTTTAATTGTATTCTTAAAATAAAATAAAATGAATTGCTGCTTACGTCAAAGGGCTCTTGGTGAAGCTGCCCAGGTCCTTCTATGTTTTCCTTTATTTCGGATTCCTCACATGACTCTCCTTGAGGTTCTTCAGATCCATATTCATTTTCCTCAAACATCTCCAAACAATTTCCAGTTGCCTCATAGGGCTCTAGCTGAAGTGGTTCAGACCATTGATCCTGGCTCAGGTCAATTTCAGTTTCTTTTGGAAACTCCTGCTAAGTAAATAAAAAATCTGTGAACCATCTAGTTGAAGAGCTTAAAAGTGTTATAAAAAATATGTTCTATTTTATGTAGCTCAGTGTGATTCTGGACTAGAATTTTTAATTTAAATTTAATTTAATTTTTAATTGTATTCTTAAAATAAAATAAAATGGATTGCTGCTTACGTCAAAGGGCTCTTGGTGAAGCTGCCCAGATCCTTCTATGTTTTCCTTTATTTCAGATTCCTCACAGGACTCTCCTTGTGGTTCTTCAGATTCATATTCATTTTTCTCAAACATCTCCAAACAATTTTCAGTTGCCTCATAGGGCTCTAGCTGAAGTGGTTCAGACCATTGATCCTGGCTAATTTCAATTTCAGTTTCTTTTGGAATCTCCTGATGAGTAAAGAAAAAATCTGTGAAACATCTAGTTGAAGAGCTTAAAAGTGTTATAAAAAAACATATGTTCTATTTTATGTAGCTCAGTGTGATGCTGGACTAGAATTTTTAATTTAAATTTAATTTTTAATTGTATTCTTAAAATAAAATAAAATGGATTGCTGCTTACGTCAAAGGGCTCTTGGTGAAGCTGCCCAGATCCTTCTATTATTTCCTTTATTTCAGATTCCTCACAGGACTCTCCTTGAGGTTCTTCAGATTCATATCCATTTTCCTCAAACTTCTCCAAACAATTTCCAATTGCCTCATAGGGCTCTAGCTGAAGTGGTTCAGGCCATTGATCCTGACTAATTTCAATTTCAGTTTCTTTTGGAAACTCCTGATGAGTAAATAAAAAATCTGTGAAACATCTAGTTGAAGAGCTTAAAAGTGTTATAAAAAATATGTTCTATTTTATGTAGCTCAGTGTGATGCTGGACTAGAATTTTTAATTTAAATTTAATTTATTTTTTAATTGTATTCATAAAATAAAATAAAATGGATTGCTGCTTACGTCAAAGGGCTCTTGGTGAAGCTGCCCGGATCCTTCTATGTTTTCCTTTATTTCGGATTCCTCACAGGACTCTCCTTGAGGTTCTTCAGATCCATTACCATTTTCCTCAAACAACTCCAAAGAATTTCCAGTTGCCTCATAGGGCTGTAGCTGAAGTGGTTCAGATGCTTCTTTGTTGTCCTGTATTAGAGAGACAATATTATATTATAAAATCAACTCAATTCAGCCACTATCATTTAAAAATCTTAATGATTTCTTTGATAATAGTTTTTCCATCCATTGGTTATTGTCTGCTTACCTGATAGTGGCAGGTGTTGTTATCAGATCTCTCTTCCTGCTCACTAAGCTGTTCCTCCTGGTTTCTGCTAACCTCAAAGCTGATCTCCTCAGGTTCACATTCAAATTCCTGGATCAAAAACAGGAAAATGGATTCAACTTAGCAAAGTTAAAACATTACATAGTAACACAATGTAAAAGACAATATCTTTGGCCATATCTTTATCTGGTTGGTCCTGGGATAGAAGCAAAAATATTTATACTATATCAGTTTAAAAAAAATATCCTTAAATAAACCTTGTATATCCTGTAGAGTTTGCAGCTGCCATTTTATTTTAAAGGGCACCTGTTGGGAAAAATTTTAATCCCCAACCAAAGGTGCAGTCTAATAGAGCCCGCATTCTGGTTTGGGATAACAGTATTTTTTTTAAAAAATGCCCCCCACCAGCGCTACACTACCCAAACCGGGAGGGAGCTCCCGGTGGGAGCAGTTATGTACATGTCACTCACATGTACATAACACACATGTGACGTCACTCCCATGTGCATAATGAGCAATTCAGGGCAGCATTTCATTATGTGCATGCGAGTGACGAGACATAGCTACCCGGTAGCAGAGCACTGGCGGGGGGCATTTTTTTAAAAAAAAACTACTGGTATTCCCAACCGGAAACAATATTGGTAGAAGAAGTGTATTGCACAATTAAATCAGCAAACTCTGCGGAGCATAAACATAGTTAAGATTAGTCACATGTGTGACTAATCATATTACCATCATATTACCATATCTAAGTGAATTTGGGTTTCCTATTCCCTTAAAATATTTTTGTTATTTTTCTTACCTGGCACATCTCAGTGTTCTCATTGACTTGAGGATTATCTGAATTCTCCTGGTTAAGAAAGGGAAAGAGATGTTTCTGTTGAAAAGAAGCTATAATAAAAAGAAGAATATAATACGAATAATATTTTATTGTATTTTACCATATTTTGGCTTACCACAACGACTACTTCATCAGTTTCATTGGGTAGTATCTAGAGTAGAGAATAAAAAACGGTGTTATTGCAAAAATTGGAAAAATTAATAGAATTAATTTAATAATCTCCATCAAACTTTCATCTGTTATGTAAAAAAACATCTAAAAATATAGATGGTGCTATGCTCTGAAAAGTAAAAAAAAAAACACATTTTATTGTATTTTATTCTACTTCTTAACTTACCACAATGATTTCTTCATTAGATTGATCTTGTTTCTAAGAAAAATAAAACAAAAGGTTTTATCACTAAAAGAAATGAGCACATAGGCAAATTCATGAGAATAAGTTATAAGAAAACTTCTACATATATATATAGATATATATATAGATATATATATATATATACATATATATAGATATATATATATATAGCACAATCTATTGTATTTTATTATATTTTTCTACTTACCGTGATATTTTGATTGGGAGCTTTATCTGGTTGTTTCTAGTAAAAAGTAAAAAAAAAAAGTTTTAGGACAAAAGTTTCTCCCTCCATTAAATTATTCACAAAATAATATGTGTGATATTACAATACAAGGAATTAAGTACTTACCTTGCGTAAGCAAGAGAAACAATTGCAGATAAAACGCCACATGTTTATTCTTTCTATGGAGACAAAGAGAAAGATAATTTGTATAAATATATATATATTGACAAAATAGCTGATGAACACCAGGAATTTCAGTAACAGAAAAATGTGTATGACGTTTATTATGTATTATGTATATTATGTTTCTGATTTGCACCCAGGTTAAGGTTTATTTAAGTGTGTGCCTAAGCCTTCAACTGTATATACTATATACTGTATGTGCTTTAGAAGAATCACTACTAGAAAGCACACTATTATATGTGTAAAATATCTGCATTGGTAAATTATTGTATGTAGGACCAAGTACAACACCCATTCTTTGGATTTCCACTTGCTCTTTTTCTGAGAGCAAAAATCAAATTCTCTATAATTCCATGGCTTCAAACAGATTCACAATACCGCTAGCAGTTTTGAAGCCATACAGTACCATTATTTAGGGGCAGATTTATTCGAATTACGAGCTATTTTTTGTGTACTTCGACTAGGGAATAGTCTAAATTCGATTTGAATTTGAAAAAAATTTAAGAAATTAGAATATCCGAATTCATCATGTACTGTGTCTTTAAAAACTCAACTTTGACCATTCACCATCTAAAACCTGTGAATTGCTGTTTTAGCCTATGGGGACCTCCTAGAGCCTATTTAGAGTCAATTGGTGGACTTTGAAAAATCAACGTTTTTTTTGGGAAAAACTTTGAATCAAATTCAATCGAATGCGCTATTACTTTGATTTGTATGATTCAAATTCGGCCAAATACGTACCTATTTGATCGAAAATGGACCTATTTGACCAAAAAAAACTTCAACTGAAATATGCCACGTAATATATTATTTTTGATAATGTTTTCATCTGAATGTGCCAAGCTCCACTCACCTCAGTTGCCTGATCAAGAATGAACCAGTCTGAGTTTCTATTAGACACTTTGATTCTGTCCATTATGACATCATAAGGACATCCCATAATAAGCCCAAGTGAGGATGAGCTGCTGTTAGACACTTTTATTGTGTCCATTATGACATCATAAGGACATCCCATAATAAGCCCAAGTGAGGATGAGCTGCTGTTAGACACTTTTATTGTGTCCATTATGACATCATATGGACATCACATAAAAAGCCCAAGTAAGGATGAGCTGCTGTTAGACACTTTGTGTCAACTATGACATAAAAAAAACTTAGACTTAATTTTGTTTGGTCTTTTTGAATTAGAGTTTTGAAGTGTTTTCAATTCGAAATTCAACCCTTGATAAATATGCCCCTTAATATATAATTTTAGATAATGTTTTCATCTGAATGTGCCAAGCTCCACTCACCTCAGTTGCCTGATCAAGAATGAACCAGTCTGAGATTCTGTTAGACACTTTGATTGTGCCTATTATGACATCATAAGGACATCCCATAATAAGCCCAAGTGAGGATGAGCTGCTGTTAGACACTTTGTGTCTATTATGACATCATAAGGACATTCCATAATGAGCACAAGGGGCATGAAAATTGATATAGTATAGTGAAGTTGGGTTAAAAAAGTTCAACCCCAGTGCACACATATTAATACAGACCTATTTATACACTCACATATATAAACTATATAAAACATATCTATACTAATTACAGATTTTAGTATCCCAATAGCCATTGATATTATGTTCATCCAAGAAACGTGGTAATAACCGAGCTAGCATTTGCAAAACAGTTCTATAATAGTTCATATTGAAATGCTTTTTACAATCGGCACTAATCATCTAAAATAATTAAAGGGAATTAGCTATTATTCAGCAACATGTATGAACGTTTTATAAGTAAAGGAAAAGCTGCCATTATAGTATGCATATTAAATTAGCATAGGGAATGCAAATGGAATTCCACAATTAATTTAGGTTGGACCAAGTACAACATCCACCTTCAAATTAAATTCTCTGTCATTGTAAACATTTTAATATATTTGTAACACCATTAGAAGTCACTAACTTTAAAAATGATCATATTTGCTGAAATTCTTAGACAAATATCTTGAGCTCCACTTACCTCAGTCGCCTCAGAAAGAATGAGCCAATCTGGGCTGCTGCTGGAGACTCTGACTGTGTTCATTATGACATCATATTTTGACATCCCATTATGACATCACAATGGCATCACAGATGCAGTAGTGTCTGCTAGAGACTCTGACTGTGTTCATTATGACATCATATTTTGACATCACATTATGACATCACAATGGTATCACAGATGCAGTAGTGTCGGATTTCATCGGCCCATGGGGAAATCCTGAGGCCTTTCATTTAGCAATTTTTTTATGCAAATGTTTGAGTTGGTTTGTGCTTTAATAAATTGTGACTATTTGTGTTTTCAAAAAAATATGTCGCAATGTGCATTTTTAAATAAGTTATATAGAAGAACTAGACCCTAAATTGAATTGAATTGTGGTCAGAGAAATAAAGGTCTTCTAACTTTGTATGAGACTTGTGCTGTGAGTGCTTTCTATTTGTGCACTATAACTATATTGGTGAAGACCCGGCCTTTACTGATTTGAATGGTGTGTGCAGATACACAGAAGTATATATATATATATATATTATATATATATATATATATATATATATATATATATATATATATATATATATAATAGCATCAAAAAGTAATCGCACTCACAGGTCTTTAGTGAAAAAAGACTATTCGTTTATTGCTTATATATATATATATATATATATATATATATATATAGGCGCTCTACAAATACATGTTATTATTATTAATAATTATAGTTATATATATATTTTAAGATACACATACATATATATTAAACTTATAGAACCAGTAGTGATCTAGGCCTTCAAAGTTGTTACAGGAGTTTCCCATCTTGGATATTTCTAGCTGTTGAGAAGCTTAACTTGGGGGTTATTGCAAATAATCAAGCAGAAAATGAGTTTTGCCTGTCACACAAGCTGCTGTTACAAGGTTGATTATTAAATTGTGATGCTGATTGTGCTGGTTTGTGAGCTGCCACATACTAGAGTCCTGCAGCGGGTCGGGTACCCGCAGGTTACCTGCAAAAACCTGCGGTAACCTGTGGGTTGCGGGTATAGATGTGGGTCGGTGGTTCTGCGGGTTTGCGGGTCGCGGAGTCGGCCCGCGGGTATTCTCAATAGCAATTTTTACTCCTTTTTTCTGATCATGCCTACTGATGATTTCACTTCTTGTTTACAATGACAGCACTTCCTGATTCTTGATGGTCAGGGGGTCGCGGGTCCAGGTTTCGGATATGGTACTTGCGGGTAGGGTCGGGTAGCGGGTAAGAATACAGGTTGAGGGACCGGGTTGCGGATTGCAGGTTGCAGGTACGGGTCGCGTACGGGTTCCAAATAATTGACCCACACAGGACTCTACCACATACTAATTTACTAATTAACTGCTAGTTGATCCAGAGGAAGATATAATAATAATATTAAAGTTCCCAGTTAATAATCAAGGTAATAATTTGTGCTTCTGTTAACAGAATATTTTAAAACATTTATATACAAAACCTTTATGTACAAGTATGGGATCCGTTATCCAGAAGCCCATTATCCAGAAAGCTTCAAATTACTGAAAGGCCACTCCATTTTATCCAAATAATCCAAATTTTTAAAAATGATTTGCTTTTTGTCTGTAATAATAAAACAGTACTTTGTATTTGATCCAAACTAAGATATAATTAATCCTTATTGGAAACAAACCCAGCCTATTGGGTTTATTTAATGTTTACATGATTTTCTAGTAGATCCAAATTTCAGAAAAATCCATTATCCGTTAAACTTCAGGCCCTGGGCATTCTGGATAACAGGTCCCATAACTGTAATTGTTTTCCTGTATCATAAGGTTTGATCAGCAGTATTTAATTGATGTTGTGATAGTAAGAAACTGAGCTGCATCTCTTATATTATCAGTTATGTATCAGGGAGGCTGATGTACCGTATATACTCGCGTATAAGCCGAGTTTTTCAGCACCCAAAATGTGCTGAAAAACTCAAACTCGGCTTATACGCGGGTCATACCTTTCCGCGGCCCCAGCAGGACTGCCTGTGACTGCCTGTGTCGCCGCCCGGAGCAGGTCCAGGAGCTCCGGGCGGCGCGTCCTTCCCTGCCGGCGTTCGCTTTCAAAATGGCGGCGCCCATGGCCGCCACGTGGGTAGCGGCGCCGGCCGCTACCCACGTGGCGGCCATGGGCGCCGCCATTTTGAAAGCGAACGCCGGCAGGGAAGGACGCGCCGCCCGGAGCTCCTGGACCTGCTCCGGGCGGCGACACAGGCAGTCACAGGCAGTCCTGCTGGGGCCGGGTCACGTTTTACTGTGACAGAGGGAAGGACAGAGGGAAGAGGAGCAGACGTGAGTGCCGGGGTGGGGAGAGCGACGGGGTGGGGAGAGCGACAGATGGGGAGGGCAGGGGGGGGAAGTGGCAGAGGGAAGCAAACATGAAATGGGGGTGGCAGAGGGAAGCAAACATGAAATCCGGGCGGCGACACAGTCAGTCACAGACAGTAACAGGTACCTGCCCAGTGTCCCCCAATTGTTGCGGCCGGGTCACATTCACATTTTGAAATCTGACATGGGGCCCCTAGGCTTATACACGAGTCAATACATTTTTCCAGTTTTCTTAGGTAAATTAGGTACCTCGGCTTATACACGGGTCGGCTTATACACGAGTATATACGGTAACCATTTTCAAATTAAAGCTTTTTTTAAATTCAATATTGCGATTGAACTTGATTGCATTGTTTTATCTTTTTTCTCCACTGCTAACATATTTCTGAAAAAAACCTTGAATAGGAAAAACTAAAGAGGTTTAATCTGTTACTAAAATCTCACTTTTCCGTTCATTTTTACAAATTTGGCATTTAAAAAGAAAAAAATTAAATATTGGGTGTTGTAAATACACCGCACATTGACTTCTATAGAAGCTTGCCAGGTTTAAGTTGGCAAATTGTATGAATTCTAATAATAAATCCATGATATTGAATTCAAATTGTAATAATGTTGACCCCCATATGGATCTTTTTCAGTACTACAGGCGATATTACTCATGCTTCAAAATGCATCAAAGAACACAGTAGCGATTGTTTATGACAACAAGCGCAGTTCTTTTTCACAAATTTCCCCTCAATCCATTGTGCATGAAATCCTCATTATTAAAGGTACATGCGTATAGGTGTGCTCAGCGCCGCTCAGTCATTCCTAAATCCTGTTCCGTATTAAGCGCCCAGGGCCACTCCTGCCATGAGGGAAGGTGAGAACCTTGCGTCAGGCATCAGTGCGTGATACCAGGCGGTAGCCCCAGGGTTCCCTCAGCGTACTGTGTCAATAGGTTCAGCTCATTAGAGACTAAACAAACTGGCACACAAGTCAACCTCGCAACCCTGAAATGTCATCAGCCATGTAAAGTGGTAAAAGTAAACATTATTTTTATAATGGAAATAGTTAAGCTATGCTGTAGTTCATCAAGTAGGCAGCACTAGGTCCACCTGAGAGCCTATATAAGACAGTGCCTTGCTGGGGCAACTTTATGGTGGATTCATCACACAGGGACATTTGCAGTGAGGATGGCAGAAGTTTCTTCTCACTAAGGTCATTGGTCCACTTTACTCCTACCTCCTTGACTTGATAAAATGCATCTTTGAGAATTCATAACCTGTGCAGTTCATGAAATGGCTATCCTATACAGGTTTCTTAAGAGAAATATTTACTTTTTTCTAATACATAACAGCAAAGCTCACTCACTGTACAAAGGCGCAGGGATCAGCGCTAAGCTCATACCGCCGAGACACGAGTCCTCACTGGCAATCGGCGCACAAGGAGCTCCCTCCCTGCTTTCCTCTCACACTGCAACTGCCCAGGGGAAGTAATCAAACTGACCGAGTCTGCTCCAGGCAGGAGAAATCATCCACAGCAGGATCGATGGTCGCCCTGTCGCCTTTTCTGAAGAGATGGGGAAGCAGAGTTTCTGTAAGTTATTTCTTAATAAAGGCTTTGCTATTTTAAAGTTTAATATGTGTTGGTGTTATTTTTTCGTTGTATAGTATCGAATTTTTTTTGATGTTAATGGTCCTTTAAGATGATGGGATCTACTGGGGGTGTCTTCGGAGTCACAGATTTTCACTGCTAAAGGGTTGGGAATGACTTGTTATTTCTAGCTACTTCTGTGTTAAGCTTTAAGCACTAAGCCACTGTGGCACCCAGGGCACATTGACCGCCACTGTCATCCAGTGGGAAAACATCATTATTTGAATTTTTCTAACGATTTATTTTTTTCCTGTAAAATAAGACTACGCTGTATAAATCCATATTGATGGCATAACAATTCTATTTGGTTTATTTTATGTTTAAATCATTTTTAGCAGACTTGGAGATCCAAATTATAGAAAGATCTTTTATCTAGAAATTCCCCAGGTCCTAAGCATTTCGAATAATAGATCTCATACCTGTACAGTAACATTATAACAACAGATGAACAAATCAGTTCAACACAATGAAATAAAGGAAGTTGGAGGAGCCTTATTCAGGTTTAATTTGCTTAGTAAAGACAAATATCTCATATTCAGCAAAGACAAATGAAAATGAAATCCAGAGGCCTGAGGAAATGAGCTAATTACAGAATGGGGGGTCAAGACAGGCCAAGAAGTTCTAATCTGCTGTCAGAATCGGTGTCTCTGTGATTAAAGTTCATTTGCTATGAGTTCAGTTGTGCACAGTGTGCCAGTGTCAGAGTTACTATAGTAACACTGGCCTCCTAGTCATTTTAAGATTTTTCATTTCTCCCTTTGTGTAAATGCAATGTCATTACACTCAGGTTACTCGGAGCATTGGACCCCCTGTACCACTGCAAAGCAATAGAGGGTCCTTCCTACAGTGCCAGCTTCAAGGCATTTGTTATTATTTGAGTTATTTGTTTTTTTATTCAGCAGCTGCCTAGTTTAGAATTTCAGCAATCTGGTTGCTAGGGCTCAAATTACCCTAACAACCATGCATTGATTTGAATAAGAGATTGGACTATGAATAGTAGGCGGTCTGAATAGAAAGATAAGTGATAAAAAGTAGCAATAACGATAAATTAGAAGCCTTCAGGTGGGCGATACCGGGCTTATCCAATCGTGGGCCCTAGGGCTCGACGATGGGATCATAAGGAGGTGAAAATCGAAGACTGCAACCACAAACCTTGATCCAATGGTATTTTTAAGCCAGGGCCAATCGGCATCTGGCCAACTTTCGGCCAGATATCGGGAAGCCTGTCAGAAGGCCACATACACTGGGCAATAAGATGCCAACTTAATCTGTCAGCAGTTTATAACTGCCCTTGTATGGTGGCCTTTAGAGAGCTTTTGTTTTTTAGATGGAGTCAGTGACCCCCATTTCAGAAGAAAAAGGCAAATAAATAATTCAAAAACTAAAAAAAAAATGAAGGTCAATTGGTAGAATTAGCCTTTCTTTGAAGGGGTAGTACATTTGTGTGTGTTAGAAAATGGCTAATTCCATACAACTTTTAAATTGGTCTTATTTGTTATAGTTTTTGCATTAGTTGCCTTTTTCTTCTCACTCTTTCCAGCTTTCAAATGAGAGTCACTGACCCCATCTAAAAAACAAATGCTCTGTAAGGCTACAAATGTATTGTTACTGCTACTTTTTATGACTCATCTTTCTATTCAGGCCTCTCCTATTCATATTCCAGTCTCTTATTCAAATCAATGCATGGTTGCTAGGGTAAATATAACCATAGCAACTAGATTGCTGAAATTGCAAACTGGAGAACTTCTAAATAAAAAGCCTAGTAACTCAAAAACCACAAATACAGTAATAAAAAATGAAACCCAATTGCAAACTGGTCATACTTAGGGGCAGATTTATCAAAGGTCAAGGTGAATTTTCGAATGAAAAAAATTCAAATTTCGAGCTATTTTTTGTGTACTTCGACTAGGGAATCGTCCAAATTCGATTTGAATTTGAAAAAAATAATTTGAATATCGAAATTTATCATGTACTGTCTCTTTATAACTTCGACTTCGATCATTCGCCATCTAAAACCTGCCGAATTGCTGTTTTAGCCAATGGGGGACCTCCTAGAACCTATTTGGAGTCAATTGGTGGACTCTGAAAAATAGAAGTTTTTTTGGGGAAAACTTTGAATCGAATTCGAACGAATGCGATATACCTTCAATTCGTACGATTCAAATGCAGCCGAATGCGGACCTATTTGATCGAAAACAGCCCTTTTCGACCGAAAAAAAACTTCAACTTAATCTCGTTTTGGTCTTTTTGAATTCGAATTTCGAAGTTTTTTCAATTTGAAATTCGACCCTTGATAAATATGCCCCTTAAAGTTATCTCAAATCTCAACAACTATTGATGGGCAAATTTGCATTGAAATTGCGTGTTTCGCCACTGGCGAATAAATTCGCAAAACTCCTGCGAAAATTCGATGGCGTTAAAAATTTATAGATGTGCTTCCGAAAAAGTCGCTTGCGTCAAAATCGATACGCGTCAACACTGTTAGGACGCCCATTAACTTTAACGCCGCCATCAAAATCGATGCGAGCGACTCTTCAGAAGCGCATCAAAATCGATGCAGGCGTCAATTTCCACTATTTTTTTTTTCGCAGGAAATTCACTGATTTTTCAGCAAACAGAAACAGGAGAAATTCGCCCATCACTATGTACAACCACTTGAACATACTAAAAGTTAACACAAGGGAGAACCATCCCTTTAAAGATATATCTCAAATCAGCTGAATAGCTGATCCAACGTCCCAAAATTGCAGATCAGTTTAACCTTGTGTTGTCCTTTTGCTACAATATTTTCATTCTGAACAAACATACTTCACAACGAAAAAGTGCTGTGTGTGCAGAGCAAGGCCAAGTAATATTGGAGCACAGGGAAATACTATTTATGCCAGTCTGCAACTCCCTCTCCCTTACTCATCCCCACTAAAGTTCATGTGCTCCCCACTCCCTGGTCCACACAGTTCTCTTCTAGTGGTGGGCGCCTCGTTTTTTTCGCTAGCGAATTTTCACGCCTGTTTCGCCAATTTATTCGCCGGCGGTAAATAACGTGAATTTGCGCCTGGCGAATAAATTCGCCCATCACTATTCTCTTCCTCTCCAGCTAATAGTTAGTTAGAGACACAAGTTTCTGTTACCTGTTCCTAGTCCAAGACAAGTGTGCGTTAAATTGAAATGTATTTAAAATCTAGATAATTCAAGACCATATAAATAAGTGTCATTGAAAGCCGTATATGTCCTGTACTAATATCTGCACTGCTGGTTCTGACTAGTAGTAGAAAGCAGCTCATTAAAGACGTATGCGATGAATCCTGCAAGGCTTTGCGGGAATGTGAAATCTAGGAGAAACGCTCAGTTTTTTTTTTACTCTTTAGAGCTGCCAGAGAGAAGTTAATAACACATTTCTGCACCCAGTAAATGCTGAGGCTTTTGGCGTTTCACAGTCAGCAATTCCTTCCAGGAATGAAAACAGTACGAAATGTTAAATGTATAATTTTTAATGCGATTTTCCGTGACTTTAGAAGGTAAAATGCAGCTTTCTGAATGAGCTTATTGTATCCCAGATATGGGAACTTACCAACTGAGCAAGGATGCCAGTGTTTAGTAAAAGGGTTGGGTGGGTTCTTTATCCTATTTGGTATGGGGATTCCTAAACTGTGACTCCTATAACAGCCCGTAGTACAACAGTAGTTAGTAGTAGCTGATACATAAGAGGTCATATGCTACTCAGACGAATTCCAAGCTAAATCCTGGATTCAGAGCATAAGATGTATAATACAATAGCAAATCATTGTTCTTCATACTATACGCAGACTTTATGTTTTTGATGATTGTGTCTCTTTAAGAAAGGATGGCCTAGGCTCTTTATATGTGCTAATACTTTCTATAATTCATGGCAGTTTAACTGAGCCCTATTAAAATATACATGGGAAGCCTACTTACTGTGAATGTAATGTATGCAAAGGCAGAATAGATAATACCATTACTGACAGACCAAAGAGAAGACAGAATGCTTCATATGCATAAATGTTGAAATGTAGTAAATAAAATGTATTTTACTTTTTGCAATAATTTCCCTTATTTATACAGTCAGTGCTTATCAGTCTGGCCTGTCCTACCCTATCTTCTGCTCAGAGCTTCTCTTCCCATCTTCATCTAGAATTTATCATTTCCATATATTATATATATATTATTTATATATATATCCTTCTGTCCTCTTCCTTCCTTTTCCCTATACAGCAGTCTCTCTGGAAAACTCTTGATTGGCTGTCACTTAGATTATTAAACATTACAGTCTGAGAGATGTAGAAAATAAATTAAGCAACATCTATGTCAAAAGTAGCTCTAGAGTCGTGCAAGCAGTAATGAGGCAAGATGGGATTTTCAGTTCTGGTGACACCTCCACATAAACTGTATTTATAGTTTGTACAGTGCCAGACTCCTAAACCCAGGAATCACCAACCTTTTGAACCCGTGAGCAACATTCAGAAGTAAAAGGTGTTGGGGAGCACCGCTAGCTTGAAACATGTTCTTGGGGTGCCAAATAAGTGCTGTAATTTGCCTTTTGGTAGCCCCTATGTCGATTTTCCAAGCAAGGAATTTAAAAAGAAGCTCCTGCTTTGAGGCCACTGGGAGTAACATCCAAGGGGTTGGAGAGCAACATGTTGCTCACGTGCTACTAGTTTGGGATCACTGCCTTAGCCCAACAGTTTGGTCCTTGAGCAAGAGCTTTGCTCTAATGCACCCTGCTGCTGTCTTCTTTTAGATAAACCCCAGTAGTCATGACATGATGCCAATAATCATGGTGTACATGCACATATGACTGGCAGGGCAAGGAAGAAGGCAGTTCCAATGCAGAAACTCATCATGGCAAACTGGATATGAATAGGAGATCCTGAATAGAAAGATGAGTAATAAAAAGTATCAATAACAAAACGTCTGTAGCCTGACAGAGCATATATTTTTAGATGGGGTCAGTGACCCCCATTTGAAAGCTGGAAAGAGTCAGAAGAATATAATTCCAAAACTATAAAATATGACCAATTTAAAAGTTGTATAGAATTAGCCATTTTATAACGTACTACAAGTTAACTTAAAGGTGAACCACCCCTTTAACATTCCACATGTTGGAACATCAGCCTAACGGCCAGACCCCCTCCTCCAGAGCCGGGCCAGACAGGGCAGGCGCCCTAGGCAACCTCAAAAATAATTGGAAAGCCAATACCTTGTCTGCTACAAACGGGTGAATCCCAAACTTTATTCCATGGTGCTCACAACACTTCAATGTTCAAACGTGTCGGCACCGCATGGCCCTTCCTCAGTGCCCTAGGCAAACTGCCCGGTCACGGCGCAGGCTGAGTGCGCGCATGAGCGAATTGGTGACCTTGTGCGCATGCGCAAGTTTGCACTCGCGCACATTGGCGTGCACAGAAGCGCAAATTGTAATGTGCGCATGCGCTGAAGCGTGAATCGGAGTGTGCGCATGCGCGGTAGCGCAAGAAGATGCCGAACTGCCACGCGTAGTTGGGGAGAGAGGGGACCGGACATGGGGTAGGCGACAGAGCAGGTACGTGCCTGGCGCCCCCCCCAGCTTTGCGCCCTAGGAATGTGCCTACTCTGACTACCCCTAGTTCCGGCCCTGCCCTCCTCATTAGGTTTGTGGTACATTCCACAGCTGTACTTTTCGGCTGATCAGACCCAGATTTGTGGGAGGGCCACACTGTTCCGGACCGAGGATGGCACAAATCAAGGGGAAGCATGCTGCCCAGTTGCTTCTACATTTTTTTTTTACAAAGGATTAAGAATTGGGAGAGTTTGCTGCTTAAAGTAATATCAAAAAATTAAATTTTTTAAAGTAATAAAAATATAATGCAGTGTTGTTCTGCGGTGGTAAAACTGGTGTGTCTGCTTCAGAAACACTACTATTGTTTATAGAAATAAGCTGCTGTGTAGCAATGGGGGCAGTTAATTAAAGGAGAAAAGGCTCAGGTTACACATCAGATAGCAGATAAGCTCTGTAGCTTTTTTCAATTTCCGCCATTGCTACGCAGCAGCTTGTTTACATGAACTTCAGTAGTGTTTCTGAAGCAAACACATCAGTTTTACCAGTGAAGGGCAACTCTACATGTTTCTTGGTGTTACTGTTACTTTAAATCTTCTGCACACTATTGAAACTGGAGGTGTGCGTAGGAGCAAAAGAATAGGGGGAGCAGAAGCGAGTGTGCAGGCGTTTGAGGGGCAGCTGCAACTTCCAAGGGGGACTTTGCCTTGGGGCACCCAGCTGGCCAAACCAGGCCTGCGACTGATAGCACATGAGGAGGGTTGACTGGGTAAAGTCTTACTCAGTACCCCCTAACTCAATTACTACAGTTGTATATGTGCAACATGGTATAACAAGCAGTACATATCTGTGCACATGTGTGTGTGTGTTATTTGTACACTCCTTGTTCTTAGCCTTCCTTCTATACATTCATCACAGAGTTGAAACCTGGCCAAGCTAAAAAGGAGCAGGGACATGTACAAGAAGGTGGCAAGAGAAGAAGGGAATCCTGTGCAATGGAGAACACACAAGCGGTTAATAGGAAGCTAAGGCTAGATATATTTCCACTATAGATAAACTATTTCTTGAACTCCTGCATCCATCACTTTCCATAAAGCACAAAAGCCTAATTAGTTAATTGACCTTCAGTATAACTGACTCACACCAGTGAACCATTGAGGGGTTTTGCCCAATAATTACTCAGAAAAGAGAACAGAATAAATGAGATACCTCCCAGCTAAAAGGTGATAAAAAGAGTTCATATTTTTGAAGATTATCGAGTGACCTTTTACATGGCATTGGGGTAATAAACCCAGTTTAATATAGCATCAGACATGCAACTGAAATATAAACACCTTTTTCAGCACTTTCTCAAGAAATGATGCAACCCCCACACTGAAAATGCTAGCCACTTTAATTGTATCCATTTTGATGAATCAGATGTAATTGTTGCACATACAACTCAGACAGTGGCTGGGATAATGATAGAATTATGGGGGGCAGACTGCATTGTGGGTAAAAAAAAAAAAGCCAATTTGCTAAAATTGCACACTGAACACTTTCAGTCAAACCAAATCCAAATATTTATGCCCGATTTTCAGAAAAATTCTGGATGACAAGTTTGAAACAATTAAAAAAACTCATCAGTTTAAAGGTGTGGTACCTTTTATCCAGAATGCTTGGCAACTTGGGTTTTCAGGATAAAGGGGTTTTCTGTCATTTAAAACTCCATACCTTATGTCTGCTAAAAATCATTTAAACCTTAATTAATCCCAATAGGATTGCTTTGCCTCCAAAAACAAATTATTTTTGTTAGGATCAAGTGCAAGCTACTATTTTAATATTACAAAGAAAAAGGGAATCATTTTTAAAATTAGAATTATTTGATTGAAATGGCCATCCCTTAATTCCCCTGTTCAAAAGTGTCAACCCTATAAAAGTGTCAACCATATTTGGCAGTTGCATATTTATTGGGCTGGGGTGGTGGTGACATGTGGTTGTCCCAAAGTACCCCCTATCTTGCATGTTATTCAGACAAATAACCACAGGGTTCAGGAGAGCTCTGTAGGTTCAAGGTTCAGAGTACAGTCATTGCACTGGATGCAAGTGCCCTGAGCATGTGCAATTAGGGGGCAATTTTGCAACCAATAGTGTTCTTGCATCCAGGGCAAGAACAAAGGAACCCTAAAATGTACTTACACTACTTAACCTGCTGCCTTATTCACCAACAAGTTATTCCAGAGGGCATCGCTTGAGATTAGAAGAGGCTCATTTACAAGAAAGTGCTAATCTGTATAATTAACGCTGATGTATGTATAAAGATATAACAATAAATACCATGACCTTAGGCCTTGAAGTAATTCCTGGGTTCCGAAAGTGGGTAACATCTTACTGGAACCTAATCAATTGGATACTAATGGCGTTAATGACGCCGCACCCCAGAAATGATGCTCCCTGATACTAGACTAGTTGCTACATGTTTTTCTCTCCATTTCTCCATGTAACTATGCATAGTTTGTATGCTGAATAAAAGTTCTGTTTCACAGTGTGCGGTCTGTAGATCAGTTTAACATTTAAGGAATGCTCTGGGCAGGAATCCACTCTGCCTGTTGTTAGACTGCCTGTCTGACTCAAGATGAATTTCATCACAGCGCAGCTCGTTCTGACTCCCGGCCATCTGTTGCTAATCAGGTGCTCCCAAATGCAGCTTCTGGCAAAAGTACTTTTCGAATCTGAAAGGCAGTCAGTCAGTCACTGAGGAGAGGAACATTACTCAAGCCAAGGAACTGCACTGTTAGAATGTCACTCCAGTTAAAATTGTGAGATACTCTACTCTATCAAAACACACATCTCCCCCCATCCAGCTTTTCATCCACTTTGAGTATTCAAATTAAGTGGTTCCTAATTGAACAAATATGTCCCCAGTTTCTTAGTTGAGCCATTTTGGGCAGGTGTCCTATATACACATGATATGCTCATTTCATGGGTATGTTTTGATTTGTATAGAATCCATGATGTACCTATTCGTCTAATACCCATAAGGCCTGATTGATGAATGCAAGCACTAAAATGGACAATGTATGCATCCATACATTATACTTTGAAATCAAATGCACCCCTTCAGCCTGGACTTATCAGTATTTACAGGTTTTACTTAGTGGGTCATATCAATATCCACAACTAACTTGCTCCAAGTGAATCAGGAGTGAATGATGATACTGGTTTTGCTCTAGAAAGTGATGCTATTCTTATGCAAATGTGCCAAAATCCAGTTGTGATGGAGGCTAGTTAATGTACAACTGGCATTTTGCTAGCATTCTGGGGAGTAAAAACAGTGAAATGCGGGTATGAAAATGCACATTTCTGTCCAAATTTTGCACATTGCTCTAACTGAGACCTATAATGTGCATATTATTTTACAGGTGGGGTGTACAACAAACGCAAGAAACAAACACAAGGTTTACAAAGTGCAGGAAACCGTGGAAACTGCAAAAAAAAATAATGATTTGAAAAGGTCACCATGGTGCATGAGGAATAAGGAGTGGATGGGGGAAGCATGAAGCATCCCCCTCCTGCCCCTTATCTTGCACATAATTCAGATGTACAATTTAAGGTGGCCATACATGGGCAGATTTAAGCTGCCGAGGTGGTAGTTTAACTGCCCATGCATGCAGCCCTTCAACTGACCTGTCCAATCGATATATGTAGGGTCAGCTTAGGGGTCCAGGGCCCACCCAGGCTGCCACCTCAGGAGCCCCCACGCCCCAGCTGCAAGCCTCCCTCCACCAAACCCCTCGTGTGCCTCATTATTTTTGCATCCTTGATCGGGACCAGGGGGGGAGGAGGACAGGAGCAGTGCCCATATTTGAGCCAGGGAGTCTAGGCAGATGGGGACCATTAGATCATGTGCTCCTCATCCAATGGCACCGATCTCAAGGTGGGCACATAGGGCAAAGATCCTCTAATTTGGTGACCTCACCAAACTAATGGAACTTTTAATGTATGGCCAGCTCTAAGTGCACCTAGGCCATAGTAAATGAGCCCTAATACTGTATGTGCAAATAAACTGACTGCACAGGTGCCAACACTCTGGACATGCAAATGAAGTGAGGCATTCGTTTTGTTCTAGAACTGTCCTATCCAGAATAACTCTAGAGGTCGCTTTTTGCCATATGTTTATTGGCCCACAGTGCAGATGGCAGACCGGCAGACAGATTTCCAAGGGGGACTTCAGTTGGATGCAGTGATATGAAGCCTTAAAAGTGTTAAATCAGGAAGGTACAAGCAATGTCCTGTGGGGAGAGAGATGCCACCGGGCAATGACTCGCACAACCTCTACAGTAATAATACAAAGTGCAGCGGAGTGTGACAGGCACAAAGACAAAACTAAACACACAGCAGACATCATGATAAATCAGGCCAGTCACCTCGGCTGAATGCTTTGGTTCAGGGCATTTTTTATTGTTTTAAAGAAGAACTGCTATGTTATTCTGATATCAGATAGGAAACATTAATGGGACATAATAGGGGTGAACAGGGCCGAGGTAGCAATGGGGGCAGTATACATGAAGCAACTAACAAGTAAGGACAATGGCGAGTGGCGAGATTGCGAGCAAAAAATCTCCTGAAAATGCATCGCCATTGGAAACGGTGTCGGACTGGGATGCCAGGGGCCTACGAGAAAACCTTAGGCTCCTCTCCTCACTCAACCTCTTTATTCTCCTAGTCTTTTTTTCTCTACATACTATAATCTATTCTTCCATTATTAAGCCTCTTCGTTTCCTTAGAGAAATAGGGAATGGCCATGAAATAGGCCAAATGGTTAAAAGCAAGAGGGCCCACTGACACCTGGGCCCACCGGGAGTTTTCCTGGTATCCCGATGGGCCAGTCCGACGCTGATTGAAAATAACTGAAATCACTGGCACTAAAATCAACATATTGCAAAGTCGCCAGAAGTTGCCTCTGGAGGAAATTTCGGGGTAACTACGCAATATGTTGGTTTTGTCGCCAGCGATTTCTGCTATTTCCGATGGAGATGGGTTTTCAAGAGATTGTCGCCCGCAGTCTTGCATAAGTAAACAAACCTCCCCATCGCCACTGCCCTTAAGGGTCTGAGATTAAAATCTGGAAGTGAAATCTGGCAGTGATTGAAGGGGATGGAACTTGGTCTGACAAGGGGATGCCAGGTCCAAATTTTGCACCATGTGCATAGTGATACATGAGTGATGGAAGCGCAACCAGTCCCTGTGAGTCTATAGTGATTATATCACTGCCCAGCATACTCCAATTGCTGAACTGTATTTTGCCCGTATAGCTAGCTCTTGGCTGGTTTCCACTTTGGATTAAAGCTCCTTTTGAAGTCCAGCGTTTTCTCAGCCTCCCTTCCCTTACCTCAAAACAAGATTGTATAGAAACTGCCACCCTGCTATATGTCCCAGAGCATCTAAAATTGGCTATACAAGTAGTCATTGGTGCACCTGCAGATTAGGAAATGTAGAAGAGCCACAGCTCTATTTCACTTCCTGCTGTTATAACTATTGACCCAAAGGATCTAAAGAATAGAACATTAGCCATACATATGACCCATCCTCTGTTATTCATCCCATTTGTTGATTGGTTAGATGACAAATTGGTCTGTGTATGGCCTACTTAGTGCTACAAATAAGTGTGCAACCCAATTCCCACCCTAGCTTCCAGGCTGAGCTTCCCATCAGATATGAGCCCCCTTAAGAACAAGGACTACCATGTACAGTTTGCATCCATTGATGGTTATATGATGGTATCTTAACCCCATTCTTAAAGGTGGCAATGGAGGCTAATACTCTGAAGGAAAAACAAGAAGGTTAAAGCTCCTGCCACCACTTCCTACTGTTAGCAGAGAGCTAACAGGTGACTATATGAAGCACATGATGGAAAATTCACAAAGTACACCTCAACAACCAAATGTTACAGAGGAAACTGGACTGCGAAGGTCAACAAAAAGGATACTATCTCCCAGATACTCTTATAAAGCTTACACACAAGAAATATTTGAACCAAACTCCTGGGAAGAGATCAATCAGCTACCAAAAAGTGAAGCCAAAAAATGGCAAGTTTCAGCACAAGAGGAAATTGATTCCTTGAATAAAAATGAAATATGGACTTTGACTCAGTTACCTCAGGGTCGCAAAGCAATAGGTTGTAAGTGGATATTTAAAGTGAAATACAATGCAAACGGAGAAGTTGAGCGTTACAAGGCTAGACTAGTCGCCAAAGGGTACTCACAAAAATTTGGTCAGGACTATGATGAAACTTTTGCTCTAGTAGGGAAACATACAACTGTGAGAACACTCTTATGTTTGGCAGCCAGCAAAGGTATGCAATAAGTAAGACACCTAGATGTGAAAACTGCATTTCTTTATGGTGAAATTGATGAAGACCTATACATGGAACAGAGCCAGAGCCTGGAATGAGAAAATAAATCAAGTCCTTTTACATGGAGGATTTTCCAGAAGCAAGGCAGATCCATGTCTTTACAGTATGAAAGAAACCAACAGATGGATATATGTATTGATCTATGTGGATGGTGTGCTAGTCTGTTATGAGCAAGAAGGGGACAGTGATGATATTGTTCAAAGCAGGTCCGGACTGAGAATTAAAATAGGCCCTGGCATTTCAGGTACACAGAGGCCCAAACAGCCCCCACCAGCCCACTAAATACTGATTTTCTATGGCTCCTTATAGCAGCCCCTCTGGCATTTGACAGAACCCACAGATTGCCAGTCCGGGCCTGGTTCAAAGACTAAAGGCAAACTTTGAAATGAAGGATTTGGAAAATGTAACACATTACCCAAGGATCAATTTGAGAAACTGATTGAAAGAATTAATCTTGTGGCATAATCTCTGTGTTTCCAACACCTACTAAACTTTATTGTAAATGCTCTACCTATGGCAGACACTGCCAGTGAGTTACCAACTCCAGCACTTTGAAGAGGTGCCAGTCCTTGCTAGTGGGTGCCATAGGCACCATGTTTCCCATGCTATTTAATAGGAAGTCAAGGTGATCAACTGAGTTTGGGTTTAATAAATAATTGAAAAAACAAAAGCAGCATAACATATGAATGAGGAGAGTGAAAGGGCTGCCAATTAATGGGGGGGCTTCAACACTATTACTTTATATATTTATAAAACAGAAACTTTGCAGCATACCAAAAAACCCATAGCCATGCATCATTTTCTTCTGTCTCCTCTCAGCCCACCCTTTTATACGTTCCTCTCCCCCTGCCAAGTCTGCTGTATTTTTTTGGCCTTTCCATCCCCTCTCTGGCTGCAGAATAGCAGACGCTTGGAAAAAAAAACACTGACATTTCCTGTGTTTTAGTAAGTCCTCATGTGAGCAAATCTACTGAGAGAACAAAGGAGCAGAACTTCTGAGGAGCAGAGGGGAGACAGACAAAACATTTTTAAAGGTGTCCTTTTTTAACTTTTGGCTTTTATTTTTGGATTTGCCCATCATTGACCTTTTCTGTTATGAGAAAATGTTCTTGGAAGGAGTGTTACTGGCTGCATTGTGCATGAGCCTAGTCCCCAGCATCCTGACACAGGAGGAGGCAGCAGCAAAACCACTTGGACTGGGGAACGTTACAGAATCGGTGGTATTCATTGAGAAACGAGGGGACACACCAGATGTCATCATAGATACGTATCTGCGAAAGGTAAGAAGATGGTACCATTTTATGGAGCTAGTTACCCTTAATCCCTTGTCACCACTTCTCACTGAAATGCCTGGAAAATGTTTAGATATTGGGATCAAGACACTTACTCAAGTGTTGCCTGTCTGTCACCTCCATGGTTTTCCATGCTTTCCAATGAGAATGCTTCTGCAAATCTCACTTCTTCAGCCAAGTCTACTAATTAACCTCTCAGCTCCTTTATGGAAGTCTTTATCCCTAATAACTAAAATAACTGGATTTTTATATCCTGTAACTGTGCAACTGAGTCGAGTATCCACTTATTATTCTCTTAACGACCACTCAAAGCTTGTACATCACACACCCACTTGACTTAAAATAGAGCCCTTAAATGTAGGGCTGGGGCTCTGTCTGATGTGCAGATTCAATATATTTGTCTGAAATTAGTCATCTCTCTAGATACCAGAGAGTCAAAAAAAGAAAATGCATGCTATTTATTATTATTCATTTAATAATAATAAAGTAAGTCAAGAAGGTACCCTTATGATTATATGTAACAGTTTCTCAACTAAACTGTAGGGGTGCACCCTGTTAATATAGAGATGGCTTGAGCCCAGTTGATTGCATCACAATATGTTATTTATATGGATCATGGACTCATACAACAGAACATGTGTTGTGTATGTTTTAGCCATATTTGTAGCAGTTCTTTTGTAAGTGTATGGTTAATACTGTTAAATCCACCTAGGTTGTTGATTGGTCAGTGTTTTCTATTCCATGTTTTCCTATCAAGCAAGCAGGACTATAAATGAGGGCCAGTATTAGGTTTGAAATCCTTATGAAGAGGTAACAATGTCTGGTAAACAGGACTTGGGGCCAAAATCTAGATGTAGTTTGTATGTGATGACCACGTCTTATCAGGATTTAGGGACAAAGTCTGGTTGTAGTCTATATGTAGTGACCAGTCCTTTTTAGAATTTTGGGCCAAAGCATAGTTGTAGTCTATATGCATTGACCACCTCTTTTCAGCACTAAGGGACAAAATCTGGTTGTAGTCTTTATTTATTGACCAGTACTTATTAGAACTTGGGGCCAAAGAATTGTTGTAGACTAGATGTAGTGACCACCTCTTAACAGAACTTAGGGACTAAGGGGCTGATTACCTAAAGGACGAAGTGACTTACGCTAGTGAAAATTCGCCAGATTGACATCATATTGGAATTTCGCCAATTCCCTAACGGGGGCAGTTGTCCCTTTGCTAGCGAAGGAGATAGACGCTAGCGTTGAATTTTCGCTCTGGCGAACAGACGTAACTCCACAAATTCACTCAGACTTGCCTTCGCCAGCTCAGACCAGGCAAAGTGCAATGGAATGCATAGGACTTCCTCAATTTGTAGTGCAAAATTTTTCTAAGTCCCAAAAAATGCCATTTCTTTTTTTCTGAGTGATAGCCTGCAAAGGTCTGTACATTTTTTTTGGGGTAACTGGGTTATAACATATGGAACATAAACTATACACTGGGCTCATGTGTAGGGCATTATAACAACTCTATTTTATTTATTAAAGGAATTGTTCAGTGTAAAAATAAAAACTGGGTAAATAGATAGGATGTGCAAAATAAAAAATGTTTCTAATATAGTTAGTTAGCCAAAAATGTAATGAATAAAGGCTGGAGTGATTTGATGTATAACAAGTCAGTCAGATCACTACTTCCTGCTTTTCAGCTCTCTTGGTTTACACAGACTGGTTACCCTGGTTACCAGGCAGTAACCAATCAGAGACTTGAGGGGGGGGGCACATGGGTCATATCTGTTGCTTTTGAATCTGAGCTGAATGCTGAGGATCAATTACAAACTCACTGAACAGAAATGTCCCATGTGGCCCCCCTTCAAGTCGCTGACTAGCTCAGAGTTATAGAGCTGAAAAACTGGAAGTTGGATTCTGGCTGTTTTATTAGACATCTGTACACTCCAGTCTTTATATATTACATTTTTGGCTAACTAACTATATTAGAAACATTTTTTATTTTGCACAGCCTATCTATTTACCCAGTTTTTATTTTCATGCTGAACTATTCCTTTAAGGTTCCCTGGACTTGTGTAATGTAATGTATTTGCTGCAACATATACGTCCATGTAAGTTTATCATTTCCCGCCGTATGCAAATTAGGCAACGCTAGCGCATCTTCGCTTTGATTGCCGAATTAACACTAGCGAAAATAATCCAGCGTTCGGCACCCTGGACGCAACTTTAGGGAATTGGCGTTGTCCTAGCAAATTTATGCCTGGTGAAGTGTTGCGATGGCTGCAAAGCCGTCGCTGGCAAATTTTCGCCACTTAGGGAATTTGCCTCAAAGTCTGGTTGTAGTCTGTATGTAGTGACCACCTCTTATCAGAACTTACGGACAAAGTATGGTTGTAGTCTATATGTAGTGACCAGCCTAACTGTAGTTCATACGTAGTTACCACTCTTTAGAGTTCTTATTAGAACTTGGGGCCAAAGTCTAGTTGTGCTCTATATGTAGTTACCACTCCTTAATAGAACTTGGGGCCAAAGCCTAATTGTGGTCTATACTGTACGTAGTTAACACTCCTTATTAGAACTTGGGGCCAAAGCTTAATTGTAGTCTAGAAAATACAGATATAAAATACATACACGTACATACAGACTACAACGTATAAGAACTTGGGTTAAATACTAATTGTAGTCTATACATAGTTAACACTCCTTATTAGAACTTGGGGCCATAGTCTAGTTGTAGCTGTATATAGTGACCACCTCTTACCAGAATTTAGGGACAAAATCTGGTTATACTCTATATGTAGTGACCGGTCCTTATTAGAACTTGGGCCAAAGTCTAATTGTAGTCTATATGTAGTTACCACTCCTTATTAGAACTTGGGGCCAAAGTGTAGTTGTAGTCTGTAGTTACTATTCTTTTTTAGTATTTGGGACCAAAGTCAAGTTGTAATCTGTAGGGATTTACAAAACCACTGGCACACAGGTAATACTGGCAGGTTATACCTTGCTTAAATGTATTGCAGCATGCTGCAATAAATTTAAGCAAGGTATAACCTGCCAGTAATACCTGAGTGCCAGTGATTTTGTATTGCCATTGGGAAGGGAGGTAGCCGATTCCTCCATTGCTGTGCACCAAGGGATCGTTTCCTGTGAAGGCCAGGGTGTGCGAGTACTTTTGGACAATTGTCTATATGGATTTACCATTCCCGTTACTACTGCCAATTAATTAAAGAAAGTTAAAAAAAATACCAAATGCACTACACATCACCATCTGATGACCGGGCATCGCCCTGTAAAAAACAAAGTATTTATCAACCTAAGAATTAATTGTCAAAAACTAAGATTTACATACATTTGCTCTTTAGTTTGAAACCAAAGAGTGATAAAAAGTGATAAAAAGCTGTTCTTCTGACAAAAATAGCAATTTATTTGAGCTCCCTGCGTGAACTCTACAGTACAAAGCTCAGGGGAGTATTGCTAAAACTAGAAAGGCAGTTTCTATTTATACAAAAAAATCTCCATGATACTAAGTATGATCAGTAGGTCTCAGCACGTATACTGCACTGAATTTCTGAAATTAAGTGTAAATGTCTAATGTAAGGTTTGTCCTTCTTAGATCTTTTTTGGAAATGAAGAGGTAACTGTTCCACAAACAGATAGTCCTCATATACTGCCCAACACTGATGCTCCACTAATCCATGATGTTACAACAGTTTCTATTATACAAAATGAAAAAGGTATTGAGCAAGATATAGAGGAGGAGGAAGAAGAAGAAGATGAGACAGAAGAAGAAGATGATAAACTGGAAGACAGCGTGCCAACAACTGCAGCACAACCCTCAACAACTGCTCCACTGGATGATAATTTCAATTATTTCAGTGAGTACAAAATCTTTCTCCATTCTGTCCCTACTATACCTGCTATCCTACAACCAAAGTCCATTCCCAGAGACTACTATCCCACTGCTACTATAGACACCATCTCTCCCTACTATGCCTGCTATCCCACAGCTACACTCCCTTCCCAGTGGCTATTATCCCACTGTTACTATAGGCACCATCTCTCCCTACTATACCTGCTGTCCCTCAGCCACAGTCCCTTTGTATAAACTATTATCCCACTGTTACTATAGGCACCATCTCTCCCTGCTATGCCACACTCCCTACCCAGAGACTATTATCCCACTGTTACTATAGGCACCATCTCTCCCTACTATACCTGCTGTCCCTCAGCCACAGTCCCTTTGTATAAACTATTATCCCACTGTTACTATAGGCACCATCTCTCCCTGCTATGCCACACTCCCTACCCAGAGACTATTATCCACACTGTTACTATAGGCACCATCTCTCCCTACTATACCTGCTATCTCACAGCCACAGTCCCTTCCCAGAGACTATTATCCCACTGCTTCTATAGACACCATCACTTGTTGTAACTAAGGTTTGTGTATTTAGATAAACTGGAACTTTAGCAACATAAATATTTCCATCCCTACAATCAACACTGGCTTAAAATACCAGACGTATGTAACAACGCTTATACTGTAATTTATATTCTTTTTGCTGATATAATAACCAACTGCTCTGGCTACTTTTTTCCATATTTTTCCACTGTAAAAACAATTCTGGGTTCACCACAGTATTAGGGCAGTTTAGGGCATAAGATAATTTAACAGGCTGGATATACATTGTGACTGCATTGAGGGCTGATCGTTGGAGTTCTACTGCTGTATGAGGAAGATCTCCATCCTGCCAATTCCTGTGTCTGCTCTGCTGGGGGTCAGCTTTCCAAAAATGTTCAGCTGTTAGGCCTATGGCACATGAGGCATAATTGCAATTTCTGGTGGAAAACAGCAGAAGTCAAAGCTACCTGTGTTTGCAACCATTCTGCACCACCATATTTTTCTATATTGGAACCCAAGAGTTGCCCCTCTGATATTGCCCCCCTAGACACATGCCCTTGGCTGCCTATATAGAAAATATTTCCCTGCCTCTCTGTCGATGTGCCTGAAGTACCATGTATTCTATGGGAATTTATTACATATACGTGGTCTTTTGTGAGTTAAGTGGCTCCTGATAAAAACTAAATATAGCATGTGAGTGATTTCATTTAGAAATTAAGGAGACTGGAGGCTCTTCAAAGGTTATTTAACATCTGGAGAGCAGCTGAATGCTTTTGCCAACTTTATATGAATTCAGTGGAATTTGTTTTGCTGGTTATATTGATTTTCTTGTGGAATTCTGCTAGTAAAAAAAATTAACCAAACCAGGGGTGTAACAACAGAGGAAGCAGACCCTGCTAGAATCTCAAAATACTCCATCTAAAACCTGTCAAGGTCATGTAGGAGTCAGTGGCAGAGGTCCCTTGAACCATTTGAATTTGATGTTAATAGCCTTCATGATGTTCAAGTTTTTTTCAAAGGGTTTTGCCTGAAAACTCAAATAATTTGAATGACTCAAGTTTTTTCCAGCGGAAAACTCAAACGTTCGACCTTTCATAAATGACCCCCTTAGTATGATATAGAGAGTGATATTCTGAGACAATTTGCAATTGGTTTTCATGTTTTTTTATTAGTGGTTTTTGAGTTATTTAGCTTTTTATTCAGCAACTTCAGTTTGCAGTTTTGCCAATCTGGATGCTAGTGTCCAAATTCTCCTAGTAACCATGCAATGATTTAAATAAGAGATTGGAATATGAATAGGAGAGGCCTGAATAGAAAGATGAGTAATAAAAAGTAACAATAACAATACATTTGTAGCCTTACAGAGCACTCGTTTTTAGTGACTTCCATTTGAAAGCTGGAAAGAGTCAGAAGAAAAGGGCAAATAATTAAAAACCTATAAAAAATAGATAATGAAGACCAACTGAAAAGTTGCTTATAATCCCCCATTCTACAACATACTAAAAGTTAACTTAAAGGTGGACTACCCCTAAGGCTTCATTTTTTATTTTTTATACTTTTTAAATTATGTTTTCTTTTTATGCCTCTTTCCAGCTTTCACTGACACTGACACTGACACTGTCACTGACATGAGCAGGCAAAAAAAACTATTGATCTATGAGGCTAAAATTTTTGTCCTTATTGTTACTTATTATTATTTATATACTTTCTATTCAGGCCCTCTCCTATTTACATTCTAGTCTCTTGTTAAAACCACTACCTGGTTGCTAGGGTAAATTGGCCCCTAGCAACCAGATAGCTTCTGAAATTCCAAACTGGATATTTGCCGGAAAAACAGCCAAATAATTAAAGAAAAAACACTAAAAATAAAAAAAATGAAGACTTAATGTAATTTGTCTCAGAATATTGCTGTATATCTCATAATAAAAGTGAATTTGCAGATGATGTGATGGGTGAATTTCTTGCATTTCATTTAGCTGAAAATGCTTTTCAGCTTTTCAGAGCACAATGAGCATGTGTGTGTCACTGATACACCTAACACAATCCAAGATGGGGAGCTCCTGTGCACAACTCTGAAGGCCAGGACCATTACTGTTAGATGTTGAACTTTAGGCTGGTGCAGTAAGTTCACTGTATAAAATACAGCATTTCTAGCCACAATTATTTTTATGGTTTAGTTACTAGCAGGACACACTGTTAACAATATATAATACTACACAACATGCTGTCAGTTTAAATTATTTATGACATTTGCAAGGTTATAGTAACCTGTAGGGCAGAGACACACTCTCAGATTCGGGGAGATTTAATCTCCTCTTCTTCGGGTGACTAATCTCCCCGAACTGCCTTTCCTTCGGCTAGAATGTAAATAGCTGGCGGGATGGCACTCGGAGCAATACGTTTTCCGAAGTCGCCCGAAGTTTCCTCATGAGGCATCTTCGGCGACTTCGGAAAACAAAATGCTCCGGGAGCCATCCCGCCAGCGATTTACATTCTAGCCGATGGGAAGGCAGTTTGGGAAGATTAGTTGCCCGAAGAAAAGGAGATTTGTCGCTGGCCGACTAATCTCCCCGAATCTGAGCGTGTGTCTCTGCCCTTAGTGCTTGCATGAGAGAGTGTATTTATTCATCATCATGACTGCTTCCTTTCAGCAAAAGAAACAGCAGCCCTGTCTTGCTTTATTGCAGAGATTCTAGATAAGCAGAATGAAAGCACAGAATGAAAGCTAGTGTATATAAAGCTGGGCATATAAGTCACAGATAAAACCTGCCAATGGCCTGTATGCTTGAAAATCATGCTGATAACTATCAGGCAGGGCCAAATCAGTATGTTAATGCAGTCCTCTACCCAGGGTCGGACTGGGCCCGCGTGATAACGGGTAAAAACCCGGTGGGCCATGCTGACCCAGAACAAAACCTGTTTACTGTGAGCACAGGCCCCCACTACCCCAGATGTCACCCCTTTATAGTCATTCCGACACTTAATCATAGAGCCTATGTGTCGGAATGATACGAAACGCGTAACGCTGTATCCTTGTGTACCGAAATAAACTACTAAATTATCTTACAAGTCTGTCTGGAAGATTGGTCTTTGCAAGTGCCTGCTCTTTTTTTCCTACGCTTATCCGCTCCATCAGCTGAAGGTTCAGGGCGGTGCACCTGGACCGCTTCCTGCAATTGGTGAGTTTTTACATCTTTGAGACCCGAGAACTTTTATTCAACTGCTATCGACCAGTGTTTATTATTTATTAAACCCCCCACTGTGATAAGTCCCCACTGGCCCCCCTGCACAGTCTTACCCCTGAATTCCGTCCCCTCTAGAAATAGTGACCGCACATGCAGAGTGGCCGCATTGGAGCTCACGGGTGCCAACTTCTTCTCTTCGGTAATCTCCGTGAAGTGAGCAGTGTATTGGCGCATGTTGGAGCAATCTTCCGGTTTGCGGCAACTGCTCATGCGCCGAAAGAGAAGGAAATTGCCCAGGGGAGGAAGAAGACATTGAGGTTACCGAAGAGAAGAAGATGGTGCCCATGAGCTCCGCTGAGCTCACTCTGCATGTGCAGTCAATATTTCTAGAGGGGACAGAATACAGGGGTAAGGCTGTGCAGGGGGGGTCAGTGGGGACTTTTCACAGTGGGGGGTTGAATTCTCCTTTAAGAGGGTTGTGGCTCTGTCAGGGGGCCTGGAGAGGGGTTGTGGTTCTGTCAGGGGGCCCAGGGCCCTGTGGCAAAAGCCCTGATGGGCCTTGGACCCTCCAGTCAGACGCTGCTTCTATTCATGGGTATTCATTGGCCTGTGCAGGATGAACAAATGATCAGGCGAACAGGTGAACAAACGATCAGATTTAGTTTGAATCATAGCAGGAAGAATTACACTATCCACAAAAGGTCAATTATTCTGCACCAAGGTGTTTGATTTATCTGTGTGAGTGGAGGAGATAATAACTTAGCTGAGGCAGAACATACATAAACCTTTAACATGCATAAAAACATCTAATGTGACATGGAACAAAGCACTGTAATGCTTCTGTAAGAAATGAAAAGGGCATAATAAACAGACAGGTAATTATGTGATGACAGAAGCCCGTTAACACACCCAGGTGGTCATAGATCATTTTGGTGATGGACCCGCAGCTAAGGTTTATTTCCCCTGACATTTTATGCTGTGCCAAAGCATATGTATCCTGTTTTAGATACTGTGCAGTTGCAGGATATAATCTTAATCAGTGCTTGATTGAAACTGACGAACTCCCCGGGAAATTATGCAGAAGATCAGCAGTTTGTAGGAGCTTAAATTCCAGGCAGAATATTTAAGTAAAATCTAATTAGGATCATATAACTGCCTTGCCTGCTGAGAAAGGACGGACACAAACATGTCCTTTAAACAGCGTTGTGTTTGAATAGAACTGCACGCACCATGGCCCGACCTCCCCTATATATATGAATTCAATTATAGTGGAATCCTGACAGGGGCTCAAGATGCTGAAAGGGAGAACTGCACTGACCACATTATTGGGAAAATAAAGAACACATAGTTCTGTTTGGAAACATTCTTTTTCAACCACTAGTTGTCTTTATTGGCAGTGCATGCAGGGGGACACCAAGCCATCTGTTTTTCTGAGGGGCCCCAGAGTGTAGCAGTTATATTATATTATTATATTATTATTATAAGGAACACTAACATCTTATATGCTTTTATAAAAATGTTTCCTTCTTGTTTCATTTTAAACTCTTGCTTTGCCCCTGTAATATACCCGTGCCAAACCCAAATGCTGGCTGCTGTTCTTAGCATGGAACCATAATCAGAGCTAGATTTTTATATAGGGTCCCCTAAGGCCAGAACCACTCGTCGCCCCCACCCCTTTCCCTCTTCTTGCCCCCCCCCCTTTATATGTACGTTTGCAAAACTTATCTCGTCCGGTCCAAAGCATAGGGATTGGCACACATGAGCTTTAAAGAGCTAGAAAATATCCTGCATATTAAAATACCGCTGGGTGGCATGTGATGATATCACAATTCTGCCGCCCTAGGCCTTTGTGGCCTTTCCATAAATCTAAAAATGTATATGTAGATCAGCGCCTACGGCAACAGAGAAAGAAACAGAAACACAAAATAACGCAATATGTTTCAATATCACACCAAGTTGAGGTGTGTTTCCCCTTTAAACTTCCACTCTTATTGATGACATGCAAAGTTTCTCCAAAATCTTTCCACCACCGTTTGGCTGGATTGCCTACTTACAAACTGTAGGTATAATTTATGGCCCGTAGTATTTAGCAGGTCTCTCCCTCCTTCTCCTGTCAGCTTCTCATGTCCCCATTTATTAAAAAGTATAAACAAATTTGCACTCACATTAAGTGGGTTATTTACTAAGCTCCCAATACCCGAAATTCCCCCGATATCTGAAAAATTCGTGAAAATCAGACTTTTAAAATAAATCACAAATTTTTCAGGATTTATTAAACCCAGAGTGCTAAAAAGCCCAAATATAAAACACGGCATCTCATACCTGTCGAGGTTGAATAAAAGTCAATGGGAACAGTTTTGGTTGTGTTGGGGGTTTCGGGCAATTTCACAATGTTTTCAGAGCGTTTCCAGCAAAGCAAATTTTCACTATGTTTTCGGGGCTTTTCCCGTAAAGCAAATTTTCGGGAAAATTTAATAATAAATAAGCGTTAAAAACCCGAGCGGGTTAGATCGGAGTTTGTAGCAGCCGATATTGAGATAAATTCAGACCTTGATAAATAACCCCCTTAGTATGAAGAATGATCACACATAGGAATATATATTTGCACAGGCTGCAATCACGATCTAGGGGCCTCGTGGCTCTTCCTGTGTTCCCTGTGTGACGTCACTTCCTGCCCAACGCGTTTCGCCAATCAGCTGGCTTCCTCAGGGGTATACTATCCCTGGCTACATGCTTCTTGTACTTGTACGAAACTATATCCCCATTGAAAAATCGGCCCCTTGCTTTCAGCGAGCCATAGACTTTGGAAGGGAGGGCAGTTATAGTAACATCGGCTTCTTTCCTCTACACAGCTTCTGCACAGCTAGTTTTAATACGTTCCCATAAAACCGTATAGGATTGGATAGGTCTGGGGAAAAGTTTAAACTTTACCCTCTTATTCACTAAAATGCACAACAGTCCCGCTTTTTTCCTGACACTACCCGTAGTCCCGGGTCGCTACTTCCACCTTCCACAAAGCTGTCAACTCCATAAATCTGGGCCTGACCATAATTCTGGGCTTCGGGGGTGATGCAAAGACCCAATAAGCAGGAGACACTGTTTATAAAGCTGCTCCATCCTATTGGGTCTTTGCATTGCACCCAAGCATTGTATCACATCTGCATTCTAGGGGCAACAGCCAAGAAAGAAGGGTTCTTAGAGTTTAGCAAAGGCATGTGATTTTGAGAGACAAAGGAATAGGTTTAAACACATTATACTTGTGTATGTGTGCAATTGATTTGTGGGGCTGGTCTCCCAAAGGGTGTCCAGCACAAGTGAAACAACTGACTGAGCTTGAAGGCTATTTAGGATAAAGCTGGCCAAAGACGTGCAGATTCTATTCCTTTATTACTTAATTTAATAATCTACAACTCTCAGGGGGCCTATCGACTCTCAGCGGGAGAAGTCCGGACAAAGGAGGACGTTTAGGAATTAAAGTCCAAGTTTGCGGTATCCAAAAGGGATCAGGCATAAGCGTAGTCAAGTTCAGGCAAGAGTTCAGTAAGGCAGGCAGCACAAATCAGGGTCAAGCAGAGGGTCAGGAAGCCAGAAAACAGCAATTCAGGAATTTAGGAAACCCAGGAACACGATTCAGCAATTCCTATAATTGGGCATTGAACCTGTGACTTGGAAGACCTTTTATTTTCAAAGTTTGCGCCAGGCACGTGACGTCATCACGCCGGCGTTGGCCCATGTGGGGCATGGGCGCCGTCATTTTGGAGATTACGCCACCGGAGAAACTGTTCTGATTCAATAAAGTAAGAAAAAGAACAAATCAGACAATGTTCTGGCCATTAATTGACAGACAGCAACTGTACGAAAGTTATGTCCGAGAAACCGTCGTGGCAGTCACCCACTGATATCATCACATAGGCAATACATGCACAGATATTATCGTTATCGGATAGAAACTTTCTAACCTGTCTAATTAGCCAAACAACCGATTTCCATGGTGCAAAAAATCTCAGGACGATTATTCTGACTCCATATGCTGTATGGTCTGAAAATTGTATGAACCTTAGTTTCCCACAACTTATCTTCATGTCTAAGGCCAGCTTAACTGGGAAGAATAACTGTTTGTCATTGAAAACCCTGTTTATAGGCCAGCATGTTTAAGATTTGGGGTGATGACCTAAATATTCTTGGAACTATGACAGAATGACAATCTTTTTGCATATCTGTAAACTTTGGATTAACTGTTAGGGGCCCTGAACAAAAGTTGGTCCTCAAATTGATGACTTGAGCTTAAAAGCTTTACTTGGTTTGTGCTTCAAAAGGATTAACGGATTAACAGGGTCACAAAGGATTTATTTTTATTGTACGACATTATGCATTAGTAAGAAATAGTGTTGTGCCACATATAGTGGTATAGGGGGACAGGGCCTGATATGATTGGAAGCAAGGAAACAGGGGGCCTTCTAAAGGAAGGTGATACAGCAGCCAACAACACATGGATATGGGGTATTGCACTCAAGCCAAGGTTTTAAACTGGAAGACTCCCAAATAATACAAGGATTCCATAGTTGACTTTACTTCTTACCTACCATGTCTACTTCATATATCATCCAAATTATGATGTCTATGATTTTATTGTAAATGTATAAAGGTATAGATCGTAAATGTAAATAAGTCTAACAAGAGGGGAAGGAAGAGATAAAAAGAGCCAGTCACTAGGATGGGATTGCATGTAAGAGAATAACAGGAGAAAAAAAAGCTGGAAGTTAATGGACAGATGTCGTCTAGACCTTAAAGACTCCCCTGGCCACTGAGAGTATAAACTGAGAAAGATGTATCTGATGTCTTCCTCCACAGTGTCCAGATTAAGTGCCATAGAATCTGCGATCCATCGTCTTAATGTCCAGTTCTTTGGCCTGGATGTCAAGGTGAACCAGATGTCAAAAAGCCTTTCCAATATTCGGACGAAACTGGTCGACGCAGAAGACAACATTGCAACTGTTTCCGAACTGAATCTCAGGAACCAGAGACAAATTGGACAGATTGAAGGTAGGACTGCCAAATGAGAAACATGTGTGAGGCTGTTGTTTTTCAAGCTAATTTTCTTGACTTAATTAGGGATAAATATTCCACACTTTCAGAAGAGTACATCTCGGAAGAGTACATCTCCAGAAATAAAGTTATGAAAATTCAGTAATTTCATATCTATAAGAGATGCATAATTTCATTGTGTTCATTTCTTGTTGAGACTTTACCTCTATTTGGGTTCTAGCATAAAGACATCTAGTAGGTCATATACCTGTTGATACCAGCAGAGAATACTGCTATTGAAAAAAAATTGGGGGTAAGTAAATACGGGAGGATCAGCAGGTGAGAAGATCTGTGAGTTGCAGGTTTGTTAAAGCTTTTTCACGTGCCTTCCCTTTTATGATGTTGGGTTGCAGCTAAAGCTGAAGCAGGTCAGCTTGGGTAGAAATTCTAATGGGGACAACTTGATTAGACCAACATAGATCTCCATTCTACAAGATTGGAACTGGCTCGCCATGGTACTGCACCAATACCTGGTGACCCTAATAGGCCACTGCACTGGCTTTGGCCTACTTGCTTTTACTCCTATTCTTGTGCACACTGATTCCATACTGCCTATACCTGATGACAACAACAGATGGGCCCAAGTTCCTTAAATGCCTTATTCTCTGGTAGGTCGCAGGGCCCCCAGCTCCAACACTGCATGTTGTTAGGTTGGCATTAAGGTGATTGCAAATACATTAGGATAACATGAAGTAAGGTGATGGTCCTCTGTTTTTTATATTTAAAGAAATTTTGTCAAGACCATTTGCAATTACATTCTAATTAACTTATACTTTAGTTAGTCTTTGAGTGTTTCCACCACCTCTTGTTCTCAGTAGGCATCCTTTGGTGTTCAATTCCAGTTACAAGGAGCCAGAATGGGATGCAGCCTAGCATTCCAGGGGTGTGGTATTTGCCAATATCATTGGTGGCGGCACCCTATTATAAGGGTCCACATATCGAACTCTTCATTGCTGATGTTGGTTATACAGGTATGGGATCCATTTTCTGGACACGGAGTTATCCATTAAGCTCCAAATTATGGAAAAGCCATCTCCCATAGGGGTATATTTATCAAAGACTGAAGTTAGAGGTTGCCACAGTTCTCTGGAGTGAAATTCCACCACTCTCATTTATATGGGATATTTAAAAGAGTGTTTATCAATGGGTGAAAGTGAAAGTTCATCCTTTCATAAATACACCTTTCAAAACCCCATAGAAATGAATGGAGACTGGAGGAGTTTCACTCTAGAGGACTGTGGCGACCTCTAACTTCACTCTTTCATAAATATACCCCATAGACTCCGTTGTATCTACATTATGCAATTTTTTTTAAATATTTTCTTTTTTTCTGTAATAATAAAACTGTATATTTTACTTGATCCAGACTAAGCTATATTTAATCCTTACTGGAAGCAACCCAGCCTATTGGTTTTATTTAATGTTTACATGATTTTTCAATAGACTAAATGTAAGAAGATCCAAATTATAGAAAGATCTGTTATCTGAAACCCCCCAGGTCCTGAGCATTTTGGATAACAAGTTTCATACCTGTACCCTGATTAAGTTAGCAGTGGCACATTTAGGAAAGAACCAGGTGTGATTGGAGAACAATCTATTAACTGGCAAAGTTATTTTCCAATAAGCAATAGGATTAGGGGAATCCAGACCGATGAAGGCTCCATTTAATAAACTAATATTATCTGTGAATTTTTACAGGTTGTTTTAAAGGGAGGAGACTCTTGAGAAAGTGTTATCTTATTTTTCAACACTTTGAAAATTATGAAACAGCCCAAAAGCTTTGCCACAGTCGTGGGGGCAACCTGGCGATGCCGATCGATGAGCAGGAGTATGCTGCCCTGGCAAAATATATCCACGACTCATTCTATCCTTTCAACTGGAATATATGGATTGGAATTAATGATCTGCGCTCAGAAGGAATGTACCAGTATGAAAATGGCCATCGGGTTTCATTCTTCAACTGGTACAAAGATCATATGATTGTACAGCCCAACGGAAAGACCCTGGAGAACTGCGTTTCTATCACATCCATTGACGGCAAGTGGTGGGATCATGAGTGCTCACGGAGAATGTTCTATGTCTGCGAGTATTAAATGACATGTGATTCAAGGTGGGGGGGGTCATTTTATTTTTTATAAATGTTCAGTATGGCGTAGTGAAGCCTAATTTAAAGGCATCTTTGTATTTATTTATACAGTATAACTTGGGGCCAGTATACTGCTTCTTCTGGCAAGAAACAATATAATATTGTGTACTGTATATAGATGCTAATGAAATAGTGCCTCCTTTGGCAAAAATGGTGAAATGATTATGTGACTTTACCACTCTCACAGCGTGAGATAAATAATAATACAGCATACGGTAATTAAAGATGGTGCTTTGCTCAATATGTATACAATTAACAAATTAGTAATTAGAGTGTAAGCGCTAACTAACTGTAATAAATATGGATTAATTTTTAAGTGCACACCTGACATTTTTGGTTTTGCGCTCAATTTATCTAAACCATGTTATGCCTCCAACTCACCCCAATTTCCCATAGGCCTATTGATTCTGTGACCCAAAACTGCTTGATGACCCGAGTGACAGCAGCATTTTGTTTGTATTTGCATCATAGTTCCCAAAGTAAGTGGTTAGTAACTGGTACTTCTGCAGCAGATTCTGTTCATGCATGAATGTTTATCACAACAACAACTTATAAATATAGGTATGGGACCTGTTATCCAGAATGCTTGGGTGCTTTCCAGATAAGGGGTCTTTCTGTCATTTGGATCACCAAATTTAAGTTTACTAGAAAACCATTTAAACATAAACCTAATAGTATGGGTTAACCTCCAATAAGGATACATTATATCTTAGTTAGGATTAAGTACAAGGTACTGTTTTATTACCACAAATTAAAAAGTAAATCACTTTAGAATTATTTCATTAAAATGGAGTCTATGGGAGATGGCTTTCCCGTAATTCAGAGCTTTATGGATAACGGATCCAATACCTGTTTAACGTTATTTATTTTAGGATAAGCCTGACAGGTTCAGGGTTCTAATCAATTCCCCTCACTTCCTACATCTTGAGATGAAGTTAAAGTCCATCCTCTCGGGGTGCAGGAAGCTTTCCATTTTCAGGATTAGTGGAAGGAGCCAAAGCCATGGAGCCATTTATGAGGATGTTGAGGCACATGGTGGGCAGAATACAATGATCAGGATGTGGTGTATAGACCCACAGCCAATACATTAAATGAGGATGTCTTTCTGTTGCAAGGACTACACATAAAACACAAGAACCCAGTTTAGGCAGTATCAGCAATGGGAGATTTGTCAAACACCTACACTGCACAGTTTCGGAAATGGTTTTTTTTTTTTTAACATATCTTTTTTTATTTCGTGAATAAAATGTGAACAGTACAATTTTGTCATTGCGTCATTTTTCACATTTCGTGTTACATATGTAATATACATTGAAAGATATTTCAACAATATGAACTTACGAAAGCATAAGGTGAGTATTACAACTTCACTTAAACAACAGAACAAGACAAAGAATATAAACCAAGAACAATAATAAAATAATAAAAAAATAAAGTAAAAAAAAAAAAAAAAAAAAAGGAAGAGTAGGGAAACCTGCATAGTTAAATAAGTCAGAGTAGGCAATAGTGTGACTACAAAGAGAATAAACGGGTGTCTCTCGAATTGCTAAGTTTTCCATTACTGGGAAACCGGTGTGTTGTGACAAGTTGTATTCTCAATTACTCTGGAAAAGTAGAATTACTCGTGGGGAGAAATTGAGTTAAGGAAACAAACGCAAAAAGACAGAGGATTTCTTAAAGTTCTCCCAAGGTTGCCATATATCGTCAAAGAGTTCTTTTTTGTTATCTGCAATGGCTGTTAATAAATGCATTTCCTGAATATAGTTGAGTCTAGAAATGAATTGAGTGATTGAAAGCGTAGGGGAAACCCAGTTAAGTGCAACAACCCAGCGCGCCGCTGCCCATATCTGAAATAGCAAAGCATTGGTAACTTTATTAAAATCTGGATTAGGGTGATTCAGTAAAAGATGTTCGGGAGTTCGTGTAATAGGGGAATCAGTTAAGTCACATGCAATTTGGACCACCTTATTCCAAAATTGCTCTACTATTGGGCAGGACCACCACAAATGTTTATAATCACCTAGTGCTCCACATCCTCTAAAGCACATAGGGGAAGAGGAAGGAGAAAAATTGTGTTTACGTTTTGGTGTGTAATACCATCTTGAAATTACTTTGTAAGCCATTTCCCGTATGGCAACATTGGGAGAAAATTTATGAGAGAATTCCATTGCTTTGGACCAATCTTCTGTAGTCCATAGTAGGTTGAAATCCCTGTCCCAGGCTTTCATATACGTAGGTAAAGAGGAAGGTGGAGCCTCAATTAATATGGAGTATATAGTGGAAATATTACCTTTAGCTCGTAGGGCATTTTTACAGAGATTTTCAAATAAGGAGCCTGTTAATGTAGGTTTCTTTTGTAATTGTGAGAAATAAAAGTGAGAAAGTTGAGAATAACGTAAAAACTCTCGTGGATGGATTGTTAGTGACTCTTTTAATGAGTTCCAAGTTCTAAACCCGTGCAGGGATAATAGATCATATAATTTATTGAAGTTTTGAGAGGCCCACCATTGAAAATCGCTATGAACCATCCCTGGGGGGAAATCTGGATTTCCTACCAGAGCTTGCATGTAGCTATTAGTAGTCACTGGTAACAATCTTGGTTTAAGCAATTTCCAAAGTTGCACATGAAATTTAACAATGGGGTTGGTAATAGGGTATTTTTGTATATTGTTCGTAGTTAACCACAATAGTGCTCTAACTTGCAAGGGATAAATTGAATCATTCTCAAATTCTACCCATCTGAGCATTCCTGAGTCATTATGCCACTGTATTATTTGTGCAATTCTAGCTGCCCAGTAATAATTCCTTATGTAGGGGACCTTAAGACCGCCTTGCAGTCGTGAGCGATATAACACATTTCTATTAATTCTATGGTATTTATGTTGCCATACAAATTGCCATATTTGTTTCTGTAGCAACATAAGATCCTGGGACTTTACGGCAATAGGGAGGGCTCTAAATAAATATAGTATCTTAGGGAGGACAATCATGCGCACTGCTGTTATGCGTCCAAACCATGAGATGTGCAAAGCATTCCAGTGAAATGGTTTTTTTGAAGGGGAGAGACCAGATTAACAAATTAGGTTACTGGGGACCTTACAAATGGATACATCCAATGGTTTTAGAGCTTATTTATAATCGCACTTCTCTCAATCCAAAAGAAAAAAAGAAGCTTCTTCTGTTCCCACAACAGAAGAAGTATATTATTGGAGACCAGACAAGACTATAAACTGGGAGCCATTCCAATGGTGATAACATTGACAGCTTGCCAAGCTACGTAATGCAGGACCAAATTAAACAGACCTTCAGCTGTTGCTAAACTGAATTCCAGCACCTGCCAAAAATCGAGGAGCTGCAGGATGCTTTACAACAGGGGTCCCTGACTTTTCTTGCCCTTGAGCCACATTCATATGTAAAAAGAGTTTGGAGAGCAATAAAAGAAGTCCCTGGGTGGTGCCAAATAAAGGCTGTGATTGGCTATTTGGCAGCCCTTACATGAACTGGCATAGGATGCTCTGTTTGGCAGTACACCTGGTTTTTATGCAACCAAAACTTGCCTCCAAGCCAGGAATTTAAAAAGAAGCACCTGCTTTGAGGCCATTGAGGGTTGGTGAGCAACAGTTTTACTGTAGCCATCTTACCCTAGTACTGATATTAACCCCACAGCCTCAAGCTTCTTACCTACATATTCTTCCTTCAAGGTAACATCTTTGAGCACAATGCTGCTTTGGATTATGGGAAGTACCAATTCTATGCACCTTGCCAAGTAATATACATAAGGCATAATTCTGCAGGCCTGTGACTTTAACCAGCAAACGTATGAGAATGAATGCGACAGAATTTTGTACATCATTTTCCGCTAGTTCTTATTAAAAAGATTGGGAGGTAATGCTTACTACAGAACCCTAGTAATTTTCTACTGCAGTGCAAATGCAAAGAGGCAACCAACCTGCAACAAGACACAGCAGGGACCTAGATTATAACAGCAAGTCTTTTCTAATCTTGCAACTCAATGTAGCTTAAACCCCTACTGTTCCCAAAACTGTAACAGCTTTGTGCAAGGACAAAAGAATATCAAACTATGTGACAAGGACGCGTTTCCAAAATAATGACCCAATATCCTTTTAGTGATTTGGCGGGGGTGTTGAAAAGCTCCGGCTGTCACAGGAGTTGCAGATCCCTTCAATACAGACCAATTAAAACCGTTTGTATATACCCTACCTGGCCCAGTTCCATGTGCCCCATTTGCCTCTCATCACTAATATCACATTTGTATTTCTATGAGGTTTATTAGGAGACTTCAAGGTTACAGATTTGTGTCCCTTACCATTTAATAACTATTGGGCTATATTCCTAAAAATGGTGCACAACAGCTTTTCTCTTTCATGACCTAAAACAAACTAGGGACATTGTTATCAGTGATTTGTTCAGTCTTTGTGTTTTCTTATGAAATATTTTGAACCTGAAATGTATATAGCAGATTTGCTTAAAATTAATATAAAAAAATCACAGCGGCAGTGTGTCATTTCAATGTATTTCCTCCTGTAGTGAGATTCTAACAGAAACGCTGAAGGATCAAGTTGTATCATGTAAAATGGCATACTGTCCAACATGCCCAACTGGATAATGCTGGAATCAGTAGTATTTGGTTATCCATGCGTAAGGCCAATTTATACTAAAATCCAGCCGATCATCCTATGATACAGCTGGGCAGCCCAGACCATGTGTAGATACCATTATTATTTTGATGTAAAATCATAACTTCCAGCCTTTTAGCTTCAACAGCTGTAAATTTTTGGCCATGTCACAAAATTTTTCGAGTCTACTTTTTTTGATAACTAATAATGAGAAGCTTGTTAACCCTGTTGACATAGCATGCTGACTGAGGGGTTATCTTTCAGTCCTACCTTTCCTCCTCTAAATATGTTAATACCACTGCCAAAATCTAACCTATTCCTTCTTAATATTGTACATATCCCTTTCTCTTTCAAGCAACTACTAAAACACTCAACCACGTACTCATTCTATTCTGCTTTGATTACTGCAACCTAATCCAACCTCATCCCCTTCGGTCAATTATAATATCTGCTGCTAAGAGGAGAATCTCAGCTAAGAGGCAACACGCTCCTCTACTGAATTTATATAATGCTCCTTGTTACCAAACAATAACTGACAACATCCTTCTGCTAACCTTCAAAGCCATTCATTCCTCCACACCTCATTAATATTTTTTACTTCTACCTCCCTATGTTCCTGGTCGTTCCTCCTCCATTCCTCTAAGAGCCACTGTCCTATTTACACTGCCCATATACACTGTCATCTCCCATCTTGAACCTTTCTCTCTTGCTGCTCCTCAACGTGATAATCTCATCCAATTCTTCCTTTCCATTAGCCTCTTCAAAACTAAACAGAAATCCTACCCTGCCAGTGTTAGACTGGGAGTCCCAGGCCTACTTGGCTTCTGAATCAGGGCCCCCTGCACCAGCCGCAACCCCTCTACAGTACCCACCCCCCATATCTACTCTCCTTTGCAGCAATTGAGTCAAGGTATGGGTGGTCTGAAGGCTGGTGCCAGGCAGGTCTCCTCTCAGACAGGTACCAGGTCTCGGTTGCCAGAGCCCACCGGGTTTTCCTGGTTTCCCATTGGCCCAGTCCGACCCTACTTACAAAACTTAGCATAGTATATGATCCAGTCTTGGCACCTATGGGCCAGTGTCCAAGCCACTGTGAATAGCCAACCAATTTTACATTGTGCACTCAATCAAAAATGTTAACTGCTGTGCTGTACATCAGAGACATTAAATGCTGTAACTGTACATGACCCTATGGGAACAAAGTAGTTTCTGCTATGGGAACAAAGTAATTTCTGATGGTGGCCCTCACTGGGTGACATTGGCACAATGGCCTATTGCTCTGGAATCCCAGCAGGTGGTCGCATACCTGCTACCTGGTTCTTCTAATTCCTATTCTAACTTAAACTGCCCACAACTTCCTTTCTTTCACCAGAAATTGAGGCTGTGTCATAATTTTAATTCAGAGATAAATACATTCACATACAGGTAATAGGCACTATGGTAAAGCCATTTTCTGCAAACATTTCAGAGCACTAGAAACCATTATTTTATATAGCATTAAGCTATTTAAAGAGATTTCTGGATTTTATGTGGCTTTCATGGCTATTTTCTTAAAAACATCAACATTCAATAAAGATAGGACAGAACTAGCCATTCGGTTATGTAGGACTCATTGCAAATTCATTTTAAAATAAAGTTAGTGCTCTCGAAAAAGGAACTGACATGGATATACCTATTACAGGCTAAATGAACAGCCATAGTCAGAGTTCTATTTTGGTTCTGTTGCTGCCAACTCTCCACAGATGAAAGGAAATCTTGCAAATAGTGTTTTTTGGGGCGAGGGGCAAAGACAGTTGTATCCATCCACATCAGAGGTTCTATCAGAAGATCTGTTCTTTAGATATTCCTATCAATGGAGCCATCATCCAATACTCCTGTCAACATCCACCCAGGAAGACTACGCTATCTCAGGGGCTATCCTAACACAGATCATAAGCAGCTCGATGGTGTTGACAGTCTCAACAGCAGTGTTGGCTAGATCCTGAGCATTATGAATCTGGTACTTGGTATTTCCCTCCATGTACATTTAAAGGAAAACTATACCCCCCAAACAATGTAGGTCTCTATTAAAAGATACTGAGTAAAACAGCTCATGTGTAAAACCCTGCTTCATGTAAATGAACCATTATCATAATAATATACTTTTTTAGTAGTATGTGCCATTGGGTAATCATAAATAGAAAATTGCCATTTTAAATAATAAGGGCCGCCCCCTGAGATCGTAAGATTCACTGTGCACACATACAAACCACATGTAAGGTCACATGAGCCAATTAACAGACAGAGTTCTGCCTTTTGCTTCCACACTTCTTCCTGTTACAGTTAGAGTTGTAGTATTTCTGGTCAGGTGATCTCTGAGGCAGCACAGAGACCATCACGAAATGGTGGTTCAAGGCAAGAGATGTAAATGGGCAATATTTATGTAAATATATATTCCAGTTTGGTAAGATTCTTTAATATGTCATTCAATTTGATATAAACTATCTGTTGCTTAAGTATTCATTTTGGGGGTATAGTTTTCCTTTAATGCTCTGGGCCCTTTCTCTGAAGGCCAGTTAGGGTAGGATTTGGGGAGAATGCTTATGAGCTTTTAGCTCATAACAAATTTGGTTCCTGACCAAACATTGGACCTCCAAGGTAGATTTGATCTGAAAAAGTCTGGAAGCTGCTACCATATAGTATCCAACCAGTCAGTATGCAGGTTGAACCGGCTGAGTTCATATACAGTATGACTACCTTCCTATTGTTCCTCTCAGCTGGGCCTACAGCCCTAACAATCAGATCATTCGGGAAGGGAAGATGTAGTCAATTCAATATGATACATCTGCCGGTACCCCATGCACTGGTCAACGGTGTTTCAACACATGACATTTTCAAATCTGCCCAATCAACTAACTGACTCCATGCAACACATATATACTTGTATATGTATCCGTCTGCATAGTCAGGCAGGTATGCATGTACTGAAAACAGTCCAAAACGTCTATCAGTATCAGTACATGTCTGACTGGTTTAAAAGACTTTAAGAAAATCTATTTTAATTTAATTTCAAGACCCAGGATCCACGTGATCAGTTATTGCAGTAAGCATTAGATTGTGAGTACTATAACTTCAGGGAGCTGACTGTATTGTAATTGTTATGGGCCCTAAAATTCCCAAAGTCTTACGGGTTTTAATATTAGCCATCCATACCAACAGCAACCTTATTATTAAATATAATACAGTGTGCCTGTGTTTTCTTTGTAGCAGGCTGCTAAGCATGGAGGTAATTAAGCTGACAACTGGGGACCACAATCAAACTCCCATTCAAGGATTTTAGCAGCATTACACTATTTCATTCTCATTTTCAGTGCCATCAAAGTAATACAAATAATAGCAAATACCAAGGTCGGTCCAGGGAGGGCACAAGAGATTAAATCATTTAATAAATGTTATTTTCTTATCGCAAGAACAAAATCTCGAAATCTTTTTGCCATTTATCTCTCAGGCTTCCTTGTCCTCTAGGATCCCAGCATTGTAGGTCACAAGCCTGTTGTAACACAAAGAGAGTCCGAGCATGGCACCAAGACTGGAGATGTCAATTTTTCAATCAATGAGAATTGTATATGTATTTGGAGGTTGGCACAGTCTGAAGCCCAATTAGGGTGAGTTTTGGAAAGAATGCCTCTCCCATATAAACCTCAAGGTCAGTTACAGTGAGATTTAGGTTGAAAAGTATTTGCTGTCCTACATATTTTAGGAACTATAACTGAAAGGCTGATAAATCAACGATTTCATATATCTGCAACCTTGTTATGAGAGTAAAGGGTCTCTGACCAAAGGTTGGACCTCCATGTGGGTCTTGATCCCACCACTTGGTATGTAGACCAAATGGACGGATACGGTACAAGTGACCATATACAGTATTGCCACCCTTCTATTGTTCTCCCTAGTAGGGTCAATAGACTAAACAGAATCAGAACCTGCCCAGTACATGAAGGAGCCCAAGGATATGGAGACTTTCCACCATGCCCTAAGGTTATTAAAATTACAGGATTGTGCTGCCATCAGTTTTCTTTGCAGCATGGGATTGGGTATATATTTGCATTTATGAATTAAGGTGGTGACACACAGTGGTGAGACTATGTATAGAACATGATATATATATATATATAATATAACAAAACCGTTTATATTTTCATAAGACCTGAGAGCGTGGATCTGTCTTTGTGGATATATATATATATAGATATAGATATATATACATATATATATGAAACCTACAATAGCTTAGCTTTAAGAATCTATGTACAGTGTCAGCCAATAAGTTTCTATGGACTCCTACAGTGATAAATGAACACAGGAAGGCTCTTAATAGAATATTAAATCATTCAGCATATACAGTTAGGTCCATAAATCTTTGGACAGAGACAACTTTTTTCTAATTTTGGTTCTGTACATTACCACAATGAATTCTAAATGAAACAACTCAGATGCAGTTGAACTGCAGACTTTCAGCTTTAATTCAGTGGGTTGAACAAAAAGTTTGCATAAAAATGTGAGGAACTAAAGCCTTTTTAAAATTTAAAATCATTTAAAGTGCATTGTGGTAATATACAGAACCAAAATGAGAAAAAGTTGTCTCTGTCCAAAGATTTATGGACCTAACTGTATGTGCATGTGTGTGTCTGTGTGTGTCACACACACATTCATATACATATATATATAGACAAAAGGGGTATGTGAAATAAAAAGATTTTGTTGCTGGACGGAAACTTTTCTGCAACAGCAGCAACATGTGTGGTCAAAAGAAGCTAAATTATGTATATAAATGTTTCCTTCCACAATTTAATATATAATAATATATAAAGTTAATTGATGAAGAGCAAGATGTAAAGTACAAAACACGGATACAAAGACTGTATAACTGCCACAACCCTAAAAAACAACATTCAGTACCCTTCATTATAACATAAGGGACCTTAACGGTTACCTTGTATGCATCCCCAGAGGAAAAAGTGGTTTCTAAACTGAAGGCCTGCCCTTCTTCTTATGTACCCACCAATACCAGGTGTCTGTGTGCGACTTGGTGACTTTGAATTGTCCACTCACAATGCTATGGGCACAATGCTGGCATCCTCTGGGACACCAGCACATTATTTTGCATGCACAAGGTTCATTAGAAACCCCAGGCTGTGCAAGGTAGGATCTTTGTTCTAAATGCAGCAACTAAGGCTTAGCTGGAAGAAGAACACAGAGCACAATTGCACTGGGCAACAGGTAGGTACAAGTGCAAAGTGTCATGATCTCCAAAAAGGCACACCGGGACATGAGTCTAAAGGATTGTATGTTAATCTTCTACAGTCTGTTTTTAGTGGCGATCAAAAATGAAAAATAAGGCAAAAGGACTTTGATTAACACTAACAGGGTGGCATTTTTGGAAGCACAGATAAAGGGGCAAAAGGCCCAAGTACAACAGCTGGAGGGTTACTGAGAATGCCCTTTGGATTTAGTGCATAAACAAACACTTTGGGGCACATTTACTTAGCTCGAGTGAATGAATAGAAGAAAAAACACTTCGAATTTGGAACATTTTTTTTGGCTACTTCGACCAGACTACGAATCGAACGATTCGAACTAAAAATCATTCGACTATTCGACCATTCGATAGTCGAAGTACTGTCTCTTTAAAAAAAACTTCAACCGCTTACTTCGCCAAATTAAACCTACCGAACATCAATGTTAGCCTATGGGGAAGGTCCCCGTAGGCTTTCTAACAAATTTCTGATCGAAGCAAAATCGTTCGATCGATGGATTAAAATCCTTCGAATCGTTTTCCTACGATCGTTCGAACAAACGAATAGCGGTAAATCCTTCGACTTCGAAGTCGAAGGATTTTAGACTGTCGAATATTGAGGGTTAATTAACCCTCAATATTCGACCCTAAGTAAATGTGCCCCTTTGTATAGAGTGAAGCGTAAATAGACGTGTCTGCGCCGATGCCTAAACCACACAGACCAAGAGGAGTCAATGATCTGCCTGAGGCTCCTGCGGACTAGTTGTTCTTTAGATCCGTACGTTGATTTAACCTGACAAGCACAGATGTAACTATGACAGAGACATAGAAATAAACAGAGCTGTAGCCCTGTGATTACAGACATTCATAATGGAAATAAAGGCTACAAAAGCCCAGCACACTCCGTGTCTCAGAATAATGCTACAAAGGCTTTACTGCACAATAGCAGGACAGCGATGAGAAAACACAACCAACAGCAGGGTTCTGCAATTGAAAGGGCCTCTCTTCCTTTTTTTTATAACAAAATGAAAGTATTAAGAGCTGATAAAAGAATAATCCCAACAGACTATCTTGAAATCTTCATACCCTCGTCACCTGCCCAAATGACTCCCACCTCTTCAATTCCACTGAGTTTTGGGGTTTGAGGAGATTTAGGGAATGTACCGGTAGCTTATTGAGTAATAAGTAAGGATACATCTCATTTCAGCCTTGTTTATAATGTATACAATGAGCAGTGCTACCCGATCCTTCCTAATCAGGATATCATTGTCAGAATAAAACATTTATCTTGTCACAATAATATGCTAAAAGCAAAGTGGGGGTTTCATTAATTTACCAACCCACCAGTTACTGAAATGTATCCAAAATAATGCATCTGTGTCAATTTAATGAATGCCCTTCATCCTATCACAGCAGGCGACGAATGTGTTTTTCCCACACCAAAACCACTTTACAGAATTGGAGGTTATTTTCCTATTTTGCAGGTAAATCAATAAAAGCAGCATGACCTTTACTAGATACGTAGCAGCTATCATCCCTGTGTCGGTGGCCGGTCGTAGATGTAGATATCAGTGAATGTTTTTCATGGATTTTCATAGTAGTAAAAGGGGCCACACATACAACACTGTGGTTTGGTCCATTTTGGGTATGGTGGCAGTTTCTTTCTATAGTTCTATAAGCTACATAAACTCTGAATCCTTTGGTAAAGCATTGATGTCCAGCTTTTTGCATGTAGTGGGATTACTGCATACCACATGCTTGAGGGCTAAAATGTATTAAAAAGTCATGGCGGCCTATGGAGCCCCTAAGCACAAGTCTAAGGAAGCTGTGCAGCCAAAGATCCTCCTATTTGACAGCCAAATTGCCAGTTTGAACACATTGTGTTGTGATTCGGTCTTCCTTATATTCCCCAATATGTATATGCACGCATAGATAATGCACAAATCGAATACATTTCCACTTTTAATTAAATCTTTATTTGCATACTGCACTACCAGTCTTACGCAGTGTTGTACAGGAATTATTTTTTGCACACAAACACCCTGCTCCACAGAGCTTACAATCTAGCTGTCATCCAAAACACCTGGCGATTAAATGCATGCACGAGAAGCCCCTTTGGGAGATAAACCCAATGCCCCAAAATCAGAGTGTTACCCCCAACATTCACCTTTATTCATTTAGTTACTTTTGGTCAGAAGCTATTTTATTACGAGAAATCAAAATAGAGGTAGAGGTATGGGACCTTTATCACCTATTATACAGAATGCTTGAAACCTGGGTTTTCTGGATAAGGGAAACCCTAGGATGTCCACGACTTAAGTCTACTAAAAAATCATTTAAACATGAATTAAACCTAATAAATTTGTTTTGCCTCCAATAAGGATATATTATATCTTATACTAATTATAAAATATATCTTATTTGGGATAAAGTACAAGGTACTGTTTTATCATTACAGAGAAAAAGGGAATTATTTAAAAAAAAAAGATTAAAATTGAGTCTACTGTATGTGAGATGCCCCTCCCTTAATTCAGAGCTTTCTGCATAATGGGTTTATGGATAAAAGATCTCATACCTGTTAGTATTTATAGTATAAGGAATGGGAATTCGTAGGAAGACTCTTCCTGGGGAGAAAGTGCCTCTTTATATGGCAGTGAAGGTGACAAACTCATGGTACAAAGATGGTGAAAGTTCTAAACTTCTATGTGTTCTTTTGAGTTTCTTAAGGTGTGAGGTTCACATGAACATCTACCTACCTAACCTCTTTGCTTGCCCATCATTAGAAGAATAGAAGCTATTTAATTCATTCTTACATAAAAAACTTTCTTTCTATGATGAAATGTTGCATTCCATTAGTGCTGGCTAGGAAATGTTGCATGGAAGTAATGTCAACGTGTATATATAAGAGTAACTTTGGCGGAGACATCACGAGAAAACTTCGGGCAACTTCGGAAAACAAAATGCTCCGAGTGCCATCTAGCCGGCGGGGAGGCAATACGGGGAGATTAGTCGCCCGAAGAAGAAGCGATTTGTCGCTGGGCGACTAATCTCCCCCAGTAGCTTTAAGTGCCCCTGCCCTAAATGCAATTTCTGTAGTGATATTTCACTTGGGTGAAAGTCTACAAGCAGAAATACTACAAAAAGGAAACGTAATTAAGAGCCAATAGTTCTATGAAGCTAGGGTGCTGATAGATATATCAGCTCTACTGGAATGATGCTTCTGGTAGAGCACTTCTTTTAACATAAGGTTTGGGATCCAAGAAAAATGGGCATGACAAATTCTTATAAATAGGAGGTTTTTATTTCTCTGATTCACATCTTCCCTTCAGCATTTACCAGGGTTGCTTTAGCTCCTAAGGGCAATGACAGATGCAACATTTTCAAGCTCACAATTAATTTCCGGTGGTATGGTGGGTTTCAAAACATCCCTTGTTTACTCCCCAGCAGCTAACTTCTCAAAGTAGCTCAAAGTTTCCTTGCATGGGACATTTTGTCGCCCGCTATACCCAGGATTAATTACAGACAACAAAACCTCTCATCTGCCATTGCCCTAACAAGGCTACAGACAGACCATCTAGGACAGGGCTCCCTAGCCTTTTTTTCCATGAGCCACATTCAAATGTAAAAAGTTGGAGAGCAACAAAGTATGTAAAAAGTTCCTGGAGTTGCCAAATATGGGCTGTGATTGGCCCTATGTGGACTGACCACCTACAGGAGGCTCTGTTTGGCAGTACACCTGGTTTTTACGCAACCCAACTCAGGAATTTAAAAATAAGAACCTGCGTTGAGGCCACTGGGAGCAACATCTAATGGTTTGGTGAGCACACTAGCTTGTGAACCTCTACCATAAACCATAAAACAACAACTGTTTATATACAATATGCTTTAAATATGTGGCTAAGTTGTTCTCCCAAGCATGGGTAGTTTGTTTTCTTTGTTGAATTTAATATTTTTATTGTTTTTTTTAAATTCTACATAAAAGGGAGTCGCATGACTTCTCAGACTAAGAAACATATCATCAAGTGATTCCAGTGGAACAGTGTGCCGCCTTGTGGCCACATTTCCATTAAAACGGACGAATACAGAATATCTTTGTTGTGATCAGCAAGATCATAAAATGGGTAAACTATATTTCTTCCATACTAACCTTACTCTTAGTATAGAAACTGCTGCATCAGCATCCATTTAGCCAAGCTGTAATGAACCTGGCTAACACATTTTGAATTTTATATAGAGTTTACGAGGAGTTGAATAAAACATACAAGTTGCCACTTTGAACAAGGTTTGTCATACTTCACATGATATAAAACTTTAATGAGTCTTTAGGATTGAGGTTTACCACTTGGAAGTAAAGCCTGGCTGATCTTACCCTCCGAGTAATGGCTGATAAGGTTCCTTCAAAGAAATATCCTACATGTCAAGCAACACTAGGATGGGTAAGTAAAGACAAGACTTCCTTAAGAGATCGCTAGATGACGGAGAAAGTTCTTATTTTACTGTATATTTTCCGATGAGAAATAAGAAACATAAATAAGCAATCATTAAGCATCTGCTTTCCAAGCAATCCACCAGGGAACGGATGTTCCACCAGGCCCTTCACACTATATACATCTTTACTGAGGGCAAGAACTTCCACAATATTTTGTTTGTCTAATAACAATAAACACGAGCAGGCTTTGTGTATTATCCCATATCACCCTCTACATAAACATGTCAGAACTTTGGTTTTCATATTATTATTTTCACATATTTTATAAATTACATATTCCGCTGAACAATAAATGGGTGCATAAATTGAACATCAAAAACTCCACAGGCATAAATTGAACATATAGATTTTCCATACAAAAACAAACAATAACTAATACAAGAGGTAACAATGGCCCTGCCCAAAAGAGCTTACAATCTAAAAGTCCTTATATAGGTGCAGAACCTCTTCTACTACAGAATACTGATAGCCTGGAATCATGTAGACACAGGCCCTTGTTACACATCCAGATATCAGCCTGACAATCAATGCATATAGGGCTAGAGAAATACATAGGCAATCAGGTTTTACAGTCAGGTTTACCTAAATATTAATATTAGGTATAACAAGTATTTACAAAGCTCCAATGTACTATGCAGCACTGTATGAATTGTTGTGGATTTTAAACATACCTTCTTTTGCCTTCTACTATACAATTAGAAGAGGGTCTGTATGTCTACAATCATACTAAAAATGAATGGAAGATATTACCTTTAAGCATAGCCTAGAGGCTCTGGAGCTGAAGCACCACTGACAAGGTGATTGCTTCAGCAAGGCAGGACTACAGTGTCATACTGTATATACCTGCCATGAATTGCTACATGCTAATGGGTAACTGTCAGCTGTGATAATTTTAAAAAGAAATGTTGCCCATCTCTGTAATAGCCATATCCGATGTAAATTATCACTGCCAGGCAGGTACTATTAGAACACTAACTTTTGTATGACAGCACTGGGTCTGTCATAAGCAAAGCCAAAGGTTGAGCCAGCTTGGCTCATTTACAAACAACAGGAAAGTTTGCACTAGCATAGTAACCCATAACCACCAGCCAGAGATTATGATCTCTGATGCCAGCTGTAAGAAGGATAACAGTCAGCCTGGGCCTCACCATGAAGGAACAGAGGGGCGTTCCATATACATGATCTTTTCTAGCATAGTTTGCCACCCTATTAATCCTCCCCATGGTGAATGCCAGGATGGATTGCCACCATCTTTGAGAATCTCAATACCTGTGTTTAGTAATACCCCTGAATAACACGTGTATATATACGTATATATAAATATATATATACACACACACACAATAGGAATGAATGAAGCAGCACTCGATTAATGCAAAAAGTATATTAAAATTCAGTACATCACAAAGCGACGTTTCGGACAAACTGTGTGCCCTTTATAAAGCCAAATGAACATTTGGCACACAGTTTGTCCGAAACGTCGCTTTTTGCATTAATCGAGTGCTGCTTCATTCATTCCTATTGTGTATAATAGGAGGGCACACACACACACACACACTCTGGGCCTGGTGCACCCAGAACACTAGGTCACTGCCCAGGTGCTGGAAAACAAAGAATTGTACAATCAATAGAAAAAGGAGTCCGCACTCATGGGTCTTTGTGATACAAAAAATATTTTAGTGTTTATTCGACGTTTCGGCTCCTAAACACGAGCCGTCCTTCCTGTATATATATATATATATATATATATACATACATATATATATATATATATATATATATATATATATATATATATATGCTATCCCACAGCACCAGCACTCAGATCATTATTGTGTAGTTGGTGCACGATCAAAGTTGCATTGATAGTGCAGAGAGGATCAGCACTCAGAATATTGTACATATATATATATATATAAAATCGGTCCCACCTGGGGACCTTTGAGTGCTGATCCTCTCTACACTATATATATATATACATACAGTATATATATATATATATATATATATATATATATATATATATATATATATATATATATATATATATATATATATATATATATATAAAATCGGTCCCACCTGGGGACCTTTGAGTGCTGATCCTCTCTACACTATATATATATATATATATATATATATATATATATATATATATATATAAATATATATATATATATATATAATCTATATATATATATATATATATATATATATATATATATATATATATATATATATATTTCACAGAATTTTTTCAAAAGCTATTTTGGAAGACCTTTTATAAATGACTGCTCTTTTACTTACCGGTAAAATTAGAAATAACTAGTGGAGAGGGAACAGGGGATGAGGTTGAAATGCCACTGTATTCTTTCATTTTCCAGTACAATTGCTCGGGACCTCGGGTTTTCCGGATAACGGATCTTTCCGTAATTTGGGTCTTCATGCCTTAAGTCTACTAAAAATTAATTTAAACATTAAATAAACCCAATAGCCTGGTTTTGCTTCCAATAAGGGTTACTTATATCTTAGTTGGGATCAAGTACAAGCTACTGTTTGATTATTACAGAGAAAAAGGAAATCATTTTTAAAAATTTGGATTATTTTGATAAAATGGAGTCTATGGGAGACAGCCATTCCGTAATTCGGCGCTTTCTGGATATCGGGTTTCCAGATAAGGGATCCTATACCTGTACAGGGTAATACATAGGATACTGTAAATGTATGGTCTTTTTCTATACAGGCGCACAAGGGGATTGATCCTAATGACGCGGTTATATGGAATTTCATTGGCTGTTTCCAATTGGTCATATCTCTAATTTCTTGAGCCAGTGCTATTGCTGGTTTCTTATAAGGCAGTTTTAAAACAGACAGAAGTTGAAACAATGGCCATCTATGTCTGATCTATGTTATGGACTAAGCTCAGGGATAAACAGCATCTAACTACATATAATACACAAAAGCCATGAATATCCTGTAAATTATATCCTTATAAATGGTGAGTTCTGATGTCATCAGTTATAAACGGTGAGTTCTGATGTCATTTCTGTCACTCGACTCACTGAAACTTGTGTATTATAATAAATAAAGTACCCCCAGTTGGATTTTGGTTGTGTTTATAAAAATTTTGACTGTTCTGACTGTGGATATATATAGTGAATAAAGTACCCCCAGTTGTAAAATATGAGGATATTAGAAGTTACCTCGGAATTCCATGACCTGTATAAAAACACGAGGCCTTCGGCCTCGTGTTTTTATATGGTCATGAAACTCCTCGGTAACTTATAATATCCTTATATTTTACAAGAGGGGCTACTTTATTCACTATATATATCCACAGTCAGAACAGTCAAAATTTTTATAAACACAACCAAAATCCATTAGGGATTCAGCGATATGGCACACGTGTTCAGTTGCTGCCCATGGGTCCTGCGCAACAGAAGCTATTGAGAGCAAGCCCCCCCAATCCGATTTTTTATTCTGTAACCCGTTTGTTACACTATGGAGACCTGTTTGTTATAAATTATCATAAGTGCCTTGTAACTTGCTGATGCTATATAAATAAACCGTGCTTTCCAAATACAATGGCTCATTTTGGCTTTTTGTAATAGGATGAAAACAATAAAAGCTTTTTGCCATATGATAAGCAGCTTATGCAATATCTTTGCCCAGGGCCTGTGCAAAACCTTTCCAGTACAGTATCCACGACATATAATAGGATTTCCTTGCTAGCCCAACTGATATCTGCACCATTTGCTCAGTAATAACAGTGTCCGCTGGTAACCGTAGCTTTAGTGATACTGACACTAAAAATCTACAAAATATTACTGTACATTAAAAGGTACCAATCGGTCATGCTGATCGATTTTGGCAATGGCTGATTTTGTAAGTAATTACTTGAACTTCCTAAACCTGACTGTTTTGCCAACCTGACCCTTCTCAGTTTCTGACGCTAACAGACTACTGCAATATCATCCGATATTCCAAGGAAATCTGTCTATGGGCAGCTTTAGATTCAGCAGCTAATCTGCCCATGTAAGGGGCCCTACCAGAAAATTGTCTAGATGCTGATAGGGAAGCTTGGATTTTCCCATCAGCTCAAGGTCCGCATCTGCACGTTCCTCAGTCTGATCTCTGGCATTAAAGAAGAAGTAAATGTTTTTTTTTCTATCTATAAATTTACTCTAAACAGCCCCCAGATAAATGTACCTTAGTCCCTGCTGCCAGTCTGCTCTGGTGCCTGTGTTATCAGCAGCTTCTTTCCCCTTACTCCTGATGCAGAGTGAAGCCCTGCCCATTAGCTTACTGAGCTCTCCTTTCGTCTCTGACTAGTCGGAGAGATCATTTACATGCTGTGACATAGCAGAGAGGAAGGGCCAGTGTGTGCACCAGCAGCTTTTTTTTTTCCCTCCTCATGTGCCACTCCCTGCTCCTTCTGGTTTATTCCAGATCACAGCAGCACTGGGAGGAAGAGCAGGGAGACTTCTCTGATACTGCTAATGTACTGTAGCTAAACTAACAACCTTTTCTGAATTTAATGAGTTAATCAAACTCAGTAAACAGTTGAACAAAATATAAACTTTATTCTTTACATAACCAGAGGGAAGATCAGGCATAACAATCCTAAGCATACGGAACACATTTTAGGAAATCCTGCAGCGAAATACGATGTCCTATGCCTTCGGAATGGCGCATCGTTTGCTTTTACCGTCACTCATCGTCCAAATCTGCAGTCACACCTCCTTCCTCTACCCTCCCAACCAGTGTTGGACTGGGACACCAGGGGCCCACCCAAGAACCTTAGACCAGGGGCCCACCCATGAACCTTAGACCAGGGGCCCCTTTCTCATTACTATTATTTTTCCTCTTCTCACTCAACCTCTATTCTTCTAATCTCTATTCTTTACACATTATAAACTATTATTCCATCTATTTAGCTTAAAAGAAATAGGGAATGGTCATGAAATAAGCCAAACAGCATGAGGGCCCACGGACACCTGGGCCCACCGGGAGTTTTCCTGGTATCCCGGTGGGCCAGTCCGACACTGCTCCCAACTCCGCCCTCTTCCTTTTAGTTCTCTTCCTTCCGCCCTCTCCCCTCCGCCCTCGCTGCTGAGCCCTCCACCCTCTTTCCTCAGCACTCCCCCATCAGACCTCTCATTTCAGCCGACAGTCTTATCCATAAGTGGTGAGCGAGGGCGGAAGGAAGAGGACTGAGGTCGGAAGGAAGGAAGGAAGAGGAATAAGGGCGGAAGGCAGGTGAGTGAAGGAGGAGGATGGAGGGCTGAGGAAAGAAAGCTGAGGAGGGAGTTCATATGACTGACAGCTGAGAAGGAAGGGTAGAGGACGGAGGTGTGATTGCAGATTTGGACGATGAGTGACGGTAAAATCAACCGATGCGCCATTCCGAAGGCATAGGACATCGCATGAAGGAAGGGTATTTCGCTGCAGGATGTCCTAAAATGCGTTCCGTATGCTTAGGATTGTTATGACTGATATTCCCTCTGGTTATGTAAAGAATAAAGTTTATATTTTGTTCAACTGTTTACTGAGTTTGATTAACTCATTAATGTGTCCCTATGTTCTATTTACGGATCTATTTCTGTGCAAAGCTATGTTATGTACAAACATACCAGGCATTATACCAGCCAAGTACTAAAGTATGGTTATTAATATGAATAAAAATGTGTTCTTTTAAAATAATTAAGTAAATAAGTGCAGTGAGTTATAGTTCAACACCATAGAAAGTATACGTACCCAGACACCTAATTTTATTAAAAAACTAATTTTAAACAAATTTGCACGTTGACAGTGCAGTGAGTTGAAGTTCAGCACCAAAGTTGTATCGATTACGATGCAAGTGCAAACTTTCTATAAATACAGTGAATTCATACCAATCTAAAAACATAATTTTATCCCTAATAAGCAAATACTATGCACCAGCATTTGTTGAAAAGATACAGCATCAGTTGACTGTGAAGTTTTTAATTGTTGTAAATTCTGTAACACTGAAATCACACATTTATAATTGCAAATTTTCAATATTTGCAAATTAATGATAAAATGCAGTATATTTACTGAGCAATTCCTTGTACTGCTTATTTCATTTAACTATGGTGTTGAACTATAACTCACTGTACTGTCAAAAAGGGTTTGCAAATTTATTTTAAAAGAACACATTTTTATTCATATTAATAACCATACTCTAGTACTTGGCTGGTATATTTGTACATAACATAGCTTTGCACAGAAATAGATCCGTAAATAAAACAAAGGGACACATTAAAGGAGAAGGAAACAAAAAAAACGTTACTACCTTCAATGTGTTTTCTATCAGGCCCCCTCCTGAAACGCCATACTAAAAACTCCGAATTCATTCCTGCTTCTTTGCACCATCCTTCCGAAGTTTCACCCCTTTCCACAGTTTGGCGCTGCCATTTTAAAATAGACGCATCACTTCCGCCCTGCGCACTCTCTGTAATGCGCATGCGCCTCCTTCGTGACCCCTGTGATGTCATCGACTGGCATTCAGTTTTTATTCAAAATAAAATGTGTCTTTTTCCTTTTAAATTTCTACAGACCTCAGTCGGACAGACCCGATCGCTGCCTGCCTTTTTTTAATCTCCCCTCCTCAGCTCCTGCGCTCGGCTCGCTGATTGTAAATTAAAACCTGAGCGAGCGCAGGAGCTTCAAAGCTTCCCCTCGTTTATTAGAAACGGGGGAGCAGGAGCGCGCGATTGGTGAATGAGGAAATGAGGAGGGGCAGAGAGGTCACCGATGACGAGTGGAGGTGTCACGTGACCGCATCGTCATCGCTGCACAAATAAATAGATGAAAAAAAAACGTTTACTTCTCCTTTAAAACAATTATGATCAGATCACTGGCCCAACTTCTCACCTGGAGGTGGGTATATCAGTGAAAAATCTGCCTGATTGGTGACTTTGCCAAAAGAGCAGATCTTATAACCTGTGGCCAGCTTTAGGATTGCCAGTTTAAAGGAATTGTTCACCTTTAAATTAACTTCTAGTATGATGTAGAGCAGTGATCTCCAACCAGTAGCTCGCAAGCAACATGTTGCTCTCCAACCCCTTGGATGTTGCTCTCAGGGTCCTCAAACCAGGTGCTTATTTTTGAATTCCAGGCTTGGAAGTAAGTTGTAATTGCATAAAAACTAAGTATAGTGCCAAGCAGAGCCTCCTGTAGGGGATACCAAATTGGCAATCACAGCCCTTATTTGGCATGCTAAGGGACTTTTTCATGTTTGTGTTGCTCCCCAACTCTTTTTACATTTGACTGTGGATCACAGATAAAAAAGGTTGGGGACCCCTGATGTAGAGAGTAGTATTCTATGACAATGTGCAATTGGTTTTCATTTTATATTATTTGTGGTCTTTGAGCTTTTTATGCAGCAGCTCTTCAGTTTGGCAATCTGGTTGCCAGGGTCTGAATAACCCAAGCCAACATACATTGATGTCAAGAAGAGACAGGGATGTGAATAAAAACGGGAGTAATAGAAAATAGCAATAACAAAACATGTGGAGCATTATTGAGGCTTTGTTTTAGATGGGGCCAGTGATCCCCATTTGAAAATCTGGAAAGAGTCAGAAGAAGAAGGCGGCAAATAATTCAAAAACTATGGGGAAAAAATCCATAAATATAAAGGCAAATTGGAAAGTTTCTTAGAATTAGGGATACTAAAAGTTAACTTAAAGGTGAACCATCTCTTTAAAACTGCAAGCAGAGACAGTGATCATTTCATGGAATCCGAGAGTAGCAGACTACATGGTAAATAATAGTTTCAGCTCTTAACATTTCAGTTAGGAAAATCCATTGTTAAAATAAACAACACAGAAAAAATACAATATAATAGGATAAAAAAGCAACTTTAATTAAAATGCAGTGTTTTTTCCTATGGGGATTGGACGGTGACCCTGCTGTTTGTAAACATACCAGCTTGGTCTTTTTAAAGCATTTTCCTGCAACAGAGACATTTAGGTCAGGTTCAAACCTTAAAGGAGAAGGAAAGCTCCAAGACATTTTATTGCCAATAGAATAGCCACAATAGTGCAAGCTAGAACGCTATATTTATTCTGCAGAATGCTTTACCATACCTGAGTAAACAGCTCTAGACACTGTCTCTGTTTGTTTAGGATAGAAGCTGCCATATAAGCTTGGTGTGACATCACATCCTGCCTGAGTCTCTCCCTGCTCACTAACAGCTCTGAGCTCAGATTACAGCAGGGATGGGAGGAGGGAGGGGGAGAGGAGCAAACTGAGCATGCTCAAGGCCGTGCCCTGGAGGTTTAAGCTGAAAACAGGAAGTCTGATACAGAAGCGCATGTGTACACAATAAAAGCAAAGAAATGTGGTGTTTCTTTTGACAGAGGACAAAGAGCAGCATTACTTTGAGGGTTTACTGGTGTATTTATATAGACCTTTCTGATAAAGCTTACTTAATTTTAGCCTTTCCTTCTCCTTTAAGCCTAATGTCATATGGTAGGAAAGTGCTGAAACTTTGACTTCCACAAGGATCCCACTAAAGTCAATGGGACCTGAGAGGATGGTCACTGGCATGTGACAGAAGCCTTAAAAAGTCAATTGAGTGAACCTGCTCAAAGATACTGTTGTATATCTGAGAGCAACGATATCCTGAGCCTTCACAGCAATGCCATTTTCAAAGGGATTTTAGCAGAAAGATTTATTTTCATTGCATTCTCCACCTAGAGGCAGAATCCAGAATAGGTTAATAAATAGTTATGGGTTGGTTTACATACATAAATAAATAACAGTACAGCGTACCTTTAAAGTGAATATAAGAACAGTTTCCAACAACATTTTATAATGAGAGCTTACAGAGGAGCTTAGTGCTCCAACAAACAACTAGGACATTAATGTTATATCTGCATTGTGAAGGTAAAAGACCCCTCCGTCTTTTACGATCACAAGAGCAGTAATCAATGTGCAATTTCAAGTGCAATCTCCATGTTTGTTTCCCTAATGCAGCACTTTTCCCCCAGAATTCCAGTGCCATCGAAGTAGTAAGGCGCCTGATGCCTCAATATTAACGCAATTACACTTGAAAATTGGTAGGGATGCATCTAACCCTGCTTTTCAGGATTCAGCGAATCCCCAAATCCAGGGATATCGAACTGATCTTCTGCCCCTGAAAAGCCAGCACACAGATGGAAATACCCAATGTGCACATTTCAATTTTTTTCAGTTATATAGGGTTAGAATTTGGTTCAGCCAGGCTCTTTGATTCGGTAGAATCCGAATCCTGATGAAAAATAGGATTCAGGATTTGATGCATCCCTTCAAATCAGACTTAATTGCGTGGTCCGTAGGTGGCTATAGCTCTCTCTCTGCGTGCAATATCGCGCGCATTTACTGTATATCAAGATAACACGTGCTTAGCAAATTTTGCCTCCATGCCAATGTGTCCCTTGTTCTTCTATTAAAAACAGAGCTAAAATTAAAATAACTATTGGTGCCAAATGTTTTGCACCCCCCAGTGAACATAATCAATGTATCTGGGCAAGTAAACTCTCTGAGCTAGTTCTTCTTTTGGCAGAAAACTGCACCAGCCCGGGGTATTTCTGTAGCAGTTTGTTGGCTTGATCTTCCTTTCTCTTCTGTTTTTTTTTTTCCCTACGGGCAGGCACATCCACAGTAGCATAAAAAAAACAGGCTTTTTGCTTTTAAGCTTGGTGTTCACTCTACTAAGCGTGTGCCTGCATGAAACGAAACCAAATGAAAGAAAAAGCCGAAGAAGATGGCAGCAATGATCTTCTACAGAAATACCGACTGGTGCCGTTTTTAACTAACAGGAGAACAGGCCCCAGAGTATCCGGTAGGCCATAACATTTTGGTACCCGCTAGTGATTCTGACTTTAGTTCTCATTTAAAGACAGATATAACCTCACTTTCTAACAAATCCAAGATGGGGATCTGCTATGGACATATTTGAAGACCTGAAATATTATTGGTTTGGTGCTGCTGAACCTAAGAGCTTGTGCAGTTTATTTAGTACATACAATAAAGCAATTCTAGCCATATTTCTTTTTAGGTTTCAGATCTATGGCATCAAATGTGTGTCACTGGCAAAACCCTTAAGGGGGCTTCCCCCTGCTGCAAGAAATTAATAGTACAGCATGGCATTCCACAGCCCAGACAGAGAAAAACCACCAAGTTTAACCGCAACATCATTATCTTCATTGTGTAGGAAACCATTCATAGACGCAATTAAAACATGCTGAGAAAAACTGCTCGTATGTGAAGAGTGACTTAAGAGTCCAGCTTCTTGTTATTGCATTAACATAATGATTCAATAGTTAAGACAGTTCTGTGTTGCACAGAAATACTGTATTGCGGGATTAAACAAACCATTATAACAGACACTCTGCTTTTACATTTAACCAATAAATAGATAAAAAAAAAAAAACTTTTTTCTAATGCAGCATAACACCTACACATCCCCTAATTAAATATATTCCTTTAGAACTAAATTCCACCACAGAAGAGACCATTATTATAATTAAACCAGATGGAGTACCTAGATAATCTACTTATTAAAACACAAAAGTTCTCCCCAAAGAATCCTTCAAATTACAGATGTGTTTTTTTAAAAAAAATTGGGGTCTTATTTGAAATGCCCAGTAATATACTGGCTACAAAGAATACAGGTACTGGTAGGAACAAAGGGAAATCCATGTCCCCATTCTGCTTTAGGAAATATTATATGGGGAAGCACTAGATCTGACCTGGAGAAGATAAAATGGTCCACTGGCAATGGGTGGCTTGGGTGTAACAGGGAGAGGCACAAATGTGAAGAAGCCACCCGGCCAAGATTCAAAGCATTAACCTGTTTCCATTGAGAAAGACTAGCATGTCTACATTTTCCGCAGTCAGCGCAGAACGCTTTCTATAAACTGCCAAACCAGCATCAGTAAATAGCCAGTTTGTGGGCACTGAGGTTGCTGGAATGGCTAACAGTTTCCGGGCTGCCCGAGCCAAAAGTGGGTACTGGGTATGATGCATTTTCCACCACTGCAATGGATCCTGGCATAAGGAAGAAGCCTCACTCGTCTGAAAGCTGCTAATCTCCTGTTCTGCCTGTTGGTTGACTGTGCTCACCGAGGAGTTACGTACACTGCACAAGTCTCCCAAAAGAAATTCAATTCCCGAATCTTGCTTGACTTTTTTAATAGGTGGTTTTGAATTCAAGGGCTCAGGAGTAACACAGGTAGGCTCAGTGGTCTGCAACTTAGCTAAATTAGATGCTTCAAGCTTCAGTAAGTGAAGTGTTTCCACCCGGTCTGGCTGACTGAGGAAATCAAGGCCACGAAAGCGAGGATCCAAGGCACATGCCAAGTTAAGAACCCGATTGACCTCATGGTCTGCGTACTTAAAGCTCAAATCCTCATGTATGGTCTTTTTAATAGTCTTAGAAAAATCAGAGTCCCACTCATTGGGCGCTAAATGTTTGTACAATAAGCTGGTAATCACAGGTTTCACCAGTGATAATCCAGCAAATTGATCTTTGGTAAATGTTGAGGTAGCAATTGCTAAGGGTTTTAGTATCTCTACTGCATCTTGAAGGATTGACCAATCATCTTGCTGTAGAACAACCTCACTTTCACTCATTGTTTCAGTAAGGCTTTTGAAATACTTGGAATGGTCCACTATGCTCTGCAACAATGTGTAGATACTGTACCACTTAGTTCCATCCCGCAGGAACATTTTTAAGTGCACCTTTAACACAGGTCCATGTGTTGCCATCTCCTCGATTTTGATCGGGGATGAACAAACAAATGCTACGAGTTTCCTAAATCGATCCAAGGTGCTTTGTATAGTGTGATGCTGAAGAACAGTCTCAATGCAGCTTCTTAAAACCTGCCCAACGCATGGCAGAGATTTCCAGCCAACGGTTAAAGCTGCAACCTTCACAGAAGAACTGTTGAGGCCCACTGCATAGAAAGTGTTATCACGAATCCCCCACTCTTCAGCAACATCCAGCAGGACTGATATCAAGCTGCCCTCCGAAAGGTCTTCAGCAACAGCCCTGCTCGACAGCATCACGTTCCGGGATTCAAATACTTCATCAACAAAATGAATGGTGAGGGTAAGGTAGGATAAAGTGCCACTGTGTTTCCACAAATCCAGGCTGATGGAACAGTCTTGCAGGTTTTTCACCAGGTCAACCACTTTGACCTTCACTTGAATGTACATTTCCTGTAAGATGGTATGAGCCAAAAAAGAGATTGCTGGCAGTTTGTAATTGGGGTCAAGTATTGCCAGCATTTGAATAAAGCCTTCTCCCTCAATTATTTCAACAGGCATTAGGTCACGGACAATAAAATCTGCCACTGCTCTAGTTGTTCTTCCCACTGTTGGCGTTACAATTGCTCTGGAAGCCAACTCACAAGGCAAAACTGATTCTGGGTGTTTCTGTGGGTCCACAACAGCTCCTTGTGTCCCAACTAAATCGTTGTACTGCCGCCGGTGCTTGTATACTAAGTGCTGCCTCAGATTGGTAGTATTACCACTGTAAGAGAGTCGCACGCCACATAGCTTGCAAATTATCTTTGTTTTATCGATAATGCGGCCATAGGCATCCCCCTGAAATCCAAAAAAGGTCCAGTAGCGGCTCTGTGCTCGACCAAGGCTCACAAGATTCTGGGTTCCCTCCAGCAGTGGGAAGACAGAAGAAGTATGTCCAATATTGTTCAGCGGGTAACTTGTCTTGTGTGCCTGCATCATAGGTGCGACCATATCATTGCACAGGTACTGACTTTGAGACGATACATGATTTGACATGGAGTCTACCGGTTTCAGTTGTAAGTCCTGGAACAGCTTCATTAGAAGTTCTTTTTCTCCAAACTCATACTTAAAGTGCTCACCTGAAGAAGAAATGCAAGGACACAGTCAATGAAATGGTCATGTGATCCAAAATATTTTCTACTGCTTTGTCCAGCTTAATGTGCACCAATGACACAAGGCCACCTTTCCTGATCAAATAGAACCTATCATTTATTTGGGAGCAATTTAAACACCTTCACATTCACTGATTTAAGCAACAACCTTGGCTAATGTCTTGTAAAAGAATGATTAAAATCGGAAAGGCTTGGGTGGTGGCAAAAACTTTGTTACAGTCAAGCTCTCTAGATCATACTAAAAGTTAATTTAAAGGTGACAAACCACTTTAAGCTGGGGCAGTAATCGCTTCTTAGGAGTGAGGGGAATATTTCTATTCGTCTTATACAAAGAGAAAACATAAGAGATATAATGGCCCTATAACGACAAGTGAATACCAGATTTCTGACAAAAAACAATATTCGCTGTATGAACTCTCCATGGTAACAAGGATACTAAAGTGCAATTTAATTTACCCAGTTTGAGTCCTAGCGTCCGAGCATACTCCTCTCCTATCCAAACCAGCAGTTCAGTGCCCGTGGGGATTACTTGACTGGCACGGTAATAAATTTTCCTGCGATACTGAAACACTGTCAGGTTGTGCTCTTCTTCTGTCGATGCACATGCCACATACCTTTAGGGGAGATAAAAACACTTGAAAAATCAGAGCTAGAGAAAATGGCACAATAATAAGAGATACAGCTCTGCAGTGAGAGGAATAATGTGTTCTTGAAAAAGCAAATGTAAGCAGAACAGATGGACTTTAACGCTGTTCTAACATGGCTGTTAAAGGGAAAGGCTACCGTATTTATTAGTGAGCTTTGCTTTTACCCTGTGTCTCCAAAAGTATTGCATCATTTAGAGAGTACAATTATTTTCTAAAACTGGCTTATCAGGCTATCCTGTAATTTGGATTTCATACCTTAAGTCTACTAGAAAATCATGTAAACGTGAAATAAACCCAACAGTCTGGTTTTACTTAAGGATTAATTATCTTAGTTTGGTAATAGTACATCTTTGCCTGATTTGGAAGGCCCAAGGAGATAAGATCACATTTGGAGAAACATGCAGAACAAACAGCTGCAGCCAGCATCCAATGATGTGGTTTTAAATCCATTAAGAAATACCTGACTATACTGAATGTCCTCATTTATGATTTTCAGGGCAGGGTGCAAAGAGCAGGGTTCTCATGGCTATAGCACTGCCTTCATTTATATGATGACTGGGGAGGCATATGGATGTCCCCAAGTCTGTGGGTCATTCAGACACGCAAGCTAGGGTGTGTCAGTGGGCGCAAGGAGCAATGGAGCCCTGTACTCACCCACGGCTGTATTTTCTATAGAGGCATATAAATTATCAGGGAGCATTTACCACACCCCTCAGACACAGAGACATTGATGTTGCTTTACAAGACATGTCTTTATTTGTGACACGTGTGACAGAAGTGATTGCATACAAGACCACTTCCAACTGCGCACTGATCAAGTGTATACAGGCTTTCTAGTTAGGCAGAAAAGGGGGCTCCTTATGTCATGGGAAATTGGTGATAAGCTTTTGGGGCCTTCCAGTCTAGTATGAAATTCCTAACACATCTGAAAGATCTCCACAGTAGCATTTAACATCCGTCAGCATTGGGCTAAATGCCCATGATATTGTCAACAGAATAGAGAACTGCAGATGAAAGTCCTACAGAGTAACCTGAACTAAAACAAGACAGAAACACATCAGATCCTATGACCAAAACCAATCTTCAAGGTGCTGCATACTTAAGGCATATTTATGGACATTGACATGGATGAGATGAAGATGAGTCAACCATTACATATAACATATATACCCAGGGTTGCAACCTTTCAATAAAATTTGCACCGGCCGGTGCTGGGGACGGTAAAAAGAGGTGGGACGTGAAGTCAAAGGGGGCGGGAGTGACTGCAAAGGGGGCGGAGTTATGGCATGCAATTGGCCATGACGTCAAAGGGGGTGGGGCAAGACGTCAAAGGGGGCGGCGTGCAATTGGCCAGGCGCCGAAGAAAAGGTAGATTTTGTGCAGACTGGGGCAGGCCAAGGGCTTTAGTTTGGGATATTACAAATTTACCGGCAGCTACATTGACGGTAAATTTGTAATACAGGCCCTGGCCTTGGCGGGTGTTTTACCGGCTAGGCCGGTAAAATACTGGCCAGGTGGCAACCCTATATATACCTGAGGCAGTACGAACAATAGATTTATATTACCTTTTTAAAATTTACTTAAAGGAAAACTATAACCCCCGAACAACGTAGGTCTTTATAAAAAGATAATGAGTAAAACAGCTCATGTGTAAAACCCCGCTTCATGTAAATAAACCATTTTCATAATAATATATTTTATTAGAAGTATGTGCCATTGGGTAATCATAAATAGAAAATTGCCATTTTAAAAAATAAGGGCCAGCCCTGGGATCGTAGGATTCAGGATGCACACAAACAAAACATATGTTTGGTCACATGAGCCAATTAACACGCAGAGTTCTGTCTTTTGCTTCCACACTTCTTCCTGTTACAGTTAGAGTTGTAGTATTTCTGGTCAGGTGATCTCTGAGGCAGCACACAGACCATCACAAAATGGTGGTTCAAGGCAAGAGATGTAAAAGTGCAATATTTACTTACATATATATTCCAGTTTGGTAAGATTCTTTAATTTCACTTAATTTGATATAAACTATCTGTTGCTTAAGTATTAATTTTGGGGGTATAGTTTTTCTTTAAGGACCAACAAGGCTTGGCTTCTAATGTCTGGATAATAGTCGCTTGAACTCATGTGTTTCTGTTAGTTAGCAGGTCCGCTGACATATGGCCAGTATCCATGTTGCCCTCCTGACATACCTAGGTGGCTGATAGTACCTTGCAGAACAGAGCTGTGGAGTCGGAAGCAATTTGGGGTATCTGGAGTGAAAAATGTACCGACCCATGACTCCTAATAACTTTAATACAAGCACTGAAAATAATCAAATCAGATTCATGAGCTTCTATGAAAGAGGATATGGCAGAAGTAATTCTGTTTCTAAGAACAAAACTTTAGTTAATTTTGGATTGTATTTAACAGCTATTCTACAGCTATATGCCAGGTTCAATTAATATATAAGTTGTATATATAGGGTTTCCAATTGTGTTTGGTTTATGTAGTTTGACTTTGATATTAGCTTAGAATCACCAAAGGATACGGTTTACGTTTTTGAGCTTTGGCAGTGATAAAATGCTTTGTATGTTGTGTACAGTACATCAAAAAATTCAAGTGATTTAAAGTAATAAAAATATAATGCAGTGTTTCCCTGCACTGATAAAACTGATGTGTTTGCTTCAGAAACACTACTATTGTTTATATAAATAAGCTGCTGTGTAGCAATGGGGGCAGCCATTCAAAGGAGAAAAGGCTCAGGTTACACAGCAGATAAGCTCTGTAGAACATAATGTTATCTGTTATCCCCTATTTAACCTGTGCCATATAGACTTTTTTCAATTTCCACCATTTCAGCAGCTTGTTTTTTGGTGTTACTGTTCCTTTAACTTCTTTCACTCAACATGGAAAACACATTAGACAGGAGTCGCAGATGGACTGAGGAGTTGAGTTGAAGGATTTATGTACCAGTTCCACAGCCCTGCTTGCAAACATAGCAACTAATATATGAACAAGATGGAATTCAGGGGTGTGCCCGATTGCCACAGTTGTGACAGAGACTTGGTGGCCCCACAGACTTAACGCCAACTATAAAGGCAGATCGCAGACTTACACTGGATGAGCAGGCAACATTTGCTGATGGAGAAAGGCAGGTGTGATGACCTTGATTAATTTATAAAGACATTAGGGGCATGACATGATGCATGACTTAAGAAAGATCCAATCCTCTGTTATTAAAGGCAACAATAATGTCTGGAGCCCCTAATGTCTTTACCCCTATTAAAGGAGAATTCAACCCCCCAAGTTAGTAAAAACCCCTACCCCCCATAGTCCCCCCTCCCTACTCCCCTCCGCACAGGTGTTAACACCTGTAAATTCTCCTAATGCTGTAATTACCCCTCGTTGCAGAGTCAGCACAGCGGAGCTCACGGGCGCCATCTTCTGGAGCTTCGGTAATCTTCGTCACTTTCGGTGCATGCACAGTTATCATGAAGCGGAAGACTATTCCAACTGCACATGCGCCAAAAGAGTGCTTACCTACCTAAGATTACCGAAGCGCTGAAGAAGGCGTCGGTGGACTCCGCTGTGCTGACTCTGCAATGAGGGGTAATTATAGGCTTAGGGGCATTTACAGGTGTCAACACCTGTGCGGGGGGAGCAGGGAGGGGGGACTATGGAGGGTAGGGGTTTTTATTAGTTGGAGGGGTTGAATTCCCCAATTAAGAATACAATCATCAGTTATGATTTTGTGATTCTTTTATATGACTTGTGATTTTCACTGTGAAATTAACAAACTCTTAAGATACTGACACTAAAAAACTACTTTTTAAAATATGAATGTACATTAAAAGTTAACTATAGGTCATGTTGATTTGAATTTTATGGTAGATGTAAAAAAAAAAAAAGATTTAATTTCTGGTGTCAGTATATCTTTAATACATCAAACACGTAGCTGGCATAGAAACACTCCAGGATTGAAAAAGATGCACAAGAGCAGACTCAACAATCAACAGCATTCATTAACTGTGCTGTCTGTGAGTGTAGAAGAATCAAAAAGTTTATCTTAATGTAGATGTGTGTCCCGTGAGTTGTTGGACCTGCAAAAGCCTGGGGAACGTAGAATATTGGTCACCAGAAAAGAAATGCTGTAATGAGGAGTGTGACACTTGTGGCCAATAATGTCATAAAAACAGAGCAGCAATGAGTGGTGGCAGTTGTAGGATGTCAATCTTCCTCAGCAGCAGGCCAACCTGTGGTGTAAGAACCCACCCATGGACTGGTGTTCGGGGGTAGGAGCATTATTATGACACACAGTACCCTCAACAGGTCCCTGATCATCTTCATAAATGTGTCACTCTTTCAACCTCAGTCAAAAATGGAGAGTCACGTCATACAACTGATTGAAATGTGGGGCCCTCAGGAGACTCGATCTTTGCATTGTGAGGATGGGTCAACAAAACAAAATTTCAGGTCTTTCTGGATGTATTTCCTAACCCAATAGTCTAGCAGTGCATGCCATCAGTGGCAAAAGGGTCTAATAAAGAAGAAAACACTGGTCCATGCAATTTTTTTTGGATACATAAACACATATGGGAAAATGCACCATTTTAAATTCTTGAAAAGAAAATACAATAATACAGTCAAAAGTTTTTTTACCAAAAACAATTTTACAAAGATATGAGCTTAAGGTGTCTCCTACGAATGTCCCCGTTGGCCTTCAAGAGTAGAGGGAGTGTTTGTTCTCAGTAGTAAGCTCAGTAGAGTTACAACTTTTGCTAAGATTATTTTGATAACACCAACTCTTTTGTGTTTTCACTGGCACATCATTTATATGACCTATTCTGTGAAATAGGCTTTCTTGCTGCTAGGTTGCCGATTGATTGGTCACAGGCCATACTTTTACTTGCAGTAGAAAGGTGCCTTACTATACCAAATATACTGAAAGGTTTATACCAATTGGATATAATCTCGAACCACTGGAATGGGTAAAGTCCACTGGAACTGGGTATGTATAGGGTGGAGACTATTTTACCCAAATACAGCATTCTTACCCACCAAGATAAATCTCAGAATAACCAAATGTTTTTGACCTAATGTTAGAATAGAGTTTAGCATTTTTGGAGGTATGAAAAGTGTTATATGTGAGATAAGATAAATAAGGGTATAACACATGGAGAACAAATAATTGTCCTTTATCATGTCTCCAAACATCATGTCTTTTGAACAATAGAATACCCCCCTCTCCTACATATTTTAACAGGTAGTTAGGTGAGCCTGACACATAGACAACAAATAGATGAGGGTACTAGTATAAACTGAAATCACTTTCAGAGCAATGGGCTCACCAGAGAGCTAGGCATAAGAGCAAGGAATTATATACAACATTAAAGGATCAGCAAGAAGCATTTGAGTCTCTGACAAGTGATACACAGTAATACATGCTATAAAATGATTAGATAGAAGTAGAAAGACTAGTAACCTCATAATGTAAAAAGCTTAATTGAAATGACATGACAGTCTTACTGGTCCATAGATGATGGAACTTGTTGGCAGGATGATCAGGTGAAGGTGATGAGAAATGGAAAGTTCCATGAGCTATAGATGACCATGTGACTGATGTCTACAAAACAAAAAAACTTGAGAGACCTTTTTAGTGACAAAATAACAAGGCAGCTATCATCAGCATAACAACATTGAGAAAATGCATTTCTCTAGACCAGGAGTCCTCAACCTTTTCCACCCGTGAGCAACATTCAGATGTAAAAAGAGTTGGGGAGCAACACAAGCATCAAAAATGTTACTGGGTGGTGCCAAATAAGGGTTGTGATTGACTATTAGTAGCCCTTATGTGGACTTGCAGCCTACTGGAGACTCTGTTTGGCAGTATACCTGGTTTTTATACAGCCAAAACTTGCCTCCAAGCCTGGAATTTAAAAATAAGCACCTGCTCTAAGGCCACTGGGAGCAACATCTAAGGGGTTGGGGAGCAACATGTTGTTCACGAGCTACTGGTTGGAGATCACTGCTCTAGACTGTATATTGACCATACCACCTCTATCGAACAACAGTCCCTTACTAATTCCCATGATAATGTCCTGTTTATCATTATTTTTCCTTATAATTAGTAACTAGGCACACATTCTAAAAGCTTTAGTATTTATATACACGAGTATCCCACTTCTTCTAGCAGAAATAACCTTACACCAGAGAAGTCACATCTCTGATGATTTATTTCCACCAAACTTGAAAACTTCTACTAAACTAGAAATAAATATTTTCCCCACACCATCATGCACATGCTGGAATATTTGTACTTATTTTATACCCTAGACTTATGTGGGTAACTTATTAGTCATCTAGATGGTTTGCCTCTTGCAACTTATTTATCAGGAGGTACTTTTCTCTCAACTCTGTTGCCTTGTCAAGTTAGAGAGACAAAAGTATTTCACAGCGGAGGAACAGGTTGGGGATCTTCCCCCAATTGGAATGAACCTACCGGGGGAACTAAACTCTCTTCTGGTCATTAGTGCACTCCTAACAGATTCCAGCATGTATTGACCCAACTCCGTTTCTACTGCCCCATGCATGGTGTTACCCCAGACGTGGCACGTACAGTTAGCTAGATCTCAGCTGCAGAATATACTAACTTCCATGACAATGGGTAGAAGAGGACAGGGTTAAAATGAAGTCACGCTATGTTCTAATGATCTATCCCTATATCAGCACCTATAGAAAGTGGTACGTCTTGTATTAACTCATCTCTTTAAAGACCCTGACTTGCTCTAGCAGTTTTCCAAACCTTCCGAGTTAAAATTATCAGTACTATGAGTAAGACAAAAAAAACATGCAGTCATCTACAGTAGTTATGTGGTTAGTCTTGCTAAAGATATAGATACTCACCACAAAAGGGCAATTCTCTGGTACTGTTACAATCACCTTGTGCCAAAAAACAGGCACAACAGACATAAAACCCTGCCAGGGAGAGGACTTTCCCAGAGAATCGACAATCAAGTCATCCGGGAGGGATATTTCTCATACACTGTGATTTAAGATAGTTAAGTGTGCCAAGACTGGAAAATTCATGTAATAGGACACACTCGGCTTCCCCAAGAGATTGTAGACAAAAATTTCAACAGGAAAACATATAAAGCAAGAGCAAGGTCTGCATTAATTGAACTTACAAGCTCAAAGATAGCAGGCAAGAGAGAAAAGGTCTGAGGTGCGTGAAATATACAGGAAGGTAATAATCTTACCTAGTTTTGCCGGGTTTTGATAGTTCACAAAACCCCAGTCCTTTTCCTTTGTTGCAGCTGGGCTGAGTTTTCATTAAATCCCTGGTCAAAGGCACCAAAACTGTCGGGAATTTTCCCCCGGGCTCCTCAGATTTGATGTTGCTTGATGTTTTAACACTGAACATGTCTAAAGTTATATAGGTTTTCTAGTTAGGCAGAAAACGGGGGGCCTTATCTTACAAGAAACTGGTGATAAGCCTTAAGGTTGCCATACACAGGCCAATAAAAGCTGCCGACAGACAGAGCCGCCAGCTTATTGGCCCGTGAAAGTTGGCCAGATGTCGATTGGACAGGGTTAAAAATCCCGTTGGATTGTGGCCGCATATGTTTGTTGATGCAGTCCCGCGATCCGACCGGCCGTATTGCCTACATTATGATTCAATATCGCCAACCTCAATATGGCTATATCAGGGACAGAGCCGCTTGTTTGGCGATTGCCAAATGAGCGGACCTCTACGTGTATGGCCACCTTTAGAGGGCTTTCAGTCTAGAAGACCTTTGGAAGGCGTCAAGTACCTCATGGTGCCCACAAGCACAATGTTCAGGCTCAACTACTCTACTAGGGATCCCTGCCCTAGAGGGTCACCTTTGCCGTTGAGTTTTCAGAAAACAATCATATTTTTAGTCCCTGGTGCAATGTTAATATCATTGACTTGTTTGTCTTAAACACCCTTTCCTGTAAGTGTTACAATTTTATTACAGAGGGAAATGTTGTTTTAAGTCTATTAAGGGGGGGACACTTTTCTTTCCTTATGTGCAGGAAATTCCAAAAGCAACAAAATGTACTGATACTGATGTACATATATATAAGCTCAGAGTCCAATGAAATAACCTACCTCATCCAACTGGATTTGGAGTCATCACTGGCATCAATATAAAAATAAGATCCGTTGTCTCTCACCTGGAACAAGCATATAAACAATTCATTTGGTTTCTCCACGGTTGAGTGCAGGCAGTCATCTGCAAGTGCCTATTATGTGGTTTGTTTATGTCAGGACTCAGGGCGATCCAAATGGAGGCCCAAAGCTATAGGGCAGACTGATTTTATGCCCCTCCCCCAGCATTCCCAAGATCACCCAGAACAACACCACTGTTTTATAATAACCCAGCCCTCTAACATGTAAAATAATGGAATACTGGCCAACACAATGGATAATCTACATCTCGGGGACTGAGCAAAAGAAAGCAAAGACAGAATATAATTAAAGGGATATACTCGAAATTCGACTGGGGGATTATTTATAAAAAAATTAAATATCTAAAACTCGGACAAATTTTACTGACTTGAAAACTCGAATCGAATTCGAATCAGACTAAACTTGATTCTATTTTGTCAGGAAGGCTACTAACATGTCCAAATTGGTCCCTGGACCTTACTCATTGACTAATAAATAAACTCGGCAAATAGTCGAATTCGAGTTTTTAGGGCCAGATTATGATAAATCTTGAAATACGAATTAAATCTTGAGTCTGTTTTGGATAATTCACAATTCGAATTTGAGAGTTTTAACCATAAAAAAAAATTGTGACTGTTAATTAATCTGCCCCCTAGTGATCGTGTCCTTCTGGGACAAAATATGCATCTCACCAATAATGAACAGGTTGTTCAAAACATTGGATGAGAGTTAGAGTTCTCCTTCAGTTATTAGTCTACCACAACATACAGTTACACTATGGAGCACCTGCACAGATATATTGTATAGGTTCCATAACATGAAGCCGGTCAGCTGGTCGTTTTTATGTTGTTTTCTATTAAAATGAATTGATTAGAACCATGAATTCTGTGAAGTAAAGTACATTATACTTATATATTTTCTCTGCATTTATATGGACCATGTACTTGGGCATTAAAATAAAGCTTACACTGCATGTATACTACTATACTGTATGTTATTGAAGCTGAAGTTGGCATATTATTCATGGCTCCCACGAAACATACCTTAGTAATCCCATGTGTGCCACCTTCAGCCTCCCCAAATAAAAATATCACCCTTTGCCTATGCAAATACTCCCACCTGTTTAGAGAAGCATATCGTATACATTTTGAATTATTTTGTTTTACTCTGTAAACCTTGTTTGTTATTGTAAGACCCATTTATTACATATTACTGTGTAACTTGCTGGTGCTATATAAATAAATTATGACGATTTGTAAATTAAATTGCTATTAATAGCAGATTCTGCCCTTTTGCATTCTCTGCCCTGCTAGCACTGACTCCTGAAATAATGTAGCAGAAACCACCAGATTAACAGACCTGCAGGAGGAACTCACTGTTTTAAGGGTTAGAACCAGAGGCCAGCGAGAGATAAACATATTCTGGTTTCCATTACATATAACTTTAAAAAAAAGTGAAATTGTGTAATGAATGTAGGTTGGAAAGCTGCTTACTTAAATTTTTTTCATTATGGAAAAAAATGTAGTTTCTCTTCATATGTTCTTTTATATTTTTAGTCCTCTTTTTTTTTTTTAAAGATAAGAGTATTCCTGCTATGCACGCTAAAAGATTAGTTAAATCATATTCAATGCAGTACCCTTCAATCCCTAGCGGCATCCCCTATCAGAAAAGAAGGAACTGTAGGCAATTGGAGTGTTCCTTTTAATAGGTATCTGGATAATTAATTACATAATGCATATTTTCCAAACTCCTTTAAAGAAAGTAGAGGATTATTCTTACCGCCCAAGAGTATACAGTACAGTCGCTCCTCTCCATGATGATATCTCCTTCATAGGGGCCGAAAATACATCCACGAGGAATAACCGGAATAGTGCACCAAACCCCAAAACCCCCCTGAGGTCTTTCCTTGACAATCAGCCCCTCGGGCAACGAAAGCAGCGCACGGGAAGGTACATTTTCTGGAACGGGGGTGTCTAGGATAAATGTTGGGGCTCCGTGTGTTGGGCAGGAATCTCGGAAGTATAAGCGGCAATCCTCACAAACTGTGAGACGCAGAAAGAAAAGCAAAGTATTAATACTTTGAACTCGTACTTTGAACTCGTTGGCATTTGCTACATGGTTTGTCTACCCACTGTTTTGAATTGTAACCAGAAGCAGCAGATACTTCCAGTTCTATGGAAGATTTCTGCTTATTTAATTTATTCCCATGCATAGATTTATGGAAACTCTGTTTGCAGGTTATTAGGAGATTTCCTTGCTGGGAAAGTGGCTACATTTACAGTGATGTCAAACTATTCCCTATTCTGTTTTTTGTTGGGTATACAACAGGAAAACAAAGAAACTGTGTGCATAATGGATATGCCCATAGTCACAGTGCTGCACTGAACAGTTACTTAGAAGCCAGGTATCAGGTCCACCAAGGGAGATGGGGGGAAATTGGGCAGATATCAGTTGGTTATGACAATCCAGTCAAAATATAGGTTTGTCCAACGGAACTGCGTAGGCTCCTTTGTATAATTTGGGACAACAATGGGATCAGCTTGATTTGGCCCAGCACATATGTGGCCAAATTGAGCCCAGATTTAGGGCGAAGCCACACAGGGCGTTTTTTATGTTGCTTTTTAAAACGGTGTATTCGAAAGTAAATGTGCACAAAATTAAGCCCTACTGAGAATAATGGAATACACACTACGGGGCACTTTTGAGCCAACATCCGCCACGCGAAACCAGTATTTAATTTTTTAGCAGAAAAGCTATTAAGCCAAGGAAATGCCATAGTATTAAACTCTATGGGATCTGCAGTTTTGGAAATACACTTCGCTGAAATGCATTGTGTGTTTTCAATATGGCGGCCAAACTCTTGTGTGATGGACTGTGCATAAGTATTTGCGGCGTTGCATGCTGGTGACAGAATTACGCTACGTATTGACGATCAGTCCGGCTACATTTTACATGTAAATTGCTTTTCTGCTTCTTTTTCACAAAAGTTTATTAAATTTTCCGGAGCGGAATTGTGGGAAAGAGAAAAAACAGAAATGCATGTTGGGAAAAGAAAACTACAGGCTGAAAAACACATATTATACACGTGTGGTTTCATTGGTGTATTTGCGCACGACCATTCATTTTTAAGAATGCAGCATAAATAGGCCCTGTGTCACTTCGCTAGTAGCCGTTTGGCAACTTCACTAAACAAGTAGACCTGGCAATGTGTGGCCACCTTTAAAGGGGTGGTTCACCTTTAAAGCAACATTTAGTATGTTATAGAATGGCCAATTCTAAGCAACTTTTCAATTGGTTTTGATTATTTATTTTTTCTAGTTTTATAATTATTTGCCTTTTTCTTCTGACTCTTCGCAGCTTTCAAATGGGCGTTGCTGACCCCTTATAAAAAGCAAATGCTCTGTAAGGCTACAAATGTATTGTTATTGTTACTTTTTATTACTCATATTTCTATTCAGGTCTCTCCTATTCACATTCCAGTCTTTTATTCACATCAGTGCATGGTTGCTAGGGTAATTTGAACCCTAGCAACAACATGGCTGCAATTGCAAACTGGAGAGTTGCTGAATAAAAGGCTAAATAACTCGAAAAACACAAATAATAAAAAATGAAAACCAATTGCTAATTATCACTCTCTATGTCTTACTAAAAGTTATTTCAAAGGTGAACCACCACTTTAAGGCCTGTGGCATTTGCCATAATGGGAAAAGGAGAAAATGCCTTTAACTGCTTCATTTCAAAAAACTTTGCGGAGAGACAGACACAGCAGTAGGGAAGTTGCATGTTATGTATAAACATGCAATCAGTGGCATTTTAGGACCCTGACTGCAAAATTGAAGCCGTCCCCAACAACTGCACCCTCTGCACTAGAAGAGCCAAAACTTTAATTCAAAAATTGGCATTTTGGCTCTTTAAGTTACCAGGAGAGGCTTTTTGAGTGCCGTACATAAACACGCCTTAAACTGGCCATAGACATGCAGATGTTTAAGCCTATGTCGGACAAACAATCATCTGTGCCAATCTTCTGACCTGCAATTTACCATTCAGATTAATATAAAGTAGTAAAGAGAACAAATCACACAATGCTCGGGCCATTAATTGACAGACAGCAATCGTACGAAAGTTATGTTGACAAATAGTAGTGACAGTCACCCTTTCATATCGCCAGATACATACAGAGATATTATAAGTAGACGATATAAATCTTTTAATCTGTCCGATTGACTGAACGACAGATCTCCATGGCATGAAAAATGTAGGGACAATCCACACTCGGTCCGAAAATCTTATGAACCATCGTTTCGTACAGTGGTATCTTTGCATCTATGGCCAGTATTAGGCAGCAGCACTGCCCCTACATGCAATACAAATATATCATGTATAACTGCGGAATACTTACAGAGCAACTCATCTTCCAACTGTGCACATGCCTCCTCTGCAGCCTGCATCATTCAATGGCTGTCAGTTACCTGCGAAGGGAGAAGCACATTCATTTGGGTTATCAAATCTTGACTGAGAATCAAAATAGGCCCTGGTATTTCAAATATACAGAAACCCAAGGAGCCGCCGACCAGCCTAATACATTCTTTATTTAAGACATTTAAAGGGCATGTAAAGGCAAAAAAACAAATTCCCATTTTTACTTTCTTTAATGAAAAAGAAATCTATCTCCAATATACTTTAATTAAAAAATGTGTACCGTTTTTATAAGAAACCTGACTCTATGCAGTGAAATTCCCGCTTCATTTACTGCTGTGAATAGGAATTGTCAGACGGTCCCTAACTGCTCTGCAGGGAAACAATCATACTTATGAACAGCAGGGGAAGCCTCCGCCTTAATTCCATTAGTTCCATGCAGAACTCAAGCAGCTTTGTTTGTTTCCCTGTAGAGCAGTCGGTGACTGTGTAGAGATTTGTATTGGATTTTATTTTTGCCTTTACATCCCCTTTACTGTTTCCAACTCCAGCTGCAGGGACAAAGATCACAGAGTCAGATTTAAACAGATAAACTGGGATTATATTTGGAGGATTATTTTTCTGCAGCCACTGGTTCTGCAGAGTTGGAGAAAGTTTGTATCAAACAATAAAAAAAACTGTAAAATCTACATTAGATTACATGACAACACAGGACCCAGTGCAGTCTGCATATTCTGATTATTAATCAGTCTTGCTGAATCGGCTTCTGGCAGATATTATTTGACTTGTGCTGTTTTGATAATTTATGATGATCCCTAAGCAGCCCAGACCACACTGAGCATGTGCATAGTCTTGGTCTTGCAAAGATGTTTAACAAAGTTACAAGATGGTGACCCCCTGTGACCAACTTTGAAAGCATAAATCATTTGTTTGATTAGGCTTGTGGTGCAGTAAGTTCATGTTTATGTTTAGTATACAAAATACAGCATTTCTAGCCTTATTCTATTTTAGACTTTAGTTGCCCATTAAGACATTTAATGGCCCAAAAGCACTTTATCATAGGTTTTGGGGTGTCCACAGCCATGGATGATTATTTTCCTGCTGCAAACATCTCAATCATGCTGTCACTGACTCACAGTGCGTGTTCTTTGCAGCACAAACCATCTGCGAAACAGACTTATTAAAAATTCACTAGAGAGAGAAAGGAGTGGCTGCAAAGGGAGTAACATAAAGTAGCAAATATGAAAAAATTGGGGGGAAAAGAATGAACGCAGACAATCTCTTGAACTCATAAACCGCTCTGTCAGGTAGAGCTGCTCCACTGAATGTCAGCAGTCCCTATGCAGTAACGTGGCTGCTTGCAGGGAGACTGAGAACGTAAGGATTTTGGTATTTAGAGGAAAATAAAATGTGACCTTTCTAAGACGACAGGATGTTCCCACTGACAGCTCAACTGTATTTTGCTATAGTAATAAGTGGAAATGTTGCCATATTATAATGTGACATTACTAACCAGAGAATAAATTACCACCTCTGCGCATAACAAACTGGGTGTCTCTTGAGTGCTTTAAAAGGGAGCTACCCCTCAGATATCATGTGTGCTTAATTTATTTATTTTTAATGCTTTGGATCTGCTGTACAAATACACAGACACAGCAGTGCTCTGATGACTAATTTATACCTTTCCAAAATCACAGTAAGGTTGGGTTCTGCACTTTTTGTTTTAACCTGGGAGGTTTACTTGACCTTTAGCTTTGTTTGTTCATCCAATCTGATTGGCAGCATTAATTAAAGGGGTGGCTAACTTTTAATATGTTATAGAATGTCCTATTCCTAATTATTTATGTTTTATAGTTCCTAATGGGGGTCACTGGCCCCAACATTCAAAAACTATTGCTTTGTGAGCTTTCAATTGTATTATTATTGTTACTTTATATTACTTATCTTTCTATTCAGTCCCCCCCCCATTCATATCCCAGTCTCTCATTTAAAGGAACAGTAACGTCAAAAAATAAAAGTGTTCTAAAGTAATATAAATATAATGCAGTGTTGCCCTGCACCATACCTCCCAACTGTCCCTTTTTCAGAGGGACAGTCCCTCTTTTGACAGCTCAACCTGCAGTCCCTCATTTGTACTGGAAAGTCCCTTTTTCTCTGCACTGAACAGCCAGAAAATGAAACAAAGTTTCTAACTAAAAAAACACGACCAAACACCCATGGCCGATTTTACTTTATTTAATAATAAAAAAACTTGAATTAATCGGTTCGGGCAAAAAACTTAATAAAATATAGTGAAAACCCGTAAATTCAGATTCTTGTTTTTTTCCAGATTTTGCCCGACTGGTAAAACTGATGTGTTTGCTTCAGAAACACTAGTATTGTTTATATAAATAAGCTGCTGTGTAGCAATGGGGGCAGCCATTCAAAGGAGAAAAGGCTCAGGTTACACAGCAGATAAGCTCTGTAGAACATAATGGTGTTATCTGCTATCCACTATTTAACCTGTGCCATATAGACTTTTTGCAATTTCCGCTATTGCTAAACAGCAGCTTGTTTATATGAACTATAGTAGTGTGTCTGAAGCAAACACATCAGTTTTACCAGTGCAGGGCAACAGTACATTATATTTTCATTACTTTAAAACGCTTTCATTTTTTGGTGTTACTGCTCCTTTAAACCACTGCCTGGTTGCTACGGTAAACAAAACCATAGCAACCAGATCGAGGTTGAAATTCCAAACTGGACAGCTGCTGAACAAAAAGCTAAACACAACAAAACCCCAATTTTACATTTTATCAGGGGTCCTGAAAAATGGTGTAAAATCAGGGAAATGTATTATGTATTCTATAATGGTAAGACCAAAAAAATGGTGTAAATAAGCAGTCCCGTATAAAAACAATACAAATAGCCCCATATAGCAACACAAGCTGTAGCAGTGCAAGCAGTGCCATGACAGTGCTGTGCAGGGACAGTGCAAGCGGCACCAAAGAGTGAAAGCGCAAGTAGAGCCATACAGCAACAGCGTAACCGGTGCCATACAGCAATAGTGCAAGGGGTGCCAAGCAGCAATAGTGCAAGGGGTGCCAAGCAGCAATAGTGCAAGGGGTGCCATGCAGCAATAGTGCAAGGGGTGTCATACAGCAATAGTGCAAGGGGTGTCATACAGCAATAGTGCAAGGGGTGCCATACAGCAATAGTGCAAGGGGTGCCATACAGCAATAGTGCAAGGGGTGTCATACAGCAATAGTGCAAGGGGTGTCATACAGCAATAGTGCAAGGGGTGTCATACAGCAATAGTGCAAGGGGTGCCATACAGCAATAGGGCAAGGGGTGTCATACAGCAATAGTGCAAGGGGGTGTCATACAGTAACAGTGCAAGCAGTACAGTAATAGGGTAAGCAGTACAATAACAGTGCAAGCAGTACCATAATAGTGCAAGCGGTACAGTAACAGTGCAAGCAGTGTCATAGAGCAATAGTGCAAGGCAAGCAGTGTCATACAGTAAAGGTACAAGTAGTGCATACCGGCCAATAGCCCCGCTTTTCCCGGGAGAGACCGGATCTTTTTAACACAGCCCTCAGCCCTGGATCGATATTTAAAAGTCCCGCAGTGCCGTTAACGTCTAGCTCCTAGATCCCTTCCGGAGAGCTAATCCAGACGTCACAAGTGTCATCTCGCGAGAGTCTGACGTCATACTACACGTACATAACATCAGTGTCACTGCAAAGAGCGCCATTCGTGGTGTAGAGATGAGAAGCTGCTGTCAGGTCTTACTTTTGTCAGGGAATAAACATGGCTTTGATTTTTTCTGCGGTGTGTGCGGCAGCCATGAGTCTCCCTGTACAGTCCTCGTTCCCCATGTGTGACCAAGTCATTGTTCTCTGAGCTCAGTAGAGGCCGCAGTGTTACAGTATCTTCATTGCTGCCACTGGAGCCTTTGTTCCCTTTTATTTTAGCAACTCGTTTGTTTTTGCTCCCAGTTTTCACTTGTACCAGGGAGTAAAGAATGCAGATTTATCACGAGTAATACCCACCGTGATTGTGGAGCAATACATCTTCTGAGGGGCATGGTGTCTTGTGAGGGCAATATTGGAACCTTTGCCAACAATACCTGCTGCCCTCAGTCTCTACTATAAAATACTTTTATAAAAAATAAAAAGAATGGAACATACACAGTATCTGCCCCACAGGTGTCCCCTATCAATAACTCCAGGTGACAGTTGGCTGCGTGAATATTTTCATCCCACACACACCAATATAAATCCTCATATTCAAAAATGTCACCATTTTGTGATGCCTATTATAAGTCGGCATAATATAACGATCATTCAGATTAATTGATTTACAAACACTAAGTCCTCAGGGGTCTTTTCCACAGGTTCAATCGGGGTGTAACTACAGTCTATCCCACAGTCACACTCCCTTCCCAGAGACTATTATCCACTGTTACTATAGGCACCATCTCTCCCTACTATACCTGCTATCCCACAGCCACACTCCCTTCCCAGAGACTATTATCCCACTGTTACTATAGGCACCATCTCTTCCTACTATACCTGCTATCCCACAGTCACACTCCCTTCCCAGAGACTATTATCCACTGTTACTATAGGCACCATCTCTCCCTACTATACCTTCTGTCCCACAGTCACACTCCCTTCCCAGAGACTATTATCCACTGTTACTATAGGCACCATCTCTCCCTACTATACCTGCTATCCCACAGTCACACTCCCTTCCCAGAGACTATTATCCACTGTTACTATAGGCACCATCTCTCCCTACTATACCTGCTATCCCACAGTCCCTTCCCAGAGACTATTATCCCACTGTTACTATAGGCACCATCTCTCCCTACTATACCTGATATCCCACAGTCACACTCCCTTCCCAGAGACTATTATCCCACTGTTACTATAGGCACCATCTCTCCCTACTATACCTGCTATCCCACAGTCACACTCCCTTCCCAGAGACTATTATCCACTGTTACTATAGGCACCATCTCTCCCTACTATACCTGCTATCCCACAGTCACACTCCCTTCTAGGGATGTAGCGAACGTCGGAAAAAAAGTTCGCGAACATATTCGCGAACTTGCGCAAAAACGCGAGCGGTTCGCGAACGGTTCGCGAACCCCATAGACTTCAATGGGAAGGCGAACTTTAACATCTAGAAAAGACATTTCTGGCCAGAAAAATGATTTTAAAGTTGTTTAAAGGGTGCAACGACCTGGACAGTGGCATGCCAGAGGGGGATCAAGGGCAAAAATGTATCTGAAAAATCTGCCTGTGTGTGCTTGGAAGAGATAGTGTAGGGGGAGAGCTGTTAGTGATTTCAGGGACAGATGATAGTAAGTTTGCTGGCTAGTAATCTGCTTGATACTGCTCTGTATTGGAGGGACAGAAGTCTGCAGGGATTTGAGGGACATTTTAGCTTAGGTAGCTTTGCTGGCTAGTAATCTACTGTTCTCTTTAAACAACTGCCATACGTTGACCTTGTAGGCATTGTTTGCCCAGTTTTTTTGGACGCAGCCACTGAAGCACAGTTGCCAGAAAAAATATGCCATATAAATGCTGAAAATAGTAATTTTTCGCCATACGTTGACCTTGTAGACATTGTTTGCCCAGTTTTTTTGGACGCAGCCACTGAAGCACAGTTGCCAGAAAAATTATGCCATATAAATGCTGAAAATATAAATTTTTTTGGTTGCAGCCACTGAAGCACAGAGGCCAGAAAAATTATGCCATATAAATGCAGAAAATATGCATTTTTTTGGTCGCAGCCACTGAAGCACAGTTGACAGAAAAATTATGCCATATAAATGCTGAAAATATAAACTTTTTTGGTTGCAGCCACTGAAGCACAGAGGCCAGAAAAATTATGCCATATAAATGCAGAAAACATGCATTTTTTTGGTCGCAGCCACTGAAGCACAGTTGACAGAAAAAATATGCCATATAAATGCTGAAAATATAAATTTTTTTGGTTGCAGCCACTGAAGCACAGAGGCCAGAAAAATTATGCCATATAAATGCAGAAAATATGCATTTTTTTGGTCGCAGCCACTGAAGCACAGTTGCCAGAAAAAATATGCCATATAAATGCTGAAAATAGTCATTTTTTGCCATATACGTTGAGTCAACGTATGGCAAAAAATGACTATTTTCAGCATTTATATGGCATATTTTTTCTGGCCTCTGTGCTTCAGTGGCTGCGGCCAAAAAAACTGGGCAAACAATGCCTACAAGGTCAACGTCGTTGACCTTGTAGGCATTGTTTGCCCAGTTTTTTTGGCCGCAGCCACTGAAGCACAGAGGCCAGAAAAAATATGCCATATAAATGCTGAAAATAGTCATTTTTTTGGTCGCAGCCACTGAAGCACAGTTGCCAGAAAAATTATGCCATATAAATGCTGAAAATATAAATTTTTTTGGTTGCAGCCACTGAAGCACAGAGGCCAGAAAAATTATGCCATATAAATGCAGAAAATATGCATTTTTTTGGTTGCAGCCACTGAAGCACAGAGGCCAGAAAAATTATGCCATATAAATGCAGAAAATATGCATTTTTTTGGATGCAGCCACTGAAGCACAGTTGCCAGAAAAAATATGCCATATAAATGCTGAAAATAGTCATTTTTTGCCATACGTTGACCTTGTAGACATTGTTTGCCCAGTTTTTTTGGTTGCAGCCACTGAAGCACAGAGGCCAGAAAAAATTAAACCAGTAGGGTTTGCACCCTAGTTTGTAACGGTGGCGGAGGGAGGAGGAGGACGCTAAAGGACAGCTGTGTGTGGAGTCATGAGGCTTGAAGAGAAGGACAGCTGCATAGAAGTCAGAACAAGTCTTCCGGCGTGCAGTAACCCTCCGAGATCCACCCTCATTCATTTTAATAAAGGTCAGGTAATCGACACTTTTGTGACCTAGGCGAGTTCTCTTCTCAGTTACAATCCCTCCTGCTGCACTGAAGGTCCTTTCTGAGAGCACACTTGAGGCTGGGCAAGACAAGAGGTTCATGGCAAATTGTGACAGCTCTGGCCACAGATCAAGCCTGCGCACCCAGTAGTCCAGGGGTTCATCGCTCCTCAGAGTGTCGATATCTGCAGTTAATGCCAGGTAGTCCGCTACCTGCCGGTCGAGGCGTTCTTTGAGGGTGGATCCAGAAGGGTTGTGGCGCTGCCTTGGACAGAAAAACATTTGCATGTCTGACGTTACAGACTGGCCAAAGGGCTTTGTCCTTGCAGGTGTGCTCGTGGCAGGATTACTGGCACCTCTGCCCCTGGAATGTTGATGAGTTCCTGAAGTGACATCACCCTTAAAAGCATTGTACAACATGTTTTGCAGGCTGGTTTGTAAATGCCGCATCTTTTCGGACTTGTGGTATGTTGGTAACATTTCTGACACTTTATGCTTGTACCGAGGGTCTAGTAGCGTTGCGACCCAGTACAGGTCCTTCTCCTTAAGCCTCTTGATACGGGGGTCCTTCAACAGGCATGACAGCATGAAAGACCCCATTCTCACAAGGTTGGATGCAGAGCTATCCATCTCCGCTTCCTCATTATCAAGGACTGCATCATCCACGGTCTCCTCCCCCAGCCACGTACAAGACCAGGGGTCCCCAAAAGGTCACCACTAGCCCCTGGGAAGCCTGCTCCTGTTGGTCCTCCTCCTCCTCCTCCACAAAGCCACCTTCCTCCTCTGAATCCACTTCTGGCACCTCTCCTGCGTTGCAGCAGGTGCCTGGGTTCGTTCTGGTGATTCCGACCAGAAATCGTGCGCTTCCAGCTCCTCGTCACGCTGGTCTACAGCCTCATCTGTCACTCGTCGCACGGCACGCTCCAGGAAGAAAGCGAAGGGTATTAGGTCGCTGATGGTGCCTTCGGTGCGACTGACCATATTTGTCACCTCTTCAAAAGGTCGCATGAGCCTGCAGGCATCGCGCATAAGCACCCAGTAACGGGGGAAAAAAATCCCAGCTGTGCAGATCCAGTCCTACCACCCAGTTCAAAAAGGTACTCGTTGACGGCCCTTTGTTGTTGCAGCAGACGTTCCAACATAAGGAGCGTTGAATTCCAGCGAGTCTGGCTGTCAGAAATCAAACGCCTGACTGGCATGTTGTAGCGCTGCTGAATGTCAGCAAGGCGTGCCATGGCTGTGTAGGAACGTCTGAAATGGGCCGACACCTTTCTGGACTGGGTGAGAACGTCCTGGAATCCTGGGTACTTGGAGACAAAACGTTGGACTATTAAATTTAACACATGTGCCATGCAGGGCACATGTGTTAAATTGCCTAGTCTCAACGCTGCCAACAGATTGCTTCCATTGTCACACACCACTTTTCCGATCTGCAGTTGGTGTGGGGTCAGCCACCGATCGGCCTGTGACTGCAGAGATGACAGGAGTACAGATCCGGTATGGTTTTTGCTTTCCAGGCACGTCATCCCCAAGACAGCGTGACAACGGCGTACCTGGCACGTCGAATAGCCTAGGGGGAGCTGGGGGTGCACAGGTGTGGAGGAGGAGAAGGAGGACCCAGCAGCAGAGTAAGAAGAAGAAGAAGACGAGGTAGAGAGCGATGGAGGAGTAGAGGTGGTGGCAGAACCGCGTGCAATCCGTGGCGGTGACACCAACTCCACTGTTGTTGTTGAGCTACCCATTCCCTGCTTCCCAGCCATTACCAAGTTCACCCAGTGGGCAGTGTAGGTGACATACCTGCCCTGACCATGCTTGGAGGACCATGCGTCAGTAGTCATATGGACCTTTGGCCAACACTAAGTGACAGAGATGCGGTAACTTGGCTCTGCACATGTTGGTACAGGTGTGGTATTCCCTTTTTAGAAAAAAAATTGCGGCTGGGTACCTTCCACTGCGGTGTCCCAATTGCTACAAATTTGCGGAAGGCCTCAGAGTCCACCAGCTGGTATGGTAAAAGCTGGCGGGCTAAGAGTGCAGACAAGCCAGCTGTCAGACGCCGGGCAAGGGGGTGACAGTCAGACATTGGCTTCTTACGCTCAAACATGGCCTTCACAGAAACTTGGCTGGTGGCAGATGACTGGGAATGGGAACAGGTGGTCAAGGTGGAAGGCGGAGTGGAGGGTGGTTCAGACGGGTCAAGGAGAGCAGAGGTAGAGCAGTAAGATGCTGGACCAGAAGGAGTGTGGCTTTTAGTTTGCCTGTTGCCTTTGAGGTGTTGCTCCCAAAGTGCTTTGTGCTTGCCGCTCATGTGCCTTCGCATAGAAGTTGTACCTATGTGGCTGTTGGGCTTACCAAGGCTCAGTTTCTGACTGCACTCATTGCAAATTACAATGCTTTTGTCAGAGGCACACACATTAAAAAAATCCCACACTGCTGACTTTTTGGAAGTGTGCGATCTGGCGGTAACAGTAGAAGTTGGCGGAGTTGGCGGTATTGGCGGCAATGGCGGGTGCGTTGGCCGGCTGAACACAGGTGCCGATACATGTTGTTGCCCTGCTGATCCCTGCGGGCTGTCCTCCCTGCTTCTTCTAAGTCTTATTCTCCTACTGCCTCTCTGACTCTCCGTCTCTCCATCTGAACTACCCTCCTCTTGCTCTCTTCTACTAGGCACCCACAAAACATCAATCTCCTCATCATCATTCTCCTCAGATGCATCAATTTCTTCTGACACATCACAGAAGGAAGCAGCAGCGGGGACCTCCTCCTCATCACTCATTATGTCCATCTCTATCGTGTTCTCTGCCAGAATTAAATCTGGTGTAAGGTCCTCATCTCCTTCATCTTCTTCTGGCAATAATGGTTGCGCATTACTCAGTTCAAGAAACTCATTGGAAAATAACTCCTCTGACCCCAGTGAAGAAGGGGCACCGGTGGTGGAGGAAGTGTTACGTGGGGTGGCCATAGCAGTGGAGGATGAGGAGGATGTTGTGGTAAAGTTAGAAACGGTAGAGGATGGGGTGTGCTGTGTAAGCCAGTCAACTACCTCTTCAGCATTTTGGGAGTTCAGGGTCATTGGCTTTTTAAAACTGGGCAATTTGCTAGGGCCACAGGATTGCATAGCAGCACGGCCCCTAGCACGGCCTCTGCGTGGCGGCCTGCCTTTGCCTGGCATTAATTTTTAAAAAAACAACAACAACAACAAAAACTCAGTGGTTTTTCTGGAAACGATAATACACACAGCTAGATGGCGGGTTGAAGAAAACAGCTGTGCAAATAATGCCTACAAAGGTCAACGTATACACTACTACAGCGGTGGATACGGATTACGTAAAATATATGAATGCTGCTTGAAAAAAAGTAACTCAAGTGGTTTTTCTAGAGACGATAATATTATCAATATTTAGACAAAATGTGAACAAGGTCACACAGCTCGATGGCGGGTTGAAGAAAACAGTGTGCAAATAATGCCTACAAGGTCAACGTATACACTACTACAGCGGTGGATACGGATTACGTAAAATATATGAATGCTGCTTGAAAAAAAGTAACTCAAGTGGTTTTTTCTAAGACGATAATATTATCAATATTTAGACAAAATGTGAACAAGTCACACAGCTAGATGGCGGGTTGAAGAAAACAGTGTGCAAATAATGCCTACAAAGGGCAACGTATACACTACTACAGCGGTGGATACGGATTACGTAAAATATATGAATGCTGCTTGAAAAAAAGTAACTCAAGTGGTTTTTCTAGAGACGATAATATTATCAATATTTAGACAAAATGTGAACAAGGTCACACAGCTCGATGGCGGGTTGAAGAAAACAGTGTGCAAATAATGCCTACAAGGTCAACGTATACACTACTACAGCGGTGGATACGGATTACGTAAAATATATGAATGCTGCTTGAAAAAAAGTAACTCAAGTGGTTTTTCTAGAGACGATAATATTATCAATATTTAGACAAAATGTGAACAAGCTCACACAGCTCGATGGCGGGTTGAAGAAAACAGTGTGCAAATAATGCCTACAAGGTCAACGTATACACTACTACAGCGGTGGATACGGATTACGTAAAATATATGAATGCTGCTTGAAAAAAGTAACTCAGTGGTTTTTCTAGAGACGATAATATTATCAATATTTAGACAAAATGTGAACAAGCTCACACAGCTCGATGGCGGGTTGAAGAAAACAGTGTGCAAATAATGCCTACAAGGCCAACGTATACACTACTACAGCGGTGGATACGGATTACGTAAAATATATGAATGCTGCTTGAAAAAAGTGACTCCGGTGTTTTTTCTGGAGACGGTAATATTATGGATATTTAGACAGAATGTGAACAAGGTCACACAGCTCGATGGCGGGTTGAAGAAAACAGTGTGCAAATAATGCCTACAAGGCCAACGTATACACTACTACAGCGGTGGATACGGATTACGTAAAATATATGAATGCTGCTTGAAAAAAGTGACTCCGTGTTTTTTCTGGAGACGGTAATATTATGGATATTTAGACAGAATGGGAACAAGGTCACACAGCTCGATGGCGGGTTGAAGAAAACAGTGTGCAAATAATGCTACAAGGCCAACGTATACACTACTACAGCGGTGGATACGGATTACGTAAAATATATTATGCTGCTTGAAAAAATGACTCCGGTGTTTTTTCTGGAGACGGTAATATTATGGATATTTAGACAGAATGTGAACAAGGTCACACAGCTCGATGGCGGGTTGAAGAAAACAGTGTGCAATAATGCCTACAAGGGCAAATAGGATGCCTAAAAGGTCAACGTTATACACGTCACTACAGCGGTAGTAAGTAAAAAAAAAGTAAAATAAAAAAAAAATGAATATTAAAAAAAAAAAATTAAAGTTGGTGCTGCTGAACTACTAGGAGCAGCAGATTAGCACACCAGTCCCACTCCCAACACTGCTAGACTAATAGCACTGGGCTTTATAGTAGTAGTAGTAGTAGTAGTAGTAAAACAAAAAAAATAAATAAAAGCAGTCTTACAAGGACTACTGTTATTGCAGCAGTCAGCAGATGAGATCAAAGCAGGACAGCTGCCACTGCAGCTACATACAGAGCACTGCAGTAGAAGGTAGATTACTAGCCAGCAAAGCTACCTAAGCTTAAATGTCCCTCAAACCCTGCAGACTTCTGTCCCTCCAATAACAGAGCAGTATCAAAACGATTACTAGCCAGCAAACTTTCAACTGTCCCTGAAATCACTAACAGGCAGCAGCTCTCTCCCTACACTATCTCTTCAGCACACACAGGCAGAGTGAAAAAACGCTGCAGGGCTTCGGTTTTTATAGGAAGGGGAGTGGTCCAGGGGAGAGCTTCCTGATTGGCTGCCATGTACCTGCTGGTCTGGGGTGAGAGGGCAAAAAAAAGCGCCAACAATGGCGAACCCAAAATGGCGAACGTCGCGCGACGTTCGCGAACTTCCGGCGAGCGCGAACACCCGATGTTCGCGCGAACAAGTTCGCCGGCGAACAGTTCGCGACATCTCTACTCCCTTCCCAGAGACTATTATCCACTGTTACTATAGACACCATCTCTCCCTACTATACCTGCTATCCCACAGTCACACTCCCTTCCCAGAGACTATTATCCACTGTTACTATAGGCACCATCTCTCCCTACTATACCTGCTATCCCACAGTCACACTCCCTTCCCAGAGACTATTATCCACTGTTACTATAGGCACCATCTCTCCCTACTATACCTGCTATCCCACAGTCACACTCCCTTCCCAGAGACTATTATCCCACTGTTACTATAGACACCATCTCTCCCTACTATACCTGCTATCCCACAGTCACACTCCCTTCCCAGAGACTATTATCCACTGTTACTATAGGCACCATCTCTCCCTACTATACCTGCTATCCCACAGTCACACTCCCTTCCCAGAGACTATTATCCACTGTTACTATAGACACCATCTCTCCCTACTATACCTGCTATCCCACAGTCACACTCCCTTCCCAGAGACTATTATCCACTGTTACTATAGGCACCATCTCTCCCTACTATACCTGCTATCCCACAGTCACACTCCCTTCCCAGAGACTATTATCCACTGTTACTATAGGCACCATCTCTCCCTACTATACCTGCTATCCCACAGTCACACTCCCTTCCCAGAGACTATTATCCCACTGTTACTATAGACACCATCTCTCCCTACTATACCTGCTATCCCACAGTCACACTCCCTTCCCAGAGACTATTATCCACTGTTACTATAGACACCATCTCTCCCTACTATACCTGCTATCCCACAGTCACACTCCTTTCCCAGAGATTATTATCCCACTGCTACTATAGGCACCATCTCTCCATACTATACCTGCTATCCCACAGTCACACTACCTTCCCAGAGACTATTATCCCACTGTTACTATAGTCACCATCTCTCCCTACTATACCTGCTATCCCACAGTCACACTCCCTTCCCAGAGACTATTATCCCACTGTTACTATAGACACCATCTCTCCCTACTATACCTGCTATCCCACAGTCACACTCCCTTCCCAGAGACTATTATCCACTGTTACTATAGGCACCATCTCTCCCTACTATACCTGCTATCCCACAGTCACACTCCCTTCCCAGAGACTATTATCCACTGTTACTATAGACACCATCTCTCCCTACTATACCTGCTATCCCACAGTCACACTCCCTTCCCAGAGACTATTATCCACTGTTACTATAGGCACCATCTCTCCCTACTATACCTGCTATCCCACAGTCACACTCCCTTCCCAGAGACTATTATCCACTGTTACTATAGGCACCATCTCTCCCTACTATACCTGCTATCCCACAGTCACACTCCCTTCCCAGAGACTATTATCCCACTGTTACTATAGACACCATCTCTCCCTACTATACCTGCTATCCCACAGTCACACTCCCTTCCCAGAGACTATTATCCACTGTTACTATAGACACCATCTCTCCCTACTATACCTGCTATCCCACAGTCACACTCCTTTCCCAGAGATTATTATCCCACTGCTACTATAGGCACCATCTCTCCATACTATACCTGCTATCCCACAGTCACACTACCTTCCCAGAGACTATTATCCCACTGTTACTATAGTCACCATCTCTCCCTACTATACCTGCTATCCACAGTCACACTCCCTTCCCAGAGACTATTATCCCACTGTTACTATAGACACCATCTCTCCCTACTATACCTGTTATCCCACAGTCACACTCCCTTCCCAGAGACTATTATCCCACTGTTACTATAGACACCATCTCTCCCTACTATACCTGCTATCCCACAGTCACACTCCCTTCCCAGAGACTATTATCCACTGTTACTATAGGCACCATCTCTCCCTACTATACCTGCTATCCCACAGTCACACTCCCTTCCCAGAGACTATTATCCACTGTTACTATAGACACCATCTCTCCCTACTATACCTGCTATCCCACAGTCACACTCCCTTCCCAGAGACTATTATCCACTGTTACTATAGGCACCATCTCTCCCTACTATACCTGCTATCCCACAGTCACACTCCCTTCCCAGAGACTATTATCCACTGTTACTATAGGCACCATCTCTCCCTACTATACCTGCTATCCCACAGTCACACTCCCTTCCCAGAGACTATTATCCCACTGTTACTATAGACACCATCTCTCCCTACTATACCTGCTATCCCACTGTCACACTCCCTTCCCAGAGACTATTATCCACTGTTACTATAGACACCATCTCTCCCTACTATACCTGCTATCCCACAGTCACACTCCTTTCCCAGAGATTATTATCCACTGTTACTATAGGCACCATCTCTCCCTACTATACCTGCTATCCCACAGTCACACTCCCTTCCCAGAGACTATTATCCCACTGTTACTATAGGCACCATTTCTCCCTATTATACTGCTATCCCACAGCCACACTCCCTTCCCAGAGACTATTATCCCACTGTTACTATAGTCACCATCTCTCCCTACTATACCTGCTATCCCACAGTCACACTCCCTTCCCAGAGACTATTATCCCACTGTTACTATAGGCACCATCTCTCCCTACTATACCTGCTATCCCACAGTCACACTCCCTTCCCAGAGACTATTATCCCACTGTTACTATAGGCACCATCTCTCCCTACTATACCTGCTATCCCACAGTCACACTCCCTTCCCAAAGACTACTATCCCACTGTTACTATAGGCACCATCTCTCCTTACTATACCTTTCTATCCCACAGTCATACTCCCTTCCCATAGACTATTATCCCACTGTTACTAAAGGCACCATCTCTCCCTACTATACCTGCTATCCCACAGTCACACTCCCTTCCCAGAGACTATTATCCCACTGTTACTATAGGCACCATTTCTCCCTACTATACCTTCTATCCCACAGTCATACTCCCTTCCCAGAGACTATTATCCACTGTTACTATAGGCACCATCTCTCCCTACTATACCTTCTATCCCACAGTCATACTCCCTTCCCAGAGACTATTATCCACTGTTACTATAGGCACCATCTCTCCCTACTATACCTGCTATCCCACAGTCACACTCCCTTCCCAGAGACTATTATCCCACTGTTACTATAGGCACCATTTCTCCCTACTATACTGCTATCCCACAGCCACACTCCCTTCCCAGAGACTATTATCCCACTGTTACTATAGGCACTATCTCTGTTCTATACCTGCTATACAGAAGAAGCAAATCCTGCAGTTGCAGGGGGGCATGAGTGTAGGGGATCCAGTGAGGCCCTAATTAATGAGCCACTTTTCAATATTTTGGGGCCCTAAATTGAATTTGCTATGGGGCCAATAACATCAAGTTACGCCACTGGGTTCAATATATCATCAATGCACCGGAACCATAACACTACCTGCCCCTTACCCTCCTCCTCTATCATCTCATATAATATATACAAATGCAGAAAATAAAAGTGTGATATAAAAGCTAAATATAAAAACAGGAAAATAGCAAAAGACACAATAACACCAATACACCTCTATAAAAGTTGGTTATCACAAATCTAATGCATCAATGGTTTCCACTGATCAACTGGCCAGTATAGAAGTGGGTTTTAATACATATCCGGTGCTTTGAGTATTTCATGTTTAAGGGTTCATACCTGTGCACGGCTTGAAACTGACCCACATAAGGACCTTAGTGCTAACCGGAGATACACATTATTTTACTATTATGTACTGATTGACGTTAGTAGATAAAGTTTCATTTATACCAGAATAAGGTCACATATTGAGGTCACTATGAATCAGTATTGCTTTGATTTCAGCAGACTGAGTTTAATATGTTTGTGCCCTACAGATCTACTACTGACTTGACTTCTGAAGCAGTGCTGTTATACAATATGGGATCCGATATCCAGAAACACGTTATTCAGAAACACGTTAACCAGAAAGCTCCAATTTATGGAAAGGGCGTCTCCCATAGACTTCATCTTATCAAAATAAGTCAAATTTTTAACAATGATTTCCATTTTCTCTTATAATAAAACAGTACACCTTGTACTTGACCTAAATTAAGATATAATTAATGTTTTTTTAGTAGACTTTAGGTATGAAGATCAGTGGCATAACTGGATGTTACCGGGCCCCACAGCAAATTCAATTTAGGGCCCCAAAACATAGGTAAATTGACCTATTCTACCAATATATATTGAAATATCATTAATTAGGACCTTACTGGGCCCTCTACACTCCTGCCCCCAGCAACAGCAGGGTCTGCTTCCTCTGTAGTTACATCCGTGATGAAGATCCAAATTACAGAAAGACCACTTATCCATAAAACCCCAGGTCCCAAGCATTCTGGATAACAGGTCCCATGCCTGTACATGCCCCTATTTACACATCTTTTGCTTCCTGGAAACCTTCCTTTTTCACAGGACTAGTGATCAATGGAGCTTCACATAAGCTTCATCGTTCAGTTTTCTAGATTTTCTAAAATATATATTATTTTAGGACTGTCCAACCTAAATAGGGATATTTGGTAGGTATGGTGGTATCAAGACATAGTCAAAGAAAATATGAAACAAAAAGAAAACAAACCCACAGTTAAAATACAATAGGCTTTATAAGTAGCTCTGCTTGATAGAACATAAGGTAGGTGGCTGATCCCAGTCAAGATGTTCGCATACCAGTTAGAATATATTTAAGTCTGGGATTCTATGACAAATGGCAACTGATAGGGGAATATACAGCATATTTCTTGAAATATTATTTACTGCTATTTACAGTATATTGCCACGAATGCTGATACCCTTATTCCAGGGGTGCCCAACTTTTCTTTACCCATAAGCCACATTCAAATATAGTCGACAGGAGGTTCTGTTTGGCAGTTGACCTGTTTTATATGCAACCAATACTTGCTTTCAAGCCAGGAATTTAAAAATATGCACCTGTTTCGAAGCCAATGGGAGCATCATTTAAGGGGTTGGTGAGCAACATGTTGTTCATGAGCCACCAGTTGGGGATCACTGCCCCAACCTGAGGGGCAGTTCCCTTGAAAGGTCACTTTTGATATCAACAGGATCTGCCACCCAACCTGGTCAATATGTGAACACGACCAATCAGGGAGGCCAAATTGTCCTCCTATACACATAGTAAACACAGACAGATTTCAGTGTGTTAAACAACCAATTTTCTCCTCATATATCGTTAACCATCGATGGGTGAATCGTTCTTTCAAACAATTGTTCACTAAAATCTGCCCGCTTTACAGGCTTCGGCTTCATCTGGAAATGGCCAGTGTCTAACCCCTTTGACTTCTCAACTGTAGCTGCTTGTCACTGGACATACATGCACTTTTCCCATTATATTTCAGCAATGAGAGATGCCGCGTCAGCAAGAGAGTTACTCAGCTGCAACTCTACAAAAGCATTATCAATTTTCCCGATTTATTCAAATTAAAAACCATTTTAGATGTAAAATATTTACATATTAAAAACTTTTCGGCAAATAAAAAGACAGGTTGCAGTTATAAAACAATATCCAGCCAGTCCTCAATTATGCAGGTTAGCGGGAGAAAATAGATGAATGCTGTTTTTTTCTTCACCCTGCACATATTAAATCAGGTTTGTATAGTGTGGATGTAGCAAAATCCAAAGAGCCCCAAGCAGGAGAGTTACTGTGCTAACGTGACTTCCATGCTAAAATAGATAATCTGGGGGCTGAATGACTCTGCTATGGGAAGGGTGAAGGAGCATTCGGCCTCGCTAGGGATTTGCTAAAACCCGACCATTGGTTTTTACTGTTAAAATAAATAGTATGTGCCTTTGGCAGAGAAAGTATTATGTCTCAGTGCAGGGTTTGTCACTGTGTGTCTCCTTTAGCTGTTTTTATACTACAAATCCCAGGACTCTCAGAAGACTTTCACTGGAGACTTTCTAAAAACTGGACTAGACTTGGTTACTTATGTTAAGGTGGTCACGCCTGGCAACATTTTGAATCTGTCCCATCAACAAAGCGGACAATATCCATGTTACATTGAGATCAGTCAGGATCATCTGCGCAGCATGCACATACTGAAAATCTCAAGGAATTTATCAGTACATGTACAGCCAGATTAATAGTTACCTACTTTTTCCAGGGGGCAAGAATAAGTCTTCCTGGCTCTTGAATCTTAGCATTGTCTTATCATAAAGAGGTAGTGAAAGTTTCTGGTGGTTCAGACTTTTAGGTCTGAAGGTTTTGGCCAGGGCACCAAACAAGATTACAAATATAGAAAACTGTTAAAATACCAGCCATCCAACGTCTTTTCAATACTATCTAGGACAGCATATTTACCCCAAATCTAACCCGAATTAACCTTCAAGCTGGGATTGTACAGATGTCTTCCCCAAACTAACCTTCAAGGCAGCCCACTCCTGCCACTGCTTCAGGCCACCAAGGAAGTCAGCCCACATTTTGGGAATCACCCTACATTGAGAAAGTACTAATACAGTGCAGGTTGTTCAAACACCCAACAAGGGGATTTTGTGGCCTCCATCTGGGGTTATCTGTTTCTTACTAAAATATAAGATCTCTTGTTGCATACGCAAGTTTTTGCAGGATGAAATAAGAGGTGCCCTTGTAGTCTTTGCTAATTGGGTACCAGCAAAGAAAGAATGAAAATGTTTGATGAGAAGTTGACAGTTTTTTTTACCCAACCTTTATTTATCCCCAACATCCCTCTACACAGCCTTCCCTGCCAAATGTTTTGTTAGAGCTGCTAACTATACCAGCCAAATCTATAGAAAGTGGATACATTTCCAGCTCTTACTGAACTTCAATTTCCATCAGCTTATTGTGGATGCCAGCTTATTTAGGAAAGGGGATATTGTAGTCTTGTAAATGTTGGCAAACCATTGGTTACACAACAATCAGAAAATTGTTGTCCACATTTGCAGGTGGACAATTCAACAGCAAATGTTTGTCACATAGATAAAATCACCATCTACTGCAGCTTAGATCTTCAATCATTTCAGCAAAGAGGAAGAGGTGAAATGCAGAGCTATAATGTTTGTTGTGTAAATCAGAGTGGATGTAACCTTTGATCATGGCTCACCTTAGATCATAACAATATTATAGATATAGCAAAGCATTGTATCATTGCCATTCAGCCAAAGCACCAGTCAGGCCCGGAGTGGCAATCTGTGGATTCTGGCAAATGCCATAAATTGCCATAGACAGTCACCATTTATTGGGTTGATGGAGGGGGGGGGTTTAATCCTGTGTGTACCTAAAATTCCAAGGTCTATTTTACTAAAATGTCACCCTAATTGTCCTTTAGGATGTTCCTCTCAACTGCTTTGGGGGTGACCAAACCCACAGTTAGCAAACTATGAGATAATGGGATAAAATACAGATGAGATGAGAGGCGACTGAATAGAGAGAGAGAGAGGAGGAAGATCAAAGTAAAGGGTAGAAAATCCCATCTTCAGTGAAGAGCACTTACTGGTTACCAAAGCTGATTGGGTTCCCCAAGGAGTACTCTTCTTCTCCATGTCCATTGCACACTGTTCCTTGGGGCAGGTTTTGCTTGTACTCCTGTCCAGGAACAATGCAGGTGTTATTCCTTGAAATATAGAGCTCAGAGGAAGTGGCGAGAGATGTTATATCCATATAATGTACTGATGATTTTAATGGACATTTAATAAATACATTTTTAATTCCTCCAACCACCGTGTGCTCCATACCACTATTGCTATATATATCAAGTTCCTCTGGATCCGGGACATTATTTATGTTGCAGCAAAGGTGTTGTTTTGGACCCGTGGGACAGAAGTGGGCGAGTGCTCGCGGTCCTAGTCTTCACACTTGTTATTCCTTGAAAAAGCATGCAAAGAAGGGCCAAATTGATGGAACCTGAAAGGTAACTTAAACTGATCCTGGAGCTCAGTCTGAATTGACAGTGACCAGTTGAACTGGCCACAAGTGTAATTAAAAGGCAACTTCCCATGGGGCTCTAGTTCTCTTTAAGAGACAGCTTGCTGTTATACTAATATAATTATTATGATAAGCGCTGTCAATTATTTATAAAGCAGCACATTATCGAGTACAAAAACTTGCATTTAATTGTCATATTAATAAGCAATCTGTCATGTCAACGAAGCAATAAGAAAAGAAGTATCGGTTCCCAATGAACGCCGGAGCACAGATGGAAGGTAGGCAAGCTGAGGTTACATAATTGAAATCCAGACTTACTTTATGCGAATTTAAACTCACTACATAGAAATCTTCTGCCCTAAATACCCCTTTCTCTGTCGCTGGAATCGGGTAATACGTTGATAAATTATTTGAAGCTTTTTGCCTCCCTCCTGAAAAAGGTGTGCCCAGTGAAATAAAAGCACAGAGAAAAAGCAAATAGGAAACCCATTAAATTCTAATATAAACTCCCGGCCATCATATTAAAAGCACACAGCAGAGACTCCATGTGCTGATTTATTAATGCAGGTAGGGGTTTCACTGCAATTATAATTATCCTTTATTTATATGCAAAGCCTGCCATCCTGCATTCTGCTGCCATGAAAAATAATTAGTGTGGAATTGTACATAACTGAAATGTACTTTGATTTGTTATCAGGCGGGTCAGTGTGCGCTACCAGGTTATGCCACTGCATGTAGGGTTTATTTTCCCTGCTTCCATCCTCTGCAACTATGCCATTAAAGGGGTTATTCACCTTTCAATTAACTGTTAGTATTACATAGAAAATTATATTCTGAGACATTTTGCAATTGGGTTCCATTTTTTATTATTTATGTTATTTAGCTTTTTTATTCAGCAGCTCTCCCGTTTGCAATTTCAGCAGTCTGGTTGCTGGGGTCCAGATTACCCTAGCAACCATGCATTAATTTGAATAAGAGACTGGAATATGTATAGGCGAGGGCCTGAATAGAATATGAGTAATAAAAAGTAGCAATAACAATACACTTGTAGACTTACATTACATTTGTAGCCTTACATTTGTTTTTTAGATGGGGTCAGTGACCCCCATTTAAAAGCTGGAAAGAGTCAGAAGAAGAATGCAAATAATCAAAAAATTATAAAGAATAAATAATGAAGGCCAATTGAAAAGTTGCTTAGAATTGGCCATTCTATAACATACTAAAAGTTAACTTAAAGGTGAACCATCCCTTTAATATTTTAGTTATGCCAGCTGCCTGAGTCTCAGGGGTGAATTGACTAAACTGACTTTAGTGCAAGAATGGTATACCTGCCAACTCTCTTGGGAGTGGGACAGTCCTAGTTCATGCATCACATACCAGTTGTGGCCAGAGCCAGGCCAAGTTATACTGGCACCAATGACCGTTTACTTGGTAGCCTGCCTGCTTACCCCAATCCTAGGTGGTTGGTCCGCACACCCAACATTCCACTGACAGATTTCCCCCTCCATAAAAGGGATGAGCTGCATTTTAGGGCAGAGACACACGATCAGATTCGGGGAGATTTTGCCTGGCGATAAATCTCCTCTTCTTCTGGGCAACTAATCTCCCCGAACTGCCTCCCGTCAGCTAAAATCTAAATTGCTGGCGGGATGGCGGGATTTTCCAAAGTTTCCTCGTGAGGCAACTTTTGGCGACTTCAGAAAACGAAGCACACAGATGGCCATATTGTAAATCGGCAGGGGAGGCAGTTCGGGGAGATTAGTCGCCTCGAAGAAGAGGAGATTTGTCGCCGGGCGAATAATCTCCCCGAATCTGAGTGTGCGTCTCTGCCTTTATTGTGATTCTGTATTACGGGGAGGTGGCTCTCTACACAATGCCTGCTCTCCCAACCCCCGCCTAATGGTATCTTTGGAAGAGATCATGCCGAATAAAGAGAAAAGCAGATATGGTCTTTCTCCCCCCAAATATAATACTCTCTTTTTTCACTTAGTTAGGACTGACGCATGGACACTGCCTTCAGCTCATTCATACTTTGCACAAACTTTGTTACTAAAAGTGTCTCTTTTTACTAAATGTTACCTTCAAGTTGTGCAAAATTAAGTTTTTCCCTGGGGGCTGTATATTGAAGTGCTGGGGTTATGTGTTTAGTATGTGATACAAGCCACACCTACGTGCACCCAATAAAATGGATGAGCTGCATTTTAGTGTGTTTATATATATATATATTTATTTATTTAGAGTGCCTTATTTGCAATATGTTGAAAATATATTTTAATGATAGTTCCCCCTAATTTTTAAAAGTACACTGTGGAAGCTCATGTACCATTCCCTACAGGCAACTGCCCCCAAAGGATTGCCCCAATATTGATCAGTCTAATGCGGCTTAATCTAGGGACACCTGATTCTTAAATACATATGCAAGTATGTATTTATACAAATACATAAAAAATTTAACATGTCATCAAAATATGACAATGTTTTAGCAGAATGAAAAAAAGGACAGTGAGCAAGACTATAAAATACAAGCACAATTCCCATTTAAATATAATTACAGCAGAGCTAAGGACTAGCCATTCAGGTGGAAATGCTCTGCATTATGAAAAGGTCTCTCCCGATTGATGCTCTCCAAAGGCCTGGCTGAAGTGCACTTATCCATTGTTGTGGGAAGGCCCAGGTGCACAATGAATGAATTAGATTTACTAGCTGCCAGCCAGCTGCCTCAGTAAGGGAATGGTGAAATCAATTAGCCATGCAGCGCAGAGAATACAGAGAGGCTGCATATACTAATAGTCATCATAACAAGAAAATAATAACAGCAATTACAAGGGAACATTGAGTGATTCATGATATACAGCTCAAACTTCATGTAAAGGAGAAATAGTTGTACGTGCAGAAGCCTTTTGCTTTAAAGGGATATTGGCTCCTTGGCTCTGTATGTTATGGACATTTGTAGTGTGGTGCGTGTTTTGGCCACTACAAGCAAGTATCATCTCCAATTTTAGTGTCATTTAATGCTGCTGTAATCTCTGAAACCAATGTAATACTAGAAAAGGATTTACCATAATATAGATAAAATTCAAATAATAGGTTGGCCATGTTGACATTTTTTTCTGTGTCTCTGGGGAGATAAGATTCCATAATACTTTTATAGCTAAAGGCTACAATAACCTGGGATGAGCAGGATAAGATCCTGCCTTGTACAGATGCTGCTCTGCTTTGAATATAGCTGATGAACTAGTAGAGAAGAGTCAACTGACGTTTAACTGGTCAGTTCTCAACAAAGCAATATCAGAAGACTTTCCTTTTCACACTAAATTAATTTTCTGTCAACTGACTATGAACAAGTGGTGCTGTTGTTTCAAATTCATTATATTAGCCTTTTACTGAGAATATCTTGAGAACTAGACAAAAAGAAGTGCGCTTTTTGTTGAAATTCCTGCTTGTTTAACGTGGAAAACAATAAAAACATTTTCAACGAAAAGAAGTGCGCTGCCTGCATTTTTTGTGTTATAACGGCGCGTGTAGGCGCCGAACGCAGGAAAAATGCAGCATGTTGCGTCTGAACCTGCGTTCGGCGCCTACACGCGCCTGAGTGAGTACAGCCCCATTTCAAATCATTACTTGCGTCTATTCCTGCGCTCCCCTGCGGCTGAACGCCAACAAACGGAACGCAGGGGAGCGCAGGTCGGAACGGCCGTGTGTAAGAGCCCTTAGAGTGAGTTGATCCAAAAAAAACATATATTTTTGCAAATGATTCTTTCTGAGGAGTTTAAGATGGGTGATTGTGTCTTTCATCTCCAAACTTGCAAATCTAAGATAAAGATTGTGTTTTTTTAATGATTCTGACCCTAAAGCTTGCACTTTACAATATCTTATCTCCAAAATATGATAAAACATCATAAATATACAAATAACCAAAGTATGTAGAGACTCAAAAATAAAAATATTGCCTACAGAAATGTTACGGGAATAGTTATCTAGAACAAAGCCAATTACTGAGGATCCAGAGAAACCATATAAATATTGCACAGTAAGTCTGGTGGTCAGAACCCAATTCCACTACAATATCTGTGCAACAAAACAAGATAAGGGACCCAATTATCAGACCTGTCAACCCTCAGGCGGCAAAGCTAGGGATGAAGTTGGGGGGTAATGGCCATAGACGTTGTTAATCATTTTGATTAAGGAGAATTCTGTAAACCCTGGTAGAGTTTTTAATGCTTTGATAAAAAGGAGATTTTAGACAATTTTTAACCCTTCTGTTAGCTTACAGACCCACTTATTGATTAGTTTAAAGGGGAACTCTACCCAAAAAGTCAGATTTTTTTGCATAATGAAATTCTGGACAACTTTCCAACATACATTCCTTACTCATCTTTAGTTGTTTTAAGTGATTTGTAAATGCAGTTTTCATTGAAATAATTGTTTGTTTATTCCTTTAGGTTTTTTGGGTTTGACTCTTAGGGTAGAACTACATGGGCGATTTAGGTCCGACGCAACGAAACGCTGCCATCAAGTTGGAAGTGCCGGAAATAAGGTAAGAAATAGAAATGTTGGATGAAGTCGCAGCGTTCATCCGACACAACACAACTGTCGGATGCAGACTGTGCGACTACAACTAACCGACATTCCTACAACTAACCTTATCTTCGGCGCATCTGACTTGACGCCAGCATTTCATGGCGCGGACCTAAATCGCCCATGTAGTTCTACCCTTAAATCAATATGAGGAGTCAGATCTCCACATCTGTTAATCAGCTGGCCTCAGCTACATTTCCTCAGGAGCGAGGGCCAAAAGGGCAGAAAATATAACAAGATATGCAGATGCTGTTTTTTTAATTATCAATTACATTTATAAATATCCTTACAGAGATTCTACCTTACTCACATGTCTCTGCCCCAGTGGAGCTTACAATCTAAAGTCCCTATCACATACACGCTATATGTGTACCACTCTGTTGTTATAGTGATAGAGGAAAGCCCACAAAAGCACAATAAAAATATAGGCAATTGTGTCCTTATTACAATCAAACTGATTGTAACTGATCTCCTCTGTCCAGGGAAAATGAGCAGGGTAATACATCTAAAGAGATTAAATAGCAGGACTTTCCTTCAGCTGTAAAGAGTAAAATATCCTCTGGGTGGTGTTGGTGTCATTACAAATGCTGCTACAGAAATGCCTTACAAATAACTGCAACAAAGATTCGTAAAGTTTTAACATATTTTTAATGTGTCTTTTTACAAGATATCACCTATTAAGAAATAATAGCAGAAAATAACTGGCTGGTACAACTTGTCTGCCCAGTAAATGTGTATTCTTCTCTTTTGTTTGTTTTTTTAAAATTTTATTAAAAGCACTTGCATCCATATATTTTAGCGCTGTGTGCCAGTCTAGCAGTCTAGCGGATAAGGTGCAAGGCTGAGTTTGCTCAGAGGAGTCCTGTATCTAATTACTTCCTAGAACAGTCAGTTTACAAAGGGGTTCTATAGACAAATCTGGTAGGGGTGTGTAAATACATGCCAATGTTTACCCCAACCTGAGGTCCGCCTTCAAAGGCCAAAGTTGCACCAATATGCGCTCAATATCTGATTGTATCAGCTTAAATCTTTGTATCTAGGTGTCAGAAGGTGTCAGTAACACTTGAAGGTTTCATTAGGAGCACACTGAGCATGATGCAGTCAGAGAACTGTGATAGTTGGCCACCTCAGGTGGCACTTGGGTCCAGTGTCAGACTGGCCCACCAGGATACCAGGAAAAGTCCCTGTGGGCCCAGGTGTCGGTGGGCCCTCGTGTTCCTAAACATTTGGTGTATTTCATGGCCATTCCCTATTTTTATGAGAACAAAGAGGCTAAATAGTTTGAAAAATAGAGTATAGTATGTAAAGAAAGGAGACTAGGAGAATAGAGGTTGAGTGAGAGAGGAAGAAAAATAGTATTAAAGGAGAAGGAAAGGTTAAAACATATAAGCCTTATCAGAAAGGTCCATCTAAATATACCAGTAAACCCCCAAAGTAATGCTGCTCTGAGTCCTCTGTCAAAAGAAACACTGCATTTCTTTCCTTCTATTGTGTACTCATGGGCTTCTGTATCAGACTTCCTGCCTTCAGCTTAATCCTCATTGCCCTGGGCAAGAGCATGCTCAGTTTGCTCCTCTCAGCCCCCTCCCTTCTCTACTGTAATCTGAGCCCAGAGCAGGGAGAGACTCAGGCAGGAAGTGATGTCACACCACATTAATACTGCAGCTCCTATCATAAACAGAGAGTTTCTAGAGCTTTTTACTCAGGTATGGTAAAACATTCTACAGAATAAATATAGCATTCTAGCTTGCACTATTGCAGCTAATCTATTGGCAATAAAATGCCTCCGTAGCTTTCCTTCTCCTTTAATAGTGGGCCCCTGGTCTAAGGTTAATTGGTGGGCCCCTGGTCAAAGTTTTTGGGTGGGCCCCTGGTGTCCCAGTCCGACACTGCTTGGGTCAGAAATGCCCCTGAATAGCACAAGACTGTCCAGGTAAAACTTGATCCCTATCTTTAAAACAAATGATCATTAAAAGATTGAGCTATAGATCTTGAAAAGATGTCAAAAAAATCATTCATTCCTTAATCTTAGCTTGATTGGCCTTCAGTCGCAGACCTTTAAAAAACTGAATAGGGCCCCTCAATTTAGGGACTATATATATGCAAAGTGTATGGGCAATAATGTGATGATTGTATCCCTTTAACAGCACAGTCACCTGTTCCTTAAGTTACAGTTACACCTTATTTTGCTGAGATAAACTTACAGGGAGTGCCCAGAAGGGAATACCAAGGTGAGGGCTGGCAGAATGCCATTGCTCTGCCGGAGGCCGAGAAAGTAGAGCAAGCAGGGAACAAAGAAGAGGACAAGTTCCCGATCAGATCCATATTCACTGGCTCTTGTTTTGGAATAAATCTTTTCCGTACACAGCCTGATGAACTGACTTGGAGAAGACAAAGCATCTGTAATATTACTAGGGGACCCTCTTGTTTCGTCACTTGAGAATTTAGTCTTACTCGGCCCTTGCAGTGTAGCTTCTCTTTGTGTCCTGTCTGAGTACTTTACTGTCACTAAACAAATACAAGTGCTCTGTGCTATCAGGATGGACAATCTCCTCTGTACAACCTGTGTCTCAGCCTGACTGTCCAGCAACAACGTCACTGGGATTACACTCTGCATTTCTGAGCCACCATGTATCACCATCCAGCCATGCCATTTAGTCTTCCTTCAAACCTACCCGAGGATCTCCCACCTTCTACCAGCCAGGCCCTGCTGACAGGTAAGTCTCTAGGTGATCTACATCCTGCTGAAATCTATTACCCAGGGATCAGCTAATGTTCAGCACTCTTCTGAATTACTCAAGGCTGCCTGTCTCTATCATAAGCTATACGTGTCTTCTGTAGAAGGCCCTCTACATATATATAGTACAGGTATGGGACCTGTTACCCATAATGCTCGAGACCTGGGGTTGTCTGGATAACGGATATTTTCATAATTTGGATCTTTATACCTTATGTTTACTAGGAAATCATGTAAACATTAAATAAACCGGAAGGCTGGCTCTGCTTCCAATAAGGATTCATTATAACATAGTTTAGATCAAGTGCAAGGTACTGTTTTATTATTACAAAGAAAAAGGAAATCGATTTTAAAAATCTGGATTATTTAATTTTAGTGCAGTCTATGGGAGACAGCCTTTCTGTAATTTGGAACTTTCTGGATAACTGGTTTCCAGATAATGGATCCCATACCTGTATTGTATATTATATAGAGTGACATTCTAGCTGGGTTTTTGCTTCTTTTTTTGGAGCTATTGTGTTCACATATTTTACTGTTTTGTTTTTTAATTCCACTGTATGGTGACCTGAAAGCCAGAACAGAGGGCAAAAGAAAATGTAAGTGAATAAAAGGATTACAACAAGCTGAATGTTCCAAATACAAAATTAGAAAGATGCAGGGAAAAAAATAAAATGCGGAAAACACTTGTGGTCACCCACGCGTCAAGTACATTGGGTTGATCCGATTATTGGCCCCCGGATTATATTGTGTGCACATAGGGACCCAATGGGTTAGGACCATATCAATGTACAGATGTGGGCCACGGCTAATGGGATTTTCAATCCTGCTAATAGATAGCTCACCAATTTTTGGCCAGATATCGGTCACGCAGACCTTCCTAATGTTCTTGCTAATAAGCTGCTAGGCATCTAGTCTTCAGCTTTGATTGGCTTTTGTATGGCAAGCTTTGAAGAATTTCCTTTGCAAAGGGACAGTAAAACTGGAATCAATGGAGCGAATACAGGGCTGTATTAGGTCTGGTGCTGCCCTAGGCAATGGACCTGTCTTGGCCCAGTACTCCACCACCTAGGTATGGGCCTTCGAGCACCTACATGGTAGATACCATGGTGTTTATTGTTAACTTATATAGGCTTTATTGGTGACATTATATAGGCTTTTTTTTTAACAAGGGTGAAAAACAGAGTTCAATAGAGTCTTTTTTTTAAAAAAAAAAAAAAAATCCATAACGTGAAATTTTCCTTTGCTCTGTATTCAGCCTTTGTTAAATGTAGCCCAAAAAATCCCATTCTAGATGAAAATAGAGTAGTGGCATTTCCCTCCGATGAGCTCTGTTCCATCCTTTTGTTAAATATTCCTTTTAAAAAAATTACTACAATATAAATAGAGATCAGTGAAATCTATTTTCACCACCCATAAAAATACCATACAACAGATATGCACCCATTGATAAATATGTCTTACAAAGTAGGGGCTATAAGGTGTGTGCAGGGAACATGCTAAACCTATGCACCATGTCATTTGCTGTCATCTCACATAGCGCTGCTGGGGTGTAACACCCAGGATAATCCGATTTTTGTCAAGCAGATAAAGGCGAAAAAAAAACATCTGAGGGAGGGGAAATAGACACTCACTATTTATTGGATCTGTAGGGGGGTCTTTACACCCCTGTGTACTTGAAATGCCAGGTCCTATATAAATCTCAGTCCAGACCTGAATTGGACCAGTCCCTGGATCTACTTTGTACTAAGTACTAATTTCAGTAACTTGTATTGACAAAAATGCATCCAATTCTTAAGATAAAACCTCCTTGGTATTGGAAATATATATTTTACTTCTCTGCTTCTTTTCTGCTTGTATTTTTCCTGGTACATAATGACCTGTATGCCTTCTTCCAGTAGCCTAAGGTGGTCAACGATCAGATCATAATGCAGCCAATACGGACGGTTGGATCACAGCCCGCATTAACAAACCCTGCCCGACACATCTACATCTGGTCGACTTTCAGACAGATATCGATCAGGGAAGCCCATTGCAGCGCCCCACGGGCCTATAAACTGCCGACTTGGCCTGTCAGCAGCTTTTATCGGCCCGTGTATGGCCAGCTTAACTCTCAACCAGTAATGAGTCAGTGGTCTGATACCCCTTTTTTATTTTAAATCGTAGAGTCAAATGATTTGCTAACGGAAGAAATATGGCAGATATTAATAGAATAAAGCATACGTATAATTGCAGAGAGCTTGAAATGGCTTTTTAATTAACTACAAATAAACACGTGGAAGTGCATCCACCAAATTAAATGAACAAAAAAATGGAAATGACAGAATACGATGATATTTTGCCTTAACTTTATTTCCCCATGATGCAGGGTTGTAAAACCAGTAAACAGTGTTTTAGGCAAAGGCCACTAATCTAATAATTCTTTGCAATACAGGCAGTTAACTATATTCCTATGGCTGGAACACAGAAGATGAAACTTTATTAACTCGGAAAAATGTACATATCTTTATTTAAAAAATGTCCATATCCATTAATTTTGAATGCACTAATCTAATTAATGAACACTTTGTTTTTTTAAGACAAGATTTTTTTACTGATAGTGTTTCAGGCTACAAGAACAGTTGAGTTGAGTGTTTTGACACTAGGGTTGGCACCTGCTCTGTGTTTTGTACTTACTTCATACTAATGGATTTCCTCTGCAAACCAATGTTTTTTTTTGTCTATTCAGAGGTTTGTGCAGCCTCATTGCCCTGGGACCATTCAGAGTTTGCTTATGAAACCAGTGATATGGACTTGCCCTTCTTGGCCTGTCTTGCCTTGCCCAGTTATTCTACTCTGGTGTCGGACACATGCAATATGGCAGATAAAGAGAGCACTGTTGAAGGACCCCCTCAGTTTACAGGTAATATTCATTACATTATATAACGCGTAAGCCATTAATGTTCTTGTGCCTTTTTGAAGTGAGCCTGCCCAAACCAGCCTGCAGCCAATTAGAATGTAAGAATATAAACAGGGCTGGGCTAATCAACCAATCATAGTATTAGAATATTAACATGGTTAAATCAAGCAGTCAGTTGGAGAATTAGAATATCCACAGTTCTGAGATGAGCTGAGCCAAAACTCCATACAAATTAGCAACAAAATGTAATTAAAGCACCTTTGAAGATGAATAAAAAATGTGACTACAGGTGCAAAGTATTCTTCTCTTCTCTACTCACCCAAATGCAGCCTTAGGCAGTTAGCATCTTCAGGTTTGCTGTTTGAAATTATCTGATGGGTTATTATGGTTTCCCAAACTAGGGAAACTTTGTGCATGTTATTGGACATGAATATATGTCCAATTTGTATTTTAAATAGGTACATTTTCTTAGAAATCCACCCATCTCTGGCTATCAATTTTTACCAACATTGTTTTTTTTTTAATGTTTGGTATCAGACCGTTATACTGTAGCTGCTACTCTTGCTACTGGCCCTTTGCACGCCTGACAGTCCTAGTTCTATGTGTTTGTAGCGGTTGAAGGACAATATTTGTTGAAAATGGGTTAAATTGTGCAGAAGCAATGTCACATCATACCATATATCCACTATATATAAGTATCCAAATATCTAAAATGACATTTTGGAACACTCAACACCGAGCTCCTAATGCTACCTGCCTAAATGCATAATACTGACAATTGGGTAGTGGTGCAGGAACAATAGTCTGGGGCTGTTTTCCATGGTTTGGGGTTGGATCCCTGGTTCCACTGGAAACAAGCATTAAAACTACAGTGTACAATGACATTCTTGACAATTCCATTGTTTCTTCTTTTTGGCAATAGCTTGGAGAAGACCCATTCTTGTTTTATAACAATAATGCCCCATGGACAATGCAAGATCCATACAGAATGGGTTTGCTGAGATGAGAGTGTAAGAACTTGACTGGCCTGCACAGAGCCCTGACCTTAATCTAACAGAACCCCTGTGGAATAAATTAGGGCTGATCCCCAACATCATTGCCCAATACGAATTATACAGATCCCAACATCTAGTAGAAAGCCTTCTCAGACACCAAACTTCTTCTTGGGTTTTCTGGTTCAACCTTTGGCTGTTCATAATTCATAATCTGACATCACTATCAACAGTATGTCCTCATTTAAGGGGAGTGGGTATGAGTGCTATTGAATCTATGAATGTGTGTCACCAGATAATTATGTGGCACAAACACCAAATTTTATTGCACAAGCTGTTTTGAAGGTTGAAAGTATTTTGTGAGGAAAGGGTTCCTGAAGATGTGATTGTATTGCGTTCAGCCTCAACAAAACCCTTTCCTTGTTGATCCAAGGGAAGACAAACACAAAAGAGAACAGATAACTCTTTTGATTCCCAAATGGACAACATTCCTACAATCACTTGCCACCAATTTGTTTTACAAATCACAGCTGTGCCTGCTATAAAGGCACCAATTCAATTTTAACCTGCACCACTGAGTGCTTTGGTAAGAAATATCATAATCTGGTTATTTTAATGGCAAAGAAATCCTTTTCTATGCTGATTATAATACCTCCTTTCCTTCAGTTCCTTTTGTTACATCCACTGTTCCATGGAAGAAGAGTTAGACAAATCTATGTATCATCTTTGAAAATATTTGTACAATATAAAGGGAGTTATTGATTGGTTTGTGGGGCAAAAACTCACGTTTTTAGTGGAAAAAAAACTTTACATTTTATCTAGATTTAATATACCCAGATGCTGCAAAAAGCCGAATCCGAAAATCCGTCACTTTAAACCTGTCAAGTTCATGTATAAATCAATGGAAGATATCCATATCTCAATTTGAAGATATTGTGGTGGATTTAGCCCGATAATCTCAAAAATTCAGTTTTTTTGGCGATAACCCAAAAAAACGAGCAACTGGGGAGTAAATTCGTATGATTAGAGTCTTCGTTCCTTTTTATGGAGTTTTTTTAGTTATTTTATTTATAAACAAGATAAAATTTTGGATGGGTGAATGGTCAAACGTTGATTAATAAAAAAAGTTTCACTCTCATTTGGGTGGGTTTAATGCAGATTTAAAATGTGTCTTAATTCTGCATGCCAGATTGTGGAGCTGCTTAGTTCGAGGGGTGATTTGAGACCATCAGTCAGTACCTTCTTTTCAGCACTATGCCCTGGGTTCTTCTGAAGACATGGGTCTCCTCTTTGCAAGGGTCAGCACTAACGTCTATCCCCATGCCAGAGTTTTCCATTCCCAAGAGAAGCACTTTTACATTACTGATCATTTTAATTTAACAATATACTTTCTGCAATTTATTGACTTTATCACTAATCCATGCATGTGATTAGCAAGGGGTCATAATGATTTGGATAGGTGTTAGAGCTCAGTGCTACTCGGCATGATGGAAACTTGCCACTGATATCAGGGCAGTCTGGTGGTGAAACAAAACCACAAGGTTAGGGCTTCTTTAGAAATAAGTGATACAAATAAAACCGAACGATGATCATTAGGTGTGATGTTTTTGTTTTCCCTTAACCTCCTCTCTTATTGCGTTAGTTCCTCTTGTTATTTATCCTCAGAATTACTGGCCACTGTGACAGCCTACAGGAGGAATTTGGACGAACAGGTTTTACAAGAGAATACAAAGAGTCCATTTATGGTTGGTGGTGAGTAGTAGATCGTTACCCAATTACTCACAATATTCAGGCTCATTAAAGTGATGGCAATTTGTTGGTTTTAATCTGCAGCCATGTATATTCTTTACTTAGTGAAAGAATAGACTAAACCAACAAGTTAAAACGAAAGGGTTATCTCCTAGAGTGTTATAGAATATCTTTTTCTTATCAACTTTTTAGCTAGTCGTCATTTTTTTCATAGTTTTTAAATTATTTCTCCTTCTTCTTCTGCCTTGTTCCTGCTTTTAAATGGGGGTCACTGACGATTGATACTATGATACTACGATTTTATTGTTATTATTACTTTTCTCTCCTCTTCATTTGCCAGTCTTTCATTCAAACCACTCTGGTTGCTAGGTAAATTGGATCCTAGCAGATAGATGGCAGACGAAATTCCAAATTGCCGAGCTGAACAGAAAGCTACATAATTAAGAACATTTTTTAAAATACAAAATGAAGATGGAGTGCAGATTGTTTCAGAATATCATAATACTAAAAGTTAATTTGAAAGTGACTTCCCCTGAAAGCAAAAATGTAATTAGTTGTTATGGGATACTAGACCTGGATCAAATTCTAGGCCTGTTACAGGTATAGGATCCGTTATACGGAGATCTGTATCCAGAAATCTCCGAATTATGGGGAGGCCACCTCCCATAGACTCCATTTTATCCAAATAATCCAAATAATCCAAATTTTTTAAATAATTTTTCCTTTTTCTCTGTAATAATAAAACAGTAGCTTGTACTTGATCCCAACTGAGATATAATTAATCCTTATTGGAAGCAAAACCAGCCTATTGGGTTTATTTAATGTTTAAATTATTTTCTAGTAGTCTAGGTAGAGGTATGAAGATCCAAATTACGGAAAGATCTGTTATCCATAAAACCCCATATCCTGAGCATTCTGGATAACAGGTGCCATACTTGTATTACATTATCCCAATTGTGTATTCATTTCTTACAAATTGGAGCACATTAATTATTGTTATACACAGCTAGTACAGGTATGGGACCTATTATCCAGAATGCTCGGGACCTGGGGCTTTCCGGATAATGGGTCTTTCTGTAATTTGTATCTTCACACCTGAAGACGAAGTACCTCTGGCTTTGATATAACACTGCTGTATTGGTAAATTGTTTTTTTAATAGAAATAACCGTCCTCTTAAAGCTGTAAAATGTGTTTTTCTTTCGTCCCTAGTCCTGACAGTCAGAATAATAAAGAAATAATAATAATTAATAAAATCCTTTTAAATTTTGCCTTAGACACAGGCGTCCCAGGAGAAAGTAAAACCCAGAAAGTACAGCGGGAGAACAGTCGGCAAAAGAAAAAAGGTAACACTCTAACATAACTACATTTTTCAGCTGCTGCAGAAGCTCTTGGCAATAATTTCACCCTTACTGACTTGTACAGCCCACACATAATGTCATATAGGGCATGACTGTACTAATGCATGGCTCATTGATTATTACTAAGGTCAGAGTGTTCATCTATGGGAGTTTGTGCGAGACCTGCTGTTATACCCAACAAAGGACCTAGAAGCAGTGCGCTGGGAGAACCGAAAGGAGGGAACCTTCCGGGTTATTCGGTCTGACACCTTTGCACAGCTCTGGGGAGAACAAAAGAAGAACAAGTGTATGAATTATGAGAAACTGAGCAGAGCACTAAGGTGAGACTCCCCAAAAATTGTAGTGGAATCTGTTTTAAGCAGTATTATTTTATATCAGGGACTGTTCCCATTTAAAATGAATGGGTTTCCCTCTTTCATGTATGAAATTCATGTGGAACATATCTGTGAAGGTTCTCATTCATGCATGGAGGTACTGATGTACCAGGCCAATGGAAGAAGAACAGGAGAACACTATTCAATTGAGACCCTCTTTCAGATAAGCCTTCGCTTGAAGTGGAGGAAAGGTGTTGTTGATTAACTGTAACTTTAGGTGCAGTGACACTTAGGTGAGTGTTCCTTGGTGGAATATAGAACTAGGGATGCATCCAGGATTCAGTTCAGGATTCGGGCAGGATTCGGCCTTTTTCAGTAGGATTTGGATTCAGCCGAATCCTTCTGCCCGGGAAATCACGTGACTTTTTGTCACAAAGCAAGGAAGTAAAAAACGTTTTCCCCTTCCCACCCCTAATTTCCATATGCAAATTAGGATTCGGATTCTGTTCGGTATTCGGCCGAATCTTTTGCGAAGGATTCGGCCAAATCCAAAATAGCGGATTCAGTGCATCCCTATATAGAACAGCTCTTCATTTCTAGCTTGACTATCATACACCTCTGGGATGTACTATAAAAAAAAAGCTGGTCTGTCACTTCATAACCTCATTTATGGAGTCCCTGTACCCCCTACTTCTCTAAGGAATGGTTACCTTAGGGTCAACCACCCCTCCTTAAAGGGAAACTATTGCAGAAATAAAGATTTAATATAAGCTTCCTCAAACTTAAATAAGAAACTTTCCAAATACAATCAATTACATATTCTGCATTGTTTCTGAAATAATCAAGTTTATCTTCACTATTACTCTCTCAGCAATTATTTGCCTTCATTCTGTCTTCATGCAGGAGTTGGGTGAATGATCCAATATAACTTATAGGGGGGGGGTCCTTTCCTAGCAGATGAATTAGAGCTCAATCAAATAACTGATTCCAGTACAAACAAAATCGAACAAAATAACTGCCTTTTGCACAAATCCTGCATGTAGAGAGACATGATGTCTGGTGATTTTAATAGACTGAGCTCTAATACATCTTTTAAGCAAAAGGAGGCCCCTTATAAGATACATTGGATCATTCATCTGACACCCAACTGCTGCATGAAGACAGAATGAGGAGAAACAGATGCTGAGAGAGGAATTGTGAAGATGAACTTGATTATTTCAGAAACTGTACATAACTTTTAACTGATTTAGAAAACTTCTTATTTCAGTATGTTGAAGCTTATATAAAATTTTCATTTTTGCAATAGTTCCCGTTTAAAGGAGAACTAAACCCCCCCAATAAGAAAAGTCCCTACCTACTACCCTAGATAGTCTCCTCTCCCTGCTTCCCGCCGCATAGTTGATGAAATTGCCCCTAACACAATACTCAAATATCGGAGTAAGTGCATCAGAGCTCATGGACGCCATCTTCTGGCTCTTCCGTATTCTTCTGAACGTCTTCCTTCCCTCCCGCATTTTCCGGAATTTTGCCACATGCACAGTTGCTACGATATGGAGGACTGCACATGCCCCAATACGCCGTTCACTTAAGGAAAAATACAAAAGAGCTGGAAGATGGTGCCCATGAGCTCCGCTGCATTTACTCTGCACTGCAGGGCCGGCCTTAGGCCAATTGGACCAATTGGGCCCAATTGGGCCCCGCACCTCTGGGGGGCCCCGCACCACAGGGCAGCACAGATAATATTTCCCTCAGCACATGATGCTGCCTGGCCTGCCCCCAACTTTGAGAGTCCAGCCCATCCCCAAATCCATAGGTCTAGCCTGCCCCCAACTCTCATAGGCCCAGCTTTCCTCCAACCTTGATAGGCCCTGCCTGCCCCCAATCCAACCAAGCCTGCTCCCAAGCTGAATCGGCCCAGCCCCAAACTAATTGGCCCAGTCCACTCTCCTATTTCCTCCCTCTCTCTCTTACCCTGTGTGCCCCTATTATGTTACCTTGTCTGCCCCTTTCCTTTCTATTTTGTGCCTGTATGCCCTTATTTTCCTAAATACTTGGTGTGTCAGTAGGGATGTAGCGAACGTCGGAAAAAAAGTTCGCGAACATATTCGCGAACTTGCGCAAAAACGCGAGCGGTTCGCGAACGGTTCGCGAACCCCATAGACTTCAATGGGAAGGCGAACTTTAACATCTAAAAAAAAAATTTCTGGCCAGAAAAATGATTTTAAAGTTGTTTAAAGGGTGCAACGACCTGGACAGTGGCATGCCAGAGGGGGATCAAGGGCAAAAATGTATCTGAAAAATCTGCCTGTGTGTGCTTGGAAGAGATAGTGTAGGGGGAGAGCTGTTAGTGATTTCAGGGACAGATGATAGTAAGTTTGCTGGCTAGTAATCTGCTTGATACTGCTCTGTATTGGAGGGACAGAAGTCTGCAGGGATTTGAGGGACATTTTAGCTTAGGTAGCTTTGCTGGCTAGTAATCTACTGTTCTCTTTAAACAACTGCCATACGTTGACCTTGTAGGCATTGTTTGCCCAGTTTTTTTGGACGCAGCCACTGAAGCACAGTTGCCAGAAAAAATATGCCATATAAATGCTGAAAATAGTCATTTTTCGCCATACGTTGACCTTGTAGACATTGTTTGCCCAGTTTTTTTGGTTGCAGCCACTGAAGCACAGTTGCCAGAAAAAATATGCCATATAAATGCTGAAAATAGTCATTTTTTGCCATACGTTGACCTTGTAGGCATTGTTTGCCCAGTTTTTTTGGTCGCAGCCACTGAAGCACAGTTGCCAGAAAAAATATGCCATATAAATGCTGAAAATAGTCATTTTTTGCCATATACGTTGAGTCAACGTATGGCAAAAAATGACTATTTTCAGCATTTATATGGCATATTTTTTCTGGCCTCTGTGCTTCAGTGGCTGCGGCCAAAAAAACTGGGCAAACAATGCCTACAAGGTCAACGTCGTTGACCTTGTAGGCATTGTTTGCCCAGTTTTTTTGGCCGCAGCCACTGAAGCACAGAGGCCAGAAAAAATATGCCATATAAATGCTGAAAATAGTCATTTTTTTGGTCGCAGCCACTGAAGCACAGTTGCCAGAAAAATTATGCCATATAAATGCTGAAAATATGCATTTTTTTGGTTGCAGCCACTGAAGCACAGAGGCCAGAAAAATTATGCCATATAAATGCTGAAAATATGCATTTTTTTGGTTGCAGCCACTGAAGCACAGAGGCCAGAAAAATTATGCCATATAAATGCTGAAAATATAAATTTTTTTGGTTGCAGCCACTGAAGCACAGAGGCCAGAAAAATTATGCCATATAAATGCTGAAAATATGCATTTTTTTGGTTGCAGCCACTGAAGCACAGAGGCCAGAAAAATTATGCCATATAAATGCAGAAAATATGCATTTTTTTGGACGCAGCCACTGAAGCACAGTTGCCAGAAAAAATATGCCATATAAATGCTGAAAATAGTCATTTTTTGCCATACGTTGACCTTGTAGACATTGTTTGCCCAGTTTTTTTGGTTGCAGCCACTGAAGCACAGAGGCCAGAAAAAATTAAACCAGTAGGGTTTGCACCCTAGTTTGTAACGGTGGCGGAGGGAGGAGGAGGACGCTAAAGGACAGCTGTGTGTGGAGTCATGAGGCTTGAAGAGAAGGACAGCTGCATAGAAGTCAGAACAAGTCTTCCGGCGTGCAGTAACCCTCCGAGATCCACCCCTCATTCATTTTAATAAAGGTCAGGTAATCGACACTTTTGTGACCTAGGCGAGTTCTCTTCTCAGTTACAATCCCTCCTGCTGCACTGAAGGTCCTTTCTGAGAGCACACTTGAGGCTGGGCAAGACAAGAGGTTCATGGCAAATTGTGACAGCTCTGGCCACAGATCAAGCCTGCGCACCCAGTAGTCCAGGGGTTCATCGCTCCTCAGAGTGTCGATATCTGCAGTTAATGCCAGGTAGTCCGCTACCTGCCGGTCGAGGCGTTCTTTGAGGGTGGATCCAGAAGGGTTGTGGCGCTGCCTTGGACAGAAAAACATTTGCATGTCTGACGTTACAGACTGGCCAAAGGGCTTTGTCCTTGCAGGTGTGCTCGTGGCAGGATTACTGGCACCTCTGCCCCTGGAATGTTGATGAGTTCCTGAAGTGACATCACCCTTAAAAGCATTGTACAACATGTTTTGCAGGCTGGTTTGTAAATGCCGCATCTTTTCGGACTTGTGGTATGTTGGTAACATTTCTGACACTTTATGCTTGTACCGAGGGTCTAGTAGCGTTGCGACCCAGTACAGGTCCTTCTCCTTAAGCCTCTTGATACGGGGGTCCTTCAACAGGCATGACAGCATGAAAGACCCCATTCTCACAAGGTTGGATGCAGAGCTATCCATCTCCGCTTCCTCATTATCAAGGACTGCATCATCCACGGTCTCCTCCCCCCAGCCACGTACAAGACCAGGGGTCCCCAAAAGGTCACCACTAGCCCCCTGGGAAGCCTGCTCCTGTTGGTCCTCCTCCTCCTCCTCCACAAAGCCACCTTCCTCCTCTGACTCCACTTCTGGCACCTCTCCCTGCGTTGCAGCAGGTGCCTGGGTTCGTTCTGGTGATTCCGACCAGAAATCGTGCGCTTCCAGCTCCTCGTCACGCTGGTCTACAGCCTCATCTGTCACTCGTCGCACGGCACGCTCCAGGAAGAAAGCGAAGGGTATTAGGTCGCTGATGGTGCCTTCGGTGCGACTGACCATATTTGTCACCTCTTCAAAAGGTCGCATGAGCCTGCAGGCATCGCGCATAAGCACCCAGTAACGGGGGAAAAAAATCCCCAGCTGTGCAGATCCAGTCCTACCACCCAGTTCAAAAAGGTACTCGTTGACGGCCCTTTGTTGTTGCAGCAGACGTTCCAACATAAGGAGCGTTGAATTCCAGCGAGTCTGGCTGTCAGAAATCAAACGCCTGACTGGCATGTTGTAGCGCTGCTGAATGTCAGCAAGGCGTGCCATGGCTGTGTAGGAACGTCTGAAATGGGCCGACACCTTTCTGGACTGGGTGAGAACGTCCTGGAATCCTGGGTACTTGGAGACAAAACGTTGGACTATTAAATTTAACACATGTGCCATGCAGGGCACATGTGTTAAATTGCCTAGTCTCAACGCTGCCAACAGATTGCTTCCATTGTCACACACCACTTTTCCGATCTGCAGTTGGTGTGGGGTCAGCCACCGATCGGCCTGTGACTGCAGAGATGACAGGAGTACAGATCCGGTATGGTTTTTGCTTTCCAGGCACGTCATCCCCAAGACAGCGTGACAACGGCGTACCTGGCACGTCGAATAGCCTAGGGGGAGCTGGGGGTGCACAGGTGTGGAGGAGGAGAAGGAGGACCCAGCAGCAGAGTAAGAAGAAGAAGAAGACGAGGTAGAGAGCGATGGAGGAGTAGAGGTGGTGGCAGAACCGCGTGCAATCCGTGGCGGTGACACCAACTCCACTGTTGTTGTTGAGCTACCCATTCCCTGCTTCCCAGCCATTACCAAGTTCACCCAGTGGGCAGTGTAGGTGACATACCTGCCCTGACCATGCTTGGAGGACCATGCGTCAGTAGTCATATGGACCTTTGGCCCAACACTAAGTGACAGAGATGCGGTAACTTGGCTCTGCACATGTTGGTACAGGTGTGGTATTCCCTTTTTAGAAAAAAAATTGCGGCTGGGTACCTTCCACTGCGGTGTCCCAATTGCTACAAATTTGCGGAAGGCCTCAGAGTCCACCAGCTGGTATGGTAAAAGCTGGCGGGCTAAGAGTGCAGACAAGCCAGCTGTCAGACGCCGGGCAAGGGGGTGACAGTCAGACATTGGCTTCTTACGCTCAAACATGGCCTTCACAGAAACTTGGCTGGTGGCAGATGACTGGGAATGGGAACAGGTGGTCAAGGTGGAAGGCGGAGTGGAGGGTGGTTCAGACGGGTCAAGGAGAGCAGAGGTAGAGCAGTAAGATGCTGGACCAGAAGGAGTGTGGCTTTTAGTTTGCCTGTTGCCTTTGAGGTGTTGCTCCCAAAGTGCTTTGTGCTTGCCGCTCATGTGCCTTCGCATAGAAGTTGTACCTATGTGGCTGTTGGGCTTACCAAGGCTCAGTTTCTGACTGCACTCATTGCAAATTACAATGCTTTTGTCAGAGGCACACACATTAAAAAAATCCCACACTGCTGACTTTTTGGAAGTGTGCGATCTGGCGGTAACAGTAGAAGTTGGCGGCATTGGCGGCAATGGCGGGTGCGTTGGCCGGCTGAACACAGGTGCCGATACATGTTGTTGCCCTACTGATCCCTGCGGGCTGTCCTCCCTGCTTCTTCTAAGTCTTATTCTCCTACTGCCTCTCTGACTCTCCGTCTCTCCATCTGAACTACCCTCCTCTTGCTCTCTTCTACTAGGCACCCACAAAACATCAATCTCCTCATCATCATTCTCCTCAGATGCATCAATTTCTTCTGACACATCACAGAAGGAAGCAGCAGCGGGGACCTCCTCCTCATCACTCATTATGTCCATCTCTGTCGTGTTCTCTGCCAGAATTAAATCTGGTGTAAGGTCCTCATCTCCTTCATCTTCTTCTGGCAATAATGGTTGCGCATTACTCAGTTCAAGAAACTCATGGGAAAATAACTCCTCTGACCCCAGTGAAGAAGGGGCACCGGTGGTGGAGGAAGTGTTACGTGGGGTGGCCATAGCAGTGGAGGATGAGGAGGATGTTGTGGTAAAGTTAGAAACGGTAGAGGATGGGGTGTGCTGTGTAAGCCAGTCAACTACCTCTTCAGCATTTTGGGAGTTCAGGGTCATTGGCTTTTTAAAACTGGGCAATTTGCTAGGGCCACAGGATTGCATAGCAGCACGGCCCCTAGCACGGCCTCTGCGTGGCGGCCTGCCTTTGCCTGGCATTATTTTTTAAAAAACAACAACAACAACAAAAACTCAGTTGGTTTTTCTGGAAACGATAATACACACAGCTAGATGGCGGGTTGAAGAAAACAGTGTGCAAATAATGCCTACAAGGTCAACGTATACACTACTACAGCGGTGGATACGGATTACGTAAAATATATGAATGCTGCTTGAAAAAAAGTAACTCAAGTGGTTTTTCTAGAGACGATAATATTATCAATATTTAGACAAAATGTGAACAAGCTCACACAGCTAGATGGCGGGTTGAAGAAAACAGTGTGCAAATAATGCCTACAAGGTCAACGTATACACTACTACAGCGGTGGATACGGATTACGTAAAATATATGAATGCTGCTTGAAAAAAAGCAACTCAAGTGGTTTTTCTAGAGACGATAATATTATCAATATTTAGACAAAATGTGAACAAGCTCACACAGCTAGATGGCGGGTTGAAGAAAACAGTGTGCAAATAATGCCTACAAGGTCAACGTATACACTACTACAGCGGTGGATACGGATTACGTAAAATATATGAATGCTGCTTGAAAAAAAGCAACTCAAGTGGTTTTTCTAGAGACGATAATATTATCAATATTTAGACAAAATGTGAACAAGCTCACACAGCTAGATGGCGGGTTGAAGAAAACAGTGTGCAAATAATGCCTACAAGGTCAACGTATACACTACTACAGCGGTGGATACGGATTACGTAAAATATATGAATGCTGCTTGAAAAAAAGTAACTCAAGTGGTTTTTCTAGAGATGATAATATTATCAATATTTAGACAAAATGTGAACAAGCTCACACAGCTAGATGGCGGGTTGAAGAAAACAGTGTGCAAATAATGCCTACAAGGTCAACGTATACACTACTACAGCGGTGGATACGGATTACGTAAAATATATGAATGCTGCTTGAAAAAAAGCAACTCAAGTGGTTTTTCTAGAGACGATAATATTATCAATATTTAGACAAAATGTGAACAAGCTCACACAGCTAGATGGCGGGTTGAAGAAAACAGTGTGCAAATAATGCCTACAAGGTCAACGTATACACTACTACAGCGGTGGATACGGATTACGTAAAATATATGAATGCTGCTTGAAAAAAAGCAACTCAAGTGGTTTTTCTAGAGACGATAATATTATCAATATTTAGACAAAATGTGAACAAGCTCACACAGCTAGATGGCGGGTTGAAGAAAACAGTGTGCAAATAATGCCTACAAGGTCAACGTATACACTACTACAGCGGTGGATACGGATTACGTAAAATATATGAATGCTGCTTGAAAAAAAGTAACTCAAGTGGTTTTTCTAGAGACGATAATATTATCAATATTTAGACAAAATGTGAACAAGCTCACACAGCTAGATGGCGGGTTGAAGAAAACAGTGTGCAAATAATGCCTACAAGGTCAACGTATACACTACTACAGCGGTGGATACGGATTACGTAAAATATATGAATGCTGCTTGAAAAAAAGTAACTCAAGTGGTTTTTCTAGAGACGATAATATTATCAATATTTAGACAAAATGTGAACAAGCTCACACAGCTAGATGGCGGGTTGAAGAAAACAGTGTGCAAATAATGCCTACAAGGTCAACGTATACACTACTACAGCGGTGGATATGGATTACGTAAAATATATTATGGCTGCTTGAAAAAAGTCACTCCGGTGTTTTTTCTGGAGACGGTAATATTATGGATATTTAGACAGAATGTGAACAAGGTCACACAGCTAGATGGCGGGTTGAAGAAAACAGTGTGCAAATAATGCCTACAAGGTCAACGTATACACTACTACAGCGGTGGATACGGATTACGTAAAATATATGAATGCTGCTTGAAAAAAGTCACTCTGGTGTTTTTTCTGGAGACGGTAATATTATGGATATTTAGACAGAATGTGAACAAGGTCACACAGCTAGATGGCGGGTTGAAGAAAACAGTGTGCAAATAATGCCTACAAGGTCAACGTATACACAACTACAGCGGTGGATACGGATTACGTAAAATATATGAATGCTGCTTGAAAAAAGTCACTCCGGTGTTTTTTCTGGAGACGGTAATATTATGGATATTTAGACAGAATGTGAACAAGGTCACACAGCTAGATGGCGGGTTGAAGAAAACAGTGTGCAAATAATGCCTACAAGGTCAACGTATACACTACTACAGCGGTGGATACGGATTACGTAAAATATATTATGGCTGCTTGAAAAAAGTCACTCCGGTGTTTTTTCTGGAGACGGTAATATTATGGATATTTAGACAGAATGTGAACAAGGTCACACAGCTAGATGGCGGGTTGAAGAAAACAGTGTGCAAATAATGCCTACAAGGTCAACGTATACACTACTACAGCGGTGGATACGGATTACGTAAAATATATGAATGCTGCTTGAAAAAAGTCACTCCGGTGTTTTTTCTGGAGACGGTAATATTATGGATATTTAGACAGAATGTGAACAAGGTCACACAGCTAGATGGCGGGTTGAAGAAAACAGTGTGCAAATAATGCCTACAAGGTCAACGTATACACTACTACAGCGGTGGATACGGATTACGTAAAATATATGAATGCTGCTTGAAAAAAGTCACTCCGGTGTTTTTTCTGGAGACGGTAATATTATGGATATTTAGACAGAATGTGAACAAGGTCACACAGCTAGATGGCGGGTTGAAGAAAACAGTGTGCAAATAATGCCTACAAGGTCAACGTATACACTACTACAGCGGTGGATACGGATTACGTAAAATATATGAATGCTGCTTGAAAAAAGTCACTCCGGTGTTTTTTCTGGAGACGGTAATATTATGGATATTTAGACAGAATGTGAACAAGGTCACACAGCTAGATGGCGGGTTGAAGAAAACACTGTGCAAATAATGCCTACAGGGCAAATAATGCCTAAAAGGTCAACTTATACACTACTACAGCGGTAGTAAAATAAAAAAAAGTAAAATAAAAAAAAAATTAATATTAAAAAAAAAAATTAAAGTTGGTGCTGCTGAACTACTAGGAGCAGCAGATTAGCACACCAGTCCCACTCCCCAACACTGCTAGACTAATAGCACTGGGCTCTTATAGTAGTAGTAGTAGTAGTAGTAAAACAACAAAAAAATAAATAAAAGCAGTCCTTACAAGGACTACTGTTATTGCAGCAGTCAGCAGATGAGATCAGAAGCAGGACAGCTGCCCACTGCAGCTACATACAGAGCACTGCAGTAGAAGGTAGATTACTAGCCAGCAAAGCTACCTAAGCTTAAATGTCCCTCAAACCCCTGCAGACTTCTGTCCCTCCAATAACAGAGCAGTATCAAAACGATTACTAGCCAGCAAACTTTCAACTGTCCCTGAAATCACTAACAGGCAGCAGCTCTCTCCCTACACTATCTCTTCAGCACACACAGGCAGAGTGAAAAAACGCTGCAGGGCTTCGGTTTTTATAGGGAAGGGGAGTGGTCCAGGGGAGAGCTTCCTGATTGGCTGCCATGTACCTGCTGGTCTGGGGTGAGAGGGCAAAAAAAGCGCCAACAATGGCGAACCCAAAATGGCGAACGTCGCGCGACGTTCGCGAACTTCCGGCGAGCGCGAACACCCGATGTTCGCGCGAACAAGTTCGCCGGCGAACAGTTCGCGACATCTCTATGTGTCAGTAGCCAGCAACACTTTGTCTAGGGGCCCCGCCAACATGGTCCCAATTGGGCCCCACATTTGATAGGACCAGCCCTGCTGCACTGATACGTGAGTATTGTGTTAGGGGTACTTTCAGGGGTAATCAACTATGCAGGGGGGAAGCAGGGAGAGGGGACTATCTAGAGTAGTAGGGAGGAGCTTTTCTTATTGGGGGGGTTTATTTCTCCTTTAAATCTCAGGGGTACCTCCACCTTAGGCCCTTTAGCAGGCTTACCTTCTGCTATGGTTGAGAGCAGAAAGAGTGTGAGGACAATTTCCTTTTTCTTTTTATATACTAGGGAATAGGTACTTGTAAACTACCCTTGTATTAATTGGCATACTTTCCTCCCACAAGCCATTGGTTACTTCCTGAGCAAAGGGGGGTGTTAACCCTATGGTTTATACCACAATAGGAGGGCTATGGGGTGATAAGGAAGTTTGTGACCAACCAGGCAATAGTAAAAACTGCATTCTGAACTAGTAAAACCTTCATCAACCCTAGGGCAACAAAATGAGAGGGAAATAGAGCACGTATATTTGCATCCAATAAAAAAATCATGGAAAAACTGAAAAAACCAGGGTGTGTGTCTTATCTTATTGCTGTGTTTATTCCATCTCCATTGATATGACTTTCACCTGGTCTCCTGGTATTCTTTCACTGCTTGCTGTGGCTTGTTCAGCTATTATATTAGCCTTTCCTTATTCTGAAATGACAGTTTGGTTTCTATATCTGCAGATCTGAAAAGTCGCCCTGTCCCAGCATGCTTAGGGTAATTCCACATTAAAAGTCAGATTGCATCAGAATTGCTCAGAAGTTTGAAAAATGCCATTGTCCCACTCCCTTGTGATTCATATAAACTGAAACCATGCCACCCCGCAGATCTGGTAGCTTTGATACATTACAGACAAAATACCTCAAAATTGACCATTGTGTCATGGGTGTAGGTTAGATATTTTGGGGACAAATGTTCACCAAAGCAGAACCTCATAGCATTAGACCAAAGGTGTATTTTATACAGATACTGTAGGGTAGTGATCCCCAACCAGTGACTCTCAAGCAACACCGTGCTCACAAAGCCCTTGGATGTTGCAAAAGTGTAAAGGTGTATATTTTTGGATTTCTGACTTGGAGGCAAGTTTTGGAGGTATAAAGACCAGTTATAGTCTGACAGTCCACATAAATAACCTATTACAGCCCCTTATTTGGCAGCCCCTTTTTTCATGCTTGTGTTGCTCCCCAACTTTTTTATATTTAAATGTGGCTCACGGGTAAAATAGGTTGAGGACCTCTGCTCTGGGACATGTGGGCTCTTGTCCACTCTTGCAGATAAATCTGGAGGTGGAGCTTAGGGAGATGGGGGGGCCGGAAGTAGTAGTAGGCAGAAGAGGCACCTGCGTAGGTGGTGCTTGGCAGGTAGCTTTTAAGTGTCTTCTGCCTACCCCTAGTCCTTGTTCGCTGCCCTCTGTAGCTCTCCCCTCCCTCCTCTCCTTCACTACCCTCCTTCATTCTCCCTCACCCTCCTCTCTGCTACTGCGAATGGTCACGGTAAGACTGACGCATGTTCAGACGCGCACAAGGGCTAGTGGGCAGCTTGGCCCGGCCCTGCAGACCGTGTCATAGATACAGCCCTGCACTAGACCAATGAAAGCTAAAATGCTGTTAGTATAATTTGCTGCATACAATAAGCCTTGTTGCTTGAACAGTTTCTATGGAAATAATTCTCTGGGGACTTTCAGGTGTCTTTGGTTTGTGCCCCACCAAGAGATAAGCAAGAGATACTACATTGGTCCCCTAAATCTCTGACATATCTAGGGCCCTATCTTGTCCCAATCCTTCTCTGTCAGCGAGACATTTTTTTATTGTTGGGTATAAATACAAAGTGAACAATGGTCAGGCAGGTGGGGCTCAGGCTGGGCCATTGTTGATCTTGCCAAAAGAAACATTTACACACCCAGTAACTATTGTATATGGAAACAGATCTGTGGCCAAGATGTGTGGGTTCAGTTGCATTAACCTCCCTGAAACTGAAGAATAATCACAATGCAATGCAGCTAAAAGGTGCCAATCCACTCTTTCTGTGATTCTGGTTTCCATAGAACTCATTTTGGATGTGGATCTTACATGCCTGCACCACCTCAGTCAGGCTGTGTAAGGTACACAAAATAATGAAACCGATAATGATACCAAAAATTTTATTTATTTATTGAAGATTTAATAAGGCCTTACAGCCCATTAAAGATTAAAGATAAGCTTGTTAGGCTAATGGCAGATGGACTCAGTGCAGTCAATATGTCACTATTCCATGTTCATCAGCCAATGTGCTTTACATAAGGGGTAACTTACATTTCAATTAACTTTTAGTATGATGTAAAGATGTTTTTGAGTTATTTAGCTTTTTATTCAGCAATTCTCCAGTTTGCAATGTCAACAATCTGGTTGCTAGAGCACACATTATCCTGGCAACCATGAATAGGAGACAACTTCAGTTGAAAGATGAGCAATTAAAAGTAGCAATAACAAAAAAATTGTAGCCTTACAGAGCATTTGTTTTTAGATGGGGTCAGTGATCCCCATTTGAAAGTTGGAAAGAGTCAGAATAAATATTTCACAAACTATAAAAAAAGAATAAAAAATGAAGGCCCACTGAAAAGCTGCTTAGAATTAGCCATTCTATAACATAATGAAAGTTAACTTAAAGGCGAACCATCCAACATTCAGCAACCCAAGGAGGGTTGAAAAGAAACAATGGCTACAAAATGTCTCACCTTATATCTGCCCTTTCTTTCAGGCACTACTACAAGTCGGGGATTCTGGAGAGAGTGAACGGCAGACTAACGTACAAATTTGGAAGAAAAGCCCATGGCTGGAAGGATGAACCTCTTCAGAAAGTCACATAGCACAAGCCCAGGAGAGAAATACTCACATAGACATTTAATAAGGGAAGGCAGGTCTAGGACATCATATTTATTCTCAGGGGAGTTCCAGTATCAAAGGATTGTATAGATATACAGATAAAGGTGGCTGTACAATAAGACAATACTGGATGTTTGTGGTGGGCCGAGTTGGGCTAAAATCATTGGCCCTTGGGCTTTTGGGATCGGCAGAGTGGCCAATGAAATGCTGACCATATATGTGATTCAGTACAATCCTAGCATTGATATGGAAGGTGATCAGTTTGATTCCATAAACAGGCCAGATGGAATCAAACTGTCACCCAGTATTTGCTAGTTAGAACTAGGACAATAATGGTCACTAAGTTCCTATTTATCACTTGGACTCGATATTGTTAAATGTATCCCTGCTAAAGACATAAAACCATTCAGAGTGCTGCAGCACTGAATGGAGGTCTTTAGTTATGGTAAATGGCCAAAAATGATTTTGAGAGGCCCTGTGAGTTATACAAAGTAGGAATATCTCATCTCTGGCCATTCATTTAAATCTTTGGCTGTCATTTAAAGGGATACTGTCAGTTAATAGTGCTGTTCCAGCAGAATTCTGCACTGAAATCCATTTCTCAAAAGAGCAAACAGATTTTTTAATATTTAATTTTCAAATCTGACATGGGGCTAGACAAATTGTCAATTTCCCAACTGCCTCCAGTCATGTGACTTGTGCTCTGATAAACTTCAATCACTCTTTACTGCTGTACTGCAAGTTGGAGTGATATCACCCCCCTCCCTCCCCCCCAGCAGCCTAACAACAGAACAATGGGAAGGTAACAAGATAGCAGCTCCCTAACACAAAATAACATCTGCCTGGTAGATCTAAGAACAGCACTAAAAAGTAAAAGACAAGTCCCACTAAGACTGATTCAGTTACATTAAGTAGGAGAAATAACAGCCTGCCAGAAAGTAATTCCATCCTAAAGTGCAGGCACAAGTCACATGACTGGGGCAGCTGGGAAATTGACAAAATGTCTAGCCCCATGTCAGATTTCAAAATTGAATATAAAAAAATCTGTTTGCTCTTTTGAGAAATGGATTTCAGTGCAGAATTCTGCTGGAGCAGCACTATTAACTGAGGCGTTTAACTACAACTCCCATAGCCACCAAGTGTCTTCAGATGTTGGTGGGTACTGGGCACTTGTACTTCAACGACTGATGGGCCATGAGTTGGGCAATATTGATATAAAGTGATGCATAGGGCTCAAGCTCAAGACATTCCCAGGGTATGTCATGGACAGGCACCTTCACCCACTATTTAGTTTAGGTCATACCCCTTGATGTCAGAGCAGAGCTGTTTTGTGCAGATCTAATAAAAAAAATGCAACCACTATGTGCCTCAATATTTGTAGGTTACTATAGAGTGACAATTCTTTCAATGAGAGAAGTACTACTGAGCCCCAGACAGGGTCAGATTGGAGGGCCTGGGGCCCACCGGTCTCGAGGGCCCCCCTCTGACTCCCCTGCCCATACCGCAAAGCCCCCTCTGGGCCTGCTGCAACTGCCGCCCCTTTTCTTTCCAGGAGGAGGAGGTTATGGGCAGAGGTGATAGGTGGCAGTGAGTGGGTCTGGACCAGCTGGGCCCACTAGAGCCAGGGCTCACCTAGTTTTATAGTAGGTTTCCCACTGGCCCAGTCCAACCCTAGCCCCAGATATATATATCTCCTTTCTGGAAAAGGACTAGAGTTTATATAGTGTGAATAGTACAACACAATGATGTCAGATCCCCTATATTTATCATCAATATATCCTTTTAAATATCTACATCTATCCCAGTAACATATAAAGAGCCAGAGGCTATTGAAGAATGTTTTTTTTTTAATGTCATATTGCTTATTCTGCTGAGGTACAATGAATGAAATATGTCCTTTTTAGTCCTGTGTCCAGGGTCATAATGACATAAATAAAGGTAAAATGCCAGATGAAGTTTACCAACTAATACCTTCATATAAAGCAGGTCTCTGATATGGAAGTATCCTCAATTTACTTTGCAAACAACACCTGCTGATATTTTAGTCTAAACCTGTTCAGTGTTTTCTGCAAATGTCTCTATTTTATATATTTTCATATAGATATTAGGCAACATTTTCAGAAAAATTCAAGTTGTTAAATTACAGAGGAGTTGTTTATTTTTCTTGCTAAACCTTCTTATTCCAGTCCTTCTATTAAGGGCACAAAATCCTGCAGTGATACGAACAATGGGCTTTTCTGATTTCATAATTGTTCAAAGGGGTGGTTCACCTTTGAATTAACTTTTAGTATGATGTAGAGATTGATATTCTGAGACAATTTGGCTTTTCATTTTTTTTATTATTTGTGTTTTTTTTTAGTTATTTAGCTTTTAATTCAGCAGCTCTCCTGTTTGCAATTTCAGCAATCTGGTTGCTAAGGTCCAAATTACCCTAGCAGCCATGCAATGATTTGATCAGAGATATAATAAGAGAATAAGAGACTGGAATATGGATGGGAGAGGGCAGACATAGAAAGAAAAGTAATAAAAAGTAGCAATAACAATAAATGTGTAGCCTTACAGAGCATTTGTATTTTTGGATGGGGTCAGTGACCACCATTTGAAACTGGGAAACACAGTCAGACAGGGCTGGGCCGCCGCGGCAGGACGCTAAAGGCATTGGTCGGACACCTCCTCCCAGTGTGCGCATGCATGTGCGCAATCTCAACTGCGCGCATGTGCAAGTGCCAAAAGAAGACGAGGCAGCGTAACAAAGGGAAAGGGCAGGGGAGGGAGTGACGGAGGAAGATAGCTACAATTTTAACACAGTGGTTTACCTTTAAATTAACTTTGAGTATGTTATATAATGACTACTTCTAAGCAACTTTTCAATTGGTCTTCATTTTTTTGGAATTAATTGCCTTCTTCTTTTGACTCTTTCCAGCTTTAAAATAGAGGTCACTGAGTCACATCTAAAAAGCAAATGCGCTGTAAGGTTAGAAATGTATAGTTATTTTTACTTTTTATTACTTATCCTTCTTTTATGGACCTCTCCTTTTCATATTCCAGCTTCTTATTCAATCAGTGCATTGTTGCTAGGGTAGTTTGGACCCTAGCAACCAGATTGCTGGACTTACAAACTGGAAAGCTTCTGAATAACAAGCTACAGTAAATAGCCTAAAAACACAAATAATAGAAAATGAAAACCAATTGTAAATCATCTTAGAATATCACTCTTTATATCATACTGGTTGGATCAAGCACATGGTACTGTTTTATTATTATTATTATTACAGAAAGGGATGCACAGAATCCAGGATTCTGCTTTTCAGCAGGATTCGGCCAAATCCTTCTGCCCGGCCGAACCCTAATTTGCATATGCAAATTAGGGGCGGGAGGGAAATCACGCGACTTTTGTCAGAAAACAAGGAAGTAAAAAATGTTTTCCCCTTCCCACCCCTAATTTGCATATACAAATTAGGGTTCGGTATTCGGCTGAATCTTTCATGAAGGATTCCGGGGTTCGGCCGAATCCAAAATAGTGGATTCGGTGTATTCCTAATTACAGAGAAAATGTAAATCATTTTTTAAAATGTGGATTATTTGGATAAAACGGAATCTATTGGAGATGGCCTGTCTGTAATTTGAGCTTTCTGAAAACCGGGTTTCTGGATAATGAGAAGTGTCTGTGCCCTTAGATAACCAATGCCATAGTGAAGGGATAAAAGTGAGGTGAAGGAAGTGATAAAATAGCACCTGTAATTAGGGATGCCTGAGGATTCGCCCTTTTTCAGCAGGATTCAGATTCGCAAACCAGGCAGTAACCAATCAGTGACTTGAGGGGGAGTCACATGGGTCATAACTGTTGCTTTTGAATCGGAGCTGAATGCTGAGGATCAATTGCAAAGTTGCTGAACAATTATGTCCCATGTGGCCCCCCTTATAGTCACTGACTAACTCAGAGTTAGAGAGCTGAAAAGCAGCAAGTATTGTTCTGTTAGACATCCAGTCACTCCAGCCTTTATACATTACATTTTTGCCTAACTATATTAGAAATGTTTTTTATTTTGCACATCCTATTTATCAAGTTTTTTTTTTTACACTGAACTGTTCCTTTAAGAGCAGCTTAAAAAGAGTGTCTATAGTGCTGCACAAAATGAATAGTACAAAATCCTGAAAAAAAGGCCATCTACAAACTGCCATCATGCTGAAAGTATATCTTCTGGGCATATTTATCAAGGGTCGAATTTCAAAGTGAAAAAACTTCGAAATTCGTATTCAAAAAGACCAACCGACATTAAGTCAAAGTTGTTTTTTTTTTGGTCGAATAGGTTTGCTTTTGATCGAATAGGTCCGTTTGGCTAAATTCAAATCATCCGAATAGTGCATTCGAACAAATCCGATTCGAAGTTTTTTCCATAAACAAATACTTTGATTTTTTAAAGTCCACCAATTGACTCCAAATGGGTTCTAGGAGGTCCCCCATAGGCTAAAACAGCAATTCGGCAGGTTTTAGATGGCTAATGGTCGATGTCGAACTTTTAAAGAGACAGTACATAATACATTTTGATATCAGAATTTTCTAATTTTTTTTCAAATTCAAAATGAATTTTGACTATTGCCTAGTCGAATTACACAAAAAATAGCTCGCAAATTTAATTTTTTTTCATTCGAAAATTCACCTCAACCTTTGATAAACCTGGCCCTTAATGTGCACGTCGATATTTCAATAGCAGAAAAACATGACAGTGGGAATAAGGTAATATCCTTGGGTGCAACTGATCTCCTTAAGCTAGGGGTATTAAAGTGATCTTCCTTTGTAGCAATTTACACGCCACAAATTGTATTTAAACCTCAGCCTGTGGAGTTTCATTTGCAATATTTAATGACTATGATTTGTCTCACCTACACACCCACCGTAAAAACAAACTTGTACAAGTCTAAGGGGCTGATTCACTAAGGGTTGAATATCGAGAGTTAATTAACCCTCGATATTCAACTAGGAATTGAAATCCTTCGACTATCGAAGTCGAAGGATTTAGCGCAAATACTGCGATCGTACGATCGAAGGATTATTCTAATCGAACGATTCGAAGGATTTTAATCCAAAAATTGAAGGAATATCCTTTTATTTAGGAAAGCCTATGGGGACCTTCCCCATAGGCTAACATTGACTTCGGTAGCTTTTAGCTGCCGATGTAGGGGGTCGAAGTTTTTTTTAAAGAGACAGTACTTCGACTATCGAATGGTCGAATAGTTGAACGATTTTTAGTTTGAATCCTTCGATTCGAAGTCGAAGTAGCCCATTCGATGGTCGAAGTAGCCAAAAAAATACTTCGAAATTCGAAGTTTTTTTACTTTGAATCCTTCACTCGAATTTAGAGAGTGCATCACTCTCGTCTGCAGACCTAAACCAAAGAAGGTCAGAGCAAAAATAATAATGAATTCTTAGATGCATTTTGCTCAGACAATAGCAATAATTCTTCCCGTGTTTGTTTCATTGTCGGTCTGTCACACTCAACACTTAGATTATCTGAGCATTCCAACAAGACACACTGATCCATGCACAAAAAATAATTCCAAAGTTTTTAATAAATTAAAGCGTCATTAAAACTAAAATCCAAGTGTTGCTTATATGAAAATGTATCTCATTTCATTCACAAATATATATTCTCTGACGAGACAAAAGACATCAGAATGAGTGTACACTTACTATGTGGCAAAGAGCAAGTATACAGTATGTATGTATGTATGTATGTATGTATGTATGTATGTATGTATGTATGTATGTGTATATATACACACACATACATACATGTGTATATATATATATATATATATATATATATATATATATATATACATATATATATATATATATATATACACACACATACATATATATATATATATATATATATATATATATATATATATATATATAGGAGCACTTTCATATAAAGAAAATTGCATTTTAGCTCTAAGTATCCATTTCAAATGAATCCTTCTTGCTGATGCTGGAAATGGAATGCTGGGCTGCATGGAACAGGGTTATGCAGTGCACTGGTAATAATCAGCTGTGATAAAGCTTGCCAGTGTATTCTCAGAGGGAACATCAGGAATCCATCCAAGCAGATCACCTTCCTCCCCCTCCTCCACCGCCTCCTCCACCATTGCCTCCTTGGTTGCCAGCGTCAGACGCTCCAGACATCATTAAGAACAACACGACGGGAATAATGTACATCCACTGAAAATTAGAAACAATCGTTAGCACTAATTTTCTCTTTACAGCAATGTTGCCAGCTCATGTAAAGGCGCAGAAATTCAATTTAAGTGAACTGCAAATTGGAAGTGGAATTGGAAGTTTGTTAATTAAGGTCCAGCAGGGAGAATCATCCTAAAAGAGACAAATGACATACAACTGCAACTAAATACTGTATATATGGATATAACAACATATTTAAGCTTCTTAGCCAACTCACTAAAAATATCTGCCTTTCTGCTCTCAACAACAGACCTCAGGGTACCCAGTGCCCATCCTGAGGTGCCAATGTAAAGGTGTCTTTAGCTGGCAAAATGTAAGAAAAATAAGCTGGTACCTCTACAAAAAAACCACATTAACTCTACCCAATTTCTTCTTTCGACTCCCTCAATCCACATTCTTCTGTCTCCCAATTGTTCTTCCCCACTCTTCTGACTTATTTCTCCCCCTTCGTGACCCCCACTACATACATCACCTTACAATGAGTTTGCTAAATCTGCTGAGGCTGGTCTGATAGACTAGGCAGTTCAGGTACTAAGAGTACATAGCTAAAGTGGGCTGACAGCAGCAAATTTGGTGCTGGGGTAATCCAGCTGCAGATGTTTTGACATTGGATGGGGTGGAATAGCTCATGGGTAATCTAAAGATACCAACATTTCATCTACAGCAGAACAATAAATTATTATTTAGCATGGCAGGTGTGTTAAAGGACCAGTGACATCAAAAATAAAAAAAATTTGTTAGTATACATCGAAAAATAAACACCAAATTAAACTTTAAAATTGCAAAACCTTTATTAAGAAATAACTTACTGAAACTCCACTTCCGCTCCTGTTCAGAAAAGGCGACAGGGCGACGATCCATCCTGCAGTGCTCTACTTCTCCTCCCTGGCTATCTGCCATATTGTACTGAAGCATGTGAAGCTGCGTTGTGAATTTCGGATCCCTTGATGTACGTGTATGAAACAAGCCCAAATGAAAAGAATCCCAGGACCTGTGTACACAGACATTACCTCTCCAGAAGCCGCAAGGCAATGCACGGCTCCCCCGTCATCTTCCAGCGCGTTCCTTGGCTATACGTACCCAGGCGGTCCCATGTCAGTAGTGCCGGAGATCAGTAGCCACCCAGAGCCCAGACATGACTTGAAATCCGGTCACTTATGGAAAGCACCTTTCCCAGGTAATACAGCCTGACATCCCACCCTTATGTCTGGACATTGCACTGTCCTACAGCACAATTGCCTCCATCGGCCTCGCGTGATCCCGCCCTGCGAGGAGTATTCTCAAAATAACTACTTGCACAGCCAGTCACCAGAATACTACAGGCTCCGGGTGGCTACTAATCCCCGGCACTACTGACATGTCCAAGTAGCCAAGGACCACCTGGGTACGCATAGCCAAGGGACGCGCTGGAAGAAAACGGGGGAGCCGTGCATTGTCTTGCAGCTTCTGGAGAGGTAATGTCTGTGTACACAGGTCCTTGGTGGGATCCAATGGCACTAGAATGGCGCCCCAGAGCGGGGTGAGATAAAATCTCGACAGTGGCTGCTTGCACAGTTCCCACTCAGTCCTTCCATGGCTATGCTTTTCCTGGGATTCTTTTCATTCGGGGTTGTTTCATACACGTACATCAAGGTATCCGAAATGCACAACGCAGCTTTACCTCGCTTCACATGTGGTCAGTACAATATGGGAGATAGCCAGGGAGGAGGAATAGAGCGCCACAGGATGGATCGTCGCCTTGTCGCCTTTTCTGAACAGGAGCAGAAATGGAGTTTCGGTAAGTTATTTTCTTAATAAAGGCTTTGCAATTTTAAAGTTTAATTTGTCTTGGTGTTTATTTTTTGATGTATACGAGCAAATTTTTTTATTTGCCCTATAAAAGCAACACTCATGCATACATTCTGCTACCCAATTTCATTATTACTACTCCACTGGAGTTTTCTGCATATCCAAAAGCACTGCTTCATAATAATTATACAACCACCCTAGAGGTATTGTCTACAGAACTACCACAGTGAGCAGAAATGAAATGTGAAGAGAGTCCCATCACCGAAATATAGAAAATCAGTAAAGGTAGAAAATGCTCTTCTATGAGCTATAATGCATCCCAACTACAGCTGCTGAGAGAGAACCTACTAATTCTTAAGGATGTACAAGGCCAGGGATGGGTTTGTTACAGGCATCTCTGAGATCTGAGAAAGGCAGCATGTATCCTGTGGCCACTGCTCATCTGCCCTCAGAAGGCGAAATAATGGAGATAAAGAGATTATATATATATCTATCTATATATCTATCTATATATCTGTATGTATATATATATATATATATATATATATATATATATATATATGTGTATGTGTGTATGTGTGTATGTGTGTATGTGTGTATGTGTGTATGTGTATGTGTGTATGTGTGTATGTGTGTATGTGTGTATGTGTGTATGTGTGTTGTGTATGTGTGTATGTGTGTATGTGTGTATGTGTGTATGTGTGTATGTGTGTATGTGTGTATGTGTGTATGTGTGTATGTGTGTATGTGTGTATGTGTGTATGTGTGTATGTGTGTATGTGTGTATGTGTGTATGTGTGTATGTGTGTATGTGTGTATATATATACACATACATCGCGCATCAGCTTATGCATACTTTGTACAAACCATGTAACCAAAAGTGTCTCTTTTTGCCAAATTCAGATAAGTTCTCTTTAATCCAATTGTTCCTTAAAGTTGTATAATGATAGTGCTGGGTTAATTTGTTTAGTTCAGTATATGATATAAGCCACACACCCATGCACCAGACTGATTTTAATTGCAACACATGGATGAGCTGCATTTTTTGTTTTTGTATATATATATATATATATATATATATATATATATATATATATATATATATATATATATATATATATATATATATATATATATATATATATATATATATATATATATATATATATATATATATATATATATATAGTCTGTTTATCCACAGTAAATACCGTTGGCTTGTTTTTACATAAGGTTATATATGAAAAGTACCATTTTATTACAGGAGCCAATTATGACCATCATAAATGAAACTAGTTGTAAAATCCCTGTTTCTGAAATACATTGATGAATTAGTAATGTGACGTAGCACAACTAAACTCTTCTCCGCCCCCCTACTTCATTACCTCTATAAGGAGAAAAATGGAAGGTACAGGGTATGGCAAACAAGGAGGCCATGTGAAAAAAAGTATTTGATATTTCAAATAAATCTATAAATTTTGCAACTGATCATGGTAGCTCTAAATGTACTAATTGAGATTATGTCTCAGAACTCAGAGCAAAGAAAGGTGTAAAGGAATAGAAGTTTAGGAGTAGAGAGAGAGAGAGTTGATGAGAATTACTTTAAATCCTCAGGCCTGCTGTCCTGGCTCCCTCGGAACCTTCGCCGAATTGGTTAACATTAGCAACATTGCCCCTCCCAGAATAATATACCACTGTGAGGAGGGAAAGATAAAACAGGCAGTCATAAAAAGCCCTGTTTATACGTTGGCTAAAAGGAGGTTCTCTCAATCGGCTTCCATAATGTTTTGTTAGGGATGCACCGAATCCAGGATTCGGTTCGGGATTTGGACTTTTTCAGCAGGATTTGGATTCAGCCGAATCTTTCTCCCATGCCAAACCGAATAATAATTTGCTTATGCAAATTAGGGCGGGGTAGGGAAAATTGCGTGACTTTTTGTCACAATAGAAGGAAGTAAAAAATGTTTCCCCTTCAAATTAGGATTTGGTTCGGCCGAATATTTCTCAGAAGGATTCGGCCAAACCCAAAATAGTGGATTCGGGGCATCCCTATTTTTTGTATTTTCGAAAAAGTTATTTTATATTAAAGCAAGTTGAGTCCTGTATGAGGAAGCATACATCAATATCATTAGTAGAAAAACACTAGTTTCTATAGTTGAAATTTAATCAAACCTTAAACTTACATATTTGGCAAAGAATGACTTCTGCTCTTGGGGATTCTTTGCTTTTTGGGCTTGTTCCATTTCCAGACGTTCAATAAATGCTGCTGTTTCAGGTCTAAAGAAATAAATAAAAATATAAAGGCATAGGTATACTCTTAAAATAATGGTCAACTAATAAGTGTGCGTGCCTGTCTAAAGTGTAAAGGTTCACACAGCTAACTGTTTAAAGATGTTCAATGCCCAATATTTCAATATCGTATCACCTCCCCCGACTTTCTATCTATATATCTATATATCTATATATATATCTATATATATATATATCTAGCGAATAAAGTACTCCTCTTGTAAAATAGTTACCGGGGAGTTCCATGATCATATAAAAATACGAGGCCAAAGGTCATGGAACTCCAAGGTGACTTCTAATATCCTCAGGGGTACTTTATTTATTATAATACACATGTTTCAGTGAATCATGTGACAGGACATCACTAAGCGCCGATTATAACCAATTACATCACTAAGTACCATATATAAGGATATAATTTACAGGATATTCGAAGCTCTTGTGTATATCTATCTATATATCTATCTGTATATATTATATAAAATACTGCCCCCCCATTGTAAAATAGAAGTCAATTGTAAGAAGTTAATGACCATAAAAAGGCACAAGGCCACAGGACATATAGGACAGGATAGATAAGTGCACACACATTCAGAAACAGAAATATGAACTAGAACATTACACTCACACTGCTGCAGCTATTGGCTGCTGAATATGGACAGTGGTGTTAAACATTTCCAAGTCCACATCCTCCACCTCTGCACCATTGCAGGACCCAGGGAAAGTCACAATGGAAATGCCAATGACATTTCCTGAAATATCTGTGTGAACGGTGATTTCGTCAGAAAGATGGGACTCAACCATGGAACACTGTAAAGAGAAAAATAAAAAATAAAAAAAGGTCAGTTGGGCCGGTATGGTTCCTTCTCTTGTACCAACACAATAAACCTAGCCGCAACATATTAGACAACTTACTGCTCGGACAAAAGATGTAACATATTCATTGACCTCTTCTGTAATACCCAGTTTTCTTGGGATCCTGATTCGATAAAGCCCATTCAGGTTGGCTATATCCTATAAGGTTAGAAAAACAATGTAAGAAATGTCTCAGCATAATCATTACATTTTAATAGAAACAAATAAATAAAGCATCAATTTATCCAATGCCTTTGTAGTTACAGATGTTCTCTTATGGTTTTTAAGCCTACTCACCCGTAATTTGTTTCTCTCATCTTCTGTGAGTTGCTTCTGCAGAATGGATATGCTCTGCTCTGCTGTCCCACTCCAGAACAAAGATCCTCTTTTCTTAAAATCGATGCTATCATCTGCGTGAGAACATAAACAATGACACGTATGCCAATTATTCATACCAATTAGGGATGCACTAAATCCAGGAATCATGCCTTTTTCAGTAGGATTTGGCCAAATCCTTCTGCCTGGCCGAACCGAATCAGAATTTGTATATGCAAATTAGGGGAGGGAAATCTCGTGACTTTTTCAAAAATGTTTTCCCATGCCTATGTTACTATGACATTTTTTGGTTACCCATCATTAGTTAAACAAATAATTGCCAACGTGTGGCCTATAGTACAAGTATACCACACACTAGATTAGGGATGCACCGAATCCACTATTTTGGATTTGGCCGAACCCCCGAATCCTTCTCTTATATATTCGGCCGAATACTGAACTGAATCCTAATTTGCATATGCAAATTAGGGATGGGAATGGGAAATACATTTTTACTTCCTTGTTTTGTGACAAAAAGTCACGTGATTTCCCTCCCCACCCCTAATTTGCATATGCAAATTAGGATACAGTCCGGCCAGGCAGAAGGATTCGGCCGAATCCGAATCCTGCTGAAAAAGGCCGAATCCCGAACAGAATCCTGGATTCGGTGCATCCCTACACTAGATACAAGGATTTGACAGGTTGAACAAAAAGTAATGACATCCAAACCATGGCCATTCAGCTTTTAGCATGGTACAACTCCCAACATTTACCATCTAATGACAGTTATATTCTTGCACATGATTAAGTCGGATTGCTGCATGTAAATAGTATTCTGTTATTATACTGATACCCGTCTGTTCTGTCAATGTATTGTTTTATTGTACAGTGCTGTGAATACAGGCTGGGAAAATAAAAATATACACATATATATAGAAGAACCGGGAATTTCTAAGGCAATTTCTGGGCACCCAGACAAACATCCACTTACCGAGTTCAAAGGAATGCTCGAGTTCAAGGTTGGTTCCGCAGCTTTCTGACTCTCTTCCATCTCCTGTCTGAATAACACAAAACAATACATATTTACAGGTGGATGTTCAATTCATTTTTATCACTTGAAGACTGCTGCCAGCAAACAGAAATTAGCTGATTATTCCCATTTTTTGTTAGGAGAGAGGAATTAGGGCAGCCAACCTGGCATGTGCGCACAAGTTAAATTGTCAGTACATGATAAGATCCGCATGTTGTCTGAGGGTGAGATATGCCCACCAACACGATATCGGGTTAATCCGACCATTTGGCTCTAGGGCCAAACAATCGGATTATAGCAGGGGTCTCCAAAAGGTAGATGGGGATCTACCAGTAGACCTTTAGCTGGTGATCAGTAGATCTCAATACACTGTCCACAAACAGCTTGTCTAAACCACCCTCCTATTTCATGCTTTTCATTCAGAAATGTATTATGTTACGATTCCATAAGAAATAGTTGTTTATTAAATATAGCAATATACATTTTCTCACAAATCAATATTTAAATAATATTTTCCCTGGAACAGAATGCTAACAATGATTTTATGGATGTAGATCATATTGGGACATCATCACTAGACCTCGTATTAGTAAAGTAAGGTCACTCCTGGATTATAGAGAAGGAAATGGGTCCTAGGACATCATAACCTAGCCGATGTGTCCTCGATCACAGGAAAAATCAAACCTGCCCAATTGATATCAGCCAGATTTTTGGCCGGATATCAATCAAAAGCCCCCACACACGGGCAGATAAGATGCAGAATTGGTCTAAAGCAGGGGTCCCTAACTGGCGGGCCACGGGTAGGGTTGCCACCTGTTCTAAAGAAAATGTACTGGCCGGTGGCAGGAACAAAAAGGGGTGGGCCGTGATGTAAAAAGGGGTGGAGTCACACACAGTGATGTAAAAGGGGAGGAGCAACATGTGTGATGGACAGAAACCTGAAAAAAAGGTAAGTATTGAGCAAATTAGGGGCGGGCCAAGGGCTTTTTCTTAAGGGTATTACGAATTACCGGCAACTACATTACACTACGGCCTTGGCAGGTGTTTTACCGGCTAGGCCAGTGAAATACCGGCCAGGTGGCAACCCTAGCCACGGTCCACTACCTGGCCGCAGATATACTTGAACTGGGCCGCCACGTCGAGTACTAATTTGACACTGGTGTGTCCGTATTTTTTGATGCGGAATGTGCGAAATGTGACAGGTCACATGCATAATTTGGAGCTGGTGTGTCTGAATTTGACAAGGCACAAGCAAAATTTAAAGGGATACTGTCATGGGAAAAAAATTTTTTTCAAAATTAATCAGTTAATAGTGCTGCTCCAGCAGAATTCTGCACTGAAATCCATTTCTCAAAAGAGCCAACAGATTTTTCTCCATAATTTTACTGCATATTCATAAGCACAATATGGGTCACCAGATAGAACCATAAACCCTTAAAAACAACGTCCATTCCTGTTTCTTTGTCACTGCAACTACATGCTGTGTTCTCTCTCGGCTATGCCTTCAAACCCAGAAAACTTAGGGTAGGTGATACCTTGTATTGGCTAACGTCTTATAAATTTGCTTTAGGCATGGTATAACACACAACTAAAAGTTTATATGTCCACTTCATGGTCCATGTACAGGGTTGCTATTGCAGTTTATTGGTTTGTGTTTGATAAACAATAAATTAAAGGGATACTGTCATGGGAGATTTTTTTTTTTTAAAAAAAACATCAGTTAATAGTGCTGCTCCATCAGAATTCTGCACTGAAATCCATTTCTCAAAAGAGCAAACAGATTTTTTTATATTCAATTTTGAAATCTGACACGGGGCTAGACATCTTGTCAATTTCCCAGCTGCCCCAAGTCATGTGACTTGTGCTCTGATAATCTTCAATCACTCTTTACTGCTGTACTGCAAGTTGGAGTGATATCACCCCCTCCTTTTTCCCCCCAGCAGCCAAACAAAAGAATAATGGGAAGGTAACCAGATAACAGCTCCCTAACACAAGATAACAGCTGCCTGGTAGATCTAAGAACAACACTCAAAAGTAAAATCCCATGTCCCACTGAGACACATTCAGTTACATTGAGAAGGAAAAACAGCAGCCTGCCAGAAAGCATTTCTCTCCTAAAGTGCAGGCACAAGTCACATGACCAGGGGCAGCTGGGAAATTGACAAAATGTCTAGCCCCATGTCAGATTTCAAAATTGAATATAAAAAATATCTGTTTGCTCTTTTGAGAAATGGATTTAAGTGCAGAATTCTACTGGAGCAGCACTATTAACTGATGCGTTTTGAAAAAAATGTTTTCTGATGGCAGAACCCCTTTAAGCGCCACACGCAGTTCACACCCCCCCAGTCTTTTAGAAAAAGATTAGGGCTTTACACCGGTCCCTGGGGCAAAAAAGGTTGGGGACCGCAGGTCTAAAGGACTGATATCACCAGCTTTAATCTGCCCGTGTATGGCCACTTTTAGGGCAGAGACACACGTGGAGATAAGGGGAGATTAGTCGCCCAGCGACAAATAGCTTCTTCTACGGGCGACTAATCACCCTTTACTGCAGTTCGCTGGGCGACTAAATCTCCCAGAATCTCCACGTATGTCTCTGCCCTTAAGCGTTAAATAGATATCTGTCAAGTAATTCCACATAAAATGCAAATGAATGCTAATAAACTCCCATATCAAAGAATAGTTAACTACAGTATATGTGTATATATATTATATAGTGGGATATCCTGTATGTACCCTGCAGTGTATATTGTAATCCTGATGTCTATACTCAATATCTAATGCACAATATAGAATGTCCTTTGTACTCAGAGGCGTGTTACCCTCACAGGGGCCTAGTTAAACCGGGGGCCCAGAGTAAGTTTAATTCCAGCCCTACCCAAACAAAGATGGAATTGATTTTCATGGGGGTTAGTGCCCTGGTTCAAATGTGCTTTGTGTTAGTAAATGTGCCCCAGTGTGTCTGTAATAAATCTAAATTCAGTCTGTCCCAGCTGTAGCTTTAATTCCCCCTGAGCACAGTCAGCAGCTCCCAGCAAGCCGCCAGTCCCCAGTATATACACCTGCTGCCCGTCATTGAAACGCACTCACCTTGAGCCTGCACACAGAGCCCTGAGCAGCCGCCGCCGCTAAAAGGAGAGGCAGCGCAATAAGCCAAGCCCAGCGGTTACCGAGCACTGTACCCGATATGGGACCGGCCCTTTGCCCTCCTAAACAACCGGCTGCCATGACAGAGAGGGGAGGGCCGGTGTAACTAGCACAATTCTTCACCTCTTTGGTACAAGCGACAGACTGCGCATGCCGGATGTACCATGAATCCTCACCCACAGGGGTGTCACAGTTTAGGTTTGCGCTGATATTAACTTATTTGAGACAGATATTACAAAAACGGTATCGCTAGTATATTCAGGGATCGTAAAGGCGCATTGCGGGTTGCAGAAGAACTATTTTATAACGGGATACTTTATGCTGAGGAGATGAAACGCGTGTTTCAAGCCTCTTTTTAGCGAACCAAACGGCTTGGGAACCTGTAGTGACGCCACGGTGACGGGGCCATTTGAGGACGCGCACAATGAAATCAGTTTGCGTCAGGTATAACTTTGGGTGGGACGTGTGAGCCGTCGAGTGGTCTGTGGTGGGTTACCAACGTACTACCACTAATTGGTAGTTGGCACATTAAACCAATAAAGAGTTGGAAAGCTACTAGTACTACTACTACTACTACTACTACTGCTGCTACTACTACTACAGTCCTTTATTAGGGTCAACTGCGCGGGGAGAGGCAGCAACATCATGTTCGTTCAAATAGTTTATTTATATATACATATTAAGCAGAGTTGTTGTCTAATTTTCCAAACCCCCTAAGGGACAGATTTGCCCGTCACCAGAGGGGTAACTACAGAGGGGGGAGCAGGAGGTATAGGGACCCCATAAGGCCTTAATACATATACAGTTTCAATAGTTATTGGTAAAACAGCTCAATCTCTAGACATTTTTGTGGCCAGCAGGTTTTTACCGCAAAATTACCTGAAATTGAGGAAAGTCACTGGAAAATGTGAGACTGCTTGATTGATGGGGCACAGGGCAGTTTTCCAGCCAAATTAGGCTACTAATTTAAAGCCCAGGCGGGTTTTGAAAGTACAAACTAGCCAAGGTACAGATTTGGGCCACTTTTTGGGCCTTTGGCTGGTTTGTACTTTGGAAACCAGCAAAAGTTTTTTCTTGCCCTAATGTGTCAAGTCTGCGTCTCCCAATGCATGTTGGGTAATGTAGTGTTTAACAATTTGCCGACTGCCCCAAGTTTAATGTAAGACTACAATACCCAGCATGCAATGGGACTGACTTGTGTAGCAGTCGGGATTTAACAGATTTTGGACTCTGTACCCCAGTCTCCCATTCCTCCTAAGCATTCTCACATTTTCCAGTGATTTTCCTCAAGGTCTGACAATTTTGGGGCAAAAATCTGATGGCCACCAAAATGTCTATAGGTTGACCTGTTTAACCAATATTTAGTGAAATTGTATTAGGGATTTATAGGGTCCCTATACCTCCTGGGCCCCCCTCTGTAGTTACCCCCCTGGTGACGGGCAAATCTGTCCCATTTTGCTTCATGGAAAAATTTGAAAAATTCCATTCAGTGAGTATTTGCTATTCCACATATCTGAGGGCAAGGTTATTATATTAAAATGAAATCATGTCATCATAAGACGTCTGTCTGTGGAGCTCTTGGACATGCTGGGGGGGTATAAACATTCCATTATGTAGGCCTTGATGATGGTCTTCAAAAACAACTATTCCTGTTTCTTTGTCACTGCAACTACATGTTGTGTTCTCTCTCGGCATTGCCTTCAAACCCAGAAAACTTAGGGTAGGTGATACCTTGTATTGGCTAACGTCTTATGAATTTGCTTTAGGCATGGTATAACACACAACTAAAAGTTTATATGTCCACTTCATGGTCCATGTACAGGGTTGCTATTGCAGTTTATTGGTTTGTGTTTGATAAACAATAAATTAAAGGGATACTGTCATGGGAGATTTTTTTTTTTTAAAAAAAACACATCAGTTAATAGTGCTGCTCCATCAGAATTCTGCACTGAAATCCATTTCTCAAAAGAGCAAACAGATTTTTTTATATTCAATTTTGAAATCTGAAATGGGGCTAGACATATTGTCAATTTCCCAGCTGCCCCAAGTCATGTGACTTGTGCTCTCATAAACTTCAATCACTCTTTACTGCTGTACTGCAAGTTAGAGTGATATCACCCCCTCTCTTTCCCCCCCCCCAGCAGCCAAACAAAAGAACAATGGGAAGGTAACTAGATAACAGCTCCCTAACACAAGATAACAGCTCCCTGGTAGATCTAAGAACAACACTCAATAGTAAAAACCCATGTCCCACTGAGACACATTCAGTTACATTGAGAAGGAAAAACAGCAGCCTGCCAGAAAGCATTTCTCTCCTAAAGTGCAGGCACAAGTCACATGACTGGGGGCAGCTGGGAAATTGACAACATGTCTAGCCCCATGTCAGATTTCAAAATTGAATATAAAAAAATCTGTTTGCTCTTTTGAGAAATGGATTTCAGTGCAGAATTCTGCTGGAGTAGCACTATTAACTGATTTGTTTTGAAAAAAACATGTTTTCCGATGACAGGATCCCTTTAAGAACCGATTGCATCAATGGTACAGGTATGGGATCCGTTACCTGGAAACCCGTAATCCAGAAAGTTCTGGATTACGGAATGAACAACTCCCATAGACTCCATTATAATCAAATAATCCAAATTTTTAAAAATTATTCCCTTTTTCTCTGTAGTAATAAAACAGTACCTTGTAATTCATGCAAACTAAGATATAATTAATCCTTATTGGAAGCAGAACCAGCCTATTGGGTTTATTTAATGTTTACATGATTTTCTAGTAGACTGAAGCAATGAAGATCCAAATTATGGAAAGATCCGTATCCAGAAAACCCCAGGTCCAGAGCATTCTGGATAAGGTCCCATACCTGTATAATATAAATATTAGCACTTATTACTATTGGTCAGGGATTCAGTGATGAAATCATCCCAAATTTCCCTAACACTCAAGTGATCAAATTTGCAGCATAGAACCCCTTGTTTGGTGATCTCCCAAATGAGGGAATTAATACTTGTATGAACAACGTAGTTTTTTTTTAGCAGAATAGTGGTCAGAGTTAGAATACTTATGTTTCATGTGTTCTGGAGACCAGCAGGGGTTGCACAATCACTGCTAAATCCAATGTATATTAATAAAAAGCTATCTTTTTATGTATGTTTTTTTTTTTTTAACAGACATAGCTAATCTAACAGAAATATCAGACACCAAACGTAGAATTATTTATTTGATTGTGCTTAGTAAAGTTAAGCAGCATTCATTGTAATATTAGCTTGTGCTGCAAGCACTGTGAATGGGGGAATAGGGGTGTAACATGGACATTACACTAAAGAGCTTATTTAATCACACAGTAACTATATAAGTGCAGTTACCAAAAACAACCAATCAGCAATTTAAACAGACAAGCTAGAAAATAAACATAGATCTGATTAATTGCAATGGGTAACTGCATTGGTGCCATTTAGCAGCTATGTTTGTGCAATTTAGCAACCATGTTGGTACAGGCAGGGCTGCCATCAGGGGGGCACAGGGGGTACAAGGGTACCGGCTGTGCTGCAGTTTTTAAAATAGCCGGGACCCCCTTGGCAGCCCCAAAGCAGTGCCGCCTCCTCAAAAGTCCTGAACTGGCGAAAAGCAGAAGTCATGAACTGGCGAAGTCACGAAAAAAGCCGTACTGCCGAAGTCCAGAAGCCACAAAAAGATCTGAAGTCACGAAAAGAGCCGAACTTGAAGTCCTGAAGCCACGGAAAGACCCGAAGTCACAAAAAGAGCCGAACTTAAAAGTCCTCAAGCCACGAGTTCAGTTCTACTAAACACCAATGTGTGTTTTTTTATTTTTTTAAACCCTAGCCATCAATGTATTATTTTAATACTCTACAGGCCCCTGCCACCAATGGTTTTTCTTTAAATATTTTCTGGGGCCCCAATGTTTTTTTTACACTTGTAAGGGGGGCCCTGGTGCCAGCATTTTTTTTTAACTAATGGGGGGCCCTTACCACCAATGATTTTTAAAAAACTTTTATGGGGGCCCTGACTTGTTTCCTTACTAAAGGTGGCCATACACGGATAGATCCGCTCGTTTGGCGATGTCGCCAAACGAGCGGATCTCCCTCCGATATGCCCACCTTGAGGTGGGCAATATCGGGCTGATCCGATCGTGGGCCCTAGGGCCCAACGATCGGATCCTAGCGTTCACCAAACGGGCGGTCGGATCGCGGGACCGCATCAACGAACAGATGCGGCCGCGATCCAACGGGATTTTTAATCCCATCCGATCGAGATCTGGCCGACTTTCGGCCAGATCTCGATCGGGGAAGCCCGTCGGGGGCCCCCATACACGGGCCAATAAGCTGCCGACACGGTCTGTCGGCAGCTTTTATCGGCCCGTGTATGGCCACCTTTAAGCTTCTGAGTTAGAAGTAAGTGCACTATGGTCTTCCTACACATTGTTAACTGGGGGACTTGAGTTTAAATGCACTACAACCTTAGAATTCTATTATAGCTACGAAATTAAGGTTAAGTGCACTATGGTCTTAATACTCAGTTACACTGTTTGCTGGGGGACTTGATTTTAAATGCACTACAAACTTTGAATGCCAATATAGTTAGGGACTCATGTACAATAAGGGGCCTTGACGAGGCACTTGAGCTTACATATTTTGGCCAAAGTGTGGTACAGGTATGGAATCCGTTATCTGGACACCCGCTATCCAGAAAGTTCCAAATTACCGAAAGGTCGTCCCCTATTGACTCCGTTAGAATCAAATAATCCATATTTTCTAAAATGATTTCCCTTTTCTCTGTAATAATAAAACAGTAGCTTGTACTTGATCCCAACTAATATATAATTAATTATTGGAAGCAAAACCAGCCTATTGGATTTATTTTATGTTTACATGATTTTCTAGTAGTCTTAAGGTGTGAAGATCCTAATTAAGGAAAGACCCATTATCCTGAAAGCCCCAGGTCCCGAGCATTCTGGATAATAGGCCCCATACCTGTACTAACACCATATTATTTGTAAAAATTATTTTTAAAGGCAATTTTTCTTCTTTTTATTTACTTTGTTTTTATAATTTTTTTTAAATTATTTGCATTTTTCTTTTGACTCTTTCCAGCTTTCAAATGGGGGTCACTGGCCCCATCTAAAAACAAATGCTCTGTAAGGCTACACATTTATTGTTTTTGCCGCTCTTCATTACTCATCTTAATTTCAGGCCTCTCCTATTCATATTCCAGTCTGGTATTCAAATCAGTGCATGGTTGCTAGGGTATTTTGTACCCTAGCAACCAGATTCCCAAAGCTGCATACTGGAGAGTTGCTGAATATAAAGCTAAAAGCTGAAAAACTACAAATAATAAAAAATGAAAACCAAATGCAAATTGTCTCAGAATATCACTCTAAATCAGCGATCCCCAACCAGTAGCTCGTGAGTAACATGATGCTCCCCAAACCCTTGGATGTTGCTCTCAGTGGCCTCAAAGTAGGTGCTTATTTTTTAATTCCTGGCTTGGAGGCAATTTTTGATTGCATTAAAAACAGATATGCTACTGTAGGCTGCCAGTCCACATAGGGGCTACCCAATAGCCAATCACAGCCCTTATTTGGCTCCATGCAGGAACATTTTCCATGCTTGTGTTGCTCCCTAACTCTTTTTACATCTGAATCTTGCTCACGGGTGAAAAAAGTTGATTCCTTTGATTCCTGCTCTAAATACTAAAAGTTAACTCAACGTTGAACAACGCCTTTAAGTACTGAATAGAAATATCATAACACTCACCATTGTGCATGAGGAGGCTCTCCCTTACCTTTCACCAAAATGAACAGCAATGTCAGAGCTGTACTGTACTTGAATATTTTTATGTACAGTACTTCCCATAATTATGAATACAGTACTTTTTATAATTATGAATACAGTATTCCCCATAATTATGAATACAATACTTCCCATAATTATGAATCTTATATAAGAATACGGATGATATCTCTATCATTAAAGGGCATCATTAAAATCCCATTTTTACTTTACTTTAATGAAAAAGAAACCTATCTCCAATATACTTTAATTAAAAAATGTGTATTGTTTTTATAAGAAATCTGACTGTATGCAGTGAAATTCTCCCTTCATTTACTGCTGTGGATAGGAATTGTCAGACGGTCCCTAACTGCTGAGCAGGGAAACAATCATACTTATGAACAGCAGGGGGAGCCCCCGCCTTACTTCCCAGCCTTGCAGAACTCAAGCAGCTTTGTTTGTTTCCTTGTAGAGCAGCAGGCAACTGTGTATAGATTTGTATTGGATTTTGTTTTTGCTTTTACATCCCCTTTACTGTTTCCAACTTCAGCTGCAGGGACAAAGATCATGGAGCCAGATTTAAACAGATAAACTGGGATTCTATTTGGAGAATTATTTAGCTACAGCCACTGGTTTTGCAGATTTGGAGAAAGTTTGTATTAAAAAATACAAAAACTAAAAAATCCACATTAGTTACATGACAACACAGGACGCAGTGCAGTCTGTATATTCTGATTATTAATCAGTCTTGCTATATCGGCTTCTGGCAGATATTATATGACTTGTGCTGTTTTGATAATTTATGACGATCCCTAAGCAGCCCAGACCACACTGAGCATGTGCACATGTCTTGGTCTTGCAAAGATGTATAACAAAGTTACAAGATGGTGACCCCCTGTGTCCAACTTTGAAAGCATAAATCATTTGTTTGATTAGGCTTGTGGTGCAGTAAGTTCATGTTTATGTTTAGTGTACATAATACAGCATTTCTAGCCTTATTCTATTTTAGTCTTTACTTCCCCTTTATTTTAGACAACCAATAGATCCCATTATATACATTCTAATTACTTTATTTAAAACAAGTCACTAAAAAAAACGGCATTTTAATCAGTGCAAATACAGCTAACAGCAATGTCAGCTGTTTACAATTGCTTGGGGTGCCAATGTGCCATGATTAATGGCATATTCCCAGGGACAAGACATATAGATCACTATATCCAAACACTGATGTTTAACTGTGATCCTTTGGGTGCAATGGGTTGATGCACTAGTTATTGAAGCATGTTTGATTCCATTTCTTGTTTCCGTCACCGAATGGCTTGTGTGTAGACACCCGTCAGTAGCCGGATTCTCCACTGCTTCCTTTCAGCCATCCTCTGTACCAGAGTTCCCATTATCACTCTGGTACAAGGGTTGGGAGAGAGAAAGAGTGGACCGTTATAATAATGTACATTGAAGTTACCAGCTGCTCAGATCTGTAAGACAAATGGACATGCCAGTTACATTTCATTGTAACAGATTTGTACCCCCCCCATGTGCTATTTTACATTATACAGGTATGGGATCCGCTATCCGGAAACCTGTTATCCGGAAAGCTCCAAATTACAGGAAGGCCATCTTCCATAGACTCCATTAAAAGTTTAAAGTTATTTCATTTTCTTTGTAATAATAAAACAGTTCATTTTACTTGATTCTAACTAAGACACAATTAATCCTTATTGGAAACAAAATCAGCCTATTTAATGTTTAAATTATTTTTACTAATTTGATTTTTAATAATTATTTTTGCTAGGGTTAAGGTATGGTAATCTAAATTGCAGAAATCTGGATAACAGGTCCCATACCTGTATAGTTTTTTTTTACAAAATGTGGCAAAAATAGCACAAAGCACCATGCATGTTGCCCATAGTGCACTTTTTTCTAGCTAACAATTGAATTAACCCTGTTAAGTTAAGGGCAACAAAAGCAGCCCCAAATTGTGCTCCCTATGTATGGACCACCACATGCCATCTATATCAATATGAAGCACTTAAAGAGCTGGTTCACCTTTGAAGTAAATTTTAGTATTTTACAGAATGCCCAGTTCCTAACAATTATGCAATAGGTCTTCATTATTTATATTTTATACTTTTTGTGTTAATTGCCTTGCTCTTTTGCCTCCTTTGGGTCACTGGTCCCATCTAAAAACAAATGTTCTGTAAGGCTATAAATGTATTCTCATTGCTACTTTTTATTACTCATCTTTCTATTCAGGCATCTCCTATTCATATTCTAGTCTATTATTCAAATTGGAGCATCGTTGCTATGGTAATTTGGACCCTAGCAACCAGTTTGCTGACTGGAGAGCTGAATAAAAAGCTAAATAACTCATATAATAGAAATTGTAAAAAAATAAAAACCAACTGCAAATTGTCTCAGAATATCACTCTCTGCATCATACTAACATTTAATAAAAAGGGGTAAAGAACCCCTTTAACCACTATTATTCTGTTCCACAGGTACAAGGCAGGGCAATTGTGGGCACAGATACACGAGGAGCCCTGCATCTGCCCTGTGCTTGTTCTGACAGATCCATCATAAAGATGAAATTGGTGGAAGGCGCACGGCACTCATCCACAATACAGAAGGTTAGAGAGCTAAGTGCGCAGTGTGTTAAGGCAACATGTTTTAGCCCATTAGTGGGCAGGACTCAAAAACAAGATGTGTGTACGTCTATCCACTTAAACTTATTGTCAGAAAAAGAAATTCTGATTTTAGCCTCTGAGCGTATCTATCGTGTGCGTGTTTATTATACAAGGGTGCTCTGGAGGTTCCTGGAAGGTATAATAATAATAGGTAGGTTGCGTGAGTCAGCTCTCACTGATAGCAGCTTCCTTTGCAGAAAACAATTAAAATTACCCTGTTACGTTAAATGTCTTGCTGAAGGCAAGCTACAGTGAGTCAGAGCTGACTCATACAACCTACCTGGTTTTGGAGTTGTTCTGGGTCCCCAGTGTTGCACGGAACTGCCCGCATTATGAAATGCCTGTCACGGAGGCACCTATTGGTGTCATTGGTCTTGATACTTATGAGGCTATGCAGAGTATAAGCCCATTCCACTCCAATTGTGCTCTAATATCACATGTACCTATGGGTGTGGCTGTGAATTTGAACCCATCAGCTGTCAGCAATTGCTGAAGGGCCACAGGTTTGTATGACTGGTACCATAACTGAAAATTTTTATATCAAAAGATATATGTCCCAAAATTGATTATTTATTAGTATTCACATATTAAAAACTATTTTTCTTTGATACATACTGACCCCAAATGGCCCACCTTATGCGTTTCGTACCCTCCGGCACTTAGTCATAGATGTCACATAGACACCTATGACTAAGTGCCGGAGGGTACGAACCGGGGCATGTCTAAAAATATACAGAAATCAGATGTATGGACTCCCGATTATAAAATAGTTTATGGTACCATATCTGCCTTAGATTTGTATTGTCAGATGCAGACATGCTGTATATTTATTTCTGCATTCACACCACCCATGTATATAAGAAATCCCTGTTTGCTTTCCCTTTGTCACTGCTGTTGTGAAACTATGAATCTGCAGTGTTGAACTCTCTGTGTACATGTGTCATAGTAAAAGTGCACTGTAAAGCTAGGCACACACATGAGCACTAAAGTAATAAGGACTGTATATTACACACAATGCCTAAAATTGTACACTAACTGAATGTGCGGGCAGGAAAGACCCAACCTGCACATTACTATTTATTGTCTAGTACTGTGCCCTGAGTCTTGCACGCATTGAGGTTCTAATATTACATCTGCTACCCTTTCTATAGACAAAAGGTTCATGATTCAAATAGCAGAATGACTGTCCATGATGTACCTAGTGTTCGATATGGAACAGCACTACTCAATTTCTTTGATTAAAAATGCCTGTATTACATTATTTTCCGGGCATTACAGCAGGATGAGGTATCTAATGTACTTAGAATTATGCCGGCATTGTGACTGTGTACAATTAACCTCAGAAGCTAGGTCTGTAATTCTAAAAGCATTAATATGTTTAGATTTTTATATACTATTAAACATTTACCCGCTGTGTACCCAGGATTGCAATGACAAAGTCACTGTGTTCTCTTAAGCCTGTACTGCAACGAAAATGATAATGGCAGGATGACTGTGGACTATTAAGCTTACAGTGTACCCAGAGTTTTACTGTCAGTGTGACTTTGTAAACAACAGTGTATCCATAATGATAATTACAGTCACATTGTACACAATTTATTCTGCTGTGGCCCGTGACCAGGAATATTCGGATGATACATTTATGAACAATAATTATGTATTGAACGTCTGTTGTTATGAATATACAACACATCTGTGCCCTATAGGGATCCTGAGCTAGGGGAACACAATACACTACATGCTACACACTGTGTTTGTGCATGGGTTGAACTTACAGAGGGGTAACCCATGTCCTTTTGTTATTATCTTATATCTGGATACCTAATACCCGTATTTATAAAAATATAATAGAACACATACACTAAGAGAAGAGGCAGTGCATTTAGTGGGGAGAAAACCCCTGGGTCAAATATATTGAAAATACTAGGTATTAGCAATATAGTAGTGGTAGTACAGTCTGGGAATGACACTGCAGCAATTTACACTGGGTTTATGTTTCTATCATTTGATAAGTACATTGCAGCCAGTAACATTGGCACTCCCTTTGCACACTACTCTGATATCAGTTGTGCAGGCACTGCTTTTGTGTAAGCGGGAAATGAACTGCAGCCAATGTCTTTGTGTGATGAAATGATCTGAAGCCAGTGGTGCTGGAGTTGCGTTTCTGTAATGGAGAAATGTATACTGGCAATGACTGTGACTGTCTGCATTGCAGATTCTTTAAACCCCACGTCAAAACCAATATACATGGCGCTCTTACCTACATGCCTTTCAGCTTTAATTTAAATACATTATCTTTGAAAAGGTTCACTTGTACTTAGAGTTGTTGGGGCTCATTTACAAAAGGAGACTGCAAGTGCAAACTCCTGCTCAAAATTGCTCAATCATATAATAATAAGTACTTTCCTGACTTCCAATGATGAATTTCCCACACTACTTGTGCCTGGCGCAAAGCCCTGATTTTATTATTTAATTACCTTTCAAAATTCTACTTGTTACAGGATCGGTTAATACTGAGGGCAATTTTTGGCACCTGCACCCAGTGTGTGAGCAAAAGCCAGTAGTGTGTACTTCAAACTATATATTAATGTGCATTAAAATCCATAGCCACCTTCTTTGGATGGATCAGTATTTATTTAGGCTAAAATTATCACTTCTGTTAATCTAAGGATAGATGATTGGTAGAGTAGATGAGATAAAGATAGATAGATAGATGATGACAGACAGAAGATAGATAGAAAAATAACATCTATGATGCAGAGAGATCTTATGAACCAATTAGCAAAAATGTACATTAAAAACTGAAATTCCCTCTGTTCCTAGTGAACTAGTGTGCTCTTATGGTGCCACAAACACAGAGAGACCCAGACTCATTTGCATATGATTCGTTGAGCTCTACTTCATGTTACCATGCGATTATTCAAAATGAATAAGGTCACAGTTTCTACGCAGGTAAAAGCTTATCTCCTACAGAGTTTATGTTGCTGCTGCTGAACTAACAAAACATTATTTTTTGTTGTATCACAAAAACCCAAATTTTGAGGTTTTAATGGCCTTAACCACTTTACAACTGAATGTTTTTTGGGGGGGGGGTTGCATCAGCACTACATAGGACAATGGCAATTTGAATCCAGTATCTGTACTAATAAGGAGTCATTAGTTCACTGAATGTCATGCTCTGTCTGAGCTCATAAGCACTGTATGGAAATATGACATGTGAGTGCATCTGTCTCCTCGCCCTGCCTCTCTGGCATCTACATGCGATTTGTCTTTCATCATTATCATTTCATCCCTCATTATCAGCCCTGACTGGTTACTGCTTGGGTGTATTTGTAGGGCATCTAGTTAACACTTTATCACACCTCAACGATCATAATAAATGACAGCAGCCCCTATACGAGTATTGAAGTGGATCTATGTTGGTAGTCAGAGGATAAAAAATAAGGTTTATTGTATGCAAAGCCCAATGCCTTTATTGTATTTGAGTCTGTGCCCAGTAGTTAAGAAATAGAACCCCACAATTTTTAACTCATTCTCAGGGCTGGATCTGCATACGTCTGGGGAGTCTGATATAGGCAGACTAGTTAGATAGATGATAAATAGATAGATGATGATAGATAGATGATAGATAGATAGAGGTAGTTAAAGATATGCAGAAAGAAATATTGGTAGGTATTTGCTGAGAGGCGTATCTAAACATAAATACCATCTATGTATTTGTCTGTCTGTATGTCTATAATATAGACAGACAGATGGGTGCATGTCAGTATACAGTATACCTACCAATATCTCATTCTGTGTATCTCTGACTACCTATCATCTATCTATCTATCTATCTACCTATCTATCTATCTATCTATCTATCTATCTATCTATCTAATCTATCTATCTATCTACCTATCTATCATCTCTCTATCTGTCTATTTTCTGTTTGTAGATAGATACATTGATATTAGAGACAGATGATAGACAGATAAATAGATGAAGGTAGTTAGAGATACACAGAAATAGATAGTGGTAAATATATTTAGACAGGTATCATCATCAGGTATATTTAGACAGGTATCATCTATCTATGACAGATGGGTGCCTCTCAGAATATACCTAACGCTATCTCTTCCTGTGTAACTCTAACTACCTTTTTTCTATCTATGTAGCTATCTATTGATCATCTATTTGTCTGTCTATATCATTCTATCTATCTATCTATCTATCTATCTATCTATCTATCTATCTATCTATCAGACAGATGGGTGCCTATCAGCATATACCTAACACTATCTCTACCTGTGTAGCTCTAACTACCTTTATCTATCTATCTATCTATCTATCTATCTATCTATCTATCTATCTATCTATCTATCTATCTATCATGATCTATCTATTTAATTATCTATCTATCCTCTATCTATTTAATTATCTATGGTTAGACATATATTTATATACATTTATAAATCATACTGATGAAGATGATAGATCTGTCTGTAGGCAGATAAAACTGTGCAGAGACAGGTAGATGATTATTTTATAGATAGGATAAGTAAATCTGTGTTGAGTTAGAGCAATACAATATCTTATCACATGTTACAGATGATGCAAAAACAATGCAATGTATACATACATCAGCATCTGTGAGTGGTGCTCTCCCAGTATATTTATGCTATGCATTCCATGGAATCCATACTGCTGTATGTTGTTTAGAAGATCCCTGCCATAGAAATAAATATGAGGGCTTCTTATTTGCTCTACGCAGCATAAAACTAGGAACTAGAAATGTGTTCTGCAGAAACTTCCTCATTCTCTGCTATGCATCAGGCAATATGCCGTATCATTTAAAATACAATATGAATACAATATTATACAGCAGAAAAAGATATTTACCTATTTAAATGCCACCTGTTGAATGAGTTGTGCAAATGCCTATATCTAAACCTGAATGTAGGCAATGCTTTTATTTTGAGATTATATGTCTTACCTTAGAGCCATGCTGAAAGAGAGCAAGATTAGCCTTTGAAGTCAGGTATGAGAATTTCTATACCAGCTCCCCAACATACCTCTAAATAAAAACACACATGACCCCTCCCTAGGCTAATCTAAGGGAACCCATTGACCAATCAGGAGACAGAGAAGCAACGATGGCAGGAAACGATAGGACTAAGGTTTCCTGCACTAGAGGAAGTATGAGCAGAAGGAAGTGAGGTCACTGGTTGCAAAGAAAAGGGGGCCAGATGTTTACTCGAACAATCAAATATTTCTGTGCATAAACAGGAAGAGGTGTCTGAGCAGTAGAGGGTGGGGGTCTGAATAAGGGTGTGTGAAAGGTACTAGTTTGAAAAATCAATCTTTGTGCTGGTATAGGCACAGATTATCCATCCATATTTTTTACTCAGTTGCCCTTTGATGTGGTTTTCACTTCACCTTAAAAATGGCAGAGTTGAGGGTTACCGTTGCACTCTAGGGTGAGGTTAACAATCTCGAGTTTCACTTCCATACTACAGATCATACTGAGCTTTAGTAATGCCACACACACTATGGGCTACAAGTTCATCAACTTTTATTGGCCTTATCTCAGTCATTATAAGATTTAGCTATTTCATGATCAGATCAAAAAAACACCTAAATACTGAATGGGAAAAGAGCATAGTTGGCATTTGTCCCTAATTTCCAAGGGCAATCCTTGCACTGATTTGGAAAGTGACTTACTTCACTCAAGATTGGTCTCATGGCATTAATTCAGTTCTCAGTGTCCAACCAATATTTATAGAAAACAACAACTTCAAGGGAGTTCAAATGCAATCCAATTACTATAGTCATGACAATTAAGCATCTCAGGTATGCTATGCATTTTGCTCCCTTTATTAGTGAAAAATATTGTATGGCATAAAGGCCCAATGTTTGTCAAAATGTCTATGTGCATATGAAGAATCATGCAAATTACCGATTAGTTGCTATGGATTAGCGGAACTGAATTAAAATATGCACCTACTATCCACTTAGAACAGTGATCTCCAAGCAATGGCTCATGAGCACTCCACGCCCTTGGATGTTGCTCCCAGTGGCCTCAAAGCAAGTGCTTATTTTTTTATTCCTGACTTGGATGCAAGTTTTGGTGGCACAAACAAAAACTATATATACTGCCAAACAGAACCTCCTCTATGCTGACAGTCCACATACTGTAAGGACTACCCAATAGCCAACCAGAACCCTTATTTAGCACCCTCGGGAAGTTTTTTTCATGCTTGTGTTTCTCTTCTGACTTTTTTGACCTGGGCATGATGGGCTGGAATATACAGATAAACTCCACCCTAGTTGCTCATGAATTTTGCAGCTACAGTCATAACCTTATCAATCTCACAACCTTTTCCACAACTAACCCCATGTTATGAGGGAGGTAATGATCCGGTCCTGGATTTTATTAAGCTGAAACATGAAATAAAGTCTTAAAAAGATTTATAGTGGATCATCTCCCTCATGGCATGGGGTTAGCTGACATCTCTGACAGCTCTCTACACTACATCAGCAAACAATGTTTAGAACACAGTCAATGTAGTTCAAATATCACAGCTTTGTCCAATATTTGCAACCTCATAGCAGATTATTCTTAAATTCCTTATGCTCTACCCATACTCTCCTTAGGACGACTACCCCTAGAACTTTCTTATCTGCACTCCCACTGGGCCTGTCTTGTGCAGGATTCCTTTTCTCTTAACTTCAGTTACCATATGATCTACTGAATGTTCGTTTTCCTAGGAAAAGTTTTCAAAACAAAATATAAAGTATTTACACTAAGAAAATTCCACTCTAATTTTCTGTGGCTTATTTCTGGAAGCATGTCATAATGCAGTGATCCCCAACCAGTAGCTCATGAGCAACATGTTGCTCTCCAACCCCATGGATGTTGCTCCAAGTGGCCTCAAAGCAGGTGCTTATTTTTGAATTCCAGGCTTGAAGGCAACTTTTGGTTGCATAAAACCAGGTGTACTCCCAAACAGAGCCTCAATGTAGGTTGACAATCCACATAGGGCCTACCAAATGGCCATTCACAGTACTTATTTGGCACCCTAAAAACATTTTTCATGCTAGTGTTGCATACCTCCCAACTGTCCCATTTTTAGAGGGACAGTTCCTCTTTTGAGAGCTCAACATGCAGTCCATCATTTGTACTGAAAAGTCCCATTTTCTCTTCACTTAACAGCCAGAAAAAAAACCAATAACTTAATTGGCTTTTGGCAGAGAGCCCAGAACAGCCACAGCAGCTGATAAGATGCTTTTGTAACAATTTCAAGATAAGCAAATAAGTCATTGTAACAATATAAGGGTGTTTCACCTTCATTAGCAAAACTGTAATAACTGAAAAAAAACACAGAAATATGTTCAAACTTTCATAACTTGCCAAATTTTATAAAATTAACATGGTAATTAGGGGGTGTGGTCACAAAAATGGTTATGGTTAAAAAAAATGCTGCACTACGCATGCCAACTTTTATGTCCTTCTGTTTGTTTCCAATATGTTGGGAGGTATGGTGTTGCTCCCCAACTCCTTTTACTTCTGAATGTTGCTCATGGGTTTAAAAGGTTGGGGATCCCTGGTCTAAGGCTAGTCATACATGGATGTATTTGCTTGTTTAGTGAGATTGCCAAAGGAATAACTCTCTCCCCAATATAGTGTGTAATGGTGTGTAACAATGGGCTGATCAGATCGTTTGACCCTAGAGCCAAACAATCAGTTCATAACTAGGAAATTATAGGATATTGGGGCAAGGACAGCATCAACAAGACAGTAAAACAATGAAAATTGACCAGGCAATTGCATTGGAGGGCCTCAAGTACAGGTAAATAAGCTGTTGACACAGTTTGAACGGGCTGAATCAATAGCTTAAATCTGCCTGTGTATGGCATTTACCATTTAAAGGGATACTGTCATGGGAAAAAAGAGTCACATAACTTGGGGCAGCTGGGAAATTGACAATATGTCTAGCCCCATGTCAGATTTCAAAATTGAATATCAAAAAAATCTGTTTGCTCTTTTGAGAAATGGATTTCAGCGCAGAATTCTGCTGGAGCAGCACTATTAACTGATTCATTTTGAAAAAATTTGGTTTCCCCATGACAGTATCCCTTTAAGAATAACAGGTGGCTGGCTACTATACAGTACATTATTACTATTATTCTGTATATTGAACATATTTCCTATGAGTTTGCAGACATGTTACATCACTCATTGGCCCAGTGGATCTTACAATCTAAGGTTCCTATCATATAAAATATGGTCTATTTTTATTAGGAACAATTAACCTGCCTGTATGTTGGAGTGTGGTAGCAAACCCAGGAAGGCACAGGGAATTGGAATTTGCAATTGTGATTTTCTGGTACATCTGCTTAGAAAACACCCCTAGCCATAGTTTTTCTGCATTTGTCAGTGACAAATCAGTTATTCTTTTGGCATGAATAACCTGATAGAGGTATACAGAAAGTTCATCTCCCATTTAGACCCTTTGGAGAAAACTATTAAAATGTTGAAAAATGATTTCCTTTTTCTCTGTAGTAATAAAACAGTACCTTTTACATGACTGTTACTTAGCTGCATGGATCCATGTTAGTGGCAAACAATCCTATTCGGTCTATTTAATGCTTAACGGCTAAAGGTATGGTGATCCAAATTACAGAAATTAGGATCCCCTATGAGGAAAACCCCAAAACATTCTGAATAATAGATCCTATTTCTATACAAAAGTCTTTTCTCTGGCCTAGTAATTAAATTAAGCCCATGTTTTAATAATAGGTATAAAATCTTCAAGGAGGTTGTTGGAAAATATTGTATAAAATATATAATACAGTATTCTTTTTAAGAAGCATAAACAGAGCATAGGTTAAACATTCACAATGTGACATTTTTGTATCACACTCCAATCTGCCATGAGTTGCCATTGTTGCTTTACAGTGCTTGTGTCCTGAGTTTGCCATGCACTCTAATTGCAAGCTTCTATATGTCAACGGGACAGTTGTATAGCCATCATTCAAGCTATTTTATTTTATAAAAAAATATATATATTCATATTTGTAAAAATAAATGTAACAAAGCAATTTTTTTTGTGATCCGGTTTTTTTCCTGCAAATTAACACAATCATGTTTCTCCAGTGAAAATTTGCAATATGCCATCCATTGGGTGGGGAAAAGCTCGACTGAGTTTAATATCACAATCAAATTTCGGAAGAAATTCTAATTAGAAAATTGATTAATAGGCCCCCCATTTTATCTACTTATTAGTTGATGCATGGTCTATGTATTACTATAGCTGCATGTGATGGGGATCTAGGAGATTAGGGACCCTTTAAATCTGTAGCTGAAACTGAGCATCCAAATAGCTGACCCCATAACCTCTTGATGAGGCAACATTCCTTAAGGTCTCTGGGGTCTGTCTGCCTTCATATAGAAGAGAGGAGTCCTGTAAGATATTGTGTTGTTCAGAAGAGGATATCCCTCCCCACCCAGGGAAGTTCCTATCACTATTAACTAAATAAAACATTTCCTGCTGCTTTCCGCTGGGTCTTTATTTTAGGGATTTTTGATGTGAATTGTTTGAAGTTTGCCCTCCCCCCAGACTTGGCAGCTGTATATCTTCAATCCTTGGGTGCCATTGAAGTTTGCTCAAGCACCAGATATTACCACTCTTAGGTCTAAGTTCTGTGTAAAGGGAATACACATTTTTTTACACATACAATGTAAAGAACTATTTTCTATTATTTCACCGATTCACAAGCACTATTGTCTCTCAGTTTTTTTGATCTGTATAAAAGTTTACGGAATTGGTCACATTTTTAAAATATAGAAGTACATTTTTGAGCTAATTTTCTCACTGTAAAATGTTCTGGTGTGTTTTTTGTTTTTTTGTTTTTTAAATAATTATAATAATTTTAATACATTCATGACAAATGAAGATGTGAAATAATGAATTTCTATGATATATCATCCCAATTGAATGTAGACATATTTGCTAATTTTCAATCCTTTTTGAATCAAGCGCAGATGCACCTATTGATGCAGGGGAACCCCTTGAGCTACCACCACCTCCGAATCAGATGGGAGCTCCAGTTTTCTCAAGTTATTTCTCACTCAAAGTGCATTAAAGTCAATGGGCTTCTTTTCTTACAAGACTTTTTGATCTCTGCAACTATTTTGTCTTGACAACTTTTTTGTTGTGGTCAATTTTTTTTCCGTGGCAAATTTTTACAGCAGGTGCGTGAAAAGATATGCAAATTAGCTCATCACTATTCATTCATTATAAAGGGTGTAATATCTAGTGCACAGCAGCATTATGAAAGTATTCGTGTGCTGTATCTACAGAAGGCAGTACAGGGTTCAGATTGCCTTTCTGGACTTGCTTACGTTGCATAGTCAGTGGTAGGAGTTCAACTTTCTGCCCCATGCAACTTAGTGGGAATGGTATATGTGAGTGTTGAATAAAGAAGGTGAGATAAGAGAGGAAAGGAAATAGTTTGAAGATTGGGCCTATGGTCTAAGGCAGTGATCCCCAAACAGTAGCTCAGGAGCAGCGTGTTGCTCACCAACCCTTTGGATGTTGTTCCCAGTGGCCCTAAAGCAGGTGCTTATTTTTTAATTCCAGGTTTGGAGGCAAGTTGTGGTTGCATAAAAACCATGTGTACTGCCAAACAGAACCTCTTATAGGCTGCCAGTCCACATAGGGGCTACCAATAGTCAATCACAACCCATAATAGGCACCCCCAGGAACCCTTTTCACGCTTGTGTTGCTCTCCAACTTCTTTAAACATTTAAATGTGTCTCACAGGTAAAAAAGGTTGGGGATCACTGGTCTAAGGGTAATGGTACAAAGTACACATTCTGAACATTTTGCTACCCATGCGTTTTTCAGGGGGGAAAATGAATCAAACCCCCCTCCCATGGGAATCAGCTGCACCTGCAGGTGCACTCGCGAGTCAGGAAATTACTGCTCAAAAATAGCAGCTAATGCATTTTGGAGAAATAAATAAATGTTTGACCCAAAAATGGGCCCCTGGAACTGCAGTCAGACATTGCCTCAATTTGATGTCATTAGGGTGGTAATGATCTTCTCCTGGCATTAAAGACTTTAATTACATTTAAAAAAAATCAAGAAGTGAATCAGTACCACCCTAAAGACCTTATTTTGCCATCTCTCTGCATTCCCAGGGACCCCACTTAACTCTGCACCTCTTGCACATCAACACGGTTTCTGTATTAAGCAACAAAACATATGTAAAAAAAAAGAATAAACTGCATAATATAAATTTTGCTCAACACCTGCTATGGACCAAATTTAATAAACTCTTGGGCCCAGTTTTGTTGTCTTGAAATTAAAACCCAAAAGAAAGTGTTCTATTTATTATTTATCTAACACTTGCCACCCAGATTCTGCCAGTTTAGTAAATCTGTTCACCTGACCCTGACCTGCTTCTGATAACCCCATTACATAAGGGTAACAAATAATGAAAGTGATTTCACTGTTTAACTGCAGCTTTCCGGGACAATGATGATACTTGTGGGTTTTTGGGTGGGGTCACCAGTTTTTATAGTTCCACCCAGGGAGGAGAGGTAGAAAAAAAGAAATTAACGTTTTTATTAGGTTTATTATTGTAATATCTGTTATTACATGACACAGTGCAAGGCACAACATTTTAGACCAAATTTAATTAGAAGAGAAAATATGCTGCCCTTCTGCCCGATGCGCCTGCACCTGGAAACAATACCTCCATTTGGGTGAAGGCAGACGCGGCGGATTTCCAAACTGAAATGCGAGATGTTTATGACAGTTGCACATCATCAATGCGAATGCCACCCAGGCCTAAGATGAATTTTTTACTTTAAGACCAGATTGTTTTTTTTTATTATCATTAACAAACAGTTTCACTTCTGTTTTGTAGAAAAGGCGACCTGACCTGACATTCTCTTGAATTCTGGCACAGATTTTTCATCTTACCTGCTTACTCCATAGTACTGTTCTGATATCACTTCTCAGATTCAAATATATTGTCAATATCAAAATTACTGGTGTCCATACACAACAGTGGATCTCAGCCTAGTAATTGGGTAACTGGACCATGTATATAATTTTTAATGAAAAAAAATATTTTTAGATACTTTTCATCCTGTCATTTAAAAAATGTGTTTTATTTTTTTGAATTGATTACTTGCTTGTATCTGTCTGTTTGTGGAAGGGGCCGGTGCTCCCAAGCAAATGTATGAATGTAATGACCTGATTTATAGAACTGTAATTAAGCCAAATAAAGTGTTCTTTTGAAAGACTGACTAACAGTGGAGTAACTAGACATTTAGAGCCCCACAGCAAATTATTTTTCAGGCCCCAAAATGTCTAGAGGTGTACATGTTTTACCAATATTTATTGAAATTGTTTATGGGCATCATTGGGGCCCTATACCTCCTGGGCCCCCCTGCAGCCACAGGGTCTGCTTCCACTGTAGTTACCTCCCATCTGAACAAACGTTTTTGTGGCTTTGGCAATACAACCAATGCTGCGATAACTCACAGGTGCAGATTTATTAAAAACCGAAGTGGCTAACGCTAGCGACAATTCGATAGCGTTGCCACCCGCAGGGACATTGCCAATTCACTAACAGGCGCAAGCACCAATTCGCTAGTGAACCAGACCGTCGCTAGCGCAGTTGCGGACCCTATCACCAGGCGTATTTTCGATCTGGTGAACGGGCTCTACTCCGCAAATTCACTAAAGTGCGGGTTTAACTGAACGTTATCTTTTTTTACATTGACTTTGCCACTTCAGAACAGGCAAAGTGCTAAAAAGCAGCTAGATCTTCCTCAATCTTCTGTCACTTACATCATATCTTGTGTATGAAAAATGCATTAAAGTTCAAAAAACGCTGGCGACTTTTCCTTTTTTTTAAACGGGATTGGCTGCAAAAGTCCTAACTGAGACTATTTTTGGGTAACCAGTTTTCTCCACACATTTTATAACATATGGAACATTCATGTTACAGTGGGCTCATGTGTAGGATTATAATAACTCTCTGGTCTTTATTAAGGTTCCCTGGACAAGTTTAATAAAAAGTGGTAACTTCAAGCATTTGCACCAACATTTATAATAAAGACGTCCATACAACTTTAAATTTTCCGCCGTATGCAAATTGACCTAAGCGCAAGATCACTAGCGAATTTTCGGTAGGCACAAATGAACGCTAGCGCATCTTCACTATGAAATGTACGCACAGCCAAAGTAACGCTATCGTAAAGTCGCCAGCGTTCGAAGCCCTGGGACGAAACGTCACATTTTAATGAATTAGCGTATTCGTAGAGCATTTGTGCCTGGACAAAGTGGTGCGAGGGGTGGGAAGCTGACGCTGTTGAAGATTGAATATGCCTCACAATATTGTACTATTATGGTGAGTTCACAAGATTTTCTCTTGTAGAATATTGCAATCCGATTGTTCTGGTAATACATTTTGGAGCATTGTATGCCAACCCTTTTAATTGTGTATCATGAATGACGCCTGGCAGTTGACTATGACATGCCTATGATACAGGCTGAGAGAACCACTGCTTTAAAGGGAAGTGTCTAACACAATCGTACTGAAACAGTTGCAGCTTTAAACAACGGCTGCAGTACGATTAGCAAAACCTAAGCATTTTCCCTAAATTTTTTTCTGATATTTGAAGCTGCAGGGTTGAAGGGATAAAGAGCATATATGTATTTCTATTTTGTAGTTCTCTCCCAAGCTCTTGTTTCCTTCCAGGGCCTTGCTGAAAGGTCATGTTCTCTTTATAAAAATAACCTCTCTCTCATTCTCTGCTTTCCCTTCACCCATCCTGTGCTCTGCCCATGACACCGCAGCGGAGGGAGCTGGCGCAGCGGAATGGGTGTTAGGGGACAGGAGCTGAATCCTGGCCCTAGGGCGTGCAGTAGGGGAGGTGGGAGCGAGGCACAGAGAGGAAGGATGTCAGAGAGGATAAACATCACCTCGACATCCTAGGCTCCCCATCCCATGCTCCCCTGCTGAAGAATTTAAAGACACAAAGTCCCGTGCCCTTGCTGCAAAAGGATTTATTCCTGTGGCCTGATAGGTGTTTTTGGGATGATAAGGACAAAGGTGTCCACATAAACCCTCCTTGTGCATCATTTACTTAAAAATATATAATAAATATATAATAATGCGTCACTTTTAAGGTCTCCAGGCGCTGCCATTAACGTTGCCATGGAGACTTTTTTTGCCTCTCTGATTCAGCCCAGCATTTCTGTAACAAGTTTACGCAAATCATAATGCCGAGCCCACTAAGTGGAGTTTGATAGACAGGTGCAGTTCCATTAGAACCCTTCTGGGACATCCATGTCAATGGCTTCCGCCAGGTGTCACTTAGCATAGAAAGCCAGTATTTTATGCATTGTGTGTATGCAGTTATTTTAATGTACAGTTCTGGTCCATTAAAGGGATATTGACAAGTTGCTATGGTATATAGGAGTCATGGTAATATCTTTTTAAACAAAACTCTTATCTTGGATCTCTTATCTCTGCTGTATAAAAAATACAGCAGAGGTGTCTATCCCCCTTGATAAAGGGCTATAGTAGCCCGAAATGTTGCCTAAGGCACTTTAAGTAAAGTTTTTCACTATTTCCAAATAATACAGGAGTGCTGCTGCTTTTATTTGATCTATCCCACTTCCTATACCAATCTTTATATACACACAAATCTGAAGAGCAAAGACTTGCATTCTACCCAAGAATAGAAGGGTAGACAAATTCAAGTTTGGCATGGATGATTTTTTAATGTGAGGTGCATAGGGCAGAACAACTCTGGACACAAGGACTTCTTGAAATAGCATTTCTATCCAGAATCATGATAAATGACCTCTAAGAGCTCTTATAAGTAAATAAAGTTACCTATCCTACCAGGGTGCACTTAAAGGAAAACTATACCCCCAAAATGAACACTTAAGCAACAGATAGTTCATATCATATTAAGTGGCATATTAAAGAATCATACCAAACTGTAATATATATTTAAGTAAATATTGCCCTTTTACATCTCTTGCCTTGAGCCACCATTTCGTGATGGTCTCTGTGCTGTCTCAGAGATCACCTGACCAGAAATACTTCAACTCTAACTGTAAAAGACACAACTATGTCTGTTAATTGGCTCATGTGACCTAACATGTATGGTTTGTTGGTATGTTTGTGAGTACAGTGAATCCTACGATCCCAGGGGGCGGCCCTTATTTTTTAAAATGGCAATTTTCTATTTATGATTACCCAATGGCACATACTACTAGAAAAGTATATTATTATGAAAATGGTTTATTTACATGAAGCAGGGTTTTACATACGAGCTGTTTTATGCAATATCTTTTTATAGAGACCTACATTGTTTGGGGGGTATAGTTTTCCTTTAAACATTACCTCATTGGAGATGGGCTCTTACATATGAGTACCCTCTTTAGTGGTGTCAGTCAGCACTTTAGTGTCTGTAAGGTGTATTGGTGACTAGATATACCCTCCAGTTGGTGTTGGAGCTCCAGACTTCTTCCTCTGATCAATCTCAGTAAGGCCACCTTCCTCCCTGCCAATTAGGATGGTCTGTGCCACAAGTTGGCAATAAAGGGCTTCTTTGTAGAGGTATATGACACCCAACAACGTCTTGTCCTGATTTTCTAGTTGTTCCTAGTCCATCTCCCCTGTTGGCAAGGACACATCCATATAAAATGATAGGGACTTCAGTCAAGATACTCACGCATTCATGCACAAAATAGGGTTGTCACTAGTGATGGCGAATCTGACCCGTCTCGCTTCACCAAACATTTTCAAATAGTTGAAAATTCACAAAATTTCATTGGTCTAATATTTGGAACCCATGGCTTGAGTCGCCAGGCTTCTCGACCGACCACTGATTTCAGCCACTTCTCTTCTCCCCTCTCCTTTCTTCTTTCCTTCTTTTCTACCTAGCTTTCTTTCCTTCTACTTTTTGTTCTGTTGTAAAATGCAATAAAAATTAACCTTTAAAAAAAAAATTCATAGGTCTATGGGCGACAACATTTTTTTTTGACGCACAACAAATTGCAAAACAAATTTTTAACGCACAACAATTACCCATTAAAGTCTATGGGCTTCATTTCTTTTGAGAAACTTGGCAAAAAATTTCGCTCATCACTAGTTGTCACCTTCTGCCCATTTGCAGTCCTGGTAGAGGGCATGATTTTGGATGATTTCAGGGAGTGGGCGGCTGATATTTTAGGGTTGTGCCAGTATAATCAGGGTTATGAAGTGGTGACCGCTGATTTGCTGATCACTGCGCCATTCACTTTAAAGCCTTGTCCGTATTGACTTATTTGGAAATTCTAAACCGGCAGTTTTTACCCAGACAGTCCAGATAGGTGGCAACCCTCGCACAAAATCACTGTCTTTTGTAAAAACTAAAAATAGTGAGGAAGGTTTACTCATGGTTGAAGTTTTTCCCATTCCACTCGAATAAAAGTGTAAATTTAGCTGCAATGCATTTTTAAAGAGAAAATGTTTCAAATTTCTCCCTGAAACTATATGCCAGCTTTTAAGTTGGAAAGGCCATTATAGCTGATTCAGAATGTCAATTAAAATAGTAACAATAAAAACTTTCTATATGTTGGTAAGTCTGCCCAAGTAAGTTTAAATAGCAGAGAAATGTGAAAAAAGACAAACCAAGAAAATCCGCTCTCTCTAAGGGCTATGACAGACGGGGCACTTTATCGCCCACAGGAAGTCTAGTCACTGATACTGGGTAATCATAAAAAAAAATGCAGAAGAATGCATTTTCGTGCAATTTCCTGCAATTGCCACATGTAATACAGAGGGCTGGGAATTTTTGGGACTCTTTATTGCCCATGCGAGAGGGTATTTCCCATAGGCGATAAAATGCCCCATGTTTCAGGTGCCCTTTTCAGAAGCCTAGGGCTAATGGCAGAGAGGTACATTGATGTTGCTGTGAATTCTATTAAGATAGGATTCTATTATATAACAAGATAAGTTAAAAAAGGATTTAAGTGCAAGAAGCGGCGTTAGAACCTTTAATTAATTATGCTGATTTGTGTAATGACTTTAACAATCTCTGTTTGAGCACAACTGCAGTTGTGCTTCGTAAATGAGCCCTGTTGTCCCAGTTTATACTAGAACTTAGGGTTTAGGACCCACCCAAATGTGGTTCTCTATGCACCTTATCAAGGTTTTCGGTGCTTCTCTCTTTACACTAGGCAATAAGTGATAAAAAGGTACGAAGGTACAAAGCAGAATAAGCAAGTGCAAAGAATCTGCAGTCTGCACCTCGCCCTAATAGAATTTGCACTTGCCACCCAGAGGTACAGCTGACGGCAATCTCTTAAGTGCAAACCATGATGCTACATACAGGAGGAGTTGGACTACAGCATCACGTTGGTGTCCCCTGGCACACCCCTAGCTTGCTAAGAATCCAGATGGAAAGTGCAAGAAAGTGTTGTATTTGCCACCTATTTATGGCAGGTATTAAGTACAGGGCACCCTTGCCCCTGCCAGTGCTGGACCCAATGACTTGCGCTGGCATTTTAGCTGGAGTGATGAATGCACTGGAAGGGTTGGCACAAGTGATTTGTGAAAGGCACACAGTTCTGTGGCCATTAGTGTTTAACTACTTGCTTCTAACCCCTAATAGCGTTCATCTGTAGTCAACAGGCATTCTCAGAATTGCTGATAATTTCTCCCTCAGCGAATTAAAAACAACATAGTCAGCTACATTTTATCTTCATGTTTAAAAAAAAAAAAATGCACATGTCTGCAGAGAAATGTGTTAGGGCTTGCTATATGTCCTTTCAATAGTTTCAGGTAAACGCTGCATCTTCCATTTGAAAGGCCATTTTACTGTCACACCCCTATGTTCATGGATTGGACCTTATAATAAAAAACAATAGCATTTTGCAGCCCGAACAGCCATGAACTCCACAGGAGGGTGACATGTGACCCCAGGGCCCCCAATTGGATCCCCTTATATAAACAAACATTTTAGCATGCAACTTATTTCTTTATATAATTCTTTACAATCACGAGAAGTAAAAAAACAAAAAGCATCTGATGTCTAATCTGAGGGATCGTGCTAAGTTTGTCACTGCTCTCCACTGTCACTAGGCTGCCGCAATCACAGAGCTGTAAACATGTCCGTGTGGCAATATATGACTGCATTTATGTCTGAAACATATAACCTGAGGCTACACTCATATATACCCCCCTCCTGCCATCTCCCTACATCTTTCTTGAACCCTCCCCACAGCTCTGGCAATTATTGGTCCTTCTGTTCGCTCCAGTGCCCTGATTCGAGGTGACCGTGCTATAGTTCACACTGACAGCTTGTAGGCGCTCAGGGGCATGACTGTATACAGAGGCAAGGAATAGCAAGAGTGGGGAGTGGAGCAAGAGGCATTTATAGGGAAACAGAGATGTGGATGCCAGGGAACAGAATATATCGGTACGTTGGAATATAGTCCTCTAAAATATTCCTTTTTTTTATTTGGATTGTGTGGATTACCATGTTTTATTTAACAATCTAGTTCAAAAGGTGTAGCAGAAAACAGTTGTATTTGCACAAGAGAATCATACTACGGTCCTGTAGATAAGAAAGTTCTGCACAACAGCATCTGTAGATAGGGAGAGTCTGGACCAGCTGAATATAGCCACCTTATAATTGTGCAGGCAGCACAGCAGGACCTATAGAAGTAGTGGAGAAATAGCTTTTTGGAAGTGACTGTTGCCTCTGAAGCCATATTGAAGGATAAGTCTTTTTGGAAGAGACTGTGGCTTTGGGATAGCAGGTATAGTAGGGAGAGATGGTGCCTATAGTAACAGTGGGATAATAGTCTCTGGGAAGGGACTGTGGCTGTGGGATATCAGGTATAGTAGGGAGAGATGGTGCCTATAGTAACAGTGGATAATAGTCTCTGGGAAGGGAGTGTGACTGTGGGATAGCAGGTATAGTAGGGAGAGATGGTGTCTATAGTAACAGTGGGATAATAGTCTCTGGGAAGGGAGTGTGGCCATGGGATAGCAGGTATAGTAGGGAGAGATGGTGCCTATAGTAACAGTGGATAATAGTCTCTGGGAAGGGAGTGTGACTGTGGGATAGCAGGTATAGTAGGGAGAGATGGTGCCTATAGTAACAGTGGGATAATAGTCTCTGGGAAGGGAGTGTGACTGTGGGATAGCAGGTATAGTAGGGAGAGATGGTGTCTATAGTAGCAGTAAGAAGGTTTAATAAGACTGTGAGGTCAAATCACACTCCCCTGCTGACAATAGATGGCCATTAGGGAAGACAGAGTGCAGCGCAAGCCATACTATGTTGCTGAAGACATGTTCACAGAGAAGTGGTGGATTTCATGTTGCCTCTGAAGCCATATTGAAGGATAAGGTACTCAGGTATTTATGATACCGAGGCTCAGTTTTGTTCTGTTAAGGAGGAGAAACATCAGGACCTGATTCTGCTTCTTTTCATTTTCAGTTGCAGTCGCTCGAACTCTCACCGCACCCTCACTTTGTGTGGTCTCCCTACAGGAAACAAACAGCAGAGAGAGAGGGCATGGCATGCGTATGCTAATCACTAGATTCACAGTGGGGAGGAGCCTGCTAACCAGACTGTGCCAGAAATACCGCAAAAGGGAGGGGGAGATGTCTCATACAGCGCAAAGGATCTCTGTGTAATATCTGTGATGGTGTCAAAGCGCCAGCTACATTCTAACTACACTAGCAGCACTGTATTTATGGTTAAAATTCAGCAAAGTGCACCAGGGAACTAAATGGTGGCTGCCTCCAGTTTTATTTTTAGTCTTGGTAAACAAGACCTCTCTCTCTCCATTGAGTAAGCAAAGCAACAAAACAGTTAGGGCAGAGACACACGGGAAGATTCGGGGAGATTTAGTCGCCTGGCAACTAATCGCCTCTCCTTCGGGCGACTAACCTCCCTGAAAAGCCTTCCCGCCGGCTAGAATTTAAATCACCAGCGGGAAGTCGCTTTGTTTTCCGTGTTGTCTCTGCCCTTACAGGTATGGGGCCTGTTATCTAGAATGCCCTGGACTAGAGGTTTTACTGATAAGGGGGGTTTCGATATCCATATTAGGGTAAGGACACACGGGCAGATTCGGGGAGACTAGTCGCCACAGCGACAAATCGCCTCTTCTTCGGGGCGACAATCTCCCCGAACTGCCTTCCCCTATCTTACCACTGACTATAATGAAAAATCGCCAGTACGATGGCATTCACAGCGATTCGTTTTCCGAAGTTTCCTCACAAGGGGAAGGTAGTGAAAGGCAGTTTGGGGAGATTGTCGCCCTGAAGAAGAGGTTATTTGTCGCCGGGGCAACTAATCTCCCCGAATCTGCCTGTGTGTCCTTACCCTGAAGTCTGCTAAAAAAAATTATTTAAAAATGAATTAAACCCAATTGGATTGTCTTGCTTCCAATATCATTATATCTTAGCTGGGATCAAGTACAAGGTACTGTACAGATGAAATTTTTAAATTATTTGATTAAAATTGAGTCTGTGGGATATGGCCTTCCTGTAAGATGGATCTTTCTGGATAAAAAGTTTTTCAGGATAACAGATCCAACACCTGTACTGGATATGGTGTTTAGAGGAGCACAGCTGGACAACTTTTTAGTAAACCATAGCAACCAATCGCGGTTTAGCATATATTGCTTTATGGCAGTTTGAATAATAAAAGTAAATAAATACAGTAATATGGCATACTAGCCATGGGTAAACTTTACCTCTCTTATTGCATTACTTCGTCTTCATTTTTCTGTTTTCTGTAGATTTTGAATGGCTTAGCTTTTTGAAGATTACAACTACAGGTATGGGTTCAGTTATCAAGAAACCTGTCATCAAAAAAGCTCCAAATTACTGGAAGATTACATAGATTCCGTTTTAACAAAATTATGCACATTTTTAAAAAATATTTCTTTTTTCTCTGTAATTATAAAACAGTACCTTATACTTGATCCAAACTAAGATATAATTAATAGTTATTGGATATAAATTAATCAAGTTTAAAAAATTCTTATTAGACTTAAAATATGAAAATGCAAATTATAGAAAGACCCCTTATACAGAAAACCCATGGTCCCAAGCATTCTGGATAACAGGTCCCATACCTATACTACTAAAATTGCTACTATTTAAACTGTATTATCACATAGCAATAGTTTTTTTGGATGCTGAGGTCCGTGATCCCCCTCATCTGAAAGCCGCTGTAAATAATTCAAAACATATACAAAATAAAAAAAATTAAACCGAGCTGAAAAGTTACAAAGAACAGGACTTTCTAAAATATATTATAAGTTATATTAAATGAGTACTACCATTTTAATGAGGGTATCAGATATGGGCTCATTTATTTTGCCATGTGTATCTTGAATCCCAGCCACAAAGTATTAAGTATTCTTATTAATTCTTATTATTAACAAGTATTTATAAAGCTCCAATATAGTCCATAGACTTTCCTGGCTTTCTGTGTTTCCTCCCATAGCCATTCTTTTGTGTTATATTCCCCTTCCAAGAAGCTAACAAGGTGCGTGACTTGATAATTAATATATCTTTGTGTGTCAAGGGAAGCCCCCCATGTGTGACCCCATACCAACAGCAATCATAATATTGTAATGTTGGCCATAGTATGATCAGATTACTTAAAGGAAAACTATACCCCCCAAACAATGTACAGGTAGGTCTCTATAAAAAGATATTGCATAAAACAGCTCATATGTAAAACCCTGCTTCATGTAAATAAACCATTTTCATAATAATATACTTTTCTAGTAGTATGTGCCATTAGGTAATCATAAATAGAAAATGCCATTTTAAAAAATAAGGGCCGCCCCCTGGGATCGTACGATTCACTGTGCACACAAACATACCAAACAAACCATACTTGTTAGGTCACATGAGCCAATTAACAGACAGACTTCTGTCTTTTGCTTCAACACTTCTTCCTGTTGCAGTAAAGGTGGCCATACACGGGCCGATAAAAGCTGCCGACAGACCGAGTCGGCAGCTTATTGGCCTGTGTATGGGGCCCCCGACGGGCTTCCCTGATCAAGATCTGGCCGAAAGTCGGCCAGATCTCAATCGGATGGGACTAAAAATCCCGTCGGATCGCGGTGCATCTGTTCGTTGATGCTGTCCCGTGATCCGACCGCCCGTACCCGTTCATTAGGTTCCGATCGTTGGGCCCTAGGGCCCACAATCGGATCAGCCCGATATTGCCCACCTTGAGGTGGGCATATCGGAGAGAGATCCGCTTGTTTGGCGACATCGCCAAACGAGCGGATCTCTCTATGTATGGCCAGCTTTAGAGTTGTAGTATTTCTGGTCAGGTGATCTCTGAGGCACCACAAAGACCATCACGAAATGGTGGCTCCAGGCAAGAGATGTAAAAGGGCAAAAGTTACTTAAATATTTAGACCAGTTTGGTAAGATCCTTTAATATGCCACTTAATATGATGTAAACTATCTGTTGCTTACGGTAAGTGTTCATTTTGGGGGTATAGTTTTCCTTTAAATGATTGAACAGAACTCAATAAACTAAATGTTGAACAATGTTTTTAATGGTTGACAAAAACACATTTCTTTTAAATAATGAAGACAACACATTAAGAATATGGTACATACATGCTCTTTCAGTGATCACATGATCTGTCACCCTGTAAGGATGCATCTTCAGGCTTTGGGGGCAGTAACAACAGAATTAAAAGCACAGTGACACTCATTTTTGCTGTATTATCCCCAGGACCTGATTTAAGCATCCGTAGCGAGTGAGGCCAGAAATGTACGTGTAGCACCAGCTTTAGAGCCAAAAAGAAACGCACTATGGAAAAGCCATTTAGAAGTTTATAGAGGAGGAATGTACCCACTGAAACCCACTTTGTGATAAATTCTACAGAATGTAATTTGAATAATGTGCTGAAAAACAGCACATTTAATTGTGTACTTGTATATTTATTTATTCATCTTAGCCGTGAAAGGGACATGTTATCTCTGAAATGAATATATTATCATGTATCATTAGTAATATTATACAAAGCAATAATACAAAGCATTGATTGACTGGTGATAAAGGGATTTACCAAATGCAATTACCGTATTTTGAGGTCCGTTTTGTATAACTAAATAAGTATTCAAAAGAAATGCAATTACAGTAACGTACATATTCAAATCTGTTGTGTAGGAAGCTGCTAGAGTTCTAGTGAGTCTTATTATATTTACCCAGTTACGGAGAGGGGGTTATTGTGACTTTTTTTTTGCACAATGGGTGTATAGATTTAACTGCTCTTTATGCAATGTGTTAGGAGTACTGGAGCTCTCCTGCAAGAACATTATTAGAAAAATCAATACAGATCCAGGCTGCTTGTAATCCCAATGTTTATACACGTGAAAAAGGCAATGGGGTATTTAATGGTGACTGTTTAGTAAATTGTCTTTTAATAAACCTGCCCCATATCTTTTCCTCCAAAGTAACTTGCACTAAATCAGTTCTTCTGTGACATTCGCTGTTGGACATGTTTGAAGTTGTGTTGTAGATAGTGTTGGCTATGTGATATGCTTTTCAAATTTCTTCAGATACAGTCTTGGTCCAATATACAATGTTCCACTGCTGCTGTCATAAGAGGGTCCAAAAAGAAGCGACTGCCCAGGACCCTGCACATGGTGCCCCAATGAACAGTATAGGTAGGTAGGAACACTTAGGTATAGTAGGATGAGATGACAACAGAAACAATATGAGTGTGTTCTACCAGTGTCCCCTGTTGTTGAGATACAACTCTAGCTAGTACTTTCTTTTAAACTGGTTGTTCACCTTTAAATTAACTTTAAGTATGATGCAGAGAGTGGTATTCTGAGACAATTTGCAATTTGTTTTCATTTTTTATTATTTGTTATTGCGTTATTATTCAGCAGCTCTCCAGATTGCAATTTCAGCAATCTGGTTGCTAGGGTCCAAATAACCCTATCAACCATGCATTGATTTGAATAAGAGCCTGCAATATGAAGAGGAGAGGGACTGAATAGGAAGATGAGCAATAAACAGTAGCAATAACAATACATATGTAGTCTTACGGAGCATTTGTTTTATAGATGGGGTCAGTGACCCCCCCATTTGAAAGACAGAAGAAGAAGGCAAATAATTCAAAAACTATAAAAACAAAAAATGAAGGCCAGTTGAAAAGTTGCCTAGAATTAGTTATTTTATAACATACTAAAAGTTAACTTAAAGGTAAACTACCCCTTTAAAACACTGATACTCTCCCTTCCAACCCTCCATCTTTTCCTGAACTTTTTGTGGCCAATGCAGACTAAAGACCACATGTGGGCAGTAAGTTGGCCACCCCTGTTTTACATTTATTTTAGCTGTGATTATATAGATATACACTCTTAAACTGGGCATGGTTGCAAAGATCTTGCACCTATATGTTGACTTTGAGATGGGCAATATTGGGTTGATCCGATCATTTGGCTCTCAGACCAACAATCGGATCTTAATTTCAGCTATATAGGTTGACAGGAACATCAAACTTAAGGTGGCCATAGACTCAAAGATCTTTCCCCGATATGCCACTAAACTGCATGGCTATATCGGGGGTAATTCGAATTACGATGCGCCAAGCGACTCCGACGGGTCGGTCGGGTAAAAATCCAACCTTCCTGATCGATATCGTGGCCAGATATCGATCGGGAAGACCCGTCGGAAGCCCCCATACACTGCCAGATATCGGCAGCTTTATCTGCCCGTGTATGGCCACCATTAGCTGATCAATATTTGGGCGATTTTCAGCCAGATATCGTCTTTCAGGCCCATCTGCTGGCATCTTACACAGGCCTGTTGATACACTCCCAAATGACAGTTACTGCAACCTTTTTTTCAACCCTTGTATGGTCCCCTTTGGTCAATGTTCATGTGCAGTAAGGCTCTTCTCCCACTGAGAATTTATTATTCCTGTTGGCGGTAGTCTCAGTCTATTCTTGATGTCATAACAACCTTCAGTGCATGGCATTCGTTTTGGTGTATTTTTTCTGATAAAATTATTAGTTCACTTGTTTAACCTAAAGAACATGGGATAATATACTCATGTACAACAGTACAACATATAACCCTGAATATTGGACAGGTATAGGATTTGTTATCCAAAAACCTGTTATCCAAAAAGTTCCAAATTATGGGAAGGCTTCATTTTAATCAAATAATTAAAATTTTAAAAAAATATTTAATCTTTCGCTGTAATAATAAAACTTGTGCCAAACTAAGACAGATAAACTATTGGGTTTATTATTTTTCAGCAGACTTAAGGCATGGATGTCCAAATTACAGAAAATTCCCTTTATCCTGAGCATTCTGGATAATGGATCCCATACCTGTAGTATGATAGTTTTATAAATACTTTGCCGTTTTGTCTTGTGTCAGTTCCTTTTGTTTATTCGTAATGTTTCTCATATAAGTGAAAGGCTGTGGTGGGACATTTGAAGGACTTGTCTCCATTTTTTTATCTCATGCTGAAAGCAGTGACTGAACCCTTGTTTCATTGTATAAATAAGGGTCAGGGCACACGCTCAGATTCGGGGAGATTTCCAAAGTCGCCCGGATTGCCGGGCGACTTCAGAAAATGATTTACTCTGAGTGCCATCCCACCGGCGATTTACATTCTAGCCGGCGGGAGGCAGTTCGTGGAGATTAGTTGCCCCGAAGAAATTTTTCTGCTGAGCGCCTAATCTCCCCAAATCTGAGCGTGTGCCCTGACCCTTAAGGTGATTGAGTCAAGTCACAGTTCATAGAAGAACTATTCAGATATTCCCAGTCATTCTTATCTCTAAAATGCAAAGAAGGTTGGTCTTCCACAGACAGATCATAACGTACACTGAAACAGAGCAGATGGTCTCCCAGCTAATTGTAGAACCAATTTCTATTTCATATGTTTTTGTGAAGTCCGTCACACAGCAGATGATGGATCGTTGTTTTTCCAATACCCTCACAAACCTTCATTTATTTCATGACTTTGGGTACAATGGTTCTATTAATGGGGTTGTTCACCTTTGAATTAACTTGTAGTATGGTGTCGAGAGTGATATTCTGAGACAATTTGCAATTGGTTTTCATTCTTTCTTATTGGTGGTTTTTGAGTTATTTAGCTTTTTATTCAACAGCTCTCCCGTTTGCAATGTCAGCAATCTGGTTGCTAGGGTCAAAATTTTCATAGCAACCATGCATTGATTTGAATAAGAAACTGGAATATGAATAGGAGAGGCCCGAATAGAAAGATGAATAATAACCATAAATCTGTAACCTTACAGAGCATTTGTTTTTAGATGGGGTCAGTGACACCCAATCGAAAGCTGGGAAGAGTCAGAACAGGGGGCAAATAATTAAAACTTTATATAAAATCAATAATGAAGACCAATTGAAAAGTTGCTAGGAATGGGCCATTCTATAAGGTACTAAATGTTAACTTAAAGATGAACCACCCCTTTAAGCACAATTATGATATACTACACAAGATCAGAGTTTTATAGACTTTAGGTTAAACAGTCTGGTTTTATGTCTTCCAGCTCTTGCAAGACTCTATTTAATATGCAGCAGTGAAGCTGCTGACTATGTGTTTTTTATAATATACCAGTGATGACGTTCCTAATGGAAAGACAATAGTCCTTCTGTATGACTGCAGCACAGAGACTGGTTTGAGGCTTAAGTAAGGGGAAATGTGAAGTTCATTTATAAAGAACAGGAAACCACAACAACCAATATCTTGGAGACGTTTTTCTTCTATATCTGTATAATCTCAAATCTTGAAGTATATGAGATCTTTAACAAGTGATTCAGTTCTGAAGATTCTTGAATGAATTCGTTTGAATTATATGTAGGCAATTAAGGTGCAGGCCCTTAATTTACCGTGAGACTACAATATGAAGTGGTGTGGTCTAGGTGAGGCCATATTTCTAGTTTAGTTTAAAGGGCAAGTCAACCCCAAAATAAAAATTAGCTCGAGGCAGCTGATTAACTGACCTGTCTTTGCTGGGGAACCATGACTTTTGCAACATTAATTAGTACCAACTAATAGCAATTGTTTTTGCAAATGACTTTAAAAGCACAATTACAAAAGACAATTTGTAATGAATGTATATTGGAAATTTGCTTAGAATTATATTTTGGGGTTGACTTGCCCTTTACGCTACACATAATGTTGGTTATCCAGCTGCACATGGCACTGCTGCATACATTTCGAAATGGCAAACACCTTCATACAGCAGCGCTTGATTGGTGGAAAGTACCATCGTTATAAGCCATCCGTGGTAATGAAACCATGACGGCAGGCCACACATCAGGTCTAATACAGCAGGAAATTACTGGTGCAACTGAAGAGGAATAGCTCGATTCAGAAAAGTTTGCTCTGCTTTGGGGGAAATGCATTTTGAGCTGGCAGTGTTCTATCCTCTTCTCTTGAAAAACACAAATAAGAAGGTGGAAGTTGTAAATACTGCTTGTTCGCTTCATTTGTCATGGGGTCTTGTACTGTTTGACCTTTGCAATGTCCTTTTGTTTACAGATGATGAGGTTTAGTCTTAATTATATGAGCTGACATAATTTATATTAGACCAGATCCTTCCCGGCTTCACTGCAGCCTTGACCAGTACTGAGTCAGATCTGGGTCACCCCCTGGAACTTGGACAGGGACGGAAACCCCAGGAGAAATTAATCCTGTAAGCAGAGAACAAACAGAGCTTAACTTCACATTGGCTTCTGGAGATGTAGGAAAGTTATTTGCACATCAAGAGAATTAAAGAATAACTGCTTTAGCTTTAAACCCACTTGAAGATCCAAGAAGGGACTTCCTGCCCAACCAATATCCATTGGACAGGTCTAAAAATCCCATCTAGTGAGGACTGCATCAGCATGTTGGTATGGCCCTTGACCAACTGATCTCCCTATTCCCAAAGTATGATTCTGCATGATTTAATACAGAATGCAGGTAGGCAAATCAGACAGAGATCCACTCATTGGTAATCTGTAGGAATGATATTTATAGGGCAGGGCAGACGATTAATGGTCAACCTCAAATTCCCATTGCAGCAGCTAATATCTATAAGGCTGACAGGGATATTGATGATCTTCTCACCAGAGTGACAGTAGTAGGGAGGGTCAGAGAGAGAGGCCACTCACCTGTAGAACTGGCAGAAGCAGATCCCAGATTCTGGTTACTCATGTGGGTCTGTAACTGAGGAGGCGTGTAAGCGTCATAACTGCGGACACTCACTGAAGGGCTGGATGAGATCATGCAGGAATAGGCAGAGGTTTGACTAGCAATGGGCTGGAAAGGCATAGAAAAGATCAAATTTATGCAACTACCTTAAACATATATAATGTGGCATATTTAAAAGCACCGTGCTAAATAGCAGCAGCATCAAGAAACCTTGCCTTCTACTTTATAAATTAGAAACTCGCTCGTGTCGTTTTCTCATGAGAAAAATACTGTACTGGGCCTGGATCCTCAAAATCAGTTTCTGCTTGGTATTTGTTAAATTGACAGTAATTTCTGCACGATATCTAACACCTAAATTGAAGCCTGCTGTTTGAGAAACCACATCACACACTTAGCGCAACCCTAGCATAAACAACATATCTAACAAATAATTTCATATCTGTATAAAAAACGAGTTTAATACTATGCTTGTGTCCTAGGTGTTATAACACTATTCAGTAACAGTTATTGTACAGTGGCCCCTGGGCCATGTTGAAATTAAGTAGGCCACATTCTCCTTATTGTTTTAACCCTCATTGTATCCCTTATTCTCTACCCACCCATCAATATACAGGGGTTTCCAACCCTTGGTATAAACAGGACACCTTAAATGCAAGTCCCTTGTTTATTATTAGTCATTTTCACGCATTTGTTGCAGTTTATCAGAAATGTCAACCCTCACAGATAAATATACTAGGCTAGGGTGGAGCTGGGGGATGGTTAGGGTTTTATTGGGGTGCAGATTAGTTATGTGCGGGTCGAGAATTTCTCGACCCGACCCTAACCCGCACGCTTCCTACCCACATCCGGCCCGCTGCTCCCTTTTATTTATAGACCCGCGCCCGCCCCGCAGTGACATCACAAAAGGGACGGGGCAGGCGGAAGTCTATAAATTCCGGCGCCGGAAGCCGGCAGTACTAGGTCGCGGGCGGGTAGAGCAGGAGAAGAGCTGGACCCGCACCCGTCCGGGACCTGCGCATTTTGTCCAAGGGTTGGCCCGAACCAGCACGACCCGCGAGGCCCGCACGTCACTAGTGCAGATAGTGCTATTGAACCAAGGTCATGGTATAACAATGAGTGGCTTAACTATTTTGGGGACACAGTCAGGCATAATCATCACAGGAATGAACTCCTGCAAGCTGATGTTTCTGGTTTCCATTTAATTCCACGCATGACTGAACTTTTCTAAAGAGCGGTTCTAATGTTCTAATGTTGTTCATGTGCCTATACCATTTGGGCCATATTTATCAAGCTGTGTAAAATGAAATTAGCTGAAAATATGGTGTAAAAAGCTGTGTAAAATATCACATGGTGTGTAATTTTACTCCATGTGAACGCCAGATTTGCGGCCGTTATTTTACATTGCTTCCGGCAGAAGTCACTCTCAACATTTTATGCTGTTCTTTTCAGCCATTTTTTACACGGCGAATCCTGCCCATATGTGGTCGCCATTTTTTACACAGAATAATAAATATGCCCCTTAATGTCTGAAAATAAATCCATAGTGATCTATTTCATAGTGCTTTACCATAAAGTGTTGCTTATAGTTGATTACACCAAATAACAATTTGATTACAGTAGGTGTTCATGCATTGGTAAAACAGTCCTAATAATAGCAATACCTGGATAGGGAGATTGTTAGACATAGTGAAACTTGGAAGAGGTGGCAGAGAACCATAACTGTTTGTTATAGCGGCTTCACTCCGGCCCAGCATTGAACCTAAAATAGATAGATGGTTAAAGGTATTCTATTAAAAATTGTTGAAATACTATTAAAGCAGGACCATAGATTCTCAGTCTTCCTGTAATTAGGTTAAAGATAACGTGTTTATTTGCTTTTCACCTGAGTTGCTGGGCTGTTGGATGGACTGGTACACACTGCTGGAGAAGGAGCTGTTGATGGAGAGGTGGCTGGAGGTATTACTTGCTTGGCGTCTCTGGTTACGCAGTTTTTCTTCTCTTCGCCATTTGGCTCTTCGGTTTGAGAACCAAACCTGTAACATTGGTCAACTAGCTGTGAGAGATTTTTTAGAGGGGTGGTTCAAGAAGTTCGAACCTGAAAGCTACATGAATACTATGGGTTGGGCCTAAGTTTGGTGTCCCTATTAATACAATGCACTACAGGAACCCTGGAGCTACTTCCAGGTGCAGGATGGTGGTAGCTCCAGGATTCCTCAGCATCAAACGGCACAAAAGGATGAGCCCTTTGGCAGTCTTGTAGAAGTGCAGGAGTGTGTTTGGATGCAAGTGCCTTAATGAATTGTGTCAATGGTTCTCAAGTGAGTCCATTTAAGAGCACTTGAATGTGTGGGTAGGATTGTAAGTGAATTATATTGTTAATTTGCTTTTATTGAGACCAGTACATGCTTTATCTCCTAATAAATAGAGCTACTTCACTACTAACATATCTGCATTGCCTGGTTCATAAAATGAGTACAATTAAATTTATTGCAAAAGACTGCTGGACATCGCCCTTGATCATACGAGCTCCGAGTTGTGCAATGTATTTGTATTGTTAGCCAATATAGGTATAACTTCTACAATACTTTTTGTATTTGTTTGTTTTTTTATTTGTTATTTTTGTTTGCTATATTAATCTATAAACCTGTCCACCGGCACACAATACAGCATCAGCATGCATGTAAAATACCATGTACCCCACATTAAATGCATACAGATTTGTGCTAAGGTGACATGTCTTTACAACAAACTTCGATTCCCTAATTTCTTTCAACATGTTTTGATGCAAATGGAGTCATAATAGTTTTGGCCATATATTCTTTTGTATAGCAGATCTTGCTGTTCAGCAACACAATTAACTTTCACATTAAGAAATGGAATGGTTATTTTTTAGAAATATAAGTAAAGACTTTTCATCAAAATTACCCCCCAGCAAAAGTTCTCCAAAAACTCTCAATGTCTATTCAACTGATCAGGATTTTGAATGAATTTATAGAGAAATACTTTGAACAGAATGCCCCTGGGTTTGGTATTCCTTAGTAGCCATTGAGTAGAGTAGAGTGTATATGACTTTCCTTTTCAACTCCCCACCACTTATCCCTCATAATTTGTTTACTTCTTACTTTGGTCCTCACTAAATACACAGTATAACCAGTTCAGTATACCTGAATCCGAGCTTCAGGAAGATCAATCTTTGCTGCAAGTCTTTCTCTTGCAAAAACGTCTGGGTAATGTGTCCTCTCAAACTCTAGAAAATACACAAAATGAACATTACTTCAAATTCAGTATATAAAGAATGTCATGTTTTTAAATAGGATTATTTTGAGAAGAGTTCAGGGCTATATTCAAAAGGAACTAATCTATTTAATTACCTTATCTATGTACCTGTTCTTAGCTGCAAAATTAAATCTTACTATATACACCTCTTGACTCTGGAGACACCACCTGTAACAGCAGGGATAAAAGACTGTGGGAAGGGAGTGTAGCTGTGGCATACCAGGTATAGTAGGGAGAGATGGTGCTTATAGTAGCAGTGGGATAATAGTCTCTGGGAAGGGAGTGTGGCTGTGGGATAGCAGGTATAGTAGGGAGAGATGGTGCTTATAGTAGCAGTGGGATAATAGTCTCTGGGAAGGGAGTGTGACTGTGGGATAGCAGGTATAGTAGGGAGAGATGGTGCTTATAGTAGCAGTGGGATAATAGTCTCTGGGAAGGGACTGTGGCTGTGGGATAGCAGGTATAGTAGATAGTGCCTATAGTAATAGTGGGGATAATAGTCTCTGGGAAGGGACTGTGACTGTGGGATAGTAGGGATAGTAGGGAGAGATGGTGCCTATAGTAGAAGTGGGATAAAAGACTGTGGGAAGGCACTGTGGCTGTGGCATAGCAGGTATAGTAGGGAGAGATGGTGCCTATAGTAGCAGTGGGATAATAGTCTCTGGGAAGGGACTGTGGCTGTGGGATAGCAGGTATAGTCAGCGCCGGATTCACTGGGCGAGCGCCCCTAGGCCGTGCGCTCCGCGCGGTCCTATCGCCCGCCCGCACTACCACACGCTGGCGCAAAAGCGAGCGCCGGAGCACTGGGGAGCACAGGCTCCCCACAGAGCGGCTGGGCGGCATGCCGCCCCCAAAAATGTGCCGCCCTAGGCCCGGGCCTATGTGGCCTAGCCACAAATCCGGGCCTGGGTATAGTAGGGAAAGATGGTGCCTATAGTAGGAGTGGGATAATAGTCTCTGGGAAGGGTGTGTGGCTGTGGGATAGCAGGTACAGTAGAGAGAGATGGGGTCTATAGTAACAGTGGATTATAATCTCTGGGAAGGGAGTGTGGCTGTGGGATAGCAGGTATAGTAGGGAGAGATGGTGCCTATAGTAACAGTGGGATAATAGTCTCTGGGAAGGGAGTGTGACTGTGGGATAGCAGGTATAGTAGGGAGAGTTGGTGCCTATAGTAGCAGTGGGATAATAGTCTCTGGGAAGGGACTGTGGCTGTGGTATGGCATGTATAGTAGGGGGAGCTGGTGCTTATAGTATAGTATAATATAGTATAGAGGACTTCAGACTTCCAGTGTTGAGCCCCCCCCAGTAAAATATTTTGTTGGCCCTTCCTAGCTCATAACATGGAAGTAAAAATCACTGTTGTATAGTTTAAGCCAGTGATCCCCAACCAGTGACTTATGAGCAACAGGTTGTTCACCAATCCCTTTGATGTTGCTCCCAGTGGCCTCAAAGCATGTGCTTATTTTAGAATTACTGGCTTGGATACAAGTTTCGGTTACATAAAAACCAGGTTTACTGCGAAACAGAGCCTCCTGTAGACTGCCAGTCCACATATGGGCTACTGCATGGCCAATCACAGCCATTATTTAGCATCACAGGAACTTTTTTCAGCTCCCCACACAATTGCATATGACTCATGTGTAAAAAAAAAGGTTGGGGACGCCCTGGTTCAAGGGATAAATAAGACAGTACATTAACATTTAATTGTTCGGGTCCTTCTTTAAGAAAAGCCTAAAATTCAGTTAGGTTGAGATTTGTGGTGAATGCTTATTCATACACCAGTTTTTTCGATATAACCTTGTTTTGAGCTAGGTGGGACTCTTAACTTTTGACCTTCAAGAAAGGCTTGTACCACAAAAGTGTGACAAGCGCTCAAATCTGGATAATCAACAGCTCCACCTATCTATCAATTTAGTTATCAAATTAAAGAATTTCACCAGATTAGCCTGGTATAAACCAGAGTTAAATCCTTGCTGCCTTTGATACTCCAAGTTGTTTGGTGAGATCCCATCAATTTTCCTACTTCCTACTGTTGACATGAGACTTTTATATAATGCACATTCTTGTGAAGTAGAATGACATCAGGTTTTACCCAATCATTAGCAACCACCTTTAAGGGTCAGGGCACACAGGCAAATTCGGGGAGATTAGTTGCCTGTATTGTATTAGTTACTGTAATAGCTTTGGAGAGAGAGAGAGAGAGAGAGAGAGGGAGGAAGACATAGAGGGGGGGAAAGAGAGAGAGAGAGAGGGAGACAGAGAGAGAGAGAGAGAGAGAGAGAGAGAGAGAGAGAGAGAGAGAGAGAGAGAGACAGACAGACAGACAGACAGACAGAACGACCAGTGGGATTTCTGGTTCATCTGAACATTGAGGGCCCTTTACTGTCAGTGCAAATGCAATGTGTTGTGTTGTCTGGTCATGTTTGACTTTCACAAAGTGAATTCTTCTAAAATGTGGCTTTCATTTTTAAAGGAGAACTAAAGGTAATATATATAATTGTTCTAGACATGTTACACCATATGTTTTGGACTTCTGTACAAGTACCAGTCCACCACAGTCCTTTAACAGAGATCTATTTTTATATATATATATTAGTTTATATTTTTAAAATTTATTCTATATGTCTGGTTGAATATCTATCAAATATCTACTTACATTTTACAGTGATTTTATATATATTTTTTAAATATTTTTATACAAAGAGGGAGGAAGCCGATTGAGACATCCTGTGACAGCTGCCCAACTTGCACTTCCTCTTTCACAAAGCAGATTTTATTTTCGCACTTCAGATCAGTTCCCTAGAGTAAAGATTTTCAAGTGTCAGGTGAAAGATCAGGTGAAAATTCGAGAAAAAGAGAGGCTGCAAAGGGAGGTGAATGCATTTGGGGTAGGGTTGCTGCTTCACCCAGTGTAACCCCTGCCCTGACCTATGATTTTTAGTATATTTTTCACATGTAGGTTACATGGTTGCTAAGAAACTGGTGCAGTTTCAGCATGCATTTTGTGCTTATTACTAGTCACACATGCAGCACATAGATTCCACAAGTGTCTGGGATTAAAGAATGAGGTAGGAACCCTAATTATGAGAATTGTGTAAAGTAACTTGCTCCCAAGCAATAAAAATGTAAATGTGTCACCACTGAGCCGCCAGATTTGTAGGTCAGTGGATAAAAAGCCTGGGGCACAATATCTACATGGGCCATTTTGTTTGCTATATAGATATGTTTTAAGTACCATGGGGCTTGTGTGATAAGCAGAGATGTGAAATAACACCCGTGTGACTGTAAAATGTCACAATATCAGAATCACTGAGCAGTTCCTTGACCATATTATGGTATAAGGCTTTATTAGGGTCAGTGACAAACCAATACAACGCCCTTTATACAACTTCCCACTTCCACCAGTCACCATATTACTCAGCATTAGGGTTCCAGTCTGCTAGTCTGCAACCCGTTGTTCCTAACACCCACACATGAGCAAGCAATTCATTCTCCCACTACAGAAATGCATACTAAAGAGTAAATGTAATCTGCCCCTCCTACATAGAGCACGTTCTCCCTGCCCTCAGAAAGCTACCAGTGGTGAAAAAAACATAAACTCTTCACTCACAGTTACCACTACATACACCATCACTCAAATAAGCGTTTACTTTAAAATGAATAAAACACATGGATACAGAAGAGCTCCAATTTAAGTATGCTGAAAAAGTAAAGCCTTGAATTTGCCTTAAAATCGACCCTTCCTCGAGTAATCTTCTGTGTTGCTTGGCATTACACCCCTTACAGCAGTGGTTCCAAAACTATAAGACTTGGCCTACTAGGGTGTCCTAGAGCAGTGATTGGGGGCTCAGCCAGAAGGCCATTTATGGTAAGATATGGGTAGACTGCCCATTTGAAGCCCTATTTACACCCAAAAGCCCAGCTTGGAGGTCAGTTGGGGTAAGATATAAGGTGAATCTTTTTTTGCTGGCCTAGACAGTACTTTGTTTTATCTGTAATTGTGTCATCGGGAACCTGACAACAAAATTATTGGCATGTTTACTAACATTGGACATAAATATCTGGAGAGATTTCTGGAGATGTTGCGCATGGCAACCAATCAGCAAATTTAAACTGCCGCCTATAACTTAGAAAACAAAAGCAAAGATCTGATTGGTTGCTATAGGCAACATCTCCAGAAATCTCTCCAGATATGTATCTCCAACGTTAGAAAGCATGCCAATAATTTTGTTGTCATGGCCCCCATGACACAATTACAGATATAACAAAGTCCTGTACCAGCCATTCAGCCTAAGTTTCAATAATATCTAGGCCTTTAAGGATGGTTTCAACTGATACTATTTGATAACAATTGCCTTGGCATGTGGATGCCTTCTGTATTATGAAGTCAGCTACCGATGTTTTGCATATGAGAAGGACTCTTTGGTTTATTTTAGCCCTTCTCACCCTAAATATGATGGTTCCTATGCTTTGCTGCTCTCCAAGTCTTATCAAGTCTACCCACTTGGAAGTCACGTTCCAATACCTTGCTCTGATGAGATCAAAACAGACTTTCTGAAAGTTTGGGTATAAGACTCTAAATTAGGCTGTATCTGTGCTATGAAACCAGCACTTCTGGATGCATAGTTGGACAAAAAGAACGTTAAGGAGTTTCCATCTATAATTATGTCATTGAAGAGAAAAGCCCCTCATTTTTGGTTTTAAGGTACTGCTATGTGTTTATTCACATGAGGCATGTGAATACCTTCTGTTTTAAGAAAGCTATCACTGCAAAGTAAGCGCTTGCTGAGTAAGAGCACTAAATCTAGCAGGCTGCTGCTCAGCAGATGGAACACAGGTTTCACAGGAGAAGTAGGTTTCCCCTGGGTGCATTGTGGTCTCTGCTGCTCACTGCACTACTGGTTCCTTCCTTTGTTGAGCCCTTGTGTACAGTGATGGTAGCTAAGAGTGCTAAGCAGTGCTGTATGCATGTGCTTCTATCGCTGCCAGCTCTTGCTTGTGATGTGAATGTGTTTTCAAAAACCAAAAAAGCTGACCCTAACCAGCCTCTCCAAAACCAGACCCAACCCCGTGAGCCATCATCTCTGTTGTCTCCAATGTGGGCAGGCAAGCCCAGGTATATAAAAAAGTCAAATGGTTGTGTATCCTTATCAAGATCAGTCTGAGAGTGAGAGAGATGACCAGGTCAGTGACCTTGGGCAATTCTATTCTTGTCCAAGATTTTTATCATTTATGCTGCAAAACCACTACTAAACAATATTGTCAGCTTACAAATTGCTTCCTGCTGTAAATTGCCCATATTGGCATTAATATGGGTGTTGTATGACACACCTTCTGTTTGCAAAATATTCAGTAGTCATAGAATGCATGTGCCCTAATGTCTTAAGTAAAGAGAACATATATGATGTATTATTTGGGGAAATGTTGTTACTGGATGCTTATGCTTCCTGCTGCAGGGCAGACACACTGCTAGAGAGGAGGCCATGGTGCTAGACTAAAAAACTGCAGGAAGCCTGCTGGATATGCTTGAGGAGCAGATATATTTCAGGTGAAGAAACCATGCTGTTAGAAAATGCTTGAGGGCACACATACTACAGGAAGTGAAGACATGCTGCTGGACATACATAAACACTACAGGGGCAGACATTCGGATGGATAATGCTTGAGGAGCAGACATACTACAGGAGAAGGAGCCATGCTCTTAGACACACAGTTACAGATACCAATGAATTGTGGATATATTTCCACACTAAATTAAAATTGGACTATTAAAATCTCAGAGTAGTGTCTGTTTAAAATTAGTTTCTCTGTGTAAAACAATCTTGTTCCATTCAACCTCTTTTGAACTTGGGGATCCGACTGAGGAGAGCTCACCTTTCTCTAAAGCCTCAATCTGCTCCTGGGTGAAGGATGTCCTGTTTCGTTGAAGTTTACGTTTCAGCTGAAGACGAATCTGAGACTCATCGAGGTCATCACTTGCAGCCCCAGGCTGATGCTCAGAGTCAAGGCTGCTGTCTATCTGTTGGCAGCTTTCTGTGGGAGACAACAAAGATTTGCAAGTTCAGCTGTAAAACCAGTTTCAATCACTTCCCTCAATATGTTTTGCAGTACTAGTCTTCTAGCTTGCAATGTTATACTGCATATAATGTTTGCTCATATTCAGTGGAAATGCTCTGCAATTATTGGAAAGATCCACACATGGAAGCTGCCTAATTATTCATGATTTTACATAGTATATAATAGGGTCTATAGGATTTCTCCTGTAACATTTACTTGGGTTTAATAGAAGTACACACCCCCTCAGGAGGTTTCAGACGGCAGCTGGGAGTGGTTTATCTTGCACAATACATGAGTCCCATAGAGTGACTGATTTTAGTAGGACATGCCATGGGATATATAGCTTTGAAGAGCCTTCACCGGCTGCAGGGTATGCAATACCTCAAACCAGTGTGTCATTTTAGACACAGGATCCTTCGGGCACAAGCTGCAGAAGAAAGTATCAGCTTCTATCACTTTTGGTGCCAAAAGCTGTCAATCTGTCGACTCTGACTCTGACCACATGGGCCTTAAAAAAACAGCTTGGCCTTTAACTGCCAGCATCATTCAATCTACGTTGCTAGCAAAAACAAAATATTGTGTATGCATGTGTATTGTCTAGTCCCTGGTTGAACACACACATGCACATCAAGTGTAGATCTGAAGGTCCCCATAGGCTTCCTAACAATTTCCTGATCGAAGGAATATCCTCCGATCGATGGATTAAAATCCTTCGAATCGTTCGAATCGTTCGAATAGTTCGAACGATTTTACTTCGACGGTCGAATATCGAGGGTTAATTAACCCTTGATATTCGACCCTAGGTAAATGTGCCCCCTAGTGCTAGTGGGTTCTGTTACAAGGGGAAAAGACGATTTAACTATAGACAGGTAGGCACGACGAGTAAGGAAGCACATTGAACTAGCCGATATTACAGTAAAATGAATCATACTGCACCTGCAGGATTTCTATATTATGTGTTCTTGTAAGAGAAAAGGTGTAGAAGGGTGTAGAAGTAGGTTTAATCATTTGGCCTGGTTTAGCAGAGGGGTTTTCGGCACAGGGGTTTATAACTGTAGCATTTTGTCCTATGTATTATAACCCAGCTTAGTCATTTTCCCTCATTTCTAAGAACAATCAGATCTGTTTTTCAAATACATATATCGCAGAGAACTGCTATTATTGTTATTTGAAATAATCAAATGACATTATGACCCTCTAGTTACACCTCACACTCAAGCCACAATAGGTTGGTCATACATTGCAGGTGGGGTGCAAAAATGAATACATTTCATACAGTTTACCATAACCATTACCATCATTTCATGTTATTTGTCATAAGAAGTCAAATTGAGGGTTAATGGGGTGGTGTGTTTATCAAAATGAAGTTTTTGCAAGTGAGAATTGTTTTTTTTTTTTTTTTGGGGAGCGGAAAACTATAGTCAAAAATGTATTTAAAAACACACCAAAAGTGGTCTAAATAAAAAATCAGAAAACACGTTCTTAGATAGAAGAAGCAAAGAGCTACAGAAATTTGCAGCTGTGCAAGCAAAGCAATGAGCATGACTTCTTCCTGCCTGAACCACAGAATGGCACCGCAAAGATATAAAGGCACAGTAGCAACACAGAGGCTTGAAATATGGCCAGGGATTCATTAAACCTCTGTACTGACTCAGTGCAGATTAAAAGATAAAAAGCAAGTCTGTGCTTCCGCCCTGACTGACAACCACACAACATGGAGACTTGAATGCCTTTGCAGGTGGTAATGCACATATGGATTTACAGAAACAGAAACAAAAAAAGATTTTTTTACTATAATATATATATATATATATATATATATATATATATATATATATATATATATATATATATATATATATATATATATATATATATATAATGCATACAAGGAGCACTCACAGGTCTTAGCAGAAAATCCAAAAAATATTTATTGTAGGCACAAAAAAAACTAACGTTTCGGCTGTGGCACCAGCCTTTCTCATAGTGAATCACAAGTGCTGAAAAACAGTTATTATACAGGGAATGACGTGGGGGGGCGGGTCAGGTAGGGAATGTGTGACGTGTGCACATACTATTGGCTGATGTGTAGACATACAAAATTCAAATCCACTAATCACCTTATGTGCTTGTTCACACCAATAGAATACACCAAACTATGACGTGTCTAAAGTTACAATTGTTTCAATTACAAGTGGAACTATCTCAACAATTCTCATACGTAACTAATGTTTTAAATTATAGATAACAGGATAGAGTGAGTGTTTATCGTACTAGATAGAAACCATGTACCAAAAAGGACCCAAGATCTCTTATGCTGAACATATGCATATCATTAGCAATGAGCACTTATACAAATAAATAAATACCCGTGTCACTTTAAAAAAAATAAATAAATAACTCCCCCACACAAGTTATAAAAAGCTATTGATGGTCAGGGCCCCCTTATAAGTTAAAAAAAAAAACATTGGCTCCAGGGCCCCCATAAAAGTTTTTTTAAAAAATCATTGTTGCCAGGGCCCCCCTTACAAGTTAAAAAATTTTTTTAAAAAAAAACATTGGTGGCAGGGGCCCCCTTACAAGTTAAAAAAAATTGGGGCCCCAAAAAATTTTTTTCAAAATTGTTTTTTCAAATTGGTGCTAGGGTTCCCCTTGCAAGTTACAAAAAAAATTGGGGCCCCATATTTTTTTTTTTAAAGAAACATAGGTGGCAGGTGCCTATAGAATATTAAAATAATACATTGGTTGCCAGGGGATTAAAAAAAAAAAAACACACACACAAACTGGTGTTCAGTAGAATTGAACTCAAGGCTTCAGAACTTGAACTTCCTTTCGTGACTTCGGGTCTTTTCGTCGCTTCGGGACTTAAATTTCGGCTGTTTTCGTGACTTCAGGGCTTTTCGCCGCTTTGGGACTTCAGCTTCAGCTGTTTTTGTGGCTTCGGGTCCTTCGGCTTTTAGGCTTTTCGGCACTTCCGCATTCGGGACTTGCGAAATGGCCGTACTACTCGGGCGCTCGTAAGGGGAGTCCGGCTCTTTCAAAACTGCAGCACTGCCGGGCCCGGGACACTTGTCCCCCCTGTCCCCCCCTGATGGCGGCCCTGCATGTCACAAAGACAACTAAGCCGCCGTACGCCTGTGCGATACTACCCTTGGCCCAATACCGTCCAATTTATGTCCACTGGTCACGGGAGTACCCATTGGGTGTCGGAGGTCCTGGACCCTGTCATCATTGTTGTATTGCCCATATCAATCCATGGGTGCAATGTAGTCGGCTATTCCGTTACTTGATGGTAGAGTACTGGTGAAGAGCCGTCAACAGAATTGCTCAGTGACAGGGGCACCAACCTTCCTTCTTGGTGTATCCCGGTAGACCGGTACTGTGAGCTCAGTAAAAGCTTCAGGTGTGCCACCAGGGTAAAGCGTCCATATGCGTGTGCATACCTCTGATGCTCGCCTCTTGGCACACGGCTTCAGGCAGTCCAGCTGTCACAAGGCTTGACATCGTGGGATAAGTGTAATCCATTTCTCTGGGTCCCGATTCAAGATCTGTGGAAACATGGACCTAGGAGAGAACAAGTGAAGTGCAAAAATGGAATACATGCCGGGGATCCTGTACTTTCAAGGGCAACAAAGGGATATAAAAAAACCTATAAAAAATATAAAAATCACAAAAGGAAAAAAATAAAAATATAAAAATAAAACTGAAATATAAGAATGATAATTAGGAAAATGACCATACAAAAACAAAAGAAAGCATTGAAAAAAGTATTTGATTATTATAAAAAAGTATTTGCTTGTTATAAGAAATCTTGTGGGAATAGCATGGAACATCAGTACCGCACAGGTATAAACTAGAACTATGTGACTTCTGGGTGGACACCAAAGATGTCAATGGCTCATTGCTAAGTAGGCACAATATTCAGTCCACAAAAAAAAGTGCACGTGCGCCAGTGAAAACAGTGAAAAACACAATTATCATGTGACATGTGTGTGTTAGATAAACAAAATAGAGTACTCCAGCACACGTAATCTGCTCAAGGGTTATTACCAGTGGCGTAGCCAGCGCCGATTCAGACTAAGGAGCCGCCTGAGGCGGCTCCTGCAATGCCGCCCCCCCTCACCAACGTACGTGTCGGGAGGGGAGGCAGAAACACTATTAAAGGTGCAGGAGCGGCTTTTTGCCGCCCCTGGAATCCTTTCAGGCGCTGCCGCCTGAGGCGAGCGGCTCAGCTCGCCTCATTGGCGGCGCTCCCCTGGGCGTAGCTAGATATTACTGGGCCCCACAGCAAATTATTTTTCAGGCCCCCAAAGTACCCGTGTTTAATGTCAAGCCAAACGTGTGTTAGATAAAAACATATTGCACAATGTCTAAAGAGTCTCTTGAACTATAATGTAAAGTATCAATCTGTCACTAGACATATTCGACTGCTCTATTGTTAAACATTCCTGTGTCACATAACCTTCCTAATGTAGCTGCGTGTGCCCAGTCGTGGGCTGCAACTCATTATCATTTGTCCCTTATTATTCATTATAATCTCATCTCTTTCTTCATTTTGTGGTGGGAAACCAGAAATGGGAGTCCCTCATGTCAGTTCAGTTGTCACTCTATTCCACTTAGAGATGATAATTTCCCTCTCGAACAGTTTTTACTTGTGGATTTATGGAGCGCAGGAAACTAATTTGTTCAAACCTTTAGGACTGAAGGTGTTAAGTTTGTGAATCCAACCTAGTTCTTTCCGTAGAAGTCGTTTTTCCCTGTTACCACCTCGGATGGGAGGGGGAACGTGGTCTAAAAGCATGCACCTCAGGCTTGCCATAGTGTGGCGCTGTTGGAGGAAGTGTAAGGCTACAGGGGTATCAGCCGTGCCAGTTTCTAAGGCTGATGTTATGGTCGAACGATGGTTTGCCATACGATCTCGAAAGGAGGTGATCATCTTCCCCACATACAGCAAGCCACACGGACCCTTGATAAAGTAAATGACAAACTTGGTGGTACATGTAAGTCTAAAGTTGATATGTATCAATTTTCCCGTGTGTGGGTGGTTAAAAGAGGACCCAACCATCAGGTTGTTACACGTAATGCAGGAGGGACACATAAAGCACCCTTTTTTTTGTGGATTCAACCACATGTCTTCATCAGAGTATCCCGAAGACTTCTGTCTCTTTTATACGTGATCCGTGGTGCTGTTCTGAAAATAGGTGGGAGTGTTCCATCCCTCTCTAGGACTGACCAATGGTCCCGCATGACTTTTACAAAGGGCTTCTTATCAGATATGTATGTTGTTACAAACATCAATCTATCCTGTGATACGTCCTGGATGTTAAGTATGGGATCAGCCAGTAATGAATGTTTTAACTTCACTAGTAGGTCACCCGTGTCTCTGATGTATGTTGATGTTCCCTGGACAAGTGGTTGGAGATAGTGGTTGACAAATATCGCTAGAGGTTGGAGTAATGATTCTCTCGTACTGACTAGGTCATCCTGGTGGTGGTAACAGGCCCTTGTGGATTTTCGGGAGGGAATAGAAAATGGGGAAAACCGGGTATCAAAAAGCTTTTTGTGTCTTCCAAGATGGGCCCCATGGTGAAGCCCATGTGAATGATATTATCTATTTGTTTCTTGAACACCATTGTGGGGTGACTTGGGAGTCGTTTATACACCGTTGTATCAGTGAGTTGTTTAATGATTTCATTTTGATAATCAGAATAGTCCTGGACCACTACTGCTCCACCTTTGTCTGCGGGTCTGATGACAATGCTGGCATTTTTTGCTAGGTTGGTAAGGGCCTCTCGTTCAGATAGAGTGAGGTTCGAGAATGTATGATCTGATGAGTTGATCTTATGTGTAGCATCCGTCAGTAGTCTCGTGAAAGTCTCAATTTTGGCGTGTTTGTCGGTTCAAATCGGCTTGGTTTCTTAAATAATTGTGGATCCCGGGAAAATGTTCTTTCAATTTTAGTGTTCTTTGGATTCTGTGTAATAATGTCAATAATGTCGAGTGTTCGTGTGTGGCTTATGGGTAAAAAAGATAATCCTTTAGAGAGTGGGCTCATTTCAGCTGTAGAAAGTTGGTGTGTGCTCAGATTGAACACTACTTCCGCGGGGGCCTGTGCTGTCTGGTGGAGCGGGTGTTTATGGCCGCCGCTTCTTTTGTGCGGTCGTCCCAGTTGGAGGAGTGTTGGCTTTGACCTAAAAAAGCTGGGGAATCTAATGATGTTGAGCACTCACAGGTCTTAGCAGAAAATCCAAAAAATATTTATTGTAGGCACAAAAAACTAACGTTTTGGCTGTGGCACTATATATCTTTTATTACACACATCTACTGTCACAATACAGTTCTGATATCAAATACATGTACAGTTAAGTAGAGACTTGCAAATGCAAATTAGGGACAGGAAGGAAAAAAGTGTTAAAAACATTTTAGTTACGTGATTTTCCCTTAATATGGATATGCAAATTCGGAATCAGTTTGGCCAGGCACAAGGATTCGGTGCATCCCTAATTAGAATGTGCATTAATTCACATTGCTGGGGGCTGCACTTTAACAAAAGCTAGAAAGTCGCAGTTTGGTGAGGGTCATGGGCACCTGCCCTTTTACACTTAACACCAATCCTGACCAGGGCCAGATTTATATAGCGGGCACCCCTAGGCAAATTGCCGTTCCTTGCAAATTTTCATCATCGGGACCAGAGCAATCGGGATTGGCGCACGGGAAATTTTTAAAACTATTATAAATCCTGTGCATCCCCAGTGTTTCTGAACCAATGTGGGTGTGGTTTGGCAGCATGCCACCGCCTAAAATCCTGCCACCCTAGGCCCAGGCCTATATATGTCACTGGCATTTTGAAATTCTTCTGTTTGTGCAACAGTGTCAGGATTTTCAAAAAGAGGAATTTCAAAATGCCAGTGACATATAAAAATTAATAAAGGTAGCAAACTACCTAGTTATATAGTTTTAAAATACACTATATTACCAAATCTATGCAACAGTTGCCAATCCAACATCGCATTCCAAACCCACGGGTATTAACATGAAGCTAACCTATACTCTTCTGCTCTTCTGAGAAGGCTTTGTGCTAGCTGTTAGAACACTCAGCCATAACAGCATTAGTGTGGTTGGGCGCTGGAGGGATCAGGCCTTGGCATTCCAATTCATCCCCCAGAGGTTCAGTTGAGTTGAGGTCAGGGATCTGTGCAGGCCAGTTATGTTCTTCCACTCCCATCTCAGCAATCCAATAATTCACTGTATGGTGGCATTAAGGGCCTTCCCCAAAATAAATTGGCACAAAGTAGGAGGCATAGTATTGCCAAATGTTAAAGGGGTTGTTCATCTCTGAGATAACTTTCATGATGTGATGTAGAGAGTGATATTCTGTGACAATTTGCAATTTGTTTTCAATTTTTATTATTGAAGGTTTTTGAGTTATTTAGCTTTTTATTCAGCAACTCTTCAATTCGCATCTTAAAGGGTATGTAAAGGCAAAAAAAATAAAATCCAATTTTTACTTTCTTTAACAAAAAAGAAATCTGTCTCCAATATACTTTAATTAAAAAATGTGTACAATTTTTATAAGAAACATGACTGTATGCAGTGAAATTCTACCTTCATTTACTGCTGTGGATAGGAATTGTCAGACGGTCCCTAACTGGTGTGCAGGGAAACAATCATGAACAGCAGGGGGAGCCCCCACCTTACACTCCAGCCATGCAGAACTCTAGCAGCTTTGTTTGTTTCCCTGTAGAGCAGTCGGCGACTGTGTAGAGATCTGTATTGGATTTTATTTTTTCCTTTACTGTTTCCAACTCCAGCTGCAGGGACAAAGATTATGAAGCCAGATTTAAATAGATAAACTGGGGTTCTATTTGGAGGATTATTTTGCTGCAACCACTGGTTCTGCAGAGTTGGAGATAGTTTGTATTAAACAATACAAAAACTATAAAATCCAAACTAGATTACATGACAACACAGGACCCAGTGCCGTCTGCCTATTCTGATTATTAATCAGTCTTGTTGTATCGGCTTCTGGTAGATATTATTTGACTTGTACTGTTTTGATCATTTATGACGATCCCTAAGCAGCCCAGACCACACTGAGCATGTGCACAGTCTTGGTCTTGCAAAGATGTTTAACAAAGTTACAAGATGACAGCCCCCTGTGGCCAACTTTGAAAGCATAAATCATTTGTTTGATTAGGCTTGTGGTGCAGTAAGTTCATGTTTATGTTCAGTATACAAAAAACAGCATTTCTAGCCTTACCGTCACGATCGGCACCCAGAATCCTGAACCAATGCTAGGCTCCCTGGTCTCGGCTCTTGCTTCCGCCTTTAACAGCCGCCTTTCACCTCGGGAGGAGCCCTCGGCTAATTGGATGCCGCCAGGTCTTATTAAGAGAGGAGCCAAGCTAAAGGTTCTGGACGAGCAGAGGGGCACGTTAGCAAAGTCTTTTGGGCAGAAGGTCACAGACAGAAAGTGTAGTCAAAATCAGGCCGGGTTGTTGCAGGCAGAAAACAAGCGGAGTCAAACAGGCGGGGGTCAAAGTCAGGAGATCAATCAAGAATGGTCGAGACAGGCACGGGTCGGAATACAGATATCAGAATAGTCGGTTTACCAGGCAGAGGTCGGGATCACAGAAGTCAGGAAAAGTCAGGCAGGCAGGGTCAAAACAGGAATCAGAACACAGGAATATACAGGATAGCACCAAGAACTCTCACAAAACGAACCTACAACGGGCAATGTGTTTGAATGGGAAGTCCCTTTAAATTGCGCAATTACTTACGCCGGCGACGCTGTGCACAGAAAACAAGAAAGTGTGTGCCACGCGCGCCCTAAGGCATTTCCACAGAAGCCAGTAAAGAAGAAACATCTCGCTGCGGGAGTCCCCGTCGGAGGCAATCTGGTAGCTAGGTAACCCCGGGCCTTTTCACACTAAATAATATGTATGGTGTAATTTCAGGCCTGTTTATGTGAAACAGAAACCCCAATCTGAGAACCAACAATAAACACCTACAGAGAACCAACAATATCAAAGGAAGAAAGAAAAACTCACATACAAGGAAGTGCACCAGTAACTGAAAACTGATGTCTGCTCTTTCAGTGCCTTGCAACACATAAGCATCCTCTGCGCGATGCTAATTGTAGCTTCAGGCATCTCTCACATAGAAGAGACAGTTCTGGTACTAGAAGCCCATGGGATGCAATAAAAACTCCACTTTACTGTAACAAACAAGGGAAAGTTGTGCTCACCACTAATTTTTAAAACCATTAGGCAGGGGTGCAATGAGGCAGTGACCACAAAATACATATAGACAAATACAAGAGTCCTCTGCACTCAACCCATTATCAATATATTTTAGACATTGAGACATTTTGTGCATACTGCTACTGAAAAATGCCTTACCCTTTAAACAAAACAGGGATTGTTTGTCCATATATTGCAATATATTTAAGCTGGTCAACTTCGTCAAAGTTATCCCATATCTGGCCAGTCCTATGCTCAATTTTCATCTGATATGTGATGACTTTGATAGAGTTGGCCAGCTTAAATATATTGCAATATATGGACAATGGGTTGAGTGCAGAGGACCTCTTGTATGTCCCACCACTTTACTGCCCAAACACCTACCCCCCAATTAATTTATCTCCTGCATCTGGAATCTTGTTTTGGCTCCTTTGGTTTGCATTTTTATGTTCTTCAGTGTTGAAAGATGTAGTTCTTTGTTCTAGGTTCCATGCAGCACATCTTAGCACAGATTGGATTTATATTGTTGTGGTTTACAGTACAAAACATCACAATACTTCAAGGAAATCAGTGAGATGTGACATGCTGAGGACAAGTTTGATGAAGTAAGACTCACCAACTGTTGGATTGGACTGCCCAGTCACAATATTGTCCTGATACCAGTCCTGCCGGCCACCCCAAGCTCCGTTCTGTATGTTCAGCATTCTGATCTTGAGGTCCGTGCCATCAGCCCCCATGGAACAAGCACTGAGCTCAAAAGAGGGACATCAAGTAGATATCTCACTCCGGCAGTTTTAGGAAGACTGCAAGGGGAAAGAACAAAAGTTATTCAGTTATGCATTCTTACTTCAACACAATATAAGTGCAAGTGGAAGAAACAACAATTCACTAATATTGTTGAGGATTCTGCAGAAAACTATAGTCTTGTTTTTATGACATGCCATAGACCAGGGATCCCCAACCAGTGGCTCACGATCAACATGTTGGACACCAACCCCTTGTTGCTCTCGTGGCCTTAAAGCAGGTGCTTATTTTTTAAGTCTTGGCTTGGAGGCAAGTTTTGGTAGTATAAAAACCAGGCGTACTGCCAAGTATAGCCTCCTATAGGCTGTCAGTCCACAAATGGGCTACCAGATAGCCAATCACAAGCCTTATTTGGCAACCCCAGGGACTTTTTCATACTTGTGTTGCTCCCCAACTCTTTCTACATTTGACTGTGGCTCACGGGTGAAAAAGGTTGGGGACCCCTGCCATAGACCATATTTGCAACCCATTACAAAAAAAGGGCTCACATAGAAATGCAAGGGATGAAAAGGACACAAAGGTACAATATGATAACAGGTTTCCAGATAACAGATCCTATACCTGTAGCATAAATGGCAATAAATTCCTACTTGGGTGGACTTAATAAATGAACAAATGTAATGTTTGTAGAATCATGTTTGTGGAAACAATAAAGACATTTAGCAGCAGATATCTGAGGTTGGGATTCTGCTAAGATTCATGTGAAATTAAAGTTGATAAAACAAATTAAGGTCAAGTTTTGGATGCTGTAGAATTGCAATTTTCCTTTCATTTGTCTAGTATCCAGACAGAAATTTTAAATATTTCCTGGTTGCTTGTGTCAGTGGCCCCAGCAACCAGAAAACAGGTTTATCCTAAGGTTAGACTTGCATTATTATTATTATTATTAATATTTATGGGTACAGTATTTTCAGCAGAATAGCAGATTTTATTGTGACCAGGTATTTAATAGTTGTTGTTTCTGAAATTCTTAATTCATCAGAGTAAGATTTACAGACCCAACTGATACTTCAGGGCAGGCCTGGGTTCTGGCATATGCCAGAGGAGCTGCTGTAAGTTGCCATAGACTATTTATTGGGCTGGTGGGGGCTGCTTGGGCCTCTGTGTACTTGGAATGGCATGGCCTTTTGTGAATCCCAGTCCAGACCTGCTTCAGGGTCCAAGAGTGGGTGCAGCAAGGTCCTAAATGTTATGCAATTCTAATAGATATTTGTGTGGAATTGATTTTCTGTCAAACAAGTCAACACCTGGCATGTGTTTAATTCCAAACTGGCCAACTTTCAAGCGCAGTCTTCTAGGAATCATGCCATTTTGATTGGTCATGTTAGAAAATCCATTTGACCAATAACAACCCAAATGTTTAGATGTCTATCAAAACAATCAAATCTGGGCCTATACTGGCCAATTTTATACAGGTGTGTAGCCAAATTATGCAGTAATCTGACTGCTTTTTAAAAGAGCAAACACATTTTTTGATATTTGATTTTGAAATCTGACATGGGACTGACTAGACATATTGTTAGCCTCCCAGGTGCCCTTAATCATGTGCTAATGAACTTCAGTCACTCTTTCCTGCTGCACTGCAAGTTGAAGTGATATCACCCCTTCCCTTTCCCCCCTGCAGCCTATCAGCAAAACAATGGGAAGGTAACTAGGTAAGTTTTCCCTTACCGACTTCAGGTAATGACCAGGTTCATCAGACATGAACTGAAAATTGTATGAACAGATTCTGGCTACATTAGGCAAACACTAGGGTCAGATTTTGCAGTGTTTTTGGACTGTGGGAATAAACAAGCGTACTGGGTGGAAACTCACACAGATAAAGGACTAATTTCAGGCAGATAACTGTCGTGCAGAGAGTATGACCAAGAGTGCCACCATACTGCACATAAATTCATATATATTTCAGTTTCTACCTAGAGATTAATCCCTAATTACAGTATAAATGGATTTCCTGAAGTACTAGGCCCAGAAGTAGTTTCCTCAACTGTGGCCCATTCTGCAGTTGTACAGTTTGTACAGTGAGATTTTATCAACATTTTGCTGGGAGTGTAGCAACAGAGGCATCTCTTCCTGTGAGCAGCTGTTCATTGTTCTTCAATAAACACTTGGAGACTTTCCAGGAGCTAGATACAGTAGCACCAGAGGAATTTGAGCAAAATAAGACTCTGAGCACTGGCTTACTGTATTTCATACCTCCCAACATTTTGGAAGTAAAAAGAGGGACAAAAATATTTTTTTCCACACGTAGCGCAGCAATTTTTTGACCACACCCCTTTCTGTGGCCACACCCCCTAATTACCATGTTTGTTTTACAAAATTTGGCAGGTTATGAAAGTTTGAAAATATTTCTCCTTATCTAAACTGTGTTTTTGTGTCTCAAAATTGTTACAAAGAATCTTATTTGCACCTGTTAGCTGTTCTGTGCTCTCTGCTAAAAGCCAATTAAGGCAGTGGCAACAAGTGAGATGTTTTTAAGGATGTTAAATTAAGGTCTCACAAATGTGTAGGACACCCAAATGAGCATTTGATTACTCAACCAAGGATCCAATGGAAGGAAATGGAATAGTTACTAGAAAATGTTCTTCCAATAACTAGGCCAGTAACATTAACAACAGAGGACAATTTACCAGCAAAGACAGAGCCAATTAGCAATTCTATACCTGAAATACTCTGCATAGCAACAAAATAGAGGTTCCCAGATTTACTTTAAAGCTGCACGTCCCATTCTGGTTTTAAAATGGCTTTGTTGACCTTTTTCACATTTAGGGGGTTATTTACTAAATCTTGAATTAATCTCAGTTTTTATTAAAACAAAGTCGACCAAACTCCCACCCACGAAATAAACTCATTAATCAATAATTGTTCTCGAAAAAACGTCGCAACAAATATGAATTTGAATCGTACGTTTGACTCTCAGAAAACTTGACTTTATCGAATTGTCTCCACGAAAACTCGACTTTATCGGATTATCGGGTTGAAACCACAATTTATCGGATTATCCAGCACAGATCACAGTATCAAGAAAAAACTTCAGGGACATCTGCCATTGACTTCTACATGAACTCGACAGGTTTGAGATGGACTATGTACAGGTTCAGATTTTCAGCAGCTTTGGGGTATAATAAATCTCTAAAATTCAAGGTATTTTTTTTCCTCTAAAAACTCGAGTTTTCCCCTTTAAAAAATCGACCAGAAAAAATTGAGGTTTAATAAATTAGAGTCTTCTGTCTTTTCACTCTTATTACCAACTTTCCATACATTTAAAGAAATTGTGCAAATAGGTTTTACCATTTATAAAAAGTTGAGTTTGGGTTTAATTATTTTGTTCTGCAGCATAGACTAAGGTGTGGATTATAATTATGAAAAAAAAAATTTGTGTGCTACAATTATGGGACCTGTTATCCAGAATGCTTGGAACCTGGCATTTAACTGATATGGGGTCTTTCTCTAATTTGGATCTTCATGCCTTATGTCTACTAGACAAAGCATTTAAAATAAACCCAATAGCTTGGTTTTGCTTCCAATATGGATTAATTATGTCTACAGGCTGATAATTTCCACACACAGTATATACAGGTATGGGCCCTGTTATCCAGAATACTTGGGACCTGGGGTTTTTCCATATAATGGATCTTTGCGTAATTTGGAACTTTTACCCTAAGTCTACTAAAAAAAATCATGTAAACATTAAATAAACCCAATAGGCAAGTTTTGCCTTCAATAAGAATGAATTATATCTTAATTTGGATCAAGTACAAGGTACTGTTTTATTATTACAGAAAAAAATGAAATATATTTGAAAATATTTATTTGGATAAAATGAAGTCTATGGGGGGGGGGACAGTGGCCTTACCATAATTCAGAGCTTTCTAGATGACAGACCCCATACCTGTATTTGTATTTTCTCAGTTGAAGCTGTGTCTATGTGGGGCACCAGAGATTTTCTTTATTCTAAAATTTGGTTCTGTCCCACGGTTCCATTTTTTTCTCTATGCTAAAATCTGGTTTAGTCCCAAAGAGCAGTATTAGTCCATTCGGCTTCTCCTTTGAACTGCTAATTAGTTAAACTGACCAATGCAAAAACCTATTGTTCGGGTTTGCTGAACAAAATGTAATTTAAAGTGAACTGTTTGGCCTTGAGCCTTGCTGTGCCACTAACTACTCCAGCATATCCTTCGGCTCTAGAATCTGATGCACAGCAGCTGTCATGTTCCTTGGACAGCAGATGGCTTGCTAGGCTTGATGGGAGTAGGGCAGGGGATCCACAGTACGACTTAAATCAGCTACACTTGGAGGCATATTTATTAAAGGTCAAATTTCGAATTCATGTGAGTTTTTTTATACTCTATTAAATTCAAATATACTCTAAATTAGACTGGGGTGTTATTTATAAAAAAAAAATCGAACATCTAAAACTCGGAAGAATTGTACCGACTCGAAAACTCGAATCGAATCTGATTAAACTGGATTTGAATTCTTTCGAATGTCTGGAAGGCTACTATGCCCGTGCATAGTAATGTGGGATGAGGTCTCTGAGGAAGCACGTAGACACGAAACGCGTCAGACCTCAGATGCTTGTTTGTATACCAGATGCATAGATAAAGTATATATCCTTTTAACCTGAACTTTGGCTTCGACAGTTTTCTGTGGAAATCCAGCATGCGCTGGTGCAAAGATTGACTACTGATAATACCGTTCTTTCTTGGCGACGGACTTGGGACGGCTGCACCTGGGTCAGGACACCAATCCGGTAATCGATTTATCTACTGGGCATTATCTAAAACTTTTATTGTAGAAGAAACTGCTCCAGATCTTAAAGGAGAAGGAAACCTCCTGGGCGCAAAAAGCCTCCCCCCTCCCCTGTGTTGCTCCCCCTCCGTCCTCCCTCCTGGCCTACCTGTCCCGCTGGGCAAATGCCCCTAACTTGTTACTTACCCCTCTGCGCAGGTCCAGTCCACAGAGTTCACAGACGCCATCTTCTTCCATGCAATCTTCTTCCTGCTTTGACAGGTGTTTTTGGCGCATGCGCAGTAGGAGCATTTCACCGGTACGGATCTACTGCGCATGCGCCGTGACTTTTGGCGCATGCGCAGTAGATCCATACCGGCGAAATACGCCTACTGCGCATGCGCCGGTCAAAGCAGGAAGAAGATCGCGTGGAAGAAGATGGCGTCTGTGAACTCCGTAGACTGGACCTGCGCAGAAGGGTAACAAGTTAGGGGCATTTGCCCAGTGGGACAGGTAGGCCAGGGGGAGGGGGAGCAACACAGGGGAGGGTTTTTGCGCCCAGGGGGTTTCCTTCTCCTTTAAGCGCAAGGTTTGGGGCTGTGCGCTCCCTAACCAATGGATGTAACCAGTGAGCAATCAGAGGGATTTCTTCATTTAGTTTTTGCTTATTTTTGGGCGCTGGAAATTTTGTCTGAAAGGCTACTAACATGTCCAAATTGGTCCATGGACCTCTCCCATTGCCTTATACATGAACTTGCCAGGTTTTAGGTGGCTAATAGTCAAATTCGAGTTCTTAAAGGGCCAGAGTATGATAAATCTCGAAATTTGAATTCAAATTAAAACTCAAACCAAGCTTTGATAATTAACAATTCGAATTTGAGAGTTTTGCTCTCCATTATTGATGCCCAAACTGTTGCTTATGCCAGTATCCCCTCAGCAGACCCGTGACCTTTATGACATATTTCACCAACTACAATGTCACCCATAAAACGAGACAGGACAGAAACTGTGTCCACTGGAACAGAATGCTCTATTATTTTAATAGACTCTCACCCTTTAACCCTGAGATGCCCATTTCCTTTTAGCCTACTTTCTCTAACTGATATCTGTAAATAAAATGAAAAAAAAAACCCTTAACCTGAAGGGCTCAGTAACTCTGACCTATTTCTGTAACACTCGGAGCTTTTCCTGTGCCACAACAAGCATTTTAAGTGAGTGCCGTTTCTATAAATGAATAGACTATGAAGAAATCCAGTGGTTGGTGGTCAGTAAGTCAACTGTATTTCACTAGAATTGTTTTATGGTTTGGTTTTATTTGTGTGATCAAGGGTAGAGAGTATAATAATAAGCTGCTGACCCAATGGCTACCAGAGGGCTTTGGGCCTTATCAGGGTTCTAACTGTTTTTCTAACTGGAATATCTGTGTCCAAATAGATATAGTATAGCTTAGGAGGAAATATAATATTTATATAGTACCTACACATTTATGCAGAGTTTTATGCAGATTATACATACATCAGTCCTTACCCTAGTGGAGTTTACAATCTAAGATCTAGATCACATTTACATTAAGTAAAGTCATTTTTTATCAGGAACCAATTAACCATCCTGTATGGGTTTGGAGTGTGGGTGATACCTGAGTACCTGGAGGAAACCTAGGCAGACTCGGGGAGAACATACAAATGCCTTATAGATAGTACCTTGGTGGATATCAAACTCAGGACCCCAACACTGCATAGCAACAACAGACTCGATATTGTCGGCTGATAAAAGAGGCGCTGCATTGGTAGAGACAGGCATCTAAGCTTATGTAGCGTTGCCGTTGTTTTTTAGGCTGTTGGACCTCTTGATTCTTGTGTTTTTGCAACTGTAGTATTTAATAATCTAGCCTAGGATTACATTATAAATTGATTTATACAATGAAATCTTGTCTTGCATAAATAGGGGCAAGAGATATGGATACGTTTTCGTCTTTAGCAGCCTTTGGTTAGAAATCACCTTCAATAAAGGTATGGGTACAGTAGACATTATGAAGATAGGCTTGAAGAATGATTGCTTTTGAGGAGATAGGATTATTATTTATTAATAAATAGTGTTGTTACAGTGACAAGGGGGTTTTACCTCTAGCAAAGAAATGGCTTCTATACAATATAGCCACGGAGGTTCGGCTATGGGAGCCGTTATCCAGAAAGCTCCATATTACAGAAATGCCATCTCCCATACAGTATATTTTATCCAGATAATTGAAATTTTTAAAAATTATTTCCTTTTTCTCTGTAATAATAAAGCAGTAGCTTGTACTTGATCTCAGCTGAGATATAATTACGGTAATCCTTATGGGAAGCAAAACTGGGTTTATTTAATGTTGACATGATTTTTCTAGTAGACTTAAGGTATGAAGATCCACATTACGGAAAGATTTATTATCCAGAAAACGCCAAGCACTCTTGATAACAGGTCTCATACCTGTAGTTGCTATGGAGGTAGTACAGGCTGATTGTGCAGATAGATCGGCCATATTAAAGCCACTAAGGATGCGCATTATCTAGAGAGAAATACCACTGCAATGTTGGGGGTCAGAAATAATATGTCCCTTGTTGTTAGGTCAAGTAAGTAAATGCCTGGTGGCTTTGTTTGTTTATTTACCTATAGATCGATATAAAGAGGGTTCTTCAAAAGGGTTAAAATAGATGGGCCAATATTTGCAGGTAGGTTATTATGAGACTGGAGATGTGGTTACAATGCCACAAATCTACATTATTAGATTATAAACTGCTGCCCATTGTACCCAAAAGTTATATATTATAATATAATATAGACATATTCCCAACCTCCACTTCCATACCATTTTTTTATTGTTAGTTGACAAATACAAGAGTCCTCTGCACTCAACCCATTATCAATATATTTAAGACAGAGACATTTTGTGCATACTGCTACTGAAAAATGCCTTACCCTTTAAACAACACAGGGATTGTTTGTCCATATATTGCAATATATTTAAGCTGGCCAACTACGTCAAAGTCATCCCATATCTGGCCAGTCCTATGCTCAATTTTATCGGATTCATTAAGAATTCTATTGCTTCATTATACATTTTACAAAGGGACTAAGTTTTATCTGCAACTTACTTGCTGCTTTCAAAGTAAAACTCCCATACTTGGCTGCCCTTTTATTAGACACCAGTGGGATCACCTGACTATAGCTGGGAAGGGTGGGAGCTACAACATGGAGCTGGTCACTGCTCCTGTATAAACTATAACAAATAAGGGAAAGTTGTGCTCACCACTATTTTTTAAAACCATTACCAAAAATGTATAATGAAGCAAAATAATTCTTAAATATATTGATAATGGGTTGAGTGCAGAGGACTCTTGTATTTGTCTATATGTATTTTGTGGTCACACCCTCATTGCACCCCCGCCTAATGGTTTTAAAAAAAATTAGTGGTGAGCACAACTTTCCCTTGTTTGTTATAGTTTATTGTTAGTTGCACATAGCTGGGTTAATATAATCATAATAGACTGACATCAGATAAATCAATCAGTGTTAAGTGGTTGGTCTCGTACAAAGGTTTGGTGATTTCCTACTCTGAAGAGTGCTTGCCCTTTAAATGCCTCGCAACTTGTCTTGTTTTCTGGGGCAAGGAAAAAAAGACTCGCCTGAGGCCACAAGCAGCTGACGCAAGCCTGGCTCAGCCACATGAAAAGCAGGGCAATGATCTCTGAACCGCCTGCAACTGCACACTTTCTCATCATTGCATCAGTCTGCTGCCATCATGTCATCCGTACAAGCCAAACACAAACAAGACCATCGTTTCTCACAAGGAAGGGTTACTACATAGGTTAGATTTCCCTGGATGTCTCTACCTCTAGGCAGTTCAGGCTGGGGCCCTCCAGCTGTTATACGAAGAAAATAATCTCCGTTATATTCAACAGATGTATATTTTTTTTTCTGCAAATGGAGCGCTACTGTGGAATAGTAAGGCAAGATTTTATCATAAAAAGAAATGTATTTTTGTGTTTAAGGAGGGGAATTACATTGTCTTTGTAGATTCCTTTATACTATCCCAGGGCCAATGCTATGTATAGTACCCCAGAACCATGGTAGGATAAATGCAGTGCCAATGTCATGCATCCTATTTTGTTGGATAAATACAATGTCAAATCCATATATAGTACTCCAGAACACATGGTAATGTAAATAAGGGTCAGCTTCATATATATATATAATAGAACACATGGGAGGATAAATGTAGTGGACATCACCGTATTGTTTGTAGGGTAGGCACTCAAAGAGCAATCCTCCAGGCAGTAGTAGTAAAAAAAGGTCTTTATTGAAGTACACATAGAACACATGGCAGGTTAAAAACAGGTATAGGACCTGTTATCCAGAATGCCTGGGACCTGGGGTTTTCCGGATAACAGATGTTTCTGTAATTTGTATCTTCATACCTTAAGTCCACTAGAAAATCATATAAACGTTAAATAAACCCAATAGGATTGTTTTGCCTCCAATAAGGACTAATTTAATCTTAGTTGGGATCAAGTACAAGGTAATATTTTATTATTACTGAGAAAAAGGAAATGGTTTTTAAAAATCTGGATAAAATTAAGTCTATGGGAGACAGCCTTCCCATAATTAGGAGCTTTCTGGATAACGGATCCCATCCCTGTACAGTGCCAGTTCCGTATATATTATAATGACCCCATTAATAGTGATGGGTGAATTTGTCCCGTTTCGCTTCGCCACGAATTTTGCGTAAAAATTTGCAGGCGGCGACAAATCATCAATGGGCGCCCGTTAAACTTTCTAACCGGCACCGGCATCAACTTTTTTTCGATGCCGTTGGTGATGGTTTGGGGGCTTAGATTCCCTAACTGTAAAGTAAGGAAAAATGGGGTCAGGGGAAATGGTTGTCGGCATGGGATTATGTCTATAGCAAGTCAATATTGCATTAGGGGAAGGGTCTGTCACTGTGGAAAAGATGTTTCCATAAGATGTGATATGTATTTATATCTTTATTTATTTACAGGTATGGGATCCATTATCTAGAAACAAAGCTGTAATTATGAGAAGGCCATCTCCCATAGACTCTTTTTTGTGTTTATTAAGTTTACTTGTTACAACATTTAACAATATGTAAATTGCATTTAAATATTCACATAGTAAGTAAAAATCTACGTTTCTACTGGTACAATTGTCCAGTGGTTATTTCATTGGGCTGTGAATTTTTATTACCATAAACTATAAGGCCTGATTGGCCAGACAGGTAAGTAGGTCGGTGGGTGGGGAAGGAAGGGTAAAGGAAGGGAGATCAGGCGGTTGAATATATGTTTTAACAAGCAGCAATTATAGACAGCAGCTTGTACTTGATCCAAACTAAGATATAATTAATCCTTATTGGAGGCAAAACAATCCTTTTGGGGTTATTTAATGTTTACATGATTTTTTAGTAGACTTAAGTTATGGATCCAAATGATGGAAAGACCCCTTATCTGGAAAACCCCATGTCCTGAGCATTCTGGACAATAGATCCCATATCTGTAGTCCATTAAATTTCCAACATATTTTACACTTGAAGGGTGACATTAAAAGTATGTGACATATCTGAGAATTATTTATAAAGCAAGACAGGAAGAGCTGTTTCTGTCTGTACAGTGTAACTTTCATGTCATCCTTAAATCACTTCATGTGTTTTCTGTACAAAAACAGTAAGAATTATTTGCCTGCATTCTCCAATAATGTGGGATGCCAATGACAACACTGTAACCAATGTTGGCGACACAACGATTTGTTTAAAGGAGAAATCGTCAGTACAGGTATGGGACCTGTTATCCAGAATGCTTGGGACCTGGGGTTTTTCGGATAAGGGGTCTTTCCTTTGGATCACTATAAGTTGTGTACAATTATCAAAGGTCGAGGTGAATTTTCGAATGAAAAATATTTTTTGTGTACTTCGACTAGGGAATAGTCCAAATTCGATTCGAATTTGAAAAAAATTAAAAAATTTGAATATCGAAATTTATAATGTACTGTCTCTTTAGAAATTCGACTTCGACCATTCGCCATCTAAAACCTGCTGAATTGCTGTTTTAGCCTATGGGGGACCTCCTAGAACCCATTTGGACTTTGAAAATTCGAAGTTCTTTTGGGAAATCGAATTCAATCGAATGCGTTATTCCTTCGATTCGAATACGGACCTATTTGATTGAAAACGGACATATTCGACCCAAAAAAAATTCAACTTAATTTCGGTTGGTCTTTTTGAATTTGAATTTCGAAATTTTTTCAATTCGAAATTCAACCCTTGATAAATATGCCCCTTAAAGTCATTTAAAACATTAAGGGGCCGATTCATTAACTTCGAGTGAAGGATTCGAAGGTAAAAAGCTTCGAATTTCGAAGTTTTTTTGGGCTACTTCGACCATCGAATGGGCTACTTCGACCTTCGACTACGACTATCGAAGGATTCGAAGTAAAAATCGTTCGAATATTCGACCATTCGATAGTCGAAGTACTGTCTCTTTAAAAAAAAATTCGACCCCCTAGTTCGGCAGCTAAAAGCTACCGAAGTCAATGTTAGCCTATGGGGAAGGTCCCCATAGGCTTTCCTAAGTTTTTTTGATCGAAGGATATTCCTTCGATCGTTGGATTTAAATCCTTTGAATCGTTCGATTAGAAGGATTTAATCGTTCGATCGAAGGAATAATCTACTATCTGCGCTAAATCGAAGTATTTTAGTTCCTAGTCGAATATCGAGGGTTAATTAACCCTCGATATTCGACTCTTGATAAATCGGCCCCTAAATAAAGCCAACAGGCTGGTTTTGCCTCCAATAAAGATTACTTATATCTTAGTTGGGATCCAGTACAAGGAACTGTTATTATCACAGAGAAAAAGGAAATCATTTTTAAAAATCTGGATTATTTTCTTAAAATGGAGTCTACGGGAGACGGCTTTCCCACAATTCTGAGCTACATGTGGGATCCATTATATGGAAGGCTTGAGACTAGGGGATTGAGGAAGGGGATCCTGCTATCACTTGGAGCACCATTCCTTAAAACTACTAAAGAGGATACCCAATATACATGTATGCAGCCTAGTTAGCATCGAGTACACGGTACTGATTTATTATTACAGAGAAAAAAGCATCATCATTAAAAATAAATGAGAATTGTTTACTTATATATGACATTGGCAACCAGGGCTTTCTGCATAATGGGTTTCTGGATAACAAATCCCACACTTTTACTTTTATTTTCATAGACAATATACAGTAATGCTGTGGCAAAATACATCTTGTGGCTTTAACCCATAATCCAAGAGCAATAATAGTGAATAAAAATAAAAAAAGAGCCACTGTGCATTAAGGGGCATATTTATCAAGGGTCGAATTTTCGGATTTTAAAAACTTCGAATTTCGAAATCAAAAAGACCAACCGAAATTAAGTCGGTTAAGTTTTTTTTTGGTCGAAAAGGTCAGTTTTTGATCTAATCGAAGTAATATCACATTCGATCAAAGTTTTTCCCCAAAAAAACTTAGCTTTTTCAAAGTCCACCAATTAACTCCAAATAGGTTCTAGGAGGTCCCCCATAGGCTAAAACAGCAATTAGGCAGGTTTTAGATGGTGAATGTTCGAAGCTGAATTTTTAAAGAGACAATACATAATAAATTTCAAATTCGGACTATTCCCTAGTCAAAGTACACAAAAAACCTTTGAAATTCAATTTTTTTTCAATTCGAAAATTCACCTCGACTGTTGATAAATCTGCCCCTAAGTGATATTGATAAGATTCACACTGGGCAACCTGACAGTACCAAGCATGTGCCATTGGGCCATAAAGTACCAGGCTTTGCCTATAGGATGACATACTCTACTTCTAATAAAAACAGATAACAGAAAAATGGGTGCATATTTATCCAACAGTAACACAGGAATTAATTTGGGGAACATAATATATCTGTCCAATAATAGGGAAAGAAGACCACCTGGAATGTGCACCCTGTGAAATCTGAATGGATCAGATAAAATAATGATCTCAATAATTATAGTAAAAAGCACAATATTATTATAAAAAGTAGAGTTTGTCAGTATAAGATTCCTAGAGAAGTTTTATAAGTAATTGCGTCCTATTAGTTTCTTTGGTACCTTTAGTCTGCAGCCCTGAGGCTCCCAGTAGAACCCTGGAGCGAGGAAGAAGGATGTTGGTTCCGTCACCTTTCGGAGAGATTGGGTAGACCTAGGAACACCTCCACACATATGGGTCTTCTTCTCCCACAGCTGGCAGCCGCTCCGAATGACTGTGCCACTCTGAAGCACTAATGAATAAATAAGTTCTCGGAGCTATGAAAACCAACAGGATGGTTCCTCTTGGTGACACTTGTACTAACCATTAATGTCATGTTTGAACTTAATTCTACAGAATGGTTGGGGGAAGGGTGGGAGAGAGAGATGAAAAAAAACACAGAGAAAGGAGGGAGGGAGAAGGGGAAAGGAGAAGGCTAAGCAAAGCAATGGGAGGCACGAGAACAGCAGTCCCCAAGTATCAGCCATGCTCTGTTGGCTGATGAGGGAGCCAGAAAGGTTTTTGGCAGGGCCTGTCAAGTCTACTCATGTTTCAAAATGAACTATATACAAATATATTTATTATATTCATACATATGTATGTAGGGCGTGTTTTTCAAGAAGATCAGGGATATCCAGTCAGTGCCCCCCATCAGCTGTTCTTGAACTACAATTCCCAGCTGCTGAAGGCTGTCAATAAACTGTGTGACTTTTATCTCGGTATAACAGTTGGGTAGACCAGATTTAGGCACGGCTGGTCAATGGTGCCATTAGGAATACAACGAATCCACTATTTTGGATTCGGCTGAACCCCCGAATCCTTTGTGACAGATTCAGCCGAATATCAAAACCGAATCCAAATCCTAATTTGCATCTGCAAATTAATCGTGGGAAGGGGGAAACATTTTTTACTTCCTTGATTTGTGACAATAGTCATGCGATTTCCCTCCCCGCCCCTAATTTGCATATTAAAATTAGGATTCAGATTCGGTGTAGCCGGCAGAAGGATTCGGTCGAATCCAAATCCTGCTGAAAAAGGCTGAATCCTGAACCAAATCCTGAACCGAATCCTGGATTCAGTGCATCCCTAGGTGCCATAGGGGCAGGTTACTTTGAATGATCCATTGGGTAAAATATACATATTGCCTGTAGGGTTTTTTTTTATTTTCACCTGGGATGAATATTTTTCTGAAATGCATTGCAGCACACAACTTTTTTCGATTATTCACTCACCATAAAAGTTTAAAAGATTCTATTTACAGCACACGGCAAAGTAGGTAAAAAATAAATTCTACCTGGGATTTTTTTTTTTATTTTTAATAAAATCTTGCTTTTTGAATGTTGGAAAATAATTGTATTTATATATGGATTTTAAACAGAAGAGGACTGGTCAATTTTGGGCTTAGGTGGCCATACTCTGTAGGATCTATATTCATCATAATTTATTTATACAGTGTCAGCAAGTCTTTACACTAAAGGGGTGGTTCACCTTTAAGTCAACTTATAGTATGTTTTAGAATGACTAATTCTAAACAATTGGCCTCCATTTTTTTTGTAGTTTTTAAATTATTTGCCTTCAACTTCAGACTGTTTGCCACTTGTCAAATGCATTGACAAATGAGAAACGTGATAATTTTCCTGATAGGGCTGAGACATAGGGCTGTTGGGTACAGGTGGGTGAAAGAGGGAAGATTCCTTCTATTTCTGTATGGGGCCTAATCACTACTGTTCAGGAATTCCCAAGTAATATCCTATGCCGTGTGGGTGGTAGGTATTCCCATGAGTTGTCCTGGATCTCTAATCTTTAAATGGGCAGGGAACATGCTCACTCTCTTTTTAGACCCCATCTCAACAGGGAGGTGGAGTTATGTAGGGCTTGCGGTAGAGCTTCCACCACCTTCCAGCAGAAGAAGCTTAATCCTCAGTCAGACCATTCCAAAGTAAAGTTGGGGAGATGAAACCCTGTGACTGAGGCTCAGATAGTGGCAGAGTAAGCTCTTGTTTCAGAACACTTTAGGAGTGTTAGTAAGACAGTAGTAAGCAAGAGCAGCTTTGAGCTCCACTAAGAAGAAATAGTTCTGAGTTAGTAATTCTCAGGCGACATCCAGCAAGTATAGTGCTGGATGTGGACAAGGATCTAGGCTATATTTCTAGTGGTGTGGCCAGTGCACAGTGGTGTCTTACCTGTAAGGGAGTCTTCCATCCTCTCATATTGACTTGTGCATCATTTGTCTATCTATATAGAGTAACTTTATAGAGTAAAAGGTGCCCTTTTCTTCTATTATTTCTACTAAAACAGTACTAAAGTTACAGTTCAGCCACACAGAGTTGCAATAAAATAACAATGCTCGACTGTTCAGCAGCTGTGGGCAGAAGTGGAATCATTTCACCCAACCCTGGACTATTGGACTGAAGGCCTGCAGGCTGGATGTGGCACAGTTTGGCATTTTTATGGCCCATGAATTCCATAGACTTTTGTGTATGAAATCATCATTTTGAAGGATCAGTAACAATGAAAACAGAAAACATCTAAAGAAAATATCTGATAGACAGTTATAGAGGATATCTATAGGGGGGTTTATACACATTCACAGGATTAACACATACTTGTACACTAGTGATATGCGGACTGGCCCTATACCCACAGGTGTATCCGCGAGTTTGGGCCGACCACGCTGCTGCTCTTCCGGCTTCCTGTTTCATAGACTCACACCTGCCCCACCCCTTTTGTGATGTAATCGGCGGGGCTGGTTGTCACGGGTCTATAAATGAAGGGGGGGGAAGGTGGGTGCTGGTGGTTGCGAGTCGGGCAGGTCCGGGTTGCCTGAAAATAATATTTTATTGCCATTGCGAATAGCATATTCGCTAACCAAATTGTGTGTTTTAGGGTCTCCCAACAGTTAGGGGGGCTTATGATAAACTAAATATCCCCCACCCCAGCAAATGCCCCTAAAGTGAGAGCACAAAATGTTCAAAAAACTGCTGCCACTGAGTGTAAATTTAATGGGAAATTCTGTTGGCACTTAAAGTGTTAAGAGCAATTATTGGGGCTGTAAAGAATAACGTTTCCAGTATCAATAAGGATGGTAGGTTGCATGGAAGTTGAATTCTAGGTACAGGTGAGAAGGGGATACATAAGGGAATCTGGAAGCATAATTTCCCATATATCTAGGTGACGTGAAACCTTGTTCTCTAAGAAAGCTATATTTGCTTCAAAAGCTCTATTGGTATTGACTCTTTTAATTATCTCCTGTATAGTGGGAATGTCTGGGGTCTTCCAATTGGCTGCTATCGCCGTATGTGTTGCTGTATGCATCTGGTTAAACTGGCTCCATTTGTGTTGAGTCTGTATAGGTTTACCCAGTAAAAAGGTGAGTATATCTCTGAGGACATGATGTGCCAGCTTCTGGGCAATAAGAGTGTTCATCTCAGCCCATAGCGGCTGCAACGCTGGGCAATCCCAGAACATATGTAATAGGGACCAGCTCATTATACAATTTCGCCAACATAAAGGAGAGTGATCTGGGAAAAGCTTAATTCTCTGGGGTATAATACCAGAACATAAGAATCTTATAGATGGCACTCGGATAGCTTCGTTTTCCGAAGTTGCCTCACAAGGAAACTGCAGACGACTTCGGAAAACCAATCGCTTTGAGTGCAATCCTAACGGCAATTTACTTTCTAGCCAGCGGGAGGCAGTTTGTGGAGATAAGTCGCCCTGAAGTAGAGGAGATTTGTTGATGGGCGACTAATCTCCCCGAATCTGAGTGTGTGCCCTGACCCTTAGTGTCCATCTTTTTTGAAACCATAGACTTCATTAATCAAATATTTTAAATTTATTAGAATGATTTTCTTTTTGGCTCTAATAATAAAATTATATTTTATTTGACTTAGATATTTTTGTAAACTTCAGATACAAATTATGGAAAGACCCCTTATCCGGAAAACCCTAGGTCCCGAGCATTCTGGATAACAGTTCCCATACCTGTAGAGATTCAATGCAAGGTTCCCTGCAAATCAGCAAACTACATATAAAACTGGGGCAAATTTACTTACCTGCGGAAATTCACCAGCGCTGGCTTTGTGCACATCGCAACACTTCGCCAAGCGTAATTTCGCCTGGACAGCGCAAATTCGCGAAGATCTGAAGTTGCGCACATTGTACCGAACGCTTGTGAAGTTGCACCAGCAAACACGATCTGCAGTTTGAAGTTACGCTAGCGTTCGTTAATTAGCATACGGCGTGCAGTTAAAGTACAATGGCCGTATATGTTGCAGCAAATACATTGCACTACACAAGGCCAGGGAACCTTAATAAAATTATATAGAGGTGTTATAATGCCCTACATATGTGCCCACTGTATAGTTTAGGTGCCATATGTTATCAAATCTAGGGGGGAAGGAGGGTACCCCCCCCAAAAAAAATCTTTTTCAGCCTATCACCCTGTAAAAAGGAAACGACGCCAGCGTTTTTGGGTCAGAAAAAAAATCAACTTTTTTGTTGACAAACTCTATCTACTCCATTGCACTTCGCCTGGTCTGAGGTGGCGAAGGCAAGTCTGGCGATAGAGGTAACGGTCAGTAAAATCAAAAACTTTGTGAATTTGCGTAGTAACGCTCTTTCGCCGGAGCGAAAATTTGCCTGGCGTTAGAGTGCGAAGTTGCGCCAGAGTCTATCTCCTTCACTAGCATAATTACGCCAGCGACCGTTAGTAAATCGGCGAATTTTCGCCAGCGTTAGCCACTTCGCCCTTTAGTAAATTTGCCCTTTGTGTGTGACTGTGCTGTAGCATGTATTATGTTCAACCCCACCCTCTAATATTATAAACAGAGGCATCACTAGAATATCAGCCTCATCATTGTTCAACGGCACGTTTGCTCTTTGGCCCTAATGCTGGCTGCACACTGACACCAAGTGCTCATTTCATGTTATGGCAGAAAATGAGGCAATGCCCGGATCTTGGTTAAAGAGAGTAAACCCAAGATTTCTGAGAGGTCTATGTATTAAAGGTCGAATTTTAGTGGTTTTCAAGGTTTGTTAAACCATGACTATACTCACTTTCTCTAAAACCACAAATGTCATGACATTTATTAAAAAATCTGAACTGAAAAGGCATGAATGGTAAAAGTCGCCGAAAAGTCGAGAAAACTGCAGCTTTTGTGTCAAAAATATCCGAAATCCTATAAAACCACAAATGAAAGAAACATATTCCAGTTGTAAATGGGACCTCTGCCATTGACTTCTACATGTTTTCAAGTTCAGGTTTCAGCTGGAGTATTTTCGTATTTGGAATTTTTGCAGTTTTGACACAAAATAAATCTTGAAAATTCAAAAAAAAAATTTGGAATTTTTGGCGTCAAAAAGCCTGATCTGAAAAAGTCGGCCCAGGTCTTTGCACCGTGAGTCTCAATTAAGACACGGCCTTCTCCTGCAGACATGTAACAACATAAGTTCAGACAAATGAGGATATGTTGCATAAGTCGATTTGATCGAACCAAATGACTCACTAAAAAAATACAGACTGACTCATTTAATTGCATAAAAGTAGTAAAATGTTTTGAAAACAGTCAAAGTGAATGTAGTTTATCTGAGAAAGCATCTGAACCCGAGGTCACCAACCTCGTAATGCCCCGCGTTGGAAACACAAAACTAGTATGTAAAGAAAGACACTAATTATATAAAATATTGGCAGTAGATAAATCAAAGGGACAGTATACACCCATTTTAACATGAACTGAATGAATCAGCATTGATCATATGTTTTGCCTATTTTTTTTATTTAAGAAATATCTATGGTTTCTGTTATTTCTGAAACAAAAATATAAAGCCAGTTTCACTTCCCATCACTTCCTGATCCCAAACAACTTCAAAGGAGCCGATAAAAGCCTGTCCAATCCTAGATCGGCACAATAGAAGGTCCTGTTTCTTCGACTTGCTCTCTGCTGACAGGTGTTTTCCATAACAAAGACTCTTACGGTATCTCTAGATGGAGATCGGCTCAGCTCTGTGGTATATTTTGCATGAGCACCAGACTAGTCACAACAGAAAGTTGAGTAAGAGCAGAGCAGATTCTGTATAAAAAGACCAAATCTCCAAAGAAAGCATTTATTACCAGTAGGGGTTAACTGGTATGCTAATAAAATAGAGCATTGGTTTGGGTTTAACCCTCTGAATGCCAGCCGCTGGAGTCAAATGATTACAAGGTGCACCCCTAACATATTATGGGTGGGCCATGGACCTGCACCGTCATGCCTTATTTTAGTGCAATTTGCAGAAGAAACCCTACATGTGCTCAATGTCCCATGTCAACTGCAGGACTTTCATTTCAGCCCTCTGGATTCATTGTGCAACCGGCTCATATATTAGAAGATTAAACCCTATGATTGAGCAAAAGGGATAATGGCTGACATGTAAAAAATAGAAGTTCAAGTATATATGGACCAAGCAATTGCTCTTTGTTGAAAGAAGGAATTGTCATTTTATTTTTAAAGGGATACTGTCATGGGAAAAAAATTTTTTTTCAAAATGAATCAGTTAATAGTGCTGCTCCAGCAGAATTCTGCACTGAAATCCATTTATCAAAAGAGCAAACAGATTTTTTTATATTCAGTTTTGAAATCTGACATGGGGCTAGACATATTGTCAATTTCCCAGCTGCCCCAAGTCATGTGACTTGTGCTCTGATAAACTTCAATCACTCTTTACTGCTGTACTGCAAGTTGGAGTGATATCACCCCCTCCCTTCCCCCCCCCAGCAGCCAAACAAAAGAACAATGGGAAGGTAACCAGATAGCAGCTCCCTAACACAAGATAACAGCTGCCTGGTAGATCTAAGGCTAAGGCCACACTAGGCGATAGCGCCGCGATTTGACTCGCGGCGACTTTTCGCCGCGACTTTTAAGCCGCAATCGCTGGGGAAACTTTTGCGCTGGCGTCTATGGGGAATCGCGAAAAATCGCCAGCGTAAAAACACACGCGGCGATCTTTTTCTATTGTCGCTCGAAATCACCTAGCGAGGCAATTTCGAGCGACAGTAGAGAAAAGATCGCCGCGTCTGTTTTTACGCTGGCGATTTTTCGCGATTCCCCATAGACGCCAGCGCAAAAGTTTCCCCAGCGATTGCGAAAAGTCGCCGCGAGTCAAATCGCGGCGCTATCGCCTAGTGTGGCCTTAGCCTAAGAACAACACTCAATAGTAAAAACCCATGTCCCACTGAGACACATTCAGTTACATTGAGAAGGAAAAACAGCAGCCTGCCAGAAAGCATTTTTCTCCTAAAGTGCTGGCACAAGTCACATGACCTGGGGCAGCTGGGAAATTGACAAAATGTCTAGCCTCATGTCAGATTTCAAAATTTAATATAAAAAAATCTGTTTGCTCTTTTGAGAAATGGATTTCAGTGCAGAATTCTGCTAGAGCAGCACTATTAACCGATTCATTTAAAAAAAAAATGTTTCCCCATGACAGTATCCCTTTAAAGTCCAGAAATGAAAGGAAGCACTCACGGCATAAAGGTTATTTAGAAGTCCTTTACTAAATCATACAGACATCATATTGAATCTGGTTAGCACCCTGCGAAATTGCCGAAGATGAGTGCCGGCAACCAATGGTTCTATATTTATATATATATATATATATATATATATATATATATATATATATATATATATATATATATATATATATATATATATTAAAAAAGACAGCAGCTTACATAGCACCGATGTTAAACACACTGCATGTTTAACTTGATACGTGTCTAGCCTGAAGGCAGGAACCCCGCCACTTACTCACTTCCTGTAAGAGTAAAAATAATAAAATGTATGGAGGTAAAAAAACACATGCACGTAACTAGAGACTGTGCAAGGGTTACCAAATGAGCACTTCCATTTACAGCATGTACTCCATTAATCCTGTGCCAATTTATTCAGAAATATCCAGGGGAAAGAAGAAATGTTCAGCATGTGTCCCCCCAATAGGCCTGAGCCTGAAATTATTCCATTAAAATGGATACAATATAAATGCAATCAGCTCTCTAGGTTCAGAGACTCGCAGCAGCCAGGCAGTGCTTTACAATTCTAGGTTGAGTAGAGGCAGAAAAGCAAAGCAAATAATTACAAAATACAAAAAGGACCAACTGCAAGGCTTCTTAGAATGATTCCTTTTGGTTTTAACCCCAAGGTTCATTTCCAATGACAAATTCTCCCTCCAACAATGGAGACAGCTAAGCAGACAATGGAGGTCGTAGGGTGATTCTAACTCAGGGGGCATACTGGCAAGGTAATCTATGTTACTATTAGGGTATGCACACCAGCACAGTCAGATAGCCAAACAGTCACTGGACGTGAAAGGAATGAAGGAAGAATCAACCAGGAGCTGCTACTAATTCATTGACTGACTTATGTTTGAGTCTACCGGCTCATTCCTTAAGACAGTAATCCCCAACCAGTGGCTAGGTTGCCACCTGGCTGGTATTTTACCGGCCTGACCAGTAAAAATGATGGTAGCTCCAAATATTTTTAATAGGGAAAAAAGATAAATATATAGGAAGGCCGGTATTTTTTGCCAGAAAAGGTGGCAACCCTACCAGTGGCTCTTGAGTAACATTTTGCTCGCCAACCCCTTGGATGTTGCTCCCTGTGGCCTCAAAGTAAGTGCTTATTTTTGAATTTCTAGAATTTCTGGTTTGGAGCCTCTTGTAGTAGAGAACCAATTTGTTAAACCCGACCCGCAACCCGCATTCTTAACCGATTGGACCCGCTACCAGACCCGGTCGGCGTCCCGCTGACCATCAAGAAACAGGAAGTGCTGTCATTGTAAACCAGAAGTGACATCATTAGAAGTAGGCGTGATCAGAAAAAAAAGGTGTAAAACTCGCTATTGAGAAGACCCGCAAACCCACAGAACCGCCGACCCACGTCTATACCCGCACCCAAAACTTCTACCCACAGGTTAACCTTTTTTTGCAGTAATCCACAGGTACCCGTGGGTACCCGGCCCGCTGCAGGACTCTAATAGTTCCCAACCTCCATAGAGGCTATCAAATGGCCAATCATGGCACTTATTTTGCTCCACTCAGGAACTTTTTTCATGATTCAGTTGCTCCCATACTCTTTTATATATTTGAATGTGGCTCACAGGTAAAAATGGTTGGGAACCCCTGCCTCTGTATGTGCTGCCTACATTCAGAGCTTCATACAGAGGAGGGCAGAATATGGGGTTTCCCTAAAAAAACCCATAGCATGTGCTCGGGATCTGTGCACTTACTTCTTCCTTATGGCAAGAGGTGACTGCGTTCATTTGCCACTGAGGGAAGTCAACATGGACATGCCGCCATAGACATTGCCGCCATAGGCACTTACCCCCGTGGCAATTTTAAGCAGTGTCGGATTGGGACACCAGGGGCCCACCCAAAAACCTTAGACTAGGGGCCCTCTCAGTACTAATATTCTTCATCTCCTCTATCAACCTCTATTCTCTTAGTCTTTTTACTATAATCAATTATTCTATCTATTTAGCCTCTCCGTTCTCATAGAAATAGGGAATGGCCATGAAATAGGCCAAAAGTTTATCAGTATGAGGGCCACTGACACCTGGGCCCACCGGGAGTTTTCCTGGTATCCCGGTGGGCCAGTCTGACACTGATTATAAGTGACCCCTTGTGTATTAAAAAATTGTCTTGATGTGCCTGTATAATGTGAATCTTGCACTGGGATTGAAGCTGCTGATTGTCCCTGTTCTCTCTCTCCATACAAGCTGCCTCCTGCCTCTGATACAGACTCATTGTGACTGCAGGTGGCACTCGGCTTGGCAGATACACAGCAACAGTGAAGACAGTCAGTGCCTGAGTCCGGCCCTGGTTTATAATGCAAAAAGCACTCAGCACTTAGGTTAGATAGTCACAATCTGTGTCAGCACAAATCTGGTCTCCTCTCCAAGGGGATGTGACGTGAGGCCTCATTCTGCAACCCACTTGGGAGGCCACCAAAGATGCACAGTCTAATAGCGCTTCTGAGACAGAATGTTAAATATTAACCAGGGAGGGACACATAATGCAGGCAAGTGCCTTGTGACAAGCCAGCAAGCCTGGGGACAAATCAGCTTTATTTATGTGCCCAGAGGCGCTAACTACTTCCCTCAGTGATCCATGCCAAGCATTTTCCATAACAAGAAGACTTAAAAAGGGGTCAACCAACAAATGTCACCAAGAAAGAAAGAGAGAGAGAGACCTACGCTTAAGCTGGCCATAGATGTTGAGATTTTTAAAAGATCAGATCCTGATCGTGAGACCACGATCTTCTCAGAACGATCGTACGATCGTACGAATTGACCATCAACTAAAAAGACCAATTTGCCAGGAAAACAAAGGGGAGCTGCCTGCTTGTCCCTGCAAACATAGATAGATTGCACTGGGACCGACAAAGATTTTTTGACCTGGCCGATCAATGTCCCGACAGATGTCGGCCGAAAAATCGTAAGATGTACGATCGTTCGAATACCACTAACCGCACAATAATTTCGAAGGATTGGTCGGACTTCCCTAAAATCAGTCGTTCGGCAAGAAGAATCGTCGCGTCTATGGGGAGCCTAAAGCTCTCTAACATAATCCTTACTTAGCTGGAGAAGCAATCTACTGAACCCAGTAATACACAGGAATACCCTACTCAATATATCTGTATAAATGGAGCTTAATGATACCATCAGAACAAAACTTGTATTGTTTAATGTTATAATGTATGCCTGACTAAAAATAAGATTTGAGGACACTTTGGAGTTATATGACCTTTACAGAAGCACCCATCCTGTGACCTTGTGCCAATATATAGGCATGGAACTCCTTTGTAACTTGTAATACCCTTTTATTTTATTAGAGTCCATAATTCCCAGCAGAATCAGACAAGAGAGTCCAAGTGTGGCCAGGCTCTCAACACATAACTTTAAACAGAATTAAGTATCCGTTAAAGGATAACTAAACTAACACTAAAAATGTATATAGCTAAAAATGCAATATTTTATATACTGAACTTATTGCACCAGCCTAAAGTTTCAGCTTGTTAATGGCAGCAATGATCCAGGACTTCAAACTTGTCACAGGGGGTCACCATCTTGGAAAGTGTCTGTGACACTCACATGCTCAGTGGGCTCTGAGCAGCTGTTGAGAAGCTAAGCTTAGGGCTCGTCACTAATTATCCAGCAGAAAATGAGGTTGGTCTGTAAGATAAGCTGATGCTACAGGGCTGATTATTAAATTCTGATGCTAATTGCACTGGTTTCTGTGAGGCCATGTATTAATTATCTGTATTAATTACTAATCAGCCTTATATTGTGACATTTCTATTCTATGTGTACTGTATATTGTGAGTGGGTCCCTAAGCTCAGTAAGTGACAGCAGCACAGAGCATGTGCAGTGAATCAGCAGAAAAGAAGATGGGGAGCTACTGGGGCATCTTTGCAGACACAGATCTTTACTGCTAAAAGGCTGTGGTTGCCTTGGGCTGATACAGAAGCAGAGAACATAATGTACAATATTTCTACCTACGTTTTTAGTTAAGCTTCAGTTCTCCATTAAGGACACAGTAATCTTCTCCTGTGGGTATTGTTATTTTTAATCGATACAGGTATAGGATCCATTATCCTGAAACCTGTTATCCAGGAAGCTCCGAATTATGGGAAGGATGGGAAGGCCATTTCTCATAGACTCAATGTTAATCAAATACAGTAATTCAATATTATTTAGTCGATTCCTTTATCTCTGTAATAATAAAACAGAACCTTGTAATTAATCCTTACTGGAGACAAAATAATAGATTTAAAGTATGGAGATCTAAATTAAAGAAAGATCCCTTATCTGGAAAAGCCCAGGTCCTGAGTATTCTGCATAATAGGTCCCATACCTGCAATGAGCTGCAGAGTTAGACTGAAGTGGTAGGACACCAGTAGAAAAACCTGGTATATGCTGGCCCTCGTAGCTCCTACGACCCCTTTTACCAAGAACTGTGGGCGCCATTGCTCCCATCCCCAATTGCAACCACAAGAGGAAAGCACAGTAAGCAGTATATGTTGGTGACATTTGTAGGAGCTGGAGCTTGCGACTGGGTGTGGGTGCGGGTGAATCCCTAGTGGGCCCCGGACATCCTGCTCAGACACTAATGAGCTGGACTTTAGACCTGTTGCCATACAGCTCCAATTGAACTACAGCTCCCAGCATTCCTTTCCCCAGACTGAAGTACAAATATCTTATCATTTTGATAATCAATACGTGTCATGAAAAAGAGCAGTAACTGAGAGATGTGTGTCTAAAGTAAAATGGTCTCATGAAGTGGGGAGAAAAGCGATAGAAGAGAGTCAGTAAGAGTATGGCAAGATGCAATGATGAGACAAGTTTAGGAGTGGTTTGAGCAGGTTCTTACAGGGCACTCTCTCCCTCCCGGCCCTCCGCAGCCAAAGGGTCTGCCACAGCCTATGCCCCTCCCACTGTTGTGTAGGTGTTTTGATGTTGAGAGTTGTTTCTGATATCATATTCCACTTTATAACTGATCCATCAGCGTAGCTAGTTACAATATATATGCTTGCATGTATGATAAAAGGGGATATTGTGCCCATATATAGGCATATATAATCAATAAGAATTCTGAGGAATCCAGAGCAAAATTATTGGGCACTGTGGTAACCCACGATCAATATCTGTACTCTAGACATTTATTACAGATTATAAAGGTGATGGACAATAAGACAGCAGTCTACTGTCTTGTATAAAATCAGAATTAAAGCATACATAGCTTTATTATTAAAAATGAAAATAATTCTGCCACTTCCCATATAGTCCTATTTATGTCCATCTCCCCTGCCCTCTCCCCCATCTCCCTGTTTCCTGTACAACGTGTAAATGTTTAATTCATGCACAACGTGTGCCTTCGGCTTCATCTCAGGCCGCTGACACCAGATCGTTTGTGACAGTCCCTCCTGCTCTCTGCAGACATCTCAGTCCTGGATTCTGCGATCTGAGGGGCCACTGTGATGTCCGGAGGTACCAGGATTGGGATCAAGTCACAGAGGGAATCTGATCTGCCTGGAACTCTGTCCTACGGTGTCTGGATCTTTGGAGTCTTTGAATCTTGTCTGGGAGAAGGGTTGCCCTTCTGTAATTAAAAGTGGTATTGATTGTGCTGGGCTTTCTTTAGTTATAGCAGGGCCCAGGGCAAAACAGGGGCCAATTATTTTAACAAAGCAAGGCTGCTCAGCCTTTGACTCTATAGTTGTTGTTGATCTACCAGCAGCTAAAGAGCTTAAGAGCTTAAGAACTGCAAGGTATAGAACACTGGCATATGACATTACTATACCTGCTCTCCCCTCCATACTTCCTAGTCCTACCTACAACTTCTGCTCGGTGGGACCCCACTTTGCAGCATCCAGGGCTGTATACTCTATTTGCACCTCCACACCAATTCATTTTTTAAATGCATTGTTATTATTAATAATACTCTCAGTAATGTACTTCCTTATCCTGTTTGTATATGGAACTGGGTAGAGAATTATATGTAAAATACTTGGTTGCATTATATAAAATTCCCACGTAAAACAACGACAACTATTTGGATTAAAATTTTTACTGAACAGACTCAGCAGTCAATCTGAAGATATTGGAGCCAAACTAAGGCCCATAGCCAGGCCTGGACTGGGAGTCAAAATAGGCCCTGCCATTCCAAGTACACAGAGGCCCAGACAGACCCCTACCAGCCCAGACAGCCCCCTACCAGCCAACTATATTGTAACTTTTTATGGAACCATACAGCAGCCCCTCTGGCATTTGTCAGAACCCACAGATTGCCAGTCCGGGCCTGCCCATAGCAGTCATTGCCACACTGATTGCTATATCTATTTATATGAAAATAAGAGCAGAACTCAGTGACATAGCAACTGATCTGAAGATATTGAATCCAGACTGGGTCCCATACCAATTGGTTTGAAGATATTGGAGCCAGAACAAGCCCCATACCAGTGGATCTAAAAATTTCCAGGCCAGAACGAGTCCCATAGCAGTTGATATAAGGATATCGGTCCCAAAACTGAAGATATCTAAACCAGAATCTGTCAATGGAAGTTGCTACTATTTCTGTGTACAACAATCCAGGACTCACAAGGCTTATGTATAGGCAACAGGTTGGTTCAGTCATCTGACCAAAGGATCTGGGATACAAAGATTCCACAATACTATACTAGACCAAAATCCCAGGATCAGCTTTGCTCTATAGGTTTTACAGCCACTAGCTTTGTGGTTTTCCTTTAAAGGAACAACAACACCAAAAAATGTGTTTTAAAGAAGAGAAAATATCATGTACTGTTGCCTTGCACTGGTTAAACTGATGTTTTTGCTTCAGAAACACTACTATAGTTCATATAAACAAGCTGATGTGTAGAATTGGCGGAAATTGAAAAAAGGCTATATGGCACAGGTTAAATAGTGGATAACATATAACGCCAATATGTTCTACAGAGCTTATCTGCTGTGTAACCTGAACCTCTTCTCCTTTGAATAGCTGCCCCCCATTGCTACACAGCAGCTTATTTATATGAACAATAGTAGTGTTTCTGAAGCAAACACATCAGTTTTACCAGTGCAGGGCAACATTACATGATATTTTTATTACTTTAAAACACTTTCATTTTTTGATGTTACTGTTCCTTTAAGTAAATGGGCAGCAGCTCCTGTAACTGTGCAAAGCACTTGATTTGTTTCATGAACGCATATTTTTATTGCACCTTAGTAAACAGATGCTAATGTACCCCCTGAGGGGGTTGCAAAGGTCAAAAATGCCCTAGTACCCAATCCAATGCCTTTTTAGGGACAGGTGCCACTGATGCAGACCCTAGTAAACCCACACTTCCTACTTGTATAATGGTGGGTCTTCTCCAGGGTCAGACTGGGGGGCCCACTGGGACTGCTGTCTAGAGCCCCCCTCCGGCCCGCCCCCTACTGTAAGGCGAATCACCTCTCGTCATACTTGCGCATGCGTAAAGATCACTAGACTCGCGCATGCGCAAACAGAATTTTTTTTAATTTTTTTTTTTAAAAACTGTTGGGAGAGGGGGTCAGGCCCGTTGAGGGCCCACTAGGGTCGGGGCCCACCGGGTTTTTTCCCGGTGTCCCGCCCTGCCAGTCCGACACTGGTCTTCTCTTCTTACAGAGAGAAAACCCCTGTAATTGCACTTCACTTTTCAGTGATAAGACACGCGGTTCATGGCAATACAAGGCAGTATATTTAATTGAGGCAATCTCAGTCAGCTTTGGGGGTTTTCTTCCAAAATATTTATACATATTTGCAGGGGGGAAAAAAGACTGACAGCCACTACCTCTAATAATATGCTGCAACCTAAATGCCCAGTGTGTAGATTTAGTGCTGAAATCCCTTTCTGGGATAAGTGAGTGTATTTCATTTGCTCAATGTAGGACATCACTGTTGATTTAACATTGGAAAACTAAAGAAGGTGTTGCCAATACTCTAAGCTGGTTGTGTGCATGCTCCTAAAAGGTATTGTTAAAGGGACAGTAATACCAAGAAATTAAAGTGTTTTAAGTAATTCATATATAATATACTGTTAGTCTGTACTTGCAAACGCTGTGTGTTTGCTTCAGAAACACTATTATAGTTTATATAAACAAGCTGTAGTGTAGCAATGGGGGCAGCCATTCAAGGTGGAACAAAAGGAGAAAGGGCACAGGTTACATAGCACATACCAGATAAGCCCTGTCCAATTCAATGGTGTCTTATTTGTTATCTGCTATGTAACCTGTAGGGCCAGGCCTGCCAGGCGCCCCAGGCAACCTGGCCAGTCGCATGTGCAAACTGACGCCTGCTTGTGGCGCGCATGCGCGAATGGACGCGTCAGCAAGTCGACATGCAGAAGCGCAAATCCACGCCCAAATAGAACAGACTGCTGGAGAGAGGGGACCAGATATGGAGTAGGCAACAGAGGAGGTACGTGCCTGGCGCTCCCCCCCCCCAGCTTTTGCGACCTAGGAACATATCTATTCTGCCTACACCTAGTTCTGTCCCTGGTAATCTGTGCCTTTTCTCCTTTTTTCCAGCTTGAATGGCTGCCCCCATGGCTACCCAGCAGCTTGTTTATATAATCTATAATAATCTTTCTGAAACAATTGCTTTAGTTTTACCAGTGCAGAGCAACAGTACATTATATTTTAACAACTTTGCTACATTTTAATTTTTTGGTGTTACTGTTCCTTTAAGGATTTTCCATAATCATCTAGTTTTTGTGACTACATATTGCATATAGAATTTTTATTGTGCCTTTTAGTAACCAAACACAATTTCTAAGTTTTGTCTGAAACTAAGTGAATCCCTACAAAATCCAGCTCAGTCAATAACAAAACCTACTTTCAAGGCTTCATTAGTAGACTCTGGGGAACATGGTAGGGGCCCCATTCCCAATGTCACCCCAGTGTATAAAACCTCACTCCCCCAGGTTCAGGGTGCAAATGACTGTCCATGTTAATTTCTCTCGACTTTTCGTTTAAAGAGGCATCAGCATATCTTTATCCGAGGGGCCTAGTGAAAACTCCACAACAGTTCAGACATTAATCTTAATTGTTTCTTACAGCTTAACATTTTCTGCGGTGAAATCCCTCCCCCAAAAAGAAGTTCCTAACATGTGGAAGTTAGTCGTTATGAGTAGCATTGCTTTATGCTTTATCAAATGTACCTTCTGGGCATAGAATGCTGAATATAAATGGCTGCCAGACACTGATTGCTGCAAGCAACGTATGTACAACCTCTTAAGCCCCAACATGAAGATGGCGGATGTATTAAGCGCGACGGGGTGTCCTGATCCCCTCAGGACCCTTTCACACATGAGTCAATCTGCTTTGCATTTTTAATTGAAGCCTTCTTCAGTACAAAGGAATCTACTTATCCCTGTACGCCCCTGTGAGCATGCGGGAGCCATGAGTCGGCATGACAGTTAGACAAAGCCAACCACCCTCCCTGTCTCCTTACTCTCATTGTGTCCCTTTGAGTTATGGCAATTTGCTGCTGCCCTCCTTAGCACTCCAACACGCTGTATCCCACCGCTAGAAATATAATAAGAAAGATAGAGAAGTCCAACAGCTTCTCTCTGAAATCTATAATAGGCACAAGCTGAATATATTGACATTATTGACATTATTACTGCTGCTGTCCCTTTAACATTTGATATTATGTGCAATGCCCCAGCAGGGGGTGAATGTTTTAGTACAGAGTTATATCAATGTCATATAATTAGTTACTTACTCTTATAGTAGATATTAATCCCAAATGAAATCATGGCACATGTATGGTGCGGAGCCTAGAAAATCTTTTGATACTCATTTAAAGGGGATGTGAAGGCAAAAAAATAAAATCCCATGTTTACTTTCTTTAATGAATATCTCCAATGAACTTTAGTTAAAAAATGTGTACCGTTTTTATAAGAAACCTGACTGTATGTAGTGAAATTCCCCCTTCATTTTACTTGCTCTGACTGCTGTGGATATAAGGAGACCGCCCCTAACTGCTCTGCAGGGAAATGATCATACTTTCAAACAGCAGGGGGAGCCCCCCCAACCTTACTTCCCAGAACTCAGCTTTGTTTGTTTCCTTGTGGAGCAGCCGGCGACTGTGTAGAGATTTCTATCCGCAAACCCAGTGCAGTCTGCAAATTCTGATTATTAATCAGTCTTGCTTTATTGGCTTCAATGGCAGATATTATTTGACTTGTGCTGTTTTGATCATTTATGACCCCTAAGCTTAACCTCCCAACTGAAGCCCAAACCACACTGAGCATGTGCACAGTCTCGGTCTTGCAAAGATGTTTAACATACAAGATGGTGACCCCCTGCAACCAACTTTGAAACCATAAATCATTTGTTTAAGTAGGCTTCTCGTGCAGTAAGCTCATGTTTATGTTTAGCATACAAAATACAGCATTTCTAGCCTTATTCTATTTTAGACTTTACTTCCCCTTTAAGGGACATGTGTTGCCTGAATGACAATACCAATAACACGGCAATCGTTCTACTGTTTCACTAGTAATTCACATGTTCTGATTCCTTTGGCATCACTCTGCCTCTGATCCCATTTTAGTGAGAATCCCAAATGCAGAATAATCACTGTTCAATTAAACTCGCCTGTTCTTTGTATTTGCCCCATACTGCTTACAGGTCCCGTGATCATTTATCCAATGCATATTTTGGAACAACCTTCAGGGGGAAGACTTTAAGGGGCCGATTCACTAAGCTCGAGTGAAGGATTCGAATGAAAAAAATTCGAATTTCGAAGTATTTTTTGGGTACTTCGACCATCGAATTGGTTAAATTCGTTCGAATTCGAACGAAATCGAACGAATCGAACGAAAAATCGTTCGACTATTCGACCATTCGATAGTCGAAGTACTTTCCCTTTAAAAAAAACTTCGACCCCCTACTTCGGCAGCTAAAAGCTACCGAAGTCAATGTTAGCCTATGGGGAAGGTCCCCATAGGCTTGCTAACCTTTTTTTGATCGAAGGATTTTCCTTCGATCGTTGGATTAAAATCGTTCGAATCGTTCGATTCGAACGATTTAATCGTTCGATCGAACGAAAAATCCTTCGATCGATCGAACGAAGGATTAGCGCTAAATCGTTCGACTTCGAAATTCGAAGTCGAACGATTTTAGTTCCCAGTCGAATATCGAGGGTTAATTAACCCTCGATATTCGACTCTTGATGAATCGGCCCCTAAGTATTAAAGAGGTTGTTCAACTTCCAAAACTTTTTTTTTTTAGTTCATTTGTTTTCAGATTGTGCCCCGGAAATAAAGACTTTTTTCAATTGCATTTTTTATTTTTTGCAGTTTTTTTCGCCAAAATTTAAGTTTAAAGTCGAATGTTCATGTCTCTGGTGTTTGAGTCTGGCAGTTCAGTAATTCAGGTGCAGATTCTGAACTGTTACAATTTGCTCCATTAGTTGATACATTTCTCAGCAGCAGCTCTGGAATATTAGTAACTATTTTATCGATTCTAACAGCTGCCTGTAATGAAACTCAGCCGAACAGAGGTGAAATGCAACATGCTGCGCCCCACCTGCGTTTGGCGCTTACATGCATCTATGTAAATACAGACCCCTTCACAATGATTGGGTGCGTCTACTCGCAGGGGAGCGCAAGAAAAAATGCCCGTGTGTAAGAGCCCTTAGAAAGACATAAGAAGGTGATATATCTTTAAACTAGTAGAAAATAGGGATGCACCGAATCCAGGATTCGGTTTGGGATTCGGCCAGGTTTCGGCCTTTTTCAGCAGGATTCTGATTTGGCTGAACCGAATCCGAATCCTAATTTACATATGCAAATTAGGGACGAGGAGGGAAATTGTGTGACTTTTTGTCATAAAACAAGGAAGTAAAAAATGTTTTCCCCTTCCCACCCCTAATTTGCATATGCAAATTAGGATTCGGATTCCGTTCGGTATTCGGCCGAATCTTTAGCGAAGGATTCGGGGGTTCGGCCGGATCCAGAATAGTGGATTCGGTGCATCCCTAGTAGAAAAAAACTGTCAAAAATAGAAAATATAAAATAATTGGAAAATGTTTTTCTGGTAAACTGTCTGAAACCAACTGAACTGAAAAAAAGTGAACAACCCCTTTTAAGGTGGCCACACACACTACAATAACAATCATACCATTGGTCGCTAAAATGATTGTTCGTTTTCACTACAGACGTTAAGAGCTGAATTGTCATCTTTATCTGATGATTCATCAGTAACCCCTGGCGGCCTGGACGATTTTTGGGTTGTCTTCAAGGGCCCATAATCAAAATTTTCCATCTTGGATAATCAACAAGACGACCAATATCCAAGTCTTTTGCCGATATCAATTCCCTGTCTTCTATCATACACGCACCGAACATTGTATGAAACTTTGTTTTGTATGATAATATCTCTGTGTGTATGGCCACCTTAAAGGTCTGGTTCGCCTTTCAGTTAACTTTTAGTATGTTATAGAATGGCCAATTCTAAACAACTTTTCAATTAGTCTTCATTATTTTTTTTATTATAGTTTTTAAATGATTTGACTTTTTCTTCTGATTCTTTCCAGCTTTCAAATGGGGGTCACTGACCCCATCTAAAAAACAAATGCTCTGTAAGGCAACCAATGTATTCTTATTGCTACATTTTACTACTCATCTTTCTATTCAGGCCTCTCCTATTAATCTCTTATTCAAATCAGTACATGCTAGGGTAATTTGGGCAATAGCAACCAGATTTCTGATATCGCAAGCTGGGGAGCTGCTGGATAAAAAGCTAAATAACTCAAAAACCACAAATAATAAAAAATGAAAACCAATTGCAAATTGTCTCTGAATCTCACTCTCTACATCATACTAAAAGTTACTTTAAAGGTGAACAACCCCTTTAAGGCATAAAATATGTTGGATACACATAGGCCTATCTGAGCATGTAAATGTCTACAGGTAGATCACCTGCATGGCACTTCATTTAAAGAACGCTCTCTGAGCTTACTTGTTGCCTTGTGTTGCCAGCCTTATTTCCATGCCCATTGGTACATTAAAAGGTCAGAGACACACGCTGCTATTTCGGGAGATGGCACTCAGATCGCTTGGGCTTTCCGAAGTCGCCCAAAATTTCCGCGTGAGGCAACTTCAGGCGACTTCGGAAAACAAAGCATTCCGATTGCCATCCCGCCGGCGATTTACATTCTTGCCGGCGGGATGGCAGTTCGGGGAGATTAGTCGCGCGAAGAAGAAGCAATTTGTCGCTGGGCGACTAATTTCCCGAAATAGCAGCGTGTCTCTGCCCTAAGTGGTAAATAGCATGTGCTTATTAGATTAGTCTGAACAATAGGGGTCCTGGACAAACAAAGAAGTGTTAAAATGGATATGGTTGTATTTTATGCATGTAAATGGTTATAATACACAAAAGCCATGAATATCTTGTAAATTATATCCTTATAAACGGTGAGTTCTGATGTCATCAGTTATAAACGGTGAGTTCTGATGTCATTTCAGTCACATGACTCATTGAAATTTGTGTATTATAATAAATAAAGTACCCCCAGTTGTAAAATATGAGGATATTAGAAGTTACCTCGGAGTTCCATGACCTGTATAAAAACACTCGGCCTTCGGCCTCATGTTTTTATATGGTCATGAAACTCCTCGGTAACTTATAATATCCTTATATTTTAAAAGAGGGGGTACTTTATTCACTATATATTTTATGGATAGGTCAGTCATGGGCAACTGGCAGCCCTCCATGTTTAGCTGAACTATTACGATCAACATCTCAGTGACAGCTGATGGTGATGTATGTTTGGGGGGATGGGGGACGTACTTTAAAAACCCATAGTTGCCAATTACTCATCTAGATTATAACCTATTTCAATAAGTATACAACAATTTTTTTGCACATGTTCCCATTTCACTCATTTTTTTAAACATTCATTTTGTGCCTAAAGCCTTCATTGTTCTGCACTGCCTCCTGCTGGTCACCAGTTCACCATTCAGTCTTGTGTGCAGAGAGAGCAGAGACACAGAGATGATGTGCGGGGCAGTGGTTTATATTGATATATGGCTAAAGCTCGTCACACACATTCAGATTTTATTCGTCGTATGGTGAATGTTCAGAAATCGATTGTACGATCCATATATATATATACGATCGTACCACGATCTAAAACAAACATTCAGATTTAAACTGTAGGATTAAAGTAGGAAACATAACAAATCAGACAAAGTTCTGGCCATTTAAATGACAGACAACAATTGGAGGAAAATCTCAGCAACAGTCACTCATTGATATCGTCAATGCGATACAGGCAAACATATTATAGTTATCTGACAGAAATCTCCTAAACTGTCAGATCGACTAAACGGCCAATCTCCATGGTACGAACATTATCCGGGTGATTTTTCAGAACACACGCAGCCGAAAATAATACAAAACGTTGTCTTTGTGTATGGCCAGTTTTATACTGATAAATGATCAAAATCTGATCTGAGCAAAGTGGAAGTGATCTGGTCAGTATGGCCAGATGTGAACCTGCTCATTCTTCCAGTGATCTGCTGGTTTAGCTGGAGACCAATCAAAAGTCTCTCTAATAAACCTGTAAAATTCCATCTGTTGTCAAATTGTACTTTCTTTGTTTGACTCCAAAGCCGACAAGCAGATCATTGTAGTTATGATTTTTAGGGCAAGGCCAGACTTGGCGTTTTTACGTTGCATTTTTAGAAAAGCTCCGTTGGGCGTAAATACGCAGAAACTGCACTTCCACTGAAACTAATGGAAAATGCACTATGGCACTTCTCACAGGGCGCTTGCAAGCTGAAATCCGCTAGTACATCAAGAAACTACCAAATCAATAGACTTTATGGGATCTGCAAGTTTGAAACCACACTTTACGTAAATATGCAGCGTATTTTAAATATGGTGTCCAAATTCTCGCAAGATAAATGACGCATATACGGTTTTATGGCCGGTGACGTAATTACGTTGCATTCCGATGATCATTCCTTCTACATTTTGCAGGTAAATAGTTTCTTCTATTTCTAAATAGCTTTTTTATTTTCTATTTCCAGCCAGCGGAATTATGGGGAACGAGAACAATGAGAAGTGCATGTTGGGAAAAGAAACCTACGTGCTGAAAAACGCATGAAAAACGCATGTTGACGGTCGTGTGTGGTTTCAGTGGCGTATTTACACCCGACGGAGTTTTTTTAAAAACGCAACGTAAAAACTCCATGTCTGGCTTTGCCCTAACTGGACATGTTTGGAAAGAAATGCTTCGTTCCTGCTTAAATTATTCTGCATTCAGTAAGATTCCTCCAGTAAAGGGGACAGAGCTGAGCAAGACGGCATAAGAATTTGCACAAAGATTCCCTGGCGGAGGTAAAACACAATTTCTGACTTTCTCTGCGACAACCTAATATGTGCTCGGTGTAATGGGCCAGCGCTGCTTCTAGCCTTTGGAGACACATAACCTTAATACAGCACTGACAATATTTTTCATTGTTGTCTCCAAATGAGTTTCCTCGCACCAGCACTTTCATATTTCATTAGGTTATGCCGCTGACAGGCCCTTGATTTGGCTAATTGAGTTTCCAGATGACCGGCTTGCCTGACACCCACAATCAGTCCATGGATTTGCTTTCGTAGCCCATTCCTGTGTATAAATGGAGCTCAGTGCTGCCTCCAGGTGGTTGTGAGTTATATGGATCTGCTCTAAAACTGTAGCACATCGTTTTATCTTACTTTTTTGGGGTTTACTAAACAAACATCTTCCAAGAATAATGATATAACAAGCGTCATAGCATATGCCACTGCTAGTGCTCCCCCTAGAGGAGGGGACCTGCCAACTAGGCAGAATAGGGCAATAATTTCTGATGCCAACCAGCGCTGGATTTAGTGGGCGGCTCCTAGAGGCCACAAGGTCCTAGCGCCTGCCCGCATACCCCCTCCCGCGAGTGCACATGCGCACCTACAGTGGATCGCTGGGGAGTTGTGCTCCCCAGTGCACCTCGTAAAGTAGCTGGGTGGCCCCTAATATTTTGCCATCCTAGGCCCGGGCCTTTGTGACCTCGCCACAATTTCGGGCCTGATGCCAACATGGGATGGTGCCACCCAGAAGCCTAACAGGTAATAAATTAACACATTATCTGCAGCTCCTACGCTTTAAAGGGGTTGTTTACCTTTAAATTAACTTTCAGTATGATGTAGAGAGTGATATATTGAGACAATTTGTAATTGGCTTTAATTTTTTTATTATTTGTGCTTTTTGAGTTATTTAGCTTTTTATTCAGCAGCTCAATATCAATGTCAGCAATCTGGTTGCTAGGCTCCAAATGACCCCAACAACCATTCACTGATTTGAATAAGAGAGGGCCTAACTAAAAAGACGAGTAATAAAAAGTAGCAATAACAATACACCTGTAGCCTTGCAGAGCATTTATTTTTAGATGGGGTCAGTGACCCCCATTTGAAAGCTGGAAAGAGTCAGACAAAAAAGGCAAATAATTCAAAAACTATAAAAAAATAAATAATGAAGACTACTTAAAAAGTTGCTTAGAATTAGCCAATCTATAACATACTAAAAATTAAAGGAAAACTATAACCAACATGAATACTTGAGCAACAAGTTTATATGAAATTAAGTGGCATATTAAAGAATGTTATCAAACTGGAATACATATTTAAAGGGCATGTAAAGTCTAAAATAGAATAAGGCTAGAAATGCTGTATTTTGTATACTAAATATAAACATGAACTTACTGCACCACAAGCCTAATCAAACAAATGATTTATGCTTTCAAAGTTGGCCACAGGGGGGGTCACCATCTTGTAACTTTGTTAAACATCTTTGCAAGACTAAGACAAAGTGCACATGCTCAGTGTGGTCTGGGCTGCTTAGGGATCGTCATAAACAAAGCTGCTTGAGTTCTGCATGGCTGGGAAGTAAGGCGGGGGCTCCCCCTGCTGTTCATAAGTATGATTGTTTCCCTGCAGAGCAGTTAGGGACCATCTGACAATTCTTATCCACAGCAGTAAATGAAGGGAGAATTTCACTGCATACAGTCAGGTTTCTTATAAAAACGGTACACATTTTTTGATTAAAATATATTAGAGATAGGTTTCTTTTTCATTAAAGAAAGTAAAAGTGGGATTTTATTTTTGCCTTTACATATCCTTTAAGTAAATATTGCCCTTTTACATCTCTTGCCTTGAGCCACCATTTCGTGATGGTCTGTGTGCTGCCTCAGAGATCACCTGACCAGAAATACTGCAGCTCTAACTGTAACAGGAAGAAGTGTGGAAGCAAAAGACATAACTCTGTCTGTTAATTGGCTCATGTGACCTAACATGTATGGTTTGTTGATATGTTTGTGTGCACCGTGAATCATACAATCCCAGGGGGCGGCCCTTATCTTTTAAAATGGCAATTTTCTATTTATGATTACCCAATGGCACATACTACTAAAAAAGTATATCATTATGAAAATTGTTTATTTACATAAAGCAGGATTTTACATATGAGCTGTTTTATGCTCTTTTTACAGAGACCTACATTGTCTAAATTTTCTTTAACTTGAATGTACTGCATCTGGGGGCTCACATGAGTGTATTAACAGAGACACCGTCTAGTGGATGTGAGTATCCCAAATATTAAGCCAGTCACTGGGGACAATATACTATTGGGGCAAAATTCACATGTTGAGAACTTGCACAACGTTACTTCTATTGACCTATGAGCTTGTATGCTGACAAAGAGAGAAACTATATTGCAAGCAAACTCCAACCACCAGCAGCTGTGGCCACCTGGGAGTTGTAGTTCAATAACAGTGTATGACCCCCAGAATAGGGATCTTTGGGCTAAGCTTTAGCTTTAAAGGAAAAGTCAACCCAAAACACAATGTTTTGCCTAATAAAAGGAAACATAATTCTAAGCAGCTTTGCAATATACATTCATTGCAATTTGGATATATAATGTTATTAAAAGCAGTGTCTGTCCCTTTCTATTCTCTGTCCTGATGCCTCAGACTGTTGATACAATATAAGACAAGGCAGCTGATTAACAGACCTGTCTGCTGGGGAACTAAGACTTTTGTTTAAAAAGTAACAACCAGGAGTTAAGCAAATGCTGCTTTCAATTGCAATCGTTTTTGCAAATAACTTTAAAAGCGCTGACAATTTTGAATAAATCTATATTGGAGAGTTGCTTAGAATTATGTTTTCTTTTATTAGGCAAATTTTTATTTTGGGGTTGACTTTTCCTTTAAGTGCCATTGTAGACTTTCTCCCATATGCACCAATCTATTCTTCTCCCCTTGTTTGTTTGTTCCCTCTCGCCCTCCCGACCTGTCACCTCGTTTCTACTAATTATTGCAATAAATATGCTGTGAAATTAAGATAGGGCCAATCAGTAAGGATATCCTCCTCATGAGTGCTCCTGTGCGCTCCGGCCAACGAGAGGCGGCACAATTTCACAACTTATCACAGGCTTCAGCCACCGAAACCTAATGGGTGTCACTTCCATCTCCACTGGCCCAAAAAGGGCAAAATCTGGAGTGCGCTGAAGCACAAAGCTCTGTCCTCTCCCTGTCACACGCTACTGCGCTCTGCTCTTCCCAATCCCACAAGAAAGTACAGTTTAGAAAGGCTTCAATGGCCCCTGGGTATGTGCCGCTGCTTCGATCAGGATATCTCTGCCAATGCAGGTCTGTGCCGGATCTACATTTCCATGCATCTGAATCCAGGACTAACAACATCACTGCGGTGTATTCGGGGCAGGACACAGAGACCAGGGGAAATTCTAACAAATATATTTTATTATCACAGGGTCCTGTTTTGTTTGCTGTTTGGCCCAAAACATGTTCCGTGGCCTCCGACAGAAAATAATGGGATTTTGCTAGGTCTAAGCTGGGGAACACATTTTCAATCGAAAAGGATAAATTTGGAGCATACAAAAGGGTAATGGAATAGTTTTATTCAAAAGGATTGTTGTTCACCTTTGAGTTAACTTTTAGTATGATGTAGAGAGTGATATTCTGAGACAATTTGCAACTGGTTTTCCTTTTTTATTATTTGTGGTTTTTGAGTTATTTAGCTTTTTATTCAGCAGCTCTCCAGTTTGCAATTTCAGGAATCTGGTTGCTAAGGTCCAAGCGATCACAGCAACCGTGCCTTGATTTGAATAAGAGACTGGAATATGAATAGGAGAGGCCTGAATAGAAAGATGAGTAATAAAAAGAAGCAATAACTATAATTTGTAGCCTGACAGAGCATTCATTTTTTAAGATGGGGTCGGCGACCCCCATTTGAAAGCTGGAAAGAGTCCGAGTATTAAAAATTATTAAAAGACTATAAATAAAATAATAATAAATAGTGATGGGTGAATTTATTCACCAGGTGCAAATTATTTTGACGCCGGTGACAATTCCGATGCTCTTTGCGAATTTCACTAAATTTTCCAAGAACCGAAACGGGACAAATTCGCCTGTCACTGATAACAAAGACCAGTTACAGTTGCTTAAAATTTGCCATTCTATGACATATTAAGAGTTCCATAAACCGGACTGACCCAATAGTAGTGATCTTTTTTAAAAATTGGGATGCCAGAGTTTTTTTTTTTTCAATAAGGGGATTTTTTTTTTTATTGCTTCAGCTGGTGGGCTCTAGATATCCGGTTCTATGGTGGGCCCTTGGTGTCCCAGTTCAGCACTTCCCAAAAAAAAGGCTAAGGTTCCATAACTGTCAGTATTTCTGGAAACTTTTGTAATCTCATTGATGCCCTGAGAACAAATTGTCTGATCACCTGATTGGTGAAGGTGCCAGACAAACAGATATAACCATTACATAGAAATAGAATATTTTCACCTTATGGAGTTACTGGCAAATGTAAAGGTTTTCTACCATAAAAATGACAAAAGTGCCCTCTAGTGTTCACTCTCAAAATACTTGGCCTGTAAGCTTCCAAATTCTTTTTGAATAGAAACATTCCCGTTTTGTAGCTTTTATGGCCAACACATGTTTGCTGGGGAAGAAATAAAAAGATGGATCTCCTGTAGCCAAGACTCCAATTTCCACAATATATTGCATGTTCTATAACATTTCTGAGCAGAAGAAGAAGAACAGAAATCTGCAAGGCATTGTGGGAACTGGAGTCTTGGCTGTGATCTTGATTATTTATAAAATAACATTAAAATTAATAAAATGTGCATTTGGAATGTTGCTTAGAATAATTTTTTTTAATGTAAACAACAAAAAAGCCATTTTGGGTAGACCTCCCCTTTAAAGTGGTGGTTAACTTTTAGTATGTTATAGAATGGCTAATTCTAAGCAACATTTCAATTGGCCTTCATTTGTCTTTTTTTAATTAATTATTTGCCTTCTTCTTTTGACTCTTTCCAGCTTTCAATAAATTGTCACTGACCCAATCTAAAAAAACAAATGCACTGTAAGGCTGCAAATCTATTGTTATTGCTGCTTTTTATTACTCGTTTTTCTATTTAGTCCTCTCCTATTCATATTCCAGTCTCTTATTCAGATCAGGGCATGGTTGCTAGGGTAATTTGGACCCAAGCAACCAGATTGCTGAGATTGCAAATTGGAGAGCAGCTGAATAAAAAGCTAAATAAACCTAAAAACCACAAATAATAAAAAATGAAAACCAATTGCAAATTATCTCAGAATATCACACTCTACGTCATACTAAAAATTAATTTAAAGACGTAATTTGCAAGAAAGCTAATCCAGTAATTTTTCCCATGATGCTTGCTAAACCATTAGGGCAGAGACACATGGTCAGATTTGGGGATATTATTTGCCCGGCGACAATCTCCTCTTCTTTGGGGCGGCTAATCTCCCCGAACTGCCTTCCCACCAGATAGAATGTAAATCACAGACGGGATGGCACTCACAAGGAAACTTCGGGCGACTTTGGAAAACGAAACGCTCGAGTGCCATCCCGTCGGCTATTTACACTCTAGCCAGCGGGAAGGCAGGGGAAGGCAGTTCGGGGAGATTAGTCACCCCAAAGAAGAGGAGATTTGTCGCCGGGCAACTAATCTCCCCAAATCTGACTGTGTGTCTCTGACCTAAGGTACAGCTATTAGATCTGTTATCTGGCATCCTTATATCCAGAACTCTCCAAAACTGTGATGCAGGGAAGCCAGTGAGCCGTCCCTGTTGTGCATCAGGCCCTGTTACTTTTCAGTAAGGGAAGGTGAGCAGTGAGATAACAGCAGGGTGGTTCTTGCTGATGAATGGGGAATGTGTTGGGATTGACTCTGTTTGCTCTTGTTGACAGTGATATTGTTTGATCTTCTCAAGAGAGCGCAATATTGGCTGAGAAATCTGATCTGATGCAGTGGGACTTGTGTTTATTACCCCAAAATAAGGTCAACAATGCATACCCCCCAACAGTCGCGCTTTTCGCAGGACAGTCCCAATTTTTACAGCTCAGCCCGCAGTCCCCGTTTCTTATTGAAATGTCCTGAGTTTCTGTTTGATCTCCTGCACTGAACAGCCAAAAAACATACAAAGTTTCTAAGGCTATGGGCACACAGGTTGATGTCAGGCTGCGTATTTTTACAGGCTGAGAGAAGCAGATCTGCTCAGCGCCCCAACTCTATTGATTTGAATCAGATCAGCCTGTGTGTGGTCACCCAAATACTGACCTCAGCTTCAGCTCCGCTGTGTGTGACCACACACAGGCTGATCGGATTCAAATCAATGGAGCAGGGGCGCTGAGCAGATCTGCTTCTCTCAGCCTTTAAAAATACGCAGCCTGACAACAGCAACTAACAACAGCCTGTGTGCCCGTAGCCTAAAACTTAATTAAACAAGAGAAGGCCCGGGCCTAGGGCGGCAGGAATTTAGGGGGCAGTATGCGCCCAACTGCACCAACACTGAAAAAAAATTGAAAATGTATGCGAATAAAAGGGAGAGGACGGGGCAATGAACATCAGCGGGCCTAGGGGTGTCCACTATGTAAATCCGGCCCTGAACAAGAGGCTTTTTGGCAGAGAGCACACTATACTCAGCACCTGTACTTAGATACAATTGTTTACTATTTAAGATCAGCAGGTCTCATGGGAGAACTAAGATTTACAGCTTAAAGGGCAATTCACTTTCATTAGCAAAACTGTAATAATACATAAAACATGGCCCTAAAACCCCCTGTAGGGGGGCCTAGGAAGTATTGGGGCCCCATGAGGCCCTAATTCATATACAGTTTCAATAAATATTGGTAAACAAGTAAATCTCTAGACATATTGGGGGCATAAAGGAAAACTATACCCCCAAAATGAATACTTGAACAACAGAACCATCCTACGGAATCCTACGATCCCAGGGGACGGCCCTTATTTTTTTAAAATGGCAATTTTCTATTTATGATTACCCAATGGCACATACTACTAAAAAAGTATATTATTATGAAAATGGTTCATTTACATGAAGCAGGGTTTTACATATGAGCTGTTTTATGCAATATCTTTTTCTAGAGACCTACATTGTTTAAGGGGTAACAAAGGAGAACTAAACCCTAAGAATAGGGCTAAAAATGCCATTTTATATACTGAACGTATTGCACCAGCCTAAAGTTTCAGCTTGTCAATAGCAGCAATGATCCAGGACTTCAAACTTGTCACAGGGGGTCACCATCTTGGAAAGTGTCTGTGACACTCACATGCTCAGTGGGCTCTGAGCAGCTGTTGAGAAGCTAAGCTTAGGGGTCGTCACTAATTATCAAACAGAAGACGAGGTTGGTCTGTAATATAAGCTGATTCTACAGGGCTGATTATTAAATTCTGATGCTAGTTGCACTGGTTTCTGATTTGACATGTAGTAATTATCTGTATTAATCACGAATCAGCCTTATATTGTGACATTTCTATTCTATGTATATTGTGAGTGGGTCCCTAAGCTCAGTAAGTGACAGCAGCACAGAGCATGTGAAGTAAATCAGCAGAAAAGAGGATCGGGAGCTACTGGGGCATCTTTGGAGACACAGATCTTTACTGCTAAAGGGTTGTGGTTGCCTTGGGCTTGTACAGATGCCCCAAACATAATGTACAACATTTCTACCTACTTCTTTAGTTAAGCTTTAGTTCTCCTTTAAGAAGTAGGTGCAGCTACAGACGCAAAGTGTTAATGAAACTCTGGAGCTACCGCCAGTCAGGAGGTGGCAGTAGCTCTAGGGTTCCCTGAGTTCCCTGCATCAATCGCTGCAGCGCCTAAAGAATTGGGTGCCCACATCACTCACATGCGGAAAGGACATCAGGCAGACTTCAAAAACAACTGCAACCATTTGCAATAGAGTGCATGTACAGTTGCATCTGTTTTGGCGAATCAGACGCAACTGCAGTAGACGCAGCGCACATGCACCGAGCCTAGAGTAGAATTCTATTCTCAGAATGCAAATAGGGGGAGGCAAAAAAATACTGATATGTGAGCCTGCAATTTTATCACTATGCTTTCTTTTTAATACTTCTGTTTTTATTCAGGCCCTCTCTTATTCATATTCCAGTATTTCATTGAATGGACCGACCAGGTCATTGCTGCAATTCCAATGCAATTCCAAACTAGAGAGTTGCTGAGTACAAAGCGAAATCACTTAAAATCCCTTTCCTGCCCAATATTAGCAGGTTACACTGCCACGTTAACATTCTGGAATCTTCACAGCTCCCCCCCCAGGCCCTTCCCAGGGTGGGAAAAATCCACAGGCCCACCCAGCAGGGCTGTACTAAGTTTACTGCAGCCTGAGAGAAGTAACAGAAATGCGACTGGGGGTGGGGCTAGGATTGGTTTGGCAAAGTTTTGGGCCCCGCCCCTGGAATGTGCATTTTTTAAAGGAGCCGTGTGGCAAACATAAGTGTATCATTGAGCTTGGATGGTGAGGAGACTGCTGTAGGTAAGGGCTGCATGGGGGACTGGCATGGGATGTGAGTCTGTCTGTTGGGGGTTTATGGGCATGGGATATTAGTAGAATAGCTGATTGGCACAGACATGCAGCAGGAGGGCACCCCACTAATGTCCATAATGGGTAAACGTTGCCCCTTCCCAAGTAAACGGCAGTGGTTTTGAAAGGGAAACAATATCTTTATGAATAGAGCTTTTAATGCCTGAGAACTTGCACATTCACTGTATGAATCAATTTTTGTTAACATGTGTGGGAGCTGCCATATTGATTTTGTCCCTTGTACTCCAACGTGGCAGTTATGTGAATGAGGTCTGCACAGAAGCATCACAGGCTGTTCTTGCTGTACTGAGCAGGAGTTGCTCCAGACTGGTGGTTATAGAGAGCCAAGGCTCTGTTATTTATTTTTAGTAGACGCTGAACTACATTTCCCAGTGTCCCTCCTTCAACCAAAAGCCTTCAGGGCTGGTTGAGCCAATTGCCTTTATTTATGTGTAAAGGCAACAGGTGTGAGCTCCCTGTGTGATGGCAGCTGTCCTCATTATGCTTTAATGTGAGGTAGAGTTTCTTTCTAATTGCCCCTCTCCAATGTGTTTCCTGCAGGTCGCCACCATGAGATCCCTGCCTGTGTTCCTGCTTGTGACCCTCTGTGCCTCCTGGGTAATGGGGATACCGACCAAAGACAAGAAGGACCGTGTCCATCACAGTAAGGACCTCAGTGACCACGAGCATGATGACCATAAGGGTTTCCAGTACGACCATGAGGCCTTTCTAGGCAAGGAAGAAGCCAGGACCTTTGATCAGCTCACCCCGGAAGAGAGCCAACACAGACTGGGGTAAGGAACCGGGTCCTAAATGATTTCTTCCCAGGGATGCGCTGAACGGACGGGTGGGTTTCTTTAAAGGGATGTTCAGAGCTCCACCTACAGACATCTCCTTGCATAGGTGTATACATTAGGCCCCTGACTGTTTTTTTTATTTTTATGACTGTACCCCCAAGAAATACCCCCCATAAATGCTCTCTGTGTTGCTACGGGTAAATGTAACCACAGACTTGTGGCACAGTTTTATGCATCCAAACAAGGGTTGATACCTGCCAAAAAGTGACTTTTTTGTTTGGGTACAGCAGTTGGGCAAATGAAATCCATTACTGGAACCATGGTATTGATATTCTGTATAAGGCAGAAGGGGTGCCCGATGTCCTGGGCGGCACTTGGTTAAAAAAAAATCCTATACTTTCAGCACTACAGCAGCCCGGAAGTTGTGATGCACATATAAGTAATAATGAGTCTGTGCATGTATAAAATGCACCTAATTGGAGCCAACGTAAGCACCAATGGTATGCTCAGCTTTTATTTGCTCTGGGCATTTAACTATATGTCTGTGCTACCCTGAACCCCCAGCATGTGATGCTTATAATGCCTCTTGATGCTAAACATGATCGTTCAAGTATTGGACAGTTGCAGGAGACAGGGTTGCCTGGGGCCAGGACTAGGAATAGGCAGAAGAGGCATGTGACTAATGCAGTGGGACTGAGTACATACCTCTTCTGCCTACTGTTCCCTAGTTTAGGCCCATCTAAAGTCAGAATTCAGTGCACACTGGTGCAGGCACAAGATTGGGTGTGTGCATATCATCATCATTATCATTTATTTATATAGTGCTGTCAAGATACGCAGTGCTTTAGCACATCTCAAATAAAGCAAAGTGTGCAGTTGTGGAAGCTGCTTGCCTTGGGCACCCCCAATCCTAGGTTCAGTACAGACCTGAACTAGATAGCCTTGCGCCCTACCCCCCCTTGCGTCTCAAGTACCTTCCCTGTATCCCAGTTGCCTCCATCCCACAGGCTCAGTTGAATCTTTTATCTCCTATTTTACCCAGGCACTAAGGTTGCACAGCAAGAGACATCCCCAGAACTAAGCAGAGCGTTCCCTTGCTATACAGGGTGTCGGCCGGAGTAAAACAGCAGCTAAATGATGCCCCTAGGCTTGTAGGATGGAGGCAAGCAGGGGCATGAGTTTACCAAGAGCAACATGGTGCCCTTCTAATAATCCACCTCCAGCTCCCCCCCCCCCCATTTGATCTCTTTCTTTCTATAGAGAGGCATTTATTTTTCTGATGATTATTCATTGGGATTTTAAATGTAGAAATAAAGGCAGATATTGGGGGGTGACGTGTAGGTATTTCCTGCCACACGTCCAATAGGAGGATCCAACCCTGGGGCAGTTGTTCCGGCACTGGAGTTCTGTGTTGGAGACTGGTTATTGCTCACAGATTTAGCAGTATAATACTACTACTACTTACTAAGTGCTGACTCAGTTGTGTTTCTAGGGGTTTGTATATGAATTAGGGCCTCTATACCTCCTGGCAGCCGCAGGGTCTGCTTCCTCTGTAGTTACATAAGAACAGAGGAAGCCTTTTGTCTTTTACACTCCTAACAGTTCTCTATCCCTATCGTTTACCCAGAAATAATTAGCATTGAGATGCAAGTAAGCTATTTCCAATACAGTTGCTTGTACAGTTGTGCAAACTTTTTTTTTTTTTACCATTCAACCATTGCTAACAAAAGTAAATACAGATCCCCCCCCCCACACTTTTTTTTTTTCTCCAATGCACTGGGGTGTAACAGGAGCCACAATTGCGAGTCAGTGCTCTCACCCCCAGGAGCAGCACCACCCCTGTCACTTTCAGGCAGCAGCAAACTTGGTACAGCCCAACTGGGTGGGACTGTGTACTTTTCCCACCCTGGGAAGGGCCCCGGTGGGGGGGGGCTCTGAAGATTCCAGATGCTAACGTGGCAGTCACCGCTGGTGGGTGGGATACAAAAAAGAAGCAGCATCAAAAGGGCACATTCTACTTGTTGCCTATATTTGGGGATTTCAGTCCGGCCATCCCAGTGTAAGAGATGATGTTCTCCGTTATGCTTTTGTTTCCCTTTATGGTGCACACGCGCTTTTACATTTAAAAGGGAGGTAAAGCCGAAAAAAAATGTAATTTAATGAAGAAAAGGTTCTTCTAGCCATTTTTCCTTTTATGCTTTTGTTTTGAAGTTGTTTGCAAATGTAAGTGCAACTAGAAAGCAGTGTCTGCCTGTCCCTTTCTTTGGATTTGGCTTCTGCTACATTGCTTCAGTTCAGTTAGGAAGGAACCGCCAGGGCATTATATAATATATAATATCATTTATAATAATGCCGACATGAAAGGGGGCTGCCATAACTGATTTTTTTTTATTATATAAAAGCAGGCTCTCTAGATAACATTGTAAGCATGCCGTGTGCATTTCCAGTCTGTGATCTTGAGCTCCGGGTGTAGGTTAAAGGAAGCATCACACTGACAAACTTTCACTGGTGCAGAACCAGCTCCGGCACATCGGCTCTGGATGACTGGGTGACTCTAAGGGCAGAGACACATGCTCAGATTTGGGGAGATTAGTTGCCCAGCGACAAATCTCTTCTTCTTCGGGGCGACTAATCTCCCCGAACTGTCTCCCACCGGCGGGATGGCACTCAGAGCGATTTGTTTTTCGAAGTTTCCACATCCGGCAACTTCGGAAAACTAAACGCACTGATTGCATCCCGTCAGCGACAAATCTCCTCTTCTTCAGGGCGACTAATCTCCCCGAACTGTCTCCCACCAGCGGGATGGCACTTGGAGCGATTTGTTTTTTGAAGTTTCCACATGAGGCAACTTCGGAAAACTAAACGCACTGATTGCCATCCCGTCTGCAATTTACATTCTAGTCGGCGGGAGGCCGTTCGCCCCGAAGAAGAGGAGATTTGTCGCTGGGCAACTAATCTCCCCAAATCTGAGCGTGTGTCTCTGCCCTAAGGGTAAGGCCACACGAGGAGATTCGGGGAGTTTTTGTCGCCTGGCGACTAATCGCCTCCTCTTTTGCGCGACTATCTCCCCGAATTGCCTCAGCGTTTTTCCCCATAGGCTACAATGCAAAGTCGTCTGCGCTAATGCACACGCGGCGATGCCTTTTTTAATAGTCGCCCAAAGTTGCCTCAGTGAGGCAACTTCAGCTGAAGGTTCATCGCATGGATATTCATGTTTCCATATATGTATAACCTTGCCAAGTGCTGCACAAGAAAGGGTGCCCAAACCTGAAATGTTTTAAATGGGTGAGTCACCTTTGCTTTAACATTTAGTAGGATGTAAACACTGAAAGTCTGTGGGAATTTGCAATTGGTCTTTATTTATTTATTTATTTTTGTGAATTTTGCGTTCTCTAGCTTTCTGTTCAGCAATCCTTTTGGTTTGGAATTTCTGGTTTCTAGGGTCCATTCACACCAGACCAAGATTTGAATGAAATAGGAATAGGAGAGGGGCTGAATGGAGAAGTAACAAAGATCCAAATTAGAGGAAGGCCATATCCCATAGGCTCCAATTTAAACAAATAAATAATTATCTTTTTTAAAAATGATTTCCTCACTCTGTAATACTCTGTAAAACGTACCTTGTACTTGATCCCAACTAAGATATACTGACTCTGTATTTGAGGCAAAACAGACCTATTGGGTTTAATTATGAAAAAATGTTTACATTTTTTAAGTAGAGTTAAAGTATGGCGATCCAAATTATGGAAAGCTCTACGAAGACCTACAAATGTATTGTTATTACTCGTTTTGCTATTCGGGCCTCTCCTATTCAAATTCCAGTCTCTTATTCAAATCAATGCATGGCTGCTAGGGTACTTTGGATGCTAGCAACCAGATTGCTGAATTTGAGAGCTGCTGAATAAAAAGCTCAAAAAACACAATTAATAAAAAAATGAAATCCGATTGCAAATTGTCTCAGGATATCACTCTCTACATCAGTGAACCCCAACCAGTAGCTCGTGAGCAACATGTTACTCTCTACTTGGATGTTGCTCTCGGTGTCCTCAAAGCAGGGGCTTATTTTTGAATTCCAGGCTTGGAAGCAAATTTTGCATAAGAATTAAGTATAGTGCCAAACAGAGTCTCTTGTAGGCTGCCAGTCGGCATAGGGGCTACTAAATAGCCAATCACAGCACTTATTCAGCACCCCAGGGGACTTTTTCATGCTTGTGTTGCTCCCCAACTCTTTTTACATTTGAATATGGCTCTCGGGTAAAAAAAGGTTGGGGACCTGTGCTCTACATCATAGTAAAAGTTAATTTAAAGTGAACAATCCCATTAATGAAGGTGATAGCTGAACCATGAGTGTCTGTCTCTTGGGCTTTTCCAGCCCTGCCTTAAGCCTTCCCAAGAGATTGTTTCTTTATTAGCATTCTCCCTCCCACTGCTCAATGCAAGAGCTGGAGTCCCACCAGCCGCTGTAGAACTTTGAGCCTACAGAACCATTTTGATTCATTGCAGGAAGATAATTGATCAAATGGACAAAGACAAGGACACATATATCACATCACATGAACTCTTTGCCTGGATAAAGTATGTGGGTAGGCGCTGGAACGTAGAAGATTCAGAGAAACAGGGGAGAAAGTTTGATGCCAACAAGGATGGGATGATCTCTTGGGACGAGTATGCTAAGGGGGTATATGGACACCTGCTAGGCAAAGAAATCAAAGGTGAGAGATTATTTTATTTCGGATTGGTGCCCTAATCTGCCACTTTGTCTATCTCCCCCATTATTCCCTCAGGAAAATAGTAGATAAAATAGACAGAGATAAGGATGGCTTTGTGACCGAAGTGGAGCTGAAGGATTGGATTAAGCACACCCAGAACCGCTACATCTATGAGAATGTCAACAAGCACTGGGCAGATTATGATCAAAATAAAGACGACATGATCTCATGGGAGGAATACAAGAACACCAGCTACGGCTACATCCCAGGTAAGAGAATGAGGCCAAAGCCTGGGAGAGAAGAGGCAAGAACAGGAATTCTCTGTACTCTGGTGTTTGGGAAGTCCCAGAAGAACCAGAGTCCCAGGGAGCACCTGTCCTTGTCTCCTGCTAATACTTGTAGCTCGACATAAAATGCACTGCATGGCCGCTGCTGAAAAAACTAACTCGCATGACAAAGTCAGTTGGGAGTTTTGTTATGAATTACCATTGATGGCCCCATGCAGGTATCTCTGGTTATTCACTGGCTACTTATTGGTACAGCAAGAGCAGCATTTGACTGCTGGGGGGAACTCAGGGAAGATGGATCCCTGTGATATTATTATTTTAGGCCTGTCCATGCCCACCTATGCACCATTATACCCCAAACACTCCTGCAATTAGCCCAATCCCTCCACAAGACTCCACTCCCAGCTACAAAATCTGACCTTTACAACTCTCTGCCACGGGGCCCTTAAAGGAACCGTAACACAGAAAAATAGTGTTTTAAAGTAATGAAAATATAATGTACTGTTGCCCTGCACTGGCTACACAGCAGCTTATTTATATAAACTACAGTAAAGTTTCTGAAGCATGCACGCCAGATTTGGGCAACAGAACATTAAATTGCCATTCCTTTAAAACACTTTTATTTTTTGGTGTTACTGTTCCTTTAATTGATCGAAGCAAAAATGACGCCCATAGACTCCAATGGGTAAAAAAAAATGTGCATCAAAAAACATTTGTCGTCCATAGACTTCAATGCATTTTGCCAAATTTTTGCTGTTTTGCGAATTTTCGGTTAAGCGAACTGGCTCAGATTCGCCCATCACTATTCGCCCCCCTGTATCCCACATTAACCCTGATTTCCCTTGATTGGAAATGTCTCCTTCAGCATTAGCCAACAACCATCTCGTTGACATTCGGGAACTCCTGGCCATCTGTTATTTCTAGTGCACTTTATACATTCTTCCCTCAATAACCCGAAGTGCAAGCTTAATGCATTTATCACCCATTGCTATGGAAATAAGGCCCCTGGGCATAGTTATTGGTGCATTTCTCTAGTACAGAGAGTCTCTACCACTGATTATAGAATGTCAGCTCTGTGACCTTCCACTATAATACCCATAAAAGGGTTTCTTGACCTTAATTGAAATTTTAGCATTATGTAGAGAGTTTAATTCTGAGACAATTTGCAATTAGTTTTCTTCTTTTTTTTATTGTTATTTAGCTTTTTATTCAGCAGTTTGCAATTTCAGCCATCGGGTTGCTATGGTCCAAATTCCCCTAGCAACCATGCATATTTGAATAAGAGACTGGAATATGAATAGGAGAGGTCTGAATAGAAAGATGAGTAATACAAAGTAGCAACAACAATAGATTTGTAGCCTTACAGAGCATTTGTTTTTAGATGGGGTCAGCGACCCTCATTTGAAGGCTGGAAAGAGTCAGAAAAGGAAGGCAAATAATTAAAATTTGCTAAAAAAAAATTTATAGTGAAGATGAATTGACAATTTTATAACATACTAGAAGTTAATTTAAACGTGAACCACCCCTTTAATGGCGGGTATTGGAATTGGCTACTCAAACTGAAATACTGGGGTCCCAGATGAGTTTGATTTTGTGATGTGGGCAGTTTGATTCAGGCCTTGGTTTACTGCGGTGCTGTTAAGACCAGTTGCATGTTTATCATATCACGCTCTCACAGTTTTGGCTTCTATTCTCTTAACCTGCTATTCACTGCACGATCCTGTATGGAAAGAAACCATCCCTTTCTGTTTTGCAGCTCCAATTCCTGTGCTTTCTATTACACCGAGGCTGTGCCACATTCACCTGTTGTTAAACTACAACTCACACTTGGCACACTATCCTCTCCTAAGAGTCTGTACATGTGGAAGCTTTGTCACCAGGCCCGGACTGGCAATCTGTGGGTTCTGGCAAATGCCAGAGGGGCTGCTATAAGGTGCCATAGAAAGTCAGTATTTAGTGGGCTGGTGGGGCTGTTTGGGCCTCTATGTGGGCTGTTTGGGCCTCTGTGTACCTGAAATGGCAGGGCCTATTTTAATTCTCAGTCCGGACCTGTTTGTCACACACCTGTGTCTGTGCATTGAGTTTTAGGGATGCACCGAATCCACTATTTTGGATTCGACTGAACCCCCGAATCCTTCATGAAATATTCTGCTGAATACCGAAACCTGAATTAGGGATGGGAAGGGGAAAACATTTTTTACTTCCTTGTTTGGTGACAAAGTCACGCGCTTTCCCTCCCGGCCCCTAATTTACATATGCCAATTAGGCTTCGGTTTGGCCGGGCAGAAGTATTCGGCGAATTGGAATCATGCTGAAAAAGGCAGAGTCCTGGATTTGGTGCATCCCTATTGAGTACAAACCTTGGTTTTGGGGGAAGATTTATATTTCCTTTCATTACTAACCATATTTACTACTGTGTACTAACATTTCTTATTGGTTTTTTCTGTAGCAGAGTCTCACTGCACTTGTCTACTAGTCCTGGATGTCTTCAGTGCCTTAGAGCAGACCTAGGGCAGCTGTTAAATTCGTCATTGATAGGCTGATTTGACCAGATATAATACGAATTGGCCCATCAGTAGGATTAAGGTGGCCATAGACGCACAGATAATATATTACAAAACAAATTTTCGTACGATATTCAGTGTGTGTATGGTGGGATAAGAGCCGACCGATGTCGACAGAAAACTTGAATATTGATCGGCTCGTCGATTGGGCTGGATGGTAAATTTTGATTGGGTGTCTTTGAAGGGACCCAAACATCGACTATTGTTAGTGCTGAATTGTCAGATACAGGTCAATTCTATTGTTTCAATCTGTATAACCGACGATTCAGCTCTACACGTGTGTATTGAAATGAACCATCTTTCTTGAAAAGATGGTAATTGTTACATCTATGGCCACCTTTACCCCCCAACCTACTGACCAATTGCATCATAAATGTTCTTATGAATTCATTCTGATTTTTTTTTATCCTTTGGGACTAGTTCTGTTGATATTGCCCAGCTTCATCCACTTCCATGAAGGATAAGGCTGGAAGGCTGCCGATGGGAGCTCCAGTTCAGCAACATCTGTCATGAAACTGCTATAAAGTATTTACTGTTTGTGCTGGGGTGTTCCAGGGGAAGAATTCTATGACGTGGCAGATAAGGATAAGGAGCGCTACAGAAAGATGATGCAGAGGGATGAGCGGCGGTTCAAGGTGGCAGATAAAGATGGTGATCTGATTGCCACCCGGGATGAGTTTACCGCGTTTCTGCACCCAGAGGAATATGGCTACATGCAGGATATTGTCATAACAGTGAGTGACCTCTTATGCCTTTGTCAGTGGCCCAATTGCACCAATCTAAACATTAGCCCTACAGCTATGACAGTAAATTAGATCACTGAGCAGAAGTGTGGCCCCAGTCTGTTCTATTTTGGATAATGATAATGGCCACTCATAGGGCTAGTGTCCAGAACCGTTTATTTGGGAGGACCCCCCCCACCCAATAAGTGGGTTACCAGCTTTCACTGATGCCAGTATAAGCCTAAATTCCGCTTCAATACGCAGTGGCGTAACTACCGGGGGAGCAGGGGGTGCAATTGGACCAGGGCCCACACCCCCACAGGGACCCCCGGCAGCTCACCCGCCATTCTGGGCATACGGAGGGGAGTGGGGGGCATGGCTGCACTCTAGTTACGTTACTGGCAATAAGTGACCCCTACTGAAATTTTCATGGCATAAAGACAGCCACGGAAGGCCCACAGCACTCTAGGAATTAAAGGGGTTGTTCACTTTTGAGTTATCTTTTAGTATGATGTAGAGTGATATTCCGAGACAATTTGCAATTGGTTTTCATTTTTTATTATTTGTAGTTTTTCAGTTATTTAGCTTTTTATTCAGCAGCTCTCCAGTTTGCAATTTAAGCAATCTGGTAACTAGGGTCCAAATGATCCTAGCAACCATGCCAGTAACGTAACTAGAGGGGGCCGGGTCCTGGTGCGGGACATACAGCCAGGACCCCCAGCCCCCTCCATTTTTTTGCCCAGAATCAGCGGTGTGTGAGCTGCCGGGGGGCCCTGAGGGGGTGCGGGCCCTGGCCCATGGGGTCAGTGACCCTCATTTAAAAAGCTGGAAAGAGTCAGAAGAAAAAGGCAAATAATTAAATAAACTATAAAAAAGTGAAGGCCAATTGAAAAGTGGCTTAGAATTAGCAATTCTATAACATACTAAAATTTAACTTAAAGGTGAATCATCTCTTTAAAGTTCCAAAAGCCTTGGCGCTGCAGCGTTTTGACTGTACATTAATTTTTGTGTTTTCAGGAAACCATTGAGGACATTGATAAGAATGGCGACGGCACTGTGGATGTGAATGAGTATATAGGTAAGGACTGGAAGAAGGAAAAAACTTAAAGCTCTTATGGTCTCCATTGTTGTAGTGTCATTAATAGGCCACTCCAGTACAATTATTTAAAACGAAAAAAACAATATACTGTATATAAATGGGGCATGTGAGCAGGGGACGCCCTTGTATTCCGCTGCCACAACAGAAAGTGCTTATAGGCCAAATACATGAGCGCTGTACATGCTGCCTGGGAGTTCGGTTAGCACAAATATGTTAAACACATCTCACAGTAGTCAAAATTAAGTTAAAGTCACTAACTCCCCCCCAGTACAATGATGGACTGGCCCACCACAATATAAGGAAATCTCCCAGTGGGCCCTTCTGCTGACCCAATGGATTGGCCTTATTTGGCCATACAACTCACCCAGTATATAACATGGTCCAGGAGCATCAACCGCTAACCCTCAAAAAGGGGCTGACCACAAAAATGGGGATTCTTCAGGCACTCCAAAAGCACTAGGTCACCAAAAATAAGTTAAAAACAAAAAAACTTTATTTGAACATCTCTGTTGCCTATGGTCATTCCTGATTTATTTATCAGAACAAAGAGACTAGATGGAAGTATGTAAATAGAAGAGACTAGGCTCCCAGCGCCCCAGTCCAATACTGCTCCAATACAAGTATGGGACTTGTTATCCAGAATGCTTGAGAACTGGGATTTTCAGGATAATGGATCTTTCTGTAATTTGGATCTTCGTGCCTTTATAGTCTACTAGAAAATCATGTAAACATTAAATAAACCCAATAGGTTGGTTTTGCTTCCAATAAGGATTAATTATATCTCAGTTGGGATCAAGTACAAGCTACTGTTTTATTATTACAGAGAAAAAGGAAATTTATTTTTTAAAAATAAAATTGATTCTATAGTAGGCCTTCCCGTAATTCAGAGCTTCCTGGATAACAGGTTTCTAGATAACGGACTCCACACCTGTATTACGTTTTGAGTAGGACCCTTACTTAATTTGCAAGAGGACACAGATATAAAAGGGCTAAACCCTAAAAATGAATATGGCTACAAATGTCATATTTTATATAGTGAACTTATTGCACCAGCCTAAAGTTTCAGCTTGTCAATAGCAGCAATGATCCAGGACTTCAAACTTGTCATAAGGGGTCACCATCTTGGAAAGTGTCTGTGACACTCACATGCTCAGTGGGCTCTGAGCAGCTGTTGAGAAGCTAAGCTTAGGGCTCGTCACTAATTATCCAGCAGAAAATCAGGTTGGTCTGTAATATAAGCTGATGCTACAGGGCTGATTATTAAATGCTGATGCTAATTGCACTAGTTTCTGAGCTGCCATGTAGTAATTATCTGTATTAATTACTAATCAGCCTTATATTGTGACATTTCTATTCTATGTGTACTGTATATTGTGAGTGGGTCCCTAAGCTCAGTAAGTGACAGCAGCACAGAGCATGTGCAGTGAATCAGCAGAAAAGAAGATGGGGAGCTACTGGGGCATCTTTGGAGACACAGAGCTTTACTGCTAAAGGGCTGTGGTTGCCTTGGCCTGGTACAGAAGCCCAAAACATAATGTACAACATTTCTACCTACTTCTTTAGTTAAACTTTAGTTTAGTTTAAGCTTTAGTTTAGTCCTTTAAGTTACCCTTTCGCACTGCACGTTCATGTAATTCAAGTGCCTCAAGCCTTTTCCCCCTCTGCATTTAGCTGATATGTACACCCCTGATAATGATGAACCAGAACCAGATTGGGTCAAGACCGAGCGCCAGCAGTTCACAGATTTCCGTGACGTAAACAAGGACGGCAAGATGGACCGAACAGAAATCAGCCAATGGATCCTCCCCCACGATTACGACCACGCTGACCTGGAAACCAAACACCTGATCTTCGAATCTGACAAAGACAAGGTGAGATTTGGGGCTAAAGAGGTAAAGTTTGGGGGTAGAGCTGATTCACATGTGAACCATAGCAACCGTGCACTGAATTGAATGAGACTGGAATATAAATAGAAGAGGAACTGAATAGAACGATAATAGTAATAAAAAGTGCACTAACGGCATGGCTATATCAGGGTAATTTGAACAATCGAATTACGATACGCCAAGGGGCTCCGACGGGTCGGTCGGTTAAAAATCGAACCTTCCTGATTGATATTGTGGCCAGATATCGATCGGGAAGACCCGTCGGAAACCCCCATACACGGACAGATAAGCTGTCAAATTGGTCCAAACGACCGATATCGGCAGCTTTATCTGCCCGTGTATGGCCACCATTACAGAGCATTTCTTTTTTTAGATGGGGTCAGTGACCCTCGTTTGAAAGCTGGAAATAGTCAGAAGAAAATGGCAAATAATTAAAAAAAAAACTATAAAAAATGAAGTCCAGTTGCCTAGAACTAGCATTTCTATAATGTCAGCAGCCTCATTAGTTCTGTATTGAGGCCCGAATTAAAAAGGGAAAGCTGTTTATAATATTATTATTATTATTATTATTATGGTTGGAACAATGGAGATCTCTTTCTTTACAGGACAGCAAACTGACCAAACGTGAGATCTTGGACAACTGGAACATGTTCGTCGGTAGCCAGGCGACAAACTATGGCGAAGACCTGACGCGGCGGCACGACGAATTCTGATGGACTTGTTTTCCTAGTCCCTACATCTCAGCATATTGCTGGCCTTCTATACCTTGTCTTGTGCCAGTGGAAACCAAGGGTCTCTGCCGCCATATTTATTTTTGTTTGAGGGTTTTTTTTTTTTATTTTTATGTCAAAAAGTTTTCCGTCAAAACCGATTAGAGATGTGAAAGGCCCAGGAATCTTAACGACGATGGCAATGGGGTTGGTGTGGTCATACAGAGGTGTGTGTGTATATATATATATATATCTCTCTATCTCTATCCCTACATTGTAAAAGGCAAAACAGACCACTTGTGGGCAGAGCGATTCCTATATACGCCATTCCTAACTCCATAGCAACACTACGGCCCAACAGTCTTGCGGGTGGTGGGTATTGGGATAACATTGAGAACTCTGATAGTAGTCTTAATTATTTAACGAGTTGGTGGGCAAATTAGTATTAAAACAGCAAAGCATTAGTGAGCCATCCACAGAATCTACGGACGCTGGGTGGCTGCTGAGAGTTGTAGTTTAGCACTGCTGGACCTCATTACACATAAAAAGGGTGGGTGGGGGAGTAATATTGCAAAAATTCAGAGTTCTGTTCCTTACTGCACATTATCCTGGGCAGAGAATGCCGTGAAAGTGATACAAGCGCCATCTGGTGGCAAATCGGGAAAACTTTCATGTAAATCTGCACTGACCAGTTGGTGCCCCCCAACTTATAGGAAGGTCTCCCTTTGCACCTCAATGTCAGAGTGGTCAGTTTGCATCAAGGGTTTTTATTGGTGGAGGGGTCACTAAGCACCTCCTGTGTTGGGGGGGGGGGGGGCTGTTTTAGGCCAGTGCCATGAATTCTACGGCAGGTGGCACATAAAGGGTTAACGCACAAGTGATTACAGTGTTATGTGGGCATCAAGTCTTACAGTCTAACTTGCCGCAATTCATTTTATAAAGTGTCGTTTTAATTATTTGCCTCCCTCTGCGGATTCATTCCATCTGTCAGATAGGGGGTCACTGTACTTGGCAGCTACAAAACCATTGCTAAGGCTTCAATGTCCTTTTTATTCCTTATCGTTTCATTCAGTCCCTCTCCTTTTCATCTTCCAGAGAGGGGCTAAAATGTCTGGAGAGCAGGTGAACAAAAAAGCTTAGTTGTTTGAAATCCTTAAAAATGAAGACTAATTGCAAATTGTCTCAGAATCTCTGCATAATACTAAAAGTAATTTTCATGGTGACCTACCCATTGCAAGTGTAGGGGATATGCATTCCAGTAGTAACTATAGGGCCCAGCAGCTACAAGTGTCATATAATCACCAATCGTCCAATAACTAAGGGGGGCTGGTGGTGGTATGATTTTTTTAATATTTTTTTTTGTTTGCTTTTTTATTTGAACCACAGGAAGTAAAATTGTGCATTTACCCTCAACCAAAAGTCCCATTTCTTATTAAAAGTACATCTTTCATTAAAAAAAAACACTAAGGACTCCGCTACACTGATGTTTCGCTGCCCTGTGCCGTCACCAGTGAAAGGGACACCTGCCTGTTCCAACTGTCAGGCAGTAGCTATAGGAGCACCAGTGAAGCAGAGTCTCTCCTCAGGTCACACCACTGCACTTTTAGCCATTTGGAATTCTATGTGTTTGATGCTTTTGTACACGAAACATCCAATAAAAATGTAAAAAAAAAAAGAAGATACGGAGTGTTCAGATATGTTTTACTGCTTCTTGGGGAGATCTGGTCTTGGGTAATGAATCGTATGCAAATAGCCTGGAATACAGGTTTTTATAACTTTTTTTTTTATAATGGAACCCAAATACAGGCCTGAATTTGTGGAAAGACCACCAAGGCCCAGGTTTAGGGCGGCATGCTGCTCAACCACACCCACATTGGTTCAGAAACACTGGGGGTGAGCAGGAGAAACAATAGTTTTTAAAGGAAAACGATACCCCTCAAACAATGTAGGTCTCTATAAAAAGATATTGCATAAAACAGCTCATATGTAAAACCCTGCTTCATGTAAATAAACCATTATCATAATAATATACCTTTTTAGTAGTATGTGCCATTGGGTAATCATAAATAGAAAATTGCCATTTTAAAAAATAAGGGCCGCCCCCTGGGATCATATGATTCACAGTGCACACAAACATGCCAATAAACCATACTTGATAGGTCACATGAGCCAATTAACAGACAGAGTTGTGTCTTTTGCTTCAACACTTCTTCCTGTTACAGTTAGAGTTGTAGTATTTCTGGTCAGGTGATCTCTGAGGCAGCACACAGACCATCACAAAATGGTGGTTCAAGGCAAGAGATGTAAAAGGACAATATTTACTTAAATATATAGACCAGTTTGGTAAGATTCTTTAATATGCCACTTGATATGATGTAAACTATCTGTTGCTTAATTATTCATTTTGGGGGTATAGTTTTCCTTTAAATAAGCTTTAGAGAAGTCTACTTAAGATACCCACCACCAGAAATCCCCTCCCCATTCCACCCTAATGAGGAAAGCCAATTATAAAAGTACACCCCTTTGTCCATATTGACCCCCTCCCCACACCCTCATTAATCCCAATAACACCCAATGGATAGCTTTGTCTCTGTCCAACTTGGCTTCCATTCCCCTCCACCAAACCAAAATATCCACATCCCACACCCCCCTCCCAAAAGATAAAGAAGACCCCCAAACCCAAAACAAGGCCATAATAATAAACGCAAAGGCTTGAAAAACTAAAAAAAAGGCAGAATCATGTTCTTGAAATAAAAATATGACAAACAGAAATACTGAAAGAAACTCCCTATAGAAAAAAAACTGCCATGGGCCGAAGGCTACAACGTAAATCCCCTCCATAATGCAGAGGTGTAGCAGGAGCGAGCCATATATATACCAGAACTCTCCCATCATAGATTTAACAGGAGTCACATCCCAACCTAAAGTATTACGACATCACCCGTACAATAAGACGGTACTTACAGTATATACTGTGATCAGGTACATCGTCTCATGGTCGTGCTGTCTGGCTGAAACACCATAGGAGGGATCCTATTGCCTAGAAGATGTATTAGATCTCACTCTATTAAATTCACCAGACATCATGTCTCTCTACATGCAGAATTTGTGCAAAAGGCAGTTATTTTGTTAGATTTTATTTGTACTGGAATCCGTCATTTGAGTGAGTTCTGATACATCTGCTAGGAAAGGAAGCCCCTCCTATAAGATATATTGGATCTAACTGTCAATGACTATCTGACACCCAACTGTTGCATGAAGACAGAACGAGGAGAAACAGATGCTGAGAGAGGGATAGTGAAGATAAACTTGATTATTTCAGAAACCGTACCGAATTTTTAATTACTTATATTTAAAAAACTTCTTATTTCAGTATGATGTTTATATTCATTTTTCATAACAATTCCCCTTTAAACTTAATTTTCTACAGACTGTGCCCAACAAAAAATTGTAATGAACGTATATTGCAAAGTTACTTAGATTTATGTTTTATTAGGCTAAACATTATTTTTGGGTGGACATTAAAGGACCAGTAACATCAAAAAACATTTTTTTAAAAAATCAGAAAAAAAAACCCACCAACACAAATTAAACTTTAAAATCGCAAAGCCTTTATTTAGAAATAACTCACCAAAACTCTGCTTCTGCCCCTCTTCAGTAAAGGCGACGATCCATCGTGCGGCACTTGATTTCTCCTCCCTGGCTATCTCCTATAAGGAAGGCAAGGAGGAGAAATCTATTGCTTTCTGGAGAGGAGCGCAAGCGTAGTTTCGGTAAGTTATTTCTTAATAAAGACTTTGCGATTTTAAATTTTCATTTGTCTTGGTTTTTTTTTCAATGCATATTAGAATTTTTTTTACATTTTTTTGATGTTACTGGTCCTTTAAGCAGCTTCCAGTTGGTCTTCAGCACTGTTGTTGTGGGATTATTTCTCTTGCTATTTTCCTGCTCTAGAGGCTCACACAGAACATGATATGTCATGTCAGGTGGCTCTTCCCTTCTCACTAACTTCATTTTCAGTGAACATCACAAGACTTGCCTTTTTCACTAGCAGGTTTCTACCGACAGTGTCCGGGTATAGGATATGTGAATTTATACAACGGTACCTGCATTTTCATTGCTCATTCTTTAAAGAGAAATATTGTTCTGCACAATATTAGTGGGAAGACATTAAGCATATGACTGCCCCCAATTTACTATATCCTCCATTCACCTTCAATACTGAAACACAACTTTAGTTGCTATGGGATTGACATTCATAGTAATCACTACAAACCAGATTAGATTTAAATCTTTTATTGACAAAAGAACGTGTCTTTATACTCGGCAGCATTTCTCCCATCCCTTGAGAACTACCACCTGCTGTGAAGAAGATGGCGGGGGGGGGGGGATGGTCTGTAATTCCATTACATCATTTTGGGAAACAACAAATAAAGAAATGTCAGAAACTAAAAAAAGGTTTGATTTTCATTTGAAGGACAAAGTAATAAAAACACAGGGGGTGGGGATATGTTACCCCCCCCCCCCCCCCGTGTATTAAATTTTTTTTTTTTTTGCTGGACTGGCACTCCTAGATCCTGGGTATAGTAAAAAGTAAAATATTACCGCCCTACCCTACACAGTCCCCCTGCCCTCCTCCCCCCAGCCTAAGTGTTATCCCGGGCAAATGCCCTAACGTTTTCCTTACCCCTCGGTGCAGATTCAGGCATCGGAGTTCACGGGCGCCATCTTCAGCTGCTTCGGGAATCTTAGTAACGAGACCCGCGATTCGGCAATTTGCGTGAGTCGATGCATGTGCAGTTGTCGTGAATCAGAAAATTGCTCCAGCATTCCGGTCTCAATTCCGAAGATTTACGAAGAGAAGAAGATGGCGCCCGTGAACTCCGATGCCTGAATCTGCACAGAGGAGTAAGGAAAACATTAGAGGCATTTGCCCGGGGTAACACGGGGAGGAGGGAGAAGGGTCTATGTAAGGTGGGGGGAGGGTTTTTTTAATTTAAGAGCTGAATTCTCCATAAAGGTGCCCACTGACATGGCTTTACATAAGTCACTTTTGTGCCCGGAGCAGGCAAGTAGGGCACATGCATTATGGTATTAGCCACAGCATACAGCAGCTCATTCTTATTCATTCTAATGGGAAACAATATGTAGTACATGGATTTACTCTCTGGTTCTATATAAAAGAGAAACAATCACTGGGCTCAGCTTTATCACCCAACCTTACTTAAACAGTAGCTCAGTCATCACTCATTGCTCGGCTCAGCTCCTCATCCACCCATAAATGAATGCAACAGAGCATACACCCCACAGATCCTACCCTCATTACATCAAACAACTTACTTTTATTCAATGGAGCCAACATTTTGTTAACAGTAACCCTTTAAGTAAGATGTGTCCCTTTAAAATAAGGGTGCCTCACCCCCCCTCCTTAAAGGACCAGTAAAGTAAAAAAAAATTAAAAAAAATTTGTTTGTAAAGAATGAAAAAAAAAAACCACCAAGACATATGTAACTTTAAAATCGCAAAGTCTTTATTAAGAAATAAATTACCAATACTCTGCTTGCGCTCCTCTTCAGAAAAGCCGACAGGGCAGCGATCCATTGTGCAGTGCTCGATTTCTCCTCCGTGGCTATCTCCTATAGAAGGCAGGGAGGAGAAATGGAGCGCCGCACGATGGAGGAGCGCAAGCGGAGTTTTGGTAAATTATTTTTTAATAAAGACTTTACGATTTTAAAGTTACATATGTCTTGGTGGTTTTTTTTTCATTCTATACAAACAATTTTTTAATATAAATTGAAAAAAATTTGACTTTACTGGTTCTTTAAATTATTCTGCTTTGATGTGAATGGGTCTCCTGTAGAAAAGGTTGTAGGTTTGCGGATACACAGGCACCAAATGCAACACCTAAGGCTGGTGTCACACAGGGAGATTTAGTCGCCTGCGATAAACCTTGGCTCCTGCAAGATATAATCTCCCCGAAGTGCCTCAAGAATCAGAATCGCCAGCGGGATGGCATATGTGTTGCTTCGGTTTTCTGAAGTTGTCTGACGTTTCCTTGTGATTCACATTCTTGCTGGTGGGAAGACATGTCAGGGAGATTATATTACAGTGTATATTATAGTGTATATTACAGTGGATATTACAGTGTACATTACAGTGGAGATTACAGTGGAGATTACAGTGGAGATTACAGTGTACATTACAGTGTACATTACAGTGGAGATTATAGTTTATATTACAGTGGATAATACAGTGGAGATTACAGTGTTTATTACAGTGTATATTACAGTGTATATTATAGTGGATATTACAGTGTACATTACAGTGGATATTATAGTGGATAATACAGTGGATAATACAGTGGATATTACAGTGGAGATTACAGTGGAGATTACAGTGTTTATTACAGTGTATATTACAGTGTATATTATAGTGGATATTACAGTGGATATTATAGGGACTTGGATTGTAAACTCCAGTGTAGGCACTGCAGCATATGTAATAGTACTTACAGGTATTGGACCAGTTATCCAGAATGCTGGGGACGTGGGGTTTTCCGGATACGGTTTTATTACTACAGAGAAAAAGGAAATCATTTCTAAAAATTTGGATTTGAATAAAAGGGAGTCTATGGGAGACTGCCTGCCCTAAATTAGAGCTTTCTGGTGACGGATGCCATAAGTGTGTGTGTGTGTACATATGTGTGTGAAAGAGAGAGAGTGTGTGTGTGTGTGTGTACATATACTACACACATAACCCCAGCACTCCAATATATAGCCTTAAGAGAAAAACAAAACCTAATTTTGCACACATTGAAAGGAACATTTCTACATTTAGTAAAAAGACACTTTTAGTTACAACGTTTTTACAAAGTATGCGTAAACTGACGCCCCGTCAAGGCAGTGTCCATGTCAGTGCCTGGCCAAGTTGACTGGGAGCCCTAGGCAACCCAGCCGACTATGTCGCCCCCCCCCTCGCGCCTGCACAGAGGAAGGAAGCGTGAGTGCGCATGCGCAGAAGAGCAGCAAGGCCGCGCCATTACACAAGTGCGAGACATCGCAAGAGACGGTGAAGCGAGAGTGCGCATGTGCCAAAGAGCGCACACTCGAGATAACGGATGCCACAAGTTCTGCACACAATGGTCAGAACTAGGGGAAGGCGTAAAGAGGTACATGCCTGGCGCCCCTCTGCCTTTGTGCCCTAGGCACGTGCCTCTTCTACCTACACCTAGTTCCGACCCTGGTCCATGTGTCAGTCCTGTATTAGGGTTATGTGTTTAGTATGGGATACAAGTCACACCTACGTGCACCCAATAAAAGGGGATGAGCTGCATTTTATTGTGTTTTACATGTTACTGTCATTCTCTCTCTCTCTCTCTCTCTCTCTCTAATTATAGAAATAAATCTACACCACTAGAGGTCAGTAAAGAGCTGTCAGAAGCCAGAACTACTGGTCACGTACATTGTGAGGATTGGGGGACAGATGTCTAGACTACAGTTTGAAATGACAACATGAAGGGTCACTGACAGAGAAGAAAAAGTGCCAATAATATACATTAACTGCCATTGGGATTCAAAGGAAAGTCGTTGGGCTAATTTGTAATTCATTTCTAATTAGTATTCTACAATACCAGCCACTTCCAGCTACTGACCTGGCCTGCAGTATTGCCTGGCCCTGGGGAGGGAGCCATGATGTGCAAGTGCTGCATTTCAGTAATGAGCAGTAGCCTGAGGGAAGCACAGCGCATAGATATAATGATTGTAACATTACCAGTCACAGCACAACTCTACCAGTCTCACCTGATATATCAATGCAACTTGTCGTACATCAGACACAGGAACAGCTGGGGAGCCCACACTAACTGACCCTGCCCTACACATACAGGGATCTGGCTGGCCATTATATATATATATATTCCCACAAGCTGAACTGTATGTGTGATGCACTGCCCTCAGTAGCACTACTGTTATAAAGCTGCTAGGCACCTAGACACCATGGGGGGAATTCACAAAAGTGCTGATACTGAGACAAAATAAAAAAAAAGTGGAGATAAAAAAATGTTGGATTTCCCACCAAATTCACAAACCTCTATCTCAACTTTTGTGAATGTGTATTTTAAGTTTTCAGATTTTGTACAACCTTTTAAAGACATTTTGTTCTGAATTTGTCAATAGCTCTTACTAAACCTGTCAGTCAGCCATCAAATTTGAATTTTTTGGGGGGGGGGTCACATTTTTGATAGTCGTGGTTTAAAGGCTACACAGATGCACAGAGCCATCCCTGGAGTCTAGAGCAAAGCCCACCCTTAAGGGGTAGTTCACCTTCCAAACTTTTATTTTTAGTTGCTTACTAAGGGAATGTAAACCCACAAATAAAGAAAACATGATTCTAAGTTACTTGTTAAAGTGATTGCAGTTAAAGCAGGGTATTCTTGTTCCCTTGTGCACTGCTGGTTCTGCCTGTAGCAACAATGTAGCAAAATCAGCCTTGGATGCTTCTTTACAGGTCTGTTACTCAGTGTTGCCATCAGTCAGAACCATCAGAGCAGTGTTGCCATGAGTAATCACGGGCTGCTGGGTCCTAGTGCCTGAAGCCCTCCTGCGCACAAGCACACACAGACGCCGGAGTACTGGGGATTACGTGTACGCGTCCCCAGTGCTCCTCAAATTGCGGCTTGGTGGCATGTGGCCCCTAAAAAAATTGCAGCCCCTAAAAAATTGCTGCCCTAGGACCAGGCTTTTGTGGCCTCGTCACAAATCCAGGCCTGGTTTCACCCTAAATGCACATTAATATATCGAAGACTAGTTTTTCTTTTTTTTAGTGTCAGTATCACTTTGTCAGCCAGCTGAAGGCAATTAGCAAATGACCAGCAGGCGGCGCTGTTGTTTCAAAAAACATAATTTTATCAGTTTAAAGGAATTGTTCAGTGTAAAAATTAAAACTAGGTAAATAGAAAATAAAATATGTTTCTATTATAGTTAGTTAGCCAAAAATGTAATGTATAAAGGCTGGAGTAAGCAGACAGCAAACACTACTTCCTGCTTTGCAGCTCTCTTGCTTTCCACTGATTGGTTACCAGGCAGTAACCAATCAGTTACTTGAGGGCGGGGGGGGGCACATGAGTCTTAACCGTTTGCTTTTGAACGAGCTGAATGCTAAGGATCAATTGCAAACTCACTGAATTGTTATTGTCCCATGTGGCCCCCCATAAAGTCGCTGATTAACTCAGAGTTAGAGAGCTACAAAGCAGGAAGCAGTGTCCAGGCTATTATATTGACATCCGCTCACTCCAGCCTTTATGCATTACATTTTTGGCTGACTATATTAGAAATATTTTTTATTTTGCACAGCCTATTTTCCCGGTTATTATTTTTACACTGAACGCTGAAAAATATTGTGAAAACTGTAAAATATAAAAAGTGCTTCGCTTTATATTTAAAGGGATACTGTCATGGGAAAAAACATTTTTTTTTTCAAAATGAATCAGTTAATAGTGCTGCTCCAGCAGAATTCTGCACTGAAATCCATTTCTCAAAAGAGCAAACAGATTTTTTTATATTCGATTTTGAAATCTGACATGGGGCTAGACATATTGTCAATTTCCCAGCTGCCCCAAGTCATGTGACTTGTGCTCTGATAAACTTCAATCACTCTTTACTGCTGTACTGCAAGTTGGAGTGATATCACCCCCTCCCTTTCCCCCCAGCAGCCAAACAAAAGAACAATGGGAAGGTAACCAGATAGCAGCTCCCTAACACAAGATAACAGCTGCCTGGTAGATCTAAGAACAACACTCAATAGTAAAAACCCATGTCCCACTGAGACACATTCAGTTACATTGAGAAGGAAAAACAGCAGCCTGCCAGAAAGCATTTCTCTCCTAAAGTGCAAGCACAAGTCACATGACCAGGGGCAGCTGGGAAATTGACAAAATGTCTAGCCCAGGGGTCCCCAACCTTTTTTACCCGTGAGCCACATTCAAATGGAAATAGAGTTGGGGAGCAACACAAGCATGAAAAAGTCCCTTGGGTGCCAAATAAGGGCCGTGATTGGCTATTTGGTAGCCCCTATGTGGGCTGGCAGCCTACAGGAGGCTCTACTTGGCACTATACTTAGTTTTTATGCAATTAAAACTTGCCTCCAAGCCTGGAATTCAAAAATAATCACCTGGTTTGAGGTCACTGGGAGCAACATCCAAAGGGTTGAAGAGCAACATGTTGCTCATGAGCTACTGGTTGGGGATCACTGGTCTAGCCCCATGTCAGATTTGAAAAAAATTGGAAAAATAAATTGAATATAAAAAAATCTGTTTGCTCTTTTGAGAAATGGATTTCAGTGCAGAATTCTGCTGGAGCAGCACTATTAACTGATTCATTTTGAAAAAAAAAATGTTTTCCGATGACAGTATCCCTTTAAGAAAACCACATGTTGCAATATCTAATGTGTCACAATGCAAGTCACGGGAAAAAAACCACCACCCTGTATCCTTTTTCTTCTCATAATAGGTATACACAGCCCCGGCTGTACAGTTTTTGCCATGCCTTGTCAACTTCTCTTACAGATCAGAGATCCCAGGGGAAAATGCAAATGAGGAGGAGTCAATGAGCTTTTATTCTTTCATATTTGACCATGGAATAAAGACTGATTCCAATTTCATCAGCAATTAGATGTACAATTCTCTACAAAACAACTGACACTGTAAAATGACATTGGAATGTTGCTTAGGATTTGGGTTGATTTCCCCGTAGGGAACCCCCTATGTAGAAACAAGGTCTGACCTGCCTTCCTGCAGTTGTACCTGAACTATATCTCACGTAAGGAATACGCAGGATGGATATCGCTAACTAACATCGTTGTTTAAGAACTGGAATATTTAAATATTGTGCAACGAGGGGCCCTAGTTACAGAAGCATCCATGTGTCAAAAAGAGGGACCCTTTGTACATTTAAACTAATGCCGTCACTCTATTTACTTATAATTCTATCACTGTAATACACTCATAAATACACACACTTGTACCTCACGCTCACACACAGAGCACATGCCAACTAGGTAGGGTGCCATAGCAACGGGGCATACCAACTCAGATTCCCTACTTCTGTTTACTTCTCAGGTAGCGGAAGTGATCGGAAGGCAGGAAACGGCGCGTAGAGATGACGTAAAAAGGTTTAGTCGCGCTGTTAACACGTGACTGCGGCCAATGGGAACGTTGCTGTTATTGAGGGCAGACGTCAGGCTTAGTTCTGTGGAGGGAGGAGTGACGGTGTTGCTGTCTGTGAGGGCGCAAAATGTACACTCCTCTCCTGTAGTGGTGTAGCCCACTGGCCCTGGAAATTACAGGCAGTTGGAAAAGATGTCTCATGAAATAATTGTAGTATTTATTTTTATCATTTAAAATGTGCAGCACTGGACTAGAATGTGTTTATACCCAATGTGTGACACTTCCAATTCCACCACTAATTGCTCACTTGCTTCCTTCCATGATGATAGCTCACGTGTCACCCCTGTAATGATCACTCGCTCATGTATCCCCATGGGTCGCTGACCCCCAACCCTCATTCCATTGCACCTAGGGTTGCCATTGCCACCTTTTCTAGTAAAAAAATACAGCCCTTCCTATATATATCTCTTGTTTCCCTATTAATAACATTGGGGTCAACCATAATTTTTACCAGCCAGGCCGGTAAAATACCGGCCAGGTGGCAACCTTAATTGCGCCCCAAGTTTGCCTGTGACTTGTCCTTGCCCTGAAAATGGGAGCTGCCATACCTCTGTTGGAGGTAAAAATTAAATATAGGGAAACGCTGTCACCTTTAGATCTGTGGGGCAGAGTTTGAAAGTCATTAGGGGGAGATTTGTGTTGAGATACTCCAAAATTCTCATCCTGAAGGACAATTATATCTAGGGTGAAAGGTGAATTATTAAGTTATATCTGTGCTATTAAACCAGCTGTTTTGGATGCATAGTTGGCCGCAGGTACATTAAGTAGTCATTTGAATGTCAGTGCCTATAGTTTATTAAAGGAGAACCAAACCCCCCTAATGTGAAAAGCCCCTTCCACTACCCTCCATAGTGCCCCTCCCTGCTTCTTCACTGCATTACCTAAAAACGTGCCCCTAATTGTGAAACTCGTGTATCTGTGCAGAGTAGCGCAGTCGAGTTCAAGGGCGCCATCTTCTGCATCTTGGTTTTCTTTGGATCCTATTCCTTCCCTTCGGCCAATTATGACGTTTCCGGTGCAAATATCTGTGTGTCTGGCGTTCCCTTTCAGAAGAAAACCAAGATGCGGAAGATGGCGCCTTTGAGCTCTGCTGATCTACTCTGCACAGATACGAGAAAATCAAATCATACTTACGAGATTTACTTTTCCTGGACTGGAACATGGCAGTGGGTAACTGTGAAAGCCTTGCACACTGCCATGTGTTTGGACCAGGAAACGTTAGTTTCACAATTAGGGGCACATTTTTCACTAATACACTGTGCAGGGCAGAAGCAAGGAGGGGGCATTATGGAAGGTAGCAGAAGGGGCTTTTTACATTAGGGGGGTTTAGTTCTTCTTTTATGTGAAGGGTAAAGCCTTTCATTTTTGGTTTAAGGGAATGTTATGTGTGTAACATGAGGCATGTGAATATGACTTTACACTGCAAGTCTGCATATGGCAGAGGTTCAGACCCCCGTTTGATATCAAACATTTGGTTGGGTCCCCCCTTAGATAATAACAAGGTTATAACAGAAATACTACATTTCCAGCAGGTATGGCCAAAACAGTAATTAATTATTCAGCCTTCAGCTTGGGCAATCGAGGGGGCCAGCCTCACAGTTTGGAAACCACTTCTTGTGACCCAGAGCAGTTACCATGAGGGAATCTTGCATTAAAATCATGATGTCAAGCAAGGGGCGAGCTGCAGGCCTTAGGAATCACTCAGAGAACAGCAAAGGGGGGTCTGCGCTGGACAGGTTTCCAATAGATTGTAACAGGCAATGGCTGGTCACAATTCAAGTAACTTCAAATAAATTTGCCAATTTCTGTACTGTACAGAACTGAGCCCAGTTTTAACGGTAATTGCCTGGGAATAAAATGGCTGTGTCCAGGCCTAGTGCAGCGGATTGCTAGCCCAGGATATGAAATAAGTAGCTAAAATCAACAGGGGATGCCTTTTCTTCTCCTTTAAATGCTTAAGTGAATGCTTAATAAAAACACAACAAGAACCAGTGCACTGAGAAGAAATTCCAGTTCACGTGATATTAGTGATGAGCAGGTCTGAAACTTTTCAACTCAAACCCTGACTGTAACCTGCTATTTCCCAACCGATCCCAAAGTTCTCTTCTACTCTTATGGCCTGCACCCGACTCCCCCATGTTGACTGAAATATGATCAGCACTATTACATCGGATGGGAGGGGCTCTGCTTGAAGCTAGACCTGCAACTAACCTTTTTGGCCCCAATCCACCCAATTTAACTTATGAAATGGGAACAGCTATACAACATTTTTGGTGTATTAGTCATTCAGCCATAGTTCCAAGAATATCTGGGACAGAAAATACATATTCACCCCAAATCTTAAAATATTGGCCATCACGCTGGGCATTCAGGTGTGTCTAGAAGAGCGAACAGCCATTTTCCACATTTCTCACTCTAACCTGCCACAGCTTAAGTCCCAAGGGGGACCATCTCTACAGTTGTAAACCACTGGGGTTAGGGAAAGTCTATATTTACACATAGTATATTATTGGGCAGATATATTAACAATATTGATCCATATTAATATTGGGCGTTTATTAAATCAAATCACGATCCATAACAAATCCAACTGAATGGATTACATTCATAATCACAATGACCTGTTCTCATCTGATCTATTTCTGGTTAATTACCTAGGAAAATGAGTCTGGGCTTCAGGTTGATCAGTATAGATCAGTGATCCCCAACCCGTAGCTCATGAGCAACATGTTGCTCTCCAACCCCTTGGATGTTGCTCCCAGTGGCCTCAAAGCAGGAGCTTATTTTTGAATTCCAGTCTTGGAGGCAAGTTTTGGTTGTATAAAAACCAGGTACTCTGCCAAACAGAGCCTCAATGTAGGTTGACAGTCCACATAGGGGCTACCAAATGGCCAATCACAGCACTTATTTGGTACCCAAGAACATTGTTCATGCTAGTGTTGCTCCCCAACCCCTTTTACTTCTGAATGTTGCTCATGGGTTCAAAAGGTTAGGGATCCCTGGTATAGATCAATACTGATATTGATTGAATTAATTGTGGAAAAAATATTCAGTAGTCTTCAGTAGTATTTGACATTGTTGGACCACTTATATTTTGTGTGTTGGGTTTAAAGCCCCGCCAGATCAATTGATTTGATGCATTGTTTAATTGATCTTTGAAACATTCCTGTACTGATCAAATGGATGGGAGTCCTGCAGGATTTACAGTTCAAACTTTCAGAACACTGCCCCTGTATTTTCTAAAAAATAGGGCTTATGTTTGTTAATAACAACGGTGTATTATACACATGTATGTGTGTCCTGCAAGTAATAACATATGAGGACACAGTCTGCATGCAGTAAACATTACCTACTCATATACACATATCCACAGAAAAACAAATACCACACAGGAGCATTTCTAAATGATACTGATTCATTGACCCAGGGCAGGTTTCATCGGGAGTCACATAACCTACCAGTATGTTTTTGCAGTGTGGAAGAAATGAGAGCAGCCAGAGGAAACCCACACAAGGGGAGCAAGAAGTAATGTAGAAGTAACTAAAGTACATGTTTCTCCTCTAGGGAATACCTGTCTAAGGTTCATAATTACACACTATATACAGTATACAAGCTTTCATGAGAGCAAAATATAGGGTTTCTGTGGACTTTAAGCTTCCACAGCTGCTGTATCACAGGTATGGGACGTGTAACGTGTTATCCAAAAAGCTCCACTTACCCCGTAGACCCTATTTTTATCAAATAATCCAAATTTTAAAAAAATACTTCCTTTATTTCTGTAATACAGGTATGGGCATACCTCCCGACTGTCCCGTTTTGAGCGGGACAGTCCCGCTTTGGACAGCTCAACCCGCAGTCCCGGATTTTTACTGATATTTCCAAAGTTTCACTTTGATATGCTGCACTGAACAGCCCGAAAAAGATACAAAGTTTCTAACTTAATTGGCTCAGAACACATACTTAAGATACTTTTGTAACAGTTTTAGATAAGATAAGAACGAAGACTCCCATTTTAAAGGGCAATTCACCTTCATTAGCAAAACTGTAATAACATATAAAAACCATAGAAATGTGTTCAAACTTTCATAACCTGACAAATTTTGTAAAATGGACATAGTATATAGGGGGTGTGGCCACAAAAATGGGAGTGGTCAAAAAAAACTTTTTTTCCCTCTTTCTGTTTCCAAAATGTTGGGAGGTATGGCTTTTTGGGATAACGGATCTTTTGGTAATTTGGATCTTCATTACTTAAGTCTACTAGAAAATCATATAAACATGAAATAAACCTAATAGGCTGGTTTGGGCTTCAATAGGGATTAATTACATCTTAGTTTGGATCAAGTACAAGGAACTGTTTTAGTATTACAGAGAAAAAGGAAATCATTTATAAGAATTTGGATAAAATGGAGTCTATGGGAGACGGACTTTCCGTAGTTTGGAACTTTCTGGATAACGGGTTCCAGTACCTTTGAGTTGATCTAAGATAAGATATAATATATAAATTATAAGACTGAGATATTACTGGAGACTAAACAATCTTATTGGGTTTAAATGATTTTTAGTGCACTTAAGGTATGGAAAACCAAAATACAGAAAAATCCCTTATCCAGAAAACCCCAGGTCCCGGGTATTTTGGATATCAGGTCCCATACCTGTATATACTATAGCATATGCTGCAGCACCGACACTGGAGCTTACAATCCAAGTAACTATAATATGCACATACATAGTAGGGTCAGTGTAATCAGCAGCCAATTAACTTGCCTTATGTTTACTTTTTAGCAGCTTTTCAATACGGTCTACAGCCTTGGAAAATAAGAAGAAATAAACAGCTAAAGCATACGTGTCATCTGTTTGAGTGATTACATTGGATTCCACCCTTGGCAAGCATGGGGATTTTATACACACAAGCACGTTAGTAAGGTGATAAAGAACCACATTTCCTTCTCAGATTCTTGTCTTCCAGGCTTTGAATGTGAAGCAAGATATTTCCCATATCCCAATTCTCAGGTTTATATAGACCACTTGTTTTGTCTCCATGGGGCACCTACTGATTTTTAACCTTATGGTTTTAAGGTAGAATTTTGGATATTGAGGGGCAGATTTATCAAGGGTCGAATTTCGAAGTAGAAAAAGCTTCGAAATTCGACCATCGAATTGGAATACTTCGACTTCGAATATTGAAGTCAAAGTTTTTTTACATCGAATTTGGCGATTTGCGATCGAAGTAAAATCGATCGAATGATTTTTCTTCGACTTCAAAAAACATAGAAAAATGCTTTAGAAGGTCTCCGTAGGCTAACTTCGGCAGGTTTAATTTGGCGAAGTATTGAAGTCGAAGTTTTTTAAAGAGACTGTACTTGATTATCGAATGGTCGAATAGTATTTTTACTTCAAAGTCGAAGTCGTAGTAGCCTATTCGATGGTCGAAGTATAAAAAAATTACTTTGAATTTAGAATTTTTTTACTTCGAAATTTCCCTCGAATTCACTTCAGCCCTTGATAAATCTCCCCCTGAATGTTGAATTTGGGATATTGAAATTCAGTCATTAAATGAACAGATTTATAGCATTCATCACACGCACACAATGCTCGTGGTATTGGGGCGCATTAAAAAAGACAACTGGCGCAAGAGCACTAAGGGGCACAAAATTGCACCAAGGGTCTGGCTGTGCTCGCCCTCCCACTGACTACCCCTCATGAATATAGTGCTGCCAAACACAGGCAGCACTGTATTCATGGGGTGATGGAAAGAAAAGTGAATTACAAACATTTGTTGCACTTTGCAACAGCCATGCACTTAATCACTGACCCTCTATTATTACTTAAAACAAAAGGGCATGTCCCCAAAATGTTGCACTTAAATTAAATAAAAAGGGTTTTACCCTGCTTGCATGTGCCCTATGTGCCACGGGGAAGGCCCATTTGTTTAATGTCAAAATATAATGGCATTATAGCCTTTTTGAAAAACTCTATTTTTCAAAAATCACGAATGCCATGAAAGTTCCAAATATAAAATATGAATGGAAAAAAAGTGTAGAAAAAAAAAATATCTGTAAAACCTCTAAAAATTTGAGTTTTTTGGATAATTACTAGCGGGGAAAAAAATCCGAAAACATTTAAAAGTCTAAATGGCTAAAAAAAACCCCAATAGGATGAGCACAGCTTCCATTGACTTCTATGGGACCTTGAATGCTTTTACTTGGGGATGTTTTGTATTAGAGTCTTTTGTGTTTTTTACACTTAATAATTAAATTTGAGAGAAGAAATGTGATTCGTGGAAAAAAAGGAAATCCAAATGTTAGTATATATGTGGTCCTATGATTCTATAACTATACACTTTTTGCGCCATGTGATGTCCTTTGCGAATATTAAAAATGCACTAAGACCGCACAGAAATTTGGACACACAAAAAATGGAATGCAAGGTTTTAGTTTTTATTCTGTTTGGCTGAATGAGGGCTCTTTCACAGGAGTGTTTATACCCCTTTGTTTCCCTGCAGTGGAATTTTAATGCATTTGACCTCCCAAGAAGGAATGAGTTAACAGATCCCATCCTTCCCCATGTGGTCTGTATCCACAACACTGCACTTAGTCCCTTAATGGAGGGGAGATGCTGCATGTGACACAATACTGACTATGATCTGATTCACAGAAAATAAATATATTGATAGATTATATACTGTAATTGGCGGGTAATGGGTTAATGCAAAAAACGGCTATAGTGATTCTCACTAATGCAGAAATAATGTCCTTCCCCAACTCACCTAACAGGTTCCTGCTTCCTCTAGTATGAGTGGAGTGAAGTACATGTACACTGCAATGCCTTAGGCTGCAAGTGATCACGCTCATGGAATAATTGAGGACTGCATGTGACATCATCAACAGGAGGGGATATCAGTGAGCTGATCCAGATGGTAAATAAGGTGGGAAATTTTTAAGTCTTTACTACTATTATTTAGGGTCCATTTGAATCAGTACAGCCACTGTATGCATGACTAACAAAATAATTGCGAAACTGTGCAGTTTAGTTGTCCTTTAAAGGGGTTGTTCACCTTTGAATTAACTTTCAGTATGTTGTAGAGAGTGATATTTTGAGGTTTACATTTTTTATCATTTCGTTTTTGAGTTATTTCTCTTTTAATTCAGCAGCTCTCCACTTTCCTAGTCCAAATTACCCAAGCAACCATGATTTGAATAAGAGACTGGACTATGAATAGGCGCAGGACCGCCATCAGAAATCACAGGGCCCCATACAACAAAATTTCCTGGGCCCCACTGGCTGCGCCCACCGCAAGCCCCACCTACAGGTCCACCCTCCCCACCCCACAGGTCCGCCCGCCACCACAGAGTAAAAAAATATTGGTGGCTAGGGTTCCCACATGTTAATAAAAAATAAAAAGATATTGGTGGTCAGGGCCCCCCAAAAAAAAACATTTGTGGCCAGGGCCCCCCATTAGAAAATATTGGTGGCTAGGACCCCACATGAGAAAAAAAATTGGTGGCCAAAATTGATGGCCAGGGCCCCCCCACACACACAGGCCAGGGCTCCTTAAACGTCCATGCCTTCCCGAAGTCAGCAGCTCTCAGAAAGATGTCCAACTGTCCCACCCTGATGGCTGCCCTGAATAGGAGAGGTCAGAATAAAAAGACAAGTAATAAAAAGTAGCAATGACTATAAACGTGTAGCCTTAAAGAGAATTTGTCTTTACATGGGGTCAGTGACCCCCCCAACTGAAAGCTGGAAAGAGTCTGTAGAAGAAGGCAAATAATTCAAAAACTATAAAAAGAAAAACATAAAGGCCAATTGAAAAGTTGCTTATAATTAGCCATTTTAAAATATACTAAAAGTTAATTTAAAGGTGAACCACCCTTTTAATTACTTTTCAGATGTGCAGAGAGTTGTTCCTTGTGTTTATATGTCATGTGACTGTCATACAAATCATGCACATGAGCATCACAATGTCTTCTTTATCTATGAAATGACTGCAAGGAGATCTTGCTGGCGACAGTTCAAAAATACTATATTTGCTCGGTAAAAGAAAGGAATATAGTAATAGCAGCACTTTTTATTTACAAACTACCCAAACTGGTTATAGGTTGAAAGACAAATAAGCCCAGATCAAACACACTGCAAATATTTGTATCCTGCATTTAGTAAATGCTGTTGTTCTGTAGGTTCCTCGCCATCTAAATTGACTCGTCTAGTTCAACCAGAACATATTTTTCCTATTTATCAGTTCAGGGTGCTGGCACTTTAGATAGGATCTATGTAGAGATAGCAGCTACTATTGTGTTGGGGCAGTGAGGATTCCACTTGGGCCCTACCAGAGCCTACCTGGCACTTGAGGCTGGTTTTTAGGGCCAAGTTTAAAGGTCAAGGGAAGCAAGGTAATGCAGCTCAGGTATGACCAACCTGTATTCTTGAGAAGCCTTCGGCTATCCGGGTGATGCTGAGAGTTGGAGGATGCAGCTTTGATTCTCCTAGGGACAGATTTATCAAGGGTCGAAGTGAATTAGAGGGAATTTTCAAAGTAAAAAAATTCGAAATTCTAAGTAATTTTTTATATAATTCAACCATCGAATAGGATGCTACGACTTCGAATTTACTTTGACTTCAATTCGAAGTAAAAATGTTCAAATATTCGATAATCGAAGTACTGTCTCTTTAAAAAAAACTTTGACTTCAATACTTTGCCAAATTAAACCTGCCCAAGTGCTATGTTAGCCTATGGGGACCTTCTACAATCATTTTCTAAGTCTTCACACATCGAAGTAAAATCGTTCTTTTAAGTGCCAGACCCCCAGTCTAGGCCAATAGTGGAAGACTGGCAGCTGCAGGAGATGTTGACAATTAGAGTTCCTACATAGTGGGGCATTCGGTGAGGGTTTGGAGCTATTTGTGGTCATTATTTTATGGACCAGTGTCCATATTCTCGGTGGCGTTAATTGCTACACATTTTAACCTCAGGTGGCTCTTGATATACATGGGGAGGGGTCCAGGGCAGGCCCGGACTGGCAATCTGTGGGTTCTGGCAAATGCCAGAGGGGCTACTATAAGGTTCCATGGAAAGTCACTATTTAGTGGGCTGGTGGGGACTGTTTGGGCCTCTATGTGGGCTGATTGGGCCTCTGTGTACCTGAAATGGCAGGGCTTATTTTAATTCTCAGTCCGGACCTGGTCCAGGGCAAAATACTTTGTGCCTTACCACAAAACTGACCCAACTAGAATTATAGATTGAGAAGCACACTGGCACAGACGAGGTTGGGCTGACCATGAAGACTATGATGCAAATAAAATTGTTTCCAGAATTGTGCCTTCATAATTCTGTCCTAGAAACATGTCTCTGCTGCCTACCCCTACTACCAGCCCTGCAGGTGAGCGTTTCCTACCTGTATCTGATCTGTGAGATCTAGTGGCATGTTCTTGTGACAGTGTGTCATACATATATGCGCTAATGTTTGTGATAAGTGTAAGGGGCACTGTATAGGGAGAGGAATCTTTTGTCAAAGGGGTATTTATATAATATGATTTTCTTTCACTTTCCTTTCCTGTAGTCACAGAGAGAACTGCAGAAATGCTCAATGCATTTACTAATTTGAATCCCTTGGACCAGTAAAACCAAAAAAAAAACAAGCTGCTGTATAGCCATGGGGGCAGCCATTCAAGCACAGGATACACAGTAGATAACAGAATAGTTCTGAAGAATCCCATTGTATACTACATAACTTATCTGTTATCTGCTGTGTGTCCTTTTCTCCTTTTTCAGCTGCATGGGGGACTGCCCCCCGTGCCTACAAAGCAGCTTGTTCATATAAACTATAGTAGAGTTTTTAAAGCAAAAACACCAGCACAGGGCAATAGTACATTATATTTTCATTACTTTAAGGCACTTTCATTATTTGGTGTTACTGTCCCTTTGCTGTAGATTGTAAAATCTGTGAGTGTGGTTGACGCTGTTTAGGACCCATCCAATGAGCCTGGTATAAATATATACCAGTGTACGCATCCCCTGTAATAAGCACACTTCTCCAGTAAATTGTAAATACTGTAGATAGTGGCCCTTTAAATGTTACATTTCCCATGTCTCATTGGAACACTATTGTGGGTGCGGTCATGTTGCAAGCCGAGGAAATCAGTTGCCCTTGGATTTATTCACTCATTCATATTTTCCATGGCTGAGGCTGAAAATATTATTCTACATTAAATAATACCAGGAAGCAGTGAGTGAATGAGACATGTTTTGCTCAATTTGCTGGGAAACCTCTAATCCAGTAATCGCCAATCAGTGGCTCACAAGTAACATGTTGCTCATCAACTCCATGGATGTTGCTCTCAGTGGTCTCAAAGCAGGTGCTTATTTTTGAATTCCAGGCTTGGGGCAAGTTTTGGTTGTATAAAAGGGCAGAGACACACGCTCAGATTCGAGGAGATTTAACCGCCTGACTAATCTCCCCAAACTGCCTCCCACTAGCAAGAATGTAAATCGCTGGCAGGATGGCACTCGAGTGCTTCGTTTTCCAAAGTCGCCCGAAGTTTCCTCGTGAGACAACTTCGGACGCCTTTGGAAAACGAAGTGCCATCTGCCGGCGATTTACATTCTAGATGGCTGGAGGCAGTTGGGTAGATAAGTCGCCCCGAAGAAGAGGAGATTTGTCGCCGGGCGACTAATCTCTCCGAATCTAAGTGTGTGTCTCTGCCCTAAACCAGCTGAACTGCAAACAGAACCTCCTGCAGACTGCCAGTCCTCATAGGAGCTACTAAATAGCCAATCACAGTCCTTATTTGGCACCCTAAGGATTTTTTTCTTGCTTGTGTTGCTCCCCAACTCTTTACATTTGAATGTTGCTCAAAAGTAAAAAAAGGTTGGGAACCCCAGCTCTAATCTATGCATGGCCATCAGTCCCATTAAAACCAGGTAAAAAGGAATCTTCACTGTAAGCAGCTAATTCCAATGTATTAGTAATATGATCCGTATCATTTCAGCTTTGCAGTTTGGGTGTCAGATAATCATTGACAGTTAGATCCAATATATCTTAGGGGGGGGGCTTATTTTGCCTAGAATCCTAGATGATGTATTAGAGCTCACTCTATTTAAATACCAGACCTCATGTCTCTCTACATGCAGAATTTGTGCAAAAGGGAGTCATTTTGTTAGATTTTGTTTGTACTGGAATTAGTTATTTCAGTGAGCTCTAATTCATCTGCTAGGAAAGAGTGAAGGGCAGATTTGTCCCATTTTGCTTCACTGAAAAATTCACAAACTTCCTGCGGAATGCGAATTTTGATGCCCACTTCAATTTTGACGTCAATTCACAACAATTTTGACACCCGCGCTAAAGTCAATGGGAGTCCGAATAATGTTGGTGTACCACAGTTTTGACATGAGCAACTATTCTGACTCGCATCCAGATTTTTTTTTACGCCGGCGAGATTTTGCTGCAGTGTCGCAAATGTATTCATCAGCGGTGAAACAAGGTATTTCACCGCCAATTCGTGCCTGGAGAATTTATTCGTCCATCACAACTAGGAAAGGAAGCCCCCCCATAAGATATATTGGATCTAACTATCAATAAATATCTGACACCCAACTAGGGGCGCTCCACCAATGAGCGAGTTGAGGCACTCGCCTCAGGCAGCAGCGCCCCCCTGGTTGCCAGGGACAGCAAAAAAGGTGCTCCTGGTAACTAAGAGCCGAATTTACACTTTTCAACCCGGAAATTCGGCTCTTCTAGTGCAGAGAGCGCAATTGCGCTCTCTGCAGTAGTGACGTGGACCGCCCCCGACCCCTTTAGCGTGATGTGGACCAACCCCCTCTGGCACTAAAGAGGTGAGTGCCGTGGGGAGGGGTGGGGGCGGCAAAAAGAAAGGTCGCCTCGGGCGGCAAAATGACCAGGATCGCCCCTGCATCCTGCACTGCTGCATGAAGAGAGAATGAGGAGAAACAGATGCTGAGAGAGGAATAGTGACAGTGGCGTAACTAGATATTACTGGGCCCCACAGCAAATTATTTTTCAGGCCCCCCAAAATGTTTAGAGGTTGACTTGTTTCTCCAATATTTATTGAAATTGTATATGAATTAGGGCCTCCTGGGCCCCCCTGCAGCCGCAGGGTCTGCTTCCTCTACAGTTACACCCCTGAATAGTGACTATAAACTTGATTATTTCAGAAACAATGCAGAATATTTAATTGATTGTATTTAGAAAGTTTCCCCTTTAAACTTTTAAGCTGCAGTTGGTAACTCTACTCCCTCACCCCCTGGGAGTAATATTCCTGCAACAGGTGCAGCAGCAGCAACAAGTTACCTTGGCATGGGGGCTTGGGGAGGGTGACTCTTAGAACTTCTTTCTATGCCTCTACAATTAACAGAGTGCTGGGTCTGGAAGCATTAGCAGAGATTGAGTCCCGCTTGGAACGCACGCACCTGCCCCCTGGCCCTTTAAACAGCGTCTACCTGTTTCCCAGCCCGTCACGTGATCTTTTCACCAGCCCCTCCTGTCACTACCTGCGCTACAGACAGCCGGACACCTTATCAGCGAGCGCTCTGGGCTGAACCCGCGAGAGAACCAGCCCCTGGGAACCAGTCATCAGTCAGTGCCTGGCCATCCCCTGCCCGCAGCTCCTTCTCTACCCCATGGAGCAACAGCCCAAGATCTAAACGCATGGGAAATAGCGTTGGATTATCCACAGGCGATCCCACACTGCACCTGTAACTCGCTAATCCCACGCTCAGGAAACAGGACGAGCGCAGACCCCTGGGGAGTTTCTATTGATTGCTGATTGCCGCTGAATTGGTAGGTGATTGCGTTGGGTCGGAAAGCGACCGCTTCTTTATTTGTATTGATCTATATGCAGAGGGGTGTGTGCGCGTATTGATTCATTTAGTTCATGTTTGTCTGGCTTGGAGCACAGCCACCTGGTCTGCCTTTCCCTGCTGTAGCTGAACTACAACTCCAGTTATCCAGAGGCTGGGAGGGGGCAGGTACATTCATCTGTGGCATGTTATTTTAGAAAGTGTTTATTTCCTGGAGTAACTCTGGCGCAGAGAATGGAAAAGGAGACCAGTCATAGATATAAAAATAACTTGGCAATAAGCTAAAGAAAGTTTGTTGACATGACAAGGTTGCCCTTTATTTTGTTAGGAGAAAGGGGTTCATGTAAATTGTCTTTCCTTGTCCATTTATTTATTTATTTTACTTCCAGAATAACAGCCTGGGGGTTGGTTTTGGTTAACCCCTTGTATCCCCCAGTAGATATTACTGGGCCTCATAGCAAATTATTTTTCAAGGCCACAAAATGTCTAGGAATTAACCTGTTTTACCAGTATTTATTGAAAATGTATATGAATTAATTAGGGTCCCTATACCTTTTGGGGACCCCTCTGCTTCCTCTGCAGTTACGCCCCTGCCCAGGGCAGTGTGTGTCACATGGGCATTGTGGCTATTTTTGTACAATAGGGAGGGGCGGCGAATACACAAGAATACATTTCACCTTTTCACCTTGCGTAAACAAATTAACTTCATGGCAGGGGCGTAACCACAGAGGAAGGCAGGAGGTATAGGGGCCCCATGAGGCCCTAATTCATATACATTTTCAATAAATGTTGGTAAAACAGGTCAATCCAGGGCTGTATTTAGGTCCGATGCTACCCTAGGCATCAGACTTAAACACACCCCTACGTCGTGCTCGTTGACGTCACACAACGTATTTAGTGGAAGTGACATCAGCGCACCATGCGCGTGATGTCACTTCTGCATTCTTCCTCAGCCTACCCCTCACCCCCTCAGCCATGTCACTGAATTTCCTATAAAAAAAACCTGAAAAAAATAGGCACCCCAAAGGGCCGCCCCAAAAAACATTTTGGAGGCCTGAGAAATAATTTGCTGTGGGGCCCAGTAATATTAAGTTATGCCACTGGTGTTTAACGGCATTGCTTACATTAAAGGACCAGTTGTACCACAAAGGGTTTGGGATGCATTTAGTTAGGGGAATTGAAGACTGGAATAATCTTAATTAGGCAGAAAGTGCTTTGCATTTGGAAACAAAAGGCTATAAATGCTTATTACAGGTATGGGACCTGTTATCCAGAATGCTCCGGACCTGGGGTTTTGCGGATAACGGATCTTTCCGTAATTTGGGTCTTCATGCCTTAAGTCTACTAGAAATTCATTTAAACATTAAATAAACCCAATAGGCTGGTTTTGCTTCAAGCAAAAGCAAGTACAAGCTACTGTTTTATTATTGCAGACAAAAAGGAAATTCATTTTTAAAAATTTGGATAAAATGGAGTCTATGGGAGACAGCCATTCCATAATTCAGATTTTTCTGGATATCGGGGTTTCCGGATAAGGGATCCTATACCTGTATATATTAGTATGTTTATATTATATTAGCAGTGCCCATCATTGTGTTTTGGAGGTGCAGGTATGGGATCCGTTTTCTGGAAACCAGTTATCCCATAAGCTCCGAATTACAGGAAGGCCTGCTCTCATTTTCATCAAATAATTAACATTTTTTTTTAAAAAAAATTAATTTTCTCCTCTAATAATAATACAGTACCTTGGTACTTGATCCCAACTAAGAGATATTGAATCTATATTGAAGGCAGAAAAATCCTTTTGGGTTTATTTAATGTTTAAATGTTACTTAATATGTAGAGATCCAGATTACAGAAAGACCCCTTATCCGGAAAACCCCAGATCCCAAGCATTTTGGACGACAGGTACCATACCTGTACATTGTATGCCCACAGTTACACACCTGCTTTCAGAATACTATGGTTTTAGTGCATGGTGGCAACTTACAGAAGTCCGATGTCATTCAAGGCTTTCTACATATTCATACATATCATATAGAGCTTTTTATGCAGATTTTTTTAAATTAATCATGTGAATTTGACCTTCTCATTCACATTACACAGATATACAAATATGCAGTTACACAGCATGTAGTGGCGTTAAAAGTGCGGGCTATTTGGTGTACAGGTATGGGATCCGTTATCCGTAAAAACCCTTTATCCAGAAATCTCCGAATTACGGAAATGCCCTCTCCCCTATACTCCATTTTAAGTAAATAATCCAAATTTTAAAATGTTTCCCTTTTTCTCTGTAATAATAAAACAGTACACTGTGCTTTATCCAAACTGAGATATAATTAATCCTTATTGGAGGCAAAACAATCCTATTGGGTTTATTTAACGTTTACATGATTTTCTAGTAGACTTAAGGTATGAAGATCCAAATTACAGAAAGATCCATTATTTCTGAAAACCCCCAGCTCCCAAGCATTCTGGATAACCTGTCTTATGAATATGCCCATGTTAATTCTACCGCCGGCAAGTTGCTAGACATTACTAGTACAGCTAAAACCACCCAGATCCAGTTCCCAGGAGGCTGAGATTCCTGCCCAGACGCAAGAATGTATTTAGGCTTCAAAGTATAAGGAAAGCACTTGGGGCTGCCAAATGTTAGGCACCCCCAAGCAGGACCATTTTAAGGCCTTGGTGGGCCCTGGGCAAAGAGTCAACTAGTGGGCCCCCCACACCCCTGAAAATTTTTGAAACCGGTACCGCCTCCCCGTGTTTCCTCCCTCCCTGTGTCTCCTCCTTCCGACTTCCTCCATGTGTGTGCGTCCCCTCCCTGAGTTTCGCCCCGCCCCCTCTATTTTTTTCGGCGCAGTGGGCCCTGGGCAGACGCCCCTTGATTTGCATTATTAAAGTGGCCCTGCCCCAAGTGAATGTATTTACTTACCTGAAACCCCGGGCCGGTGCTCCTACCAGCAGAAAACTGCACCGGCCCGGGGTTATACAAGTGAGCACCACTGAGTGATCCTCTTCCGTCTTCTTCTTTCTTCAAATTTCCTGGGGCAGACGCATGCACAGTAGAATGAAGTAGCCGACTTTTTAGTTTAAGTTTGGCTCCTCACTCTAATGCCACGAGAAGAAAGAAGAAGACGGAAGAGGATCGCTCCGTGGTGCTCACTGGTATAACCCTGACCCGGTGCAGTTTTCTGCTGATTGGAGCATCGGCCCTAACATTTGGCACCCCCAAAGTGCTAAACAACGTTCCTTCTCCTTTAAAAGGGAAAATTCACCTTTGTTTTAAGACTTTTTAGTTACAGGGCAGAGGTTCTTTTAATAAACATTCATATAATGAATATGAAGGGCAGACTTTAAAATTCTTTAAATTTTCACTTTTTTTTTTACTGGTGAAGGGATTTTTTTCCCCTTCCTTTAGCACGGCAAGCAAGACCTTTTGATGGTCACACCTTTCACCAGCCCAAAGGTCAGTGATTTTGTATTCACGCCCACACACACAATCTATATTGTATTTAACCACTCAGTCGCGCACACACACACAAATGACGATGATACTGTCTGGGCAGAACTACTGTAGAAGGTGATCTGAAATAACCTTATAAATGAAGTTTAGAGATGTCATCAGTAATTATCGCTGCCCAGTGTTTCATGCTACAAATTAACTCACTGAAACTTGTGTATTATAGAAAAAAAATCAATGGACCCCCTGTTGTAGAATATAAGGATATTAGAAGGCACGTTGGAGTACCTTTATATGATCATGGCACTCCTCATTGACCTTTAATATCATCATAATCTACAATTATTATTATAGGGATATTATTCCCTTCTAACCAGTGTAGGTCTGTCATGCACTTCTATTGGCGGCGGGTTCTTCCGGGTGCTGGATGGCCTCGTGCCATAACACTAAGCATTCTGTTTAGGAGAACATGGACGTTATCAGTGCTTGCCAGAGTCCACTCTCTATTTGCTTTTTCTCTGAGACAACACAAGACAGTGACAATTGCTTTCACTTTTCCTTTGTTTGCACAGCTCTGTGATATGGTCTGTCAGCAACATGTCCAATACTAACATAATTGTTATGGTTACACCAGGGAAGCATATTATATTTACTGTAACTGGAATGTTGGTCAGTGGTTTTCTACAGTATGAGCTGCAGTTTGTAGTCCATGTGGCCTGCCCCATAGGAAACCATAAGTTATATTTTAAGGATAATGAAAAGTTGCATAGAAAAGCTATTACCAGGCAGTATGAGAAAATTCAGTATATTTTATTATGTTTATGTACACAGTCTGAATGGGCAAAAAAGACATGTGATTTTAAGTTTTCCTGCATTTTACACTTATTTCTGTGGTCCCACTAATATATAATACATATACCTGATTTTACATTTTCCCTAATTTTACACCATTTTTTTTTCTGGTCCCCTGACAAAGGGAAAAATGGGGTTTCTACTGTAATTTTGGTGGGGGGGGGTAGGATGAAATCTTTGGGTTTGTTTATTTGAAAAAGGATGACTATATTTTGTGCCTATTTCTGGCCTCTACAGTAACTGTTACAATGAAATATTCCCTACTGATTTGTAATGTAATGAAGCAATGCCAGTCCAGCTGAGGTTCAGCAGCCCTATAGCAATAATGATCCAAACCATCAATTTTTAAAATTGTAAGTGGGTCCCTGAGCGTGGGTAAGTGACAGCAGCCCAGAGAGTGTGCTGGGAATGGGCAGAAAAGAAGATGAGAAGCTACTGGGGGTAACTTAGGAGCTACAGATCTTTCCTGCTAAAGGGCTGTTTGGACTGGTATAGAAACTCTTTGTTACTCCTTAGTTCTCCTTTCAAAAGGGGTCTTCTATGCAAATGTCCATTAATAGTGATGAGTGATCTCCTGCTAGGCATAAGCGGCTGTCATTTCTGTCCTCAATGCCTGTGCCAAGAAGTAGAGATCTCCTGTTTGGCACAGGCTTTGTGGATAGAAATGACAGGCAGCAGATGCGATCCTGCTCTCATCTCCTGTTTGTGCTCCCTTAATGAATATTTTTCACAAAAAAAAAAAAAAACCTTTGCCACGGGCAAACTCACAGATTTCACTGCAAATTCATCAGTGGCTAGTTTTGAAGTAGCCAAAAAACAATGATTTTTTTTCCGCAAAAACTCCAAATTCAGCCAACTTAAGTGAAACGTTTACAAGTTTCCCTGAACTCAAAAATGTGTGGTCTGTTTTTTGTTTTTTTTAGTAAGGAAACAAAGTGGTGTTTCAGCTTTCAGTTAACTGTTAGTATTTTATAGAATGCATTTTAAGTATCTTTTCAATTGGTCTTAATTTTTTCTTTGTTGTGGTCTTTGAATTATTTGCCCTCTTTGTCTGTTTCCAGTTTTCAAATGGGGGGGGTCACTGACCCTATCTAAAAGCAAATGCTCTGTAAGGCTACACATTTATTGTTATTGCTACTTTTTATTACTCCACTTTCTATTCAGGCCTCTCCGATTCATATTCCAGTCTCTTATTCAAATCAGTGCATGGTTGCTGGGGTAATTTGGACCCTAGCAACTAGATTGGTAAAAGTGCAAACTGGAGAGCTGCTGAATAAAAATATAGAAACTCAAAAATCACAAATAATGGGAAAAAAATGAAAACCAATTACAAATTGTCTATGCAGATCACTCTCTAGATCAGGGATCACCAACCTTTTTTACCCGTGAGCCACATTCAAATGTAAAAAGAGTTGGGGAGCAACACAAACATGAAAACGTCCCTTGGGGTGCAAAATAAGGGCTGTGGTTGGCTATTTGGACTGTCAGCCTACAGGAGACTCTGCTTAGCACTATACTTAGTTTTTTATGCAATTAAAACTTGCTTCCAGAATTCATAAATAAGCACCTGCTTTGAGGCCATGGAGAGCACCATCCAAGGGGGTTGGAGAGCAACATGTTTCCCACAAGCTACTAGTTGGGGATCACTGCTCTAGATCGTACTAAATGTTAATTAAAAGGAGATCATTCCCCTTTAACCTTTGATTGCATGTTGCGGACGGTATTGTCCACTTTGTTTGAACGTGACTCATGGTGTTACTGGATCAGTGAAGGCAGAGTATATATGAAATCTCTGTTTATATGGGGCAGGTGCAGGACATGATGTGGAGGGGATGTTTCTTGGTTCTTCAAGTAATTGCAGCTGCCAGCGGCTTTATCCTTCCAGCGCAGAGAGTTGCACCGGTGCAAAACCCAGATAAAGGAGGTGAGTTTATTTTCTAATGTCCCTTTAAAGAACATAATCTACATTGCACTGTGCCATAGAGAATATCCATTCTATAGTTTTCCATACTGTAGGGCTGGGCTCCTCAGGGACCACCAACTGAGTAAATGGTGGGCCCTACATTAAGACCGGGTGCAGGTCCAGGATTATTTGCTCTTCTTGAAACCCATACTCAAGCCATTTAAGATGGGTTTTAGGGTGATCTCCCAGATAATGGGATTTATCTTGTATAGAAATATCTATATTCAATTTATACACCCATTTATTGTTTATGTTTTGATTAAAAGGGTGGTTTACCTTTCAGTTAACTTTTAGTATGTTCTAGAATATATAATTATAATTTCATTTGACATCCATTTTTTTAATATATTTTTTTAATTATTTGCCTCCGGCTTCTGACTCTTTCCAGCTTTCAAATGGGGGTCACATACCCCATCTAAAAACAAATGTTCTGTAAGGCTACAAAGGTATTGCTATGACTACTTTTTATTACTCATCTTTCTATTGAGGCCTCTCCTATTCATATCCCAGCCTCTTATTCAAATCAATGCATGGTTGCTAGGGTAATTTGGACCCTAGCTACCAGATTACTGAAACTGCAAACTGGAGAGCTGCTGAATAAAAAGCCAAATAACTCAAAAAAACAAAAAATTAAAAAGAAATGAAAACCAAATGCAAATTGTCTCAGAATATCACACTCTAAATCATGCTAAAAGTTAATGTAAAGATGAACAAACCCTTTAATTTATAGGGGCTGAAATTCATCATTGTGATTAATGCTCTCAGGATTGATGCTATGCATCATTTAATGAATTGGGTTTAGGGTTGGGTTGTGTATGAACCACCTTTATGAATATCTCTGTTTATATAAAGAGACTTTATTTTTCAATACAGTAGTGCAAACAGGGAGCTCAGACATTGCAACAAATATCTACAGTCAAAACACTTATAGGGGACAAAAACCCCAAATAAATTCACAATAAACATTAAGTACACATTTCCAATGGATTTGTTTGTAAATGTACTGCCCTGGTGGTTCTGACTTTTGAAACATGTAGCAGAAGGCCTGTGAGAACACCTGCAAGTCTGAATTCCAGAGGCAGAACAAGCAGTTCACATAGGGACAGATACGGCTTTCAGTTTTTAAGCTTAAGAATAACTTCTCCAAAATCGTTGAAATCTGTATTGGAAAGTTGCTTAGAATGACATTTTCTTTGGTAACGCAGTAAAGTAAAGAGAGGCCCCTTACTATGACTCCTTTGCTTCTGTACTAATACTAATACTGATCTCTTGCAGTTTTCCTGGAGAGTTCGGAAGCCAATGCCTTCTTTGTCCGTAGGCTACTGTATAACAGCTGGGACTTTGAGTTGGTTACACCGGGCAATCTGGAGAGGGAATGTTATGAGGAAGTGTGCAACTACGAGGAGGCTCGGGAATGTTTTGAAGACGATCAAAAGACTGTGAGTTTTCTGCCGCCAAAATGTGTCACTCCAACCTGCTCGCTTGCCTTGTGCAGGAATGCTAAAAATCTCCCTCGGGCATCACTGAAATAGCATTCAGGCAAAAATGTATAGTTTGTCAGCTTCTCACCACCCACAGGTCTAAGTTACTTGTTGCTCTCTTCGTTCCAAGTCTGGGTTTCAATTTAGTGAAAGCAACAGGGAGCAAATCAGGTCCCAGGTATGGGACCTGTTATCCATAATGCTTGGGATCTTAGTTATTATTAAAGGGATCCTGTCATCAGAAAACATGTTTTTTTCAAAACGCATCAGTTAATAGTGCTACTCCAGCAGAATTCTGCACTGAAATCCATTTCTCAAAAGAGCAAACAGATTTTTTTATATTCAATTTTGAAATCTGACATGGGGCTAGACATATTGTCAATTTCCCAGCCACCCCCAATCATGTGACTTGTGCCTGCACTTTAGGAGAGAAATGCTTTCTGGCAGGCTGCTGTTGTTCCTTCTCAATGTAACTGAATGTGTCTCAGCTGTTATCTTGTGTTAGGGAGCTGTTATCTGGTTACCTTCCCATTGTTCTTTTGTTTGGCTGCTGGGGGAGGGGAGGGAGGGGGGTGATATCACTCCAACTTGCAGTAAAGCGTGATTGAAGTTTATCAGAGCACAAGTCACATGACTGGGGGCAGGCCTGGACTGGGAGTCAAAATAGGCCCTGTCATTCCAAGTACACAGAGGCCCAAACAGCCCCCTACCAGCCCACTATATGGTAACTTTCTATGGAACCATACAGCAGCCCCTCTGGCATTTGCCAGAACCCACAGATTGCCAGTCCGGGCCTGACTGGGGGCAGCTGGGAAACTGACAATATGTCTAGCCCCATGTCAGATTTCAAAATTGAATATAAAAAAATCTGTTTGCTCTTTTGAGAAAGGGATTCAGTGCAGAATTCTGCTGGAGCAGCACTATTAACTGATTCATTTTGAAAAAAAATTTTTTTCCCATGACAGTATCCCTTTAACATGTATTTATAGAGCGCCAACATATTGCGCATCTTTCTGAATAGCTTGGATTGCAATACCTTAAGTTTACTTAAATCATTTAAACCTTCAATAGAATTGTTCTGGCACCAATAAGGAGTAATTATATCTTTGTTGGAATCACTTACAAGGTACTGTTTCAGTATTACAGAAAACCAGCTATTTGTAAAAATTCGAATAGGGAGATTGCCTTCTTGAGATTTGGATCTTTCTGGATAAGGAATCCCATACCTGTACTCCACGGCATCTTCAATTTGTTAGGCAACTCCAGTAAATATAATGGTTAAACTTTGGTCCCCAGCAGGGTCAGACTGGGCTGCCCAGGGTCCACCAGGATTGCAATTGAAGGGCCCTCTTCCCCAAAAAATTATATAAGGGAACTGATTGCATGAAGCGCAGGATAACTACTGCAAAAGTGCCTTTATTCACCACCATTAAGGCACTTTTGCAGCAGTCCTCCTGTGTCTCATGGTATCGGTTCCATTATATAATCTTTTGGACTGAGTACTTTGGGTGGGAGCAAGGGATTACTATACCGGATGGTATACTTTACTAAAGGGTTAATATATCAGCTAAAACTTTTTGAAGGGCCCTCTGGGTTATTTTCCCAGTGTCCCAGACCAGCACTTGTGCCCAGGCCAGAGCTCCTCTCTTTAAATAATGCACTGGCTGGATGTATTCTACACGTTGTCTTCCTTGAGCTCCCATGGATAACTTGGAGCTGTCCCGACTGTTCTGCATGCTGAGTATAGTAAAAGGAAGTCTGGGAGCACTGAGATGCGGTAAAGTTCTGTGTCTGCTCTTTAGCATTTCTAATTGTGTCTGTTTTTTTTATTTTACAGAAGGCTTTCTGGAAAACTTATAAAAACAATGGAGCAGGAGGGGACAGTAAGTACGGTGGAAACGGGCAATTCCGTAGGATTAGATATAGGGTCAACGGCATTCTTTTTAAGCCTTGTCTCTTTTTACAGCTTCACCTTCACTGGATATGTCCGGCTTGATAGCGGGATTGGTAGGTGCACTGATCCTGCTGATTATGATTGCAGTTCTGATCATGTACTGTGTCCGATACAGTGTTAAAGCCAGCACCAGAGGAAGGTAAGTGGCCATGGAAGCAATAAAGACTATGAGCCTGATCACTTGGGTTGTGCTTGTGCGTTTGAGGGAGCACTATAGTAGTTTTTGCAACTTAACACTTATTTTGCATGGCAGAATATGGGTCTAGGAGGATATATAGGGAATAAAAGAGAAGGAAAGAATGTTCCTACTTTGACCCCCCCACCCAATGATTACTGATTACCCTTCCCTCTTCCAGCCGACAGTCTACCTAGTCACCCACAGTGGCCAATAACTAATAACATATACATACTTGCTCACACACATGTATGGATATATGTACTGTATATATAAGCATGGTTATATATAAAAATAAATTTCTTGGTTCTCAGGGTCCCTGTGCATCTTGCGAGTACCTTACCAGCAGCAGCAGCAGCAGAAGATTTACCTCTCACTCATCTGCCTCTACCGCATCTCAGTGCTCCCGGACTTCCTAGCTACGAAGAAGCATTGGACGCATCAGGCACACATGATGCTCCGCCGCCACCGTATCAAAGGTAATGGCTGCTGATTTGTATATTGCACATACCACCTAGGTAAAAGAAATACCAGCCGTAACACTGGCATCAAGAGTCACTTTTACTGTTGAGGCCAATAATTACTCGTCAGGCAACCTTAAATCCACCATTTTAATGAAAGGGAAGAATCCCTAAAATGCAACTGAAAATGCTCCCTTGTTGCTAATACCAATAACCCCTACAACCAGAAAGCAGGTTTTATTGCAATTCTGCATTCTGCCACTAGGTGGAGCATGTAGAGAAACCACTACTGATATCCCTGGAAAGTGACATGGTGCAAAGGCTCCAGGCATAATGTTCTCTGCTTTCTATATATACCTGTGGTCAGGACAGCCATCAGGGGGGGACAGGGGGGAGAGTTGTAGGGGGCCCCGAGGGTAAGGGGGGGCCCGGCCACACTTACTTGATTAGCCGGCCCCCCATCTTTCTGAGAGCTGCTGACTTTGGGAAGGCATGGACGTTTAAGGGGCCCTGGCCACCAATTTTCTCATAATGTGGGGGGGGGGGGGGGCTGGCCACCAATTTTTTTTCTCATGTGGGGTCCTAGCCACCAATATTTTTTAATGGGGGGGCCCTGGCCACAAATGTTTTTTTATGGGGGGCCCTGACCACCAATATCGTTTTATTTTTTTATTAACATGTGGGAACCCTAGCCACCAATATTTTTTTTGTTTTTTTACTGTGTGGTGGAGGGCGGACCTGTAGGTGGGGCTTGCGGTAGGTGCAGCCCAGGGGGCAAGGAAATTTTGTCGTATGGGACCCTGCGATTTCTGATGGCGGTCCTGCCTGTGGTACAGAGACCTGTAGACCAGAGGCTTTTAGGTACCCCCCCACCCCCAAACTGGGATTATTCACCTTCCCACACTTTTTTTTCAGTTCAGTTGGTTTCAGACTGTTCACCAAAAATAATACATTTTTCCAATTACTTCCTATTTTCTGTGTGCAGTGTAAAGTGTCCTTTTTCACCTTCTAAAGCAGCTCTGGGAGGGGTGGTTTCTTACCTTTGTCCCTGCTGAACAGAATCCCTGAGCTTTATAAAAAAGAAGCTTATTTTATTAAAAGAAGCTGGTAGAATTGATACAATAGTTGCTAATATTCCAGAGATGCTGCTGAAAAATATATCAACTAAATATTGCGAAATTGTAACAGTTTAAAGTCTGCACATGAATACTGAGCTGCCAGATTGAAATACGAGACAAGAACATTAAAATTTAAACTTAGATTTTGGGGAAAAACAGTAAAAAAAAAAAGTGATATAATTGAAAAAAGTCTATATTTCCAGGGATCAATCTGAAAACAATTTAACTGAAAAAAGTGTTTGGAAGGTGAACAGCCCCTTTAAAGAAGTTGAGCGAAAGAATTGAAAATATAGATGGCCTATTCCTATTTCTCTATCATAAATGTAATTAAGAAAGTTATGGGGGGGCTGAAATGATCTCTGGGAGACTGTTCGGGTAAGCAAATTAATCTCCTTATGTCATTCCAAAGTGTCAGCAGGAAGGTTTAGGCATGGGAATGGTGGTGTTTAACTCCCCGTGTGTAGTGCCCTACAGAGAATCTACCCAAATGATATGTGACTGAAAATTGGTCAGATGTTGGTTAGGCATGTTTGATGTTCCTATTGAATCGAGGATCACAACTGTGCGTAGACGTGGTCACTCTGAGGGCCGGAATAGCCGCAATTATCATCCAATTGTTGACCCAAGGGCCAAATGATCAGCCCGATATTGGCCACCTCAAGGTAGACATATTGGTAAAAGATCTGCTCATTTGCCAACCTCCTCAAACAAGTGCATCGTATAATCTATGGCCAGCTTTAGATTCTAGAACCAAGTGCTGTGATCCTGAAACCTCTGAGCTGTATCAGCAAAGGTACATTTAGAGAAAACACGTTGCCCATTGTTGTAACCTAGGACAAGTAAAGGGGTGAGCAGAGTTATCAATAATCCTCTTTCTAAACCTGTTCTTTCATTACTATATATAGAGGATCCACCAGATCGACTCAGCCGAGCTGAAGAAGAAACGTTAAGGACAGTGTGTGGGTGTGGATGAGACTGGAATGGACTTACCCTGTTCAAAAGAGAAACCCTCGCCTGTTTGAAATGACTACAGTTCCCAGAATCCTCAGCGCAAGAGCGACGTGTTAAAGCGTTTGGTCTCGGCTGAATGATTTGTACATATGTTTTTTTTTTTAATAATTTAACAGGATTGTCTGTCCTTTTTTTTGCCAAAGAGGAAACTGCTGACCCTAAAGGGACTTTTCCACATATTTTCTATGTAAAAGAATGAAATCTGCGTAAAACAATTCTCGGGGATAATTCTTCGCTGTCACATGGTGCGTTGCCAGTTAGCTGTGAATCAGTAGAAATAAAGGGCAGCTACGGGTTTTCAAGAGAACATAAGTATCCCTATTGATATGGAAAATATTGTCTAAATGAGGACAATCCTCCACTCCAAAGATTGTAATGCAAGGGGATATTCACCCAAATACTGTTTTTTATTATAAGATGCTGCTGCCAATAGCAATTACATTTACAAATAACTGATAATTTGTAATGAATGTATATAGGAAAGTTGCTTAGAATTATATTACCTTGAATGAAGCTCCCCTTTATCAAACTCTTCGAGGGCCTCAGGCTGCCTTTCCCTGCTGGAATTTATAAAGGATAAACTTACTGTGTGCACAGAGCAGTCGCCTCTACAACTGCCATTTTGCTTCAACTTACAATGAATGGCCAACAAGGCTCTTTTTCATTTTTTATTATTTGTGTTTTTTGAGTTATTTGGCTTTTTAGTCAGCAGCTCTCCAGTTTGCAATTTCAGCAATCTGGTTGCCAGGGTCAAAATTACCCTAGCAACCGTGCACTGATTTGAATAAGAGACTGGAATATAAAAAGGAGAGGCCTGACTATAAAGCTAAGTCATAAAAATTAACAATAACTTTTCATTTGTAGCTTTACAGAGCATTTGTTTTTTAGATGGGGTTAGTGACCCCCATTTGAAAGCTGAAAAGATTCAGAAGAAGGAAAATAATTGAAAAATTATAAAAAAGAAAAGGGCAATGGAAACAAGCTTATAATTAGCCAGTTCATAACATCTAAAAGTTAACTTAAAGGTGAACCACCCCTTTAAAGTGATACTGACACTAAAAAGTTTCTTTTCAAAATATTAATCTACATTAAAAGTTACCTATAGGTCACGTTGATCGTTTTTCGTTTTTGTAAATAATTATTACTTGAAGTTCCTAAACCTGACTGTTTTGCCAACCCCAATGTCAGAGTTTCTAATGCTAATGGATTACTGCTGCACAAATATGGCAGTTTATTTTCTGGCATTTATGGCAGTTTATCTCTTTAAGTAATGCCCTGATACTTTATGATAATTTTTATAGGAGAATAGCTAGAAGATCCTGAATGGTATATTTAGGCGTATGTTAAGAATATTTCACATTTCCCTAGACTCTGATGTGAGGGTCAGAGGTTGGGAAATTCCTGTTATGACGTTATCAATGTACTACAGGGAAATTCGTGCTGTGAGTGCTTTTACCAATACTGCTTTGAGTCTGGAGACAGAATGGAATCACCCCTGATTTATAACCCTCAGAAATCACAATTTTAACCTTTCATTTTGGTGGGTCCATCAGCTTCATAATGTAGTCCTTTAGCATCACTTGGACTGATACTCCTACTGTTAAGGAATGCTGTAGTGTGTAGTTCAATAAATGCTGGAGGGCCATCGTTTTTACAAATTTATTGACCGCTCAGGGAGTTTACTGACTTGTTTGTATGAGCTGTTTGGTCCAGCTTCATACAAACCCTGGGCACATTTCTTGGAGTAACCCTAATTATTACAGTCCAGCCCATAAATATGTTGTATGGGGGAGCATGGACCTCTCAGCATAGAAACACTTACTCCAATCTCTGAGGAATGCCCTACAAATATAGTTTGATAGACTCTTATAATATTTAAGGAGTAGATATGCCTAAGAGACCCCCCATGAGGATAATGGGTGAATAACCACTGTTTCTCCCCTGTGGCTTATTATAGTGCAGTTACTTACTGTCCTGTTAATGGACTTCACATTCCAGTTCTGATATGACCCAGTAAACTTCAGCAGTGACCGGGGTAGCACAGCCATTTGATATCATTAGCAAAAGTTCTGTTCGACAGATGTGCCTATTAGAGGTGCTGTTACTGCCCATAACTCCTTTTGTTGTTTGTTTTTTAGAGACACATTTCACTGAACAGAGGCCTTAACCTAGCTTGTATTTTTTTAATAAAGTTGATTTGATAAGAACTCGGCATGCTGTGTCTTTACTTTGCTCATTCATATCGTGTAGGAACAAGAGAATGAGGGTGTTGGGCACACTGGAGGCCAAACCAAGTCGGACCAAAGTGTTAAAAAAGGAGAATACTTTATTGAACAATCATCTCAAGCCTTGCGTGTTTCGTGTCTAGGTGACATTTAATCATAGGCTAGACATGAAACGCGTAAGGCTTGAGATGGTTTTTTTAACACTTTGGTCTGACTTGGTTTGTTCTCCAGTGTGCCCGACACCCTCCTTTTCTTTTTGCTACATGGTTTCTGTCCGCTCCCCGGGGTTGGAGCACCTGGGCCATCCCTCTACTTGGTAAGTCTACAACAATTGGAGTATTTATGCTAACCATTTCTCTTTTGGATGATCATATCATGCCCAGTCTCTGCCCTTTCCCTTCTTTGCCAATGGCATACATTGGCATGACAGGCAGTTACCTTGGCATGATTAATAAACCTTTGCATTATGCCATATTCTTATTTATTTGAACTTCATTTTTTACAGGTTTTATTTCTGTCTCCAATTATTATTAGAAATGCTATGTAATTGTTGGAGGGTCACTGAATCTCCTTATGTCAGCCCTGTAAGGCTACAGTTTTATTGCTGGTGTTACTTTATGACTCCTTTCTTATCCATCCTATCTCCAACCTGTCCTTAAAACTACTGCCTTACTGCAAAGTTAAATGGGACCATAGAAATAACATAACTGCTGAAATGCCAATTTTTTATGAATTTGTTTTGAATCCAGGGTAATAATTGAAGTAGCAGTAACTGGGATTTGGCGGGGGGTGTACTTAAAGGAACAGTAACACCAAAAAATGAAAGCGTTTGCTTCAGAAATACTACTATGGTTTATATAAACAAGCTGCTGTGTAGCAATGGAGGAAATTGAAAGAAAGGCTATATGCCATAGGTAAATAGTGGATAACCAATAACACCATTATGTTCTACAGAGTTTATCTGCTGTGTAACCTGAGCCTTTTCTCCTTTGAATGACTGCCCCCATTGCTACACAGCAGCTTATTTATATAAACAATAATAGTGTTACTGAAGCAAACACACCAGTTTTACCAGTGCAGGGCAACAGTAAATTATATTTTTATTACTTTAAAAAACTTTTTTGATATCATTTTATGATGTTCCTTTAAGATTCTGCACTAGAGGTAGAGGTGCTAGTTACACCAGTAGGGAGACTCGCGTGAAAAAGCCAGTGTCTCTCCTTTGCACTAGGGACTAAGGGCTCTTACTCACGAGCGGTTGTAGCTGCGCTCCCCCTTCGTTCCGTTTTTCTGCGTTCAGCCGCAGGGGAGCGCAGGAATAGACACATTACATTTTTTCCAATGGGGCTGTACACACACAGGCGCGTGTAGGCGCCGAACGCAGGTTGAGACGCGACATGCTGCATTTTTCCTGCTTTCGGCGCCTACACGCGCCTGTGTGTGTACAGCCCCATTGGAAAAAATTTAATGTGTCTATTCCTGCTCTCCCCTGCGGCTGAACGCAGAAAAACGGAACGCAGGGGAGCGCAGCTACAACCGCTCGTGAGTAAGAGCCCTAAGTCTGCACTGTGCAGTCTTTCTCTGAATATAAAGGATAAATAAACCTTAATGTAAAATTGCTTGGTGCTTCTCTAAGCACTTTTGCAATTTCTATTCATTACATTTTCCATTTTCAGAGCAATTTAAGTTTTTCTTAACTGCCAATATAATGAATTTTGCAAGATAGCACAGCCTGCCGGTCCTGTAACTGTACAGTCAAAAAGCTATATCTTCAGAAAGAAAACCAAAGAGTATTCTAATAGTAACTCTGCTCAGGAAGGAGACGAGAAAGGCCATCTGAAGGTTCTGATCGCTTTCCTAAGCAGAGCAACATCGGAATACTTTTTTGTTTTTGTAATTGAACGTCTCTCGCTATGACTGTACAATTGCAGGAACCGACCAGCAGGTGGCGATGATGTTACAAACCTTGTTAAACTGCATAGCTCTGAAACTGAAATAAATAATGCATGTAAATGGCAAAGGGGTTTAGAAAAGCTCCCTGCAAAGCAGTTTTTTTTCAAGGTTTACTTATCCTTTAAGGGCAGATGTATCTCTATGATAGGCATCATTAGGTTGTACAGTTGGCTGCAGGTGATGACATGCTGCAATCTGCTCTGGCTCCTTCCCAGGATCCCTATTTGTCCTGCAGCAGGAGAAACTGCCATTAGAGCTGTGAGTGCTTGCAAGCTCTGCTTCTTCTTGGCACATTGTGTGCAGTGATGGGGAAAGCACATCTCCACTCCCAGCACTCCCTGCTGGCTCAGCCGCTCACTGTGCTCCTCGTCTGGACAGGATCTTTTTTATTTTTCCGCTATGACTCTGCCTGCTGCTTTATTTTTCTGGTTCATATCTTTGGGTGGCATGATTTCTTTTGAGGTTTTGTCTGACAAGCAAAACATTTATTTTATGGCCGCTGGAAGTCCTGAATTTCTAAGAAATAATAACTGAAAAAACATATTGGGAGAGGAAGTGCTTTAAGGGGAACTCCTCCCAAATTTAAAAAAAAAACAGTTTTTGCCTAAAAGAAGAAAATATTTTTAACTTATACTATATATATATTCCTTACAAGTGTTCAGTAGTTTGAAAGTTATTTGTAAATATAATTGCTACTGGGAGCAGTATTTATACATTCCGTTCTCTGGTTCTGACTTTTGAAAGAATGTAGTAGAAACCAGCTGTTGGACAGAACTGGAAGAGAAATGACTACTGTTACATCATGTCTATAGAAAGGGACTGACAGATACTACTTAAATTGCCAATTACATTTACTAATTGCTATTAAAATGTTGCATGGAACTACTTCTCCTTTCACTGTGCAATAAGAGGGTTTTTTTTTTTAGCTGAGATCTCCTTTATGGCAAATAAGATATTTCCATACAGATGTGCATTTTGTTTCATAACGTTTTCAGCAGATGTGGAAGGATCTGGGGCAAAATACACCATGCACAGTGTAATTATTAAAAGTACAATTCATAAAAGCCCCTAACAGTGTGTTCCTGAAGTTCTAGTTGCAGGTTGTAAAGCCCTTATACAAATCTTTGCAATATAGTTTGTTTATATCCTCCCTGTTGGTCCTCAGTAGGTAGGTGATCCAGGGCAGGCACCCATGCTTGCACCCCCTAAATCAATGTTCCCCCAGCAGTGGCTCATGAGCAACATGTTGCTCACCAACCTTTCGGATGTTGCTCCCATTGGTCTCAAAGCAGGTGCTTATTATTGAATTCCACGCTTGGGTTCAAGTTTTGGTTGCATAATAACCAGGTGTACTGCCAAACAGAGCCACCTTGAGACTGCCAGTCCACATAGGGGCTACCGAATATCCAATAACATCCCTTATATGGCAACCCCTGGAACTATTTTCCCAAAGTCCCCCAAACTGCAACATTTGCCATTGGTTTAGCAACCCATAGCAACAGAGATGTTGCTTTTTAAATAGGTGACCAGTAAATTATACCTGATGATTGGTTGGTGTAGGTAAGTTCTTGACCTGGTGCCATCACACTCAGGATTGGTTCCTGTGTTAAATACCTGTTGCTTTGGGCTGGAAAGAAGATGAATAAGAAGGTTCCAGTTCTATAGAATCATAAGATTTGCCTAAATTAATCTACACAGGGTAGCTGGGGTATCCACCTGAGAGCCACATTCAAATGGAAAAAGAGTTGGGGAGCAACACAAGCATGAAAAAACTCCCTGGGGTGCCAAATAAGTGCTGTGATTATCTATTTGGTAGCCCCTATGTGGACTGGCAGCCTACAGGAGACTCTGTTTGGCAGTACACCTGGGAGGGGAGAACTACACGGGCGATTTTACCTGCGATACCTTCCATTCCGATGTGATGAGACTAATCGCAGGTGTCACATGTAATGTAAGTAGTAATACAAATATTGCACGTAGAAGCTGATAGTATCCGACACTACACAACTGTCGGATGCAAACACTGCATGTTGCGTCTTCATCCAACAGTCGTGCTGGATGCAATCAGCTTCTACATGCGACATTTGTATTACATATATTAGATTCGGCGCATCCGATGTGACGCCTGTGATTAGTCTCATCGCGTCGGAACGGAAGGTATTGCAGGTAAAATCGCCTGTGTAGTTCTACCCTTATGCAACCAAAACTTGCGTCCAAAACAGGAGTTGAAAAATAAGCACCTGCTTTGAGGCCACTGGGAGAAACATCAAAGGGATTGGGGAGCAAAAAGTTGTAAAATAATAAATCTGACCTCGGGAGATGCTGGGAATTTAATATCAACAAGAGCTGAAGCTTTAGGGATTTCTGTAGTCTGTATTTATTTATAAGTATTTCTCCAGAAGTATAATAATTAGTCTGGTGCCTGTTCCCATATGTCTCACTGCCAGCTGCATAGGTTGTCCACCCCAAAGGCCAGCCCTGGTGTAAAAGCTAACAACATTGAGCCAAATTGCCAGAAAAGTTACTATCTTTAGAAGCACCAATGTATCCCTGGTTATGTCTAATTATTCAATATTACCAAATCCATAATTTAACTTGGGATTTATGTTGCATATTTTCCTTTGGGTGTATCTAGATGGCATCAACTAAATAAACCTCTAAAGGTTCTGCTGCATTGCTGAGTGTAATACTGTATCCAGACGTCAGGCAATATTTATTTTATTTTATATTCTCAAACATCTACACTTTTTGATCAAGATCAAGGAACATCAATCTTCTTACTGATGGAGATTGCAAACCAACCATCTCCATAAATAGGCAAATGTCGGGTGTCTGCCTTTTCTATGATCAGTGGAATCAGGTCATTTTGGTAGTTCAGCTTTTGGCGTGACGCACTCATCCTCAAGCAACGTGCCCCGTTCCCAGGGTTACATGATTGAAAGATGTGTTGCAGCATGTATATAAATCTTTATCTGTCAGTGCTATACTGCCACCCTCTGCCCTTGTGTGGTACATAGGCATCTGTCTTTCATCCCTGCGGAATTTCATTGCTTTGTACATCTGATGACCAGGGAGCTAGCATTCATCTCAACCAAAAGGTCACTTTTTACATTGATATTGCAAATATGGAACCCTGTTGCTTTAGAAATAATTCTAATATAAACCTTAAACAGAACTATAATCGTTATTTTGGCAGTGGCATTAGCCAATCCAGTCTGCTATGCACTGATTTATTATATAGGGCACAAGTGCAGCTGTTACATACAAAGATTCAGGTCAGAGTCAAGGTGACTTTGGGTAAGTGACTTGCCATATCCATGTCCAGGAACACTGAATGGGTCCCAGAGATGACACTGGCGGGTTGCTGAAATTAGAACCCTCATTTATCATCTGCCGCATAGGAGAAGAATCCTATTAGCATCCCCCAAACTCTAATTTGGTAGGATCTCAGAGAGGTCTCAGCTTGATGAGCTAAGACACAACTATGCTGTATGCATGGGGGCAGAAATCAAAGTGTAGGAATGCAACATTTCTGTTATGAACAACGCCAATGTAAGCAGCTTTCCAACATATGTACATGCATTATACATTAGCGGTGGTTTTGTAAATTAAATTGTTATTGAAAGCTGTATCTGCCCTTTTTTATTGGCTGTACTGCTAGTTCCGACTGCATGAATCCTAGAAATAGTGTTGTGGTGGCCACCAACCAACGCTCTGATTTCTAAAAGCTTTGCACGCTCCTGTTATTCTCATTCTTCTTCTCATTAATCACAGAACATGCATTATGCTGGTTGGAGTCTTGGACGGAGAGGAGCTGACTTCTGCTACATTGTTTAATGATGAACTCAGAACTGGGAGCAGGGAGAACAGCAAAGGACAGACATATACAGCTTTCAATTGCAATAATATTTGCAAATATCTTTAAAATAATATAAAACGTATCATTAATTTTTATTAAACATGCTTGGCATTATAATTGCTTTGTTCTGTTTGGGTTTACTTCCCCTTTAAGTTCAATAACATACTGGGCATTTTGATTGACAGCTGCCTGCTGCTGCAATGAATCCTGGAACCTTGATATTACCTAAAATGTGCCTGTTTTGCTGCCTATGCAAGTCATGGTGCAGCTCTTGCCTACTGACTTCAGTAGGGAGAGATTTCCAACATGCAGCGTCCCATGTGACATTGCCCTATGGAGTTGTTTGCCTAAATAATAGATTTGTATGGATCTTTTAAGAGGGGAGACAGGGAGGCAAAGTCCTTTGGTTAAAACAAATGTCCTGATGAAGTACAGTGGAACAATGAATTGTAAATCAGCCTGGGACCCCAGACTGTCTTTGTCTATGTTTGTCTTACCCTTTAAATAAGTGCTACAAGCCTCAGAGATGTCACAACACATGTGTAAGAGGACAACAAATCTAGGAATTCCTGTCTAGTGACCTCTCTTACTGCCTTTACCCTACTATGGAGTTGTGCTGTTGTACTATGGAGTTGTGCTGTCAGCAGCTCCGAGGGACATGCCCTCACTAAGCCTTTATCAGCTGCAGACTGGCATTCTGCGACTCTGGTTGGGGGGATACTGTATTGTCTGAGCCAATTTGACATTGTTAGAATATATTTATCATGGTGCCTTTATTGTAGCAGGTCCATGCTATATCTTATTTGTGTTTTTTTTAGTTATTTAGCTTTTTATTCAGCAGCTCTCCAGTCTGTAATTTCAGCAGTCCAGTTGCTAGGCTCCAAATTAACATAGCAACCATGCATTGATTTGAAGAGACTGGAATATGAATAGGAGAGGAGTAAATAGCAAGATGAGTAATAAAAAGTAGTAGTAACAACACATTTGTAGCCTTACAGAGCGTTTGTTTTTTTAGATGGGAGTCAGTGACCCCCATTTGAAAGCTGGAAAGAGTCAGAAGAAGGCAAATAATTCAAAAACGATTAAAAAGAATAATGAAAAGTTGCTTAGTATTGGCCATTCTATAACATACTAAATATTAACCGCCCCTTTAAATACTGTGATCCTATAGAAAACCCTATGAAAACTGAATGCATAGAAGTCAGGCTTTTGACATCTTTTTTTTAATGTAAAACGTTAGGCATTGAGGATCCTACCCAAAAGGCTTGGTTAGACTAAAAGCAATTCAAAGTCCTGTTTGGGTGTATTTATCTCAGAATACTTTCCTGTATAGGGCTTTTTGCTTCAAGTCATGGAAATGGATTATATAAAGTTCTACAGAACCACCAAACACCTGAGACTGAATTGTTAGCTCCTTGTTTATGCAACTTTAAAGGTGCCTTCTGACATCAGAGTGAACTAGCAATTTACTGCAATAAAAACAGGACTTTTGCTTCAAAGGGGAATATTTGTATATGGAATATTTTATATTTAATTTAAACACCGAAACACTGACATTCAGGGCACTCACAGCTCAGCTCTCAGAACTACATTGTAAATACTCTCCTCCATACTCCCTACTGTCTGCTTCTGACCTTTTCCTCAGTTCTCTGCTCTCATAATTAGTGGGAGCTGTCATGTCCAATAAACCAGCTTGTACCACCCTAAGTGATATTACATTGATACGGGAAATAAAGGGGAAATAACGCTGCGCCTCCACTTGATTATGATTTTTTTTTTATAAATCCAAGTGCTATACTTATTATAGTTCTGCAAAGCAGTAGAACTCAGATCCCATCTAGAATACAGACATAAAAGCTGGGCCAAGAAACTTTTACACCCCAGGCATTCCCTTCTGTGGCTGCAGTAGGATGTGGATAGTCAATCACATCTCTGCCCTTCCGCAGAACTGCAGTTTTTGGGGAATATTTTACTATAACAGAACCAAATGCAATTTTAAAAGCACATTTCTCATTTCTTAGTGTATAATGTGACAGCAAATTCTTGCTCTGTATGTCCCCTTGAAATAGAGACCAATCCAGTTCCGGAATATAGAACCTAGGCATTTTTGAATCATAGAATGCCTATTCTATATTGCAGAATTCTTCCCAGTTTCTTCCCATTTAAGTCAGTCCAATACTCACACGCTTAATTAAGGCAGAGGGAACTTGGCACACAGAATTTTCATTCGCTTTTTAAAGGTGAAATAAGGTGATGTATAATTAGGTTTTTTGGAGAGGGGGAGGGGTGCTTCTTTGGGCAGTCTCTGCCTAGGGAAGTCCATCCATATGGGTTTTAACTTCAGAATATTTGTTCCATGGCTTTGAACTGTGCTCGTCATCAGTGCATCCTAGAAAGCACTCTGGTTCCCTTTTATCTCTGATATATCTTTTATGATATGATAACAGCATCACTTACTATGAGAGAGGTTGGAGAGTAGAGGGGTCTCATGACTGTTACTATTTAATCTGAAAATGTGTTGCTGAAATTGTGGTGGATTCTTTTTGTTTTTTATTAAATATTTGTTATTATTAGAAAGCAAGGCCCTCCCAATAACAGTCACATATTGCCACACACAGACACCATTTAGCCACAACAGCATTAGTGAGGTTGGTCACTGATCTTGGGGTTCAGGCCTTGGAATTCTAATTCTTCCTACAGGGGCATTGTGCAAACCAGTCAAGTTCTTTCTTGCTCATTCTGTATGGACCTCACTTTGTCCTTGGGGCATTATTGTGCCATAACAGGAATGCCAGGTATCCTGAATTCCCTTATTTCATATTAGGTCATGTCTACTTATACTGCCCTTGAACTTCCACCATCAATTTTCAAATCATACAGTCCGTCACTGTCAGTGGCCTGTTATTTAACTACATTTCCTAGCATCCTAGACTGTGTAATCCCAGGTGTGGATGCTTGGGAGATCATGCAGCCCCAAACAAAACCTTTAGATCTGCTACTATGATTATGCATATTCGTACGTAGCAATTCTGTAAGCTTGTAAGAGGGTGAACCAAATGTAGTAATTGATTTGTGGTTGAAAGTTGATTGAATAATGTGTGTGAGTATGTGTTAAAATTGTTGAGAGTGTTATTTGAGTAATTGGCCACCAGGTGGTGCTTAAGGGTAAAAAGGTGTAATTTATTCCCCCACCAGCAGAGGGAGCCCAGAGTGCTATAGGGTATAAAAGGAGACCACACCCTAGAGTTGATGTCTTTAATGGGAGGATGTTGTCAGAGAAGGAAGCTCTGCCCTGAAGAAGATCTACAGCAGGAAGGAAAGAAAGGTAAAACCTAGTGTAGCAGTTTGTAGTTAGCAGGCACTAGGTGTCTGAGATAGGGTAGTTTCTTGCCCCACCTAGGAGTTTAGTGGAAATTAGTTTTCCGTGGACATCCCACAAGTCAGGGACCCAGAATTTAGGGAAGACACAGGATAGGGTTAAGGAGGCCTGGGGCAAGAAGAAGGACTATTACTGAGACGGGAAGGCTTGGCGGAGTGGTAAAGGGGTGCTAAGGTGCACCGGATTACCAAACCAAGCATCGGAGGAGTCCGGAATGGTAAGAGTTAACCCTCCCTGAGATCTGGGATAGGCCCTAAGGAAACTGTGGTGGAAACTAAGGTCAGCTGTGGCAAGAAAGTTAATGTTGCATGAATGCTTTTAATCCACAAGTGTGATTGTTTGAAATTTTTGTTATTTTAAATAAACCAGAAATATTTTATTTAAAATTATTATGACTCGCTATTGTTCCTGTAAGGAGTTAACAGCTGGAGGGCCCCGTACAAGCTATACATAGGTTTTGGTGCCTGAAGCTCAGAAAATGGCTTATACAGGTATCGGACCTGTTATCCTCAATGCTAGGGTTTTCCCATATAACAGATCTTTCTGTAATTTGAATCATCGTACCTTTAGTCTACTAGAAAACCACACAAACATGAAATAAACCCAATAGGCTGGGGTTGCTTCCAATAAGGATTAATTATATCTTATTTGATATCAAGTACAAGCTACTGGTTTATTATTACAGAGAAAAAGGAAATCATTTTAAAAAAATTTGGATTATTTGGATAAAATGGAGTCTATGTGAGATGGCCATCCTGTAATAACGGGTTTTCAGATAACAGATCCCATACCTGTAGGGGAAAGCAAAACCAGTCCTGCCCCCCTGTCAAAAGTAATTTCAGCACAATACCAGGAACCCATGGGTACCGAAGATCCACTGGTCTACTGGCTGTTTTATGATACGATATCTGAGCGTAAAATAGATTATCCCCAAGGTCTGTGGGACAGAGTTGCTATTTATGGTCGTGGAGCACAATAATTCTTATTTACATCTCTACCCGAGTACTATGACTTGTCCTTTGTCTTCTCACTGAGGTTCTACCAGAGGCCAATTATTTAAGCTGCCTAATGGCAACATCACCCCTGGCTGCAAATGAACTGGCCCTTCCAGTTCCCAAAACATGAGCACAAGTCAATTAGATAAAAGGGAAGTGAATTATCACGTGAATGTAAAGAGGAACTTATCGTAATATAGTGAATAGTCACATATAGGGTTGCCACCTTTTCTGGAAAAAAATACCGGCCTTCGTATATATTTATCTTTTTCCCTATTAATAACATTGGGATCAACCATCTTTTTTTACCCCAGGCCGGAAAAATACTGGCCAGGTGGCAACCCTAGTCACATACAAGGCACTGACCATGGAGTTTGTTTAGTTGCTATGATAAAAGGTGTCACCAACACATTCAATGGTCATATAAAGAAGGAGGCTGCGAGGCAAATGCATTAATATTAATTCAACTTACATAAAAATACTTGGCCTGGGATATGGGAAACAGTCAGATAGTGCTGATTTTCCATATCTTCCAGTTGTCTCAACTAGAGGAGGTAGAGCTTTGCATGAAATGGGCAGGGGTTTATTTATCAAAGAGTGAAGTTAAAGATCGCCACAGTCCTCTAGAGTGAAATTCCGCCACTCTCCATTCATTTCTATGGGATTTTTAAAAGAGTATTTATCAATGGGTGAAAGTGAAAGTTCATCCTTTAATAAATACTCGTTTCAAAATCCCATAGAAATGAATGAAGAGTGGCGGAATTTTGGACTAACGATAGAGCAGTGGTAAAAGTAGAAATGGGACCCATTCACTGCTCCCCCTCCCTTTAAAGGAAAACTATACCCCCCAAACAATGTAGGTCTCTATAAAAAGATATTGCATAAAACAGCTCATATGTAAAACCCTGCTTCATGTAAATAAACCATTTTCATAATAATATACTTTTCTAGTAGTATGTGCCATTGGGTAATCATAAATAGAAAATTGCCATTTTAAAAAATAAGGGCCGCCCCCCTGGGATCGTACGATTCACTGTGCACACAAACATACCAACAAACCATACATGTTAGGTCACATGAGCCAATTAACAAGACAGAGTTGTGTCTTTTGCTTCCACACTTCTTCCTGTTACAGTTAGAGCTGTAGTATTTCTGGTCAGGTGATCTCTGAGGCAGCACACAGACACCATCACGAAATGGTGGCTCAAGGCAAGAGATGTAAAAGGGCAATATTTAGTTAAATATATATTCCAGTTTGGTAAGATTCTTTAATATGCCACTTAATATGATATGAACTATCTGTTGCTTAAGTGTTCATTTTGGGGGTATAGTTTTCCTTTAAGAGATTGTTATAGAAATTCTCTTCTACCTCTTCTACCTAAAACATAGGGAATAAACCTCGCCATCAGAGTGGCATTTTACTGGTCAAGCTGGCAAGAGCCAGTAAAACACATTTACTAACATTGTATTAGCTGGTAAATTTATATTACTGGAGGTGCACCCTTAGTGCACACACTTGCATCCCTAATTCACCCAATACATGCTACCAAAATCTTCTAGATCCTGCCCCTACTGACCCAATCCCTGCCCAATTACATCATCAGACCCCTATACTTTATACCCCCCTTCCCCGAGTCACTGGGTCTGTTCTTTCTTATATTGTGCACAACCTAAATCTTTCACATCCAATCATCAAGGGTGATCCGTGGGCTGTTGCCGCCTGAGGCAATAGCCCGATGCCGTCCCCTCTCCCGTACTTAAAAGTTTAGAGTCAGAGTGGGTCAAAAGGGGTGGTATCGCTAGTGCAATGAGCGCGTACTGCGCTTACTGCACTAGCAGAGCTGAATTTACGGTTTAAAAACCGGAAATTCGGCTCTTAAAGTTACAGGAGGCGGCTTTTTGCCGCCCCTTTTAACTGGCAGTTCACTGCCACCTGAGACAAAGTGCTCACCTTGCCTCATGGCTGGAACGGCCCTGCCAATCATTATTTACTGTTGCTTTCCAGGTCTAAACTAGAATACAAAAAAGGGCCTGGCATTTCAAGTACACAGAGGCTCAAACAGACCCCACCACCACCATTATATAGTGACTGTCTATGGGTGGCCATACACTATAAGATCTTTGGTCGGGAGAAAAATCAAATCTTCCCGACCGATATCGTGTCCAGATATTGATCGGAAAGACCCGTTGGAAGCCTCCATACACAGGCAGATTAGCTGTCAAATTGGTCTAAACGACCGATAACGGCAGCTTTATCTGCTCGTGTATGGCCACCTTATGGCAACTTACAGCAGCCCCTCTGGCTTTTGCCAAAACCCACAGATCAGTCTTGGCACACACACACACACACTTTAGTTGAGTCTCCACAAGAACGATAATAAGGGTTCGTTCTGCTTGCATAGCTTTCCCTCACACTGGGACAGGCCAGGGCAGGCACTTACTAAGGCCACAGGCTGTGCATGGTCTCTCCCAAAGCCACAGGGGTCAGCGCTAATCCTCCTGAAAATGGAATGAGGGCGTAGCTGAGAGGGGGCCAAAATGCAGCTCCTCTAACATGTCTGTGCTTCCCGATTCCCAGCAAAATGTCATGGGTTTTATCTGCCTTCCTATTTTGTAGAATAAGAGTGAAATACTTGAAAACCTGTAGCGAACCTGCTGTATGTATTATTATTATAATGATACTCATGCCATAAAAAATAGAGAAATATGCACACAAAAAAATTTAATATTCATAAATTGGTTGGGGTCCCTTTGGCTTTGCACCTCACTGACTATCCTGATTATCCCACTGTTACTATAGACACCATCTCTCTCTACTATTCCTGCTATCCCACAGTCACACTCCCTTCCCAGAGACTATTATCCACTGTTACTATAGGCACCATCTCTCCCTACTATACCTGCTATCCCACAGTCACACTCCCTTCCCAGAGACTATTATCCCACTGTTACTATAGGCACCATCTCTCCCTACTATACCTGCTATCCCACAGTCACACTCCCTTCCCAGAGACTATTATCCCACTGTTACTATAGACACCATCTCTCTCTATTATACCTGCTATCCCACAGTCACAGTCCCTTCCCAGAGACTATTATCCCACTGTTACTAAAGGCACCATCTCTCCCTACTATACCTGCTATCCCACAGTCCCACTCCCTTCCCAGAGACTATTATCCCACTGTTACTAAAGGCACCATCTCTCCCTACTATACCTGCTATCCCACAGTCACACTCCCTTCCCAGAGACTATTATCCCACTGTTACTATAGGCACCATCTCTCCCTACTATACCTGCTATCCCACAGTCACACTCCCTTCCCAGAGACTATTATCTCACTGTTACTATAGGCACCATCTTTCCCTACTATACCTGCTATCCCACAGTCACACTCCCTTCCCAGAGACTATTATCCCACTGTTACTATAGGCACCATCTCTCCCTACTATACCTGCTATCCCACAGTCACACTCCCTTCCCAGAGACTATTATCCCACTATTACTATAGGCACCATCTCTCCCTACTATACCTGCTATCCCACAGCCACAGTCCCTTCCTAGATCCAGGTCTTTAAGGGCAGAGACACGTGGAGATTCGGGGGGGGGGGGTTTGGTCACCCGGCGACAAATTGCTTCTTCTTCAGGTGACTAATCTCCCCAAACTGCCTTCCCACCTGCTAGAATCTAAATTGCCAGTGGGATGGCACTTGGAGTGCTTTGTTTTCCGAAGTCGCCAAAGTTTCCTCGTGAGGCAACTTCAGAAAACGAAGAGCTCCAAGTGCTATCTCACCGGTGATTTAGATTCTAGCGGGTGGGAAGGCAGTTCGGGGAGATTAGTCGCCCGAAGAAGGGGCAATTTGCTGCCGGCCAACTAAATCTCCCCTAATCTCCACGTGTGTCTCTGCCCTTAGGGTTGATTAAAAGGATTCTGAGTCTCTGGCCCTTTGTCACACTGGCCACATAAGCCCTTCCTAGAGGCTGAGGTTACTAGGGGAAAGGAAGTTAATCTAATAATGGTTTTAAGTCACATAATAATAATAAATTGCTTGGAGATTAGAATTGTTGTGTTGAGCCTAATAATCTGTAACAGGACCTTTAAAGGACACCTGCCAGTGTGTGAATTGTCAACATGAATGCCATTGTTTGTATTACCAGGATACAAGGCAAAGCTGCCCCAATTAACTAGATAATTCCCATGATCCAAAAATGCAACCATCAGTGAGGCATACAGTATAAATTGCCCTAATGGAAAAATAAGCAAATAGATGTATTTGCAAACTTTTTTTCTCTTTGTCGCTTTTTGTGATGCCACAATTTATTATGTGCCCCAATAAAAGTCCCCAAGGTGTTTCATGACCAATAGAAAACATGACACTTCAGGCTGAGTAACAATGCCCTTTAGTAAAATACAAAAAAAGTAATATTTATGAAGATATTTAAATTATAGATATATATAAGCACATTAATAAGACTGGAGATTTGTGGTCCAGAGATTTCTGATAGGGGCCATATTTATTCCTAAAGGTCCCATACTATAAAGGAAGAAAGGTCCTCCCCCAGTGGGGCCAATTCTTAGCTATCAGTCAATTATTAATCCTGGGTGGTGCAACCTGCCCGCAATGAAACAAAAATGGACCATACATGTTTGACACACCCCTGATTCACCGGCCATGCAAAATCACACCAAAATCCTGCCCGTGATCTGCCCAAACCATTTCCACACCCCCAGCCCTTTTCCAATCTGTTTTTCTTGGGGCCCCTGATTGTAATGTCCCCTGTTCCATCCTGGTGGCAGGGATGGATGCTGGAATATTTCATTTAGCAGTACTGGAAATTCCAGAATTCCCCTATTCCTAAATTATTACCCTTAGGGTTAGTTCACACAGGGCGTTTTGGGGAGATTTGGTCGCCTGGCGACTAATTGCCTTGTTTTTGCGGCGACCAATCTCCCCAAATGCCTTCCCTGTTCCTGCGCCGGCTAAAATGAAAAAAACACCGGTGCTAATCACACTCAGCGGTTCGTTTTCCGAAGTCGCCCGAAGTTGCCTCACGAGGCAGCCAGCGCAGGAACAGGGAAGGCGTTTGGGGAGATTGGTTGCCGCAAAAACAAGGCGATTAGTCGCCAGGCGACCAAATCTCCCCAAAACGCCCTGTGTGAACTAACCCTTAAGCGAGTTGCTAATGGCACCTGACCTGCTAGGCTGTGTTAAGGTTCCCATCCCATATGCCCTTCCATTAGCAAAGTAATCATCAGCATCAGTTCTGCTGCATAATAAAGAGTCCAACACTAAGGGGAATTTAAAAGAGTTGTTCACCTTTAAATTAACTTTAGTATGATGTAGCGAGTGATATTCTGTTGTTCTGCAATTTCAGCAGGTTGCTAGGATCCAAGTTATCCGAGCAACCATGTATTGATTTAAATGAAAGACTGAAATAAGAACAGGAGAGGGCCTGAATAGAAAGATGAGTAATAAAGAGTAGCAGTAACAATATATTTGTAACCTTTCAGAGCATTGGTCATTTAAATGGGGTCAGTGACCCCCATTTGAAAGCTGGAGAGAGTCAAAAGAAGAAGGCATTTAATTCAAAAACTATAAAAAAAATAAACGATGAAGACCAATTGAAAAGTTGCTTAGAATTGGGGTATTCTATAACATACTAAAAATTAACTTGAAGGTGAACCACCCCTTTAAAATAGATTCCTGGGATTTTGTGAGCAGCGACAGGGAAAGCTCCCAATTACCGAAAGGCCCATAGACTCCATTTTATCCAAATATTCCTAATTTATAAAAATCAATTTTCTTTTTTTCTGTAATTGAAAAACAAAACCTTTTACTAAGAACTAAGATATAATTAATCCTTATAGGAACCACAACCAGCCTATTGGGTTTATTTAGTGTTTACATGATTTTCTAGTATAAGGTTTGAAGATCCAAATTACGGAAAGATCTGTTAACCAGAAACCCCTAGGTCACATTCTGTACTACAATACTGGGGCCCAAAGCAAATTATGTACAGTTCTCCAAAAGATCGTTTTAGGTGGAAATATATATATAAGATATATTATATATTTTATAATAATACATGTAATATAATATAATATATTATATATCTATATATATCTATATATATCTATATATATATATCTATATATATATCTATATAGATATATATATATATATAGATATATATATATATATATATATATATATATATAGATATATATATACTGTATATATATATATATAATATATAATCCTGTGCAACAGAGCCACTGTTTGTTTCCAGTTTGCCAGCCCTGGCTGTGACTGATAAGATCTTAAGCAGATAATTGACTGACACCAGTTCTTTCCCGTTCTCTTGTCTGACAGACACAGAACTGTGTTTCTGCAGGCTCCACGCATTGCAAAATGAATTACACCCATCCCAGCTCCAGCTATCTTTCCATTGCAAACACCACTTAAAGGGGAACTGTATGGATGAGTCAGAGCTGTCATATTGTAAAACCGTTCCCTGTGAACGGCAATAAAGCTGCAGGATCTAGTAGTTGAAAATAGAATATCTAGCATATCTAGTATTTGTATAACCCATAGAGAATGGGACTCATTTACTGGCATATAGGGCTAAACTGCTCTCATGCAACTGACCATCAGAGCTTCATTTTTTGATTTTCCAGCATTTTGTAGATGATAGGTTGCTATGGGTAACTGCAATGGTGCAATATACCACCTATGTTAATTAATGAATCCTAATGTTTTTTTTAAAGACTGCTTGGGTTACTCCAGCTCAGAAGGGACCCACCTTGGAACATAAAGTTGGCTATACAGGGGCATTGCTTGCTAATTTGGTCACTGAGTTGGCATGGCAGCATATTGGTCTATGCCTACCTCCCAACTGTCCCGTTTTTCGTGGGATAGTCTTGATTTTGACAGCTCAACCCGTAGTTCTGGATTGTTACTGAAATTTCCCGACTTTCTCTTTGATCTCCTGCACTGAACAGCCAGAAACAGTTTCTAAAACTTAATTGGCTTTTGTCAGAGAGCCCAGAATATGTGGTAGGTGCACTTCGTTACTTTCTACTTTGTTACATTTGTAACAATTTAAAATAAGCAAAGAAACAGTTGTAACAATTTAAGATAAGCAACTCTCTTGGGGAAACTATGACTTGCAGCTTAAAGGGCAATTCGCCTTCATTAGCAAAACTGTAATAACACATAAAAGCCCCAGAAATGTGTTCAAACTTTCATAACCTGCCAAATTTTGTATGAAAATGAATATGGTATTTAGGAGGTGTGGCCACAAACTGGTCATGGTCAAAAAAAAATTGATGCGCTCCACACGACAAATCTTTTGTCCTCTTTCTATTTACAAAATGTTGGGAGGTATGGTCTTTGGTTTTTAAGTATGGAGCCAACATAAAAGGCAACGCATTTGATACATTGTAAATCAAAGGCAACATTAGACCATGGACTTGAGCCTCTTCTGACAGGTCGACACCCCTCCATGTGGTCCGATCAATGTGAGTTATTTCTAAATATCTGAGCTGAGAGACATTAAACAGCGCCCAGAATCTACAAACTGCCCGTGCTATAATAATCATGTCTCATACAACTGTAATCTGATGTGCTAAAGGTGGCCATAGATGTAGAGATTCGCATATCTCCTCGATATGCCCACATTGAAGTGGTGATATCGGGCTGATCCAATTGTAGGCCCTAGGGTCCAAGAATCGGATCATAATGCATCCGATTTGGGTGGTCGGATTACAGGACCACATAAATGCACAGGATTTTTCAACCTGCCCTTGAGATCCAGATATCAATCGGGAAAGCCTGTCAGATGGCCCCACACACTGGCCAATAAGCCCCATATATGGGGGCCTTAAGAATCGGTCATGTGGGGGTGGAGTTTTGCACAGGCTGCGTGGATGGGTCTGGGCGCTGTATGGGGCACTGTATGGGGCCCTCAGATGGGCTTCTCCAATCAATATCTGGCCGAAAGCCGGGCAAATGTCGATCAGACAGGTTTATAAATCCCTTCGGATCAAGGACTGCATCAGTTCGTTGATGCAGTCCTTGATCCGAATGCCCGTATTCTCCTCATTGTGAACTAATTGTAGGGCCCTAGGGCCCATGATCGGATCAGCCCAATATCAGGGAGAGATCCACTCATTTGGTGACATTTAGGGATGGGCGAATTTGACCCGTTTCGTTTTGCCAAAAATTTGCCGCAGGCAAAATGTCGCAGACGGCCATTAAAGTCTATGGGCGTCAAAAAATGTTGTCGTGCGGCAAAAGTTTTTGACGCACGCCGCCATACAAGTCTATGGGCGTCATTTTTTTCCTCGAAACAAGGCGAAAAAATTCCCCCATCCCTAGGACATTGCCAGATGAGCGGATCTCCCTCTGCATGGCCAGCTTTATTGCTGAATTGTCAGATACAGGTAGATTTCTATTGTTTCTACCTGTAGATCTAACAATGCAGCTCTACACATCTGTATTGAAAACAAACAATCTTTCCTGCGACTAGGGTTGCCAAAATACCGGCCTTCCTATATTCTTGCCATTTTTTCCTATAAATAACATTGGCATCAAGCATCATTTTTACCGGTCAGGCCAGTAAAATACCGGCTAGGTGGCAACCCTACCTGTGACCAATGGTCATAATTGTTACATCTATGGCCACGTTTAGAGGGAACATCGAACATCGGATATAGTATAAAATAAAAGCCCAGCGATTGAAAACAAGAAGTAGGAGGGTGCATGTTCCCCAAGCACACAATTTATACAGTGAGAGAGATGGAACGTGTGCTTATCACCATCTATCATTCGCCATGCAAAAAATTGGACTTGGTGCGTATTAACTCCCAAACTATATTTCCTGGTGTGCCTGGATATTTAACATAAAGCAACGTTTATGTTTTGTTAGGGCTAATGTCACACAAGATATTGTCATTCCCCGGGGGAAAGCAAGGCACATACAGATTTATGTATCACAAGATATTAGGAGAAGAGGCTGCTGGCAATTCCAGGCTCTTTCATCACCATGGTTTTCTCAGGGAGAGGGCTGGGGAGATCAAAACACCTACTGTGATATAAGCCAGACCATAGGGAGCTGGGAAAATTGTCTCTAGGATGATTATTACATTTCTTTGGCCTTTTTTGGCCCAAGTAAAAATGAGCATAATGTGAAATGCAGACAAAGGTCCATCATATATCAATGAGACAGCATTCCTTGTCTGTGTATAGAAGTGAGCGCACAGGAGAGCTTGGACGAGCTTCCCACTTATCAAAGAGCACATTGTGTGTGTCTGTGCCTGTGGTGGGGTGCAGGGTGGGTTTGGGCTATTTTATTGGTAACTGAAGGAAATGAAAGATCTAGGAACCTTATCTGATGGAATTATAATCCTCTAAACCCACGTGGGGGTCTGGGGATTGTGGAATCCTTTCCAGCAGTGAGGTGTGTGCAGCCAAATGGAACCTGCCGTCTATTAGCTGCCACCGTTCCTATATATATATATATATATATATATATATATATATATATATATATATATATATATATATATATATATATATATATATATATATATATCACATAGTAAAAGGTAAAGGTCATTACTGTGTAATCTGAATATTAAAGAGGTAGTTCACATTTATTGTTTTCAAATTGTTTCACTCACTTTCAATTTTTAATAATTTTATTTTATAATGCAATTGGTTTGCCCAACCCAAAACAACCCTGCCCCATTTGCTAGTACAGCTATAGGACCTATTATCCAGAATGCTCCATGCCTGGAAAATGTGTCTTTCTATAATTTGGATCTCTTAACCTTAGGTCTGCTAAAACAAAATCATTAAACCCAAGAAGATTGTTTTCTCACCAATAAGGATTAATTATATGTTAGTTGGAATCAAGTACAAGGTACTGTTTTATTAACACCTAGAAAAAGGCTAGATTAAGCCGAAACGTTGCCTGGTTGTATTACCCAAAAAATTCAACGGTCTTTTCATTTTTGCAACAAAGAGGTGCTGCAGCGGTATTTCTTTTTCTGCTATGAGACCCACTCGGACACGAGGCAGGGCTGTTTATTCAGATGGAGTTGTATTATAGGCTGTAACGTATTATACACTAGGGTATGTTTTACAGTATTTTTAAAGCTCATATAGTCTACAATAACTACCCAATGTTCTATTTAGAATCAATATAATTTAGTACTACTGTGACTCTAAATCCATTCATCCCAACCCCTCAGATCACTGATTTCCTTATTAATGTTCCCAGGCACACAAACCAGTGGGGGAGACGCACTAATCTCCCTAGGTCTCGGACCAGTGATATAACTAGCAGACATGTGTTGTGATTATATTGATTAATCCTAATCATATTCCTTGTCCAATGCCAGATTTAGTCATTACATGCATGCAGCGTCTGGCGCGAGCTATATGCAGACATTAAATAATGTATTTGTGTTCTAGCACAGACACGGCTAGACACATCCACATAAATACCACGTTTCCCTCGTCCAGACACAACTGGGATCTCCGACTCGCTCTGCTCCCTAAGCCCAAATCTTTCATAAACTCCTTGGGGTTATTAACACTGAGTGTAATATGTGTAACACCTTGACCTATTGTATGTATTTGTGTATATACACATGTTTGTACAAGATCTAGCTTACGAGATATAAATGCAAGTATTAGCAAATAATGCTGCACTTCATTTTACATTGATATTATGCCCATAATGTATAGTAAATCCCCCCCCCCACACATTTAATTCTGTATATATTACACATACACCACACACACACACACACATAGGGATCAGGTTTGGAATCCCTTATCCAGAAACCCATCAGGGTCAGAACTAGGGGTAGGCAGTATCCTGTTCCAGACCTTCGTCCCAGCACCCGGTTGGCTTGGCCTGGGTCTAAAACCCATTATCCAGAACAGTGATGTAACTAGATATTACTGGGCCCCACAGCAAGTTATTTTTCAGGCCCCCAAAACGTCTAGAGTCTGACCTGTTTTACCAATATGTTTTGAAATTGTATTTTAATTAGGGCCCCTTGTACCTCCTGGGCCCCCTGCAGCTGCAGGGTCTGCTTCCTCTGTAGTTACACTCCTGATCCAGAAAGCTCTGAATCACAGGACAGCCATCTCCCACAGACTTATTTTAAGAATCCGTATGGGATCCATTATCCGGAAACCCATTGTCCATTAAGTTCCAAATTATGGATAGGCTGTCTCCCGTAGACTCCATTTTACCCAAACAATCCAGATTTTTATAAACTATTTCTTTTGTCTCTGTGATAATAAAACATTGTTCCCATTGGTTTATTCCTATGTATTGAGCTTTATCCTTGGGATAGGGCATTGTGTGATGTCATATATGTACATTTTATTGGTCATTACCCCCCCTTAAAAGGATTGTGTGGAGGGGAGACCGATAGCCTATGAGTAAGTGCCCACCCTTGGCATGAAATGCGTCAGGCTTAAGTATGTCTTAAATAAAGATTTTCTAATTTTTACATATCTTCTGGGCTCCTCTTTTTCGCGCAACAGGTCTTTCCCAACTTTTTGTTTTTGTTTGACTTTACAAAATTACATGGCTGGAGGCCTTTTTTGGGATATGACTACTGTGTATGATTTTTGACCATTTTCACTTGATGCAATGAGAATCCACATGGAACTCTGAATTATTGCATAAAAAAGTAGAACTACACACCACAGTAAATACCTTGTACTCGATCCAAACTAAGATATAATGAATCCTTATTAGAAGCAAAACCGGCCTATTGGGTTTATTTAATGTTTACAAGATTTTCTAGTAGAGTTAAGGTATGAAAATCCAAATTACGGAAAGATCTGTTATCTGGAAAACCTCAGGTCTCGAGCATTCTGGATAACAGGTCTCATACCTGTATTTTTAATTTTTTTTAAATTATTTCATTTTTCTGTCTTATAAACAGTACCTTGTACTTGATGTTAACTAAACTGCATAAGTCCTTATTAGGGGCAGATACAATACTATTGGTTTTATTTAATGTTTAAATGTTTTAATCCAAATTCCAGAAAGATCCCTTATCTGGAAAAGCCTAGATCCCAGGTAATTATATAATTATAGATGATAAAATAGATCCTAAAAAAATATTTATCAAGCTGTGTATACATTTTGAGAAGCAGCTGCTTGAAAATGTGTAACTTGAACCTCCAGCAAAAAAAAAAATTGCAATTTATTTATGGTGCATTCTATATATATATTTTTTCATTTTTTTGTGGGGGGTTTAATTCCAGGTCCCGTAGGCATCTCACTCACATGGGTATAGAGATTCTCCTGCCTCGGTACTCACGATTAAATGGCCAGTCAGGGAATTCATAAACCAGGTGCATTGTGCAAATATTTCTGCAGACCGGTAACCCATAGCAACCAGTCAGAATTTGGCTTTCATTAGCATTTCTGCAGTTGACCAATTGGAGCTAGTCACTGATTGGTTGCTATGGGTTACTCTGAAGATGTAAAAGGACATGAATTTTTTTGAACTGCCCTCTCGGTTACACAAAGCGCCCACCTAACAATCTTACTGATTTTATTTATAATAATATTATTTTAAAAAAAGTCTAGTTCGCACATCTTATTTTAGATGAGGCTTTACTCACGTTAAATATAATTTTAGTGACGGTGGAACTCACCCAACTCATCAGCTCATCATTATACTGATCATTTAAGGATTCAGTAACCAGCAAAGCAAAGATACAGCAAGCAGTAAGACAACTCCTGCCAAGTTTGTAAAAACAAATATGCAAATAAATGAAAAAAAGGCTCATTTATAAACTGCAAACAATGGTGCAATCCACCATTTTTTTACACTTCCAAGAATAAATTGCAGCATTTCTCGCATAGAGACCAAAAGCTGCCCCAGCATTGGACTGGGGTGTCCCTGGCCCACAGGGGTTACAATCTAAAGGGCTCCTCCTGCCGCCACAACTGGGTCAGTGAGGCCCATCAGGCTTTTTCCCAGTGTCCCAAGGCCCAGTCCTCTGCCCCATAAATACAGCATTGGCAACATTCGACAATGAGCCTGGCAATGTACCCGACAATGTAAATAAGTCTGGAGAATGGCTCATTAGGGTAGCTTAGTACTCAGAGGCTCTTTTAGCCAGCACCTCCAGTGAGGTGCCCTTTAAAGGAGAAGAACAAATTTACATAAGCTTTATCAGAAAGGTCTATATAAATACACCAGTAAACCCTCAAAGTAATGCTGCTCTGAGTCCTCTGTCAAAAGAAACACAGCATTTCTTTCCTTATATTGTGTACACATGTATCAGACTTCCTGTTTTCAGCTTAAACCTCCAGGGCTAGGGCTTGAGCATGCTCAGTTTGCTCCTCTCTCCCTTTCCCTCTCCCTTTTCCCCCTCCCTCCACCCCCTCTCTGCTGTAATCTGAGCCCAGAGCTATGAGTGAGCAGGGAGAGACTGAGACAGGAAGTGATGTCACACCAAGCCAATATGGAAGATGCTATCTTAAACAAACAGAGAGAGCTTCTAGAGCTGTTTACCCAGGTATGGTAAAGAATTCTGCAGAATAAATATAGTGTTATAGTTGGACTATTGTGGCTAATCTATTAGAAATAAACTGCTTTGGTAGTTTTCCTTCTCTTTTAACACTCCCACTCCCAGTATATATACAGTGAAACCTCAATATTAAGTCCCCTGATTTAAAATTTTCCCGCATTTTACGTTTTTTATTTGTGGTCCCACCAATTTATAATACATTTCAATGGGAGCATTTCCCTGATTTTAAGTAATGTTTTCCCAGATTTTTCATCAAAATTTTGTCCAGTTTTTTTACTCTATGAATGTTAGTATTTGTGAAATAAAAAGGTTTAAAATTGTAACCAGTTGTATATTTTGCCATGGTTCTGCCTGTAAATGGTCAATTCCAATGAGTCTGCCCCTTATACAGTCCTGCACCAATCACTTATTGCTTTCGGTTGTGTATGTGACAGAGAGGCCTTGCACATGCCCCAATAGTGTTCATGAGGAAACTTCGGGCGACTTTGGAAAGCCAAAGCAATCCTGGCGCGCATTTCGGGGAGATTAGTCGCCCGAAGAAGAGAAGATTTGTTGCTGGGTGACTAATATCCACGGAATCTTACCGTGTGCCACCAGCCTTAGAATAATTTATGGAGCGATATTCTGAGACAATTAGCAATAGGTTTTCATTATTTGTGTTTTTTGAGTTATTTAGCAGCCCTCAAGTTTGCAATGTCAGCAATCTGGTTGCTAGGGTCCAAATTACCCTAGCAACCATGCATTGAACAAGAGACTGTAAGATAATTAGGCGAGGGTCTGAATAGAAAGACGAATAACAAAAAGTAGCAATAAAAATAGATTTGCAGCTTTACAGAGCATATGTTTTTTAGATGCGGTTAGTGACCCGCACTTGAAAGCATCAGAAGAAAATGGCAAATAATTTAAAAAAATTATAAAAAAATAATGATAGCCAGTTGAAAAGTTGCTTAGAACTGGCCATACTACATACTAAAAGTTATCTTAAAGGGGTGGTTCACCTTTGAGATAATTTTTAGTATGATGTAGAGAGTGAGATTCTGAGACAATTTGCAATTGATTATCATTTTGAGTTATTTAGCTTTTTGTCCAGCAGCTCTTCAATTTGCATTTTAATCAATCCGGTTGCTAGCGTACAAATTAGCCGAGCAACCATGCATTGATTTGAAAAAGAGACTGGAATATGAACAGGAGAGGGTCTAAATAGAAAGATAAGTAATAAAAAGTAGCAATAACAATACATTTGTAGCCTTATAGAACATTTGTTTTTTTAGAAGGGGTCAGCGACACCCATTTGAAAGCTGCAAAGAGACAGAAGAAAAAGGCAAATAACTATAAAACAATAAAAAATAAATAATGAAAACCAATCGAAAAGTTGCTTAGAATTGGCCATTCTATAACATACTAACAGTTACCTTTAGAGTCAAGGCACACAGGCAGATTCGGGGAGATTAGTCGCCCGGCGACAAATCTCCTCTTCTTCGGGGCGACTAATCTCCCCGGACTGCCTCCCCGCTGGCTAGAATGTAAATCACCGGCGGGATGGCACTCGGAGTGCCATCCCGCCAGGGAATTACATTTTAGCCGGTAGAAAGGCAGTTTCGGGGAGATTAATCTTCCCGAAGAAGCGGAGATTTGTCGACATGCGACTAATCTCCCTGAATCTGCCTATGTGCCCTGATGAACCATCCCTTTAAAAATGAACAACCTTTTTAAAGTAGGAGTAAAGCTGATCCTTTTTTTTCAGAAAAAGTGGGTACTGTATCCCCACCTGTACTATGATGGCACCTCTGTCTATCCAAAGGCTAGACAGCAATTTATTTAAATGGATATAAATAAAAGTGTAATATTCATATGATGTTGTGTAACAGTTATGGTATAGCTCTGCAGTGTAATGCTGAGCAGTAGGACAGTCTAGTTGTGTGTGTGTGTTTGTAGCTTTTCAGTCTGTGTCTGTTACTAGTGAGAATGTATGTGGTGGTTGAGATGTAGTGTAATTTTAGCCTGTCTCAGCCCCCTCCTCCTCTTCCTCCTCCTCTGTGTGCTAGCAGGAGGGTAGTCTCTGCCTCTGTCTGCCTTTCTCTCTTTCTCTCTCCTGCCTTCCTCCCCTCCCCCTTTGTACAGTTCACTGAAATGTATGCTGGGAAGCTGAAATAGACACATAGAGAGGGTTGCAAAAATGGCTGCACCATGAAAAAAAAACCAAAATACATTTGCAATCCGGAGAAAGAAGGGCTTCTAATCAAGTCTGAGCAGATAGACGGCAGGGGTCGGCGAGTGGAGGGCCCTTAGGAATTGGATTTTGACTTTGTTTTTTTTATTTGATTATTTTTTTCTACTGCTGGGAGAGAGGAGACAGAGGAGAGGAAGAGAGAGGAAGAGAGAGGGAAGAGCTGGCAGTGGAGCGGAGAGTGCAAAGGGGACATACAAAATCCACAGAAAGAACAAAAGAAATTAATGGATAGAAATTATCCGACCGCTGGTTTTGGAGATCCACTAGGGGCTGGTTCAGGATGGAGCTACGAAAGGTCGGCAAAGGCAAGGTAAGCCGTGGGGTTTACACTGTATCCGAGTGCGACAATGGGTAGCAAAGTGCTACAAATGGATTGCAGAAGGTCAGCGGTGCGTGCGACTTTGTGCTTCATGTCTTGCACACTGCACAGATTTGGCCCTGGCTCTCATCATGGAAGGGGAATAGCTAGGAGACTCTGCTTTGTACCCCTTTACTTTTTTTTATTTTCTATAGTTATTTATTGAGGTGCACCCAGATACCCCCCACATTCCAGGCGCAAACAAGAAGCGCCCTCCCGCATCAAATTCCTTGATGGTTGCAAGAGGAGAGAGGGAGGGAGGGAAGAAAAAAAAAAAAAGAATGAATCCAGCCCTGTCTGTTCCAGGCCTGCAGTCTGCAGCAGGGAGCACGTTGCAAGCTGAAGGGATTTCCTTCCATTTTGCTTTCTTCTTTCAGCTTCTGGGGGAGAAAAGCAAAAGAGCTTGGACTCAAATGTCATTTTTGGGGTGCAGGGAGCTTATTATGTTGATGCCAGTGCAGTGTATAGTGGTGGGAGGAGGATGCACATCATTAGCCCATTAATGTTGCTTTTTATTGCTACATTTCTTTTTACAATGGTGGAAGAAGAGGGGAATTGTAGGGTACCTGCTGCTTTGTGCATTCTGGGCAATAACTTAGTGATTTGCACCCGCCAGCTTTGTTTATTTTTGCATATTCAAAGCAAAAGGCCTGGTGCTCAGGGGGTGGAACCAAATGACCATGCCCCCTTTTTTTAAAAAAAAGATTTAATTCCATTCAGAACACCATGTGCTTTATTTACTTTTTTTTTTATTCATTATTCTGTATTCATCAGCAGGCAGTCCATCTTGGATCTCCCAGGCAAAAGCTTTTCTCTGGCTGCTGGGGGCTGGTTGGATGCTTTTCTGCAGGAGGGAGAAAGATGGGAGGCAGCAATGGGGGGGGGGGAGAGATTGCAGTAGAAGGTTTTAGCAGCAAAAGACAGTGTGTTTTATATTCACAAAGTGGATATAAATCCACTGTATCCAGGGCTGCTGTATTTTTATTGATCTAGTTATTTATGGAAGGGGAGGAATTAGATTTAGAAAATGATCAATGAATTGGAAATCTGGGTGAAGAACTCACTTTGCTGCTCATTACCCAGCTGCGGGGTTACACGGGCTCTGCCAGGCCTAATCTGCACAGGAGCAATCAACAAGCAGGGAGCACTGAGCTACTGAACTGCTTGTGGATCTGTGGAATATTAAATGATTGCACAATGTTTCCCTAATGCAATTACTTCTGATTGGGGGTCTTTGACATGTCTTGGGATCTATGCCAACTCCCATTAATGATTCCGCTAAAATAATGCTGGTTTAACCTTGATTACGGGGTTGTGTATGGTGGAGGTATTTATATAGCCGGTTAATAAACCTCTTATTCACTGCACTTGGCTAAATGGATTTAAACAGCAATTCAGTCCTATAGCATCAATTCCACAGGCGACCCAACAGCTCCTGTTGCCAACATTATCCTTTGTTCCACATTAATGGGAGTTGTAGTTTGTGTGTGTATGTGTGTGTGTGTGTGTGTGTGTGTGTGTATATATATATATATATATATATATATATATATAGACAGACAAATACAAGAGGTCCTCTGCACTCAAACCATTATCAATATATTTAAGACAGAGACATTTTGTGAATACTGCTACTGAAAAATGCCTTACCCTTTAAACAAAACAGGGATTGTTTGTCCATATATTGCAATATATTTAAGATGGCCAACTACATCAAAGTCATCCCATATCTGGCCAATCCTTTGCTCAATTTTCATCTGATTTCATTAAGAATTCTATTACTTCATTATACATTTTACAAAGGAACTAAGTTTTACCTGCAACTTATAATGTCTAATAAAAGGGCAGCCAAGTTTGGGAGTTCAAAGCAAAACTCCCAAACTTGGCTGCCAAGTTTGGGAGTTTTGCTTTGAAAGCAGCTAGTAAGTTGCAGGTAACTCCCAAACTTGGCTGCCCTTTTATTAGGTATATATCTATATATCTAGATATCTAGATATCTAGATATCTAGATATCTAGATATCTAGATATAGATAGATAGATAGATAGATAGATATATAGATATATATATAGATATAGATAAAGATAGAGATATATATATATATATATATATATATATATATATATATATATATATATATATATATATATATATATATATAGATATATACCCTTGTGCTGCATGGCTAATTAGCAATTTAGATGCATGCAGCAGACTGGGCTGATTTCTGTGCAGCCATGGTACCTACTAGTATGATCTGCATAATGAATAGATAATTAAGGAATTATTTAGAAGCATTCTGTTCATGAACTAAGAAACTTAGATACGTGCTGCCCAAAAAGCAGAACAGTCTGCAGCATGCATCATAATTATCCACTAATTAGTCATGTTGGTTTATAAATATGTCCTGTTTATAATGAGTAAAGTGCCCATGTTACAATGGCTGATTGATTTATAACTCAGACTTTGGAATGTATCAAATTATAGCAGAACCGTTGTGTGTGTGTGTGTGTGTGTGTATATATATATATATATATATATATATATATATATATATATATATATATATATATTATTTTAAAAAGTGTCTGCTCTGTATTACTGCGTGGTCAAAAAAGTAAATTTTTGCAGGTAGGACCAGAAAATATTTATTCACATACCATTTGTGTCCAATGTTTCGGTTCTCTGATAAAGGTTCTAATGAGGACTGAAACATAGGACACAAATGGTATGTGAATAAATATTTCTTTACTTATCTAGAGTTTGCTGGCCCTACCTGCAAAACAAATATATATTGGTGCCATGCAGTATTGTTTTTAAAGCCGCTATGCATACTAATGTTGACAACTCACCCTATTAAAGCTATACACAAAAAAATGCAAATGGGAAATGGCCAATTAGCAGCTCATTTATTTGTGTACTGATAGACCTCACAGAAAGCAGTGCAGCCTGCAGCATGCATCCCAATGAACTGCTAATTAGTTCTGTAGGATGTTGATTTAATATTTGTGCCCTAGTGGGGGGGGGGGGGAGGTTTGTATAATGTAAGTGGACAAACACATTTGCAGCAGTTAATGCCTATGAGAGGGCTAATATTTGTTGTTATATAAAATATTTTGTTGTAGGGCAAAAAGGTGACACTGGCTCTGCAGCTAAGGCAATGCGCTCTTGTATGAGCAGTGGTGACAGAGCATTGTGGTACTGTATAGCTCAGCCGCCAAATAAATCAGGTGTCCCACTTGTAAACACACAGATGTTGCTGAGCTACAACTTCCAGCAAACCCCCAATAGAGTGTGTGTGGGTGCTGGAAGGCTCCAGTTGGGGCATCTAACACAATAATAAAAATTAACTTATTTAGATCATTATATCATGTGATCATCAGACCCCTCAGAGCTCTAAAGTCAGCCATAGTAGATAGCAACATTTGGAAGTTCCAAACTTGCAAATGAAAAGGAGTGGAAGAGCTGAATGACTTGTCCTTTAATCTGAGTCCGTGACTTTGGTTCTGATAAGAGCGAGGCATCACAGGAAGATCTTGGCTTATCACTAAATTCAACTGTGGCTGCTGCAGAACCTCTTGGGAAATGCTCTGTGTGTCTGCCCTTTCTGGAACAGGTACTTGTGTTTAGATTATGTAGTAGTGTCCATGCTAATAATGTGGCAACCGCTGATACCGATGGGAATTAGGTGAAAAAGCACAGGTGCTTTTACAGGTGGAGTCCCCTACATAGGCTGTCCTCCTCTTCTCTTAAGAGCCATGGGAAGAAATGGGATCTCGTTTGGAGGCGATTTCTAGCCTCCCACAAGGTTCCCTAGGTTGTACAGCTATGCCAATGCCAGGTAAAGCCCTGATGTAATATTATGCCACATTAGTGATAATTTTGTACAGCGCTGACCTATGCTTCCAGTTGTACACCAGCTCTGTCCAAGCTACATATAGGCCTCCTAATTTACTACCCACTGTGACCTGCTCTACTGGTATCTCCTCTTATAAGCCCAGGGCTAAACACTTGTCCCTACAACTCAAGTGGAGTCTGAACAGGCAGCATAGTAAAAATACTTGGCACACATATATGTCATAGGCAGAGCGGAGTATCGGGTTTGGCAGCCTTTCACTTTGTCTTCATAAAAAAAGAACATCTTTATGCTATGCGTAAAGTTAGGCAAGGGATTAATTTGCCCTTTATAATACTGAAACCCTTGTAATGTAAAATACATAAAAACTGTAGGGGGGAATCGGATCCATAGAACCGCACTCATATTGATGAGCGAAATGTTTTACCGAGTTTCACCGCAAAAAATAACGCCCATAGACTCCAATGGGTGAAAAAAAATTTCGCTTGTAATGTGAAAATTTTCTTTCATGTATAGCTCCTCGAAGTAAGAAAATACCATATTTATATCTTGTTTCTTGCCCAAACAGCAATTTACATCTATGGATTTTCTAATTCGTTTCTCTCCAAGGGAACAGCATGGCAGCTCCCACCTAATGCTGTAGGAAAGGAATAATCAATGCACACAATGCTTTAGCTGCTGCAGGTTGGAAATAGATCATATAACTGTGGAATTTATACTTTGGTCACTGACCAAATGCCCCCCGCAAAAGGACCCTAAACACAGCCCTGTCTGATTTCTAATGCTACCAGCTTTTATAGACATAGCCTGCTTATCAGTCTGTTTCCATGCAGGGTTTTAAAATCGACCAACTGCACACAAGTATTTAAACAATTTATGCACTATATCTTATTACTATGCAAAGATATGCCTGCCTAAGCGAATGGTTATGGTGCCTATGCCATTTAATGATGTTGTACATGACACGTTTCGCACATTTCTGTACTTTTTTTTTCATATGACGTAGTGGCCTCTTATATTCAGCGATGGGAACCAGTGTCGGACTGGGATGCCAGGGGCCCACCAGAAAACCTTAGGCTGAGAGCCCACTTTCCAAACGATTATTCATCCTCACTCAACCTCATTATTCTCCTAGTCTCTTTTCTCTACATACTATACTGTATTCTTCCATTTAAAGGACCAGTAACATCAATTTAAAGAATTTGTTAGTATACTACGAAAAAAAACCACCAACACATATTAAACTTTAAAATCGAAAAGTCTTTATTTACCGAAACTCCGCTTGCGCTCCTCTTCAGAAAAGGAGTCAGGGTGACCATCCATCATGCGGCGCTCGATTTCTCCTCCCTGGCTAGCTCCGATAAGGAAGGCAGGGAGGAGAAATCGAGCGCTGCACGATGGATCACCCGATTGCCTTTTCTAAAGAGGAGAGCAAGCAGAGTTTTGGTAAGTTATTTCTAAATAAAGACTTTGCGATTTTAACGTTTAATATTTGTTGGTGGTTTTTTTTCCGATTATTTTTTTTTTCTTTTTTTTTGTTACTGGTCTTTTAAGCCTCTTTGTTCCCATAAAGAATATATAGCTGGAGGGCCTTTATAATAGCAACATCTCTAAAAGTGTCTGCCTCCGCATTCAGCTGCCCTTACTTTCATTTCCGCCCTCAGCCCAGGGAGTGAGGAAGAAGAAGCGGTGCAGTTTGGGCGGTTCAGCCTAAAGGCGAGGGGGTGAGATTTATAACCATGCCAAACCTGCAGCAGTCGTGTGTGTGTTAGTGAGGCCCTTCCTGTTTCCTAGAGGAAGAGGCTTGACTTGTGCGTCCAGATAGACTTTCTATAAGGTCAGGACAGGGCTCAGGGCAGTCACACTCATCCTGGAGAGGCCACCTGCATCTCACTCTCTCTCACTCAGCCTAATAATCACCCTTTTACAAAGATTAGAACAGGATACTAAGTAAAAGCAGTATCCCATTTCTCTCCTAGAATGCATACTTCTAATATAGTTCATCAGTGTACTGTGCTGCACTCTTAAAGGGCATGTAAACCCATGAAAACATTTTGTCTAATGTCATTCTAAGCAACTATCCCATATCCAAGCAATGTCGGAGTGGCCCACAGGGATACCAGGAAAACACCCGGTGGGCCCAGTTGTCAGTGGCCCCTCATGCTGCTAAACATTTGGCCTATTTCATGGCCATTTCCTATTTCTATGAGAAGAAAGAGGTTAAATAGGTGGAATAATAGATTATAGTATGTAAAGAAAAGAGACTAGGAGAATAGAGGTTGAGTGAGGAGAGGAAGAAAATAGTACTGAGGGTGGACCCCTGGTCTAAGGTTTTTTGGTGGCCCCCTGGTGTCCCAGTCTGACACTGTATCCAAGCACTGCACCTTTTCCAATGGGTTTCAAGTTGTTTGTAAATGTAATTGCAATTGAAAGCTGTATCTGCTGCCTGTCCCTTGTTCATCTCTGCCTTGCTGACTTATAAAACAATGTAACAGAAGTAAGATTATCAACAGAGCTGACTTCGTTAGAACTGCGTTGGCAAAACCAGCAGTGCTGACAGATCCATAAACGCTACTTTCAATAGCAATTGCATTTTATTTAAAAGGGGACGGTTTACCTTTAAGTTAACGTTTAGTATGTTATAGTAGGGCCAATTCTAAGCAACTTTTCAATTGGTCTTTGTTTATTTTTTTTTATAGTTTTTCAATTAATTGCCTTCTTCTGATCTATCCTAGATTTCAAATGGGGTTCACTGAACCCATCTAAAAAACCAAATGCCCTGTAAGGCTACACATTTATTGTTATGGCTTCATTATATTACTTCTCTTTTCTATTCAGGCCTCTCCTATTCATATTCCTGTCTCTTATTCAAATCAAGGCATGGTTGTGATGGTAATTTGGACAATAGCAACCAGACTGATGAAATAGCAAACTAGAGAGCTGCTGAATAATAAGCTCAATAACTCAAAAACTACAAATAATAAAAAATGAAAACCAAATGCAAATTGAATATTATACTACATCAGACCAGTTAATTTAAAGAGGAACAACCCCCTTAAACTAGGGATGCACTGAATCCACTATTTTGGATTCAGCCGAACCCCTGAATCCTTTGCGAAAGATTCAGCCTAATACAGAACCAAATTCTAATCCTAATTTTCATATGCAGGTAGGGGTGGAAAGGGGAAAACATTTTTTACTTCCTTGTTTTGTGACAAAAAGTCATGCAATTTCCCTCCCGGAATCCTAATTTTCAAATGCAAAATAGGATTCGGATTCTGATCGGCCTGGCAGAAGGATTTGGCCGAATCCTGCTGAAAAAGGCCGAATCCTAAATTCGGTGCATCCCTACCTTAAACCCACTGAAAATGTGCAATAAATGGACATTATAGTCCAAGTTGCTTTTAAGTACAATTGTATTTGGGGAGGTTACTTTTCCTTTAAAATTGAATGCTTTATAAAAGAATCCTAATGCTGAAGCTTGAAGGTTATGGTGGAAGTAGTAGTTCACAATCTGAATATTCAGTCTGGGCTATGTAGTAGCTTTCTGCACTGTTCCACACACTGCATTTCCCATGTATCCCTGTTTATTTTTATTACGGTAGTATGAATTCCACAGGGTGTTTAAATGAAACATATAGATTGGATACAAATACTGACCAGTATAGGAGGCAAAGAGGACCCTGCTCAATAGAGCTTACAATCTAAAAAGTAGTGAATGGTACTGTGTACGGTCCCACCCTGCTTCCCACCCATAAACTAGATTTGCTACATATTAAAGTTGCTTATTTTGCATTGTCTCTTTAAATATCGCACTCCTTATATTCAGAAGGAATCCGTAATGCCCCTTTACTGAACAGGTCACGTCCTTATGAGTTTTCCCGTCTCTGCTGCACCAGAACCCTGGCTTGCCTGCCAACTAGAGAATAATCGGTTCCGATTACCAGCTGTTGCCTTCTGATTGGTTCGGAGTGCTGGCAGTCGCATTAAAACCCCTCCAAGCTGGACACAGGCAGAATCCTGAGTAGCCTGTGGCTCAGCACTGACAAATATGCTGGCTCTGCATCCCAAGCAACAATAATACTCTTGTTAGGGGGGGTGCAGGCAGGTGCAATCACCCCGGGTTCGAAACTCTGCAGTGGGTATTAAGGAAACTCGGTTGCACCCCTGAAACGTTAGAAATTGACAGCAGCTATGGGATACTGTGTATAGAAAGGCAAGGTAGTGGCCAAAATAAGCAATTGTGTGCAGGGGCAATCCTGGCCCATCCGCCGCCTGAGGCAGCAGCATTTGCTGCTGCCCCCCCTCCCCTGGAAATTTGCTCTTAAAGTACCAGGAGCAGCATTTTTGCTGCCCCTGGTGCCTAGTGGGGCGCTGCCGCCTAAGGCGACAGCCTCAACTTGCCTCATTGGCGAAGCACCCCTGATTGTGTGATAGTGTCTATAGTAAGGAAGGAAAACTTTCAGTAAAGGAATAGTAACACCAAAAAAATGTAAGTATTTTAAAGGAATGACCATATAATGTACTGCTGCCCTCCACTAGTAAAACTGGTGTGTTTGCTATAGAAGCACAACTACAATTTGTAGCAGTGATCCCCAACCAGTGGCTCGTGAGCAACATGTTTCTCACCAATATTTTGGATGTTGCTCCCAGTGGCCTCAAAGCAGGTGCTTATTTTTTAATTTTTGGCTTGTTGTGTAAAAACAAGATCTACTGCTACCACATAGCCAATCACAGCCCATATTTGGCACCCCAGGAATTGTTTTTATGCTCGTGTTGCTCCCCAACTCCCTTTACATTTGAATGTGGCTCACAGGTATAACAGGTTGGGGGCCCCTGGTTTATAGTAACAAGCTGCTGTGTAGCCATGGGGGCAGCCATTCAAGCACAGGATACTCTGTAGATAACAGATACATTTTGAAGAATCCTATTGTATACGACATAGTTTATCTGTTATCTGCTGTGTATCCTGTGCCTTTTCTCCTTTTTCAGCTCTGAATGGCTGCTCTCATGGCTACACAGCAGCTTGTTTATATAACTATAGTACAGTTTCTGAAGCAAATACACCAGTTGTATCAGTGCAGGGCAACAGTATTTATATTATATTTTCATTACTTTAAAACCCTTTTGGGGGTATGTAATAAAAGTTGGTAGGAAAAAATATTTGCAATGCGAAAATTTATGCCTCTGTGCGCGAATTTAATATAGCTTTTGCCAACCCGGAAACTGTTTAGCGACCACTTCTGACAGCCGAAGAAGGTTTGCGAATTTTATAGTTTGCGCCAGTGCGCAGTGAATGTAATAAAACGTCTTACTGAAAAAGTTATGTTTGCTCCAAAAGATTGACACCTTCAAGCACTTCTTAAAAGTGGGCAATGCGCAATGAAAATTCGCAATGTAATAAAGTTTAAAGATGAGTATTACATTGCGAAATGCCAATTTTAATTCTTACTTGTGCAAAATGTTTTGCCCTTTGCGGCTTTTATTACATTCCCCCAAAATGTTTTTTGCGTTACTGTTCCTTTATCTGTGTGCATAGTGTGTAACGGGAATGTGTTTGTTATAAAGCAGGATATATTATTAGACTATAAGGGCTGCTGTTAAACTGCAACTCCCAGCATCCACTGGCAGCCAAAGGTTAAGGGATCCTGGGTGGTGATGGTTAACAACAGTTGGAGCAGCCCGTCCGTGCTCAAGTATGAATGAGCTGGGGAATCCTCTCGGAGGAGAAGTGGAACGCTCCTTGATTTATAAATCTATATATTGACAGGGAAAGCACAGAAGCAAAACATACAGAATGTCTTTATTAAAGGTTACCGATATGTTTCCCATAATTCATTTTTGCTGGGAGGTTACTGACACTGCATTCATCACTGCAAAGGCAAATTTATCACAGCTTGTGAGCGAGCGCTGTGCCAGCAGCTTGTTGCCTTCAGACGCACACACACACACACACACACACACACACACACACACACATATATATATATATATATATATATATATATATATATAAAATTCATCTAATGACAGCACTCATAGTATAATCAAATAAACAAAAAGGCTTGTTGCCTTCAGACGCACACACACACACACACACACACACATATATATATATATATATATATATATATATATATATATATATATATATATAAAATTCATCTAATGACAGCACTCATAGTATAATCAAATAAACAAAAAGGATAAACTAAAGCAGGTTTATTAATCCAACGTTTCGGTTCTATCTTAGAATCTTCATCAGGGAAGGTTCTAAGATAGAACCGAAACGTTGGATTAATAAACCTGCTTTAGTTTATCCTTTTTGTTTATTTGATTATACTGTGAATGCTGTCATTAGATGAATTCTACATTTCTTACAAAGACGGACTGGCACCCAGGCACTGATCCTACTTTTGGTGTGCATTCCATTGGGGACTACTATATATACAGGTATATACATATATACATACATATGCATTAAACTGCAAAATCAGATTTCAGCTTCAATAAATGTACTTACAACAATGCTTCCTGCAGGTTCCTTTGCCTCAGGGTTAGCCCTCCAGATGGATAACATGAAAAAGGCAAAGTTTTCCTGCAAATCACCTTAGCCATAGCCCTAGGGAAACGATTAATTGTGAAGAATGCAAGGCATTGTGGGACATTAAGGGTCAGGCCACACTGAACGTTTTGGGGAGATTTGGTCGCCTAGCGACTAATCGCCTCGTTTTTGCAGCGACCAATCTCCCCAAACGCTTTCCCTCACTCTGCGCCGGCTAAAATGAAAAAACGTGCTAATCACATGCGGCAATTCGTTTTCCAAAGTCGCCCGAAGTTTCCAACTTCGGAAAACGAATTGCCGCGTGTGATTAGCACCCGCGTTTTTTCATTTTAGCTGGTGCAGATTGAGGGGAAATGCCCAGTGTGGCCTGACCCTAAATCTTGGCTGGCTGGTTTCTGCTACATTGTTCAGAATCGCCAGTGCAGAGAATGGAAAGAGATAGACTGATACAGCCGTTTTGTCATGGATGTATATTGGGGAGTTACATTTTAAATGTCACTTTGGAACAAGCTGGACAAGTCGTAAAAGTAAAGAATAAAGACCAGGTGCAAAGATGCTGGAAATGTGCTTTCTTTTGCTTTATTCAATGCAGGCCTATATGGGATAGTCAGTCTGGGCTACAGGGTACAGCACCCACAGCTAAAAGGGATGGTTCACCTTCAAGTTATTACTGCTCTTTCTATTCAGGCCATCTCATGCATGGTTGCTAGGATAACTTGGATCCTAGCAACCCGATTGCTGAAATTGCAAACTGCTGCTGAATAACAAGCTAAATATCTCAAAATAATGCAAAATAAAAACCAATGGCAAATTTTCTCAGAATATCACTCTCTGCATTATAGTAAAAGTTAGGGATTCTGAGAGTTGTAGTTTAATAGCTGGTTTTTAATCTGCAGACAATGGAAGATTTTTAAGGGCTCTTACACACAGGTGTTTTTTTGTGCGCTCCCCTGTGTTGCGCTTTCTTCCATTCAGCCGCAGGGGAGCGCAGGAGTATACGCACTCAAAGAAAGCCTAAATGGGCTTATTGTTATTTGCAATGAAGGAATGTCATCTCATCTGTTCTGAGAGCTAAACCATTAGTCGTAGCAATGAACTCAGGGCACAGAGAGAAGAATGTAGAACTAATATGTGTCAGGGCTGTTCTATCCTATCAGATGTTAGCCATATGTTGTAATGGTTATCCCTTCTCTGAGCAGGCAGGGTCCCAGACCCATGCTTTCCCTGTGCCCTTGTAATCAGTCCAGCCTCTCTATTAGCTGGCATGGTTCAGAGCTAGGCCGAGTTCTGTTACAAACCGTTTCAAGTTATTAGCTCCCTATTGTAGAGTCCTGTGCGGAACCAATTTCTAAGACCCGGACCCGGACCCGCAACCGACGTATTTACCAACTTTGATCCGCTACTCGCCCCGGAACTTCCTTAGCTGCAACCCGCTGACCACCATCCAACAGGAATTGATGTTGCTGCAAACCGGAAGTGACGTCATCAAAAGTGGGCAGAAACAAGTTTTGTAAAATTTTAAAAGGAGTAAATTATAGACAATATAACATAAGATAAGACATTTAGATGAGACTCGCAACCAGACCTGCAACCCGCAGACCCGCATCTATACCCACACCTGAAAACCCTGCCCTCATTCCGCAGGGTACCCAACCCGCTGCAGGACTCTACCCTATTGGAGGAATGCTGAACTGTTCCTCTGCTTGATGTTCTGCAGAATGGTCTTTGGTGATGAAGGCAAGTCGGGCAGTGGAGTGGGCTCGGGTGTCAGATTCTGGTGGGCCCTGGAACACCCAGTCTGACACGAAAAAAAGGGCAGATTTATCATGAGTCTAACTGAATTTTAATTTCTATTTTTTTTTTGTTTTATTTTATGGCCAAAACTGTCAAATTCGACTAGGGATTTGTTAAAATTTGATTCGTGTTTTCCAAAAATTCTACTTTGATTTTTGAGATTTATCATACTATGGCCCATCTAAAACCTGACGAATTGCTGTTTTAGTCAATTTGAAACATCCTGGGATCAATTTGGAGTTGCTTGCAGCCTTCCTGAGTTTTTTTTCCAGAGAAAAAATTAGATTTGAATTTGATTCGAGTTTTCGAGTTGACCCTATTCACCTGAAAATTCGATTCTTTTGATACATTTTGATTGGTCGAATTTCGAGTTCATGGGAAAAATAAAAAAAATTCGACCCTTAATAAATCTGCCCCTACTTGTTTTTCTTAAACTGGATCTGGTGGCTCCCATAGCAAAAGGGACACAGTTCACCTTTACCATAACTTTTAGCATGTTATAGTAGGACATTCTAAGCAACTTTTTACTTGGTCTTCATTTTTATAGTTTTGAATTATTTGAATTATTCTTCTAGCTTTCAAATGGGGTCACTGACCCCATCTAAAAAAACAAAACAAATGTTCTGTAAGCTACAAATGTATTGTTATTACTTTTTAATCTTCTTCTTTCTATTCATGCCTCTCCTATTTATATTCCAATCTCTTATTCCAATCAGTGCATGGTTGCTAGGATCATTTGGACTCTAGTAACCAGATTGTTGAAACTGCAAACTGGAGAGTAAAAAACTAAATGACTCAAAAACCACAAATAATAAAAAATGAAAACCAATTGAAAATTTTCGCATAACATCACTCTGCATCATACTAAAAGTTGATTTAAGGGAGAACAACCCATTAAACAGTGATTTCCTTCTCATACATCTGCTGACTGAGTACTTTTGTCTTTTTTTTGGGGTGGAGGGCTGTCACTGGCAGTTCAAGTTATTTTAAATGTATTGACTTTTATCAGTGAAGTGGTCCAGCAACATTAAAGAGAGGTGGAGATCACAGGACCAAGTTGTGCCTTCAGGTCTGTGCTGCTGCTGTACCCAGACTGTTCTGTAGTGTAATGGGAGATGGATCTGTAGTATAGATTGAGAAGGCTTCTGGATTCAATAAGTGTGAACTGGATATACGTCTTGTGCTTAATGAGAAAGAAAAGGGAAACTTGTCCACGCAAGCAGAATTGAGCGCTCTATAAATTAAACTGACCGTATTTATTGTATGAGAAGGGAAGCTTCTGTGTAAATGTGAGTGGGAGGATTCACTGTGTTACTGGGAATTGTAAAACTCTTTCCCATGTCGCTGTTATTAGCAGTTTTCCTTCCATTCATTATATTTATACCCCAACCCCGTGAGTAGAGTAAGATTAGCAGAGCAAGTGAAAAACTGGGGGCACGTCTAATGAATGCAGGTTACTGGCTGCTATGATTCTGGTTGGATACTCTAGAACAGGGGTCCCCAACCTTTTCCCCCCATGAGCCACATTCAATTGTAAAAAGATTTGGGGAGCAACACAAGCACTAAAAATGTTCATGTGAGGTGCCAAATAAGGGCTGTGATTGGCTATTTGGTAGCCCCTATGTGGAATGGCAGCTACAGAAGACTCTGCTTGGCAGTACATCTGGTTTTTATGCAATCAAAACTTGCTTTTAAGCCAGGAATTGAAATAAAAGCACCTGCTTTGAGGCCACTGGGAGCAACATCGAAGGGATTGGGGAGCAACATATTGCTCACAAGCTACTGGTTGGGGATCACTACTCTAGAAGCCAGGTCCGGACTGAGAATTAAAATAGGCCCTGGCATTTCAGTTACACAGAGGCCCAATCAGCCTGCATAGAGGCCCAACCAACCTCCACCAGCCCACTAAATACTGACTTTCTATGGGACCTTATAGCAGCCCCTCTGGCATTTGCCAGAACTCACAGATTGCCAGTCGGGCCTGTTAGAAGCTCTTCCAATTATTTTTACTTCATCCAATAACCTCCATGTGCTTGTAAACTGGACTCTAGACAAATGTGATTGAGGGGTGGCTGTGGCCCCTGCTTGTATAGTTAGCAGGGGTCCCCATTAGTCTACCTGTTAGTTCACCACCTGTCTGGGCTCCGTGATTAATGGGCCCTGCCAACTTAGTAGAATGGGGCCTTGATTGACATAATGCACCATCTGCCTATGTGTGATCAGCTTTATTAGTTAATAGTAGGGATCTACCGAATCCAGGATTTGGTTCGTATTCGGCCATTCTCAGCAGGATTCGGATTCGGCCGAATCCTTGTGCCTGGCCGAACCGAATCCGAATCCTTAAAATCACGTGACTTTTCGTCACAAAACAAGGACGTAAAAAAAAAAAATGTTGCTGCACATTAGGGTTTGGATTTGGTTCGGTAAACAGCCGAATCTTTCACAAAGGATTTGGGGGTTCGGCCAAATCCAAAATAGTGGATTTGGTGCATCCCTAGTTAATAGATGCTGAGACATCCTTTAATAATTGCAGCAAGACCTGCAGCTCTGTGTCAAATCAATGCCTGTATCGCTGCTCCTGACACAAGAGCATGAAAAGGTTAAACAGTTGGACCGACTGAATAATGCACAACATTGGCAGCTCAACCATTCAGACACATCTCTTGTATTGCCCCAGGCTGGGATTGACTGTTCCACCTGTCTTTGAATCTGGAAAGGATTTGTATCCCTTCCTGATGGTAACGCCTTTATAGAAAAGTGTATGTTTTGGAACATAGATTTACTTTTTCCTGCAACAAATTAAAAAAACAAAAACAAAACATAGCTGGTTCTGACTGTTGAAACAATGTAGCAGGAGTTCTCCCAATCCAATCACAATGCAATTATTTCATTTGCATCTCTGTTCAGTAGACTGTCTCTTTAAGAGACAGATGAGATAACCACCTATTCCATTAAAGCAGCTGCTGTTCAGCCACAGGAAGAGACGTTACCGCAGTTAAGGTGGAAGCTTCCTTTGGATATTGTGCAGAAGGGTACATTTACTCGGTTGGCAGTTTATTTACCAGAGAGTGGTTTAGTGGGGGTGGATGTGCACAGCCTTACTCCCCCCCTATCCAGGCCTCCTTGTGTGGGAAAGCATAATGAACTAGGCAATCTCTACAAATTCTTGAAAGGCTTCTGTATTACATTTGAAAGCAGACCTTTAAAATGGCATTGGACTTTAAAGGGATACTGTCATGGGGAAAAAAAAATGTCAAAATGAAACAGTTAATAGTGCTGATCCAGCAGAATTCTGCACTGAAATCCATGTCTCAAAAGAGCAAACAGATTTTTTTATATTCAATTTTGAAATCTGACATGGGGCTAGACATATTGTCAGTTTCCCAGCTGCCCCAAGTCATGTGACTTGTGCTCTGATAAACTTCAATCACTCTTTACTGCTGTACTGCAAGTTGGAGTGATATCACCCCCCTCCCCCCCCCAGCAGCCAAACAAAAGAACAATGGGAAGGTAACCAGATAGCAGCTCCCTAACACAAGATAACAGCTGCCTGGCAGATCTAAGAACAACACTCAATAGTAAAAACCCATGTCCCACTGAGACTCCTTCAGTTACATTGAGAAGGAAAAACAGCAGCCTGCCAGAAAGCATTTCTCTCCTAAAGTGCAGGCACAAGTCACATGACCGCAGCTGGGAAATTGACAAAATGTCTAGCCCCATGTCAGATTTCAAAACTGAATATAAAAAAATCTGTTTGCTCTTTTGAGAAATGGATTTCAGTGCAGAATTCTACTGGAGTAGCACTATTAACTGATGCGTTTTGAAAAAAACATGTTTTCCGATGACAGTATCCCTTTAAATTCTGTTCTTCTGTATGGGTCTGTTACATGAACTCGAAGAGTTGAATATCTATTTATTCTCGTTTTACTTTGCCAAGATTCACCTTTACCAAATCATCTGGCTGAAAGAATCCACTGCTCTTCTCCCATTAACCTCCTGTTTTGTTATAATCGTATTACGAGTAGGAAGAAGGGAACTTAGTTTAGGGCAGGATATTGTTTAATGCCATTAGGCTCCTGGGAAGCAGAATGGATTTGGAAATGGTACTGTCCATAGATTGCACATTGAATGTAAGCCAGCAAAGCTATTCCAAGTGTGATTGAGCAGGAACAGTCCCCTATGGTGCTCATAACCCATAAAGAGAGAGCAACTGTAAATCTTTGCCAGCACGGGGATCCCCTGTATAAAGCACAATTCTGCTGGAAAATCCGAGAGTATAATCTTTCCTTACTGACAGCTGCAGCCTTGGTTTTTTTTATCAAGATCAATATTAAGTGTAATACATTTTTTTAACCAGCAATTATTTAACGTACATATAATTGTTGCGTATTTCAGCTACAGCTTGCCTTTTTATAGTGTTTTTTGGGGTCTCGCTTCACTGACTGCACCTTGAGCGGTCAAAAGAGGGACTGTCCCTCTGAAAACGGGACAGTTGGGAGGTATGAGTAGGTTTAAAAAAAAAATCAATTGGTTTAATTTTCCTCTGTCATATAAGCACTTGGGAATCAGAGCGGCAACCTTTTAAGCGTGTTAAATTGATATATTCTCAACAGCATCAGAGAAGCCCCAGCATGGGAGGTATCAATATAACACCTATTAGTAGATCTCTGGGAGCACGCTTAGTAATTTTCAGTGATACTACTGGGAAACTCAGTAGGTGAGACATTAAATTCTTCTGAGGAGGATGTCTCCTGTTTATTTTCCCCAAAGAGCTACAGTATAGTGTGAACAAGTGCACAGAACCCTCTCTCTGTAATATGATTCAGTGCTTGGCTTTGCTGTCACTTTCTCTTTTTATCTTTGACCACTAGATGGTACTATTTTGGGGCGGTTCTGGGGAATAAAGGATGGCACCCTATATTTTTTGGGGGGTGGTGGGACATCCGTCATCTATCAAACGTTATCTCATTTCTTATATAAAAAAGGATTAGGCCATTGTTCCGCTTCCATCAATCAAATGTCGATTTTTGTTTTCTTTAAAGGCCAATTAATCCCTAAAATGAATATAGTGTAAGAATGTTGTGTGAGCCTGCAGCTACAGCAGCCCTGTGGCAATAGATAATGCAGACTAGTCCATATAATATTGTGTGCCTATACAGTTTCCAACTAAATTTCTCTTTTGCATTGCTGGTTTTTAGAGTACAATTTTGTCTGGCGGTGACTTGGAATAATGTGACCCTAGCACTTACTGACCAGGGCTGAGCCTTAGGGAGATGGACTATTCCCTTTTTTAATGGCTACTTTGTGCATGAAATAAATAATATACAGGTGGAAGGATGCGGTGGGGGGGGAGTCGGTAAGAGAGTATATATATATATATATATATATATATATATATATATATATATATATATATATATATACACCAACCAAACAGATCTGCACTCCTCCAATTAGCTCTTTAATCATCTGCCCGGGTGCTGCTCCTGGGATTGGAAATGTAGAAACAAGAAAATTGGTAGCGCACTCCAGGGACTTGTATATAATAGAATTTTTTTTTTTATTTATGGCATAATAAACGACATTTCGGCTCCCCTCTAGAGCCTTTCTCAAGATAAAAAGGCTTGAGAAAGGCTTTAGAGGGGAGCCGAAACGTCGATTATTATGCCATAAATATTAAAAAGATTTCTATTATATACAACTCCCTGGAGTGCGCTACCAATTTTCTTGTTTCTATTATATACAAGTCCCTGGAGTGCGCTACCAATTTTCTTGTTTATATATATATATATATATATATATATATATATATATATATATATATATATATATATATATATATATATATATATAATTAAGGGATTAGAATGGAGTTAAACAGATAAGGGGAGTAAAGTGGAAAAGAAATGAAGGTGAAGGAAGCGGAAGAGGAAATAGAATATTTGGCGGTTGCAGTCAAGGTGGCAGGTGGGTACTTTTGTCTCTTGTTATGCTTAGACATAGCATTACCCTGGTTATACTGAATGGGTTAACTGGACAGCGTAATGTCATTTTAATATTTTAACAGTAGGTTTCTCTGTAAGCCAAGGAAAGTATGAAACAGCCACATAATGCAGTCTTTTACTTAGTGGGTATCAATTCCAATTCTGAATTTTTTCTGATTATTAACAGGGCTGTTTAAGTGGGGGCACGGTGGTACACCCGTCTGCCTTGTGGTGCTTGAGTCTTAGGTGCAATTCCAGCCAGAGCAATCTCTGTATAGAGTCGGTATGTTACTATAGAGCAGAGGTCCCCAACCTTTTTTCACCCGTGAGCCACATTCAAATGTAAAATAATGCTGGAGAGCAACACAAGCATGCAAAAGTTCCTGGGAGTTCCAAATAAGAGCTGTAATTGACTATTTATTAGTCCCTATGTGGACTGGCAGCGTACAGGAGACTCTGTTTGGCAGTATATCTGTTTTTTATGCAACTAAATCTTGCCTCCAAACCAGGAATCCAAAAATATGCAGCTGGTTTGAGGCTACCAAGAGCAACATCCAAGGGAGAGCAACATGTTGCTCATGAGCTACTGGTTGGGGATCACTGCAATAGAGCCTAGAATGTGTAGATTGCAAACTCGACTAGGTCATGGGACTGATTACACACTCTGTGCCATGTAATATGTCTGTGCTCTATAAATAAAGAATAAATGGCTTTTAGAGTGCAGGACCCCAGGCAGAAGGGCAAGAGTTCACTAGCACGGCTACACTTGTGCTTCTGGCCGGAGGTGCTATGATGTTATTGGCTCAGCCCAAATATGGAAGCCGTCTGTGCTGATATGATAAGTAGCCAGACGGTTGTAAAGTCCCAAAGAGGCATCATTTTGCTAAGTCTGCACCATTGAAGTGGAACACTGCTGGATGTTAATTTTAATATGTGTTAGTTTTATTCCAATCTTTTCTGAAATCCAAAGAGGACTCTTCAGTGTGGCCCTTTATTGGCATGACTTGTTGGTTTGTTACAGTTTTGCGTTCAGTGACTTAAACATTATCTCACGGTGCAACTGGCAAATATGGATCAAGTTAAAGGAATGCTTCACCTTTAAGATAATTTTAGTATGTAATAGAATGGCTAATTCTAAGCAACATCATTATTTTTGTTTTAATAGTTTTTTTTATAATTATTTGCTGCCTTCTTCTGACTCTTTCCAGCTTGCAAGTGGAGGTCACTGGCCCCATCTAAAAAAACAAATGCTCTGTGAGGCTCTGTTAATAATGCTACTTTATAATTACTCATTATTCTGTTTAGGCCCTTTATTTATATTCCGAATCAATGCATGGGTTGCTAGGGCAATTTGGACACTCACAACCAGATTGCTGAGATTGCTGAATAAAAAGCTAAATAACAAAAAATTAAAACCAATTGCAAATTGTTTCAGAATATCACTCCCTACATCATAATAAAAGTTAACTCAAAGGCGAACAACCACTTTAAGTGCCATGCTTGGGGCTGACATGTGACATGCACAAATTCACGGAGAGGGCCTGAGCTCCCAAATTTATGCCCCTGACCCCTAACTTGCGTCTTATTACCATGGGCCAAGGTTGTACAGATGGCAGGGTTTTGGTAAGTGAGTTGGAAAAATAACAGCAGCAAATCGTAAAATAACACGAACCTTGATACATTTGCTGTTTATTTTACACCGCTTTTTACACCGTTTTTTCAGCAAATTTCATTTTACACAGCCTAATAAAAATGCCCCATAGACACAGTCACTTGCAATGCATAGTCCCAGATTGATTTCAGATTTGGAAACCAGGAAAAATAAAATTCTTTCACTGTTTGAGGCTGAAATACAGTTTGTTTTTCAGTTCTGATATTTTTTCAGCAATTTTGTTTTCCAGTTCTGATACTTTTTCAGCAGTTTGTTGACAAAATCTGCTACTGACAAAATCAAAACCATGACTGTTCCAAGCTCTATACACGCACTGACACTGAAGCCCTGCCAGGCTCCCTGGTATGTTGGTGAGGACATGTACATTGCGCAAAGAAACGTCTTTCACTAAATATCTAATTTATTGTCTGTTTGTGTTTATATATTTTTACCATTGGCCAACAGGAGCGTGCAGAATGATTTGCAATTAACAGTCCTGGCTTTTGACCATAGAAGCTTGTGTGTCCAAGGGAATTCTGCATGTACTGGAATAGCCATACTCGAACAAAGGCAATAAATATAATGAATACCTTCAGTTCTGACACTATAGGCTTTTGGTTTTGCTTTTTTAAGGGGGATGTAAACCCAAAACTAACATGATGTTGCCCAATGAAATAAAATGCAATTCTATGCAGTGAGGATGCATTAAAAATGTTCAGTGGTTTTAAGGCTATTAAAAAAAAGAAAAAAGAAAAGAAAAAGGAGCCACCATTTTGTGATGGTCTCTTTGCTGCCTCAGAGATCACCTGACCAGAAATACTACAACTCTAACTGTAACAGGAAGTAGTGTGGAAGCAAAAGACAGAACTCTGTCTGTTAATTGGCTCATGTGACCTAACATGTATGGTTTGTTGTTATGTTTGTGTGCACAGTGAATCGTACGATCCCAGGGGGCAGCCCTTATTTTTTAAAATGGCAATTTTCTATTTATGATTACCCAATGGCACATACTACTAGAAGAGTATATTATTATGAAAATGGCTTATTTACACGAATCAGGGTTTTACATATGAGCTGTTTTATGCAATATTTTTTTATAGAGACCTACATTGTTTGGGGGTATAGTTTTCCTTTAATGGAAGCTCTGTCTGTCTGTGCATTTCACTGCTCCACTCCATACTCTGAAAACTGCGGCAGAGGCTCTCCTCCTGCCAAAACTTCTTTACAATTCTCCATTTCAGTAGCAATTACATTCACAAATAACTTAAAGTCAAACTTCATGCAATGGGGAAGGCACTTGAATAGATTGGATATATCTATGACAGTTTTAGGTCCCGCTCTCGGAGCCACTAGACGTTGACAGCGTCTATATAAATTCATTACATATTTTCAATGATTTGCAAATGTGATTAGACTGAAAAAAAATATCTGTCTGTCCCTTTTTGTTCTCTTCACTGCTGGTTTAGACTAAAGGTGGCCATACACGGGCCGATAAAAGCTGACGACAGACCGAGTCGGCAGCTTATTGGCTCGTGTATGGGGCCCCCCGACGGGCTTCCCCCGATCGAGATCTGGCTGACTTTCAATCGGATGGGACTAAAAAACCTGTCGGATCGCGGCCACATCTGTTCCGTGTATGGCCACCTTAATACAATAGAGCAGAACTGTTTTGAAGTATGCAATGTATTGTGGGAACTGGAATCTTGGCTGGAGAAAAGATCTGAGATGCATGTTTCATTAGTTTGAACCAGCAGTGCAGAGAATATGGACGGACGGGCAGATATAGTATTCAATATCAATGACATTTACAAATAATCCCAGAATCCCTGAGGTAAAATGATGTTGGGGTCAAAGTCCAGCCACATCTGGAGAACACAGGTTTTGTAGCCAGGTGAAATAACAAGGCATTTTTAAACCTATTATTTTGCATTTCTTTTATGTCTGTCACTACCCCCCACCCTACCCCTCCTCTCCCACTGTTTCCAGCCTCCCAGTGCATTCTGGGCCCTGGCTATCAGCCTTTTCTGGAGCAAAGGGAACAATACAAAACCCCATTGAGAAGGAAAGGAATTTGATCCCTGGATATTTTAAAGGGGAAGGCCAGTAATGTGCTCTGTGCTCTAATGAGAGAGGCTCAGCCTGCCTATAATCATCAGAATGCAAGGGTTTTGTTTCTGGAAAGCCCCCATGGCATGTGCACAAGTCACTCTCCCAGGCAGAGAAGCCTGTTGGACTGGGCCCTCCCATTTTGCTAAAGGGGAAATGCATGGTCCAAAACCAGCAACACTGGGCTTTTATTGTCAGACAGATTGTTCTTTGTGTGCCTCAAACTGGTCTTGGGATTAGAGCAAAATTAAAGGGAAAACACCTTTGTAAACAGGCGTCTGCACCAGTTCACTGATTAGGAAATAGTCCAGGATTTGTTAGTATGAGCTACAGATGCCAATTCTATCACCTGCTGGGTGGGGCATGGGAATTACATGGTACTCCAGGTGTTGTTGTACTACAACTCCTAGGATGCAACTGGTAGAAGGATGCGGGCAGCGCCAGGACATGAGCTAGACTACAGAGGCCGGACGCAACCATCTTTGGACAAGGTGGAGCACAAGTGCAGAAAAGGTTTATTGTGGGTTTCCTGCAGACAGTGGGTAGTGGTATGGCATCCTTTGCATTAGCCTCATGCCAAAGTATCCGTCTATCCCAGCTCAGAAAGTCGGTGACCTGGATCTCCCAGTGTATAATTGAGGGAGGAAAATGTAACTGGTTTATTTTTAAAAGCTAAATGAGAAAAAAGGTTAAAAAAAAAAAAGAAAGGAAATAGTAGAAAACAAATTAAGTTTTGTGACGGCGCTGTAGTAAGGTAGTAAGTTAGCAACTAGAAAATACCTGGGCACTATAACAAATAGGGCAGAATTTTTCTAGGTCTAGTAAACCATAGCAACCGGATTATACTTTAAAGGCGTTGTTTTTTTTAGTACTTTAGCTTTTTATTCAGCTGCTCTGCAGTTTGCAATTTTAGCAATCTGGGTACAAATTTCCCTAGCAACCATGCACTGATTTGAATAAGATACTGGAATATGAATAGGAGAGGCCTGAATAGAAATATGAGTAATAAAAAGTAACAATAACAATACATTTGTAGCATTACAGAACATTTTTTTATTAGATGGGGTCAGTGACTCCCATATCAAAGCTGGAAAGAGTCAAAAGAAAAAGCACCCAAAAAAAAAAAAATTATAAAAAAGACCAGTTTTTAACAACAACCATTTTATAACATACTAAAAGTTAACATGAAGGGGAACCCTCTTTAAACAGCTGACAAACAAATGCTTCCTACTGGTTGGTTGCTATGGGTTACTAGACCAGCATTGCCTTTTATAAACCATGCTGCTGCCTTCTAACTGCTCTGGGCTAAATAAAGGTTATGATTTGCTGTAGTTTATGTACATGTACCCTAAGAAAAAGCTACTGCCCTGCACCAGATGTGCCTCCAAAGGAACCTTTTCTTTCCTCTCAGGGACTTGTCTCTGGGCCAGATACCAGTAGAGGCCTTGAGGCGACCCATTAGCCCTGAACAAGCAGAGAAGATGGATGGATTTGTATAATGAAAATTCCTGTCTGTGCCATATATCTCTTCCCACAAAGCTTTGATTACACATCTGGAATAGGGCAAAGGGGCGCTATATTGCTCTGCAGATATTTGTGTCCCAGATCATTTGTTCTGCTGATTAGCCATGTAGCTAGTCACGTACAGGTCACCCATTTTTCTCCTGCTTAATGGAGGAGCTGCCATTATTTTGCTTTGTAGTTGCTCTGTACAGTGGAGAGGTGACTCCAGAAAGACCCCCTTGAGGATCCTATGACTAGTTATATACAGGAACAGTCTATGTTCACATTCGTTCACCGTTATGATAAAAGCAGCATGCGTGTATATATTAAGTACACTGATAACTCCCATGAATTTGGCATCCTATTTAACTGTACTTTAAGTTTCAGCGTGTAGGGCTCTTTGCTCCAGGCTATGAATAAGTATTGTCCCAGACGGCTCAATACAGTTCTCTGGGATTGAATAGGTGCATGCTTCCTCTCGGCGGAAGAAAGACTAAAATCGCAATTGATTCTAATAATCGCAATGTCCCTTTTACATGATATTTCTGCCTGTGATATAACCATCTGAATTGCACGTGTCATACGAGTGTAGGGGCAGACGTGGCTTTCCAGAATCCAACCTGGCATCTAGGGTCCAGTCTATTCCCCATTAGATATAAAAAAGTATTAAGTTGTATCTAAACCACCGATAGGTGGATAAAGGTGGCCATACACGGGCCGATAAAAGCTGCAGACAGACCGAGTTAGCAGCTTATTGGCCCATGTGTGGGCCCCTTCGACAGGCTTCCCCGATCAATATTTGACTGTGATGTTGATCGGGCAGGGCTAAAAATCCAGTCGGATTGCGACTGCATATGTTCGTTGATGCGGTCCCGCGATCCGACCGCCCGTATGCCATACATTATGATCCAATCGTTGGGCCCTAGGGCCGATCAGCCCAATATCGGCCACCTCAAGGTGGGCATATCGGGGAGAGATCCGCTTGTTTGGCGAAAGCGCCAAATTAACGGATCTCAATGTGTATGGCCACCTTAATATAAGAATGCTAATTGTACTGTAGGGCAACCGGGACATTCCCTGGTATCCCAGCAAGCCAGTCCAATCCTGAATCGGTGAAAGCAAATATGCTTTTATATCAGTTTACATTACAGTACACCATAATTGTTCCCTGTCTGACCTATGTCCTTACAATTACACTACAGTTCCCCACTTTGTCTCTGTGGGGATGCTGGGAGTTGTACTTCGTCAACTGAAAGGCTTTTTGTTTGGGAAGTGATGATATAAGGTATATATATTTTGCATTGCTATATCTTCTAATCTGCATTTTTCCTACCTTCATCTGCTGCTCAGTGAACCCTAAATACCTGCAGGGAGCACAGATGAGACTGTAGGATGACTCTGGGCCTCACGTTGCTGCTCAAACTGCTCTATTATATTTGCACTCCATGTAGAACAAGCAGCCCAAATATTAGAGACACACTTTCCTGTTGCCAGAGCACTGGGCTGCTCCCAATTATCCTTCTGACAAAGCGCCGACCGATCCTTAATACACTTTCCCCAAGAACATATGGTTCCAATGCCCAATTATACATATGTGTCTTCCCCCAACAATACGCCTAGTGTTTCCTCCCTGCCCTTCTGTTAGACACATCGATCCTGCTTTAGGGAAAATGGTAGAGGCTTGAGCTGGGAAAGGTCAGCAGATCTCCTGAGCCCACAGCGCTGTGTAAATATGGATTAAATCATTAGGAGAGATGATATCTGACTTCAGCTTCCACGCAGAGCAGCAGCAACATGACAATGCATGAAAGGGAAGCTGATGAAGAAAGGAGTCTGATTCAGGCTTAGTGTGCGTATTATCTACTATATCCTGTTGGACAGCAAAACCAGCAATTAGCATGGGGGTATAAAAGTATGTTCTGTGCTGACATCTTGAAAGACCAGCCATGTCCATTCAGAAGGACCGGTGAATCCATTTAAAATATTGAACCAGTAATGATTGTAACTGGTCTACTCATACTGGGATGTATTTAATTCTTTCCTAGTGTGGCCTATGAGGCTTGTAGCGCAATATCCTTATTCCCGGGATTTTAGGGGGGCAGCATGCTGCCCAACCACACAGACATTGGTTTAAAAACACTGTGGATGCGCTGGAGATACAATCATTTTTTAAATTTTCCCATTGATGATGAAAATTTGCACGAATAAAGGGGAGGGGACAGGGGCGACAAACGGCAGTGGGCCTAGGGGCACCCTGTATGTAAATCCGGCCCTGACCTTATTGTATAAATAAATAGCCATTGGATACAATTGTTCTCTATGAGCACATCTGCACTTTATCATGTGAGAGAAGGTGAGAGAAGAAGAAAATTAGTTTGGAGACTGGCCGATGGTTCAAGGTTTTCTGGTGGGCCAGTCACACCTCTGATTTTGGGCAGAGCATTCCCAGTTCAATTCATTGTGGAACGGTAATGGGTGCTTCTACCTCTGTGGTTCTCCTTGGATTTCTTGAAGGTACATTGGGGTGTTGTTATTCCCTGTCTAAGTATAAAACTCATAAGCTGTAAATTTTAAATTCTATTGATATACCACACTCGTTGGTGTTGTTTAGGTCACATGACTCATTGAGTTAGACTTGCTTTAGAAGTCACCATGGAGCCCAGTGTATACTCGTCCACTGGCCTTACTCCCCTCCCACATTCTTATAATTCTTTTTGTAGCTCATGGTATAATTGAATTTGTGACAGCAAAACCTGCTTGGCTGCTAGGGGCTGGGGTCCTAGGTTCAAGTTTATATGGTTAATTGACTCTTTATAAAACTGACCCTAGTGAGGGTGATAGGGACCTCGGACTGTAAGATCCACCAGAGCAGGGACTGCTATGAATGATATATAAGCATTGTGATCTACATGTACCATGTTTCCACTTTATAAATCATTAAAATTATTAATAATAGTAGTACAACTGTGCCTCCTCGTTCGATTTGGATACTAGTGTTGGCTTCAGAAGGTGCAGAGAATTTTGCACCTTTTTGTATTTCCCTGTGTTGAATTATGAATTATAGAGAGGAAGGATACATCGCACTGCTCTGGGCCTGTATATTTACATTAACAACGTGCTCTTATCCCCCCTCCCATTCTATCGCAGAATGTGGCAGACTGTGAATTTCTCCTGATTATGAGAGGTGGCTGTGAGCGGGAAGGATTCCGCACAATAATCCCTGATTATTTCTGTAAATAAGTACGTCTAAAAATAAAAAAGCCTGCAGCAATGTGGGTGAAAGTTGTGGGAGTTGTCAGGATATTGCTTCTCTAACCATGTGCCAGACACTTGCTTACTCACAGCCAGTACTCTTCTGCTTGTGTGTCTTATATCTATGCTGAGGGATCAGTCATCAGCAAAGAAACTGATCTAGTGCCAGGAATGGCTACCTGCTGCCCTCCAGATGTTGCTCAGCTATGACCCACCAGAAACCCTGATTGTCTTTGGTCAGTCTTGAATTAATGTGCTTCACCGTTACTATTGGCATTTCATTTGGAAAAACCTAAACTAAAGATATTGGCAGGGGTGTAACTAAATAGGCAGCAGAATCCTCGGCCCAGGAGGTACAGGGCCCCCATGAGGCCCCTATATATAGATATAGATATAGATATAGTGAATAAAGTACCCCCTCTTGTAAAATATAAGGATATTATAAGTTACCGAGGAGTTTCATGACCATATAAAAACATGAGGCCGAAGGCCGAGTGTTTTTATACAGGTCATGGAACTCCGAGGTAACTTCTAATATCCTCATATTTTGCAACTGGGGGTACTTTATTTATTATAATACACAAATTGCAATGAGTCGTGACAGAAATGACATCAGAACTCACCGTTTATAACTGATGACATCAGAACTCACCGTTTATAAGGATATAATTTACAGGATATTCATGGCTTTTGTGTATTATATAGTGAATAAAGTACCCCCTCTTGTAAAATATAAGGATATTATAAGTTACCGAGGAGTTTCATGACCATATAAAAACACGAGGCCGAAGGCCGAGTGTTTTTATACAGGTCATGGAACTCCGAGGTAACTTATAATATCCTCATATTTTACAACTGGGGGTACTTTATTAATTATAATATACAAATTTTAGTGAGTCATGTGACAGAAATTACATCACTACTCACCGTTTATAACTGATGACATCACTACTCACCGTTTATAAGGATATTATTTACAAGATATTCACAGCTTTTGTGTATTATATATAGATATAGATAGATAGATATATATACTGTATAGATATATATATATATACTGTATATATATATATATATATATATATATATATTGCATTCATATACAATTTCAAGTAAACATGTCAATATATAAACATGTTGGGGGCCTGAAAAACAATTTGCTGTGGGGCCCAGTAATATCTAGTTCAGGGATCCCCAAACTTTTCAACCCGAGAGCAACATTCAGAAGTAACAGTTGGGGCGCAGCACAAGCATGAAAAATGTTCATGGGGTGCCAAATAAGTGCTGTGATTGGCCATTTGGTAGCCCCTATGTGGATTGTCAACCTACATTGAGACTGTTTGGCAGTACACCTGGTTTTTATACAACCAAAACAAGCCTGGAATTCAAAAATAAGCTCCTGCTTTGAGGCCACTGGGAGAAACATCCAAGGGGTTGGAGAGTAACATATTGCTCACACGCTACTGGGTGGGGATTACTGATCTGGTTATATCACTGGATATTGGCTTCTATTTAGCTGGCTGAGGCTGCTGGGAGTTGTGGTGCACAATAGCAGGATAATTCCCAGATTTTGCCTCTATAGATCACTGTTGGTATAGATGATTTTTTTCTTGATATCAGACTCACCGGTCATGGTATAACTAACAGGGTATGCAGTCAATATCTGACTGCATACCCTGCATTAGAGGTGTTGTTTACCTTTACTTTTAGTATGATATAGAGCATGATTTTCTGAGACAATTTGGGAATTGGTTTTTATTTCTTATTATTTGTGCTTTTTGATTTATTTAGCTTTTTATTCAGCAGCTCTCCAGTTTGCAATTTCCGCAATTTGGTTGCTAGGACATACCTCCCAGCTGTCCCGTTTTTCGTGGCACAGTCCCAATTTTGACAGTTCAGCCCGCAGTCCCGGATTGTCAATTAAATGTTCTGACCAGAAAAAACTTAATTGGATTTTGGAGAGCCCAGAATAGATACTTAGATGCATTTGTTACAATTTAAGATTAGCAGGTCTCTTGGGGAAACTGACTTGCAGCTTAAACAGCAATCAACCTTCATTAACAAAACTGTAATAAAAATCACAGAAATGTGTTCAAACTTAAATTACCTGCGAAATTTTGTAAAATGGACATGGTAATTAGGGGGTTTGGCTACACAATGGGTGTGGTCAAAAAATTCTGTATGCAATCATGTTCTTTTTTGTCAGGGCTGGATATATAAACTGTCTGCCCATAGGCCACCTGACCTGTTACACTCGCACCTGACCTGCTCCCCCTCCCCCATACCCAACCCACTCCATTCGCAACCACTGTTAACCTCCCTCACCTTGATTTGCCAGCACTGGGCAGGCGGGAGATTCAAACAAGTGTCAAAATCTCCCACCCAGTCCCCAGTTCAGATGCGGGCGGCATGTTACCCCCAGCTCTCTGCCGCCCTAGACCCAGGCCTTTTTGGCCTGCCCACAAATCCAGGCCTCAAGGGCGTAACTACAGAAGAAGCAGACCCTGCAGCTGCAGGGGGTTCCAGGAGGTATAGGGGCCCCATGAGGCCCTAATTCATATATAGTTTCAATAAATATTGGTAAATCAAGTCAACCTGTAAGCAATTCTGAGGCCTGAAAAATAATTTGCTGTGGGGGCAGTAATATCTAGTTAAAGGAATTGTTCAGGATAAAAATAAAAAACTGGGTAAATAGATAAAAAATGTTTCTAATATAGTTAGTTAGCCAAAAATGTCATATATAAAGGCTGGAGTGACTGGATGTGTAACATACCGTATATACTCGTGTATAAGCCGACCCGTGTATAAGCCGAGGTACCTAATTTACCTAAGAAAACTGGAAAAATGTATTGACTCGTGTATAAGCCTAGGGGCCCCATGTCAGATTTCAAAATGTGAATGTGTAAATGTGTAATCATGTTTTATGGCATAGAAATCTATCTAAAACGATTTAAAAGAGTCAGAACTATTAGCTGGACAATTGCCACTTGTTTTCCCTGTGACCTCCCACCTGTCATGGCTGCTCAGAAGATCAATGAGGTGCTGCACCTAGGAAAGCAGAAAAAAGGTACAGTACGCTCCTTCCGCGGCCCCAACACACCTCCCTCTCCCATAGCGCAGGACTGTCTGTGCCTCTCCCATAGCGCAGGACTGTCTGTGCAGGTCCAGGAGCAGATACGCTCCTTCCGCGGCCCCAACACACCTCCCTCTCCCATAGTGCAGGACTGTCTGTGCCTCTCCCATAGCGCAGGACTGTCTGTGCAGGTCCAGGAGCAGATACGCTCCTTCCGCGGCCCCAACACACCTCCCTCTCCCATAGCGCAGGACTGTCTGTGCAGGTCCAGGAGCAGATACGCTCCTTCCGCGGCCCCAACACACCTCCCTCTCCCATAGCGCAGGACTGTCTGTGTGATCGCCGCCCGGAGCAGGTCCAGGAGCTCCGGGCGGCGCGTCCTTCCCTGCCGGCATTCGCTCTCAAAATGGCGGCGCCGGCCGCTACCCACGTGGCGGCCATGGGCGCCGCCATTTTGAGAGCGAACGCCGGCAGGGAAGGACGCGCCGCCCGGAGCTCCTGGACCTGCTCCGGGCGGCGATCACACAGACAGTCCTGCGCTATGGGAGAGGGAGGTGTGTTGGGGCCGCGGAAGGAGCGTATCTGCGGCCGGTGAGGGATTGGCTACTGTTGCTACGGTATGACCCGCGTATAAGCCGAGGTCGAGTTTTTCAGCACATTTTGGGTGCTGAAAAACTCGGCTTATACGCGAGTATATACGGTAATAGCCAGAACACTACTTCCTGCTTTTCAGCTCTCTTGGTTTCCACTGACTGGTTACCAGGCAGTAACCAATCGGTTACTTGAGGGGGGGGCCACATGGGTCATAACTGTTGCTTTTGAATCTGAGCTGAATGCTGAGGATCAATTGCAAACTCACTCAACAGTTATGTCCCATGTGCCCCCCCTTCAAGTCACTGACTAACTGAGAGTTATAGAGCTGAAAAGCAGGAGGTAGTGTTCTGACTATTATGTTATACATCCAGTCACTCCAGCCTTTATACATTACATGTTTGGCTAACTAACTATATTAGAAACATTGTTTATTTTGCACAGCCTGTCTATTTACCCAGTTTTTATTTGTACACACAACTGTTCCTTTAAGCAACTGCCAGGCCTGTTTATTGTATAATAATGTTGCCCTCCTGCAGTACCTGCTTTATACAGTTCTTCAGGTTTGCAGTGAGAAGGTCAGAGTTAAATCTCAGAGATGAGTGATTCAGGATCCCTTGACTTGTTCTCTCTGTATTTACTCTGCAGGGAGAATATGACTTATTGCAGGCAAGACTCCCTGTGTTTGTTTTGTATAAATCATTCACCTGTAGGCTGTCCGCTCCGTTCCCCAGTGATGCCAGAGTAAGTGATGGAGTTGCCTTCAGGTGAATGATTTATATAAAACAAACACTGAGACTCTTGCCTTCTCTTAGTTATGTTCTCCCTGCAGGTAAATAAATAGAGAGGGTTGCTTGAGAGTTTTTGTGTGTGTGTAGAGGTCTGTCTGACACCACTCCATGAGCGTGGATGCAACATTTGTCCCCCACTGAGCAATGATTTTTTCTGCTGGCTGCAGTGGAGGACAAATGGCCCCATGTACCAATAGCCTAAAGGGACTTCACATTTTTGCAATTAATGGTGATTGCTCACTTCCTTTAAGGGAGACTGTCATGGGAATTCTGCACTGAAATCCATTTCTCAAAAGAGCTAACAGATTTTTTTATATTCAATTTTGAAATCTGACATGGGGCTAGACATATTGTCAATTTCCCAGCTTCCCCAAGTCATGTGACTTGTGCTCTGATAAACTTCAATCACTCTTTACTGCTGTACTGCAAGTTGGAGTGATATCACCCCCTCCCTTTTCCCCCCAGCAGCCAAACAAAAGAACAATGGGAAGGTAACCAGATAACAGCTCCCTAACACAAGATAACAGCTGCCTGGTAGATCTAAGAACAACACTCAATAGCAAAAACCCATGTCCCACTGAGACACATTCAGTTACATTGAGAAGGAAAAACAGCAGCCTGCCAGAAAGCATTTCTCTCCTAAAGTGCAAGCACAAGTCACATGACCAGGGGCAGCTGGGAAATTGACAAAATGTCTAGCCCCATATCAGATTTCAAAATTGAATATAAAAAAATCTGTTTGCTCTTTTGAGAAATGGATTTCAGTGCAGAATTCTGCTGGAGCAGCACTATTAACTGATGCGTTTTGAAATTTTTTATTTCCCATGACAGTATCCCTTTAATATTGGTATTAGTCACCCGATTATCAGGTAAAGGGTAAAGGGATTGTTTACCTTCCAAACACTTTTTTCAGTTCAACAGTCAGTTCAATTATCTGAGACAATTTGCACTCGATTTTAATTTTTTATAATTTGTGGCTCTCCAGTTTGCAATTTCAGCATTCTGGTTGCTAGGGTCCAAGTTACCCTAGCAACTATGCATTGATTTGCACAAGAGACTGGAATATGAATAGGAAAAGGCCTGTACAGATTGATGATTAATAAAAAGTAACAATAACAATTCATTTTGTAGCCTTGCAGAGCATTTGTTTTTAGATGAGGTCAGTGACCCCATTTGAAAGCTGGAAAGAGTCGGAAGGAGGCAAATCATTCAAAAACTATAAAAAAAGAAAAGAAAATGAAAACCAATTAAAAAGTTGCTTCGATTCAAATACTTCCTCAAGAGCGTGAAATATCGACTCTATTTGACCACCTAACCCTCTGAAGGAGTTAAGGTTTATGCAACTCTGGGAAAAAGATTAACGAATATGCATGGAAGAGGACCAAAGACAATAGACACTGCTCAATCAATGTAACAATTCAAGAAACATCACAGAAAGTTTTACACCAGTGGTACGTGGTACCCTCAAAACTAGCAAATTGGTATCCCACATGGATCGTTTCTGCACATCTGGTGGGAATGCCCTAAGGCAGTCCGATTCTGGATTCGTATCTACACACTAATCTCAAGCGTAACAGGGTACAGAGAATGTGAATAGGGGAAAAATCTTGCGTGCACTGAGCTGCTGAGATGGTGGTTGAATGGAAATCAGGGCCGGAACTAGGGGTAGGCAGAGTAGGCATGTGCCTAGGGCGCAAAGGTGGAGGGGTGCCAGGCACGTACTTACTCCTACCTCTAGTCCGGTCCCTTCTCTGGCGATAGCATGTCGCTCTGTGCATGCGAACGAGCGCCTATTCGCACACATCTAGCTTGCGCGCATGCGTGCACCCAGACGGCGCAGCAAACGGGCAGGCTTCCTAGGGCGTGGCCCGGCTCTGATGGCAATTGTGGCTTATAATGCAGGGCTGAAGGGAGAACTCAATAGATTTTTTTCCATGTCTTTCCTCTTGTCTCGTTGTATTTTTTGCTTTCTGTTCTGTTCTTTTATTATCTTTTACCTTCATTTTCTTCTGCTTTAGCTTTTTTCCTTGTATTCCCATTTGAATATTGTAATTCATTTAGAATCAGACTCAAGGTGACATCAATGATATTTTATCATAATGCCATGCTGTTATACTCAGTTATGTTTTTTTGTGCTTGAAATCAGTTTGTGATGTATAGCAGTACTTTATGACTGCTGTGCAAGATATGGACGTAGAACAGTGGTCTTACTAGACCCCTGGAATATCACTTTAAAGGCCTTGTTCATAGGGTTGCCACCTTTTAAAAAAAAAAAAATTACCGACCATGGTGGGGGGCGAAAAAGAAAGTGGTGGGGCGTGACGCAAAAGTGGCGGAGCCGATGAAGGGCACCGCAAAGGGGCGGGGCCAGGGGAGTAGTGAGTGTCATAAAATGGGCGGAGCCATGGGGATTAGCGCCACAAAAGGGGCGGGCCACCACCCAAAGCCGACGAAAATGTACGTTTTCATCGGCGGGCAGGGGATTTTGTAAATGGTAATACAAATTACCGGCAGCTACATTGCCGGTAAATTTGTAATACCGGCCCCGGTGGCAACCCTACATGTTCACCTTTAAAGGGATCCTGTCATCGGATTTTTTCAAAACGCATCAGTTAATAGTGCTACTCCAGCAGAATTCTGCACTGAAATCCATTTCTCAAAAGAGCCAACAGATTTTTTTATATTCAATTTTGAAATCTGACATGGGGCTAGACATATTGTCAGTTTCCCATCTGCCCCTGGTCATTTTCCCCATGACAGTATCCCTTTAAATTAACTTAGTATGATGTAGAGAGTGATAATCTGAGACAATTTGCAATTGGTTTTCATTTTTTATTATTTGTGGTATTTTAGTTATTTAGTTTTTTTATTCAGCTGCTCTCCAGTTTGCAGTTTCAGCAATCTGGTTTCTAGGGTCCAAATTACTCTAGCAACCATGCACTGATTTCAATAGGAGACTGTAATATGAATAGCAAGTCAAGTAATAGAAAGTAGCAAGAACAATACATTTGTAGTCTTACAGAGTATTTGTTTTTAGATGGGGGTCAGTGACCCCCATTTGAAAGTTGGAATGTTATACAATGTTATACAATGTTATACAATCACACCATATATATGCTTCATGAATTCATGAAGCATATATATGGTGTGATTGTATAACATAGGAAGTTTCCATTTTACACTACTTAAAGGTGAAGTAATATGTACAAGCACTATGTATACTAATTAATTGATTAATATGCAACACGTGTGATCACAGCTATTTATTTGAACTTTTACGTCACTTCTATTGAACTCTGAAGAAGTGCCCAGTGTGTGGGGCACGAAACGCGTTAGTTTTTGGCACTCCCACTACTATTATACCACAATGTATGTTTAAATAAAGCCAGATATTGATATTAATCCAACCGTCTCCCGTGGATACGTCTTCCTGCGCTGCTAGCGGATATTTGGTTGGATGTATAGGAGTGCTCGGTTGAGTGTTGCCGGGATCCCGCGATAGCTGCGGAGGACGTGGGAGAGAGGAAGGAGTGAGAAGAGCTCCGCCATCGACTCCTCTTTTTGTTATCGGGTTCATAATTGGATTTCTATGATAAATATATTGATAATTGGACTTGTGATTCCTCACCAGGCGACAGAGAATGGGCCTCCCTGTATTTATCTCAGTTTCAGTCAATAATTGGAATTCTCTCCTAGCAACTTCCTTTGTTTGATGCTTTTATTGCTTTAACCACTTAGGAACCAAACAGCAGGGAATGGAACTGGTGCACTGAATTGACCTTGGCCTCATCAAAGTCTCTGAGAAAAATGTTTTATTATTTATTGGCTTTTATTTATATAGTGCCGAGGCATTTATGAAGATCTTTACAGAGGTTATACATTATTCACAGACTAGGGTTAGTTTTATCAGGAGCCAATTACCCTGTCTGTATGTTTAAAAGGGACCCGGATAGAACCCTCACGCAAGCACAGGGAGACCGCACACACGCCTTGCAGAATGCCCAGGTTGTTTTCAAACCTAGGACCCCAGTACCTTGAGCCTGCCTTGCAATGCTGGAGTCCTAAGTTCAATTGTGTCTGGGGCTCTATTTGTGTACAGTTTGTATATACTCCCTGTTTTTGCATGGGTTTCTCCAGATGCTCTGCTTTCCAAAACCATACAGACAGGTTAATTGGTTCTTGATAAAACTACCGATAGTGTGTGTCTGTGCTGTTTTCCATTCACTTGGATGACAAACACCCCCCCCCCCGAGGAAAATTACTTGGGAATATATGGCCACGCTTAGGGTAGAGACACACGCTCCGATTTGGGGAGATTTAGTCGCCCTACGATAAATCGCCTCTTCTTCGGGACCAGGGCCTGATGTGCATAGTGGGCGCCCCTAGGCCTGCTGTCATTCGTCGCCCCTGTCCCCTCCCCTTTCATCACACACATTTTCGGTGCAGTGGGGATTGGTGCATGGGAAGTTTAAAAAACGATTGTATCTGCTGCGCATCCCCAGTGTTTTTGAACCAATGTGGATGTGGTTGGGCAGAATGCCGCCCCCTAAAATCCTGCCACCCTAGGCCCGGGCCTGTTCGGGGCGACTTATCTCCCCGAAGTGCCTCCCGCTGGCTAGAATGTAAATTTCCAGCGGGATGGGACTCTGACCGATTCATTTTCCGAAGTCATCCGAAGTTTCCTCGTGAGGCAACTTCGGTCGACTTCACAAAACGAAGCTCACCAATTGCCATCCTGCCTTTACATTCTAGCTGGCTAGAGGCAGTTCGTGGAAATAAGTCGCCCCGAAGAAGAGGAGATTTGTCGCTGGGCGACTAATCTCTCCGAATCTGAGTGTGTGTCTCTGTCCTTAAGGTGCCACCTTTTGCACCAGCAGATGTTAAAATACAGTGCTGAGTGTTGTAATTGAGCAGCAGCTCCTGGGCTACAGATTCCCAACCCCTGATTTGATTAAAGGAATAGGAACTTGGAAGTGTATGGAGCATTCATATTTTGCCTCCCTATATACTGTAGACCAGGGGAGCCCAAAAAGTAGATGGGGATCTACCAGTAGACCTTGAGTTGGTGATCAGTAGATCTCAAGACACTGTCCACAAGCAGCTTGTCTAAATCACCCTCCTATTTTATGCTTTTCATTCAGATATTAATTGAAATAGTTGTTTGTTAAAATATAGCAATATACTGTAAATGCTCTCATGAATACATTTAATGTTTAATATTTTCCATGGAACAGAATGCTAACAATGCTTTTATGGATGTAGATCATAATGGGACATCGTCACTAAAAGTAGACCTTGCAATAGTAAAGTATGGGCCCTCATGCTGTAGACATTCTATTTGGTGTAGAAGATAAAAGTATCTGTCCTGTTTTCCCTGGGGTAATTCATTCATTCATAGTTTCTCTGAGGCAACAATACCAGCCACAAAGAACAGACACCTTAATTACCGCCATCGTTCCCAAGTCTGCATTGTTTCAGTTGGCTGTTGGGTTTCTCCCTTCGGTAATCCTTTGTATGTAGCCCTTTTGTACTGTACAGCAGAACATAGTGCCATTATATCTGAGAATGGTGTGGGCTGTCTCTGCCAGCCTTTCCTGTTACAGGCTGGATACACTTGGGAGAAAACAAGGTCACCTGTAATCCTTTTATGAACCCATAGTTCTGAACCCACTTTAAAGGGTAACACTTGTATTCAAGGTCCTGGATCCACTTTAAAGGGTTAAACGTGCCTTCAAGGTTTTGTCTGTAGTTTAAAAGTTGAAAGCGGTGTTAGCTGTCTGGGTCTGACTCTTGCAATAATGTAACAGGAGTCCGGTCTGTTGTTTCCAGAGTCAGAACCAGCAGTGCAGAGTCCCCGGAGAGACTATTGCAATTACAAACCGCATTAAAAACACTGGCAGGTTTCAAATGAACATGTTTTGGAAAGTTGCTTAGAATGACATCATTTCGGTTGGGCATCCTGTTTAATCTGGAAATAGTAGTGGGTCGAAGAGGAAACCCAATTTACCTGCTCTGGGTTCTGAAATAGAAATATAGGCCTCGCTGTCTTCTATTGGTAGATACAGAGGTGTGTCAGTCTGATAGTAATCACATTGTCACATATCATGAATGCCCATCCCCTGAACCCCTATCACACGAAACACAGTGAGGAGTGAGAGCTGTGATAGAGAGTGGAGCTATAATTAGACAGATGGAGCAGGTGATTGGTATAAATCTATGAAGGAAATCGGAATGAAGATGCAGTGTCTGTGCTATCAGGGACCCGGTGACGTTCCCTTTGGTTATAAATAATTCCCTCTTTTTTTCTTTTTTTTTTCTTGCTACATTTATTTCTGGCTTTTGCCTTTGTAGCGTGGCAGACAGACGGCTGAGTCCCAGCACAGCAGCGATCTCCCTAGAATACATTACACTAGCCCCAGGGAGATGTTATGTGCTCGTTATCAAATTAAATCTGCTTCAGCAATGCTCGTGTATATACACTGCGTAACGTAGCATTTCATGGGAAGAGCCGCGTCTCGCCCAAACACATGGAAATGAAATAATGATTCTACTGCAATGTGAGAATTGATCTTTATTTTCGACCAGTTTATTCTTAAAGGAAAAATCTTAAAGGGGAACTATCATAGTATTAATATCTCACCAGTAAAACCTATAATACAGGTTTATTTATTTCTTATGGCAGACCCATACTGCTTAGTTAATCCACTGTCCACTTGGGTCCCTAAACATGCGCATGACATACCTCCCAACATTTTGGAAGTAAAAAGAGGGACAAAAAATTTTTTCCCGCACGTAGCGCAGCAATTTTTTGACCACACCTCTTTCTGTGGCCACACCCCCTAATTACCATGTTTCTTTTACAAAATTTGGCAGGTTATGAAAGTTTGAAAATATTTCACCTTATCTAAACTGTGTTTTTGTGTCTCAAAATTGTTACAAAGTATCTTATTTGCACCCGTTAGCTGTTCTGGGCTCTCTGCTGAAAGCCAATTAAGTGAGAAACTTTGTTTCTTTTTCTGGCTGTTCAGTGCAGAGAAAAGAGGGACTTTCCAGTACAAATGAGGGACTGCGGGTTGAGCTGTCAAAAGAGGGACTGTCCCTCCGAAAAAGGGACAGTTGGGAGGTATGACATGACCTACCCAAACTCTGCCCAACCTCCAACAAGCCCAGTCAAGTTTACAATCTGCCATTGAGAATGTTGCATATTTCAGGGCAAAGTTTGACACCTTCTCAGGAGAAATGAAAAAAAATTGCCAATGAGCAGTCCACTAACCTCGGACATGCGAGTATAATCGCTTAAAAAAATGGATGAACATATTAACCCCAGACATATCCATAAGATCAATGCAGAAATAGCCAGTGAGCACTCCATTAACCCCAGACATGCCTGTATAATCACTACAGAAATTGGATAACCTGCATATTAACCTCAGTCATACCATTAAGATTACTCCACAAATTGATTGATTCATTTTACATCACCCAAGCCAAGCAGATTACTACAAACGTTTCTTCTTTAGCAATGCTGCTTGTGTTTCTCCTCTGCCTAGTGGAAATACCTGTAAAAAAATAAAATAAAGATCATCTTTGTTTTTTTTCCTTTTAAATTATATATATTGCCCTCTTTAAAGGTTACTGTTGGTAACCCAACTGATAATGGTGGCCCTCACTGCCAATACCTCATCTTTGAGTGGCACCTTTCCATTGAGTCATACCGTCTTTATTCATAGACCCCCCAAAAGCTGCTACTTGCTGGAAAGTGGGAGTGTTTGAGCCAGATCAGAGCATTAGTGGGTGCAGTTGGTTATTTCCTGGGCAAATCAGAAACATGATTAAATGGTGTTTGTGATAGTGAAGAACACCAAGAATTTCTTTTTGGCCATTGGAACATGGAACATGCTGTCATCCAATCAAACGCAGTCAGTGTGGCAAAAATGTTAAATCCAGCCTTAGGCAGTCCAAGGGCAGCAGATTGCTAAACAGCAATTAATACTCAGATGCTATACAGAGGGGAAATACAGATTGTTATGTTGACACCAATAATCAACCCTGTCCATGGCTTGCCCAACAGATAAGGACCATCAGGTAAGGACCACATCAAGCAATTCATGTGGGTGCTCTTATTTTGCATATAGGTGCATTATAATTCCATCGCTCATCTGGGAGCCAAATGATTGGATCAGTTGCAGCATGTGAGGGCCAAATCACAGATATATGTATGGCTAGTTTAAAGGAGTTGTTCACCTTTGAGTTAACTTTTTGGTATGATGTAGAGAATGATAGGCACTTTGGCACTTTGCAATTGGTTTTATTTTTTTATTATTTGTGGTTTTTGAGTTATTTAGCTTTTTATTCAGCAGCTCTTCTGTTTGCAGTTTTAGCAATCTAGGGTCCAAATAACCCTACCATGAATTGATTTGAATAAGGGACGGGAATATGAATAGGAGTGAATAGAAAGATGAGTAATAAAAAGTAGCAATTACATTTGTAAACATATGGAGCCTTACAACGCATTTGTTTTTAGATGGGGTCAGTGAAGCCCATTTGAAACCTGGAAACCGTCTGAAGAGAAAAACGAAAAAACTGAGGGAAGTAGAGAGGCAATTCATTCAGAAACTGTAAAAAAAAAAAAAAAACAATTAAAGGGGACCCGTCGCCCAAAAAAAAATTATTCAGAATTCTATTTTATCTATCCGTCAAGCAAAATTAACTTTAATTACACTATATAAATTATTTTAATCTTGTTTCCTTCAATCTGGGAATTTATAATTATTGGCAGGAGCCATTTTGTGGACACTGTTATTAAGACAAGCCTTACATCAGCTCAGAATGGAGGACCTGATGTCCATCCCCATGCCCTTGCTACACTATTAAATGTTGAAGAGAACGGGGGGGGGGAATGTGGGGAGAGCAGCAATTTCTAGGAAGTGCTGAATGGAAAGTGAAAGTAATTGTTTGCCTGCCTCTATGCCGGGGCAGGCAATATTTGATTGACAGCTGAGATGTTTAAATGAGCTTACAACAGCTATGAATGTTTTAATAAAATATAGAAATTGGATTTTCATGTTTAATTTGAAAAGGACTTTTATTATACAGATTTTTGTGCCTGGATGACAGGTCCACTTTAAGCCAATTAAAATTGCTTAGAATTGGCCATTCTATAACATAATAAAAAAGAAAGATAAAGTGAACCACCCCCTTAATGGGCATGTTGTACAGACAGATTGTTTCTCTTCTGCTTAGTGTGCACTGTGTTTGGATAGTTGAATGGAAGGCCGATGCTTATAGTATTGATTTTAGATGCCACTGCATGATACCGATTACCCACGCCTGGCACAATAAAAAGTACAAAATATTTATACCCGTGTAAGAGACTGGTTCCTGTATTGATACTGCACTCACCAGTTTAGGTATGGGAGTGGACCAAATCCCAGCATCAGTAGTGGGTCAATATGTGGTCAGACAACATTGCCCCCTATTCCTGTGTATGGGGAATCACATGACAACACTTGTTCAAATTCTCTGCAAGTTCCCATGGAAATTACACAAAACCCCCAGATTCTTCCATCCCATTGTTAGAAGGTTTGTGCCCATTTCAGTTCTCCCTACAGGCTCATAGCTTGCTATTAATTTAGTAAGGGAAAATGATACCTACACAGGATCTGCTACAATTACTGCGCCTCCGTAAATAAATCTCTCCCAACAGTGCCCAAGCCATCAGTACCAATTAAAAGCTGTGAGAGGTGTTTTTTCATGCCAGGTTGGGATTATAGAGAGTGCCAGTAATATCCCTTAGGTGCAGGAAACCCTACCTGATCTGCTGGGCCCAAGTGCCCTCTTACACTCCTTCTGGGCTTGTTAGTATGCACACAGGAGAAGAGACAACTTGTAAGTGTATAATTACACCATGGCACTCCTTACACTGTGTGATCCTTTTATACTTTCAAAGCTTGGCAAGCCGGCTGACATGACACCACCCGCTCGTTCCTAGATATAAGGGGGACCCATTGCTTTCGTAAATGGGGGCTCCCTTTTCGTGGCTTTTAATTTCCAACCAAACGCACCGTTTTCTGGAGGCATCAGGGCTCTGGTAAGTTACTATATCTGTAACGCAAGCATCCACTTTTATTATGATTGGCATTTGCAGTCCACAATGTGATGCGCTAGCTCTAAACTGTCATTTGTTATCATTTAAAGGCTCTCTGAGTAATGGTACATGGGGCATTTTGGGGACAGGGACATGTCCAGGTATATGCGGGAAGCGATTGGTGAATGGGGCACCGATTTGGTTTAACTGGGGACACAATTGTGGGGGGTAGTAAACTGGTTCCAGGCGTGTCAACTAGTTGCTTCCAAGTTGTTCATACCGACCGCAGATTGTATTACCTGCCAGGCCATTGATGTTCCTGCTGGGTGGTAACACTATTCTTATTAAGTGGTTGGGGGTAATATATTTATTACAGTGGCTGCTGAACGCCTACTAGAGATTCCATATTCATTGTTCTATGTGGTGGATCTGTGTTTTTGCAGTAACATTTCTATTTACATCATGTAATTACAGTAATATTACTACAGCACTGGTTTTAGATTTAGGTTGATGGCATACACCTTGTATGCTCAGGTTTTAAAGGGAAGATACGCCATTAGCATACCGAACTGTCCCGCTTCTAGAGAGGGACAGTCCCTCTTTTGACAGCTCAACCTGCAGTCCCTCATTTTTTTCTTCTTCTGGCTGTTCAGTGCAGAGAAAAACTGGACTTTCCAGTACAAAGTTTCTAACTTAATTGGCTTTTGGCAGAGATCCCAGAACTGCCACAACAGAAGATAAGATACATTTGTATCAACTCAAATGTATCTAGATAAGCAATCTAGATAAGCAAATAAGTAACGAACAATATAAGATAACAGGTTCCTTGGGAAAAGTTACACTGCTTAAAGGGCAATTCGCCTTCATTAGCAAAACTGTAATAACTGGAAAAAAAAACAGAAATATGTTCAAACTTTTATAACCTGCAAAATGTTGTAAAATAAACATGGAAAATAGGGGGTGTGGCCAAAAACGTGCGTGGTCAAAAATGCCGCCACGCTACTTGTGGCAACTTTTTTTGTCCCTCTTTATTTCCAAAATGTTGGGAGGTATGCATGAGCATTAGCAATGGGCACATCTGGAGTGCTGACCGTTTGTAGTAACCACCTGAATTCTTTAAATATTAGTTGAACATGTGCTACTCATTTTTGAGCCCCTGATTAGCAAATAAAGATTGTTCTGGGGACCTAAATCCATGATGACCATTAAAAGGAACTTGAATGCGGACAAGTAGTGGGATCACAAAAAGCATAAGGATCTTACTTGCAGGTTATTATGACTCTGCAGGGGCAAGCAATATGGCTTTAGATCTACATAGAATAGATAAACCCTAATAATAATATGGTATGTTGCCTTTAATCCTAGGCTAATGATTTGCTAATTCCCTTAGGTTCCAAATCTCCTGATCTTTTCAGTGGTTTTGGTCACTTTTACTTACTAATCTGCCCGATAATAAGTTCTGGATCCCTTGTGGTAGTACCCCATGCACACAGGAAAGTATATATTTAAGATTTAAGCGTCCCTTTGATTATCGGCTCTTGTCATCTTGAACGGAGTCCCTGTCAGTTCATCAGATAGGATCTGATAATCTCAGTCTGAATATTTCATGGCACATCTATTTGCTTGGCATTAAGCCCCTCCCATTGCGTGTGGGCGACCTCCTGCAGTGTTTGGGCAAAGGCAGCTATTTGAGTGAATCACTTAGCCATAGTTTCCATGCCGTGGGCTGGGACATGTCTTGGCCAGTCCTGAAACAGATGCAGCCCATGGTTTTACCTTTGAATGCCAAGCTCATATACAGCTGCATTGCAGGGTTCTGTCTGTGGTGGGGCTCGCACTGTGAAATAAGGGATGTGGCTTTAGGGTTTTGCTGATTAAACGTTCTATCACTCATTGCTGTCTAGAAAAAAAAAAGTAAAAACATAGGCCTCCTGTACTACCAGGTGCAGAGTTTGCACCCCATATTAACTGCTGATTAGTTGCTATGGGTTACAAGAACTGGAGTAAATAAGTAATTCAACCAGGCTGTAGGTAAAAGGCACAAAGGCTTTATTTATTGTGACCTGGACAGAAAATTTGGGTGCTTAGGTGGCTTCTATTGGGTGTCGGAGCTAGGTAGGCAGTGATGTAACTATAGAGGAAGGAGACCCACTGTTGCGTGGGGGAGGGGAGTTGCCCAGGGAACAGGGTTGGGGGTACAGCACATCATTATTATGCCACCAATACCTCCCAACTGTCCCGTTTTCAGCAGGACAGTCACGCTTTTGACAGCTCAACCTGCAGTCCCACGTTTGTACTGGAAAGTTCCGACTTTCTCAGCCGGAAAAGAAACAAAGTTTCTAACTTAATTGGCTTTGGGCAGAGAGCCCAGAACAGCCACAGCTGCAGATAAGATACTTTGTAACAATATTGAGATAAGCAAAATAAGTAATTGTAACAATTTAGATAAGGAGGTCCCTTGGGAAAAGTTAGACTGCTTAAAGGGCAATTCACCTTCATTAGTAAAACTGTAATTGAAAAAAAAACACAGAAATATGTTCAAACTTTCATAACCTGTCAAATTTTGTAAAATGAACATGGTAATTAGCGGGTGTGGCCACAAAAATGGACGTGGTGGAAAAAATTTGCCACTCTACGCGCGCCAGCCAGATTTTTTTGACTTTCTTTTTCTTCCAAAATGTTGGGAGGTATGCACGTAATATGACGAGGATTATTCCCTTGTATTTTGAGTACACCTGAAACTACTACACTGGCTGTGAGCACCTTCCCCTATACTATTTTTCCAGCACTGGAGCAAACTTTGCACCTGTTATTACATTAACTCTAAAGACCTTTAACGCTACTCAGGCTGTCTTTGGGGTCCTTTCCATAAAATCCAGGCCTGAAGAACAGGCTATAAACAACAGATTTGCAGGGAACTAGCAGACATTGGGCCAATTCAGTGAACTAAATAACTAGATTATCTGAACCAGAGGGGGAGGGGCAGTGAGCGGGTTCCGGATCATGCTGTTGCTTTGCAGTCAGTAGTATTCAGGCATGTCGCTGACACGGGAGTTTGCCTTGTGAAGCTGAAGGGGTGGGGATTGTTGGCCCCTTCCCAAAAGCACAGCCTGGCTATATTGTTGGATTCCTGGCTATATTAAGAAGACACTTTGGGGCACTGTATTTATTTAGAGTCTCCGGATACCTTTAGGAGAAAGCATTTGTTTGGAGGAACAGGTTTTCCCAATGATCTTTGTTTTTACAGACCAGATATCAGAGGGAGAGGTCAGATTACCTGCACACATAAATAAAGGATTGGGCAGGGGTGCATTTAATTTTCAGGACCCCTTTGCTTTTGTGCAGTGCTTCATATAATCCTATATAATACACAGAAGCCATGAATATCTTGTTAATTATAACCTTATAAACGGTGAGTTCTGATGTCATCAGTTAAAAACGGTGAGTTCTGATGTCATTTCTGTCACATGACTCATTGAAACTTGTGTATTATAATAAATAAAGTACCCCCAGTTGCAAAATATGAGGATATTAGAAGTTACCTCGGAGTTCCTTCGGCCTCGTGTTTTTATATGGTCATGAAACTCCTCGGTAACTTATAATATCCTTATATTTTACAAGAGGGGGTACTTTATTCACTATATATTACAGACCTGTTGCCCACCATACCTGATATGCCTAGTAGGCATCCTATAGTGGTTCTTAAAGGAGAAGGAAAGGCTAAAATTAAGTAAGCTTTATCAGAAAGGCCTATATAAATACACCAGTAAATCCTCAAGTAATCTGAGTCCTCTGTCAAAAGAAACACAGCATTTCTTTCGCTTCTATTGTGTACTTCTGTATCAGACTTCCTGTTTTCAGTTTAAACCTCCAGGGCTAGGGCTTGAGCATGCTCAGTTTGCTTCTCTCTCCTTCTAACCCTCCGTTATCCCTCCTCACCTCCCTGCTGTAATCTGAGCCCAGAGCTATGAGTGAGCAGGGAGAGACTCAGGCAGAAAGTGATGTCACACCAAGCTAATATGGCAGCTGCTATCCTAAACAAACAGAGAGTGTCTAGAGCTGTTTAAATTATAGTTTGCACTGCGGCTATTCTATTGGCAATAAACTGCTTCAGTAGTTTTCTTTCTCCTTTAAGTTTTATGAACACTTTGACAATATACAGGGATCTAATAGGCACAATGCTCTGATGAATAGGGCTGTTGGGCTGCTTTTAAACTATCTCCCATCCCTGATCACCCTTGCTCTTACATTTCTGTTTACATTAGGGTGACATAATCATGACATCATTAAACAAGTTTTAGGCTGGTGATAAGGAAGTTGGCATAATAAAGTAGATAATAGAGAGCACTCACCCATACTCGCTGTATGCCGACCTTGCTGTCTGTGCTGACACATGCACACGTTTCCGGATGAACACGTAGACACTGAATCCTCTGAGCAACAAAATCATGGAGCACCAGGCAGCATTTGGGGTCATATAAAAAGTCCAAATTTATTGAAAAATCATAAAATCATGGAGAGCAAACCAGAAAACATAGCCCCACGCTTAACGCGTTTCGTGGCCTCACGCCACTTCTTCAAGTGCTTCTGAAGAAGTGGCGTGAGGCACGAAACGCGTTAAGCGTGGGGCTATGTTTTCTGGTTTGCTCTCCATGATTTTATGATTTTTCAATAAATTTGGACTTTTTATATGACCCCAAATGCTGCCTGGTGCTCCATGATTTTGTTGCTCAGAGGATAAGGAAGTTGGCCCCTGGCAATGCAAGGGAACTGGGGCTCCTTTGCCTTTAACATTGCCCAAGATGTCCAAATTTCAGCCTTCCCAATAGAAAGGTTTATTTAAAGGGTAACACACCAGTTCCCTCCCCTGAGAAAAGAAGGCTTAGCAAGGCAGTAGGAAACAACACTGCAGCGCCTTCCAAATAGGTTATTCCATGTCTTTAAGTTCAGTTTTCACACCTCTTGTGTTGGCTGTTTCTTAAAGGAGGAAGGAGTCAGAAAGAAAGCGCAGTTTCATTAAGTAACTTGGTGACACCAAATTTTTTTTCTTTTCTCTATTTGACGTGTCAAGTTTGGCAGTGCTGAACTCTAGGATGTGCAGACAGACGCAGGAAGAATAGCTGGGTGTAACGCTGGGGAACAGGGCAAGAACAATAAGGGCAGAATGCTCGTCTCCCAGCTGCTCATCCAGAAAGTGACTCATCTATCTATCTATCTATCTATCTATCTATCTATCTATCTATCTATCTATCTATCTATCTATCTCTCTATCTATCTATCTATCTATCTATCTATCTATCTATCTATCTATCTATCTATCTATCTATCTATCTATCTATCTATCTATCTATCTATCTATCTATCTATCTATCTATCTATCTATCTATCTATCTATTATCTTGCAGTTGCACCAAGCATGCGTGCAGCCTTTTCACCTACTTCTACTCACTAGCGTGCACGGGGCTGGGTGGAGTATTATGTCAAGGATTTCCTTAGTGCTGGTGAGGTTGATAAACTACGGCCGGGGAACTGTGCAAGCAGGTGGAGGAAATAGTTGGGTCAAACAGAGGTTGCCCCAAGATGCTTCTAAAGTCTTCTTGGATCTGTGATGCAAACAGTCGTAAGGTTCAAGGTCAACAGTGTATGGTTAAAGCAATGCCTGCACTGCAGAATTCGCTTCCTGAATAGGAAATACATAGTGCAATATGTACCCAGCTAAAAAAAGAGGGTGTAATTAATTAGAAGGCTAATAATTAACCTTCATTCCTTATTTCTTATAGGCTAAGCTTTCTGGCCTCGGCATACAATGTAATGCAGGGGTATAACTATAGTAGGGATGCACCGAATCCGGGATTCGGCCAGCATTCTGCCTTTTTCCTTGCCGAACTGAATCCGAATCCTAATTTGCATATGCAAATCAGGGGTGGGGAGGGAATCTAATGACTTTTTGTCACAAAACAAGGAAGTATATGCAAATTAGGATTCGGTTCGGTATTCGGCCGAATCTTTCATGAAGGATTCGGGGGTTTGGCCGAATCCAAAATACTATAGGATCTGTAGGCAACCATGACTATGGAGAATTCGACCCAACAAACGCAGAAACAGGCACGGTATTATGAAAGGGAATCTCTAACATAATATAAGAAAATATGATTCTAAGCAACTGCCCGAGATACATTAATTAAAAAATGTCAAGCATTTTAATTATTTGGAGTTATTTGTATCTGCAGCTGAGAATGTGGCTGTTTTAATACTCCGCACTCCTGAAGCAATGTAGCAGAAGCCAGGTGATTGGTTACTACGGGAGGAGCTGAATTGGTTACAATTCAGCTCCTCCCATAGCTAATTAGCCACATAATGATTTGGGCTATCCCCCCCTTTTTTTTTTTGCCACCTGCAAAAATGCAACATGCATTGTAGCAAGTGCGGTGAGGTTTTTGCTTGGTGACCAAATCAGGACCCATTCTTTATAGATAAGCCTTTCTAAATTAAACCAAATTGCCTTTATCCTGGTTATAATTCATAGCACAAGGATGGATGTATTAACCTCCCTGACCTATCCCAAATCAGCGACTGAACCTCATCTTCTTACTTCTTAATATTTGTCTCTGCATTCAGTATGATACCTGTCTCACTCGCTCTCCACATGCTATCTCCCTCCATTGCAGGACATCAAAGCTCCGGCTTTCCCAATCATTGTTTTAATCCCTTAATATTAGACTCAATCCCACAATGCAGTGCAGGTTCTTGTTCCTCACCGTTCAGCCACTGGGCTTTTTCTACATAATTCCCTTATTTTCATATAATTCTCCTATTGCTTCAACATGCCTCTGTGTTTGAAATTCCCATAGTGTAGCTTTCATGCATGCTTTGCCTTAGCAATGGAATAGATGTGCAGCATTCACACAGGCTGTACCAAAGGAGTTAAATGCAGCCCCAAGCTAATCTTTGATCTACTCTGCTATAAAGCAGACAATCAATTATTCATGTATGGATTCGTTTCCCTTTACAATATTATATATATATATATATATATATATATATATATATATATATATATATATATATATAAATATTTTTGTGGATTTCATCTTGATTTACACAAATATATATATATATATATATATATATATATATATATATATATATAAATATTTTGTAAAGGAAAGAGTGGTCTCTATACACGAGACTATATTATGTACAATATGTGTGTATGTAGAGGCACATGTAATGTCTATACTTATAGGACTAGGCCTTCTTTGTGCATGGTACAGGGATCTGATCCATTATCCGGAAACCTGTTATCCAGAAAGCTCTGAATTACAGAAAGGCTATCTCCCATAGATTCCATTTTATCGAAATAATCTACATTTTTAAAAATGCTTTCCTTTTTTCTCTGTAATAATAAAACAGTACCTTGTATTTGATCCAAACTGTGATAAAATTAATCCTCATTGGAAGCAAAACCAGACTTTTTGGTTTATTTAATGATTACTTGATTTTCTAGTAGACTTGAGGTATGAAGATCCAAACTACAAAAAGATCCATTATCCAGAAAACCCCAGGTTCGAGCATTCTGGATAACCGGTGCCATACCTGTATTGGCAAAGGCTGGGTATGAAACGAGAGTGTAAGAGAAGTGAAAGTCTGTGAAGTCTTGAGATTTCTAGAACTCTCTAGTGGAATGCAAGTGGGGGTGATTGCTGTTCAGGACCCATTAGAGCTTCTGCTTAATGCTGGAGGAACTCCACTTTACCTAGGGTTGCCAAATTCCTGGAAATATATACAAGCTGTCCTATATCTCTGGACCGTTCCTATTAATAACAGTGGCATCAAGAATATTTTTGGTTTGTCCAGTGGCAACCCTAATTGTTTCACACATTTGTCTGAGTCTGCAAATCTCTTCCAAGTAGCTGTTCAGGAAAACCATATGCTGGTTAAATTGACCAATATCTGCTGAAATGGCTCATGTGGTGCATGGTTGAATGCTGTCCAATTCGGCCATTGCCATGGACAAAGACTGTTAAAATGATTGATCTGAAATAACTCTCTCATTTCTGGACCCACTTATCCATCCAGAACTGGTATTCGGCAGATGAAATGTACAATCTGGTCGACGGACATTGACCCAACGGGACTTGTTTGAAGGTGTTTCTCCAGGCCATAAATGCAAAAGAGATTGGGCATGGCCACAATTGGATAATCTTTAATTTTTATTTTTATTAAATTTCAGTAGGGAAAAGGAGAATTACAGAAAGAAAGACATCAGTTCCATCTATAATTATACACATATATAGGTACAGCGTTAGGAACAACATTCAAAGGTTTGACTGGGAACAGTTCTTAAATTTTATCACATGTTGCAAATGGCCTAGCCCTAGCTTTATATATGAGTATCTTATATCAATTACAAGTCTGCTTGAGACTACTACATCAGTAGTAACAACAATATACTTTTACTGTCCGCTGTCCGTGCTTTCGTCATTGTTCAGTTAGGAACCAGTTATAACTGGGAATAACTAAGGTTGGGGGGGGGGCAGACATAGCAAGAACATAAAATACCAATAGGAAAGGATTTGTAATTAAGGTTAACATCCTATTAAATATAAACCATTCTGGCACAGGAATCAACCCTAGTATTATAAGTTACCATAGAAGCTAGTGTTTAAATTTCAGTAGCAATGGTCTTTAGCTCAGATTAAAAACTTGGTTTGGCAGGTGTGCTCTCCATCATGTCTCTATGCAATGGAGTCCAGGTATTGTATCCAGAGACGCCAGGTGGCCCAATGTTTTAACATTTCCTTGTGTGAATCAGCATGGGTTTCCTCTAATTTGCGGATCTCTTCCATTTCCTGTATCCATTCAGCTTGTGTAGGGGAAACGTTACTTTGCCATTTGCGAGGAATCAATATTTTGGCTGCATTTAATGCAAATTGTGTTAAAGGGATACTGTCATGGGAATCAGTTAATAGTACTGCTGCAGCAAAATTCTGCACTGAAATCCATTTCTCAAAAGAGCTAACAGATTTTTTTAGACATATTGTCAATTTCCCAGCTGCCCCAAGTCATGTGACTTGTGCTCTGATAAACTTCGATCACTCTTTACTGCTGTACTGCAAGTTGGAGTGATATCACACCCCTCCCTTCCCCCCCCCTGCAGCCAAACAAAAGAACAATGGGAAGGTAACCAGATAACAGCTCCCTAACACAAGATAACAGCTGTCTGGTAGATCTAAGGACAACACTCAATAGTAAAAACCCATGTCCCAATGAGACACATTCAGTTACATTGAGAAGGAAAAACAGCAGCCTGCCAGAAAGCATTTCTCTCCTAAAGTGCAGGCACAAGTCACATGACTTGGGGCAGCTGGGAAATTGACAAAATGTCTAGCCCCATGTCAGATTTCAAAATTGAATATAAAAAAATCTGTTTGCTCTTTTGAGAAATGGATTTCAGTGCAGAATTCTGCTGGAGCAGCACTATTAACTGATGCATTTTGAAGAAATTTTTTTTTTCCCATGACAGTATCCCTTTAAAGATTTCTTATAGGACTGCACAGAATCTGTGTTATGGTGCAGAAGTATTGTAGCCGGGTTAATGGGTATGTCCAACTGTAGTTGGATTGCACACTCCCAGGATTTGTGTCCAAAAAAGCTGAATGTTTGGGCAATCCCAGAAAATGTTTAGCATGGTACCTGGTTGTTGTGTGCATCTCCAGCATTTGTTGGTTGTGGCAGGAAATATTTTATGGAGTCTCGAAGGAGTATTGTACCAGCGAGAGAGAATTTTATAATTATTTTCCAGTATCCTGCAGCTTCTTGGTCCAGTGAATGTTTTAGCAATGATATTCTCCCAATCTTGGTCAGTGAAAACTGTGTTCAGCTCGCTCTCCCATTTTTTGGAATCGTGATATAGGAGAAGTCTTAGCAGTTGTTTGCGCCAACAGTATATGATCTAAGAAGTGATATTCTTAATGGGTGGAGAGGGGCGACTACACAGTTTCTCAAATTCCGTGTATAGTGGAGCCTCTGCTGGGCGATTCAATGTAGCTCTTGTGCAATTTACAATTTGATGGTATTTAAACTGTTCTGTCACCGGCAGTTGGAATGTGTTCTGTAGCTGCTCCCACAAGGGGATCCTTCCCTTAAGGCAAATTTGATATATTTGTGCCACTTCTTTGTCCTGCCACTTAGCAAAGTATTCTATCTGCATTCCATGAGGGAAGTCTTTGTTAAAGATCAGAGGAATAAGAGGGGAATGCTTTGTGGTCAGGTTTGTTGTCTTCTTTAACAATTCCCTTATGTGTAGACAGTAACTGATAAGGGAGTTATCTCTTGTTAATTGCAAGTAGCTTTCTGATGAGAGCCATGGAAGAATCTTGAGAGGTTGTGGTAGGAAAGTTTGTTCCAGTTGAATCCATGCTTTAGAATTTTTATGATAAGTCCAATCTATGAGTCGTATTAGCACACTAGCTTGATGGTAGAGTTTAAAATCCGGTAAGCCAATTCCGCCAACTGTCCGAGGATGCTTAAGTGTTTCCTGCTTTATGCTTGGTTGTTTCCCGTTCCAAATGAATTTGGTAATTATGCCATTAAGAATGCCAAAAAAATCCTTAGGTGGACCTAGTGGAAACATCTGAAAAATGTATAAAAGCTTTGGAAGAGTGTTCATTTTAAGAAAATTTACTCTGCCAAACCAAGAAAGTAATTAGTTGGACCATGCTATACAATCTTTTTTGATTACCTTCAAGATAGAAGTATAGTTAATACAAGCCCACTCATCTACATTAGGTGACAATATAATACCTAGGTGTAATAGCTTCTCCTTAGCCCACTTGAAGGGGAATTTACCCTTCAAAGCAGTTACAGTAGCGTGTGGAAGGCTGACATTCAACGCGCTAGATTTCTCATTTATTTTGAAATTGCTCAGGTGGCTATATGTTTTTAATCTCCTCTAATAAATTAGGTAAAGTAACAGTCGGTTGGGAAAGTGTAAATAGCAAGTCATCAGCGTATGCACAAATCTTATGGGGTGTTTTGTTCACTAACAAGGCCTTAATGTTGACATTATTACATATTGGGGACAATAACAGTTCCAGGGTTAGCACAAAAAGAAGTGGCGAGAGTGGGCACCCTTGTCTCGTACTGTTTCGGAGTGCAATAGAATCCGATAGAGTGTTATTAATTTTGAGTTTGGCGGTTGGATTAAAATATAGGGACCTAATCCAAGATATCATATGTGGGCCTATTCCTATATACGTGAAGCAACGGAACATAAAGTCCCACCTCACCCTGTCGAAAGCTTTCTCAGCGTCGGTAGATAAGAGAAAAAGAGGGCTGTTCTTCCGTCTAGCTATTGTTATAAGTTTAATGAGTTTGTTAAGGTTATCTCTTGTTTCCCCGACCTGTGAGAAAGCCCACTTGATCTAAATGTATAATTTGTGAAAACCCTGGTTTAATGGGTTGTGCCAGAATTTTTGCTAGAATTTTCATATTATTGTTGATAAGAGAAATAGGTCTATAGCTAGTTGGTGAGGCCGGGTCCTTGTCCTTTTTAAGAATTAAGCTAATATGAGCTTCCAGCGAGGAAGGTGACCACTGGTGTTGGTGTTGAATTGCATTGTAGGCTCTACGTAGAGCTGCAACTAGGTGAGGTTGCAGTGTTTAAAAGAAAAGGGCAGAGAACCCGTCCGGACCGGGACATTTCCCTAGACGGGAGTCCTTTATTGCCCATTCTATCTCAGTAGGGGATATGTCCTGTTCCAAATCTTTTAACATCAGCATTTCCTTTCTGTATACCTGAAGAACGCAGATAATTCTCATATTGCGTATTCGGGAGTGAGAGAATTGGATAATCTTTAAAATTACAATTGTACGTGATTGTCTGGGGATGCAGGGAGTCGAACAAACAATTGCTACAAGTCTATAAATTGGACAACCCCACCACCCCTAAAGCTGGCCATAGACGCAAAGATCTGATCATACGAATCGAGGATTCGTATGATTTTAGGAACGTGTGGGGAGAGTCCCGACATTTTTCGTCCGGTGGAGATCGGTCGTTTGGTCGATCGGACAGGTTAGAAAATTTCTGTCGGCTGCCGATAATATCTCTGCGTGTATTGCCGATCGTACGATTTTCAGTGGGAGACTGTCACTAGCTTTGGTTGGACATAGATATCGTACGATTGCTGTCAGGGGCAGAACATTGCTGATCTGTTCTTTTACTAATCTGACTGGTAAGACGTTGATCTGAATGGTTAGTGGCGGGTCGGGAGATGGGAAAGTCCGATCGTACGATGATTCGTACGATCCGATCTTTGCATCTATGGCCAGCTTAAGACAAGCTCTTTGTGATTTAAAGGAATTGTTCAGTGTAAAAATAAAAACTGGGTAAATAGATAGGCTGTGCAAAATAAAAAGTGTTTCTAATATAGTTAGTTAGCCAAAAATGTAATGTATAAAGGCTGGAGTGATTTGATGTGTAACATGTCACTACTTCCTGCTTTTCAGCTCTCTTGGTTTACACTGACTGGTTACCCTGGCTACCAGGCAGTAACCAATCAGAGACTTGAGGGGGGGCCACATGGGTCATATCTGTTGCTTTTGAATCTGAGCTGAATGCTGAGAATCAATTACAAACTCACTGAACAGAAATGTACCATGTGGCCCCCCTTCAAGTCGCTGACTAACTCAGAGTTATAGAGCTGAAAAGCAGGAAGTTGGATTCTGGCTGTTTTATTAGACATCTGTTCTCTCCAGCCTTTATATATTACATTTTTGGCTAACTAACTATATTAGAAACATTTTTTATTTTGCACAGCCTATCTATTTACACAGTTTTTATTTTCACACTGAACTGTTCCTTTAAGATCTACATCTTTGGAACATTGTCATACATTTACCTCTGTCCAGAGCCAAGCAATTTATTTAAGGTGTTTAAACCTCTGCATTCACCAGTCTAACCTCTACTGTGCCCTCAGTTAAATATGTAAGAACTGTATATGCCTATATGTCATGTGAAGGCTTTCAAAATCCTTTCTCCGTGCTCCGACCTTCTCAGAACTTGACTTTGTGCAAGTGCTTTTTGGTTGTCACACAGAGGCCAATAGAGGACCATCCTGTATGTTTTTGGCCCCTATTTCTATATAAAGCTGGACTGAACCTTGGCTCTTCACCTGTTGAAGAACCACAAGTGAACTCCAACAACCGAAAGGTCTCAAGTTGGGGAAAAGTTCATTATAGCTAGAGAACCAAGAGTTTGACCTCTTTAGTGTATTAAGTGTGGACAAAAATTTGAATGATTTCTTTTCTTCTTTGTTTCTTCCTAGTTTGGTGTACGGAAGTTCAAGAGGCTCCCACCCAGACACAGACATCCTACACAGACAGGCGTACGGAACACCTCACCCATTACAGGGATATGCTACCAACCACCATCCCGCAGGTAACATTATACAACACATGCTTCTTCAGAACTCTGTCTTATTGACTTTTCTATTATGTACATACCTTATAATTGGCCTCGGCCCATCACTGATCATCTAAACCATGCTTTTTTTTTTTTTAAAGGAGAGCTAATTTAATTGCAGAAAATGCTCCTGTGAGCACTTTTGTCATTTCAAAATGTGCCCTTTTTTTGCCAGCTTCTGTATTGATCTAAGGATCTGGCATCATTCTCTGGAGTGATGTATATGTATTTATATTTCGGTTTCTGTCAATGCTATATGTAGCAACTTGCAGTTTCCAGTTCCATGCCCTCATTTAACCTGACATAGTTTACTTAATAGAGAATTAAAGTTCATAAACAAAGGTTGCTTGAATAAAATGTGTTAGCTTCTTCACTAAAAGCACCATAATGCTTCTTCTTGATCTGGTAGCTGTACACATGCCAGCAATAGTGTATGTGTCCTGCCGAGTTTGACAAATATCAATGTACTATGGATATCAGTCGGTTCTGGGTCAACTCATTTTGGCCTTAAAACAAGTTGTTAATTACCATGATATATTTAAATATCCTCTATTAATACAGCTCTGACACCTTAACCCTACATGGGTTTGACATACGACTACTGATACTCTATTACAGTGCTGTCCAAGTTCTGTGGTACCGAGGGCCAAAATTTTACTGGCCTATGTGGAGGAGGGCCGATAATGGAAGTCAGTGTTGGCCACTCCCCCTTTTAAACCACACCCATATTACCACAAGAACTTTTAAGATTGTATCCACATTAACGGTGGTAGCACACCAAAAAACCAAATGGTTGATGCTCACTGCAGGGAAATCCCTCATCACTCATATGTGAAAAATTGAAGTCATGTTAAAAACACACCCTTAAATCCATATGCCTCATCCTCACCTGTTGATAATACAACAACCCCCCAACACATGATTAAACATCTTAGGTGCCCTTAACAACAATTTCCAAATGCTAACAAACCCCTAACAGGCTTCCATCCCACAGGTAGGGTAGGGCAAGCAGCACTGGGCAAGCAGAGAATGGCACACACAGGGAGGCAGGGCCAGGCCAAGGTATTTTTGCACCCTAGGCAAGGGCTTCAATCAGTGCCCCCCCCAGTCCTGCATTACCATTTCCCACCTTACCAGTCATATAGCCCCCTGTACCTGTACCAGCACCTATCATATTGCCTCCATTTTTACCTATACCAATGGCAGTTAATCCCTCAGATTGCCCCCAGGCATCCATCATATTTTTACCCCCAATCTGTACCTATACCAGCGGCAACCAAAAGAATCCATCATATTGCCCCAATTTGCATCTGTTCCAGCAGTAGCCAAAAATTCCATCATCTTGCCCTCAAACATCTATGTACCTGTGCCAGCAGCCACCATATTGCCCCATGTACCTGAGCCAGCAGCAGCCAATCCCTTATATTGCCCCCAATCTGTACCTGTGCCAGCATCAGCCAAAAAATACACACTATTGCCTCCATATATGTACTTGTGCCAGCAGCAGCCAAATATCCATCACATCATCTGTTTACCTGTGCAAGTAGCAGCCAAGATATTGCCAACAAATATGTACCTGTGCCAGCAGCTGCCAAAAGGGAGCTGGGAGTGATTCTGTCTGGAACAGGGGGTTTATAAAGTTGAAAAACTATTAAAGGCCAAGCAAATCAGGGTTTAAAAAAGAAAGAAATGAAATTCCCCTTAAAAGTGTGCCCTGCTTTTAATTGCGCCCCAGGTGGGCGGCTACTCTGCCTGCCCCTAGTTCCAGCCCTGCAGGGAGGGAAGGCAGAAGAGAGCAAGAGGCAAGGAAAGCTCTCAATCTAAAATGTACTACATACAGTGACACAGTGCTGGTGCCCCATTAGCTTTTTGAATAAAGTGTGAACAGGTGAACAATGTGGGCAGTTTCAGTCTGGGTCTCAGGTGTGAACAGTACAGGCTTTAGGATATAAAAAATAGAGGTATCACAAGTGTGAACAATACAGGGGGATCACAGGTGTGATACAGGGGATATAGTCTGAATTTGAGATTTAAACAATGCAGGGTGCAGTTTATCTCTACAGTGATACCTTTTAAAGTTTACATATGGTAAACAGACACAGCATCTGGGGCGCCAAATGCGGCCCGCGGGCCACCAGTTGGACAGCCCTGCTCTTGAGTGACGGCCATCACTGTTCTAATAGCATTGTTAACTAGAAGCATTGTGACATGGCTATACTCTTCAAGCTTTTATTCTTCTTTTTTTTCTTCTCAGGACTGTCTGGGTTGTTTGAGACTGGCCTCCATCATGCCAGCAGTGCCAATCCAGATGCTTCCGTCATGAACCTCATCTCTGCTCTAGAGTCTCGAGCCCCTCAGCCAGGACCTTCAGCTTCCTCCTTACTTTCACAGTTTCGCACACCATCATGGCAAACAGGTACTAACACATGTGGAACCTTTTAAAGTCCAAAACATATAGAGTGATTTTCTCTAAAAGCAATGGCAGCCAATCGTAAATTAGTTCTGATCAGATGCAAATACCTGATTGGTTGCTGAGATGATGTGGGTTTATGTGGGAGAATATGATATACCAGATGAAAAAGTGACCAATCATAATGGTAAAAGTTTCCATTCTGTAAATGAAAGGTAAATATGCACTCAAGCGTAGGCCTAGGGGGGATCCTGCCATCAAATCTGGCCCTGCTTGCACTGCAATTTGGTATGTACTGAATGCATCTTTGTTGGGTTTGGATTAACATCCAATCCTTCCAGATTTAGCCGACTACTAAACTGAATGTGAAGCCTTATTTCCATATTTCGCTTTAAGAAAACAATAGTTGTGTCATCCAAAAATTGTTGCATTCTGTCTTCAAGTGCTTTAAAGTCTCGTGTGTTATAGTGTTTTGTAGAACTGAATTGGAACCCTAAGAATGTGGTCCATTAATAATTGCAACACTGAATTAATTGTTTTGTAATCGGGTTCAATAATTTTGAAAAGGAAGCATAGAGAAATGAACCTATTAGCAATTTGGCTGCAATGTCTTAATTTCGATTTTCTCTCTCTTGTCTCCTAGCCATGCACACGCCGGCTCCGGCAGAACTCTTTATATCAGGAGCCGGTACATTTCCATCATCCTCTGCTCTTTCTGCTTACCAACACCCAGCATCGTTCAGTGGTAGAAGCTTTCCTGTAACCTCTTCCTTGACACTTCAAGATGCAACATTCAGTCCCACATCAAATGGACTCCTTTCTCCTCATGACCCTCTCTTGCATATAAAGACATCCCAGTCCTCGGTTCCCTCTTCCCTAAGTTTTGATCGCCTTGGTAGCACTGTTTTGGGTACTGGATTACCGTCCCAGAGCTCTGCCTATCGCAGTGCCCAAGAATCAGCTTCACGTCACCTTCCTTCTCAGTTCAACCTGCTTTCCTCCTCCCTGGGCCCCTCAGATCAAACATCCCAGCTCTATAATGCTTCAGTGTTTTCAAGCTCTCCAGCCTCATCAATTGAACGAGCCATGCCCCGACAAGACAGCGTCATTAAGCACTACCAGCGACCTTCCAGTGCCCAGTCTCAACTACCCTCAGCTGCAGCAGCTGCACACTCACTTCAGCATTATCTCAGCTGTGGAGGGAGTTACCAGCAGATGCAACATCGTTCCAGTTTGTCATGCAGCCCTCTGGGGGACCAGTCACCGGTTAGCAGTGAGGGATCACAACAAAAAAATTCACAGGCACGACAAGAACAGTCTCAGAGCTACAGACCCATAATTCAGTCTCCTGGATATTCCACCTCGTCCTCTTCCAATAAGTCAAAAAGCTACTCTGCTTCTAGGCAAACTCCCAGATCCACTGCCACTCCAAAGTGCCAAAGCATTGCCACCACTGGGCAGACACACAATTACTCTTCCTCCACTCCAAAGCCCAGCTCTGTTATATCGAGCCAGTCTCAGGCTTACTCCCCAGGGCAGCCCCAAAATCTTCTTTCCATGACTCAGTCCCAAAACTATGCTGTCACTCAGTCCCAGAACCTCTCTGCTGTGACTCAGTCACAAGGCTTTACATCCAGCCAAGCCCAAGATCTGACAAGTGGGAGCAAGTCACAGAGCTACACTACTAGCCAATCACAAGGCTTGCAGACCTGTGTGAGTCAAAATCAGACCTACTCCCCAGAGCAGTTGCAGGGATTGTCATCTGTGGGTCAAATTCCAAGTTACAGTGTGCAGACTGAATCTCATGTGTCTGTCAGTCAAGCTCCAAGTTATGTCCCCACTCATTCACAAGGTTTACCAACTGCTAGCCCCTCCCTCAGCTACAGCACTGGCCATTCCCCAGTAATGTCTAGTCACTCACAGTCTATTGGTTATTCTTCAGTCGGCCATTCCCAAAATCTATCTGATTCTAGCCCCTCTCAGATAATCCGGCCCTTGCAGTCTCCAACATCAAACCGTTCTCAAAGTGTGTCTTCACCTGGACAGTCCCAGAAATATCTAACATCAGTCCTCTCACCTTCCTTCATGCAAGCTTCCCATTCACAAAGTTATCAGAACTCCCAGCCACCCTTAGAAAGAACACCTTCCTACAGCAAACCAAAATCCGACTCGGACCTTCTCTCCACAGAACGGACTGATGATGAAGACTTTCTTATACAGCACCTCCTACAGTCACAAAGCCCTCCACGTGTGTCCTCTGAAAGTCTGGTGGAGTGTGAGGAAAGATCAAGTAAAAATCTGGGTTATGAGATGAGTAAGACTGAGGAAAGGTATCACCTACAAAGTGTTATAAGGACTAATTCAAGCATAGATAACCAAGGGTTGGAGTTGTCTCTTCAAAGCTTAAAAGACAAGAAAAAAAGTGACCGTCATAAGGAATATGCTAATGCAAGGTCAACTCCTGAGTCCTTGGGGACATCTGTTGTCCATTACAGCCATCAGACAGGTCCCATGGATTCCTATTCTCAGGACATCAAAAAGTCAGTGGAACATCTTCCACACATGGACACCTCAACTAAAGACTTGAATTCGGCTCATTCATATCTTCAAAAAACACCTGAGCATGCATCACAAGCCCATAGAATGGTAGCTGAGAGTCAGTCAATGGAGACCCATAGCATGCTTCAAAGCCAGCAAGGCACTCCATTGATGATGGATACCTCTCCTGATCTGCCTCTCTCTCTAACCCACCAGCCTACCACCCAGCAGTCACAACTCCTGCAGTCTGTTCTAACCCACACCCAGAGTCAGCTGCAGGCACATCAGAGGAAAGTACAGACACCCATGGATGTGCGTCTTTTGGAGTCACAAAGGATCCAAGCTGAAGCCCAATCTCCACAGCTACAGATGCAACTGCAGTCACACTCTTTGGAGGCTCATTTACAGTCACAGCAAATGCAAGCTCATGTTCGCTCACAGTCTATGGAGGTACATTCACGTTCCCAGTCAATGGAGGCACAGTTAATGGATTCACATCAGATTCAAACAGACCAGCAACCACCACAACTTCAGGCACAGTTGCAGTCGGAGCGCATGCAAGCAGAGATGCAGCCTGAAAGGATGCAAGCAGCACTTCAGCCTGAGGGCATGGAGGTACTTCCACAGAATGATACCATGCAAGCTTTATCAAGACCTCAAGAAATACAGGACTTTCTGGAGCCTGACTTAAATTTAGAGACCCATCTGGGCCAGGCAAGCTCCGTCTCATCTCAGCAGCACCTGATGCCTGATGGTGGAGAGGGTTTGCGCTTAGATGGTGACTCTTCTCAGCAGGTACCTCAAACTCAAATGGAACCTAAGGATCAGTTTGACAGCCCAAGTCCTCAAGGATCCAAGCAACGCTTTGTTCCTTTGACATCCATCTGCTTTCCTGATTCTCTTTTGCAAGATGAAGAAAGGAGCTTTTTCCCTGGAATGGAAGATATGTTCTGCCCTCCTTCATGTGGAAATGATGAGTATCCTAAGTCTAGTTGTGGGGATGATGGCTCTCAGAGCATGGACAGAAATGAGGCAATGAAGAACAGCTATGAAATGATGCAGTCTAATCAAAGTTATTCAGGTTACTGCACATCTGAAAGTAATGACAATCAACAAAATGTCCACTTAGGTCTGGATTCTGTATCTGTTAAACATGAGTTGCCATCCACTGTAAATACAGAACAACTAGGTCTTATTCAGTCAAGTCATACTCAGCAAAATTCAGAAGTAAAACCTGGCTTGACATCACCCATCTTCTGTTCTTCCAAACCCAAAAAACTTCTAAAGACGTCATCCTTTCACCTGCTGAAAAAAAGGGAACCCGCTTTCCAGCCTCCAAAGAAGAACTATGCCCAGGAGTATGAGTTTGAAGATGATGAAGATAAGGAAGATGTTCCTGCAGACATTCGATTAAACAGTCGTAGGCTACCTGATCTTCTCCCAGATCTTATCTCTAGCTGTCGTACTCGACCCAACATAAGCCCCATGGGAGATATAGACTTTTGTCCTCCGCATATTGATGGACCGAAGAGAAGAGGCCGAAAACCCACCAAACCAAAAAGAGAGGGTCCCCCACGGCCCAGAGGTAGACCAAGAATTAGACCACTGGTAGAACCTCACCCAGTGGGGCATGATAGTATTAGGAGACCTCGTGGCAGAGGAAGAGGGAGAGGCAGGAGAATGGTAGATGATGGAAGAGAGCATATGGCTATGGAGCCTTTAAAACCACTAAAGGTATGTCCAATTAATCTGATTTATATTGTTTCTGCCCATAATTTAAAAGAACTCCTGGACTGAAAATGATGAGATAACTTATATACATGTAAATGTCTTTAGTATGAAAGTGTTTTTTAGGCAACAAACTATGGATCCAATCTTTTTAAAAATTATAGACTAGGAGATATTGATAAAGTGATTTGTTTTTGTGGATATTGCGTTGTGTGTGTCCATGAAGCTTGCGGTACAACATGAGTGGCTTTTTTTTCCTGTTTTCATATATGTACATTTACTCGATTGAGATGTTTATTTTCTGACCATGGTTTTGCCATCTCCATTTTGTTTTCCTATCTTCTCTGCCAGATCAAACTGCAGGTGCCAAAAGGGAATGATACTTTGCAGATGGAACAAGCTGAGATGCTCCCTCCTCCCCAGGAAAATGCATTGGACAACAGCCAGACTCGGGAGAAGATTAAGCAGAAGATCAAGGAGGTTGAAGAAAAGCAGCCAGAAATAAAATCAGGCTTCATGGCCTCATTCCTGGATTTTCTCAAATCAGGCAAGAGGCAGCAGCTGCCCACCGCTTCCACAAGTCCCTCAAAGAACCGGCCACCATCTGCACAACAAGCCTCTCAGGCTTCATTTGGAATGGCCTCTCAAATGCTATCTGGTACTCTAGACTCAGCAGAGAGCGATAGCCTGGTGATGAGTTGCACCAGCCCTGGCAAAAGGCTGGATGATGAGTTGAAGCGAAATTTGGAAACTCTACCTTCTTTTTCTTCAGATGAGGAGGATTCAGTCAGCAAAAACCAAGATCTGCAAAAGAGCATCTCATCGGCCATCTCTGCTCTCTATGATCCGACAGACCGAAAGGAAGCAGAGAACACAGGTCAGTACAGGGCAGATCTGCCCAACATGTAAACTTTAAGCTGCTGTTAAAAAGTAAAATTGTCAATACCCTTTGATAGTTCTGCTAATTGTACGTTGATAGCAAATGAAGAATGAGAAGTTGGTACATTGATTTAAGTTAACTTTTTTCATTTTGCATACTGTACCTTCTATCCTTCTAATACTCTTTGTATTTACAACTGCTGAATGGCTGCTACTGTTGCCATCTTCACCACTCTTCCTACCTTCTGCTCAATGAGACCCTACTATATGCAGGTCCCAGGAAAATCACTATTTCTACTCCTTGAAAAACCTTAAGCCCTGCTAACCTGTTCATTCAGAGATATCTGTATTGCTTGGTGGAACAAAATGTTATTTCCAAGTTGATTAACTTTGTGCCTTATCTTGTTTTCAAGCACCCCCAGTGGTCGAGGAAAAAGTGTCCAGCCCCGTGCCATCAGAACCTTCACCCGAGCAGGAGACGGCAGCCCCGGAATCTCCACCATCGCCCCAAGAAACACCTGCTCCACCACCACCCGAGGAACCCCCTGCCCAATCCTCTCCAGAGCAGGAAGAACCTGAAGACTCCAGACCTCTTCATCTTGCCAAGAAACAGGAGAGTGCTGCCATCTGCGAAGAGACAGATGAAGAAGATGTTGAGAGTGGTGGTGAAGGCATCTTCCGAGAAAGGGATGAGTTTGTTATTCGTGTGGAAGATATCCAGGCTCTAAAGGTATAGCTTATACTATATTATATATATAATTTTACTATATATTCCCAGCAGCCTGTGCTGAAATATCTGACACAGCCCTATCTAGCTGCCATATCATCCTTAAAGTACAGGTATCCTCAGATTGTAAATGCCTTCAGCCCCTGAAGCTCCATATCTGGTCCCTGCTTGTGACATCATCTGTTATGTACAAAGTGGGCTGCTGTTCATGCATACTGATCAGGCTCAGCTTAAGCATGTGTTGTGCCACTGTGGATAAGGCAACCTAACTCAGAAGGATATGGAGCTACAGGGAATATATTCATGAGCATGGACCAAAAGGAATACATTAATAAGCACTGTTTGGGGCTGCTGTATCACTGGGCTGCTGCAGTAAGTCCTGTGCATAATGTATATCATTGCTAGCCCTTTAAGAAAACTATGTCCTATAAGGTCATCATATATGTATAATGTGTCCACATGTTCCATAACTACATTTGTTTGCAACATGGCAGGTGATGTTAATATGTGTTATTGACTTATAAATTCTAAGTAGGTTTCTTAAAAGTATTGCCAAAAAAGTATGTCAAAAACATAGAGCATGTTATTATGATCTGTATTTATCTTGCAAGCACAGAAGTCACAGTTGGACTGCCCTGTCAGGGTACCAGATCTCACGTTGGGCCTCAATAAAGGTCAATTGATATCATGTCTTTACTACTTCCACCCTAGGTTTATACGACACCCATTAAAATTAGCACTGTCTTCATACCTACCTAAGATTGTCTTCATAACTACGATGTTGGACGTAGTAGATTAGTATATAGTTAAATATAAAGTTAAAGTCACCTTTTCTGCTTCATGGTCAACTGTATTGCCTGGTATTATCTATGTTCTGGATCCAAGTTAAGAGGGATTGCTAGAGTTTGGCCAAATGCTTAACACAATTTTCATCTGTTGCCATGACATTTAACCTCTACAATGACTTCAATTCCTCTGTTGTCTTTACAGTTGGCATTACAAACCGGAAGGGAACCACCTCCTATCTGGAGAGTCCAGAAAGCTTTGTTGCAAAAATTTACTCCTGAGATCAAAGACGGTCAAAGACAGTTCTGTGCCACAAGTAATGTAAGTACATCTAGTATATACTGTGTGTTTATATATATATATATATATATATATATATATATATATATATATATATATATATATATATATATATATATATATATATATATATATATATATATATATATATATATATAATATATATATATATATATAATATATATATATATTTTTTTTTTTAAAAAGCTGAATGTTTTAGGGGGAATGTATACCTTATTTTGAAAAAAAAAAAAAAAAAAGAAGGTATATACCTATATTGAGTCCCTCCAATAGGTAAGGGTTGTTTCCCTTAATTTGACCAACCTGTATATTTTGAAGTTTTCATGAGATGTTGTCTGGAATGTTTAGATTCATAAATACTGACCAATATTAACCCACCAATGAAATGAAAGGTCTTTTCTTGTTCGCTTGTATTTCTTGTATAGTATCTGGGATATTTTGGCGATGCCAAGAACAGGTACCAGCGCCTGTATGTCAAATTCCTGGAGAACGTCAACAAGAAGGACTATGTCCGGGTGTGTTCTAAGAAGCCTTGGCACCGCCCCCTACAAACCATGAGGTAATGTAAAGTCTTTGTACTATGCTTCCTCTGGGCTTTCTTTACCTTCGTGTTTTGTTGTATAAGCCCCACAATGTATGCATTGTGGGGTTTAAGGGAAAATATTCCAAATGGTATTAACATAACGAAGGTTTTCAACTTTATTAGTTGTGCATGGCATTGTTTATGTATGTGTGTTTGTCTCGGTCAAGTCTGTTTAAATGCCACATTTACTTCCAGAGATACATACTGGGTGTTTAATCACTCTGTAAAAAATTATTATTTGTAACCTAATATTTTATCTCAGCACCCACATCCCATATTTATTGGTTAAAAAACATTTTATCTTTCTCATGCAGGAGGCAAAGTCAGACAAAGGCCCCTGGAGGTAAAAGTCCTGTTGTTGTTCCCAAGCTAGAAAAAATGGAGAAACCTGAACGTTTGCCGAAGATGGAAGCACTGGGCAGGCCAGAAAAGCCTGAAGCTTTAGAGAAGTCTGAGAGAGCAGAAAAGGCTGAGAGACCAGACACATTAGAAGGAGAGGAGCCTTTTGATAAATCAGAGGTTCTTCCCAAATTGGAAAAGTTTGTTTCTGAGGAAGGACATGAACAACAAGAGCCTGGGATGAATTCAGTAAAGGAGGTGCCCCTAGAAGATTTGGAGAAAGTAGAGGCCATCGAAAAGGTAGAAAAGCCTGAGCCAGTGGCAAAGGTGGAGAAATTAGAACCTGTGCAGAAGAGCGAGATGGAAGATACAGTGGCAAAAACAGTAAACAGTGAACCTTCGTTAAAGAAGGAAAAGACCGGACAAGGTACAAAGCAGGAAAAGACTGAACCAGCAGTTTTTAAAGGAAAGATAGAACCAGTGGCCAAGGCAGGAAAGGCTGATCAAATTGTAAACCCTGAAAAAGCAGAAACGACAATGAAGGCAGAAAAAACAGACAATACTGTAAAACCAGAGAAGGGTACGTTTTCTGTAAGACAGGAAAAGCTAGAGTCTAGTGTGAAGGCTGAGAAAAACACCCCTGATAAATCTGAACCTATCACCAAGCCAGAGAATTTAGAAATGAAAAAGGCACCAAAGGCTGATTGTATTGGAAAGTTATCATTGCCAGTTGAAAAGCCTGAAAATGAAGAGGCAATGGATACACTAGAGAATGAATTAGATGATAAGCCTGTAATATCTGAGCAAATCAGCCAAACAGAGCAAGCAGAACCAGTAGAACCAACCATTACAACTGAGAAAAGTGAACCAACTGAACAGCTTGAGAAAGTGGAGGCAGAGAAGATGCCTGAGCAAGATGAAAAACAGGAAAAGGGCATGCGAACTGATAAATTAGAAAAACCCAATAAGGTGGAGAGGACAAACAAAGTTTCCAAGGTAGATCGCTCAGAAAAGTCTGGCAAGGTAGACCGGCTTGAGAAAGCTTTCAAAGGTGATCGACCAAACAAAACCTTAAAGGCAGATCGTTCTGAAAAACGGGCAAAAGCTGATCGTACAGAGAAGCCAACAAGGGTAGATAAAATGGAGAAAACAGTACGAGTAGACAAAACAGAAAAGGCAACCAAAATGGAAAAAATAGAGAAAGCCGCCAAGGTGGAAAGGTCTTCTAAGATGGTCAGAACAGAAAGGCCTTCAAAGATGGATAAACCAGAAAGGCCTGAAAAAATGCCCAGGTTAGAAAAGATCGAAAAGTCACCAAAGCTTGAAAAAGTGACCAAGAATGATAAAATAGAAAAGCCAGAAAAGTCACCACGAGCAGAGAAGGAGAAAATGGAAAGACATGTTCGAATGGAAAGAGTAGATAAGGTAGAGCCATCCCCAAAAGCTGCTTTGAAGCCAAAGCACAAACAGGCGAAAGTGAAAGCAGAGCCCCCACCCAAAAAGAGGAAAAAATGGCTTAAGGAGGTTGCATCATCCTCTGATTCAGACTCTTCTCCTGACCAGCAGAGTGAGGAAGGTAAGTGGAAACCCTCAAACTTTGCAGTCTAATCTGCTGCTGACACCCAAAGATGACCTAAATGGTATCTCAAATCAAGACCATGCTTTACAACCCTAATTATTAAACCACTTTTCACATTAACTAGCAAACAGAGGTCCACCATTTGAAGAATGATAATACTTATCATTCCCTTTAGGACAATTTAAAGGTATTTCAGTAGGTTGTAAACACCAGTTGTAATAGGTTATATTTACCTATCTGTGTAATAAACTTTGGAGTAAATTGGTCATATGTTGAATTTGATGAACACGTGTCTTCTTTTCAACCTAACTTACTATGTTACTATGTAGTCTTGAGTATTGAAATAGTCAGAAGACTGACCCACCTGTAGCCAATCAAAGCATTAGAATGTTCCCAGCACAGTGTTTGAAGAACCAAGTAACCGATAAACTAGAAATATCAACTAATGCTTCTCAGTATAAAACAGTTCCTAGCTGATTTGTATTTTTTATGTTTGATTTCCTTTCAGAACGTGTTCCTGTAGGGCGAGTATTAAACACGCGAGCTATGAAAGAGATGTTCCGGAGTTACATTGAAATGCTGGTCAGCACGGCTTTGGACCCTGACATGATCCAAGCATTAGAAGACACTAGTGGTGAGGAGACCCTTAAATAAACTCTCTGTAAAGTTCTATATTTAATTCACTGCTGCTGTGGAGGAAAATGTCATGTGGTTTAGGTATGAGAGTTGCTGAAAACTGAAAAACAGCAAAGCCACAAGATTGAGAATGTATTGCAGGTATGAGAACTGCTAAAAATGAAATATCAGTAGGAAGCCACTCTCCCCAAACCCTACCTTCCTGCCATAAGTGCAGCTTGCAAGAATGCAATGTCACTTGAAATATAGACCATACAAAAGCAAACCATAGAGCTACTAGGTGTCACAAAAATACACTCCAATCAGAAACAGGAACTTGCCTTCTTAGATCCTTTTATAAATCCTCACTGTGATCATAGATTTTGCTTCATTAATTGTGGAAACCATTGCCTGTTTTAGTTTTTTTTTTCTTAAATAAAAACTAATTAACTTTACTTATAAGAAGACAATTGCTTAGGGCATAAACCTAGCAATGAGATGGCAGTTAAACCTAAGGCTTCAGGTGGCCTATATACTCAAAGATCCGCTCGTTTGGCGACATCGCCAAACGAGCGGATCTTTCCCCGATATGCCACTAACAGCATGGCTATATTGGGGGTAATTCGAATGTTCAGCCGTATGGCCGAACGATCTAATTACGATGCGCCAAGGGGCTCCGACGGGTCGGTCGGTTAAAAATCAAACCTTCCCGATTGATATCGTGGCCAGATATCGATCGGGAAGACCCGTCGGAAGCCCCCATACACGGACAGATAAGCTGTCAAATTGGTCCAAACAACCGATATCGGCAGCTTTATCTGCCCATGTATGGCCACCTTTAGCCTGGAATTCAAAATTAAGCAACTGCTTTAAGGCCTCTGGGAGCAACATCCAAGGGGTTTTGGGAGCAACATCCAAGGGGTTTTGGGAGCAACATCCAAGGGGTTTTGGGAGCAACATCCAAGGGGTTTTGGGAGCAACATCCAAGGGGTTTTGGGAGCAACATCCAAGGGGTTTTGGGAGCAACATCCAAGGGGTTTTGGGAGCAACATCCAAGGGGTTTTGGGAGCAACATCCAAGGGGTTTTGGGAGCAACATCCAAAGGGTTCTTGGAGCAACATGTAGCTCATAAGCCAATGGTTGGGGATCACTGGTCTAAGGGTTGCAGAACAAAATCAGTATTAAAAAAAACACTAAGAATAAAAGAAATTAAGTCTAATGGCAACTTATCTTGAATGCTAATATCTACATTATACCTAAATTCATTTTTAAGCAAATTTTTCCTTTAAACTATAGAATAAGTTGGCACTAGATAAATTGAGAACAACTTCATTATTACCTGTTTGATTCGGTACATGATTTATTCCTAAATGTAGACAATGGACAGGGCAGCACTGAGGCAAGTCATGGCTGATGCCATTTTGTAGCACAGTAGGATTAGCAAATGCACATGCAAATCACTAATTCCTTTTAATGCCTCTGTTTTATCACAATGCCATTCTGTCTTGGGATGCACCGAATCCAGGATTTGGTTCGGGCAGGATTCGGCCCGAATTTGCATATGCAAATTAGGGGCGGGAAGGGAAATCATGTGACTTTTCGTCCGAAAACGAGGAAGTAAAACATTTTTCCCACCCCTAATTTGTATATGCAAATTACGATTCGGTTTGGTGTTTGGCCGAATCTTTTGTGAAAGTTTCGGGGGTTCGACCTTATGCAAAAATATGGATTTGGTGCATCCTAATTCTGTCTGGTTACCCTCTGTATTATTTTTGCTTACTCCTACCCCATTACAATTTTTAATGAATGCATGCCTTATTTCCTCTATTGCAGAGTTGCTATTTGGTGTATTGTAGTTTTTCTGTACCCCTGCATAATAAAATCACTTTTGTTACTTCTCCAAGAATTTGTTTTAAAAACAAAAAATGGATTTTATTTGATTACATTGATGCAGAACCCCATTATAGCAGAAAAAGGAGTCTGATCTTCTGATAGGCTGCAGTCTGGCACCTACTTGTGAGAGAGGCTCAGTTCACAAGATGCCATTCCAAACACTGTTGTATCCAGCCATAACAACAATGTTGTATATTGTAACAGGGTTCACAAGAAGTGAAAGCTGACTTGCCAAATGGCATGGTAAGGTTTGGGCATAGAACAGACACCCTGCACATCATCTGCTGCCCTCATTTGGCCTTCTTTTGGCTTCTGAACAAATATGTTTTCCTTTATGCAATTAGGCCAGAGACTTAATACTTATTTAATCCTAACCAAGGTTTCCCATGTGCACCTACAAAGCTGACACACAATGACCTTAGTCTATGCTTTTCCCATGTGATATGACACAGTCCCAAGGTTAACTTGTAATCACTCTCATTGTTTCTTTTTATCTTTCACTCTCTCTGCCGCCTTCCTGTGCAGATGAACTTTACCTTCCACCCATGAGAAAAATTGACGGCATTGTAAATGAGCACAAGAAGAAAGTGCTAAAGAAGATTTCTCTCAGTTCATCATTTCAGGTGGGGAGGCGAATGCCCCAGATAAGGAATTTTGTTTTATGTTGTCTGCTCTCTTTCGGTTTCCTTAAATACGTATTGTTGAATTGCATAGTGAAGGATGTGGTTTATTTCATCTTCCATTTGAATCAGCAGTTGACTGTTGTGGGTCTTGCAGACAGTGGTAGGTAGTTTGAAATTCAAATACTGCTCATATATTCATTTGTTGTCTGACCATGCAGCGCATTAATGCATTTAGTAGCAGTGTAGATAATTAAGCATCTGGCCTGTATTAAGAGTGGGGATAACAGCCGTGGAAAGGGACTGTAACTATTTGATAGCAGGTATAGTAGGGAGAGATGGTGTCTATAGTAACAGTAGGATAATAGTCTCTGGGAAGGGATTGTGACTGTGGAATAGCAGGTATAGTAGGGAGAGATGGTGCCTATAGTAACAGTGGATAATAGTCTCTGGGAAGGGAGTGTGACTATGGGATAGCAGGTATAGTAGGGAGAGATGGTGTCTATAGTAACAGTGGATAATAGTCTCTGGGAAGGGAGTGTGACTGTGGGATAGCAGGTATAGTAGGGAGAGATGGTGCCTATAGTAACAGTGGGATAATAGTCTCTGGGAAGGGACTGTGACTGTGGGATAGCAGGTATAGTAGGGAGAGATGGTGTCTATAGTAACAGTAGGATAATAGTCTCTGGGAAGGGATTGTGACTGTGGAATAGCAGGTATAGTAGGGAGAGATGGTGTCTATAGTAACAGTGGGATAATAGTCTCTGGGAAAGGAGTGTGACTGTGGGATAGCAGGTATAGTAGGGAGAGATGGTGCCTATAGTAACAGTGGATAATAGTCTCTGGGAAGGGAGTGTGACTGTGGGATAGCAGGTATAGTAGGAAGAGATGGTGTCTATAGTAACAGTGGGATAGTAGTCTTTGGGAAGGGAGTGTGACTGTGGGATAGCAGGTATAGTAGGGAGAGATGGTGTCTATAGTAACAGTGGGATAGTAGTCTTTGGGAAGGGAGTGTGACTGTGGGATAGCAGGTATAGTAGGGAGAGATGGTGTCTATAGTAACAGTGGGATAATAGTCTCTGGGAAGGGAGTGTGACTGTGGGATAGCAGGTATAGTAGGGAGAGATGGTGTCTATAGTAACAGTGGGATAATAGTCTCTGGGAAGGGAGTGTGGCTGTGGGATAGCAGGTATAACTGGATGGGAGGTTTCTATAGAGCAGCAGACTGAAGATCACAGTTGTGGGGTATATGTTTGTGACACTAAAACATCATTACTCCTGGACTAAGAGGCCTAGACACATGATCAAAACGGTACAACCAAAAACTCTTTATAGAAATGTATGCAGAGCTCATTATCTAATCCTGGAATGGCCCTAATGGTCCCTGACAATCACGTGTTATGTGCTGCTCCCAGTCTGGTGTTATGGTAACATGTATAAACTGTATAGCTGAGGCATAGACTTGGCCAACACTGTATGATAAGTTATAGATGTGCCATAGATGCCATCTATGGATAATTTCAAGAATTGCTTTAAAGGTCTGATATTCTTTCCTTCTTTAGGAGGCAATACACATGTTCCCTCAGCTTAACAGTGAGCCAGGAGAACCTACAACCAGAATGAAACCCGGGGGAGAACCTTATAACCGCAAAACACTCAACAAATTAAAAAAGAATGTAGCCAAACCACAGGTACCTTTTATATATAACTATGGTATTGATATGGTCGGTAGGTTAAATTGCTGATACAGCTACAAGTGGATGGAATGTCGTTGGATATGTTCCAGCTGGTTGAGCTCAGCGTTCTTTCATGTTCCTACTTGTTTTGACTTTGGGCTTGACTGGCATTTGCTTGGGTTTCTCTATTCCAAAAGCCGCTGACCCAGAGCTGTGGGAGATGTGTGTTTTATAAAACAACATGTTGGCAGTACTTGTATAAAAACACAAAAATGACAAGCAGTAGCAGGCATGCTGTATAGCTAAAGGAGGTATTTCTGGCAGCATTACTAAACTACTATACCCTTTGTAATTGCACAGCCTATTGGGGCTCATTTATAAATTTCACGCAGGGCAGATTGGTTCGCACAGTGAATACATTTGCCTTGCGCATGGTTACATTTATAAAGCTGGATAAGAATTGCATTTATACAAGCTGGATAAGAATTGCATTTATAAAGCTGGATAAGCTCCTTTTAAATATGTCAAAAATCGCAAATTGCGAATATTTATGTGCACACTCTTCGTTTGAATTACGCCACAACTTTGGTGGCGGAGAAAATATTCCCAAAACAGTTTCACAAATTGCTAATTGAAGTTACTGTCAATGCTATTTTCGCACACAACAATCTCGCACAGTGAGTGGACTCACGCAAAACCCCGTCTCATTTGTGAAAATTTATTCACAATGAGACTTAAATGAGACTTTGTTGTGCTTTGTTAGACATTTCCTTATGGTACATCTCTGTACAGGCTTAAATACACCAATCTTGCCTGGTTTTATAAATATATACATTTTTCCTGTCTAAATAATTCTGTGCTTTGGAAAGTTTATAAGTGAACCCCACTGAGTTTTACCCACTAGTTTCTGCACCCAGTTTGCTCTAAAGTTATGGACTCTGAACCTCCTCCCCATATTTGATATATACACTATACTGCCCTAGTAGGTGCTCAACTATCACAGTTATTGGTAGTTTATCTATTAGATTGATACTTGAATTGTGTTTTATCTATAGAAACTATAGCATTTTAAACCCTTTATTTGCTTCTCTTTAGGAGTTTAAGGTGGATGCCGAGAAGTCACTTTTTTACACTCTGTACCATTCCCTGCATCACTACAAGTATCACACCTTCCTCCGTTGCAAGCAAGAGGTAAGAAATACACCCCAGTAGGTGCAATGAGTACAAATTCCACTCTGGCATCATCTTCATAGTCTCAAGCATCTAAGGATTGTACATGTAACAGTTGCTCTCCTGTTCATCATGGCTGAAGAAATTCGAGGCCTAGACTTGCCTGATAATCTGTAGCACAAACAAAGGAACCCACAACTGGAGAATATACCAACAATAAACTCCCCGTCCTTTCCCAGTGTAGATTTCTGTCTCTCTTCTGTTTGATTTGGATGTCATTTTGGCTGTCAGTGCCAACAAGTGGCATAACCGGAAGCTTATTCTAAACACTCTCCTGGTTTGTAGGAACAGTATAAAGCCAAGAACCAGCTGTTATACAGCCATTGTATTTATTTACAGGGGGGCTGAGCAAATGACCCAGTCGCACAGGAACAGTAAGCACTTCTTCAAATCGCCTCTTCTTCAGGCGACTAATCTCCCCAAACTGCCTCCCTGCCAGCTAGAATCGAAATCGCCGGCGGGATGGCACTCGGAACACTTTGTTTCCGAAGTTGCCTCATGAGGAAACTTCGGTTGACTTTGGAAAATGAAGCGCTCCGATTTAAATTCTAGCCAGCGGGGAGGCAGTTCGGGGAGATTAGACGCCCAAAGAAGAGGCGATTTGTCGCCGGGTGACTAATCTCCCCGAATCTTCTCTTCTGTCTCTGCCCTAAGTGGTACTGTTGGCTTATCTTGCAGTTTAAGCCTTGCTTAAACTTCCATTTTCTACCTGGCAGGCTGGCTATAAGCACCTTCTCATGCACCATTGTGTTTATTATCCACTGCAGGATGTCAGACAGTTGTGGCCTTTAATCAGGTGCTTCCTTGAGGTTAAATATTTCTCACCCCACAGCTCATCATTCCATGGCATAGTCCCATTGTCAGTATTACCTTTAGCTAAGACATTTTGTGCTTCTTGCCTCCAGACCAACGCAATAGAAGAACAGAATGACGACCTGGGACAGGAGGAGGTGGTGCAGCAATGCATGAGGAACCAGCCATGGCTTGAAAAACTCTTCAACTCCTTCATCGACCTCCTCACGCAATCGCAGAACAAGTGCGCGTGAACGAGTGGCTGAGAGGAACAGAACAGAATAAACAAGACAATGGGAATTTAGATTGCAAAAGAAAAAAAAAAAACAGACTGAAAAAAAGATGAACAAGTGAGAGACATGCCAGGCAGAAAACGCAAAGCCATTGGCCTAGGCAATGATTAGGGGGACTGGATGATGTAAGTCTTGCAGGCCTCAGCTTGACTTTGCAGGCCGTGGAATAGTGAAGATTCTTTGAATCAAAGTGGTTCTCTTCTGTCTTCTTCCTCTGTTCTCTACCCTCCCCTCCCCGAAAAAAAAACAGGGGGGGGACTTTGCTAGCTGTATGTGGTCATTTTATTTTCCCCAGTTTTTCTCCACTCTCCATGCCATCCCGTCATGCCGCAAAGAAGGATCTCGTGACTGCAGTCTCCTCGGATCCGCTTCCAGTGACTGACGTATTCTGACAGGAGCAGAGAAGGGGGGCTTGGACCCCTCATTATTTATTGGGAAGCATGTGTGTAAATGTGTTACGTGTGTGTGTGTCTGTGTATGGATGGATGGATCCAGATTCCCTATTACTTTGCCATTTTTATGTATTCTTGTTTTGGATTAACAAACCTTTTCACGAAATGCACCTAAAATACAGGTATCTGACATGCAACTGAAGCTTGCTCACACCTATAAATCCTATAAATATAGGTGATTGTCTCCAGTTCAGGGTCTTAACTGCATCAGCGTTCATAACTGTTTTCCTTCATAGGCATATCTTTTAGACCAGCTGCTAGAGGGGCCCTTTAATTGGGCAAAGCCCTTTATCCTGGACTGACTGTTTTGCCTAAGCAGTGATTTAGGGGACTGGGTGACATAAGTCTTGTAGGCCTCAGCCTGACTTTGTAGGCCGTGGAATATCGAAGATTCGAATTAGAGCCACATTAGGAAAACTTGGATCCTTAATGACCAAGGCACTCCTTAATGATTAAGGCACATGTTGGTACTTGGGTCAGGGTGCCCAGGTCCGGACTGGCAATCTGTGGCAGGGCTGGAACTAGGAGTAGGCAGAGTAGGCACGTGCCTAGGGCGCAAAGCTGGAGGGGCGCCAGGCACACACCTTCTCTGCCTCTGCTATCCCCCAGTCCGGTCCCTGCACTGGCCGACGTATGCGTGTGCGCGAAAAATATTAGTGCGCATGCGCGAAAAACGGAAGTGCGCATGCGCACTCATATTTTTTCGTGCATACGCACTCAGGTATTGGGCGCTTTGCCGGGCCAGGCTGCCTGGGGCGCCTGCCCTCATTGGCCCGGCACTGATCTGTGGGTTCTGGCAAATGCCAGAGTGACTGCTGCAAGATGCCATAGACAATTTATTGGGCTGGTAGGGCCTCTGTGTATCGGAAATGCCAGGACCTATTTTGAATTTCAGTCCAGACCTTACAGTGCCATTTCAGTTCATGTTGGTTGCAAAAGAAAAGGGTATTTACTCCGCAACTGCATCAACACAACAAGCTTCTCCTGCAGAGTGGGTGCCTTAAAGGAGAAGCAAACCCAAAAGTTAAAGTCTTTACTTACCCCTCGGTGCAGAATCTGTCCGGCGGAGTTGACTGGCGCCATCTTCTTCTCTTCGGTAATCTTCAGAATGAGACCGGGGGAGTGGCGCATGCGCAGTTGGAGCAATTTTCTGATTTGCGACGAAAATTGCTGAGGCACCAGTCTCATTCCGAAAATTACCGAATCGGCTGAAGATTGCGCCCCGTGAACTCCGATGCCTGAATCTGCACGGAGGGGTAAGTAAAAAATTAGGGGCATTTGCCCAGGGTAACACTAAGGCTGGGGGGAGAAGGGAGGAGGGTCTATGTAGGGTAGGCGGTAGGTTTTTTTTTTTTTAACTTTTGGGTTTGCTTCTCCTTTAAGTCTTCTGAATGCACCTTTCCCATCCACTCTTCAGTGACAGGCTTCAGATTATTTATTACGATGCATAAAATACAAAGCTGCTTAGCCACTTGCCAATGTAACCCACAATAAAGCTTTGTTAATCCAATATCAGAGGTTTTTTTTTTTTTTACAGTTTACTGTATGTGTTTTTATGTGTATTATGTGCTACACCCTCCAACGTAGATATAGCAAACTAGTATCACTTGCTGTTAGAATCTAGAAATGGCATATATTGGCCCCTGTCTGTAAGCTGCATGTTTTATATGAGCGGCGCCTAACATCTGGCCCATCCATTGTTATTCTACAGCTCCGCGGCGTTAGAGTACGTCTACAGGTTGTAGTTCAACGATACTGGGAGGTGCCTTTCTTAATAGCGCTGATGTCATTTTAGAGTTGCTGATTTTTTCAGTAGCAGTGAGGTTTGTTTTATTTTTTTATTTACTTTTTAACCACAGTCTGCCATCACTGGTTCCATTTGCATTGAAAAAAAAAAATCCTTACGCATGTACTTTCTCCGGAGACGGATGCAACTTTCCAACTTTGTTCAAGTTCCACGTTCAGTCATAGAGTCCGAATTAGTTATGGATTCTTCCTCGGTGGGCAGGAAAGGGGTGGTAAGACTGCTACCTGAAAAAAAAAAAAAAAAAAGTTAGAGGGCAAAGAAGAAAAAAAAGCTAGTTATTTTTTTAAAAATCATCTTCGAACATTATTTAAGCATTATGGCATAAAAAATGTGTATCTTTTTTTTTTTAATTATTATTATACTTGGCGTAGATGAAATTTTAAACCATATTTTCCCAAGTATGTTGAAAGGAAGAATTTATTGGAGGAAATGAACCACGCGAGTGTTTTTGTTTATTTTTTTTTTCCTTTTTTTAATTGACTGTATATATTGTATAGGAGAAAAAAAAAAAATCTATGTACAATATTGTATTTGACTATATCTAATTGATAATGATGATACTGTTGCCTAGATGTGAAGTGTTCAGTTTAACTGAACTTGGATTAGTATTTTGCTCAGAAAAAAAAAAAACGCGAATCAAAAAAAAAAAAGAAAAAATATGTTAAAAAAAAAATTGAGGCATGAGACAAGAACTTCTTTTCTCTCCTCTTTCCCACAACTTTGGGGTTTTTGCTTTTTTTTTTACATTTCATGAAAAATAACAAACCAAGCTAGAAAAGTGTAACCTACTATCATGCGCGCATGAGTTTCTCTTTACTTGCTTATCGCCTAAGCTTTTTGTGTTTCAGCAATGTCATGTAGCTTCCCTTGCAGGAGATGATGGGGTTTTTTGTGCACTATGATTAAACTTAACATTTGTTACCAAAATGGGGAAAATATTTTCTCTTTGGGGAAAAAAAAAGCCACTTTTCTATTTCCAAAAAACGTCATTTATGTTCAGATAACGGTTATCAAAGTTACCTAGCAGGTCGCTTGTGACGTCGCTGAATATTGTTACATCTTAGTGTGTAATGCCTGAAATCATTTATATATATATATATATATATATATATATATATATATATATATATATATATATATATATATATATATATATATATATATTACTACATCTCTTCTGTACCCAGCAGTGGCTCCTGTAGCTCCAACATTTTCTTTTGTGCTGTACTTTTTTTTGTTAATTCTCAAGTGTCATTTCCTTGCAAAAAATTGCAGTGTCTTGGTACAAAAACAAGCCTGTCTGTACGTCCGCCTCGCATGGATACCAGGATAAGGGGAGTGAGCAAAATTGTTTGCAGTAGGCAGTCAGTGTGTACTTGGCACTTACACAGCGCTGAACCTTGAAGCAAATAATCTCATAATCCTCATATGGTTGTGGTTCCTTGACTTTAGCTACCTCTTCTGGTCACATGTTGCAGCTATGGAAAGTTGTTAGAAATCGGGATCATCCAATTCATCGTTGTTTGCGGTGAGCGAGATGTTATATAATACGTAAAGGCTCTTCTGCTGTTATTTAGAATAATTGGTTGGCTGTTTTCTCCGTAGGGTTTAGCGAACCAACTGGATGGTTCTCTGCTTATGTATCTGGTGCATTTCTGTTTATTATCTTGCTCAAGTCATGTAGTCCTAATAGAAGAATTGAGAGCCTTTTACCCCTGCAGAAGTTTTGGCTTCCACTCATGTCCTACCAATAAACACCATGGCCATTAGGGTTTGCATTATGTACTAGACAATGGGTTGTCTATATTTTCCATAGGCTGCAACAAAGGCCTGATAACTGAAAGATCGATAGTGGTGAACATTTACATGCAAGCAAAGATTAAAAAGACCAATAATGGCAAGCATTGACATCTAATAAAATTGTAGGCCTACCCCACATCTTTAAGACCAATAATGGTGAACAATGACAGCCCCATAAAGGGGTCTACCTTTTGATTGTATGTCAATGTTCATCATTATTGGTCTTTCTAGTCTTCGGTATAAAACGCGTTGCAGTGTAATGATAAGCTTTAGAAGGGTATAGTCTTCAGTAATATATTACAATTCCACTCCACTTTCTTGGCTTCTTCCCAAGACTTGTTAATTGTAATCATGTTTTGAGTCTCAATCATAAAGGACAATATGACTGCTGTTTTTTTGTGACTTTCTGATAAGTTAGAAATTAATGCTGAACATTCACATAAAATTAAAGGTAGTACCCAAAAAGCAGCCAATCCTAGATAAGAAAGACCAATCAAGGTGAACACTGACATATAATTAAAGGTAGGCCCCATAAATTCTCCAAAATCTTTCATGCAGTATTACATTGATTTTAAGAATGTAGAGTCTTTAAATTAAGCTTATAGACAACCGTCAGGCATTTTTCTTTTCTTTCGGATGATTCCTAACTACAATGCAAAGTAAAGTTGGATTAAGGGACACCATTGCTAAAATATAAGCTGCTCCTTTGTAAAAGAGGATACCAAATCTATACTCATAAATGTAATAAAACAAACATAACTTTATTCTTGCACAGTGTACACACATCTAAAGCAGTATTCTGCTTGAGGCATATTCCTTTGCACTCTGTAGTAAAGCTATTGATAAAACAAAGTTGGAACTGGTTGGATGAGATCTCACATTTATGGTGAACCTCAACAGATATTGCTCTGCTCCACTTTTGCTCTTTGTGTCCTTTTTTTTTTAAAGAATTCAAAATATCAGTTTGTTTCAATGAAGACTTCATCCCTTGTGTAAGAAGATGTTATATTTTGCCTAGGAGATCCTATTGCTGCTGCTTGGAACTAATAGGAGAATAATCAGTGGAATAAATAGGCAGGATCCTATGGATGTTGATCCACACATTTTATCCAGCGCTTTTGGGTTTCATTTATTCAATGATGTTTTTGTTGTGTTGTCTAGATTTGGCGTGCTTTGCCTTTATTAATTCACTTATCTAGTGTGACTATAACATTGAATTAGAAGGGTCGGTGAATGCCCGGAGTATGTTTGTAATGGATTAGGGTTTTCAGAAAATATACCTGAAATACATTTTAAGTCTATAGTCCAGTTTATGGAGGAAGCTTTAATCAAGGAGCCACAAATATGTACTTATGGATTATGTAATAAGAGGCAAATGTTTAGCCCGTGCTGTAACCTACAGCAACCATTCAGCAGTTCGCTGTTTGCTTGTACAGGTATGGGACCTGTTATCCAGAATGCTCGGGACCTGGTGTTTTCCGGATAACAGATCTTTCCGTAATTTGGGTCTTCATGCCTTAAGTCTAGTAGAAATGCATTTAAACATTAAATAAACCCAATAGGCTGGTTTTGATTCCAATAAGGATTAATTATATCTTAGTTGGGATCAAGTACAAGCTACTGTTTTATTATTACACAGAAAAAGGAAATCGTTTTTAAAAATGTGGATTATTTGGGTAAAATGGAGTCTAGGGGATTTCGGAGCATTCTGGATATCGGGTTTCTGGATAAGGGATCCTTTACCTGTATTTAACGTTTATTGGTTGCTAAAGGTTTCTAGATCAAACAGAAAAATGAGTCTCTCTTTTATATATTAAAATATATTAAAATAATATCCCTGCATCCTCTGTTGCCCAGGAGCCCTATGGCTTTAAACATGTCTATGTGTTCTAGCCTTTGCTCCACTTCACTTGTACTGATGGAGCAGACTTTATCCATGCATCTCATGCCCGACAGCGCAGATGTTTCAGTGCAGCTTGCTCCATCTGTACTTCTCCACTTTAAATCTGGAAGGCTGAAGAATTGATTGTGTACTAGGGTTCTATCCATTTTCCCAAGAGGAATACTAGTGACTGGGTCTAGGTGCCATCTGTTGTGTCTGGTGCTTCAAGCAAACACAGGAGCGTGTAAATAGGTAACCAAAAGGGGGAATGTAATGTGTAACTACATATACATAGGTATTTGAGCACAGATAGACGTAACTATGCTGAGTAGTCATAGCAATAATAATTTTTACCCTTTTTAGTGCTCAGTTATGTTCATTTTTTTTTAATTAGAAGCAGGTTGCCATCAAATATATTCTGGATGTAGTTCTGTGTTGTATCTGCTTGATTGTAGGGTGCTTCTTCTAAGCTTGGTATCATTTTTACGGACTTCTTACTTGCTACATGTTCAAGGAAATTCATGCAAAATAAGATATAACTGCTGGGTATGGAACATTGGTTACAACACTCATCCGTTTCTATTGGCTTCCAATATGCTCCGGGCTGGTTAAGCACCAGCTGCTTGCTTAGGTATACGTTGCACAAGAAATTCACTGTAGATGGAGTCCACGTGTGCATCTTCTGCTAGGACGCTTCTCAGAAGATGTATCCGAACTCATGGGTATTTTTGCATTTGTAAATAGTAAGTGGACATTACGATGGGTTGTACGTTTGAGTAAACAAGGGTGGTCACTTGGCATTTGTTTGGAGTGCTTCTTGTTATTTTTCATTTCCTAAGTCAGTATTGGGAAGCACAGAACAATGTCATAGTTTGGGTCCTGGGTTACACAATGTCAAGGAAACAAAAAGCCCCATGATGCAGAAATCTGTATCATAGTGTAAAGCCGAAGTGGCGAAGGCCAAGCTTTCCTGAAACTGTAGTTAAGAGAACTGATCCATTTTGGTCTTTCTTTAATAAACTGATCTCAAACTGACTGTGTAATTAGTTAAACAGAAATGGGTGTATAAAGTATTTAAATAAAATTAAAAAAAAAAAACAACAGGTTAGCCATCTTGATGGAAAAGAAAAAAAAAGTTCTAACCCTCTATCATTCTTCAATGGGGGGAGGGGTGCTTTTTATTTTTAATTCATTAGCTTGGTTGAAAAAAATAAATGGATATCGCTGAAATAATGAAAAATATTTCTCTGTCCACGTTACCAAATGTATTTCTCAACTAAAACCATAACGAAGCCCCTTCTCCTTGCCTCCCTTGTCCCGCCCCCCTTCCACATTCTCCTTTTTATGTGTCCTAATCTAGAACTTTTTTACAATGTGTACTGCGTGTGACTTGTTCTTGCCTCAAAGGTATTGTTACAATATTTGAATTTGTGTTCCTGTATGGATGTTATTATATATTTTTATCGTTAATTAGTGTCTGACGTTTTTCTCTCAATATGTACAACTCACATTGTATAATGTGTACACAAAAGAAAAAAAACACTTTTCTTTGCATTCAGTGTCTGGGTAATTTTTTTTCTTCTTCCCCGTTTGCTGTTCAAATGCTGTTTCTTGAATGAGGTTTGGTTAGAAGTTTGATTAGAAGTTTGCAGGGGCGTAACTATAGAGGAAGCAGACCCTGCGCCTGCAGGGGGGCCCAGGAGGTATAGGGGCCCCACGAGGCCCTAATTCATAATACAGTTTCAATAAATATTGGTAAAACAAGTCAACAGCTAAAAATTTTGGGGGCCTGAAAAATAATTTGCTGTGGGGCCCAGTAATATCTAGTTACGCCACTGGTTCAAGTTTGATTAGAAGTTTTTTTTGATGATGATGATGAACTCAACACCCTTGTACGATGGCCTTTGTTTGCACCAAGGACGATCTATTGGATCCATACAAGTTTGGGTTGTGCATAGGGTTTCCATCTGGCCGGTATTTTACCGGCCTGGCCGGTAAAAATGATAGTTGATCCCAATGTTATAAACAGGGAAAAATTATAAATATATAGGAAGGCCGGTATTTTTTCCGGAAAAGGTGGCAACCCTAGTTGTGCACGGCCACCTTTAAGCCAACTCCGTAAAATTTCGAACCACCTCAACTGTCCGCCCACTTTAAAGAAAGCCTCTGGAAACTGTAAAGAAGAATGCATGGACAGAATGAAAGCCATTACTGTTAGTAGTTTGCAAATTGCAGAGGAACTTTAAGGGGTGGTTTGCCTTTAAATCATCTTTTATACAACATAGACATTGATATTCTGAGACAGTTTGTGCTTGGCTTTAATTTTTTATAGTTTTTCTGTTATTTCTCTTTTTGTTCAGCAGCTTTCCAATTTCAGCTTCTATGTGGTTGCTAGGGTCTTATTTACATAAGCAACCAGACAGTGGATTAAACGAGAGGCTGGAATATATATAAAAAAAAAGTAACGCTACCAATACTACAGCCTCATAGAGCAATAGTTTAGTGGCTCAAGTGAGGATTGTGCGTTTTAGACTTAGCAGACAGGGTTTCTTATGAGCAGCGGTGCCTACACCCAATGATCTGTAAGAGGTGCTGGAAGCTCTACTGTACTACTAGAGATGATACTGCAGGGATTTGTATGTAGTCGTGGACTGTGCCATCACATTTTCCAATGAGAATGCTAACCTTAGCTGGTGCATGTTTATTTTATTAAGGTTTAGTTCCACCACGATAGACTGTTTTCACAATAACCTCAATAGAATTTTAAAAATGAGGCTGAAGAGCTTCCAGAGGATAAAAGCAGGTGCTGCCCTACTTTATCCTACAAATCTGTGAGCACAGAAGAGTCATCTAATGTTTTTCTGTCCAGTTCTAAGCAGAGCAGCATCACAAAACATTGCTTTGCTCACTAAATTAATTTTCAGTCGACTGTAGCCAGTCTGCGGGAAAAAGTAATATGCTAACCTGATTTCTGCATAACCTGGCCTTCCCCTTTAATTTAAAGGAACACTAACACCAAGAAATTGAAGTGTTTTAAAGGAATGTAGTGTTGCCCTGCACTAGTAAAACCAATATGTTTGCTGCAGAAACACAACTATAATTTATATAAACAAGCTTCTTTGTTTTTTAAAGCTACAATTTTCTCCAAGATTTCCCACTGGTGCCTGGACCATAAAGCTTTTTCTGCCCAATCCTAAATCCTGACCTGATCATGTGACATCACCCTCATGGATCCTTTTCCCACAAATGTTCCTGAAAGCAAAACAAAGGTCAGTGCAGAGATGAAAAAAAAAATGTCTTTTATTTCCTACAATTGTGCAGTGATTTTCACTTTAATGATAAAAGTCGTGAGCATAGTACCATAAGCAAATATTTCTTTTAACAATACAAAACAACATTTCTTATAGAAAATACTCCATATGATGGTGTTATCTGCTTTACATAAATCCAGAAACTGTAGCTTTAAGGGGGAGTTCACCTTTAAATGAACCTTTAGTATGTTATAGACACACTTCTTCTAAGCAACTTTTCAATTAGTCTTCGTTATTTAGTTGGCATGGTCTTCGAAGCATTAGCCTTCATGCTCTGCCTATTTCCAGCATGCAACTGAAAGAACAGGGCATTGAAGGCAGCAACACAAAAACACATTTAACATGAATTTTCCAATTTATTACTTAGTATTTCTTTGCCTATCATCTACTAATCATCTTCCATTCTGACTCCCAAACTGCTGTCGTTATAGGTTAAAGTGATACTGTCATGGGAAAACATGTTTTTTTCAAAACACACTGAAATACATTTTTCAAAAGAGCAAGCAGATTTTTTTTATATTCAATTTTGAAATCTGACACATGGGGCTAGACATATTGTCAATTTCCAAGCTGTCCCCAGTCATGTGATAAACTTCAGTCACTCTTTACTGCAAGTTGGAGTGATATCACCCCCAGCAGCCTAACAACAGAACAATGGGAATGTAACCAGATAACAGCTCCCTAACACAAGATAACAGCTGCCTGGTAGATCTAAGAACAACACTCAATAGTAAAAGCCAAGTCCCACGGAGAAATAACAGCCTGCCAGAAAGTAGTTCTATTATAAAGTGCAGGCACAAGTCACATGACTGGCGCAGGTGGGAAACTGACAAAATGTCTAGCCCCATGTCAGATTTCAAAATTGAATATAAAAAAAAAATCTGTTTGTTCTTTTGAGAAATGGATTTGAGTGCAGAAGTCTGCTGGAGTAACACTATTAACTGATGCGTTTTGAAAAAACATGTTTTCCCATGATAGTATCCCTTGAAATAAGTTCTGGCAACAAGATTGAGGGTTGTAGAACAATGTAAGCAATTTTAAAAAATTAAGACTAATTACAACTGACCGCTTTCTACATTCATACAAAGTTAATTTTAAGGTGAACTACGCCTTTAATATAAAATGGTACATTACAGAGGCACAGAAAGCTACATAGATTCTGAAGAACATTAAAAGGCATTTTCATATTGTTCTTTCTTTTGCAGAATCCTATTTACTTATACACAGGCATTATTATTTTTTGTGGGTTTGAGACGTAGCTTTAAGAGCGATTGAAAAAGTAAAATCGATTCGGGTTTTTTTCTGCTTGGTTCAATTCACAAGCGGTCAAATCTGCACAGTAGCATTCCATTGCATTTTTTTTTTTTTAAAAGGCAACATATTGTTTTCTTATTTGTTTGATATAAATAGAGAAACACACATTGAATTCCCAAAAACACTTATAGATGCAATATATATGCATTTTTACGTGTTCAGTGTGCATGTGAATAGATGATGTGTGTGCAAGAGCCCTTTTAGTGTTATGGAATTTAACGGCAAGTAAAATCTTCTAGCCCAGGTAATATTGCTGACCACTCCCCCCAGTGACCAGCATTCTGGCTTCTTGGAAAAGAAGTACAACACAATGCGAGGGCTATGGGGGGATACTAAATATGGCTGTGTCCTACTGGACATCACAGATAATTTACTAACACTGGGAATATTTGTGCCAGGGACTTGATCATTCTAGAGAGCCACAGAACACTGAAAGTAAATCTGATTGGATGTTATGGATTACTGATGGGGGAGCATTCCCAGTTTCTGCTCTTTCCAGTAGCCATACCAAGAGACCCAGGAGCAGCTTTTTATCCAGCATGGTGCAAGAGAATTGCACCTACATTATGGTCTCTACTGACGGCTACAGATCTTTAAAAGCAAAAACAAAATGCTTTAGGGCTCTTACAGACAAGCGTTTTTAACTGCGCTCCGGCTTCATGCATTCAGCCACAGTAAGCACCGAACGCAGGTTGGGACGCAGCATGTTGCATTTTTCCTGCATTTGACGCTTACATGCGTCAGTGTGAGTACAGCCCCATTGAAAAGAATTCAGTGTGTCTACTCCTATGGTCCCCTGCGGCTGAACGCATGAAACCGGAAAGCAGGGGAGCGCAGTTAAAAACGCTCGTCTGCAAGAGCCCTAAAGCATTTCGCTTTTGCTTTTAAAGATCTGTAACCATCAGTAGAGACAGTAATGTAGGTGCAATGCTCTGCTGAGCGCATAAAAAGCTGCTCCTGGGTCTCTTGGTATGGCTACTGGAAAGAGCAGAAAAACACTGCAGTCTGGTCGCTTAAATATAGGGCACAGATGGTAACATTTTACCTAATTACAATGTAATTCTCCTACCGCACACCTGTAGTTCACCAATCCTGCAGTTGGTGGTGCGTTCCTTCCGTTGACCCTGCCGGGTCCCTTAGCAACCAATGTGTATAAGAAACGGATCCGCACACACACTGATTAATGCAGTCGAGGAATATCCCCTTTTATTCAGCCACCAAACATCAACGTTTCGGGGGGGGGGGGGGAACACCCACCCGGGGGGGGAACACCCACCCTTCATCAGGAAGAAGGGTGGGTGTTCCCCCCCGAAACGTTGATGTTTGGTGGCTGAATAAAAGGGGATATTCCCCGACTGCATTAATCAGTGTCTGTGCGGATCCGTTTCTTAAACATTTTACCAAAGACATGGAAACCAACCAACAGAACAGTTTACATGCACTGTGGCCAAAGTTTTTCCTTTCGGCTGTATGAAGATATGGAGAACTTTACATATTGATCTCCTTCAGGAACAAATAAAATTGTATGGATAAGCTACAGCAGCCTTTGAAGGATGGCGTGTAAGCCTGTAAAGATTTTGCGTTGTCCAGGAACTAAATGGCACGAACATAAACACATAAGTATGTGACACTTGGTAAATACTACCAACGAATAAACAGGACACATTACAGGAAACAGCTGGTCTGCCTATGAGCCAATGTTTAAAGGATCAGTGATATCAAAAAATTAAATTAAAATGCCCTGCACTGGTAAAACTGCTGTGTTTGCTTCAGAAACACTACTATTGTTTATATAAATAAGCTGCTGTGTAGCAATGGGGGCAGCCATTCAAAGGAGAAAAGGCTCAGGTTACACAGCAGATAAGCTCTGTAGAACATAATGGTGTTATCTGCTATCCACTATTTAACCTGTGCCATATAGCCTTTTTTCTATTCCCGCTACACAGCAGCTTGTTTATATGAACTATAGTAGTGTTTCTGAAGCAAACATCAGTTTTATCAGTGCAGAGCAACAGTACATGCTATTTTCATTACTTTGAAACACTTTCATTTTTTGGTGTTACTGTTCCTTTAAGCATAGTCAATGACTTTGTGGATAATTAAGCTCCTATGGTGTACAGTTATAAACATAAATGCAGTAGGACTGGGGGTGGTGTAAATGGGGTTATAAGGATTACAGTTCAGCAAGAGCTGAAACAACATGTCAGTACATGTTAGAACCTGATGAGGTTAATTGGGCTGAAAGTAGGGTTGCAATCTGGACAGTATTTTACCAGCCTGGCCGGTAAAAATGATGGTTGATCCCAATGTTATTAATAGGGAAAAAGATAAATATATAGGAAGGCCGGTATTTTTTTCTAGAAAAGGTGGCAACCCTGGCTTAAAGAGACAGCTACAATGCAAATAACAGAATAGTGTACCGGTCTCACACTTGGCTTTATAGAGGCTTCAGCACAGTCCATATTTAACACTAAAATAAATGTCTTCTAAAATGGGTTTTTTTTCCATAATGCATTTTAAATAAATGGCTGCCATACTGCCAGCTCTGCTGAAGTATTGTGCTCCCATTGCTCCTTCTCAGACTAACTACAGAGTAATAAGCAACAAATGCTTGGTTACTCTAGTCTAAGGCCTAGTTTTAGCACTGGTACATTGACTACAAAAACATTATTATATTACTGGTTTTTTTTTACTTTCAAACTTGTTTCCATGTTCTTTTCAACTTTTTAAAGATACTTTAATAATATCTTGACTTTATAAAGAAGATTTACGGTCTGCTCGTGAGGAAATAGGACTTATTTATATAAATATATCAATTACAGGCCTAGCAGATAAACAGATGGAGTAAAGCTCCCCATAGACGCAATGATTCGTCTTGCCGAACGACCGATTTTAGGGAAGCCCGACCAATCCTTCGAAATTATCGTGCGGTTAGTGGGATTCGAACGATCGTACATCTTACAATTTTTCGGCCGACATCTGTCAGGAAATTGATCGGCCAGGTCAAAAAATCTTTGTCGGTCCCAGTGCAATCTATCTATGTTTGCAGGGCCAAGCAGGCAGCTTCTTTGTTTTCCTGGCAAATTGGTCTTTTTAGTTGATGGTCAATTCCTACGATCGTTCTGAGAAAACCGTGGTCTCACGATCAGGATCTGATCTTTTAGCAATCTCAACATCTATGGCCAGCTTAAATGCGACTGCTGACTGGGGAATTTTTTAGGCTAATATCTCAGGAGGAACCACTACAATAGAATGATAGTCCCATCTCATAAGTAGGAGAAAAACATGTCTTAATCAGAGGGTTCATTCCAGCCAAGACAGCAACGTTCAGAATACAGTGATCAGGGACACACTGTTACTTAATAATATGAAAACAAGATGTCTGCCAGAGGGATTCCATGATGCACTGCTGCTGCAGAAGGTCACCATGACAACAGAACCATCATGTTTATAATCTGACCTGGTGGAAATGCTCAAGGCCCTGTCAGGTTTAAGATAGACAGTTAAAGGTGGCAGAGACACTGATTTCAAGGGCTTGTACCCAAAAATACTAGTTCAGGAAACATAATAATGAGAAGTTGTCTTTAGGGGCCCAAATAAGTATCAGTTTTAGGTAGGAATCGTAGGACAGTAACGCTTTACCAGTGCCCTTTACTTGTGCACCAATTCTACCTGTTTTGCTATAGGTCCCACAGCCACTAAAGACAGCCCTGCCTTCAGCTGCTGTAAACTCCCAGTGTTCTTGCCCAGATGCATTCTGGGAACTGTAGTGCACAACAGCTGTCCCAAGGTAAGACTCGCAGATCTGCACCGTCCTGCTTACAATCAGAGTACTAAAATATGAGAACATAAAATACATATATATTTACATGCATATCCCAGTATAGAGAAACATAAAAGCATCAGCGCAACGGGAGGGAGTGTGTGCAAACTGCCTCTTCTCTTTAGTCGCAAATAAAGCTCCGCCCCTCAATACACATGGGGGAGGGGCTACTCAGTCCTCAGAGGCACCCATCAGCTCCGTTGGCTGGGCCAGCAGGTGTGACTGCTGCGTGATGGCGAGAATAAAGAAGTTGGCACTTTGACGTAGACTCCAGGTCTGCCATGATGCATTGGCTGAAGTCGACCGTTGACGTAGAGCTTGGCTGCAGGAGCAATGCTTTTTGTTCCTTGAGTTGTCCAAACCCCCTCCCCTGGTATTCCTGTGCCAACCCTCAGCATTCCCCGCAATATACAGTTACAGGATGACACAAGGGCAGCTTTTGGATTCCTTTTTCTTCGGGTTGACTGCCGGGGTGGGAGGGCACTCCAGCTCTTGAAATTTCCTAGTAAAACAAAATTAGGAGGAGTCGTTAAAGCCTTCCTGTACAGATATTCGTTTGTTACGCCTCAAAAGTTCATAAAAATTGAATCTAAATAAAGGCATGACCAGGCAGTGAAAGTAATTGCCCTGAGTCCCCAGGAGGAGGATCTCCCAGCATCAGGAGGGGATCTCTGGTGGATAAACTGTAACAAACTTTCAAAAAAACACATACCAAATAATTGCAAGATATTTTCAGTATATATTGGAGGTTTTCCCCGAGTTGCTTGCAACTCCCAGCAGAGCAATAAAAGCCAAAAACCACAAGTTGGACATCCCCCCTGACTTTCCCATTGTGAATAAACACAGCGGTTAGCTGCCCATACTACAACTAATTTCTCCCAATGGCATAGAGCACAATAGAAAAGTCCTACAACTTTATGTGCCCAACACCTGTCTGGATGTGAACTACTAATACATTAACACACTACTAACACATCCCTCAAAGCCTGATACACTAGCAGTGGATTGGGCTAGAATACTCCAACCTTACTTGGAGGGTTATACAAATAAGGTGCAAAGCTTGGCACAGTTCTTATTATAAGTATGGGATCCATTATCCAGAACACTTTGAAATACAGGAAGGTTTCCTCCCCTCCCATAGACTACATTTTATCCAAATAATCTAAGTCTTTAAAAACTATTTCCTTTTTCTGTGTAATAATAAAACAGTACCTAATACTTGATCCAAACTAAGGTATGATTAATTCTTATTGGAGTTAAAGGGCAAGTCAACCCCAAAATAAAAATTCCAATTCCAAAACATAATTTTAAGCAACATTCCAATACAGGGAGTCCTCAAGTTTAATACACCCAACTTACAACTCACACTTACATATGGGGGCTATTACAGTAACATACTATGGTTTGCTTGACTTTTATTAGCATTTAGCTTTAATAAACCACCTGCTCCTATCCCCTCTGATGTGTGTGGTCTACTGCGGAGCGCAGAAAGGTAAAAATAAATACGATGTTAACACAGACATGTTATGTTGTATTAAGTAAGTAAATGTATATGTTTCAACTTACATAGAAATTCAACTTAAGAACAAACCTATAGACCCTATCTTGTATGTAACCCAGGGACTGTCTGTATACATTTATTACAAGTGGTCAGTGCTTATTAGTAACAGTTGCAATTGAAAGCCGCATTTACTCAACTCCTGGTAGTTACTTTTTAAACAATGTTGCAAAAAAGTTTTAGTTCCCCAGTAAAGACAGGTCTTGTTCACATTTCAGTTAACTTTTAGTATGTTACAGAGTACGGAAGAGCACTGACTTTATGACTTTTAATGTCATAATTATGACTTTAAAAAAATCAAAATTATGAATTTTAATCTCAATTATGACTTTAAATCTCATAATTATGACTTTAAAAAGTCGAAATTATGAATTTTAATCTCTATTATGACTTTAAATCTCCATTATGACATAATCTCATAATTATGACTTTAAAAACAAAAATTATCACTTTTAATCTCATAATTATCAATTTTAATCTCATAATTATGACTTTAAATCTCAATTATGATTTTAAATCTCATAATTATGACTTTAAATCTCATAATTAGGATTTTTAATCTCATAATTATGACTTTAAATCTCAATTATGATTTTAAATCTCATAATTATGACTTTAAATCTCATAATTAGGATTTTTAATCTCATAATTATGACTTTAATTATGAGTTAAAGTCATAATTATGAGATTAAAAATCATAATTATGAGATTAAGAGTCATAATTATGAGTTTTAAAAGTCATAATTCATCAGAATTTTATTTTCTGCTGGCCCCAGTGCTCATCCGTAACATGTTTTTTCCGTAAAAATGTTTCAGTTGGTCTTATTTTTTTTTCTTTTTTGTAGTTTATAAGTTATTTGCCTTCTATTTCCAGCTTTCAAATGAGGGTAACTGACCCCATCTAAAAAACAAATGCTCTGTAAACCTACATATTTATGGTTTTTGCTACTTTTCATTACTCATCTTTCTATTCACGCCCTCCCCTATTAATATTCCAGTCTCTTATTCAAATCAGAGCATGTTTGCTAGGGTAATTCGGAACAGAGCAACTAGATTGCTAAAATTGCAAACTGGAAAGCTGCTGAATAAGATGATAACCAAGAAACCACAAATAATAAAAAATGAAAACCAATTGGCAGTTGTCTCAGCATCACACTAAAGGTAAACCCAAAGGTGAAAACCCCCTTTAATCAACTGCATTTTCTTACATTGTTAAGCGATAAATTCAAATAGAGCCAAAAGAATCTGTTGGTTGTGAATAAAAAACCTGAAGGAAATCTTGTATTAAAGGGAATACATGGAAAAATGTATATGACCGAGTGCAGACACTCCTTAATCCCCGGAGGCCACAGGAATCAGTGTCTGAAGACCAGACGCTTTTTAAATGCCACGTCTTAAAAAGCCGGGCCTTTTAATTGGCAGCAGGTATGATTCAACCCTGTGTGAGGTCACTGCTATGTCTGGGAATCAGCTTGAAACAGACATTATTCCTATGTTTGGGAGAACTGAATGAATTCAACATATGGGTGTTGTGTGCTTAAATACAAATTTCAAACTTTTCTACAGATTTCTGTCACTGAAGCTTTTTCCATAGGCAGCTATATTTGCATCTTTAGTAGTCATTAATAGTTAGCCATTGTATTTCACATAAGGGCACACTATTCCATATATAATACATGAGAGCCATAAATATCCTGTAAATTATATCCTTATAAACAATGATTAGCTTAGTGATGTCATTTTTGTCACATGACTCACTGAAACGTGTGTACTATAATAAATAAAGTACCCCCTGTTGCAAAATATGAGGATAATGGAGTTCACCTAGGAGTTCCATGACCTGTATAAAAACACTTGGGGGCAAATTCACTAAGATTCGTAGTTGCACCAGGCGTAACTTCGCCGCACTACGCCACACTTCGCCAGGCGTAGTTTCGCCAGCGCTCCGCAAATTCACTAAAATCTGAAGTTGCGCTCAGGGGTAGCGTAAGGTTGTGAAGTTGCGCTAGCGTTGATTCACAGGCTAGGCCTGTAAAATACCGGCCGGGTGGCAACCCTAAGTACGAGTGAAACTCAAAAGTTCCCTGTATAACTCAGCCTTGTGCCTTACTCCTTGGTGACTTCCAATTTCTTTATAATTTACTGAAGGGGAACATTATCCCTTATAATACACAAGTGATACTGAAGAGTTCCCTGTATAACATAGCCTGCAGCCTTGTGCCTTTATATGGTCACAGAACTCCTCACTATCCATATCATTTACAATAGGGGGGTTATTATCTCTTATAATATACAATGGGGGAGGGGCATCATACCTTATAATGTATGATGGTTAATGAGAATTCCTTGACCTGTATAATTCAGCCTGCAGCCTTATACTTTTATATGGTCAATTTTGGCGAATGTTACCATGTTGGATTAGCGTCCCCTTCAAGGGAAAAGACAAGGAAAATAAACCCAGATTAGAAACTCTGAATGTTTTCTCTTTAAGAGGTCTCCACTTATGAATACATTTTGCTAGAGGACATTTTTAAAGAGCTGCTTGAAAATGGCTTAGTCTTGGGAAATACCCCAAGGGATATATAAGCATTTCCAAGCTATGATTGCAGACAGGGCTGGGGTTAAATAATAGAAGGTCCCCCGGCAATACAGAAAGGTTGACAATATAGAGCAACCCAGAGTGCTTGTGTGCAACTGATTTCTGTGCTTTAACACAAAATGCTCTGTGTAAATCTTATTTACGCCACACTTAAACAAGATTAAACCTATGATACTCCCTACAATTAATTTTTGGCACTTGAGTAAGGCACAAGCCGGTGGTCAAACCGCGCAGCTCTGTAGCACGTGCTAGTCTTTGCGATTTAATTGTGCAACTCACGGAGGTAGCTAGGCACCTGAAATAACTGTGTAGGGCTTTTCTTGAAGTCTAGAAAAGATGTGTCAAACTTTTTTTTTTTAATCCTTATTTTATTTGTATTGTAGACTGTGGAATTAGCCTTTTGTTATGGCTCCCAAACCCCTACTTCCCTGTGCTCCTGTTTATGATTAAAGATGTGTCACTGTCTGCACTTGGGCTGCTGCTTTATCCTAGTAACTCTTTCAGTGCAGGCTGGGATCTCAGATAGTGGTAATTTGCCACATAATCTGTGTTTTTGACACTAAAGCTATACAATCCGTTTGGCTTGGCTTAAAATGCATCAGTGAAAGAGTTAACAGAGATTCATTATTTCCAGCCATTACAGAACTCATACTCATGCTAAAGAGGAGCACTGCTAAGCGGGTATTCTGAAACAATCAGATGGGCCATTTATACCTGTCAATAAGGGGAAGTGGATTGGATTAATATATATATATCCCACTGTACTTGGGAAATAAGACTGCGACTGAATCACTTTGCGTTTATTCATTGCTCAAATTTAATGCACCAGCATGCTCAGTGATAAGAATGTACCTACTGTTCACTTTACGCTATACTGGAAAGCAAAATTCCCTAGGCATACAAGTATGCTTGCTAAGCATGTTGGGTAATATCAGGTTTCATGTGATGTGGTTTCCCCTGATTTTGGGTTTTTGTTACCTGATTGCCCTGACAAGTTCATGGAAAGACTCATCCACATTTAGCCGGATTTTAGCAGAGGCCTCCATATAGGGAATGTGATTTTCCCGTGCAAAGCTGAGCGCTTCCTCTTTGGTCACCTATAGAAGGCAAAAATGGAAATAAAAAAACATGGTTTCAGTACACAGAGCATAATTGGATCATTTGTAGTAGCCAAAATGTCCTTCCACTGACCCCAAACTTCTCACAGAGAGATTTAGGAGCACAAGTGCCAACTGTATCTATATTCTATTTGTAGTAGACTAATCAAAATGAATTGTTGATTGGTTTCACCTGTAAAAGTGCAATGTAACATCCATGTTAAATGAGCCTTATTGCCTTTCCAAAAAGGTAAGGGAACCAAGATCAAAATACATGTCTAATAAGATCTGCACATTTATAGGACATGGAAGTGAAAATAAGACTTGCTTATAAACAGGGTTAATTTTTCAATCAAAAGAATGACTCAAAATAAATGTTTTCTACCCACCAGATAGTTCTCTTTTCACAGATTCTGAACTGGGAACTAATAAGTAGTACTGAGAAGCAACATAACCTGAAAATTCCTTGAGAAAGCTTGAACATAGACAAAATAAAAAATGTTGTACATTATCATCATCACTCTGATCAATGCAGTATATTCCATCTTGAACGCTTATAAATGAACGTCACCACATAATGTCCCATTTTCATTGTTTTCAAGTTTTAATGGTGCTGTATTATTTTCTTCCATGTAGGCCGATGCAGATCTTATGTATTCATGTATATTAAAAGTTCAGTGGTCGTGTTTATACTGCTTTAGCCATGGACAATGGTGATGTGTGGACCAGCCAGAAAACTGAAGGACCTGCGGGTTTAGGCCAGCAAATCACTGCTTTAGTTTGGGTCAGCAAAACTCTGCCCACAGCCCTCTCCACCCGCAATGTCAACATGCCACTGTTCCTCCTTCAGGCGTCTGCTTATTTATATACTCGGGCCTGTCCCGCCCTCTCTGATGAAATCAGACAAAGGCAGGTCAGGCATGGAAATATTATCACAGCATTGTTCCATGTATTAAAGGATCAGAGAAGCTCTGGCTCCTCTTCACTTTCTCAACTGCAGATGCCCCTTGCCCTCACCAACCAGGTACATCAGCAGGTGAGATTTTCAGTTTAGGGCCATGCGTTTTGCTGCCTAGGCAATTTGGCAAGCAATCAGGTGGGCTGAAAACTTGCAGTGTGCTATGGCCCTTAGACTAACTGTACACGCTACTTAATGCTTCCAAATAAGAACATACCACACACGCAGTAAAAAAACTTCCTTAGCTGTTATTAAACACGTCTCACCTGCCTCTGCAGATCCAGATCTGCTTTATTGCCGACCAGAATCATGGGAAACTCGTCTCTGTCCTTGACACGGAGAATCTGCGTGTGGAACTTGCTCATTTCATTAAAGCTGGGAGAAGAAAAAATTATGTTTAGAAATCATATTTTGTGCTACAGAAGTAGTATTAAATGACTTTCACCGACCAGTGCTGTCCAACTGATGGAAAGCGGATCAACTCTGAAGCTGCTGTTACCGTTTACCTTGTGTAAGCTCTAAAAGGTATCACTATCATTGTTCAAACTGCACACAACCCAAACACATCTGTGTTACACTGCCTGTGGGAGGTGAGCACGGTGGTGTTTTTTTCTGGAAGTTTGTGATTATTTGGAAATAAGGTGTTTAATAATTTGCTGGGGGTTGTTGTGCTATACAAAGGGGAGGAGGAGGAGGATTTAAGGGTATGTTTTAATATGACAAACTTTGAATGATGGGTGATAACCCTGCAGTGAGCACCAACCAATTGGGATTTTTTTTGGCTTGCTAGGAGAAGGAAAGCTACGGAGGCATTTTATTGCCAATAGATTAGCTGCAATAGTGCAATCTAGAATGTTATATTTATTCCATAGAATGTTTTACCATACCTGAGTAAAAAGCTTTATAAGCTCTGTTGGTTTAGGATAGCAGCTGCCATATTAGCTTGGTGTGACATTGCTTCCTGCCTGAGTCTCTCCCTGCTCACTTATAGCTCTGGGCTCAGATTACAGAAGAGAAGGGGGAGGGAAGAGGAGCAAACTGAGCATGCTCACTCCCTGGGCAAAGAGGTTTAAGATGAAAGGAGGAAGTCTGATACAGAAGCTCATGTTTACACAATAGAAGAAAAGAAATGCTGTGTTTTTTTGACTCAGAGCAGCATTACTGAGGGTTTACTGGTATATTTAGGTGGACCTTACTGATAAGGCTTACTTGTTTTAACTTTTCCTTCTCCTTTAACGTGGGTGTGGTTTAAAAGCGGTGTGTGGTTAATAACGGATCCCTTCACCAGGGATTCAGGCCATTTTTCTTTGGCCTTTAAAAAACTAGAACTACATCTGCAATAAGTAAATCATTTGCTTCAATCAAACCTACCTATTCTACCTGCCACAGCACAGGAGCTGGTTACAAGGCCCTGTGCTGGACTAAGTATTAATTGCAATGGCAGTGGAATGCAATGTAGCACATTACTGTCTCAGCTCCTTGCATACAACACTACTTGCCTGTAATACTGTGTACTAACTGCATCTACGCTTGTTCTCCAGTATGGCCCGTGCTTACCTTCCTCTGTCATTGATTGCAAAGATCAAGAGGAAACCCTCTCCTGTCCGCATGTACTGTTCCCTCATTGCCCCAAACTCTTCTTGTCCTGCTGTGTCCAAAACTGTTGAAAAAAAAAAAATAAATCAAATAAATGTCTCAGTGCACAGTGCTGGGAAAGGCAAGGGCTAGACAGATAACGGTTACCAATAACTTGTTTAATGAATGAATGAATATAAGCAAATTGCTTATAAATCCATTTTCTTTCATTAGGCAAAACCTTTGCCCAGAACTTGTTTCCCCCCCAGTGAACAGCATCCCCAGATCACCTAGAACAACAATCAATCATGCTGGTTGAGAATACACACAGGAAATGAAAAAGTGAACTTCCTGCTTGTGAGGGAACTATTTAAAAAAAACCAGTCACTGCATCCAGTCTCTTAGTATGATTTAGAATGAAGTAAAACACAGGGTCTTGACACAACATGGTCACTAGCGGTTCCCCACAAATCTGCCCACGGGGCAGTGCACTTTTGAGAGGAAAATCAGGGTCGGCCTGAGGAAAAGGGGAGGTGCCTTCATTTATGCGAGGCTTTTTCAGTCACAACAAAGTAACTTATTTTTCTTCTCATGAGTCAAACAGGGGAGCTGCGTCAATGAAGCGAGGTGAAAAACAAGTCTCAGGCGGCAGCTCCGGGCAGGTTACCAGGGGTGGCAAAAAGCTGCTCTTGGTACCTTTAGGGCAGAGACACACTCAGATTCGGGGAGATTTAGTTGCCCGGCGATAAATTGCCTCTTCTTTGGGGCGACTAATCTCCCCAAACTGCTTCCCGCCAGCTAGAATCTAAATCGCCGGCAGGATAGCATTCGGTGCGCTTCGTTTTCCGAAGTCGCCCGAAATTGCCTCACAATGAAACTTTGGGCGACTTCGGAAAACTAAGAGCTCCAAGTGCCATCCCGTCGGCGATTTAGATTCTAGCTGACAGGAATCTAAATCGCCGACAGGAGATTTGTTGCTGGGCGACTAATCTCCCCCAATCTGAGTTTGTGTCTCTGCCCTTAAGAGCCGAATTTCCAGTTTAAAAATTAGCATTTCACAATGTAATACTCTTCCTTAAAAACTCTTATTACATTGCAAATTTTAATTGCAAATTTTAATTGTGCATCACCCACTGTTAAGAAGTGTTTGAAGGTGTCGTCATCTTTTGGAGGAAACATAACTTTTTCAGTAAGACATTTTATTACATTCACTGCGCACTGGAGCAAACTGTAAAATTCGCAAACCTTGTTCCCCTGCCGGAAGTGGTCGCTAAACAGTTTCCGGGTTCGCAAAAGCTATATTAAATTACCTCAAAGGCAAATTTGTTCTCACAAAGGCATAACTTTTCGCATCGTGAATATTTTTTCCATTACTGACTTTTATTACATTTCCCCAAAAGTCACTTTTCAGTCTCCTGAAGCTTGGGGTGGTTCACCTTTAAGTGAACTTTTAGTATGTTTTAGAATATCTAATTCTAAGCAACTTTTCAATTGGCCTTTATATTTTATTTAAATTTTTTTTTTTTATACAATTTTTTTTTAATTATTTGCCACCTTCTGACTCTTTCCAGCTTTCAAATGGGGGATCACTGACCACATCTAAATTATTATTGCGACTTTGTATTACTCATCTTTCTATTCAGAGACTCTCCTATTCATATTCCAGTCCCTAATTCAAATCAATGGACCCTAGCAACCAGATTGCCGAAACTGGAGATCTGCTGAATAGAGTGCTAAATATCTGAAAAACCAAAAAATAAAAACCAATTGCAAATTGTCTCAGGATATCACTCTCTACATCATCAGATTTCAAGGAGAAACAGAGCTCCGGCACTGTTACCGGCTTAAGCCTCTTTTAGAAATGAAATGTTTTGTGGGTCCCAATACCAATCATTGATCATTGTTACGAGTCATGTCTCGCTCACCGTAAATGTTGGGTGGCCCAGGTGCCCCGGACCCTGCTCTTAAGTTTTTACCAATGGACTTCCATAACATTCCTCCACATTAAAACTCACTCTCTACATCATACTAAAGTTAACTTAACAGTGAGCAACCCCTTTAAATTCACTTGAATGAGAAAATAAGCAGGTGTGAGTATATATTTTTAGCCCAAAAAGCTGGCCTGAAAATGCTAAATACGTGCTCATGCCTGTACTTCGAAACATTGCCGGTGTTTTTTTGGCAGGCTGAAACAAATAAATAATAATCAATAATAATAATAAATCCTCTAATCCAACTTAACTCCGTAATGCTTTCTTATTCTCTGCTGCCAGCAGGTGGCGCATGTGCTGCTGGTGGTTGTGGTGTCCCTACTGCAAGATGAAAGTTCCCATCCATCCATGTTCCACTTGGAATTTCAAATATGTAGCATATTCAGCAGAAAAAACAACTATCTAGTGTATACAAAGCGGCTGGATGAGGAATGGCTCAGGCACACAGGATAGTGGCTGAGGTAATGTAACAGAAAACGAGTTCCCTTGAATTCTGTGGCCCCAATTTAAAATGTGACTTCAAGCACTCAGCTTGGGGGGGGGGAGTAGTACTGTATCTGCTTTCCTTGGCAATGGAGATCATTGTGTCACATTCCAGGCATTCCAGATATTTCTCCCCTGGGCTCTGCCCCTGCATTGAAACCCAAGCAGGAGACCTCACCTCCACTCCCTGGAATGTTATCTCTCTTCCCTGCCCAGGATGGAAATTCTAGAGCGTCTCACCTCTGCACAGTACAGTTCCTTACGGGAATATGCTTATTCTGCACACTGGTTTGGGATGGCCTGATTGACCTATTTTATCGTAGGAGTGAGGCTGGTGACCCATGATTTCATTTAGCAGTAATAATGTATTATTACTATTTATAAAATATATTATTGTTAATAAAATCTAAAACTCTGCCACATACAAAAGTACTACAACTCCGATCACCCATTTAGTGGCGGAGAGAAACTGGGAGTTAAGTTGCCTGTACATTGGAAGAAGACAATGAAGCAGCTCTCTGACTGGTCTGGTCTTCCATCCATTAATATTAATTATATTACAATTATGGGTACACATATAGTGTCCAGCCAACCCCAACACATATCCATGTACTATGGACATGGGTTGGTCCAGAAATCAGGGAGGTCTGAAAATTCATCATCCAATTCACCACATCAGCCAGTTCATAGTGTGTGGGCAGATGATGAAACCTTAGGTGCAGAACTGGGGATTCCAGAAGCGTTTCCACCGACTCTGTCTTATTTCCCCATTTATCACCAACATTTTCCTGACAGTCAAAAAAAAAAAGGTAAAATAACACATTTATCATGTCTGATGAATCTGTCAATATGTCTGAATGTTTATGACACATTCAACCACATTAATTTTAATTTTAAGCTCGGAGCTGCTCCTTAGCCGCTCTAAGCACCAACACAAAATCTAAATTGTGTATTCATAATGAAAAGGATTCAGACAATTCTGTTATGTTTAACGATTGTTTAAGAAACATTGTTATATTTTCAGTATATCTAAAGCGCTCACAAAAAAATGACATAATAAATTAGCCCCTTTCTCTATGAATAGTGCCAGAGAGACACCGCAGTTGTTCCAGAGTTAAACTCCCAGTTATCACTACTAGTCTCATCCCAAAAATGATTTGCACTTGACAAACATGAAAAGGCAAAATGTCCATGGCACAAGGATACTAGAGATTCAGGCTGAAGCAGTAGCTCTAAATAAGGCGAGTTCAAGTAATTGAATAAAGAGTGCAGAATATATACTCACTGTCCAGCCTTGTTTGCTTCCCATCGATTGAACAAATTTTTGTATAAGAATCTTCAATGGTCGGGTCATAATCCGAAACAAAATAGGACTGTAAAAGAAAAGGAAGCAATCAAATGTTAAAACCCAGCAATAAAGACACATATATATATATATATATATATATATATATATATATATATATATATATATATATATATATATAGGGGAAAGCTGTAAGTAATTATTAATATTATAAACATGTATTTATATAGAACTTAGAACCCCTATCATGCACAAACAGTATGAGCAATTTTACCAGGAGCCATTTAGCCTTCCTGTATAATTTTCACATAGGCTGGCATCAGAGATACTTGGGCTTTTGGCCATTAGATGTGGCAACATGAAAGCTCAGTTACTCCACTGAGGAGCAATTTATAGCCAACTTTCATTTACTGTGGTGAGAGGGAGGCAGACCAGCTCTAAGCACATAAATATTCAAGCAACTGGCTGCTTCCAAGCTGAATCACCAGCTGTCAATCACCTGGCAATCTAGCCCACCAACAGAGATGGCACTGCAGCAAGCCTTGACACTGCCCAAAGGGGCTATTGGCCACATATATGGCACAGATCACTTCTCTCTGACATTTACTTTGAGACAATCCAACCGATAAGCCTGTCGGCCACACAGTTGGATAATGTGTAATTTGGCCATTCATGCAGTCAATGATCCGATGAAGCCCCCCTCTCAATTCAGCCTCTGCCAATACCCCATCCATGGGACAAAAATGGGCTAAGGGGAACTGGAAAATAATATTTTCAGTTTGGACAGTCAACGTCAAACAGTTACCCTGCCTAAAAAAATAAATCTGCCTTGTCCCAGAGAGCCACTAAAGCCCATATGGTCATACCTCCCCAACTGTCCCTTTTTCGGAGGGACAGTCGGAGTCCCTCTTTTGACAGCTCAACCTGCCGTCCCTCATTTGTACAGGAAAGTCCCTATTTTCTCTGCATTGAACAGTCAGAAAAAGAAACAAAGTTTCTTACTTAATTGGCTTTTAGCAGAGAACACAGAACAACCAACAGGTTCAAATAAGATACTTTGTAACAATTTTGAGACACAAAAAAAAAGTTTAGATAAGGAGAAATATTTTCAAACTTTCATAACCTGCCAAATTTTGTAAAATGAACATGGTAATTAGGGGGTGTGGCCACATAAAGGGGTGTGGCCCAAAAAATTGCTGCACTACGTGCAAAAAAAAAATGTTGTCCCTCTTTTTACTTACAAAATGTTGGGAGGTATGATATGGTCAAGTTCAAACTGCCAGATTAAATCGGGGAATGTAAGGATGTCTTTAAATTAGCCAATAAGGAGAATTAAATTTGTGACTCTCCACTTAAAATAAAGTACCGGGAATCTTTGACTGTTAAAATATTCTGGAAGCTGTAATTCAACTGGTATACACAGAAAGTAGTGCTACACAATCAATCTCACCACTCTTTGCAGCGTCGGGTGCCGACTGTGACTCTATCTGCTCAGGTCTGATCCAAACTCCAAAACATATTGCTTCACTTGTTGCACAAATAAATTATATTTTCACTGAACCGGAGTGCTGCTGAAATATGTTTTGGAGTGTAATTCAGCTGGTGATCCTCACAGTGAAGATTCATAATGTAATTATTCTAAAACTGCTGCAAGAGATCTCTGATAACAGGCAACATTTACAGGAGACTGTTCCCATGAAGCCAAATATATGTAGGACAGGAAGGAACATGTTCTATAGGACATTAATTCACCCCTTCCTTGGGCTGCCAAACTAGAATGGACAAGCTCATAATACCTCTAGATAAAGAACGTTTGCATTGCCGTAGGGAGTTTAACTGGGTACATCACTTTTTTAAGTTAAAGGAGAAGGAAAGCTACAGAGGCATTTTATTGCCAATAGACTAGCTGCAATAGTGCAAGCTAAAATGTTATATTTATTCTGTAGAATGTTTTACCATACCTGAGTAAACAGCTCTAGAAACTCTCTGTTTGTTTAGGATAGGAGCTGCAGTATTAACATGGTGTGACATCACTTCCTGCCAGAGTCTCTCCCTGCTCTGGGCTCAGATTACAGTAGAGAAGGGAGGGGTGAGGGGAGAAGAGCAAACTGAGCATGCTCTTGCCCAGGGCAATGAGGTTTAAGCTGAAGGCAGGAAGTCTGATACAGAAGCCCATGTGTACACAATAGAAGGAAAGAAATGCTGTGTTTCTTTTGACAGGGGACTCAGAGCAGCATTACTTTGGGGGTTTACTGGTATATTTATATAGACCTTTCTGATAAGGCTTACTTAGTTTTAACCTTTCCTTCTCCTTTAATAAAAATTAATGCTGCCCTTTATTAAAGGGACCATATCAGCTGGGGGGCCTGAATAATTCCCATCCAGTCACTCTAGACTTTTGCATTTGCCAGAACCCCCAGATTGCCAGTCCGGGCCTGTCAGGAACCCCTTGTTCTACAACATGGTAACAAATTGACCAATCAGATAAGGGAATAGTCAAGTACATGTGTGACCATTCTGCACAAGTTTCACAACTGACTCACAGGCATTCCTTACTCACTGAGCCCTTCAACACACCAGCTGGTACAAAGCTGCCTCTATATGCATTTAAAATACACAGGAGCCATGAATATCCTGTAACACATCCCTATAAATGGCGCTTAGTGATGTCATTGGTTATAATTGGTGCTTAGTAAGGTAATTTGTGTCATCTGACTGACTGAAACTTGTGGATATAAAACAAATAATGTATTTGGGGGAAAAAAAAGCATTGTCCTGTGGACTTGTGCCTGTATACGGTCATGCAACTCCTCAGTGCCTTTAATATCCTTACAATTTAGGGTCACGGCACACAGGCAGATTTGGGGAGATTAGTCGCCCTGAACTGCCTCCCCCCTCTGGCTAAAATGTAAATTGCCGCCGGGATGGCACTCGGAGCAATTCGTTTTCCGAAGTCGCCCAAAGAAACCTCAGACGACTTCCGAAAACAAATCGCTCCCGGTGCCATCCTGGCGGTGATTTACATTTTAGCCAGAGGGAAGGCAGGGGAGGCAGTTCAGGGAGATTAGACGCCCCGAAGAAGAGGAGATTTGTCGCCGGGCGACTAATCTCCCCAAATCTACCTGTGTGCCCTGACCCTTAAAACAGTTGGGGTAAATTATTCTCTGTATTAGTCACAGAGTCATACTTGTTCTGGAAATGTCCATTGTTCTTGCTCAGCTTGGTTGGCCTCACCCCCCCAGTTGCATCATGCCACACCTCCAGCCGGCTAGGTCACATCACTATCTGGATTCTTGTTAGTGGATTATAACACAATAGAAGGGTAATGAGACTTGATAAAGATAGGTTAGCCAGCCAGCAGGAGAGACAATGGCAATAAAACTAAAAAGTTAACACCAGTATAGAAGCCTGCAGGAAAATCATATACAAGTAAAGTACCTGTAATCCAGAATGTTCAGGACATGGGGTTTTCCAAATAATGGATCTTTCCATAATGTGTATCTTCATACCTTAAGTATAGTAGAAAATCATCTATATATTTAATTAACCCCATAGGCTTATTTTGCTTCCAATAAGGATTAATTATATCTTAGTTGGGATCAAGTACATGCTACTGTTATTACAGAGAAAAAGGAAATCATTTTTAAAAATGTGGATTATTTGGATAAAATGGAGCCTACAGGAGGCGGCCCTTCTGAAATTTAGCTTGTAGGATAACTGGTTTCTGGATAACGTTTCCTTTACCTGTATTCACTTCTTAACAGTTTCATTAGACATATTCAAAAACATCAAAAAGAAATAAACTTCCCCTAAAAGCAGCCAACAATGGGCCAGATTTATTAAAGTGAATTCTCATCCGCAGGGACATTGCCAATTTACGAACAGTCGCTATCTAAAGAGTACATTGCCAACAAAGTTTCGCGCCCTATCTCCAGACGAACAATCATTACTCTGTAATTTCTACGTAATTCACTAAAGTGCGAATTTCCCATTACGTTACCCCTTTCGCCAGAGTTTCCTTCACCAGCATAGACCTGGCTGATAAGATGATGAAGCTACATCCTCATTAATCTTATGTCAGTGACATCATATCCTGTATGCCGGAAAGTCATAAAAAAAAAAAAATAAAAGCCCTGGCGTTTCATATTTTAAGGTGGGATTGTCTTTAAAAGTTGGAACAGTTAGAAGTTTTTGTTTAAATTTTTTTTAACCATTTGAGGGGCACACCACATTTGTTTTAGGGTGGGCTCAGGTCTAGGAGGGTTTTGTCTTTATTTTACGTATCCATTTTTAATAACAAGTGACCACTTCAAGCATTTGCACCAACATCTCTAATAAAAACATATTTACAACCTATATGTACCCGCCATATTTAAATTGGTAAAGTGTTAAATTTTCGCTAGTCAGGAACGAACTTTAGCGAAAGTTCGCTATAAAATGCTCACGCTAACAAATTTACGCTTGATAAAGGACCCGGAGGGGTCCGAAACGTTGCCCCTTTGTGATGTATACTTTGGGCTTTAATAAATCACCGTTTGGACACAATTACAATTTACAGGTGTGCATCCGAATTTCTTCTGTATTTATTATTATTAACATGTATTTATATAGCGCCAACATATTGCGTAGCATTGTAAAGTAAATGTGATTATACAACTACATCACATGAATTACATACATAGAATACATGGAGTAACAAACATCACAATCAATACAGGTACAAAAAGGTGAGGAAGGCCCTATGCATAGGCATACAGTCTAAAGGGAAGGGAGTAATACACAAGGTGTGGGAGTGGGCAAGATTGAATTAAGTGGGTGAGAAATGTGGTACTGTATGTGATGTTGCGTTTGGTAGTTAAGCAGAGTGAGGGTAGGCTTCTCGAAAGAAGTGCGTTTTCAGAGATTTCTTGAAAGCAGAAAGGTTGGGAGAAAGTCGGACAGACCGTGGGAGAGCGTTCCAGAGGAGGGGTGCAGCCCTTGCAAAGTCTTGAATGCGAGCATGTGAGGAGGTAATGAGAGAAGAGTTGAGTAGTAGGTCAGTAGAGGAGCGTAGTAAGCGAGTGGGTGAGTATATAGAGATGAGTTCAGAGATGTAGGTTGGGGCAGAGTTATGAAGTGCTTTGAAAGTCAGTGTCATTAATTTGAATTTGATTCTGAAAGGTAATGGAAGCCAGTGCAGGGATTGACAGAATGGCGAGGCAGAGGAGGAGCGGTTGCTGAGGTGTATGAGCCTCGCAGCAGTGTTCATTATGGACTGGAGAGGTGACAGTCTCTGAAAGGGGAGGCCAATTAAAAGAGAGTTACAGTAGCCTAGACGCGATATGATGAGAGAGTGAATAAGAATTTTGGCAGAGTCTTGGGTGATAAATGATCGTATTTTGGATATGTTCCTTAGGTGGAAGTGACATGATTTAATAAGTGACTGGATATGAGGAGTGAATGACAGGGCAGAATCTAGGATAACCCCAAGGCACCGGGCCTGGGGAGAGGGGGTGATAGTGGAATTGTTAACTATGATGGATACTTCGGGGATGTTACTAGTGTTAGTTGGAGGAAAGAGAACCATTTCAGTTTTAGAGAGGTTTAATTTAAGGTAGCGTTGCAACATCCAGGTAGAGATAGCGGACAGGCAGGAGGAGACGCAAGTTAGGAGTTCTGGGTTAAGATCAGGAGATGAGAGATAGATCTAAGTATCGTCAGCATAGAGGTGGTAGTGGAAACCATACGAATTTATTAATTTGCCATGGGAGGAAGTATTACCCACTGACCCTTATGCGAGGGAAGGGTCTTCCGGATTAGCACCCTACAATGACAACAAGTGTGTTGGGATTAGGTTGAGCTCTCCACGTTCGTGCATCGACAAATTTACGCTAGTGAAACTTCACCAGTGTTTGGCTGCCGAGATGCAGCTTTGCATTGTAGTGAATTAGCACAGTGGTAGCGAATTTGAGCCTGACGAAGTGTGACTAAGCCTTCGCAGGCAAAAAGTCGCCCTTTAAATGAATTTGCCCCCAAAGTAGGATATAAATGTATTTAGCCGTGTACGTTTTCCGGACAAAAGAAAGTTCTATTGCAGGGTGACACTTCCTTTCACACACACAGTCCTGCAGGCACGAGGTTAATGATTTGCAGAAACAGGTCAGCCACAAAGCACACATTTCATTTCACTTCACGGAACAACACAGGAGGATGAGGAATTCACAGCAGCAGTACACTGTCTGATTAAACACAAGCTGCACACCTATTACTCTGGGCTTCTGAGGACAAAATCATACATTTTCCAGCGTGGGTGAAAAGATGATAATCCAGCGTGGGTGATAATGCACAGACCGATTTGCCCATGAACCTACAGATCAATTAGCATTAATCTGTTTATTCAGTGATACCTTTATGGAAGAAAGGAGGGGGCGCTCTGCCCCCTCTCAATTCCCTACGCCAGTGCCAGTGCCCTATCCAAATGCTAAGGGTGGCAAGGCCAACTGCAGTGTAGTAGGATCAGATAATGGTCGATACCTGTTCAAAACCATTAAAGTGAACGTTCTCTTTAAATAAACTTCATACAGTTAGGTCCATAAATATTTGGACAGACAACTTTTTTATTTCTAATTTTGGTTCTGTACATTATCACAATTAATTTTAAACGAAACAACTCAGATGCAGTTGAACTGCAGACTTTCAGCTTTAATTCAGTGGGTTGAACAAAAAGATTGCATAAAAATATGAGGAATTAAAACCTCTTTTTTTTTTTTTTTAAACACAATCACTTCATTTCAGGGGCTCAAAAGTAATTGGACAAATTAAAAAACTGAAAATAAAATGTTCATTTCTAATACTTGGTTGAAAACCCTTTGCTGCCAATGACAGCCTGAAGTCTTGAACTCATGGACATCACCAGATTCTACGTTTCTCCCTTTCTAATGCTCTGCCAGGCCTTTACTGCAGCTGCTTTCAGTTGCTGTTTGTTTGTGGGCCTTTCTGTCCGAAGTTTAGTCTTCAACAAGTGAAATGCAGCTCAATTGGGTTCAGATCAGGTGACTGACTTGGCCATTCAAGAATATTCCACTTCTTTGCTTTAATAAACTCCTGGGTTGCTTTGGCTGTATGTTTTGGGTCATTATGAAATGCCTCCCAATCAATTTGACTGCATTTAGCTGGATTTGAGCAGACATTAGGTTTTTGAACAGCTCAGAATTCATTCGGTTGCTTCTGTCCTGTGTCACATGATGGATAAACACTAGTGTCCCAGTGCCACTGGCAGCAAGGCACGCCCAAGCCATCACACTGTCTCCGCCATGTTTTATAGATGATGTGCTATGCTTTGGATCATGAGCTGTTCCACAGCTTCTCCATACTTTTTTCTTGCCATCATTCTGGTAGAGGTTGATCTTGATTTCGTCTGTCCAAAGAATGTTTTTCCAGAATTGTGCTGGCTTTTTTAGATTTTTTTTTTTTTTTAGCAAAGTCCCAATCTAGCCTTTCTATTCTTGATGCTTATGAGTGGCTTGCACCTTGCAGTGCACCCTCTATATTTACTTTCATGTAGTCTTCTCTTTATGGTAGACTTGGATATCGATACACCTACCTCCTGGAGAATGGTGTTCACTTGTTTGGCTGTTGTGAAGGGGTTTTTTCTTCACCATGGAAATGCTTCTGCGATCAACCATTACTGTTGTCTTCCTTTGACGTCCTGGTCTTTTTGTGTCGCTGAGCTCACCAGTGCTTTCTTTCTTCTCAGGATGTACCAAACTGTAGATTTTGTCACTCCTAATATTGTAGCAATTTCTCGGATGGGTTTTTTTCTGTTTTTGCAGCTTAAGGATGGCTTGTTTCACCTGCATGGAGAGCTCCTTTGACCGCATGTTGTCTGTTCACAGCAAAATCTTCCACATACTAGCACCCCCCCCCCTCAAATCAACTCCAGGGCTTTTATCTGCTTCATTGTTAATGACATAACGAAAGAATTGCCCACATCTGCCCATGAAATAGCCTTTGAGTCAGTGTCCAATTACTTTTGAGCCCCTGACATGAAGTGATTTTGTTAAAAAAAAAGGCTTATCAATGGACCGATTCTATGAAAACTTGACATTGCTATCTGGCTGTTGTGGTCAGTGACCCTGGCAACCGAAAAACAGAGTGAAGGGGAGGCATATTTTATATATATATATATATATATATATATATAAATATATTGCAATATATGGACAAACAATCCCTGTTTTGTTTAAAGGGTAAGGCATTTTTTAGTAGCAGTATGCACAAAATGTCGCTGTCTTAAATATATTGATAATGGGTTGAGTGCAGAGGACTCTTGTATTTGACTATATGTATTTTGTGGTCACAGCCTCATTGCACCCCCGCCTAATGGTTTTAAAAAATAGTGGTGAGCACAACTTTCCCTTGTTTGTTATAGTTTATACAGGAGCAGTGACCAGCTCTATGTTGTAGCTCCCACCCTTCCCAGCTATAGTCAGGTGATCCCACTGGTGTCTAATAAAAGGGCAGCCAAGTATGGAGGTTTACTTTGAAAGCAGCAAGTTAAGTTGCAGGTAATACCTAGTCCCTTTGTAAAATGTATAATGAAGCAATAGAATTCTTAATGAATCAGATAAAATTGAGCATAGGACTGGCCAGATATGGGATGACTTTGACGTAGTTGGCCAGCTTAAATATATTGCAATATATGGACAAACAATCCCTGTTTTGTTTAAAGGGTAAGGCATTTTTTAGTAGCAGTATGCACAAAATGTCGCTGTCTTAAATATATTGATAATGGGTTGAGTGCAGAGGACTCTTGTATTTGACTATATATATATATATATATATATATATATATATATATATATATATATATATATATATATATATATATATATATATATATATATATATATATATATATATATATATATATATATAAAAAAATTTATTATTACTTCTATTTTTGTTCAGGGCTTCTCTGACTCCTCTCCCATTGTGACATCAAACTGTCTTCTGGTTGTTATGGTAGGAAACCAGGTATAATATTCCAAGCCTGAAGGTTGCACCAAGAAAATAATGTTGACCAATTACAAAGAGTGAACCCTGACGTCTTGTGTAGCATTACATAGCCTTAAAGGGACAGTAACATCAAATTGAATTTAAATATATTGTACTATTACCCAGCACTGGTATTTGCATTAGAAGCATTACTATAGTTGCTTTAAATAAGTGACTATGGTGTTGTTGCTGCAGCAGTCATTCATGGTGAAGCCTACTACAGGGAGCAGTTGTTACAGTGAATGGTCCAGACCATGCTCCAGAACCTGACACAAAATAACAAGACTCCAGGATTATGGACTTTATCTGAAATTCTTTCAGATCCCTCAGTCATTAATCTTGGGCAAATAAATATTGCTTGGGTTGGGGGGGGGGGGGGTCAATAAGCACACCGCCATATCTCTGTCTCTTATCCAACACAAACATCCTGCTATTTGCACAGGCCATAAATCTTATTGCCCAGAAATAGCAAGCTTTGGACCTCGGAATACCAAGCAGTGTGTCATATTTCCGGCTACACACAACCCCGAGTCTCACTTTACTCACAGTGACCAAACGGGCAGGGAAGCGGGGCCACCCACGGAAAAAGAAACTCATCTAGTCAGCATACGGATGTCCCTGCCCTCATTGTCCACTACTGTACAGCGCCCTGGGAAATGGGTTTGTATAAACACACAACAATAGGCATGCTACACACGCACGCAGAAGACAGGATTTGTTCTTGTAGCCATTGAACATAGCTAGGCCCTAGCACACCAGCACCTGATGCACCGATGTTCATCCCAGCAGCCCCGTGGGTGCATTAGCATTCTGGGCAGCCGATTGCTGGTAACAAAACAGCAGCCCTGTGCAATCTGTCAATTAAACTGGATTTATTCATTTTGCATGTATTGTATTAGAGGGTTCTCCTATGTCCAATTGATGCATTCTTTAAAAGCTACTGCTTGGCAACATCAAGCAAGCATTATACCAAGGAGTTATTATTTAACCAAGAGCACAGATTTCTAATGAAAGTAATGTCTTCTATCCAGTCACCAAAATATGAGGTGAGGGGGTACAAACAAACTAGAGCCCTATGCTCCAATAAGCATTTAAACACAAAAGATTGGAGAATATAGAATTCTTTAAAACTAAAAAAAACTTTACATTACACTTGAAATCCAGGTACATGTTCCTGTTACTTGGGAACGCAAAGGACGTGAGGTTTTCCGGATAAGGTGCCTTCCGTCATTTGAATCAATATACTTTAAGGCTACTATAAAAACTATTTAAACATTAAATAAACACAATAAGATTGTTTTGCCTTCAATGAGGATTAATTATATCTCAGTTGGGATCAAGTCCTATGTACAGTTTTTATCATACCTTCCAACAGTCCCATTTTCTGCAGGACAGTACCGATTTTGACAGCTCAGCCCGCAGTCACGGGTTTCTTATTGAAATATCCCCACTTACTCATTGATGCACTCGAGAAAATAAAACAAAGTTTCTGAAACTTAATTAAAAAAAAAAAAAGAGCCTTTTTGGCAGAGAGCCTAGAACAGCCAACAGCTGCACTTTTTTTATTTTTGTAACAATTTAAGTTAAGCAAAGAAGCCATTGTCACTATTTAAGATAAGCAAGTCTCTTGGGAGAACAGAGACTAGCATTTTAAGGGCTTAAGCACACAGGCAGATTTGGGGAGATTTAGTAGCCTGGTGACTAATCCCCTCTTCTTCGGGACGACAATCCCCCCCGAACTGCCTTCCCCCTGCCTTTCAACTGCTAAAATGAAAAATCGCCTGCGGCAATGCGCTCCCGTGCTTCGATTTCCGAAGTCGCACGAAGTTTCCACTTTGGGCGAAATCTCCCCGAATCTGCCCGTGTGCTTAAGTCCTAAAGGATCCTATAGTTTGACAAATTGTTCCCATTAAAATAAGGAGACAGATGAACCAGTTTAGAACATTCTAGTTTCTATTTCTATTTGCGTTCAGCAGTACCAGCCAGTGGAAAGCTCAAGCACCATTCTGGAATTAGTAACATTTCCACTGACACATCTACGATGATCAGGGAGTTCTTGGTTCCTGTAGCAGCACGGCCTCATTACAGGAGGACACGCGGGCAGTGCACGCAGACTAGGAAACTTTTTGCCTGCATGGTTCTTAGTCCAAGACTGTGGTCAGGAGAGACCAGAGACAGAAATAGCAGAGGAAACAATATATTTGGCTTGGGGATTCAACGGGAATAGGAATGCATGTTCCTTGTGGCTGGAAACACAACCTCGGGCATAAAAAATAAGTATAAAGAACTTGTTTCTTAGCCATTAGGAAGAAAAAGTAAAATGGTAGGGATATTTGTTTAGGAACTTCCATGCTCAGAATAGACCAACAGTACACACTGTATGGGGCCCTCTGACAGGGCTTCCGCAATTGATATCTGGGTGAAAATCAGGCATATCGAGGATCGCATTAGTTAGACCACATACATTACCAGCGTTGTGATCCGATCCTGGGCCCTAGAGCCCATGATTCGATCAGCCAGAAATCGCACGCCTCAAGATGGGCATATCAGGGAGAAGCGTCAGACTGGGGGGAGTCCGGGCCCAACAGGGCTGCCTCATAAAGGGCCAAAAACACACTTCCCTTAATTCAGAGCTTTATGAATAATGGGTTTCCAGATAACAGATCCCATATCTGTAGTAATAACGATAAGACTAATAAGTATTTGCAGCAGGCAAAGAAAGCAACGGCTTTAAAGGAATTGTTCAGTGTAAAAATAAAAACTGGGTAAATAGATAGGCTGTGCAAAATAAAAAATGTTTCTAATATAGTTAGTTAGCCAAAAATGTAATATATAAAGGCTGGAGTGATTTGATGTATAACAAGTCAGTCAGGACACTACTTCCTGCTTTTCAGCTCTCTTAGTTTACACAGACTGGTTACCCTGGTTACCAGGCAGTAACCAATCAGAGACTTGAGGGGGGGGGCCACATGGGTCATTTCTGTTGCTTTTGAATCTGAGCTGAATGCTGAGGATCAATTACAAACTAACTGAACAGTTATGTCCCATGTGGCCCCCCTTCAAGTCGCTGACTAACTCAGAGTTATAGAGCTGGAAAGCAGGAAGTTGGATTCTGGCTGTTTTATTAGACATCTGTTCACTCCAGCCTTTATACATTACATTTTTGGCTAACTAACGATATTAGAAACATTTTTTATCTTGCACAGCCTATCTATTTACCCAGTTTTTATTTTCACACTGAACTGTTCCTTTAAAATACATCCCATGATACTCAGTGGGAAAAATGTGAGAGTAAGGCAAACAGGTGTCAGATTAAATATACGTTTGTTTAGGCTTAGAGCAATAGCCAGAAGGCTGACGCTGAAACGGTTGCTCAGAATAATCACAGAGACAAATCACGGACACATTATCACTTCTGACAATGTGAAGCTTTGTGATCTGATTCTGCAATAGCAGACAAAAGCCGTTTTCAAGGGACTAAACTACGCAGAGAAGTCACATATTTTAAGGGGAAGTTACACTTACCGCAAAGATTTCGGAAAACAACAACCACGGCAGATCGTTATGAATTCATTACCCCTTTTTTATAGATTTTTTTTTTTTACAATTATAGTCCCTATTTGTGTATAAGTTTTACCTCTGGAAATATAATAATGACTAATATTGCAGCATGGCAAAAAATATGATTGAATTTCCATGTTTTTTTTGTTTTTTTTAAATCTGGTGTTAAGTGATTATTTCCTACTAGATATGTGACCTGCACACATTTGCTTCTTAACGTCAAGCATATTTAAAGGGGAACCAAGGATAGAAAATAGATTAAAGCTGTATTAGCACTTTGGCATTTTTCAAAGGCAAATGAAACGCATTGGAGGTCTTTCATTTGCCAACAACCCAATTTAGGCTGCTAATTTGGGCCCTTCAGAGCGAGTTGACAGCACACCTGTTTGACACCAATGGGCCTGCTGACTTATACCTGCCCAAAAAGTGGTCAATGATCCGCTCGTTGGCCCAACTTTGGCCAGAATGTGGGCGTCCAAATCGGGTCCAGTACCGCTCATTTGGCAGGGTTGCCATGGCTGTGTAAGGGCACCTTTACAGTTTGTGCAGGACACACTTTTTTAGCTTCCCATCCTACTGAATTTTTTTAGCAGTCGTTTTTTTTTACCATGATCAGGGAAAGTGCGAAGGGAGAGGTCTGGGCATAATGGGGCCTGGTCAATACACAGGAGGTCTATGTGTCTGTATTTATGTTTTCATGATCAGCAGACGCACAACAAGCAGAACTGGACCTATACACAACCCTGTAAATCTCTTTTAAATCCCAATGGGATTTTAGCCGAGGTTACATTTTAGCAACCAAAACTGTGCTTCTTTCCTAGGATTCCATCTGATTAACATACAAACCAGAGGGTCTCACTTGAAATGTTTTTGGTAGGATCCAAGCAACCTTCTCTTTTTATTGTCCTCCTTAAAGGGGTTGTTCACCTTTAACTTAACGTTTAGTATGATGTAGAGAGTGATAGTCTAAAACAGTTTGCCGTTTTGATTTTTATTATTTTTATTTTATTAGTGGTTTTTGAGTTATTTAGCTTTTTATTCAGCAGCTCTCCAGTTTGCAGATTCAGCAGTCCAGTTTATAAGGCCCAAATTACCCCAGCAACCACGCATTGCTATGAATAAGAGACTGGAATATGAATAGAAAAGGGCCTGAATAGAAATAGAATAAAAAGTAGCAATAACAAAACATGTGAAGCCTTACAGAGCATTTGTTTATAGATGGGGTCAGTGACTCCCATTTGAAAGCTGGAAAGAGTCAGATGGCAAATAATTCAAAAACTATAAAAAAAGAAAAAAATGAAGGCTGTTTGAAAAGTTACTTAGAACTGGCCATTCAATAACATACTAAAAGTTACCTTAAAGGTAAAGCACCACTTTTACATCCTCTACTCCAAGGTATTTACTCAGGAATAGCCTTTCTACCAGTTACTAACTGCCTCCCCTTACAACTTGTCATCTATATCTGCCTTGTTCTTGGCAGAGGGGGACTTTGTGTCACAGTATTCTCTTTACGACTGGCGTGTGGACTCTAAAAGATATTTGGCACCTCCGGAAAGCATGACTTAAATTTCATTTTTAATCCGTAGACAAGACGGTGGGGTAGGGGCACTGTAACAATTTGCACACATTACACAGTTCCTACGAAGCAGAAAAACAGAGCGTCTACAGAGTAGAAGTCCAGTCAATGATCCTTGTTCTATCCCACCAATATATTGGGGTCAGGGCCGCCTTGCATTACACAAGAGATCTGTTTTTAAACTGACTGCTTTGCTTCAGCCGACTTTCCTTCTCCTTCCTGCTAATGGAGGCCTTCCCAGACTGCAGAAATGTAAACAGCAGCAATCCTGAGTCTTTGCCATAGAGGCTTATTGATGTTGCTGTGGGTTTTTTTGTGACTCACGCTGATGGATGTAATGCCAGTTAGGTGTGAGCTACATGTTCTAGCACATGGGAGGCAGATGGTGACCTAGCAAACAAACCCTAAAAGTGTGCCAACCACCTTTAATAAGGAGACACATAAACCAGGACTGAAAATAAACTTTTAGTATGCGGCTTGTCATTTTTTCTTTTTTTAAAGAATTAATTTACATTTTGTGCAGCTGGCAGGCTTGGAATTTTAGCCGTTACCCTAGAAACCAGGCAGGAGGCTGGAAATCAGAATAAAACAAATACAGGCAGTCCCCGGGTTACCTACGAGATAGGGTCTGTAAGTTTGTTCTTAAAAGGGTTGTTCACCTTTCAGATAACTTTTAGTATCATGTAGAGAGTGATATTCTGAGAATTTGCAAATGGTTTTCATTTTTTACATTTTTTGAGTTATTTAACAACTCTTCAATTGGCATTTTAAGCAATCTGGTTGCTATGGTGCAAATTCCCCTAGCAACCAGGCACTGAGACTGGAATATGAATAGGAGAGGGGCTGAATAGAAAGATGAGGAATACAAGTAGCAACAGTAGCCTTACAGAGCATTTGTTTTTTTACATGGAGTCAGCAACACCCATTTGAAAGCTGCAAAGAGTCAAAAGAAAAAGGCAAATAACTATAAAATATAAAATAATGAAAACTAAATAAAAAAATTGCTTAGAATTGGCCGTTCTAGAACTTACTAGGGGGGCAGATTTACTAAGCTTGAGTGATGGTTCGAATTCCTGAAAAAAAATAGGCTATATTCGACTTTGATTGGAACTATTCGAAGTAAAAATCTTTCGACTATTCGATAATCTAAGTACTGTCTCTTTAAAAAAAACGTTGACTTCATAATTCGCCAAATTAAAGCTACCGAAGTGCAATGTTAGCCTATGGAGACCTTCCAGAGCATTTTTCCAAGTTTTTTTTTGTCGAATAAAAATCGTTCAATCGATCGCTAAAAATAGTTCGAATCGTTTTCTATTTGATTGAATACGGTAAAATTCCCTCGACTTCGATGTCGAGGGATTTCAATTTGAGGGTCGAATTTCGCAGTTTTTTTAACTACGAAATTCGACCCTTCGTAAATCTGCCCCTAAATGTTGCCTGAAAGGTGAACCACCCTTTAAAGCTAAATGCTAATAAAAGTCAAGCAAACCATAGTATGTTATTGTAACAGCCTGTGTATGTAAGTATGAGATGTATGTAATTCGGGTGTATGTAACTAGAGGACTGCCTGTAGCAGACAAACAGAACTGAAATCATAACATTTAAGCTACACAGTCAAGTCAATCTGTTTTATAGGTTGCTGGAGTCACTGAACTGGATAGCGAGCATCAATAATTAAGGGATGAAAAAAGACCAATCTGAAAAGCTGCTTTTGCTAGGTTAATCTAAAGAACATACTAAATGTTTATTTAAAAGCAAGCTTCCCCTTTAAAAGAAGTCATACAATTCTGAAGCAGTGCCTTTGGGCTATTTCTTACATGAGTTTTTTTCTGCATATTTGAGTGCCTTAAACTAACAAGTCAATTTCTGAAAATTCCAAAGCACAAGCCTCTGCTACTTTGGCATTGAGAGTTTAAAAAATGCAGTATGCTCTAGGGGTAGACAAAAGCAATGGTACAGTGGTAGGTCTCAATGGTAGGGGGCACTGGGCACAACAGGCAGAAAAAATACTGGTTTTGGCCGTCTCTAAGCCCCCTGGATTCCTGTGCGCAAGTCACATACAGTACATACCACTCTGGGTTTCAGATGTCACCTTGTCCAGACAGTCATCTGTCCCCACATGAAGGTTTTTAGGGAGTTCTGTGATTTGTATTTAATGACAAAGGGCCACAGACTGACCATTCCTAGTTTATAAAAAAAATGGGGCTCAATAATAGTGTCAGGCTAGAACACTGGCATAGGAACTCTAATGTCTTGGGAAATAGTCGCTGACCCTAAAAAGAGAACTAAACATGAATATGGCTAAAAATGCCATATTTTATATAATTAACTTATTGCACCAGCCTAAAGTTTCAGCTTGTCAATAGCAGCAATGATCCAGGACTTCAAACTTTTCACAGGGGGGTCACCATCTTGGAAAGTGTCTGTGACACTCACATGCTCAGTGGGCTCTGAGCAGCTGTTGAGAAGCTAAGCTTAGGGCTCGTCACTAATTATCCAGCAGAAAATGAGGTTGGTCTGTAATATAAGCTGATGCTACAGGGCTGATTATTAAATTCTGATGCTAATTGAACTGGTTTCTGTGCTGCCATGTAGTAATTCTCTGTATTAATTACTAATCAGCCTTATATTGTGACATTTCTATTCTATGTGTACTGTATATTGTGAGTGGGTCCCTAAGCTCAGTAACTGACAGCAGCAAAGAGAATGAAGATGGGGAGCTACTGGGGTATCTTCAGAGACACAGATCTCCCCTGCTAAAGGGCTATGGTTGCTTTGGGCTGGTACAGAAGTACAAAACATAATGTACAGTATTTCTAGCCTACTTTAGTTAAGCTTTAGTTTTCTGGCCGAGAGTCACTTGCAGAGAGTTCCCAAGTATGGTCATAGGGCAAATACACATACTTGTTATTTGCCAAATTTCAAGCTGTCAGAAGCAATTGCAGCCAAAGCCAACTTTCACCAACAAAAAAAAATTTTATAAAAAAAACACTCTTGCAAAGTGGAACCAACTGTTTGCAAGCTCTCATTCAAATAACGCACAGTAAGAGCACTGTTGATCTATTTAAGGCAAGTTCCTATTTGGGACCAGTAAATGCTTGAATTTCAGCTCAACAGTTCTATGCTTTTTTTGTTCACTTTTGAGAAGAGAACCATCCATGTCTAACAAAACCTCAGAAATATTGTCCCAATCATCAAGCCCGAGGCTCTGACCCATGACCCTGCCCTGCTGCCATATTGGGAGAGGAAGACAAATAGTTTTATAGCCGAGAAAATAGCACTACTTCTACTACTACTACATTCCTCCATGCGACTTGCACAAATCAGTCCTAATTCATATATCACACACACATATACAGCTATGGGATCCGTTATCCGGAAACCCATTATCCACAAAGCTCCAAATCACGTAAAGCCCGTCTCTCATCGACTAAATTTTATCAAAATAATCCCAGTTTTTAAAAGTGATTTTATTTTTCTGTTTAATACTAATAAAAAACAGTAGCTTGTATTTGATCCAAACTAAGATATAATTAATCCTTATTGGAAGCAAAATCCGCGTATTGGATTTATTTAACGTTTACATGATTTTCTAGTAGCCTTAAGGTATGAAGATCCAAATTACGGAAAGATCCGTTATCCAAAAAGCCCTAGGGGCCAAACATTCTGGATATATGGCTTTGCATATCACTGCGACAGAATTGTCACAAACGAAAAGTCACGAAATACCAAAATGAAAATAGCAAAATGGCTTCTTTACAAAATATTGGTGGGTTAGGCTTATTATAACAGTAGATGTGGCTTATATGTGAGGGAGTGCATTATTTTTAGCATACTGCACTACGCATGGAGCACATAGCAACCCTATGCTTTTTTCACCCCAAATTAAGCACTGCCTTTTTATTTTAACCAGCAACATGCCATAACCACTGAATTAAATGACTGTTTTCTCCCCAACTGTGCTATCCTGACCTCCTCTATCACTACCTAGCAGACTCGTATAGGGATGAACAGCAATTTTTTCAACAAAGAAAGTGCTCTGACTATGTACAGTGTAGAATATCTCTTCCATCATTTTCAGCAAGTGTTTGGTGGCCCGATGATTCCCACTGATATCTATGTATGCTTCTTCAATACAAATGAGAAGGACTCCCCAAATTCCCTAGCTCATCTGAGGTAAGCATGACAATTCTCCAAATAAGGGTAGGACTACACGGACGTTTTCGGCGCGATCCGACGCGCTGCGACAAAAAACAGGAGATGGAAATAAGGTAAAAGATATAAATGTTGGATGAAGTCGCAGCGTTGATCGGACGCAACACGACTGTCGGATGCAGACTCAGTGTGCAGAGTCTGTATCCGACAGCCGTGTCGCTTTGGATCAAAGCTGCGACTTAAATGCATTCACTTACCTTATTTCTGTCGCATGCGATTTGTCGCAGCGCGTCGGATCACGCCAAAAACATCCATGTAGTCCTTCCCTAAAACACCCCACGCACGCACCCATAGTACATAATTAGATGGTGCATTGGTAGTCTCACAAAGAATTTGGGTAGCGCCACCTACTCTTTTAGGAATCCAGTGCACACAATATATTGCCAAGATATTTCTGCTCACTCTTTAGTTTAAGTTCTAAGCAGTTTTCGGTTATGATTTCCCATTTTACTAACAATACAGTAAATGGTTTTCTTCTTCACTGCGAAGCTTATTTTCATTATGGTTGAAACCTTAAAAAGCCCCTGTTATGGCTGGAGCTAGGCGGCAGTCGGATGAGCAAGTGTCAGCTGAGACACTCACTGGGTATGGTTTACAGATGGTATTTCCCAAGTGTCAGTTCTTCATCAATCAAAGAATGCCCCTGTTGCTTCTATTGGACATTCAAGAGATAGCTAGTGACGTAGCCCATTCCCACAACATAACAAGTGATGTCACAAGCCAATCTACAATGCATTTATCCACAGGTGACAAAATACTTTGTTAATATAACTGGTAGATTGTCAGCCATGCAGCATCTGCACAATCATAAATCCTAACCACCTACTCAAAGCAGCAACGTTGACCTGTTATGCCCCCACCACATCCTTTGCTGCACTCACACATGAGTACAAATACAGGTCACTTCCAAAATAAGTTTATAGATCAAGTTGTTATGCCAGAGCATGAATAACACACATTCCCAAAGTGCTGTACATTCCCAGATAGTTAGGTATAGATATTCAACTGCCTGGCCAATCCTGGGTATGTATGGGCACTTTAAACAGTTTGTTCACCTTCAAATTAACTTTTGATATGATGTAGAGATTGATATTCTGATACAATTTGCCACTGGTTTTCATTTTTTATTATTTGCGATTTTTGAGTGATTTAGCTTTTTATTCAGCAGCTCTCTAATTCCAGCAGTCTGGTTGCTAGGGACCAAATGACCCTAGTAACTATTCATTGGTGTGAATATGAGACTAGGGTATGAATAGTAGAGGGTCTGAATTTAAATAGGAGTAATACAAGTGGCATCAACAATACATTTGTAGCATTACAGAGTATATGTTTTTAGGTGGAGTCAGTGACCCCCATTTGACAGCTAGAATGATTCAGAGGAAGCTAAATAAATCATAAAAGAATAAAAAATGAAGGCAAATTGAAAAGCTGCTTTCTAGAACACACTAAAAGTTAATGTAAAGGTGAACCAACCCTTTTACAACAACTGAAACCTATGACAGAGTGCTATATTACCCAGATACAATAACTGCAGCCATAAAGTAGAATATGCATGCCAAATTCAGTAGGTTTCAGATAGGACCTGTGACCTTTGACAGAATAATCTTGTTTAAAATATAGGGAGAATGTCCAGCAGGAACAGAACTGCTGCTTTCTGAGAGAAATAAGGAGACACCTCCCTGTTCCAGCACAAAAGTCACTGATTAACTTTTAAATATCTTATAATCACTTTCCCAGCAGATCTTCTGTAGCAATCAAGGCATAAAAACGCAGCAACGTGTCGTTAAATTTTTTGTTGTTTGTAATAATTTCCTTAAGGGTAGAGGCACGCTATGCTATTTGGGGGAGATTAGTCGCCCAGTGACAAAATCGCCTCTTCTTCGGGCGACTAATCTCCCTGCAATGCCTTCCCGCCGGCTAGAATGCAAGTCTTCAGCGGGATGGCACACAGAGCACTTCATTTTCTGAAGTCACCTCACGAGGAAACTTTGGGCGACTTTGAAAAACAAATCGACATCTCGCCGGCGATTTAGATTGTAGCCGGCGGGTAGGCAGTTCGGGGAGATTTGTTGCCCGAAGAAGAGGCAATTTGTTGCTGGGCGTCTAAATCTCCCTGAATCTCCACGTCTGTCTCTGCCCTTTAACTAAAAACAAACATTAAATCTCCTGCGTCTCTGCCTACCTAAAGGGGTTGTTCACCTTCCAACGAATGATGTGGGGGTCAGGGTTTTCCTGACCCGCACCTGACCCTAACCCGCCCTGCTCCAGACCGCAACCGCACGCACCCACGCTTCGGGGGTCCTTTTATAGAGCCGTGCCGACCCGCCCCACCGATAACGGCACAATGAGGTCACAAAAGGGGCGGGGCAAGCAGAAGCGAGACTATAAAATCGGAACCCAGCATTTGAAGGTGGCGGGCGGGGAGAGCAGGAGAAGAGCTCAACCCGCACCCGCGAGGAGCAGTGCAAGGTCGACCCAAACCCGCCCGACCCGCGGGTATCGGGTCGGCCCACACATCACTACTCACAACAGTTCAGTTGTTTTCACCTCGTTCGCCTGAAATAAATCAACTTTCATTTGTGACGGGTTTTTGTTTTTTTTAAAAAAATAATCCTGTTTCACCTTCTTATGTCTTTATGAAGCAGCTCTGGGAAGGGGGGTACCAACTCTGTAACAGTTCTACATCAATATATTTAGTTGATACAATCCTTATTTTTGTCTCTGCTGAGCAAAAGAGTTTCATTTAAGGGGTTGTTCACCTTTGAATTAACTTTTAGTATGACGTAGAGAGTGATATTCTGAGACAATTTGCAATTGGTTTTCCTTTTTTTTTTGATTGGTGGATTTTGAGTTATTTTGCTTTTTATTCAGCAGCTCTCCAGTTTGCAATTTCGACAGTCTGGTTGCTAGGATCCAAATGGCCTTAGCAACTGTGCACTGATTTCAATAAGAGACTGGAATATGAATGAGAGGCCTGAATAGAAAGAGGAGTAAAAAGAAGTTGCAATAACTATACATGTTAAAAGCTGTAAAAGTCAGAAAAAGAAGGCAAATAATTAAAAAACTATATTAAAGCCTATTGAAAAGCTTCTTAGAATTGGCCGTTCATTAACATACTCATATCTTAAAGGTGAACCACCCCTTTAAAGGCAGCTGTTAGAATTGATACATTATTACTGGTGAAAGAATCTGAAAAAAAAAAAAGAGTAGAGAATTTCACTGGTGCACGGCCTTGAGCAGTCTGTGATTGCAACACTGGCACACAAAGATTCATTCTTGTGTTCAAAGGACTCGCAGCCTGAGGTAAGGGATCTGCCCTGGGTGGGGCACCTCTGATAAGAACAACTGAGACTTCCAGTTGGTTTATAGTCAAATATAGGAAAATAAAGTCAGGGCTGGAGAAACATGCGCAGGGAGCAGCGCATTGCGCAGGGAGCAGTACAGATACAACTGCTGGCGAGCTACAGATCTGTCAGGAGATTCTGGAATTATGTGGGACAGAAACCTGATCACCAAGAAGTGAAGTTTGGGTGAAAGGATTGATAGGGGCCTCATTCAGAGAAATAACCGAAACTACACAGACATGGGATAGCGGTCTGCCCTCTGGCAATACAGAGCGCCAAGCCAAGAGCTAGCTAGCAATGTGGCCCATAGAACTAAATGCGGGGCTAGGATAACAGGCATTCAGTTAATTCCCAGCATTCCAAAGGTGTTCCTGTAGGAGACCAATGGGGTAAACTAACATTAGTGTTCCAAATGACGCACAGAAGCACGTTACAACTTGCACAAATATATATACAGTACTACTAATTCTGACAATTCAAAGTCCACCAACACTAAAACTTCCTACAGCCTTTGTCAGCCAAGAAACTGGTTCAGGGTGCTGGGAGTTCTGCAATTGGCTGGAGAAAAAGTAGATTATATTTTAATTATCATACATACATACATACATACATACATACATACATGGCAAGTTACTGGCAAAAGGGCTGTAGAGCATGCCTGTTCCCCCGTGTTATTTACCTGCTGTGCTTTTAACTGTTATCAGCACTTACTGACCCTTGTGATCAGGAATACACTTGAAGTACAGAACCTCTCTCTACTATACCTCCTACTATGCCACAGTCCCTTTCCAAGGCTACTATCCTCATTGCTATTACAGGCACCATCTCTCCCTACTATACCTGATATCCCACAGTCACACTCCCTTCCCAGAGACTATTATCCACTGTTACTATAGACACCATCTCTCCCTACTATACCTGCTATCCCACAGTCACACTCCCTTCCCAGAGACTATTATCCACTGTTACTATAGGCACCATCTCTCCCTACTATACCTGCTATCCCACAGTCACACTCTCTTCCCAGAGACTATTATCCCACTGTTACTATAGGCACCATCTCTCCCTACTATACCTGATATCCCACAGTCACACTCCCTTCCCAGAGACTATTATCCACTGTTACTATAGACACCATCTCTCCCTACTATACCTGCTATCCCACAGTCACACTCCCTTCCCAGAGACTATTATCCACTGTTACTATAGGCACCATCTCTCCCTACTATACCTGCTATCCCACAGTCACACTCTCTTCCCAGAGACTATTATCCCACTGTTACTATAGGCAACCCACCCCACTGCCACGCGAAGGAGGACGAGAATACAAAGCCCATCAGTCTGCAATGCCACTTGCCCACGCTGTCGAGTAAAGGTCAGTTGGGGTCAGATTTTTCTGACCTGAATATTCTTAGAACAATGGTTGAATGTTTTAATATATATGAAAACGTGTTGTAAAGTTGGTGCGGCAATTAAATACTGGACATTAAAGAAGCCAGTGTGATTGGCTTCAATGGGTATACAGTCCGTTTGCCATGTTAATACATAAACCGACAACCTTCTCACTTAGCTTTTGCATTTTATTTAGGCTGAACACATAAAAGTAAACCATGTCCCATAAACAGTATATGGGGAGCAGGAGTACGTTTTTAAGTAAAACTCCCCACCAGGGAAAAATGGGAACTGTGATTTGCAAATGTGCCTATGACTATACTGAATTAAAAAAATTCCACCCCAGAAATGGCAAGCCTGATCAAGCCCTCTGAAGAATGTCCCCCCCATATCCCACTGTTGCCATTAGATTGTAAGCTCTATGGGACAGAGCATTTCTATTTGTCTGATACACCACAAACAAAATATTGCTAGGATTCCGGTTTAATACTTTAAAAAAAAACAAAAAAAAAAACATTACTAATCTGGTTTAGCAGTGAAAGGGTTAACAATAACCCTCACTTTGGGTGGGGTGCACCCTTTATACACAGTAAAGCAACACCCCTTGCTCCATGCAGAAAACACTCATAGAAAGAAGCTGCAGAAAACTGATGGGCAACTGGTGAACCTCCAAATGTTGCTGGACTTCATCCCCATCCCACCGTCTGTGTGAGTTGCAGTTGCACAATTCTGTGTTCCCATCTTTAAAGGGCCAGACGCATTTAAAGGGCCGTTAATTATTATTAGCTTCATTAACCAAGAGTATATTTAAAATAATATGGAGCATATTTAGGGCTGGAAATATATAAATATCTATGAATATGATAGAGCCCGCAGAGAAGATGTCGTTACTTGCCCTTTAAATGCTTCTTCCCAAAACTTTTCTAGCACAGTTAAAGAAGTCTGTGGCTGGGGTCGCGACCCATGTGTGTGAGTAGGACCCCACCCTACTGTATAGAACCTGGAGCCACATACTGGAGGGTAGGATGGTGGGGGTTAAAAAAAAAATCACTTACCTGGATGAACTGGATAGTTAGGGCACTTTTGCCCACACCTCCTCCTCCAACCACCACCAACTTGTACTTCTCCACCGGGGTGGATGCGGGCTCCTTTGAACTCATAGTCGCTGCTACAAAGACGCACAGCCCAGCAAACTGCAAACTTTCCAGGGAGTCAGTCGCTGCTAATATGGCTGCTGCTGTGCCTTTTCCCTGGGCTCCTCCTGGGGAGTTACTCGGCTATGCTAATGAGCTCATGAATATTAATAGCCGAGGGGACTCACCAGCCTGCATGTCCCTATATGGCTAGGGGCTGCTGAGGCTAAGGGCGGGGCTGCTACGGCTAAGGGCGGGGCTCCCACTGCTTCCCAGGGTCCTAATGCTGTAGGATTCTCTTTAGAGCAACTTAAAGGACCAGTAACAATTTTTTTTTTTTAAATTAGTTAGTATACATGAAAAAAAAAATCATCAAATCAAATTAAACTTTGAAATGGCTAAGTCTTTATTAAGAAATAACTTACCAAAACTCCGCTTGCACTGCTCTTCAGAAAAGGCGATCCGGCGATCTTAAAAAAAATTTGATGTTTCTGGTCCTTTAAAGGACCAGTGGAATCAATTTTTTTTTTTTTAATTCATTAGTATACAACGAAAAATAAGGAGAGAAATCAAGCGCCGCACAATGGATCGCTGCCCCGTTGTCTTTTTTGAAATGGACCGCAAGCAGAGTTTCGGCAAGTTATTTTTTTAATAAAGACTTTGCGATTTTAAAGTTATATATGTCGTTGTTTTTTTTTCCTTCTATACAAATTTAAAAAAAAAATAAAAAAATTTGATGTTACTGGTCCTTTAAAGGTCCTTTAAAGGACCAGTAGCATTAATTTTTTTTTTAAATTCATTAGTATACAACGAAAAAAAAGCACAAAGACAAATTAAACTTTGAAATCATAAAAGTCGATCCTGCGATCTATCGTGCGGCGCTCGATTTCTCCTCCCTGCCTTCCTTATAGGCGATAGCCAGGGAGGAGATAGCACCGCACGATGGATTGTTGACCCGTTGTCTTTTCTGAAGAGAAGAGCAAGTGGAGTTTCGGTAAATTATTTCTTAATAAAGACTTAGCAATTTCAAAGTTTAATTTGTCTTTGTTTGTTTTTTTTGTTGTATACTAACGATTTTTTTTTTTTTTTTTTTTTTTTTTTAAAAAGGACCAGCAGTGTTGCTCTGCACTGGTAAAACTGATGTGTTTGCTTCAGAAACACTACTATAGTTTAAATAAATAATCTGCTGTGTAGCAAATGGGGGCAGCCATTCAAAGGAGAAAAGGCTCAGGTTACACAGCAGATAAGCTCTGTAGAACATAATGGTGTTTTCTGTTATCCGCTATTTAACCTGTGCCATATAGCCTTTTCAATTTCCACCATTGCTACACAGCAGCTTGTTTATATAAACTATAGTAATGTTTCTGAAGCAAACACATCAGTTTTACCAGTGCAGGACAACAGTACATGATATTTTCATTACTTTTAAACACTTTCATTTTTTGGTGTTACAGTTCTTTTAAAAGAAGCAAGAAGAATCTGTAGCAGGTGCAATTAAGTGGGAGCCCACAGACCAGTAGAATCTCTAGTCCAGAAAGTAACTCCCACCATCCACCTTATCCAATGTTTTCAGTGCATGCTGGGGATTGTAGTCCAACATCAACAGTTGCAGATTGGGTCATATATTGAATTCCCACCATCAGAAAGAACAACTGTTTTAGATTGTAAGCTCTTTTGCACAGGACCTCCCTCACCTTTTCTACCAGTACTGGTCATTATGTATGTAACTCTGTATGTTCTATGTATGTAATTCATGCCCAATAAGTTGGCGCTCTAAAAAAAAAAAAACAAAACATGTTAAAGGGGTGGTTCACCTTTAAGTTAACATTTAGTATGTTATAGAATGGCCAATGCTAGGCAACTTTTAAGTTGGCCTTCATTATTTTTTTTTTTTATAGTTTTTTTAATAATTTGCCTTCTTCTTCTGACTCTTTCTGGCTTTCAAATGGGGGTCACTGACCCCATCTAAAAACGAATGCTCTGTAAAGATACAAATTTTTCGTTATTACTACTTAGTATTACTCGTCTTTCTTTTCAGGCCTCTCCTATTGATATTTTATTCAAAGCAATGCATGGTTGCTGGGTTAAATTGGACCCTAGCAACCAGATTTTAAACGCAGATAACTGTAAAGCTGCTGCATAAAAAGATACAAAACTCAAAAACCACAAATAATAAAAAATGAAAACCAGTTGCAAATTGTCTCAGAATATTACTCTCTGCACCAGACTAAAACTTAATTTAAAGGTTAACAACCCCTTTAATAATAATGAAAATACCAGGTGTTATAAACACTGTTCTTATATAGGTCTACAGCAGACTTGATCAAGTAGCCTCTCCTAGGGCCACCAGTGCATTATGGGAGTTGTAGTTTAACATCTGGCCTGCAGATTATTGATCTTTGGTGGCAGATTACAAGCTTTAGGCTGTCTGGGGATACTGGGAAATGCAGTTTAGCCATTGTTGCAAAGATACATCCTGTCTGGTAAATTAGACTGTAACCTCTTTGACATCTTTCCTTACAGTCCATAATCACACATGTATATGTTACTGTTGTTTCTTGCAGCCATTAGGCTATTGCTAGACTACAACTCCCAGCATACACCACCATTAATCTCTTGGTAGGTGCTTGAATTTGCATTCCTGTTGCATTTGGAGCAAAGTTCAGATGTTGCTAGTATGGAAGGTCCTAATTATGCAATAGGCCCCTTACCCAGAAAACCCTAGGTCCCAATCATTCCGGATAATGGATCCTATCCCTGTTCTGCACTGTTAAATACTACAAATACCAAAATTAGTTTAGCTGAGCTGCAAGTTTTTCAGAAAAGAAAAAGCAGCTTTTTAAATCTTATTTTTTCATGTACATTATTGTGCGTTTCCCAGGATCAGACAAGGGCATTGGGGCCCACCAGGGCAACACATTCAAGGGACCTTGATGCGGTTAGTTCAGCCTTGCACCGTGCCCAACAGTTCAGGCAGGTAAGCAGACCTGGGCCCACTATTTTTTCCTGGTGTCCCGCTAGCCCACTCTGACACTGGTGTTGCCTTGTGTCCTGTAACTGCTGAATATATATTTGTTAATAACCAGTGCTTATTCCATGGTGATCAGGAATACTTTGCCTTTAATCTTATTGTATGAGAGCTGTTAGCTGCAAGCACACAATCTAGTTGGCTGACAGCCTCCATATATACAGGGTTACCAAACAACCAGCAGCATGGGCTACAGCTCTTTAGCTATCTCTCTTTCCAGTCTGCAGTTGCAGCCCACGGGCCATATGTGGGCCCTTCCTGGCCAATTTATCAGGATTAGCACCACAAAGCCTTACCTTGGCAACAGAAGTGCTGTAAAGTCTATCTAACAAGCTGCTCAAGCTCCCTTTCTGTCATTCTGTGAAACAGCCGGTTACAGTAAAACAATATGCATTCCCATGAGAATCCAACCAAGAATGTGGCCTATGAATGCAGCCTGATATGGTCTTGACAATAGATTACTTGGACCAGATGTCCCCCAAACCGAATAGCCGCCCCTCCACCCTGCACCCTTATAAGCTCAAAGCAGTCCATAGGCAGCTCAAGCCTTGCTTTGGGGGAGGGATTTAGAGTGATTGCTAATTGGCTGTTCTGGATACCCCTATGTAGGTGTATTGCAGTCCTCATCCAACTGGATTTCTAACTTGCCAGGCTGGTCATTAGGATCTGGCCACACAAGCAGATTTGGTCGCTCCAGCAACAAATCTCCTCTTCTTCTCCTCTTCTCAATCTCCCCGAACTGCCTTCCCACTGCCCTCCGCCAACAAAAAGAAAATCGCCTGGGGGAAGGCCCGCGCGGCGCTTCGTTTTCCGAAGTCGCCCGAAGTTTCCTCGTGAGGTAACCTCTCCCTGAATCTGCTCGTGGGGCCTGACCCTTAAAGTTAAAGTAAATTAAGTTAACTCTTATTGGACGACCAATTCTAAGTAACTTTCCAAATTGGTCTTTCTTGTTTATATTTGTCTAGTTTTTGCTTTTAATTATTTGCCTTCTCCTTCTTCTGACTCTTTCCAGCTTTCAAATACGGTTCACCGACCCCATCTAAAAAACAAAAAGGTTCCGTCACACTTCACGCTATGCTGTGGCACTTACAGGGCTTGCTCACCTTTAAAGGAGAACTAAACCCCCATTGTGATAAGTCCCCACTGACCCCCCTCAGCTGCCCCACCCTTCCAATATGCCGCTCACTTCACGAAGATTACAGAAGAGAAGAAAATGGTGCCCATGAACTCTGCTGAGCTCACTCTTCATGTGCGGTCACGATTTCTAGGGGGGAAAGAATTCAGGGGTAAGACAGGGGACAGGCAGGGAGGGGGCCAGTGGGGATTTATCCCAATGGGGGTTTAGTTATCCTTTAAGTTAACTTTTAGTATGTTATTAAATGCCCAATTATAAGCATCCTTTCAATTGGTCTTTATTATTTATTTTTTATATATATTTTTTAAAATATTTCCATTCTTCCTCTGACTATTTCCAGCTTCCAAAAGGGTCACTCCCAACCCATCTTGAAATAAATGCTACCAATTTATTGTTATTGCTACTTTTTATTACTCAACTTTCTATTCTGCCCTCTCCTTTTCATATTTCAATCTGCCATTCAGATCAATGCATGGTTGCTAGGGTAATTTGGACCTTAGCAACAATATAAAGCTAAATAACAACAATAACTGAAAACCAGAAGTAATGAAAAATGAAAACCAATTGTAAATTGTCTCAGAATATCACTCTCTACATCATATTAATAGTTAACTCAAAGGTGAACAACCACTTTAAGAAGACCCCATACATTGGGTAATAGGACAGTTTTTATTGGACAGTGTAAGGGGCGTCCCAATCTAATGGCCATGAACGTCACAGGGAAGCTTCACAGACAGGAGCGTTTGTAAATAGGAACCAAACAGGTCTAAGCTTTCATTTTTGTTACTCATTTTAGACCATTTAATACTACTTGCTGTTGCTCCCCTCACAATCCCAGTTCTGGAGGAGCGAAGCCCACAAGTTGAGGCCCTATGGGTCTTAAGATATGCCACTTTAAATGGGTGGTTCACCTTTAAGTAAACCTTTAGTATGTTATAAAATGGCCAGTTCTAAGCAACTATTCATTTGGTCTTCATTATTTATTTTGTATAGTTTATTTAATTATTTGCCCTCTTCTTATGACTCTTTCCAGCTTTCATATGGGGGTCACTGACCCCATCTAAAAACAAATACTCTGTAAAGCTACACATTTATTGCTACCGCTACTTCTTATTACCCATCTTTCTATATAGTTCCTCGCTATTCATATTCCAGTCTCTTATTCCAATCAGTGCATGGTTGCTAGGGTCATTTGGACCCTAGCAATAAGATTGCTGAAACTGAAAACTGGAGAGCTGCTGAATAAAAAGCTAAATAACAAAACAAAAAAAACACAAATAATAAAAAAAGAAAACCAATTGCACATTGTCTCAGAGTAACATTCTCTACATCATACTAAAAGTTAACCGAAAGGTAAATAAGTACTGTTGTTTTGATCATTTTAGTAACTACATGATGGGGATACAAAGTTGAGCTGGCAAATAACGATATGCCCTCCAGTTGCCATCAGTCTGTGGGGACTGGTGGGAGCTGTAGTTTGCCGACAGCTGGTTGGAAATGGCTGAGCCGAAATGAAAATGACTTCCTTCAGGCTGCTATTAAGCAGAGCATGAATCATCCTACGTCCTAAATTAGTGAAGGAGCTTTCTATACATGTTCCTGTAATTATAACAACGTGCCCTTTATATCGGAGCAACTTGTCTATGATCACTAGTGTCTCTTTAAAGAGCCACCACTCTTCACTTTGTTGATGTTTGAGTCATTTGTTCCATGTGCGGCTGCCATAGAAGGCAGAGGTAACATTATCCGGGGCAGGTTACTATATCAACTCCAGAGATGTTTGTTTGGGAAGTCCCGCATTCGAAATTGGGTGGCATTGGCTGCTGATTCACTATCCCTGACTCAGAAATCACAGTACAATCAAAATCCCATGATTGGGAAAGTCAATGCAGATTAAAGGTGCTGTTCACCTTTAAATTACCTTTTAGTATGATGTAGAGAGTGATATTCTGAGATAATTTGCAATTTTATTATTTGTGCTTTTTGAGTTATTTAACTTTTTATTCAGCTTCTCTCCAATTTGCAACTTCAGCAGTCTGGTTGCTAGGGCCCACATTACCCAGGCAACTATGCATTGATTTGAATAAGAAACTGGAATATGGATAGGGGAGGCCCTTAATAGAAAGAGGAATAATAAAAAGTAGTAGCCTTACAAAGATTTTGTTTTTTAGATGGGGTCACTGACCCCCATTTGAAATCTGGAAACAGTCAGAATAATGCAAATAATGAAGGCCAGTTTAAATTGCTTGGAATTAGCCATTCTATAGCATAATAAAGGTAGAACTACATAGGAGGTTTTTGGTGCGCGTCTATCCATTCCAACGTGAGGAAACGCCGAATCGAATGAAAATAATACAAATGTCGCACGACCAAGCTGCGTCTCAGCGTCTGACACGACTGCCGGACGCAACATGCAACATGGTCCAAACGGATGGACGCGCACCGAAAATCACCCGTGCAGTTCTACCCTAGTTAACTTAAATGTGAACCACCCCTTCAATAGCACAGACCTGCAAATGAAGGCTGCCAGGAATGTGCTGGGGTTTTGCTTAGGTTACATGTGTGTGGATTTATCAATGAAAATTAGTGTACTTTTAGAACTACAACTCTCACAATCCCACTGGCAGCCAAAGGCTGGGTGATGAGAGCTGCAGCTCTGCCAATGGATGCTACTTTATGAAAATAATTAACGGGGCCACCAACTTCTCTTTTGATCAAGGTCGTACCAGTACACTGACTAGGCCTTATGAACGCTGCTGAAAAACTGAGCCCAATCCAGAATGCAGAACCCAGTTAATCACTATGCAGATAGGTGGCCACGTTCCACGCCCTGTTCACCAGAAATAATCTTGCTAAAAGAAATCTGTTTTAAACACATTCTTCATGTTTGAAGCAATTGTGCATTTTAGTGAGTCAGCTGAAAGATGGGTGTCAGAACATTTGTACTGGCCAGCCATGATATATACAAAAACATGAAGATAAATACATGTCTACCCCAGTTGCTGTAGTCCTTCCCACCCCACCCATCAGTTCCTATAGGCTCTCCTAGTCCAGCAAACCATATGGAGGAATAAGTGAAGGTGCAGCAGGCAGAGGATTGCACGTGTTGCTTGCATTGTTGGCATACCAATATTAATATCTGAATACTGTCACTTTTTCGTTTTAGAAAGGTAAATCTTAGAAAGTTGGTCTCACGATTGTGCCCACAGAGGTTCCTCACACATCACATTATACTGTTGCTTTTAAAGGAGACGGAAAGTCGTTTAGCACTTGGGGGTGCCAAATGTTAGGCACCCCCAAGTGAATGTATTGACTTACCTGAAACCCCGGGCCGGTGCTCCTATCAGCAGAAAACTGCACCGGCCCAGGGTTATTCCAGCGAGCACCACGGAGCGATCTCCTTCCATCTTCTTCTTTCATCGCGCGGCTGCATATGCGCATTAGAGTGAAAAGCCGAACTTTTAACTAAAAAGTCGTCTTTTTCATTCTACTGCGTATGCGTCCAGGGGCGCTCCGCCAATGAGGCGAGCTGAGCCGCTCGCCTCAGGCGGCAGCGCCAGACAGGATTCCAGGAGCGGCAAAAAGAGCCGAATTTCCGGTTTTTAAACCGGAAATTCGGCTGCGCTATTGCGAGAGAGCGCAATTGCGCTCTCCGCAATCGTGTTCCTGCCTCCCCTCGCCGACAGGTAAGTCGGTGCGGGGGGCGGCATTGCAGGAGACGCCTCAGGCGGCTCCTTCCCCAGAAACGGCGCTGTATGCGTCTGCCTCAGGAAATTTGAAGAAAGAAGAAGACAGAAGAGGATCGCTCCATGGTGCTCACTGGTATAACCAGGGTCGGTGCAGTTTTCTGCTGATAGGAGCACCGGCCCGGGGTTTCAGGTAAGTCAATACAATCACTTGGGGATGCCTAACATTTGGCACCCCCAAGTGCTAAATGGCTTTCCTTCTCCTTTAAAGCGGTGGTTCACCTTTTTAAGGGGTGGTATGGTATTGAATGTCCAATTAAAAGCAACTTTCAATTGGTCTTCATTATTTATTTTTATAGTTTTTTTTAAAATTCTTCCTGACTCTTTCCAGCTTTCTAATGGACTAACCCCATCTTACAATAAATGTCACCAATTTATTGTTGTTGCTGCGCAATATGTTGGCGTTCTATAAATACATTATAATATAAATCGAGAAAGGGTCTCCAAACAGTAGAATGATAACTCACCACATAAGGGAAGAGGCCCAGCGTACCGCCCTGAGCAATGAGCACGGGGAGCGGATAAACCGAAAAACCTTTGTAGCATGGAATCAAAAAATGAAGGCATTCTTCCACCAGGCAGTTGTAGTAAAGTAGAAAAATATTTTATTATGTCCACAGCTTTACGCATTTCATGTTACAAACACATAGGCTCTGTGACAGTGTTTGTAACATGAAATGCATAAGGCTGTGGACATAATAAAATATTTTTCTACTTTACTACAACTGCCTGGTGGAAGAATGCCTTCATTTTGAGTGCTTGCTACAAAGGTTTTTCGCTCTATAAATACATGTTAAAAGTAATAATAATAATAATAATAAAACCCATCTTTCTATTCAGGCCCTCTCCTATTCATATCCCAGTCTCTTATACACAAATCAGTGTGTGGTTGCTAGGGTAATTTGGACCCTAGCAACCAGATTGCTGAAAACTGATTGCACATGGTCTCAGAATATCACTCTCTACATCATACTAAAAGTTAACTCAAAGGTGAACAAGCTCTTTAACCCGCTGGGCTGAAGATTTGGCGTATCACTATAGGTGGGAAGTTATGTCACAAGGATATCTTCAAAAATAATGATATGGGGAAACAATATTAGCAATAAAATGATACACTAAGGGGCAGATTTTATCAAGGGTGGAATTTCGAAGTAGAAAAAGCTTCCAAATTTGGCCATTGAATTGGAATAATTCTACTTCGAATATCGAAGTCTACGTTTTTTTAAATCGAATTTGGCCATTTGCGGTCGAAGTAAAATCGTTCGATCGAACGATGAAATCCTTCGAATCGAACGATTGGAAGGATTTCATCCATCTATCGAACGATTTTTCTTCGACTTCAAAAAACTTAGAAAAATGCTCTAGAAGGTCCCCATACGCTAACATAGAACTTCGGCAGGTTTCATTTGACAAAGTCTATGTCTTAAATATATTGATAATGGGTTGAGTGCAGAGGACTCTTGTTTTTGTCTATATGTATTTTGTGGTCACAGCCTCATTGCACCCCCGCCTAATGGTTTTAAAAATGAGTGGTGAGCACAACTTTCCCTTGTTTGTTAATTTGTAGTATTTGTAGTATTGAAATCAAATTTTTTTTTAAAGAGACATTACTTCGATTATTGAATGGTCGAATATTCAAACTATTTTACTTCAAACCGAATTCGAAGTCGTAGTATACTATTCGATGGTCAAAGTATCCAAAAAATTACTTCTAATTTCAAATTTTTTTACTTGAAATTCCCTCCAATTCTTGATAAATCTGCCCCTAAGTGGTGAAAGGAAATTAGGAATATGTAGTGGCGGGTGCATGCCATGGGTGCCAGCTGGTCAAAAATGACTGCAGTCTATTTGATTTCAATTTTGGGTGTTCCCAGCTTTACTTACCCTTTAAAAAGAGTCGAATGGGAGAAAAGTAACACAAGTATGTACACAGTTTGTCCCTGGAATGCTGGGAAGTGTAGTTAAACAACAACTTCAGGGCCGTCGGCTGTCTATGTCTGCTTTATACACACAGTATTCTTCAACCATGGTGAGACAGGAATAAAGGCATTAGCCTAAAGCCATAATCATTCAGAGAATTTATTGCACTTTTCACTTTTCCTTTAAAAAAAAAAAAGCAACAATTGATATTTTCTATGAGTTCCTTGCCTGTTCCTGCCTCTGCTTCCCTCTGTTAATACAGGCAGGGCATGGACCCCTGCAGCCATACCACTACTCCCAGAGGGGACTGTTGCCATGACATGACGCATTCTTTCTAAGTGCTGTGCTGAGGAAGTGAGTCATGTCTTGCCAAGCCCCCTTAACCCATTTCCAACTAAAGGGGTGTGTATTTACTTTCATACTTTCCTGGCCTCTCTTTATGGAGCATGATCCTATCATCACTTTCCTGTAAGCCGCCCACATGCACTAATTGTGTAATTGAACCAGACAGATAGGGATTTTGCCCTGAGTAACCTCTCGGCCAGATGGGCGGATTGCTACACAAGGGAAATGACTTCCCTGAAAACCTCATGTTATTTGTAAAACAGGGATAGTATTGGCCAGTATGTTGCTTTGGCCTTGTAATCCCTCCCGATTGTGCACAAAAACTGCTCCCCTGGGCAATTCTGCAATTCATTTTTTGCAACTGACTTGGAGAAAAAGCTGAAAACTGCTGCACAGGATTTAGAGGACACTTCAGTATAAAAAAGGGGCTGAACCTTCAGGTACCCCCCGTTGAGCCTAATCATGCACCTTCTTACCTGGGCCAGTACACCTCTTTCTTAAAAAAAAGAAGAAAAGCACTGGCCTATGGTACATTGTTTAAAGCTGGCCACAGACGCAAAGATCCGATCGTACGAATCAATGTACGATCGGACTTCCCCATCTCCCGACCTGCCACTAACCATTCCGATCAAATAAAGTAGTAAAAGAACAGATCAGCCGATGTTCTGCCCCTGACAGCAATCGTACGAAAGTTATGTCTGACAAAGCTGGTGACAGTCTCCCTCTGAAAATCATACGATCGGCAATACACGCAGAGATATTATCGGCAGCCGATAGAAATGTTCTAACCTGTCGAATCGACCAAACGACCGCTCTCGCCGGTCGAAAAATGTCAGGACTCTCCACACACGGTCCGAAAATCGTACAAATCCTCGATTCGTACAATGAGATCTTTGCGTCTATGGCCAGCTTAAAAGTGTGGCCATGATTTATCTCCAGTGATGGGCAAATTTGTCCCGCTTTCCCGAAAAATTTGCAAAATGAATTGAAGTCAATGGGGCGTCAAAATTATTTTGACGTGCGCCAATTTCGACACCCGTGACAATTTTTATACATGCTCCTATTTTGTCCAAATGTATTAAAGTCAATGGTAGTCCAAATAAATTTGATGCGTGTCAATTTTTATGTGCGCAACTATTTTGATGTGCGGCCAAATTTTTTTGACACGCCAGATTTTTCACCAGCGAATTTTCTCGACAGTTTTGTGAATTTATGTGCCGGTGGCGAAACACTGAAATTCATTGCGAAATTTATCTCCATCCAAGGTGCCCTTTGCATCCGTGGTCCCAGCGTCGAAAACGCATCCAAGTCTGCCGTGTAGTCCTACCCTAATAGTGCCAGGTGTACCTGAGAAGGCTGTGTTGCACTCTACAACAAAGTACCCGGGCCAGTGCTCCTCTTTCATAAAAAAACATCAGGATAGGCTTACTGGTGTGGGGGGTTACAAACAAACCGGCACCTCCCAGTGGTTTAACATTTAACATTATTTAATTCCCTATGTCATAATCGCATAAAAGGGGTTCTTCTCCTTTGAGTTAACTGTTTTTTTGCGTTATTTAGCTTTTTCTTCAGCAGCTCTCCAGGTTGTAATTTGAGCAATCTGGTTGCTAGGGTCCATTTGAAAGCTGGAAAAAGCCAGAAGAAGAAGGGGAATAATTAAAAAACTATAAAAAAAATAAATAATGAAGACCAATTGAAGCGTTGCTTAGAATTAGCCATTATATAACCAATTATTGCTATGTATTTAATTGAGGGATGCCATCTAGAGGAGGGGGGCAGCCGAGAGTCCCAGTTATGGACCTGGACAAACACGTTCGGTCAAGATTTGCACATTCCCAAAGGGGGGCTTTTCAGCGAGAGGGTGTGGTTTGGGGTGGATCTGAAATGTTTTTGGTCATAATGGGACATGATTGGGGCAGTCTGGGGGATCGGTCTTTTGAGACAATCATACTGGGCCCCCATTACTGGTCATATAAGGTATATCATATACAAAGGCCCTGGCCAGTACAGGCCCAGTATAAAGCAGCAGTCTATTGCATCTTACAGAAGCCCCCAACAGCGCACAATAAGGGCTTTAGCACACGGGCAGATTTGGGGAGATTTAGTCGCCTGGCAACTAGTCGCCTCTTCTTCGGGGTGACGATCTCCCCAAACCACCTGCTAAAATGAAAAATCGCCAGCAGCAATGCACTCGCGGCTCTTTGATTTCCAAAGTCGTCCGAAGTTTCCTCGTGAGGCATTAAAGTTCGGATACTCCAGAGCCCGGAACAGTGCCAGTGATTGGAGGAGATTTCTGCATAGTTGAAACAATGATACTGGTAGAATAAAAAAAATTCAAGTGCTTGACATTCCTCTCTACCACTACCGTACAGATAAAATAATCTTTTAACCTCAAACAAGATAAACATTGCTGTCAGAGCATTGAAAGGGATTTTTGGTCTCACAGATAACAACCAGGCACATTTCTTTTTTAGCTTTTGGAGATATTACAGTAGTTATCATTGATTTCATCCAATTACAAAAAAAGGTTTATTTGAAAATATAAATATTGAGAGAGATAGCTTAATACACCTAGGGGCCGATTCACAAAGGGTCGAATATCGAGGGTTAATTAACCCTCGATATTCGACTGGGAATTAAAATCCTTCGACTTCAAATATCGAAGTCGAAGGATTTTAACGCAAATAGTGCGATTGAACGATCAAAGGATTATTCCTTCGATCGAACGATAAAATCCTTCGAATCGAATGATTCAAAGGATTTTAATCCAACGATCGAAGGAATATCCTTCAATCAAAAAAACTTAGGAAAGCCTATGGGGACCTTCCCCATAGGCTAACATTGAGTTCGGTAGCTTTTAGATGGCGAACTAGGGGGTCGAAGTTTTTTCTTAAAGAGACAGTACTTCGACTATCGAATGGTCGAATAGTCGAACGATTTTAAGTTCGAATCCTTTGATTCGAAGTCGTAGTCGAAGGTCGAAGTAGCCCATTCGATGGTCGAAGTAGCCCAAAAAACACTTTGAAATTTGACGTTTTTTTACTTCGAATCCTTCACTCGAAGTTAGTGAATCGGCCCCCTACTGTGTGACATTTTAATGCTTATTGTAAGTATGAAAGGATATTGCAAAAATGTAATTTTTGGATGCAAATCAACTTTTTTTTTTTTACCCAAAATGTAGCATTTTTTCCATAATTCCAATGGAGGTCTCAGCTATGAGGGGAGGTAGCAATACATACACAAAATAGCAGTAAGTTAATTGGATGCACATTGCAGCACACACTATTTTTTAAAAATGCAGAGTGAAATAGCTGTCATGTCCAAGCTGGCTGTAGTTACAGGGCTCCCTAGTATTTTGCACCTGACGCCAGGTGTTTTGCGCTTTCCATCATGTCCTGCTGTCAGTGTTAAAAAGCACAGGGCCTTGAGCTTCAGAATGGACATATAAGTTAATGATATGTGTGTGTCCACTTTTTGTCGAGATCCTGGACCTAACCCAGCACATGAACTGCCCTGCTCTAATGTCACAGAAGGGGCAGAACATGCAGGAGCAAGTCTATAAAAAACTCCAACTGGGGGCAGAAGCAGGGCATTGTAATTTTGTGGGTGGGTGCATGGTAAACTTCGGCCTGAACCTACCCGCAGCCAGTGAAGTTTGTGTGGGCCAAGTGGACTGGGTGCCCTAGGCAACCCGACCGGCCACCTCGTTCCCCTCCCTCATGTGCACATGTGCTGTGACGTCACACGGGGGGGTGCAAGGTGACAAGCAGAGGGACCCGCAGCAGGAGCAAGAAAGCCTGGACTAGGGTTGGCAGAAGATTCTTCAATAGGTACCTGCCCAGCCCCCCTCCATCATTGCACCCTAGGCAGGTGCCTCTTCTGCCTACCCCTAGTTCCGGCCCCAGGGTCAAACTGGGGGGGCCAGGGACCCACCTGGGACGTTACTAACCCCAGGGCCTCCGCTCACAGGGCATGAGCAAATGAAGCCCCTCAGTGTGCATGTGCAAATGTAGTGGCGCACATGTGCGGCACTGCAAATTGTTTTTTTTTTGTAGGGCCAGCAGAGGGGGTCTGGGCCGGCGGGGGTCCATGAGGGCCGGGGCTCACCAGGTTTTTTCCCGGCCTAGTCCAACCCTGAAGGCATCTGCCTTGTATCTGCTGTTGCTGCACTACCCACCTAGGGTTGCCAACTGGCCAGTATTTTTTGGCCAGTAAAAATGATGGTTGAGCCCAATGTTATTAAATATGTAAATGTAAAAGATAAATATACGTATATAGGAAGGCTGGTATTTTTTTCCAGAAAAGGTGTATACCTATACCCACCTTGCACCTGAGTTTTAATCTTCCAACAAGACCCTGGATGAAAGTTTTGAGTCAGCACTAAGGGGTGCAGTTTTGGTCACCCAGTTGCTAAAGTCTGGGGTCTTCCTAAAACCCCTCAGATTTGCACTTTGCACCCACTCATGACTGCACCCATGACTGCTGTATGCAGCGCTGCTTGTGTTCCGCAATGCTGCAATCAGAAGGGATGTGAAGTACAGAGCGCATTCCCTTTATTGCCTCTAGCATGTGCGTCATTCAAAACACACAATCTGGGCAGCACCGGGAGCAGCAAGAAAGAATTATGAGTCACATGGACGGAAATGAGTGCAAGTAACTAATGACACTTATGCACAGATCAACTTAACTGCTTGGCTTCCATAGAATTGTAGATTCAAGCTATACAGTGGTAGGGCAGCTAACTGTGTTTAGAGTCACATGGTATAAAGCTGGCACAGGCCAGGTTAGTAAGTGCCAAACCTTTAACAGATAAGAGTGGCAGCTGTTTGCCCAGAGGGTGATTCACTCTTGTTCCCTGTTTGCAGACAGTGCAGCAATGAGTCGTACTGAAAGATAAAGATCAGGAGTCCAGGTGCAAGAGATACTAATTCTGCCTTCCACAACTGATCAACCTAAGCAACTTTTCAATTGGCCTTCATTTATTCTTTTTTTCTAGTTTTTTTAATTTATATTCTTCTGATTTACAGCCTTCAAATGGGGGTCACTGACCCCATATAAAAACAAATGCTCTATAAGGCTACACATTTATTGTTATTGCTACTTTTTATTACTCATCTTTCTATTCAGGCCTCTCCTATTCATATTCCAGTCTCTTAATCAAATCCATGCATGGTTGCTAGGGTAATCTGGACCTTAGCAACCAAATGGCTGAAACTGGAAACTGGAGAGCTAATGAACAAAAAGTTAAATAACTCAAAAACCACAAACAATAAAAAAACATGAAACCCCTCTCTAAATTATACTAAAAATGTATTTAAAGGTGAACAACCCCTTTAATAAAAGCATACAATTTTGCTGTAAAATGACTGAATTGTGTAGGAAATCAGACCCATACCCCACCTCTCCACCCTGCTGTCCCCATCTGAAGCTAAAGCCTATATATATTCCCTGTTATGTAAAACAAAACCTTCTCTACTGCAGAACCTCTTGTATCAGCATTAAGACAGTGATGTGTGACAAGTAAGGAGGCCATACATGATAAGATCCACTAGCTTGGCAAGGTTGCAAAACAAGCGGATCTTAACCTGATATGCCCACCAAATGCAGGGCGATATTGGATTAATCAGAAAGTTCGGCCCTATGGCCAAACAATCTAATTATAAAGAAGAAAGTGGGTGCCAACAGGTCGTAGGACTGCATCAACTAGCCAATGTGGTCCTTGATCGCAGGAAAAATCACACCTGCCCTATCGATATCAGACTGATTTTTGGCCTGATATCGATCAGAGAGACCCTTCAGAAGGCCCCACACATGGGCAGATAAACTGCCGAATTGGTCTAAAAGACCCGGTATAGGCAGCTTTAATCTGCACCTGTACATGGAAGATTCACATAAATGATTTGTAAAAAAAGAAGTTGCTTTCATATCATCTGGGGGAACCTTTTGGCTGGGTTGCACTTGAAAAATAAAATAAAAAAATAAAAATTTTGTAATACCACTATTACAAGCTGTGCTTAAGAATGCTCGGCACAACTAAACTACTACCTAACATCGCCCTCTAGAGGAAATGTGTTTATCTGAATAAACTGCTACCATATTGTTCATCAATAAACCTTCCATTGAAAACAATGAAACAATCCGTACATTACTAAAGAAAGGTCCCTTGATCCTGCCTTTAAACAGACAGAATGAAATGTTGAAATGATAAGCAATTACTAATGTGCAATTACTATGCTCCTTATTTTCAAGAAATAATAAGGGACATTTAAAAAAGCAGCTGCTAAATCATACTTATATGTGGTTGTACTAAAATGGCCACAAATGTTGTGCCTACTGATTCCATTCATTAGAGGAACTTGCATCCAAACAATTTAATTTTGTGCAAATTACTGGGTTACATTTATTTTCTTTTTGACACATCAAGTAAAATTGCTGAAACTCGGAGTGCGACTACAATTGCACTTTACACGCTACACCATAAATTACCCTTCTTATTTATAAATAGAAAATATATTCTTTGATCAAACCTCATTGATTTACCTTGTAATTGTCCTAAATTTAGATTGTAAGGTCATTTGGGCAATGCCCCCTTTACCTCTTGTATCGGCTCTTGGTTGTTTTTTTATTTAAATCTGTATGTTCAGTTTACACACCCATTTTATGTACAGCGCTGTGGAATATGTTGGTGCTCTAAAAATAAATAATTATAGATCCAAATGCTAAAGTTTGTGGCAACTTACACCCTTGAAAGGAAGATAAAGTTGTATTTTCCGCACACTGCTTCAGTAAAAATCCAAATTCTTTATTAATCCATTTAAAAGCGAGAACACATCACACAAGCTTGACGCGTTTCGGGCAGATGCGCCCTTAATCATAAGCATAGAGGAACAATACACGGAAATGCTCTATAAATAGTACATGAATGCAGTGCCATCTGTTGGTTAAAGGAAAACTATACCCCCCAAACAATGTAGGTCTCTATTAAAAGATACTGAGTAAAACAGCTCATATGTAAAACCCTGCTTCATGTAAATAAACCATTATCATAATAATATACTTTTTTAGTAGTATGTGCCATTGGGTAATCATAAATAGAAAATTGCCATTTTAAAAAATAAGGGCCGCCCCCTGAGATCGTAAGATTCACTGTGCTCACATACAAACCACATGTAAGGTCACATGAGCCAATTAACAGACAGTGTTCTGCCTTTTGCTCCCTCACTTCTTCCTGTTACAGTTAGTGTTGTAGTATTTCTGGTCAGGTGATCTCTGAGGCAGCACAGATAGAGTCACGAAATGGTGGTTCAAGGCAAGAGATGTAAAAGGGCAATATTTATGTAAATATATATTCCAGTTTGGTAAGATTCTTTAATATGTCATTCAATTTGATATAAACTATCTGTTGCTTAAGTATTCATTTTGGGGGTATAGTTTTCCTTTAAAGCGAATATCATAAGCTGTAATCATTACACACATTACTATAAATAGATACAAATAGACACCAATAAGTACATAATGTACAAAGTGCTTAATGTTTAAAAAGTGAAACTTAAAAATGATACATAATATCAAAGCGAGTGTTGAGGCCACATGGATTCCTTGTACTAAGGGTAAAAATCCAGAAGGCCTCTCGTTTGTTCAATAAAGTAATAGGGTCACCGCCTCTTAGAGGGAGCTTTATTTTCTCAATAATTTTTACTCCCAAATCAGAGGAACCGTGTCCACTGCATTGACTAAAGTGTTTACCTATAGGCGATTTAGGATCAGATTTCTCAATCACAATAAGATGTTCTCTGACTCTGTCCTTAAGTGGACGAGTCGTGCGACCCACATATTGTTTATTGCAGGATTTGCACTCAAGTAAATACACTACATTTCTACTGCAGCAATTATTGTATGTGGTGTTGTTAAATATCTTTAGAACAAAAACAAAAGAATCCCAAATTGCACTCTGTAACTAGAGAGGTACATTTCCTGAAGAAAATGTGAGTGGTGCTTGCCGTGGCAAAACTCAGGCCCAAATCTGATTGGCTGTTGTTGCCCCGCCCCTTTTTTTCCTAATTGTGAACCACAGTCACTCAGTGACTAACATACCAAAGTTTGGGAATGCTGTCATTTAATGTGTAAAAATGGCAGCATTTCTATTTTTTTCTATTGAAAATCAATGAATGAAATTTGATTGGTTGTTGGTGGCTCCGCCCACTTTTTCTAAACTTGAAGTGGAAACCCCCAGCGACCACATTTGTGATATTCAAGGTCCCTGACATCAATACTGAGAGAATGGCAGCCTTCTTAATTTTTCCCATTAAAACCAATCAAAGAAATCTGATTGGTTGGTTTTGGCTCCACCCACTTTTCTTAATTTTAATCCCAGTCCCCCAGTGACCAACTGTGCCAACTTTGAGGAGGCTGCCATTAACCGTCTAAGAGCGGCAGCAGTTTAAAATTTTCCTATTGAATGGCTGAAATTTAATTGAATGGCTGTTGTAGACTCCGCCCACTTTTTGTAAATTTTGGCTGCAGTCACCCAGTGACCCACGGTGCCAAGTTTGGGAGCTCTGGCTTTATTACTGTGAGAATTACAGCTGTTTACATTTTCTCATTGAAGTCAATAGGGAAAATCTGATTGGTTGTTTGCGGCTCCGCTCACTTTTTTGGGTCCCCAAAATAGGACAGAAAAGTCACAACACCCCATTCCCGAATAAGCTGAACGGTTTGACACCTCATTCATGGGTCTGCGACAAACTAATTATTCGATAAATTCCCCATTATAAGTCAATGGGGCAAATTTGGGGACCTCTCCTGCCCCGGGGGTAAAACTTATACCCTCGTGTGGGGTATCATCTGACACAGGTCGCAAACCTCTTCAAATGTGGTAAATTTAACGTTTCTACAAGATTCCCTCTCTGCGCTAGAATCCGTCAAAAGTTGGCCTCAATGTTAATCTATGGGACTTTTCGGGGTGGTTAATTGCCCCCGCAAGGGGCAATTAACCACCCACCCCTTAGAAAAGTCATACCACCCCATTCCCGATTAAGCCGCACGATTTGACACCTCATTCATGGGTCTAGGACAAACGGTGCGGGACTAGTTACGCGCCAAACTTTCATACGGAAGAAGAATAAAAATAAGTTTGCAAGATAACAGTAGTGATGCTTTGCTTCGCAAGCACCACTAATTATAAATTCATGCAACAAATTTTTATTTAGCCGTTTGGTTTAAGTTACCCTTCACCACTCCATAGTTCAATAATGCAAATTGATTACTTAAAATGCACTGTTTAAATTTATAAATTCATCACTAAAGTTCATAATTAAAGGGGTGGTTCACCTTCAAGTAAATTTTTAGTATGTTATAGAATGACCAATTCTAAGCAAGTTTTGGATTGGTCTTCATTTTTTCTTTTGTGTAGTTTTTGCATTGTTGGGCTTCTTCTTCGGACGCTTTCCAGATTTCAAACGGGGGTCGCTGACCCCATCTAAACAACAAATGCTCTGTAAGGCTATAAATATTTTGTTCTCTAATTTTGTTTTCTACTTTTTATTACTCGTTTTTTATTCAGTCCCTCTCCTATTCAAATCAGTGCATGGTTGCCTGGGTAATTTGCACCCTAGCTACCAGATTGATGAAATGGCAAACTGGCGAGCTGCTGAATAAAAAGCGAAATAACTCAGAAGCCACAAATAATAAAAAATGAAAACCAATTGCACATTGTCTCAGAATATCACTCTTTACATCAAACTAAAAGTTAATTTATAGGTGAACAACCTCTTTAAGTCAGATATTTTAATTCATTAAATTCAGAAGTTCATAGTTTAGATCCATTTCTTCCATGAGCGTTTGTTCCAGAATTCATTTCACCAGTTTATAAATAGATAGAAAAGCAATGATCCTTAATTCATCTGTTAAAAACACAAACACGGAAGAGGAGAGAGGAGATTATTGTAACAAGTTATCCAGGCTTTGTGAGATAGGACACGCCAAGTCAAAGAGTTATAGCATTGGCCTTTTATACAGCCTGCAGCTCTGTGTTAATCCCTGTGAGCCGCACTGATTTCACAGATCCGGTGTAACTGGTTACATTGTTTCTAACGTAAGGCAATGAAACAAAACAGTTTCCAGTCTCAGAAAGATCAGAAGCACTTATTCACACATGTTACAAAGTAAGGTAACAATTCTGCTGTAGGCAGTGTTAGAGGCAACATCAAAGGTTTAAATGCGCTGCATGCGCTTTTCTTTTTAGTTATCCACGACCATTTGTAAGTACTGGTATAACATAGATTTATACTCATCTGCCTCTAGTGCTCTGGTCAGTCCCCCGGATTTCTGACATCAAGATAGATGTAGTTTTCAAAGAGCGTGTTAGAAGCGAGTTCCTCTTTGTCGTATCTCAAAGATATAATAGCCTTTTTTTTCCTTCCTTTCTTTTCTGACAAATCCCATGTGACAGACAATACTCTCCACTCTCCACACGTGTTAAGCAGCCTACATATGTTTCGCCATTATTTGGCTTCCTCAGGGCATCATGTTAAATGTTGTTAAATATCTTCCCTTACACCCTTGGTCACACCATTGATCTCACAGTCAGCTGAGTTGACCACTGCCTGTACCTGAGGTTATTTCGGTAGGGGTTCAGGTCTTATCATTTGCAGGGGTTAGAATACATTTGGGTGTGCATTATGGGTGTTGTAACTAGGGAGAAATGCACAGGTGCAGGCAACAGTGTCATATAGCCCAGCCCAACACAATGCTGCTCCATATATATGTTTGTGGGTTTCATAACATAAAGGAAATTAATTTTCCACTTGGTGGTGCCAAATGTTAGTGATTGTATTTACTTACCTCACACCTTGGGCTGGTGCTCCTATCAGCAGGAAACTGCACCGGCCCGGAGTTCTGCCAGCGAGCACCACGGAGTGATCACATGCACAGTAGAAAGAAATAGCCACCTTTTTTGTTAAAGTTCGGCTTTTCACTCTACTGGGCATGCACAGCAGCAAAAAAATAGAAGAAGCTCCGTGGTGCTCGCTGGCAAAATCCCCGGGCCGGTGCAGTTTTCTGCTGACAGGAGCAGTGGGTGTTAGGTAAGTAAATACAATAACCTGGGGTGCCTCACATTTGGCAGCCCCAAGTGGAAAATTACTTTTCTCCTCCTTTAATATATGTTATATGGTTCACTTGTAGAAGAAGTAGGCACAAATTACTGGCACACAGGGACACGATGCAAGTGGGGAAACCCCTGCGTGCTTATTGAGTTGTAACATGTCTGATGAAGGGGTGTGTCACCGAAACGTTACAACCAGTGTCGGACTGGAACACCAGGGGCCCACCAAAAAACCTTAGACCATGGGCCCACCAAAAAATTTTAGATCAGGGGCCCACTCTCAGTACTATTTTCTTCCTCACCTCACTCAACCTCTATTCTCCTAGTCTCTTTTCTTTACAGATTACAATCTACTAGACATTAAGACCGTTAAATTAACGGGTGCTAGAACATATGTCGTCACATACCTCCCAACATTTCAGAATGGGTAACATTAGTAGGCAGGGCCCCCTTTGTAGCACTGGTGGCCAGGGGGTTAACATTTGTGGCCAGGGGGGTGTTAACATTGGTGGCCAGGGGGGGTTAAAATTGGTGGCCAGGGGGGGTGTTAACATTGGTGGCCAGGGGCATTGGTGGCCAGGGGGGTGTTAACATTGGTGGCCAGGGGGGGTTAACATTGGTGGCCAGGGGGGTGTTAACATTGGTGTCCAGGGGGGGTTAACATTGGTGGCCAGGGGGGTGTTCACATTGGTGGCAGGGGGGTTAACATTGGTGGCCAGGGGCATTGGTGGCCAGGGGGGTTAACATTGGTGGCCAGGGGGGTTAAATTGGTGGCCGGGGGGGTTAACATTGGTGGCCAGGGGGGGTTAACATTGGTGGCCAGTGGGACTTACCTGTCAAGTTGAAAGGCCCTTTCACGCAGTTTCTCCTTAGTGACGTCTTCTACCTCGGCGGTGGCTTCTTCTTCTCCTTTGGCGGCGGTGGATCCTCTCTTCAGACGCGGGCGGGGGATCCTCTTCAGGCGGCGGTGGATCCTCTTCAGGCGGCGGTGGATCCTCTTCAGGCGGCGGTGGATCCTCTTCAGGTGGCAGGCGGCAGATCCTCTCTTCGGACAGGTAATTCCAGCAGCTAACGGTCCGTGGGGCACATGCGCAGTAGCGCAATTCCACGGACACAGGGACTGGACGCAGAGACACTTGAGGATTATTATATAGGATTAGTCCATTTATTTGGCCTCTATGTTCTCATAGAAATAAAGAATGGCCATGAAATAGGCCCAATATTAAGAAACATGAGGGCCCACTGACACCTGGGCCCACTGGGAGTTATCCTGGTGGGCCAGTCCGATACTGGTTACAACTCAACATGCAGGGGTTTCCCCGCTTGCATCGTGTCCCAGTGTGTTGGTAATTGTTGCCTACTGTTAAATTGGAGTGTGCCTCCCCTCCTACCATGAACCAAACCATCTCAATAGGAGAGGCCAGGGTGTGCTGGTGGATCTTTTCCTTTTTGGACTTCACTTGAAGAAGAACACATTAAATTCAACTGGGCATTAATTAAAATTGTACAAATTTTAACAGTTTCAACAATATGTATTTCATGAATTTATGACCAAAACTACACAGGTTTCCCTTCTAACATTATATGTCCTTGATTGGGACAGTTTAATGGGAAGAGTTGGCTGAAGTGGTATAGAGGTTGCCACCATTGGATTATAAAGCTTTGGGGTGACAATCCATGGTTCAAATCTAGATGTTCGACTAATCTGTCTGGTTTTGGAGGAAGCCAGGAGAACACTATCAACCAGAATGCATAATGGTGGATGGTAATAGTAAACTAGTTTGTGGAACGGTTTTGGGTAATCCTTGCATGTTTCAGCACAATAATGCCCCAATGCATAAAGCCTGAATGAATTGGCAGCATGGGTGTATTTTAATGGACTAGAAGAGGCTAAACCTCCCAAAACCAACATCAGTTAATTTGCCTAGAGCAAACAGGATGGATGTATTATACATAAAGTTGGCACAGCATTTATTCTGCCATGTGTTTTAAGGGTTATTATTATACATGAAATTACCACTATATTTATCCTACCAGGTGTATAACTATAGAGGAAGCAGACCCTGTGGCTGCAGGGGGCCCAGGAGGTATAGGGGCCCCATTAGGCCCTAATTCATATACAATGTCAATAAATATTGGTAAAACATGCCAACCTCAAGACATTTTCAGGGACTGAAAAATAATTTGCCGCAGGGCCCAGTATTATCTAGTTACACAACTGTATCCTACCATGAATTCCAAGGATATTATACATGGAGCTGGACTAGGTTTTAACTTGTCATGTGTTCTGGTTTATTATACAGGTATGGGACATGGTATCCAGAATGCTCAGAACCTGGGGTTTTCTGGATAACATATCTTTCCGTAATCTTTATACCGTAAGTCTACTTGGAAACGTATTAACCCAATAGGCTGGTTCTGCTTCCAATAAGGATTAATTATATCTTAGTTGGGATCAAGTCCAAGCTACTGTTTTATTATTACAGAGAAAAAGGAAAACATTTTTAAAAATCAAGAAAATTAAGTCTATGGAAGCGGCCTTTCCAGAGCTGGATAACGTGTTTCTGGATAACGAATCCCATACCTGTACATGAAATCAGCACCTTATTCATACTACCATGTTTTCTGGGGGCATTTATCTTATCATGTGTTCTTGAGTATTATATATATTTAAAACTGCTACTATATTTATATAAGTGTTCTGGGAGATTTATTACATGTAATTGAAACTGCATTTATCCTCCTATGGGTTCTTACTTGTACAATTGGGCCTGGGATACTATAAGAAGTATAGAATTTGACTAACCGGTTTAGAACCCCGACCTCTAGTGGCAAAATGCAGAATAATTTATGTTTCCTTAATTTGGATCTTCATACCTTAAGACTAGTCTACTAGTAAATCATTTAAACATTAGTTAAACCCAATAGGCTGGTTTTGCTTCCTATAAGAATTAATTTTATCTTAGTCTGGATCAAGAACAACTTTCTGTTTATTATTACAGAGAAAAGGGCTATAGTTTTTATAAATTTGGATTCTTTGGATAAAATGGAGCTATAGGAGCTTTCAGATAATGGGTTTCCAGGTAATGGATCCTATACATGTAATATATAGTAAACAAAACACTACTGACCCTTTACCTCCCCGTGCATCAGGCACCATATTTTCAAAGTAAGATCAGCAGTGCAGGAACTTGAATAGAACTGTGCCTAGGACTATGTACAATTTATAGCAACACAGGTACTGGATCTATTATCTAGAATGCTTGTGACCTGCAGTTTTCTGGATAATGGGTCATTATAATGTGAAACACCAAACCCTTAAGACAAGTAATGCCATTACTTTAGACCACCTTGGGCCAGTTCTTATACATTCAAGTCAATGGGATAAATTCAGGGGACAAGAAGTGGTGTATAAAATGGAATACAAAGTCGTGATACTTTTTTACATTGCAAATTTCAAGGGGCTGTTACGTTGTATGTTGGAATCAATAGACATTTTAAATAACATGCCAGATTTTATGCAAAAGCTTGATCAATAAGCGCCTAGCTGTTTCCCTTTTTAGATCCCTTAAATAAGCACTAACTGCACCAGCTTTTTAAAATAGCTGCCGGGCTCAGCATGTGAGTCAGAAGCTACACTAGTATACACTGAAATGTTATTCTACAACCTCCAGGCATGCTGGGTGCAAGAATGTAGGAAGGTCCCATGCACAGCATATCAAATTGTTGAGCATTGGTTTCTAGGCTGCTAGCCAGGGAGACTCCTGCAATAAGTATTCCCTGGGCACATGAATATGAACATGACCTAGAATACTCGGAATGCACCTTATTCATATAGAACAAGATCAGGTAGCCCCCATAACCTACACAATATTTCTGCACCAGTCATATTTTTGTTAACTGCTTTCTCAATGGCTCCTTGGACGGCTGGTAAATTATGTAAAGGGTATTAGATACAGCTATGCATGCATAGTATGCGGTTAAATGGGCTAACTTTTAGTATGATGTAGAGAGTGATATTCTGAGACAATTTGCAATTGGATTTCATTTGTTATTATTTGTGGCTTTTGAGTTATTTAGCTTTTTATTCAGCCATCTGGTTGCAAGAGTCTAAATCTCCCTAGCAACCATGCATTGATTTGAGTAAGAGACTGGAATATGAATAGGAGAGGCCTGAATAGAACGATGAGTAATAAAAAGTAGCAATGATAATAAATGTGTAGCCTTACAAAGCCTTTGTTTTTTTTGATGGGGTCAGCGACTCCCCTCTGGCATGGGGCCCCAAACTGAAGTACCCCTTGTATTCTCTGTCTGATTCTGTTCTGATGCTGGACTGTAACATACAGTTTTACAAATAATCAGTCCAGAACAAAAAGTGATAAGGCAGAGATTTCTCGCATGAGAACTCTTTTTAGGTTTATGGGGAAATTTTGAACTGTAGAATAGGATGAAGAATCGTGTTGTAGACTTTAAAAAAAGTTTTATTAATGGGAAAAGCAGTTAAAATAGCAAAATTGGAAATTCGTGTATTTATAAGCAGCTTTCAGGAACACTTGCAGCGTGGTTTGTAAATGATCCTACACCCCAAAACTTAAAGTAGTGGTCCAGCCTATAAATCAAACACGGGGTATTTTTCCATGGGTCGTGAATTCAAAACTCTGTTTTTGGGTTCTGACTCTTGAAACAATGTAGAAGACGTCACTTCTATTCCAGATATGTTTATCCAGCTGCTTCTACTAAAAGGAGCAGTGCAGAGAACATAAACATCCAGACAGAAAACTTCTTTGGAGAGAAGGCAGGAGTGGGTAGATGTTAAGGGGTTGTTCACCGTTAACTTTTAGTATGATGTAGAGAGTGATATTCTGAGACAATTTGCAACTGGATTTATATTGTATTATTCCTGGGTTTTTGAGTTATTTAGCTTTTTATTTAGCACCTCTTCAAATTGCAATTTTAGCAATACAGTTGCTAGGGTCCAAATTACCCTAGCAACCATGCATTGATATGAATGATAGACTGGAATATGAATAGGAGAGGCCTGAATAAAAAGATGAGTAATGAAAAGTAGCAATAATAATAACTGGGTAGCCTTACAGAACATTTGTTTTTTAGATGGGGTCAGTGACTCCCATTTGAAAGCTGGAAAGAGGCAAATAATTTAAAAACTACAAAAAATAAAAAATGAAGGCCAATTGAAAAGTTGTTTAGAATTAGCCATTCTATTAAATTCTAGCAATAACAATAAATTTGTAGCCTTAAGAGAGTTTTTAGATGGGGTCAGTGACCCCCAATTGAAAACTGCAAAGAAGCAAAAAAAAAAAAAAAGGCAAATAATTGAAAAAACTATAAAAAAGAAAAAATGAAGACCAATTGAAAAGTTGCTTCTAACTGGCCATTCTCTAACTGGCCATAACTTACCCCTTATGTGAGGTAGGCAGTTATGGAGATACAAACTTGCCTCCACCGGGGCAACAAATTGGGTGCTCGTGTTATAAAACAAATACCAAATAAACCAAAAGGCAGTGGCAGATAACAGTTGTGATGCTCGAAATGTGTTTTAAAAAGATTTTCTACTGAATTGGAGCTCCAGCCTCTTTCTTTTAACCCAACTCTGACGCCAATGCTTCTGTAAGCAAGGATAACAAAATATAGATTTCAGCTAATAATTCCTTTGTGTTTTAAAGCCTTTTGCCTTGTTATAAATGGTGCTGCTAATAATAGTTGGTTAGTAGGATCTCTGAATCCTTTTAGGCTTGGTTTTCAAGCCAGGCAATAGGTGGCACAACAGGAACAAGGAGCAGCACAGTGTTAAACACTGCACACTGATACGCATCAATTCACTATTTGCAATGTATTTGCCTTTGGACCCTTGCAGTCAACTACTTGTGTAATTAAGCACATATTAAATGCCATGTAATGAATGGATACTTCTCATTTCCTTGTGAATGACGCACTAGTAAGGCCAAGCCCCACCAATGTGATCTGTAGAGGTGGAGCATGTAGAGATGGAGCACACCTTAGGGAATGTTGGCCATTAGCTTTGCCTCAATAACAATCTTGCACTTGAGTGGATATGACTTCTGAAAACGAACCTTTAGTAATTACTAATTGCTTTTGATATGATAGAAAGAGTATGTGAAAATATTCATCTTTTTCATTAAATAACAATGCAAGGAATGTCCAGCATCCAGCATTCCCTGTCAGGAGAAGGCTTAAAGGCTACAGGCTAGGCATAACTGTGTAATACTCTGCACATGACCATAAAGCATCGTAAGTATTAAGAATCTGAATTGTTAGGCTGATTTTCTGCAGCAATTTCCCTCACAGCTTCCCCAACTCCATGACTTGCACCTCTTCTTTTCTTTGGCTTTGAATGGTGTCCATTTCTGGGCAGTGCACAATATCTACCTTCAGCTAGGTCTTTGGCGCTGCACAGGGGCCCATGCACCTTGACTGTGTTTCCAAACTTGGAATAGTCTACCGAGTATCTGCCTTCTTCTTCTGTGACAATAGGAACGAACCGGTGGCCCCAAAGGATTTCCTCTGGTAAATAGGATGTTCTTGCCTGGGTAGTGATACCTGTTGTCTCCACCACACCTTCCAGTATTGCCACCACCTCCAGATCTTCATTGCAAATATCATAAGCTGAAAAGAGATACAGTGGGCTTCTTTCATCAATAGTGTGGCTAACAATAAGCGGGGATACCAAGAAGATGGAGTTCGTCCCTACAGGGTTTTCCACTTGGATGTCCACCTGGGAAATAGGAATGACTTCCCCTTCTTCCGTTGTGGTCTTCTTGACAATTTGGATTTTGATAGAAGCACTGATAATCATGCTTTTCCGCAAGTCACCCACCCGGAACATAAAGCGATACTTCCCATCACGACAGGCTATGACGGCATGTTTGCTAAAAATCAACGTTTCTGCCCGGCGGTTGGCTTGAGCGGTTTTCATGAAAATACACCCTAACATGACTGCATTGATGATCAACCCAGATATATTTTGTATAATGAGCACTGTTATGGCCAAAGGGCACTGCTCAGTCACCATTCGGCCTCCAAATCCGATAGTAACTTGAACCTCGATGGAGAAGAGGAAGGCAGAAGTAAAAGACTGGATATTAGTAACGCAAGGCACAAAAGAGCCACGTTTTGGGCCAAGGTCACCATGGGCAAATGCTATTAGCCACCAAGCCATAGCAAACATCATCCAACTGCAAATAAATGTCATCGTAAAGATCAACAAGCTGTGCTGCCATTTAAAATCCACCATAGTGGTGAAGACATCTTGGAGGAATCGTCCTTGCTCACGAATGTTCTTATGGGCCACATTGCAGGCTCCATTTTTCGTCACAAAACGTGCTCTTTTGGTTTTGGGTCTATACTGGGAATTAGTAACCCTTTCCTCTGCCAGGTGAGTGATTAGGAACTCGTCAGGGAGAAGTCCTTTCCTGGCTAGCATCTTGGTATGAAGGAAATTATTCAGCTGTTGTCACTAAAAAGCATCACTTTGCCTGAGGAAATAAAGGAAAAAGATAAAGAAATAGCATATACATATTACAGTGATGTTCAGATCCAGATATCAGAATTGTATCATGCTAAGGTATACATATAGATTGCTTTCTTTAAAGTTAGGCTATTCTATGCAGAGAGCCTTCATTATCTGCATCTTTTATTTATAAAGAAGCGGCCATGCTACCTAAGTAAATATGGAACCTCACACTATTTCAAAATAATACTAATTAAATCATAGAAGAGCGATCATGTTGCAACCCCCAAAAAATGGCATCTTCATTAAGGTTAAAAAGTATACCCGAATATGGACCATAATTTTGGGGTTGAAATTGCAATTATACCTCTTTCACTTGGGGGCAAATTTACTCAAGGTCGATATTCGACTGTCGAAGTTAAATCCTTCTACTTCGAATATCGAAGTTGAAGGATTTAGCGCTATTCGTTCGATCGAACAATTAAATCCATCGACCTATGGGGAAGGTTCGAACTTCCCCATAGGCTAACATTGACTTCGGTAGCTTTTAGGTGGCGAACTAGGGGGTCGAAGTTTTTTCTTAAAGAGACAGTACTTCGACTATCTAATGGTCGAATAGTCAAACGCTTTTTAGTTCGAACCGCTCGATTCGAAGTCGAAGTAGCCCATTCGATGGTCGAAGTAGCCAAAAAAACATTCAAAATTCTAAGTTTTTTTTCTTTTATTCCTTCACTCGAGCTAAGTAAATGGGCCCCTTGGAGTTGCATTCATTTCCTTGCAGATTTGTTTCCATTGCTCGGGTCTCGATAGCCTCTTGGCCATGGGACCTAAGAATATCTTTCATAACTAAAGAAAAATGAAAGGCAATGGGAAGGAGTCAATACAAGATCTAGGGGTTGACAGATAGAGGTGGATAGAGGGCACAGGATTAAGGACCTGGTAGTAACTGAAGACATGGGCATTTGCGGAGCAACAAGAAGGTGGTGATGGAAGGTCCATTGGGTTTTAGTTATGCCACCACTAGGGATGCACCGAATCCCCAAAGCCTAATTTGTATATTAGGGACAAGAAGGAAAAAAGTGGATTTGTGAAAAAATGTAGTGATTTCCCTTACCATTTCTAATTTGCATATGCAAATTAGGTTTCAAATTTGTTTGACCAGGCATGAGGAGTCAGCAAAATATTGCTGAAAAGGGCAGAATCCTGGCCAAATCCCAAACCAAATCCTGGATTCGGTGTATCCCTAACCACTAACCCTTTATCTGAAATTATTGTTAATATCTGGCCAGGTATTTGGGCAGCAACAGGATGGAGAAATGGGAGGTCCAATGGGTTTTAATTATGCCACTTCCAGTTTTCTTTGAGAACAAGTGTTGGGCATATTATGTTGTGAGGCCTACAAACAAGGGAAAAGTGTTATATCACCTTAAAAAATGCATTTTTAAATTTTTTTCTATTTTTTACAAATTGCATTTGGCAAAATTTGTTCTTTCCTTGACTTTTTGAAAGCATCCCGTTTCATCCTTTATCTCACTATTCACAATTTTATGCACATGCATTCTTTTGAACAGTAGTTTGCTATAACTGTAGTAATAAATGTTTATTGAAAGTTGCTTTCATTATGACTTTACAAACCCTTTAGGGTTTTACCCCATCTCCTATGCAGAGACAGAACTATTAATAGAATTATAATGGGCCATACTTATCAGGGCAAAGATGGAGAAACAATAAGGCACGTGCATTTCTCTATATTTACAGACTGATAATGTTATAAAGATTTTTATAGGATTTGTTCTAGCGATACAAGTTGCATAAAATATTCCATAGAAACACAATGGATGCAATATGGTAAATATACTCTCCATTATGTTTTGAAAATATGTTCCCTAAAGGGGTGGTAAACCTTTAAGTTAACTTTATGTATGTTATAAAATGGCCAATTCTAAGGAATTTTTCCATTGGGTTTTCTTTCTTTTTTATAGGTTCTGAATTATTTGCCTTTCTTCTGACTCTTTCCAGCTGTCAAATGGGAGTCGCTGATCCCATCTAAAAACAAATGCTCTGTAAGGCTACAAATGTATTGTTATTGCTACTTTTTCTTACTCATCTTTCTATTCAGTCCTTCTCTTATAAATATTGTGGTCTCTTATTAAAATTAATGCATGGTTGCTAGGGTAATTTGGACCCTAGCAATCAGATTGCTGAAAATAAAAAGCTAAATAACTCAAAAACTACAAATAATAAAAAATGAAAACCAATTGCAAATTGTCTCAGAATATCACTCTCTACATTATACTAAAAGCTAAAGGTGAACAGCAAAGAAAGCCTTCAAATGTAACCAATGGTGGAGCTGCTGCTCATGACAATTTTGAAAATTGAAATAATACATTTAATTAGGCATATTGCTGCATTCCTAAAAGAGGTCCTTGTATTCTCTGTGTTGCCTCTACTCCTGCTTACCCCTTGTCTCCCGCTTTATCCCATCCTCTATAATGGGAACTATTCAGGGAAAACACTCTGTCGGCACCACCCTGCCCTGCTGCAAATATTTTGGTTACAAATCGAGATATTGGGTGCAACATTCCCAGACCCACATGGGTTTCAAAATGAAAATGAAATTAAAAAGCAACAGGTATAATATTGAAAACTTGGAGATGTCTCGGTACAAACACAACAGCCACAGACAATGTTGATTCTAAACCTATAACATAATCAATTGCTAGCAATAGTAATAACTGACCTGCCGTTAAATATGATGGAAAAGATGATCTGCATTGGACTGTGTTTTAGTCATCTCCAACCTACTGCTCTACATGTGATGATCAACACTCAGTATCCCCTGTTGTAATTCAGTAACAGCCTATCCCTGTTCTAGAACAAAGACGCTGCTCTTCTGTATCAGTTAAATATCACATTTGAGCACACAGCCTAAGCAGCCCCAAATTGGGATTATTCATTTACCAGTACAGCAGCCTGCTGAGAAGGATCACCTGTCGGGAGGCAGGAGTCAGTATCACTAACACAATACCTGGCTATCTCTCTCTTTTCTCTCTGCAGTCAGAATAACAGTGCAGCTCAGGTTTCCGGGTGTGCATGCAGTTTGACTCCTTTCAGCACCAGGGACAGCTCTGATAGTTACAGGATGCAATGTGAACACTGCTACCAATATATATCGCTTTCACATAACCCTACTGGATATTCTGCACCCCAGCTATTAAATAAGGAACCAGAATAACATGTTCCAGGCCTCCCTATGTCAACTGATTATAAACCTGAACTGCAGGGTGTAAGTTGGCCTGTGGATATTATAAGTACTCCCCATGTCAGTTATGTACATGATAAACTTACCTTGATTATTCCATGCACTTGTTCAGGCTACTGGTGTGTTTCTGGAAGCCTCTCCCCTATCCAAGAGGGAAGATGGTACAGCTTTGTGTTTCCTGTCTGTGTGCAGGATGCATTCAATTCAATAGGAGGTGGATGAGGTTTCTTTAGCTGCACCCTCTGATTGGTTGAGGGACTGGGCTGTACCAATCTGACACACAATACCAGAGGGGGGGGACTAGACTCCGTGAAAAGGTGCGATGGAGGGAGGATGATTATTCAGGCTTATCAAGATTCCCTGTTTTTATATCTTATCTTGCCGGGATCCGTGTCTTTTTACATCTATTAGCAGAAAGCAAATTTGTATGAAATTGATCAGTTTAATCAATCTAATACTTGTGGCTAGGACAGGCTGCTGTAATGTACATGCTCTGTATCCTCTCATTACAAAGGAATTAAAAAAGAATACAAATTAAAATATGTGCAGACAATTTCCATTTCTTAGTATGGCACTGTATTTATATAGCAACACAAATGTATGCTTTACAATGCATAACCACATTCAAACGTATATATCTATATATCTATATATATCTATATATATATATATATATCTATATATCTATATATCTACGTCTGAAAATAATCCTTCGATCGAACGATTTTAATCCAACGATCGAAGGATTATCCTTCGACCAAAAAAACTTTGGAAAGCCTATGGGGACCTTCCCCATAGGCTAACATTGACTTCGGTAACTTTTAGATGGCGAACTAGGGGGTCGAAGTTTTTTCTTAAAGAGACAGTACTTCGACTATCGAATGGTCGATTAGTTGAACGATTTTAAGTTCGAATAGTTCGATTCGAAGTCGTAGGTCGAAGTAGCCCATTCGATGGTCGAAGTAGCCCAAAAAACACTTCGAAATTCGAAGTTTTTTAACTTCGAATCCTTCACTCAAAGCTAGTGAATCGCCCCTTAGTGTGTTATAGAATGGCCAATTCTAAGCAACATTTCAATTGGGCTTCATTGTTTATTTTTGATAGTTTTTTCAAATAGTTGTCTTCTTATTCTGACTCTTTCCAGCTACTTACTCTTCGGAAAAAAAACAAACAAATGCTCTGTAAGACAACAAATTTATTGTTTTTGCAACTTTTTATTACCCAACTTTCTATTTAGGAAGTCTCCCATTGATATTCCAGTCTCATTCAAATCATTTTAGGGTTGCTAGGATAATTTGGATCCTAGAAACCAGACTGCTAAAATGGCAAACTAGAGAGCTGCTGAATAAAAAGCTAAATAACTCAATAATAAAAACAGTTGGCAAATGGTCTGAGAATATCACTCTCTTCATCATTTTAAAAGTTAAAGGAAAACGATATCCCCAAAATCAATACTAAAGCAACAGATAGTTTATATCATATGAAGTTACATATAAAAGAATCTTACCAAACTGGAATATATATTTAAGTAAATCTTGCCCTTTTACATCTCTTGCCTTGAGACACCATTTTGTGATGGTCTGTGGGCTGCCTCAGAGATCACCTGACCAGAAATACTACAACTCTAAAACTGGCCATAGATTCTACAACTCTAAAAACTGGCCTCAAAGATTCGCTCGTTTGGCGACATCGCCAAACGAGCGGATCTTTCCCGATTTGCCACTAACAACATGGCTATATCGGGGGTAATTCGAAGGTATGGCCGAACGATCGAATAACGATACGCTTAGGGGCTCCGACTGGTCGGTCGGTTAAAAATCAAACCTTCCCGATCAATATCGTGGCCAGATATCGATCGGGAAGACCCGTCGGAAACCCCCATACACGGGCAGATAAGCTGTCAAATTGGGAGGAAAAAGCAACCCTGTGACCTTAGGTGAGCAGCCCATTTACATTTTAAAGCAAGCGGCCCATCGGGCATTTGCCCGAACCCACAGTTTTCCAGTCGGGGCCTAGTCAGAAGGGTGCTCTAACGGAATGAATTGTTGGCAGTTCTGCACTGATGTAATGTATTTGTCACCAACTCAAGGTTTACTGGTAGGACACAACTCACTGATGGCTTCCTGCAGTCCCTGCCTGCACACTCCCCCTCCAATTTTCCCCCCCAACTACAACAATACCACATGCCTCACCTGTCTACCTCCGATTCTGGCATCATCAAGGGGGCACAGGGGGTACTGTTGTACTGGGCCCGGGCCTAAAGGGGGGCTGTGCCGCACGTTTCGAAATATTTGGTTTCCCCTTGATAGCGCTGAAGCTTTGCCGCACCTGCCGAAGAGCCAAAGTCCTGAATCTGCGAAAAGACCCAAAGCCAAGAAAGGAGCCGAAGTTGAAGTTCCAAAGCCGTGAAAAGATCCGAAGTCACGTAAGGAGCCTAAGTTGAAGTCCCGAAGCGGCAAAAAAAACCTGAAGCCACGAAAGGAGCCGAAGTTTAAGTCCTGAAGCCTCAAAAGGACCCGAAGCCACGAAAGGAGCTAAAGTCCCGAAGCTGCGAAAAGACCTGAAGTCTCAAAAGTAGCCGAAGTCCTGAAGCAGTGAAAAGACCCGAAGCCACGAAAGGAGACAAAGTTGAAGTCTCGAAGCGCAAAAAACTTGAAGCCACGAAAGGAGCCAAAGTTGAAGTCCTGAAGCTGAGAAAACACCCGAAGCCACGAAAGGAGCTAAAAGTCCCGAAGCTGCGAAAAGACCTGAAGTCTCAAAAGTAGCCGAAGTCCTGAAGCGGTGAAAAGACCCGAAGCCACGAAAGGAGACAAAGTTGAAGTCTCGAAGCTGCAAAAAAACCTGAAGCCGCGAAAAGACCCGAAGCCACGAAAGGAGCTAAAGTCCCGAAGCTGTAAAAAGACCCGAAGTCTCGAAAAGGAGCCGAAGTTCTGAAGCTGTGAAAAGACCCGAAGTCTCGAAAAGGAGCCGAAGTCCTGAAGCCGGGAAAAGACCCGAAGCCACGAAAGGAGCTGAAGTTGAAGTCCCGAAGCTGCGAAAAGACCCGAAGTCTCGAAAGGAGTCGAAGTCCTGAAGCGGTGAAAAGACCCGAACCCATGAAAAGAGACAAAGTTGAAGTCTCGAAGACACAAAAAACCCTGAAGCCACGAAAGGAGCCAAAGTTGAAGTCCTGAAGCCGCGAAAAGACCCGAAGCCACAAAAGGAGCCAAAGTTAAAGGAAAACTATACCCCCAAATGAACACTTAAGCAACAGATATTTCATATCATATTAAGTGGCATATTAAAGAATCTTACCAAACTGGAATATATATTTAGGTAAATATTGCCCTTTTACATCTCTTGCCTTGAGCCACCATTTCGTGATGGTCTCTTTGCTGCCTCAGAGATCACCTGACCAGAAATACTACAGCTCTAACTGTAACAGGGAGAAGTGTGGAAGCAAAAGACACAACTCTGTCTGTTAATTGGCTCATGTGACCTAACATGTATGGTTTGTTGGTATGTTTGTGAGTACAGTGAATCCTACGATCCCAGGGCCCTTATTTTTTAAAATGGCAATTTTCTATTTATGATTACCCAATGGCACATACTACTAGAAAAGTATATTATTATGAAAATGGTTTATTTACATGACGCAGGATTTTACATATGAGCTGTTTTATGCAATATCTTTTTATAGAGACCTACATTGTTTGGGGGTATAGTTTTCCTTTAAAGTCCTGAAGCCGCAAGTTCAGTTCTACTGAACATCAATATACCTCCCAACATTTTGGAAGTAAAAAGAGGGACACAAATTTTTTTTCCGCATGTAGCGCAGCAATTTTTTGACCACACCCCTTTCTGTGGCCTCACCCCCTAATTACCATGTTTGTTTTAAAAAACTTGGCAGGTTATAAAAGTTTGAAAATATTTCTCCTTATCTAAACTGTGTTTTTGTGTCTCAAAATTGTTACAAAGTATCTTATTTGCACCTGTTGGCTGTTCTGGGCTCTCTGCTAAAAGCCAATTAAGTGAGAAACTTTGTTTCTTTTTCTGGCTGTTCAGTGCAGAGAAAAGAGGGACTTTCCAGTACAAATGAGGGACTGCGGGTTGAGCTGTCAAAAGAGGGACTGTCCCTCTGAAAAAGGGACAGTTGGGAGGTAAGCATCAATGTGTTTTTTTTTTTTCATTTTATTAAACCCCTGGCCACCAATGTATTATTTTAATACTCTATAGACCCCTGACCACCAATGTTTTTTTAAAAAAAAATATTCTCTGGGGTCCCAATGTTTCCTTTTAACTTACAGGGGGCCCTGACCACCAATGTTTTTTAAAAAAAGGTCCTGAGAAATGTTCGCTGCCAGTAGAATCCATTAGCGCTTCTGCCTGTTTCAATGTACCGCTCAATAATGGGTAATGCGCAATGGAGCGGTCACATGGTATGACCACATGACCGTGACGTCACGGAAGTCCCTTCCGAGGATAGGAACTAGCCGCTACCATATCAGAACTACAGTTCCCGATAGGCCAAGCGCTCCCGTTAGACCCGCTGGAGCAGCGGGGTAAGATGGCGGCCACTGGAGGGCTAGGGGATCTCCTTTTGTTTTAAGGCTCAGATATTAGGAAGAAATCCTCTAGTGCGAGTGCGGAGCAGGGCCGGAGCAGCGGATCTCAGCAGCCAGGAGCCTCCGTCAGTGGGTAGGTGCCTGCGGAAGGAGCGGTCAGTGCTGGCCAACAGGGCCTGAGCCGGCGCTGGGAGGGGTTTTGCCTTTGGGGCTACTGGGTGAGACTTTGGCTGAAGTCGGGGCTACACATCTGCACTCCTACGTAATCCCAATGCCTACTGGAACCACTTTTATGCCATTCACAGCTGCTGATGGACTACATCTCCCAGCAACCTCAGGGAAGCTTGTGTGACTGTCAGGGAATGCACAGGGAGCTGGAGGTCCCAGGGATAAAAGTAATCTGTTAAAACCCATAATAAATCTGCTGCAACGTAGGCGGGTTTCAGGCCTGTGATCCAATAGAATCTTTTACATTTTCTGTTTGATCTCTACTGTGGGGCTTTGATTTGCAGAGGTTGCTGGGATCTGTGGTCTCTCTGTCCCTTCAAATGGCCCTTTAAATATCCAGTTTCAATAGGCCTAGTAATTTCATATCATATTATATTATAGATTTCTGTTTAACAATTCTATTCCTGGAGTTATTGTGAGTGCTTGGCTGCTCTGGTGTGAGTGCATACTCTACTCCCTATATACTGCCCCCTGTGCTCCCTATATACTGCCCCCTGTGCTCCCTATATACTGCCCCCTGTGCTCCCTATATACTGCCCCCTGTGCTCCCTATATACTGCCCCCTGTGCTCCCTATATACTGCCCCCTGTGCTCCCTATATACTGCCCCCTGTGCTCCCTATATACTGCCCCCTGTGCTCCCTATATACTGCCCCCTGTGCTCCCTATATACTGCCCCCTGTGCTCCCTATATACTGCCCCCTGTGCTCCCTATATACTGCCCCCTGTGCTCCCTATATACTGCCCCCTGTGCTCCCTATATACTGCCCCTGTGCTCCCTATATACTGCCCCCTGTGCTCCCTATATACTGCCCCCTGTGCTCCCTATATACTGCCCCCTGTGCTCCCTATATACTGCCCCTGTGCTCCCTATATACTGCCCCCTGTGCTCCCTATATACTGCCCCCTGTGCTCCCTATATACTGCCCCCTGTGCTCCCTATATACTGCCCCCTGTGCTCCCTATATACTGCCCCCTGTGCTCCCTATATACTGCCCCCTCTGTTCTCTATATACTGCCCCCTCTGCTCTCTATATACTGCACCCTCTGCTCACTATATACTGCACCCTCTGCTCACTATATACTGCACCCTCTGCTCTCTATATACTGCACCCTCTGCTCTCTATATACTGCACCCCTCTGCTCTCTATATACTGCACCCTCTGCTCTCTATATACTGCCACCCTCTGCTCTCTATATACTGCACCCTCTGCTCTCTATATACTGCACCCTCTGCTCTCTATATACTGCACCCTCTGCTCTCTATATACTGCACCCTCTGCTCTCTATATACTGCACCCTCTGCTCTCTATATACTGCACCCTCTGCTCTCTATATACTGCACCCTCTGCTCCCTATATACTGCACCCTCTGCTCTCTATATACTGCACCCTCTGCTCTCTATATACTGCACCCTCTGCTCTCTATATACTGCACCCTCTGCTCTCGATATACTGCACCCTCTGCTCCCGATATACTGCACCCTCTGCTCCCTATATACTGCACCCTCTGCTCCCGATATACTGCACCCTCTGCTCCCTATATACTGCACCCTCTGCTCCCTATACTGCACCCTCTGCAGCCATTGAGTCACTACTGGGGGTGTTTGGATGTGCCCATATTTCATGCATGCCTTTGTGTGGGGCCCAGTGAGCTTGCAATCTAAGTGATGGGACTGGAGGCAAAGGGGAGGGATCATGAAGTGGTGTGCAGTAAGCAATAAGGAACTGGTGCCGGAATCAACTCTGGAATTCCAAGGTTTACTGGACAGCATTAGAAGCCCCCAACTTCTTACTTTCAAAGCCATTGCTTATCGCTCATCCAATCTTTGTTTCTATTATTATAATTATTATTTCTGCATTGCCTGAGTGTCCCATGACTGAGCTGCTGCTGCTCAGAGCTTCTACATCTTGGAATCTGCGTGGCTTTCACTTTTAACCTCTAATCCTAAATCTCTATGGGAAAATGAGGCTTAAGCAGAAGGGAGGCTGTAGATAATTCTGCTCTATTCTGCGCTCCAAAGGCACAGTCGCCCAATGTTACGTAGTCACAGTTGCACAGACAGCCTAGTCCTGAGCAGCACTGGCAGGTTGATCCAACACCAGCAAGCACTGGAATCACTGGTTATCACTATGATTATCACTTATTAACTGTGTACCTCACATTATGGATTGCAAGACGCATGGGCTCACTAACTATACATTGCTTCCAGACACTTACAAGCAATATGATCAGTCTGGCAGCATTTAGGACCTCTGTCTCTTCTGACAACAACTCCATAAAGTGTAATGTGTCTCCTTTTGGATAATATATTGGGAATTTAAAGGGGAACAAAGTTCTAGGAAAAATGTAAATATTTCTTTTCTTCAAGTGTGCCAATAGCAGCAGTGGGTCTCTAGGAAGGGGCTGTGGGGTAGCAGGTATAGTAGGGAGAGATGGTGTCTATAGTAACAGTGGATAATAGTCTCTGGGAAGGGATTGTGACTGTGGGATATAAGGTATAGTAGGGAGAGATGGTGCCTATCGTAACAGTGGGATAATAGTCTCTGGGAAGGGAGTGTGACTGTGGGATAGCAGGTATAGTAGGGAGAGATGGTGCCTATAGTAACAGTGGGATAATAGTCTCTGGGAAGGGAGTGTGGCTGTGGGATAGCAGGTATAGTAGGGAGAGATGGTGCCTATAGTAACAGTGGGATAATAGTCTCTGGGAAGGGAGTGTGGCTGTGGGATAGCAGGTATAGTAGGGAGAGATGGTGCCTATAGTAACAGTGGGATAATAGTCTCTGGGAAGGGAGTGTGGCTGTGGGATAGCAGGTATAGTAGGGAGAGATGGTGCCTATAGTAACAGTGGGGATAATAGTCTCTGGGAAGGGAGTGTGACTGTGGGATAGCAGGTATAGTAGGAAGAGATGGTGCCTATAGTAACAGTGGGATAATAGTCTCTGGGAAGGGAGTGTGGCTGTGGGATAGCAGGTATAGTAGGGAGAGATGGTGCCTATATTAACAGTGGGATAATAGTCTCTGGGAAGGGAGTGTGACTGTAGGATAGCAGGTATAGTAGGGAGAGATGGTTTCTATAGTATCAGTAGGATAATAGTCTCTGGGAAGGGATTGTGACTGTGGGATAGCAGGTATAGTAGGGAGAGATGGTGCCTATAGTAACAGTGGATAATAGTCTCTGGGAAGGGAGTGTGACTGTGGGATAGCAGGTATAGTAGGGAGAGATGGTGTCTATAGTAACAGTGGGATAATAGTCTCTGGGAAGGGAGTGTGACTGTGGGATAGCAGCTATAGTAGGGAGAGATGGTGCCTATAGTAACAGTGGGATAATAGTCTCTGGGAAGGGAGTGTGACTGTGGGATAGCAGGTATAGTAGGAAGAGATGGTGCCTATAGTAACAGTGGGATAATAGTCTCTGGGAAGGGAGTGTGGCTGTGGGATAGCAGGTATAGTAGGGAGAGATGGTGCCTATAGTAACAGTGGGATAATAGTCTCTGGGAAGGGAGTGTGGCTGTGGGATAGCAGGTATAGTAGGGAGAGATGGTGCCTATAGTAACAGTGGGATAATAGTCTCTGGGAAGGGAGTGTGACTGTGGGATAGCAGGTATAGTAGGGAGAGATGGTGTCTATAGTAAACAGTGGGATAATAGTCTCTGGGAAGGGAGTGTGGCTGTGGGATAGCAGGTATAGTAGGGAGAGATGGTGCCTATAGTAACAGTGGATAATAGTCTCTGGGAAGGGAGTGTGACTGTGGGATAGCAGGTATAGTAGGGAGAGATGGTGTCTATAGTAACAGTGGATAATAGTCTCTGGGAAGGGAGTGTGACTGTAGGATAGCAGGTATAGTAGGGAGAGATGGTTTCTATAGTATCAGTAGGATAATAGTCTCTGGGAAGGGATTGTGACTGTGGGATAGCAGGTATAGTAGGGAGAGATGGTGCCTATAGTAACAGTGGATAATAGTCTCTGGGAAGGGAGTGTGACTGTGGGATAGCAGGTATAGTAGGGAGAGATGGTGTCTATAGTAACAGTGGGATAATAGTCTCTGGGAAGGGAGTGTGACTGTGGGATAGCAGCTATAGTAGGGAGAGATGGTGCCTATAGTAACAGTGGGATAATAGTCTCTGGGAAGGGAGTGTGACTGTGGGATAGCAGGTATAGTAGGAAGAGATGGTGCCTATAGTAACAGTGGGATAATAGTCTCTGGGAAGGGAGTGTGGCTGTGGGATAGCAGGTATAGTAGGGAGAGATGGTGCCTATAGTAACAGTGGATAATAGTCTCTGGGAAGGGAGTGTGACTGTGGGATAGCAGGTATAGTAGGGAGAGATGGTGTCTATAGTAACAGTGGATAATAGTCTCTGGGAAGGGAGTGTGACTGTAGGATAGCAGGTATAGTAGGGAGAGATGGTGTCTATAGTATCAGTAGGATAATAGTCTCTGGGAAGGGATTGTGACTGTGGGATAGCAGGTATAGTAGGGAGAGATGGTGCCTATAGTAACAGTGGATAATAGTCTCTGGGAAGGGAGTGTGACTGTGGGATAGCAGGTATAGTAGGGAGAGATGGTGTCTATAGTAACAGTGGGATAATAGTCTCTGGGAAGGGAGTGTGACTGTGGGATAGCAGCTATAGTAGGGAGAGATGGTGCCTATAGTAACAGTGGGATAATAGTCTCTGGGAAGGGAGTGTGACTGTGGGATAGCAGGTATAGTAGGAAGAGATGGTGCCTATAGTAACAGTGGGATAATAGTCTCTGGGAAGGGAGTGTGGCTGTGGGATAGCAGGTATAGTAGGGAGAGATGGTGCCTATATTAACAGTGGGATAATAGTCTCTGGGAAGGGAGTGTGACTGTGGGATATCAGGTATAGTAGGTGGTGCCTATAGTAACAGTGGATAATAGTCTCTGGGAAGGGACTGTGACTGTGGGATAGCAGGTATAGTAGGGAGAGATGGTGCCTATAGTAACAGTGGATAATAGTCTCTGGGAAGGGACTGTGACTGTGGGATAGCAGGTATAGTAGGGAGAGATGGTGCCTATAGTAACAGTGGATAATAGTCTCTGGGAAGGGAGTGTGACTGTGGGATAGCAGGTATAGTAGGGAGAGATGGTGCCTATAGTAACAGTGGGATAATAGTCTCTGGGAAGGTACAGTTGCTTTTAAAGTACTTAAAATGCTGGGACAGGTAATTCTGCAACAGATAAGGAGCCAGGTGTACTATATATGTATTTTGAAAACTCCTATTTAGGTATTAGATTTAACAGGCTGCCAAGTGGGCAGGGTAGGTGGGGAGAAATATCAAACAAGAAGAAGTAGAGGAAGTAATATTTCAGGGTGAAACAAGGCAGGTTACAAAACATGAGAACGTTTCTTAATGTGACAAAGCTTAAGAGAAGAAAACCTCATTTGACCACCATTCTCTGCACCAGCAGTGTGTAACTAATGTCCATGTCTGCTTCATATATTTTACACTGCGTTTTGTACATAGAATAACTGAACCACCAACCTGCCAATTTAGCCTCCCAGTAGTGCAGGACAAAATAATGAATTTCATTAATCTTATGTTAAAAAAAAAGAATATCCTGCTGAGTGCTGAGCTCTTTTAATGGCAATAGGAAGCCGACAGTTGGTTTAATTCCACAGACTCGGCAAACAAGGGAAGCCATTGACTTGGTGCACTGTAACTGCCCATCTGGTTGAAGTAAAGATAGTGTTTAGTATGGGGTTATGTTACCACCTCTTGTAGCTCTCTGAACGCCTCCTGTCTGGTCCAGAATATTTATACTGCAGCTCACCCCAGATGCAGCTTTCACAGATGCACCAATTGCTGTATAAAAGAGCAGCCATCCCTCTCTGTCCATTTCTACCAGCCCCCCTTGCAGGGCACCCACTGATACAGTGAATGGACAGCGCTGATCTGGGTATTGAGTGACAGCTCCTGTGTTACAGAGCAGCTCACTCGTGCTGTGAATTGAATGAATGCATTTTTCGTTTTCCTTATGGTTTGTCCTATACCCAAAATTCAATGTTCCTCTCAGTTGCACCAATGTAGCACATTTCAGTTGTGTGCATATGTTTATACAGAACAATTTTTATCTCTATATATCACAGAACAATAATGCTTCCGGAAACCATTTAACATCTTGCTTGTTTTGCCACAAAAAAAAGAAATGAGCAGATGTGATGGGTTAGTTCATTAGCATTTAAAAGCAAGAGAGAGGAGCAGCCCATGGTCACGCAAGCAGATGACAGTGAAATGTTCATATTGATCTTCAGGGCAGGCTCCTAGCTGTCAGTCATTCAGCCGACTCAGTGAGCAAATAGAGGTGCCTGAACCTTCTCCAGGAGACCTTGCTGCTCTTATGGTCATGTGCTGCACTGAATTCAAAGTGAATTCTAATTCCAATATGGGGTGCCTTAGGGCAGAGAGGAATCTCATACAGGAGGTAAAATGCAGGCAGTCACAGGTAATTTTGAGAGAGCTTTGTGCATATATATGTGAACAGATACTTGGTGCATCCCTGGAAAGGAACATTAATTAGTCTAACTAAACACTGTGTATATTAGGAATGCTCCGAATCCAGGATTCAGCCTTTTTCAGCAGTATTCTGTTTCGGCCGATGACATGGGGGCCCATTTACTTAGCTCGAGTGAAGGAATAGAAGAAAAAAAACTTTTTTGGCTACTTCGACCATCAAATTGGCTTCTTCGACTACGACTTCGAATCGAACGATTCAAAGTAAATATCGTTCGACCATTCGATAGTCGAAGTACGGTCTCTTTAAAAAAAACTTCGACCACTTACTTCACCACCTAAAACCTACCGAGGTGCCATGTTAGCCTATGGGGAAGGTCCCCATAGGCTTTTTTATCAATTTTTAGGTCAAAGAAAAATTGTTCGATCGATGGATTAAAATCGTTCGATCGAACTTGCGGTAAATCCTTCGACTTCGATATGCGAAGTCGAAGGATTTACATTTGGCAGTCGAATATCGAGGGTTAATTAACCCTCGATATTCGACCCTATGTAAATGTATGTAAATCTGCCCCTAAGTGTCCCTGGTAGACCCGAAATGCGTCAGACTGTGGTTCTTCATTTTGGAAAATAAATGTACTACTATTTTGTGGGTCCAGGCTTGTGCCGGCCTCTTTTCAAGTTTCCTGGTCACAGCTCAGTTTAGTCTGACTGCCTTAACAACAAGGGCCTCCATAAATGCATAGTCTTAGCTGCACATTGTTGTGTCTCTTGTTCTCATGCCTGGAAACATAACACTTATTCTCTTTATTCCCATCCTCCTTAGGCCCGTTTCTCCAGGTTGCAGTTATGGAAGCAAACGACCAAGATCCCAAACTTACTAGTCAAGATACTGATGAGGAGTCAGAGGAAGAGTCCAACAGACCAGCACAAGTTCCGTCATCACAGAAGAGTCAGGCAGAGAGTACTACTGCTGACCAGCCGACTGAGGAGGAATCGTGCAAGGCTGAAGGCCTGTGCCCAGGACGGATCTTTATTCTGGTATCATCTTCTGATATGTATCACACACACTCATCTCCAGAACCCTATTCCTCCCCACGTAGCCCTTGCTAACACAGATCATAGATAGCCTTCCTCCTCTGCACGTAAGGTCCTGCTTCTGTTTCTCCTTCTGCAATAGCCACACCCTGACATGCCATCTTGTGGAGTTACCTTATTAGAGACACTGTGAGATTTGTAGTTTCATTACAAGATTGCCTCTGGTTTTACAACAAAATCTGTTTAGCTGTGAGATGTAAAGCAAAGACTTAAGAGTCCGTTTACTAAAAGTGTGGTAAATCTGACTTTAATTTTCCGCATGTTATCGTTTCGGATATTTTTCCGCCAGGATATTCGCAGCGACTAAGTTTACTAAACAGTGCTGCGCTCAGAAGTCATCGCGATCACTTGCGGTAACTACGTTAATGAACCATCTTGCTTTAGTTGTGATTAGAGAGTTTGCGAATTTTCTGGCGACAAATTACGTTTGCAAATATTTATGCTATAAAATAGTCTTGTTTTATGGCGTTTATTATGGCATGATTCATGGCCAGATATGTATCTTCAAAACGGCTAAACTTTATAGATATTATCATCAACACACAGATTTCACCATGTTTGCATCATATAAATCCATGTTTCAATACATCCAGTCACAAGACTTACCCCCTGCCAATAGAATCATCATATAAATAAAATTCAGAAACAAGTTTTACCAATAAATCTGTGTGCATCATATAAATGTAGTTTAATCTAGACTGACGAAGCCTTTGGTCCCTATTAGCCATAATAAATTGTCTTTCATCTGAAAAAGTGATGTAACATCAGACAAAAGAATAATCCAGAACATCTTTGATTATCCTGTCACTTCTCTCTTCTCCTGTCAGGAATGGCAACAGGATGATGGGTAAAGCAAGGTGTTATGGGATATTTCCTGTCCCCTTGAGAAATTTCTGGCGAAAAAATAAATTTCCGCCACTATATAAAATTTAGCGAATATTCTGGCGTTAATTTTGTCTTTCATACATTTCGCTGTTTAGTAAACCAGGCATTAATGTGTACGTAGCGTTATTTTCAGCAAATGCGATAACTGGCGAAAACATATACTTGCGCAAGAAAATTAGCAAATTTATATTTACCGCAGGTTAGTAAACTGGTGAAAACATATTCGGCGACAAATTTGTCTATATTTTGTGCGCATATTTGTACTGCACTTTATTAAACGGACCCCTTAATTTTCCATATGATAACCTCTGGCTGATTTCATGTTTTCTTATCTTCTAGAAGGCTTTGCAACAAGTTGTAGGAAGCAGCTTGCAAAATGAAACAAAGGCGGAGCTCTGTAAAACTACAGGTACATATTTATTTTTGAGAATATAAATGCTAATTTTGGGTGTTTGTTGGCATGACAATCACATGCTTGTTGATTGCCCGTGTGCCGTCTCAGCCAGTGTTTGGTGCCGCAGCTCCACTTTACTTTCTGCTGTTCCTCGCAGGAGAGGTGGCCATTCCATGTCCATTTGTGTATTGGCTGCCTTTTACTCTCAGGGGCAGATTTATTAAGGGTCAAATTGAAAATTAAAATTTTCCGTTTTTTATGGTCATTCGAGTTTTTCAAAAAATCTAATTCAATTTTCGATTATGAAGATTTTCATTCATCCAGGTCATGGTATATCAAATATAAGTGATTATAAAACAACTGGCCTTGCTTAGTAATTATGGAAGACGTTTCACTACTCATCCGATTAGCTTCTTCAGTTCAACTGACTGGAGGTCGACTACTGTGGGAAGTTCGCGGCATTTGATTTTCGAGATTTATCATACTCTGGCCCTTTAAGAACTCAAATTCGACTATTCTCCACCTTAATCCTGCCGAATTGCTGTTTAAGTCTGCGGGAGATGTCCAGGGAACAATTTGGAGTTGTTTGAAGCCTTCCTGACATTCAAGTTTTTAAAACTCTAATCAAAAGCGATTCGAGTTTTCACGTCTCTGGTGTTTGAGTCAGTCAGCTCGGTGATTCAGGCGCAGACTATAAACTGTTACAATTTTGCGCCATTTAGTTGATACATTTCTCAGCAATATATGTGGGACATTAGTAACTATTGAATCAATTCTAACAGCTGCCTTTAAAGGGGTTGTTCACCTTCCGAAACTTTTTTTTCAGTTCAGTTGGTTTCAGATAGTTCATCAGAAATAAATACTTTTTTCAATTAATTTCTATTTTCTGTTTGTGACAGTTTTTCAATTTTGAAGTGTAGAGTCATTTTTCACCTTCTAAAGCAGCCCTGGGAGGGGGGGGTCACCGACCCTGTAAACTGTTCTAAATCGATACATTTAGTTGATACATTTTCTTATCTTTGTCCCTGCTGAGCAAAATCCCTGCTTTTCATTAAAGGGTTGGTTCACCTACAAACAGCTAGTTGTCTTCAGATAGATCACCAGAAATAATGACTTTCTATTTGGTATGTGTGACCGTTTTTCTAATATTGTAGTGTCTGGTCATTTTTCACCTTCTGAAGCAGCTCTGGGAGGGGGGTCGCCGACCCTGTAAACTGTTCTGAATGGATTCATTTAGTTGATACATTTCTTATCTTTGTCCCTGCTGAGCAGAATCCCTGAGTTTCATTTCAGGCAGGTGTTAGAATTGATACAATAGTTGCTAATACTAAATGTTTCAAAATCAAATGTTGCAAAATTGTAACAGTTAACAGTGCGCCTGAATTACTGAGCTGCCAGACAACGAACATTCAACTTTAAACTTAGATTTTGGGAAAAAACTGTAAAAAAATAAATAATGGAAACTAATTCAGAGGAGCAATCTGAAAACAACTGAATTGGAAAAAGTGGAAGGTGAACAACCTCTTTAAATGCCTTTAATCCCCCAATACCTGATATAAATTTATTTAGAAATCTCAGGTGTCAATCATATATTGCCTGCGGCACCATCCCTTTCCATTCAGCCCTTCCTAGATGTCACTGCACTTTTTTCATTTCCTCTCCCTCCTCACCATTTAATTATGTGACCAGCGCTTGGACATGGACATCAGGTCCCCCATTCTGGCATAAACAAGGTTTTGAGATGATGCAAAGCTTGTCTTAATAAGCGTGTCCACAAAATGGCACCTGCTTGCTTGCTGTGTTGTGGATTCCAAGACTGAATCAAACAAGATTTCAATCATTTAAATAGTGTAAGTAAAGTTAATTTTGCTTGACTAACATCATAAAATAGGATTTGGAATTATTCTTTAGGGTGACAGGTCCCCTTTAAGTTTCTTGCACGTGGGCCAGCTTTGTAGTCAATGGGAAGCACCACGAGATGACCTGTACCTCCAATTATTGCCTGCCATGATTTGTACCTAATGTAATATGCTTATTTTATTGTTTAGATTCAAAACAGAAGGGTGCAAAGCTGATGAAGGCCTGTAGGAAAAGGAAAGTGAAGAACAATGGTGCTGAGAATTCTAAATCGCTTGGTGCAGAGAATGAAAATTCTGTATGTATTAACTTAGTGTTTAACGTTTATTAATATCAAACAGGGGCCTTTAAATGATTTAACAAACAAGGGTTACAGGAAAAACATGGGATTAGTGTGCCCGGCTTTTTATTTACTGCTAATTCTGATTTTGAACTCCACCCAGACCCCTGAAACAACAGGAAATCCCTTGGCCAGTCTTGCAGTTGCATTGGATTACATGGAAAAGACAAACACTACAATTAGTACATCATCTCATAGCTTCACATATGAGGAAGAACCCATAGAGTTGGGAGCCAGTTAGTAAGTAACAGATTTTTCTTTCCCTTCCCCTGCAAGTTTTATGGACACCAGTTCTGCTTAAAGGAGAACTAAAGCCTAACTAAAGAAGTAGCTAGAAATGTTCTACATTATGTTTTGAGCTTCTGTATCAGCCCAAGGCAACCACAGCCCTTTAGCAGTAAAGATCTGTGTCTCCAAAGATGCCCCAGTAGCTCCCCATCTTCTTTTCTGCTGATTCACTGCACATGCTCTGTGCTGCTGTCACTTACTGAGCTTAGGGACCCACTCACAATATACAGTACACATAGAATAGAAATGTCACAATATAAGGCTGATTAGTAATTAATACAGATAATTATTACACGGCAGCACAGAAACCAGTGCAATTAGCATCAGAATTTAATAATAAGCCCTGTAGCATCATCTTATATTACAGACCAACCTCATTTTCTGCTGAATAATTTGTGACGACCCCTAAGCTTAACTGAGCCCACAGACACTTTCCAAGATGGTGACCCCCTGTGACAAGTTTGAAGTCCTGGATCATTGCTGCTATTGACAAGCTGAAACTTTAGGCTGGTGCAATATGTTCAGTATAGAAAATATGACATTTTTATCCACCTTCATTTTTAGGGTTTAATTCTCCTTTAAAGGGGTATTTTACTTTTGCAGAAAAGTACCCCAGGATGGTAAATGATTGCATTTTATGCTGTGCAGAGACCCCATAGTTTTGCTCTCAGTAGCATCCCTTACTTATGAGTTATGAATTTGGAACCGCCTTATTGAATATCGTCTATATTTTGAATTCTCAGTGACACAGAAGAGGTGGACGAACTGGAGCTTGTAGCTGAAATTCAGATTGGTGACATTGCGTCTTATTGGAATACTCGTTCAGGGAACTCCAGGAGGGACAGACATTGGAGAATTCAGAAGTCGGGTGAGCTGGAAATAATAACATAACCTAGGCTTTGCTATACACATCAACGGGGGCTGCTTGAGGGATTCCATCTTAAAGTCATCGGTATGGACAGGGTTAATCTTCCTTTTACAATTCTGTGGTTTGAATATTTCCCTTACTTTGCTTAGTTGTCCTATACTATACTATCAAATTATTCTATTGGCTAAGAATTTGCCTCATTACCGAAGCCTTACTGAGTTCTTACTGTAAACTCTAATGAATAGGGCTGTCTTTACCTCCTGTATCAGACAGTATGAGATAGCTACATGTCAGAATGTAAGATCAGTAGTACAAGTTTTAATTGTTCTTAATTTGTTTGAGTTTTTCCAGCATTAAGCTTTTTATTCAATTTCTTTCCAGTGTGAAAATTTGGCAACTGTAGACTCCAAGTGACCAATTTGGCCACCCATGTGCTGGGCCAAATCATCTTGATCTGATTGTTAGGATCTGTTTGTTGGACCATGGGCCAAACATAGGCCTATGCAAACTCATCAGGTGTGCCAGCACAGAGTCCCCACCTGATGCAGTTTTTAAATTTACTCAACATTGATTGGACGAGCCGTTCAGTGGCCTCAATGAGCTGTTGACTTGGTCTGGATGGGCGGTCTCGGCAGATTATATTGGCCTGTTTATGGCCGCTGTAGGGGAACAAAAAAACAGATTCAAGTACAGAAAAATTATTAAATAGATTGCAAAATGAGGATCAAGTTAGTGCATTTTACTGTGCATTTAATTTTTACTTGATGGTAATGTTCCTACGCTTTCCTTGCAGTCTGACACACGCAATAAATTGCATGCTCTTTAACCAGGTGATCACCATTTAAGTTCACTGATATTTCATTTTCTTTTTCCTCTTGCAGTGTGCCTAAGTACCTCAGGACTACATGCTAGACGTGGACAATCAGCCTCTGTCAGTGGACAGGTTACGTGTGATCCAGCACGAATGGAAGGCTTGTTGGATCCTACCAGAAATTCTTCACTCATGAGACTAAATACCCCACAGACATTTCACAGGAGTAGAATACGCACAGATAGGAATGCTCTGCGGAATGTTTGCATTGCAGACAGGACAGACTTCGAAGCAAATTCACAGCTTCACACTTCCACAGAAACTGTGCTACCTGGACTATCTTGGATTATTCCTGATCCAAATAAATCTAGAGGAAATAATGGCCTTTGTTCTGGCAGGACTACCCCAATACATGGCAATACAAAAAAAGTTGAACCCAGTCCTGATTCATTTATATCTTTGGGTCTAGCCCTTGGAAATGAAACAGGGGTTTCAAGTGGACAGCAGAGACCTGGTGGTTCGGAAAGTTCCACATCTAATCAGCATTCACAGCCTCCTAATTCTCTGGAAAAGGCAGATTCCAGCTCCTCCTCATCTTCCTCCTCTTCTCAAATCCCAATATTCTCTGGCAGTGGCAGTGGAGCACAATCTAACATGTCCCAAGAACTTGATATTTATGATCCCTTTCATCCCACAGATGAGGAAAATGTAAATGGAGATTATTTATATGATGTCACACCTGAGAAAGAAACCGATGAACAAGAGGATCAAAAATACGATCCCTTTGATCCTACTGGCTCTAATCCTAGTTCTTCTGAGAGCAGCCCTTCACCCTATGATGAGGAAGAAGAGGATGAAGAGGCAGGCAGTGATTCCCTTCCTGAAGGTCGGATCTCAGAAGCTTTGGCTGGAATCTATGATGAAAATAGTTTAAGCCAAGATTTTCCAGGTGGAGAGAAGAAGGAAATTCAGTCCTGTGAAGTCCCAGGCAAAGAAGGGAATGATGATGATGATGATGATGATGATGATGATGATGATGATGAATGCGAGAATGAAAAACCAGACCAGAAACATTCCAGAGAAGGTTCTGAACTCACTGCAAAAGACAATGCAAAATCGACTTTTGAGCCTTATAGCCCAAGTTCTAGCTTGGAATTAGATAGAGTTGATGAAGTAGAGGATGTTTCAAGGGAAGCATCAGAAGAGAAAAGCCTAAAAGAGCCACCACTGGCAGATTCGACACTTGGTGAAGGCAACACTTCAGAAGTAGTAGCAGAACCCAGAAGAAGGGTGTTTGCTGTGGATGTTGGAAATGATTATGCTAGAAAAGCAGAGTTTATGTCAGAATCTGAATCAAAGTCCAAAATAGAGATAAAGGTTTCACTTGAATCAATTGCAAAACCTGACGTCAAGTCCTATTTGCGGATGGAGAAAATTGTCAAGCTTGGAAGTGAGTCGCGAAATCGCCACAAGCGAAGGCATTCTTCTGAAAGGAAAGAACGTGGAGATGATTCTGACAATAAATATGATTCTGAAATTGAAGAAGGGGAGATTGTTCAGCCAGATGAAGATCGATTTAGTCCCATGCCTTTGTTCCGTAGCCGGTGCAGGGTTTTGGACAGGCCTTTAAGGATGGTTGAAGGTGATGACTTTCTCTCCCTACATGCAGACTCTGATGAGGAAGGAGCTCTGCAGATTGACTTTGGAGAAAATCAAATAGACAACAGGTGGAAAGGTTTGGATCTAAGAAGGAAAATCACCAACCAGCGCAGGGAAAGGTATCGTAAAAAATCACAGTCTCCTGCAAAATCCAAAAGGCGTTCTAAGTCCCCATCTCCATCAGGTTCTCATAGTCGTAAAAAGGCTAAGCATGAACGTAAGAGATCCAGAGAAAGAAAGCAGTCCAAAGAACCCAGGGCATCAAATGTTCTATGGTCTGGTGTAAAGAAAATAAAGGACAGTAAAGATCGCAAGCGTTCTCGTTCACGGTCTCACAACAAAGGTTCTCGTTCTCGTTCTAGAGATCGCAGGAGATCAAGGTCCTGGTCACCCTCTATCAGTACCAGCATATCTGCTGTTGAGTCTTCCCGTACATCAGCTGAGAGAAGGAAGAGCCAAAGATCAAAATCAAAGGAGAAAAAAAGACGATATTCTCGCTCCGTCAGTACTGATCAATCTCGAAAAGATAAACATAAAGACAAACACAGAACAGAGGGTAAGAAAAAGAAGAAAAGGTCACGCTCCAAATCTAGAGATCGTGATAAGAGAACATCCCATCATTCAAATGAGAGAAGGGAAAAGGAGAAGGTGAGGTCAAGGCTTCTAGTGGATGAGCCTAAATTAGACAATCCTCCTTTATTAGAGAGGAAAAGAAGAGACAGTCGATCAGTGGTACCTCCTTCAATCCAGGACCTCAATAATGCCGATCTCTTTAGCATTAAAAGAACAATTACTGTGAATCCAGAAGAAAAGCTTGATCGAGAGGACTTGCTTAATACTCCTAGAAAAAGAGAGGTTCTTTATGACTCTGAAGGGCTTAGCTTTGAAACATTTTCTGACCGTGAAAACCTTGATGACCGTGACGGCAAAAGTAACAGAATATTTGAAAGGCCTTCTGGAAAGTCAGAGACCATAAAGAGAAGGGCACCTATTGACTTTGATAAAAAACGTGATGAAGATGATAGGGCTAGACGGCTAAAAACTTCGAAGGATCGGGACAGAAAAAGAACGTACACTGATGACAGTCATGAGAGATACAAGAAAAGATATAAAGCTATTCCCGAACCAGAGCCTGAGCCTTTTAAACTAGACAAAGATAAACTGCGCATTGAGAAGGATAAAACTTCTAAAAAGTTGAAGATTAGTCATAAAGAAAGCAAGGGGGGATCTGCCAGGAAAGTCAAACTACAGTCTAAAGTGGCTGTTCTTATCAGAGAAGGTGTAAGCAGCACCACTTCGGTTAAAGAGGCAGGTTCCATTGGAGTCAAATTTAGCCGCGACAGAGAAAGCCGTTCGCCGTTCCTTAAATCCGAAAATAAGCTTCACAATATAAAAACAACCCGGCCTAAGCTTGATGCCATTGATGCTAAAGAACCCATTCTAAAGCCTAAAAAAGTCAAGGGCTTAAAAACAAAGACCGGCATCAAAAAAGTGAAAACTATTGGAGCTGCCGGGGCTCTTGTGAAACCCAAAGGGCCACCTGAAAAGAAGAAGAAAAAGCTGAAAACAAAAGCCTCTTTAAAGAAGTCAAAGGCAGACAGCTGCAGTAAAGAGATCCCCAGCCCAATCCAAGCCAAAGAGGAGCCTATATGGTCAGACACCGAGAATACAGAGAGCAAAGTTAAACCTCCTAGTCCTCCGAAGCCAGCCATTGAGCAGGAACTTACGCCTGACTCTCAGACTGTTGACAGCAGCTGTAAGACTCCAGATGTCTCTTTCATACCAGAGGAACCTCCACCAGAGCCTGAGAGGATCACTGACTTGGAGGTGGACAGTATATCTGAACCTAAAGAAGAGGCACAAAGACCACCTCCAGCACCAATTCCATGGAATCTCCAGTCAGGAGTGGACTGCACCACAAGTGGAGTTCTTGCATGTAAGTCATTTGTGTACTGGGCTTTTATTTCAGGGGCAAGCAAACTTCAGCCTACAGCGTTCAATGTTCCCCTTACACAGCCTGGTAGTTATTGGATGTAGGTACAGCTGGAAGAATAAAGGTTGCCCATCTCGGATTTTTAGAATAACTTTTAGGATGTTCTATAGTAGCCTCTTTTTTGCAACTTTCAATTGGTCTTCATTTTTAATTTTTTATAGTTTTTTATTTGTCTTTCTTATCTGCCTCTTTCTAACTTGCAAATGAGGGTCACTAACACCAACAGCCAAAAGCCATTGTTATTGCTACTTTTTACTACTTATCTTTCTATTCAGTCTGCCTGCAGTTCAAATTTCTGTCTCTCATTCAAGCCACTGCCTGGTTGCTAGGGTGAATTGGACCATAGCGACCATAAAGCTTCTGAAATTCCAATCTGGAGAGCTGCTGGACAATAATTGTAAAACCACATTAAAAATAAAATATCAGACCAATTGTTAATTGCCTCATAGTACCACTGTCTACATCATACTAAAAGTTAAGTTAATAACTGTCACTTATATTTTAACACACAGTCTTGGAGAGGTTACTTGTCTGAATGTTGTGTTATGATTGGTGGGAATGTAATAGCTGGTCCAATAGGTTTTGCATGAATAGTTACGGAAGCATCTTAGGTCCAAATTTCTAAATAAGTACTAAGAGTGCCCAATGACTACATGGTTATGCAGTAAAGTTCAAGTGATGCAATTTACTGTTTTATCTAAAGGGGTGGTTCACCTTTATCTCTTACAATGGCCTATCTGTAGACACTGTATTCTAAGACAATTTGCAATTAGTTTTCATTTTTTATGATTTGTATTTTCTCAGTTTTTACCTATATCTGATTACTAGGGTCTTGTTGACCTTAGCAACCAGGCAGTGGTTTAAATGAGAGATAACGGGAAAAAAGGGTAAGACTTAAAATTAAAATTGTAAGCTCATAGAGCAATAATCTTTTTAGCTGCCGGGGGCAGTGAAGCCCATTTAAAAGGGAGAGAAGAAGGCAAATAATTAAAACAACTATATAAAAAAAAATAATGAAGACCAATTGAAAAGTTGCTTAGTTGCCATTTTACAACATACACCATCTCTTTAAGGGAAGAGACACACGCTCCGATTAGGGAGATTAGTCACCCGGCGACAAATCTCCTCTTCTTCAGGGTGACTAATCTCCCCAAAATGCCTTCCCGCCGGCTAGAATGTAAATCGCCGGCGGGAAGAAGAAACTTTGGCGACTTCGGAAAATGAAGCACTGCGAGTGCCATCCCGCCGGCGATTTACATTCTAGCTGGCGGGAAGAGATTTGTCGTTGGGCGACTAATTTCCTCTAATCTGACCGCGTGTATCTGCCCTAAAGGTGAACAACCGCTTTAAAGGAACAGTAACACCAAAAAATTTACGTGTTTTTAAGTAATGAAAATATCATATACTGTTGCCCTGCACTGGTAAAACTGATGTGTTTGCTTCAGAAACATTACTATAGTTTATATAAACAAGCTGCTGGGGAGCAATGGTGGAAATTGAAAAATGGCTTTATGGCACAGGTTAACTAATGGATAACAGATAACACCATTAGACAGACAGAGCTTATTTGCTATCTGCTGTGTAACCTGAGCCTTTTCTCCTTTGAATGGCTGCCCCCATTGCTACACAGCAGCTTATTTATATAAACAATAGTAGTGTTTCTGAAGCAAACACATCAGTTTTACCAGTGCAGGGTGCTTTAAAACACTTTTATTTTTTGACGTTACTGTTCCTTTAATAGCCAGTCAGTAGGTAGCATTCACTGTTTTATTGCTTGCAAAACAAACCTTTACTTGCAGTCAGTTACAAGACTTGGAGCAGATTATGCAAATGTGATTACATTATCCCACAGGATTCATTTTCAGTTATGTACATCTAGGGGCATATTTATTAAAGTGTGTACTAAACCACGCTTGAGATCTACCAGTCATTGCCACTTTAATGCCATGGTACTTTGTCAGATTCTCTCGAACTCATTCTGTTCATGTAAAGGCCCGTGTTTTTTCCCCCAGATAAGAATGTGTTTGTGTGTTTTGTCACAGTGACTGCGCTGCTGTTTAAGATGGAAGAAGCTAATATGGCGAGCAGGGCCAAGGCACAGGAGCTGATTCAAGCCACTAATCAGGTACAAATTCCTTGGTTTCAGCCTACAGGCTACTTTGGGTTACTGCTTTTCTGAATTTGCCATAACATTTTGGTTACAAAGCTGTATTTTAAATTTAGGGCTAAACAGGAGATTTAGATTCGATTTTGTGGGTCAGACTTCAAAATGTTGTTACACACCAGCACACAATTTTGTGGGAGGCTACAAAATCTGATCCCCTCCCCCACTGCTATAAGGCAAGTCGGATGATAATGTCTCGTGTGTTTTGTTGCTCCATCTACATTCCACAATGTATTGCAATGAGAAGAAAATCTGACACCATCAGTTATAATCTTGTTGGATGCAGGCACAGAATGCAGCATTCCCTTCTGACAGGCTTGTAGTTTTGGATGGCAAATCTTGGATGTAGTCAGATTATATATGTATTTTTACACCACGACTACAGACGGAGTCGGCAGCTTATTGGCCTGTGTATGGGGCCCCCCGAGGGGCTTCCCCGATCGAGATCCGGCCGAAAGTCGGCCAGATCTCGTTTGGATGGGACTAAAAATCCTGGCGGATCGCGGGCGTATCTGTTCGTTTATGCAGTCCCGCCCGTTCCCATTCGTTAGGATCTGATCGTAGGGGCCTAGGGCCCACGATCGGATCAGCGCAATATTGCCCACCTCAAGGTGGGCATATCGGGGAGAGATCCGCTCGTTTGGCGACATCGCCAAACGAGCGAATCTCTCCGTGTATGGCCAGCTTAAGATGTGATCTGTCGATCCAACACCATCTTTACAAAATTTTCTGTGTAGATAAGCTCTTAATGGTTTTACCAGGTAATTGGTGTGAACATTGCCAGGGACTAGTAAGGTTCTGTGAACCTGTAATTCAGCTCAGATTTTTACTATTGAGTGCTGTTCTTAGATCTACCAGGGTGCTGCTATCTGGTTACCTTCCCATTGTTCTGTTGTTAAGGTGGCCATACACGGATAGATCCGCTCGTTTGGCGATGTCGCCAAACGAGCGGATCTCCCTCCGATATGCCCACCTTGAGGTGGGCAATATCGGGCTGATCCGATCGTGGGCCCTAGGGCCCAACGATCGGATCCTAGCGTTCGCCAAACGGGCGGTCGGATCGCGGGACCGCATCAACGAACAGATGCGGCCGCGATCCGACGGGATTTTTAACCCCATCCGATCGAGATCTGGCCGACTTTCGGCCAGATCTCGATCGGGGAAGCCCGTCGGGGGCCCCCATACACGGGCCAATAAGCTGCCGACTTGGTCTGTCGGCAGCTTTTATCGGCCCGTGTATGGCCACCTTTAGGCTGCTGGGGGAGAAAGGGAGGGGGTGATATCACTCCAACTTGCAGTACAGCAGTAAAGAGTGACTGAAGTTTATCAGTCACATGACTGGGGGTAGCTGGGCAACTGACAATATGTCTAGCCCCATGTCAGATTTCAAAATTAAATATAAAGATATCAGTTTGCTCTTTTGAAAAACAGATATAAATGCAGATTTCTGCTGGAGCAGCACTATTAACATTTTTTCCCCATGACAGTGGCCCTTTAAGTGGGGCATCATTGTCATAAAAGGCACACTGTTACTGGACCAAAGGTTGGAGAGGAGGTGTGGTGCAAAGCAACTTCCACTAACCATGACAGTAGGAATAGAGGTCACAAAGGTTCTTATGATATGATGGATTTGAAGTGCAGTGTAGCTAATGGAGTATATTTAAAGTATAAGACCAGTTTGAGGGAGACCAGAACTACAGGTACATTATTGTTGTGAGAGGTCCCTTTGTTTCCAGTAGGTTCTTCACATAGTGACAATAAAGCTGTTGTATTGAATACTGTGGACAATGCCAGCACTACAAAAGGCAATAGGGTAGTTGCTATGGATATTAAAGCATGGCAACTTTCACACCAATGGCTGAAGCTTGAACCTGTGAAGAAAGGTACAGGACATGAGTGGGACACGTACACATCATCAGTTGCAAACCATCCAAGTGGTGCACACTGATCATCTATAGGTGCCACACTGAAAGGGGTAGCCTGCAGGAAGATTCCAGGTCAAAGTAGACTCCTGAGCAGAACCAATTTGTTAAACCTAACCCGACCCGCTACTTGACCCGCAAGTACCTTATCCATGACCAGCTGACCATCAAGAAACAGGAAGTGCTGTCATTGTAAACTGCAAGTGACATCATTAAAACTAGGCTTGATCAGAAAAAAAAAAATTTTATTGAGAAGACCCGCGACACTCCATCCCAGAGAACCGCCGACCCCCGTCTATACCCGCTCCCGAAACTGAAACCCACAGGGTACCGCAGGTTTTTACGAATAACACCCGCTGCAGGACTCTTAAGTCAAAGCAACTAAATATTGTGCTTGATGCACAAAGATAGGCTCCATGAGCAGATTAAAGATGGACTCTCCAGTATATAATCCCGTTTTTGTAAAGAAATCCTAGCATTTCATTATTCAGATGGAGAAGGATAATCTGACTAAATACCTTTGTGCTTCCTTTAGCAAGGAGGTGGTCTCGACTACTAAATGACATGGTTCCTCAGTTCTGCACTGATTGGTACAATAAGCTAAAATGATGTATTATGGGTTTTTTTTTGGCTCAGTTCAAGTTGCATGACTTCCATTGCATAACCAAGGGTGTAAATGAGCAAACTACTACTACATGGTACAAAACAGAACTAATAAGGGCAGAGACACACGCTCAGATTCGGGGAGATTAGTCGTCCAGCGACAAATCTCCTCTTCTTTGGCAGACTAATCACCCCAAACTGCTTCCCGTCAGCTAGAATGTAAATCGCCGGCAGGATGGCTATCGGAGCACTTCGTTTTCCGAAGTTGCCTCACAAGGAAACTCCAAGTGTCTTCAGAAATCGAAGCGCTCGAAGTGCCATCCCGCCAGCGATTTAGATTATAGCCGGCGGGAGGCAGTTTGGGGAGATTAGAAGATCTGATTTATCACTGGGCGACTAAATCTCCCCAAATCTGAGCGTGTCTACCCTTAGAGGTACTGCACCTGTCCAGGAAGCAGAGTGTGGGAAAATTTAAGACAACCAACTACAGTGGAGACCCCCAGGAGTCACTACCTCAACAGATTGCTACGGGTAAAGTCGCACTGGGAGATTCGGTTCGATTTAGTCGCCTGGCGACTAATCGCCTCTTCTTTGGGGCGACTAATCTCCCCTGTCTTCTGCCTGCTAGAATGAAAAATCACCTGCAGCATGGCACTCACGATGCATCGTTTTCAGGGGGAAGCAGTTCGGGGAGATTAGTCGCCCCAAAGAAGAGGCGATTAGTCGCCGGGCGAGTAAATCTCACCGAATATCCCAGTGTGACCTTACCCTAACAAGCCATCTAACGCAATGATAATGGTAATTATCGTATACCACCTATTCTAGATAGACTGATGAAGATGCTTCTACTCCCAGAAACGTAGAGGTACATATAATATTTTGATGGTCACTTTTATGGAATTATATTTACTCTTGATTTCAATAACAACTTGACTTGTATTTGTTGATTTTATTTGTTACATGTTACTACATGTGCAAATTTAAATTTGAATAAAAAAATGATGGAAAACAAAAATGAGCAAACCACATATTGCATACGATTTGCCTACCGTAGCCGAGGCAAAGTTCTGTATCTTCAGACAGTTGTAGAACTGCGTCGGTTTTCTTGATAACTTGTGTCTAGGGGAACTTTCAACCTTTCCTGCTCCTAGGCAAAGAGTATGGCAGCCCTCATCATGAATTATTTTAAATAAAATTGGCAGAGCAGGACTTTTTTCCTGCATATAGAAAACGTAGAATGACAATAAACATTATAACATTATCTGTGTATTTTCCTCTTTTTCCTTCAGATCCTCGGTCAGAGCAAACCTTCTACCTCCCTGGTCTCCACACCCCCACCATCTATCATAACAACTCTGGGTCACTCTGCTCCCTCCTACCCCCTGTACTCCGGTTTGCCTCTCAGCGGCAACTCAAGTCCTCCTACTCCAACTGGTGTGTCGAACATAACCAGCCAGACCATCTCTGGCTCCACCTCAAGTTCCTTCTTTAACACTTTGTCAAGCATGGAGCTGGGAAAGAGAGAAGGCAGCACAAGTTCAGAGGGCAGAGGGGAAACTGACAAGGTAAAACTATGTGCGATGCTTCACTCAAAGCCTACAAGGTATATACAGACAGGCACAGGCGGGTATTCAATAATCCAACAAGCCATTGGCTAACGACTGGCTCACTTGGGGTCCGCTGTCGAACTGGAAGGAGTGGGTGGTCCTCTGCTCTGTCCTATAAAATTGACTCATGGGGAGGCCCATTTATCAAAGTCTGAATGTATCTCATTATTTTCTGAAAAATACTCCGACCAAATTCGCACAGGTTTTTTCCACTTATTTATCAATACATTTTCCTGAAAAAAAACCAAATCATACAAATTTTTCGGATTTTCCACCCGAAAACGTTTGATTGTTTCCCTAAAACCACAAATTCTTCGGATTATTGCACAAAACCTAGTGCAGATCAAGAAATCTTGTATGCAACCTCGTCAGGTCTCAGATGCCGGATTTTCAGATTCGACTTTTCCGTTCTCGGGTAGAATAAATCCAGAAAAATTCGGGGGTTTTTTTTTTTTTCCCTCTAACCATTCAGATTATATAGTATGTCTGTGTCTGGCTGGCTGTAAGCTGCTCATACACCTAAAGATTTGGTTAAGTCTCGAAATAAGATGATTTTTGCCCAGTTTTGCAACTCACAAGCTGGGCCAAGGCCAATGATTGGATCATACTGTGGGTCTGTAGAGATCTGTTGGGAGAGAGCCGCATCAGCATCTAGAGGTTTGTCTAAATTTGCCCAATAGATATCTGGTCAAATTTCAACCTGATACTTGTCAGAAAAGCCATTGTGAGGCTCCCATATGTGGGTTTGTAAACTGCCAGCTGTCTGGGGGGCTGATTTGGCTGCTTTTATCAGCCTTTGTACAGCCACCTTAAAGGACCAGTATCATAATTTTTTTTTATTTTTATGAAAACCCCTAATCATAGGCTTACACAATCAAAGATGCATGTGTGTTATATACAGAAAAGAAATGGTGACCCCTGTTGTATCCTGATGACACTGTTGTCTTTCCAGTACCTGAAGAAGCTGCACACGCAGGAGCGAGCGGTGGAGGAGGTGAAGCTGGCCATTAAACCTTACTATCAGAAGAAAGAAATCACCAAGGAAGATTACAAGGACATACTGCGCAAGGCTGTACATAAGGTCAGCAACAGTTAGCTTGTGTTCTTAAATCAACCTTAAAGGAGAAGAAAAAGGCTAAAATTGAGTAAGCCTTATCAGAAAGGTCTATATAAATACACCAGTAAACCCCCAAAGTAATGCTGCTCTGAGTCCTCTGTCAAAAGAAACACTGCATTTCTTTCCTTCTATTGTGTACACATGGGCTTCTGTATCAGACTTCCTGTTTTCATCTTAAACCTCCAGTGCTGGGGCTTGAGCATGCTCAGTTGACTCCTCTCCCCCTCCCATCCCTGCTGTAATCTGAGCCCAGAGCTATGAGTGAGCAGGGAGAGACTCGGGCAGGAAGTGATGTTACAGCAAGCTAATATGGCAGCTGCTATACTAAACAAACAGAGTTTCTAGAGCGGTTTACTCAGGTATGGTAACACATTCTACAGATTAAATACTGTTATAGTTTGCACTATTCCTTCCATCTCCTTTAAATAGTGTTTTTAATACTCCGAGTAATATTAAATGAAGATTATTCATATGTCCCATAGCACAGGGTTATGGCTGTGGGTAAATTCATGTAAATGCGCTGATCCTACTGTAATCCTCTGAAATCAAATTGAAACATCCGTTCTCGTGAAAAGTCCTTTGAATGTACATTCAGTACAATGAAAGGCTTCTTAAAAAGGGCAAGTTAACCCCTAAAATAAAAATCTGCCTTATAAAAGAAAACGCAATTCTAAGGAGGTTAGGCTGGATCCAAAATAGTGGATTCAATGCATCTCTACTTAAATACACTAAGGGGCAGATTTATCAAGGGTCCAATTGGAATTTTCGAGTGTCAAAATTCACACATTAGAATTTTAATCCCCCTATTTGAATGAAAATTCGAATGCGAGATTTATCACACCTCCTAATTTGAATATTCCCCACCTAAAACCTGCGGAGCTCATGTACAAGTCAATGGCGGAGGTTCCGTTGAGTCATTTGGAGATGTAAATAGCCTTCCTGACATTCAAGGTTTTCTTTTTACGGGGGAAAAACTTGATTCGTACAAAACAAATACGATTTGAATTTTCGAGTTGGAACCATTCGATCGAATGTTAAACATTCATATTTCTTTCTTAAATAACCTCCCTGTCGAATTGTGAGTCTATTCGAATTCTTTAAAAAAAAAATTCACATGAATTTGAAATTCGACCTTTGATAAATGGGCCTCTAAAAGTTAACTTAAAGGTGAACCATCCCTTTAATATGGTTAATTTACTGTACCATCCCAAAGGCTTGGGTAGGTGTGGGTGCCCTCATGGAGGGTTGGGGTCCAATATGTGACACCGATTTTCGTAGCCCACGCTACACTGTATTCATTTTACAAATTCTTTGGAGAACTAATTCTGAGGACCTTGCTTTTGATCCTGTGCCTTTGAACAGAACAACAAAAGGGACAATATATCTCAGAACTAATATTATAAGAATCCTACATTAAAGGGATACTGTCATGGCAAAACATGTTTTTTTTTTTTCAAAACACATCAGTTAATAGTGCTGCTCCAGCAGAATTCTGCACTGAAATCCATTTTTCAAAAGAGCAAACAGATTATGTTATATTCAATTTTGAAATCTGACATGGGGCTAACATTTTGTCAATTTCCCAGCTACCTCCAGTCATGTGACTTGTGCTCTGATAAACTTCAATCACTCTTTACTGCTGTACTGCAAGCTGGAGTGATATCACCCCCTCCCCCCCCAGCAGCCTAACAACAGAACAATGGGAAGGAACGAGATTGCAGCTCCTAACACAAGATAACAGCTGCCTGGTAGGTCTAAGAACAACACTCAATAGTAAAATCCAGGTCCCACTGAGACTGTTTCAGTTACATTAAGTAGGAGAAATAACAGCCTGCCAGAAAGTACTTCCATCCTAAAGTACAGGCACAAGTCACATGAATGGGGCAGCTGGGAAACTGACAATATGTCTAGCCCCATGTCCGATTTCAAAATTGAATATAAAAAAACCGTTTTTTTTTTTTTTTTGAGAAATGGATTTCAGTGCAGAATTCTGCTGGAGCAGCACTATTAACTGATACATTTTGGAAAAAACATGTATCCCTTTAAGCATTTATTTATTCTAAGGAAATATCCCTGCAGTAAGGTGAGTGTCTTCCTTTTTGTAATGCTGTTTTTACTTGCCCTTTATTCACTATTCACCCATATGCTGTTGTTGAATGCAGATTTGCCACAGCCGGAGCGGCGAAATAAACCCGGTGAAAGTGAACAACCTGGTGAAGGCTTACGTCCAGCGCTACAAATACTTCCGGAAACACGGCAAAAAGATGGAGGACGACGAAAGCACCGGTTACCGCAGCGGCAAAGAGTCGGGGGCCATGGACAAGTCGCTGCCATCGTTACCGTTAATCTGAGTAGGAGGTGGAAGAGGGACACTTCTCCGTTCACATAGTCTATCACTTTAAATGAAAACAAGAAGAATCATTTTAATTGCTAGTATAAAAAGGAAAAAAAGCTTTTATGCAAATATTTGTCGGACTTTAGAAATAACTCTTTAGAGACAAAATTCTATGTAAGTGACTCATAAGAGACCCCCCCCCCCGATGGCGGCAGAATACAGCTGGCAACTCCTACTCTGGGGAGAAACCCGCATCTTTGCTAGATATGGCTGCAGTGGAAGGTCGTTTTTTAACTGTCTCTTGTAAATACATCTGCAATTCCCCCAACTGCCACCCGCCGCTTGATGATGATGATGATGATTATTCACGTTATGGATTTCACTTCTCTCACCCCTGCCCTTTCTTTTTCTCCGCCCTAATTATTATTATTATTATTAATAATATATATATTTTTTATTTCGGTTTTGCATGATTTGTCTTGTCATCACTGTCCCATCCCCAGGGTAGCGGCTTCTTGTTACAATCTGTTGCTTCATACTGTATTAAACTGCCATCCTGTAAGCCTCCCTCTCTGCATTTCTTTATGCCAGGCACAGACATGGGAAGACACATTTATTAAATTTCAAATTCATGCGAGTTTTTGAAAACTCTCATGAACTCGAAATTCGACCAATCAAAATTTATTATAAAAATCGAATTTTTTTAAACTCGGGTGAATAGGATCCACCCGAAAACTCAAATCGAATTTGAATCAAATTTGATTCGAACTTTAAAAACTTGAATCGAGTTTTTTTTTTCTCTGAAATCAACTCCAAATTGATCCCTGGGCATCTCCCATTGATTTAAACAGCAATTTGGCAGGTTTTAGGTAGCGAATAGTCAAATTAGAGTTCTTAAAGGGCCAGAGTATGATAAATTGTGAAAATCTCCAATCGAATTTGAACTTTTGACCAATAAAAAAACGTGAAAATTTGAATTTCAAATTTGAAATTCGACCCTAGATAAGTCTGCCCCTACATGTTTTAGCCAGGCCCCTAGGCTGCTGGGCCCTAGTGCCTGCAGCCTTCCTGCGCACAAGCACACACAGGCGCCAGAGCATTGGGGATTTTATAAACGCTGGTGAATAGGATAGATCCGAAAACTCGAATCAAATCTGAATAACTCCCTAGTTGAATTTGAAAGTTTTGACCATAAAAAAAAAATTTAAAATTAGAATTTTCAATTCGACCCTTGATAAATCTGCCCGTACGTCAGAATCAGACTGGGCCCAGACCCACTCCCTGCACGAAACTCTGCTGCTGCTTCTGACCTCCCTACCAGGCCCCTACCATTGGGGGTTGCGTTTTGGGCACCCAAGAGCATGATTGATGGCTGTGGTGAGGGGACAGGGGCTCCAGAGGCTGCAGTTGGTCCGACACTGTATTTAGTTGTTGTACAGGCAGAGGTGTGATTGATATGTGGTTTCAACATGCTGGGCCAAAAAGCTTTGGCACCCAAGCAAAGGGTGGCCTCTCCCTTGAAGGCAAGTGAGTAATTGGGTGCAGCACATGCGGGACTCCATGAATAGCTGTGAATGCAGATATACACGGTGACACATTCTTTTATCTATGGAATGCAATCGCCTTGGCCATCTCTTTGTTCTCTGTGGCTACGACCCCAACGCTAGCCTCAGCCTAAAAGCTAAACAATAGCTGTTGGCAAATAAGGCAAAAGCATATGAATAAGAAGTAACGTCAGTATTTGCAAAATGTAGATAAACCAGCCACACATGCAATCTGTATCCTGTCTAATTAGTGATCCATTTACACTGTATATATTTTCCTATACAGCTTGGGGGCTGCAGGCTCGGGGTATCTGCCTTATCTTTGTGCGACCTCAATAACCACCAAAGGGCTTTTACGTTACACACCAATGTATAATGCTATGTTTTATGTAGGGATGCACCAAATTCAGGATTCTGCCTTTTTCAGCAGGATTTGAATCCACATTCTCATTTGCATATGCAAATTAGGGGCAGGAGGGAAGTCTGTCACAAAAATAGTTTTTCCCCTTCTTACCCCTAATTTTCATATGCATATTAGGATTTGGTTCGGTATTTGGCCGAATCTTTCTCAAAGGATTCGGGGGTTTGGCCGAATTCAAAATAGTGGATTCGGTGCATCCCTAGTTGTATGTAACAAACTAGTAGGGATGCACAGAATCCACTATTTTGGATTCAGCCAAATATGGAATCCTAATTTGCATATGCAAATTAGGGGTGGGAAGGGTAAAACATTTTTACTTCCTTGTTTTGTGACAAAAAGTCACGTAATTTCCTTCCTAACCTTAATTTGCAAATGCAAATTAGGATTCGGTTCGGAATCCTGGATTTGGTGCTTCCCTACAAACTAGGCAGCATTTCAAATCCCAAATAAGTTTTTCCTATAGTTTGTGCTACAGCGCAATACATTCATGTTGTCTTTGTTGGTATAAGTAGCCCTTTGACCCCTCCCCACGGACAAGCCAGGGTTTTTGATCCAACTCCAAAAGTAGAAAATTATTTTAATTTTTTTCCTGATTTTCCCTTGTTCCAATTATTATGAGCAAAGACGAAGTCAACATGTGAAGAAACCCCTGACATATGAGAAACATTCAGTTTGGACGACGGGCTGGCAGCCTTCCAAATGCACACGACCTGAAGCATCATGGGGAGTATTTCAGGAAGCATTGATCACGTTTAGCACGTTTGCATTTTGCAGGCGATATCCAAAGTTTGCTACTGCTAGAGAGGTCATGCTAAAATGGACACAATGGGTGCGTCTACTGAGCAGCATTGTATTACACCTGCTTCTTCTTATGAATCATGCATAGGTATGTCTGCTCACACATTGAGGTTCCCTGGAGTGATTTCCACCCTGGGTGTTAGAGAGCTGTGTCACTAGGCCCAGCAGACATGCTAATGGGACTTCCAAGCAGTAACCAGCCTTATAGACTATGCTGAGCAGTTGGATGCCTATGGCCTATGTAGGAGACTTGCACTTATCATACATCTAATATCAGCATCTGTTAAAGGAGAACTAAAGCCTAACTAAAGAAGTAGGCCAGAAACATTTTGTTATGGGCTTCTAAACCAGCCCAAGGCAACCACAACCCTTTAGCAGTAAAGATCTGTGTCTCCAAAGATGCCCCTGTAGCTCCCCATCTTCTTTTCTGCTGATTCACTGCACATGCTCTGTGCTGCTGTCACTTACTGAGCTTAGGGACCCACTCACAATATACAGTACACATAGAATAGAAATGTCACAATATAAGGCTGATTAGTAATTAATACAGATAATTACTACATGGCAGCACAGAAACCAGTGCAACTAGCATCAGAATTTAATAATCAGCCCTGTAGCATCAGCTTATATTACAGACCAACCTCATTTTCTGCTGGATAATTAGTGACCCCTAAGCTTAGCTTCTCAACAGCTGCTCAGAGCCCACTGAGCATGTGAGTGTCACAGACACTTTCCAAGATGGTGACCCCCTGTGACAAGTTTGAAGTCCTGGATCATTGCTGCTATTGACAAGCTGAAACTTTAGGCTGGTGCAATAAGTTCAGTATATAAAATATGCTATTTTTAACCAAATTCATTTTTTAGGGTTTAGTTCTCCTTTAAAAGGCTTGGGACTAGTGGCCCGGAAGATGTGGCTTCTCTTTAATTTAAAACTAATTACTGTCTCTGACGAGATATTCCCTTTTACCCAAACCATATCTAAAATTAAGGGAGGCTTCGTCATAAGGGATTTTGAATTAGAGGCCTGTCTGTTTTTAGAAAAGTGGTGCCTACATTTGGGATCTAACACCCCAAGTATTAAATTGGTATAAATGTTAGGGCAAATAAACTCCACTGTGCTATCCCTGCACTGTCCTTGCAGCTGCGAGCCGGCTCGTCTTATACTTGATGCAACGGCAAACCATCTGATATCATCTCTCCAAGCGTGCTGATCAGGGAACTTGCAATGAACGACACTGTAGGCTTGTGTGTTGCAAAACAAGTTCAGTTTATTATGGGTAGTACTACAACTTATATAGCATAGTAAACAAAGAGATTCCATTGTGATGTCATACACAATGTGATTACCCTATATTTGGTAATGTTTGAACACCTGAGTGGCTATAGTAGGTTTACACAGTCTACAACTTGTGTGTATTTGATAAGAAGCATACTTGTGCAATCAAGTGTTCAGGCAGGAAAAGACATTAGCCCCTTGCAATCCCTTTCAATCCCCCTTTTAGTCACATAAGTGACTATACGCGAACAGCATGAATAAGCTTAAGTTGCAAGCCCTCAGAAGAAGTAATTAAAGATGAAGTTAATTTCCTCATATAGGGAATTATACAGCAGAAAAGAAATGAAACAAAAATTAAGACAATCAATAAGGTGACACCGATCTGAGCTAAGATTTTTTGCCAATGGAGTTATACCAGAAGGTGGTAGTGCCATCACTTTGTTTGATTGCAACTTGTCGTTCATTAGTAGACTGACCTCCTAAGGTGGCGATGGGGTTTGATCGTTCATGGCGATGGAGTCTTGTATTGCTCTTGAAAAACTGGTAACAAACTGATCCCAAAGGGCTGTGAGGGTTTGGGTAACATATGCAGTTAAGGATTATCATAATCGGGAAAAATAGAAAAAGGAAAGTGCCAATTATGCACCATAGTGCATATTTTGTGGACTTCCTCAACATCATCAGTGGTAAGAGTGTGAGGTCATCTTCGGGTCCTTCTGTGACGGATTTGGTGGTGGTGTCATGTTCCGTGTTGTCAGCTTTACTCAGTTCCAGCGTTGGAAGTGTTGGCGCGAGTTTCACTCGTGAAGCGTGGATCCAATGGTCGCTGGCATCGGTAAGGACTGCTGTCCGTGTGATGGCAATCACTGTGACTCGTGGGCCAAATGGGAATCCCCCTTTTCGATAGCGATGGAGCTGTCGAACCACAACAGGATCGCCTGGGCGAAATGGATGGGTCGGCTCCTGGGGGGGCAAAGGAAAAGACAAAGAAACATCACCATAGATGCCATTCAATGTAGTAATAAGATTACGTACATACTCCTCCTGAATTAAATTAAGATCAGTGTGTTGGATGACTAAGGGGCCTTTGACCCAGGGAGTGGGAAATGGGCGTCCCATGACAATTTCAAAAGGAGATAATTTAGTAACTGAATGTGGTGTCATGCGTATTTCAGCTAGTACTGCAGGTAAAAAGGACTTCCAATTAGTCCATGTGGCAGATGTGGCTTTGGTGAGCTTATCCTTTATGGTGCGATTCATTCGCTCAACAACACCCGCACTCTGTGGATGGTAAGGAATGTGAAACTTCCATGTGATTTGTAAGGTGGAAATTAGAAGCTGGAGGACCTTACTAACAAAAGCTGGGCCATTATCGGAATTAATTTGTTGCGGACAACCAAATCGGGGTATGATGTCATTAACTAGAAACTTAACAACGGTTTTGGCGTCTTCGTGACGGCAAGGGAAAGCTTCTACCCAGTGAGAGAAATGGTCGGTAAAAACGAGCAAATATTCCTGTAGTTTGCCAATCTTAGGAATATGAGTAAAATCAACTTGCCAGTGAGAAAAGGGTGCAATTGGGGGAGGCAAATTTTGGTGTACTTTGTGTGTTCCTAAGGTGTTGGCCCTAAGACAGGTGAGGCAAGTTTTAACAAAGGTAGAACAATGCTGTCTGAGATTCTTTGCGATGGAATGTTTTTGCATTTCAGCCAAAGTGAGCTTAGAACTCCTATGGCCAATGCCGTGAGCTTGAGAGATAAGTAGGGGTAGACTGTTTTCGGGGATACCCACTTTGCCTTGGATGGAATAAAGACCAAACTGGTCAAGGGTAAGATTTTGCTGTTCCCAAAAATGCAGGTCAGTCTGAGTGGCAAATGTTTGCAAATACTGTAGAATTTGACTGTCTGGACAACTCGGAGGTGTGTGGAGAAACATGGGGATGACAGTGGGAGTGGCAGAGGATGCAGTAGTTTTGGCAACCTGGTCTGCTAGGGCATTACCGAGGGAAATCTCGTCAGTTCTGTTGGTATGTGCCCTGCAATGGATAATTGCAATTTCAGAAGGAAGTTGGATGGCCTGTAAAAGATTATCAATGAGGGCAGGGTGTGCGATGGATTTCCCATCTGTAGTAACATAACCTCTTTGTTGCCAAATTTTGCCAAAATCATGAACTACCCCAAAAGCGTATCTACTGTCACTGAATATATTAACGGGGCGGTTGGCAAACAAGTGACAGGCCCTGGTGAGTGCTATAAGTTCTGCTGCTTGTGCAGAATTAACAGGGATAGACTTAGTCTCAAGTACAATATCAGGGAGTTGGACAACTGAATATGCTGCTTTGTAGGTGTCATCGGAAGGCCTGGAGCAGGAACCATCAACAGAAACATTAGTAGCATGTGACAAAGGAGTGTCAGTTAGATCGAGTCGAGGTGAGGTAGAGTAGTGGATAGATTCAACACAGTCATGAGGATCGAGTATAAAAGCATTAGTAGGGTCAGACAGATGTAATAGAGCATGCAGTATGGCAGCAGGCCCTTGAGTGTTGATTGCGTATTTGATCTGTAAATTTGCAGTACCTAATAGAATAACTTCATAGCCACTTAATCTTTGGGAGGTCATGTGTTGGGTGGTAATGTTCTTCAATAGGTGTGTAACCTGATGTGAGGTGTGCAAAATAGTATTGTGGCCTATTGTGACAGACTGTGACAGTTCAACAGCCATAGCACTAGCTGCTAAAGCTCCGAGACACGCCGGCATTCCCTGTACCGGAAGCGGCATTACTTTGGAAAAATAGGCCACAGGACGAAAACTTCCCCCAGATTCTTGAGCACAGACCGCAGCCATGGTTTTACAGGTGTCCTTGACATACAAATGAAAAGGTTTAACATAATTAGGTAAACCAAGCGCAGGTGCTGTAACCAATGTCTGTAGGAGAGAATGAAAAGCATTAGTCATTTGTTCAGTCCATTGTACGTAAGGTGGTGCATCCTTTTTAGTACATTGTCTTAAGATATTGTCAAAGTAAGAACAGTTCGGTATCCATTGACGGCAATAGTTGACGATGCCAAGGAAGGACAGCATTTCCTTTGGAGTTTCAGGTTTTTTTATCTTAGTCAGTGCTTGTATTCTCTTTGGGTTTATTTGTCTCTGGCCATGGGAAAGAATGAATCCCAAATATTCAACAGTCTCACCCCCCATCTGAGCTTTATGTTTAGCAACCTTATGACCCTCTGTTGCCAGATGTTGCAGCAGTGAGGTGGTATCATGGTGGTTAGCTTCCTGGTTTGGACTACACAACAATAAAGCATAAACATATTGAAGCAGGACAGAACCATGGCCTGGGGCCCATGACTTAAGGGTATGCTGGAGCACCAGGGAGTAAGCCGCTGGTGAATCCACTAGGCCTTGGGGGAGGCGTTTCCAGGTAAGTTGGAACACCTCAAAAGTAAAAGCCAAAAGTAACTGTGTCTCAGGGTCTACTGGAACCGGAAAAAAATGCATTAGATAAATCCAAAACCGTGAACACCAAAGCATCACACGGAATGGAGGTAAGAAGAACCGTAATGTCTGGCACAATAGGTGCAATTGGTATAATTAGTGAATTAATAGCTCTTAAATCTTGTACAAATCGAAATTCGTTGTTCTTCTTAGGAACTGGATTGATGGGAGTATTGTAAGGAGACACAACACTAGTGAGGATATCCTGATTAAGGAATATCTGTATTAACAAACGGATACCATCTAACTTTTCCTGTGAAAGAGGGTACTGTTTTATGTATACTGGATGTGAGTGTGGTTTAAGTAGTGCTTTGTAAGGTGTACAGTCAACAAAGCCCACATCAAATTTGTCATTAGCCCATACAGACAGAATGGAAGGGTTAGTAAAAAGGTCGTTAAAATTTAGAAAAATAGAGTTAGTTTCGGAAACAAAAATATCTGCAGAAAGGCCCCCATCAGGGGAAATTCTGATGGATTGAAATCCTAACTTGTGGAATAGATCTCTGCCTAACAGATTTTCGGGGCACCCAGGGATGAGTGTAAATGGGTGTGAAATGGTACGGGTAGAGCCTGGGCATACAATAGGTAAAGGTGGTGTTTGGAAGGTGGGAGTTAGTACCCCGTTAATCCCAACTGAAGGTATCGATCCGTGTCTGTCTCCCTCATAATATTTTGTATTAATGCAGGAGGTGGTGGCTCCCGTGTCCACTAGGAATAATAAATCCACTCCTGCAACGTTTAATACAATGTATGGGTCTGCACTGAATGAGGATGAGATGACAGGGAAAAGTGGGGTACAACCTTCAGGGCAGCCCTATGTAGAACCTGGCCAGTTGATGGTGTGTCTGGGAGTGGAATTTGTCGAAGTCTGGGGTTGTGTGTGAGGTGCTTGTGTTTGAAATGTTGGGGCTGGGGCATTAGGGACTGTTCGTTGATTTTGAAAAGTAGGACACGGCGGGCAGGGGCATTGATTACGCCAGTGGCCCAATTCATGACAATTAAAACATCGAGTATTATTTGGTGAATTATTGGAGTTATTGGGAGAACCCCAACTATTATTCTGATTAACCCAATTACGTCTACCTCTTCCTCTACCACGACCTCTATTCCAGCGACCTCTGCCATATCTTCCCCTTTCAGCGTATTGATTATTAAAACCCTGAGGATTATGAGAATACATTTCTGTAGTACTGTTTGGACCAGAGATAGTCCCATTTTGGGTATTGTATTCTGGACTAACTACTTCCATATACGTGCCTTGTACTTTCTTATCTGTTCTAATGAGGTTTTCGTAACAACTTGCTGCTTCTTTCTCTATTACTCTTTTCTGGAAATCTCCTGAGGTGAGTGTGGGCCATTCTGAAATAAGTTGTTTAGCAGTAAGACTAAATTGAGGAGTCATGTTTCCCAAACATGTTTGAACCTTTAGTTGAGACATGTTTCCCTCAGAGGAAAGGGCGGCTTCCTCTTTCCATACTTTATAGAATCTTTTGACAAAGTCACTTGCTGTTTCATGCGATTTTTGCTTACATCCCAGAGCGATCGACATAGACTGTCGATCGGTCCATAAGCGTTTCATTTCCTGTTCTACCTCCTGCCACATGATATCTATGCCTGCTGGGGTATTTAATGGATATTGAGCAGCATTCATGGCGTTAACATTAACAGGTACCGAAATTGAGGGAACCTTAGTCCAATCCCATCCTGATTCAAGATCGTAGCCCAAGATCCCATCAATAATCAATTTTATATCAGACTGATGCATACATTGTCCTTGACACATTCTTTTTAAATAAACAAGACAAGCACCGGGATTCTTTCTGGGATCAGGGGCATTATTATGAGTTGTTCACCAACAGTAAGAAAAGGATACTGTTTTGTAACTGGATGTTGATCCCCCCTTTTTTTAGGTTCTTTTTTTCTTACCGTCATCTTCAGACGGTCAGGAGTGATATGAACTATTTCATAACCTGCTTGAGTGATTATACCCATATCTTTTTCTAATTCGGGCATTAGGGGTATCTCAATTTTATCAGTATCTACTGTATCTAAGCCAGATAGGGGGAAGGCCGGCAATGGGTAGGCTGCAGCTTCAATCATACGGGGTGGGGCAGGGACAGGCATTGGTTGTTGAACCAATGGGGCTGCTTGGACTGGTGCTATAGGGGCAGCTTGGGGTACTATAGGAGCAGAAGCTACAGCAATGCAAATCTCGTCATCCTCCATGGTGTCTGGTTTATGTGTCAAATTAGGGTAGATAGCCATGTAAGGGGGTGGGGTAGTATTAACAGTTTGATCACAGGTTGTAGAGCATTGTGAATTGTGTCGTTTAAATAGTTTTAAAACACCAGTTTTTCGTGGATTGTAGTTCTTAGGGAGGGAAGGTGTAGAGTACCAACCTGGGGCAATCTTAAGCCAATTTTCCCCACCCGGTGTCATATATGTATAATCCCATTTAGGGTCACCTTCTTTCTTCTGAACACACATTTGATAAACTATATTCATATAATATAAATCATTAGCTCCATCACGTGGAAAAGGATTGTCTAGCTCTAAATGTTCACACCAACCTGCAAGATTATCTACCCAGGGGTCAACATAAAATCCTCCAGTAGGACTACATCTATACACATACTGTTTGCAAGTCTCATTAAGGAGGGGCGGTGGTAAATTTTTTGAAGTCTTACCACCCATCTTGATTCAAGACAAGTACAGTCTACAAATAAGATTAGTAAGTATCAAAAAAAGAAAAAGAAGGTATAGGATAGACTAATTAGTGGTGTAATGATTAAATGTAACTCACAGTTTTCCTAACGAGAACTGTTTATTTGTTCTTATATTATAGGCTGACTCTCTGTTACAGGTTTATTCACCTACTGCCTGGACTCATAAATCTAAACTTTTTGCAGGAAAAATAGCCTCGAACTCTGAACACGCAGAGTTTATATGTCTACGGTGTATAATGGGATAAGAATAGGCCGAAGGAAGAGAAGTAAAATAGAGTCAACAGAAATATTGTTTAATCAATTATGTGGACTATCGAATTCAATTAAAAAAAACCAAATATCTCAATACCTTAAATTCTTATCAAAGAACGTGTCATGTACGATTGCAACGAAACAGAGAAGCCAGGGCTGAACTGAGATCAAGGTCCCAACAATACCCGTTAGCAACTCGTGATCACTCTTAACGCTGCAACCATTCACAGATATATTTTAAAACACAAATACACAAATACACAAACAAGACAAGACAATAATACGCATGGAAAGATGAATCAGTCAGTAAGAAATGGTTCCCGTGCACAACCTGAGTATCCCTATTTTACTATACTACCATGGGATCTCTATAACCCGTCTCAACCATACATGAGACAGTCTCAACCATACATGAGACACTTTAAGCTGCTAATCATGCCCTTGTCTCAACCATACATGAGACAGTCTCAACCATACATGAGACACTTATTTAAACTGGTAATCATGCCCTTGTCTCAACCATACATGAGACAGTCTCAACCATACATGAGACATTTATTTAAACTAAGGAATCGGTCAATCGGAAAGAGCCAAAGGTAAGAGAAAACACCGTCAGTTCAGACAGTGATTCTACTTACCTCTGGATTTCCAGCCGTTCCACTTCTGACACCAGAAAACTGTTAGGGCAAATAAACTCAACTGTGCTATCCCTGCACTGTCCTTGCAGCTGCGAGCCGGCTCGTCTTATACTTGATGCAACGGCAAACCATCTGATATCATCTCTCCAAGCGTGCTGATCAGGGAACTTGCAATGAACGACACTGTAGGCTTGTGTGTTGCAAAACAAGTTCAGTTTATTATGGGTAGTACTACAACTTATATAGCATAGTAAACAAAGAGATTCCATTGTGATGTCATACACAATGTGATTACCCTATATTTGGTAATGTTTGAACACCTGAGTGGCTATAGTAGGTTTACACAGTCTACAACTTGTGTGTATTTGATAAGAAGCATACTTGTGCAATCAAGTGTTCAGGCAGGAAAAGACATTAGCCCCTTGCAATCCCTTTCAATAGATAATTGATTTTTGAGTGAAGCGATAGAACGTAGTACAGGTATGGGACCTTTTATCCAAAATGGTCGGGACCTGGAGTTTCCGTAATATGGCTCTTCATATCTTAAAGGGGTGATTCACCTTCAAATTAACTTTTTAGTATATGCTACATATGACCAATTCTAATCAAATTTTGAATTGGTCTTGAGTTTTTTCTTTTGTATAGGTTTTTTAATTACTTGCCTTCTCCTGAATTTCCAGCTTTAAAATGTGGGGCACTGACCATCTAAAAAACAAATACTCTGTAAGGCTACAAATATATTGTTATTGCTGCTTTTTATTACTCATCTTTCTTTTCAGGTCCTCTTCAATTAATTATGCATGCATGGTTGCTAGGGCAATTTGGACCCTAACAACCAAAATTGCAATCTGGAGAGATGCTGAATAAAAAGCTATTTAATTCAAAACCACAGATATTAAAAAATAAAAAACAATTGAAAAACGGTCTCAGAATATCACTCTACTATATCATGCTAAAAGTTTACCCAAAGGTGAACAACCCCTTTAAGTCTACTAAAAACTAAATTAAACATGGATTAAACCCAATAGGATTGTTTTGCCAATAAAGTCTATTGGAGATCTTTCCATATTTTGGGTCTTCACACCTTAAGGGTAGAGGCACACAATGCTATTTGGGGGAGATTAGTCGCCGAGCGACGAATTGCCTCTTCTTTGGGCGACTAATCTCCCCGCAATGCCTTCCCGCCGGACTAAATCGCCGGCGGATGGCACTCGGAGTGCTTCATTTTCCGAAGTCGCCTAAAGTTTCCTCGTGAGTCAACTCCGGCTGACTTCACAAAACGAATCGCTCCGAGTGCCTTCCTGCCGGAGATTTGGATTCTAGCCGATGGGAAGGCTTTTCGGGAAGATTAGTCGCTCGAAGAAGAGGCGATTTGTCGCCGGGCGACTAAATCTCCAGCATCTTAGCGTGTGCCCTTACCCTAAGTCTACTAGAAAACAATGTAAACATTAAATAAACCCAAAAGGCTAGTTTTGCTTCCAATAAGGATTAATTATATCTCTTTTTATGATCAAGTACAAGGTACTGTTATTATTAAAAATGGAGTCAATGGAAGACTAGAGGAAGATGGCTAGAGGGTTGGAGGAGATTTTAAACTAGGTGTGGGGGGGAGGGTTCAGTAAAAGATTCAGTGGTAGACAGGTTAGATGAGATAGTGGGCAAAGAAAGGGAAAATGGGGGAGATTTGGCTGGGGATACTGTTAAGGATAGGGACATAGGCGGATCTTCATTAAGGCTTAGGGAGGCTTAGCCTCCCCAAATGTGCCTGGCAGCTCAAAAACTAAAAACTGACGTTGAAGAAATTTTTCTCACCTCTATCGGCAGCTTGTTATACTTTAGCAGCATACAGCAGGCTTTAGGACCGCTCCTCCAGCCTATCTCCCACCATGGCTCCGCCCCTCCCACTCCTGTGTTCTCGTGCTGCTGCAGCCGGTGCTGTGCTGTGTGAGTGTTTCTAGTCCAGGCCCTTGTCTCCTAACTACCCAACGCTGTCCTGCTACTGCCCCATAGGCAATTCACATGCAAAAGCACCTGTTCCTGCGCTCACCAGGTACATCTTGTAACAAGAAGAAAATAAGACTTGTTTGATTTTTGAAGGCTTAACTATAAATCCATTGTATAGATCTATTTAAGTTCAGAGGTTCTCAGGGGTAGTAAATTGTGCAGCAAGATATACTTGTGCATTGTGTTCATACAAATATATTTTCTGCACTATAATAGAAACTGTGGGGATGATTTATTAGTTTTCAGCTAAGGGGACTGGTTATACCAATGTTATAAAATGCAGCTATCTTTTTCACCTTAAAAAAAGAGAAATCTTGCTGTGAGCAAGTGGCTGAGGACAACACGGGGTGGGGTGAGGGGCAACCCTTATACATGGTACACTTCACTTTAATCTATGCCTTAGGGTAAGCATTGCAAAAGTTGCAGTGGATACTACCCTGGAGAGTGTTTTACAATGCAGATTACATCACTATCCTCATTGATTTTAAAAAGGATTGCTGTGTTTGGGATACTTGTTATTGTGTCGTACGATAGATGGCCCATTATTTTTATCAAGGTAGATCTCCTGATGGGGGGCAGGTGTCGAGAATAGATCTCAGGGTAACAAAGTCTAGGCACCCCTGTCTTAGCCAATCAGTTATTCACAGTAGCTGCTTATCAAAAGTTCCAGGAACAGTCGATAGGGGTGAGCAAAATTCTGTTAGCCTCCGAGTGAAGTGTAATTATTTAACCTATGCACAGTCTCCCAGAGTGTTTCTTTCAATGAAGGTACTGCCAGTGCTGTAATTCTTCAAGTCAGGAGGGTCAAAGGATCCCCCACCTTTAACTAATTATAAAGTGGCTTATGGCTAGCATCCTTGTGAAAAGAGGTGCTCTGACTATTGTCTGCAAAATAAGGCTATATAATGGCAAACTGAGTCACATTTTTCACTCCTCCAGCTAGAACTACATCTTTCTTGAATGAAAAAAAAGATAACTGTTTAACTACATAACTCCACACCCATAATGGTTAATGTAATTCATAACCAGCTACCCTCTGTCTTTGCTGTAATCCTGTCTCTATGGCCAAATGTATTAACCCCATGGTGCCTCTATTCTTGCTCTTTGTTAGCTCCTGATTTATCTATCATGTTGTTATTCCCCTTTTAATATATGATACCTTGACAAAATTTTCCCTTAGTGAAAAGGAGTAAATTTAGTATGATTACAAAACCAAAGAGAAAAGTCAATTGGCAGGATAACCACACAGTAATGCAGCTATAAGCACTTGTGCATCAAGCACATTTTAAAGAGTGGAAAAGCTCCCCACCCCAACTGCGTTGTTGTGTAGTTTCCATTGAAGTAAAAAAACAAAACACAGGTGGTAGTTGAGGGGGGCTATTTAAACACCGGTGAAAAATTTACTATATGTGACATTAGCTTTAGGTTAACCCTTGTATAACTATCTTTAGCCTCCCCAAACAAAAAAAACACCCTCCGCCTATGGATAGGGAGGACCACATGTCATATGTTCAATATGGTGCCAGTATTAAATGTATGTTTACAAATGCAAGAAGTCTGACTGGTAAAATGGGAGAGCTGGAGCTGCTGGTGATGGAAGGAAAATATGATGTGATTGGTGTGGCCGAAACATGGCTGAATGAGTCGCATGACTGGGCAGTAAATATCAGTGGCTATACTTTGTTTCGGAGGGACAGAGGCAATAGAAAAGGAGGAGGGGTATGTCTGTATGTTAGGCAGGATTTAAAAGCTCATATAAAGGAGGAGGTTATGTTAGAAAATGAGGGGCCAGAAGTCGTATGGGTGGAGTTCTTCACCAATTGTAAAGAATCCAGCAAATTAATTGTAGGAGTATGCTATAGACCCCCTAATGTAAGTGAGGAGGAAGAGACAAAGCTCCTAATGCAAATAGAAAAGGCTGCTAGTTTAGGTAAAGTAATGATAATGGGGGATTTTAATTACCCAGATATTGACTGGAGCAACGGTACTGCTAGATCAGTTAATGGGAACAAGTTTATAAACTTATTGCACGACAATTTTTTGGCACAGGTTGTTGAGGAGCCTACCAGAAAAAATGCTATTCTTGATTTAGTGATCTCAAATGACCCAGAACTTATAGCAAATGTGCAAGTCATTGAACCCCTGGGTAATAGTGACCATGATGTGATATCTTTTAATGTCTGGTGCAAAAAACAAAAATATACTGGGGCAACAAAAACCATGAATTTTGCAAAAGCTAATTTTAGTGCCTTGAGGGCTGCCCTACAGAGTATTGATTGGGGCATTAGGTTTTCAGCTAAAAACACAGAACAGAAATGGTTGTCCTTTAAAATGATATTAAATCATTACTGTTCTCAATTTATTCCCTTAAGGACTAAACGTAGAAGCTCTAAGAATCATCCTGTGTGGCTTAATACAGAGGTAAAGATGTTAATGGGAAAGAAGAGAAAGGCATTTAAAAACTACAAATCTGTAGGGACAGAAGCTGCATTTAATGAATATAAACACTGTAATAAATGTTGTAAATCAGCAATCCGGAAAGGCTAAGAAAAGAAATGAAGAGTTAATTGCGGTGGAGGTGAAAACTAACCCTAAAAAGTTTTTTAAATATATTAATAGTAAAAAGATGCAGGTTGAGAGTGTTGCTCCATTAAATAATGGTACCAGTATGGTTGTAACAGATACAGATAAGGCAAATGTGTTAAATCAGTTCTTTTCTTCAGTGTATACAATAGAGGAGTCTGGGTTCACAGGCTCAATTAATAACTGCACGAATGGTTCAGCTCAATCTAGTCAGTGGCTGACTCAGGATATGATTCAAAAAGCTTTAATACAAATTAATGTAAACAATGCTCCAGGGCCTGATGGCATACACCCCCGGGTTCTAAGAGAGCTTAGTTCAGTTTTAGACCAGCCCTTATTTCTGATTTTCTCAGATTCACTGTCATCTGGTATGGTGCCTATGGATTGGAGAAAAGCTGATGTTATTCCAATATTTAAAAAGGGATTACGATCTCAGCCTGGCAATTATAGGCCAGTAAGCTTGACATCTGTGGTGGGCAAATTATTTGAAGGCTTGTTAAGGGATCACATTCAAAATTTTGTCCTAATGAATGGCATTATGAGCAACAATCAGCATGGCTTTATGAAGGATAGGTCATGTCAGACGAATTTGATTGCATTTTATGATGTGGTAAGTAAGATTCTGGATAGTGGGGGGGCAGTAGATGTGATCTATTTGGATTTTGCCAAAGCGTTTGATACTGTGCCCCACAAACGTCTGCTTTCTAAACTAAGGTCTGTTGGGCTTAATGAAGTCGTTTGCACATGGATAGGAAACTGGCTACAGGATCGGGAACAGAGGGTGGTTGTTAATGGGACATTCTCTACTTGGAGTAAGGTTCTTAGTGGGGTCCCCCAGGGCTCAGTATTGGGTCCACTTTTATTTAACTTGTTCATTAATGACTTAGGGGAGGGTGTTGTAAGTAATGTATCAGTGTTTGCAGATGACACAAAATTATCCAGCCCAATTAATTCCATCCAGGATGTGGCATCCTTGCAACAGGATCTTGACAAACTGGCAATCTGGGCAGCTAAGTGGCAAATGAGATTCAATGTTGATAAATGTAAAGTCATGCACCTGGGATGTAAAAATATCCAAGCCACTTATACCCTTAATGGGACTGCACTAGGCAAATCCATTATGGAAAAGGACCTTGGAGTCCTTGTAGATGATAAACTTGGCTGTAGCAAGCAATGCCAGTCAGCAGCATCAAGGGCAAATAAGGTCTTGAGCTGTATTAAAAGGGGCATAGAGTCAAGGGAGGAGGGGGTCATTCTTCTACTGTATAGAGCACTTGTAAGGCTCCATCTAGAATATGCCGTACAGTTTTGGTCTCCATCACTCAAACAGGACATTATTGTATTAGAGAGGGTACAGAGAAGGGCAACTAAGCTGGTAAAAGGTATGGAAAATCTTAGCTATGAGGAAAGACTGGCCAAATTGGAGATGTTCACGCTGGAGAAGAGGCGCTTAAGGGGTGATATGATAACTATGTATAAATATATAAGGGGATCATATAACAATCTCTCTAATGCTTTATTTACCAGTAGGTCTTTCCAGCTGACACGAGGTCACCCATTCCGATTAGAAGAAAAGAGGTTCCGCCTAAATATTCGGAAGGGGTTTTTTACAGTGAGAGCTGTGAGGATGTGGAATTCTCTCCCTGAATCCGTTGTACAGGCTGATACATTAGATAGCTTTAAGAAGGGGTTGGATGGCTTTTTAGCAAGTAAGGGAATACAGGGTTATGGGAAATAGCTCATAGTCCTAGTTGATCCAGGGACTAGTCCGATTGCCATTTTGGAGTCAGGAAGGAATTTTTCCCCCTCTAAGGCAAATTGGAGAGGCTTCAGATGGGTTTTTTGCCTTCCTCTGGATCAACTGGCAGATAGGTAGTTAATAAAAAAAAAAAAAGGTTGAACTCGATGGACATGTGTCTTTTTTCAACCTTACTTACTATGTTACTATGTAGACTGGCCTTCCCTTAATTCAGAGCTTTCTGGATAATGGATTTCCGGATAACTGATTCCATACCAAGCGGCAGAAGGAGATGTATGGATGTAGGAAAAGTAAGGATTGTTGTAAGAAAAAAAATGCACAACACCCCTGACATCCTGGTTTGTCTCCACAATATTAGACTCAAGTCACTGTATATAGGCAACTGTCCAAACATAAAACACACACAATCAACAGCCATTCTATTGGAGTTTCATAGCCCAAAATATGATATCATTCCATATGTGCCCCATTTGATAAATACTTTGGGACTGGCTTTCTTTTTAAAGTAGAAGGAAAGGCAAAAATTAAGTAAGCCTTATCAGAAAGGTCCATCTAAATATACCAGTAAACCCCCAAAGTAATGCTGCTCTGAGTCCTCTGTCAAAAGAAACACTGCATTTCTTTCCTTCTATTGTGTACTCATGGGCTTCTGTATCAGACTTCCTGCCTTCAGCTTAAACCTCATTGCCCTGGGCAAGAGCATGCTCAGTTTGCTCCTCTCCCCCATCTCTTCTCTACTGTAATCTGAGCCCAGAGCAGGGAGATACTCAGGCAGGAAGTGATGTCACAACAAGCTAATACTGCAGCTGCTATCCTAAACAAACAGAGAGCATCTAGAGCTTTTTTCTGAGGTATGGTAAAACATTCTACAGAATAAATATAGCATTCTAGCTTGCACTATTGCAGCTAATCTATTGGCAATAAAATGCCTCCGTAGCTTTCCTTCTCCTTTAAACCCTTTTTCTTACAACGGAATCTTTAAAGACTTCTCTTTAAAGAAGCTCAAATGAACCTACCCATTGTGTCCAATAGGGTTTCCCATAAAACTATACCAATGACATTGCAAGTAGAAGGTTTATAGGACCTCTAACTCTAGGTTGGAAATGCTGATTTTCCTTATATAATTGGGCAGTTGGGTCATTTAGCTTCTTTGGTTAGGTCCATGTTACAGCACCCTCAAGTATTATGATTGCACATTTGTGTTAAACTGATATTTCTAATGTGTATAATTCACGAGGAATGACTATACATTAGGTAAGAGGAGATGATGTTTATTCAAGTGCTAGTACTCCATGATTTCCCCCATGTCCTTTAGAAGAGACAGCATGTTCTCCAGGCTGGAGAAAGAGTCTGAGAACTGCAGGTTTACTTCATCGCTTTGGAGGGACGAGGCACCAGTTCTGTAGCTCAATTCATGGACGTCCTTCATGGCTATGGGTGTAATCTAAACAGAAGATTAACATACACAGTTATAGCATGATGGGACACAAGGATCCCCCTTAGGGCTGTTATAAAGAACTAAACACAGTGAGACTTACTTTAACCATCACAAATTTCTTCTCCCATGGTCTGTCGTCCGGCCATGCTTCTCCCAGGCACATCCAGATTGTGTATCTCGGAGACTCTCTTGTTGTGCCTTGCAGGAACGAAGTCAATTCTAATGGACAAAGTAAACTGGTTGATGTGGTTTAGTCATTAAAAGATTAAATAGGCAAAAGGGCCAACACAGAAAGGTAAGTAACAAAAGAATCACAATTAAATCCTGCCTGAGGCCTGGACCGGTAATCTGTGGGTTCTGGCAAATGCCAGAGGGGCTGCTGTAAATTGCCCCAGGCAGTCACTATTTAGTGGGCTGGTGGGGGCTGTTAGGGCCTCTATGAAATGCCAGGGCCTATTCTGAATCCCAGTCTGGCCGGTGTCATGATGAATTGTTTAATCGCTTTCTGGTTGCAAAGTCTTGCTTTATACTGCTGTTTTGAGAAAGGCAGAACAGGAAGGCAAACATTCTTTGGTTCACATATACTGACGTTACTATTTACATGTTGATTCAAATCTCCTTTATTTTCTTAGTACCTTTAGTGATACTAGCAGTATAACACTTGGTCGGTACTCCTGCATAGTTCTCTCTTCACCTGCGGATTTGAATGAGATAGAGGGCAGTGGATCTGCTCTAACCAATGGTTTGCTGTAGCTCCTCTGACAGGCACAGCCGAAATGTGGCCCCATGGAGTAGAGAGTGGAAAAACGGGACAGCAGGTATTTTTAAGGCAGATCTCTGCTCCGCTAGTGTAGCCATACTAGGCCATAAAATCTGCAGGTGGATAGAAGACATTGAACTGCAATTTGTGCCTGCATTTGCTGAATTATGATCTGCCTTAATGATCCGATCGTTGGGCCCTAGGGCCCACGATTGTATCAGTCCGATATCCCCCACCTCAATGTGGGCACATCGGGGAGAGATCCGCTCGTTTGGCGATCTCTATGTGTATGGCCACCAGCTGGCCATAGATGCAAAGATCCGATTGTACGAATCCAAGATTCGTACAATTTTCGGATCATGTGTGGAGAGTCCTGACATCTGTCGTGCCATGCCGATCGGTCGTCAGTCCATCGGACAGATTATAAAATTTCTGTTGGCTGCCGATAATATCTCTGCATGTTTTGCTGATCTGACAATATCAGTGGGAGACGGTCACTAGCTTTTGTCGGATATAACTTTCATACGATTGCTGTAGGGGCAGAACATCGTCGGATCTGTTCTTTTACTACTTTATTTGATCTGAAAAGTCAGTGGCAGGTCGGGAGATGGGGAAGTCCGATAAAGTCCGATCATTCGAGTCTCTTTGCATCTCTGGGCAGCTTTTAAGCTGTAAGTCTCAGCTCTCACAAAAGACCTGCTTATCTTATTAGTTACAGGTGTATCTTTGTTATCTTAAATAGTTACAAATGTATCTTTGTTTATCTTAATAAGTTACAATTGTATCTTTGCTTATCTTAAATTGGTACAAATGTATCAGATGCTGAGTATTCTGAGCTATCTTCCAAAATGCTTCTAGTTTAATTAAGTTTTAGAAACTTTGTATCTTTGTCTGGTGTCAGTGCAAAAGATCAAACAGAAATAACATTTCAGTAGGAAACCTGGGTTGCTGTCTGAGCTGTCAAAATCGGGACTGTCCCACGAAAAACGGAACTGTTGGAAGGTATGGCTTTTAAAACTCCATGTTATTACTTTTTCTACAATTCTATCCTATTCACTGTCATTTATCTTTAATTTATGTAGTTTTGCCTTTATCCTCCGTGGGCTGGAGAATCTATTGATTTGAATGATGAATGTGTTACTGGGGAGAGACAGCTGTGGGATATACAAATAAGTGGAGCACTCGGACACGTGTACCACCTGGAGACCCTTCGGAGCCCGTCATGTGCTGCAAATCCAGTCCAAAATTTGCATCTGGAGGGAGGGAATATCCTGTACCTGGGCCTTGCTAATGATAGTTCTGGTACTGATGCCTCTTAGCACTTGAGTCATGGTTTCTGGCAGCATTCTGCACCTCCTGCCAGATAAAAAATCCAGTGCAAAGTGCAGAGCACCGTTCAGGAGTGAGCACGGCGTCGGCAGCCCTATCTTTACCGCCTAGTACATGGCTCCATTGCAGCCTGACTTACACGTCTGAATGAGGATGTATTAATAGGGCCAAACACAGGTCCAGCACAGACACCTGGAGCAATTCTTCTAGCTCCAGGACAGGGCACAAATTGCCAGTTTTATGCAGTTTGGACCTTACACTCCACATAGTAAATGACCCCTAATATTAACAAATGGCAAACAAACAGCACAATATTTTTAAGTGTATATATATTCCCTTCCAATTCTTGTAGGCCAACTATGACCAAGCTGGGAAAGTCAAGATAAAAAAAAATTGTACCTGATATAAACTGCTGCAGACTATAGAGAACAGTGTAACCATATTTGTCAATTTCTCTGGATTCCATCTCATCTGGAGTACTTGGCGTCTTTGTCATGCTGTAGAAGACCCTACACTTGCCTTGTCTTTTCCCACATATTGACCCATCTCGCATCTCAACACAGACACCATCTTTCATCTTCTCTAGGACTCTGCATATTTCTTTTGCCACCTTCTGGTTAAGAATCGCAGTTGGTGCTGGCAGAACCATATGTTCCATATGTTCCAAGTAAGGCCCAGGAGCTGGGTGTTCTTGGGAAGTCACGTAGAATCCGCGTGGATTATTCACCTCGGTTTCTGTGATAAGGGTCCCTCGGTAGTAAACTTCCACTTTGAATTTTGTTTCTGCAATTAAAGGGACAAGAGATTTCTAAGTGGTTATGGTATGACTCAGATTAGAGTGATATCCTGAGACAAATTGCATTTGGTTTTCATTTTTTATTATTTGTGGTTTTTGAGTTATTTAGCTTGTAATTCAGCAGCTCTCCAGTTTGCAGCTTCAGCTATCTGGTTGCTAGGTTCCAATAGCAATCACACACATTAATTTGAATAAGAGACTGGAATATGAATAAGAGAGGCCTGAATAGAAAGATGAGTGATAAAAAAATAGCAACGACAATAAATTTGTAGCCTTACAGAGCATTTGTTTTTTAGATGGGGTCAATGGCCCGGGTCAGAATAGAAGGCACATAATTAAAAAACTATAAATAAGAATAAATAAAGGCCAGAGGAAAAGTTGCATAGAATTGGCCATTCTATAACATACCAAAAGCTAACTTAAAGTGGACCTGTCACCCAGACATACAAATCTGTATAATAAAAGTCCTTTTAAAATTAAGCAAGAAATTCTTTTTTTTAATTTAAGCATTCATAGCTGTTGTAAACTCATTTAAAAATCTCAGCTGTCAATCAAATACTGCCTGCCCCTCCTCTATACCTATCGCTTACCGAATATATTTCCTGGGAATAACTGAGCCATTATTTGTGTTTGCAGCATCATGTCCTGGTTTTGCTCCGATACAACCTCAGCTTGTGCACCTATAAAATATAAGTATAAACATTGTAATTGAAATCAAAAGAATGTAGACCGTTCCTCCATTAAAAACGTCCTCCCTTATTGTATGCCAACATAGGTATTCATCTATACTGATGTAGTATATATAGGTGAGCATATACTTATGGTATTTCTCTGGACAGGCCATAAGAAAAATAGAGGCAGTTGTACCCTGTATTAGGAAAACTAGTGATGGGCGAATCTGTCCTGTTTTGCTTAGTCTAGAATCCGCAAAATGGTAAATATTCACAAAATGCATTGAAGTGGATGGGTGTGACTTTTTCCAAACACTGCAACTTTTTTAAATGATACATTATGGGCATTTTTTCGAGGCAAAACCTGGTCAAACATTTCACCCATCACTAAAGGGAACCCTTTATGTCAGAGGATAAGGAAGCAGAGCTGACCGGCATTTAAACGGATCCATAAGACCATAGATATTCAGTTAAAAAATAAATTTATTGGTAGAAAAGTTAAAAATATAGCTGCATCTCCATCCACCCTATGCGTTTCACACCCCTCAGGGTGCTTAGTCATGGGCTCAAATGGCAATCACAGGATCATGGGACCTGTTATCCAGAATGCTCGGGACCTGGAGTTTTCCGGATAATGGATCTTTCCGTAATTTGGGTCTTCATGTCTTAAGTCTACTAGAAAATCATGAAAACATTAAATAAAGCCAATAGGCTGGTTTTGCTTCCAATAAGGACTAATTAACTTGGGATCAAGTACAAGCTACTGTTTTATGATTACAGGAAAAAAGGAAATCATTTTTAAAAAAATTGGATAAAATTGAGTCTATGGGAGACAGCCATTCCGTAATTCGGAGCTTTCTGGATATCGGGTTTCCGGATAAGGGATCCGATAACTGTATATACATATATATAGTTACAACGTATGTATTTTTCTGTCTGACAAATTTCTTGAAAAAATATAATGTATGTCAATATACTGTTTATCTTTATATTTTTATACTTTTCTACCATTACTTTTTCTATATATTTTAAAAAATGGTTTTAAACATGTGTCCGGTAATACTTAACCTCTTGAAGAAATAGAGGTACTGTCTCTAAGTTTTTTTTGTTCTGTTTTTTCTTTCAATTTTTCTGATTGGTTGTGCTGTGTATAAATGCTCATATACTGTGATTGCCATTTGAGCCCATGACTAAGCACCCTGAGGGGTGCGAAACGCGTAGGGTGCATGGAGATGCAGCTATATTTTTAACTTTTCTACCAATAAATTTATTTTTTAACTGAATATCTATGGTCTTTTGGATCCGTTTGAGTGCCGGTCAGCTCTGCTTCCTTATCTTCTGCTGTACCGCTCCCTAAAGCTGGTGGTCTGGGCTGGTGCACCCGGACCACTTTCACTGTTCGGTGAGTTACTTTACAAACAATTCTGGAGCACCTTGTTCTCCCCTAACTATTTGAACCCTTTATGTCCCCATGTATCTGCCCACAATGCCATGAAGCTAGTGGTCGACCCCAGGGTCAGACTGGGCCGGTGGCCTGAGATTGTGCGCAGCTATAGAAAAGGTAAGTGCTGATGGGGGATGGGAAGGGTGGAGCAGAGTTGCAGCTGGGGTGGGGGGCCCGTGGGGTGGTGGAGGGGGGCCCAAGGGAGTGTGCTGGTCTGGAGGGGGGTGTGTGTGTGGCACCCCTGATTTGGCAGCCCCTGTGAGCCCAGACCCTCCCAGTCCAACACTGGTCAACCTTAGTTCAGATAACGGAAGCTTAGAGAAGGCTGAAACTGCACCTTCACAGAATCCTTTAAGAAGTATATGTAATTCATTTATATATATATATATTTTTAAATTTCTATTAGGCCACAATAAATTATGATGTAACAGTATACATTATTGCTATTAATGTTATATTTGTACTGAATAATCCTTTTACCCACCCCAGGTCATTAATGTCCTTTACATGAAATAATGCCTCGTTACTTACTGTTTTGCACTTCATGGGCATTATAAAGTGCAATCTCAGTGCAGGCAGCTGCAGCAGTGGCACCACCATCAAATCCATCATGGGAAGGCATCCCAGAATTCCAAGCTTCTTGCAGGAACAGGCCATTGCTGGTATCCACACTCTCCACTGTGTACAGCTGGCTTTCTGCACAAAGGTACAACCCTGAAACATATCGGATCAATGAACTGGTGTTAGTAAAGAAGCGAGTTTCCCTTTATTACAGGACTGCAACCAAAGATTTTATCTGCCCCAGTTTTCCCTCAGTAGATGATAAACATTCCCCAAATATGTGTTTGCTTTGAAAGATATGACATTTCCATATGTTACAAACAAAAGGTTAATTTGTTGCAAAGAAAAACTACATTTTGGTCACAAACGTGGACCTTCCTAAGGGAGAACAATATATATATTAGTGATGCGGGTTTACCTGCGGGTCAGGCGGGTTTGGGCTGACTCCTGCACCAAATCTTCGTCTCGCGGGCGGGCCCAACATCTAGCATGTCCGGGTTCCGGCGCCTAAATCTATAGACTCGAGGCCGCCAGACCCATTTGTGATGTCACTATGGGGCGGGCGCGGGTCTATAAATAGGGGGCAATAGCGGGCCGGGCAGGGCGTGGAATGGGACGGGCGGCTTAGGGTCGGGGCTGGGTGAGAATTTCTCGACTCGCGCATCACTACTAAAATATATATAGTGAATAAAGTACCCCCTATTGTAAAATATAAGGATATTATAAGTCACCGAGGAGTTCCATGTCCATATAAAAGCACAAGGTCGAAGGCCGAGTGTTTTTATACAGGTCATGTAACTCCGAGGTGACTTCTAATATCCTCACATTTTCCAACAAGGGGTACTTTATTTATTATAATACACACGATTTAGTGAGTCGTGACAAAAATGACATCACTTCTCACCGTTTATAACTGATGACATCACTAGTCACCGTTTTTAAGGATATAATTTAGAAGATTATTCATGGCTTTTGTGTATTATGTATACTCTCTTGGAATAATTAAAATGTTATTATTCATTTGATCCTGCACCTCGCAAGAGCTTTATTGATTGTGTGCTGGCATATTACTGCATTATATATATATAATACACAAAAGCCATGAATATCCTGTAAATTATATCCTTATAAACTGTGAGTTCTGATGTCATCAGTTGCATATGCTATGGGTAGGGAGGTAAATCACGTGACTTTTTGTCACAAAACAAGGAAGTAAAAAAATGTTCCCCTTCCCACCCCTAATTTGCATATGCAAAGTAGGATTCGGTTCGGTATTCGGCAGAATCTTTTGCGAAGGATGCGGGGGTTCGGCCGAATCCAAAATAGTGGATTTGGTGCATACCTAACAAAAAGTGCCACGTAACTTGCCATACTTGTCACTGTGTGCCACCACCCCAACTGTGAGTTGGGTGCCAGTCATGGGACATAGTCCACTTTGGGCTTCCATGATGCCGGCATTTTGGTTACACTATGATCACACCCATATCCCATGCAAGTACAATGTTCATTTTTGCTCTTTAGGGGTCCTTTAAAGTATCAGTACTAGAATATTATTAATAATAATAATGCTTATTAATATTATTAATCACAGTGAGGTCAATTTGGGACTGCCGGACAGTGGGCAGCACCCTGCCGAAAAATGTGGGCATGGCCAAATAGTTGTGGGGGCGTGGCTTATCAGGAGAGCCCTTTCAATGTTTCTGAATGCTCACTGCACCTGCACACATCCAACTTGGAGGGGAATGGTATTTAAAGACGTGAGTGCGTGGAGGTGGGAGACAAGCTCTGAGGGATTTGGAAGGTATGTATTCATAACTCAAATACAAAATGACATTACATTAAAGATACTAGCGTTCTTCAACGTTCCACCTTTAATACAATATCTGTGAAACAGAAGTAGAGGGCACGTACCTGTACCATGTAATGCAGCGTTATTTGAAGCTAGAGGCAAAATGGGAGCACCCTGATTTCCAGCATAAAGGCCTGAGTCTGAAATGAAAATGAAGCAATAAAGGAATCAACACTTTGTAGGCTTTCATTAACCCTTTACTTGTAAATCCCGATTTGCCACCCTGTTTACTGGAGATTATCTGCCACAAAACTTGGAACTCTTGGTGTCAATTTGATACTGGTTAAAGAGAGATTGTACCCCCTCTTTCAACATGAGTGCAATGAATAGGGCTTGTGTTGAACATAGTTTTTTAACCTTTTGTTTTAATTAAGAAATATATGGTTTGTGTTGCTCTCTAAGGGCAGAGACGCATGGTCAGATTCGGGGAGATTAGTCGCCCGGCAACAAATCTCCTCTTCTTCGGGGTGACTTACCTCTCCGAACTGACTTCCCCTGCCTTCCTGCCGGCTAAAATGAAAATCACCGGCGGGATGGCAATCGGAGCACTTCGTTTTCCAAAGTCGCCTGAAGTTTCCTTGTGAGGCAACTTCGGGCGACTTCAGAAAACAAAAAGCGCAAAATCTGAAACTGAAGCCACATTCTACTTCTTGCTCTTTTAAGCACAATCAAATCAGCAGTCTACTGAGAAGCCCTTTGTATAACGAGCTGATCCTTATCTCAAAGCCTAACCATGGCTGCAGAGGGGCATAGTGGAATTTGCTTATTTATTCATTAAATGCAATTTGAAAAAATTGGTATACTGCCCCTTTAATCTCCATTGATGTAATACTTACCAGAATCATACTTATACCAAAGATTTCACATTTTGAGAAACATATTGTTTTTTAGACCCCCCCCCAAATACAGGCATGGGATCCCTTATCTGGAAACATGCTATCCAGAAAGCTTTCTGTAATAATAAAACAGAACCTTGTACTTGATGGTAACTAAGTTGTATGAATCCATATGGGTGGCAAAACAATTCTATTGGTTCATTTAAAATTTAAATATTATAGCATATTATGGGATTCCAAATTACGTAAAAATCCCTAATCCAGAAAAATCCAGTTCCAAAGCATTTCGGATAATAGGTTTCATATACCTGTATTTTAAGTGGATACATTACAATACATATCAAAGCTAACCATAGCTTCTTTCATGGTCCTGGCAACTGTCAGTTCTCAGTCCCCGGGTAAGCACAATGGGCTGACAGCCGTGAGCGAGGCTAGTATCAGGGGTATCCGGACGCTGACCCAGTGTAATCAGGACAGGACATTTAGTACCATTGTAGCACCCTCATAATAATTCCTACCCTCAGCCCCTGGATTTCTTTTAAGCTCATAGACTTTGTGAGGGTTGACGGGTTCTAGACTGTTGTTCTGTATCATTCTGACACCATTGTTTTGCCTTAGAGCTGAACGGAAATTCCTCTTCCATGTTGGTAGGTCAGGCTCATCTCTTTGGGGGTTATATTTACCACTCACAATAGCCCAAGCCTGTGGGAACATGAAAACAGCCACCATGAATGTATTGCATGCCCACTACCCACAACCTGTCGCCCCTTTACCCACAGCATGCTGGCTAGGAAGAGAAGAGTTGCTGCCAAGTCTTCTCATTTGAGTGCTACACAGCATCACTAGAACACTTTATGGCGGATATAAGATCTTGCACAGTTTTTATTTGTTCTACAATCCTTTTCGAATATTATAAATGTAATACCTTGAATATTTTGTAATTATCTTCACACAGGTCTTGGCGACTGCCGTGCTTCCAGGGGACGCGGAACAGTGTCCGTTCTTGGTTCATCCATTCAAGGCCCGGAAATCTCTGGCTGTCAATCTGGCTTAGAACCCATGATAGGAAGTGTGGTTTCTGGGCGCTCATGGTGTAGGGTAGGAGGGCCGGCTACTGTAGGGAAAAAGGAGACAAATCTATATAAAGGGCTTAAAGGGGTTGTTCATGTTTGAGTTTACATTAAAGGGATCCTGTAATCGGAAAACATGTTTTTTTCAAAACCCATCAGTTAATAGTGCTACTCCAGCAGAATTCTGCACTGAAATCCATTTCTCAAATAGAGCAAATAGATTTTTTTATATTCAATTTTGAAATCTGACATGGGGCTAGACATTTTGTCAATTTCCCAGCTGCCCCCAGTCATGTGACTTGTGCCTGCACTTTAGGAGAGAAATGCTTTCTGGCAGGCTGCTGTTTTTCCTTCTCAATGTAACTGAATGTGTCTCAGTGGGACATGGGATTTTACTATTGAGTGCTGTTCTTAGATCTATCAGGGAGCTGTTATCTTGTGTTAGGGAGCTGTTATCTGGTTACCTTCCCATTGTTCTTTAGTTTGGCTGCTGGGGGTGATATCACTCCAACTTGCAGTACAGCAGTAAAGAGTGATTGAAGTTTATCAGAGCACAAGTCACATGACTTGGGAAATTGAAAAAATGTCTAGCCCCATGTCAGATTTCAAAATTGAATATAAAAAAATCTGTTTGCTCTTTTGAGAAATGGATTTCAGTGCAGAATTCTGCTGGAGCAGCTCTATTAACTGATTCATTTTGAAAAAAAATGTTTTCCCCGTTACAGTATCCCTTTAAGTATGATGTAGAGAGTGATATTCTGAGACAATTTGTAATTGGTTTTAATTTTTTATTATTTGTGGTTTTTGAGTTATTTAGCTTTTTATTCAGCGGCTCTCCAGTTTCCAATTACAGCAATCTAATTGCTAGGGTCCAAATTACCCTAGTAACCATGGATTAATTTGAATAAGAGACTGGAATATGAATAGGAGAGGGTCTGAATAGAAAGATGAGTAATATAAAGAAGCAATTACAATACATTTGTTGTAGTGATGCAGGCCGGCCCGACACCTGCAGGACCCGTGGGTTTACCTGCGGGTCGGGCGGGTTCAGGCCAACTTCCCCACACCCTTGTCAGGTCGGTTTAGGTTGAGCTCTTCCTTGTACACTTCCTGCCCTTGACCTTCCTGTGCAGGTTACTGCCTCCAGCAGGTGCCTTTTATAGACTCACGCCTGCTTGGTCCAGCCCCCTTCAAAGACGGGGGTGGGCACGGATCTATAAAGTCGGAGGTGTGCCAGGTTAGGGTTAGGGTTGGGTGTGGGTGGAGGAGCAGTGGGTTAGGGTCAGGTGCAGGCTGAGGTTTTCTCGACCCACACATCACTAATTTGTAGCCTTACAGAGCATTTGTTTTTTAGATAGGTCACTGACCCCCATTTGAAAGTTGGAACAAGTTAGAAGAAGAAAGCAAATAATAAAACAAAACTATAAAAAAAAAAATGAATTATATTACGTTATGGGGGAAGAACAAGTGGTTTGTTGGTTGCAGTGGATTATTAAATGAGGGAAAATAACGCCCATAGTTCTGCTTCAGTATCTTTATTTCTGACCCTTGGCTCTTTGCTCTCCAGAAATGGAGTTCCTCCCTTAGTTATATTCATTCTAGTTAGGGGCCGATGGAAAAGCCAAAACAGACTTACAATGGGAGCACAGTGTTTCTACCTAGACGTTGGCCTTGCCAGGATCATCCAGCAGCTTGGCCTTAGAGCAGTGATCCCCAACCAGTAGCTCGTGAGCAACATGTTGCTCTCCAACCCCTTGGATGTTGCTCCCAGTGGCCTCAAAGCAGGTGATTATTTTTGAATTTCAGGCTTGGAGGCAAGTGTAGGTTGTATAAAAACCAGATGTACTGCCAAACAGAGTCTCAGTGTAGGTTACAATCCACATAGGGGCTACTAAATGGCCAATCACAGCCCTTATTTGGCACCCCAAGAACATTTTTCATGCTGGTGTTGCTCCCAAACTCCTTTTACTTCTGAATGTTGCTCACGGCTTTAAAAGGTTGGGGATCCCTGCCTTAGAGGAATCAGCCTCAGCCTGGACCTGCTTCAAAGAAAATAAAAAGGGCTATTAATTTGCTGATGTACAGCCAGTGTAACAGGTTTAATCCAAACACCATGGCCTTCAAAAAGGATTGAGAGCCCAGTGCTCAATAATGGAGGGATCGGCACCCTCCCAATCTTCAACGATGCAGAAAATTCACTGGCACACGTTTAAAATGCAAGCAGGGCAAGCCCCTTGCGTGTTTATTTGTGAGTGCAACGTTTCGGCCCGGAAACCCCTTTGTCACACACACACACACAATTAAATGAATTAGCATAAATAACAAGCAGTATTTAGTACAAAAAAGCAGTACAGCTTGAAGTGGATTCATACAATTAGGGTAGAACTACACAATTTCCATGCGTTTTCGGCAGATCTGACACGCTACGCCAAAACACAGGCGTCAAATCGGATGCGCCGGAAAATAAGTTATCAAATACAAATGTTGGATGGTGTCGCAGCGGTCATCTGATGCGACATGACTGTCGAATGAACCATGTGACACCATCCGACATTTGTATTTCTTACCTTATTTTCTGTCGCATCCGATTTGACCCCCGTTTTTGGCGCCGTGCGTCGGATCTGCTGAAAACGCGTGGAAATTGTGTAGTTCTACCGTAAATGGTTAAATTTGTACAACAAATGATTTAAAAACCAAAGTGATGTTCCTATCATCTGTTTTTGTTTTTGTGTGTTTTTTGCATATCCAAGGGGTAATCCAACATGGGACAAATTCAGTCCAAAAGTCCACTGGTGATCAGTGAGTTACAGTTCCACAATACCACAAAATTCATTTTAAAGGGAAACAAAATTAGTAACAAAATATCAAAGTATTTAATCTTACCCTGCACAAAGGGAAGAAAGAGCAGGAAACCTTAGCTATCCCTGATGGATATTCAAGTAGAAAGATTTATCGGAAAACATGTTTTTTTCAAAACCCATCCGTTAATAGTGCTACTCCAGCAGAATTCTGCACTGAAATCCATTTCTCAAATAGAGCAAATAGATTTTTTTATATTCAATTTTGAAATCTGACATGGGGCTAGACATTTTGTCAATTTCCCAGCTGCCCCCAGTCATGTGACTTGTGCCTGCACTTTAGGAGAGAAATGCTTTCTGGCAGGCTGTAAAAAAAAAACTAGTCCTAGCTACTGCTTGTTAGGTATGCTAATTAGTTTAATTGTGTAAACATATATATATATTTATTTATGGAAGTTCAGGTTTTCTTTGTAACCTAATTGAATGAGTTCATGTCAAAAAAAGGAGGTATATTTTCCCTTTAAGGCACTCGTTCATTTTTCTTTCTTCCCATTTCCTTCAGAAGGGACACGCTCCATTAGTCACTATATGACTCAAGGAAGGAGCAGATGGAGCAAGTCTTCAGGAAATAAAGAAAAGCCTTAAATACTCCCAAGTATTGTCCCCAGCAGGTCACACACAATCCAGACTGGATATCAGTGGGACACACTTACCTTTTCAGAGGAAGAATGAATAAAGAACTCAGCCTGGCTGCAAGGAGCGATGCCTCTTAGCTTTAGTTTCACTTTCACAATTGTTTACCCAACCCACATCTGTCTCACATCTCTAACTCGCTCTCAAAGACACAATCACACCGGCCTGCTGCAGTACAAGAGAAACCATTGGGCCTGTGGATATTCCAATCTGGCTTTTTCATACTTCTACCATAGCCTTTATAGCATCTATAAAATTACGAGTATTATTTCCTAGTATTTTATTTATCCAGAAACCCATTATCCAGAAAGTTCTGAATTGCAGAAAGTAAGAACTACAATTAAAATGATATCAAAGAATTATTGGGGCAGGCCCTTTGTGAATGTCATGGTTGCACAGATATTCCTTTCTCTTCTATGCCTCTAAGGGCAGAGACACACGGTCAGATTTGGGGAGATTAGTCGTCCAGCGACAGATCTCCTCTTCTTCGGGGCGACTAATCTCTCCGAACTGCCTTCCTGCTGGCTAGAATGTAATCGCCAGTGGGATGGCACTCGGATTGCTTCCCGAAGTTTCCTCGTGAAGCAACTTTGGGCGACTTCGGAAAACTAAGCGTTCCGAGTGCCATCCTACATTCTAGCCAGCGGAAAGGCAGTTCGGGGAGATAAGTTGCCCCAAAGAAGAGGAGATTTGTCGCCGGATGGCTAATCTCCCCAGATCTGACCGTGTGTCCCTGCCCCTGCATTAATTCTCCAGAGGTGGATTTGCAATGGGTTTTCATTTTTTATTATTTATGTTTTTTTTAGTTATTTAGCTTTTTATTCAGCAGCTCTTCAGTTCGTGATTTCAGTGATTTTCAATCCATTTTCTAGGGTCAATATTCCCCTAGCAACCATGCATTGATATGAATAAGAGACTGGGATATGAATAGGAGAGGCCTGGATAGGAAGATAAGGAATACAATAAATGTGTAGCCTTACAGAGCACTTGTTTTTTTAGATGTGGTCAGTTTGAAAAGCTGGAAAGAATCAGAAGGCCAGTAGAAAAGTTGCTTAGAATCAGACCACGATATGTGGAAATGCCACCAAGGCCCGGGCCTAGGGCGCAGGATTTTAAGGGGCGGCATGCTGCCCAACCACACCACATTGGATACGCAGGAGATACAATAGTTTTTTAAACTCCCCATTAGTAGTGCCAGGCCACGCTGGGCAGGTGCCCTAGGCAGGCCGGCAGTCGCGGCGCCTGTTTAGCATGCGCATGTGCGAATTTGCGATATAGTGCGCATGCGTGAAGTTTGCGCGCATGCGCAGAAGCATAAATAGCGAGAAGAAATGCAGAGAGTCAGGCAGAGAAGGGAACCGGACTTGGTGTAGGCGACAGAGGAGGTATGTGCCTGGCACCCTCCCAGCTTTGCGCCCTAGGCACATACCTACTCTTGTAAGGGGGTGTAAAGTGATGAGAGTATTATGTGAGTGAAATATTATCTTTTTGAGTGACAAAATGTGCATGTATGTAAAATGTATGTGTGTTTAAAATTGTTGTGTAAATCGCCACCAGATGGCAGTAGATTTTTAGTTTAGTTTAAGTGTAATTTCTACCGTGGCCACCAGAGGCCACTATAGAGAACAGAAGGGCTATAAAAGGAGGTGCCCCGTCCAAGGTAAGTTGTCTTGATGGGAGGGCATGGCCAAAGAAACATCAGCTGGTTGGTGAGTGGAGACATCATTAACAGATAGGAAAAGTTAGAATAGGAAAGATCTTAAGTAAAGCGAGCACTAGGTGCACAAGATAGTGAGGATAGTTAGTAAGGGCAGCTGTGGCCCCATAAAGGAGGAAAGTGGAATTTGTTTCCTACGGGCACTCAGTAAGTAAGGGAATCAGTGGAAGTTTAGGACAAGGTAAGAAGGACACCTGGGTCTCTGGACAGGAATTGGATGGAAAAGGTCCTAACCTGGAAGAGTGGAGGGGTATCACCCAGAAGGTATCGGGCTACTATTGGAGAGTGGGGGGGATACGGGTGGAGTATATATTGGAAAACTAGTCGGTTAGGTGTGATCCAAGATCCTATGGCAGGTGTGCCTACTCTGAATTGATTCCCTGAAGTAGTTGTAACTGAATGTGCTTGATCAAGCGTGTGCTGGAGTGATTGTAACGTGTCTGATGTGAAAATCGATTGGTGTTCCTACAAGAATAAAAATCTCCTGTTTAATTTTTACATCAAGTCTCGTGTGGTGAGTAACAAGTGGGTTAAGTTCCCCTTTAAAATCTGGAAGACCCTCCCACACTCTGCCTACCCCTAGTTCAGGCCCTGCCCATTAGCCAATCCCCATTGCTCCAGTCCCGATGATGAAAATTTGTATGAATAAAGAGGAGGGGATGGGGGGGGGACAAACGGCAGTAGGCCTAGGGGTGCCCACTATTTAAATCCTGCCCTGCTTAAAATTGAGCATACTAAAAGATAACTTTAAGGTGAACCACCCCTTTAAATGGATAGTCATGGGAAAAAATTTTTTTTCAAAACAACTCAGTTAATAGTGCTGCTCCAGCAGAATTCTGCACTGAAATCCATTTCTCAAAAGAGCAAACAGATTTTTTTATATTCAATTTTGAAATCTGACATGGGGCTAGACATTTTGTCAATTTCCCAGCTGCCCCTGGTCATGTGACTTGTGCTCTGATAAACTTCAATCACTCTTTACTGCTGTACTGCAAGTTGGAGTGATATCACCCCCTCCCTTTTCCCCCCCAGCAGCCAAACAAAAGAACAATGGGAAGGTAACCAGATAACAGCTCCCTAACACAAGATAACAGCTGCCTGGTAGATCTAAGAACAACACTCAATAGTAAAAACCCATGTCTCGCTGAGACACATTCAGTTACATTGAAAAGGAAAAACAGCAGCCTGCCAGAAAGCATTTCTCTCCTAAAGTGCAGGCACAAGTCACATGACTGGGGGCAGCTGGGAAATTGACAAAATGTCTAGCCCCATGTCAGATTTCAAAATTGAATATAAAAAAATCAGTTTGCTCTTTTGAGAAATGGATTTCAGTGCAGAATTCTGCTGGAGTAGCACTATTAACTGATGTGTTTTGAAAAAAAACATGTTTTCCGATGACAGGATCCCTTTAAGTACTTCCCCCACAGGAGCATACATGCACAATATAATAAGCAGAAACTAAGAAACACAGACACATATATTCAAGCTTTATTTCCACGGTTTATTTCATGATAACCATTCTTAAATAAATGTTCTATTGAACTCATTGTGGCATATGGTAACAATGAAAATATTTAACAGTATAAATGCAGTACCATGTTCATATTTTATCCCCAGAGCACACGGCTCTCTTGTAGACTGGGTTCACATAGGTGATCTTCCTTATCTCTCTCACTGTCCAGAGAAGCACACTGATTGGTCAAGGCAATGGTTCAAAAGCCTCCCTCTTTCATAAGTTCTGTATGACAGAAGGGTATACAGGTATGGGACCTGTTATCCAGAATGCTCGGGACATTTTCCAATAATGGATCTTTCTGTACTTTGGATATTCATACCTTAAGTCTACTAGAAAATCATGTAAACATTAAATAAGCCCAATAGACTGGTTTTGCTTCGATTAATAGGGTATTCTGGATAAGGGATCTTTCTGAAATTTGGCTCTCCTTACCTTAAGGCTAGCCTTAAGTCTTTAATTATTTCATTTTAATTAAACCCAATAGGCTGGTTTTGCCTCCAGTATGCACTGATTCTATCTTAGCTGGGATCAGGTACAAGGTGGTACTGATTTATTATTACAAAGAAAAGGAAAACAATATTAAAAACTGGACTTATTGATGAAAATGGAGTCAATGGAAGATGGCCTTCCTGCAATTCAGAGCTTTCTGGATAATGGGTTTCTGGATAACGGATCCTTTACCTGTATTTTAAACATACAGAATTCAGTGAGAAAAAGGTTTATCACATGATCAACTCATGGACATGATTCGATTTGAGAAAAACTTATCTCAAGGTTTATCGCGTGAAAAAGCCTCTAAGGAAAAACTGAATTTGCAGAAAAGTTTTTTCTCCTTGAATTAAATCTCGTCCATGAGTTTTCACGTGAAAAACCATCAAATTACTTTTTCTCCCTGGATTGAATCTGGCCCAATGTGTGGGGATTGTTTAGGAACAAAACAAGCCAGAGGTATGAGTATTGCACTTATCAGGTGGCAGTGGCATGTAGTCAAAATACTGAGCTCCATGAAGGAAAGTTAATTTCAGAAATAGAAATGTAAAGGCAGAGAGTGATAGTTGTACAAGCAATTCCAAAGAAGCAATGCAGCTCCAGTGAAGTCTTTAATGTCTGTGTTTGAAGAGATAATGGCTGAGCTGTTAGTTGGTAGTAGAATAACAGAAGAACAGAAACCAATGACCATTTTGGTGAGTACCTGGAGATAAGTTTATAGATAAAATGGAGGAATGTAAATCAGGGTGGAATGGCAGAGGAGTGGTTGGTATGAACCTGGACTGGAATGGTGACACTCTCTGGAGGGGAAGGTCAATCTATGAAGAGTTGCAATGGTCAGTATGTGACAGTAAATCATGGTTTCGGGGAATCTTGCTTGATAAACAGAAAAAATGGAGAGACTGTAGTAAGATCAAGTGACGTATGTTGCCAGAAGCTGATGAGAGATCTAGGAGTATTGCTAATGAGAAGTGGTTTTTGACTTTGGAGGATAACAGATCATCACTGTGTGTTCGAGCAGTTTCTGTGGAAAGCTATGGCCAAAAACCAGGAGGTCAAGCAAGCCATGATCAGAGAGAAAACTGATCAGTTGTTGTATGCTAAGCACTTGTACAGTTTAGACATAAAGTGATGTAAAGAGACAGGATGGAGCTGAACAGATAGGTTAAACCCGGGTCCCCAACCTTTCTTACTCCGTGAGTAACATTCAGATGTAACTTTCTTGATTAGCCAGGCCCCCCTGCTTTCTGAGAGCTGCTGACTTCGGGAAGGCAGGGCGAGAGCACAAGGGGAGGTATCTTCTGTCCATTACTTCCCCTTATTGGTCACTGAGTCCCGGTTGAGCTGCTCAGGGATTGTATAGCTGAGGTTTGAACTTCTCCTCCAGCTCATCCAATCCCCATGCAGCTTTACCAGGACTTGAAATTCTGTGACCAATAAGGGAAGAAAATGCTGTCACTGGAAGAAGATGCAGCCACCTGTGCTCCCCTCCTCCCTTCTGTAGTTGGCAGCTCACTGACAGCAGGTGAGCCACACTTGTTGTCCCTGTTGTGTGGTGGGGCCCTGGGCACCAACGTTTTTTAAACTTCTGGGGGGGCAAGTTTTTTTACATGGGCATTTAAGGGGGGCCCTGGCCACCAATTATCTTATAACATGGTGGGGGGGGGCCTGGCCACTAATTTTTTCCCCATGAGGTGTCCGAGCCACTAATATTTTTTAATGGGGGCCCTGACACCAAATGTTTTTTTTAATGGGGGGGCTCTGACCACCAATATTTTCTTATTAACATGTGGGAACCATAGCCACCAATGTTTTTTTTTTTTAGTGTGTGGTTTTTACATTTTTGCATCCCTGTCTTTTTTCTGCATAAGAAACCTGCTTCCCTACCATTTAAAAGCTAATACTCCCACAATTAATATTGTTTTTGTGTTTATGGGTGATTATTAATGACAGGTTTTTATTGGAACACATTAGGAATCCCTCAATATATAAGTGTTATAAGTGATCCACTGTGTATTTTTAAAGATATTGCATTTTCTAATGGTTGTATTTATTTTGATCACAGTAAATTATTACTAATAATCATCTTTCCGCACCTTTATATTTGTTTATTTCGAAAACAAATTCAAGGTAACTCTGAAACAGGATTAATCCTTGGCATTCAGGGATGGATAGCAATTGTGGCATAAACTATTTGGGTACAAAATAAATGGCCAAAGAAAATCTAATGAAATTACATGGGAGGTGAGCTGGTGGCTGGGCAGGAAGGGAGCAGACCTCATGACTACTGGTGGGACCCAGTGGAAACAAATTAATAAGGATAACCATTTTGGATGAAATTAGTCACTATTGTGATCATTCCTTCAGCATATGATACACGTAGGGCTGCATGGACCCTACAGGCTTTATTTCTAAAGCCATTTCTGGCTTTGGCCACATGATATGCAATGGTGAAAACCACAGTTACCGAGCAGCATATTGGGAGCCTATTCAAAGTCCATCATCTCGTGGAGTTCTCGTAGAACAGCCATCACGTCATTTGTACTGGAGAGAGAGTCCGAGATTTCCAGGTTAATCTCACTGCTATGGAGAGAAGAGGCTCCCGTACTGTAACTCATGTCATGAAGCAACTTCATTGACACAGGTACAATCTGAATGGGAAGATAAACACAACAGGCTTTTTAATATGAGCAACAGCCATTTTCACAGGTTATTACTCCAGAAAGCCCTTTTGTAGCACTCACCTGCACCATGATGAATTTTTTATTCCATGGCCGAACATCAGGCCACAGTTCTCCAAGGCACATCCAAATGTGGTACTGAGGGGAGGACTTCCTGGTGCGTTCGATGAATTCAGTCAGTTCTGAAGTCAAATAAAATGACTGGTAATTTGGCATCTCAATATGCATGTCGGAAGAGCTTGTGCACCTGAATTTGAAAGTTGCCCTGAGCTGGTAATAACTGCTAAAATCACAGGTCCTGGGGCCCACCGGTTCTTTTCTTTCTAGTGAATGGGATCTGCAGCAAGTAGCAGCCCTTTCATTGGTAATTGACCTGCCACGTAAGCCACAGCCCTACTCATTAATAGCATCAGGCCCGGACTGGCAATCTGTGGGTTCTGACAAATGCCAGAGGGGCTGCTATAAGGTGCCATAGAAAGTGAGTATTTAGTGGGCTGGTGGGGGCTGTTTGGGCCTCTGTGTGGGCTGATTGGGCCTCTGTGTACCTGAAATGCCAGGGCCTATTTTAATTCTCAGTCCGGACCTGAATAGCATTACTATATTTATATAATATTGTATATGCCTTCAGTAATTAAAAGATTTATAAAAGACCTATTCTTATTTTTTTTAAACTCTGTACCCCTGGTGGTTACCCATATTAGTGCATTTCCATACTAGAAGGTAGCCACAGCCAGTGAACACATATCTTCAACCAGGGCCGGAACTAGGGGTAGGCAGAGTAGGCACGTGCCTAGGGCGCAAAGCTGGGGGGCGCCAGGCACGTACCTGCTCTGTTGCCTACCCTGTGTCCGGTCCCGTCTCTCTCAGTCTGCCGAGTGTCTTTCACGAAAATGCGTGAACACCATTTCGCGCATGCGCACTGTAGCGAAGCTTTGCGCATGCGCGCTGGACCGTAGTTTCACGCATGCGCAGTTTCACGCATGCGCAGTTTCACGCACACTGAGCCGGCGCCATGCCTGCCAGGTTGCCTAGGGCGCCTGGCCGGGTAGGCGCGGCTCTGTCTTCAACACAACCTTGAGGTTCAGCTTCTGGGGGGAGAGGGTGCTGCAGATTTGTGCTTGAGAGGGGCACACATAGAGATGAGCCCATCCTTTCACTTTTGCTGGGGGCTTGGGCCAGGCCCGTATTGGCAAAGGGGCTGCTATAAGGTGCCATAGAAAGTCAGTATTTAGTGGGCTAGTTGGGGCTGTTTGGGCCTCTTTGTGGGCTGATTAGGCCTCTGTGTACCTGAAATGTCAGGGCCTATTTTAATACTCAGTTCGGACCTGCTTGGGGTAAAACTATTATGCCCTGTTCACTGAGATTGGTTGCTCTCTAAAGAAGGCAAGCAAATAATGAAGTTGTATAACAATAGGAGCCATTATAATTGAAGAAAATAAGCCCAAATTCAATCCAGTGGAAAAAAAGTTGTTTCATGTGAAAAGTTTGCATAGGAATGCAAAAGAGCAAAGGGGTGAAAGAGCTCTGATTGTGCCCCTTTTTTGTACTTTTCAGAGTCACAGTAGCACCTGCCTGTCTATCTGACATGTTCTGTCAAAGCTTTATTAAAGCAATATGTTCCAGCCACACTATCCCTTAAAGGAGAAGGAAAGTCTTTGTGCACTTGGGGGTACCAAATGTTATGCACCCTCAAGTGACTGTATTGATTTACCTGAAACCTCAGGCTGGTGCATCTATCAGCAGAAAACTGCACCGGGTAATACCAGTGAGTACCACTGAGTGATCCTCTTCCGTCTTCCTCTTTCTTCGCTTGGCTGCGCATGTGTCTGCCCCGGGAAATTTGAAGAAAGAAGAAGCCAGAAGGGGATCGATCCATGGTGCTCGCTAGAAGAACCCCGGCCCGGTGCAGTTTTCTGTTGATAGGAGCCCGGGGGTTTCAGGTAAGTCAATCCAATCACTTGGGGGTGCCTAACATTTGGCACCCCCAAGTGCAAGATGACTTTCCTTCTCCTTTAAGATGAAAAAAGGCGACAGAATGGAGAGGCGTACCTGCTACAAACTGCTGCAGTGTGTGCAGAATGCAGTAGTCGTTTTTGTCAATCTGGTTGGGTTGACTGATTTCAGGCATCTCGGTCATGCTCCAAAAAGCCCTGCACTTTCCTTGCCTCTTCCCACAGATGGAGCCTCCTCTCACCTCGACCAAGACCCCTTCTTCTAAGTTCCGCAACAGTTTGTGTATTTCACCCACAACAGCCTGATCGGCAATCATTGTTGGCGATGGCAGAACCACATCGTCCAAGTAGCTGCCTGGTGATGAGTGTTTTCTCGATGTAATGCGGAAGCCGTGTGGGTTTTTTACCAGAGTTTTACTAACTTCGATTCCTCTGTAATATACAGTCACTTCGAATTCTGTCCCTATAAGCAAATGGATACCAAACCATTAGTCAAAGACTGCAAGGATTAAAGGCAAAGTATCAATGACAACATCTGACAACATTTCAGTACCTCTGCCTGGGCAAAATTATCCTAACTGTGCATAGCGATATATAAGGGAATTATTATCCCACACACAACATGCAATTAGTTTTTTTTTGCATATATCTAGTGCAACTGGACATCATGCCATTTGTACTTTCTATATACCTGACCCCTTCCACCCCTTAAATATGTATTTATGATAATGTGAGGGACACGAAACTACAGCAAAGTGCATTACCATTTACAGCCTGCTCCTCTCACTGCTTGCTTTGGCTAATGCTACATGACACTTGCCCCATCGCTGCCCACCAATGACAAATGCTAGTTAACCCTTGCTATTACACTTTATTCTCTCAGCCAAATATTCTGCACCTACCCCATATCTTCTCAGAGCTACAGCCCTTTTCACACCACCCACATCGAGGAGTGTGGCTGCCTGCTGAGCTGTGCCTTCTAACACTGCATTCTGCAGGGAGCACTAGATTTTTAATCCGGCACACCTTGCAAAAAGTAGTGAACCCCTGGATACAAGAGTTCTGTAGATGAGCAATAAGTGCCATACTCTTGTGCCATTTAGAGCTCTTGCACCCAGGGGTTTGATAAAGGACCCAGTTGCAGGGAGGCCCAAGGAACAGGGGGGACCCACTACAATTATGTGGAACACCCTCCTTTCCAGCCATATTCTTACCTTTGGCCAGGGAAGGTGGATGCAGGCTGCTTCGGTACTGGGAGGGAGAGGTCGGGGAATAGCGGACATGAGGAGGCATTTGGCATTGAAGATGGGTGGGTGGGTTGGACAGTGTGCTAGGCTCTCCGAAGATATTTTTGCAGGGGGCCTGGCACACTGTAGTTACGCCTCTGAAACGACCCCTACAATTTCAGTCTTTCATCATCAAAAGCACATTACATTAAAAGAATGTTTTATAAAATCAATATTCTTACTTAATGTCCTGTCTTGGAAAAAATGATCAGTGATGTGTTGCTGTAGTGGACTTCCTTGATTTGTGGCGACCTCCGCCGGTAAGGCTTCAGCATGTGCCCCTGTGAGTACAAACAAATTCAAAAGTCTGAGAAGTGGTCGGCATGAAGTGTTATATCTCCTGGTTGCAGTGCCTCCTGATGGACAGGATTCAGATGGGGAAATCTCAGTTAATGTATATCACTTTAATTTGACCCACACTTTGCACCCCTGACCTCAGAGGGACCACAGTGGCCCAATATAATATCTACAACTTGCTGTTTGCATGCCTACAAGATGTTGCTTCCTATATATTTATAATTAGCAGAGTAATTGAGCAAAATTGAGGAACCAACTCCATGGCTGCTCCTTTAAAGGGATACTGTCATGGGAAAAAATGTTTTTTTTTTCTAAATCAGTTAATAGTGCTGATCCAGCAGAAATCTGCACTGAAATCCGTTTCTCAAAAGAGCAAACACATTTTTTTTGACATATTGTCAATTTCCCAGCTGCCCCTAGTCATGTGACTTGTGCTCTGATAAACTTCAGTCACTCTTTACTGCTGTACTACAAATTGGAGTGATATCAGCCCCCCCCAGCAGCCTAACAACAGAACAATGGTAAGGTAACCAGATAGCAGCTCCCTAACACAAGATAGCAGCCAGGTCTGGACTGAGAATCAAAATAGGCCCTGGCATTTTAGGTACACAGTGGCCCAAACAGCCCCTCACCAGCCCAATAAATAGTGACTGTCTATGGAAACATACAGCACCCCCTCTGACATTTGCCAGAACCCACAGATTGCCAGTCCGGGTCTGATAACTGCTGCCTGACTGATATAAGAACAGCACTCAATAGTAAAATCCATGTCCCACTGAGACACATTCAGTTACAATGAGTAGGAGAAACAACAGCCTGCCAGAAAGCAGTTCCATCCTAAAGTGCTGGCTCTTTCTGAAAGCACATGGCCCGGCAAAATGACCTGAGATGCACCTACACACCAATATTACAACTAAAAAAATACACTTGCTGGTTCAGGAATGAAATTTTATATGGTACAGTGAATTATTTGCAGTGTAAACAGTGTAATTTAGAAATAAAAACGACACCATAAAAATAATAACAGAATTTCTTACCAGAGCCGGGCCAACCCAGCCAGACGCCCTAGGCAACCTGGCTGGCCACGGCGCCGGATGAGTGCGTGCTGTGGTGCGCATGCGAGTTACGGCGCTATAGCGCGCATGCGTGAAACTGCGCTATTGCGCGCATGCTCGAAGTTGCGCTATGGCGCGCATGCGCAAAACTACGTACGCGCATGTGCAAAAGTGCAATTAAGAAAAAATATCCACGGCAGTCGGGGAGAGACAGGGCCGGACAATGGGGTGAGCGACAGAGGAGGTACGTGCTGGGTGCCCCCCCAGCTTTGCGCCCTAGGCACGTGCCTACTCTGCCTACCCCTAGTTCCGGCCCTGTCTCTTACATTACCAGCAATGTGACTCACCCATGTGCACAGGAGCTGTACTGTATGCAGGGGTATCAGCATCTCCAACCCTCTCCGGGGAGGAAATGCCAGAGAACCAGCTTTCCTGAGAGTTATATCGATCTCTATATGGCATGGCTTGGTTGTCTTCAGGGGAACAGTATAGATCTGGCACACGAACAGAAGAGAAAATAACAATACAGCATTGTATGTTTCCCATAATACACACAATTACATTCTAGTTCTAAGATGCCAACCTGTGGCTCATTACACAACTGTATGTTTGCAATTCCAGTCCTAGACATAATACTCAATATGGAGCTAAAGGTATCTAGTCATCTCTTCTAAAATTGCATAAAAATAATCAGTCAGGAACAGACCTGCACATTGTTTGTTTTACAGATTACTTCTGTATCTTTTGTGGTTACACCTGCTGCCCAGTTGGTATCAGTTCCCACGTTAGGGCAGAGACACACGCTCAGATTCGGGAGATTAGACGCCCAGCGACAAATTTCCTCTTCTTCGGGGCGTCTAATCTCCCAGAACTGCCTCCCATCGGCTAGAATGTAAATCGCCGGCAGGATGGCAATCGGTGCGCTTTGTTTTCCGAAATCACCCTAAGTTGCCTCACAAGAAAAACTTCAGGCGACTTCGGAAATTAAGCGCTTTGAGTGCCATCCTGCCAGCGATTTCGATTCTAGCCGACGAGAGGCAGTTCGGGGAGATTAGTTGTCCCGAAGAAGAGGCGATTTATCGCCGGGCGACTAATCTTTCCGAATCTTCGCCTCTGCCCTTATAATAGAGATCTTTCCATATCCACCTACCACATCTCATTGTTGGCATTCATTACAAGGACAATTATTTGGCGTGGTTAGGTTGTTTTTTAGATAAGAAGGAAGATATATATATATATATTAGGAATGCACCGAATCCAGGATTCGGTTCGGCCAGGATTCTACCTTTTTTAGCAGGATTCGGCCGAATCCTTCTGTCTGGCCGAACCGAATCCAAATTTGCATATGCAAATTAGGGGCAGGGAGGGAAATCACGTGACTTTTTGTCACAAAACAAGGAAGTATAAAAAATTTCCCCTTCCCATCCCTAATTTGCATATGCAAATTAGGATTCGGTTCGGTATTCGGCCGAATCTTATGTGAAGGATTCGGGGGTTCGGCCGAATCCAAGATTCGGTGCATCCCTAATATATATATATATATATATATATATATATATATATATATATATATATATATATATATATATATATATTAGTTCAAAATCTACCAATAGGGGGCACTCAAAGGTCAAGCTGTTTATGCTATTATAGAATTAAATCTTAATACTGTGAATTGTGATTTTGGAAAATAGGAACAGAAAGGGTTTGCTGTGGTATGTGGTTCTTATGAAAAAGCCCTGAAACTATCAAGGACATTGAAGTCTCAGTGGCTCAGCACAGATCTCTTATTTTTTTTTCATGTGTAACCAAAAAAGTATTCTTGCATTTCTGCGAATCAGAACAATCTAAAAGAAACTTTTCATGTCTTTGGGGTCGTTCACCTTTATTCTAGCTTTAAGAATGATGCAGACATTGATATCACGAGACTTTTTTTGCAGTTGGTCTTCAGTGTTTATGTTTTTTTGTGGCACATGGTTGCATACATTTAAATAAAAGTTCATTATAAGATAAAGCAGATTTTTTTGCATAAAACAAACATTACAGATGGAACAGGGGTGGGGGGGGGTTTACCTTCTTCAGTATGAGAGAGCTGTAGCTGCATTATGCCTTCTGATAGGGTTGCATTCTAGGGAACCAAGAGGAGAATCATACATATGGATCAATCAAACTGCACAAGTGGGTAAAGATACCTTGTTAATCAAATAAGGGTGACTGGGTAGTGTTTCAGGTCCAGGGTTGTGCTACAGGCTGCAGAATAGTTACTGATTGGTTGTCAGAGCAACATCAGGATAAACTGAGGATGTAAATTGGAGTGACAACTCATATATAATTGGCCCTACATCCGTTGAAGGCAGGAGGGTGGGAAATGACAAGTCTTTTCTGCCAAGATGGCAACAGAAGGCCACGATGGGGATAATTACCTTTTATATCAATTTGTGGCTAATTCCTTGCCGTCTGCATGTTCTGGACATCAATTCCGAGCATTGTCTGCAAAGCAGGGAATTCTGCGTCTCTGTGTAAACCTACCATATTGCTGCTTGTGTTGCTCCTGGGGCTGTTTATTGAGAATAAATCAGAAGAAGGGCTAATGCTGTCATTCATATAAGTCTCTTCAGAGGCAACTTCACCTGTTAAGAGACAAAGATTTAAAATACATGCTAAATATTGCCGCCCTGTTGGCATTGTGTTCCACATATAGAACAAACAAGGGCAAGGAACACACCTTGGGTAGAGTACTATGCATGTACTTCCCTTAGGAATAGGAGGAGGACAGATAGACAGGGAAAAGTAGAGGATAAATAAGTGGGGGTGACGCTATCATATAATAGCAGCGCAGTAGACCTATGCCATAACATTAAACAAGCCTTTATTTACTCTTGGCTTTATGTGGCCTTTTGCACTTATTAAGGTTATGGAGCTAACAATGTACAACGCAATCTATATTTACTTAAGTCTTTTATTGCTAATGTCACACCAGGCTGATTCACAGTATTTTTGGGATGGAAACTTCTCACACCAGCTGTGATCAGGAAGTTTCCATAAAAGTCTATGGAAGGCGACATTGGTGAATAGGTAAATTTAGGTGGGGTAGTAGCTTGGGTTTGTGACACCTCTATTCCTCTTGAGAACAAGCAAAGACATTTGCATAACAGAGCAGTGGTCTCAAAAGGAGCATGGATTGATCCTGCACAAGTTTATCCAGTTAGGGAGTTACTGTGTCTGCAAATGACTGTTGGCAATAACAAACAAGGGAAAGTGGTGCTCAACACTAATTTTTTAAAACCATTAAGCAATGAGTGACCCACCCCAAAATTCATATAGATAAATACAAGAGGTCCTCTGCACTCACACATACATGTGGACACAGACATTTTGTGCCTTAAGCTACTAAAAAATGCTTTACCCTTTAAACAAAACAGGGATTGTTTGTCCATATATTACCAGCTTATATATATTGCAGTATATGGACAAACAATCCCTATTTTGTTTAAAGTGTAAAGCATTTTAGTAGCTTAAGGCTTGTGGCACACAGGCAGATTTGGGACTAATCGCATCTTCTTCTGGGCGACAATCTCCAAGAACTGCCTTCACGTGTCTTCCCGTCCGCTATGATGAAAAGTCGCCTGCGCTAAAGCACACGCGGCCCTTCGTTTTCCAAAGTCGCCCGAAGTTGCCTCATGAGGAAACTTCGGGTGAATTTGGAAAACGAAGCGCCGCATCCCACATACATAATACTAACCCTCCACGCTGATCCCTTTTTGGATCTCATAGACCTTGTGAGGGTTAACAGACTCTGAGCTCTTGTCTACAATCACATTGATGCCAGCCTTGCGATTCAGTGCCGAGCGGAAATTCCTTTTCCACACCGCTGGGTTAGGCTGATCCTTGCTGGGGTCATAGGAACCACTGACAATAGCCCAGCCCTGCAAGGAAAGAAAAACGTTTGGAGACAGGTGCACAGTACTGCTCAATTAAATAGCAGAAAGGCCTCCATATTCTGGCCTTAAATTGTATAAGATGTTCTAAAATATATCCATCACAAAAGTATGTCATATCAAAGGATCTAGTAATGTTTGTGATGTGTTGCTCTGTAACAATACTATTTTTAACTGTGATTCTCAACAGGACTACTTGCTAGGTTTCCCACTAATGTCAGTCCACTCTGAGCAGTTTAAAAGATAAACAATACAAATGCTCCATGTATCATTCTCTTATACTGTGGCAGCACCTAATGTAAAACAGACAACGTCACATTATTTATATAATAGTACTTTTTCTTTTGTAGATCAAGGCTAGGGCCAGACATTGCGGATTTCAGCACAAAATGCTAAATCTTTCGTTTCAGCACCAAAAGCCGCCATGTTTGTCTTCACTTGAGTTAAGGGGACAGATTCACTAACGGGCGAATTTTCGACCAGCGTCAGCTTTGCACCCATTGCACCACTTCGCCAGGCGCAAATGCGCTACAAATATGCTAATTCACTAAAATGCGAAGTTTCCTCCGGGGCGTCGAATACTGACGACTTTTTACTAGTGTTACTTTGGCTGTGTGAGCATTTCATAGCGAAGATGCCCTAGTTTTTGTTTGTGCCTAGCGAAAATTCGCTAGTGATCTTGCGCTCACGTCAATTTGCATACGGTGGGTAATTTCATTTTGTATGGACGTCTTTATTATAAATGTTGGTGCAAATGCTTGAAGTTACCACTTTTTATTACAAATGTCCAGGGAACCTTTAATAAAGACAAGAGAGTTAATATAATGCCCTACTCATGAGCCCACTGTAAAATGAATGTTCCATATGTTAGGAAATGTCTGGAGAAAACCAAAAAAGGTTTGTCAGCCAAAAAAACTTTAAGTTGGGACTTCTGCAGGCAATTCCGCTTCAAAAAAGGAAAAGTCGCCAGCATTTTTGGAACTTTAATGCATTTTCAGCACACTTGGAGATTGAGGAAGATCTAGCTACTTTTAAGCACTTTGCCTGGTCTGAGTTGGCGAAAGATGTAATGTTGAGTAAAATCCGCAATTTAGTGAATTTGCGGAGCAACCCTCGTTCGACAGAGTGAAAAGTCGCCTGGTGATAGAGTGCGAATGAAGGCTAGAGATGGTCCTATTCGCTATCGAATTGGCGCAGACCAAACTCCACATCATCTGGCCCTAGCAAAAGTACTATAACTTGTTGGGCAACACTGATATAAAGTGCTATCTTGCCCTGTCTTTGTTTTGCTCTACTGTTACCATCGTCGTACTATATTCATCTTGACCTACTGCCACCATCTTGCCCTTCTATAGCCGATATCCCTTTCCACTGATACCTACAGTGTAGTGATGTGCGGCTCAAATGCCGGCTTCCGACTTCCGGCTTCCGGTTTTATAGTCTCGCGTCTGCTCGCCCTCCCCTTTTGTGACGTCATCGGTGGGGCGGTCGGTGCGGGTCTATAAAAGGACCCCGGAAGTGCGGGCGCGGGTTGGAGCATGGCGGGTTAGGGTCGGGTGCGGGTAAGGAAAACCCTGACCCGCACATCACTACTACAGTGCCACTTTATGGGCCTATTATGCACATGGCACCCACCCTAAAGACAGCTCTTGCCTTTTTATAATTTATTATTAATCAGCTCCTGCAAACAAGAAGGAAAATCTTGTAAATTGTAAAATATTGCAGGGCACTTCTACACATATTTCCTACACATATTTCTTGTTTGAGAAGTTTATAGCGTTCACTTTTACATTTAAATAGGTTTTAGGGGCAGCTGAATGATGTAAAGTTGACGACTCCTTGAAATTAAAGATGATCGTATCTTTATTTATATTTTTGCCTTTGGCATATCAGTATTAATAGACTAATGTAACACCTCATGCTATGACAAATGGCAGGAAAAAAATGGAAAATGTTAAGAGAACACATTTACCTCAAATATTTTGACATCAGCATCACATCTGTCCTGACGCAATCCATGTTTCCAAGGGATACGAAACCTGGTCTTTTCTTCATTCATCCAAATCAGGCCCGGGTATGCTGGGTTACCAATTTGGCTGATTAACCATGGGATAATCCGTGGCTTCTGTGAGCCCATGCTGGAAAGGCCACCCTGTAGAAAGAAAGGGATTTTACTATATTATGGGATCTATTATATGGAATGCTTGGGACCTGAGGGCTTTTCTGAAATTTGGATCACTGTATCTTAATAGAATGATGACTTTTTTTTATAGTATTTTTTATTAAAGGACAATTATACCCCCAAAATGAATACTTAAAGGAGAAGGAAAGGTTAAAACTTAGTAAGTCTTATCAGAAAGGTCCATCTAACTATACCAGTAAACCCCCAATGTAGTGCTGCTCTGAATCCCCTGTCAAAAGAAACACTGCATTTCTTTCCTTCTATTGTGTACACATGGGCTTCTGTATCAGACTTCCTGCCTTCAGCTTAAACCTCATTGCCCTGGGCAAGAGCATGCTCAGTTTGCTCCCCCCCCTTCTCTACTGTAATCTGAGCCCAGAGCAGGGAGAGACCTAGGCAGGAAGTGATGTCACACCACATTAATACGGCAGCTCCTATCCTAAACAAACAGAGAGTTTCTAGAGCTTTTTACTCAGGTATGGTAAAACATTCTACAGAATAAATATAACATTCTAGCTTGCACTATTGCAGTTAATCTATTGGCAATAAAATGCCTCCGTAGCTTTCCTTCTCCTTTAAGCAACAGATAGTTTATATCAAATTGAATGACATATTAAAGAATCTTACCAAACTGGAATATATATTTACATAAATATTGCCCTTTTACATCTCTTGCCTTGAACCACCATTTCGTGACTCTATCTGCCTCAGAGATCACCTGACCAGAAATACTACAACACTAAAGCTGGCCATAGATGCAAAGATCCGATCGTACGAATCATCGTACGATCGGACTTTCCCATCTCCCGACCCGCCACTAACCATTCAGATCAAAGTCTTACCAGTCAGATTAGTAAAAGAACAGATCAGCAATGTTCTGCCCCTGACAGCAATCGTACGATATCTATGTCCAACCAAAGCCAGTGACAGTCTCCCACTGAAAATCGTACGATCGGCAATACACGCAGAGATATTATCGGCAGCCGACAGAAATTTTCTAACCTGTCCGATCGATCAAACGACCGATCTCCGCCGGACGAAAAATGTCGGGACACTCCACACACGTTCCGAAAATCGTACGAATCCTCGATTCGTACGATCAGATCTTTGCGTCTATGGCCAGCTTAACTGTAACAGGAAGAAGTGAGGAAGCAAAAGGCAGAACTCTGTCTGTTGATTGGCTCATGTGACCTTACATGTGGTTTGTATGTGGCACAGTGAATCTTACGATCTCAGGGGGCGGCCCTTATTTTTTAAAATGGCAATTTTCTATTTATGATTACCCAATGGCACATACTACTAGAAAAGTATATTATTATGAAAATGGTTTATTTACATGAAGCAGGGTTTTACACATGAGCTGTTTTACTCAGTATCTTTTAATAGAGACCTACATTGTTTGGGGGGTATAGTTTTCCTTTAAGTGGAGGCTTCCCTCCAGTGCTAATGTTATTTGGCCTAGCACAGATTAGGACACAGAAAGCAAGCCTAATACGTTTCTATAGCCTATATTGTTTTCCAGTTCCTAATAAGTATATTTTTACTTTACTAAAAACTTTTGCATGAGTATTTGTACAAAGCCTTCATACAAACACAATATAAAGTTGCATCACCATATCTTAAAGCTACTAAAAAAAAGATAGACATTAAAAGAAAAATTTTTGCCACCAAGATAGATTTATGAGTTATAATCCATCATTATTAGAATTGTTTGCTTAAATAAGACTCTATGGAGAACAGCATTCCCAGATAGTGGACATTTTTTGGATAATGAGTTTACGCATATAGGCAGGGGATCCGGAAACCCATTATCCAGAAAACTACGAATTACAGAAAGGCCATCTCTCATAAACTCCATTTTATCCAAATAATCCAAATTTTTAAAAATGATTTCCTTTTTCTTGGTAATAATAAAACAGCACAGGTATGGGACCTGTTATCCAGAACGCTCGGGACCTGGGGTTTTCCAGATAATGGATCTTTCTGTAATTTGGATCTTCATACCTTAAGTCTACCAGAAAATCATTTAAACATTAAATAAACCCAATAGGCTGGTTTTGCTTCCAGTAAGGCTAAACTATATCTTAGTTTGGATCAAGTACAAGCTACTATTTTATTATTACTAGGAAAAGGGAAATCATTTAAAAAAATTTAGATTATTCAATTATAAAGGAGTGTTTGGTCTATGATGACCTTTCCGCAATTTGGAGCTTTCTGGATAACAGTTTTCTGGATAACGGATCCCATACCTGTACCTTGTACTTGATGCCAACTAAAATATGATTAATCCTTATTGGAAACAAAACCAGCCTATTGGGTTTTTTTATGTTTACATGATTTTCTAGTAGACTTAAGGTATGAAGATCCAAATTACGGAAAGATCCGTTATCTGGAAAACCCAGGCTCCGAGCATTCTGCATTACAGGTCCCATACTTGTAATATATCCCATACCTGTAGTATTTTACTTTCATTAAATCGGCTGAGTTTGTCTCAGCCTCACTGTGGTTATAAGGTTACAGGGAGAAATGAAAGAGGATATGCAAGGAAAATACACCCATACAAGTCCGGGCAAAGCAGCATTAAAGAACTGGAACGAAAACATGTTCAGATTAAACAGTTTCATTGGTATTAGATTTGTAAATGTAATTGCAACTGAAAGCAGTATCTGTCGGTGTCATTCTGCACTGCTGGTTCTGTGTCATGAAATAAAGCAGGAAAGGCCAGCATGTCATGCTTCTTCCCAGCTCTGTTGGCTTCTGCTGCACCGTTTCAAAAGTCAGAACCACCAGTGCAGAGGATACTGTTTTCAACGTAAAAACCACTGAACATAATGAATGTATGAAAGCTGCTTAGATTTCATGAGGCAAAATGTTATTTTTGGGTTTAAACTTTGAATTGCAACAATGTTTGTTTTGCCATTGCCGCCTCCCTACGCCCTGTCATTCTGCACACGGAAAATAAGTGCTGCAATCTTCCCCTCCTTCTGCACTGGCACTTGACACACATGTACTCCAGAACTACTTACCGAAATTCAAGCCGAGCACTTGCAATGGCCAAATCAAATCGGTGCTAATTACAGTAAAACTGGTTTCATTTTCCCCTGCACTTCCTTTTAGTGTCTCCAACCTTGTGACTGCCCTTTGTACCTCTGATTGGATAAGGAACAGACTGACGTCACTATGGAATTGTCAGTTACTTCCCACAAGCTGCTCTATAGGAATCAGAACTCACTCACTAACATCAGAGGATCACTAAAAAAGCATGTTGAGGACAGAGACACACGCTGCTATTTCGGGAGATTAGTCAACCAGCGACAAATTGCTTCTTCTTCGGGCGACTAATCTCCCCAAACTGCCTTCCCGCCAGCTAGACTGTAAATCGCCGGTGGGATGGCACTCGGAACGTTTCGTTTTCCGAAGTCGCCCAAAGTTGCCTCAGGGCAGACACACGGGCAGATTCAGGGAGATTAGTCGCCCAATCACACATCTCCTCATCTTCGGGGCGACTAATCTCCCCAAACTGCCTTCCTGTCGGTCAAATTAAAATCTCCTGCGGGATGGCAATCGGAGTGCTTCATTTTCCGAAGTTGCCTCACAAGGAAACTTCAACTGACTTCAGAAAACAAAGTGCTCCGAGTGCCATCCCGCCGGCGATTTATATTCTAGCCTTCGGGAAGGCAGTTCGGGGAGTTGAGTCGTCCCGAAGAAGAGGAGATTTGTCGCGGAGCGACTAATCTCGCCGAATCTGCCCGTGTCTCTACCCTCACGAGGAAACTTCAGGCAACTTCGGATAGCCAAAGCGTAATAAAAAATAATATTAATGGGCACCAGAAATCCTATTGCTTGTATATATTTTAACTGCTTTGCCTACCGTAGATAATAGAATCTGTGGCACTTCTTTATCCGAATTTATCTGACTATTGTAATGAAAAAAATCAGACCAAACTATAATCCACTACTGAACCTTATTTCTTATTAAAAAATTGAGATTTTATAGAATCAGGGACAAACGTGAAAAAATGGAGCGAAAATACAAATTGTACGATATTAAAAGTCATAATTTTTCTGATTTTTGCCTGAATTTCGGGCTAATTCCAGTACAGACCACAGAAACTTCCAAATAGGATAGGGAATTCTCCAATTGACTTATATACAACCTCGGCAGGTCTGAGATGCCAGATTTTCGTATTCTGACTTTTTAAATCCTTCCGGTTTAATAAATCTCGAAATATTCAAATTTTTTTTCCAATAAAAATTCAGTGGAAACTCCAAGCTGCCAGCTTCGTAGGTTCTATGTTTCCATGTTTCATTCTGTTCTGTGGGATGGGCGGTGAAAGAATGAGTGGTTAGAACATAGACATTGGGCACCAGTTGTTCAGACTGCTGAATTTGCTGCAGCAGCCCGGCAATCCCAAAAAGTGTTTCAAAGTAATGAAAATATAGGGGATTATTTGTCAAAGTCCGAATTTATCTCAATATTTTCTAAAAAAAAAACTCCGACCAAATCCGCCTGGGTTTCTTTGACTTATTTATTAATACATTTTCCCTAAAATCTTATATCATCTCTGTGACCTGGACCTGCCTTGCTGGCTAACAAAAATCCCTCCTTTTAAGGCTGGTGAGGGCTCACCTTAGCTAACAAGAGATGGAGGAGCACAATAAGTGCTAAAGTTCTAGAAATATGTTCTAAAATGTATGTTCTACCCAAAGCTGGGTGATATGAAAACCTCAGTGAGCAGCAGAATTTCTTGCAGATAGTCATAGCAATGAAATTGCATCCCTCTAATAACTTACGGAAGGACATAGCTCTCCCTTTCTAATAAATATAATACAAATTCTTTTAACTTCAATTTGGCAGCATAACATATTTTTTCACTTATAATGGTAAAAGCCACGCTGGCCACTCTGCTGAAACAGTGTCATTTTCATAATATTTTTCTGGGCATAAGTCAATTACATGCTGACATTTCGTGCCATCTGTAGGCAAACATAGGGCTAATTAGCCATCATACAACAACCTATTTAAAACCCCATTAACGTGCTTACATCGTCCTGCTCCTGCTTGTATCTCTTGCTGTGTCACTTGTTTGAGCAGATAAGGGCTACACTCTAGGCAAATAGTCTGGAGGCCCGGCACCAACACTTCATCTATGAACTGGGCATAGACATATTCTAGTGCCTTTCTTCCACATTCTCTGTTTGGTATGCTCATCTCTTTCCCTAAAATGCCCTAAGTATCAGAAACGTAACTAGAGCCGGGCCTCCCTCCCCCCTCCATGCACTATTTTCGGCCCTGGCCCACTCGCACCCCCTGCTCCCCTGGTAGTTCCGCCACTGCTAAGTATGTCTCCCTGAGACACTACCAACTGGTTGCCCAACTTTAACTGTCTGCTGTATGTCCCTAACTGCTTAAAGGAGAAACAAACCCCTTATTAAAAAAAAAACCCTACCCCCTACCCCACATTGACCCACTCCCTCCTCCCCCCCCAGCCTAGCTGCTACCCCGGGCAAATGCCCCTTACTTTTAACTTACCCCTCGGTGCACAGTCAGTGATCAGAGTTCACGGCAGCCATCTTCCGGGTCTTCATGTCTTCTTCCAGCGCTACGGCAACTTCTGTCAATTTTGGCGCATGCTCAGTTGTCGCAATCTGGAAAATTACTCCAACTGCACATGCACCATTATGCCTCAGATTACCTTAGTCCCAGAAGATGGCTGCCGTGAACTATAATCCCAGAATCTGCACCGTTAATTTAAAGGTGAACAACCCCATTAAAACAATAGGCAAATAGTATGTTCAACACAAGCCTCATGTTGAACAAGGGGGTGGAATTACAATTTAAATGGCATTAAGCCACTTTTATTATAAATCCCCAAAAAGTTGTGGGTAAATCCAAATATATTTTACCACTTTTTGGAAAAGACTACAGGCATGGTATTGGTTATCCAGAACCCCGTTATCCAAAAAGCTCCAAATTACACGAAGGCCGTCTCCCATACAGTTCATTTTATCCAAATAATTCACTTTTTGTTAAAACTATGTTCTTTTTCTCTGTAATAATAAAACAGTATCTTGTACTTGATCCAAACTAAGATATAATTAATCGAAGCAAAACCAGTCTATTGGGTTTATTTAATGTTTACGTGATTTTCTAGTAGACTTAAGGTATGAATATCCAAAGTACAGAAAGATCCATAATTGGAAAATGTCCCGAGCATTGTGGATAACAGGTCCTATACCTGTATAATACTTTTGTGATTTAATGTAAATAACTTTAAGAAAGAAAGAAAGAAAGAAAGAAAGAAAGAAAGAAAGAAAGAAAGAAAGGAATAAGAGGGTTTACTGCACCTTTTATTGTAGCTTGAATTTGTTTTAGCCAATACTGAGCTGAGGTTACATTTTAATCTTTATTCATTAGCTTATTACTGGCTTATGGCACATATAGTAATTTTAGATATTTAATTTTTTCATTACTCCAAATGGGCCTTCAAAACATCTGATGTCACCTGCAATTGGCTCACCTGTCGTAGCTTTCAGTAAGAATTGCATGAAAATGCCAGTGCCGCTCATTGTGTGTTTGGAAGTGGGCAAATGGAAGCGATTTTAATAATTTTTACCCCATGTTTTACTGTGGAAAACACAGCAAACAAAAGGGCCAGAATCAAAATGAATGCTGTAAGCCTACGGGCAGAGACACACGCTGCTATTTCTGGAGATTAGTTGCCCATCGACAAATCACTTCTTCTTTGAGTAATCTCCCCGAACTGCCTTCCCGCCAGCTAGAATGTAAATCGCTGGCGGGATGGCACTCGGATCGTTTCAACTTTCCGAAGTCGCCCGAAGTTTCCTCGTGAGGCGACTTCGGACGACTTCGGAAAACGAAGCGTTCCAAGTGCCAGCCCGCCGTTGATTTACATTCTAGCTGGCGGGAAGTCAATTTGGGGAGATTAGTCGCCTGAAGAAGAGATTTGTCGCTGGGCGACTAATATCCCGAAATGGCAGCAAGTGTCTTTGCCCTTATGGGCAAATTCACTAACCTCTGAAAATTCTAACGCGACGGCTTCGCTCACATCGCAACACTTTGCCAGGAGTAGAGTCGCCAGGACAATGATAATTCACTAATATCCGAAGTTGTGTCCAGGGCGAAGTTGCACTAGCATTACTGCGGCAAGCAAAGCAAAGTTGCGCTAGCTTTGGCTAATTTGCATACGGCGGGAAGTTAACATTCAATGGACGTATGTGTCGCAGCAAATACATTACATTACACAAGCCCAGTGAACCTTAATAAAATAAAATAGAGTTGTTATATTGCCCTACATGAGCCCAGTGTATAGTTTATGTGCCATATGTTAGGAAATGTAGAGGGGAAGCCGGGTACCCCAGAAAAAATGTATAATCTTTTGCAGCCTATTGCCCTATTCGCCAGCGTTTTTTGGGACTTAGAAAAATTTTCAGCTATTTTTTGAGGAAGTCCTATCTACTCTATTGCACTTCGCCTGGTCTGAGGTGGCGAAGGCAAGTCTGGCGCAAGAGGTAACATTCAGTAAAATCCACATCTTAGTGACTTTACGAAGTAACGCTCTTTCGCCAGAGCGAAACTTCGCCTTGGCGTAAGAGTGCGAAGTAGCGCTAGAGTCTATCTCCTTCACTAGCGAAGTTACACCATCGACTGTTAGTAAATCGTCAAAGTACCGAAATGACCTCACGCTGGCAAATTTGGCCAGCGTTAGTCACTTTGCCTATAGGGAAACTTCGAGCGACTTTGGAAAACTAAGCGCCACGTGTGCTTTAGCGCAGGCGGCTTTTCATTATAATGGACGGGAAGACACGCAAAGGCATTTCGGGGAGATTGTCGCCCAGAAGAAGAGGCGATTAGTCACCAGGCGACTAAATCTCCGCGAATCTGCTCGTGTGGACTGACCCTAAAATCGCTTTCATTTGCACACTTCCAAACACAAAGTGAGCGACACTGGCATTTTCTTGCAATTCTTACTGGAAACGTGTGTCTCTGCCCTAAAGGCTATTAGGTTTGTTTGTTCAGACTTATATTTCAGGCGACTGCTCATTAGACATAAGTGTCTCTGATATTTGAATAAAGCCAATCACTAGCTCTTTGATATGGAGTTTGTGTACAGATAACAGTTTTGGTAGAGATAACAATGTGTTCCATATGGGAACATCAATACTGCTTTATTGACCTGTTGCATTTCCAGCATCCATTGATCAATGATCTTATCTTCTTTTCTATTAATCCCTAATTAGTTACGGTAATAATACTCAGTCTGAGAATGATTCACCGGAAAGGGCCATCATTTTCTACGTGCAGGTGCCATTACTATGAGGTTGATGATATGATGCACAACCCAGAGTAGATTTGGGTATATAAGAAGACAGTAGGTTCTTTCCTGTACACACCATCTGTTTGGGAGAAATTCAGTGGAGCAACAGAAAGGGGTAACCTAACAGTCTTAGACAGGTAAGTACAGTTCAGTGACATTCTTTATAATAAGAGCAGAGGTGTGGATATATATTGCATGTCTTTGCTTTTGTTCCTGGCTTATTTCTACATCAAGGACGTTCAACCTGCAGCCCACCTTAGCTCACCAGAAGCCAGTAGTGCAAAATCAGTGGACATCTCTGGCCTAGGTGGCTTCAATGTCAGTTATTTTAATTATAAAATACATGCACCAACTTCATGTTTTTGTGGACACTGCCAAAAGTCTTATCTAAGCATTTAACTGAATGTAATACCAAAAATCGATTACAAAGATTTTAAATGACGTTAAGCTCCCCACAGACGTGACAATTCTTCTTACCGAACGACTGATTTTAGGGAAATCCGACCAATCCTTCGAAATTATTGTGCGGTTAGTGGGATTTGAACGATCGTATATGTTACGATTGTTCGGTCGACATCTGTCAGGAAATTGATCGGCCAGGTCAAAAAATCTTTGTCGGTCCCAGTGCAATCTATCTATGTTTGCAGGGCCAAGCAGGCAGCTCCCCTTTGTTTTCCTGGCAAATTAGTCTTTTTAGTTGATGGTAAATCCGTACGATCATACGATGGTTCTGAGAAGATCGTGGTCTCACGATCAGGATCTGATCTTTTAAAAATCTTAACATCTATGGCCAGCTTAACTCAAACTGGAGCTCCAGTAACAAGAGACAGTATTATTTTAATACATTTCCTTATATTGTTTAAATGGGGCAAATGCCACGTTTCTGAAATAACTTAAAGTGTGTATTTTAAAAATCAGTGGCGTAACTAGATATTACTGGGCCCCACAGCAAATTATTTTTCAGGCCCTCAAAATGTTTAGAGGTTGACTTGTTTCTCCAATATTTATTGAAATTGTATATGAATTAGGGCCTCATGGGGCCCCTATACCTCCTGGGCCCCCCTGCAGCCGCAGGGTCTGCTTCCTCTATAGTTACGCCCCTGTTAAAAATCTCAATCAGCCCCATGTGCCATTACTCTTAGATGATTATTTATTAAGGTTCGAGTTATGTCCACAAAAATGTGAGTTATCGAATTGGTCAAAACTCACATTTTAGGGTTTAAAAAAAACAAAATTTTTTCAAGATTTATTATACCCCAACCCTGGGTATTGCTCAAATGCAAAAATACACCATCTAAAACGTGTCAAGGTCATGTAGGAGTCAGAGATCTCTTGAAGCATTTGAAGCACGATCAAGTTTTTTTCTGAGGGTTTTGCCCGACAACTCGAATCATACGAGAGATTATAGTTTTTTTTCACCAAACACTCATTTAATTCCAGTGCTCCAATGTTCGAGTTTTTTTCAGTTTGAGTTTTTTCTTAAATAAGATACCATCCGAGTTGTGAGTTCATTCAAAGTATAAAAAACTCTAACATTCAAACGTTGATAAATAACCCCCTTAATGTCAGATCTGAAAGTTTCTTTGTTTTGCTGGAGAGTACAAATATGGTAGACCTAGCTGTTGTCTTGTCCATCCACCCCAAGCAGGACACTTAAGGAATCATTAATATTTCAGATCTCAACATCTCAGCAGGTCATGATTGGGGGATTCAGTCCTCCATGAGACAAAAGGGCAAGATTAATTTTTGGATGTTGCACTGGTACATTCATACTACATAATGGCCCAATTTACCGTAGCAACCAGGCAGCAAACAGAGAGATAAGTAAAAAGAAAAGTGACAATAAGTAGTCTTAAAAGGGTTATTCACCTTTAAATTAACCCTCAAATTCGACCCTCGAAGTTAAATCCTTCAAATTCAAATATCGAATTCGAAGGATTTTGCGCAAATACTTTGATCGATCGACTGAAGTAAAAGTTGTTTGATCAAACGATTAAATCCTTCTAATCGAACTATTCGAAGGATTTTAATCGATCGATTGAACGATTTTTCTTCGATCAGAAAAAGCTTAGAAAACTTATGGGGAAGGTCCCCATAGGCTAACATTGTAGCTCGGTAGGTTTAAAGTGGCAAAGTATGTAGTGGAAGTTTTTCCAATACTTTGACTATCGAATGTCGAATATTCAAATGATTTTTAGTTCCAATTGTTCGAATTAGCCTATTCAATGGTCGAAGTACCCAAAAAAAAACTTTGAATCCTTCACTTGAGCTTAGTAAATGTGCCCCTAAGTATGATGTAGAGAGTGATATTCTGAGACAATCTAAAAATGGTTTTAATTTGTTATTATTTGTGGTTTTTGAGTTATTTTGCTTTTTATTCAGCAGCTCTCCAGTTTTCAGCAATCTGGTTGCTATGGTCCATATTACCCTAACAACCATGCACTGATTTGAATAAGACACTGGAATATGAACAAGAGAAGGAATGAAAAGAAAGCCGAGTAATTAAAAGTAGCAACAATAATACATTTGTAGCCTTATGGAGCATTTGTTTTTAAATGGGGTCAGTGAATTTGTAAAGAAGGAAGGAAGAGGCAAAAAGCAGAAGGAAAAGGCAAATAATTCATTATCTATAAAAAAGAATGAAGGCCAATTGAAAAATTGCTCATAATTAGCCATTCTATAACATACTAAGGCTGGTTGGGTGATGGGCAATAAAAGGTCATAAAGATATATCTATTCTAATGAAAATGATAATGTATTTTGGCTTATAATGCAACACCTGGAGGTTCCTGGGTAAGACACCCCTTATTTAAGAAGCATTTAAGAGAACAGTAAGCTGTACTCACATGGTATTAAATCCGATATGCCAGTTCTCCCATGATACATTACACTGCGCCATTCATTATAAAATGGTTCTTGTCATTTCTTCTTTCCAGAGATAACCATGCATTTGATTATGGAGACCAGAGCACTAATTATCCTTGTAGTCTTCCTGCAATTATCCTTTTCCTCCTCACTTCCTGCCAGGTAAGACAGAAGGCTGGGGACATGTGCTGTTATATTTGGCGTTAAATATAAAAAGTCTGGAGAGATCTCATTAAGAAACAGACAGCGAGTGATAGCTTTATTTTTTATGATTACAATAATCTAAGGCTTTGTTTAATAAAAGGCAGTGTGAGATATCCCTCTGAGCTGCATGTTATTTACATGAATGGTTAAACACAGATGGCATAGTTCTGCTGAATTTACCCATCATCCCATACATATAGGGGCAGATTTATCAAGGGTCGAATTTCGAAGTAGAAAAAGCTTAGAAATTCGACCACTGAATTGGAATACTTCGACTTCGAATATCGAAGTCGAAGTTTTTTTACATCGAATTTGGCCATTTGCGGTCAAAGTAAAATCGTTCGATCGAACGATGAAATCTTTTGAATCTAATGATTCATTACATCCATCGATCTAACAATTTTTCTTCGACTTCAAGAAACGTAGAAAAATGCTCTAGAAGGTCCCCATAGGCTAACATAGCACTTCGGCAGGTTTAATTTGGCGAAGTAGTGAAATTTAAGTTTTTTAAAGAGACAGTACTTGGATTATCGAATGGTCGAATATTCAAACTATTTGACAAATTCGTCGTAGTATCCTATTCGATGGTCAAAGTATCCAAAAAATTACTTCAAATTTATAATTTTTTTACTTAGAAAATTCCCTCAAATTCACTTCGACCCTTGATAAATCTGCCCCAAAGATGAAATCTTTTGAATCTAACGATTCATTTCATCCATCGATCTAACAATTTTTCTTCGACTTCAAAAAACTTAGAAAAATGCTCTAGAAGGTCCCCGTAGGCTAACATAGCACTTCGGCAGGTTTAATTTGGCGAAGTATTGAAATTGAAGTTTTTTAAAGAGACAGTACTTTGATTATCGAATGGTCGAATATTCAAACTATTTGACAAATTCGTCGTAGTATCCTATTCGATGGTCGAAGTATCCAAAAAATTACTTAAAATTTATAAGCTTAGAAAATTCTCTCAAATTCACTTCCACCCTTGATAAATCTGCCCCAAAGAGTAGGCCTTCCATTTGCTTGAATGCAGCTCACCTTAAACGCCTATTAAAAATGCATCTAAGCTGATAGATACAGTTACTAGTGTAAGATTTGTGTTAATTGGATGGGAATTATTATCTGTATGGCAGAAGCAAGCGTCACGTTGATGGGATGTTCACCAGTGAATTCAGCCGGGCCAGGGGATCAGCCGCTATACGCAAGATCATCAACTCTGCTCTTGCTGGGAAAAGGTAAGGACTACTTCTGTATGTTAATACCTGTATACACTATGGGGGTTATTTACTAAACTCTGAATGGAAAAATCACGAAAAATTTGTGATTTTTTTTCATTTTATAAAATCGAACTTTTTTTTATTAAAAAGTCTGAATCAAAAAATCCGGCATCTCAGATCCGCCGAGGTTGCATATAAGTCAATGGGAGAAGTCCCAATGATTTTTTGATGTGCGCTGGGTTTCGTGCAATACCCGAAGTTTGCAGGCAAAAAACAAGAATCTGGAGTCTTCGGTTGAAAAATCCGAAAAGGATTTGAAGTTTTTGGGTGAAAAATCCGAAAACAAACGGATTTTGTCTCGCAAAGCAAATTTTCAGGAAAATGCAATACAAAATAAGCGTAAAAAACCCGAGCGGATTTGATCGGAGTTTGCAGCAGAATATTTTGAGATAAAATCGGACTTTGATAAATAACCCCCAAGTATGCCATGGAACTACTGACCCAAAAAAATGGAGGCAGCATGGAGGAATGTCTTGATATAAAATACTAAAACAACACATTTAAGCACTACTTTTCCATAGGGCTCAAATGTAGTTGTCTTTCACCAGAACTGTGACTGAAGTTCTCTTTTGGTGCATGTCATGATTTATCAAGTGAAAACTCATGGACGAGATTCAATTCAAGGAGAAAAACTTTTCTCCTAATTCAGTTCCAGTTTTTTTTCCCCATAGACTTCAACACAGTTTTCACGTGATAAATCATGAGATCAGTTTTTCTGAATCGAAATGCATCTCAAATTGAATCTCATGTGATAAACCTTTATCTCAATGAATTGAATCTGGCCCTGTGTGTTAAAATCTCCAACTCATAGGGTGGTGACACTTGCTAAAATTCGGGGGAGATTAGTCACCCAGCAATAAAACTCTTCTGCGGGCAACTAAACTCCCCAAAAAACACGCTCCAAGTACCATCCCGCCAGCAATTTACATTCTAGCCAGCGGGAAGGCTTTTCGGGGAGATTAGTCGCCTGAAGAAGAGGAGATTTGTCGCTGGGCCACTAATCTCCCCAGAATCTTAGCGTGTGTTACCACCCTGAAGAATAGATAGAGAGAGAGAGAGCAAAGAGCTGTAAAGCTGTCCATAGACTGAAAGATATCGTCATACAAAACAAAGGTTTGTACAATTTTCAGACCATTTGTGTACCTTGGCAATCGGTCGTTCAGTTGATCAGACATGTTAAAAGGCTACCAATAATATATCTGCATATATTGCCTATGTGACAATATCGATGGGTGACTGTGATTACTATTTGTCGAACTTTTGTATGATTGCTGTCTGTCAATTAATGGCCAGAACATCGTCTGATTTGTTATTCCTCCTACTTATTTTAATCTGAATGGTTAATGGTAGACTGAAACGAATGAGTGTTCGTTGTTCGCCAAATGAGTGGATCTCTCGCCGATATGCCCACATTGAGGTGGGCGATATCGGGCTGAACTGATTGTGGGCTCTAGGGCCCAATGATCAGATTATAATGCAGGAGCATGGCTGGTCAGATCGCGGGACCACATCAACGAACAGATGCGGGAGGGATCCGACGGGATTTTGTAACAATCTTAACACCTCTTTGTAGCAACCTACACTATTTAATTGGGAAGTTACCTATTGATTTCTATAATAGATGAGACTGGAAAACCTACACATGACATGACTTGAAGTTCAGTCCTTTTAGTCAAACTATTCCTGATCCAGAGGAAGCAATAAATCTCCTCTTCCCCAAATGATACATTATATTCACACATTGCTGCTGAAAAGCACCATCTTACCATCGTTGGCAGTTAAATTCTCATTTTCAACAAACAGGAATAATATTAATCCCCTTTATGTCTGACTAGGGACGTCGAGGAGAATTACCAAATAGACATGCCGGATCTGGACTATCAGAGGGAAATTCTAAAGGATCTTGTATATAACAGCCTACCAGAACTAAGGTATGTCTCTTCTGATCCCTCAGCTATAGAGGGTTTATTTGTATATAAAGGCAATTTGTATGTTGACGGCAGTAGAACAGTTCAGGATAATAATGATTGACTTCATATACATCATATATACATAGATAAAAACATGATCATAATACACCTCACAATTGTACTATATTTTAGTTTTAAGAATAATCACAGATTCAAATTAACATCGACTTTCAAATATCAGTTTAGTTGGTCTCTGAGCTGTGCACCCTTCCACTGCTTTGGACCAACCCTATATTTTCGTAAAATTTGCTCTATAGGGAACAGAGCAGCTGCTTAGCTTTACAGCATTAAGCTTCTCAATTTTTTGGGTGAGGCTTATACCTGAGCCAGTTGGCCAATTGGCCTATTGGATTTGGCTTATTCAGACTTTTGGTGCTCCAGTGCCTTCACCTTTAGAGACACTTCAGAGCAGTAGATTCCCAATTTAACATACTAGGTTGTATTGGTGGCCCTGCCACTGGGACACATCAAACTTTGGTGTAGGTAAATCTCGGCTAACTAGACCTAACTGCCTATAGCTCCTAGAGCAACTCAACAGAGAATATAAACCCTGTATGAGTTAACCCTCATTCAATGTGTACCTTATTCTAACTTAAAGCACTATCTGGGCCAGTGTACTGACACTTCCCACTTGCTTTTGATGTAGACAATTTTCTATACATTTGCATCCAAAAAGTGAACCATGTGCTGCCTTCATACATGAGCCATCTTCTGTTCTCAATTTGATCTTAAAACCTAAGGGTAGTGGCTGACGGAGAGATTTGTCGCCGACAATAAAAAAAAACACGACTGTGAGCGATAAATCTCCTGATAATGCGCCTCCATTGGAAATAATTGAAATCACTAGAGGTAAACTCCAATGCGTTGCTTCATTCTTATGAAGTTGCCTCTCCAAGGAAACTTCGGGGCAACTTTGTGACATGTTGGTTTTACCGCAAGTGATTTCAATTATTTTCAATGACGCTGGGCAACAAATCTCCCCATCCCCCACTGCCCTATAAATAGACCATTCTGAACTGCTGTTACGACAAGTTACTGACGACAAGATGTTTTCAAAAGTCCTACACCCCACCTTAAATACAAAGAGCATCATACACACCCACACAGCCCCTTACATTTTGCTTTAACTCCAGCTGATTCCTATTTTTGCTTGTAATTCACCTCGTTCCCCTGCAGCCTGGTGCAACCTGGGCCAATGGAGACTCCCTTTGGGTATCTTCAGTTCAGGACTGTCCTGTGGCATTGCATGTATTCATCAATCATTTACCATTATATAGCATGGCATATACATTATAATGCCTAATCCTGGGATATTTTATGAGCCCTGACCACTCCTTGTTTCAGGCAGATACTCACAACCACCCCAAAGAAGTCTATTTTAGGTCAAACCCCAACCTTTAAATGTAGTTTACAACTATGACTGTAGCTTTTGATCATGTTACAACCTTTTGGGTCCTAAATTCTTGGTTTAATAACAAAGGATGTAGTGTGCTTTTAGAAATCTTTGTAATTATGGGGCTAAGAATTCCATTCTATGATTTACTGTATATATCTCATTTATACATGATATATAATGGATATAAAGGTATTCCATTACATGATATAGTTTATATAAATAAGCTACTACGTAGATAGGGGTTGCCATTCAATTCTAGAATGGTTACAAGGGTCCACAATAGCACAGCAGATTATAAATAAGGTGTGTGTATATAGGGGACCGTATCCTGCATATACAGATTCGAGAAAAATTACATATTTGTATCTTTTGTGAACAAAAGAATGCTTTCAGTTGATCCAGAGCTTATAGTTGATCCAGGTACAGGATCTGTTATTTATCTAGAAAGCTCCATATTACGGAAAGGTCTCCCATAGACTCCATTTTATCCAAATGATCCAAAATTTTAGAAACTATTTCATTTTTCCTCAGCAATAATAAAATAATAGATTCCAACTAAGATATATAATTAAGATATAATTAATCCTTACTGGAAGCAAAGCCAGTCCATTGGGTTTAATTCGTGTTAACATAATTTTCTAGTAGACTTGAGGAATGAAGATTCAAATTATGGAAAGATTAGGGATCCCAGGCCCTGGGCATTCTGGATAACAGGTCCTATACCTGTACTTGGAATTCAACCCAAAGAATGCCTTAATAATTTTGAATTTCCCTAGTAAAATACAATGGTTCTACGTATACGTCAAGATAAACAATGGTCAAATGCACTTGTACAGTTCATAGAAAATCTTATGAATTAATGAACTATATAATGAATATATACTCCTTAAAAGGTATCATTCTATTTACACTGTGGTTAAATGTATTGATATATGAGAGATGATTTATAAAAGAGATGAAAATGAGTCAAGATAAAGTAATATAATATGCAGAGGATGAGATAGAACCCAGTAACTTCTCCTCATGCACTGGGTGATGTAGGGTGCTGCTTTTTTCACCTAGGTGTCAGTCTATAAAATATAAAACACAATCGTGCACTCCTTTGTGAATTATTATCTTTGACTGAGATATATACTGTATATATATATATATATATATATATTAAATTTACACTTACAAAATGTTATGTCAGGTACCTAAAATAATCCCTCTCCTGCTCTAATTCAGATTCCAACCCATCATTATCATTTTTGTCCATTGTCTGCCAGACCTCAGCCTGGAATCCAACTAGATCTGTCTGTCTTTTGCATGTTTAGTGGTGTTGGCCCTTACGGCCTTAGCACATCTTTAAGGGATACTGGAGCCTTCAACTGGCACAGTAGATATCCAGGCTGAATATAGCACAGGTGCCCATTGATGGCTTCTCTGGTTATCATCATTGCTCAGTGGGTCTTGGATTTCCATAATGTCTAATGGTTTATGAATTGTCCCAGCAGGTCAGAGGAGAAGCAGCTGATAGAACAGGAAACAGCAGAAGATCTACTATGTCCTGCCATCCTATATATGCTTTACAGGGCACCCTACCAGTCCCTGCCATCGCGCAGTGCTCAGGTACCAAAATTGTTCCACTTTGCATCAGATATAATGTCTAGGGGGATTCAGTTTGCAAACAGCTAAACTTCAGTATGGGGCAGAACTATAACTCCCATGCCTAGGGAAGCAGAGCAACTATGAGGATGACAGCTTCCCTAGAAGTCTGAACATCCATGTTATTATTCAGTAACTGGGTCTTCTATCTGACATCTCAGTAAGCACCTCCAGACAGTAGCAAAACTAGAGGATACTGGGCCCTGCAGGGCGGAACTACCGGGGGAGCAGGGGGTGCAAGCGGGCCAGGGCCCGCACCCCCTCAGGGCCCCCCGGCAGTCCCCGGCCAGTTCCGGGTGTACGGAGGGGGGCGGGGGCCCGGCTGCGCGTCCTGCGCCAGGGCCCGCCCCCCTCTAGTTCCGTTTTTGGGGCCCTGTAAGGACAACACAACACGATTATTTGTGGATTTTTGATGATCACTCTCTGATGGAGATCAATGAGGTGACAAAACACTCTGGTCATTGTGCCTGATTCTGCGCTTTTAGAAAGAGCCAGCACTTCACAATGCAAATGCTTTCAGAAAAGCTATTCAATGTAGCTGGAGGAGTCATCGCCAGACTTGGGTGTTTGGCAATTCTCATAAAAAATTTGTATTTTTAGCAATGCAGGTCTTAAGGACCTGTTTACTTTTTACCTTTCCATTGTTCTTTTGATAGGCTGTTGGGGTGGCGATATCATTCCAACTTGCAATAGAGCACAAGTCACATGGCTCAAGGCACCTGGAAAATTAAGAACATGGCTAGCCAAATGTCAGGTTTTAAAAAATAAAAAATCTGAAAAGGGGATTTTAAAGAGGACCTCTCACCCAGACATAAAAAGCTGTATAATAAAAGTCCTTTTCAAATTATGAAATCCAATTCTTTTTTCTTTATTAAAGCATTAATAGCTGTTGTAAACTCATTTAAAATCTCAGCTGTCAATTAAATATTAGGCCCCTCCTATATGCCTTAGGCATAGAGACAGGACAGGCAATTACTTTCACTTTTCATTCATCACTTACTAGATGTCACTGCTCTCCTCACATCCCTCCTCTCTCTTCATCATCTAATTGTGTAGCCAGGGCATGGGGCTGGACATCAGGTCCCCCATTCTGGTGCACAAACAATATTCTGAGATGATACAAGGCTTGTCTTAATAACAGTGTCCACAAAATGGCTCCTGCCTGCTTGCTATAACTATGAATTCCCAGACTGAAGGAAACAATATTGATATAATGTTTATAGTGTATTTAAGTTTATTTTGCTTGACAAACGTGATAAAATAGGATTTGGAATAATTGTTTTGGGTGACAGGTCCCCTTTAATGCAGGATTCTGCAGGATGAGAGTGCTATAATCTGATGAATTTTATCAGAGAGAGATTTAGTGGTTTATTTCATACAAAGCCATAGCCTTTCATTTAATATTCTTTTGCAGGACCTGCTATAGCTTTAGGGCTCTGTCCCTAATTTACTCGCTTTATCATCAGGCCATATTCTGCACCTACAACGCCTAGTAAAATGCAAGATTTATTCCTACACTCTCACAATTCCCTGCAGCTTAATCACACGGACAAGGCAAAGCGAATTGCTGCTTCCTATTGGGATTGTGTGACACAGAAACCACCGAAATTAAATTCCTTGGGAATTTCCCAGATAAATGCTCATGTCAGAAAAACAACAGACAAATGTACACAAGATGAATGTTCGCTGGAGATTTGGGCATGCACATTCCTTCTACGGCATTTGAGCAATGGAAAAAAAATAGCTTTTTCCACAGTAAATAATAAGATTATTTTGGGATGAGTATGTCCAGGAAGCAGATAATATAATAAGGCGATAAACTAGGAGGCAGCTCAAACCCCCCTCCCACCCTGCAGAGTTTCGACATGTGCCTTATGTAGTTATGCAAACAGCTGGGGGATTAATATTTAAAGAAAATCCTGGGGGGGGGGGGAGATCACTTGTATGTGCTGCTCTGCTTGCCAAATATCCTTATAATTATCTCACATTTGGTTATGCAAGGACAGTACATGTGACTGCATAATATGTAGAATATTTATGTTATCCTCTGTTGTTGCCTCGCAGGATTACCAAGGAAAAAACAGCAGCACGGAGGAAGAAAAACACAAATAGCCATGAATATTATCGCATCTCAGCTTTCAGATCACAATTGTACCCTTTAGAAAGAGCTAGACCCGATTCCATTTTGGCCATCCGCATCCAATACTAATTTTTAATTAATTTTCAGCTTGGAAACATATACAGATGGGGTGCGGGAGAATTCCCCATTGTAGTACCCCCCTCAGTATGGCAACTCCATTCCTGGCAGAAAGATTGGAGCTCTGACATGTTACAAACTTTTGCAAGACTGCATTTTCCATTTGTACCCTGCCTGTATTTAACAGACTTGGAAGGAGGATTTCCATGGACTTAAATAAAATAGCACAATTAAACCAATTCAGATAATGCTCTTTAGTAAAAACCTCAGCAGAGGCAAAATGGCACCGTCAGCTCAGCAGAGGGCATATGCTAAACTTGCAATTCCGAGTGCATGGTTCATTTTTGCTTGCCTTACCTATGAATTCAGTATTTTTAAGATCATTAATTGCCACAACCACAATCACTGGCCTATACCACCTGCTGGCAGTTGTAGTTCAGTAGAGGCAGTAGTTTTGAGGTTACTTATGCTTCACTGAACCTTATCCAGTGGTGTAACTAAATGTTACTGGCCCCCACAGAAAATAAATTTTAGGACCCCGACATATCTAGAGGTTGTCCTGTTTTACCAATATATGTTGAAATTGCTCTTTATATGGGCCTCATGGGGCCCCATATATCTCATGTGTCCCCCTGCAGCCACAGGGTCTGCTTCCTCTGTAGTTACGCCCCTGACATTATCTCCAGAAACAAGTCTTTCTACCCAATACATTTCCATCAGCCACAAATTAAGTAGATTCCAGAAAAGTCCTGCCTGAGAAGAAGTTCTAAAGGACCGTGGTCTTTCTTTGACTGAAGCATCAGCCTTATACTTAAGCAAGTAGCATTTAGGCATTAATAGCAAGAGAGGCCATCCTTCCCCTTTATTATTGGCCTAGCAGATACATATTTTGGTGGGATATATTGGTACAAATGCTGACTTACATGTTGACTACACCTCCTGAGAAGAAGAGTCCATTAATATATGGGCCCTGTATACAGGGCCAGATTTACATAGTGGGCACCCCTAGGCCCACTGCCATTCGTCGCCCCTGTCCCTTCCCCTTTATTTGTGCAAATTTTCATCATTTGGACTGGTGCAATGGGGATTTAAAAAAATATTGTATCTCCAGCACATCCCCAGTGTTTTTAAACCAATGTGTGTGTGGTTGAGCAGCATACCGCCCCCCTAAAATCCAGCCGCCCTAGCCCCGGGCCTAGATGGCCTTTCCACAAATCCGGTCCTACCTGTATATTTAATTCTTGTGATGCTTAAAACTGCAGGAGGGCAAGAAATGAACTCAGAGCGAGGCTAGCTAACCCCCTTAAGAAAAGCTGCAAGGATCACCCTGGCGGAGAACAAGCTGCTCAATTAGCAGCTATTTGATTTCATTGATTTACGCAGCTCATGGTGGGAATCACCTAATATACCAAGCTGCCCAATCAATGTAAGATGCTTGTGGCATTAAATTGGGAAATATACCTTATTTGTAAATTATCTTCTGTTTAGTTTCACTATTCACATTAATATATGAGGGCAAAGAATATACCGGTATGCATTATATTGGGGTGGGAAAAAAAAGCTAAGTTATTCCATGTCATTAGCTGTGGTGGGGTTTGTGTTGTTTAATGCAAATTGCCAGTGACGAGTGTGCAATGCTAATGTGCTGCTAATGCTGTAGGCTTCAGTTTCCTTTAAATAAAAAATACAATTCTAACCCAATGCGCCTGCATGTTTATTTCTTTGGTCTGTATGTGTGTGTGTGTGTGGGGGGGAATTATAGGAGTTGGACTGCTAAGATAGCTCATTCCTTCTGTGAATATGAAATCAAACCTAGGTTTTCATTGGTGTAACCCTGCCTATTCCGTGCAACCCTTTATTGGCTTACTGCTCCCCTGGATCAACTATGGGCCTGTGTTGTGTTTCAACCTCATCTACTATGTTGCTTATAGTCCATTATGTAATATGTTGTTTGAAAATCTGCAAACAACACTTATGTATATAGTCCCGGAAGAGGCCAATGGTACCTCATATCCAGGGTCAGACTGGGCTGGCGGGACATGGAAAAAAACCCAGTGGGTCCCGGTCTTAGTGGCCCCTGCTGATCCAGGACTGCTCCCTCACCAGGACTCATGGGCACCAGCCTGTCTTGATTACGCACAAGTGCGTCCGGCACTGTGTGGGCCTGGCAGTGCTGTATGGAATAGCTGCATCTGGTGTCTAGGGCTGTAGATTAACTACGAACTGTAGGACCGTGTCCCTGGGCAGCAATATTCTACAGAGCCCCATACTCGTATTGGCTGTTGGTTTTGGTTTTCTTTAATCAGGGGTCCCCAAAAGGTAGATGGGGATCGACCAGTAGACCTTTAGCTGGTGATCAGTAGATCTCAAGACACTGTCAGCAAACAGCTTGTCTAAATCACCCTCCTGTTTCATGGTTTTCATTGAGATATTTATTATGTTACGGTTATATAAGAAATTGTCGTTTGTTAACATAAATCATAACATAAATCATTTATAGGTATAAATCAATATTTAAGCAATATTTTCCATGGAGCAGAATGCTAACAAAGTTTTTATGAATGAAGATCATAATGGGAAATCATGACTAAAAGTAGACCTTACATAAGTAAAGTATGGGCACTCCTGTCTTCAGGGCTGATCCTATCAAATGTGGGGCCCAATTGGGACCATGTTGGCGGGGCCCCTAGACAAAGTGTTGCTGGCTACTGACACACCAAGTATTTAGGAAAATAAGGGCATACAGGCACAAAATAGAAAGGAATGGGGCAGACAAGGTAAGAGAGTGAGAGGGATGAAATAGGGGCACACAGGGTAAGAGAGAGAGGGAGGAAATAGGAGAGTGGACTGGGCCAAATAGTTTGGGGCAGGCTGGGCCGATTCAGCTTGGGAGCAGGCTTGGTTGGATTGGGGGCAGGCAGGGCCTATCAAGGTTGGAGGAAAGCTGGGCCTATGAGAGTTGGGGGCAGGCTAGACCTATGGAGTTGGGGGATAGGCTAGCTTATCAGAGTTGGGGGTGGGCTGGACCTATGGATTTGGGGATGGGCTGGACTCTCGAAGTTGGGGGCAGGCCAGGCAGCATCATGTGCTGAGGGAAATATTATCTGTGCTGCCCTGTGGTGCGGGGCCCCCAGAGGTGCGGGGCCCTATTGGGGCCAATTGGTCCAATAGGCCTAAGGCCGGCCCTGCCTGTCTTAAATGATCACCAGCAAGTTTATAAACTTTTATATGGGCCCAAATTGGTTTCCTCCACAATCATAATCTGATCCAAGCTTGCTCAGATATCTATTGGGCAGGCTGTATAAAGCATATTACTGCCCACGCCCCTTTGATGATCCAATCATGTGCCTATGGGCCAACCACTCATGTTGGCTGAATTTTGCCCACCACTTGAGTGCCCGAATTGGTTAAATAGTTGTTCTCTGAGCAGCCTGGCCAGACAAATGAATCTAGCGAACAGTCAGCGAAACTGAAGTTCATTGCAGAATTCTCTGTAGTAAATAATGTGTAAATAATCACAATATATACTATTAATAATAACTTGCCACAAAATACTATTGTCTACTAAGGTTGCCCCCATTTCTGAAAAAATATCCCAATATTCTCTTATAATCTTTTCCTATGAATAACTGCCAGCATAATATTTGCTGGCCTCCCAGTCCCTGCTGCTACTCCTCACTGCTGGTTTCTGCCTTCTCATTCCATAGCTACAGACTTAGGCAGCTCCATCTTTACAAGGGTTGCAATTTCCAGCTGTTCTGTCACTATGGCAACAGTGTTGCCCTGGGAACAGGGCCATCTAAAATCAGCTCAGGGAAGACATGAGTCGGAGGAAAACTTGGGGAATACAGTGGCAAATGAAACAAAAAAAATGCTGAGGCACAAGTACTATTTTTTTTTTCTTTTTACTTATGTAACTCTATGAGTAACAGGGAGCTTCCAATGCATAGGGGGCTTCCTACCTCTCCCCTATACTTATTCATTGAGAAGTACGGGCATTATCTGACTTCTGTCAAAGTCCCGAACCACCAAAGTCCTGAACCGAAGAGCCGAAGCCGCGAAAGGAGCCGAAGCTGAAGTCCAGAAGCAACGAAAAGACCTGAAACCAAGAAAGGAGCCAAAGTTAAATTAAGTCCTGAAGCCATGAGTTGAGTTCTACTGAATAAGCATGGATTTGCAGTGAATCTCCACGTTTTGCGAAACTGTGACAAAAATCTGCTGCAACAGAAAAAATTTTGCGCTTCAAAATTGCTGCGAGCATCAAAATTACTTGGACACCCATTGACTTTAATGCATTTGGACAAAATAGTCGCGGGTATAAAACCTGACGCTAGTGTCAAAATATACAGCAGATCCTGGGTCCACTGGGTTTTCTCCTGGTGCCCTGGAGAACCAGTCTGACCCTGCTGTCTGCATCTTATTAAAAGTTAGCTTAAAGGCAGACAAGCCCCTTAACCTTATTCTTACCTATTTACTCAACTGTTGTAGCATTGTCTCTGCCCCCAGATGTTTTATAACATCTACATCAATTATATATATATATATATATATTAGAAGTAGTAAAGATCGCGCTTGCAGGTCTTAATGTAGAAAAGGAAATTTATTGTGGACAAGTGCTGACGTTTCGGCTGATACAACAGCCTTTCTCAATTTGAGAAAGGCTGTTGTATCAGCCGAAACGTCAACACTTGTCCACAATAAATTTCCTTTTCTACATTAAGACCTGCGAGTGCGATCTTTACTACTTCTAATTGATGTTACCGATCTAGGACTGCACCCAGGCACGCTTGACCTCCATTTCGTGAGTGCCGGTTCTTTGCTCTACTATATACAGTGTCGGACTGGCCCGGCGGGACACCGGGAAAAAACCCGGTGGGCCCCGACCCTCGTGGGCCCCCGCCGGGCCAGGCCCCCTCCCCCGATGCTTGTTTTTTTTTTTTTTAAAAAAAAAAAGGATCTTCGTTCATGCGCAGTGTGCACATGCGTGCAAACGCAGCGCCGTTTGCGCATGCGTGCAGACGCAGCGCCGTGTGCGCATGCACACAGAGGGGGCCACCGCTGAAGGGCGCCGCACGGCGCGTTGCAGCAGGGGGACGGGGCCTGTAGGGGGGCCCTGGACTGGAGTCCCGGTGGGCCTCGGGCCTCCCAGTCCGACCCTGACTATATATATATATATATATATATATATATATATATATATATATATATATATATATATATAAAAGGACTGCACTTGGTACCGGCACTCACGGGATTTGCATGAAGAATCAAACGTTTTGATATGGAGTGAAATTTAATAGAAGTAATATCACCTAATTTTGGCACTTGGTTTGTTCTGAAAGAATCTTCTGATGAGACAAGAGGTAGCTGTACTGTAGTGGAGGTAAATAAAAGGTTATTTAAAGGTTCTTAGGGGCATATTTATAATGCTGTGTAAAAAAACAGCAGACTAATACACCACACCACCAGGCTTCGCATGCCAAAAGCAATGGAAAATACAGTGGCAAATCTGGAGTCCACTCGGTGTGAAATAAATTCGCCATTTATTTTTTTTTACACTATTTTTCGGCAAATTTCCTTATACACAGCATAATTAATATGCCTCTTATAGTATGTCAAGTCAGTGTGAGCTGCAGATACACACTCCTCCTCTGCCTCTTGCTGTAAATGGGATTTTTAACTGTGCCCTTACACATTAGTGGAGTCAGTAGCAGGGTCCCCTCCATGATGCCACCTACAGGTTCAGGAAAATAGTAGTGGTACCAAGCTTCGGGTGGGCTCTGGTGTTCTAGGGGCATGTTAGAAATAGAGGATGTCCATGAGGGTCCTGTGTTGTGTATTTTATACAGTCAGAGAACTACACGTTAAGTTCTAATAACCTTATAATACAGAAAAGCTATGAATATCTTGTAAATTATAGCCGGTGAGTTCTGATGTCATCAGTTATAAAAAGTGAGTTCTGATTTCATTTCTATCACATGACTCACTAAAATTTGTGTATTATAATAAATAAAGTACCCCCAGTTGCAAAATATGAGGATATTAGAAGTTACCTTGGAGTTCCATGACCTGTATAAAAACACTCGGCCTTCGGCCTCATGCTTTTATATGGTCATGAAACTCCTCAGTAACTTATAATATCCTTATAATTTACAAAAGGGGGTACTTTATTCACTATATAAATGACAGTAAGGGCCATGTTATCCTTTATAAATGCTAGGCTCCCAACGCAAATATTCAGTAAAAATATAACTGATTATGCCTTTATTGCCCCTTAAATTAAATACAAAAGGTGAGAGGGTATAGGAGAAACACCCCAATGCAAAGCAGATATCAAACCTGCAACCCTCCAGCATTAGTTCAACTCACTTTAAAGGGGTTATTCACATTTGAGTTTACTTTTAGTATGACGTAGAGAGTGATATTGTGAGTCAATTTGCAATTTTATTGTTTGTGGGTTTTGAGTTATTTTGATTATTATTCAGCAGCTCTCCAGTTTGCAATTTCAGCAGTCTGGTTTCAGAGCATTTGTTTTTCACAAGGAGTCAGCGACCCCCATTTTAAAGCTGGAAAGAATCAGAAGAAGACTAGTTTTAAAAAAAACTATAAAAAAATTAAATAATCGCAATAGAATTTTGTTGCCTTACAGAGCATTTGTTTTTCACAAGAAGTCAGTGACCCCCATTTAAAAGCTGAAAAGAGTTAGAAGACTAATTTAAAAACAACTATAAAAAAATTAAATAACAGCAATAACAATACATTTGCAGCCTTACAGAGCATTTGTTTTTTACAAAGAGTCAGTGACCCCCATTTAAAAGCTGAAAAGAGTTAGAAGAAGATGACTAGTTTAAAAAAAAATATAAAAAAAATTAAATAATAGCAATAACAATACATTTGCAGCCTTACAGAGCATTTGTTTTTCACAAAGAGTCAGTGACCCCAATTAAAAGCTGAAAAGAGTTAGAAGAAGAAGACTAGTTTAAAAAACTATAAAAAAAATTTAAATAATAGCAATAACAATACATTTGTAGCCTCAGGGTAGAGGCACACGATGCTATTTGGGGGAAATTAGTCGCCCAATGACAAATCGCCTCTTCTAAGGGTGACTAATCTCCCTGCAATGCCTTCCTGTCGGCTAGAATGTAAATCGTCGGCCTGGTGGCGCTCGGAGAGCTTTGTTTTCCAAAGTCGTCCAAAGTTGCCTCAGGGCAGACACACACGGTCAGATTTGGGGAGATTGGTTGCCCGGCGACAAATCTCCTCTTCTTCGGGGGCGACTAATCTCCCCGAACTGCCTTTCTGCCGGCTAGAATTGCTGGTCAGGATGGAGACAAATCTTCTCTTCTTCAGGCGACTAATCTCCCCGAACTGCCTTTCTGCCGGCTAGAATCGCTGGCGGGATGGAGACAAATCTCCTCTTCTTCGGGTGATTAATCTCCCCAAACTGCCTTTCTGCCGGCTAGAATCGCTGGCGGGATGGAGACAAAACTCCTCTTCTTTGGGGCGACTAATCACCCCGAACTGCCTTTCTGCTGCCTAGAATCGCTGGCGGGATGGAGACAAATCTCCTCTTCTTCGTGGCGACTAATCTCCCCGAACTGCCTTTCTGACGGCTAGAATCGCTGGCAGGATGGAGACAAATCTCCTCTTCTTCGTGGCGACTAATCTCCCCGAACTGCCTTTCTGCCGCCTAGAATCGCTGGTGGGATGGCACTTGGAGCGCTTTGTTATCCGAAGTTGCCTCACGAGGAAACTTAGGACGACTTCGGAAAAGGAAGCACCCCAAGTGCTATCCAGGTGACGATTTTCATTCTCATCTGCAGAAAAGCAGTTTGGGGAGATTAGTCGCCCTGAAGAGGAGATTTGTTGCCCGGCGACCAATCTCCCCGAATTTGAGCATGAGTCTCTGCCCTCACAAGGAAACTACTACTACTATTACTATTACTACTACTAGATAGAAGACTATTTTTAAAAAAAAATATATAAAAATAAATAAATAAATAAATAAATAAATAATGAAAGCCAATAGAAACGTTAACTTAAAGGTGAACCACCACTTTAAAAGTCTACAGGTTAGCCATGTTCAACCCCCGATATGAATACAGAAAGTACCTTTGTCCCACCCTAAAATCAGCACAATAAGGATCAGTGACTATTGTTTAAGCCTCTCCATTCTCCGAGGGCAACAGGTGCCCCTAAGTCACTCACGTTCCCTTCTGTGTGAGACTTTACTAGGCGGGGCGTGATACTAAAGCAGGGTGGGGCTCCTCCCAGCTCTGACGTCACCGTGTCAGTCAGCTGAAGGGAAAGCAGCGGCGGCAGCAGCAGCAGCAGCAGCTTCAATTTTCACTTCCTGCATCAGCCAGAGCGAGGAGCCTCCATGCCAGCCATGGATCTGGGTGCCCTCCTGGACAAGCTGGAGAGTGGGGACCAGGAGCGGGTGCAGAAGTCGCTGGCAGAGTATAACCAAGAGGTGAGGCGGGATGCTGGGCTCTATGGTGCCTGGTGGGCGCTTTAACCCTATAGTGGGGGTGGATGAGGCAATGAACAGCAGCTCACTGAAACACTACAGATCCTTACTGTGTATGCACGTGTCTTCCTTTTAATTATAATATCTCCATTCTGAAGCCCTCCATCTGTTGTTGAGCTGCAACTCTAATTCTTTTGTAACGCTGCCACTGATATGTCATGGGACAGCCCATTATGCATGTGAATCTATTCATTTCCCTTTTCTCTTTTATACCTCAATGTATTCAATAATATTATGGAGGGGGGGGGCGTATGAGGTGCCTCTGTTTGTAGCAGGCAGGGAATAACAATGTTCTGTATCCTCCAGATGTTCCATTCTGGGATCTAGAATATTGGCGTTAAATGCACAATAAAGAGCGGAATAATCACTTGATTTTGTCTGTACTATGTCTGAAGCTTTCACGGTTGTGTATGACGACACGTTTATTAAAGGAGAACATCTATGAAGACTCTCACTTATCCAGGTCATGATATATACAGTATCTAGTAGAATTAGGTCAAAAACAACTGGACATTAAGAGTTTTATTTTTTTCCCTTGAAAACATTTCACCACTTATCCGAGTGGCTTCTTTAGTTCAACTAAATTGGTAGGGAATTCCCTTGAGGGTAATAAAGTCACAGATATCCGATCACAATGATTCCATTGAACTTCAGTGAGGTGTTGGCTTCTTCCGTCAAGCAGGGGCGTAACAAGAGAGCGCCAATCCCCCTACCAGAAACATTTTTGGGCAAATAGGCAAACTCCTGCCTTTGCAACCGCACCTCGCCCACCACTTGCTCGCTCTGATGTAAGTGGGTCAATTAAAAGAAATCGAAAGCGCCGTGGAGGGGGATTGGAACACTATAACGGAAACAGACCCTGTGGTCCGGGCCCCCCTTTTCCCTGCCCCCCCCCCCACAACCACGGGGTCTGCTTCCTCTATAGTTACACCACTGCCCTCAAGGGTTTGAATGCCAGGAAATTCCCTACTACTTCTGTTGAACTGAAGAAGCCACTTGGATGAATGGTGAAATGTTCTCACTAAATGTCCAGTTGCCTTTGACTTAATTCTACTGGGTACTGTATTTAAAGGAGAACAAAACCCCACCAAGAGCAATTTTAAATATTGGCTCCCCTGTATCGTACCCCCGCCCCGTAGGGATCCATACCCTAGACGGGCCTGTACCAGAAAACCAAAAGCAGTTCTGTGCAGTGTGGTTGGCAGTTGTCATGTTTTGCATCGTCCGTTCCTGATTCTGATTTCCTGGTTCTGATTGCCACACAGGAGCAATAGTGGCAGAAGCTGATTCTTGAGCCAGGGACAATGGCTGACACCAACACTAAACATGGCACCCAACAACCCCATTGTGCACTGTTGGGGCATAGTTCCCCTTGAAGATGTACTGTATTATCCTGGTTCTGCACTCTGGGTCCAAATACCTTTAATTAAAATAGTGCCTTATAAAACATAATGTTAAGACAGCCCAAAATAGACCTGGACAAGCAAACTGTGTATTCTGGCAAGTGGCAGAGGGGCTGCTGTAAGATGCCATAGTTACTATTTATTGGGCTAGTGGGGGGCTGTTTGAGCCTCTGTGCACTTGAAATGCCACGGCCTATTTTGAATCTCAGTTTGACCTGCACTTGAAGCTAACTTTGAAAACATACATAAGTTGCAATAACTTATGGAGGCTTATGAGGTGCCTCTGTTTGTAGCAGGCAGGGAATAACAATGTTCTGTATCCTCCAGATGTTCCAGTCTGGGATCTAGAATATTGGCGTTAAATGCACAATAAAGAGCGGAATAATCACTTGATTTTGTCTGTACTATGTCTGAAGCTTTCACGGTTGTGAATGACGACACATTTATTAAAGGAGAACGTCTATGAAGACTCTCACTTATCCAGGTCATGATATATACAGTATCTAGTAGAATTAGGTCAAAGACAACTGGACATTTGGGGGCCGATTCATCAAGGGTCGAATATCGAGGGTTAATTAACCCTCGATATTCGACTAGGAACTAAAATCCTTCGACTTCGAATATCGAAGTCGAAGGATTTAGCGCAAATGCTACGATCGAACGATCGAAGGATTATTCCTTCGATCGAACGATTAAATCCTTCGAATCGAACGATCGAAGGATTATTCCTTCGATCGAACGATTAAATCCTTCGAATCGAACGATTCGAAGGATTTAAATCCAACGATCGAAGGAATATCCTTCGATCAAAAAAACTTAGGCAAGCCTATGGGGACCTTCCCCATAGGCTAACATTGACTTCGGTAGATTTTAGCTGCCGAAGTAGGGGGTCGAAGTTTTTTTTAAAGAGGCAGTACTTCGACTATCGAATGGTCGAATAGTCGAACGATTTTTAGTTCGAATCCTTCGATTCGAAGTCGTAGTCGAAGGTCGAAGTAGCCCATTCGATGGTCGAAGTAGCCCAAAAAACACTTCGAAATTCGAAGTTTTTTTACTTCGAATCCTTCACTCGAGCTTGATGAATCGGCCCCCAAGAGTTTTGTTTTTTTTCCCCCTTGAAAACATTTCACCACTTTATCCGAGTGGCTTTTTAGTTCAACTAAATTGGTAGGGAATTCCCTTGAGGGTAGTAAAGTCACAGATATCCGATCACAATGGTTCCATTGAACTTCAGTGAGGTGTTGGCTTCTACCGTCAAGCAGGGGTGTAATAAGAGCGCGCCAAGCCCCCTACCAGAAACATTTTTGGAAAAATCCGTGAGCTCCCCACCTCCCCCACCGCTTGGTCGCTCAGATGTAAGTGGGTCAATTAAAAGAAATCGAAAGCGCCGGGGAGGGGGATTTGAACGTTATAACGGAAACAGACCCTGTGGTCCAGCCCTTTTCCCTGCCCCCCCACCACGACCGCGGGGTCTGATTCCTCTATAGTTACACCACTGCCCTCAAGGGTTTAAATACCGGGAAATTCCCTACTACTTCTGTTGAACTGAAGAAGCCACTTGGATGAATGGTGAAACGTTTTCACTCTAAATGTCCAGTTGCCTTTGACTTAATTCTACTGGGTACTGTCTTTAAAGGAGAACAAAACCCCCACCAAGAGCAATTTTAAATATTGGCTCCCCTGTATCATACCCCCGCCCCCTAGGGTTCTGATTCTGATTGCCACACTGGAGCAATAGTGGCGGAAGCTGATTCTTGAGCCAGGGACAATGGCTGACACCAACACTAAACATGGCACCCAACAACCCCATTGTGCACTGTTGGGGCATAGTTCCCCTTGAAGATGTACTGTATTATCCTGGTTCTGCACTCTGGGTCCAAATACCTTTAATTAAAATAGTGCCATATAAAATATAATGTTAAGACAGCCCAAAATAGACCTGGACAAGCAAACTGTGTATTGTGGCAAGTGGCAGAGGGGCTGCTGTAAGATGCCATAGTTACTATTTATTGGGCTAGTGGGGGGCTCTGTGCACTTGAAATGCCACGGCCTATTTTGAATCTCAGTTTGACCCGCACTTGAAGCTAACTTTGAAAACATACAAAAGTTGCAATAACTTATAAGGGAATGGTGATGAGTTAAAGAGCAGGGCACTAGGTAGAGCTATGGTTTACCTGCAGGTCAGGGAAGATTCGGGATAAATAGTTTGCATCCCCATTGGCTGTCCTGGGTGCATCCCTTCCAATATTGCCCCCTTCACATCCTCATCAGTACCGATACTGCCCTTGCTACTCACCAATTTTGCTCTTGTTATATCAAATAGAGCTTAGCCTCCCACATGACCCCAGTAACTTTAGGTTTGAGTATAGAAAGTGCTTGCACAGCATCAGGGGGAGATAAAAATGTTGATAAATGCAAAGTACAGAGTAATTATAATGCTTTTTCAGAACAGAGCTATTTTCAGCTTGTCTGGCTCTACCATAATGGGAGTTTCATAGGTTCATATGACACAACATGGTCCATTATTATAGGAGTCGTTTAATACAGGAGTCCTTTAACCTGTCTGTGTGTTTTTAGTGTATTGGAGAAAACCGACACTGAGAAAACATACATATGGGCTAAATAAATCACTTAAGATTTTGCATCAATTCCAGAGTGCTACTGGATTTCTTTTCCTAATCCTGCGATAGTGGCCTGCTTCAGACTAGTACCTGCGGAATACTTGCAAAGCAGTCGGGTTTCAGTCCTTGGGTAATCTGCCTGGGTACCCGGCTACAGTGCTCCCCACCCTTGGGGATACAGCTATTATCTCCTCCTACCTTATTGGGTAGGGGGTCATAGTGGTGTGGTGGGTCTGGGTAGGGTTTTGAGCCCTGCCCAGGTCCAGTCAGGCAGACCCTTGTATTGTTTTGACCAGCTGTGGTGATCACATCATCGCCCATAAAGTGTTAATGATATGGAAGTCGGTCAGAAGATAAACTGCCGAGAGGCCTCTGTTTTCAACCATGGTACATAATTTCTGCTGCGGTGAAGGGCAGAGCTATTCATTAGGCTTTATTTTTCCTATAATTGCTTCTCTTGTATATAATGTAGACTCCGGAGTCAGGTCAGTGGGACACCAAACAAGAGCATGACCAAAGCACCGCATTCTCTAACCGCATTAACCACCATTCTGTCAACAGTAATCAATAATCATTTCCTTTTTTTTATTGTTTATGACCTAAGTGGATCATCCATCAATGATTTTCCCACCTCCTCCATATCCTACAAGTGCAATTTGTTGAGATAATTAGTTTTTTTGCAGTGTGTTCCGGCTGAAAAACAGGGTTTAATAGAATTCTGCTTTTGAATGTGCCGGCCTCTTTAACGTGTGAGCATTGCAGTACTGAATCTGTGTTTATGCCAGAAAATCAAGTGTAATGTTCAGTTAAGTGGATTAGTGTAAAAAAAAACCCAAAAAAACCTTGATTTTATTTAGATTTTGTATTAAGGTGGTCCTACACAGGGAGATCCGCTCATTTCGCATTGACGGCCAAATGAGCGGATCTCTCCCCGATATGCCCACATTGAAGTGGGCTATATTGGGCTGATCCGATTGCGGGCCCTAGGGCCCAACGATTGGATCAGAATGGAGGCTAAAGGGGCAGTTGGATCACGGGACCGTATCAACAAAAGAAACGCCCGCGATCAAACGTGATTTTTTAACCTAAATACCTTAAAAATTTGGATTGATTGAATAAAATGGAGTTCATGGGAGACGGCCTTTCCGTAATTCAGAGCTTTCTGGATTAGGGGTTTCCAGATAACGGATCCCATACCTGTATAAATATATCTTTTTATGTCTTCAATAGAGGCAGTGGGGTCCCCTCTCAAAGATGTCTTTATAGGCACAGGCATTCTGGCGCTTATACAGAAAAAATTGCTCTGCCTAGAGCATTACGTCTCTGTGGTTATGGAACCCACCTCTTCTTTAAATAACTGCAGGTTTTGTGCTTTAATCTAGATCTTATTTGTGGTCTAAAACTGTCAGTTTTTACAAGGCAAACCCAAATGCCACTGCCAATTTCGTTCTTGCTTTCTCTAACCTAGCACCTAGCAGTGGTTCAAGTGTTTTGACTGTGATTATAGGTGCCCTTTTTTCACAGTTATCAGAAATGCCCATTTTTTGTCTAAAACCTGTTTTTTTTTTTGCATTGTGCCAACTCATGGCACAAATGGAGCTTTTCATCTCTGGCATAAAATTGCCCTATTGCAATATTCTATTCTATGGGAAATACATTGGCTTTATCACGTCCCTTATAGGAATATAAGGTATTCACAAGGAAATTCGATTTTGTATTTTAAAGGGGAAGTAAAAAAGTAAAAAGCCTAACAATTTTTCCTAATGAAAGAAAATGTGACTTTCCATTATATATTCATTACAAAATGTCAATGATTTTTGTAGATATATCTGCTATTGAAAGCAGTATCTCTCCCTTTCTGTTCTCTGCTCTGATGGTTCTGACGTTTGCAACAATGGAGCAGAAGCCAGCTGATAAACAAACCTGACTTCTACTGTGTTCTTCAAGAGACAGAACCAGCAGTGCAGAAAGAGACAGAAAGACACTGCTTTCTGCAGCAATTACATTTACCATAACTTTTAAACAACTGGGAGTTATAAGATGAATAAATGTTGTTTCTTCGAAGGACATATTTTTTGGGGTTTTACATCCCCTTTAACGCTAACCTGTTCAGCAGCTTATTTGCTGTAGGTGAGAAAATGCATGGCTAACAACGTGCACGTAAATAATGAATGGTGTCGAACAACGGGGAAGTTGCTCTCTGCATGAGCCACTTCCGCTATTAATGGAATATTTAAGCATGGAGGAAATCAAATGGAATATGATGCATTAAAGCCATAATAAATCCCTCTGGGAGCAGGGCATCTCTCGAATTTTTAGATCATTTAATGGAAAGCCTCCATAACAATTCTCTGGAAAGGAGTGTCTGGAAATGCACAGAAGTGAAAGAGCTTTTAGAGCAACGTGGAGTTTTCCCTGCCAATTTTCCACCACCGGCGTGCGCCATGCAACTGCCATTATTATTATTATAAGTAGGGACCCTGCTGGGAAAATATACAAAGTAACCTTCATTTAATGATGCAGCAGGTGAAATCTGGTAAAAACTTGCATTTGCAATTGGGATATTAAATTGGTGGTTCACTTTTTTAGTATGTTATACAATTGCTACTTTTAAGCAACTTTTCAATTGGCCTTCATTTTTTTAATAGTTTTTTTAATTATTTGCCTTCTTTTCTCTCCAGCTTTCAAATAGGTGCCACTGACCCCATCTATAAAAACAAATGTTCTATAAGGCTACAAATTTACTATTATTGCTACTTTTTATTATTCAGGCCTCTCGTTTTCCAAACTCTAATTCAAATGAATGCATGGTTGCTATGGTAATTTTGACCCTAGCAACCAGAATGCTGAAATTGCAGACTGGAGAGCTGCTGAATAAAAATCTAAATAACTAAAAAACTACAAATAATAAAATATCGAAAAACCAATGTGCAAATTGTCTCAGAATATCACTCACTACATAATACTTAAGGGGTTATTTATTAAACTCTGAATGCCAAAAAAATGCCATGCCTGTGATTAAGAAATGTTTCCCGAAATGCATAAGGTGATGCTGTAAACCCAATAAACTTCTTCAAATTTATCCGGAGTGCGGCCTGAATTGCTCATTGGATCTGAATGGCAATAACACAAGCAATTCGTGTTTTTTTTTTTTACTATAAAATCCGAATTTTTCGTGGTCAGTGAGAGAAGTCACGAAGATATCTTGATCAGCCCTGGGTCTTGTGCAATAATCTGAAGATTTTGTGGTTTTTGAGCAGAAAATCTGAAAAATTAGTACGGTTTGGGTTTTTTTCCTGCACAGAAATTTTTCAGGAAAATGTATTGATAAATTAGGGGAAAAAATGTGTGCGGAGTATTTTTCAGAAAATGAGATAAATTTGGACTTTGATAAATGGACCTCTAAAAATTAACTCAAAGGGTGAAGAACCCCTTTAACGACACACAGTAGGGCTGGTTCATTTGCCAAGGGTCTACCTGAACAGGTAACCACAATACTCTGTTCCTATTGGTCTAAAGGTTCTAAGCACAGTATTCCATTATATATTCATTACAAAATGTCAATGATTTTTGTAGATATATCTGCTATTGAAAGCAGTATCTCTCCCTTTCTGTTCTCTGCTCTGATGGTTCTGACGTTTGCAACAGTGGAGCAGAAGACAGCTGATCAACAAACCTGTTCCACAATGGAATACTGTGTTTAAAATCAGTCAGTATTTAGACTAAAGAGAACCATAGACAAAGACTGTCTACTGGAAAAAGTGGGGAAATGCATCATGATTAATATCTTTCTAATGTGCATGATCCTCGACTCGTGGATGCCAGTGTCGGACTGGCCCAGCGAGATACCGGGAAAAAACCCGGTGGGCCCCGACCCCTAATGGGCCGCCGCTGGGCCAGTCCCCCGTCCCGATCATACTTGAAGGAAAAAAAGGTTTTTCTATGTGCCGCGCAGCGCCTATTGCACATGCACACGGCACCTTTCAGTGAGGAGCGGCGCCTACACGCAGGCGCGGCGAGCAGCGCCTTCACGCAAGCGTGCTCATCGCGTCATAGTAGGGAGGCAGGGGAGTCGGAGGGGGCCCTGGACACTAGTCCTGGTGGGCCCCCCAGTCCGACCCTGGTGGATGCTGCTGGACAGTCCGACAAGGAGCCATTTTCACTGGCAGTGCACATCTACTACACCCCTATGCTGGTGATTGGTTGTAATGCGAATAGCTAAATAATCTCATATAGGGGCTATACACAAAAGACTCAATACTTCTCCTTCTTTGTATTCACATGCCCCATTAAGCAGATTTATTAAAGGGGAACTCTGGCTTCCAAACCAAGATTTGATAAAGAGGCCCACATAACGCAGAAACCCCTAATATACCCATCACAGTTATCAGTTTGAAAAGTATAAATGCCATTTTCTATGCTGAAATCCAGCTGTTTAACAGTTCTTCTCTTTCTGCATCATTTGAAATCCTGGCAGGGAAGGAGGGACTAAACACTGATGTTACAAATTGTAACAACTTCTCCACAGCTTACAGACAGCATGCAGGAACTACATAACCCACAATGCATTGCAAAGGGATGTTCCGTTCCTTATTGAAATCACATGTGAAGGGAATTGTGGGGTTTGGAGGATGCAGGCTGAGGACAGCTGGCTGTTGGTACAAAATAACAGTAGTCAGCCAGCTCAGCAAAGTAGTCAGGCAGATTAGCAGGAGCGCAGGGGGCTAGGCTTAGTAAACTGTTCCAAACCATTAAATATCATGAAAGTCTGCATATTTTTCAATTTATATGTATTGCAAGGTTGCTTGAAATTATGTTTACTTTTCAAAAAGCTTAAGTTATGTTTTTGTGGAGTTCCCCTTTAAGAATAGTTGTGTTTTCCTTGAAAATTAGAGTGTTCGAGGTTATTTTTTTTTGGTCAAAAATTTATTTTTATTTTTTTTCGGGTTAAAAAAAACTACAATTTTTTCAAGTTTTTTTTAAAAAAAAAAAATACAATTTTTAGAGATTTATTATATCCTGACCCTGGAAATAGCTTGAATCTTAAATCTGAAAATATGCCATCTAAAATCTGTCGAAGTCATGTTGAAGTCAATGACAGAGGTCCCATGAACTATTTGAAGATGTTAATAGCCTGCATGATGTTCGATTTTCAGAGGGTTTTGCCTGAAAACTTGATCAATACGAGCAGTACGATTTTTTTTTCGACGAAAACTCTTAATTCGAGTTTTCAGGTTTCGCAATTTGAACTCGCTGGATTGAGTTTTTCCATTCGAGTTTTTTCTAATGTAAGAAACCATTCGAGTTGTAAGATTATTGGAGTTATAAAAAAACTCTTCAACCTTTGATAAATAACCCCATGTATGTATTTTAGTACTGCCTCAAAATCTTGCTTAAAACCCTGATGTAAAATTTAACTTTCCAATATTCATGTATCATGCTATTGAAAGTAGTATCTGTCTGCAGGGCCGTATTTATATAAAGGCCCCCAAGGGCCTGTGCCTAGGGCAGGGATTTTTATCTTTTTTTTTAAACCCTCATGGATTTACATATGAAATCCGGTGACTGAGCTGAGGGGTAGGGGGTCCAAGGAAGACTGCAAATGTGATGTCACGCGCACGGTGTGCTGACGTCACTACTGCTGAATGCTTCACGAGACGTCAGCACGTACAGCGCTGTTAGTGCTGTGTGTGCTGGCCCAAAACTCACAGGATTCCGGGTCGGCCGGGTTCGGCCCGACATTCACAGAATGTTTCTGGGTCCCCGGGGTGGGGTGAGCTCTTCCTGCTGCTCTCCCTACCCGCGACAGTACCTGCCCAGCTTCCGTCACTGACAACCTCGATTTATATGTGTGCGCCTTCCCCGCCCCCTTCGTGACATTAGAGATGAGTGGGTCGGGCTCGAGTCTATAAATGGAGGTACTTTACAGGTTCAGGTTAGGGTAGGGTGCTGGTCGACTTTTTTGTTAAACTGCATATCACTACTGTTTGTTGTAATGAAGTGCTGACTGACCCAAAACTTGCGCGACCCGTGGGTTTACCCCAGGTCCGGACTGAGAGTTAAAATAGTCCCTGCCATTTCTGGTAGACAGAGGCCCAATCAGCCCACTGAATACTGACTTTCTATGGCACCTCATAGCAGCCCCTCTGGCATATGCCAGAACCCAAAGTCTGGGCCTGGTTTACCCGAGGTTCAGGTGGGTTTGGGCTGGCTACTGCAAAAAAATCTCACACCGAATGTATAGATTTGCGCCTGCCCCTTTCATGACCTCACCACAGGAAGGACGCTGATCTATAAATAGAGAGGACGGATTGGGCCAGGTTTGGGTTGGGAGGGGGCAGGTTAGGGTCAGGTGTGAGTCGAGGGAAACTTGCCCTGCACATCACTACTCTGCTGCCCTTTTGGTTCTGAATTTTGAGGCAACGTAGCAGAAGCTGTGAAGAAGCATGCAAGATCTCTGCCACATTGCTTCAAGAGACTCCTCAGAGCAGAAACGGACAGGCTTTTAGTAGCAATTACTTTTACAAATGACTTCAAAATTGAAACATGTAATGAATGTTGTTTAGAAAGATATTGTTCTTTTATTAGGCAGAATTGTATATTTGGGTTTATTTTCCCTTTATTGGCCCTCAGCCGAAGGGTATGCTGGGAGTTGTCATTTAGCAGCAGCTGGAAACCCTTGGGTTATACATCCCTGCTGTGTTTTATCAGAGTCTCCTTCGTGTTACACACATGGAGAGTTAATATTATGCATGTTCAGACAGTGTGCTGTTACTTAGTAAAGTGTTTCACTAGTCACACGTGGATTTAGCAGTGCTGTGGGGGTGGAGTATATTGCGTGTGATCTGAAAAAACAACATTAAACCTTCCAAAGCAGTGCATTATGGGGAAACAATCTGAGTTTTCCTCCATTGTGCTGTCACCCTTCTGTGTCTGTCTGTGTTTTCTCAAGTGACGTCGAATGACTGATTGAGTTAGTAAAGCATTGGGAGGGAGTGGGGCAAACGCTTGCTTATTTATAGACTAGAGAACGGAAACTCCAGATGCTGTTGTTCTATAACTCCCAGCACCCTCTAGAAACCTATAGTATCCTCTTTTTGTCCTGCCTATCTCTGATCTATCAGCTGTCAGATACGCAAAATAAAGAATAAAACTTTAGCCTCAAAGAAAATCTGCCTTTGGTTGCCAGGTTATGTTTTTGCTCCTGGTTCCCAAAAGGCCATTAGGACTGCTAACTAAGATTATAGCAAGGTAAATAATTAAAAGGGATGCACCGAATCCAGGATTCGGTTCGGGATTCAACCTTTTTCAGCAGGATTCGGATTCGGCCAAATCCTTCTGCCCGGCCGAACCAAATCCTAATTTGCATATTCAAATTGTAAATTGTGTGACTTTTTGTCAGAAAACAAGGAAGTAAAAAAAATGCTTTCCACTTACCACCCCTAATTTGCATATGCAAAGTAAGGTTCGGATTCGGTCCGGTATTTGGCCGAATCTTTCGCGAAGGATTTCGGGGGTTCGGCCGAATCCGAAATGATTTCCTTTTTCTCTGTAATAATAAAACAGTACCTTGTAATTGATCCCAAACTAAGATATAATTAATCCTTATTGGACGCAAAACCAGCCTATTGGGTTAATTTAATGTTTACATGATTTTTTACTAGACTTAAGCTATGAAGATCCAAATTATGGAAATAACAGCATAACCCCAGGTCTTGAGCATTCTGAATAACCGGTCCCATACCTATGTTATATTTTTCACTTTGCTTTGCAGCCCCTTCCATAGGTTAAACAAGAGCTCCAGCTATTGGCCCAAGGAATGCTGAATGTAGGGATGCACCAGGCCCGGACTGGCAATCTGTGGGTTCTGGCAAATGCCAGAGGGGCTGCTATAAGGTGCCATAGAAAGTCAGTATTTAGTGGGCTGGTAGGGGGCTGTTTGGGCCTCTGTGTATCTGAAATGGCAGGGCCTATTTTAATTCTCAGTCCAGGCCTGGGATGCACCAAATCCACTATTTGGGATCCAGCCGAATCCCCAAATTCTTCATGAACGATTTGCGCAAATACCGAACTGAATCCTAATTAGCATATGCAAATATGGGACGGGAAGGGAAAACTTTTTTACCGCCCCTAATTTGCAAATATGCAAATTAGAACTTGGATTCAGTTCAGCCAAGCATGAAGATTCAGGCGCATCCAAGACCTGCTGAAAAAGGCTGAATCCTGAACTGAATCCTGGTTGTGTGCATCCCTAGCTGAATGTAACTCACAGAACCTTGTAGATCTGTTTGACCTTTGACAGAAACGGAACTAGAGGGGGGCGGGCCCTGGCGCAGGAAGCGCAGCCGGGCCCCCGCCCCCATCCGTACACCCGGAACTGGCCCGGGAATGTGCGATGCTAAGCGGCACGTGGACTGCCGGGGGGCCCTGAGGGGGTGCGGGCCCTGGCCCGCTCGCACCCCCTGCTCCCCCGGTAGTTCTGCCCCTGACCTTTGGGGTCTGTAGGAATTTAGGCATGTTTGGAGACAGAAGCTTTGTGCGTGATGATAAATGTTCTAAACTGTGCGAATGCAGCTGCCTAATAATACTGTGTAACAATGAACTTGTAGGAAAATAAAACATGACTCTTGGCTAAGTCTCTATTTAATTGGCTCCATTAAAGAGCAGTCTGGGCCACAGGTTTATATCCTGCCATGTAATATCCCCTAGTGATTGAATTTTTCAACCGGTGTTGCATTAAGGGATGATTTTTGCATGTACCTACAGTATGCACTTATGACACAGCGTAAGGGCAGTTACATTACATATTTACCCACTGGCTTCTTATGAAGTCACATCTGGTTGATGATGATGTCATTTCCAGTTTATGTTGCTATCACTCCTTGTTGCATTGTTCTACTTGCAGATTGATGCAAAAATCGCATCATCATTGCTATGGGTTACTGCCTAGGTACAAATTTCCTCAGCGTTTTTTGTAGTTGATTCAGCACTTCCTTAGTATACGTTCTTTATGTGAAGTCATCAGTAATAAGCTTCCTAGCATCTAAGCTTCCCACTCTGTGCTTCAATGATAGACACCCTGCTGAATTTGGTTTTCAATTATTAAAGCTCCTCAGCTTCATTACTCTGTTTTAATCATGAGACAAGTGAAATTTTACTTCTTTTTTTAAAATATGTGGTGTTTCTTTAAACTGTATTCTGGAATCCTTAACAGCTAGTCCCCAAGGTGATCTCTCAAAGTGCATCTCTCTTTCAATTCTCTTTGACACCAACAGCCTTAATTGTTCCCCAGTGATTGTAGAGAGAATTGAAGTCTTGTCTCTATAATTGTTTTCATGGAATGCTAGAAAAGTGTTCAAAGTCAGACATGAAAACGGTGGCCACGGGTGGATTGACTTAAAGGGCAAACAACACAGAACTGAACATGACTGCTGGAACATTGGAACATTGCCCAGTGGTTAAACTCTAGTTCAGCATATATATACCTGCTATACTACAGCCACAGTCCCTTCCAAGAGACTATTATCCCACTGTCACTATAGGCACCATCTCTCCCTACTATACCTGCTATCCCACAGTCACACTCCCTTCCCAGAGACTATTATCCCACTGCTACTATAGGCACCATCTCTCCCTACTATACCTGCTATCCCACAGTCACACTCCCTTCCCAGAGACTATTATCCCACTGTTACTATAGGCACCATCTCTCCCTACTATACCTGCTATCCCACAGTCACAGTCCCTTCCCAGAGACTATTATCCCACTGTTACTATAGGCACCATCTCTCCCTACTATACTTGCTATCCCATGGCCACACTCCCTTCCCAGAGACTATTATCCCACGGTTACTATAGACACTACCTCTCCCTACTATACCTGCTATCCCACAGTCACACTCCCTTCCCAGAGACTATTATCCACTGTTACTATAGGCACCATCTCTCCCTACTATACCTGCTATACTACAGCCACAGTCCCTTCCAAGCGACTAATATCCCACTGTCACTATAGGCACCATCTCTCCCTACTATACCTGCTATCCCACAGTCACACTCCCTTCCCAGAGACTATTATCCACTGTTACTATAGGCACCATCTCTCCCTACTATACTTGCTATCCCATGGCCACACTCCCTTCCCAGAGACTATTATCCCACTGTTACTATAGACACTACCTCTCCCTACTATACCTGCTATCCCACAGTCACACTCCCTTCCCAGAGACTATTATCCACTGTTACTATAGGCACCATCTCTCCCTACTATACCTGCTATACTACAGCCACAGTCCCTTCCAAGAGACTATTATCCCACTGTCACTATAGGCACCATCTCTCCCTACTATACTTGCTATCCCACAGTCACACTCCCTTCCCAGAGACTATTATCCCCACTGTTACTATAGGCACCATCTTTTCCTACTATACCTGCTATCCCACAGTCACAGTCCCTTTCCAGAGACTATTATCCCACTGTTACTATAGACACCATCTCTCCCTACTATACCTGCTATCCCACAGTCACACTCCCTTCCCATAGACTATTATCCGACTGTTACTATAGACACCATCTCTCCCTACTATACCTGCTATCCCACAGTCACACTCCCTTCCCAGAGACTATTATCCCACTGCTATTATAGGCACAATATCTCCTTACTGTATCATAAAACTCAGCACGTGTCTTCTCTACTCTCTGGTAGAATTAGCAATTTACAAAATTCCTGATTTCAAAACATCATATCAGTACCGGTGCAACATACAGGAGAGGTCGGCAGAATCCATCTCTTTGTACATACCTCCCAACTGTCCCTTTTTCGGAGGGACAGTCCCTCTTTTGACAGCTCAACCCGCAGTCCCTCATTTGTACTGGAAAGTCCCTCTTTTCTCTTCACTGAACAGCCAGAAAAAGAAACAAAGTTTCTCACTTAATTGGCTTTCAGCAGAGAGCCCAGAACACCTAACAGGTGCAAATAAGATACTTTGTAACAATTTTGAGACACAAAAACACAGTTTAGATAAGGAGAAATATTTTCAAACTTTCATAACCTGCCAAATTTTGTAAAACAAACATGGCAATTAGGGGGTGTGGTCACAGAAAGGGGTGTGGTCAAAAAATTGCTGCGCTACGTGCGGGAAAACATTTTTTGTCCCTCGTTTTACTTCAAAAATGTTGGGAGGTATGCTTTGTATTGCCAAGGTTCCCCCCCCCACACACACACAATCTGCACCTTAATCTGAAGTTTTTATGTTTTTTTTCAATTTGTAACTCTATAAATTTTGTATATTGCTCTAAATTAGACAGACTGCAGTTTCTGTATCTCAATTGACAAAGTCTCAGCCGCTCCATCTTATCCGGAGCTACATGACTTTATATTCTCTGTTCCCAAATGGACATACTGTTGTAACATTCAATTCACCCTTTCTAGTTGATAAGATGGATCACCTCTATAAGGCTGAAGATTAATTTTCTGTACAGCCTCTGTAAGATTCTTGATGGCATGCAGGTTGATTGCATGCAATAAATTGCGTACTGCTTCTTTCTATTAAGTGATGGCTTGCTGCTGATTACCGATGGTAAGTATTTACGTCAGCAGTTCACAGAGGAAGATTTTCCCGTAGGGAACTGAACGTTCTGCGTAAGAGGGAATAAGAATGCACAGTGCATTTAGTTTTGCTTTGAAATGTATTTTGGGTTTCCCTAGAATAATGCGAAAATGCTGATTGGAATAGGAAAAATATCTGGGGTTGAACAGGAAGTATATTTGGGATACAATGTTTTATAAACATTATGCTCTTTAGAGAATAGGGAGAATAAACGAGATAGAATTCTGAGCATATCCATGTTAGAATGTGAGTTAAAACTCTTATCGAACAGGAAAGAATGAAGTCCATATTCTGGTTATATTGGGAAGAATGAGTGGGATAGAATACTGAGTGGAACAGAATGGAATGATTATACAGGACAAAATGATAAGCTGATGGAATGGTTAACTATTTAACTAACTATGTAACTATAGTTAGTAGAATGATTGTGTGCCTAGTGAAAGGATGGGCATCGAATGAGGAGTTTTTGCAGGATGGAATGCAGATGCTTCTGCTAATGAATGAGTAGCATGTGATGACTCAAGTGGTGCGAGTACACGTAATAAAATGATGCACTATAGGATTGTGAGTGGGCACTGGATAGAATGATGATTGTATAGGACAGAATAGGATAGAATGATGAACAACTCAGATAGAATGGAGAATGTGACCAAGGCAGAATGGTGAATATAAAATTAACTGAAATTATAGGTCAGATAAAATTGTAGAGTGTGTGTGAGATATATTATGAGCATTTATATGACACAACAAATAAAGGTTCAAATGCCTATCTTCAGGTATTTTGTGTGGTTTTGTTCACTATTGGGAAATTTCCAACAATACCTTTAAATACAGATGGTAAATACTCACTGATTCATTTCAACTTTTTCTGTTTCTGTCTTTAGAATTCCCAGTGCTTTTTCTTCAGTGCCGAGCAGAGGGAAGAACGAAAGGTGAGTAGTTTGAGGGTGCACCAATGCTCCCCAGTCTGGTAACTTCAGTTTTACTCTGTTTAGTTCTAATGTGGGTTCAGTAAATTTTTCTGAATATTCTGCTTACAATCAGATGTCTCCAGCTTCTCTCTTGCCTGAAATATCATTTTGTTTAGTTGTTCATATGTAGATTTTTTGTGCTTGCAAGTAGCACCTTGGACAGTGCCATAACACAGACCTAGCTGGGTCTTACTAGAATGGCCTGAGATGTAGGAATATATATATATATATATATATATATATATATATATATATATATATATATATATATATATATATATATATAATAAGCACATTAGGAGGTTGAGGTTGGATTGTGGGGCTGGCTTGCTTCCAAATCAGTGAAAAGAGGTGGGTCATATTATTGCTAGTGGCATTATATTCAAAATTGCTGCATATTTTAGGTAAAATCGCAGATAGGAGTTTGGTTGAGTTTGTTTCATTGAAATTGTGAGAAAAATTAAAGTTTTAGTAAATAATTACTGGAAAAATAAGTCGAACTATAGCATGGTGACAGTTGGGGGCAGATTTATCAAGGGTCAAATTAAAAATTCAAATTTTTAAATTCGAATTTCGAGCTAATTTAAGATCAATCCTATTCACCCATTTTTAAAAAAATCTATTTTTTTTTAATACATTTCGATTGTCCTTAATAAATCTGCCGCTTACTGTTCTCTAATACGAGCAACTAATCTCCCCAAAAGGCCTTCCCACTGGCAAGAATATGAATCGACGGCAGGATGACATACAAATCGCTTTTGATTTCCGAAGTCGCCCGAACTTTCCTTGTGCTGGCGGGAAGGCATTTCTGGTGAGATTTGTCGCTCGGAGAAGAGAAGATTTGTCACTGGGCAACTATTCTCCCTGCCTGCCACCACCCTAAATCACTTAAATCATTTAAATAAAAATGTGTCCACTGGGGGCACTGTTGTATTGCAAGTACATCTATAAGATCTCAATGGAAGAAACATGGCGGCTCTCACACATGGTTTATAACTATTTACAGAACATAAATGCGGCATTTTTTTTATGGTCAAAACTGTCAAATTCGACTAGGGAGTTATTGAATTGAGTTATTGATTCGAGTTTTTAAAAACAAATTGTATTCGATTTTCGAGATTTATAATACTCTGGCCCTTTAAGAACTTGAATTCGACTATTCCCCACCTAAAACCTGCTTTTTAAGTTAATGGGAGAGATCCAGGGATCAATTTTGAGTTGTTTGCCGCCTTCTTTTTGTGAAAAAACTCAAATCGAATTCGTTTAGAATTGGATTTGAGTTTTCCGATCGATCTAATTCATCCGAGTTTTAAAAATTAAAATTTTTTAAATAAATTTCGATTTTATGGGAGTTTAGGAGAGTTTCTAAAAACACACATGAATTTGAAATTTGATAAATGTGCCTCTAAATGGTGCAAAATCGCAATTGCAAAAATTATAACCGTTCAGAATCTGCACCTGAATTACTGAGCTGCCAGACTGAAACACCAGCGACAGGGACATTAAACTTCGATTTTGAAAAAAAAACTGTAAAAAAAGTGATTGAAAAAAGTCTTTATTTCTGGGGAACAACCTGAAAACAATTGAACTGAAAAAAAAAAAACAGTTTAGAAGGTGATTTTATTACCTGTGAGTTTGAATAATATAAATTCGTCCCGTCTAATGTTTTTTGCACTGTGGTTTCGGGTGTACAAAACATTTGGGAGCAGTATTATAAAATGATGTCCTAAACAGTCGGTATCAACGAGGCCTTTAGAGGGTAATGTAATAACGTTTAGACTGAGAATTAAAATAGGCCCTGGCATTTCAGGTACACAGAGGCCCAATCAGCCCACACAGAGGCCCAAACAGCCTACACAAGCCCACTAAATACTGACTTTCAATGGCACATTATAGCAGCCCCTCTGGCATTTGCCAGAACCCACAGATTGCCAGTCCGGGCCTGCTAGGTCATCTAACCTGTAGCAGCTAGAGAATGCAGACTATTAAATGCTGCCTGCTGATTGGGTGCTATGGGCAAAATGGAGCAAAACTGTGAGGCTGTTGTTTCATTACCTTCACCCTTCTTGGTGCATCTCTCAGACATGTATTCTGCTTAGCAATTCTGCAACCTCCCAGCTGCTGTAAAGATCTCCTTTCGGATGATATTTTAGCATCCCCTTATAACTCCAGCCCTACAGAATAATAATGAGTTGCTATGCAGGGTTCAGAAGTGCTCCCTACTGCATTGTCTGTGTATAATAGCAGGGAATCCAGTGGGTGTACGTAATCACATTGGGAACAATACCTGCCTACGGGTAAGTGTTTTCTATTAGCATTATAAAGCAGATCTTCATATGCACCACCCACGAAGGAAGGGCATTGCTTTATGTGCAATGATTGCCCCTTGAAGCCTTCACTTATTATGTATTCACTGTTGTGAGCTTTACATCCTTCAGCAAATACATATATTTAACGGGTAATAGATACCCTTTATTTTTTACAAGTAAGGTTTCTGTTCATATTATTTGTGTAAATGCTCCGTACTACATGATGTGAGCGTAGATTGTCTAGAATGCCGTATATTTATGTTCTGTAAATAGTTATAAACCCTGTGTGAGAGCCGCCATGTTTCTTCAATGGAGCTCTTATAGATGTACTTGCAATACCACAGTGGACACATTTTCATTTAAATAACTTAAGTGATTTAGGGTGGTGTCAGGCGGGGAGATTAGTCGCCCAGCGATAAATCTTCAATACTTCGAGTGACTAATCTCCCCAAAATGCCTTCCCGACCGACACGAGGAAACTTCGGGCGACTTCGGAAATTGATTTGTATGCCGTCCTGCTGGCAATTCGTATTCTTGCCAGCAGTAAGGCATTTTGGGGAGATTAGTTGCCCGCAGTAGAGAATATTTGTCGCTGGCCGGCTAATCTCCCTGACTGCCACCACCCTTAAAGGACAAGGAAAGTTAAACTAAAGAATTAGGCCAGAAATGTTGTACATTATGTTTTTCTGTGTCTCCAAAGATGCCCCAGTAGTATCAGGCTGATTAGTAATTAATACAGATAATCACTACATGGCAGCACAGAAACCAGTGCAATTAGCATAAGAATTTAATAATCAGCCCTGTAGCATCAGCTTATATTACAGACCAACCTTATTTTCTGCTTGATAATTAGTGACGACCCCTAAGCTTAGCTTCTCAACAGCTGCTCAGAGCCCACTGAGCATGTGAGTGTCACAGACACTTTCCAAGATGGTGACCCCCGGATCATTGCTTCAATTGAGAAAAATATAATGCAGTGTCCGACAAGAAATATAAAGCTTGCTTCTTTGCTGACGATGTGATTCTTACACTTACCGAACCCCTTACTTCCTTGTAGGGATGCACCGAATCCAGGATTCGGTTCGGGATTCAGCCAGGATTCGGCCTTTTTCAGCAGGATTCGGATTTGGCCGAATCCTTCTGCACGGCCGAACCGAATCCGGTCTGGGAGGGAAATCATGTGACTTTTTGTCACAAAACAAGGAAGTAAAAAATGTTTTCCCCTTCCCACCCCTAATTTGCATATGCATATGCAAATTCGGTTTCGGTATTTGGGCGAATCTTTCGTGAAGGATTTGGGGGTTTTGTTTGGGCTGAAGGTTTTAATAGGATTTCAGGGGTGACTTTGCAAAAAAGCAAAAGAAATGGAGGTCTCGCCTTTCCCAATTTATTGAAATATTATCAAGCAGCCCAATTGGCTCCAATTGCCCAAATGTACTTCCCCTCTCCCCCTGATTGGGTCGAATTAGAAGAAGCATTGATATACCCATCTCTCCTGCAGCCCTTCCGTGGATAAAAAGGGAACTTTGCCCCAAAAGGGATGTCTGAATTTATGAAGCATATTTGGGATTCTATTAAACACTCTGCTAATCTGACGGCCCCTCATAAACCTGCTGCGCCATTCTGGGGAAACCCAGAGTTCCCGCCGGGTTTGGAGACTGTCCCTTTCAAGTGGTGGCACTCAAGTCACATGAAATATACTAAAGATTTGTACCAATTTACTGGTATAATCTCCTGGATAGGCTCTAAAAATAAATTTTTAAAGTGCAACACTATTTACATTTAGTATATAAAAACCCAGACTTGCCTTAATTCTATTATTGTATCGTTCCCGAATGTTACAAATCAATATGACGCCTCCATCTTATATAAAAACCTGGGAACAGGAATTACGTCAAACTTTCGACAAAGCTTGGGAGAAGATGTGGGAAGGAACAAATAAATGTTCCATTCATTTAGGCCAAGTGGAAACATCTTAGAAGATATTTACCCATTCGTATTTAACCCCTTCACGCTTACACAAAATGTTTCCAACGCAATCTTCGGCCTGTTTTTGAAATTGTGGAGAAAAAGGAACAATGGCTCACAAGGGTCTTTGGTATAATTGATTCTATTATTATTCAAATTCATATTGGAAAAGACCCCTGGGTTGCCTTGTTTAACCAATGGATACCTAATATTAATGGTATATCTAGGAAATTAATTACATTTATATTTACAGCAGCCAAACAATTGATTGCCAAATCTTGGCGGATTCCATTCCTTTCCATACCAAAGCTAAAGGCCCATATAATGGCGATAATGATAAATGAAAAACTGACCTCCCTCTTATCAGGAACTCATAAGATATTTGTATTAATACGGAAACCATGGGCACCCCGAGCCCCCAGTTAACATCTCTTTCAGCATAAGACCAATTGTTACTATATGACATGTACTACCTAATAGGAATTAAGTCACTGACAAGAGTCAAGTTCCTATAAAGGGGAAAATCTATTCATATATCAGGTGGCTGGACAAGGAAAATTAGAATGTCTCCATAGTCCTAACTACACATTACCAGTTAGATATTGTTCCTTTGAAAGACTGCTTTTAATTAACAAACTGAGAGAATAAATGGTAGGAAAATTTAAAAAGAAGTAGGCAATAAGTTTAGTTAAAACCATTTGTATATTTTTGTCTTTTCACATGTAAGAGTGGTTTCAGACTTGGCTACTTGGGGAGATTAGTCGCCCAGCGACAAATTGGCTCTTCTTCGGGCAGCTAATCTTCCCTAATTGCTTTTTCGCCGGCTAGAATGTAAATCGCCGATGGGATGGCACTCGGAATGCTTAGTTTTCCAAAGTTGCCTCACGAGGAAACTTTGGAAAGCCGAAGCAATCTGAGTGCCACCCCGCCGGCTATTTACATTCTACCCTGCGGGAAGGCATTTCGGGGAGATTAGTCGCCCAAAGAATAGCTGATTTGTCGCTGGGCTACAAGTTAAGTTGACAATTGTGTACCATTGATAAATGTACAGAACACCTGTATTATACTGCACTGTAAGAATTGAAACTTAAATTAAAAAAAAAAAAAAAATATATATATATATATATATATATATATATATATATATATATATATATATTGTATGTGTATATATATATATATATATATATATATATATATATATATATATATATATATATATATATATATATATATATATATATATATATATATATATATATATAGTAATATATCTTCAGTATCCAGACTCCAATCAAGCAATCTCAGGGGTGCACGGCCCTCAAGGAATGTAGCATTGGGGGCAGCCATTCAAAGGAGAAAAGGCTCAGGTTACACAGCAGATAAGCTCTGTAGAACATAATGGTGTTATATTGTATCCACTATTTAACCTGTGCCATATAGACTTTTTTCAATTGCTGCCATTGCTACACAGCAGCTTGTTTATATGAACTATAGTAGTGTTTTTGAAGCAAACACATCAGTTTTACCAGTGCAGGGCAACATTACATGATATTTTCATTACTTTAAAACACTTTTTATTGTTACTATTCCTTTAAGGCTTTGGGGCTGGGGCTAGGAAAGCAGGAATAAATACTATTCCTTTTACAGACGTTGCGCCGAGATGAAAGTCTCCATTGCTGTAATAAGCCGTGCAGCAGTTTATTTGGGATTATCACAGGGTACATGGTCATGCTGTCGGCAATATCTATTTTCTGTTTGTCCTCCAGCCTCTCATTTCTTTTCTTTCTCTATATGAACTGCAGCGCCGAGAGTTGGAAGAGGTAACATTAGAGTAGTTGGCCCAAAAGCTTGCACTCCTCCTTCGTTTTGCTCCTTTTGCAGCTCTCCTGGATTCTTCTACCAATGCATCTCCTGAGATTGGTTATTATGTCAATCAGGGATTCTTAACCAACGGGGCAGGAACCAATAATGATTTTCCCTTCATGTTTAGGGTGGGTCCGCAATGTTCTTTCTTAAAGGGGAAGGATTTTTATCTTAGTTCTACTGCAGAGGCTCTGCTCCCCATACCTGGGTGCTAGGAACACTGACCCCATTGAGCAGATTGAAAACCTTTCCTAATCCTCTTTTGGTCTAACAGTTGCTAGGTTTGGTGACCCTAGCAACTTGACTGCAGATTGCCAAAAAGCTAGCTACTGGAACATCTGATTAATATGCTCAGTCCCTTTATAGTTCTGCATGTCATGGTCAAACTATTGATCCCATTCTGCATATGGAACACCTACTTTTGCCTTTCCCCAGCTATAAACAGGCACATTTTCATGTATTCACCAAAATACATATTGCCTAATTAAAATGTAACAGAGACAAATTGCCATTATGCATTCAGTAAAAATTGTCAGGCGTTTTAAAGTTAGCATCTGTCAGTCCTTTTCGGCACTGCTGGTTCTGTCTCTTAAAACAATGTATGCTAAATCGTGGTATTGTGTTCTCTGCCCTATTGGTTCTGACTTCTGAAATAATGCAGTAGCTGGGAAGATGCTTGCAAGGTTGACTTCTGCTATTTTGCAGCAGTGTAGAAAGGGACAGACAGACACTGCTTTCAATTGCAATTACATTTATATTGTAACTTTCGAACTACTAAAAGTGTTAAATTTATGTAAATGGGAAGGTTGCTTAGAATGGCGGTTGCTTTCATTAGGCAGCACTGTGTTTATGGGTTTGCTTCCCCTTTAAACACTAGTCAGGCACAAACGGGTCTAATTTAGAAAACAAGGGTTTTAGACCCACAAAAAAGACGATTAAAATGGTGATTATTGTAATGGCAGTACGGGTATAGGAAATATTATCCAGAATGCTCTGGACCTGGATTTTTCCGGATAAGGAGTCTTTCTGTAATTTGGATCTCCATAACTTAAAGCAGTTGTTCACCTTTAAATTAACTTTCAGTATGATGTAGAGAGTGATATTCTGAGGCAATTTGCAATTGGTTTTAATTTTTTATCATTTTGGTTTTTGAGTTACTTCACTTTTAATCAGCAGCTCTCAAATTTCAAAGATATGGTTGCTAGGGTCCAAATTACTCTAGCAACCATGCACTGATTTGAATAACAGACACGATTGTAAAAAGGAGAGGGCCTGAATAGAAAGATGAGTAATAAAAAGTAGCAATAACAATACCTTTATAAATTTGCAGAGCATTTGTTTTTTAGATGGGGTCGTGACCCCCATTTGAAAGCTGGAAACACTCAGAAGAAGAAGGCAAATAATTTTAAAAAAATATGAAAAGAAAAAAATAAAGATCAAATGAAAAGTTGCTTAGAATTAGCCATTCTATAACATACTAAACATTAATGTAAAGGTGAACCACCTTTTTAACACTGAGTACTTCACTGACCACTTTTATGGTTTTCTAATTTTAGTTCTTTCTGAGATGTTTGCAGTTGGTGACCGCGGCATTGACTCACCATGCAGGGTTGATAAACACTCTTACTGTAGTGTTGCTGATTATGTCGGTGCTTTATAATTGTGTGATGACAATAAATATTGTTCCTACTAAAAAAAAGCAGAATAAACATTTTTTAAAAAAAAGGATAAAAGTAGAGATGCAACAAATCCAGGATTCGGTTCGGGATTCGGCCAAGATTCGACCTTTTTCAGCAGGATTCGGCCGAATCCTTGCGCCTGGCCGAACCGAATCCTAATTTGCATATGTAAATCAGGGGCGTGTAAGGAAATCACGCGACTTTTCATCACAAAAGAAGAATTTTTTCCACTTTTTCCTTTCCTGCCCCTAATTTGCATATGCAAATTAGGGTTCGGTATTCGGCCGAATCTTTCACCAAGGATTCGGGGATTCGGCCGCATCCCAAATAGTGGATTCGGTGCATCCCTAGATAAAAGTAACTAGGGATGCACCGAATCCACTTTTTTGGATTCGGCCGAATCCTTCACGAAGGATTCGGCCGAATACCGAACCGAATCCGAACCCTAATTTGCATATGCAAATTAGGGGTGGGAAGGGGAAAACATTTTTTACTTCCTTGTTTTCTGACAAAAAGTCACGCAATTTCCCTCCCTGCCCCTAATTTGCATATGCAAATTCGGATTCGGTTCGGCCAGGCAGAAGGATTCGGCCGAATCCTGCTGAAAAAGGCCAAATCCTGGCCGAATCCCGAACCGAATCCTGGATTCGGTGCATCGATAAAAGTAACTGCGTGTTAAAAAAGTAATTTAATTCTGAGGCAGCTAGGTCTTCTGCCATAGTCTCCTTCGGTTTCGATTTTTATGTCTATGGCAGCATTCTGCCCCAATGCATTGCCATGTATCTGAAAGGTTATAGCAGGAATTTTGGTTGTGTCAAAATTTTGGTTAAATGACCAGCAGGTGGTAAAAACTTGCAAATATATACGGAAAATTAGAAAAAAAAAATATTTAAGATTTGTAATTCAGTTCAGTCAAATGCTAAGGATTTGCCCAAACTTGTATTTACAAGGCCATATCCAATATGTATGTCCTTATGATATAGTATGGACAGCTTTATCTTGGCTCCTGGAGTTTTCCATTGGGAATTCATGGTGCCCCCTTGAGTTTTCTTTGCATGATCCATATCTGCTAATACTTTCATCCTTTGTGTTGTTGTCCCTTGCTCCATTAGTGTTGTCCCTTTAACACTGTCTCTTACCCTCTGGGGTCATTTATTCATGGCGGCCATGATGTTTCTTCTTCTTTTTCTTTTTTATCTCTTTGCATTTTCATTCCCATTTACCCCCACCATGCATTCAGTTCACGAAAAAGAAATTCCGGGATTGGGTTCCAAAGTCCGACACGGACTATGATTCTGATAACTCGGGGATCCCGAAGTCAAACAGCGACAGGTGAGATAAGGAAGATGTTAAAGATGTGCTGGCCCTTTGCATTACAGGAAGTCTGGGGTCCCCATCTAAGAGAAAAATGTATGAAATTTAAGAGGGATTCCCAAGCCGTTTTGGGGAGCAAGGTTGAGGAAGGGGGGGGGACTGTCTGTGCAAGGGCCCTACGTTGACTATGTGGGTGCATTTCTGGCATTTGGTGCATTTATATAACACCTTATTTTGTTTTATGTTATACATGACCCAACCTTTTCCATTCAGTCTTGCCTGTTTGCCCTGAAACTATCGTTTTTTGGTTTGGACCCAATAATGAATTTATTCTTCACAAAGAGAATCCGTCCATATGCAGAACTAGATAGGAAACTTAGTTTGTTTATTACAGAGTTAACACTGGGCAAACCATGTGTTGCCTTCAGGCATCCGGTGCAGTTATAGAACAAATATTTGGGGAGCCCCATGCCGAGAACATGGTCAAGCACAAGGGAGACCGGTACTTTACATCTGGTAATGAATCCAAGGACTCTCATGTGCCAACCACCGTGTTAACGCCAGTAGCACTGCTTTGCCCCAGATTTTTGCACCTTGCACTGTTGTAAATCAGCCCAGTAGAGTAGAAGGACTTGTTTGAAGTCTTTTAAAGATAATAACTGCAATACCAGTGAGCCACATGAGCCTATGAGTAAGTAACCATTTGGCACATAACGCGTTAGTTATAAAAAGCAAAAAAGGACATATATATAACCTATTTTGGCTACTGCATCATTGTTTTTGGGTCTTTTCTAATTATACATTTTTAAACTGCAATACCTCCCCTGATTGCAGAGGCTCGTTGCAGCTCTCTGTGTTTCTCTAGTGGAGAGAGAGAGAGGGAGAACAGCCGGTGCACCATTAGTCTCTTCCAAATCAATAACTCTTTACAAGCGCCATCTGCTTCTGGCAGTCAATAGAAACACATAAGCTCATAAATTATCTTGTTTACAGAATGGGGGCCAAGAGAAGGGGGTAATCCTCTCGTATTAGCTGACCCAACTCATGTGCTGCCCTGAGCCAATCATAGCACTGGGAAATATGGAGGTGCATCTGTGGACTCTGCCCTGCCTATATACCCTGCAACAATAAAGACTTGCTTGGTAAAAGGAGAATTATTAAGATCCAATATTGGTTCTATTTGTTCTGTGGACTATGGATTTAAAGGGATTCTGTCATTATTTTCAAGGTGTAGTTTTTATTTCTAAATTAAACTGTTTAGACTGCAAATAATTCACTCTACAATATAAAATTACATTTCTGAACCAGCAAGTGTATTTTTTCTTTAGTTGTAATATTGGTGTGTAGGCGCCATCTCAGGTAATTTTGCCTGGCCATGTGCTTTCAGAAAGAGCCAGCACTTTAGGATGGAACTTTATTTCTGGCAGGCTGTTGTTTCTCCTACTCAATGTAACTGAATGTGTCGCAGTGGGACCTGGATTTTACTATTGAGTGCTGTTCTCAGATCTACCAGGCAGCTGTCATCTTGTGTTAGGGAGCTGCTATCTGGTTACCTTCCCATTGTTCTGTTGTTAGGCTGCTGGGGGGGAGGGGTGATATCACTCCATCTTGCAGTAAAGAGTAACTGAAGTTTATCAGAGCACAGGTCACATGACGGGGGGCACCTGGGAAACTGACACTATGTCTAGCCCCATGTCAGATTTCAAAATATAAAAAAATCAGTTTGCTCTTTTGAGAAACGGATTTCAGTGCAGAATTCTGCTGGAGCAGCACTATTAACTGATGCGTTTTGTTAATTTGATATAATTTAATATTTTTTTTTTTAATTTAGAAACTTGGAGAGCTGGTGATTAATTTCCTAAACCGGGACTTGCAGCCCTCCTGTCAGATGGCGTGCCTGGAAACCATCCGCATCCTATCCCGGGACAAGCACGCCCTGTCCCCATTCATCGGCCGCTCAGCCGTACAAACCCTGGCCCAGTATGCGGGTTTGGACTACTCTGAGGAAATGGAGATGCCGTGCATCCCAGACGGGGAAAGTGCTGTAGAAGCTTTGAAGGGTCTGTGCAATATAATATACAACAGCGTGGAGGCCCAGGAGGTGGCTAAGGACTTGCGGCTGGTGTGCGGCCTCGCTCGCAGGCTCAAGCTGTACAATGAGACCCGATCATCCCACGAGAGCAAGTTCTTTGATCTCCGACTGCTGTTCCTGCTTACGGCTCTCAGCGTGGATATGCGGAGGCAACTCGCCCAAGAGCTGAGGGGTGTCAGTCTCCTAACGGATGCGCTTGAGAGCACGCTAGCTCTGAAGTGGTCTGATATATATGAGGTTGTAACAGATCGTCTTGCTCCACCTCTGGGCAAAGAAGAAACGGAGAGGGTGATGGAAATATTGAAGGCCCTTTTCAATATCACGTTTGATATCAGCCGCAGGGAAGTAGATGAGGTAAGTAACGGGTCGGGTCCAGTAGACTTTTCCCCATTGCTTACACTGACAAAGGCATTCTGAAAGTGATCCCTGCCCGATATCGGCAGCATATGTGGAGCTAGCTTGTCGACTCCACCTTGCTTCTTTGACCGTTGTTGTTTTTTAAAAAAAAAAAAAGCATATTTCTGCCAAAAAGGTGGCAACCCAAGCCAAATATTTCTTTATAAAAGAAGTAGCTAGAAATGTTGTATATTATGTTTTGGGCTTCTGTACCAGCCCAAGGCAACCACAGCCATTTAGCAGTAAAGATCTGTGTCTCCAAAGATGCCCCAGTAGCTCCCCATCTTCTTTTCTGCTGATTCACTGCACATGCTCTGTGCTGCTGTCACTTACTGAGCTTAGGGACCCACTCACAATATACAGTACACATAGAATAGAAATTATTATTAGTAATTATTACAGATAATTGCTACATGGCAGCACAGAAACCAGTGCAATTAGCATCAGAATTTAATAATTAATAATTAGCCCTGCAGCATCAGGTTATATTACAGAACAACCTCATTTTCTGCTGGATAATTAGTGACGAGCCCTAAGCTTAGCTTCTCAACAGCTGCTCAGAGCCCACTGAGCATGTGAGTGTCACAGACACTTTCCAAGATGGTGACCCCCTGTGACAAGTTTGAAGTCCTGGTCATTGCTGCCATTAACAAGCTGAAACTTTAGGCTGGTGCAATAAGTTCAGTATATAAATTATGTCATTTTTAGCCATATTCATTTTTAGGGTTTAGTTCTCCTTTAATGATGTCATCCGTTATAATAGGTTCCTAGTGATTTCATGAATTATCAAAGCATGTGTATATCCCCTCTTGTAAATTATAAGGATATTATAAGTTACCAAGGAGTTTCACGACCATATAAAAACACGAGGCCGAAGGCCGAGTGTTTTTATACAGGTCATGGAACTCCGAGGTAACCTCTAATATCCTCATATTTTGCAACAGGGGGTACTTTATTTATTATAATACACAAGTTTCAGTGAGTCATGTGACATCACTACCCACCATTTATAACTGATGACATCAGTCCTCAACGTTTATAAGAATATCATTTAAAAGATATTTATGGCTTTTGTGTATTATATAAAAATAACATACCTCTTGCAGTTAAATATGAGGATATGCACTTATATGGTCATGGAACCCATCAGTGACTTCTAATATCCTTATTTTTTACAACTGGGGCTACATTATTCCCTGTATAATACAGTATATAGCAGAGATGGACAACCATGAAACATTCTGATAATTTTAAAACCGGGATTTGCAGTGCAATAACACCTGAAGGGCTATAGGTTGGCCAGCTATACTTTTATTTAAATGATAAGGCCCTCAAATATTGTTCAGCCCTTGGCCTGCTTGTTCATATAATCTTAAATACTTTTTAAGGATGGCCAGGCCTGTTCCTTCTTTTACCTGTAATTCCTCTGTTCTGAACAGGAAGAAGCAGCTCTTTATCGCCACCTAGCAGCTATTCTTAGGCACTGCTTACTCCGACAGAGCGATGGGGAAGACAGAACAGAAGAATTTCATGGGTAAGATAAAATGCGATCTTTATAAGAAACCTTACAATAACCAGACACATTTAGAACATTTATAAATAATGTATATATTTATAAATTAATCTTTTTGGTGGGGGAGAAGGTTCAATCCTCTTTTATATAATGTTGCTATGAATATATAGAATATAGAATATATATTGAACCCCCAAAACCCCGCATTAAGCTGTGGAATAGTATTTCAGATAACATTTATATGTCTATATGAGAAACCTATTTTCCTCAAGAGCGAGCTTCAAGTGATTGGAATATTTTTTCCTTTATCTTATAGGCACACTGTGAATCTGCTGGTGAACCTGCCACTCATGTGTCTGGATGTGCTACTGACACCCAAAGTAGAGCAAGGCTCGGTGGAGTACATGGGCATGAACATGGATACGGTGGAGGTCCTTCTTCTTTTCCTAGACAGGAGGTTGGACAGGGTCAGTGTGCGGGATCTGCATCGTATATTACCATAGGTCTAGGCTATTGCTTTGATGGCTTAGACCTGCGCCTCCTTTTTAGAGCATAGCACTTGGCAACAAAGAGTAACCAAGTAACCCATATTGTCTATTGAAAAGAGGAGATGAAATTGTGTTTTTTTGTTACATTTCTGGGGCAGGGCAATCCTCTGAATCCATACATTTTAGATCTTGGCTGGCCTCCTCTCTGTGTCCAATGGTCTTACACCAGATTATAAGGCTCTGGGTGCCCAAATATATTGCAGAACGTTAGGTTTATTTTGTCAAATGAATATAACATTAAATATATAAATTCAAATAGGAGGACAGAAGGACAATATGCAGGATGACTGCCAATGTGCAATTTATTGCTATCCACACGGCATGTTTCGGGCGTCACAGGACACTTGAAAAAGGGTCTGTGATGTCGTGTGGATAGCAATAAATTGCACATTGGCAGTCATCCTGCATATTGTCCTTCTGTCCTCCTATTTGAATTTATATTGGTATATGCAGGTGCATGGACGGAGCACCTGAGAGACAGTTGGACTATCTACACTACGCTTATATGTGTATAAACTACTGATTGAAAGGTAAACATTAAATATATATTATGTAGTTAAGGGGTTATTTATCAAAGGTTGAGTTGATTTTCTAGGGTATTTTTCAGTCAAAACTCATATTTTCAGGTTAATGAAATTAATGAAAAAAAAATTAATTTTTCCGCGATTTATTATATCCCGAACCTGGAAATAACTTGAATCCGAAAATACTCCAGCTAAAATCTGTCAAGGTCATGTAGCAGTCAATAACAGAGGTCCCTTCAACCATTTGAAGATGTCCATAGCCTTCATGATGTTTGGGGTTTTTTTTCATGGGGTTTCGCTTGAAAACTCAATTAATTTGAGCGATTCAGGGGTTTTTTCCGCCAAAAACTCGATTAATTTTTGAGTTCTTCACCGAATTCACAGATTCAAGTTTTTTTCCAGTCGAGTTTTTTCTTAAAGGAGAATTCAAACTGTAATAAAAAAAAAACTCCCCCCCCCACCCTGGGTAGACCTGCCCCCCCCCCCCCCAGACAAAAGCCCACAATTTTTTACTCACCCCTCCGTGTAGATTCTGGCCTTGAAGTTGACGGTAGCCATCTTCTTTCTGCAGTCTTTTTCAGAAGTTTCAGCGCATGTGCAGTTGGAGTACATTTCTGGTCCCGAACCACTGCGCATGCGCCGAAATTCACGAAAAATTTTCGTGACTTGCGGTGCATGCGCAGTTGTTCGGGACCTGTAATATACTCCAACTGCGCATCCGCAGAAAATGCCGTCAATACACGAAGATTACCGGAGAAGAAGAAGATGGCTGCCGTGAACTCCTAAGCCAGAATCTGCACGGAGGGGTGAATAAAAATTCAGGGCATTTGCTGGGTAGGCTGGGGGGGGAGGAGGGAGGGGGTGTCTACCCAGGGTAGGGGGGAGGGTTTTTTTAAAAATTATGGGTTGAATTCTCCATTAAATCAGAAAACATTCGAGTTGTGAGTTCATTCGAGGTATAAAACCCACACAAACCTCTAAAACTCGACCTTTAATAAATAACCCCCTAAATGTTTGGTCTGTAACTGAGCGAACAGGACACAACTTGTAATTTAGATGTAGAAACAGCAGAATCCTGAGGGCTTTAAGGGATCAGCTCATATGCATTCAGAATGCTCTGAGTTATATGCAGCCATGCACTGCAAACAGAACGAATTACTTATCTGCCATGCAGCATTTTATTGGTTGTTGGCTTTTAAAGGGGCCTCATGTTAGAAATATTATTGCTCACAATAAATGTACCCAACGTGCCTGTTTATTTTGCAGGGTCACAAGCTGCGGGAAACACTGACGCCAGTCCTTAACCTCCTTACTGAAAGTTCTCGTGTCCATCGTGAGACAAGAAAATTTCTCCGTGCTAAGGTGACTTTATCCATAGCGCATATGTAATAAATTGTACCTCAAACCCAAAACCCATTTGTGGGTTCTGGTAAATGCCAGAGGGGCTGCTGTAAATTGCCATAGACAGTCACTATTTATTGGGCTATTGGGGGGCTGTTTGGGCCTCTGTCCCTGAAATGTCAGGGCTTATTTTAATTAATTCTCAGTCCAGACCTGAACCTATTTATTTATTCAGGGACAGTCCAGATTCGTGGAGCCAAAAAGAGGTGCTACCTACCTGCACATAAGGTGATATTCGTTTTTCCTCTGTTTCATGAAAATCCTCATGACTTTGACAGGTTCTGCCCCCTCTTCGGGATGTAAAGAACCGGCCAGAAGTGGGGAATACTCTGCGCAACAAGCTGGTACGTCTGATGACTCACGTGGACACTGATGTGAAACACTGTGCTGCAGAATTCCTCTTCGTCCTGTGCAAGGAGAATGGTGAGCAGTAAAGTAGCACTTCCATATTGTCTGCTTTCTTCTTCTCTTCTCAAGTATTTCCATCTTCTTTTAGACAAAAACGTAAGGGGAAACGTTAATGGGGAATCTTGTTTACTGGCCCCTTTCTCCCCAACTGCAGCACGGACTCTACCCCCTCTAGAATGGCCTAGGTCCCCTGTACTGATATTTCAGAACTATTGGCTTGGCACCTACAAGACTGATTGTTTTGCTTTCTGGTTCAAACTGGCATTCACATTTGGAGTTAATCTTTTCCTTGCACTTGCTCCTGCCCTCCATCTGCAATGATGATCAATGGGGAAACTGCAACAGTTTTTCAATGCATCCTATTGCAGTGGGCCTTTTTGATGCTGTTGGGTATTATTACTGGGATAATTTAACTACAAGCATACAAAAAAAGAGAGGGGATTGATCAATGTACACTCTGGTATTTTTTAATTAACAACATACTGCCGATTCCCAACAACAAAAACACAGCCATCACTCATCATACTGACACATATTCACAAAGCACTGGTTTCTTGCATTTGACTCCAACCACAGTTAGCCAAGAGGCTGGTGGGGGCAGCCACATAGTTTGGGAATCTCACAGGAGACTCCAGTTCAGTTCATGCTGAAAGCACAACAGCAGTTAAAAATCACCTCCTAAGTAATAATGACTAATAGATGTGCATGTCCCACAAAAGGCTCCATCATGTCACAGTCCAGATAAGGAGTTTCCATGACAATGATGTTTACCTGGCACTGACACTGAGTTTGCTGCACATCAGCATCATTCAATTATCTATAGGCTAATGAAACAACATATAAGGGTAAGGTCACACTGGGAGATTTGGGGAGATTTAGTCGCCTGGCGATTAATTGCCTCTTCCTTGGGGCGACTAATCTCCCTGAACTGCTTCTGCTTGCTAGAATAAAAAATCGCCTGCGGCATGGTATTCATGGCTCTTTGTTTTCCAAAGTCGCCCGAAGTTTCCTCGTGAGGCAACTTCGGGCGACTTCGGAAAACGAAGCGCGGGGCTACTAAGTCTCCCCGAATCTCCCAGTGTGACCTTGCCCTTAAGGGTGAAGGAAACCTAGTCGGCGCAAACCCCCACCACCCAGGGAGTTCACCGACGACATCTTCTTCCACGCAATCTTCTTCCTGCTGTGAACGGCATTTTCGCACATGCGCAGTAGGATCATTTCGCCGGTACGATCTACTGCGCATGCGTGTGACTTTTGGCGCATGCACAGTAGATCCGTACCGGCGAAATGCTCCTACTGCGCATGTGCGAAAATGCCGTTCACAGCAGGAAGAAGATCGCGTGGAAGAAGATGTCGTCTGTGAACTCCCTGGACTGGACCTGCGCAGAAGGGTAAGTAACAAGTTAGGGGCATTTGCCCAGCGGGACGGGTAGGCCAGGGGGGAGGAGGGAGGGTGGGCAACAAACGGGAGGGGGGTGGGGGGTTTGCGCTGACTAGGTTTCCTTCCCCTTTAAGCAGAGAGGGATATAAGTCTTCTAGGGGGCTTCCTTTCTCTTAAAGTGGTGGTTCACCTTTCAGATAACTTTAAGTATGTTCTAGCATTCTAAGCAACTTCAATTAGTCTTCATTATTTATTTTTTTATAGTTTTTTAATTATTTGCCTTCATCTTCTGGCTCTTTTCAGCCTTCAAATGAGGGGTAACTGACCCCTTCTAAAAAACAAATGCTCTGTAACACTACAAATGTATGGTTATTGCTAATTTGTATTACTTGGCTTTCTATTCAATCCCTCCCCTATTCATATTCCAGTCTCTTATTCAAAGCAGTGCATGGTTACTAGGGTAGTTTGGACCTTAGCAACAAGACTGAAGAACGGCTGAATAAAAAGCTAAGTAACTCAAAAACCACAAATAATAAAAAATGAAAACCAATTGCAAATTGTCTCAGAATATCACTCTCTACAGCATACTAAAAGCTAAATCAAACCCCTTTTAGCTCCCCATACACAAGCCGATAACCTGCAACAGATTAAGTCGACAGCTTATTGGGCAGTGTATGGGGCCCTCAGACGGACTTCCCCAATCGATATCTGTTGGCTAGATGTTGATTGGGCTTGTTGGAAAATCCCATCAGATCACGTACTGTATCGGTTCTTTGATGCAGCCCTCGATCCAACCACCCGTATTCATTGGGCCCTAGGGCCCACGATCGAATCAGCCCAATATTGCCCACATCATGGTGAGTGTATCGCGGAGAGATCTGCTCGTTTGGGGACGTCACCAAATAAGAGGATCTCCCCAAGTATGCCCAGCTTTATAGCACGACTTTATGACTATTATAGTATATATAATATATATTCATGATTGTATTTTTGTACACTACACTAGGGCTAGATTCTTTCTTCCATAAATACTATATTTATATACCAAAGCAGTGGGTATATGCAAAGCAGAAGATTTGTTAGGGAAAATAGCTGTGATTCTATTACATACTTTACCTCCTTAAAGAGACACGGAATGTTTTGATGGAACTTGCATAGTTCTGATTTTCGAATTTATATAATTAAAGAAAATGTACAATGGTGTAGTGGATTCAAATCCAGCCAGGGCACTATCTGTAAGTAGGGTTGCCACCTTTTCTGGAAAAAAAAATGTCGGCCTTCTTATATAATTATCTTTTTTCCCTATCAATAACATTGGGATCAACCATCATTTTTTCCACCGGCCAGGTGGCGACCCTATCTGTAAGGAGGTTGTATGTTCTCAGTGTCTGCGTGGGTTTTGTCCGGAAACTCCATCTTCCTCCTGCACTCTAAGCACATACAAATAGGCTTCTGATATAATTTACCCTACTGTGTTTGTGTGAATGAGAAAGTGACGTTAGATCGTATGCTCCAATGAGGCAGAGACTGGTGTGAATGACTGCGAAAAATAAATAACCGCAAGCAACTTTCCGGTATACTTTCCATAAACCCGTTTTGGATGGTTTTAAAGCTATCTGAATTGCTTTGCTTTTAAATGCAGTACAGGTATGGGATCCGTTATCCGGAAACACGTTATCCACGGGTAAGGCTGTCTCCCATAGACTCCATTATAATCAAATTATCCAGATCTTTAAAAATGATTTCCTTTTTCTCTGTAATAATAAAACAGTAGCCTGTACTTGATCCCAACTAAGATATAATTAATCCTTATTGGAAACAGAACCAGCCTATTTGGTTAATTTAATGTTTACACGATTTCTACTAGAGTTAAGGTATGAAGATCCAAATTATGGAAAGATCCGTTATCCGGAAAACACCAGGTCCTGAGCTTTCTGGATAATAGGTTTTAAACCTGTATATTATCTGCACTGTGTGGCAGAAGCCAGCTGATTAAGAGACCTGGACTTCACCTATATTGTTTCAAAAGTCAGGAGCAGAGAACATAAGGGGACGGACTGATACTGCCTTTAAACATTAGTTTCACTTACAAATAACTTTATATAGTGAATAAAGTACCCCCCTTTGTAAAATATAAGGATATTATAAGTTACCAAGGATGAGTTCCAAGACCATTCGGCCTTGTGTTTTTATACAGGTCATGGAACTCCGAGATGACCTTTAATATCCTCATATTTTGCAGCAGGGGTACTTTATTTATTATAATACACTTGTTTCAGTAAGTCATGTGACAGAAATGACATCACTAAGCTCTGATTATAACCGATGACATCACTAAGAACCGTTTATAAGGATCTAATTTACAGGATAGTCATGGCTTTTGTGTATAATAATTGGATATAGGAAGGTTGCTTAGAATTACTTTTGCTTTTGTTATGCACAAAACAGTTTTTGGGTGGAGTTCGCATTCGTGCGCTGAAATCCACCACTTATGCCTGCACCCGAGCTGACACAATGGTTCCGTTTGCAGGTGGGGCAGGAGGCTAATGAGGCTGATCCTATGCCTGTGTGTTTCAGTAGGCTTCTGTTTTCCATTTACCTAAACTGCCATTGTCTCTTGGTGAAGATCCTCATCACTTCCCAGCAGACCCCCTTTGTGTTATAATCATAGGTTAGGAGATGTGGCCTACCAGTCCCGGGATGTGGCATATCGATTGAACAAATACAGTAACTAACGTATAGTTTTTATTCTCTTGGCACACAGTGTCCCGGTTTGTGAAGTACACGGGCTACGGCAATGCAGCAGGGCTACTGGCTGCCCGAGGACTTCTAGCAGGTGGGCGAGGAGAGGGGCGATATTCAGAAGATGAGGACACAGATACAGAAGAATACAGAGAAGCCAAAGCCAAGTGAGTTGGTTACTAGCACAATACCACTTAGTACTCACTTTCTATGGCATCTTACAGCAGCAGATGGGGAGCTAATGGGGCATCTTTGGAGACACAGATCTTTACTGCTAAAGAGATGTGGTTGCCTTGGGCTGGTACAGAAGCCCAAAAGATAATGTACAATATTTATAGTTACTTCTTTAGTTAAAGGGATCCTGTCATCGGAAAACATTTTTTTTTCAAAACGCATCAGTTAATAGTGCTACTCTAACAGAATTCTGCACTGAAATCCATTTCTCAAAAGAGCAAACTGATTTTTTAATATTCAATTTTGAAATCTGACATGGGGCTAGATATTTTGTCACTTTCCCAGCTGCCCCTGGTCATGTGACTTGTGCCTGGTCATGTGCTTTCTGGCAGGCTGCTGTTTTTCCTTCTCAATGTAACTGAATGTGTCTCAGTGGGACATGGGTTTTTACTATTGAGTGTTGTTCTTAGATCTACCAGACAGCTGTTATCTTGTGTTAGGGAGCTGTTATCTGGTTACCTTCCCATTGTTCTTTTGTTTGCCTACTGGGAGGAAAAGGGAGGGGGGTGATATTACTCCAACTTGCAGTACAGCAGTAAAGAGTGATTGAAGTTTATCAGAGCACAAGTCACTTGTCTTGGGACAGCTGGGAAACTGACAATATGTCTAGCCCCATGTCAGATTTCAAAATTGAATATAAAACAATCTGTTTGCTCTTTTGAGAAATGGATTTCAGTGCAGAATTCTGCTGGAGCAGCACTATTAACTGATGTCTTTTGAAAAAAAATGTTTTTCCCATGACAGTATCCCTTTAAGCTTTAGTTCTCCTATAAACAGACCATACTAACTATAGTCAAGTCAAGTGAGCCTGCCTAGTTTGGTGGATAGGGGTTTACAACAAGGTAAGTTTTTAAAAGAACATTTAGCGTAAAAATAAAAACTGGGTAAATAGATAATCTGTGCAAAATAAAAAATGTTTCTAATATAGTTAGCCAAAAATGTAATGTATAAAGGCCATTTTTGGCTAACTAACTATATTAGAAACATTTTCTATTTTGCACAGCCTTACCCAGTTTTAATAATTGGAAAGCTGTAGGTAGTAGATAAAAGCAGGTTAAAAAATTTTGACAAATGAAAACGGTTTTCAAAGCCAAACCCCAGGCATGTTTTTTCATCGTTCCATTATTTTTCCTTATTTGCTGCAGCATCAACCCTGTTACAGGACGTGTAGAAGAGAAGCAGCCCAACCCTATGGATGGAATGACAGAGGAGCAGAAGGAGTATGAGGCCATGAAGCTTGTTAATATGTTTGACAAGCTCTCCAGGTATAATGTGTGTATTAAAGGAGTGGTTCACCTTTAAGTTAAAGGAACAGTAACATCAAAAAAATGAAAGTGTTTTGAAGTAATAAAAATCTAATGCAGTGTTGCCCTGCACTGGTAAAACTGGTGTGTTTGCTTTAGAAACTCTACTATTGTTTATATAAATCAGCTGCTGTGTAGCAATGGGGGCAGCCATTCAAAGGCAAAGGAGAAAAGGCTCAGGTTACACAGCAGATACACTCTGTAGAACATAATGGTGTTATCTGTTATATATAACCATCATTGCTACACAGCAGCTTGTTTATATGAACTATAGTAGTGTTTCTGAAGCAAACACATCAGTTTTCCCAGTGCAGGGCAACAGTACATGATTTTTTAATTACTTTAAAACTCTTTCATTTTTTGGTGTTACTGTTCCTTTAACTTTTAGTATGTCATAGAATGGCCAGTTCTAAGTAAGTTTTCAATTGGTCTTCATTTTTTTTTTATTATAGTTTTTTAATTATTTGCCTTCTTCTGACTGACCCCATCTAAAGACATAAATGCTCTGTAAGGCTACAAATGTATTGTTATTGCTACTATTCATTACTCATCTTTCTATTCAGGCCTCTCCTATTCATATTCCAGTCTTTTATTCAAATCAATACATGGTTGTTAGGGTAATTTACAATTGCAAACTGGAATGCTGTTGAATAACACAAAAACTACAAATACAGTAATAAAAAATGAAAACCAATTGTGAATTGTCTCAACATATCACTCTCTGCATCATAACAGTTACTTTAAAGGTGAACAAGCCCTTTAATATCCCTCCCATCTCATGAACTGTAACATGGGGAATACCTCGGGCACAGCATTAGCACAGTCAGTCTTTTACATTCTCGGACAGTACAGGCTGTAAAACTGGCACAGGCATATTTCCTATACTAAGCAGCATTTATTATGGAAAAGGGTATAGTTTCTCTTTCACTACTTACATAGTTAGTTACATAGTTAAATTGGGTTGAAAAAAGACAAAGTCCATCAAGTTCAACCCCTCCAAATGAAAACCCAGCATTCATACACACACCCCTCCCTACATTTAATTAAAATTCTATATACCCATACCTATACTAACTATAGAGTTTAGTATCACAATAGCCTTTGATATTATGTCTGTCCAAAAAATCATCCAAGCCATTCTTATAGTCATTAACTGAATCAGCATCACAACATCACCCGGCAGTGCATTCCACAACCTCACTGTCCTCACTGTGAAGAATTTTCCTACTTTACTTCCCTTTAAAACTGCCCCTCAAGGTGTGGTTCACCGTTACATTAACTTTTAGTATGTTATAGAATGGGTGAACTCTTAGCAACTTTTCAATTGGCCTTCATTTTTTCATTTTCATAGTTTTTGAATAATTTGACTGTTTCCAGATTTCAAATGGAGGTCACTGACCCCATCTAAAAGACAAAAGCTCTGTAATGCTTTAAATTTATTGCTACTTTTTATTATCCTCTTTCTAGTCAGCTCCTCTCCTCAAACTACAATCTTTTATTCCAATCAATGCATGGTTGCTAGGCTAATTTGGACACTAGCAACCAGACTGCTGAAATTGCAAACTGGAGAGCTGCTGAATAAAAAGCTCAAACCCACAATAAAAAATTGTTTTAGAATATGAATGTCTATATAATTTTTAAAGTTAATTTAAAGGTGAACAACCCTTTTCCCAGTGTCCGCGCCAGTCTTCTTAATTGTCTTTTTAGCTTTTATCAGAAGTGGGACCCCGAGATCCTTACAGAACCATTATAGATGCGAATCGACACACTCGTTTTGACTTAAAAAGTTAATTCAAGGATGAACAATCCCTTTGCTAGATGTAAAGAGTGATATTCTGAGACAACTGGTTTTCATTTTTTATTTGTGTTTTTTTTTAATTGATTTTAGCTTTTTTGTTCAGCTGCTCTCCAGTTGGGAATTTTAGCTTAACTTGGTTGCTAGAGTCCAATTTACCTTAGCAACGAGACACCAACAGTGCTCTCGAAACTCCCAGCAGCACTGAGAATAACCATGCTCTTGTCCCCGACTAGGTGGGTTGACTCTTACAGGTCCCTGCAACCCCTCTAGCTATAAATGATGCTACAAGCCCTCCAGACACAAAATAATTGGGACAGACACTAAAATAATTTAGAGGCTCTTAGTCAGTTGCTACGGTAATGCAGATGGATGGGGAAATGGTTGTGGCAATGGTTGCTATGGTAATGCAGATGGATGGGGCAGTGGTTGCTATGGTAATGCAGATGGATAGGGCAATGGTTGCTATGGTAATGCAGATGGATGGGGCATTGATTGCTAGGATAATGCAGATGGATAGGGCAATGGTTACTACGGTAATGTAGATGAATTGGGCAATGGTTGCTAGGGTAATGGAGATGGATGGGCAATGGTTGCTATGGTATTGCAGATGGATGGGACAATGGTTGCTACAGTAATGCAGCTGGATGGGGCAATGGTTGCTATGCAGATGGATGGGGCAGTGGTTGCTATGGTAATGTAGATAGATGGGGCAATGGTTGCTATGGTAATGCAGATGGATGGGGCAATGGTTGCTACATGATGCAGATGGATGGGGCAATGATTGCTACGGTAATGTAGATGAATGGGGCAATGGTTGCTAGGGTGATGCAGATGGATGGGGTAATGGTTGCTACGGTAATGTAGATGAATGGGGCAATGGTTGCTATGGTTATGCAGATGGATGGGGCAATGGTTTCTAGGGTAATGCAGATGGATGGGGCAATGGTTGATACGGTAATGCAGACGGGGCAATGGTTGCTATGGTAATGCAGATGGATGGGGCAATGACAAACTATTTAACACCATTCACAATTACTGTATGACAAATTTATTTACTCGGATTTTGCTAAATCATGTTTCCTTCTTGATTCTTACTGGTACAGAGAACAAATCATCCAGCCCATGGGGGTGACCTCTGATGGCAAACTGGGGCCTCTAGATGAGACGGCACAGAAGATGCTCCAAAGACAGGAATCCTCAGACCTGGAATCTGACTCAGACTAAAGACCTCCCAATAGGAAAAGCACGGAATCAAAATCCGAGCCAAGCACAAGCCGAGTTGGAACGAGAGAACCACAAACCTTTATACTGAAACCCTAAACAAAACACAAGATAAATCTAGACTATTGTAGGCTGTAGAAACATTACAGGGACAGGGCAGCGTCCGGGCAGTACAAAATGGGAAAAACGAATGAGTAAATACCAGTTTAGGCACTAGGTGCTGTGTGTAGATAGACCTGTCTCTGTCCCACGTATACATAGAGTGCTTACGGCCGAAGAGCTACAGAATCAAGAGAGACTTTGCTGAGGTCATTGCACAAAATGTTCTCGGGAGGATAGAGCTTCCTTATTACACTGTTCCTACATAGCAGTCCTGTCGGATTTTGATATCACAATGGGCACCAATGCTTAGAACAAATGAAGCATCATAGAACCTTGGAACCGATACAGAGAGAATGACCACAACCTTCTGAATAAAGACCAAATGTAGTAGACGAGTGATACTACCATAATGATGATGTCACCGCCATAATGATGATGTCAGAGCCAAGTAACTTATAAGCTATTCAAAATGGCTACTGTTTCATTATACCAAGTTTAGCTTATGTTCTGATACACGGCAGTGTCTGAATATTGGGTATCCCCTTCTTTGTAACTGGGCTAATATATGAGACCGGTCTTATAAATCATATTCATAATAAAGATACGTTGTGAGTTTATCTTCTAGGCCTGCCAGATATGACTTATCTACTGCCTGGGAGGTAAAGGCTTTTTAGAAACTATGGTCCTTCCATTGAGTTTCTATGACTGTACCACTCTAGCATATGGGGGGGGGGCAGGCTTTTGGAAATAGTTGTGAGTTTTAATGGCAGGGAACATGATGGGCATGCCACAAACTCCCTCGCGCTCTATCGTTGTGTTGTGCTAGCCAAAGACTGTGTCCTTATACAACGTTTACATGTCAGTGATAATTTACTGCATTTTATTGATTTTAATCATTAAAAGAAACCGCTTGGAATAGTGAGCCTCTCTGAAAAAATGATCAGTATGTGAAGCCCTCGTTGGCATTTGTGAACAATTTATATTGGCATGAGGTAGGAAATCATTGGCATTGCTGCTGTTATGGAACTACACCCCCCAGCACAATGATCACGAGTCAATGGGGTTGATTTCAGATTAAAGACTAGTCATTGTGCCTCTCAGGGGTCAATTTTATATCTATCGTGATATCCTGGGGAAGAAGGGACAGGAGGGATCAGATCAGAGCAAGAAAGCTACTGGTGCTGTTTCGGGAATGGGAAATGTAGCTTGTAAGAGAGGAGAGGGGATTTTTTTTTTCGTGATTTTTATTTCTAAATTACACTGTTTACACTGCAAACCATTCACTCTACAATATAAAATGTCATTCCTGAACCAACAAGTGTATTTCTGTTTAGTTGTAATATTTGTGTGTAGGTGCATCTCAGGTCATTTTGCCTGGTCATGTGCTTTCAGAAAGAGCCAGCACTTTAGGATGGAACTGCTTTCTGGCAGGCTGTTGTTTCTCCTTCTCAATGTAACTGAATGTGTCGCAGTGGGACCTGGATTTTACTATTGAGTGTTGTTCTTAGATCTACCAGGCAGCTGTTATCTTGTGTTAGGGAGCTGTTATCTGGTTACCTTCCCATTGTTCTTTTGGTTGGCTGCTGGGGGGAAAGGGAGGGGGCGATATCACTCCAACTTGCAGTACAGCAATAAAGAGTGATTGAAGTTTATCAGAGCAAAAGTCATATGACTGGGGGAAGCTGGGAAACTGACAATATGTCTAGCCCCATGTCAGATTTCAAAATTAAATATAAAAAAATCTGTTTGCTCTTTTGAGAAACAAATTTCAGTGCAAAATTCTGCAGGAGCAGCACTATTAACTGATGCATTTTGAAAAAAAAATTCCCATGACAGTATCCCTTAAAAAGAATATGATAAAAAATTATGTCTGAACTTGCTGTACCAGCCCACTAATAACACGAATGATCCATGTCTTCAAAGTAGGGACGCACAAAATCCCGGATTCGGCCAGAATTCTGGCTTTTTCAGCAGGATTCATATTCAGCTGAATCCAAGTGCCTGGCCAAAACAAATCATTAAAATCACATGACTATGTCACACAAACAAAGAAGTAAAAAAAACAAACATTCTCTGTAGCCCTTCTTATCTTTAATTTGAATATGAAAATTAGAGTAATGGTCCCCATAGACGCAAAGATTTTTCTTAACGATTTTAGAGAAGTCCGACCAATCCTTCGAAATTATCGTGCGGTTAGTGGGATTCGAACGATCGTACATCTTATGATTTTTCGGCCGACATCTGTCAGGAAATTGATCGGCCAGGTTAAAAAATCTTTGTCGGTCCCAGTGCAATTTATCTATGTTTGCAGGGCCAAGCAGGCAGCTCCCCTTTGTTTTGCTGGCAATATCGCCTGAAATGGTCTTTTTAGTTGATGGACAATATGTACAATCATTTCAAGATAATTGTGGTCTCGGATCTTTTAAAAATCTTTACATCTATGGCCATCTATGGTTCTGGATTTGGCCAAATCCAAGTGTCTGGCTAAACCGAATGCGAATATTTAAAATCAAGTGACTTTTTTTCATGCAAACAAGGAAGTTAAAAAAAATCTCTTTAGCTCTTCCTAATCCCAATTTGCATATGCAAATTAGAGTTTGGATTCAATTAGGGAATTGGCGGAATCTCAAAATAGTGGAATCAGTGCATTCCTACTACTTCAAAGTTGTCCATAGGAGCTCCCTATCCTTGGATCTTGTGGGGCCATCTTCTGAGTGTCAGCGGCACTGCACATGCTCAGTGTGCTCAGGGCTGCCGTTAGAAGCTAAGCTTAGGGGGCATTAACATTCTCAAAAGAATGGTTTATATAATATGTGATCAGAGAGGTATAGGCTGTGGGCCAGGGAAGAAGAGAAGGTTTGGGGGAAACCATGGCCAAGAAATGAGAGAGAATTTTAGAAGTGCAGAGGGTTCCGAAGGGAAAGCTGATACCTGGCTCACTGAGCTGATTTGAATAAAATATTTTAATTGGGCCCAAATTTGAGGTTAGGCACCATCTCTCATTGTAGCTGGTTTTGAAGATGCTCTAAATTATGGAAGGCAGTTTGTCTGATTCCAACTATCTGGCTGTGTACGTCAAGTTGGAAGGACATTGAGACAGATAATCGTGATCCTGGTAGAAAACATTACATTGGTTGGTCACTACTCCACTTCTTGGTGTTTCATAAGGGCAGTCGGACGAGACAAACAGGACAGTACAGTGGTGGCCATATTTTAGTGTTTATAATTGCAAATAACGCTAAGCTATATTGCTAAAAAGTTGGACCCAATTGCAGAATTGGCGGAGAAGCAGCAGATGAGGTTAAATATTGATATATATGGATGAATTATTGCACGGGGAGGCACATTTATCAAGGGTCAAATTTCGAATTCAGTTGAGTTTCTTAAAACTCCCATAAACGCGAAATGCGACCAGTCTATTTAAAAAATCTAATTTTTAAAACTCAAAACTTGAATCAAATTAAAATCGAATTTGATTAGAATTTAAAAAACGATATTTTGAGGTTTTTTTTCTCTGAATGTCAGGAAGGCTGCAAACAACTCAAAACTGATCCCTGGACCACTCCCATTGATTTAAGAAGCAATTTGGCAGGTTTTAGGTGGCAGATGTAAGGCTTGAAATTCAGTGGTCCTGCTCCCTGCATGCTCTCAGAGAAGCAGCGCAGTTCAAGCTAATTAAATAACGTGATGCTGTCATTAACTGAGAGAAATCCTCCCAAACCAATCACATGTCAAGTGAAATTGCACTGATACCAATACAGAGATTTAGCTTTGGCCCTAGGGCCCGTGTGCACGCCAAGGAATTCTGCCTCGAGGTCCGTGAATCTGGAATGGATTTTAGTCAATCTTCTTTTGGCTTGGGGCAAATTTATTTACACACATATCACCCAGAACCAATGAATTATGTGCCGGCTTTCATCTTCACAGGGTATATAATGGAATCCTTTGGCACAGTGTGAGGGGGCCATAACCTGCACCACTCTCTGTATGGACTGGGGGTTAAGGCACGTTTAGAGCAGAGACACACGCTCAGGTTTGGGGCGACTGCATCCTGCCGGCTAGAATCTAAATGGCACTCGGAGCGCTTCGTTTTCCAAAGTTGCCTTACAAGGAAACTTTGGGCGACCTGAATCTGAGCGTGTCTCTGCCCTTATATATATATATATAAAAAAGTATAAATACCAATAAGTCCCAAAATTAGGGTGCCAGTTAAGCTATTAGTACTGGTGGGTTGGGTCTACTAGGGCTTATCAGAGAATCTGACGCCTTGGGACCAAAGCAATTAAATAGAGAGAGTGGCAAATGGTAAACAGGCCCATGGTAGAAATAAGGATCAGTGATGGAAGTGCTCCTGAGCTGGGGCCCACTATGAGACCCTCCGATATTCTGGTAGGCCAACATTAGCTCGGTGCAACAGCTAATCACACACGCTAGGACCCACTGGCCTAGGGGTGGCCAATTTAGAAATCCGGGCCTGTGAGTGGCAGCTCTTGTGCAATCTTCCAGTGCACACATACTAGTACATTGCTGATGCCAGCTACTTGTGTATTTTCTCATTATTTACATGAGCAACAAAGAGCTATCATCCCATGCTGTTATGTATTGTGACTTGCAAAAAATGGATGCAGTTACCATATTGTTGTGTGGCACACCGTCATCAGAAACCATGGGGCACCCTACTGCTTAACAGAGCATTCCCATTCCCAGGGTGCCGCAAATGTTATACCACCATCCACCTGGGCAGTGGGCCCTACAACCTAAGTAGAATGTATAAATGCCAACCCAGACTGTAACTGATCCCAGTGCATCTTGGCTCCAACTGTCACAGCCCCAATTTGCCTGAGCACAGTGGGAAAAGTAAGTATTATCCTGTTACTGTGGGTGACTGGGTGAAAGAGGCACTGGTGTTACTACAGGAGTATTGGGGATCAGCTTCCTTGGCCCATGACAGATCGGTCCACAAGGTGCACAATTTATCGCGGGGGATCCAGGCTCCCGAAAATACACCCCTAGGAAGAGAATAAATTAGTTTGACTTCAATAAAGTGCGGGTGATCTTGCATGTCTGCTGCAAAATAAATACCCTTCAAAATGTCCTGCTTGGTCCTGATCTGCCAAGCAAAGTACTCCCACAATCCATTCACTCCCGTCCCCACCTACTCCACAACCTGCAAATTGCACCTTTGCATCACTCAGGCCCACTCTCTACCATGGGCCCCTGACTGTCCACCCCTGATTGGGTCCCTGGGCTGAGGAGGCGGGGCAGATTAAGATTCCACATTGCATTGTTGCATGTGAATACTCTCATCATATGATGCCCAGTAGAAAATACTATTTATAATGAGCATTTCCTTTCCTCCATGTTTCCCCAATGGCTGGTTAATAAAGGATTGTGTTATATAAACTCATTGTATATTCTGAAAACATCTCCATTGGGTTCCATGCAGGTGCAATTGCCAGTGAAACACCTGTTCAACTACACAGGGACAGCACCTGCACCTCACTTTCCACACTAATAACCAGCACTCCGCAACGTGTTAAAGGTCAAGAACTTTGTTTTGGCTTTTGCAAGGGGAACATGAAGGAATCACTAAAGTAAGACATTTCTTTGCTGAGAATGACATGAGATGAGACTGAAGAATAACAGTGCTTTAGAGTTATAAATGTAATCAAAATTGAAAGCAGGGCTTGTGTCTACCTTGCCATTCACATTGGTCTGCTACATTGTATCAAGAGTCAGAACCAGCAATGCAGAGAATATAAAGAGCCATGCAGGCATTGCATTCAATAGCAATTACAAGCAACAGTGAATATTTTTAATGAACGTACTGTTTATGGGAAAGTTTCTTACAGTGATTTCTTTCATTATACAGTTTTTAGTTCTTTTTTGCTTCTCACTGCTTTGCAAAATCCAATTGAAGGTGGGAAGTTTTGTGCCTGAGCACAAAGTGATAGATCATGTGTATCGTATATATATCAGCTGACCAGCAGCCGCGTCTCATCTGGCACCAAGGAAATCAAGAAGATAACGAGAGCTGTAATGCTGCCTCTGTGCCTGCGGGGAGTAACAGATTTGTCTTCTGTATATAATTATTTGATATGATCTTCCTGGCACCACTGTGCACTTCATATGGTTTTATGCAGTGTGTAACTATAGAGAGAGAGAGAGAGAGAGAGAGAGAGGGAGAGAGAGAGAGAGAGAATATTTATTTGCACTCTATACCTATTTTTATATACAGGTATATTTATATATTGTCCAAGTTTTAGAAGTGCACCACTTACTGGATTATAGATAGATGGATAGATGAATGGATGCATAATGAATAGGTGAAAGATAGATAGATAGATAGATAGATAGATAGATAGATAGATAGATAGATAGATAGATAGATAGATAGATGATAGATAGATAGATAGATAGATAGATAGATAGATAGATAGATAGATAGATAGAGTAAATGATTGATAGATAGATAGATAGATAGATAGATAGATAGATAGATAGATAGATAGATAGATAGATAGATAGATAGATAGATAGATAGATCGATCGATCGATCGATCGATAGATGATAGATAGATAGATAGATACTGTAAAGATAGATAGATAGATAGATAGATAGATCGATCGATCGATCGATAGAGTAAATGATAGATAGAGTAAATGATAGATGATAGATAGACAGACAGACAGATAGATAGAGTAAATGATAGATAGAGTAAATGATAGATAGATAGATAGATAGATAGATAGATAGATAGATAGATAGATAGATAGATTGATAGATAGATAATAAGGTTAAAGGAACAGTAACATCAAAAAATGAAATTGTTTTAAAGTAATAAAAATATTATGCAGTGTTGCCCTGCACTGGTAAAACTGGTGTGTTTGCTTCAGAAACACTACTATTGTTTATATAAATAAGCTGCTGTGTAGCAATGGGGGCAGTCAATCAAAGGAGAAAAGGCTCAAGTTACACAGCAGATAGATGTGCCATATAGTATTTTTGCAATTTCCACCATTGCTACACAGCCGCTTGTTTATATGAACTATAGTAGTGTTTCTGAAGAAACATATCAGTTTTACCAGTGCAGGGCAACACTACATGATATTTTCATTACTTTAAAACACTTATGGCTGCCCTGATGCTATAATGAATATACTGTATGTACAAAACACTGCACTGCAATATAGATATGTTTTCCCTTTGTGCAAATAGAATGGATACACTTGAGTCACCAGTACAATGGGGCTTAATGAATGAGGGCTGATATTTGTTCGTGTAAATAAAGCCCTTTGTTGTTCTTCTATATTTAGAGAAGCCACACTATTTGTTTGGGCCGTGGGATTGAGTTTGCAATGTGTACAAAGCTTGTGTGTCAGCAATCACAAGCATCTGACCTTGAGCCAAACACATTGCTTCCTTGTCTCCCAGATAACGGCGGTCATGAACTGTTCCACGGAATCAACTCACCTACACCAAATGTTGTGGGCTCAGGGAGCAAACACATGATTATTTATGAATGTCAGTGCATAGGAGCTGTCTATTTTTAGTGCGCTTTAGAGTTATGCTCTCCCTGGGGCGCTGCATAGGTTAGAAGTGCATTAACACCCTAAACCACTTCACAGCTATCTCTCTACAAGATGTTATCAAACAATCCTTCTCATCTGTTATTGCTCTGAGACCGAGGGGACAGCCAGGCATAGAGTCTTGCCCCTGGTGCTAATAATACACATTGGAGTAATACCTGAGGAATGTTTTGAATGTCCGCAGGTTCCGACTTGCCGACGTTTAGAGTGGGGCACACAGAGAACACATACCGATACTCATTGCTCACAGGCAGGCGTAACATTAGGATTGAGAGGGAGGTGAGTGGGAGACAGGGAGAGGTGTTGTATGTACTGGGCACAAATGTACAATACAGGAGAGAACCATTATAGTAGATTATCTCTGCATATTATACCCCGATTGGTAATCTGTAGATTCTGGCAAATTACAGAGTTGTCATATTATTGGGCCTGTGGGAGGCTGTTTGGACCACTGTGTATTTGAAATACAAGGGCCTATTTAGATTCTCAGTCCAGACCTGCTGCATATCTATAGGATCCGAGGAATGTCATGAACTCTGTGGGTTAATTTGACCCAGTAAATATTGGAATTTCTTTTGGTTCCCGTTGCTCAAACAACTACTAATTTATTGTTTTGTTGTACAGTGCTTTGCCCTCAAGAAGCGCTTTACAAATAAAAATATACAGACATACATACAATTGGGAATCATAGGATTATCAGCCGGTCTTCAATAGTTCCAAGAATATCTATTGGGGAAATCTCATCCTTATTGAGCTTCTGGCTGGTCTTTTACAAAAGCAAAAGGGATGAGAGAGGAATTAAATATAGGGAATACGCCGCTTCCTATTTGGTCCCTCCAGACTGGATCAGTAGCTTATTGAGCCATGTATTGGGCACTTTCAATGAACTGATTCACAGGTATCTGGTTGAAAATCAAGCAGATATCTATTAGGCAGATTCGAAAATTCCATCAGGCAAGAACCACATAAGTGAGTTGATGCAGTTGGGCCATTGCCTCCTTGTTATCCCTTCCATTTCCCATTGCCTACCCAATCTAGTTGCCAGCACATTTACCCACTTACCCAACCACTCACATGCCCATGTTTCAGGTCCTCTAAATCATCCTACTTCTTCCTTGAATGATTTCTAAAATATATTTAGTTTTACGGATAATAATTAGGGTTGGCGCCTTTGAATGTTGGACACTGCGAACAGGGGGGCAGAACAAGTGGTGTCAGGGGCAGGGCAATGACGTAGGATTGTGAATGGCTAAAATTACATCAATTAAGGCAGAGTCTTGTTCAGATATCAGATTTATGAAATCCAGATCGGGAGTATTAAACTGGACAGTCTTTGTAAAAACAAGACTGGTGTAAACCAGAGCGATGGTAACCCTAGTAGTGAGGCATGTCTAATTTGGGTACAGTCAGGGTATGTCAGTTGAGTACAGCTGGATTTGAGCCTTTATGTTGAGTAACACCCGTAAATAATGCCATGAACAGTGTGTAGACAAGGGAGAAAGTAAAAGAATTCCCATAGGGAGGAAGCACACCAGACACTTTGCTTTGCCTTTTAGAACATTTTATTCCAGCAGAGTTGGCACAAGCTTTCGGGGTCAACCCCTTCCTCAGGTGCAATCCTGAGAAAGGGGTTGACCTGAGGAAGCGGTTGACCCCGAAAGCTTGTGCCAACTCTGCTGGAATAAAATGTTCTAAAAGGCAAAGCCAAGTGTCTGGTGTGCTTCCTCCCTATGGGAATTCTTGTATAAAAAATTGGCTTGGAAGTAGCTGGAGGAGTTGAATGCACCCTATGGAAAGAAAGTATGTGGTGTGCCGAAGAAAATGTGTTTTGGAGAAAGTAAAAGCTCATGTTGGAGGGAGGAACAGTGAAAAGATCCAACATAAAGGTGGTGAGAGACCAATGTGCCGACCAAGATCAGAGCAGGCTGGAGGCAAAAGCAATAAACAGGCCATAAATCAGAATCAGGTAATCCACAGGAAAACACAGGATACATACACAGAAGTCAGGAACACAGGAACCAAGACAAGAGCACAGAGACCAGGTAGGAACTCAGGAATGAGGCAAAGAATTCAGAAATCAAGCAGAAAAATAGAGACTACAGGAAACAACCAGCAGGGTGTTCAGAGATAGAGAACCCAAAGAGCAAGCATCCATCTTTAGATTGCTAGCACCTGGCCTAACAAGGTTGGAGGTGAAAGATGTGAGGAATGTAAAAGTAGAGAATGATTATTTGGATTATTCCTGACACTTAACTCCAAAAGCCTCCAGTGGTTCAACATGAAACAACATTCTAGGACAGGGAGCCATAACCAGTGGCTCATGACTGAGCAACATGTTGCCCATCCCTTGTATGTTGTTCTCATTGGTCTCAAAGCAGGTGCTTATTTTTGAATTCTAGGCTTGAGGCAAGTTTTAGTTGCATAAAAACCAGATGTACTGCCAGAGTCTCCTGTAGGCTGCCAGTCCACATAGGGGCTACCAATAGCCAATCACAACTCTTATTTGGCACCTCAGCACCTTGTGTTGCTCCCCAACTCTCTCCTTATTTGGTACCTCAGGAAGATTTTTCGTGTGTGTGTTGCTCCCCAACTCTTTTTTACATTTCAAAGTGCCTCACATGTAAAAAGGTTTGGGGTCCTTTTATTAATTACTGCCTGATTAATATAAACAGAATCCTTCACTCATTTGCATGAATTACTATTTGCCTCCGGTTACAAACTTTTTAGCATCTATATGTTTCTTCTCACGGCCCCTCCATGTCTGTGCAGGTTTTCCTTAGGCTGCTAATCTATATCCACTGCAGAAGTGAATGCGCTTTGTGTTGGAAAGTGCAATTATTACCCAAGGCCTAATCACCGAATTCTGTGAAATTTCTCATTTATCTTAGATGAAATCTGGGATTTTGCTCTTTCTTTCAGTTAGTTTATCTCACATGTGTGACCTCAATCAGAAGACCCCTAACATATGCAGGTTGTGTTAATTCAGCAGATGGTACAACCAGTGGTGTAAGCACCATACAACACCCCCTGGTCACGAAGGGAGCCTGGGGGTTAGTTGTCCAGGTCCATGGGGCCTACTGTATAATAGGTCCCTCCCCAACCCCTTCTGCAGCTCTTACCACTGGGTACAACACATGGAAAAATGAAAGGGAAATATATCTATTACCAGCAGGTGGTGCTATTTAAAGGGCAAATAATTTCTATGATGGCTACGTTTAACAGGAATGGCACTAACATGAATTTTAGGCATTTTACTGAGCCACAGACTAGCTTGAGATGGAATTTTGGAGGATATCCTGCTCTTCATCTACTTAAACGCTTTAAATGCATGTGGCTACGGCTGGATTTATATGAGATACACCCCTTGGCGGCAGTGCCCGGTGGCTACTTATACTACTTAAAGCACAAAAAAACATTCTTAACTGGCATTTATAAAACAAATTGGCTTTGGTATGCAGTTAATGACAATTAGTTAGTTTCCTGACAACAAGGAAAGTGGCAATTAAAAAAAACATATGGGGCAATGTCCAACGGGGAGATTTTGTCTCCCGCAATAATTTGGCGCTATTGCGCAGGGTCAGACTGGAGCCTTGGGGACCCACCGGGGAGCTTTCAAATGGGAGTTTCTGCCCCCATCAAAAAAACAAATGTTCTGTAAGGCTACACATTTATTGTTTTTGTTACTTTTTATTGCTCATCTTTCTATTCAGGCTTCTCCTATTCATATTCCAGTCCCTTATTTAGATCAATGTACGGTCGACAAATCTCCTCTTCTTCGGGGCGACTAATCTCCCCGAACTGCCTCAGCATGATTTGTTTTCCAAAGCTGCCCAAAGTTTCCCCGTGTATTCCCCTTATGTATTTATACAGTAAGTAGCTATCATATTCCACTTTAAGTGCCTCTTATCTCACAAATGCATATATTTATACCCCAGGTGCATATACAGTGAATATCTCCTTCCACTTAGAATGGTCGCATGTATTGGTGACTGTGTTTGTTGGTTTCATAAACTGAATGTTTGTGGCTCATTCTGTTCAATTCTAATGCACTTTCCAAGAGTGGTTTAATCCCCCCCCCTTCCCTTAGCCGTTTGCGTGCAGGAAAATGTGAATGTGATACACCCCGGGGGGTGAGGTTGGTTTTTAGAGTAAGTTTATCCAGTTTATGACCAATATATCAAACTTAAAAAGGGTTAGGAGAGTGCAAGCAGGTAGTGCAAAGGCAAAATTAAAAGAACATTCTTGTGCTGAGCCTACAGACGCTTTGCAAGTTGGGACAAGCCTATGAGAATGGAACTGGACAATGTAAATCACCATCCTACTCTACTAGAATTACTGCAGTTTTGCAGTTACCTGTCCTTGGCTGAGCAGATGCTGCTGGACTATAATTGTGCTTGTTTTCTGGATAATATGTTGAAGAATACAGGGAGTTGTTTCCTTCCAACAGGGCCGGAATTAGGGGTAGGCAGAGTAGGCACGTGCCTAGGGCGGAAAGCTGGGTGGGCGCCAGGAACCTACCTACTGTGTCGTCTACCCCATGTCTGGTTCCGTCTCTCCCCAACTGGTGCTGGTAGTTTTTGCATAACTGCGCTTCTGCGCATGCACACTCTATCGAAGTTTCGCGCATGGATGCTGGAGCGCAATTTTGTGCATGAGCAATCAAGCACACACTAAGCAGGTGCCATGGCCGGCCAGGTTGCCTAGGGCGCCTGGCCGGGTTGGCCCAGCTCTGGTTTCCAAAACCATCAGGAGACTCAAGTAGTGATGTGTGGGCCGACCCGATACCCGCGGGTTTGCCCGCAGGTCAGGCAGGTTCGGGCTGACCTCACACCCCCATTTGTGGGTGGCGCAACCCCATTTGCACTGCCGGCTTCTGACTTCCGTTTTTCTAGAATTCTTCTTCTAGACTTCTTTTGTGACGTCATCAGCGGGGCTGGTGTGAGTCTATAATAGGAAGTTGGGTACGGGCGAGCGCGGGCTGAGGGAGGGCGGGTTAGGGTCGGGTGCGGGTCGGATTTTTCATGACCCGCACATCCCCGGAAGTCGGGCACGGGTGGGCGGGGGCTGAGCGAGGGGGGGTTAGGGTCTAGGGAACCGGAAGTTGGGCACGGTGTGGGTCCCGACCCACACATCCCTAGACCAAGGTTAATGCTCTGGAAGCTGGCCATATAAATGTATGTGCCCCTTCCGGAACTAGGGTTTTTTCCGAAAAAAAATCCTGGCCTTCCTATATATTTATCTTTTTTACCTATTAATAACTTTGGGATCAGCCATCATTTTTACCGGCCAAGCAGGTAAAATACCGGCAAGGTGGCAACCCTATCCGGAACCTATCCAACAGACATCTTGCTAAAATCAGGCAGTTGTCTATTGGACAGGTTTAAAAGCTCCTTTCGGAACAAGGACCCCATCAGTTTGTAGATTGCTACCTATTATCCACCAACCTTTTGGCCAAATTGGATCAGCTTGATATCTGGCAGCACAAGGTGACTTAAAATAGGGCCCTATGAAGACCAGTTTAAGGGGACCCCATCAACTGGCCAATGCAGTTAACAGTAGAACTTTTAAACCTGCCTGATAGATATCTAGATGGGGTTGGGCTGGCCAACTTTTTGACTAAATACACAAGCCAGTAGGCTCAGAAGAGGGGGCGGGCCCTGGTGCGTGACGCGCAGCCGGGCCCCGCCCCCTCCATACGGCCCACATTTTGAGTGGAGCGCAGGCTGCCGGGGGGCCCTGAGGGGGTGCGGGCCCTGGCCCGCTCGAATTCCCTGCTCCCCCGGTAGTTCTGCCACTGAGTAGGCTACTGGAGTGGCAAGGTTGGTAGCTAATATTAACCTGTGTCCTGATGAATACTGATAAATATTCCCCAGTTTAACTTAAATAAGGTTTAAACAAAAGGGGTCTGTACATTTCTCTGTCTGCATCCATATTGAGACGTGAGTTCTAGTGATGTGCACCCGAACCTGCCCTCCCTCCACCCGAACATGCCCTCCCTCCACCCGCGCCTGCCCGAGCCTGACTTCCGGGTTCCTTTATTTTAGACTTGCCCTGCCGATGATGTCACAAAAGGGGCAGGGCAGCAGGCGCGCGGCTATAAAAGCTGAAGCCGGAAGCCGCTAGTGTAAGGGGGGGTGCGAGGTTGGCTTGATCCCGTCCGACCCGCAGATATCAGCCCGGCCCGCACATTACTAGTGAGTTTCTATATTTAAGCCTAACTTAAAGGGGTGGTTCACCTTTAAGTTAACTTTCAGTTTGTTATAGAATGGCTCATTTTAAGCAACTTTTCAATTGGCCTTAAATTTTATAGCTTTTAAATTATTTGCCTTTTTCTGACTGTTTCCAGCTTATAAATGGGGGGGCACTGATACCATCTAAAACAAATGCTCTGTAAAGCTACAAATGTATAGTTTTTGTATCTTTTTAGTACACTGTACTCATGTTTGTATTCATATTCCAGTCTCTTATTCAAATCACTGCATGGTTGCTAGGGGACCCTAGCAACCAGATTGCTGAAATTGCAAACTGGAGAGCTTCTGAATAAAAAGCTAAATAACTGAAAAACCACAAATTTTAAAAAGTGAAAAGCAATTGCAAATTGTCTGAGAACATCACTCTCTACATCATACTAAAAGTTTATTTAAAGGTGACCAACCCCTTAAAGTCAGGACCATTAGTATCAGCTGAATAGTGAGTTATATTCCACATATGGGAGCCCCTCCCATCTGTGAGCTGCCCTCCAATACCCCTACCCAACCACTGATTTAATTCTTCTGTGAAATATCCCCACCCCCATATATTGTATTATGCAACTAATAGCCTTTATTTTGTTCTAATTGAATAAAAGGTCTTTCTTGCTTGAGCATAGTGTAGGCGAGGGTGGTACTTTAAGTACCATTCACTTTCCCAGTGGGGGGAGAAAGAGGAGGGAGAGTGGGACAATACCTGTCTATGTAGTGCTAACCTCCCTCCAGCATGCAAAGGGTTTCTATTGTGCCACGTGCTGTATATATCTGCCCCTGTCATGCTTTATAATCCCCCCAAATGCAGAATGGAGTGTCAGTGCAATCAGTGAAAAGAATTCTTCCATTTTTCCTGTTTCTCCTAAAGATCTGTTAGAGTAAAAAAAAAAAAAAGAATCACCTTATACGACATAGTTTTAAGTTTTTTTAATTAGAAAAATAACAGTTTCTGAAAAACACTCTGTGTATGAAAACAGTTTATCTACAAATAAATAACTGTACAGTTCCGTTTGGTTATCATTCCACGTGGATACATGGTGGGGTGCAGCGTGGCCCCATTTCAGCAACTCATTTATGGAGGAAAGGCACATTCACTGGCAGTTCTTAGATCATGATGAAAAGGCAGAAGAATCTGGGCATATTCCGAGGCAAAGCTGGTTTTATGGATATAGCGCTTAAGTATTTAAGCAGTGGGGAAATTGCTCAGTTCCTGGGAGAGTATCCGGGACATTGACACATCCGCTAAGGTTGACTGCTTGTGAGCCATTAAAGCACTAATGATGTGTTTCATGGAGCAATTTGTTGAAATAACTCAGGTAGGTTTATGAACTTCTGGAATGAAACCCTCATCCATTAGACTGGACACTTATACTTGACCCTATAGACTCCTGGTGGGTCCTTTGTGTTTCCTTTAGCTGCTTGTTTGACTTGTTTGGAGGGGCACCCTCTGGTGCAGATTTCACTGCAGTCACAGATTTTATATAACATGCACTATTATTAATATCTATTTAATTATCTAACCAGCAGGAAAAAAGCAGTACAGTCCAAGAAGCCCTGAAGCCATACCCCAGTATCCACAGTCATATAATGTATAGGGATATGATTAGAGGTAGTTTATTGGATATAGAAGAACTATCATGAATATCATTGCAGGAGTCAAGGCAGTCCTAAGAGCTTTCCAGTGAGGGGCTTCCGTCTTAGGCCCGGACTGGTAATCTGTGAGTTCTGGCAAATGCCAGAGGGGCTGCGGGAAGTTGCCATAGACAGTCAGTATTTAGTGGGCTGGTGGGGGACTGGTTGGGCCTCTGTAGTGGGCTGGTGGGGGGCTGGTTGGGCCTCTGTGTACTTGAAATGCCAGGACCCATTTTGACTCCCAGTCCAGACCTGTTCCATATTGATGGAGGAGTCGATTAACTGGATTCTGCAATCAGCATGGAGACCTCCAGTGTGCTCCCCGATTTCTCAACCCTAAGAACATTTCTGGCAAGAGTAGAAAATGGGGGATTACAAGAGCAGTTTGGGAGTATCCTTTTAGGGCTAAATTATATACATTTTAATAGGCTATAACTGGTGAAGTTGTTAAGCTCCCAAAATCCCTCTGTTGAATGGAAGTTATATGGTCCAACAACAACTGTACACCCACTTTTGTCTCATGTATTGTCAGTGTTCCCTATCTGGGTATAAAACAATGGTGCCTGTACATTTACTGTATGTCTATGATTTGGTCACTGGATTCTACAGATGAAATTTAAGGAACTAGTGTGGCAGCTTTAATTCATAAATAAACACAAAAACATAGATAAATAATGGTCCCTGTACAGTATAGCTTGTGGGCATGTATTTAAGCCATTGGTGTTGGAATAACAGTGTTTGGGGCCCAAAAATGGGTGCCCATGCTGAATACAGCACTTTGACTTCCAATGGCAAATTTCAAATGAGTAGGAATTCTTTCACATTCCCCTTGACAAAAAAGTTATTGCACCTATACAGTTTTTATACCATGCTGGGTAAGTGTAGTATCCGTAATTATAGGTGGCTTCTGCCACCATCGCCTAGAGCCTGAAAAACCTGAAAGTAAGTTTAGTTCCACAGGGGCTGCAGAAAATTCAGAGGTCACAAGTCCCCACCCCCCTATGAAGTTTCTTAATGCTGCTGCATGTTGTAATGATGCAACAATATAGAATTAAGCCCATCTGACAGCGAGGGTTGGTGCATTTCAGCCAGAGAAAGGTACTAAGCCAGACATAAAAGGCTTTTTTTGTGCACATTGTTTTGTGTGCCGTATCCACCCTCTGTCTCAAGGCTTGCTTTTTTGCGTTTGGGTCTGTTTACTCATGGATCCATTAGCAGGGTAAATCTGACTATGAGCTTCAGTACTCTTTTTGTTGCCTGCGGCAAATAAAGGCAATCAGCAAACAGCGCCTTTTCATATCCATAACACTAAAGAAGAGATTTGAGCATACAATGGATCTGTCTCTAAAGAGCTTCTTTAGACGTTGGTTTTGTTCTCTTCCAGTTTCAGGCAGCCATGACGATTTGGGCAGTGCTCAGCGCAGTGTTCAGCACATTGTCCATTTGAAAACATATAAAAAAGGGATAAAATACTGATCTAATATAAATTTACCCTTATCAGTATAAATACAAGTTGCTGCCTGCCCCACCGGGACTTTAGAGGTCATGTATAAATAACTTTATATTTTATTTCCAGATCATTCAGATATGTTCTTGTAATAGTCAGTCTGCTCCTTATCTTCTGTTCCTATATGATGACCTGTAGGGTAAGAAAGAGAATCATTCATTAATAACAAGTGGAAGAACTTAGTTTTGGCTGACAAGTCTACATGAATTTATTTGCCACCCAAGATTATTTAGGTGAAATATAAGTCTATAGGAATCCATATTGGGTGGTAAGTCTAAAGAAACACACATTGATTGGTAAGGGTGTCTACATAAACACATATTGAGTGGCAAGTCTACAGCAACTAATATTGGGCGGCAAGTCTACAGGAATGCATATTTGTTGGCAAAGACGTCTACATGAACACATATTGGCTGGCAAGTCTACAGGACACATATTGGGTGGCAAGTCTACAAGAACTCATATTGGGCGGTAAGTCTACAGGAACTCATATTTGGTTACAAGTCTACAGGACACATATAGGATAAGTCTACAGGAACTCATATTGGGCGGCAAGTCGACAGGAATGCATATTAGTTGCCAAAAAAGTCTACATGGACATGTATTAGGTGGCAGATCTACAGGAACTCAACACGTATTGGGTGGCAAGTCTACAGGACACATATTGGATGGCAAGTCTAAAGGAGGTTTCCAAAGAAGTCTACATAAACAAACATTGGAAAGCAAGTACACTGGAACTCGTATTGGGTGGTAAGTCTGATATATTGTTGGCAAAGAAGTCTATATGAACATATATTGGGTGGCAAGTCTCCATGAATGTATATTGGATGCCAAAGAAGTCTACATAAACATGTACTGGGCGGCATGTAAATTTATAGGAACTTATATTAGGTTGAAAATAAGTCTACATGAACTCATACTGGGTGGTAATTAAGTCTACAGGAACTTTTATTGGGTGCCAATTAAATATGCAGGAACTCTTGTTAGCCAAACTTGGTTGCCCAGATGTTTGACCTTCAAAGTACTTTTGGGAAGGCATCGCCAGGAATGAGTGGGATCCTTTAAACATAAGTGGCAAATTCTGCCAATATTACAGAGCATCCTAAATTAACATAATGCTTCATTCTAGCTCAGTGTTCGCATAAATTGTTAACCGGACTACAGGTGCCCAAAGTTCCCAAATTCCCTCCCTGCTCTACTCTAATACTCTCCCTATTGAGGGATGGGGTGAGATTTATTTCAGATAGAGCTGAGTGTTTTAGGAGGACTTTTGTAGACTGGCAAACATATACAGACACACTCCCAACTGTTCTGTAACCAATAAAATATTCTGTTTGTGCTGTTAATAAGAGGACAATATGTATAGTTAGGGGAAAAAGAAGCCACACTGTGAAATCTGGGGACACAAGGGAACTGGAGCATTTTTAAAGCAGCCAAGTCAACCAGTGACCCATGACAGGAGATCTGTATGTGCCCTGGAACCAGCCTTATTAAGCAGCCCTCATTGTTCCATGGCTTGGCGGGAAAGCCTTCTAGTTCATTTTCTCAAGAGGGAATGTGGAAAGCGGAAGCCCCCCCCATCAGTGCAGGAAAGATCCCTCTGTTTAACAACACTTGTCAATTACCTACATTTCTTGGAGCCACATCAAGTAGAACAGTGTTTGACAGCTTCACTTCACTAGAGGTTCTGCAACAGCCACAGCCTCTTTGGGCAGACAAATGACCTCACAATTATCAGCTGGGGTGTAGTGGCCGCTACCATCATTTATCTAATCAAGGAACTATGGACATTTGTGTAGCTTATCTTTCTTATAGTAGTAATTGTTACAGCAAAGCAGTAACTGTCTATCCCTTGCTTTTCCCTGCACTGCTGGCTCTGACTGCTGAAACTGTTAGAGCTCCTCTCAGAGCAAACACTTGGTTGCACCCCCACTACTACTGCTGTTTCCTGCATGAAACCCTTCTGTTTTGCTGCTCCTTTTATTTGGAATGCCATTCCTGAATTTCTCCGGATAGAATCCTCCCTCAATGTCTTCAGAACTAAATTCAAAGAACAACTTTTTGGAGCACACCACCTGAACTGGGAACTGGCACTTATATGACAATTTCACTCACTGTAACCTACAGAGCTTAATATCCCTCCAATCTGTGTCTGTAAGTTACCCATAGACTGTAAGCTTTACAGGGCAGAGAGCTTCATTCATTTGTCTCCTTGACATTACACTTAGGGCAGACAAACACGTGGAGATGCGGGGAGATTCAGTCGCCCGGCGCCAAATCGCCTCTTCTTCGGGCAACTAATCTCCTCGAACTGCCTTCTCGCCAGCACTCGGCCATCTTCCGAAGTTACCATAAAGGACAAGGAAAGTTAAACTAAAGAAGTAAGCTAGAAATGTTGTACATTATGTTTTGGGTAACCACAGTCTTTTAGCAGTAAAGATCTGCGTCTCCAAAGATGCCCCAGTAGCTCCCCATTTTCCTTTCGACTGATTCACTGCACATGCTCTGTGCTGCTGTCACTGAGCTTAGGGACCGACTCAAAATATAAAGTACACATAGAATATAAATGTCACAATATAAGGCTGATTAGTAATTAATACGGATAATTACTACATGGCAGCTCAGAAACCAGTGCAATTAGCATCAGAATTTAATAATCAGCCCTGTAGCATCAGCTTATATTACAGGCCAACCTCATTTTCTGCTTGATAATTAGTGACGAGCCCTAAGCTTAGCTTCTCAACAGCTGCTCAGAGCCCACTGAGCATGTGAGTGTCACAGACACTTTCCAAGATGGTGACCCCCTGTGACAAGTTTGAAGTCCTGGATCATTGCTGCTATTGACAAGCTGAAACTTTAGGCTGGTGCAATAAGTTCACTATATAAAACATGGCATGGTTAGTCCTATTCATTTTTAGGGTTTCCCTCTCCTTTAAAAGGAAACTTTGGGTGACTTCGGAAAACGAATCGCTCCGAGTGCCATCCCACCGGTGATTTAGATTCTAGCCGACGGGAAGGCATTGCGAGGAGATTAGTCGCCCGAAGAAGAGGCAATTTGTCACTGGGCGACTAATCTCCCCGAATCTCCATGTGTGTATCTGCCCTTAATTGTAACTGTACGTTCTATTTATGGCTATTGTATTTTTGTACTTTGTAATTTTTATTTAAATATTGCAATGACCCCGTTTGTTTTTTCTACTAATTTATTGCTCTGCTGTACAGTGCTTTGCCCTCAAGGGGCGCTATACAAATAAAAATATACATATACATACATACATGTATAGGTTGTGCATCACATGAAGCTCACTATAATCCCTTTTATTGCAAAGCACTTGTGTGTGTGTGAGTTTTGCACAGAGCTTCTCATAGGGTGACCCATACTAGAATCCGTCCCTTTGTACACACAGCATCCATCACCTCCTGTCTGTAAATGATGACATGAGTGTTACATACAACTAACAGCTGCATTATGGCAAAGATACACCATGCAACATTTGCCTTTATGCCAATACAAAATAACTATGGTAGTTTATGCCCCACTAGATAGGCTTTCTAATGTGTGTGTGTGTGTGGGTGGGCAATACACCTGCTGATGGGTTGGAGAGAGTTTGGCACATCTCTTTCAAAGTTAGGATTTCATTTACTGATCTGGACGACACCTTTGAGGGCTAATTCACTAAGTGCAAAGGGCACTAGCCATGTCACTAGTATTTATTTTGTAGCTGTGAGAAGTAGCTGCTACTAGTAGATCTGTGTAACTTCACCCTTAAGGGTGGTAGCCCAGGGACCAATCTTCTCTACTATGGGCTACTAATCTCCCCCAAATTCCTTCCTGTCGGCAAGAATATGAATCATCGGCGGGATGGCATACAAATCGCTTCGGATATCCAAAGTCGCCCCAAGTTGCCTCAAGAGGAAACTTCAGGCGACTTCGCAAATCCGAAGCGATTCGCATTTGGGAAGGCATTTGGGGGAGATCAGTCAACCGCAGTAGAGTAGATTTGTCCCTGTGTAACTAATCTCCCCGTCTGCCGCCACCCTAAAGGAAAAGTAACACCAAAAAAAGAAAATCATTTTAAAGTACCTCAAATATAAAGAACTGCTGCTATGCATTGGTAAAAGTTTTGTTTGCTTTATAAACACTACTATAGTTTATTTAAACAAGCTGCTGTGTAGCCATGGGGGCAGCCATTCAAGCTAAAAAAGGAGAAAAGGCACAGGTTACTTAGCAGATAACAGATAAAGCTCTTTAATAGAATACAATGGGATTCTGCAGACTGCATCTGTTATCTGCTATGTAACCTGTGACTTGAATGGCTGCCCCCATGACTACACAGCATTTTTTAAAATATAAACTATAGTCTTTCTAAAGCCAACACCCCAGTTGTACCAGTACAGAGAAACAGTTCATTATATTTATATTGCTTTAAAACTATTCCATTTTTTGGTGTTACTGTTCCTTTAGGGCAGAGACACATGGTCAGATTCGGGGAGATTAATCGCCTGGCGACAAATCTCCTCTTCTTCGGGCGACTATTCTCCCTGAACTGCCTTCCCCTACCTTCCCGCTGGCTAGAGTGAAAATTGCCAGTGGGATGGCACTCGGAGCGATTTGTTTTCCGAAGTCACCAAAAGTTTTCTCGTGAGGCAACTTCGGGCGACTTCAAAAAACGAAGCGCTCCCAGTGCCAGGCGACTAATCTCCCCGAATCTGACCTTGTGTCAGGGGCACACAAAGCTACTGGGGGAAATTAGGCGCCCATCGACAAATTGCTTCTTCTCCCGTCACCTAATCTCCCCGAACTGCCTCCCCGCCGGCTAGAATCTAAATTGCCGGTGGGATGGCACTTGGAGTGCTTCGTTTTCAGAAGTCTCCCGAAGTTGTCTCACGAGAAAACTTTTGGCGACTTCCGAGAACAAAGCGCTCCGAGTGCCATCCCACAGGCGAAGTCGCCCAAAGTTGCCTCACGAGGAAACAAATCGCTCCAAGTGCCATCCCGCCGGTGATTTCGATTCTAGCCAGCGGAGAGGCAGGCCCGGACTTGCGGCAAGGCCGCATAGGCCCGGGCCTAGGGCGGCAAAAAATAGGGGCGGCATGCCGCCCAGCCGCAGTATGGGGACGTTCGCGTCCCCGTTCATCTACACCAGCTGCGCGGGCGTTTCTTCGCCGGCGTGCTGGGAAGGCGGGCGCTAGGACCGCGCGGCCGCCTGGTCGGACCGCGCGGCCTAGGGGCGGCCGGAGAAGAAATCCGGCGCTGCGGAGAGGCAATTCGGGGAGATTAGTTGCCTGAAGAAGAAGTGGTTTGTTGCTGGGGGACTATCTCCCCAGTAGCTCTGTATGCCCCTACCCTTACAGGTCAGTAATAAGGAACTTACCAGCATCCCCTGACACAGATGTCTGTACTTTACCCTATGCAGCCTGCCCTGTGCTGGGGATATAAGTCTCCCGCTATAAAGGGGAACATCTAAGCCCACTGCATTCCATTTTTATTTTGTACCTTTCATATACAGTAGCAACTACAAATGTGAACTCTTAGGTGGAAATAACTAATAAATCAATGTGTTTCAGTGTCCCAGTCCCTGTAATGAATGCAGTGAATTGGCACCAACCTGTCAGCCTTGTTATCCCCCATCCATGAAGCGTTAGAAAGAAGTCGGCCTCAGGGATGCTGCTCTCCTCCCTGGAACTATCCTCGGAGGCACAGGGTGAGCAGGATCCAGGTGATAAAGACATGGAGCCAGAATCAACTGAGCAGCTGCTGCCACAAGGCGAGAGTCCATCGGAACCAGCTCTTTGTCCCTCCCCCGCGCTCCTCTCTATCAGCACCGCTTGAAGTGCGCGGATATATTCCACAGCTGAGCGCAGAGTCTCCACTTTGCTCATTTTCTTGTTCGGTCCCTGAGCTTGAGGCACGTGTTGCCTTAGTTTGGCAAAGCCCATATTGACCAGTTTCACCCTGTTCCTCTCCCTTTCGTTGCGCCTTTCGGAGGTAGCGGATAGGCCAATAGTGTTTGCGGAGGAGCCGCTTCGTTTCTGGCAGCGCAGCCTCTGCGGAGATTCTGTTTCAGTTGCCGCTTTGCGCGGAGCCTTTACGCGTCTGTCTGAGCTGGGCTGTTCCTCCATAGCGGAGGAGAGAGGCGGAACAGGTGAACAGGTGCTGCTTTTGCGCTTTAATGCGGTGCTAGAAAGATGGTGTTTTCTCTGGAGGGACCTTGACTGTTTTGTCTCCTAGTGGTGAATGTGATGCGCCTTTACTGACTTGTATCCTGGAATGAGGCAGGATCTTTAGAGAAGTGGTAACTCCCCTGTGTCAGCCGGTCTTGACTTGTCTCCTTTAATTCTTCACAACTTCCCTGAGACTCGTGTATTCACTCCCAGCCAGATAGCAGTCCCCCTCCCACCACTCATTTCATTTCACTTGCAAACTCATTTCACTAGTCGCACTGACCCCTCCCTCCCTCTCTCTTCTATGGGGGATAAAGGAGGAAAATAGTGTCTCCATGATAAATAGAAAGTGAAAATGGGAACAGTTTTTTTTAATGGAATTGTGTATCATTTGTTTACCCCAAGTACAGTTCTGCTAAGTATAGGATCTATTATCCAGAATGCATAGAGACTGTGGCTTTCCAGATAAGGGGTCTTCCTGTAAATTTGATCTCCATACCTTGTCTGCTGCAGAATCAGGCACGTTTCAGGGTCTGCTGCCGCCTGAGGCAGCAGCCCCAATGCCGCCCCTCCTCCTGCTCCGCTCTTCTAAAGACCAGCGTCGGAGCGGGTGGAGGAGGGGCCACATCGCTAGTGCAGTGAGCGCTATTGCGCTCGCTGCGCTAGAAGAGCCGAATTTCCGTTTTAAAAAACGGAAATTCAGCTCTTAAAGTTACCAGAGGCGGCTTTTTGCCGCCCCTGGTAACTAGCCGCTCCGTGCCGCCTGAGGCAAGATTGTCACCTTGCCTCATGGCCGGAGCGGCCCTGCGCAGAATCATTTAAACCAGGGGTGTCCGACCTTTTGGCTTCCCTGGGCCACATTCGAAGAAGAACATTTTTCTGGGGCCGCACGTGAAATACATAACACTTTTGATTTCTAAAAATCAAATTTCTAACAAGACGACAGGTGGACAAAAACCACAATGACAACACAATGACGACGCAGCCAGCCATAAAAATTGGCCCAAATCTGTAACTGTGCCAGCCATACAAATTTCCCACAAATATGAGCCTGTGCCAGCCATAAATATTGTACCTGTGCCAGCAGGAACCAGGAAGCATCAGAATAAGGCCGACAGTCCTCTGGTTTTCTGCAGCACCAGTTCTCTTCATTGCGCGCCAGCTCTCCTTCTCTCTCTGCTGCTCACTGCAGGACGTGACGTGGTGGTGGTGAGGTCGACGTCTGGATGCGTTGATTTCTTCATCGTATGCACCACCTCGCGTTGAGAATCCCTGGATGGCATTGTGCGCAACCGAGTGTTTCAAGCCGGGCCGCATCAAACTCCATCCCAGGCTGCATGCGGCCTGCGAGCCGCGGGTTGGACACTCCTGATTTAAACATTAAATAAACCCAATAGGATTGTTTGCCATCCATATGGATCCATGCAGCTTAAAGGAGAAGAAATAACATTTTACAATTGGGGGCCAAAAGTTAGGCACCCCCAAGTGGCTATTTTTACCTACCTGACACCCCGGGCTGCTGCTCCGACCAGCAGAAAACCGAAGCGGGCCGGGGTTATTCTAGCGAGCACCACAGAGAGATCCTCTTTCTGCTTCATCGGTTTTCAAATTTCCAGGGGCAGACGCATGTGCAGGAGAGCGAAATAGCCGACTTTTTATTTAAAGTTCGGCTTTCCACTCTACTGCACAGGAGGAGGAAGAGGATCTCTCCATGGTGTTTGCTAGAAGAACCCCGTGCCGGTCTAGTTTTCTGCTGATAGGAGCGCTGGCCCGAGGTGTCAGGTACGTAAAAGTATTTACTTGGGGGTGCTTAACTTTTGGCATCCCCAAGTGTAAAATGCAATTCTTTCTCCTTTAAAGTGTCCATACACATAGAGATCCACTCGTTTGGAGATTTCGCCAAACAAGCAGATCTCTCCCCCATATGCCCACATTGAGGTATCAACGATCGGATCATAATGCAGTAGGCAATATGGGCGGTTGGATCGTGGTACAGCATCAACGAACAGATGCGGCCGCGATCCAATGGGATTTTTAACCCTGCCCTATCGACATCTGGCTGACTTTCTGCCAGGTATCGATGGGGAAGCTGTCGGAGGGCCCCACGCCCGGGCCGATAAGCTTCTGACCCAGCTTTTATCGTGTATGGCCAGCTTTAGTTACTATCAAGTACAATGTACTGTTTTATTATTACAGAGAAAAAGGAAATCACTTTTAAAAATTGCTATTATTTGCTTAAAATGGAGTCTATGGGAGATGGCCTGTAATTCAGAGTTTTCTGGATAATAGATTTCTGGATGATGGATCCTACACTTATATAGCAAATACAGTAGGTGCTTCATGAAACACCATATTATCATTATCTTTCATTCATATAGTGTCAACATACAGTACCCAGCACCCCAACTCTGCAAGTGCAAGAAGGCAGTATTAACCACTGTGTATAAGACTAGTCTGCAGAGACATATGGCCCAGTTAATGGTTTTATTCCATTTCTCCTATACACCAAATGTGATCACACATAAAAGCTCATTCTGCTGCATATGATTAATCACATTTTAATGAACTAATCTTCATATGTTGTCTTTTAATGACATATTTGATGAAAAAACAATATTATTGTAAATGCATTGCTGTACATTAAGCCCAACCTTTACAAAAATAAATAAACTGTTCACTTGGAATAGAAAATAGAACTTAAAGGGGTTGTCCTATACATATTTATGGAAAAATAAAAGGCTGTAGATCTCTGTTGAAGACAGTATTTTGTATGTATGAGCATAATGAATAATGAACATCAATGTTCGCTCATTTTTTTTTTTTGCTACAGCATTACTGGTCCTTTAAAAATCTGTGCAGCTTGCCAAGAACCATTCCTAAGAAGTGCTTGCGCTGTCTTTCCATCGACGTCTGTGCAGGTATGAGACCTGTTATCGAGAATGCCGAGGACCTGGGTTTTTTTCCGGATAATGAATCTTTACGTAATTTGGATCCTCATACCTTAAGGGCTCTTACACATGAGCGTTTTTACCTGCGCCCCCCTGCGTTCCGTTTTTCGGCGTTCAGCCGCAGGGGAGCGCAGGAATAGACGCATTTGGGACCAAGGCTATGGGACCTTGCAGCAGCCCCTCTGGCATTTGCCAGAACCCACAGATTGCCAGTCCAGGCCACGGAAGCCCCTCACTGGAAAGCTCTTAGGACTGCCTTGACTCCTGCAGTGATATTCATGATAGTTCAACAACTGCCCCATGGTGGATGAAGGATTTCTCAATATGGTCCTTTTCAAGATAGGGGTGAAGATTGTGCAAAATGTGGTGTGTTAAATTGTTTCTAGAAATATTGTTTTGAATCCTTTAAGACTGGGCAGCTTGTGCCATTCCAAAATTCCCATTACAGAACTATTATGTGATTCCTAAAGCAGTTTCATGCGCAACAGGTGCCCAAAATACTAAAAGATAGAAAGGTTTATTGGCTGTGGATAGAATTGACCCTGGTGTGTGTGAATGTGAGAGGGACCTTGGAAAGTGCTGTGTGTGTATATTTAGGTGATATATAAATTGAGGATGATAAATTATATATTTCTGCCCTGCTCCTCGACTGAATTTCATGTTTCTCACCTCTGACATTGAGGAATTCCAGAATTACAGCCATAATTAAAATAAATCAGATCTGTATGATAATGGCCCTTTATTCTCCCTAGAATCACTGGCTGGTATGGGATGTTTCCTATTGGAGCGCCTGAGACCTTTGACCTGTGTAATTGGTGTCCCTGTGCAGCACCCTGCTGTGCCTTTAGTCTCCCTGTTGCTATGGGGGTATTGAGAGCGCTGAGGGCTAACAGCTGGAGACCCGCCTCCTGCAAAGCTTTCCAGCCTAATTGTTTTAATGAAGATGGTCAGGGAGCTTTGTTTCGTGGGTCAGCACCAGACTGATACACGGTGCTTCCCCTATGTGCTGCTATTTTTCAAATACGCTTCATTTGTCACTTTATCCGATTTCCATTGCTCTAAGGAAAGAAATAGAGCGGGCTTGTATTGATAGGCTCCTCTGTGGCCGGCCCCTTCCTTCTGTTCAGCCCTGGAACATACAGGGGAGGGGATTTAGAGCTGACACTTGGTTAAATACATGGCTGCGTCCAGCATTGTGGCCGCCAGTTTGAATGCACAGGGCCACTTCATCATTTCCACATAAAGGGACCAACTTGTGCCTTCCAACAATCTGCCTCGGTGGAAGAAGAAAGCTTTCTCCAGCTCCACATGTGGCTCCTTTGTCAACAGAAGTTTTATAGCAGTCTAAAAAAACTATTTATTTGTAGATATGTGTCAGGTGTAAGAGGCAGCAGATTGTTATTAGCACTTTCCAGTTAATCATTGTCATTGTTATTAGGATTCCCTCATTTCCAATTAATAATTCTCCAGTTTCTGCGCAGAAGTTTAGTTGTTACTATTCCTGCGCTTTAAATGGTAGCTCTTAATCTGGGTTCTTTTCATGAATAATAATGCACAGTAGGCATGTTTGTATGTGACAGCCCTTGGATGATAAACCTTTAGACAGGGGCTACAGCAGTGAAGATTGTTAAAGGGGGAAAACATGTTTTTTTTTTAAAAAAAAAAACGCATCAGTTAATAGTGCTGCTCCAGCAGAATTCTGCACTGAAATCCATTTTTCAAAAGTGCAGATTATTTTATATTCATTTTTGAAATTTGACATGGGGCTAGACATATTGTCAGTTTCCCAGCTGCCCCAGTCATGTGATTTGTGCTCTGATAAACTTCAATCACTCTTTACTGCTGTACTGCAATTTGGAGTGATATCACCTTTTTCCCCCCAGCAGTCAAACAAAAGAACAATGGGAAGGTAACCAGATAACAGCTCCCTAACACAAGATAACAGCTCCCTGGTAGATCTAAGAACAAGACTCAATAGTAAAAGCCAAGTCCCACTGAGACTAATTCAGTTACATTAAAGGGAATCTGTCGTCATTTTAAAAAAATTATTTTTTTTGCATTTTTATAAAAAACACACATCCATAAACACTGTCTGGCAAATAAAATGTTAATCCACAAATCCATGCATAAGTTATTTTAGTTTGTATTTTGTCATGGGGGCTTCCATTTCTGCTCATTACACATTCATCCTGTGCTGCTCTAACAGCAGGCACAGCATTACCTGTGTGCTTGGAGGCAGCCACTCTGTAATGAAAAGCCAGAGAAATAACAACCTGCCAGAAAGTAGTTCCATCCTAAAGTGCAGGCACTAGTGATGGGCGAATTTGCGCCGTTTCGCTTCGCCGAAAAATTCGCGAATTTCGCGCGAAATTCGCGAAACGGCGAAAAATTCGCGAAACGGCACCGGCGTCTCGTTTTTGACGCCTGCGCCCGTTGGGCTGGTGGGAGGCTGTTTGGGATGCTGTCTGGTCTGTTTGGGCCTCTGTGTACCTGAAATGCCAGGGCCTATTTTGAATCTCAGTCCAGGCTACGGTTGCCACCTTTTCTGGGAAAAAAATACCGGCCTTACTATATATTTATCTTTTTTCCCTATTAATAACATTGGGATCAGTAAAATACTGGCCAGGTGGCAACACTAGTCCAGGCCTGGGTGCTTTAGAGCATGCTTGCTTGTGCGGGGAGGGTCTGGGCGGTGCCGTCGTTAGGACCATGCCTTGGGGTGTGTACTGAAACGAACGATCTTACCATGAAACATCTTTTCCAGCAAAGATCGTAATTATTGATGTATTGTTACATCTATGACCACCTTTAGACTCTCTTTGGCTACAGGTGAATATCCTTGGAACTGAGCTTTAACCTGGTAAGAGCTCTCTGGAGCAGATACAGGACCTCTGGAGAAGAGACAGGGTTGGGATCTTCCCATGCTTCAAAAATAATAAACATAATACAACATTACTTATATTGGCTAGACATTCATAATCTTATTTAACATGGGACACACATAACAAAACATGAAGGGCATTGTGCCATGAATAATATGAGTAATACAATTTGGACATTCCAGAGGCAACTGCAAGTTGTTATTCAAAGACTGACACCAACAAGGTCAGTCCAATCCCAAAGTTGCAGAGTAAAGATGATAAATCACAGGACACACACATGGCCATCAGAAATAAGCCTTTGCTGGTGGGACCACACCTGATGGTGACCGGCTAATAAGATCGTTAAATCATGCCCTTTTCCATGGTACAAGCTCCTAATATTACTGGCAAACATCAGCACAAAAGTGCCGCTAATTTAATAAGTTCCACTTGCCTTTTCTAAAGCAGCGCATCCCGATCACACAAAGGCCTTGGGATTGAAAGAATGGGATTCCCGCCGTGGTAACTGCAGAAACAATCTTGCTTGGTGAGAGCCTATTGTTTGGGTGACAAGTGCTCAAAAGAACGACTGCCCATCAGCAGTTACTTTGTGCTTCTCCGAGGCTCTTCTCTAATATATGCATTCTAGGTAACTTGGAGGAAAAACCCCAAGTTTTTCTTGCAATCCCTTTTGGCTGATGTTTGTGAAGATTCTCATTCATCCAGGTCATGGTATATCTATAGAAATAAGTCAATCAACTGGACTTGCTGTGTTTTTATTTCACTAGTCATCCAACTGGCAACCTTTCGGATGATATATGCATTATTCTTTGAAGTCCTTTATCTGTATGACATTCCATCTTTAGAAGCACTGATCAAAAGCAATAACAGTTATATATATAAAGAGCATAGAGGTGTGTGCCAAGAAGCATGGCTGAAACACATGAATTACGTATTTCATTATTCCCAGAAGTTTTCATGCTTCTGATTGTTTATTAATGGAGTGTTCCACGGTGTACTGGGAAGAACTACTGTAGTCTTTATTTATATAGCATTGACATATTCCACATAGACCTACACATTATTCTCTGACCATGACCACCAACCTGAGGCTAACCCATAGGCAGTGTCGGACTGGGGGGTCCAGGCCCACCGTAGCAACCACATCAGGGGCCTGCATACCCCCCAGCCCCCCCACCCTAGCAAAAAAAACCCTCAGCTCCCTTTCCCCCTGCCAGCACGTACTTATTTCTTCGGGTGGCCAAGGAGACGCTCAAGCGGCTGAGAGGATCAGGTCTACGTTGGTGTTTTTTTCCCAGTGTCCCACTGTCCGACCATGCCCATAGACATTATTTAAATAAGCTGTTGTTGCATAGAGCAAGCGTAAAACATCTAGAACTTGACTGGCAGAATGCTGTGAATGAGTACTAAGCTGAACCTTTATTTGCAAATGTCATAGTCTGAGAACAAACGTTTGATGCTTTATTTGCCCAGACGTCATATGACTTTAAGTGTTTTGGATCTGAACACTAAGGAAGTGTCCATATTTAATTCCTGCAAAAATTGCTGGGTGTATTGTGAACCAAATCCTGGATTCTGTAGACATTATTGAAAAAGCAGCAGAGAAGCAAAGTGCTTCATTTTCCCCAAGCTTTAATTAAATACCCCAGACATCTAGACTTAAAAGGTCATATACGTTTTTACAATGTGCAAGTGGTACAGAGAAAAGCTGCACTTTGTCACTTGAGCTGTATTAAAGGAGAAGGAAATCAGTGGCGTAACTACCGGGGGAGCAGGGGGTGCAATACCCCTGCAGGGCCCCCAGCCACAAAATAAATTCGCACGGACGAGGGGGGGGGCCCGGCTGCACGGCCCGCACCAGGGCCCGCCCCCACCTAGTTCTGTTACTCAAGGAAATGCTTCATGCACTTGGAGGTGCCAAATCTTAGACACCCCCAAGTGATTGTATTGACTTACCTGAAACCCCGGGCCATTGCTCCTATCAGCAGTAAACTGCACCAGCCTGGAGTTATATCGGTGAGCACCACAAAGCAATCTTATTCTAGCTTCTTCTTTCTTCAAATTTCCTGGGGCAAACGCATGCACATTAGAATGAAATATCCGCCTTTTTAGTTAAAGTTCAGCTTTTCGCTCTACAGTGCATGCGCAGCCGCGGGAAGAAAGGGAAGATGGAAGAGGATCGGCTCGTGGTGCTCACTGGTATAACCCCGGGCCAGTGCAGTTTTTTGCAGATAGGAGCACCGGCCCCGGGTTTCAGGTAAGTTGATATAGTCACTTGGGGGTGCCTAACATATGGCACCTCCAAGTGCACTAAGCCTTTCCTTCTCCTTTAAAAATCCAGCTCCTGGAGCAGAGTGCAACATCAGGAGGCATCAGGGCACAGGGCAGGCAGTAAGGACAAGGCGCTGTTGTGACCTGTGCCTCCAGCTGCTCCCTGAGGAGCACAGGTTAGGGTTGTCACCTTTTGCAATGGGGAACACCAAGCAGGGTGGATGAAATCAGGGGCAGAGCTGTGATGTCGGAGGCAAAGCAGGTGCCGTTTTGCACGTGAATGACACCAGGGGATGGGTTATGATGTGGCAATTAGTGAAATCATCATCACCATGCTATCATTTTAGCATCTTAGTCCTAATTTTCAGATCTGAAAATCCAGACAGGCAGTTTTTACCTGGAGAGGCCTTTCAAAAAATTGTCCCTTTCCCTTGTTTGTTATAGCTCCCCTGAGCATTCCTGCACCTCTAGAGATCTGCTGCAAAAAGCAATTCTTCCTTCCTTCTTTCATATGCACGGCCTGAGCAGGAAAAGGCTTCCGGGGTGCCGAAATTCCAATGAAAAACAAAAGCTATTCTTCTGATTCGAACAAAAGACTGAAGTACAGAGAAACGGCAGAAAATATAATCTAGTTAACCAATAATTCACGCAATGGCTTTTTTTTTTTAAATATCTATTTTTAGCAGTGTTTGAATTCAATGATATTCAGCCAATAAATAAATAAAAAATATTCCCAGTGCCAAAGGGCTACAGAACACAAGGTGACTTTGAGTGAATTTGCCCCTTGTGGCAGTTTAATCTATGTGTAGAATGTTGTGTATGAGTGAAGTATTAATGAAAACTCTCCTTTTCATACTACAGCTGGGATCTTCCATGGGATTGGATCTGTGGTCACTGCAACTCCCAACATATTTTAAAGGTCATTGCAGTGATATCAACTAACCCTATGTCATCAGGGTAATAAAAATACAGTCCTGGATTTTTTTAAAAACCTAATTCCATCTCGAAAATGATCCCATGGATTTTCATCCTCCTAAAAAAATTAGTTTAGTTGACATCTGAAGCTTTTTAAACAATAGTAGTTTCCTGGTGACACTTACCATGAATTTTTGAATAAATTGAGCAGAGTTATATGATGTATCTTATATCATTTTGAAGGTACAAATGAACACTTCCCCTGATTTTGGGATAAATTTGAGTTTTCACGTATGGAATCTTTTATCTACATTGTCTTTCTATAATTTAGATCCTCATGGCTTAAGTCTGCTTAAAATCATTTAAACAAATAAACCCAACATGCTTGGTTTGCCTCCAATAAGGATTAATTATATTGTAGTTAGAGTCAAGTACAAGGTAATGTACTTTTTTTTAAATGTAATTATTTGATTAAAATGGAGTCTATAGAAGATGGCTTTCCCGTAATTCGGATAACGGGTTTCCAGATAACAGATACCACACCTGTTTTTGTGACCATATTACTTGTTTGTAACCTATGTAGTAGCACCATGCAGGCCCCTCTCCAGACCCTTGCGCAAGTCTTTTTTTACGTGTGTGGGGTTTTTTTAACCCTTGGTGTACGTTTTCTATATACAATACATATTTGATCACATTAAAAACTATAAACCATTATAAACTGTAAAAATAAAAAAATAAATCTATCTTGTCAGTAAAAATCTAATCCCCCAAATTAAGTCCTTTTTCCTAAATGACATGGCTTTTTTTTTTTTTTTAAATATAGCCTTTAAAAAGTTTGGGTGCTTAAGGCATTTCAGCTTGAATTTCAAAAAAAAAAAAAATATTTGGGAGTAAATGAATGATGCTGACTAAACTGACAAGTCATTATTCCTGGAGGCAAAATATGCGTGTAACAAATTGAAAATATGCGTGTAACAAATACACACCCCTCGTGCTGGTAAATCACAGAGTAGATAAAGAAGTACAAGGTTACAAGGACACCCCAACAGAAGCTAAATCTTTAGATATTCATTGTCACCAAGAGAAGACAATGCATAAACAATAATAAAGCACTTTGGTGCTAATGAGTGCAAAACTGTGCCCCCAGTGTGCAATATACATATATCTTATACCCAGTGCTGGTGAGAAGAGGAGAGAGGAGCTTGCCGTTAGTTTTACTGGACTTGGTTCATGACTGGTTGAATCATAGCCTATCAGAATTTTCGTGCAGGGTTTGGAAACAACAAGGAGCAACATATATCAGTGCTATGCCTTTACGGCTATGGGATCCCTTATCCAAAAACCCATTATCCAGAAAGGTCTGACTTCTGGGAAGTCTGTCTTCCATAGACTCCATGTTAAAGGAGTGGTTCACCTTCAAGTTAACTTTTAGTATGTTATAGAATGGCCGATTATAAGCAACTTTTCATTCTTTATTTTTTATAGTATTATTTGACTTTTTCTATTGACTTTTTCCAGATTTCAAATGGGGGTGTCACTGACCACCATCTAAAAAAACAAACGCTCTGCTTTCTATTCAGCCCCTCTCCTATTCATATTCCAGTCTCTCATTCGAATCAGTGCATGGGTGCTAGGGTAATTTGGACCCTAGTAACCAGATTGCTGAAATTACAAATTAAAGAGCTGCTGAATAAAAAGCGAAATAACTCAAAAACACAAATAATAAAAAAAATGAAAACCAATTCCAGAATATCCCTCTCTACATCATACTAAAATTAATTTAAAGGTGAACAGCCCCTTTAATCAAATAATTCACATTTTTAAAAATGACAGTACTCGGAACTTCAACCCAACTAAGGTATGACTGATCCGTTTTTGGAGGCAAAACAGTCTTAATAGGTTTAATTAATGTTCAAATAATTTTTTAGTAGACTTAAGGTATGGAGATCCAAATTACCTGAAACCCTTGGGTCCAGAGCATTCTGAATAACAGGTCCTGTACCTTTATAACAGGGTTTCCCAACCTTTTGAACCCGTGAGCAACATTGCAGGAAGTAAAAGAGTTGGGGAGTAACACGAGCATGAAAAATGTTCCTGGATGGAGCCAAATAAGGGCTGTGATTGGCTATTGGTAGCCCCAGTGTGGATTGTCAATCTACATTGATGCTCTGTTTGGTGGTGCACCTGGTTTTAATACAACCAAAACTTACCTCCGAGCCTGGAATTCAAAAATAAGCTCCTGCTTTGAGGCCGCTGGGAGCAACATCCAAGGGGTTGGAGAGCAACATGTTTCTCACAAGCTATTGGTTGGGGATCACTGCTTTATAGCCTTCCCGAGACAAAAGCTGCTGGGAATGTTGGTCAGAGCAGGGTGGCTCTATCTGGGTCAATGATACCGATTGATCTGTAGAATCAAATTAGAACATTTCCATGTATTATCCATAATCACCTCTGTTACAGCGTGGGTACAGTTCTTGGTATATTTCAATTAACTATAGATTATTACCCAATTCATTATTAGTGATAATGATAATAATAGTGAAGCTATAGGGGATGATACAATATAATTGCTAATTGCACTGGTGCAGTTTCCAATAGCAACAAAAAGGTTGAACTAAAGGGTACTGCCCTGAATCTAATTGATAAGTATAAGCTCTGGGTGGCTAAAAACAGTGTCTATATTACAGTTGTATCTTACATTTGGCAACATGCATGCATGAATTAGCCGCCTGTTATGTCGTGGAACCAACCCTGTCCCCAGGGTTAGTGTAAAGGTGGCCATAGACGTAGAGATCCGCTTGTTTGGCGATGGCCTAGGGCCCAACGATCGGATCATAATGCATCCGATACGGGCGGTCGGATCGCGGGACCTGCCCTATCGAGATCTGGCCCCACAGACGGGCCAATAAGCAGCCGAATCTGTCTGTTGGCAGTTTTTAGCCTTAAGTGTCAGGTCCCCAGGGTCAGTTCTTGCTGATAAGATTGGCCATGACAGTCAAATAAAAGCTAAGAATTCAACCCTTCCATAAAAAGTTGGCAGATTATTGTCTTGTGTATGGGGCCAACTGATATCTGAGCAAAAATTGGGCAGCTTAGAGAATCCTGTCCGATAGGGAAAGCATCACTGTGTTGATGTGATTCTCTCCCAGTGGGTCTCCATGGACCAGTGCTTTGCCAAACAAGTGGATCCTGCCGTGTATGCCCAGCTTCAGATGGTCACCAAACATATACCATGATAATACAGTTCAGTCTGCCATAGAGACAGTCTACCCAGAGACACACGTAAGTCTGCCCAGAGAGCTTTAATGAAAGTTAACAGTTAAAGGGGAACTATTGCAAAAATGAAAATTGAATATAAGCTTCATCACACTGAAATAAGAAACTTTCTAAATATAATCCATTACAAATTCTATATTGTTTCTGAAATAATCAAGTTTATCTTCACTATTCCTCTCTCAGCATCTGTTTCTCCTCATTCTGTCATTCATGCAGCAGTTGGGTGTCAGATGAATGATCCTTATGGGGGGGGGGGCTTCCTTTCCTAGCAAATATATTAGAGCTCACTCAAATAACTGATTCTAGTACAAACAAAATCTAACAAAATAATTCTGCATGTAGAGAGACATGATGTCTGGTGATTTTAATAGAGTGAGGAAAGGAAGTAGATGACTAAACATCTGACAAATGCCAGAGGGGCTGCTGCAAGATAAAAACCACTTTTTATTGTGAGGGGTGGCTGTTTGAATCTCTTTGTAAGTGAAATGCCAAGGCCTATTTTGAATCTTAGTCCAGTCTTCGGTCAATGGATCTACCAGCTGCTGACACTTAAAAAAGCTTGATGCGTGCTTACCTGTACATTAAGCTGACACTTAGATAAGCTTGATGAGTACCTGTACATTGAGCTGGCACTCTTGATGAGTACCTGTACATTAAGGTGACACTTGGAAAAGCTTGCTGAGTACCTGTACATTGAGCTGACACTTACAAAAGCTTGATGAGTACCTGTACATTGAGCTGACACTTAGAAAGGCTTGATGAGTTCCTGTACATTGAGCTGACACTTAGAAAAGCTTGATGAGTACCTGTACATGATGAGTACCTGTACATTGAGCTGAGACTTAGAAAAGCTTGGTGAGTACCTGTACATTGAGCTGACACTCTTGATAAGTACCTGTACATTGAGCTGACACTCTTGATGAGTACCTGTACATTGAGCTGGCACTCTTGATGAGTACCTGTACATTGAGCTGACACTCTTGATGAGTACCTGTACATTGAGCTGACACTTAGAAAAGCTTGATGAGTACCTGTACATTGAACTGACACTTAGAAAAGCTTGGTGAGTACCTGTACATTGAGCTGACACTCTTGATGAGTACCTGCACATTGAGCTGACACTCTTGGTGAGTACCTGTACATTGAGCTGACACTCTTGATGAGTACCTGTACATTGAGCTGACACTCTTGATGAGTACCTATACATTGAGCTGACACTTAGAAAAGCTTGATGAGTACCTGTACATTGAGCTGACACTCTTGATTAATACATGTACATTGAGCTGACATTCTTGATGAGTACCTGTATATTGAGCTGACACTTAGAAAAGCTTGATGAGTACCTGTATATTGAGCTGAAACTCTTGATGAGTAGCTGTACATTGAGCTGACACTTAGAAAACTTGTCTGTACATTGAGCCCAATCCAACTGCTACATCTGCTCATGCTGAAAGCAGAAGAGCAATTGATTTGATAGGGAAGAAGGTATCTGGCATATAAGGAAAGCTGCAGATGTTACAGCATATAATTAAATAGTATTTAACCTTGCATTTGACTGTTACTACTCTCAGCAAACCTTGAATGCAAGGGTTAAAATACTCTCCCATGTCGGGTGCCTGTTCATTCACACGCTGAGCCTTAACAAAACATATGCAAAACTAGGCAAATCATGCAAATTGGGAAGCTTTTGTGTATTTGCATAGAATAATCTTATTGTGTCATGAAAAGGTGTTTAGATTAGTAAGGGACATAATAGCACCCACCCATTCCGTTCCCTGGCCTCTTCCCCCTTTTAACCCCTTAAGTGCCAGATAGAAACTGCTGCCTGGTGTTTGTGCCAGTATTACCATGGGAAAGAGGGATTTCATTGGCAGCTTTACTACATCATCAATGCAGGGCCCTGCAAGTAATGGCATTCACAAACTACTTAGTGTTCACTGGTTATTACGCTGGAGTTTAGAGGGGTATAACTATGTATTGTGGTTAAAGGACAAGGAAAGGCAAAAACATAAAATCCCATTTTTACTTTCTTTAATGAAAAAGAAACCTATCTCCAATATACTTTAATTAAAAAATGTGTACCGTTTTTATAAGAAACCTGACTGTATGCAGTGAAATTCTCCCTTCATTTACTGCTGTGGATAGGAATTGTCAGACGGTCCCTAACTGCTGAGCAGGGAAACAATCATACTTATGAACAGCAGGGCGAGCCCCCGCCTTACTTACCAGCCATACAGAATTTAAGCAGCTTTGTTTATGATGATCCCTAAGCAGCCCAGACCACACTGAGCATGTGCACAGTCTTAGTCTTGCAAAGACGTTTAACAAAGTTACAAGATGACAGCCCCCTGTGGCCAACTTTGAAAGCATAAATCATTTGTTTGATTAGGCTTGTGGTGCAGTAAGTTCATGTTTACGTTTAGTATACAAAATACAGCATTTCTAGCCTTATTCTATTTTAGACTTTCCTTGTCCTTTAATAACAGATGCATCCAATTTTTCAATGTGCACGTTGCACTGCATTTATAAATAAGCTCTTCATCACCAAAAAAAATGCGGTTTCAGGCAACCCTGACAACACAGAAGCTGAAGACTATGATTAAGTGTCCATAAGGCATGAAACGCATAAGGCTACATAATTTGAGATGTTTTTTGCTCAATAAAATATACTTTTAACTGCATCAAGCATTGGAGTGAAGTCCTTTTTGTGCCAGTCCTATTACAAGAATTATAGGGTCCTAGCACCCTTTGCAAACTGGCGCCTCTGCCCTTCTTACAAGAAATCCCTCTTCTGTACATTGGAGCCTCTCTATTGTGTGCAATTCAGATCAGTGGGTGCAGTTGCAGGTCAGGGGATGATTTGAAAATTAAATTACAATTAAAATTCAGGCTCTACTGTCCCGTTTCTTCACCTTGAACAACTACAACTCTCAGCATCCTTTTACCCTTGATTATATGTTGACGAATGCAGAAAGGAAAGATGGACTTAAAGGATAAGTAAACCTTTAAAATAAGTGAATGTAAAATTGATGAGGGTGCTATTCTAAGCACTTTTGTTATTTACATTCATTATTTATGTTTTTTCTATTCCAAGATATTAAGGGATACATGTACTGTTAATATGAATGAATTTTTTTACAACACCGCCACCTGCTGGTCAATTTCTGACCAGTCTGACCATAAAGTAGTCAAGAAAGAAGTTGTCAGGAGAGAGGAAGAGGCTGCTCTGATGTTCTTCTGCTTAGGAAAAAAATAGAAACCGTCTCAAATCTTTCCTAAGCAGAAGAACATCAGAGCAGCCCCTTTTTTCCTGACAACTTCCTTGACTACTTGGTGGTCAGACTGGTCGGAAACTGACCAGCAGGTGGTGCTGTTGCAATAAAATTCATTCATATTAACAGTACATTTATCCCTTATATATTGGAATAGAAAGAAAATAAATAATAAATGTAAAGAACAAAAATTATTAGAATTGCCCCCTCATCAATTCTACATTCACTTATTTTAAAGGTTTACTTATCCTTTAATGGAAAGTACCTGTAGCTCAGCTTTCAGTTTCAGTGCACCCACAAATAAACAGACATTCACCTATAAAAATTTGTTTATAGGTTCGTGTGCTTTGGGCTGGATATGATCCCTGTATCTGCCTAATGCCCGTCTTTATTTGCATCCTCAACAGGAACAGAGCCGTTTCCTCTATCGCTCACTTTGCATAAACACAAAACCCAGTCTGGCCCTGATTAAATCACAAAGGACGAAGAATTAACGACTCGCGGGCGCACAGAAAACAAATATTTTCCAAGGATTTTCTTTTCTGCAATTATTTTCATAATTGCTTTTTCTTGTAAAAACAAGAAGCAGCCAAGGAACAAACACCATAAAGTTATAGGGATGAGGTGGGTTTGGGAAAGGGGGTTTCTAACTGGCAGTGAATTTTGGCGACGAAAGGATGTGACAAGAGCAAATATACAGACACCAGGGCGAGGCCATATGTCATTGTGTAGCTAAGACTAATGGCACAAGTGTTGACTTGTGTATGGGAGAAAACAAAGGGACTGCCTTGAAAATAATAAGCCCTGTATGTATCAGGCTAACATAGCAACTGCCAGTCTATGTGATGCCCAACCCTAACCCACTCAAGGCCAATGTGGCCTGAGGGTCTGTCAACATTTTTAAACCTGTGGCCAAAGGGGAGATCACAGAGTTGTGAGGCATTACAGTCTTGTCACCAAAGGGACCAATGTCACTGGAATCTTGGGACAATGGGGGAGGATAAAGCCCACCACCCACTCTGGACCCAGACTTGAGCCACATTCACACCACTACTATGTAGCTTCTCCCCACTGGAACATTTGTTGGGAGGTTGAAATGTGTGTTATGTTGTAATGGTTATTTGTTGTCACAAGAAGGAAACAGATAAGCACAGGCGTGGGACCTGTTATCCATAATGCTCGGGACCTGGTGATTCCCGGATGAGGGTTTTTTCCGTAATTTATATTAAGTTTATTAAATCATTTAAATACAAAGAAGCTTACATGCCCATATCCCGTGTTCTCCCTCAAATGGCGCACACCTCCCACCGCTGCAGTCACCTCGGCGTACTGGTCTCCAGTCCAGTCAAAATACTCGCTCCAAGGAAAATAATTGGGGAGGATGTCCTGCCAGGCGTAATTTAAAAAGTCAAAGCTTTATTTCAGGCTACAATAAAAACAGCGAGCAGGACTTGTACTTCCCTTCCTATGACATGTGTGATCACCTGACGCGTTTCATGCCTCGTTCTGGCACTTCATTAAATCATTTAAACATGAATAAAATCCAATCGGATTAGTTTGCCTTCAATAAATAATATTTATATCTTAATTGGGATCAAGTACAAGGTACTGTTTTATTATTACAGAGAAAAAAGAAAATCATTTTTAAAAATGTGGATTATTTGATTAAAATATAGTCTTTGGCACAGGTACTTCCCGTACATTTGGCACTTTGTGGATAACAGGTTTCCGGGTAACAGATACCACACCTGTCTTACATATAGGACTAATTACAGGTACTGGGCACTAGAGGGAAAGAATTCCCCTAGAGTTCTAGTCAATCTGTTTGACAAACTTGCTTTTTTCTAGGGGACTCCAACAGAGTGCCAAACTTTGTGACAGGCCTTTACTTCTCCTTTAAAAGTTTAACGTTTAGCGTAAAGGTTTAAAGACATTCAGCCAAATACAAATGACTTGTAGCTGTCACATCTGACAAATAAACTTCTCTGTTCAACTGCCAACCCTTTAACCATGTAATTGCCGCAGATGCCGAAATCTACTACGCAAAAAAGACTTTTATATCTGTAAAATGCAATCTGTGGCTCCCTCCACTGGGGAAACATTGAAATAACGTTTATAGCCATTCAATGCTTTCAGCTGGTCTTTCAAACAGCACCAGTTTCATACGGAATACACCCCCTAATATAAAACATAGATAGGCTATTAAAAGTCTCTGAGTTGTCTCTGCTGTATCTTGCCCTGCAGCCTTGTGCCTTTATATGGTCATTAGGCTCCGTTCTCAGTGGCTTCATATACTTACATTTTACAAAAGGGAACACATTATGTTAAATATATATAAAAAACATGCCCACAACCAAAATAGATTTTTTATATTTATTTGTATTTATTTATTGAGGTACATGTATTATATTTTTAGGGGTTGAGTAGAGTGGTAGTTTGGTGCAGCCCTCTGTTTAGCAGCACAAGGGCCTATTTCATGGCCATTCCCTATTTCTATGAGAAAAAGAGGCTAAATAGATGGAATAATTGATTAAAGTATATAAAAAAAAAGAGACTAGGAGACTAGAGGTTAAGTGAGGAGAGGAAGAATATTAGTACTGAGAGTGGGCCCCTGGTCTAAGATGAATTGGTGGGCCCCTAGTCAAAGGTTTTTTGGTGGGCCCCTGGTGTCCCAGTCCGACACTGGGGACCAGTGAACATCTATAGGGGCTATTTTTAAAGATAATTTTAATTTTTAGCACCATATATTACTCATAACTGCCTACAGAATTAGGGGTTCTTCATTTATCCTCCTTTAAGCAATGGCAAGATACATACAGTCTATGCATTTCAATGGCAGGTTAAGCAAGTGGTTTGGTTGAAAATCACTGATGTCATGTGACTGGGTTGTAGTTACTGCAATTCTTTAAGCCTCTGGTGATTCACCTGGGAATTTAGCATCGATTTGAAGACCTATGGAATCTCCATGCATGTTCCCATACCTCCTAACATTTGGAAAATAGAAAGAGGGACAACATTTTGACCATGCCCATTTTATGACCACACCCCCTAAATACCACATCCATTTTACAAAATTTGGCAGGCAATGGAAAGTTTGAACCCATTTCTGGGGGTTTTAGGGTCAGTTTTTATGTGTTATTACAGTTTTGCCAATGAAGCTGAATTGCCCTTTTAAGCTGTGAGTCTCAGTTTTCCCAAGAGACCTGCTTATCTTAAATTGTTACAGTTGTTTCTTTGCTTATCTTAAATTGTTACAAATCTATCTAACTGCAGCTGTCACATATTCTGGGCTCTCTGCTAAAAGCCTCATATTTAAGTTTTAGAAACTTTGTATGATTTTCTGGCGTCAGTGCAGAAGATCAAAGAGAAAGTCGGTTCATTTCAGTAAGAAACCTGGGACTGTGGGCTGAGCTGTTAAAATTGGGACTGTACCACGAAAAAGGGACAGTTGGGAGGTATGATGCCTCCAATGCTCTTGTGGCCTTCCCACATATCCAGTCCTGCCTCTGATTGTCCATTGAAGAATTCTATACAATGCCCAGGGATTGCGATTTAGCAGGGCAAGGGAAAATGCTTTCTAAAAATCCCCCCTCACCATTGCTCTGCCTCTTTCACTGCGAGGGAACCATGTTGGGGCACACTCATACTCATAAAGAGCTCACACATTATGCGCATACATGTGACTAGTGATGGGTTAAAAATGTTGCCGTTGTTGAATTCGCAGCGAATATGGAAGTTTTGCCGCAGGCAAATTTGTTCACGAAACTGCTGCAAAATTTCGTTGCACGACTCGTTTTCGTCATGTGTCAAATAAAACAGCGAAAAAAATTCGACACACAACAAAATGAATTTGCACGGCAAAATGCAGATTATTTACTGAGACGCAGCAGATTCGCCCATCACTACATGTGACGCATGATTGGGGGATGTGTTGGCCGGAGCTACGATGCAAAACATAATGACAAAGCCTGGGCAATCGCCAACTATACTCATGATTGTGCCCCAACATGGCCACCTGCACTTGAGATCCCTTCTGTGCAGAAGTCAGAATACCAGAAATACTGTGTTTTCTCTAATTTCCGATTGTTCCCTCATCCTGAAAGTGCCGGCAATAATTGACCCGTATAGTCTTTTGCCTGTAAGTTGCACTGCTGATGTGGTGCCTTTTATGACTATTGTACATTACTAGGTGCGTTCTGCCCCCTTGTGGCTTCACTGAGCAGTAGCGAGACAAGTCAACGGAGTTACGCAGATGTATGAACATTATGGGCCAGATTTACTTCAGTGAGAAAAAAGGTTTAACACGTGAAAAGTCATGGATGAGATTCATTTTGAGATTCAGTTCAGAAAAACGTATCTCACAGTTGAAAATTCTATTGAAGTCATTGGGAAAACCTGGAACTTATTTTGGAGTAAAGTTTTTTCTCCTCGAATTGAATCTCGTCCATGACTTTTCACGTGATAAACCATGAGATAGCTTTTCTCACTGAATCTGGCCCTATGTATCATTAGTTGTATAATAATACTAATAAGTATCATTATTATTATTATTATGGCTCCCTTTAAAAGGGTGCTTCACCTTTACGTTAATTTTTAGTATGTTATAGAATGGCTAATTCTAAGCAAATTTTCAATTGATCTTCATTTTTTCTTTTTTTTTTATAGCTTTTGAATTGCCTTCTAGTGATGAGTGAATCTGTCTCTTTTCATGTTGATGAAAAATTTGCAAACTGACTGAAATATATCCGTGATTTTTTACATTACCTCTGGTCGACTGGTAATGGTATCAACTACTACTTTGTAACTATGTTGCTGTTTAAGCAAAAGGTACCATCTATAGTTTATATATTACTACTAGCTTACCAACACAGGCACAACTAATAATAAATTCAACAACCAGATAATATCTGGGTGCTTTATACCCAACATTAAAATATATTTATATATATGTCTTTATATAGACAGTAGGACGGCTACGATCCCTGGCCCTTTTAGCCCACAACCACCCATTTAAAGAATGTTACAGAATGGCCAATTCTTAGCAACTTTTTTATTGGTCTTCATTATTTATTTGTAATGGTTTTTTAATTATTTGCCTTCTTCTTCTGACTCTTTCCAGCTTTTTTTTCACCTAAAAAACAAATGGTCTGTAAAACTACAAATGTATTGTTATTGATACTTTTTATTACACATCTTTCTATGCAGGCCTCTCCTATTCATATTCCAATCTCTTATTCAAATCAATGCATGGTTGCTAGGGTAATTTGGATCCTGGCAACCATACTGCTGAAATTGCAAACTGGAGAGCTGCTGAATAAAAAGCTAAATAACTCAAAAACCACAAATAATATAAAATTAAAACTAACTGCAAATGGTCTCAAAATATTGATCTCTACATTATAGTAAAAGTTAACTCAAAGGTGAACAAACTATTTAATACAATACCATGAATGTATGCAGCACTTTACAATAATACTATATAATATAGAGCAAAATGCTTTATCTGTATGTTGCTTGGCTGTGAGAGTTGGAGACTCAGGGGTAGACCCACCAAAGGGCGAATTGTTGCCAGCGACCTCACACATCGCCAGGTGCAAATTCGCTACCGATACGCCTATTCACTAAAATGCGAAGTTGCGCCCTGGGCGCCAAACGCTGGCGACTTTTCTCAAAAGTTACTTCAGCAGTGCGAGCATTTCCTGGCAAAGATGTGCTAGCGTTAGTTTGTGCCTAGCGAAAATTCGCTAGTGATCTTGCGTTTAGGTCAATTTGCATACGGCGGGTAATTTAAAGTTGTATGGACGTCTTTATTATAAATGTTGGTGCAAATGCTTGAAGTTACCACTTTTTATTACAGATGTCCAGGGAACCTTAATAAAGACAAGAGAGTTAATATAAAGCCCTACACATGAGCCCACTGTAAAATGAATGTTCCATATGTTATGAAATGTCTGGAGAAAACCGGTTACCCAAAAAAATTTGTCAGCCGGAAAAAGTTTAAGGCAGGACTTTTGCAGACAATTCCGCTTCAGAAAAGGAAAAGTCGCCAGCATTTTCGGCTCACAGGATAGGATGTAAGTGACAGAAGATTGAGGAAGAACTAGCTGCTTTTAAGCACTTCACCTGGTCTGAGGTGGCGAAGTCAACACTGGCGAAAGAGGTAACGTTCAGTAAAATCCGCACTTTACTGAATTTGCAAAGTAACAACTCTTAGCCAGAGCGAAAAGTCACAGGAAAAAGAGTGTGAATGAACGATAGTGACAGTCTCTTTCGTTAGCGAATTGGCACCTGCGCCTGTTAGTGAATTGGCGATGTCGCTGCAGATGGTAACACTGGCGAAAAGTCACCAGCGTTAGGCACTTCACCCTTTAGTGCAGTGATCCCCAACCAGTAGCTCGTGAGTAACATGTTGCTCCCTAACCCCTTGGATGTTGCTCCCAGTGGCCTCAGAGCAGGTGCTTATTTTTGAATTCTAGACTTGGAGGCAAGTTTTGGTTGTATAAAAACCAGATGTACTGCCAAACAGAGTCTCAATGTAGGTTGAAGAGCCAGATAGGGTCTATCAAATGGCCAATCACAGCACTTATTTGGCACCCCAAGAACATTTTCGTACTAGTGTTGCTCCCCAACTCCCTTTACCTCTGAATGTTGCTCACGGGTTCAAAAGGTTGGGGATCCCTGCTTTAGTGAATCTGCCCCTAAGGGAGAGTGGGGTAACCAGATGTTACTGGGCCCCATAATATACTAATTTTAGGCAGGGCCGGAACTAGGGGTAGGCAGAAGAGGCACGTGCCTAGGGCGCAAATGTGGAGGGGCACCAGGCACCGTACCTCTTTTTCCACCTTACCCCTAGTTCAGACGCTTCTTTACCCAACTGTGAGAGCAGTCGGCACTTCCTAGACGCATGCGCTCTTCTGCGCATGGGCGCACGGATGTTCGACTTGTGTGCTTCAGCTCCCTAGTTCACACGCGCCTGTGCGTGCACGCACTTCAGAAGGGGAAATGTAGTTGGCTGAGTTGTCTTGGGCACCCGGCTGACTTGGCCCTGCACTGATTTTAGGGCCCCCAACATATCCAGAGGTTGTCCTGTTTTACTTTCATGCTCAGGGACTCACTTACTTTTCCCTGAGGTGCAAGTACTAGAGTACTAAGGGGTGCAAGTCTGTGCCCCTCAGTACTCATCTAACAAGCACTTGCACCCCTAGGAATGCAGCACTACCATAGAGCCCTGCTCTTACAAGGCCACTTCTTTCCACTTTGCAGGAAAATACCACTAAAGAAAAGCACATTTGGAGCAGTTTGGAGCATTTTTGCATTAATGTTGCTATGTGCCTGCCCTTTAACTCGTTTTGCAGTCTTTATATAAACCACTATATTACGTTATACGTGGAATTTTCAAACATGATTCATTCATATATTAATTCAACTTAAATTAAGAGTGACTGTTGTAGCAAAATGCAGAGCTTTAGTATGTGACTGGCATCACGTTGGCCTGGTCCAATATGCAATATTTGCTCTTGCTATTTTTAGCTGATACAAAATGTGCTGAGTGCTGGAATTTTGTCCCCTTTTTCATTATTCTGGCACAGAAATCCCTGTACTGCAGTGTCTGAGCAAACAGGCTCACTATCTGCTCAGCTCTCAAAGATTCTGTCACCAACATTAACCCTTCTCTCTCTAGATTAAAGGGGAACTTTCATTTCCATGTTTTTATTCTTTTTTCCATAGCTTTGATTTTAAATATAATTATGTTTTTAAGTTTTACAAACCACTGATTTGCTTATCTTATCATCTCTACTTTATTTTGGGGTGACCTTTGGGGTGACTACTTAGTGGAATGCTTTCAGACAGAGGCCCAGCCCTGGAGTTCTTACCCCTAATGATACTGAGCCACTTCCCGTGGCCAAACTAGGCTTCTATAATCCTTCACCTCATCACCTAGAGTAATACTAGAGTATTATGCATAAAGCACTTAAGAACACAGTCCTTATAGCTATAGAAACAAGCAGTGGCGTAACTAGATGTTACTGGGCCCCACAGCAAATTCATTTTATGGCCCCCAACATAACCACAAATTGCCCTTTTTTACCAATATATATTGAAATTGGTCATTAATTAGGGCCTCATGGGGCCCCTATACCTCCTGGGCCCCCCTGCAGCCGCAGGGTCTGCTTCCTCTGTAGTTACGCCCCTGGAAACAAGTCAGAATCACTTTCATTTTAATTCATTCGTTTTAACCAACTGTTTATTTATTTTCTGAGGCTTAACATTTCGTTTGGGTGTTAGAGCTCAGAGCTGCAGCTGAGAACTAACACCTCATAGCACAGAATGGAGCTTGACTGCTAAAAGCAGGGGGAGGCATTCTGATGAACTGAGACTTTGGGGCAGATTCAATTCAGTGAGAAAAAGCTATCTCAAGGTTTATGATGTGGAAAATCATAGGCGAGATTCAATTTCAGGAGAAAAAATTTTTCTCCAGATTCAGTTCCATTTCTTTTCGATAGACTTCAATAGAGTTTTCACGTAAATTAACTGTAAGATCATTTTTTCTGAATTGAATTGCATCTCAAATTGAATCTCATCCATGACTTTTCACGTGATAAATAGGGTTGCCACCTGTCCGGTTTTGACCCCGGAAGCACATTTTATTTGAATGGCTGTCCAGGTCAAAACTGCCTGCCTGTTTTTCCAAATTAGGAAAACTGGGCAGGATTCTCTGATTGACACGGCAAATGGACAATCTCCGATCGCCAGATAATAGCCCCACCCCAATGTCTTGACCCCGCCCTGTCATGTTATAACCCACCCATTGTGCCATGGCCCAGCCCCTGCCTGGAGTTAGACAGGCCAAAAGGTGGAAACCCTAGTGATAATCTTGAATAACCGTATATGAAGCTCACCATCCTCAGGCTTTGCCTTTAAAACATTTCATTACAGCGGAAAAGTAACACAAGCTTTCAGGGAAAACCCCTTCCTCATAGTGAGAAACCTTTTTCTCGTTGAATTGAAACTGGCCCATTATCTGCTTTGATGAAACATTTTCCTGACTCTTCACATGGATTCCCCAGTTCGATATTTAGTAAGTCTACCCCTGAGAGTTTGAGAGCATTTGGGAATTAGCATTACACAGGGGTAACCAGTCTGGGGTTCATACTTGGGTTGGAATATTTACATATTTCCATGTCTATACAAGGTTTCAACAGGGAAAGCTAAAACAATGAATCAACATATGTAATATAATGAGCACTAAGGGTAGGACTCCACAAACGATTTTGTCGCAATCCGACGCACTGCGTCAAAAATAAGGTAAGAGATAGAATTGTCCCATGGTGTTGCAGCGTTGATCCAACGCGACACAACTGTCGGATGCAGATGCTGCGTCTGCATCCGACAGTCATGTTGCGTCGCATCAACGCTGCAACACAATGCGACAGTTCTATCTCTTACCTTAGTCGCATGCATTTTGTCGCATTGTGTCGGATCGCGACAAAAGCACTCGTGGAGCCCTACTCAGAGGTGCGCAGTTGTACTTCTGTCTGCAGTTTAAAACACCGCTCCTAAGGCATTAATCCTTTACTGATGTTGGGTATCAGTCCTGATTGCAATTTATGCCACAGGGGTTCAGTTGGGTTCTGTGCAGGCCAATCAAGTTCTTCTACTGTAATCTCAGCGAACCCACTATGCACTGACCTTGCTTTGTGCACGGGGCATTATTGTGCTGAAACAGGAAAGAGCCTTCCCCAAACTATTCCACAAAGTAGAAAGAATGGAACTGTCAGGAGTATTGTTGAACACCGCAGTCATTTGTTGCCAATTACAGCTGCGTCTTAAATAGTCAGTTCAAATAATTAGAAGGGATGTCCACATACTTTTGACCCTAACCGCCCCTCTGTTTATGAAATGCTTGTCTAAAGTGTCTGAATCTGCATGCATGTGGGTACTGTTTTTATATAGTGAATTATGTACCCCCTTTTGTAAAATATAAGCATAAGTGACAAAGGCAATGCCAAGGTTCTGCCTACCCCTGGCCCTGGGCCGAGGAGTTCCGTGACCCTATCAAAACATGAGGCTAAATGGCTCTTGTGTATTACAGCCCTATTAAGGCTTATATTGCATTCATTGTATGCATTAAAAGAGACATTCTGTATGGCATCTGGCCACCTTCGGCACTTTGATGGAGGCCGATAGCAGGGGAGTAACTACAGAAGAAGCAGGCCCTGCAGGGGGGCCCATGAACTTAGAGGGGCCTAATTAATGAGAAATTTCAATATACTGTATCTTGGACTGAATTTGCTGCGGAGCCCAGTAACATCTAGTTATGACACTGGCAGACAGTGCTGTATTTATCGTGGTGTGGGTGACACCCAGGTCTCTGCACTCAGTTTTGAAGTGCAGAGACTGGGTATCAATTTTTCTGTGTGCAGGGCAGGGTGCAAAGTGCAAGACACTTGCAGATTACACCTGGTTTTTGCACTTTGCTCATTGCCCTATACATAGTAAAGGACCTCCAGAGAATACTGCATTTTGGAGGTTATTTACTAAAATTCGATTTGATCTGGTCATGTTTTTTTTTTGGGCAAAAACTCATGGGAAAAAAAACCTCAAATTGCTCCTAGATTTTTTATACTGCTAAAAATCAGAATCCGAAAATCAGCCATTTCAAAACTGTAATGGTCATGTGGAAATCAATGGCAATGTTCTTCTGCAAAGCCCAAATGCACTTGAAATGTAATTGGCCAGAAAAGCCAACGGCATTACATAAAATGGGCTAGAGAGGCTACAGCCAAGGCCATACCAAAAAATCCATGGGTCACCAATGGAGTTAAAGCTGTACACCGAGAAATCAGGTGAGGCACACAAACCATTTGCAGGACATTGTGTTGTTTGGCCAAACTGTTTATTTGCTTACATTCCAAGCAGCACAAATGCCAGTTTTTTCAGGAAAGTGGCACAATTTGTTCTTATTAAAAACATGAATTCAGCAAACCATAAATAGCACCATTATCAGGTTCACATGCAATATCTGCCTGTATGTTTTGTTGTGCAAGAAAGGGCAACAGAAAAAACATATCTCACTGTTTATTACGTGAAAAACTTTATTGAAGTCTATGGGGGAAAACAGGAACCGAATGAGGAGAACAAAAATGTTTCTCCTCCCATGAGTTTTCATGTGATGAACCATGAGATACATTTTTCTCAATGAACTGAATCTGGCCCAGTATATTTTATTGCTTATGGTGTGCATCAATTATTTTTATTTGCAGTACAGTAGCACATACATGGGGTACCCTGAGAAATATGGCGCCTCCCAGTCCCTTCCTCTAGATGTCAATTATTTTAGTTTTAAAATAATTATATATATATATATATATATATATATATATATATATATATATATATATATTTATTTAATTTATTTAGTCTTTGCCATAGACTCCCAGAAAAAAACAACACAATCCATATTTTACTGTGCACTTAAATCTTTACTCTTCCCTTTTAACCTCCCATTATAACGCATTTTTTCACAGCAGTTTGTTCCCGAGTAAACACTGTATCTCACACTATTCTGCTCTTTTTTATTCTTTAGCAGCCCATCAACAGGTACCATGCTTGGAATGAATTATCTGAACTGCTCCCAACCTTTACTTTCCGACAAAGCCACACCTAGACATTTCTCCTATTTACTTTCCCTCTTTGCCCCTCTGACTCGGGACTGTGCAAATATAACCAAAAGGCACATTATAATAAAGCTTTTTACCCCTTGTTTGGTTAATATAAAGCAGTTTTCTTATCTTACAGCTGAAATCAATTCTTTTCATTTCGCTACATTCAAATGTTTTTTATTTTGTTTTTTAAATGCAGTCACCTTGGATTTTTTTTATCTGGATATTGAAATATGATAAGTTACATTCAAGCAAAGATATGCTTGCTTCTTGGTTGCTTATGCAGGTATGGGATCTGTTATGCGGAAACCCGTTATCCAGAAAGCACCGAATTACAGAAAGGTCTTCTCCCATGGAATCCATTATATCCAAATAATTCAGATTTTTAAAAATGATTTCCCTTTTCTCTGTAATAATAAAACAGTAGCTTGTACTTGATCCAAACTCACATATAATGAATCCTTATTGGAAGAAAAACCTGCCTATTGGGTTTATTTAATGTTTACATGATTTACTAGTAGCTCCAAATTACAGAAAAATCCATTATCCAGAAAACCCCAGGTCCCGAGCATTCTGGATAGCAGGTCCCATACTTGTACTACCGTTTAGGGGATTTATACAGGCAAACGTATGGTTTGGTTGGATAACTAAGTTTCCATGAAACATTAGGCCTGCAGGTCTCTAGTTTAAAATTGTTGGCCTGTAACATACTCTCAATATACCAAATTCTGAATGTTCTTAAGGTACTGAAGATACTTTTGAATTGGAAGCAGAAAGCCAGAAATAGTAAATGAAATTGCAATGATCCACAGCAAGGCGAGGAATTAAACAGCCATTTACACATTTCCATGCCAGCTATCATCTTGGAAAAGCCAATTCGGTCTCGGGCTCATTCACAGCTTATTGTAACTATCTTTGCCAAAGGCGCTTGAGCACTCCATTACTTGGGTCTCCTAAGGCTTGAGACAATTCCATTTTCCCCCTTTGTTGCAGATTTCAGAGGCAGTGAACGTCTTTATTCTGTATTTGTTGGACATCCCTGAATATGTTTTAAACTGGTGGCATAGGTCTTGGAGAATGATCTTAGGACTTTTGCTCTAGAAGGCAAAAAGAGAGAAAAATAAGTTCATACACAAAATATACACCGTTTCTGCCAACATCATTAATAGTTTTTTGTAAGTGTAACGATACTTTCCCAGTAGACACCTGCTAGATTAGAGTGTGGAGGATTCCGTGTGGAGTGATCAGGGTGCATGTGTTTTAATACTAAATATTTACTACAGTTATAGGGCCTGTTATCCAGAATGCTAGGATTCTGGGGTTTTCCAGATAATGGATCTTTCTGTAATTTGAATTGTCATACCTTAAATCTACTATAAAATAGTATAAAAATTAAACCGAAATAGACTGGTTTTGCCTCCAATAAAGATTAATTATATCTGATTTGGGATCAAGTACAATGTACTGTTTTCTTATTACAGACAAAAAATTTTTGGATTTTTTGTATAAAATGGAGTCTATGGGGCCTTAATGTAACATGGAATTTTCTGCATAATGTGTTTCCGGATTACTGATCCCATATCTGTAATAATTTTTTGGATTTTAACCTATTGAAGGATTTGTTGTACATCTCCATTATCTACTTGATGAAAGTGAAATGCTATCTGCTATGGGACTTATTGAAGCTATGTCTATGTGAAGTTCCTTATTTTCAACCCAATAAATAATTTTTTACAGTTTAAAAATCACTGTTGCCTAGGATTACTTGCACGAGAGATATCCCTTTCCCAGTTTAGAGAGGAGTCTCATGTAACAGTGTTCTACCTTAGCAAGAACCTAGAAAGCAGTACTTTTTTGTCTGTACTACAATATTTGGCGCCCAACGTGGGTCTCAACTGCCAACCCTAATTAAAAGTATCTACCTAGCGACCTAGTTGACCCCTGTGTCTATATCACATTTATGGAAGTTGCGGATAGGGAACAGATAGGGTTTGTAGGTATTAGCAGAAAAGCTCCTGTTATGACACATTCCAGGTGTGGGAGACAAGGTAGGTATATTGAGCAGTTCTGTGCTTTTATATTATATTATAATATATATATATATATATATATATATATAAGTTGGCTATTTGATAGCCCCTGTGTGGACAGGCAGCCTACAGGAGGCTCTGTTTGGCAATAGATCTGTTTTTATGCAACCAAAACTTGCCAAGAGCCAGGAATTCAAAAATAAGCACCTGCTTTGAGACCACTGGGAGCAACATCCAAGGGTTTGGTGAGCTACATGTTGCTCATGGGTCACTGGTTGGGGATCGCTGCTCTACACGATGGGACCAAATACAGGTATAGTGGGAATAGTAACCACTTAATACAGTTAAATTCTCTGTATCTTTTTAGCTTAGCTTCTCAACAGAAGTCTAGAGCACACTATGTGCAGTGCCACTGGTGCTCAAAAATGGCCTCACAAGATTCAATATGGAAGGCTGCTGTTTCCAACTTTGAAGGCCTGGATCATTACTGCTATAGGGATGCTGAACCTCTGGGTCTAATACAACACTGTATATAAAATACAGCATTTCTACCCATGTTCATTTTGGTTTGTAGTTGTCTGTTAACTGGATCCATCCTCATGTTTCCTATAGGTAGGCCTGGAGATTACCAAGGCCCTATTAAAAATCATACTATTATGCAAGGGGCTTGTACAGTAGGTCCCAATAAACCAAATACCGGTGATGCGTGGTATGAATTTACCTTCTCTGCCAGTGAAGTTAGTGACTGGAGCCGCACAGTAAGACTCGAGGATAGCAACACTACACCCACAGAAGCAGCACTCCTCAACTATACCAGGTCGGTTTCTGTTACGAAAAGAAGCTCCTTTGCCTGAAAAGAAAAAAAATAAATGAATAAAAGATATCTTGGAATCATTCAGTGCTTGCTGTCCTGATACAGACTATGTAATAAATTGGGTTGTGCACCACTTAATTATGGATAATAGGTGTCACATAGGAGCTACACAAGCAATTAAAAGCACAAGCCTGCAAGTTAAGGCAAATTAGGGAAATTATAATGCACGTGTCAAAGACCTGGACAAAGTAAACATATTATTATATGTACATGAGATTGATTTTCAGGTTAGGGAACTTGTTGGCCTGTTGCCTTGGGCTTTCATACAGGTCACTGGATTTTGAGATGGCTTCTTATGTCAACCGACAGGTTAAATAATAGTTAGACCTACGGTACAACAATCACTGGAGGGCTTCCTTATTCACAATATATCAAAAGGGGCAATGTTTGTTCCTGGTCTAGTAATCTACAGCAATCAGGCAGAATTAACTGGTCACATCTAATTGGTCGGTATGGTTTACTAGATCTGGGTAATTTATTTTAATATCTGGCCTGGGCCTTATGCTTCTACTGGGTCAGGAACCCCTAGACGAGTTGTAATATCCTTGTATTTTGTGTTTCTTTTGTAACCGAAAAAACTAATAGTTTAAAAAGCAAAGTGAGAAACACATCCTTTTTTTTAAAAAAAAATAAAAGAATTCAGAACTAGGGCTGAATAACACCATCTCTTTTTGGTCAGGGCCAAATGAATGGCTGTAAAGAGGACCTTGATTTGATAATAAACATTAATGGAACATGTTAAACAGTTACTAATACTAGAATTTAACCTACAAGGGTACAGTGCATTCACTGTGCAAATGTTACATTACTTTCCTAGAATGTGCACATATTCTGTATTGTAATCTGTGCCCTGAGTAAACACTGCTGCAAATTGGTTTATATTTCAGTTTGTCGAAGAAGAAAAAATACCCCCAATAAAACAGGTGTTTGCTTAATTTCACTTAAAATTAAATGCAAATGAATTCTGTGGTGTTTACTTTGTTCTCCAGAAGAACAGAATCATTTGAGCTTTGCATGGATATATCACTGATATATCATTTTAGCTTTTGCATTTATATATTACTTATATTATCTTACTGCTATCATTTCAGGCACACACTGAACCTTTCTTCTATATCTTTTTATGGGGCAGAATCAACCACTGCATCTGGTCCAATGACCCCACCAAAAGATTTCTTCATGCAAGGTTTGCAATGTCCAACATTTGTGATATTGGTTTCAATAGCTTACCTCTGTGAACAAACGGAATGGCTCATTGCATGGCACACTTAAAGGAGAAGTAAACTCTAAAAATGAATATGGCTAAAAATGCCATATTTTATATACTGAACTTATTGCACCAGTCTAAAGTTTCAGCTTCTCAATGGCAGCAATGATCCAGGACTTCAAACTTGTCACAGGGGGGTCACCATCTTGGAAAGTGTCTATGACACTCACATGCTCAGTGGGCTCTGAGCAGCTGTTGAGAAGCTAAGCTTAGGGGTCGTCACTAATTATCAAGCAGAAAATTAGGTTAGTCTGTAATATAAGCTGATGCTACAGGGCTGATTAATAAATTCTGATGCTAGTTGCACTGGTTTCTGTGCTGACATGTAGCAATTATCTGTATTAATTACTAATCAGCCTTATATTGTGACATTTCTATTCTATGTGTACTGTATATTGTGAGTGGGTCCCTAAGCTCATTAAGTGACATCAGCACAGAGCATGTGCAGTGAATCAGCAGAAAAGAAGATGGGGAGCTACTGGGGCATCTTTGGAGACACAGATATTTACTACTAAAGGGCTGTGGTTGCCTTGGGCTGGCACAGAAGCACAAAACATCATATACAACATTTCTAGCTACTTCTTTGGTTAGGCTTTAGTTCTCCTTTAAGGGATTGTCACCACAAGCCTGGTTATCTGCGTTCTTAGGTGACAATTAGGTCACAGAAACCATTCTAGGTATCCATGATGGAAAGCAATATTAGACAAATTCATACAGTTACCAATGAAAATCTGCATGAGAAAAGTGGAGCAATATTAACCTTCCAAAATGGTATCCAGTCTTAATACTGGCCCAACAGGGTTTCTAGGAAAACTCTGTGGTCCTTCTGCTCACCAATCTTTTTGGTTCTACAAACACCATTTCTGTATGAGAACATTGAATAGAAAAAGAGGAAAGAAGGATAGATCACAGTTTGTAAAGAGAAGACGCTAGTGGAGTTGTGTAATAAAAAGCACCAAGATTGCCCAGGGGCAGTAACAAATCAGCAGGTAGCATTTACTGGTCACCTGTTTAAATGCAAACATCTTATTGGTTGCTATGGATTACTGCTCCTAGGCAAACTTTTTGCTTTATATTACATATGGGGGCATGTTTGCCCAGGTGCAACAACCAATAGCAACCAACCAGCAGGTATTGCTTACGAGTCACCTGTTAAAAGCAAATAGCTTATTGTTTGCTGTGGGTGATTGCTACTAGGCAAAATTAGCACATTTTATTACATATGGGGACAGAACATTATAGAAGAGAAGAGGACAAATAGCTTGGAGAGTGGGTATTTTCTAATACAAGGTTTTCCAGTGGGCCAATGGCACCTGAGACCTAAACTGACTGTATCAATAAGAGTTGCAATGTGCGCATTTCCTACTATTGCTCAACTACAATGTTGCAGATAGAAGAGATAGACATTGTAGGCACTAAGTAGCAGATCACTACTGTAAGAGGTAATTTGTCTCAGTTATCAAAATGTTTCCCCATTCCCTGTTGATTTTTTCACCAAAATATATTTGCCAGATTTGAAAGTCAATTATTCTCTTGGTCACTTGGTCTTATAAGTCAGACATCACTTGCCCAAGGTGAAAGTTGTAAAAAGTTGTAGAAAGTTGTAAAAAGTTTTTTCAATCTCCATAAAAACCTGAATGCCATTCAAGTCTAACTTATTCAAGCTTAACTCATGGGAACATATATTTAATAAATCTCCAGTAGACTTCACTGCATATAATTAGGCCGTGCCATTTATTGCACCTCTGCAGTTCTGTTTAAATGCAGATTTAGGTCTCTTGTACTTGTTTAAAGTTGTGCTATCCTGGTGGAATCCATGGGGTCCTATTCAGATGACTTTGAAAGCAAAATCTAGCTCTAAAATGCACAATGGTGGTTGTGGTGACATTGTCTTATTCATGTGACAACTAGAAGTAGGCAACAGAGGCATTTCCTTTGGCAAAACACTGGGGGCACAATTGGAGAGGGAACAACTAGAGAGTGGCAGAGTTGGCCAACCCCTGGTGGGAGGAGGGTTGTGTAGAGCAACTATTTGGGAGGCAGGCAGGGCACTGGGCCAAGTAAACCCCAAATTATTCATATATTGTCATATTAACTTTAAAAAAAAAAAATTGAATTACCCGACTGTGTCATTACAAATTGTTGACAACTACATGGGCAATAAACCTTGAAACTAATGGTCTAGGTCAGTAAACCCCAACTAGTGGCTCTTGAACAACTTGTTGCTCACCAACCCCTTGGATGTGGCCTTAAAGCAGGTGCTTATTTTCAAATTACTGTCTTGGAGGTAAGTTTAGGTTGCATAAAAACCAGAGTGTCCTGTAGGCTGCCAGTCCACATAGGGCCATCAAATCATTGTCCTTACTTAGTACACCCAGGTACCCATTATGTCAAGATCACCTTTCAACAAATTAATAGGGGTAATCCCAAAAACTAATAATTAAAGGTTGCAATAATTTGTTAATACAATTATCCATGAAACCTGGTACTGACTTGAATTTAGATTCAATAACATTGATTAAAAAGAGTAAAACTGTTTGTGACATGGTCATTAGAGATATTCGACTGCAGGGCCAGTGGTAACCCAGTGATGCAAACAAGAATATATTTTTGGATAAGGATGAATTCAAATAAAGGATAAAAGGTAATAAAAGCAGACATACTGACGTAAAACCCAGTAGGTCCACAGATAAATTGCAGGATGTCTACCAGTTCTGAACCACAGAGCAGCTCCTTTGAACGTGGTCTCAGACAGCGAGCGTTGGTGGCTTCCACGTACAGTGTAAACACAAGAGACAGGCACAGCACCATCCGGCTGAATGGGAACGGTGTCACTTTCTAGGAACATCAGAAACAATATTGAGTCAGTATTTAATGCAAACAGAGAGAGGCAAAGGTTACGCATGGAAAGCAGCATGTTGCCCGGCTCTTTCATGGGGCTTACTTTTCTTCTAGAGATCTTGAAGGAATGCGAAGCTCAGTGTCCCAGAAGTCAGACTGACTGGAGTAAACAAACAGCACATGCACAAGGCTTAGTCATTAACCATCAGATCTATGGTCAGAACCTTCACATTTTCCTGCAAAACTGTGTTGCATATACATATTCGTCTGGGTGGCACACTGTGTCGTATCAGAAAGGTCCCTGAGTGGACCGAAACGTCACGTTGGCTGTAACTGCACTTATTTAAATACAAAACTTTTCACTGAAACCCCTGGAGTTGCTGGTCATTTGAACAGTATATATATATATATATATATATATATATATATATATATATATATATATATATCTATATATATATATATATATCTATATATATATATATATATATATATATATATATATATATAGACAAATACAAGAGGTCCTCTGCACTCAACCCATTATCAATATATTTAAGACAGCCACATTTTGTGCATACTGCTACTGAAAAATGCCTTACCCTTTAAACAAAACAGGGATTATTTGTCCATATATAGCAATATATTTAAGCTGGCCAACTATGTCAAAGTCATCCCATATCTGGCCAGTCCTACGCTCAATTTTATCTGATTCATTAACAATTCTATTGCTTCATTATACATTTTACAGAGGGACTAAGTTTTACCTGCAACTTATTAGCTGCTTTCAAAGTAAAACTCCCAAACTTGGCTGCCCTTTTATTAGACACCAGTGGGATCACCTGACTATATCCCAGCTATAGAATGGCTAATCCTAAACAAATTTTTAATTGGCCTTAATTTTTTCATTTCATAGTCTTCTTCTGACTCTTTCCAGCTGTCAAATGGGAGTCACTGACCCCATCTTAAAAAACGGACCTTTTTTTTAAAGGAGAAGGATAGTCTTCTTCCACTTGGGGGTGCCAAATGTTAAGCACCCCCAAGTGATTGTTTATACTTACCAATGAGCACCACCACTTCTTCTTTCTTCAAATTTCCTGGGCAGGTGCATGCGCAGTAGAACGAAACTTTAGTTAAAGTTCGGCTTTTCTCTCTACTGCGCATGCGCAGCCGCGAAAAGAGAAGAAGCCAGAAGAGGATCGCTCCTAACATTTGGCACCCCCAAGTGGAAGAAGACTTTTCTTCAAGGCTGCAGCTGCACATTTATTGTCATTGCTTCTTTTTATTGCTCATCTTTGTATTCAGGACCTTTCCTATTCATATGACAATCTCTTATTCAAATCAATGCATAGTTGCTAGGGTAATTTGGAACCTAGTAACCAGATTGCTGAAATGCAAACTGGAGAGCTGCTGAGAAAAAAAAAAGCTAAATAACTCAAAAAACCACAAATAATACAAAACCAATTGCAAATTGTCTCAGAATATCACTCTCTAGGTCATACTAAAAGTTAATTTAAAGGTGAAATACTCATTTAAGCAGCTCAATGAACCCCTAGAGGAAAATACTTTATTTTTCTTTCACACAGATATTGCGTTACATTTGGTTAATGCCTTACAAAAGGAAATTACTGTACATTAAATACAGTATTGTTGCCAGCAATCACAATGACTATGGGATAATTGCATCCAATGTCGGAATCCTTTTTCTCAGTCTCTGGACAAACACTGAAATGTTTGCTTGGTGGTGTGAGCAAGGGAGGGGGGTAAGGTCATGGGTGCACAGCTGTTCATAGGTAGGGCAGACAAGATAATAGGATCCTTAGCAAAATAAAAATAAGCCTCAGTTGGGTCAATACAACATCAGCATATACATTACACTTCTGTAACAACAGTGTAAATCATCTCATTCCAACCCTTCATATGGGAAAGGCGTTTGGGACTTTGTTCACAATTTGCCCTTTCTGAAAGTATCAGCTGGGCACACACTGCCATCATTTTTTTTTTGTTTTGCTGTTTTTCTGCATTGTAAAGAAAGGTGCAGGGAATGAATAGGGTCGGCTGTTTATTGTAACGCTAAAGAACAAGCTCAAGTGTGCAGAAAAAAGCGCAGGCATTTAGGGAAGCCGTAGTGCAGCAGTGGTCAGGCTTTTTCAGTTCAAGTCCCCTGTGATGGTCCATTCTTTATCCCCCTTAGCTTTCCAGAATTTTCCAGAAAATATCATATTCGTTCAGCCATATGCTAACCCTAACTGGCCTTCAAGCTGAGCTGTCAGGTGGATCTAGATAGCAAGTGGCCATTCTTCCCAATTCTCATCCTAACTGCCATTTGGGTTAAGACCCTTGTGCCACTACTGCAAGGCACGATCATATAAGCACAATGAGCAGATACAGCGGGAGTTGTCCATTGTGTTGGGAGCTGCACTGACTCACACGCATGCTCTGCTCACAGGGTGATGCTGAGAAATGTCAACTTTCATTTTCACATTTACAATTTCCAATTGCAACCTAATGCAATCAGCGCTGGTTTTACGCAGAGAAGGCATTAGATCAGGACCCCAATACGCAACGAGCTCTCCATCCGGAACACAAAATATCCTACACAACCTACAGTTATTGATCTATTTACTGCAATCAGTAGCTCTCCAACAGTTGTGATCCAGCCACCATAGTCAATAGGTTTTCTAAGAGAATGCTGGGAGTTGTTGTTTAGCAACAATTGGAGGCAGGGGCATAACTACAAGACCCTGTAGCTGCAGAGGAGCCCAGGAGGTATAGGGGGCCCGATGAAGCCCTAATGAATGGGCAGTTTCAACATATATTTGTAAAACAGGACAAACTCTGGAAATGTTGGGGACCCTAAAATTACTTTGCTGTGGAGCCCAGTAACATTGAGTTACACCAGTGCTTGGAGGGGAACATGTTGCACATTCATGCATTATTTTTGACTTTAAGTTTAGGGCTTTGGTTTCTTCCATTACCCAAGGTCACCAGCCCAGAATGCAATCCCTATATAAGCTCAGCAATATCAATATGCTCATATGTACACAATCCAAAGTTTGGCATCTACTCTACCATCAACCACCCCAGTCAAATAGATTTAACTATTAAGGCAGAAGCCTTAAAAATGACTATTACTGGAGGGGGAGGAAAAACCGTTAATGCTGACTGTCATGGGGGCACATCTTTCACCAATGCAGTTTTGGAAGAGCTGGATCCCCACCCTATTACCAGAGAATTTTTTAATTTGCCTTTAAACGTATAGTTGTCATGAATATGGTGGGAAGCAGCTCTAAAAACAGATCTTTTTGCCTTTAAAGTGTTAAGTCAGTGATCTTAATATAAATGTCCAACAAGCATGAGGGTTAATGTTTCATACATAGAGGATTGCAAAAGTCAAAATAGGGGGTGGGGTAGGGAGAAAAGCCAAATAAAACGAGGTTACCTTTCTTGTCAGCTTTGCCTTTTTTAGCTTTTTGGAGTCCTGTAGACACATGGCTGTCACTGGCATGTATTATCGTCTGTATGATAGCATGCAAACACTTTTACAGCTTTGGCTTCTACATTCAGGACTTTGCACCGTGCTTGCTCTCAGGCCATCTGGCAGTAAGTTCTGATGTTCAGGCGGTGTTTGTCTGAGAGAGAAGCCCATGAGAAAGAGAGGGTAGCTGTGCAATATATGGATTTAAATGCTGGAGGAGGATCCTTTCGCTGCTGTCCAGCTGAAGGCGGGGGGAGGGTCTCTTGCCTAAAGATCAGTAAATAAACCCAAATATCCCCCTCATCCTCACTATCTCACTGACTTCTTTATGCACGGCGACAGTAGGAGTGGAATTAATTTCCCTCGGAAAGTGAAAAAAGAAGCTGTGAAAATATACATAATCTAGTTCAGACATTAAAATCTTTCTTGCCTGAGGGGAAGGTACATCGTTTGGAATGTGTTACAGGTTCTTCCAGCATGGAAATCGCTGTTGGAACTGTTTTGCATTTCTCCAAAATGTTTCCCCCTTTGGGCATTAGAGACGTCTTGAAGGTCTATCCGATCACACATGCTCACATGGAGGGTTGTATGGATGAGTAGCGGAAATGGTGTCCAAGGTTTCTCTTGGAAAGGGCCGTGCTAGCGGAACAGACATAAACAAAAAAAAGGTGCAAGTGTGTTCCATTGAATAAACAACAAGCAGACCTCAGCACAGAAATGCTCACTCTGGGGTTCATCTGTCACCACCACAACTGCCTTAAGGTGGCCATAGATGCACAGATAATATTGTACAAAACAAATTTTAATACGATATTCGGTGTGTGTATGGTGGGAAACGAGCCAACCGATATCGCCAGAAGACTTGGATATCAGTCAGCTTGTCGATTGGACTGGACAGAAAATTTTGATTGGGTGCCTTTGGAGGCACCTGAACATCGACCATTGTTAGTGCTGAATCATCAGATACAGGTAGAATTCTATTGTTTCTACCTGTATATCTGACGATTCAGCTCTACACGTGTGTATTGAAACGAACGATCTTTCTTGGAAAGATCTTTTCCAAGAAAGATTGTAATTGTTACATCTATGGCCACCTTTAGTCAAAGTGTCACCCATATATAACTGCAGAAAGAGGTGGCAGCAAGTTAGAGATGTGTCCAGTGTTTTTTTTTTCCACCGATTACAATGCCAGTCAAAATGCTCCGTGCCATAGGCATTATGCTTATCATCTCTTTGGGGTTACAACCAAGTGGAGAGAACAATTCGGGTCTTCCATGAAAATGGTCAAAACATGATAATTATGCTCATCATCTCTTTGGGGGTACAAACAAGTGGAGTGAACATTTAGGGTCTTCCTTGAAAATGGTCAAAACCCGATTTCCCTCTCAAATTGTTTGCTGCTTTTACATACAAGGAGAAGCTTTGGTCTGTGTTTGTGCTTTCATTGTTATATGAAGGTGTTGTTGTGTACAGCCACTGTCCTGGCTTTGTATATGAAGATGAAAAAAGCTGATAAGCTTCAACAAATTAGTCTGTAGTTGTGCTTTCATTTATAATTGTATTTTTAAATTCAAAGTTCCAAGGAAAAGCACTATACCAGGTCCAGATTTGCAACCTGTGGATTTGGCAGCTGTAAGATGCCATAGACCAGTGATCCCAACCAGTGGCTTCTGAGCAACATGTTGCTCACCAACCCCTTGTATGTTGCTCCAAGTGGCATAAAACTAGGTGCTATCAAGCCCAGATTTGTGGAAAGGCCACCAAAGGCCCGGGCCTATGGCAGCAGATTTGTAAGGGGCGGCATGCTGCCCAACCGCACCCACATTGGTTCCGAAACATTGGGGATACAATAGTTTTCAAAGTTTCCCCTGCACCGATCCCCATTGCTCCGGTCCCGATGATGAAAATTTGTGCAAATAAAGGGGAGGAGATGGGGTGACAAGCGGCAGCGGGCCTAGGGGTGCCGCTATATAAATATGGCCCTGGGTGCTATTATTGAATTCCAGGCTTGAAGGCAAGTTTTAGTTGCATAAAAACAGGTGTACTGCCCAACAGAGCCTCCTGTAGGCTAATCCACATAGGGACTACCAAGTACAGCCCATATTTAGCATCCACACAAATGTTTCATGCTTGTGTGGATCCCCAACGCTTTTCATAATTGCATGTGGCTCATGGGTAAAAAGGTTGGGAGGCCCTGGCATATTCTGTCCTATTTAGTGGGATGGTGGTGGGTTTTTGGGTCTATGTCTACCTGAAATGCCACTGCCTATTTAAATCCCAGTCCAGGCCTGTACTATACAGTGGCATTTTAAAGATGGACTGTTAGGGCTGTTCCAGTTCTATATTGCCAATTGGTGTCCTATAGTGTATTCTGTAATGCTGCTTATTCCCTCAAACATACTTCTGTCCTTTTTTATCAAAGTTCTCCTAATGATGCCATCAGCTAGTAATCCTGGTGCATTAAAGACATTTGGGAGGGGATGGGACAATGTGGCTTCTTGGTTGCACTCACAAAGTTGATCTTAACCTTGATTTGCCACTGGCATTCCTTAGACAAAAATGACCTTTTTAAAAAGGTGGCTAAAATTGCAATGAGCAACGGTCTGCCTCTGAATCACTGTGGTGGACTCTGAACCTTTAAGGCAGTGATGCCGAACCAAAGGCTCGTGAGTTATGTTGCTCACCAACCCATTGGATGTTACTTCCAGTGGCCTAAAAGCAGGAGCTTATTTTTGAATTCCAGGCTTGGAGGCAAGTTTTGGTTGTATAAAAACCAGGTGTACTGCCAAACAGTCTCCTGTAGGCTGCCAGTCCTCATAGGGCAACTGAATAGATAATCACAGCCCTTATTTGGCACCCCCAGGAACGTTTTGCTTGCTTGTGTTGCTCCCCAACTCTTTTTTTATATTTGGCTCACAGGTAAAAAAGATTGGCGACACCTGCTCTAGGGTTTCATTAACAATTGCTAAGTAACTTTTAGCAATCACAGTGATAAAGAAACCAGTTTAGGAGAAAGCTTCATGAGTTAGTGGTAAGAATGCCAGAAACTGCTGTATCAAGCTAATGAAAAAGCTAGCTGATAAAAAAAAGTCACCTGTAAATTCTCATCATAAACTGGTCAGAGAGAATTAAGGAAAATTTAGGGTAAGAACTGACTTCTTAGGAAGTCAGTAGTATTGCCATGGAACACCCAGGCCTGCATACTGGTAACATGGAAAACCAGAAGATGCAAACCTTACTTTTACCATACTTCTATGGCAGTTACTACTATTTAATGTATATACAGACCCGCACACAAACGATGTTTTGCAGTTAGGGAGCTTACCGCATTTATTACATCACCATAGTATCAAGCATCAAAATTTGGGGGGGGGGCACACTCCCTTCATCAGGATACAAAATGAAGTGCAAAAAACACCTTTATACACATAGATGTGGATAGATTCTGCCTCCCTTACCCATAGTCCTCAATTGTCCAATTAAACACATGATTGTAGTGCCGGTTTCATAGTGCATTGAAAATAACCAAAAGTCATTCACATACTAATCAAAATCTATATGAAAAATAAAGTATACTCACTGTTACTTTTAACTCTACTCATTATGTGATCCCCCCAGCATTTCTTATCTGTGCAGTGTAATTGGAACATAGGTGTGCGGTAAACCAATCGCAGTTACTACTATTTGCCATATTTATGCCACCACAGTAAATATTTTAGTTCGATTTATTAGAGGACCATTGATTATGAGACATAATATATATGTATGCACTGGAAAATGGCTGGCACTGGGGTTGAGTATTTAAAGTGCTATGGGGAGTCAGAAAAAGTAAAGGCTGGGGAAATTTTTACAATACTCTGACTTATAAGGGTCAGGTCACACAGGCAGATTCGGGGAGATTATTCCCCCGGTGACAAATCTTCTCTCTTCTTCGGGGCGACTAATCTCCCCGAATTGCCTTCCCCTGTCTTGCCGCCGGCTAAAATATAAATCACTGGCGGGATGGCACTTGGAGCGATTCTGAAGTCGTCTGAAGTTGCCTCACGAGGAAAGCCAAGGCCAAGGCAAGGGAGGCAGTTAGGGGAGATTAGTCACCCCGAAGAAGAGGAGATTTGTCACACAATAAACTATTATCCATAGTTTTTTTCCACCACTGGACCTTTTCAATTGTTTGGGTCCAGGGCATTGCCTTAGCCTAAAGCTGGCCCTGGAAGAGGAAGCAGTATGACTAGAAGACTCCTTCTGTTGGACAAAAATATAGTGAAAACAGTGGCACAATAAAGAAGCCCATATCAATTGACTGGTTAAAATGAAGTCAATATACAAAGCTGCCAAGATTACATGCCAGAATTTTTGTGCATCTGGTTTTGGTGACAAGCTGTATAAGCCCAGACCTAGGTGTAGGGGCCTATCGTATGAGGGTGGCAGCCTGCAAGGTATGAAGCCATTTTGGTTTATTTAAGCTGGCCAAACATACCAAGATTTGACTGAATCAAAGTTGATTTTGTCCCTACTCCCCAACCATGTATGGATGTATGGCAGGATGGAGGCTGGATTTGACAGACCATTTTACTATCCAACTCAGGGAATAATTTTCAGGTCTGTTGATCTGTTCAAACCAAAAATGTCATCTGCACTATGTTGGTGTATGAAGGGAGCGCAGTCAGATGAGGACGTGAAGATGAGCAGTTGCACCAAAATGATAGGACCCACATTTCACTTGCACACTGAACACTGAAAATTACACCAGACTAAAAAATATATGGCGCATCTGAGCCCAGTTTGTGACAAATCACATATGCAATTATGCAGTTGTGGCAGGCACTGTGTATTTGCATCAGATTCAGCATCCCTTTGCATCTGAAATGATGGTAGAATTCTGGGGGAAACACTGCATTGTGGTGAAAAAACATTATGATCACACTTGAAATTGCACTTTGCTCATTGAACTTGTGGGCGTAAATGAGCCCTAATAATCGCTCCCAATGGTAAATATTGTTTTTGCCTAGTACAGTTGTAATCTGTGTTATCGCCTTGTCTTGGCCTCCCATCCAAGAACAGATTTGTTAGGGTCCCCTGATGCTGTCTAAAGGACAAGTGGACTATTTCCTAGGTCAGCATTTATTATCATAGTTTAGCTTTTTATAAAGCATTGGGGAAGCTAGTTTTACTCAAATGGGTGTTTATACTATACAGTGGATAAAAACAATAGGGAATATGTGTAATTGGGCAGGCACAAATTCGAGGCAAATTCAGTGTCAGTTTATGTCTTCTTGTCTCCCTTTGTACCTTTCCCACAGTAGAAAATAAGCCCTAAACATGGTGCTGGTCACGTGCTGAAAACACAACATTGGGGACCAAAATGCCAACTCGATGCTAGCATTAAACATAAAATAATCATTGATTTCCCTAGATGACTAATTTTATGTTAGGTTGTTATACATTCATAATGTCATGTACAAAGTTGTTTTTTTTTCTTCCTCTACCTCCCCTAACAGTGAACTGATCCTTCATGTATTTCAGTCTCAGTAAGGGGCAATAACATCCCAGCCTGCCTGTGTGGTCTTGTGTAAAGATACGGTTGTTTGTCAGCTCCTGATTGGGGAAGAAGCCATTGGAACCTGCATTTGCTGCACCTGTTTGTGTAATTTCAAGCTGGGGGAGGCAAGAGAGAAGTGCTGGAATGAGACTGTCTCCCTTTCCCTTTCTGTTGACTTTATGGCTCAGGGCTAGGAGCTCTGACAATAAATTGCCCAAACAGGTTGCAGCTGGTCAGCGTTAAATAAACCAGGATAAACATTACCTTGCTTTTTTGGAGCAGGTCCTCCAGCGACTGCAGGGCTGGATTAAGTGCCAGGAGGATAGGACATTAGAACATTTGTCCTGGGCCCATAGTTTCAGTAATATTTGGGGGCTAATGAGCTTGCATTGACAATGGGCCCAATCTCTTCTAACTGTATAGCCCTGAGAGATTGTCCCTTACAATGTATAGGTAAAAGGGTGACATGATAAGGTTACAGTTTGAACGTAGCAGGAACCAGAAGTCTTCTTATTTTTATACACAAGGACATGGATGTCATCTGGCTTCAGGTTTCGGCTGAAATAAGACTCTCACTTGTCAAGCTGATATTTACTCTTGTCGACTTCTATACATGTATTTATATCTTTATTTATGTAGTGCTACTTGGTACCCAGGGGTGTATATTTATGCAGAATAGTTATAGTAAAAAACAGGGGGACAGACATTGCAATAACAATATCTAGCTGGACAGTAACAATAATACATAGTTCCGAATAATATTAGTATTAATATCTACTCTCTGCACTATTTGATTATATAAAGGATATTAAGGACAATGGTTAACAATTAGCCAGCCCCCTAACCACCACAGTTGGGTATATATATATATATATATATATATATATATATATATATATATATATATATATATATATATATATATATAATTATATATATATATAGAGAGAGAGAGAGAGAGAGAGAGAGAGAGCGACAGAGAGAATACAATATCTTTTTATTTATAGAGCCCATAAGCAAGTGCCCCTCGTGGCATGAAAGGCAGTGTTGGCCATGTCAATAAACCATTATATTTAATACAGGGGATCCTGCCCTACATTCCTTTATTGTGTCTGATATTCACAACAGTGGCAACATCTAGTATATTGCAGCTAGAACAAAAAGCAGATTAAAAGCAGTGCCATCTTAGACAGCTGCCAGCAACTTTTTGTAAATGCCTCCAGAACACGAAAGTCTTAATACATTGCAACCTTCTCATATGACAGTCCTAGAACACAAGGCAGTGAATGTTGTGCCAGCTTCATGTCCAGTGCCCCAGCACACATACAATCAAGAAAAAAGATGTCAAATAACAACCCTTCTGTCTTCATCATACTAAGAGTTAATTTAAAGGTCAACTACCCCCACCCCAAAGTTTTAACTCAAATCTTGGGGTTTACGGTTCCTACATTTTGTCAACACACCACCAGTAGGCTCATTAGATTATTTAGTTTACAATCTCAGCTTTACACAGACAACACCCAACTCCGTCTCTCTGCACCTGACCTATTACCCTCAGTTCAGTCTCAGGTTTCAGACAGTCGCATGGCAGTTAAATCCTGGACATTAGAGTGATGCCTGAAAGTGACCATGTCAAAGGCTGAGCCATCAAACCATCCAAAGACTGAGAATAACACATTTGCCTTCAGGAACTGCTTCACTTCAGCCTACATTAGCAGAGACAATCCACAATAATGATCAGAGCACCTTATCTGTAGACCAGTGATCCCCAATCAGTAGCTCGTGAGCAACTTGTTGCTCTCCAACCCTTTGGATGTTGCTCCCAGTGGCCGGAAAGCAGGAGCTTATTTTTAAATTCCAGGCTTGGAGGAAGTTTTGATGCATAAAAACCAGATACACTGCCAAACAGATCCTCAATGTAGGTTGACAATCCACATAGGGGCTACCAAATGGCCAATCACTGCACTTATTTGGCACCCCAAGAACATTGTTTATGCTAGTGTTGCTCCCCGACACCTTTTACTTCTGAATGTTGCTCATGGATTCAAAAGGTTGGGGATCCCTGCTGTAGACTGAGGGCATTTCTGAGCAGTTTCGGGAGCTCTCCTATAGGAGTGGCCAAGAAATGAAATGCACACCCATGGGGCAAACGGATGTTCCAAGGCTAACATTAATGCCCCGCTTTTTTAAACAGATTGTTCGACACTTTCAACCTGATATAAAACAAAATCCACCCTCTGTCTTGGCTCAATAGGGGGCATTTTGACTTCTGGGAATCTAAACTTGGGTTTGTCCAGGCAAAGGCCAAGATCTTCCCTGCTATGTAGAGTATAGATTAAGATTTTACCAAGGTTTTAAAACCAGGCACATACAATCCACACTTTATACTAATAATTAGCAATAATCATAACCCATTGCAGTCTGCAAAAAGCATTTCAACGAATCCCTAGGTAAAATATCTTAGGGAATGTAGCAAATGTATTAACTGATAATAGTCGAAAAGGAATGAAAATCAGTAAGAGTACAAGTTGGGGATGGGATCTGTTATCCAGAATGCTCAGGACCTGGGTTTTTCTGGATCTTCATACCTTAAGTCTACTAGAAAATCATTTAAACATTAAATAATCCCAATAGGCTGGATTTGCTTCCAATAAGTTCCAATAAGGATTAAGTATATCTTAGTTGGGATCAAGTATAAGTTACTGTTTTATTATTACAGAGAAAAAGGAAATCATTTAGAAAAAAACTGGATTATTTGGATAAAACTCGATTGGAGACGGTCTTCCCGTAATTCTCAACTTTCTAGATGACAGGTTTCCGGAGAACAGATCTTGCTTGAACGTTTATTCCTCAGTAAGAAACTCTATTTTATTTATTTTATTTCTAATTGTATAAGCAAATAAATGTGTAATTCATTTGTATTGTCTCAGACCTATTTTTAGGTAATTTTCTATCCAATTAAAGGAGAAATCAGAACTAATGAACAGTCTTAGATATTCTTATGGCATCCCACCCCTACCAAACTACTATGTGAAAAAATTTTTAAATTACTTTTATAAGGTGCAAAGTCACATCCACTGTTCCTAATGATCAAGGCTGCCATCTTGGATTTCATTAGCAATGAATTTAGCCAAACCCATCAACTGGATGCCCAAGCATGGAGCACTGCACAGTTGGAAGGGAATGGGATCAAGTGCAAGGTACTGTTTTATTATTACAGAGAAAAAGGGAATCATCTTTAAAAATTTGAATTATTTTATTAAAATAAGGTTTATGGGATAATGGATCTCATCCCTGTACTAGCAGCCCTTTTGAGGGGCTGGTTGTGAGTGTTGCCGTGTTTAGAGACCAGAGGGGGAGAGCAGCCAGCTTATCATAAGGGTGCATCAAACTGATATACAGCCCAGGCTGCATAGACAACAAAGCAGCAGAACCTGCACCTTTAATATACGGCACCACTTTGAACAAATGGTTTGGCAAACCTTGTGTGACCTAAGTTGCTCTTTCTCTCATTCTGCTAATGCTCTTTCCACTCACCATAAGGAGCATCAGCAGATGAATTGTTTAGTTTGAATAAACAAAAAGTAACCTGATGGAACCACAGGAGAGTGCCCCTAAAGTGCCTTCTTCAGAATTATTATTTATTAACATGTATTTTTAGAGCGCCAACATATTGCGAATAGTCCCTCTTCCTAAGAAGTTCAGGCAGAATGGCCAACTGCTATAAAGCTACTCAAACATATAAATATGAGAAATCCTTATCAAGGATTGGAGTGTGGCCAGGTGAGCATATGGGGTTCCAGGATCTCCGAGGGCAACTCTGGGGGTGCAGTGGAGTAACTATAATACAGCAGACACCGTGGTCGCGGGACAGTGGGGCCCGGGGGACAGGGGGCCCGGACCAAGGGGTCTGCTGAACTGAAGGGGCGGAGCTGATGGGACGGAACAGGAGAGCTTGATGTGTTATGACTGCTGAAAAAGAAGTAAGCAAGCAAGCGCATGCAGCTAAGCCGGGCCCCCTGAAGATTTTTTTGCATCGGGCCCGGTTAGCTGTAGTTACACCATGGTGGGGGTGCCTACTGATAGTACGGCACTACAAAGATTTGTAGTAACAACACAGAAACAAACTTTCCATCTCAAAACACAGAAAAATGACAAAAGTCCACCTAAAGTCTGCTTTAAATCATTTAATATTCACAAATGTAACAGAAAATTATGTTACAGTACAGTACAGTATTAATAACATTAACTAATAGGCTAATAACATGCCAGTAATTTTCTACTGGCTGATGAATGTGTAATATTGTCCATGTTCCCTTCCGTTGGTGGCAACTGTCAGCCAGCTCTCATAAAGAAGAGATGCATTTTTGGGTTGAAATTGCCCCTTTAGTAGGCCAATCCAGTCCTGTAAACAACAGGTAGCACAGCAAGGTGTCTGCCATCAACCTTAGAGTCTCTCCAGCTTTCTTTTCTGTGTTGTTTTTTAGCCTTGAAGATAACAGAAACATCTTACATTCCATAAAAACACCTTGGGCACAATTGCTGGACGCCTTTGTCAACAAGTGGGCAAACACAAAGCCTAAAGCTCAGGTGTGAAAACAAAGTGATCACTCAGAGCTGTCAGTGGCTTGTGTTACTGGTTTATTCTCCAGTGCAGTTTGCCTTTCAGCACAATGGAGGCTGGTTGCCTTGTCACTTCTTTCTGTACCAGTGTTATCGATTACAGTAATGCTCCAGGTCATAATAAGTGCAGGTACGGTAACAGCACTTTTCCACTATGCCCAGCTTCTTGTTGTTCATCTGTGAGGCGCGTTCTAGAAAGGTCCTCAGGCGGCTTGTGTGCACATATAAACCTGTGGGTTAAATAGGAGAAAAGAACGCGTCACAAATAAGATAAGAAAAGATTTATGATTGTCAGACTGGGGGCCCACAAAGATATTTACAAAAAGAGCTGCTTGCACAAAACTATAGACAAACACTTCTTGAAAAGAGAACCGAATCAGCAGCCATTGTGAAAGTAACTGTTACAATAAAATATGTTAAATATGGCACTCAAGGGGCAGTTTCAACAGAGTGTTCTGCAGTTTCTATTGGATTCCAGAGTGTTTAAAAATGTCATTGATGCCTCATCATGGAGATGAAGCATCAGCAGATCCAGATTCAGATCTGCTCATCAGATTATGAAAAAGATTTATAATTTTTGTTCATCTATATGGCCAGTTCCGTATGGCTGCTTGTACAGCTGTGTCTCTGCAAATGACTCCGCTCATCTCCTAATATTAGTCCATTTATTTGACTACTGTTCTTTCTTTCCTTCTTGCACCCTCCCTTGCCACTTCCTATTCAGTGCTGGCTCCTACATCTCCTTTCTTTTACTTGGCATTTTCTTGCTAAACACTACAATTTGGGACCTGTTATCCAGAATGCCCAGAACCTGGATCTTTCAGGATAAGAGGTCTTTCTGTAATTTAGATATCCATACCTCAAGTCTACTAAAAAAAAAAAATAATTTAAACATTGGATAAACCCAATAGAATTGTTTTTGTCTCCAATATGATATGAATTTTATCATAGATAGGATTACGTACAAGCTACTGTTTTACAATTATAGAGAAAAGGGAAAGTTCAACGTTTGAATTGTTTAATTAAAATGGAGTCTATGGGAGATGGCCTTCACATAATTCGTAGATTTCTGGATAATGGGTTTCCAGATAATGGATCCTATACCTGTACTTATTTTACTTGCGCTGTCCTGCTCATAGCTATATGTTATATGTTACTTGTATCTCCATTTATATATATATATATATATATATATATATATATATATATATCTTACTCTATTTCTGTTCCTTTTTCCTCTTGTCTCCCAAAATCCTCATCTGTACTGAAGTGTATGGATTTTATGGATTTAGACATAGACAGGACTATTTACCTGTTTTATTTAAGCAGTCACTTCTAGTGAGATAAGCAAAGTTTTTTTTAGAAGATAAATAACTAAAAATGATTAACTAAAACTAAAAACTAAAAATGTGTCTAAGGCAGAGGAGAATTACAGGGAATGTGTGCCCCCTACTGGTTTAACAATGCATCTCATGTAGTGACTCAAACCCAATTCTCATGGATGTGGGGTTAAAAAGATACCTGTGTCAATATTCTTTTGATAATCAAGTTTGTGATGGACAAAGCTTTCTTTTGTGTGCCTAAAGATATTGATTATGCTTACAAAAATGCTAAGGATGTAACTAAACTACATACACCTGAGGCATGGAATCTAACAGAGCCCAGGTAGAAGGCTAGAGATGCCTCCAGAGTTTTAGATTCTGAACTGTACTCATGATAAATGGGGTCAGATGCCCGTGTGGTAGTGGAATATATTCAGGGCCGGCCTTACGCCTATTGGACCAATTGGACCCAATAGGGCCCCGCACCACAGGGCAGCACAGATAATATTTCCCTCAGCACATGATGCTGCCTGACCTGCCCCCAACTTTGAGAGTCCAGCCCATCCCCAAATCCATAGGTCCAGCCCACCCTCAACTCTGATAGCCAGCCTCTCCCCCAACTCCATAGGTCTAGCCTGCCCCCAAATCTCATAGGCCCAGCTTTCCTCCAACCTTGATAGGCCCTGCCTGCCCCCAATCCAACCAAGCCTGCTCCCAAACTGAATCGGCCCAGCCTGCCCCAAACTAATTGGCCCACTCCACTCTCCTATTTCCTACCTCTCTCTCTCTCTTACCCTGTGTGCCCCTATTATGTGCCCCTATTTCATCCCTCTCACTCTCTTACCTTGCCTGCCCCATTCCTTTCTATTTTGTGCCTGTATGCACTTATTTTCCTAAATACTTGGTGTGTCAGTAGCCAGAAACACTTTGTCTAGGGGCCCCGCCAACATGGTCCCAATTGGGCCCCACATTTGATAGGATCAGCCCTGAATATATTCGCATGAAAACATGGAAGAAGACATTTTCCTAAAGTGGATTAGGAATTGCATAAATGTGTTTTACATGCAGTGATCACCATCCTCTGTATTAAAAGTTATTTTCAGGAGGTTTGTCCATGGGAGAGAGAATCTTCAGGTGGAACAAGGCACTACGCCTGGCATTGCCCTAAGTTTGTACTAGGTAATCCAGTCTTCCCTTGCCACTTTCTTCCAGCAGGTAATAATTGCTGTCTGAGTGTTAATGATGTGTGATGTGCCTCATGCCATCAAAGCCAGATTCATCAATAAAATCTGCTCCATATGTACCAATGCAATGGAATAGGATGAGTGAATCTCATTTGGACTACCCCAGCGTGCAGTTGGCTTGTGAAATCACTGCAGTAGAAGAATCAACTGTGCAGCACCATGGACAAGGAAACTTTCCTAAATGCAGCATTTTTCTTCAAGGGGAATTAACACCTCTGCAGCTCACAGATATCAACTCAGGGCCGTAACTAGGGGTAGGCAGAAGAGGCAGCTGTTAGGGTGCAATCATAGGGGGGTGCTAGGCAGCTACCTCTAAAAATGTCTTCTGCCTACCCCCAATCCCTTCCCAACTTAGTCTTTCCCCTTCCTTCCCTCCTGACACCCACACCTCTCCTTCGTCCCTCCGTCACTCACCCCTCCGTCGTACGTGCATGCGCACACGCCCAGGCCCTGTATCAACTCAATGACTCACATACCCTTTAAAAGAGCAGGACACTAGTTTGAGGGAAATGTAGGCTTATCTTGGCAGTCTCCAGGAAATAATAACCAGCTCAATATTCCTTGTGTGCTCTGGCCCATGAAATGTTGGCTTTCAAGGAACTGTTCAGTGTAAAAATAAAAACTGGGTAAATAGATAACAATAAAATATAACAACACTTAGGAATAAAGTAGTCCTTTAGAGAGACTCTCTCCTGCTGTTCCTTTTCAGTCTCTCAACTGCATAAAAAAATAATATTGTGTATAAATCAAAAACAGGAAATATGGTGTAGTATTTCTGATTCTTTCTGGAGCACCCGTTGTTCGGAAAGGCAAAGCAAGTTCTTATGTGGGTTTCCCTTTAAACCAAACTTTCTTCCGGTGCCATGTATACTTAGGTTTAACAACCTTCATCAACTTTGGCTACAATGCCTACTTACAAGATGGCAGTAGGATTATCACGTGTAAATAGATAGTCTGGGCAAAATAAAAAATGTTTCTAATATAGTTAGTTAGCAAAAAATGTAATGTATAAAGGCTGGAGTGATTTGATGTATAACAGAACAGAACACTACTCCCTGCTTTGCAGCTCTCTAACTCTGACTTAATGTGGCCATACACGGAGAGATCCGCTCGTTTGGCGATGTCGCCAAACGAGCGGATCTCTCCCTGATATGCCCACCTTGAGGTGGGCAATATCGGGCTGATCCGATCGTGGGCCCTAGGGCCCAACAATCTGATTCTAACAAATGGTAATGAGCGGTCGGATCGCGGGACCGCATCAACGAACAGATGCAGCCGGGATTTTTAGTCCCATCCAATAGAGATTTGGCCAACTTTCGGCCAGATTTCGATCGGGGAAGCCCGTCGGGGGGCCCCCTATACACAGGCCAAGAAGCTGCCGACTCGGTCTGTCGGCAGCTTTTATCGGCCCGTGTATGGCCACCTTTAGTCAGCGACTTGAAGGTGGGCCACATGGGACATAACTGTTCCATCACTCTAGCCTTTATACATTACATTTTTGGCTAACTAACTATATTAGAAACATTTTTTATTTTGAACAGTCTATTTACCCAGTTTTTATTTTTACACTGAACAATTCCTTTTCCAATTCCATTTGTTTGCTGCTGACCGTTATTCCAAACTTGTGCGGGACATCATCATTTCAGTTTGGCCTCTCCTTCTTGGGTTACTTTCCTGGTGCCACACAGGATGGTGATGTTCATCCACAGGACACTCAGATGAGGGCAGATGTATTTAAATGGTTATATCATAGTAGATGAAATATTCTTGGGATCCCTCTCTTCTACCCCAGCCCTTGGTTAGACATGACCAGAGGTTTGGCAGTGATATATGACAAGAAATGAAGTGGATATTTACCTTTTTGAGGACTGTAGTAAAATCCTCTGCCTTCACACACCAAGAGCAGAGCCTCCACCAAGTGTAAACCACAAAGACGGTGAACGCTGGCCTCGTGAGTGTCCATTAGGTGAGACAGGAGTATCAAAACCACTAGAGCCTTTGCCCAATCACCTTGTGCCATATTCCAGAAGTACACACTGTATATGTGCTTCACCTGCAAATTTTGGAGAATGCAAGTGTTTTGAATTCATACACACAGCCATGTTGCATTTTAACACACTATAAAGGCAGGCAGATGTCATCAGGTTCAGACTGGGATTATTAATAAGCCCTGGCAGTACAATTGGGCCCAAACAGCCCCACAGGACCTATAAAAAGTTACTTTCTATGACATCTTACAGCAGCCACTCTGCAGCCATTCACAGATTGTCAGTTCAAGCCTATATGTCGCCAACTGTAAATGTATACGCAGGCTTAGCTACAATATTAAAGGACCATTAACACCAGAAATGCATTTTTTGGCATTCATGTATACTTTACTTTTCTTTTTTTTTTTAAATTGTATTTGTTAATACTTCTACAGGTATAGGATCTGTTAGCCGGAAACCCTGTCTACCATAAACTCCATTTTATCCAAATAATCCAAATCTTTAAAAAGGATTTCCTTTTTCTCTGTAATAATAAAACAGTACCTTGTACTTGATCCCAACTAAGATATAATTAATCCTTGTTAGAAGCAGAACCAGCCTATTGGGTTTATTTAAACATGATGATAGCAGAGTTAATTTCTGTAGATCCAAATCCGTTATCCAGGTCCCGAGCATTCTGGATAACAGGTCCCATACCTGTAGTTTTTTTTCTTTTGGGTTACATCATGATATTGTATTTGAGCACAAGTAATGGAGAGGTAGAGTATGGCACCTTGCTCAGCAAGCAGTATCCCAGGCTGATAAATTTTTCAAAGAAAGGGAGCACCAGCCCAGGTAACTAGTAAGTGACTAGAATCACTTCCAGTATATTTACCTTTCCTTCTCTTTTAACAGGCACTGATTAAATTACAATCGATGGACGTGTGTCTTTCATTAATATCTGCAACTATAAAACTATGGCTGTGATTTTTGGAAATACAGGCGCCAAGACAGAATGGCTGAAATCTGAAATAAAACCTAAAGCAAAGAAACCAATGGTGCCCAATGTCAATGTACTATTCCTGGTTTTTGACTCTCTGTTCCTGGAATTGTTTCCTTACAAATTTACCCTGAAAGTGAGCAGAATGGCCTAGCATACTTGCCCACAAATTTAAATGCACATTTATATATGCTGCCAAGTTCATAGAAACTACAACCTATAATATATATGCATGCGTTGCCGTTAAAACTTTATATTGCTACATTAAATAACAGCACTTGATTAATAAAAAAAATCTATTTGTTTTTATGCCATATTTCCACAGTTTATAGAAGCTTACTTGTCCCCTCAAGGCAAATCACTTAGGTAAGTCCTGAACATTGGCAACAATCTGCTTCTCAATCTGTGTAACCTAGAGGCAGCCTACATACCTTAATTAATGGACCCAGTATGGGTGGGATGCTAGAAGCTGCAGGCTGGTTAGCTTACAACCCATTCCAATAAGTCACCAGCATATCCTAATGAACATGCAATAAAATAAAACGAGGTCTTACCAGTTATTTGGGGAGAATTCCAGTTCCTATTCTGCCTTGAACACTAATGGGTAGAAAGTAGAGTGCTCTTATACAGAGTTCCATCCCACTGCTACGAATATGAATGCAATATATAACAAGAGAAAGAGGGTCTTGCCTTTATGGTAATTGGGGAGGGGGGTGGGGGAGTTGTCCAGCATTGTACTACTTAGAAAATCATTTACAAAAGAATGGCCTTAACTGGAATGCTTTTATGTCTTTCTTTCCACCTCTTAAGGTGGCCATACACGGCCGATAAAAGCTGCCGACAGACCGTGTCGGCAGCTTATTGGCCCGTGTATGGGGCCCCACGACGGGCTTCACCGATCGAGATCTGGCCGAAAGTTGGCCAGATCTCGATCGGATGGGACAGAAAATCCTGTTGGATCGCGGCCGCATCTATTCGTTGATGCGGTCCCGCGATCCGACCGCCCACAGGCCCACGATCGGATCAGCCGATATTGCCCACCTCAAGGTGGGCATATCGGAGGGAGATCCGCTCGTTTGGCGACATCGCCAAACGAGCGGATCTCTCTATGTATGGGCACCTTTAGTTGCTCAGCGACAAATCGTCTCTTCTTTGACGACTTATCTTCCCAAACTGCCTTCCCGCCTGCAAGAATCGGAATCGCCGACAGGATGGCACTCGGATCGCTTTGTTTTATGAAGTTGGCCAAATCGAAATCACCGGCGGGATGGCAATCGGAGAGTTTCGTTTTCTTAAGTAGTCTGTGATTTGGATTCTAGCCGAGGGGAGATTAATCGCCCGAAAAAAAGAGGCCATTTGTCGCTGGGCGTCTAAATCTCCAGAGTCTAAATCTCCCCGAATCTCCACGTATCTCTGCCCTTACAGACCTCAACATCAGTTATGTTCTCTGTAAGAAATATTTGGCAGATATCACAAAATAGAAATGGAAAAACAATACTAAGATTGGGTTGTTACCATTTATTAAGGATGTAAATAAAATAGCATTATAAACATAATTCATAATTTCCTTCATGGGAAGGATAAGATATTCATTCTCACTTCTGTCCAGAGCTAGCCAACGTGCTCTCCTTTCTGTAGGTTCCCTCCAATAGAACATAATGCTACCGCCTCACCCCGAGTTAAGTCTGGGAGTTTAATTTACAGCAATTTTTTCACAAGTGTAAATTTTCCTGAAATTATGTTATTTTGTTTTTTAATTTTACCCAGAGTTCTCTGCCTAAAATGGCTTTGCTGCCCTGAAGTGGAGTAAATCATCTTATCCTTATGCCAAAACTGTAGCTTGATTTTCACCCTTCCACAAAAAGGTTAATTCCAATACTTTTGTTAGAGCACTTCCTGGCTGTACAAAGAGTAATGATATTGGTGGGTGAGCAGATAAATTAAAACAATTATTTATCCATGCACTGAAGAGCTATAAATGCACCATTGTCCTGTTCTTCCTTGATTGACTGTAAAACAACAGAGGGTTTGTTGTTTAATGATTTATGGCAGATTAGAGACACAGAACATCAAGGTGCTCGTGATGAGTTGGGTATGAAGTGAGGAAACAATCAGATAATGATTTCCTTGCATTTGATCTAACATAGCTTGGGAGATAATTTTGCATTGTGTTTCTGTAGGGCCCTTAAACCATTGTAACCCACTGTATTCCCATTGTGATGTTATTTGCATATAAACAGAATGCTCCAAAAAGGCTTCAGGGAGATGATTAGAATTAGAAACCCTTTAACAGTATTATCATTGAGTCAAAGGTCATTGGCATTCACCCAGGGTGGAGCAATTGTCACCTGAAAGCACAAGTGTGTGCCCATGTGCTTCCTGTCCATGTTGCCCCTTTATTATTTATTTATTATTTTATTGAACAATGCAAAGAGATTTTCCAGCAGCTCCTGGCATTTCCATTGAATTTATTTACACCAATAAACTTGTGGCAATCAAAATGATCTGTGCCTTAGAACAATTAGATAATTAGAACACATTCATTAAAGGGGTGGTTCGCCTTAAAGTTAACTTTAAAGGAAAACTATACCCCCAAAATGAATACTTAAGCAACAGATAGTTTATATCAAATTGAATGACATATTAAAGAATCTTACCAAACTGGAATATATATTTACTGTACATAAATATTGCCCTTTTACATCTATTTCCTTGAACCACCATTTCGTGACCCTATCTGTGCTGCCTCAGAGATCACCTGACCAGAAATACTACAACACTAACTGTAACAGGAAGAAGTGAGGAAGCAAAAGGCAGAACTCTGTCTGTTAATTGGCTCATGTGACCTTACATGTGGTTTGTATGTGTGCACAGTGAATCTTACGATCTCAGGGGGCGGCCCTTATTTTTTAAAATGGCAATTTTCTATTTAGGATTACCCAATGGCACATACTACTAAAAAGGTATATTATTATGATAATGGTTCATTTACATGAAGCAGGGTTTTACACATGAGCTGTTTTACTCAGTATCTTTTAATAGAGACCTACATTGTTTGGGGGGTATAGTTTTCCTTTAACGGTTGGGGCAGACGAGTAGGTTTGGGAGATTTAGTCGCCTGGCGACTAATCGCCTCTTCTGCGTGGCGACAATCTCCCCGAACTGCCTTCTGTTTGCCTTCCGTATGCTTGAATGAAGAATCGCCTGCACTAATGCACTCGCGGTGCTTTGATTTCCGAAGTCGCCTCACGAGGAAACTTCGGGTGACTTCGGAAATCGAATCGGCGCGAGTGTTTTAGCACAGGCCATTCTTTATTCAAGTATACGGAAGGCAGATGGAAGGCAGTTCGGGGAGATTGTCGCCACGTAGAAGAGGCGATTAGTCGCCGAATCTGCTCGTCTGCCCCAACCATTAGTTTGTTATAAAAAGACAGATTCTAAGCAACTTTTCTTCATTTTTTTTAATAGTTTTTTCAATTATTTGCCTTCTTCTTCTGACTCTCTCCAGCTTTCAAATGGGGACACTGACCCCACCTAAAAAGAAATTCTCTGTAAGGCTACACATTTAGGGGCAGATCTATAAAAGTTCGAGTTGTGTATTCCATTACAATTCGAGTTTATTTTTTTTTGTCACAATTCACATTTTTGGATTAAAAAAAATTTTTTTTTCGAGATTTATTATACCAAGACCCTGGAAATTGCTTGAATGCAAAAATACACCATCTAAAACCAGTCAAGCACATGCAGGAGTCAATGGCAGAGGTCCCTTGAACCATTTGAAGATGTTAATAGTCTTTATGATGTTCTAGTTTTTATGAGGGTTGTGACTGAAAGCTCAATCAATTCGAGCGATTCCAGTTTTTCCTGCTGAAAACTCAATCAATTCGAGTTTTCAGATTCTTAACCCCGAACCCGCTGATTCGAGTTTTTCCCATTTGAGTTTTCTTTATTTTTTGTTTTCTTTTAAATTAGAAACCATTCGAGTTGTGAGTTCATTGGAAGTATATAAAACTCTAAAATTTGACCGTTGATAAATAACCCCCTTAATGTTTTTGCTACTTTTAATTACCCTACTATTTCATATTCCAGCCTCCCATTCAAATCAACGCATGTTGCTAGGCTAATTAGTACCCTAGCATTTTGCTTTTGTAAGTAATAGTTACTTGAAGTTCCTAAACCTGTTTTGCCCACCTGACAATTCTCAACTTGTCAGACTCTCGCTAGACAAATATGGCAGCCCCTCATAGGGAAAAAAAGTAATGTAAAAGCATCAGGCAGATACTTTTATGGCAAAATTATAAATAGCATTCAAAGATAATGTTATGATAGATATTAAAAAAGTTTCTTTTCTGGTGTCAGTATTTCTTTAACTCAAAGGTGAACACCCGCTTTAATGCCAATTAACTTATGTGAATGGACGTGTAAAGAAATACAGTGGGTACAATCCTAAGTAAAAGTTTCTGAAAGTTCTCTGGAGTTTGTGTAAATTGTGAAATTGGATGATACAGCCAATTGCCATGAACCTTCCCAAGATGTCAGCAGTGATGTCCAATGCCCGCTCTCCGGTGTGGGCACCAGATGCTGATGTAGCCAGCTGCTAAACTACTTCTACTGGAATCCTGGGAGACACATCTATGATACAGAAGTTACTTCTGACAGTCCTAGAACTTTACCCTTAGGCCACATGGGTATATAGGTTGCACTTTGTATTGCAGTTAGGGAAAAGATATTAGTGTTTCATTGCAGATAGTTTCCAATGGGACATAGTGCCAATTCAAATGCTATATGTGTCTTATTGAGACACAGTTTGTTTTCTGTAAAATATTGTGTATTCAGTGATTCCAGTATCTCACAACAATAGAAACAGATGGGTGGGGCAATATGGTCGTTTGATGGGCCAAGCCGCTGCCTCTTTGCTTAGCCCTACAAAGTTTGTGCAGAACGTGCCAATGCTCATGATTAATATGCACTCCTCCCGTGTATTTGCTCCCACCCATGTAATTAACATTCACCCACACATGTGAATAGCATAATGCAAAGCAATCAATGTATTTCCAACTGCATTTTGGGTATGATTTACAATCCCTAGTATCATATACTGTATAACACTAGTCATGTTTCATGCTGATGTTTGGTTTTAAACTGATTAAAAAGTGTTGTATCAATAGATGAAATTCTATTTTGTCATCTGGGCCCCTTATAAGATATGTGGAGGTGGGTCCTTAGATGATTGGTTAAAAATGCCTTGCGACTATACAATGCCTATGTTTAACCAACAATGATCCTGGTTGGGATGAAACATTGGACTTTTGGTGCTCATGCCGGAGGAAATAAAGGGGCAGAAATTTACGGGCATAATTATCAAAGGTCGAAGTTAAAAAAACTTCAACTTCGAAATCAAAAAGACCAACCGAAAGGAGGTCGAAGTTTTTTGGGGTCGAATGGGGTCGAATCGTACGATCGTGCTTCAATCGTACTTCTATTCGAAGTTTTTTTAACTTCGACCTTCGATCTCCCAAACTCCCCCAATTGCCTCCATACAGTTTCTAGGAGGTCCCCCATAGGCTAAAACAGCACTTTGGCAGCTTTTAGGTGGCGAATGGTCGAAGTCTAAGTTTTAAAGAGACAGTACTTCAAAAAAATTCGAAACTTCACCTTGAGCCAAAAAAAAAATCTATTTTTCAGGGTAAAAAAACATACTCAGATGTTTCGAGATTTTTATACATATTATACATTTTGCTGGAAACAACTTGAGCACATTCTGATGAACCAACACATGTTGTTCTTCATATCATCTATAATAAAATTTGCAGACAAAATCTTATAAAATATATTTATAGTGAAACATAAATACAGGTATGGGACCTGTTATGCAGAATGCTCAGATAATGGATCTTTCCGTAATTTAAATCTTCATGCCTTACAAGAAAATCATGTAAACATGAAATAAACCCAATATCCTGGTTTTGCTTCCAATAAGGATTAATTATATCTTAGTTGGGATCAAGTACAAGCTACTGTTTTATTAATACATCATTACATCTACTTCCACCTGGCAGGTTATAGGCGTTCACTCTTTTATAGTGATGTGCACCATAGAAAACCAGAACAATGATTGTATTTTGTAGCCAGCTGCTAGTAGTATTTGTGTCTTTCTTTTACCCTTGGTGCATTACTCTGCCTTTATCTGTGCCGATTTTTTATGGAAAAGAAAAGTTAGCAAAAGAAAAGTTTTTTTGGTACCTTTTTGGCCTTACAAATCTGAGAGCAAATAGGGTTCAGACACTGGTCTCAGATTCAAATCAGTGCATGGTTGCTAGGGTAATTTGGACCCTATCAACAAGATTGCTGAAATTGTAAACTGGAGAGCTGCTGAATAAGCAGCTAAATAAATAAAAACTAAAAAGTAATACAAAATAATACAGGACCAGTGTCCTGTCCAATCAGATACATGGTACAAAGATCCACGTGTTACCTGAGCACTCATATGGCTTTCTTTGGGGAAGTACATATTTTATTTTTGGGCTGCATTTATGGTTTCCCATACAAACAGCAGGTGGTGCTAGTGGCTTGAGATTAAAATTCATCCGTTGCCCGTAGGCTTATGCAATACCTACTTCCACCTGGCAGGATATAGACGTTCACTCTTTTATAGTGATGTGCACCATAGAAAACCAGAACAATGATTGTATTTTGTAGCCAGCTGCTAGTAGCATTTGTGTCTTTCTTTTACCCTTGGTGCATCACTCTGCCTTTATCTGTGCCAATTTTTTTATGGAAAAGAAAAGTTAGCAACTGCTTCTATATATTGCCCCTTTTATATGGTACAAATAATACAGCAGATCCTGTGACTGAAGAATGGTTTGAGGGAAAGGGGGCTCGGTGAAGACCCTGCCACAAGCCCTGACCCCAGATGCATTCACCCTCCTGCCTGCACCCTCCTTTTTTTACCTGCAAACTCCAGGTGTGCCCAGCAGGGATGGTAAGACAAAGTGGGTGGTAGTCAGAGGTCTCAAAAGTAACCTTGACACTGAGGGGGGCTCCACATTTCTTTTAGCAGGGGGCATGGTGCACAACTGGTTCATGACCTCACCAAACTAAGAAGGAAAAGAAAAAGAGACAATATGAGCAGCAAGTAGTTTACTAGAAACTAAGAGCAAATTACTGGTAAAAATGGGAAGAACTTCTGTTTCGTTTTTTTGGTACCTTTTTGGCCTTACAAAACCGAGAGCAAATAGGGTTCAGAAGTAGAGTAAATGTGAAATGTTATTGATAGCAGTTATTCTCTGCACTGCTGATTCTAACTACATAAATAATATAGCAGCAGTCAGCTCGCCTCCAGCCAAGACTCTAAAGCTGGCCATAGACACAAAGATAAGATCGTACGAATCAAGGATTCGTACAATTTTCGGACCGCGTGTGAAGAGTCCCAACATTTTTTGTGCTGCGGAGATCAGTCGTTTGGTCGATCGGACAGGTTAAAAGATTTCTTTTGGCTGTGGGTAATATTTCTGCGTGTATTGCCGATCGTACGATTTTCAGAGGGAGACTGTCACTAGCTTTGGTCAAACATAACTTTCGTACGATTGCTGTCAGGGGCAGAACATCGGCTGATCTGTTCTTTTGTACTTTATTTGATCGGAATGGTTAGTGGCAGGTCGGGAGATGGGAAAGTCCGATGGCACGAATCTTTGCGTCTATGGTCAGCTTAAAGGTGACCATAGACACACAGATAATATCAAATGAAACAAATTTTCATATGATTTTCAGTGCATGTATGATTGGAGACAAGACAGAAGACTTGGCTCGTCAATGGGGCCGGCCAGAAAATTTGGATCTGGCGCTTTTGAAGGCACCCGAACATCGGCCATTGTTAGTTCTGAATTGTCAGATACAGGTAGAATTCTTTTGTTTCTATTTTTATATCTGACGATCCAGCTCTACACGTGTGTATTGAAACAAACAAACTTTCTCGGAAAGATCTTTTCCAGGAAAGATCGTAATTGTAACGTCTATGGCCACCTATATTCTGTGATTTAAAAAATGCATGAAAAAGCTGTATGCGAGGCATTGCGGGAAATAGAAAAAAATAAATAAAAATAACCGAGCACCAGCTGAGATAATATAAGAGATGATTGCTCAAATATTTCCTCTTAAGCTCCCCATAGACGCAAAGATTTTTCTTGCCGAACGACCGATTTTAGTGAAGTCCGACCAATCCTTCGAAATTATCGCGCGGTTAGTGGGTTTTGAACGATCGTACACCTTACGATTTTTTGGCCGACATCTGTCAGAAAATTGATCGGCCAGGTTAAAAAATCTTTATTGGTCCCAGTGCAATCTATCTGTGTTTGCAGGGAGAAGCAGGCAGCTCCCCTTTGTTTTCCTGACAATGTCGCCTGAAATGGCCTTTTAAGTTGATGGACAATTCGTACGATCGTACGATCGTTTCGAGATAATCGTGGTCTCACAATGACGATCGGATCTTTTAAAAATCTATGGCCAGCTTTATTTCAGGGACAGATTGGGGAACAGACAGATAGACACACTATAATGGTATTATATCTGCTGAATATTGTACCTCCTGCTCCATGGGTATATAATCCCTTTAACTGTGAGGTATTGATATACTGGCTACAAGAGGCCTGTCTATCAAAGGTCGAATTTCGAAATCATGTAAGTTTTTTTTTTTAACTCTAATAAATTCAAATATACTGAAAATTCGATTGGGAGGTTAAGAAAAATATCAAATATCTAAAACTTGAACGAATATTACCGACCCAACAACTTTAATCGAATTCTAATCAAATTTGGATCAGCAAGAATCGAGTTTTTTCTCTGAAAAAAACTAGAATGTCATTAACATCTTCAAATGGGTCACTGGACCTCTCCCATTGACTTATACATGAACTCGGTAGGTTTTAAGTGGCGAATAGTCAAATTCGGCATAGGTATAGGTTTGATAAATCACGAAATTCGAATCGAGTTTGGATAATTCACAATTCGAATTTACTATTCAACCCTTAATAAATCTGCCGTGTATATATGGGTTAATATATGCAGGGAAAATTAAAGGGGCTGTTCACCTATAAATTCATTTTGTAGGATGTAGGGAATGATATTCTGAGACAATTTGTGGTGGGTTTTAATTTTTTATTATTTGTGGGTTTTGAGTTATTTCACTCCTTATTCTGCAGCAATTTCAGCAATCTGGTTGCTAGGATCCAAATTACCCTAGCAACCATGTATTGATTTTAATAAGACACTGGAATGGGCATAGGAGAGGGCCTGTATAGAAATATAAGTGATAAGAAGTAACAATAACTTTACTTGTACATTTGTAGCCTTACAGAGCATTTCTTTTAAATGGGGTCAGTGACCCTCATTTTAATGTTGGAAAGAGTCAGAAGATGAAGGCAAATAATTGAAAAACTATTAAAAAAGGAAAAAATAAGACCAATTGAAAAAAATACTTAGAATTAGCCATTCAGTTACATACTAAGGGGGATGATATCACTCTAACTTGCAGTACAGCAGTAAAGAGTGATTGAAGTTTATCAGAGCACAAGTCACATGACCGGGGGCAGCTGGGAAATTGACAATATGTCTAGCCCCATGTCAGATTTCAAAATTGAATATAAAAAAATCTGTTTGCTCTTTTGAGAAATGGATTTCAGTGCAGAATTCTGCTGGAGCAGCACTATTAACTGATTTTTTTTTTTTTCCCCATGACAGTATCCCTTTAAACCTGCATCCACCATAACTGGATACTGTCATGGGAAAACATGTTTTTTTTCAAAACGCATCAGTTAATAGTGCTCCTTCATAGTTACATAGTTAAATTGGGTTGAAAAAAGACAAAGTCCATCAAGTTCAACCCCTCCAAATGAAAACCCAGCATCCATACATACACCCCTCCCTACTTTTAATTAAATTCTATATACCCATACCTATACTAACTATAGAGTTTAGTATCACAATAGCCTTTGATATTATGTCTGTCCAAAAAATCATCCAAGCCATTCTTAAAGGCATTAACTGAATCAGCCATCACAACATCACCCGACAGTGCATTCCACAACCTCACTGACCTGACTGTGAAGAACCCCCTACGTTACTTCAAATGAAAGTTCTTTTCTTCTAGTCTAAAGAGGTGGCCTCTGGTACGGTGATCCACTTTATGGGTAAAAAGGTCCCCTGCTATTTGTCTATGATGTCCTCTAATGTACTTGTAAAGTGTAATCATGTCCCCTCACAAGCGCCTTTTTTCCAGAGAAAACAACCCCAACCTTGACAGTCTACCCTCATAATTTAAGTCTTCCATCCCTCTAACCAATTTAGTTGCACGTAGTCTCTGCACTCTCTCCAGCTCATTTATATCCCTCTTTAGGACTGGAATCCAAAACTGCACTGCATACTCCAGATGAGGCCTTACCTTCAGCAGAATTCGGCACTGAAATTCATTTTTCAAAAGAGCAAACAGATTTCTTTATATTCAATTTTGAAATCTGACATGGGGCTAGACATATTGTCAGTTTCCCAGCTGCCCCAGTCATGTGCTAACGTAAACTGGACCCTAGCAACTCCTGAAATTGCAAACCAGTCATGTGCTTCAGTCACTCTTTACTGCTGTACTGCAAGTATCATCCCCCCTCCCTTCCCCCCCCAGCAGCCTAACAAAACAACAATGGGAAGGTAACCAGATAACAGCTCCCTGGTAGATCTAAGAACAGCACTCAATAGTAAAAGCCAAGTCCCACTGAGACTGATTCAGTTACATTTAGTTGGAGAGATTACAGCCTGCCAGAAAGTAATTCCATCCTAAAGTGCAGGCACACGTCACACGACTGGGGGCAGCTGGGAAACTGACAATATGTCTAGCCCCATGTCAGATTTTAAAAATGAATATAAAAAAATCTGTTTGCTCTTTTGAGAATTGGATTTCAGTGCAGAAGTCTGCTGGAGTAGCACTATTAACTGATGTGTTTTGTACTGTCCCATGACAGTATCCCTTTAAATATTACCCCTTCTTTCTCCCCATTAGGTTTGCCAACACCTGGCCGGTATTTTACCAACCTATTGTTACAATTATGTTCCCTAACAATTAGGGCCAATTCTTTCTGCCATGAGGTGGCCTTTCCAATGCTGCTCCATGCTTACCTTTCAGAGCTTGGGTGCAGGTCAAGGGAGAGCCACATCACTAGGGTAAACACGCTCTCTGCACTTGAAGAGCACAAATTCAGAAAGCATATGGGGCCCTGCTGACTGAGGCAAGATTTTTACCTTGTCTCGTGGTTTTACCGTCCCTGATAACAATGTTTTTAATAGCACACAAAGATCAGAGTTCGGCCAAGTAGTACTTAGAGGCAATGTTACTTGGCTGCATTTTCCTGTTTGGTGCCGGGCTAGTATTCTGTAATGCAAAGCAGGCCTGGACTGACAATAAGACTGTCTGGACAAATGCCCAAGGGACCTCTCCATTTAATGTTTAAAGGGCTACCATAGGGAGTTGAAGCAGGCTGCTGAAGTTTGCTGAAGTGCACCACCCAAGTTAGCCAAAGCACACTGTCTAAAGGGCAGTCAAAAAGGCCCAAAGCAAAGCTGCCAATGTGAGGCACCGAAGTTAAATTGCCAAAAGGAGCCAAAGCTGCTGAAGTGAGACGAAAAAGAAGTAACCAAAGCAGAAGAGGAGAACAAAGAAGCTGCTGTCACCAAGGAGAAAAAAGACTGCCTGCCAAATCCAAGTTGTTTCCCCTGAATACCAATGGTCTTTTTTTTTTTTAAATCCCTGGCCATCATTTTTTTTTTATTTTTATGGGAGACCCCTGACCACCATATTTTACTTTTATGGAGAGACCCTTGACCACAACTGTTTTTTTTTAAACTTTTATTGGGGTACCCTGGCCACCAATGTTTTGTTTAACTTGGAGGGGCCTTTCCACCAAATTTTTTTTAAATTCTTATGGGAGGACCCCTGACCACCAATGCTTTTTTCTGTACTTTTATGGGGGGACCCCTGACCACCAATGTTTTTTTTTTTTTTTACTTTTATGGGGGACCCCTGACCAACAATGTTTTTTTTTACTTTTATGGGGTACCCTGACCACCAATGTTTTGTTTAACTTGGAGGGGCCTTGCCACCAATTTTTTTTTAAATTCTTATGGGGGGACCACTGACCATCAAATTGTTTTTTTTTTTTCACTTTTATGAGGAGATCCCTGACCACAACTATGTTTTCTTTACGTCTATGGGGGTACCCTGGCCACTAATGTTTTGTTTAACTTGGAGGGGCCTTTCCACCAATTTTTGTTTTCAATTCTTATCGGGGGACCCCTGACACACAATGTTTTTTTCACTTTTATGAGGGGACCCCTGACCACCAGAACAAAGAAGCTGCTGTCACCAAGGAGAAAGACGACTGCCTGCCAAATCCAAGTTAAGTTTCCCCTGAACACCAATGGTCTTTTTTTTAAACCCCTGGCCATATTTTTTTAAAATTTTTTATGGGGGACCCCTGACCACCATTTTTTTTTACTTTTATGGGGGGACCCCTGACCACAACTATGTTTTTTTTACTTTTATGGGATTACCCTGGCCCCCAATGTTTTGTTTAACTTGGAGGGGCCTTTCCACTCATTTTTTTTTACTTTTACGGGGGGACCCCTGACCACAACTATCTTTTTTTTTACTTTTATGGGGGTACCCTGGCCAACAATTTTTTAACTTGGATGGGCCTTTCCACCAATTTTTTTTTTTAACTTTTATGACGGGACCCCTGACCACCTATGTTTTTTTTTTTACTTTTATGGGGGAACCCCTGACAACAACTGTTTTTTTTTTTACTTTTATGGGGGTACCCTGGTCACTAACTTTTTTTATACTTGTGTGGGGGTGGGGGGCTGGCCGCCAATGTTGCACATTTATGCGTTGGCTGCTTTGATATTTTCTTTTTTTCGGTTGTTTTTACTCCAGTCAGGCCCCTGAGTGGCAAAAACTTGGCATTATAGCTTGCATCCTCAGAGCTGTCAATCAATCCCATGTCATGATCCAGACAGAATTCCTCTTCACACTAAATGAAAACATGAAATAAGGTCTAGAAATGCCTGGAGCGGATCATTATCTCCCTCATCACATGGGCTGGTTGACAGATCTGCATCCTGGTTCTGTAGGGTCACTATTTGCAGAGAAGAAATAAGTAAAAACAAATCAGAGGACACAAGTATGAAGCTCTGTGTAAATAGCTGCTCCTTATCTCAAAGCCTAACAAAGGATTCAGCTTTGTATTTGTTCTCCCTTATCTCCCATTAAACAGATTACAGAGTGAGAGAGGGGCCACAAGAGAAAAACAACTTCATAAAGGCAAAAACCCTTGGAAAAATCCACGACCCCAATACCCCCAGCATTGGATACGCGTGGGGGTGGGGTGAATGAGACTAAATAATAAATAGGCCCTGCACTCGACCAACATCCCCGGCCCTGGGTGGAGAGTGCAGGGAAACAAGACCCACCAACCACAACACACAAATCAGTTCGGACGAGTCCAACTTGTAGGAAAATCCTCTAGTCCCGCCCCAGGAGAGTCATTGAAGCCCCGCCCCTCCTCACATCTAATTATAGCATTGTTTAAACCCGGATTCCTCTGCCGCCAGGCGAAACTGCGCATGCGTGATACGCTTTCCTGGAGTAGAGTCCAAGAAGTTCCAATTGCAAATCTCATTAGATGCGCCGGGATCGGGTTTGTGAGCCGGTGCCTGGAGCCGCCCGGTCAGATCGGAGTGAATAAGGTAATACCGCTGTTACTCGGCGGCCTCATTTGTTTTATTCGCTACTAAGCCGGTTAGGGTTTGACCTCTGTTTGGAACTCCTGCTGATGTGGGTCTAACGCGCCCTCAAGGAATGGTGGGAGCTGTAGTTCAGCTTCTGCTACACTATCCAGGTTACATTTCAGCAGTGTCTCTAAACTGGACTTTTTGGGAAACGGAACCTTTCATTTACAAGTACTTACCTGCCAACTAATCTATGGAATAATGTGATTTATATTCTCTCTGGACTCGCAGGTTGTACTTCCCTAAGTGTGGAATTTCATGGCCTCAACATTCTGCTGTTGGATTGTAAGCTTTAGGGCCCAGTCTGTATATAGGGTATTATGTTATATATACACCTTTCTATTGTACAGCACTGCCATATAGGTTGGTGCTACATGATGATAATAATGATCCATTGGGATAATGACATTCAGAGAGATGAGAGTGTCAGCCCAAACTCCGTCCAGTTAAAAACTGCAGCTGTACCAAATTGTCTTCTCTACGGTACTGGTTCTGACTCCTGACACAACGCTGTCAAAGCCAACTTATTATCCGACCCCAGAGGAGACCGGCTCCTGTTACATTGTGTCGAGAGTAAGATAGATGTACCGATCCCTCCCCGATATGCCCACATTGAAGTGGGCGATACCGGGCCCACCATCGGATCATAATGCACCCAAAACGGGCGGTAGGATTGCGGGACCGCATAAATGCACAGATGCGGCCGCGATCCAACAGGATTTTTTAACCTGCCCAATCGAGATCTGGCCGACTTTCGGGCAGATATTGATCAGGGAAGCCCATTGGAGGCCCCCACACACGGGCCAATTAGGGTTGCCATCTGGCCGGTAAAAATGATGTTTGATCCCAATGTTATTAATTGGGAAAAAAAGATAAATATATAGGAAGGTCGGTTTTTATTCTCTGGAAAAGGTGGCAACCCTAGGGCCAAAAAAGATGCATTTAGAACCACAGGAAAAAATGGTTGTTCACCTTTGCGTTCACTTTTGGTATGAGGTACAGAGTGATAATCTAAGACAATTTGCCTTTTTTTTAATATTATTTGTGTTTTTTAATTATTTAGCTTTTTATTCAGCAGAGTGATATTTTTGCAATTGGTTTTTCACTTTTTAATATTTGTGGTTTTTGAGTTATTTTTATTCAGCAGCTCTCGAGTTTGCAATTTCAGTAATTTGGTTGCTAGGGTCCGAATAAAGGTCCCCATTAGGGTTGCCACCCGGCCGGTATTTTACCGGCCTAGCCGGTAAAATACCGGCCGGGTAAAAAGCCATTGTTAGTGGCTTTACGATTCAGCACTAACAATGGCCAATATTTGGGTGTCTTCAAAGGCACCCAATCAAAAATTCGTCCAGCCCAATCGAGGAGCCGACCGATATCCAAGTCTTCTGCCGATATAAGTCGGCTCGTTTCCCACCATACACGCACCGGATATCGTATGAAAATTAGTTTCGTACGATATTATCTGTGCGTCTATGGCCACCTTTATATGGGGTCAGTGACCCCTATTTGACAGCGAAAGAGTCAGGTGAAAAAGGCAAATTATTACTATAAAAAAAAAAACTGAAATCATTTGAAAAGTTGCTTACAATTAGTCGTTCTATAACTTTTCTACTAAAAGTTAACTTAAAGGTGAACCACCCCCTTAAAGTTATATGTAAATATACTTGATATCGAAAGCTGCATCTGTCTGACTTATATTCTCTGCAGTACTGGTTCTGGTTGCTGACGCAATGCTGTCCAATCCAGCTGAATAAAAGGGACTGTTTCAAGAGTCAGAACCACTGAAAAGAAAGGGTTAAACAAAACCGTGCTTTCAGTTACGTTTACAAATAGATACAAATATACAAATAACTTAAACCATTGACAATTTTTAATTCTATCTATTGTTTTAGTAAACCCGGACCGATCCACAATGGCTCCTAGCATTAGTAAGTAGTGGATATCAGAATACCTTGTGTGCTATATATAGCCTTTTAGGTTTACTTGTCCGTTATGTCATTAAAGGGGCTGTACACTTTCGAGTGAACTTTTAATATGAAGAGACAATCTGCAATATGATTTAATTTTTTTACAATTTTTAAAAACTCTAATAAATTAGATTTTATTCACAATTCCAATGGTATATGAAAAATGGTTTATGAAAAAATTAGAACATCTAAAATTCGATCAAATAGTCCTAACCTGAAAACGCGAATCGAAATAAATTCTAATCAAGTTTTCCTCCTTTTGCACGTTCATTTTTTTGACGTGCAACATTTTTTTTTTCACACAGAGCCTGTGGGGCTTCATTTACGAAGCAAAACTTGGCAAATTTTGAAATTTGGCTTCATAGTAGTGATGAAAAAAAAAAAAATTGACGCCCAAAAGTAAAACTTGATTCGACCTCTGCAATAGTTGAATTAAAACTGCTTCCAGAGTCAAGATGTGATAAATCTCACTTTCAAATTCAAATTAGAGTTGGTGGTTTTAAATTCCAATTTGTGAGTCTTGACCAAAAAAAATTTGTAAATATCAAACCTTGATAAATCTGCCCCCAAGATTTCAGATACCCAGTTGCTGGGGTCCAAATTACTATGAGATGGCCTGAACAGAAAGACAATAAATTAGGGATTCACCGAATCCACTATTTTGGATTCAGCCGAATCCTTTGCGAAAGATTCAACTGAATACTGAACGAATTGGAATCCTAATTTGCATATGGGAAGGAGGAAAACATTTTTTACTTCCTTGTTTTGTGACAAAAACTCACACGATTTCCCTCCCTGCCCCGAATTTGCATATGCAAATTCGGATTTGGTTCAGTCTGCCAGAAGGATTCGGCCGAATCCGAATCCTGCTGAAAAAGGCCGAATCCAGGATTCTGTGCATCCCTACAATAAATATGTAGCCTTACCGAGCGTTTGTATTTTAGATGGGGTCAGTGACCCCCATTTGAAAGCTGGAAAGAAGAAGGCAAATACTGTAATTAAAAAACTATAATAAAGAAAAAAAATGAAGTCCAATTGAAAAGTTGTTTACTAAAAGTTAACTTTAAGGTGAACCACACCTGTAAAGGAGATACTGCTGGAATGCGTATGCATCTTTATGCCTTCCCCGCTGATAAGCAATACAGCAAGGTGTGACCTGCACAAGGAAATAAATTTAATTTAACAAGAGATATGATGAGTCACTTCCAAATGACGTGTGAATGAGCGTAATCCTAGGTGCTGTCATGCAGAAAGAAATGAAAAATATCAGATAAGTGCCAGGTGACTACTATAAGCACATGGGATTTTTATATAGGGGTGGACAAAATGTTAGTGTCCATACAAATGTGTCTATGGCATCTCATTTGGGACAGGTTTGAAAGATCACTCTGAGCTCAGTCTTTTCCAGTGCCCGGATTTGTGGCCTCTGGAGATTTCTCCTAGTGTGGCTAGAGGTTTTGTTTGAAAAATACTACTGATTCCCCTATGCAGAGTGTGGGCCCTGGTGCCTAAGTATGTTTTTTTTAAATCTGTTTGTCTTTCCTAAACGCCAAGCCATTATGAGTTCATTTAAGTACGTTATAGAATGAATAATTCTAAGCAACTTTTTCATTTGAATTATTCGCCTTGTTCTTCGGACTCTTCCCAGGTTTCAAATGGGGGTCACTGACCCCATCTAAAAAAAACTGATGCTCTGTAAGGATACAAATTTATAGTTACTGCTACTTTTTTATTACTCATCTTTCTATTCAGGGCCTCTCCTGTTCAATTGACAGTCTCTTATTCATATTATTGCATGGTCGCTAGGGTATTTGGATGCTAGCAACCTGAATGCTGAAATGTCAAACTAGATAGCTGTTGAATTAAAAGCTAAATCATTCCAAAACCACAAATAAATGAAAAAATGAAAACCAATTGCACGTCTCAGAATATCACTCTCTACGTCATCAGCGCCGATCCGCGCCTTTACGTCGCCTGATGCGGCCTTCCGTTGCCACCCGACGCTAGTGCCGAGAGCGCAATTGCGCTCTCTGCACTAGAAGAGCCGAATTTCCGGGTTGAAAACCGGAAATTCAGCTCTTAGTTACCAGGAGCGGCATTTTTGCCGCCCCTGGTAACCAGGGTGGCGCTGCCATCTGAGGCGAGTGGATCAACTCACCTCATTGGTGGAGCGCCCCTGTACGTCATACTAAAAGTTAATTTAAAGGTGAACAACCCCTTTAAGCAAAATAATACAGCTGTCAATATGTATACATTGTAGTAGATTAGTAAGCACATTACATTAACATATGGATGACAGATTTTTTTTGTGGCTGTTTGTATAGACCTATATACTTTGGTGCTTTAAATACAAGCATTATCTGTGCTTATCTGTACATTCTTTGCTTTTTCTGAAAAGAAACTGGATCCTCAAGATTTCAGGGTTAGTTTCCTAGAAGCAGGGACATTTTTGTGCCTTGAATCTCCTATTTTGGGACACGTCCAACCAGTGCTGCAAGTTATCTATTGCACTCATTCATTTTGGCAGCTCCTGTGCTTCTCCAGTACAGGAGGATTTGGCCAAACGCAATTATACGTTTCATTTTTTTTTTTATTATTAACAAAAGTAGATTAATGCCAAATCTGGCTTTAAAATTAAAATTTGTGAAGCTGCAAAGCTCTGCATTTTTGGAAGTGGGAGAGCAGAGTTGTTCTGGGGTTTCCTTCCTACAGTTGGAGGTGAAGGGAGGAGAGCCTGTGCAGGAATCTTCTGTTAAAGTTTGCCTTTGAGCTTTTGTTCCAAACCTTAGCTAAAATTTGGTCATGGGATTCAATTCAGTTTAGTTGTTTTCAGATAGTTTTTCTAATATTCAAAATTACTAATATTGAAGTTTCGAGTTTAATTTGTCACCTTATTATGTCTTATTCTGAGGCAGCTCTGGGAGGGGGGGTCACCGACTCTGTAAAATGTTTTAATTCCCACATTAGTTTATACAATCCATATCTTTGGCCCTGCTAGGCAGAATCCCTGAGTTTCATTAAAGGAGAAGGAAAGGTTAAAACTAATTAAGCCTTATCAGAAAGGTCCATCTAAATATACCAGTAAACCCCCAAAGTAATGTTGCTCTGAGTCCCCTGTCAAAAGAAACACTGCATTTATTTCCTTCTATTGTGTACTCATGGGCTTCTGCATCAGACTTCCTGCCTTCAGCTTAATCCTCATTGCCCTGGGCAAGAGCATGCTCAGTTTGCTCCTCTCCCCCCACCCCTCCCTTCTCTACTGTAATCTGAGCCCAGAGCAGGGAGAGACTCAGGTAGGAAGTGATGTCACACCATGTTAATACTGCAGCTCCTATTCTAAACAGAGAGTTTCTAGAGCTTTTCACTCAGGTATGGTAAAACATTCTACAGAATAAATATAGCATTCTAGCTTGCACTATTGCAGCTAATCTATTGGCAATAAAATGCCTCTGTAGCTTTCCTTCTCCTTTAAAGGGCACATATTGCCCTAAAATATAAAACAGAGCCTGCACTCTGTATGTGGGTAACAGTGTTTTTTTTTATTGTTTGTTTTTTTTTTATTAAAAAATCGGCCACACCAGCGCTAGGACAATTGCATCATGAGGGAGCTCCCGGTGAGAGCAGTCATGTTGTGCAGAGCGCAGGCACATAATGAGCTTCTGGTATCACACACATGGGACCTTGATGCAGCATTCGGTATGCGGATGGGTGTGTCCCCACATGGCTGCTCAAATCGGGAGCCCCCTCCTTGTGCGGGTGTCAGGGGGCAATTAGAAAAACTAAAGTTAAAAATATTTTATCGTAACAGGTGCCCTTTAAAGCCAGCTGTTAGAACTGATAAAATAGTTGCCAATGTCCCACAGATGCTGCTGAGACATGTATCAACTAATTTGTTGATAACAGTTTAGAATCTGCACCTTAACTACTGAGCTGCCAGACAAACACCAGAGACAGGAAAATTCAACGTTAAACCTCAATTGTGGAAAAACAGTCAAAAATAAAACATGTTCACGAATTGCAGCACTCCAATTTGGTATTAAAACCGCTTTTATTCCAAAAATAGCATAGCGACGTTTCGGATACAACAGATCCTTTTTCAAGCTAAAAACAAAGTATCATTATCACTTCCTTTATACCCACAAACACCTAGTGGCAATCACATAGTATTACATACATTGTTTACTGTAATCCTAAATCACACTCTCATAATTATAGCTTTACTTGCATGACAAGTGTATCTCCCATGCATTTAAGGTATCAAAACCTAGATCATAGTGATTAAAGTATCTTATCTCAATAGCAGTGATTCAATCGGCAGTCTATTCTATATATCGGTGATTCATTCAGTAGTCTATTCTGTATCACCAATCAGTGTTTCCTGTCGATGTTCTATAGGGGATAAGGAGTATAAGGAAATAAAAACAGTAATTAAAACAGAATAAATACTTATTAAAAACAATAAATGACTCGTCTATATTACTGTGCTTAAGTCGTATTCTTTGTTCATACCCTTAGGGCTTAAAGTCTCAAGTCTACAAATCCAACTTGCTTCACATTTTAATAGTAGTTTTATTCGATCACCCCCTCTCCTGGGTTTCAACACTTGCTGCAATACTTGGAAACGCAACTGTGCTACAGAATGACCCGCCTCAATAAAATGTTGAGCTACCGGGCTTTGTTTCACTTTTCTCCTGATATCTGATTTGTGTTCACCTACTCTATCTTTTAGTGGTCTTGTGGTTTGTCCCACATACATAAGTCCACAGGGACACTTTAAGGCAGTGTTCCCCAACCAGTAGCTCGTGAGCAACAAGTTGCTCTCCAACCCCTTGGATGTTGCTCTCAGTGGCCTCAAAGCAGGTGCTTTATTTTTGAATTCCTGGCTTGGAGGCAAGTTTTGGTTGTATAAAAACCAGATGTACTGCCAAACAGTCTCCTGTAGGCTGCCAGTCCACATAGGGGGCTACCAAATAGTCAATCACAGCCCTTATTTGGCACCCCAGGAACTTTTTGCATGCTTGTGTTGCTCCCCAAATCTTTTTATTTTTGAATGTGGCTCACGAGTAAAAAAGGTTGGGGACCCCTGCTTTAAGGCATAGACTACATAAGAGGACAAGCAGGTATGATACCCTTTTATCTTAATCGCTGTACCTCTATGTGGATGATAGACGGTATCCCCTTTTAGACAGCTATTACAATGTTTACATGACAGACAGGGAAAAGTGCCGTTTTTCATCACTCCCAGAGTTTCCTGTCTGCATATTTTCTCTGGGCCAACATCAGCCTTCACAAGTCTATCTCTTAGAGACCATGCTTTTTTGTATGCAAGTCTTGGCGGTCTTTGGAATATATTCAAACTAGGAAACTCCCAATAGACGCCAATGCTTGCAGACAATTTTGCCAATATGGCTCGATAAATTATTAAATTTACTAGAGAAAATCATTCTGTCATCCTTACTTTTCATGATCTTTTTCTTTGTAGTCTGCCCAGTCATGACTTCCCCTTTACATTTCTCAAGGGTTCTGCCCGAGTAGCCCCTATTTAGACATTTTTTCTCCATTTCATTTAGTCTTACAGTTAAGTTCTCTTTTTCTGAGACTATCATCTTCACTCTCGAAAATTGTGATTTTGGAACAGATCGCTTTATGTGAGATGGATGAAAAGAAGAATGCAATAATAGGGTATTTTTGTCCGTTGGTTTTACATACAAATCTGTGGCCAATCTACCTTCATGCTTATACACCAAGACATCTAAGAAATGAATGCTTAAAAAATCATGTTGTATGGTAAATTTCAAAGCTGGTAGATATCCATTCAATTCTCTATAGAAATCCAATAGGCTGGAATGTGATGATCTCTTACTTCATTCTTTGATATATATGCCCCTTTGTATCTGGTGAACAACCTGACATCAATTGAACTGAAAACAAATGTTTGGAAGGTGAAAAACCCTTTAAAGGATGTGAGGTTCTTCCCATACCACATCTTGCCTGCTCAGTTCATGGCTCCCTGCTGCACCTTTGTCGGATGTTTAAGGAAAGAAAGAAAAAGGTTCCCACTTGCTGAAGAGACAAGACCTTTTCAGTAGGGATGCACCGAATCCAGGATTAGGTTTGGGATTCGGCCAGGATTCGGCCTTTTTCAGCAGGATTCGGATTCGGCCGAATCCTTCTGTCCGGGCGAGCCGAATCCGAATTTGCATGTGCAGATTAGGGGCGGAGAGGGAAATCGCGTGACTTTTTGTCACAAAACAAGGAAGTAAATAAATGTTTCCCTTCCACCCCTAATTTGCATATGCAAATTCGGATTTGGTTCGGTATTCGGCCGAAGCCTTCGTGAAGGATTCGAAGGTTCGTCGAATCCAAAATAGTGGATTTGGTGCATCCCTACTTTTCAGTACAGTGCTGCTCTTTCCAATCAAGGGCAGCACCCTTTATTCCGTCAGCAGCACAGCGTCCATGAAGAATCACTGAAATTACACAATTATTAAGGCAATATACATTATCTAGCTTGTATCTTCCCCCGATCCCAGTTAATGAGGGCAGTAAAATTGCAGTACAAAAGTCACCAGTGCCAGCAGGCCTCACATCATCGCATTTGTTGCATTAATGAGCAACATCCAGTGTGTAGACACGCTCACACCCTATTTCCAAGGAAGCTTTACGTGTACTTTAGTTTTCCCATTTTGGCTAAAAGGACTTTATTTGTGTGTTTGCGTTTGCACATATCCGTGGCATGATTTTTCCACTACGTTGGAATGAAGCTCCCATAGAAACAATTACTTTTGTTCTTTTATTTTTTTCAAGTTATCTGTACATGTAATTGCTATTCGTACGAATATCTGTCTCGTACCAATATCTTCTCTGCTATGGCGGTTTCTGACTTTTGTAACATTGTAGCTTTTCATTGTCCTGTTTGGGCTGGAAGAAAATTGAATTTCACTACATTATTTTAGGAGTCAGTGCTCTAGTTCAGCAGTGTTTATGCAAAGCCCTGCTCCAAGTTTTATTCAAAGATAAACTACAGTCCTTCTGTGTTGCAGAATCAATTCTAAGAATCCCACTTACAGGCAAAGCTTTTTTTTTTGAGGGGAAGTAATTGTAGTTGAACAACATCTGAACAGATGTAGGTTGCCCATACTTGCCTATTTGAAAACAATGTGACTAATAGATTTACAGGGGTGTAAAGGAGAAGTTACTTTTACTATGTTAGTTTTAGCATTCTAAATATTGGCATATTCTTAGCAATATTTCAATTTGTCTTTATTTTATATTGTTTATGAATTTTTTACCTTCCTATTCTGCTTCTTTCCAGCTTTTGCACAATCCTCAATACGTCATTGATAGACTCTCCTGCCTGTTGTGCTAGGATATGGAATGGATGCCATAGTCAACCAAAACTGTGATGCGATCAGCCTGATCAAAGTGAAGGAAGAAACCAAACTTGTGCTTGAAGCCTTTTTAAAGCGATTCTTGAGCCACGAAGAGGCCGATAATGTTGGGCACGTGGGACGCGCTTATCACGACCCTAAAAAATACATCCACAGGTGAGCAGTAATTGGTAGAATAGCAAGGGGTATATATTTGTTGGGGACATACTATCATTATGTGTGTTCAGTGGGTTGCATGGTGATTCCATGGTTGGCAGTGCTGCAGTTCAATCTGGGATGTAACTCTTGCTTCCCAATTTTATACCCTTACTAAGGTCCAATCGAGAGGAGGGGAAGGAAGCATCTTCAAAGAAACGTGAGAAGAAGAAGTCAAAAGAACCTGCCCGAGGAAAAGATGAGAGAAGCCGGAGCCCAGTTTTTGGTGGATCGTCGGCTCAGGTGGAAAATGGCAACTGGAATTCTCTTCATGAAGAGATCAACCGGGTAGAAGAGTCCAAGCACGGCTTCCAAACAAACATCAAGAAGCTCCTGCGAAGACACAGTCAGTCGAAGGAGAAAGCAGCTAGCCTTAAATACAAAGGGGGAAGCATTCACAGCAAATCCAGGGACTCGCTAGACAAAGTGCTTGATGACTCTAGTAAAAGTGGTAGCAAAAAAGATTCCTTGAAGCGACCCAAATCCCCCAACCCTTTACTTGCTTGTACTGTAGCTGGCTCTGTTGACTCTTTGGTCCAGAAGACCCAGATGAAAACAGAGACCCCAGAAAAAGATATTCAAGGGGCACATAAGAAACAAAGCCGACCCTTTTCCCTTAAAAATATTTTGAGGAAAAAACAGAAAGATCATGGTTCAGAGACAGATGTTCCACATGCAAGACCAAGCTTTCTGCCGTTGGACCCTTGCTACAAAAAAGATGACCCGCATTCTCGTGTTCCGGATATGGGCAAGAGAGGTAATAAGGTTGAATAGATACTGTATATTAAATCAGTCTTTACCTAAAGTGACTGACACATTGTATACTGGCAAAATCAAACAATGTGACATTATTTTTAACTTGCTGCTAGCAGCCAGAATACAGCATTTTTCTTTCCATACTATGGGGATTTATTTACCTATAGAGAGGGAAATATAGGAAGTTTATCAAATGACAATGGCATGGAGGGGCATTTTATTAAACACCCAAAATGATTGTGCTCAGGGACAAAATGCCCTGTATGCCATTGGCCTTTGATAATCTTCCTACATTTCCCTCTCTATAGGTAAATAAATCCCCATAGCATGGAAAGGAGAATACTGTATCCTTGCTGGTAGCCTTGCTACATTGCCCTCTCTATAAGTAAAATGCATATGCTATGACAATCCGCAATAACCCGCATCTCAGAAACCTTTCTTTATAGTTATTCCACTGGTCTTGTACCTCTTAAAATGCAGAGCAGTGGGGTTGGCAGATGCCATATCTCTCTTCTTGCCGTCTATTCCCATCTCTTTGGTGACCACTAGGGGTTGAAACCAGTTTGGTTCTCTGTGTGGTTTGGTTGGGAGGCTTCTGTAGGGTTTTTAAATGGTTTTGTTGTCCAGTTTCTTACTATAGAGACCTGAACATACTAGTGATCATCATCTCACTGGTTCTGAGAAGTTACATGGTGACCCTGTATACACCAAATATACAGTATACTCCGCTGCCAGTCTGTGGTTGGTTGAGGTTCTACTATAAATGGTACCACCAGCCAGTTGCAGCCTTGCAGCCCAAACACTGCCCTCACCTGGACACAGATGTAGAGGGACAGTACTGCAGCTGATGAGCTTGGACTTGAGTAGGTCACATAAATAATACAGTCATTATTTTAAATGCTGAATTTGCAAACATGCCAGTTACTGCTCATAGTTACATAGTTAAATCGGGTTTAAGAAATACAAAGTCCATCAAGTTCAGCCCCAAATGAGACCCAGCATCCATACACTCACCCCTCCATACCCTCACATAAATTATATATACCCATATCTATACTAACTATAGAGTTTAGTATCACAATAGCCAATGATATTATGTCTGTCCAAGAAATCATTCAAGCTCCTTTTAAAAGCATTACCAGAATCAGCATCACAACATCACCTACGTTGCTTCAAATGAAAGTTCTTTTCTTCTAGTCTGAAGGGGAGGCCTCTGGTGCTTTTTCACCAGATAAAACAACCCTAACCATGACCGTCTACCCTCCATAATTTAAATCTTCCATCCCTCTAACCAATTTAGTTGCACTTAGTCTCTGAACTCTCTCCAGCTCATTTATATCCCTCTTAAGGACTGGAGTCCAAAACTGCACTGCATACTCCAGATGAGGCCTCACCAGGGACCTATAAAGAGACATAATTATGTTTTCATCCCTTGAGTTAATGCCCTTTTTTATGCAAGACAGAACTTTATTTGCTTTACTGACCACAAAATGACACTGGCTGGATTTAGACAACTTGTTATCTACAAAAACACCAAGATCCTTCTCATTTAAGGAAACTCCCAACACACTGCCATTTAGTGTATAACTTGCATTTATATTATTTTTGCCAAAGTGCATAACCTGCATTTATCAACATTGAACCTCATTTTACAGTTTGCTGCCCAGTTTTCCATCTTAGTCAAATCATTCTGTAAAATGGCAGCATCCTGCATGGAAACTATAGTTCTGCACAATTTTGTATTAATAAACATGTTCAAAAGCAAGGAACCTAGTACAGAGCCCTGTGGTACTCCACTAACAACATTGGTCCAATTAGAAAATGTTCCATTTACCACCACTCTTTGTAGTCTATCTTTTAGCCAGTTCTCTATCCAGGTACAAATATTATGTTCCAGGCCAACATTCCTTGATTTAACCAGTAAACTTCTGTGTGGCACTGTATCAAATGCTTTAGCAAAATCTAAGCAGATAACATCCACTGCCATCCCAGAATCAAGGTCCCTGCTTACCGTCTCAAAAAAATAAATAAATTAAATTATAATTAGACATATTTATGCATTATGCATCCTTCTGTGTTTAAGCAAGGAATATGAAAAGCATATAGTGAAAGGAAAGAAGGGCTTAGTAGACATCAACTAAGTACATACCCAGTATTTTCAAAATGTGCAGGGAATACCCTTTTATTTCACCATATCCATCTACACACAATATTTTGGGGGCATAAAAGGGTAACTCCCTGACATATTGTATGCAGCTGGTAATGGCAAAATGAAGTCAATGAATATGCTGTTAATGTACCATTTTATGCCCCCATAATATTTGGTGTATATTTAAATAAGAAGGAAAGATATACTCACTGGGGGTGATACATGTTAGGCATCCCCCAATCATTATAATTGCTTACCTGAGACCAGGGGTACATCTGTAGGATCAACACATCACAACATTATACCACTTCTATCTTTGCTGTGGCCCAGGGGCAAGTGATATATGCACAGTACAGTGAAGAGCTGCCATTTTGCTTCTAAAACTGGCTTTTTTTCTCTACTGCAATGTGCACCTGAACCTGATCATAGAAAGGTCTAACATTTTGGCTCCTCCCGGTGATTATACTTTTTCTTCTCAATGTAATTTAAGCACTTTGACCAGAATTGACCTGGCAACAAGTGAGAGTAGCACTATAAAGGGATTGTATAAAGACTGATTTAGCTAATGCCTCTAAACTGACTCTGTACAAAACAACGTTTCCAATCCTTAATAAATTAAAGGAACGGCAACACCAAAAACTGGAAGTTTTTTAAAGTAATGAAAATATCATGTACTGTTGCCCTGTACTAGTAAAACTGATCTGTTTGCTTCAGAAACACTACTATAGTTTATATAAACAAGCTGCTGTGTAGCAATCGTGGAAATTGAAAAAAAGCTATATGGCACATGTTAAATAGTGGATAACTGATCACACCATTATGTTCTACAGAGCTTATCTGATATCTGCTGTGTAACCTGAGCCTGTTCTTCTTCTTTGAATGGCTGCCCCCCCCCCACAGCAACTTATTTATACAAACCATAGTAGTGTTTCTAAAGCAAACACAGCAGTTTTACTAGTGCAGGGCAACACCATTATATTTGTGTGACTTTAAAACACTTTTTGATGTTACTGTTCCTTTAAGGTCTGTTCACAGAGCAGCTAAGGGATTGCTAACTAGTAGCAAATATTCTATACAATAGTTTATAACATTTTATTATACTGTTTCATAAAACTGTGTTCTTTAACTCTCTTATGTGTTGTTTGCTTTATTCCCACTGATTTTGTTCTGGATTTAATTCAAGGGAAAGTTGATGAGACTGAAATTTACAATTTGGCTGCTAAGAAGTTGGACAAACTAGTGAAACACCAGAGGTTGAAGAGCCCAACGGCAACCACAGCACCACCTCTCCCGCCAAGTGCTGAAATAAGTGATGGAAAGCCACAGTTATTCGGTAAGTGAACTATTAGACTGCATGTTATCCATTAGGCTCCAGTATATTCTGCACCGTTTGTTTTTTATCGGGTTTTATAGATGATGAGCTCCCCAGCTAAGTATAAAGGGACACTCCATATCTCATCCACTCATGCACAGGGTCTGATCAGGGGGACCACTGAATAAATAACCCGTAAATTCTACTATAATAAAATTACAAAGTCTTGAGGCAGTTTGTGCGGGGGGGTCCCCATTCTACTGAGTTAGAAAGCATTCCCCCCCCCCCCCCCAGTTTTTAGACCCCTTTCATGACCCATGAATTACACTTTTTCACCCTCTGCCCTGGGGCCCCAGGCTGCTATACTCCCTGTACACTGGGGTGGCACTCTGGTGGGAGAGTAATTCTTTAATAATTTAAACTTGTTATAATTCTTGTAAAACTTTTGTGGCTTTATGCAGAAAACAACAATGTTGCGGCAAGTGGAGTTTCACATAGTGAAGATAAAGACATGGTGATTCGCCAGTTGGTAGTGCTGCTTCACGAGCAGGCGAATGTCATCAATGATAAGGTAAGCTGCTCACCCCCTGTAGATACTTCTGCTTTGTACAAAAAGCATGGTAAACATCACAGTAATTATAGAGGAATGCACTGATCTAATGTGAACAGTTACCCCATTCATAAACAAATTAAGAATGGGGTGCTGCTCTGTTGGATGTTATGCAACACTTAAATTTAAATATTAGAGAGAAACCAAAGATCCAACTTGTTGGATCTTTGGTTTCACTCTTTCTAATATTTAACTTTAAGTAAACATCACAGTATGAAGAGTGTAGCACATTCCACCTTTCAGTGTATCTTATTCTTAGCAAAATGTCAATAGGTTTTAATGTTTCACAACACTGCAAATTTCACGGAGCACCAGGCAGCTTTAATTCATAAAATCCTCATTTTATTCCGTAGGCGTTTCGTGGCGTCTCCTCAGAAGTAGGAAGTTGCAAGATGCCATGAAACGCGTCAAGCGTGGGGTATGATACACTTCTGCGGGTGATCCATTGTTTTTAAATTTAAGGAATAAAATGAGGATTTTATGAATTAAGCTGCCTGGTGCTCCGTGAAATTTTTAGCGTTGTGATACAAGTTCGTCTGGATCCGGAGGCGTGATCAGGTGTCAACGCAGGGAGTCTGCTTGTCCCTTGGTGTGGAAGTGGGTGAGTGCCCTCCTCTTCAATTTTGTGTTTGCATTGAGTGGTTTTAATGTTTAAATGATTGGCCTTCATCTTCTGCCTCCTTCCAGTTTTCAAATGGGGGGTCACTGACCCCGGCGGCCAAAATACTACTGCTCTATGGGTCTACAATGTTAATATTATTGTTACTTTGTATTAGTTGCATTTCTAATCAGTCCCTGCTTGGTTGTTTGGGTCATTTGGACCATAGCAACCAGATTGAAAATCCTAATTGGGGGGCTGCTGACAAAAAAGTTAAATATGTAATAACCCACAAAAGGATAACCAATTGCAGATTGTCTCTGAATATTACTGTCTAGTTATAACGAAAGACATGAAGAATGGAGCCACTACAGCATAGCTACAGTGAATGAATTTGGTCTGCTCTATAGATATAGTTATTGTTAAAAACATGATTCAAAACACACCTCAAGTACATAGGATAGTAAAATCAGAAATACACTGCGGATGAGACCCCTAGAACTGCATCATTTTACTGGTTACACTAGACATATACTATAATGGGGGTCCCCAACCCTTTTCACCCCCAGGAGCCATAATCAGATGTAACAACAAAAGCATGAAAACAGTCCCTGGGGTTGTCCAATAAGGGCAGTGATTGACTATTTGGTAACCACTATCTGGACTGGCAGCCTATAGGAAGCACTATTTTGGCAGTACACACAATTTTTATACAACCAAAACTTGCCTAGCCTAGAATTTAAAAAAAAAAAAAAAAAAGGGGGCCTGCTTTGAGGGCACTGAGTGCAACATCCAAGGGGTTGGTGAGCAACATGTTGCTCGTGAGCCACTAGTTGGGGATTACTGACCTATAAGATCCACTCACCTAAAAGTGGCCATATACAGGCAGTTTTTAGCTGTCGATTCAGGTCCTTTAGACCGATTTGGCTGCTTATTTGCCCATGTATGGGGCCCTCCAACATGCCTGCCTGATCGATATCTAGCCAAAAATCTGCCAGATCTCAGTCGGACAGGCTTAATTTTTCTGTCTGATCAAGGACTGCATTGGCTCATCAATGCAGTCTTGGCTCCGACTTTTAATTTCCCCATTATTGCAATGTGATTGTTTGGCCCTAGGGCATTGCAATGATATGGGCCTGTCGGGAGAAAGATACGCTCATTTGGTGACCTCGACAAACATGTGAATCTTACAGTAAGGTGTCCATACACAGGGAAATCCGCTTGTTTGGCGATGTCGCGAAACAAGTGGATCTCTTGTTGATCTGATCGTGGGCCCTAGGGCATACGTGCGGCCACATATTGATCGGGGACGCCCGTCGAATATCCCCAAACATGGTCCAATGAGCTGCCGACTCAGTCTGTCAGCAGCTTTTATCGACCCGTGTATGGGGGCCAAAAGGATCGCGGGCACATCTTATTGTTGATGTGGTCCGTGCTTCGATGCCCGGATGCCCTCGATTCTTAGGGCCCAACGATCGGATCATCCCGATATCGCCCACCTCAATGTGGGCATATCGAGGGAGATTGCCAAACGAGCGGATCTCCCTGTGTATGGCCACCTTAAGCTGATGATGGAAATATGAGCCTGATCAACATCTAACCAATTTTCTGACAGATATCGGTCTGGAGTACCCCATACACTGGCATATAAGCTGCGAACTCAGACTTTTAAAGGGCCCGAATTGGCAGTTTAAATCTGCCTTTGTTTGGCCACCTTTAGTTAGGTTAGCATTCCTCTATATAGAGAGGAAGGTGTGCTGCTGCCGGGTGGTGAGTCCTATCTGTTTATTTAGACTGTAAGATCTAAGGGGCACAGACCTCCATCCTTTTGTCTCCTTGACAAAAAGCAATTATATGTATTGTAACTATACTTTTTATTTATGTGTATTGTATTTTTATACTTATTTGTACGTATTATTGTAATGCCCCTCTGTTTTTTTCTACTAATTTATTGTTCTGCTGTACAGTGCTTTGCCCTCAATTTATACAAATACATTTATGCAAATAAAAATATACATACATACCCCACTATAATAAAAAGCAGTTTAAGAAGCTTTTGTCATACAATTTTATCCTGCAATTACCTTTTAAGTAAAAACCGAACAATAAAGGTTGTGTCTTGACTGCATGAACGGTGTGCAGGCACTTAATTCGTTCTGTGTGATGTCTTTGTCGGGGCTTCCCCGGTATGGTAATAAACTGTCTTTATATGACTGGGCTGACACCTTTCATATGGAGATAAGAGGTGTTTGTTTCTTTTTGCTCACCCTCCCCTTGGACCATTGGCAAAACAACAGACTGAAATGTAAGAAGGAAAAAGTAATAAGCTCTGAGTGTGATATAAATGCATTTCTGCCACAGAACAGGGCAGTGCAATGTAAAAGAAAGGGAAGGCAGGCAAGTGCAAACATAGGCATCTGCATCTCTATGAACAGTATTTGGCAATAGCTGAGCCTGTGATATGTTAATAGAGTTCATTAGCATTTACCAAATGGCTTCAATTATAGTTTGTCTGTATTTTAGCTTCAACAGTCTGCATGGTAACATTAGAACATTACATGTGCCAAAATATAAAAAAGATTCAGCGGGGGGGGGGGGGGGGTGTATTTTAGATGCTTAGGTTACCTTATGTTACATAAGAAGATAGCAGGGATTCAACATGCAGTTCCAATAACTATGGGGACATCCATTAAAGGAATTGTTCACCTTTGAGTTAACTTTTAGTATAATGTAGAGAGTTTGTAATTGCGGCAAACTGGTTGCTAGGGTCCAAATTACCCTAGGAACCACGTACTGATATCAATAAGAGACTGGAATATGAATAGGAGTTTTGAGTAGAAAGATGAGTAATTAAAAGTAGCACGAAAGAGGCTTGATAAAAGGCTGGTATAGCCCAAAATGTTGCAGTGTTTTTTTGCACAAATAAAACTTCAAATCAATGATCAGGGTGCTGCTGCAGCAATTATTTTCGTGTGGATTCAACCACTGCAAAGACAATTACATTGTGCACCCGACGCTTCAAACAACGGATTAGTGTGAGTGGCACTTTATTTTGACTTTTACTAATTAAAAGTAGCAATAACTATAAATTTGTTGCCTTATTGAGCATTTGTTTTTAAATGGGGTCAGTGACCCCCCATTTGAAAGCTAGTCAGAAGAAGAAGGCAAATAATGTAACTATAAAAAAAAATGAAGGCCAAATGAAACATTGCTTAGAATTAGCTATTCTATAACATATTAAACTTAAGGACAAACCACGCCTTTAATTGCTCTGCAGGCATTGTTCATACCGGAAACGCGCATGGATAACCAAATTGTAATGATTGGCACGTTGACCAGATTGCTATGTAGTTGCAGGTCCATGAAGTTCTAGTCTGCCCGGTTCTACCCAACGGTGGATCATTGCTGTTGAGACTGCGCTGGAAGTTTATAAATCTTCCGTAGCTCTTGCAACACTTCTTGTTAATTTAGTTCACTTGAGAGATATATATATATATATATATATATATATATATATATATATATATATATATATATATATATATATATATATATATATATATACTGTATTATCTGCTCATATCTGCTGAAGCCATTTGTCACTTAAACTATCCCTTAGCAAGCTAGAACCTTAGGCTTTCATTGTTTACGTTTGTATGTGACCATTTCTTTGGCTTCTCTCATACAGATTAACAATGATCCCTTTCTGAGGAACACACTCAGCAGGATGTCTTATGGCAGCTTTTCCAAGCTAGCGGAGGTTTTTACCAGCCAAGCTGCGGTACCAAATGAAGTAGCTGGAGTCAATGTGAGCCCCGAACTGACTAAGATTGCCCTCACTATGGAGTTAACCAGGAAGGTTGCCGGAATCAACAGCCATGCTGTACACCAGCTGATGGGCTATAGTATGGAATACATGGATATGTTTGTACCGTGGCTGCAGAAGCAAGGGGGCTGGGTACGTATCCCCTTTTAGGTATGGGTTTAACAGCTGTACCCAGGTCCGGACTGAGAATTAAAATAGGCCCTGGCATTTCAGGTACACAGAGGCCCAATCAGCACACGCAGAGGCCCAAACAGCCCCCACCAGTCCACTAAATACTGACTTTCTATGGCACCTTATAGCAGCCCCTCTGGCATTTGCCAGAACTCACAGATTGCCGGGCCTGGCTGTACCCCAAGTGTTCATGCATGTATGCATAGTTTTTGTTAGGTCACTGTACTACATATTGTTGAAGTTAAGCAAAAAAATCCAAACAGAAATCTGTTACATTTCTAAGATATTATCAGTTTTAGACTGCTGATATTAGGTTTTTGGCTCATCACAGCAGCGTTCAGAGCTGACCTAGATAATGCAGGTACTCTAGGAATGTTAGCCAGCATGTCTGATATTGGTTTTAACAAGCTGAGCTGCAAGGAAGCAGAAACTTCCCTCCTGCCGTCGCCACAGCTTTGAAATCTTAGCCAAACACAAAGAGAACGGTGCAGAGTGGGGGGTCTATTGTATACACCTCCTGTAAAACCAGTAACATCAATTTTTTTTATTTTTTTTTTTAAATTTTGTTAGTATACAAGGAAAAAAAAACGCAAAGACAAATTAAACTTTGAAATCGCTAAGTCTTAATAAGAAATAACTTACCGAAACTCCGCTTGGACAGGGCGACGATCCATTGTGTGGCTGTCAATTTCTCCTCTGTGCGGCGCTCGATTTCTCCTCCCTCACTATCTCCTATAAGAAAGGCAGGGAGGAGAAATCAAACGCAGCATGATGGATCGCACAATGGATCGCCTGAAGAGGAAAGTTATTTCTTATTAAAGTCTTAGCGATTTCAAAGTTTAATTTGTCTTTGTGTTTTGTTTTTTTTTTTGTATATTAACAAATTTTTTTTTTTTAAAAAAATTTATGTTACTGGCCCTTTAGTCTAAAACTGCTAATATCCCAGAAACTAAAAAAATTAATTTGTATTGTAAACATGCTTATAGGAATATTCTTAGCAGTTACAGTAATATTTACTTTAAGTTCACACTTTTTTACTGTACTAACTTAAATGTGGCAGTCTTAGCCATCAGCCTAAAAAAATGTTATGTGGGCGTTAGGATAAGACCTGAGCACCTGATTAATTTATTAACTGTAACTGGGAGAGAATAGGTCTATTGCCATCATAGAAAAAAGAATTTGCAACTCTGACCCTTGAGGTGCACCATTTGTATAAACAAATCCCAGTATTTTAGGGGAAATATACCCCGGAGCTCCCCCAAGTAATATTATAAATACCTAGGAAAAGACTGTGAAGATACAGGAAATTACTGAAAAAGGGGTCTCACTACTGGGAATAAGGATTTAAAACACACTTTATTTAAACCATAGTGAATTAGGTGAGTAGTTGCTCCATTTATTTGCCTAAATGTGAGTTAAATTCCTCTGACCCCCCCCCCCATTTAATAGAGTACCAGGGTACTGAAGTGGGAGTCAAGGTAATTTACACATAAATGTTCTAATGAACAATTCATTTTATTTAATCAAAAATACCATGATTACCTAACATTACCATTTAACATAATTACATGGATCATTTTACATTGTTAACTGGCTGCTACAGTCACCACTGTCACAGCACAACCCCTGGGTCCTCACCTTTTCACCGCTGTTAGTCTGCCCCAATGCTCATTTCGCCCCAAAGCTTCTTCAAAGGGAATTTGTAATTATGTAATTATGTTGAATGGTAATTTGGGTAATCATGGCATATAGATTAAATAAGATGAATTGTTAATTTGCACATTTGTGTGGGAATCAATTTGACTCACACTTCAGTACCCGGGTACTGTAATAAATGGGGTTCATAAGGATTTAACCCACATTTAAAGGAGAACTAAAGCCTAACTAAAGAAGTAGCTAGAAATGTTGTACATTATGAGTTGTGCTTCTGTACCAGCCCAAGGCAACCACAGCCCTTTAGCAGTAAAGATCTGTTTCTCCAAAAGATGCCCCAGTAGCTCCCCATCTTCTTTTCTGCTGATTCACTGCACATGCTCTGTGCTGCTGCCACTTACTGAGCTTAGGGACCCACTCACAATATACAGTACACCTAGAATAGAAATGTCACAATATAAGACTGATTAGTAATTAATACAGATAATTACTATATGGCAGCACAGAAACCAGTGCAATTAGCATCAGAATTTAATAATCAGCCCTGTAGCATCAGCTTATATTACAGACCAACCTCATTTTCTGCTTGATAATGTGCAACGACCCCTAAGCTTAGCTTCTCAACAGCTGCTCAGAGCCCACTGAGCATGTGAGTGTCACAGACACTTTCCAAGATGGTGACCCCCTGTGATAAGTTTGAAGTCCTGGATCATTGCTGCTATTGACAAGCTGAAACTTTAGGCTGGTGCAATAAGTTCAGTATATAAAACATGGCATTTTTAGCCACATTCATTTTAGGGTTTATTTCTCCTTTAAGCAAATAAATGGAGCAACTTCTCACCTAATTCATTGCTCTTATACAAAAATTTTAAACGTGTGTGTGTGTGGTTTTTTTTATGGTTTGAATAAAGTGTTTTTTAAATCCTTATTCCCAGTAGTGAGACCCCTTTTTCAGTAATTTCCCATTTGTTCACAGTCTTTTCCTAGCTATTGCCAGCTAACCAATTGCTAGGACCCCTGCCCTCACCTAAATGCCCATTAAAAACAGAGGCTCCTTGTGTGCATGGGCTGGTCAGTATAGTTACACCGGGTTCTTTGAAATGACGGCAGGATATATGTACAATGTAGAAACTGCCATAATAATGCAATTACTATGTGTTTGCTTGTTTTACCACAGGAGAACATTATTTCTCAAGATGACATTGCTCAAATTGATTAAAGCCAGAAACTCTAGTCTACCTCGGAGCCGGAGCACTTCAGCTCTTCTGGGAACTACACAATCCAGAAGAATGGACCTGTGGCACGCACGGTGCACGCTGCACGCTGCTTAAATTATTTGCAAAGAGAACAGAATGTTTTTACAACTTTAAGAAAACCTCAGTGGATAATTCTTATCAAACTTTTTTTTTTTTTTTACTGAAAAATGTTTTAAATACTTTTTAAAATGTACTGTGACATACAGACGCTTGAGCCAATTGTGTTTTCTCAGGAAGTGATGGTATGCTAACGCTTGGGTGCTACTTACTGACAAAGATTCAGAAAAACAATGCCCCTATGTTAAAACTGGGGCATGTGCATTTATATACAGCAAATACTAATGGAGACTGACTTGCACACATGGGGTTTTACAAACCATTAGACCAATGGCGCATCACACGGGGCAGTTTCTCTAATGAAAAGTTCCTATGCTGCTTCCCAAGGACCCTAATAAACTTCCTGATGCCGAAAGTAGTTATCCGTAGGAAAATGTTCTAATTCACATTTTCATGTGAGAACGGACTGCACCAACATCGTAAAGATTTCATTAAGGTCATTGGGAAGCTGCATGAATGGTTTGTCTGTTTCCCAGAAACGCACCCATTGTGCCAGTAGCCTTCAGATGGTAACTGAAATGCTAAAATGGTTCTAAGATCCCAGTTTTTAGAACAAAAAGGGGAAATAGAGAAAAACACTAGAGAGAGTATGAAACAAATCTGAGACTTTTCGCTACTGTTTGCAGCTGTTTTAAAGTGGAATAGGGAAAAATTACATAAGTTCAAACTTTTAAGTATTACCCTTTTGTGCTGGCACTTAGAGGGTTTTAGGAACCCACAAGCAGTTTGCACATTGAAAGAGAGTCTATGCAGTGGTTTTTATATTTTTTTGCAAAAATACCACTATATATTTATCCATTTTATTGACTTGAGCATTGACCTAAGAAGCACCAGCTGCCTATGCACAAAGGAATTGCCATGACATTTGGTACATCCAAAAGTGGATGCTTCAGCTTTTGAAGGATAATTGAGCCTAACGCTGGCAGTTGGGTGAGCTAGAGATGCTGCCAATTACTGCAATAAAAGAACAGACCAAAGCCATTACCTGTACTTTCAAAAGTTTGCATGTTCCACATCTTCTAGTACTTTTATCAAAAAAAACAACCTTTTGGCTTTAATGAACCACTAAAAAAAAAAAAGAAGAAAGAATGACGTGCAGTATAACATAAAACCCTTGCCAAACGTACAACCAATATTTTCACATTTCTCTTTTTAATTATTTTTTTTAATATATGTGTTCAAAAAAGGGAATGCTAGGTAAAACCACATTCAGTGACAGTCCATGGTACACACCAAGTTGGCAGTATTTTTTGTACTTTTTTTTTTTTACGGTTGGATTTAATGATCTTTTTTTTTTTTTATCTTGTTTTATAAACTTGATTTGAATCAATTTATAAATGTGTTAAAGGGGTTTTTTTTGTTTTTTTTATGATGCAACAAGCTCTTTTGTGCTGGGTCACAAAAAAGAAATCTGTGTGGCCACTGTTTTTCTGTGGCTACTAGAAACTACCATGTGAAAATTGATAGCACATAATAATTTAATGTGAAGTTTACCTTCAAATTAGCACTGCCATTCATTGTAGTTTTATTACCACTGTAGCATTTTTAGGGTAATGGTACACGGTGTGCTGGGAAATACCCCTGCATAAAGTACCAAGGTAATTGCACTGATCCTTATCAGAGGGGAGTCAAACCGATTCCAACTTATTGGCACATTTCTATGATTTGATAAATCTGTCCCTTTATCTGGGTCCCCAGGAGAAAGGTATAGAAGCTCTTTAAAGTTAAAACAAGTGTCCTTTTTGAAGGTAAATCTGATATTTTTTTATAACTGACAAATTCTCTGTAAATGTCTTGGATTTACAACTGTGAGTAGTACTTTATTTGGAAATATGGCTGTTCTAATGTTTGACTGATGAAGATCTATTAAAATAGACTTGGTCCTTGGTCATAGTTTCTTGGATTGTTTATTTCTCTGCAGGGGTTGATTGATTTCACACTCCCGTATGGGCACTTACACGTGGGTACAGACACACAGAGGAGATAATATAAGCACAAAGGTCTGCTGCATGGCACATACAACGGCTAATATCAATAGTTCAGTTTAAAGGTCCACAGCAATCCTGCTTAATCACAGTAGTAGCCACTGTGACTAGTTTCAAACATACTCAATACTTGATGGTACCATCTTCAAACGATCTGCAAGTTACCGTTAACCTGTTGGTCATGGAATAACTGGGTAAGCCAGGATCAGAAAGAGAAGCCTGTCCTGCATACAGTCAGACCCCAATTTTACATACCCGTTATAAGTTTTCCAAGATTTTACAGTTGTTTACAGTCCCTTCATGTGTAATGCATTTCAATTGGAGCATTTGCCAGATTTGTAGTAGGGTCACATAAACATCTTTAATTCTTGCAATATTGTCATACTGGGCCAGAGTGTGTGTGGAGGGACTGGGCCTTCAGGAATTAAATCTTTCAGTTTATTGTGCAATGAAGGAAATAGAAATTAGTTAGCCCTCACAATGAAGCTTAGAGCAGGTAATTGGGGAGGCCATGGAAGCCTTTTCAACTCATTCTGGTGTCCATGAAACCACTCTTGAATTTGATATGCGGTGTGTATGTGGCATTATTACCTTGGAATTTGGGAAGAGCATTTACACCAGTGCAAGAAATATGAGGTCTTTTTACAGAACAAGAAGCTCCCTGCATCTTTTGTCTTAATATACAAATTTTGTAAAATGAACATGGTAATTATGGGGTGTGGTCACAAAATGGGCGGGCCATAAAATATGCCGCCATACGCGCGCCAACTTTTTTGTCCCTCTTTTTATTTCCAAAATGTTGGGAGATATGAGTCATTGAGTAGGAGAAACAACAGCCTGACAGAAAGCAGTTCCATCCTAAAGTGCTGGCTCTTTCTGAAATCACATGACCAGACAAAATGACCTGAGATGCACCTACACCAATATTACTGGTTCAGGAATGAAATGTTACATTGTAGAGTGAATTATTTGCAGTGTAAACAGTCATTTAGAAATATAAACGACACCATAATAATCATGACAGAATCCCGTTAAGGCTTATATGGACTTGTGCCTCGTGCGATTTATCTGTGAGTCCTGTCACATAATAACCCAAAGTAGGGAAAGAAAATGTTTTTTTCAACAATAGTTTATCGAAGCGGCCCCACACGGACAAAATTCGAATTACTAAAAGACTCCATTTTATTACGCGATGTTTTACGTATGAAACAAACTAACCAATAAGACAGATAAACGCTGTGACGGGCGGAGCCTTTCGCCAGTGAGTGGGTCAAGATTGATAGAAGCTAGCCAATCGGCGCGCAAAGATGGAAAGGGGCAGGTTTGTATCGCGAAGAAAGACACAATCCGCTGTTGTTGAGAGGTAGAAAAAACCGCGCGAAGGACCCTGGGGCGGTGCCGCTTGCAGGCGGGGCTTGTGTGTCCATATAAAAGGCTTAGGGGCCGCGGCGCATGTCGCAGTTCTCTCGTACAAAGCCGGTGGTGTGGCTTTGGGGTTCTTTTTCAGACTCGTGAGGGAGACTGACCGAAAGATGGCTGAGGCGAAGACCTGCAACATGGAGGTAAGTAGCCGAGAGAAAGAGGTGTCGGGCGGTGGGCTGTTTACTTCTGCACGACGCGATTTGAGACCACAGCGGCCTTATTACTCTAACTTTCACCAGCTATCGATGCTGGTGAACTACAACTCCCGCTATTCCTGCTGCGCCGTTTAGCGGTCGCAATCTGGTCCCTGTGTAATTTCCCATGGGTCTGGGTGTCCAGCGTGCGCTCCTCATGAGTCTTCATTGAATAGCTCCCAGCAGCCGCCGCCGGAGAGACGTGGGTGTTATAGTAGAGCAAGGCGGGACTTCTGTTCTATAATGGCGGCCTGGTGCTTCTTAGAAACACACGGGCGTCCACTGCGGGGAATTTCACGCGTGGGACGATTGTGTGACGTATGTGGCGCGTCTGTTCTGAGAAGTCAGCGGCCACGTGTTTCTCCAGCGATGCCCCGCCCACATGCCGGTAGCACAAAGCCAGGCCTTGCGCCTGCGCACGTGGGTCACACGCTGCACTAATATTGGGGGCGCCCGGGCCTTTCTTGTCTGGCTCTGGCTGTTCGCCTGCAATATTAGGAATACAGGGGCTAGGGACCCGCGATCGCCGCCGTGTAGTAACGGGCATGCGCAGTGTCCTTTGATCATCGTGTGACCGATAACAATGATGTCCAAATGGTGAAATACATTGTGTCCCTAGAAAGAATGGTGTGGATTGAATTGATCTATTTCTTAAAAAAAAAATCTTAAAGGAGACATATAGGATAAATGAAAACCCCCTTATGTAGGCAATTATAAGGAATATATGCTGTTGGTTTTACATGGTGCCTTCATTATCTTTAAAAATGGCACAGTAGGAGGGGGACAGCCAATCACAGCCCAGCAGCTCTCAGCTCACCGCCCTGTAGGACAGGAACCAATCAGCAGCTAGCAGGACCTGATGGGGAACTGAAGCCTGTTTTTGCAGGGCTGTGATTAACTGTCCCCCTCCTACTTTGTTTCTGGCAGGGACCGTTAAGACACGCCCACCCCTCATTTGAAATAGGGGCCAGTGATTAAAGATTCATTTTTGGCACCATGTTAAAGCAACACCATATAATTGCCTACAAAATTAAGGTTTTATTTATTCTATGTCTCATTTAACGTATTGAGGTTAAGGCATGCTGGAAGACATAGTCCAGCGTTGTTTGTATTCCTAAAGCATTCTTGCACAAAAGATGTCCTACTCCCCAGGGCAGCATTAGAATGCAAAGTAATCCTCCAATGAGTATCTCGGCTGACCTGTGTAAAGGTGGCCATGCACTAAGATCCGCTTGTTTGGCGATGTCGCCAAAAGTAGATCTTTCCCCGATATGACACTGAAGGCAGGGCTATATTGGAAGGAATCTGAACGATCGAATTTCAATGAGCGCAATGGGCTCAGACGGGTTGGTCGGGAGAAAAATATAACCTTCCCGATCAATATCATGTCCAGATATCGATCGAAAAGACCCGTTGGGAGCCTCCATACACAGGCAGATAAGCTGTCCAATTGGTCTAAACGACCGATGTCGGTAGCATTATCTGCCCGTGTATGGCCACCTTTAGTCTGACTCAAATGTTGTGAACAGTCTTTCCTGCCCACGTCTGCTTCTAGTGTAATCTAATGACCCTAAATAGCACAATCTCTGCATTCAAGATGGATGGCCTAGTGCTGGGAATCTGCAGTCTCTGGTCTATTCTCTTGTGTCTGTAATTTGCTCAGCAGAATTCTCAGTTGAACTGCATCTTTTCTAGACTTCTAGAACGTTGGGGGGTGCAGCAAGACAACTTTATGGTTGGGTTTAGTGTCCCTTTAACTTTTGGGCTACCCTCCTAGAGCAACTGTGTTTGCCAGTTAGGGTGGGATTTGGAGCAATGCCTACTTGCTCTCCACCCCCTTTTGAAAATCAGCAGGGTATTTGGGGTGTTTTATCTAGATATTGTTGGGACTGTCTGAATAGTGCATCTATAATATCTGTACTTTCTATGATCCATGGAGCCTTTGCCAAGTTTGGTTGTTGGAGGAAGAGCTTGACATGATTACCGAATGGTGTAGTTAGTTTTTGATATGTTGATGCCAAAGCTTTCTGAAATCTGAGGCCTGGCTGTTTTAAATTGCTGGCTTGACTTGTGACTGGCTTAAAACTAAGTCGCATTTTGAACCTTTTTCATGTTACTTTTTTCTAGAACTTTGTAGCCAAGTTGGCCAATGGAATGAGCCTGCGGACTCCAATAGAAGATGTAAATATCCTTTTTAATTTTTGGCTAGTTGTGTTTTGGCCAACTTGGCTTTAGAGTTCATGTAACAGGTTGCATTTCACTACATTGTACTGTGGTGCAGTGGTGTTATAGCCAAGTTAAAGTACAGGTAAAAATCACTAATCACTAACTTGCTCTCAGAGGAAGGCACTTTCTTCTGAGTCTCTCTGCCAAGTGCAAGTGTATACTACATCACACTTTTTATTTCTCTACTGCACATGGGATGCCATTAAAACAATATAAAAGGATGTTGCTGTGATTGGAGAACCCCACACCATTGCATTTCTTTTGATTGCTGGTGTAGCGAAGCAGGTCAGTAATTGGAATCTCTAGGGGTTGACATAACAATTGTCCCCCTTCCCAGTGAGTTTTACCTTTACTTTTCCTTTAAGCAGTCATTTTTATCCATGCTCTTTTTAAGCAGCTGAATTGAAATATGAGCAGTTGTGAAAGTAGTTAACTCCAGGTTTGCCATGGTTCCCAGTTAGGGCCATCTAAGGGGCTGTTATTTTTGTGATTGGGCATTTTTTCCCAAAAGTTAAACCATGGGCATTGCTTGAAATTGTTCTGTCATTGTACAGAAAGCTGGCCACTTCTAAGCAACTTTTCCATTGATCTTTAAGTTTTTGAACTAGTTGCCTTTTTCTTTTGACTCTCTCCAGCTTTCAAATGGGGGTCACTGACCCCATATCAAAAACAAATTCTCTGTAAGGGCACATGGGGAGATTTAGTCATCTGGCGACTAATCGCCTCTTCTGGGTGAACATCTCCCTGATCTGCCTTGCCGCCAGCTATAATAAAAAATCTCCAGCGCAATGGCACTCGTGGTGCTTCGATTTCCGACGTTGCTTCACAAGTAAACTTCGGGTGACTTCGGAAATCAAAGCGAAGCGAGTGCCTTCCCGCTGCTGATTTCTCATTACATCCGGTGGGAAGGCAGATTGGGGAAATTAAACATGAAATCCAATTTCTATTTTTTATTAAAGCATTCATAGCTGCTGTAAACTCATTTAAAAATCTCAGCTGTCAATCAGATATGGTCTGCCACTCCTCTGCCATGGGCATAGAGGTGGAGCAGACAATTACTTACACTTTCCATTCAGCACTTCCTAGATGTCACTTCTCTCCACATAGCCCCCTGTTCTCTTTACCGTTTAATTGTGTAACCAGGACATGGGGATGGACATGGGGTCCCCCATTCTGATGCACAAACAAGATTCTGAGATGATACAAGGCTTGCCTTAATAAGTGTCCACAAAATGGCGGCTGCTTGCTATAATTTTGAAATCCCAGACTGAAGGAAACAAGATTCAAATAATTTATATAGTGTAATTAAAGTTCATTTTGCTTGACTAATGTGATAGGAATTTTTTTGGGTGATGGGGTCCCCTTTAAGCAATAGAGGTGCAAATTTATCTTCATGTCTAATCACCCATTGCAATTAGTCAGCAGTAAGCAATTTACTGTTCAGTTGTTTACACACATGACTGGTAGTGGTTTTGCCCCACAGCTGGTAAACATGGCATTCTGGTAGTTACTTTTTTTTATCCCAACTAAAATGATGTATACTGCATTCTCTCAATAGGTTTGGCTTGTGACCCTTTAACAAAGCAATCACAGAACTAGTGCTTAGATAATCTTAATTTTTAAAGAGATGGTTCATCAAGTATGTTCTAGAATGGCCAATTCTGGGCAATTTTTCAATTGGTCTTCGTTTATTTTTTTTATGGTTTTTGCTTTTTTGTTCTGATGCTTTCCAGTTTTCAAATGGGGTTCACTGACCCCATCAAAGGGTAAGGGCACACCTGGGGATTCAGGGAGATTTAGTCGCCTGGTGACTAATCACCCATTCATTGGGACGACTAATCACCCTGAATGGCGCCACGTGTGCTATGCCGCAGGCGACTTTTCATTATAGCCGACGGAAAACATTGGGAAGTTGTTCAGGGAGATTAGTCCCAGAATCGCCAGGTGTGCCCTTAACCCTAAGAACCAAATGCTCTAAGCCTATTGCTACTTTCTGTTACTCCGCTTTTTATTCAGGCCTCTCCTATTCATATTCCAGGCTCTTAATCAAATCAGTGCATGGTTGCTGAGGTCATTTGAACCCTAGCAACCATATTGCTGAAATTACAAACTGGAGAGCTGCTGAATAAAAAAAATTAAACAATCCACAATTTAAAAAAATTAAAACCAATTGCAAATTGTGCCAGAATATCACTCTACATCATACGTTATATTTCATTTAAAGGTGAACACCTTAAAGGCACAGTTATGTATTATAGACACCCATAATTCATTAAATTGGATCTTTGTACTTTATACTTCTCATCTGGACATAGGGGTGTTAAGACTTATGTGTTTTGTTATTTTAAGGTTTCTTGTGCTCTGCCTGAGGGCAGTGTGAAGCCAAATGCAGAAGACATGACATCAAAAGATTACTACTTTGACTCGTATGCTCACTTTGGCATTCATGAGGTAAGTGAACTCTCGCTCAGTCCAATCTTTAAAGATAATAATGTGAATGTCGGGTTATTTCTGACCAATGCTTTTATCTGTCTGCAGGAGATGTTAAAAGATGAAGTTCGGACACTGACCTATCGCAACTCAATGTTTCACAACAGACATCTATTTAAAGATAAAGTTGTGTTGGATGTTGGGAGTGGCACGGGTATTCTCTGCATGTTTGCAGCAAAGGCTGGTGCCAAGAAAGTCATTGGGGTAAGAAAAACCTGTGCCCCTATAGGACAAAGCAAAGATTTAGAAACCTAGTTTTGTTTGTATTTACACTTGACATTTCCATGATGCTACTAGCTGGTATAGATTTTTTTTTTTCACTGCAATTTCATATAGTTGGATATGTCTTAAAGTTGTCCCTTTCCTGCAGGTGCTCTGTGATGTAGTATTTATAAATATAGCATAGGTACGGGATCTGTTAACTTGGGAAACAAGTTATACAGAAAGATCTAATTTTAAAGTTGAATGTTCGTGTCTCTAATGTTTGAGTCTGGCAGCTCAGTAATTCAGGTGCAGACTTTAAACTGTGACAATTTTGCAACATTTAGTTGATACATTTCTCAGCAGCATCTCTGGAGGATTAGTAACGTATCAATTCTTACAGCTGCCTGTAATGAAACCCAGAGATTCTGCTCAGCAGGGACAAATAAGAAATGTATCAACTAAATGTATCCATTTAGAACAGTTTACAGCAAGGGTGCCCAAAAGGTAGACAGGATCTACCAGTAGACCTTTAGCTGGTGATCAGTAGATCTCAAGAAACTGTCAACAAAGAGCTTGACTAAATCACCCTCCTGTTTCATTCTTTTCATTGAGTTATTTATTAAAGTTACATAATAAATAGTTGTTCATTAAACATACCAATATACACTTGCTCATAAATCAATATAATATTGTAAGTAATGTTTTCAGTGGAACAGAATGCTAACAATGTTTTTATTGATGTAGATCATTATGGGGCAACATCACTAAAAGTAGACCCCTCATTAGTAAAGTATGGGCCCTCCTGGTTTACAGTTTCTGAATTATGGAAAGACCATCTCCCATACTCCATTATAATCAAAAATACAATAATACATTTTAATTATTTCCTGTTTCTTTAATAATAAAACAGTACCTTGTACTTGATCTTTACTGAAGGCAAATCCAGCCTATTGGGTTAATTTAATGTTTCCATGATTTTGTAGTAGTCTTAAGGTGTGAAGATCCAAATTACAGAAAGACTTGTTATTCAGAAAGCCCCAGGTTCTAAGCATTCTGGATAAATGGTCCCATATGTGTGTCTAACAAATGTAGTAAGAGTGGTGGGGAGTAGGGAAATGGACAGTAAGAAAAGTGCGACGTGAAAACTAGGGAGCAGGAAGTGCAACCATCCTTAAAATGTGGGTTTAATGTGCCAGGTTAAAAAAAAAAATCTGACTGCATCTTTTTTTTTTTTTTTCTTCTAGATTGAGTGCTCAAGTATATCTGACTATGCCATAAAAATCGTGAAGGCAAATAAACTAGATCACGGTAGGTAACCACACAATCTTTTAAATTAGAAAGCAGTCTAGATGGAAACATTTATCTAACAACTTTTTCTTTAGTGGTCACCATCATCAAAGGCAAAGTAGAAGAGGTGGAGCTCCCAGTAGAAAAAGTGGACATCATAATCAGTGAATGGATGGGATATTGTTTATTCTATGAATCCATGCTTAACACAGTTATCTATGCACGGGATAAATGGCTGGTGAGTTTGCTTACATAGGGTTTTGGGCTAATGTTTGAATACCGTCAAAATGATTATTGTTGATGCTTGCTGTTTACTTGGATCTGATTGGGCTTATGGTAATTGTGATGCTCTGAGCATTATTGTACTGTACAACAGTGTGTACACATATCACTTTAGATAAAATAAATAACTGTTTTTATAATAGTACATAGTTAAGCGGGTTGAGAAAAGACCAAAGTCCATAAAGTTCAATCCCAGCGCACATACCTACACACCCACTGACTATACAAATATCTATATTAAGAGTGGGTATCACAAATAGCTTGGATATTATGCTTGTCCAAGAAATCATCCATCCAAGCCCCTTTTTAAAGGCGTAAACTGAGTTCGTATCACATTACCTGGCAGTGCATTCCACAACCTCACTGAAGAACCACCTACATTGCTTCAAATTAAATTTCTTCTAGTCTGAAGGGGTATCCTCTGGTACGGTGATCCACTTTATGGGTAAAAAAAGTCCCCTGCTATTTGTCTATAATGTCGTCTAATGTACTTGTAAAGTGTAATCATGTCCTCCCCCTCAAGCGCCTTTCCTACAGAGAAAACAACCCCAACCATGACATGATTGTAACTGGTTTGCCTTTGGTTAAGATTCATAAAAAATTAGATCCCACTCATGGTGGAGAACTGTTACAGTAGCTCTCATGCTAAATATAACCAATCATATAAAATCTATAGCTTGCTGTGCAGTATGTTTACAATGTACTTAATTATATTCTGCTGTTTCCAGAACCCAGATGGATTAATATTTCCAGATCGTGCTACACTGTATGTAACTGCTATTGAGGATAGACAATACAAAGACTACAAGATTCACTGTGAGTAAAAGCTCTGATTTTTAGGTGCCAGTTGGAACACTTGTATTACCCAGATTTCCTTAATTGCAAATCCATTCATCTAAAAACCTAGTGGCACATTTATCAAGGGTCGAATTTTTTAACTCCCATAAATTCGACGGATCAAAATTTTTTCTAAAATAACATTTTTTACTCCGAATAGGACCTGAACTTAAATCAAACTTGTTTCGAGTTTTTTTTAGGTGGCGAATTCTTTCAAGTTCTTAAAGGGCCAGAGTGATCTTGAAAATGTAATTCAAATTTTTAAATCTAATTTGAATAACTCCCTAGTCAAATTTGACACTTTTGATCATAAACTCGTAAATTTGAATTTTCAATTAGACCCTTGATAAATCTGCCCCTTAGTCTTGTCCTATTAACATGGTTTTGTTTTATGCCATTTATGCGGTGTTCTGTTAAAATACTCAACTCACCATTGCCAGCTACAATTTAGAATGTTATCTCTGCGTTGTCCGCATGCACTTCCATTCAACAAACTTAATACATTTAGAATTTTTGCATTACCACTTTTTATGGTATCCATTGTGGCCTGCCTTCAGCTTTTTTATAATTGTGGTCAGCAGAATAAGTGGAGACTCTGAAGAATGCATTAATGTAAGGAACATCCAAAACTTTGTACCTTGTTCAAATTGTTTTTGAAATGCTTTGAAAAGGTGACAAAGATTTGTTTTATATTTTAGTCATGTCTTTATATTTGATGAAAATGTATCGACTTTTGTTCATTATACCAATCTCTATTGCAGGGTGGGAAAATGTTTATGGCTTTGATATGTCATGCATTAAGGATGTAGCCATCAAGGAGCCTCTGGTTGATGTTGTTGACCCCAAGCAACTGGTCTCAAACGCCTGCCTTATAAAGGTTTGTATCTGTTAAGTCTGTCTTGTGTGATGTCAACAGTTAACAAGGACCTCCTTTTAAATGTCCTAAAATGTAAGCATGACTGAATAAAATTGCTACAATAGTGCCTGAGTAATTTTTGCTGATTTAAGCACAAGTAAGCTATTGCAGCAGCCGTTTATTTTTTAGTCACTGATCTTTATAGTGTCATTGCATGCTATTTATAATTGTGCCATTAAAGTCTTCCCAATGCTTCTGATCCCCATTATCCTTTGAGAGGTCTGCTATATTTGTGCTGCAGTAGTCTGTTCTAACGGACATGCTCAGGAGTGACTGTCAAAGTTTGCAAAACAGTCTGGTTATGGAACTTCAAGTAACAATTTCTTTAAAAAAGCTTATAGTGGAAAAATAAACATTACATATAGCTTAGTGTGTATTATATTTTTTCTTCTATCACTTCTAAATTGTCCATTATAAATTGTTCTAAATTATTGTCACTTGTATGTATATTTTCAGAATGCCATGGATTTTGCATTGCTTTTCTTTAAAGTCCTGTGGTGAAAAGATAGGACTTAGGCCTCCTGTGTGACAGTGTGCAATGATAGTTAAGGCCAATTTTAACTACATTTCTCTTGCACTTTTAGGAAGTGGATATTTATACTGTCAAAGTTGACGACTTGACCTTTACCTCTCCATTCTGCCTGCAAGTGAAACGAAATGACTACATCCATGCCATGGTTGCGTATTTCAACATTGAATTCACACGGTGCCATAAAAGAACTGGCTTTTCTACAAGTAAGAATTTTTTTTATCTTAGACTAAATTGCTAGCCCAAGTAGCTTCATTTACTGACTTAAAGGGATACTGTCATGGGAATTTTTTTCCCCAAAACACCTGTTAATAATGCTGCTCCAGCAGATTTCTGCAATGAAATCAATTTCTCAAAAGGGCAAACATATTTTTTTTATATTAACTTTGAAATCTGACATGAGGCTAGACATTGTTGTTTCCCAGCTACCCTCAGTCATGTGACTTGTGCTCTGATAAACTTCAGTCACTCATATCACCCCCTCCCTTCCCCCAGTAGCCTAACAGAACAATGGGAAGGTAACCAGATAACCGCACCCTAACACAAGATAAGAGCTCCCTGGTATATCCAAGAACATCACTCAATAGTAAAATCCAGATCCCACTGCAACACATTCATTTACATTGAGTAGGAGAAACAGCCTAAGAGCTCCCTGGTATATCTAAGAACATCACTCAATAGTAAAATCCAGATCCCACTGCAACACATTCATTTACATTGAGTAGGAGAAACAGCCTGTCAGAAATCCGTTCATCCTAAAGTGCTGGCTCTTTCTGAAATCGCATGACCAAGCAAAATGACCAGAGATGGCACATACATTACTTAATACTTTCTTGTTTAGGAATGACATTTTATACTGTAGAGAATTATTTGCAGTGTAATTTGGAAATATAAATTTGTCTTAAATCATGACAGAATCCCTTTAAGTTGACCATACATGGGCCAATAAAGCTGCCGACTGGCCTGAATAACGGATCTGGCCATAAATCCACTAGATTTCGAGTGGTTAGGTCTGATAGTAGACATAAACACTGTCCTCGGTCCTACAAAGCTGCAATTCTGATTTGCCCAGGGGCTAAACTATCAGATCAGCCTAATATTGCCTACCCTATTGGTTAGTGTTGCCATGACAGTCTGTTTAATGATTGTGAGCACTTTTAAGTAACCTGATCTACCTCCCTTGTTTTCTGCAGGTCCTGAGTCTCCGTACACTCACTGGAAGCAAACCGTTTTCTACATGGAAGACTATCTCACTGTTAAGACTGGCGAGGAGATCTTTGGTACCATAAGCATGAAGCCTAATGCCAAAAACAACGTAAGAAAACTTTGCTATTGCTGTCTCAAGTAATCTGTTTGTGGAATGAAAACTAAACAAACTTTTATTTTCTTCAGCGTGACCTGGATTTTACTGTTGACATTGATTTCAAGGGCCAGCTGTGCGAGTTGTCCTGTTCGACAGACTATAGAATGCGTTGAAACTACAAGCAAGCTGACCTGCCTGAAGAAACTGAATCCCAATGCATCATGTATAACATTTAGCTGTGTGGTTTTATTTACATCGCGTACAAAGTTTTAACCCCTGCTGCTAGCCACAAATGGGGAATGTTTTAGAAGCCCAGTTCAATGTAGAGTGCAAGGAGTTCCTTGGTTATACCAAAAGCACTGATCTTGTCCTCTACAGTGGCCATTTAGGCTTGAGTATTCAGCTCGGCTGGATTCATAGTGTAAATAAAGATCCATAGTGGATACAAACCACCTGTTTAATACTGTACAACTTAAGAGCCCCCAACAGTTGTCCTGCCTTTAGCAGGTCTCTCTGGAGGCATTCCTTTTTGTTTTAGTAGGGAATTCAGTCAGAATGAATTGCTAGAATTTAGGACTTCATTTTGACTGTAGAGAACCCTAAACCTCCATTACGGAGTGGCCTAAGGGGTGTCTACACTGCAAGAGTATTCAGCCCCTGCTGGCAGCAAAGTGTTAAGCTCCAAAGTGTGCATTCCCATTTTCACTTTTTTTTTTTTTTATTAAATGGACACTATCTGGGTGGGATTTCTGTCCTGTTAGCAGGGTGCTGGTATCATCAGTATCACTGTTTATCCCTCATGTGGAGCAGACCTCCATCCCATTGAGGGCAAATGGGTCACTCACTTGGCTTGGTGTTTTGTACTGTTTTTGTAAGTCTCTCAGACCTTAGTATGGAAAAGGACCTTCATTTGTTTTATGATCTGTCAAAGCTTCCCATTGTGACTTTCATAACTTATGGTTTTTATATGGTTGCATTCATAATGAAATTAAAAAGTGAACTGTGTATATGTGTTCTGGTTTTGTGCGGCTTCCACTGGTAAAGTGCACAACGTGGCCTTGCAGATGCCCTTAGGCACTTTTGCAATTTGCATTCAATTTCCAAGAAATGCAAGATAGTGTTAATATGAATACATTTTGTCGAAACTGCAAAACCTGCTGTTCCATCTCAGATGTGATCCTGTTAGTAGTTGTCAGAGACTGGTCTTAGTCTGTTCAGGAAAGCTTTGAAGTTCTCAAATGGATCATGGTCAAACTGACCAGTCGGTTTTGCTTTTGTAACATTTTAAATACAATGGTACATGGTTTTTAATATCTTTGAATCTTAAAATAATACAATTTCAAAAGTACTTAGATTTGCATTCAGTTTTACAGACCCTGCTCTATAAGCTTATCTTTCTGATGGACATCCACATTTCCTGCAAATATGGATGGCCACCTTTTCTGGAAAAAATACTGGCCTTCCTATATTGTCGTTTTTTTTTTTTTTTCACCCTATTAACATAAGGATCAACCATCATTTTTACTGACCAGGCCGGTGGCAACCCTAACTGCGACTAAACCATTGATTTGCAGTGTGTTATGGTGGACCCCACCTCTGTATGGCACAGAGTAAACTGCCCTGGAAACTCAATGGGTCCCAATATGGTGAGGTATCTGTTCATATAGAAGCAGTAGGCCCAGGCAACAATTGAAGCACTTTCATTTTACTGATAGGGATGTTAAGTCAGATGGTTGGCTCCTAGTAACGCTGACAGCCAATTTGGACCTTCTGATACTTCTATTGCCAGATTGGGTTTATGAATATTTTGTAGTTCACCTCAGGCATTTCCTAGGATAGAGGAAAAACAAAAAAATTAAGGATGACCCAAGCTTTCAAAATATGCTAGAATGTATTTCTACTTCTGTAACAAGATACAGACTTCTAAATGTCTAAACCTTTTTCATTGATAAACATAGAAGTTTAGTTGTGTGAATACAACTGCCTGGGTCTCCTAAACGCACAAATAACGAACATGTAGTTTTAAGAGATTTCTGACTTGTAGAAGTCAAAACTCCCAGCAGTACACTACCAAATTTCCAAAGCACTCCTGAAAATCTTCATACTTTAAAATCAAAAGCAAAGTTCCACTTAAAGTAGGCTTAACCTAGCAAACATACATGTTTTTAGACTGATTCAGAATGTCTTTCTATGCCAAACTGCCTAGTTGCAATGCTTTCCTATAGTTATTTTTGAGAAATGACCGGTTTCCAATATCTTATCTTCTGCAGCTAATTGTCATTGGATGCCACAAAGGCATTGGAATTGCACTAGCTTTAGGAGCTAATGCAGAGATTTGTTAGGACAGACTGTTCCACACATTGCTTTGCACTCTCTCTGGGAGCCCTGACTGGTAAAAGTGGTCTCGCTCTACCCCACCTAAGCTTCTACTTCCTGGCTAGCCAAATCCACAACATACATGGCTGGTTTCTCCTACTCTACTGCTCCTCACCAGGAAATGTAATTTCGCCAGTGGCAAACTTTTGACGAAACTGGTCAAATTCTAGCCAAATTCTGACAAATGCAAAATGATTCTTTCTACACCAAAGCACCAAACTTCAAAGCTATGGTAAAACAAAAAAAAGTTATGGAACAATAATGCAGGAGTAAAAAGCCTACAAATCAAAGTATATTGTGCAAAACAGGATAATTAGTGCCCAAAATACTGGATCCAATAGTCATGCTGCCATATTTAAAATTTGTTAGGTTAAAAGCAAAAGACATTGGTAAAATTAAATAAAGGGGAGACATTTCTTTGTGTTTGTGTAATACAAATATGTACACTTGTAAATGTTGTGTGGCAGGCAGTGTATATAAGTGTGCAAAAGCAGCAAACCATTCAAATGTGTTCAAAGGGGCGATTCACCTTGAAGAGCTTTCTGTATGTTATGGCTAATTCTAAGCAACTTTTTGAATGCTTAATTTTAAGTTTCGGAATGACTTGCCTCCTGACACTTTCCAGCTTTCAAATAGGGGTCACTAACTCCATTTAAAAGCAAATGCTTTGTAAAGCTGCAAATTCATTGTCATAGCTATTTATTAATCATCTTTCTGTTAAGGACTGTCCTGTTCATATTCCAGTCTCTTATTCAAATCAATGCATGGTTACTGGGGTAATTAGTACCCTAACATGGATGGATGGAGCGGGCAGGGATACGGTTGGGAGGTTGTGGATCGAGGAAAACTAGTCCTACACACCCCCTATGACTGTGTGAAACACAATGCGTAAGGTGTTATCTGTGGAATAAAGAGTGCAGGTTTTTGATCTCAGACCGGGTCCATGGAGTCTCTGGGGTGTGTGCCTAAAGCAGCTCTGCAAAGAAACGTTTTCTCCCCAAGCGACGAGTTCGGGGCGCAGCACCTGGGCCATCAACGGAGAACGGTGAGTGCACCTGATTTGAAAGAATACATTTAAGTTAGCGACGGGTTCGCGGCAGTGGCACCCGAATTACATGGTGTACAAGTGAAAACATAAAAGTTTAAGCTCCCAAGAGGTTAATTGTATAATAAAGTTGGCAGCACCTGTCTTAAGTTTGGCATTGCAACACATCTCTACTGCCAACCCTCTGCACAAGTGGGAAAAAGCCACCGACGCAAAGGGAGAAGCTGTAACCGTGCAGAACATATTGCATACATTCTTGCACGTGAACTCAACTTGCCTAATAGGAAATATTCTAAGCAACATTCCAACACATTACAGCTTTTGAATAGGGTTTAAAGGGGATGTATGGTCAGAAATGATAATCCCCTTTGCCTTTAGGGAAACTAAATCATTTTTCAAATTGCAAATAATTATTTTTTGTAAGAGTTGCTTTTGAGTTTTGATTGAGCTTAAGTCAAACGCAACTCAAAACCGGACAGTGTTGGACTGGCCCACTGGGATAACCGGAAAACTCCCAGGTGATAGTGGGCCCTCCTGCTTCTAAACATTTGTCTTATTTCATGGTCATTACCTATTTCTATGAGAATAAAGAGGCTAAATACAGTATATGGAATAATAGGTTATAGTATGTAAAGAAAAGAGACTAGGAGAATAGAGTTTGAGTGGGGAGAGGAAGAAAATAATACTTAGAATGGGCCCCTGGTGTCCCACCCAGTCTGACACTGAAACTGGCTCATAAATAATTATTTGCCATTTGAGAAATGCTTCTATTCTTTACCTAAAGGCAAATGTGATTATAATTTTTGACCATACATCCCTTTTAGGGCACTTACAGATGAGCGTTTTAGCTGTGCTCCCCTGCGTTCCAGTCTCATGCGCTCAGCTGCAGGGGGGGATTATGCAAACGCATGTAAGTGCCGAACGCTGGTTGGGACACAGCATGTTCCATTTTTCCTACGTTTGGCGCTTACATGCGTCTGTGTGAGTACAGCTCCATTGACAATAATTCAGTGCGTCTACTCCTGCGCTCCCTTGCAGCTGAGCGCATGAAACCGGAACGCAGGGAAGCGCAGCTGAAAACGCTCGTCTGTAAGAGCCCTTAAAGTTGTCTGGAAATGTAATAATTACTGAAAGCACCTTGTTATCTGCACTGCTGGGAAACAATGTAACAGAAGCCAGAGGATAGATCTGGGAATTAGCATGGAAGGAAAATGATTGGCTGGAGTACAACCGGCCTGTGCAGTTTAATCAATGGCAGTAATGGGGTGGTTTGTCCCCTGGAAATTGACCACACAGGTGTGTTTTTGCCTTTATGCTCTGGCCAAATGTTCACAAGGAAGCACAGATTTCTGCTATGGGGCAGGACTATTCATTGGCAGTATCATGATAAAGACAACAGTTAACTGTACTCTTAAAGCAAACGTAAATCCTCAACTAAAACATGAATGTAAATTGTGGATTTGGATGCGTGGGTCGATAAATGAAGAAGCCGGGTGTGGCTTGAGTTTTTTCTCAACTCTCCCATCACTAATTTGGTGGATGAGGAGCTCCATCTACTGGACAAACTGAAAAATTGACCAGACAGATGCTGCATTTCCTTAGATATAGAAAGAAACACTATAGGCCAACACTCTGTACCTACGAATCAGATGTATTCCTTTAAAGGACAAGGAAAGGCAAAAAAATAAAATCCCATTTTTACTTTCTTTAATGAAAAAGAAACCTATCTCCAACATACTTTGATTAAAAAATGTGTACCGTTTTTATAAGAAACCTGACTGTATGCAGTGAAATTCTTCCTTCATTTACTGCTGTGTATAGGAATTGTCAGACGGTCCCTAACTGCTCTGCAGGGAAACAATCATACTTATGAACAGCAGGGGGAGCCCCCACCTTACTTCCCAGCCATGCAGAACTCAAGCAGTTTTGTTTATGACGATCCCTAAGCAGCCCAGACCACACTGAGCATGTGCACTGTCAGGGTCAGACAAAGATGTTTAACAAAGTTACAAGATGACAGCCCCGTGTCCAACTTTGAAAGCATAAATTATTTGTTTGATTAGGCTTGTGGTGCAGTAAGTTCATGCTTATGTTTAGTATACAAAATACAGCATTTTTAGACTTATTCTATTTTAGACTTTCCTTTTCCTTTAAATGGGTTGTTGAACTTTTTTTTCTAAGCATCTTTTCAATTGGCCTTAGTTTTTTTTTTCTTTGCGAGTTTTTGATTTATTTGCTTTCTTCTCTTTCCAGCTTTCAAATAGGGGTCACTGACCCCAGCTAAAAAAAAATGCTCTTTAAGGCTACAAATGTATTGTTACTGCTGCTTTTTATTACTCATCTTTCTATTTAGGCTTCTCCTATTCATATTCCAGTCTCTTATTCAAATCAATGCATGGTTACTAGGGTAATTGGACCCTAGCAACCAGATTGCTGAAATTGCAAACTAGAGAGCTGCTGAATAAAAAAGCTAACGAAAAAACCACAGATAAATGAAAACTAATTGCAAACTGTCTCGGAATATCACTCTGTTATATCATACTAACTACTCTGACTCTATTTAGCTACCAAATGCTAATTTCACATGCTTAAATGTGATTTTGCCCACCCCTGCCCCTTGTGTCTCATTCCCTTCCCCTTTAGATTGTAAGCTCTTTGAACAGGGCCTTGCTCACCTTTTGTACTGGTACTGGTTGTTATGTATGTAAGTTTGTATGTTATATGAATGGATTTCTTTGTATAAGCACATTCATTTTACAGCATATGCAAGATGTTGACGCTCTAAAAATACTTGATAATAATTTAAAGGAGAACAACCCCTTTAAGCCAGACATAATGACAGGCAGCAGAATCCAGACATGGTAGAGATAATATATTTATTTTTTATATATAGTGCACATCATGAAGAGGAAAAATGCAATTTGTGTTAACTACAACTCCCAGCATTCTCCCGTTAGAGCCAGTTTTCCCATATGGCAAGGCATGATGGCTATCTCCATGGAACAGACGGTACAAGGAGTCCTGCACTTCCCTGAGCCCACGGTTGGTGCAGTTTGTATAGAGCCGCAGGTGCCAGGGCCTCATCACTTCTCTAAAGGTGCATAGTTCAACAACTTCTCAATGAGATCCACGTGCGAGAGCAGCATGCGCCTGCAACAGTAGCGCTTTAACCCAAGTGCATCCAGGGCATCGCTGAAAAGAAACAGAATTCGGCTAATGAGCTGGGCAACAACAATGCAGGAGGGTATATAAACATCAGTGCTAGGACTTACCCCTCTGTGTATTCAGCTTGTAAAAGACCCAGGTAGGCTTCCCATTTATTCCCAACCACCTTTCCACAGGTGAAGCATCTCACAGGGATAATCATACTGAGCAAGAGAGGCTGAAATAGAAACACATGCGGGGAGTTGGCTGCTGCAGTTGTGCAACATATCTGCAATAATTAGGGACTCCTCAGAGTTCTGCCAGGCTGGGCAAAGTCCCAGGGGATCCCCTAGTCTGGGAAAATTCCCATCAGCCCTATAACCTCTAAGCCACGTGCAGTGTCATAACTACAGTAGAAACCCCATTATATGTTTTTCAGGGGACCAGGAAAAAATTTTGTAAAATCAGGGAAATGCATTAAAGTAACTTTTTCTTCAAGTACTGAAAGAATATAAGCGCAGGAGTCCGTTTTACTTTGAGATACAATATTTACTGTGTTAATAACAAGGGTTAAAGGGGTGATTCACCTTTAAGTTAACTTTTAGAATGGCTAATTCGGAGCAACCTTTCAATTGGTCTTCATGTTTTCTTTATCGTTTTTGAATTATTCACTTTTTTCTTCTGACTACTTTTTTTAATACTCATCTTTGTATCCAGCCCATCTCATATTCCAGTCTCCTATTCAAGCCAATGCTTGGTTTCTAGGGTAATTAGGACCCTAGCAACCAAATGGCTGAAACTGCAAACTAGAGAGCTGCTGGATAAAAAGCTAAATAACAAAAAACAAAAATAATAAAAAATTAAAACCAATTGCAAATTGTCTCAGAATATCACTCTCTACATCATACTAATCATTTAAAGGTGAACAACCCCTTTAAGCATTGCAGAGTTAATGTTACACTATGGGGGGCGAGTGCAAGACTCTCTGTCAGTCACATTCCCACCTAAGGCAATAAGTGATTGGTGCAGGACTGCATAAGGGTAGGACTACATGGAGGTTTTTGGCAACAAAACGCCAGCGTCAAATCGCATGCAACGGAAATAAGGTAAGCGAATGCATTGTCAGATGGTGTCGCAGCATTGATTCGACACGACCGTCTGATGTGGATGCGGCGTCTGCATCCAACAGTCGTGCCACATCGGATCAACGCTGCGTCTTCATCCAAAATTTCCATTACTTACCTTATTTCCGATGCATGCGATTGGACGCCGGCATTTTGTTGCAGTGCGTCGGACCGCGCCGAAAATGGTCAGGGGCAGACTAATTGGAATTGACCATTTACAGGCAGAACCATGGCAAAATATACATCTGCTTAGTATTTTAGACCTCTTTATTTCACAAATAATGACATTCATTGAAGAGAAAAAGCAGTTTTTTGGCAAAATTTTAATGTAAAATCCGGGAAAACATTACTTAAAATCAGGGAAATGCACCCACTGAAATGCATTATAAATCGAGGTTTTACCGTAGCTGTTATTGGGCCCCACAGCAAATTAATTTTAGGGCTATATATATATATATATATATATATATATATATATATATATATATATATATCCCCATACGGCAAAATTTTTATATTATATATATATATATATATATATATCCCCATACGGCAAAATTTTTATATTATATATATATATATATATATATATATATATATATATATATATATATATATATATATATATATATATATATAATTTATTTATTTTTACCTATTTATGTTGATATTGCTCAGTAATTAGGGCCTCATGGGGCCCCCTATACCACCTGCCCCCCCCCGTCACAGGTTCTGCTTTCTTTGCAGTTACAACCCTGGCTATGTGCATCCATCTGTGCATGACCCCTGGGTTTCAGGTTCTCTGGTGGTCCCTAGAGGGCCCAGTCCAACACTAACTTTAAGTTAACAATAAGTCATATTGGTAGCCAATCACTCACACCTACTCTCCTTCTCCCCAACACCACCTATTGCTAGTCTATAAAGCTCTGGTAACATACAGAGCAGCGGAGGCTTAAACGGGGTCCATTAAAGGGATAATTTAACTTTAACTTAACTTTTAATATGTTATAGAATGCCTCACTTTAATCAACTTTTCCACTAGCGTTAAAATTTTTTCTTTGCAAAGGTTTTTGAATTTATTGCCTTCTTCTGACTCTGTTTTTAAAACAGGGGTCACTGACCCCCATCTAGAAAACAAATGCTCTGTAAGGTTACTCATCTTTCTATTCATGTCCCAGTCTTATTCAAATCAATGCATGGTTGCTAGGTTAATTTAGACCCTAGCAACCAGACTGCTGAAACTGCCAACTGGAGAACTGCTGAATAAAAAGCTTAAAAAAAAAAAAACACAAATAAAAAAAAAAATTAAACCCAATTGGAAATTGTCTCAGAATATCACTCTCTACCTCATACTAAAAGTTAATTTAAAGGCAAACAATCCATTTAAAGACTACCTTTGTAGCCAAATGAAGCTGCTAAACTACCAGCAGAGACACAGCAGTAGACATTAGTGTAGAGCACATGACAGGCCTGGTCTCAGCGCTAGGAAACCCCATACATTAGTATATTATTAGTATACACTGATCAATCAGCTACAGGGTTTGGTGACTGACGCCCAGGCCCCTCTAGACACTCTAACACCCCGTGTGTGTGCGCACTAACAGCTTTACACGTACCTTCCCCAAAGAGCGAACTTTCCAGCGTGCTGCGTCAGTTGTGCGAGCATGCGCAGTGGAACTGTCACCGCTTGTTTTTGTACCTTTGCGAGCGGCCGGTAGAGGGCGCCAGAGGACACGAAAACGGTGGTGACAAGCTTTTATTTGTCATTGGACTCGAGAAACTCCTACTTTACTTCCATTATATGCATAAATAGCAATTTGCCGACTAATAGCTCTTAAAGAGACACTGCCACCAAAAAAAAAAAACGCTCCTTAGAAGTGCCTGGCTACATGGCAGCTCTCACCACTATCATTGGGTCCTCATTGGGTGCAATTTTGCAAACATTATTGTGTGGTTATATGAAGCAGTATAGTTTGATCTGCAGCACTACATTTCCCAGCAGCCCCTGAAAGCCCTTGGCTGCCACAAGACTTCCCCTACACACACCATATAGACTTTGTATATACCCCGTCTTAGGGTAGAGACACATGGTCAGATTCGGGGAGATTTAGTCGACTAGGGTTGCCAACTTTTAACAAAATTTTCACTGGCCAGTGGTGGGGGCGGGAATAAAATGGGCGGGTCATGATGGCAAAAGGGCGGATCATGACATCAAAGGGGCCGGAGCCACGGCACAATGGGGCGAAGGCTGCGAAAAGAGTAAGGGGCAAATTCACTAAAGAGCGAAGCGCAAATTCGCCTGCTTACGTAATTTCGTTACTTCACCGATTTACTAACGGGTGCTGGCGTAAATTCTCTAGCAAAGTGGACCTACTCTAGCGTTACTTTGCACCCTTACGCCAGGCTAAGTTGCGCTCTGGCGAAGGGACGTAACTACGCTAATTCACTAACTTGCGGATTTTACTGAACGTTACCTCTTGCACCAGACTTGCCTTCGCCACCTCAGACCAGGTGAAGTGCAATAGAGTAGATAGGACTTGCTTCAAAAATTTTTTCTAAATCCCAAAAAACGCTGGTGACTTTTCATTTTTCAGGGGGATAGGCTGCAAAACAAGATCATAATTTTGTTTGGGGTACCCTCCTTCCCCCCTACATTTCCTAACATATGGCACCTAAACTATACAGTGGGCACATGTATAGGGCAAAATAACAACTGTATTTTATTTCATGAACCTTTCCCAGGCTTGTGTAGTGTAATGTATTTGCTGCTAGATATACGTCCATTGTACTTTAACTTGGCGCCGCATTGTACTTTTAATTTGTAATACCAGCCCCAACCTTGGTAGGCGTTTTACCAGCTAAGCAGGTAAAATACCGGCCAGGTGTAGGGTTGCCACTTTTTCTGGAAAAAAATACCAGCCTTCCAATATTCTTGCTGTTTTTTCCTATTAATAACATTGGCATGAAGCATCATTTTTACCGGCCAGGTGGCAACCCTGCTAGCCACAAAACACCTGTTCTTCTAGGCGGCTAATCTCCCCGAACTGCCTTCACGCCAGCTAGAACGTAAATCTCCAGCGGGATGGCAATTGGAGTCACCCGAAGTTTCCTCGTGAGGCTTCGAAAAACGAAGCGTTCCGAGTGCCATTCCGCCTCCGATTTCCATTCTATCTTGCGGGAAGGCAGTTCAGGGAGATTAGTCGCACCGAAGAAGAGGAGATTTTTCGCTGGGCGAATCTGAGCGTGTGTCTCTGCCCTTACAGTCACAAACCCTTCCCTATTAGGGTTGCCAAAAAAATATTGGCCTTCCTATATATTTATCTTTTTCCCAATTAATAACATTGGGATAAACCATCATTTTTACCGGCCAGGTGGCAACCCTATTCCGTATAGGCGTTCCTTGCTCTCCATCCCCATGTATGAGCCTCTCACGGTGCAGATTGAATAGTCCACAAACCATGTGAGACCAAATGAAAAGTTTAGAACCCCCCTCAGTTAATGGTTCTGCCCTTTACTCTATTAGGGGCCCATGAGAAGATCCATGCCTGGGAAGTTCTACTTAATAAATAGGAGCAAGAATAAACACAACTGACAGACGGTGCATATGGAAATCTCTGGGGTCAGTGCACTAATGAGCCAGACTTTCCTTCCCTGAGTGTTTGGAATATCAATAAAGAGCATTATCCCTGGTTTACAGCTAAGGTAAGTATAGTGATTTTGTTCTAATGTGGAAAAAGTTGTTGCACCACCTCTCCTTACTATACCTGCTACCCCACAGTCACACTCCCTTCCCAGAGACTATTATCCACTGTTACTATAGGCATCATCTCTCCCTACTATACCTGCTATCCCACAGTCACACTTCCTTCCCAGAGACTATTATCCACTGTTACTATAGGCACCATCTCTCCCTACTATACCTGCTATCCCACAGTCACACTCCCTTCCCAGAGACTATTATCCTACTGTTACTATAGGTACCATCTCTCCTTACTATACCTGCTACCCCACAGTCACACTCCCTTCCCAGAGACTATTATCCCCACTGTTACTATAGACACCATCTCTCCCTACTATACCTGCAATCCCACAATCACACTCCCTTCCCAGAGACTATTATCGCACTGTTACTATAGACACCATCTCTCCCTACTATACCTGCTATCCCCCAGTCACACTCCCTACCCAGAGACTTTTATCCCACTGTTACTATAGGTACCATCTCTCCTTACTATACCTGCTACCCCACAGTCACACTCCCTTCCCAGAGACTATTATCCCACTGTTACTATAGGTACCATCTCTCCTTACTATACTTGATATCCCACAGTCACACTCCCTTCCCAGAGACTATTATCCCACTGTTACTATAGGCACCATCTCTCCTTACTATACCTGCTATCCCACAGCCACACTCCCTTCCCAGAGACTATTATCCCACTGTTACTATAGGCACCATCTCTCCCTACTATACCTGCTATCCCACAGTCACACTCCCTTCCCAGAGACTATTATCCCCACTGTTACTATAGGCACCATCTCTCCCTACTATACCTGTTATCCCACAGTCACACTCCCTTCCCAGAGACTATTATCCCACTGTTACTATAGGCACCATCTCTCCCTACTATACCTGTTATCCCACAGCCAAAGTCCCTTCCTAGAGACTATTATCCCACTGTTACTATAGACACCATCTCTCCCTACTATACCTGCTATCCCACAGTCACACTCCCTTCCCAGAGGGATACAGGGTTGGTAATGGCGCTGTTTCCAGTTTGTTGCATATGTCAGGGTACTGCCCTAAATCTTTATGTGGCTCTGTACATGGGGACTGGGATAAGCAGAAATTCCTCTGGCTTTTTGTTTCTGGCTTTTGCTCTGTGCATGAGAGGAAAGGGAATGGGTAGAGGTCTGGGCTATTAACCTGCTGCTCACAGACAGATATTACTAATAAAAGTAGATTAACTCTTTATGAATTAATTAATCCCAGAGCTGTAATCAGTCTTGGGTATTCAATCTTCAAAAAAGTGATCACCATCCCGGGTTACAAGGTCAGCAGTGTCCAACATATGGAAGCCTTCAGGGATTTACCCATTATGTTTCCTTTCAAGCTACAGTCTGTGAGTGCTCCTGGTTTTTTTTTTAAATTAGGTTTTTGATATTAAGCCAATTTAATCCTACCCTGTGTATGATGCCTCTCTTTTTAATGTTGGCTTTGGTCTGTGCTGTGTTTGGTCTGGGTTTTACGGAAGGTGGGAGGTCGAGGAAGCAACTTGGGGATTATGCAGTAATGGGGGGGTCAAATGTAACCCATGGCAACGAACCAGATGTTCAATTCCAGCCAGATAGTGTAGGCTGCTGCTACAATGCAGAAGTCATGGAATGAAAGGAGAGCTTTGAAATACTGATAGGGGTGCCAGTATGTTGGACACCACCCTCATAGTGAAATCTGTAATCTTGTGGCCCAGGCAATTGCCCATATGATACAAAAACTGCACTGGCCCAGGGGGCTTGCATTTGGGCACGGAGCTACCATGTCTGATACATTTGCCAATTAACCCCTGCATGGCCCGGGCATGTTCAGTCCAATATGATATAGCCCTCATACTAGCCTGGGGATGAACAGGACGGAGGTATTAGGAAAATGGATCAAATAAAATGGCTGCACGACACCCCATCAGAGAGTACCCCAAGCAGGTGCCCAAATTGTTAGGACATAAAATAGAAATTAGCCAGGCACCTTCATAGTAGAGCACCCAGGCCTGGATTTGTGGAAAGGCCACCAAGTCCCAGGCCTAGGGTGGCAGGATTTTAGGGGGCCAACCACACCCACATTGGTTCAGAAACACTGGGGATGTGCAGGAGGTACAATCGTTTTTTTTAAATTTGCCGTGCACCAATCCCCATTGCTCCAAAAATTTGTGCGAATAAAGGGGATGGGAGCGACGAATGACAACAGGCCTAGGGGCGCCCCCTATGTAAATCCAGAACTGAGAGCACCTGCTTTACCGCTGCACCCACAATCATACAGAATGGCTGAAAACTGAACCAATTGTATAAGAACACCCTGTCAGTTAGGGATGACACCAACAAATGTGCCAATGGGCAGTCCAAGTACTGCTCTTCCCTCCTGACCACATTCCTTTCTGCTCCCAACAACTCCATGACACCCAAGGGATCACCCAGTAGCTGCCTGACACCCAAGGGATCACTCTGTGGCTGCCCAACACCCAAAGGGATCACCTAGTGGCTGCCCGACACCCAAGGGATCACCCAGTGGCTGCCCGACACCTATGGGATCACCCAGTGGCTGCCCGACACCCAAGGGATCACCCAGTAGAAGCCTGACACCCAAATGATCACCAGTAGCTGAATAACACCCAAATGATCACCCAGTAGCTGCCTGACATCCAAAAGACAGTCTATGATATGAAAAGGGCAAGTTTAGGGGAATTCTGAACTGACTGCATAACTGGCAAACAAAAGAGAAACCACATTCCTTCCCCTCCAGTTCTCCAGCCACACATTGTTCCCATTAGCGCTCCCCCCATAGACTGCGCCCCCTCCCTCTCATTTCCTTCAGGACCCTCACCTTCCCACTCCCTGGGTCACGTGACCAGTGCAGGACCAGCCCCCCATTGCTGCCAGACAGTGCGCTGAGCTGATAGAAGGGAGTGAAAGAAACAGAAAGAGTTTGGAAAGTCAGAGCCGAGAAATTACAGAGCAGAACATCCCTGCCGCGATCAGCAGCAAGTGAGACGTTTCCCCCCACTACAACTGAAAGTGGACTGATCTCCATTGCTCTTTGTGTGGCGCTAACCTACAGCAGGAGATCTAGGTAAGAAGTGGGAGCAGGGAAGTTCTCTATGAGGAGGGGGGAGTACTGCCCTAGGGCTGGAGAGCGAGTAGTAATTGTTCATTACACTATGGTTTAAAGGGGGAACATAAACTTAGTTTTACACTGTTCCTCCCCCCTTTTTGCCTAGTGATAAGACCTCAGCCTCTGCAGAACCTCTTCTGGAAGCAGAACAGCATCACTACTATTGTGGCTCACGGTTTTAGTTTGAGGGGTAAATCAGTATAATAAATTGGCACTTCTGCTCTGTCATTCAACTCTGATCAGCCAAACTGCCCAGTTGCCCCTGAAAGTGGCAAAATACTTTAGATCCATGCTGCAGACTGCACTGGTTACTCTCCAGCCATATAGTGACACTCTAAATAATCACCATAATTAACCATTCCGACTATGGGTTTTATATGATGTATTTATAGGGGTAGATGTTATTATAGGGGGCAGGTTTTATTATACGAGGCAGATGTTCTTATAAGGAAGATTTTTTTATAAGGGGCAGATGTTTTTATAGGGGGTAGATGTTCTTATAGGGGAAAATTTTATTATAAGAGGCAGATGTTTTTAAAGAGAGTAGATGTTCTTATAGGGGAAGATTTTCATATAAGGGGCAGATGTTTTTATAGGGGGTAGATGTTCTTATAGGGGAAGACTTTATTATAAGGGGCAGATGTTTTATAGGGGGTAGATGTTCTTATAGGGGAAGATTTTATTATAAGGGTCAGATGTTTTTATAGGGGATAGGTGTTCTTATAGGGGAAGATTTTATTATAAGAGGCAGATGTTTTTATAGGGGGTAGATGTTCTTATAGCGGAAGATTTTATTATAAGGGGCAGATGTTTTTATAGGGGGTAGATGTTCTTATAGGGGAAGATTTTATTATAAGGGGCAGATGTTTTTATAGGGGGTAGATGTTCTTATAGGGGAAGATTTTATTATAAGGGGCAGATGTTTTTATAGGGGGTAGATATTTTTTATAGGGGCAGAGTTTCTTATAAGGGGCAAATATTTTACAGGGGTAGATGGTCATATAAGGGGCAGCTTTTTCTATAAGGGGCAGATGTTTTTATAGGGGACACACGTTTTTATAGGGAACAACTGCCCCAGCTCTTAAATATCGTGGGGCCCTGAAGTGTGGATATAGTAAGCAGAATGGTAGCAAGGAAACCCATTGTTCCCTGGTGATTTCTATATTTTTTTCTGGAAAACGACTTCAACACTGGGATAGTGTATGTATTTGGTAAGATAAGTTGGGGTCAGTAACCCTTGATATCCAGACTGTCTAACATGTAGAATCCAGCTGCAACTAACGTATAGCGTCCACAGCTGGAGGCTCCAAGTTGGATAGTCATAATATATTCAGTCAGTCCATAGAGACAATTTTGCCCTTGAACATACAGTCCCACACACATGCATGGCCATTTCATTCAGAAATAAACCCTTTGCTATGAGTACATATGGTTCATAATACTTCCCCCTCCTTTAAAATTGGAATAAAATCTCATGAGTAGATTTGCCCATTTCATTTGGGTGGTTTAGTGAACCGTTGCCTATATTTACTATTTCTGTGTGCTTATTCTCTCAGTCCTTGCAGCTTTGTGTAATGTGACATGAAGTCAGGATAATTTTTTGCATGGAAAGTTTTATTTCCAGCTTGTTGCTTATTTCGCCCAGTGGCAGTGTTTTCCTGGGATGTCTGAGCAGCAAGTCACTGTCTATTTCCACGGCAGATTTGCTGTACTGCGCAGCCACAATCAGACGTGCCGTGTACTCATGTGAGTTTTGGCTCTGTCTACAGTCATTTTGGGAATTAAAACTTGGCAGTAGCAGTAATGTTTGGTAGGAATGAAGGTCTGGCAGGGGGTGGAACATTCCATGGCTTGCTAATCGCTAGTTCATCTCTTCTGGACTAGTCTGAAGGTCCCTTTTAAAATGTTCAAGTGAAAGATGTGCACCATAACCAAGCTATTTTGGTAATATGGGCTGTATTAAGACAGAATGAAGAATTCTCAGTAATTTAATCTATTTTTGGAGTAACCAATACTGGCTGCTTTGAGTAGTCAAGAGAAGCACATTCATTTCTAATGGGGTGTTAGTACGCAGTGCAGCTCAACTGCAGCTCTGTGTGTTAATACTGGCCTGAGTCCTTACTTCCCAATGCATATTATGCTGTGAGAAATTATTCAGACAATTACAACAATTACTGTTTATGCAGCGTCAGGGCCCCCCACACCATCTCCATGCTTCCTTCTGCAAAGTCCTCTCTATGCCGCCATCAGACCCTTGAGTCCTAAATTATAGTTAACATTTCCGGATATGTGATGCATTGGCCCCATAAGGGGATTGTAGGGGCTGATTTATCATATACTGTATTGAACTAGGAACTCCAGAAGGGTTAGTTATTGGCTGGACTATAGAAGGTGGTTAGGCTCCAATCATTCTTTATAGATGACTTTAGGCTTTTTACATTTAAATGAGATAGGATCTCCATTTGGGTGCTAAAGGGGTATTATTGCAGACAGCAGAGTATTTAAGAGGTGGGTGCATGCGAAGGCTAGGGGCATTTACCTGGTACATGCAGGAGGACAATCAGGTGGGAAGTGGCATCATCTATAAAATATTTCCTTTTATTTGTAAGTCTATGACATCAGAGAGTGACAGTAATATATAAATGAATGTGTAGCACTTGCTGGCGCTATATATAAATTAATGACGGTGATGTAACCAGGGAGTCCCGTAACCATAAATAGGCATGAGGCTTAATGTTTTTGTACAGGCCATGGGCTTCCAAAGTGACTTTTAATATGATTGTTGATTTTTTGAAGTAGGGAGACAGTGAGGCTTATTCAAAAACACTTGGCAAATTCTCACATGGGCAGTAACCCATAGCAACCAATCAGTAATTGGCTTTGCTCAGCCGTTTGATTGGTTCCCATGGGTCATCACCCATGGACAAATTTGCCCAGTGTTTATAAATGAACCCCATTATGTGTTTAGATTTACATGGTTCAGCGAATCATGTGGCTCAAGAGAAATCACTAAGCACTAATTATATAGTGAATAAAGTAATACTTGTAAAATATAATGATATTTTAAGTTATCGAGTAGTTCTATGACCCTATAAAAACACAAAGCCGAAGGCCGAGTTACAGGTCATGGAACACCGAGGTGACTTCTAATATCCTCATATTTTGCAACAGGGGTACTTTATTTATTATAATACACAAGTTTCATGTGACAGAAATGACATCACTAAGCTCTGATTATAACCAGTGACATCACTAAGCACCATTTATAAGGATATAACTTACAGGATATTCACAGCTTTTGTGTATTAAATGAAAATATTCCTTTCTATATTTCAAGCTTTTATTCTATAGGTATGGGATCCGTTATCTGAAGACCTGTTATCCAGAAAGCTCCAAATTATGGGTAGGCCTTCTCCCATAGATATTTTATCAAATGAATTCAATTTTTTTTAAATGATTCCCTTTTTCTCTGTAATAATAAAACAGCACTTTGTATCTGATCCAAACTAAAATATAATTAATCCTTATTGAAGGCAAAACAATCCTATTAGGTTTAATATTTTTGCAGTTTTTCTTATATGTCCCATCTTTGAGTTTGTTTGGGACCGCTCCGTCACTGGCACTGTTGGAGTTAATTAAGATCTTGCTTCTTGGGTATCCTTTTATAAAGTCACTTCCTATAACCCGGCTAAAAAAAACTCATTACTCAGATCTCTAAACAACTAAGTGCAGTTTCCGCAATGGAAAAAAATAACTATTGTTGTGAGAGCCGAAGTGCGGCTGGAGCAGCTGGGACGAAATTCAGTTCCCAGGGTCTAATCACAGGGAAGGTCTTCCGAAATATTCCAGTTAAGTCGACAGTTTGGTGACCCCTGTATAAACGACTCTTGACACCTGTCTGAATAAATTCTGGCCAAACATTGTCCAGATAACTTTCGGCAGGTTAGAATATTTCCTTTTTGCCTTTAATAATAAAACAGTAGCTTGTACTTGATCCAAAATAAGATATGATTAATCCTTAATTGAGGCAAAACAATTTTATTGGGTTTAATTAATGTTTACATGTATTTTTTTTTTAGTAAACTAAGGTATGCAGATCCAGATTACTGAATGACATAGTATTCGGAAACCCCAGGTCCCAACCATTCTGGAAAACAGGTCCCATACCTGTGTAATGCGATCTTTGATACATAAAGGAAAATGATCAGATCAGCCTAAAGGGGCAGAACTAGGAGTAGGCAGCAGAGGCATATGTCTAGGGTGCAACGGATAGGGGTGCAAGCCTTGTGGTTACAGCTATGGGATCCATTATCCAGAAAGTTCCAAATAATGGGAAGGCCATCTCCCAGAGACTCCATTTTATCCAAATAATCCAAATTGTTAATTTTTTTTTCATTTTCTCTATAATAATAAAACAGTAGCTTGTACTTGATCCCAACTAAGATATAATTAATCCTTATTGGACACAAACCAATATTTATTTTATGTTTAAATGATTTCTAGTAGACTTATAGTATAAAGATCCATGTTACAGAAAGATCAGTTATCCGGCAAACCCTTCCTTACATGTATTGTAAAACTAGTGGTGTGGAGGCAGCAGGGTTTGTTGGCGAGCGGAGTTGGTGGCAGTTGGAAGGGGTGTGGGGGTGAAGTGGTTCTGGGTGGATTTACTCGTATATTAGAGATGTATAATCTACACTTGGCATGCTGCATTGTATTGCTCATGTCTCAAAAAGTTATCTCATTAGCAGCTACCATAGGGGTAAAAGGGCTTAAACGAGAACTAAACCCTAAAAATTAATATGGCTAAAAATGCCATATTTTATATACTGAACTTATTGCACCAGCCTAAAGTTTCAGCTTATCAATAGCAGCAATGATCCAGGACTTCAAACTTGTCACAGGGGGTCACCATCTTGGAAAGTGTCTGTGACACTCACATGCTCAGTGGGCTCTGAGCAGCTGTTGAGAAGCTAATCTTAGGGGTAGTCACTAATTATCAAGCAGAAGACGAGGTTGGTCTGTAATATAAGCTGATGCTTAAATTCTGATGCTAGTTGCACTGGTTTCTGATTTGACATGTAATAATTATCTGTATTAATTACTAATCAGCCTTATATTGTGACATTTCTATTCTATGTGTACTGTATATTGTGAGTGGATCCCTAAGCTCAGTAAGTGACAGCAGCACAGAACATGTGCAGTGAATCAGCAGAAAAGAAGATAGGGAGCTACTGGGGCATCTTTGGAGACACAGATCTTTACTGCTAAAGGGTTGTGGTTGCCTTGGGCTGGTACAGAAGCACAAAACATAATGTACAACATTTCTAGCTACTTCTTTTAGTTAGGCTTTAGTTCTCCTTTAAAAGGTCCCATCATTCTTGTTATTTAATCAGTTACAGTTAAAGTCACATAACAATAAGGGCCCTTTTTATCACTAGCAAGTTGGTTTAATTTGATGCGTTTTTTATTTAAAAATGTCTGACATGAGATATATATATACGTATATATATATATATATATATATATATATATATATGTGTGTGTATATATATATATATATATATGTGTGTGTGTGTGTATGTGTATATATATATATATATATATATATATATATATATATATATATATATATATATATATATATACTGTATATAGTATGTCTCAGTAGAGGCATTAAGTTGTGGGAAACTGCATATAATGCATGCCGGCTGTTTATATATTTATGTGTGTGTGTGTGTATATATATATATATATATATATATATATATATATATATATATATATACAATATCAAAACAAGGGGGTTGTGGGAGCACTCTAAAGGCTTTAAAGTATATATATAAGTATAATAAATGCTATTGCATATGTACCCAAAACAGGGGTTATTTTGTTACAAAGTTATGATCATAAAATTGATAAGCCACCATACCACGTCAAGGTAAACCCCGAATGGCGGTCCCTAACTTGTTTTATTTTTTATGTGCATTTTAGCATTACCTGTAATCAATGTCCGTTGAACGCTGTTTTTTCACTGAGGGCTAAATCCTCCCCAGCCAGCAATCAGGCTTTTAAAGGAGAGATATTCCCAAAACAAACGCCCAATTTTATATATATATATATAGTTATGGATCTTGATGGACTTATGGGTACAGTGATTTGCAACACTGGGGTTCAAGCAGTGCCGGGCCAGGTCTGTCAGTTGCCCCAGGCAACCCAGTTGGCCGTTAGCAACTTTGGTCCCCGCCGCAGCTGTGCGTAACCGCATGTAACCAAGGACGCGCGTGCATGGTCGTGGGCAAAGCACTTTGCCTTCACAGATCGCACCCACTTTTCAATGTGGTAACACTTACTGGACTAGGGGAGGGCTGCATATAGGGTAAGTGCCTGGCACCCCCAAGCTTTGCGCCTTAGGCACGTGTCTCTTGTGCCTACCCCTAGTTCCGGCCCTGAGTTCCAGCTAGGACATTGTGTGCATGCAGATTGTATGCTCTCCTCATGTTGGTGTGGGTTTCCTTTCAACATATGGTGTTAGAGGTCTGGATTTGTACATTTCATGCCTCATATCTATTACAATTCAGTCTTGTGTCTCCATGGTGGACATTGGGCCTCTGTTCTGGATACTATATGGAGGGGTTTCACGTATTATCCCAGGTGATGTCTCCTAGCATTGTGAATATAAGACTACATGGGCACTGTCAAACTAGAAAGTCTTCATACTGATCAACTGCTGCCTTCAGTGAAGTTAAAGGTCCGCTTCATTCTCAAGTTTTCCTGCAGACTTGTGTATATGGGAATACCTGTGCTAGCATAGATTCATAGTATCTTTCTGGACAGACTATGTAAACACAACTATGCAAACACCTAGAAACTTTTCCCTTCTGTGAAGGGTGCCATTTACAACCCTTGTTTGGCTGGCCATGCCCCCGGTGATGTCATCTTGTTAGGAAATTCTAACATAATAGGAAGCCTATGGGAAGTAATAGCCAGCCAGGAGAGAGAGTGGAATTAAATATGCATTAAATAATTAATATTGTGATTAGACTAATCTATGAAAGAGATGGTCACATACCTCCGCCTCTTGGGCTAAATGCGTTCTTAACAAGCATTGCTCATTTTCTCTTAAACAAACAAACAATAATAATGTTTCCTGTTTGTCTGTGTTCCAGAAGCAAAAGGAACCCCCCATCCCATCCTGTTCCAATTGGCTCATTCTGACCTTTATTACTTTTATCTTATCTGCCCGACAGACTCTGGGAAGGGTTGGAATTACACTGAGCAGGGCAGCGCCGCCATTTCCTTGGATAAATCCAATCAGGATAATTTAAGGATAGGAAGCCTTTGGTATCTGTTTTTTGCTTAAGGGCTGGGACACACTGGGCGATTTGGGGAGATTTAGTCGCCTGGCGACTAATCGCCGCGACTTTTCTCCCCGAAGTTGCCTCACGAGGAAACTTCGGGCGACTTCGGAAAACGAATCGCCGCGTGTGATTAGCGCAGGCGATTTTTCATTTTAGCCAGGCGCAGAGCGAGGGGAGGCATTCGGGGAGAAAAGTCGCGGCGATTAGTCGCCAGGCGACTAAATCTCCCCAAATCGCCCAGTGTGTCCCTACCCTATTTTCAAAATGTGTTCTGCTTAAAGGAAAAGTAAAGTCATTTTGTAACCATAGAGCCTGTGCAGAGGCTCCCCTTTTGAACTGCACCAACCATTCTGATAATGGATATAAGCCATCTACAAGTGAGCACTCTGCAAGAGTCCAACAGCACTAAAGACCCCCCATACACGGGCCGATAAAAGCTGCCGACAGACTGAGTTGGCAGCTTATTGGCCCGTGTTTGGGGCCATCTGACAGGCTTCCCCGATTGATATCTGCCTGTAAATCTGGCAGGTTGAAAAATCCCGTCAGATCGCGGCAGCATCTATGCATTTATGCGGTCCTGCGATCCCACCGCCCATATCGGATGCATTATGATCCGATCATTGGTCCCTAGGGCCCACGATCAGATCAGCCCGATATCGCCCACCTCAATGTGGGCATATCAGGGAGAGATCTGCTCGTTTGGTGACATCTCCAAACGAGCGGATCTTTACATCTATGGCCACCTTTAGCAAATAATCAACAAAACATGCACTGTGCCTCACTTCAGACATTTATTTGTGCAAAAAAATCACCACAGCAAATCATATCACAAGGCAGTATCTTCCCCCTGTCTGAATAACTCATGTTGGCCACTCCCTCCTGACGCGTTTCGCGCCATTGGACACTGACAGAGGAAGACACTGCCTTGTGATATGTTATGATGTTATGCCTGTTTTGTCACAATTTTTTATATGATTTGCTCTGGTGATTTATTTGCACAAATAAATGTCTGAAGTGATTCACTGGGCAAGTTTTGTGAAAGGGGTGGTTTACCTTGCAGTTAACCTTTAGTGTGTTAGAAATTTTAAATTGGTCTTTATTGTTTATTTTTTACAGTTTTTGAATTATTTGACTTCTTCTTCTGACTCTTTCCAGCTTTCAAACGGGGGTCGCTGACCCCATCTAAATCAAATGCTCTGTAAAGCCACAAATGTATTGTTATTGTTACTTTCTATTACTCATCCCTCTGTTCAGACCCTCTCCGATTCTTATTCGAGTCAATGCATGGTTGCTAGGGTAATTAGGACCCTAGCAAACAGATTGCTGAATTTGCAAACTGGAGGGCTGCTGATTAAAAAATGAGAACCACAAATGATAAAAAATGAAAACCAATTGCAAATTGTCTCAGAATATCACTCTCTACATCATACTTAAAGTTAACTCAGCGGAGTTGGTGTCCATCACTTTGGCTGCATCCCTTTTCCTCCTTGGCCCTGAACCAAACAGAAGCCCGTCACTGGAAGTTGGTTTGGTCCTGGCTTCCAGGGCACTTGCTCTGGGTCAACAATCTCCATCAGAGAAACAGGAAGTGAGGTGGCCAAACATGATGGCTTCCAGCTTCTCTGCAGTAGCCAGTCTTTTGAGACATACCTCATTTTGGAAGTAAAAAGAGGGACAAAAAAATTTTGCACACGTAGCGTAGCAAATTTTTCTGACCACACCCCTTTCTGTGGCCACACCCCCTAATTACCATGTTCATTTTACAAAATTTGGCTGGTTATGAAAGTTTGAAAATATTTCTCCTTATCTAAACAGTTTTTTTGTGTCTCAAAATTGTTACAAAGTATCTTATTTGCACCTGTTAGCTGTTCTGTGCTCTCTGCCAAAAACCAATTAAGTTAGAAACTTTGTTTCTTTTTCTGGCTGTTCAGTGCAGAGTAAATAGGGACTTTACAGTACAAATGAGGGAGTGCAGGTTGAGCTGTCAAAAGAGGGACTGTCCCTCCGAAAAAGGGACAGTTGGGAGGTATGTATTTGAGACCATGTTTGGTAGAACGGGGCCATGCTTTTGGTTGGTTGTGAGGCAAGGAAGGGGAGGCTGTGGAGGGGCCCTGTGATGCAAAATGGCTTTACATCTCCTTTAAATTGCCCTTTGTGTGCGTTTCCTCAGTTATGTGTGTCAGTGTGATGCGTGTAACTGCATGAATCAGTATCTCTACTTTCCAAATATCTTGTGATATCCAGACATGTCCTTGTTAGTGCATACACCCTCTTGGTGTCTTAATATGGGTTTACACACATCTGGCCAGGCTTTGTCTCAGAAATGCCATGTATGCTCCCAATTTTGCAAGTCTGCTCCCATCCTCCCTGTAACCTCCCTGCCTGTCGAGGGGCCGCTCTGGCTGCTATTGAGATGATCTGTGCAAGTAGCAAAGCATCCCATTCCCCAGATGTATTTATTTATATTTATAGAGATCCATAAATAGTATTTTGACACATTGTTCCGCCAGCCGCTGTTTATTTGTGTCCAGTGGAGCAGAAAGCAATTCACTGACATCACAGTAACACATCTGTTTCACTTTATAGTCGTGGAACGGGAGAATGAACTCATGTACAGATGATATGCAACAGCACAGTAATGGAAAAAAGCAAAAGCGACGGCACACGCCGTACTTGGACTGCAGATATGTGTATTTGGGGAACTGCTTTGGGACTAGGGTGACGCTGGTATCCAAGTAAACACAAGGGAGGGACTAGGAACTGGCATCTAGAAAACATGCCCTTTGGTATAAAATTAGTTAGCAATGCACAAAATCCATAATTTAGGCTCTTGCCATTGAAGCAAAAATGTAGATGAAACACTGAATCACATCCTAATCTGCACCATTGAAAATAGAGCAAGGCTTTAGTAAACAAATAACATTTATTTTATATTGTAATGTTTATAAAATTCTGCGCTTAATCTTTCACCCCATGGGCCCTGGGCCTGTGCAATTAGAACACGGGAAAACAAGGATTAAATGCTATTGGCTGGATTTGGATTCAGTCTCAGTAACTTGGCAATGGCATTCACCTGAATGTCTGATTTAAATCTTGGATAATGTTTACCCTGAGAAAATATATGTAGAACACTAGTAATAGAAGCATCTTTGATCAATTGAGAGATTGTGCTGATGTGGGAAGACAGGGACAGAGTGTGGAGGCGTGAGGAAGGCATGGAGATTGGAAGGAGTATTGAGAGATGTAGATGGCATAGAGATTGGAAGAAGAGTGTGGAGACATGGAGAGGGCATAGAGATCAGAGAGGATTGTGGCAATTTGGAGATGCCATGCAGATCAGGGAAGGAGAAACATGCGAGCGCTATAATTAAATAATGATTATGAAGAATGTGGAGATATGAAGAGGACACATAGATTGGGAAAGAAGTTTGAATATTCATAGATGGCACAAAGATTGCAGAAGGAGCATGGAGATGTGAGTAGGCATGGACATTGGGAAAGAATGTGAAGATGAGATGGCCTAAATATAGGGAAAGGAGTATGTTAAATATGTGGAGAGGGCATGGAAATCCGGGAAGGGATGCAGCAAGGTGGGGATGACATGGAGATTGGAGAAGTAGTGTGGAGATATGGAGAGGTCATGGAGATCAATGAAGGATTGTGGAGAGGGTGTGGAGAACGTGGAAGGAGTAACATGTAACACTATATAAAAAAATTATGAATATGATGATTAGCATGGAGATATGGAGAGGTCATGGAAATTGGAAAATAATAAGGAGATTTGGAGAGGGCATAGAGTTTGGGGAAGGAGTGTGTGGAGGCGAGGACAGGGGCGTAACTACAGAGGAAGCAGACCCTGCGGCTGCAGGGGGGCCCAGGAGGTACAGGGGGCCCCATGAGGCTCTCATTGATGAGCAATTTCAACATATATTGTTAAAACAGGACAAACACTGGATATGTTGGGGGCCCATAAATTAATTTGCTGTGGGGCCCAGCAACATCTAGTTACGCCACTGGGTGAGGAGAATGCACAAAGTTCAGGGAAGGAGTGTTGAGACATTGCGATGGCATGAAGATTGGGGAAGAGTATGGTGGAGATATGGAGAGGGCAAGGAGATTAGTGTAGTAGTGTGGAGAGGCCACTGGTCTAGTATCCCATAACAAGCAATCAGCAGGTAGCATTTAGAGGTCAGCTAGTTTGAAAAAAAAATTGTGTATATGAGACAAAATTAAACTCATGGTTTCTAGCTGGAAATGCAATTGACAACATAGAGGGAAGACTACAACTTCCAACATTCTCCAAAGAATAACCAAGTTATAAGGTATCCTTGGAGCAGTAGACCTGAAACTTCTCAAAAGCCAGGGTTACAGAACAGACAACTGAAATTCAATTTTGATCTGCCCTGTGCTTCTGGTGACTAGTGAGGGATAGTCTTTATTATAAATTAATTCCTCAGTTAAACCTTCACTTTTCTGTAAGATATACAGTATGTATATAGGGATATGTATATAGGGCCACCATTCAGTATGTGCCTTGTTCTTAGGTTAAGGGCCATGCAAACAGAATAAGGGACTAATTAGTTTTACTGTGAGTAATTACGTGCATGAGTAGGAATGATGTACTGCCATTATATGGAGACTTCCAGATGCTCATGTTTTACACTCTTCACTTTAAACTCTTGTACTCATACTGAGTGTAGCTGATTGTAACAACCAGTAAAAACAGATCTCCCAGGATTCCCAGCGTGACACCCGTCAATTGTAAATGCACTACAAACTCATAGCAGCTCTTTGGCATCGTGTGACCCCAACTGGACAACTAATGACGGTGTTTGAGAATCTCAGCCGACCAACCATACACAGCAGTTAGCCACACAGTACTCTAACTGAAGCAACTACGTTTGCACCACGTCTAGTAACCCATAGCAAACAAAGTGTTATTGGATGAAGTTCCACTTTAAAGGATTTGTTCGCCCTTCAGTTAACTTTTAACATATGATGTAAGGAGTGATATTCTGAGGCAATTTGCAATTAATTTTCATTTCATTCATTGTATTACTTGTAGTTTTTGAGTTATTTAGCTTTTTATTCAGCAGCTCTCCATTTCAGCAATCTGGTTGCTAGGGTGGAAATACCCCTAATAAACATGCATTGACTGTATCCTTACAGAGCATTTGTTTTTAGATGGGGTCAGTGACCCCCATTTGAAAGTCAGAAGGGGTCAGAAGAAAAAACTATTAGGGCAGAGACACATGTGGAGATTCGGGGAGATTAGTCACCCAACGACAAATTGCCTCTTCTTCGAGCGATTAATCTCCCCATGATTTAGATTCTAGCCGTGGGAAGGCACTAGGATCGCTTTGTTTTCCCAAGTTGCCCAAGCTTCCTCATCAGGCGACTTCGGAAGTGATCCGAGTGCCATCCCGGCAGCGATTTAGATTTTAACCAGCGGGAAGGCAGTTCGGGGAGATTAGTCACCCGAAGAAGAGGCAATTTGTTCCCGGACGACTGAATCTCCACGTATGTCTCTGCCCTTAAAGACTAATAAAGACGAATTGAAAAGTTGCTTTGAATTGGCCATTCTATATCATCTTGAAAGTTAACTTAAAGGTGAACAACCCCTCCCCCCCTTTAATTGCAAAAAAAGTTTTCGGATGGAGTTCTCCTTTAATGTAGTCCAGTCCAATTTCTGTCCAATTTCTCCAATTTAGCGGGCTGCATATGCTGTCTATATGGGTCCAGATTATATTGGAAGTCTATTTGGACCTTGGGATATTTGAGATCTTAAAAAAAACCCTGAAGGGCCACATCCTGCTTGTAGGCCTGCAGCTGTATATTGGGGACAAGATCATAAAGGAGAAGCAAAATCATTAGGGGCACCCAAAAAATCAGCCGTGTGCTCCACTGTGCATGTGCACCCACCCTGGGAAAGAAACAAGATCACGGCACAGTACCCATCGGCATAGTACCCGGGGCTGGTGCATTTTTTTCGTGGTCTGAGTTTAGTGATTATAATCACACTTGGCTTTCAGGAGTAAAGGGAGTTTTACCCTAAAACATTTAAATGGGTGCAGGTTGTCTGTCAGTGGGATTATTGAAATTGTGTATATTACTAAAGCCGTGTGTAGTGTGGCGGTATTACATGGAAAGCCATGAGGTGTGCTGTAATTCTACTGCTGGGAACATCTGGATTTCACATGAACATGAATTTCACATGAATTTTGTCCCTTTATTGCACACACGTGTTGCCAACTGCAAGTCCCTTGGCCAGGCCTGGTGGAGCCTGAACGTGTGCTGTGTGTATTGTGTCTTCCTCCCCTCTGAGTTCTGCATATTTCCTGCTTCGCTCTGCACCCCGGGGATCTTACTAAAAGAGGTGTCTGTGATGCCTGTCCAAGCCCCCCTTCCTTTCTTTCCCTTTACTTTTATATCTGTACTTAAACCTGCATTAAATGAGAGGCTTTATCTCCCTCCTCTCTGGAGCCTTCATCCGCCTCATGCTCTCCTAATGCCAGCTCTAATTAAATGGCATATGTGAAAAAGAGAGAAATATGATAGGGCCACACAACTAGGGCCCATCAATCTTTGCACCCAGTATACTAAAACTTGGACCCCCCCATGATGGTTCCCTAAGTGCTTCTTTAGCTATCTGGCACCATGTAAATAGGCCCCAGCACAACGCCCCTTTTGGAACCTCCTTATCCTTCTGGCTCTGTGCTTAATAAATGAACTACAAAGTCATTGCCTCCAGAGTAAGGGGTATGCTCTTGTTGGTTTAACAATCTAGCACTTGTGTCCCTGGGTGTAACATACTCGTCTATTTAGGAACCTTAGAAGCAGTGGGTACACTCAGATGCACAGGAGACCCCTGTGGATTCCGGTGTTCACCATCTCCCTTTTGGGGCCCCAGGCTTTCTGCTGTGGAACCAACAATGAGTTAGTGCGTGAAATAGTAAAAGTCTGTAAACAAGTACTGGCAAGGATTAGGCAAAACAGTCGAAAAACAGGCAATAAGGGTCGAGGCAGGCGGCAAGAATCGGAGACAAAACAGGCAGGAGTTAAAAACCAGGATATTCCAAACAGTAGTAATGCTTCGGCAGGATCTGTAAACAGAAGCCAGATTGGGCACTGTCAAAATGGTGGATAAGCCCTTTAAAAGGGATTTTTGCGGCAAAAAGTCAAATTCTGCAGCGAAAAATTACGTCTTGACTCTCGGCGTCAAAGTGCGAGCGTCTCGAGTAAGATCGACAGAGAATCTCCCGGCGCGTCTTACATTGGGGATCTGTAAATTACCCCTCTTGTCTCCAGGCCCAAATGCTACCTGCCCCTAGATTGGTATTTTGGTTGGTTGCTTAGAATTTGTATATTAGAAGTTTTGATGCAGAATCTCTAGACTCCTCATGATGATTTAATGAGCAGCCGAGGACAGATGTCAGTCCATCACAAGCACCATATACATATAGGAAAGTTGCAGTTCCCAAAATCCATGTCATTTTTTGGATTGTATAGGTCGTAACCTCTGGCTGTGACTTCCCTAGGAGAGTCAGTTGGCTGGTAAGTGCCCAATTACAACAATAACAATTGATCCCCCTCTTATAGCATTTCATTATGTGCACTCATAAGGCTGTTTCTGTGCAGGGAAAGCAATGCTTGCCCTTTAAAAACATTGTGTATGTAAAAATTGCCTGTAATTTCACAATCCAATTCTAATGAATGGAACCCTCCGGGGAAATGTTTTTCCTACAGAAAGTGGTTTATTAAAACTATGGAAACAATGTAGTGAGAAACCTCCCCTGCAGCTTCCCATACACGCATTTTATTCCCTAGGGACAAGTCACTGCAACTCTATTGTGCTCTGCTTTAACAATTAGCAGCCTAGCCTAACAATGTACTCTGCTATTTCTATGTTACATGCAGAGTAGAACAAATGCTGAGAGGTGTAGTTTGGCAAAATCTAGATGCTTTTAGGTGAATGGGTTAGGCCTGAGTAGAGAATAATAGTTTAAGGGTCATCAATTAATGCTAAATTAAAGAAGTAATCTATAAATGTTTTAGGCTTCTGTACAAGTTCAAGGCAACCACAGCCCTTTAGTTGTAAAGCAGTGCCGGGCCAAGGCAACCCGGCCGACTACGTCGCCCCAACCGTTTGCGTAAAGGAGGAAGCCTGCGCCAGTGCGCAGAGTCCGAAGAGAGCGCACACGCGTGAACAGCTTCTGGAGTCTGGACAAAACGGTCCAGACTAGGGGAAGGCATCAGAAGAGGTACATGCCTGGCGCCCCTCTGCCTTTATGCCCTAGGAACGTGCCTCTTCTACCCCTAGTTCCGGGCGTTTAGTAAAGTTCTGTGTCTCCAAAGATGCTCCCCATTTTCTTTCCTGCTGATTCACTGCACATGCTCTGTGCTGCTGTCACTTACTGAGCTTAGGGACCCACTCACAATATACAGTACACATAGAATAGAAATGTCACAATATAAGGCTGATTAGTAATTAATGCAGATAATTACTACATGGCAGCATGAATTTAATAATCAGCCCTGTAGTATAAGCTTATATTACAGACCAACATCATTTTCTGCTGGATAATTTGCAACGACCCCTAAGCTTAGCTTTTCAACAGCTGCTCCAGTGGCGGAACTACCGGGGGAGCAGGGGGTGCGAGCGGGCAAGGGCCCGCACCCCCTCAGGGCCCCCGGCAGCCTGCGTGCCACTGAAACTACGGGCCGTACGGAGGGGGCGGGGCCCGGCTGCGCGTCACGCACCAGGGCCCGCCCCCTCTAGTTACGCTACTAAGCTGCTCAGAGCCCACTGAGCATGTGAGTGTCACAGACACTTTCCAAGATGGTGACCCCCTGTGACATGTTTGAAGTCCTGGATCATTGCTGCTATTGACAAGCTGAAACTTTAGGCTGGTGCAATAAATTCATTATATAAAATATGACATTTTATAGCCACATTTATTTTTAGGGTTTAGTTCTCCTTAAAGGGATTTTTCGTCTTCCCCCACATGGAAACACATATTTTTCTCTATGGGGAATGTACCAGCAGGAGCGCAGTGAAACTCTAATCGGCATTTCAGTGTGCCTCCATCAATACAGTGCCCATAGTAAATTTTTAATTCTTTTGCAGGTCAGCCTCTATCTCTCCTGGCTCCCCACCTGCCCACCAAATCCCTGCCTAATGTACCCCTTTTTGCCTGCCCCATTACCACTGCCCCTTTTACAGCCGACCCTCCCCATTTTGGTCAGGCAGAATTTTTTTATAAAAAATGTGGCAACTCTAGTAGTAATATACTTAAATTTTTTTAAGGGCCACTGACCCTTGGACTCGTTTCAGTTGCGACTAAGCTAGAATCACATCACTATGAAAAGCTACTCACACTCACTTAGTGTATATCCTTTTTTATTGATAAATACTTGTAGGTTACTGGGTGATATATTTCCCCTAAGGGACATAAAATATGCTGGGCCAAGCCTCCCAGCAGTTTGCTCCGAAAGGATATAGAATGTGTTCCTAAAATAAATCAGGGGTCCGGTTGCATTTTGTACATAGCTATCCCCTAGTTAGGAATGCCAGAACAGAAGGACTGTCCAACCCCCTCTGCTAAGTGCCGTTCGCTAAGGATTGTAGCCAAGTCTCCTGCATTTAATTGTGACGCGCTCACATCTGGGTTCAATTATCACAGTACAGAACAAGTCAGCAACTCCTCATAATGTAGCCAGAAACCCCCTCTGTGCAGAAACAATAGATGGGAAGGACCCAGCATGGAAAGCCGAATGCCTTCCTAGAATCTTACCCAATAATTTCATTTTCAGGCGCCACAAAAAAAATGTAAACATTATTTACAGAGGAAATGCACTGCTTTTTTCATTAATTTATAGTACGGTCGGTAACCATACACGGACTGATAAAGCTTAGTCCCATGTAATGGGCCCTTAAGTGGCCAAAAATCAGAAAGTTTGAAAATTCTGGAGGGCGAAGACCACATTAACGTACATTAATGGAAGACTGCACATCTGCTATCGAAAATTTTACAGAATTTCTGTTCTGTCCTCTATGTCTGTAAATGAGGTTACAGACATAGTCAATCAGTTATTTAGTCACAAGAATATCTAGAGCACAAACTGTTCACCCTAAACCCCACGCTACTTGTCCTTCTAGTTGGGCTCTCTAGAAGAAAGAGATAGACTTTCACACCAAATTTCACCCTAATCATAAATTTGGTTATTACCCTCCTGACTCTGTTTCAGAACCTCCAGTCCCAGAGTTTGGGAACCATTTGTTTGAAGCACTGAGGAACTAAGGAACTTAAAGGACCAGTAACAGTATTTTTTTTTTTATTTGTTTCTTTTTAATGAAAAAAACCCCACCAACACAGTATAAACTTTTAATTCGCAAAGCTTTCATTAAGAAATTACTTACCGATTCTCTGCATGCGCGAATCTTCAGAAACGCGACAGGGCGATGATCCTTTGCGCGGTGCTCGATTTCTCCTCCCTGGCTATCTCCTATAGAAGACAGGGAGGAGAAATAGAAAAAAAATTACTGTTACTGGTCCTTTAAGCTGGCTATAGACGCAAAGATTTGATCATACGAATCTCCGTTTTGAATGTTTTTCGGGCCGTGTGTGGAGTGTCCTCGCATTTTTCGTGCCACATCAAGGAATTCTAGGTTGTGGCCAAGGAACCTGACAATGTGGTGTCTTCAGATAACCAAATACTCAAGTTCACAGAATGCTTTCCAACTAATTGCTTCCCAAGCCAAACTGACAAAAAGCTAGCTAAAAGCAAAATAAATAAGTAAAAGTGACCCTTTACTTTCCAAAATATCAGTCACATGTTGGTGCATCAAACAGTGAATGCAACTATGTAACCAACTCTTTGCCACTTGGTTTAAAAATAAATGTACAACTTCCCCTTTAGCTATAAATAGAAGCCTGTGATTGACAGGGGGTTACATTCAAAACTTAGTAATGTAAAGTATTTCTATCTTAATCGTTTTCATCTGTTTCCCTTTACATGTGGTGCTGCCATAAGCATGGACCCTACAACCGCTCCTTCCCCAATCAAATCAGCACATGTGCAGAAAGTCCCAATCTCCTAGTAATGGGGTACCCCTGGCTTTTTTTTTATTTATATAGGCACCCCCTGAAGCTGTAACTCTAGACACGTGCCCTTGGGTGCCTTTATTGAAAATATGACATTCTGTGGTGTGTATATATATATATATATTTATATATACAGTATACAGGTGTAGGATCCCTTATCCGAGATCCAGAAAGCTCCGAATTACGGAATGGCTGTCTCCCATAGACTCCATTTTATCCAAATAATCCAAACTTTTAAAAATGATTTCCTTTTTCTCTGTAATAATAAAACAATAGCTTGTACTTGATCCAAACTAAGATATAATTAATCCTTATTGGAAGCAAACCCAGCCTATTGGGTTTGTTTAATGTTTAAATGATTTTCTAGTAGACTTTAGGCATGAAGACCCAAATTACAGAAAGATCCTTATCCGGAAAACCCCAAGTCCCGAGCATTCTGCATAACAGGTCCCATACCTGTATACATAGACCATTTCTCTTAGAGTCATATTTAAAGCAAGCAGTTCTTATGCAAGTATAGGATACATTATCCGGAAACCTGTTATCTAGAAAGCTACGAATTACTGGAAGACCATCTTTCATAGTCTCTATTTTAAACAAATAGTCCAGATTTTTAAATGTTTTACCTTTTTCCCTGTAATAATAAAACAGCACCTTGTACTTTATCCAAACTAAGCTATAATTAATTAGGGATGCACTGAATCCAGGATTCAGTTTGGGATTCGGCCGAATCCTTCTGCTCGGCCTTTGCAAATTTGCAAATTAGGGGAGGGGAGGGAAATTGTGTGACTTTTTGTCACAAAACAAAACAAGTAAAAAATGTTTTCCCCTTCCCACCCCTAATTTGCATATACAAATTCGGATTTGGTTTGGTATTCTGTAAAATCATTTGCATGGATTCTGGGGTTCGGCTGAATCCAAAATAGTGGATTCGCTGCATCCCTATAATTAATCCTTATTGGAGACAAATAATCCCTTTACGTTTATCTGACAACCCTAGGTCCCAAGCATTCTGGGTAACAGGCCATATACCTGCATTTTTAATGATTTTTACAGAAGGACCCCTTACACAAAAAAAAAAACCCAGCCCAGGCATTCCAGATAATAGATCACATAACTGTATCTTGGCAAAATGAACTTGACATAATTATAAATATTTTCTTTCTACATTCTGCCTCTGAGGTGGGAGGTCAGTCGGTAGCGTCACAACAACTTACTTACTCCCCAAATATCATGGGGGTTCAGTGGGAAAATTGGGCAATTTTTCTATTTCAGCCAAGAGATTTTTTTTCCATTGGGATAATTCCTGTACATTGTATAACCTAAACAACCATAGTCACAAGGTTATTGGCTGGAAATGCTTTGCCCAAATATTCTTGGTAACCCAGTGAGTCATTAAAGGGTTTTATATTTGTATTATTTTTCTTTCTTGGTTACTGTAATCAGCAAGTTCATTTCTGGCGGCAACAATATATTGCCCTGCTGCTTCCTACCCTGGGTGACCCTCCGAGAGGCCCTGGTGTCCATGTGTACTGAAATGTTGCTGTAATCCAAGTTCTGCCATGTGTTCGGAATAAAGGCTACTTTATTGGAATAAGATGCCGTATGTGTAATCTCTATCGGAATTTTACATAAACAGGGCCGACTATGTGCTACAGTAAGATCATTAACTAAGATACTTATCATGGTAAAGGACTTTGCAGGTAATTCCTTTGTTTATCTGAGCTTGTCAGGCAATGGTTGTTAAACCTTTATAATTCAAGCCCCCTTGGAGGTCCAGTGTTTCATCATGGCCCCTCTTAGTTAATAAGAAGCTCACAAATATAGGAAAATACTGGTGTAACAGTCCCCCTGTTGTTTCAAGGGTACTCGGGGTAGTGAGTAAACACTCAACCTAAAACTCACCCTAACCATTTAGTCTGGGTCCCCTTAGCTTACAACAAGTTAACAGATATGTAACAGTCACCCTGCATTAGTTCCAGGTGTATCCAGACCACTAATAAGCACTCACCCCAAATCTCCCTCTGACTGGTCTTCATTCTGGGCCCCCTTAGCTCATAACAATGTTACAGATATATAGAAAGATTGGTGTAATAGTCGCCCTGTTATAGTTCAGTTCTAGGTGTAGGGCATCAAATACCCACTCACTCTATATAACTAACTGGCCCTTCAATCTGGGGCCCTTAGCTAGGCCATCAAATAAGTTTTCACACCTATTATTTACCTGCAAGCTGGACTTTCAGGTGTGAATAAGAGAGCAAAAAGACATTCTCCCCATTCACCCTAACTGAGCTTCAGGATGATCACCCCTGTCACTGCATCAAGCCCCCAGGGTGGCGAGGCCCACAGTTTGGGAACCCCTGCTTTAAGCGTGGTGATGATATTACTGCACGCCCTTTAAATCATGATGGTGTTGTGCATCTGGAACAAGGAAATATGAATCACGGAGCCTTCATTTGTTTTGGTGTCTCATTGTAGCACTTTCTTTCTTTCTTTCTTTCTTTCTTTCTTTCTTTCTTTCTTTCTTTCTTTCTTTCTTTCTTTCTTTCTCTCAACAGTACTAAATGGCTCCAAGCTAAATGCTGATGGGTTGCTAAGGTCTGCTGCTTGCAAATTAGCACAGTGTTCCTCCGTTAGTTGCTTTTCTTAATTAATGCAAGTTCTTTGTTAGTGGAAACTAATGTATTTCTTCGCCCACGTACAGTCTCAGTCAGGTCTCAGTGTGCTCAGTAGTTGCAGCTATATACACAGCTTACAGTTCCAAGCCACTTGCTGGGAAGTCAGGGATTCCATGGGAGCACCTGTGTTTTTATTTCCCTGGTATTTAGTGTGTTTATTCCAAGTCCTAGAAAGTTATGTTATTGTTTCTTTTTCATGTCTTGCGTGGGACCCAAGAGGAACCATTTCCTGCCTTTTTGTACATGATTCCCAGCTTCTTTATGGCTCTGTTTTTGCCAATCACTAACCAGGAGCCAGGGCAACAGAAGAATTAATTTTGCTTTAAATACCATTGATCATCTCAGTTTTGATAGCGTTGCCAATGCAGTGGCAACTTTAATGATCATTTTGCCCAGGGTAATAGGCTGGCATCTTTCTTGATTAAAGGCATTCCTTGTGTGAGCTTTGGGAGAGAAAATGTTAAGCATGTAAGAATAATACAGAGCCATGAATAACTTGTAAATGATATTCTTATAATACACAAGAGCCATAAATATCATGTAAATTATATATTTACAATGAATAAATAAAGTATCCCCTGTTGCAAAGTATGAGGATATTAGAAGTCTCTGCCTTAGGTCTCGTCAGCCTAGTGTTTTAATATGGTCATGGATCTCCTCCATAACTTATAATATCCTTATATTTGACAAGAGGGGGTACATTATTCACTATATAAACAATGCTTGTTTCATCACTTATAATAACTGAAATGTGTGATAATATAGGCTGTACCCCCTGTTTACATCTAATATGAGATTATTAGAAGTGACCTTGGAGTTCCATGACCTGTATAACGGCACTCAGCCTTTGCCTTATGCTTTTATATGGTCATGGATCTCCCAGTGACTTATAATATCCTTATTTTATACAACAGGGGGTATGTTATACACTATGTTACGCATAAGCCCCAAGCTCAAGGCCACAGCCCGGGAAGTCGAGAAGTATCATGGTGGGTGCCTCCAGAGCTGAGTACACCAGGCCAGTTCAATGTTTATTAAAGAGGGGCGGTCTCCCCCTGGGGGGAATTTTTAATATAATCCAATTTTTCAGTCTTATCTACTACAACTGCTGTATCTACTGTAACTAAAGCTCCAGCCCTAATAAAATACTTCTAAAGAAAGAATCTCGGTTGGTCTTGGTGACCTTGTCATCGTGGCCTTACTACTTACTAATATGGGAAATATTTGCCTTCCAAAATACATGTCCTCCTAAATGAGAGCCCTAATTCCGCTGCCACTGATACCATCGCTCCCCCGTCGCCACTCCCTGTGCACAAGGTTATCGGCCGGCTCTGGACAAAGGAGCAGAAGTGGGAGTCATGCAGAGCACAGGATGCAGAGCACACGGGGTGGGGAAGTGAGTGCAGCCAGTCATGTCATAACTCTATTGTTCTGCGGTCCTCTCTGCAACGTGTCAGCAGTTGTTCAAAGCAGGGGATTTGTCTTTCATTGGCTTCCCATTGTACAACTCATATCATCCATCCTCACTCATATCACCACCATCCAGCGCATTTTTGCCTTTAAACCAACTGTGGAAAATCTCTGGTCTCAATGGAGAAACTATCAGTAATGTGAAACTTATTACCACGTCCCTTTTGTAGTCTTTATGTGTTTCCTAAAAGCAGCATGGTTTATCAAATATGGAAAATATACGTAAATTGTAATGTAAACTTTGGATGGGGCGGATAATGGGTAGTTAAGTATGGGTGCAAATAGAGTATGGATTTCTGGATCATGGGCTGGGATCTGCTAAAATTAGGGATGCATTGAATCCAGGATTCAGCCTTTTTCAGCAGGATTCGGCCGAACCCTTCTGCCCGGCTGAACCGTATCTGAATCTCGTGACTTTTTGTCATAAAAAAGGAAATAAAAAATGTTTTCCCCTTCCCACCCCTAATTTGCATATGCAAATTTTAAGCTTAGGTAATGGCACATTATGCTAGCGCATTTATGAGGCGGTTAGCTTTTTTAAAACCCACGCAGGGCTATATTTAGACCCGATGCCGCCCTAGGCATCAAACCTAGACACACCTCTACGTCGTGCATGCTGGTGTCACGCGCCTCGTTCAGCGGAAATAACATCACTTCCGCAGTCTTCCTCAGACCCCCTACCCCTCACCCCCTCAGGCCTCAGCTCCATCACTGGATTTCCTATGGGATCCGAGGAATGTGTGGCAGAGGGTGGGGAGGGTTTTCAAAAAAAACAAAAACAAAAAAAATAGACACCTGAGGGCCGCTCCCAAAACCGTGCAGCCCTTGGCACAGGCCCTCGGGGGCCTCTATATAAATACGGCCCTGAAATCACGCCGACCCTCATGTGTGTCCATGCCTTTACAATCAGTGAAGAGCTCTACCTATAAGGCTTCAGCCCCCTCATTTTCTAACATTACCTCCTCCTTTATATAAGCTTTAAAATCCTGTCTAACAAACAGACTAATGTTGTGCAGGCTGACCCGATACACGAGGGTTGGGCGGGTTCGAGCCAACCTCGAACTCTTCTTCGCGGGCAGGTGCGGGGTGAGTTCTTCTCCTGCTCTCCCTGCCCGCCACCGTCAAATGCTGGCTTCTGACTTCTGCTGCGCCTGCTCGCCCTGCCCCTTTTGCGATGTTATGGGTGGGACGGGTCTATAAAGAAAATCGGCTTTGGCAGGCGCGGGTGGTGGGAGGTTGGCTGGCGGGCGAGGTTGGCCCGAACCCGACCCGCACATCACTAAAACAGACATACCCCTCCTCCTTTTCTATTGCCTCTGTCCCTCCGAAACTAAATATAACCGCTGATATTAACTGGAGAAATAAAAACATCTCAAAAAGAACCAAAGTTCACATTTGTAATACTAATTATCATCATCATTTATTTATATAGCGCTGTCAAGATACGCAGTGCTTTTACTAATGTGAAAGCAGTCCTTTTATACGCAAGTGAAACTTGGAAGGTCACACAAACCATTACCACAAAAATCCAGATCTTTGTAAACAGGTGCCTACGGAGACTTATGAATATAAAATGGCTGGAGAAAGTGACAAATGAAGAACTGTGGAAAAACACTAACCAGCTACCAATAGAAATTCAGTTAAGGAAAAGGAGGTGGGGTTGGATAGGCCACACACTCAGGAAGGGAGAGGTATCTATAGAAAGAAGAGCCCTAGAATGGAATCCACAAGGATCAAGAAGAAGGGGACGGCCTAGAAAAACATGGAGAAGATCAGTGGAAGAAGAAATGATAAAGATGGGAAAAACATGGAATGAGATGAAGAGAATAGCAACAAATACATCTGAATGGAGAGTCTTCACGGATGCCCATATACTGGGAGTCGAAGGAACAGATTATATTAACTGCATGTGACTCTTTCAGCCATGTTTTGGCCACACCAATCACATAGTATTGTCCCTCCATCACTTCCAGCTCTCCCATTTTACCAGTCAGACTCTTTGCATTTGAAAACATACATTTAATACTGGAGCCAGAGTGAGAATTTTGTAAGTACAACAAGGCAAAGCAAAGGAAACAATCAATTGTAATTATATGAGATCAGTTTGGTTAAAGAGTACAAAGTCTGCCGAATAAAAGGGAACATTTTCAGATGATATCCCTTTAATATGGGCTCGGTTAAACATTAATAAACAGAAGCTGACTCTTTCTTTAATTTGTACAGGCCAAACGTGGGTTTCTTTGTTGGTGTGTGGCCCCCGTGTATGACTCACAGCCACAATAAGCGATTTCCTTCCTTTCTGCCCTATGTCCCCAGCGCATTATTTATTTCCCACAGTGGTCTAAGGTAGTTTAAAGAAGCTGAAATTGCTGCAGATTAGTAGCAGATTTGGCTAGGCTGGATATATGTCTCTGTGATCAAGGTTACAGGGAGCTGAGCCATGTAATTCTAACACTAACATACAGTATAATGTACTATTAGCAGAATACTGACTGCTGACCAGTCTGTAAACTCATGTAGTAGGGACGGAAAGGGACAGTCCACAAAGTCCACTTATACGCTGCTGGGGTGTGGGTACAAACAGGAAACTGATGGGTTAGCGTATGTGACAAGGTATAATAAAGGGGTGGTTCGTTAACTTTTTGTATGTTGCAGAATACCCTATTATTAGCAGTTTTTCAATTGGTCTTCATTTTTTATATTTTTTTAAATATTTGCTTCTCCTTTTGCCGTTTTTCTGCTGTTAGATGGGGGTCTTGGACTGAAACTGAACAAATGTTGCCATGATCAGCTCCACTCCAACCAAATATTTCCCATACTGCCTTGCATGCTCTGTGCTCACCTTTAAAGGGGTTATTCACCTGTAGATGTAGAGAGAGATATACGGGGACAATTTGCAACTGGTTTTCATTTTTTATTATTGTTTTTTGAGTTATTTAACTTTTTATTCAGCAGCTCTCCAGTTTACTATTTGAGCAATGTGGTTGCTAGGGTCCAAATTATCCTAGCAACTGGGCATTGATTTAATTGGAGACTGGAATACAAATAGTAGAGGGCCTGAATAGAAAGAGGAGTAATACAAAGTAGCAATAACAATACATTTGTAATTTCACATTTTGTATACAATATGTGTATACAATTACAATACATTTGTAACTTCACAGTATTTGTTTTTAGATGGGGCCAGTGACCCCCGTTTGAAAGCCGGAAAGAATCAGAAGAAAAAGGCAAATAATAAAAAAAAAATATAAAATAAATAATGAAGACCAATTGAAAAGTTGCATATCAAAAGTTAATGGAAAGGTGAACCACCCCTTTAAGTTAACTTTTAGTATGTTATAGGATGACCAATATTAAGCAACTTTTCAATTTGTATTCATTATTTGTTTTTTTTATAGTTTTTGTTATTATTTGCCGTCCTCTTCTGATTCTTACCAGCTTTCAAATGAGGGTCACTGACCCATCTAAAAAACAAATGTTCTGCAAGGCTACAGATGTATTGTTATTGCTACTTTATATTACATATCTTTCTATTCAGGCTTCTTCCATTCATATTCCAGTCTTTTATTCAAATCCATGCATGATTGCTAAGGTAATTCGGACCCTAGCAACCAGATTGCTGAAATTGCGCTGAAGAAAAAGCTAAATAACTCACAAACCACAAATAATAAAAAATGGGGACATTGGGGACAGGTATATGGCAAAAAGGGGTGTCCAGTCAGGAGACTCATAGTAGAGGGGGGGGGGCTGAGAAACACAAACGTCTAATTCATGTACTCGTGAAGGGGCAAGGCATGTGGTGGAGGTGGGCAGAGTCTTCGGAGCAGATGGGGGGTCATTTAGTTTAGACCTTTTAGAGAGTAAGAGGAGAGCACTCAAAACGCAGAATTAACTGCTTATAATTATTTATTTCAAACTGTGAGACACAACATTTTTTCGGGCTTTTGACGCCCTCAAGTCATTTAGTTTAGGCCAATTTTCTTTTAATGATGGACCTATTAGTGCACAGGGCTCACTGCTCAGGGGTCCAGGTGGGTGATGTAGTAATTACTGGGTAACTAGATAGAATGGGGCCTCATGATTTTTTGATGACAGCTCTGGACATTAAAGTGTAGCTCCATAGATAGGTGAGCCCAATGGAGCAGTGAAGACAAGAGCGTGGGTCAGATTATGACATTCTCACAGGGAAAAATGAATGATCATGTCCCTTTAAACAAACAGCTATTACTGTCTGTGATTTACTGCACCGGTGACCCCTGCACATCCTCTCAATCTTCCCCAGAATTGTAACCGTCTCAGCACTGGCGCTCATCATTATTATCCGTCTGCCAATTAACTTCCCCCTTGGGTGCCCCCCTGACCCCTCTAGTCACATGCACTCGACAAACTGCGATTTGGCTGATTTAGGGACACAACCTTGACGGCAAAAGCTTGTGCTCAGCCAGCAGGGAAACTTTCCTCTCTCATTGCTTTTTTTTTTTTTTTCTCACTTAATTTCAGATTCAGCATTTAGTTGAAGGAAACAGCTCTCGGCTGCCAGAAATCAGATAAAAGGGACATTCTGTGCTCTGAGACTGTTATTACTATTATAATGGTCACAGGCTGTGAGAGATGCACATTTACATACAGGGAAATTATTCTCTTTATATAAAAGGCGTTTCTCTTGGAATTATTTCTTCTTAAAGGGCAAGTACTGGCAATTTCTACACGCGTTTTCAGGGGACTGCCAGTGACGTAACTAGATGTTACTGGCCCTACAGCAAATTCAATTTAAAGCCGCAAAATATTGATGATTTGGCCTATTCTCATGGCCGGCTTTGGGGAAAGGCCACCAAGCCCGGGCCTAGGGTGGCAGGATTTTAGAGGACGGCATTCTGCTCAACCACACCCACATTGGTTCAAAAACACTGGAGATGTGAAGGAGATACAACAATTTACTTTAAATTTCCCGTGCGCCAATCCCCATGGCTCTGGTCCCGATGGTGAAACTTTGCACGAATAAATCGGAGGGGCAGGGTGATGAATGGCAGTGGGCCTAGGGGCGCCTCGCTATGTAAATCCGGCCCTGCCCATTCTATGAAGATATTTTAAAATTGCTCATTAATTAGGGCCTCACAGGATCTCCTACACTCCTGGGCCCCCTACTTTCTCTTTTGTTATGCCGCCAGGGGTGATCCTGGGGCTGCTTCCACCTAATGCTGATGCCACCTCACTCCGAGAAGGTCAAAAGGTGGACGCATCGTAGTGATGTGCGGGTTTTCCCCCGCACCCGCCCGCCACAGCCCTCCCTCCACCCGAGCCCGACTTCCGGGTTCCTTTTATAGATCCACGCTGCCCCACCATTGATGTCACAAAAGGGACGGGGTGAGTAGGTGCAGCATTTATACAAGAACCTGGAAGCCACCTTTTGCAAGGTCGGCCTGAACTTGCCCGACCCGCGGGCCAGCCCACACATCACTACCGCATCGCTAGTCAATGAGCGATATAGTGCACTCTGCATTAACGGAGGCAAATTTTTGTTCTAAAAAACTTAAAATCAGCTCTAAAAGTTACAGGAGGCGGCTGTTTGCCCCGGTATAATGCCCCCCTAGAACATATGGCAGGAAATAAAGTGCCAGTACCAGAGTTTTTATTTAGTATTGGAGCATAGGGTTGCTCATGTGATATGCCATCTGGTTAGTGGAGGCAGAAGCTCCAACCAGGAAAGTAATTGGAAGCTGAACTAAAGGTTTATTTGGTGTATTTATGGTGGGTTGTGCCCACCCAGTCTGTCTGATTAACCTTGCGTAAATGAGACTATGAGACACAGGGGAGCCAGAAGCTACTGCCACCCTAGTGGTGATTCAAGGGTTCCCACTGCATTCCCACTATGTTCCCACAGTAGCCCTATTCCATAATGTTAATTTAACAAGCGAGGCCCTTCCCAGTGCAACCAGATAGCAGCAACAGGCCTGCAGCTACACAATGAGAAAATAAAGCAAATGGAACCACAAGATATTAAAACAATGAAGAACAAATGTAAATTGCCTTAGGATAAACTGTTTATATTATGCTAGAAGTTATATTTACCGTCAACTACCCCTTTGCTTGTTAGAATGTCTGTTTGCTGACATTACAGAGATTGGTATTAGAGTTCTGATTCCAGAAGGAATGTGGAAATAAGTGATGTGTTTGCAGCTTTTAGAGAAATGGTCATGGATCTATGGTCTGAAATCTAACGCGACGGAATGCAAAATGAAATGGAGTTTAAAGGGCAACTAAAGCCATGAACTTGCATAGAACTGCTGAGCAGGTTCTCAGTGCCATCACACGTATAAGGTTTAACCCTCCATGCCACTGCCACTTGCCTTCTGCATTTCTAATGCATGGTCCTTCTTCTTTAGGTTTTCTTGGGTTTAGTGAATGCTTGCTGTGCTGCCAATGACTAATAAATAAAGCCTGTTTTTTCTCAGTTTAGTTGTAGACAATAATGGCCCTTACACAAAGGTCGTTTTCAACTGCGCTCCCCTGCATTCTGGTTTCATGCGTTCAGCCACAGAGGAGCACAGGAGTAAACGCACGCCATTACTGTCAAGGGGGCTGTACTCACACAGACGCATGTAAGCGACCGAACGCAGGTTGAGACGCAGCATGTTGCATTTTACGTGCGTTCAGTGCTTACATGCGTCTGTGTGAGTACAGCCCCCTTGACAGTAATGGCGTGCGTTTACTCATGGGCTCCCCTGCGGCTGAACACATGAAACCAGAATGCAGGAGAGCGCAGCTCAAAACGCCTGTGTGCAAGGGTCGTAATAGTCTCGGTTTTTGGAGAAAACTTGTTGATGAACCAATTAAAATTCATTGTCAGTGTTTCCCTAACCATTGTTCCTTAGAAAGCTGGGCAGTCTACATCTGGGGTCCCCAACCACCGGGCCACGGACTGTGCCGTACTGGGCCCCCTGTTCCCATCTGCAGTCTATAATAGTTGCAAAAACAATGAAAAAGGCCCTAATTACCTGCAATCCCAGCTCCCTGACATTTCATTACCATGACACCAGCTGTGTGAAGCCCAGGAAGCTTTCTACTGTTAAGGACCAAAATACTGTTTGGACAGTTTTTTTGGTAAATCCGTTATCCAGAAAACTCAGAATTATGAAAAGGCTGTCTTCCATAGACACCATTTTATCCAAATAATTAAAACTTTTAAAAGTAATGTCTGTTTTCTCTATAATAATAAAACAGTAGCTTGTACTTGATCCCAACTAAGATATAATTAATCCTTATTGGAAGCAAAACCAGCCTATTGGGTTTATTTCATGTTTAAATGATTTTCTAGTAGACGTAAGGTATGAAGATACATATTACTAAAAGATCCCTTATCTGGAAAACCCCATGTCCCGAGCATTCTGGATAACAGGCCCCATATGGGATCTGTTATGCAGAAACCCGTTATCCAGAAAGTTCCAAATTACCGAAAGCCTGTCTCCCATAGACTTTATTATAATCAAATAATCCAATTTTTAAAAAATGATTTCCTTTTTCTCTGTAATAAAAAAACAGTACCTTGTACTTGATCCCAACTAAGATAAAATGAATCCTTGTTGGAAGCAAAACCAGCCTATTGGGTTTATTTAAGGTTTAAATGATTTTCTAGTAGACTTAAGGTATGAAGATCCAAATTACTGAAAGATCCGCAAAACCCCAGGTCCCAAGCATTCTGGATAACAGGTCCCATACCTGTACTTTCAAATTAACTGTGCTCTGGAGAGGAAATTAAAGTAGCCCTGGTGCATAATGTGCATAGCCAAAAGCTTTTGTAATACTGGCACACATACGCTGCTGGGTACATTTCAACTGTCTGCGTTTGTGTTGTAGTTCACATACTGGTAAAAAATGCACCAAAAAAATGATTTTATAATAGAGCCTCAGTCACTCATCTTCACTTCTTCCTCTAGTCATGGTTCATATACAGGTATGGTATCCGTTATCCAGAAAGCTCCAAATTGCGGGAATGCTCCATTATGATCAAATAATTACATTTTTTTAAATTATTTTCTTTTTCTCTGTAATAATAAAACAGTACCTTGAACTTGATCCCAACCAAGATTTAATTCATCCTTATTGAAGGCAACACAATCACGTTAGATTTAATAAATTTTTATATGATTTTTTAGTAGACAATATGGAGATCTGAATTATGAAAAGACCCCTTATGCGGAAACCCCCATGTCCCAAGCAAGCATTCTGGATAACAGTTCCCATACCTCTATGACTGGCAGGGATGATGGGAGTTGTAGTTCAGTAACAGCTAGATGAAAGATGAAAACAGAGTTCAACAGTTCCCCAGAGGGAAATTTTACAGTTTTTTGTTTGCTTGTATTTGATATTTATAGGTGTATTTGATATTTATAGGTGTATTTGATATTGATAGGTGTATTTATCAAAAGGTGACCTCGGTTTTCACCATATGATAATATCACCAATTACTGTACCCCTATACCCTCAATTACCAAATGAAGCACTGTTTTAATAACCACCCCACACCTCCTGTCTTTTTTCCCATTTCACCACTTTGCTCTGTAGGATCTAATTGGGGCATATTTATTAAAGATTAAATAGCTCCATAGATGAAGTCTGGACACATTTAGGCATCACCTCACAGTCGCTGTTCTATACATTGTTTTCTAGGAGTCAACCCAAGAATTTCCTGCTCATGGTAACAGATGGGAGGGGGTTCAGCCCGACTCTGGTTTCTGTTGTTTAAAATCCACCGCTTCCCGACTTTTTCTGTTTATCTTAGAATGAGATTTTCTGTAAGTGCTGGAGAAAAAAAAAATCAAATTTTTTTTAGGCTCTCAGCTACCGGATGGTGCTTTTTGGTTAGAGAAAATTGTGTTTATGTCTATATATAAATATATAAACATATTTTGTTGCTCCCGGAGCTTGCTTATCTGACACAGCAGCACTGCACATTTCCCACTTATAATGCAGCAACCGATTACAGTTTCATAAATTCTCCTTGTCGCCTATAATGAATATGTTATGGGCTGTCACTCGTACAAGACTGATAGAGATAGCATCTTGTTCCCAGCTTGATTAGAAGGAGCATCCCACAAAACAACTTGAGCCTGTTTGTCTGTGCAAGTGGGTGGCCAGAAGGAAAGGTGGAATCACTGACAGGGTCCCAAGTTGTTAGGCACCCCCAATGATTCTAGTGGCTTATCTCCTACCTTGGGCCGGCACTCCTCTTCTTCAAAATACAGCCGAGCTAAATATTCAAATCTGTCTGCCTATTCTTCATTCCTGTTGGAATATAGCTCTTCCAAAAAGTGGAACAAACTCCAAGAAGCCAAACGGTGGCTCTTGGAACAGTCAACCTGAAGGCCAGTTAGGGTGAGACTTTGGGAGAATCCCTATTTACACTTCTAGATACACCTGAAAGCCCAATCCAGGTTTGGGTGAAAACATTTTTGCTATCCTAGATAAGATACCTACAGTTTTTGACAGATGGTCAACTGCCAAAATGTGCTGCTGGAATGCAACTGGCAGCAGATTCACTCTCTAGTCTAGTGGTTGTCAGACTTTTTTCAGCTGAAGCCCCAGTACTTGAAGGTGTTGATCAGAGACTACATTAGTTCATGAAATAGGCACAAAATAGAAAAATATTGGCCTATTATGCATTCAGTCATAGTTTCAAAAAGGAGAGTAAATGCATATTCACTCCAATTCTCACCCTGTCTGACCTACAAGCTGGTCTTTCAGGTGTATCTTGGAGAGCTAATGTCCATTCTCACCCAACCTTGCCTTCAGGCTCAGTTTCCTCACCACTTCTCCAAGCTTCATTGTGGAGGAAGACCCTGTTAGTCCCCAGCAAAGAGGTTGAGAAAGCAGAGCTTCTTAAATCAGCAGGGTAACATAGAAACCCAAGTGGTCAACGTCTTTGTGCAGGACTTCAATAATAAGGTCATAGGTGTACTCACAGCAGAGCATTGCAGGGCATGGTTTTCACAGGCCCCACTTCTAGCTTACATATACAGACAGTTGCTTATGTTACACAAAATACAATGATGTGAAACATGTTGGGATCAGCCTGGCTGAGGATGCTGGGATTTGATGTTTACATAAGCTGGAGGTCGGTGACTTTGACATCCTTAATACATTTCACTGGTCCTTCCACTAGGGGAGCACAAGAGTAAGTTCTGGGCTTGAATCCCAAGAAGCTCTGGACGTGCACCACAGGCGTCGTCTCTTTTCCGGCAGCAATTCCAACGCCCCCCCCATACATTAGCTGAGTTACTTGAGTTGTCATCTGAGCTGGCTTCTAATTCTGGTCAGGAATGGGTGGGGTGCCTCTGGTTAATTCCTTTAAATACATCATGCACAGCTGGTTTCCTGTGCCAGAGACATAATGTCCTGTTGGCACCTTAGGGGAAAAAAATACATTCTGGAATATTCTCCCATTACAAACACTCTGTTCAGATTTTAGAGGAAAACACCTGCCATGGAGAAACTAATTGCACTTTTATTGAGTGAAAATGATTATGGTCCTAAGTCCTGGGTCCAAAGGTTGCCACATGTCTGGGCACATAATAAAAACACATCCTGCATGGCTTTATAGCAATTCTTTGAGATGCCTGCTGCAGTCTGCAATGGTTTCTGTTGCATGCATTGAAATGAACCAGCCTGATAGATACCTAGCTGATATTCAGCTGTCGGGCAATCGGTTATGAGTCAGGAGGGTCCAATACATCAGCCAATAAGCCTTCAACTCCAGGGACTGAATCAACAACTTATATCGGCCCCTGTATGACCAGCTTTAGTGGCAGAGACAGACCAGCTGGTAGGGGAGGGTGAGGAGGGACATGGAACTGGTCTAATGCTGCTCTGCTTGCATGAATTCATGTATTGTGCTCACCCCTTTCCCCCAAATGATTGCACCCTAGGCAGGTGCTTCTCTGCCTACACTCCTGGCTCTGGTTGGATGCTGGAATCTCATTTGCCCAACAGATGTGAGACAGACACACAAATACATAACACAGATTCCTGTTTGTCAGTCTGCTGTGCTCTACCTTCCCTCAGTTACAAACCAAAACTATCACGGGTAAAGAGGTTAGGGTGGACAGTCTTTTGAGGAGAATATTTATATTTATATAAATCTGAACTTTTCACCAACAGGTAGGAGATATCTGCTTGTCCTGGAACACTTAAAGGGTTTGTTCACCTTCAAACAGTTAGTTGTTTTCAGATCACTATAAATAACAACTTTTTCAAATTACTTTCTAATTTCTATGTGTCACTGTTTTTCTAATATTGAAAAAGTGTCATTTTTCACCTCTGTCATTTTTCAGCTCTGGGAGGGGGGTCGTTGACCCCCGGCCTAAACTGTTATACTGTAATACATCTAGTTTATACATTTGTTATCTTTGTCCCTGCTGAGCAGAATCTCTGGGTTTCATTACAGGCAACTGTTAGAATTGATACAATTGTTGCTAATTCTCCAGAGATGCTGCTGAGAAATATATCAACTCAATGTTGCAAAATTGTAACGGTTCAGAAGCTGCACCTGAATTACTGAGCTTCCAAACTCAAACACCAGAGAGAAAATCTAACTTTACACTTAGATTTTGGAAAAAAATAAATAGAAATGCAAAGTAATTGAAAAAAGTCTTTATTTCTGGGGAACAATCTGAAACCAACTGAACTGAAAAAAGTGTTTGGAAGGTGAACAACCGCTTTAAAGGAAAACTATACCCCCAAAATGAACAGTTAAGTAACAGATAGTTTACATCATATTAAGTGGCATATTATTGAATCTTACCAAACTGGAATATGTATTTAAGTAAATCTTGCCCTTTTACATCTCTTGCCTTGAGCCACCATTTTGTGATGGTCTGTGTGCTGCCTCAGAGATCACCTGACAATATATTTTTATAGAGACCTACATTGTTTGGGGGGGTATAGTTTTCCTTTAAAAGCGGTACTATTTAAAGGGATACGGTCATGGGAAAACATGTTTTTTTTCAAAACACATCAGTAAATAGTGCTGCTCCAGCAGAATTCTACACTGAAATCCATTTCTCAAAAGAGCAAATAGATTTTTTTATATTCAATTTTGAAATCTGACATGGGGCTAGACATATTGTCAATTTCCCAGCTGCCTCCAGTCATGTGACTTGTGCTCTGATAAACTTCAATCACTCTTTACTGCTGTACTGCAAGTTGGAGTGATATCACCCCCCCCCAGCAGAATAACAACAGAAAATGGGAAGGTAACGAGATAGCAGCTCCCTAACACAAGATAACAGTTCCCTTGAAGATCTAAGAACAGTAAAAGCCAAGTCCCACTGAGAAAGATTCAGTTACATTAAGTAGGAGAAATAACAGCCTGGCAGAAAGTAATTTCATCCCAAAGTGCAGGCACAAGTCACATGACTTATGGCAGCTGGGAAACTGACAGCATGTCAAGCCCCATGTCAGATTTCAAAATTGAATATAAAAAAATCTGTTTGCTCTTATGAGAAATGGATTTCAGTGCAGAATTCTGCTGGAGCAGCACTATTAACTGATGTGTTTTGAAAAAAACCACATTTTCCCGTGACAGTATCCCTTTAAATATTACCTTTAAGCCCTTACTGTCCCATTACTGTAGCACTGCATTCGGCATTTGTAGTTCTGCCTGTAGCACCAGCCACTTTGCTCATGAGTGAGAATTGATTTTGGTAATTTTCAAACAGCCACTGTTGCTGTAGCCGTGATGCTGGGCTTTTGGAACAGAGACCTGATACCTAAGTACCTTCAGCCTATTGGGTATCCGCTCTGTCCCAAGGCTGAAGTTACTAATTTATCCAACCTTGGCTAAAGTAAAGTCAACTGATAGATATCGGTAGTATTTCTTTCTGGGACATCAACCCAATGTGTATCCCATTATTGTTGTAACTTGTTAATGGGGTTTCCGAGCATATTGGAAGTTGTAATTCAACAGCTTGATGGAATCAAGTTGGGAACCCAATGTTCCTGACTAGCCATGAGCCCCTTTTTTAATGTAGGTTCCCCAGGATCCAGAGACAGTGGTGAGCTGTTAGCGGTTGATAATAGGGATGCACCGAATCAAGGATTTGGTTCGGCATTCGGCCATGCACTGAATCAAGGATTTGGTTCGGGATTCGGCCATGCACTGAATCAAGGATTTGGTTCCGGATTCGGCCAGGATTTTTCTGATTCCAAGTACCTGGTCAAACTGAATGCAAATCCTAAAAATCACTTGACTTTTCGTCACACAGACAAGGAAGCATATGCAAATTAGGGTTCAGATTTGGTTTGGTATTTTTGCTGAATCTTTCATGAAGCATTCAGGGTTCAGCAGAATCCAAAAATGGATTCCGACTCAGTCCATCGCTAGTTGATATGAATAATGGTTAATAGACATTTGGAGATCCCCATGTGCCAATTTCGAATCTATCAAATCTAATGTTCCTATACTGTTCATATCTTAAACTTCCTGCATGGTAGATGAATGTCGCTGACAGATTGCGGTGTCTCCATAGTGCGTGCATTTCTTCCCGCGCAGTGCAAGTGGCAGCCGGCTGACCCTATGACTGTGCAGTTGTCTAACAGTCAAAAGTACACAGTGCTGCATTGCAGTCTGACATCCCCACCATCGGCAGTGCTCTTACTCTATCTCGGAAATAATTACATGTTTTATTCCTTTCTGCATGTTATTGCATCTCTCTGTGTCGCGTTTCTTTTACCATCTGTCACTTTGAGATGTGCCCTGTGTTCTGTCCTCTTTGCTATTCCCTCTGTCCCTCTTCCCCTCCCTCACACCCCTCTCTTGCTACCCTCTCCTATCCGACGCTCTCTTACTGATGCTGTTCCTTGTCAGGAGACGGTCCCAATAACAGGAGGTACCAGCTCTGGTTCATTATGTAGCAAGCCTAGGAGGATTGTTGGCGTAAGAAGGAATTCTACACAAGTCTCTTGCTTTTTTATGGCTTCCAATAAAGAATCCGCGTGTCTAATGATAAAATACACAGCATCATTCCCTGAAGATTAGCAGAGGAAATCTGGGAGTCTGTGCGAGCAAACTCTCTGGATATGAGAAAGTGATTATGTGCTGAGAGCGCAGAATAGACAATGATGGAAAATCAGTGATGGAACAGCAGCTATCCTAGATGCATAATCTCTCCCTGCTGCCTGAGCTAGAGCTTCACCTTCTCTGCAGCCCCGACTTGCAGGGATTTAATTTATTGCTTTTGTACCATCATGGTGCTCTTCATCAAGCCTGGCTAAAGCAGATTTCCATGTATCGAAGCCATCTCTTCCTTTGAGTTTCAGAGCATTTGTGCTGATCTTGTGCATGGCAGCTCACATCTCCAGCGTCTACAGAGGACTTTCTACAGCATCCTACAGGAAAGGATGTACCTCCTTTTAAAATGATATGAAACTAAACTGCAAGAAGAAGCACAAATCAATGGACTTCCATAATCTTTGCATTATTGATGACACTGACTACAGAGTTTTTTTCCACGGAAGAGGACGAGAAATTTGAAGGACTTTACCTAGTTAGGGTTGGATGAACAATTATCCCAACATAAGCTGCCAACATTGGACTCCTCCGTACATTTTACTCCTCCATCATTTATTCGTTCTTACTCATTCCATGTTCTCTTTCAAGTTATGATAGTGATATAGTCACTTGCATAGTATCCTCATTAAGGGCAGCTTCTTTGTCATCTTGTATAGTCCCCATCTAAAAAGAGACGTGTTATAGTCTCCAACCAGGATCAAGCATCTCTTTCTCTGAATATTGTGTCCCTAGAGGGACTATAACCAAGCGTTTGTGATAGACAGATTTAAATATGGGCCAATGTTCTCTGCTCTTTAATGAGAGACATAAAGTTTAGTGTTGCTTAATTAACTTTACTCTATGGAATTGCATGAGTACAAGACTTGATATTGAATATACTATTGCCATGTCATTTGTACAGATGATTTATTTGTAAGAATATTATTAGGAATAATTTAGTTTGGGCTGGGAGATCATTATTAGAATCTTGGAAACCTTGAATCCACTGCTGCCTGTGCCAGACAAATAGTCTTTAGTATAGTGACGTTCCATAGATATTCACCGCAGCTTTACTTATTTTACCCTGCTCCCATACCTACCCCAGCATGCATCTAGCTAGAGGAAGTCTTCATGGGAAAGTGTTTATTTGCTGATTTTCCTTATTACACTGATGAGAAATCTGAAATGCGGGACTTGGCAAACAGGAACTCTGTGATTAGGGACTGGGATATGTCACAGTTGAAGACTTGGCTTTGGAGTGAGAGTTGTTCTTGGCACTTGGCACGGAGACCCCCACTGAGAAGCCAATCCATGTAACTGCTAGAGGCATATTAATAGGGGGTTTTAAATATTCAGTTCCTTGTAGATGTGGAAGGGAAAAGCTTGATTAACTGAATCATAATGAGGGGGTATTAAGATATCATTTGGTGGGTAATAGTAGTGTTTCCTCTGGAACCGTTTTGCTTTTCATTTGTGTAACTCGACTCTTTCCCATTCTGAAAATGTTGGCCAATTCAGTATGACTCAATGAGCACAGTGTTACAATAGCTCTTTATTGCAGCTCCTAAGAAGCCAAACATTCTTTAAATGTTAAGGACCTTTGTATTAGGGGGTCTTCTCTACCAGTATTTTATGTTGTAAACTCTACAAATCGCAGGTTATAACACTGTAACCTTTTCCTAAAGGCTTCTGGGAAATATGTAGTATTCGTATTCTGATGCCTTGTCGAGAGTCACAAAGAATGTCATAAATTCCATCATTGTAGATCATAAACCCTTGCATGAGAATGACACCATCACATGCTGTGGTTCCATTTTGACCTTCTGCTTTTGGTTTAGATCATGATCTAATCACAAAAAAAAGTATATTTGTAACCACAGAAAAAAGATATTGAGTTCAGTGCACACCATATTATGTGCTGGCTTTCCAAGTGATGGGTCCATTATAGCTTAGCAGGATAATGTAGCTCCAGTGTGGCAGCACATTTAGTTGGTCGGAGATTTTGTGTAATTACTTTGACTAACTTGTTCTTTTTTTTTAACGTTATATACTGTTGTAACTTGGCATCTTGAGACTTCTATGGAAACCACTAGAGAAAGAGCTGCAGGCTATGTTAAGCTTGCTTCTCTAATTAGTGTTGGTTTGTTCCCATCAGACATCAGAAGAGAACTGTTGGAGTTCAAAACCCATAAATACTTTCAATTTACTCTTTCCAAGCATCAGATGCTGCTTATGCTTCTCAAGCTTTTATTTTCATGTTCGTTTTTATTATTTCATCTGACATGTTGAATTCAAGGCAATTCTCTGACCTGATTGCCTAGGTCATTTTTTGTTAATAGTTTTTTGTACATAAAAATTATAGTCACTTCTAAATCTTCTTGGTCCACCTCATGATTAAGAATTATGATAAAAGTTAAGGATAAGCACATTAATTCTTAGCAATGACCTTACTGTACCTGCACCAAATTGGATCTACTGAACTCCTCTTTAAAGCTGAGGATTAGGCAAGATGGTGCACATCTAGAGGAAGACCAATTGAGTATCTACCAAAGACTTGGCCTGTACAGAATGCAAACATCCAGTAGTGACGACCCGAGCTACAGCCAGAGCTCTCCTCCACAGGGCCGGCGTTCTCGGTGGAAGGGTGTATACAGTGGGAGATGGGGGGTCGGAGGCAGTTCCTCTTTTAGTGGGACTCAGGCAAATCCAGAAGAATTGCCAGATGGGGAAACCAGGAAGGAGAACAGAGTTATTGTCCTGTATCTGGATCTATCATTTCTTTTGCTCCTAGAGCTAAAGAAGATGAGTATGACAAGAGGTTGCCTGCTCTGCATCAAGATCACCATGTTCATCTTCAATCTCATCTTCTGGGTGAGTACAATGTCCATGGGTGCATATACACCATATGTAGCCCTAGTTAATTATTAAATATAATACAAACTTTTAAAAAAGTTCATTACAATAACTGAAAGACAATTGAGGATTAAATAACTACTAAAGCCTAGTAAATATTAGTCCACAAAGGTGTCTAGTTTTGCCACCATGATATAGTTAGCATGAGTTATGAGCTATATCAGAATTAGGTGCATGTACTAGGACAGGCATGAGAAATGAGCACCCGTAATGTCATTAAAAGCAATTTTTATTGGTCACTTGAAAGTCTCTTAAGGAGATACAGGAGCTCAATGCCAGTGAGACTGCTCTACCTAGGTCAATTTCTTGATCAGATTCTCTTTTGCCAGCATGTTGAATGGATGGATATATCATTTTCTTTGAACCTATGTAACTTAAATCTATATCTCATCAATCAAAAACATTAGGGTGCCATTATCCTAACCATGTTTAATGGTTTAAGTTCAGATCCGATAGGACGTGGATCTTAGGAAGACCCCAAAATTGATTGGAGGTGGCCTTTTCTGTGAAACATATAGGCAGGTTCCTCGTGGAACTTTAGCAGGGTGACTATGATAGTAGTATAACCAGTCTGTAACCTTCTTAGAAGACCACTAGACCATATTGTGACCTATACAGCTCAACCCAGCTTTTAAAGGGCAGGAGTGGGCTATAGACATGGTATACGCTTGGCTGGGGCTTCTGGAGAAAAGATATAATCAGGTAACTGCAACTATTTAATTATATTTTCAACAGGGATATTTCTGGCTGTAGAGCTATTAAATTCAAAGGTGCAGACAATTCTTTTTGCGGGACAGAAAATATTCTTGATCCAACCTTGTATCTGTCCTTCCCTAAATATAGCTTACATGAGAGACCTTCTGAGCCAACATGTAAGAGAAACCACACAGATAAAACTGTATTCCGAAGACTGTACAGCATGATAGTCTTTACATTATTTATGTCGCTGCAGAGGAGAGAATGTATAGTTTGCTAAAGTTTTAGCTGCTACCAGCAGCTCATGGAACGTAGAGAATGGAGTAGTGTTTCAATGTCTTATATGCATTTTCATTTCTGTTCTCCCTGCAGCTTGGGGGATGTGGCATTCTTGGGGTTGGAGTGTGGTTGGCTGTCACCCAAGGGAAGTTTGCCACCCTCTCTGTCTCTTTCCCCTCATTGTCAGCAGCCAGTCTCTTCATGGTGACTGGCTCTATTATCATGGTGGTGGGCTTCATTGGCTGCCTGGGTGCTGTGACTGAACACCGATGCCTCCTGCTTACGGTAAGCTATAGTTTAGGCACTTACAGTAATAAGCATTGTAATATAAAATAAAAAAAGTGCCATTGCAGAAATAAAAAACTTTATTGATCCATTCATTAAAATATTGTATGCCTGAAGCACCTGGAAGGTACTTAATTATAGTCTAATGTACCTCTGCCACTATATGTCTTCATATAGGGAGCCTAAATCTGCCTTTAGTGAATACTGGCAGACTTTCAACCAAAGAGTTTGTGACATGTAAAAAATACTATCATTGATGCCCCAATATACCAAGTGATTGCTAAATACCAAATGTATCCTAATAATCTAGATAGATAGATGATAGATAGATAGATAGATAGATAGATAGATAGATAGATAGATAGATACCAAAATGCTGGAAGTTAAAATGAATAGACATCATTTAACTGTCTCAAGCTATTTTGTCAGTTCTTCAATCTCATGTAGAATGCTTTCTCTCCATAGTTCTTTGTGATTCTTCTTATTATATTCCTACTTGAGATGGTCAGCATGACACTCTTCCTTACTTACACGGAGCAGGTAAGCACTCTCCTCTATTGTATCGTAATACATTTCTAAATGGTGATAGGCATATGTATACCCCCATACACACACACATGCACAACAGAGTTAATATATACCCCTATGACATGCTTGGCATCCAGTGATATATGCACGTCTTGCAGTAAGTCAGTTCTCTCTCTAAATGTGCTGCACTTTTGGAAGGAAGGATGAAGCAATAGAGTTGGGCATCTTGGAAATGTTGGCCCTACTGCCATAACTATGTGTTTGGCAAGTAGGAGGTAGACTGGCAGTCTTGAATCTGTATAATTCCCAACTGGACTGTGCAGTTTGCGCAATGATCGAACTTACAGGCTACAGTTAACGGGAATGTGTTGGAATGTGGTTCTGGACTATAGTTACAGTCCAAGCATAGCCTAGTTTGATTGTACTATAGGAGTGCCAAGATATGGATCAAAAATCAAAGAATTGTGTGGAACAGTCAGTACCCTGCATGGACAGCTGTCGGTGGGTGCAATTTGCAGGCTTATCATATCTCTGTGGCACACTGTTCATAGCGTCATATGTGCTTATTTGCAGTTTCATAATTACGCGCAGGAGGATCTGAAAAAAGGTCTTCAGTTGTATAACACGACAGGAAATCTGGGCTTGACCAACGCCTGGGACATAGTGCAGACTGAGGTGAGCACAATAGCTTTAAGGATATCCATTGGCCACTTGTGCTTCCAGGTGCAACTGCATATGGTACTATTATGAGTTATCCTGTTTTAGTGATGAAAAAAAAAAGATTTCTTTTTGGGCTAACTCATTGGACTGTGTATGCTATTATGTCTCCATGAAATGGGCATCTGGAGAGGCTTGCTGGCGGACAAAGGGACTTGAAAATGAAAGTAGTCAGGAAGTGCAGGAATACTCCTCCTGCTGTTATTAAACACAATTGCCCCTAACACCAGCAGCTGCGACGTCCAGTAGGTCAGTAGAACAGGAAATATATGAGGCAAATGAAACATCTATGTTGTATGTGTGTTTATAATGTTTCTGGCCGATGGGTACCTAATGATACTTGGAGCCCCAGAGCATACACTTCTTTTACCCTGCCTTAAAAACAACCCTGGGCATAAGGGCAGAAACTTCCTTGTTAAGATGAAAAAACATAGTCTGTATCTGCTTCTAATAATATGATATTTTTTCCTCTTGCATCCTGATAGTTGCACTTAGATGGCCCATTAATCATTGCAGTCTTCTGTCATTATGTTTGTGGTTCATAAATCCTACAGAATTGCTAATCCTCCACCACCAAACTGTGATATATTGCTGCACAAGGAACCAACACTAATCAGATATGTTAGGAAGGTGCCTTGTGTGCAGTGGGGGCTTCTCTGCAAGCTATGAGAAGTCACCAAAGCAGGGATGCACCGAATCCAGGATTCTGTTCTGCCCGGCCGAACGAATCCGAATTTGCATATGCAAATTAGGGGCGAAGAGGGACTTTTTGTCACCACAACAAGGAAGTAAAAAATGTTTCCCCTTCCCACCCATAATTTGCATATGCAAATTAGGATTCAGTTCGGTATTTGGCCGAATCTTTTGCGAAGGATTCGGGGGTTTGGCCGGATCCAAAATAGTTGATTTGGTGCATCCCTACACCAAAGAGATCTGTGATGGTTCATACATGGTACAGAAGTCTTTTGGGAAGTCCCATGACATTCTCGTACTCAAAGGAGGAACAGATTTAGCTAGGAAGCTATTGTTGGTCCCAATTTCCATGGAGCACCGTGAGGTTCTTATTCACAGCAGGGCAGCAGCCCAGCACTTGGTGGTACATACCTTTATTGTCTACCTTTAAATATATGGACAATTGTTGCATGCTGATTTATGTTATTCTTCCTATTGGCACTTACTGCATAACAAAGCTACTAGCAAGGGAGGGAGCTTCTAACAATGCTGTGATTTTAATTTACCCCTTAGTTCCGTTGCTGCGGAGTAAAGAATGCCTCGGATTGGCTGGAAACAAAAGACAGCGTGCCTCATACTTGCTGTGCTGAGCACAGTCCTGCCTGCAAGTCCAACCCAAGCCTCTGGTGGCAAGATGTGGGTATCTTTCTCTTTTTTATGTTCCAGCAGCGTAATATTATTGTGTGCAGTGTGAGGTCCTTACAAATTAGGTTTGCAGAGGTGGTAGTGGAAGAACTTGACTGACTTACATGAAGCCATGATCTCAACCCAACTAAATTGGAATGGCAATATGAGCCTAGTCCCCAACATCATTGCCCAAGCTCTTATGTAGAAATGGGAGCAAATCCCACCAACAATGTTCCAGCGATCTTGGAAGTGTAGAAGGTAAAGGCTGTTAAATGGGTTGTTCACATTTGAGTTAACTTTTAGTATGGTGTAGATAGAGAGTGATATTGCAAATTGGCTTCATTTTTTCTTATTTTACAGGGAAACACTGTAGTGCATGTCACCCACATTAATGTGCTCTTACTGCACCTAAATAAATGTCTTTATCAGTTTATAGGCCCCTACCATGCCTAGCTAAACCAAGTGAGGCCAGACTGAATTCATGGATAGAGAAGCTGATTTGTTTTCCTTCCCGCAGCATTCCCCTGTTCTCACTTGCTCGGAGGCAGCCATCTTTAATTGGTGAAGCTATTTATGGCCCTATGCAGCTGACATTTATTGAGATAAATGAGCAATTCCCTCAGGCTCTTGTTACTTCTGATACACCTTATTTTGCCCAGGGTTCTCCTTTTCCTTGACAACTGACAGCTGCAAAGATAAGGCAGATTCTAAAATAACTGCTCTCCCAGCAACCAGTCTTGGTGCTGCTAAGGCCAAAGGTTTAAGTTGGAGGAATAGGAATTCTGGCTCTGCTCTTATATTTTGCATTGATGCCAGTATGAGCTTGAGTTGCTATGGGACTATACTAACAAAGCTCTGCTAATAATCTATTTTATTTATTTGTTGAGTGTGGAAGGAATCTGAAGTACCTGGAAGAAACCCAAACTGATGGTCAAACCACCCTGTGCCTGTGTGTCATTAGCATAACTTCTGATTCGTTGCGGAATACATATAGGCCGGTAGGAGGGGGTGTCTGGGGCTTACAAGGTCTGCCACCCCAAGGGCCCCACCATAGTAGCAAATTACTCCTCCTGCCGCCAACCTATCCTCACCCAGTTCCTTAAACTTCCAGTCCTTACACTACACATGCATGCAGTGTTGAATTACTTTTATTTGTGGTCGGGTGGATTGCAGGGAGCAGACCTGGGTCGGCTGGGCCGGTATCTCACTAGCCCAGTCCGGCCCTGGGAGTAGCAGTCTTTTGGGTGCAGCAAGGGAATGAAGCTGTTCACTACATCTAACTCTCAGTACTACAGGTATGGGATCTGTTATCCAGAATGCTCGGGACCTGGGGTTTTTCCAGATAACGGATCTTTCCATAATTTGGATCTTCATACCTTAAAGCTCCCCATAGACGCGACGATTCTTGTTGCCGAACGACCGATTTTAGGGAAGTCTGACCAATCCTTCGAAATTATCGTGCGGTTAGTGGGATTCGAACGATCGTACATCTTACGATTTTTCGGCCGACATCTGTCAGAAAATTGATCTGCCAGGTCAAAAAATCTTTGTCGGTCCCAGTGCAATCTGTCTATGTTTGCAGGACCAAGCAGGCAGCTCCCCTTTGTTTTCCTGGCAAATTGGTCTTTTTAGTTGATGGTAAATTCGTACGATCGTTCTGAGAAGATCGTGGTCTCACGATGAGGATCTGATCTTTTAAAAATCTCAACATCTATGGCCAGCTTAAGTCTACTAGAAAATCATGTAAACCTTAAATAAATAGGCTGGTGTTGCTTCCAATAAGGATTAATTATATCTTAGTTTGGATCAAGTACAAGGTACTATCTTAGTATAACAGAGAAAAAGGAAATCATTTTTAAGAGTTTAGTTTATTTGGATAAAATGGAGTCTATGGGAGACAGCCTTCCCATAATTCAGAGCTTTCTGGGTCATGAGTTTCCAGATAACAGATCCTTGTACTGTTAGAATGTAAACACAAGTGCCACTGCCCCACTTTCTACCCAGCGTTGTCTTTTCTCTTTCATCACTGCACACTGACTAGAGGCTGGAATCCCACAGGCAATACTGGTATCTATAGAGACTGGAACAATGTAGTGCAAACGTATGTGTCCGCTGCCAGGTATGCATGCTTCATCAGGCTTAATGTGTGCGTACAACACAAGCTCTATACATCAACGTGAGGCTCAGCCACCCAGGTCTCTGCAATTAATGCCTGAAACCCCTCTGTCTCTCGATAGTCTGTTTGTCTATGGATTGATACTTATTTTTTCACACTTGAGTGGATGGCTGCTTGCTCGGCTGTCTGATAAATACCCTGCTGAATGCTCGTTGTCTGGAGCACTTGGAGTAATTGTTTTCTGCTGTCCCTGTGCCCTCCTGTCAGAATAGATCTTGTCTTTTGCCTAACATGAAAGTCAAACTAGATTTGTACAATTGCAAATGGAAACAAATAGACTGAGGGATGCCTCACAGTTACAGATTGTTTAGTATTTACTGTGTATCCAGTGTGGTTCCATAGTTCATTGCTTGGCTCTGGCGATAAAAAACTGGAGATGTTACAGGCCAAAGCCTAACACTGGTTTCACAATGGTTTTGAATGTCAGAGCTGTGTTTAGGGGATGCAGTAGCTCTCACTGTTCTGGGTTCCTCATATAGAGGGGGGCGCTGCAGAAAAAGTTGGGAATATTCCCTATGATTTCTTGTACTGCACATGTTCTTTTGTGTGAATAGCGACCAACGATCAGATCAATCCGATATCACCCACCTCAAGGGCAAGGTTGCCAAACAAGCAGATCTTCAAGTGTATGGCCATTTTTAGACTCCTACCTTCCCACCATAGCGGGGCCTAGTGCAGTGACTATAAGTTCACTTAGAGTGAAAATTAAAGGGATACTGTCATGGGAAAACATGTTTTTTCTCAAAATGCATCAGTTAATAGTATTCTGAACTGAAATCCATTTTTCAAAAGAGCAAACAGTTTTTTTTATATTCAATTTTGAAATCTGACATGGGGCTAGACATATTGTCAGTTTCCCAGCTGCCCCCAGTCATGTGACTTGTGCTCTGATAAACTTCAGTCATTCTTTACTGCTTCCCCGCCTCCAGCAGCCTAACAAAAGAACAATGGGAAGGAACCAGATAGCAGCTCCCTGGTAGCTCTAAAAACAACACTCAATAGTAAAAGCCAATTCCCACTGAGACTGATTCTTCAGTTACATTAAGGGTAAGGACACACGAGGAGATTCAGGGAGATTTTGTCGCCTGGCTACTAATCTCCTTGTCTTTTGAGCAACTATCTCCCTGAACTGCCTCAGCGTTTTTCCCCATAGGCTACAATGAAAAGTCGCCTGCGCTAATGCACACAGGGCGATGCTTTTTCAATAGTTGCCTGAAATTGCCTCACTGAGGCAACTTTGGGCAACTATTGAAAGCGCATCACCGTGTGTGCATTAGCGCAGGCAACTTTTCATTGTAGCCTATGGGGAAAAACGCTGAGGCAGTTCAGGGAGATAGTTGCTCAAAAGACAAGGAGATTAGTAGCCAGGCGACAAAATCTCCCTGAATCTCCTCGTGTGTCCTTACCCTAAGTAGGAGAAATAACAGCCTGCCAGAAAGTAGTTCATCCTAAAGTGCAGGCAACCATGCAGTTCAGGCAACCATGCATTGATTTGGATAAGAGACTGGAATATGAATAGGAGAGGGTCTGTATAGAAAGACGAGTTATATAAAGTAGCATTAACATGATGGAGCTGCTTTACTAAAACTCAAATCTATCTATTTTTTTTATGAAAACAAAGTCAACGAAACTCCCTTCCATGAATTGAACTTATTTATTATTGAACTTATCATTATTCTTCAAAAATCGGAGCGACAAAATGTCGCAACAAAAGCAAGTGTCAATTCGTATCGTATGATTGATGCTCCCGAAAACTTGATTTTATTGAATTATTATTTTTGTGAAAACTTGACTTTTTTGGATTATCCAATGCCGATCACAATGTCAAGAAACAACTTCAGGGACATCTGCCAATGACTTTTACATGCGCTCAACAGGTTTGACATGGAGTATTTTCGGATTTTTAGCAGCTTTGGGGTACGATAAATCTCAAAAAATTTGAGGATTTTTTTCCATAAAAAATTGGAGTTTTCCCCCTAAAAATCTTGACCAAAAACTGGGCCCCTAAATGTGTAGCCTTACAGAGCATTTGTTTTTACATAAGGTCAGTTCCTCCAATGACTACAATGATACTGAAATTATAGAGGGAAAAAAACAATGCATTGTGGGTAACAACATGGTAATTGCATCTGAAATGGCACTGCTGTGGGGTAAATAACCCCTTAAAAGTTGCTAAAAAATTCCTCTGCCTTGCATTATATACCTTAATTAGGTGGCACATTTATCTCATTCCATACAGGTATCGGAGCACACTGCTCGTTCTCAGAAAGCAAAACTGGAAAAAAAAAAATCTATTTTCTTTAATTGACACTTGTGCTGTTCTTTCAGGCATGCTATAACAAAGTGAGGAAATGGGTTGAGACCAATATCCAGTCCGTGGGGATATTTGGCATCTGCATCCTTGTTGTACAGGTGGGTAGCCTCTCTATAAAAATCCATTACCAGCTGCCAGCCTGAACTGCCAGTTTCATACCACATTTCCCTTGTGCTTTACTTGCAGGTCTTTGGGTTGATCTTTTCCATGCTGATGTACTGCCAGGTTGTCAAAGCGGAAAAGTATTATGAATAACCCACACGAAGTTGAAGGATTATTGAGGGCAGTGCTTTGCTGCATTGGTGCAAGTATTATGCACTAGGATGTGCCTATATATAAACAAGACTGCAAAGCTCCAAATTCCATCTTCTTGACCAGCAGACGATCCAGTATCTTTCATGGAGCCTTTTTCTGCCAGCATTGCCAAAAACTATATTTTATCCTCCAGGAGCTAAAACATGGCTACCAAATACAGGTCTTTATAACCAAAGCCTGGCTTGTACATTTCCGCTGTCTTTCTTATTGATGAGGAGCGAACGTGTTTATTATAAGAGATAAAGTCATGAAATGAACTTGGAACATGGAATGCTATGCATGACAGTGCAAGTCTGCAGCGGAGAAATAAAACTCAGCCCGGTTGGTTGAGAGAGCTACACATGTAATTATCCCTGAGATGCCAACAGAGCCAGTTATCTTCATTGGTCATTGGAATGTCATTGGAATGAGCAATGAGCTAAGATTGCCCAATAGAGAATACTTTCCATTGATATCATGATGGCTAGCCAATTATTATAAGACATTGGGTTCATAACATGTCAAGGGACCATTAACACCAAGAAATTAAAATGTCTGCATTATGTTTAGAATGCATGATCATATTTATAGAAAAATAACCAGTATTTCCCTTTTCCGGGGAAGGTCAAATATATATATAATCTAAGGTTCCTTTAAATGCAAATTGGGTGGAGCTTTATATAGACTTTAGAAAAAAGATGGCCGAACACAGTAAACACACTACAACAGAAAGGTATGATGTCAACTTTAAAAAAAATACATTTTTTATCTAGAAATACCAGCTCAAATGAATCATTTTTTAATGTTTGGTGTTACTGGTCCTTTAAGCACTGTCATTTCCGTAGCAGAAAGGCCGATGGTTTATAGTTCCCACTTGATCCTCTCCCAGTCGGGCATGTACAGAGCACAATAAATGGGCATTAGGAGTCATTTAATTTTGCATTCCTATATGAATATATATATTTTGAAGCTGGCATTACATTGGTGGCAACAGGGAGCAGTTTGGGTTGTCTGGTTAACATTATTTTGGGTTGTCATTTGGTGTCCATCAGAACTGACTTTGTGTTGGTGGAAGAATCCAAAATGAATAATCCTTCTACTGACTATCAAGCAGCGTCATTACTTCTGAACCTTTGCCATCTTTTGGGTTCATGGCAACCATAAGCAATTAAAAGATCTCCAACAATAATAAACATTACCCGGCATCCTAGACCAAACCAAAGCTGTTGGTGGATGACATGCGAAGGCTTTCTAGTTGTACTTTTGCCATCAAACTTGTTTTGGTTGTGTGAAATGTGTTTCTCCAGTACCTGGTGTATAATAATAGAGATGGATGACCCAGTGGCAGTTGAGTCCCAGTAGTATAGTGGGTCCTGCTTAATTTTGTCTAACTCATGCTTCTGGAGGAGGTCCAAGAATTTTCCTACAGGATCCAGTATGACACTATTCTTATGTCTGAGAGAAACTGACATAGGGTTGGGGGAGTTGTAGTTGCACATACACTGAGAACAGCATGATATCCTTGCCTTGGATAGTGCATGATGCAGATATACAGTAGTAGAAATAACCTCCTTACTATATGCTTACATCTTATACATCTGAGGCAATGGAAGTATGGGAACTTAACTTTGATACTGCCCTAATCAGATTATGGGAACTGAATTTGCATACCAGGCCAATCAGAATAGGATAACCACAGGCCAAGCTCCTCCCACTTTATGATAAATAGGAGGTATCCACCTTGACAGTGGGATTCCAGGTCCCTGTTTGGTAAATTCCCTTTATCGCTGTGAGGTTGGTGAGCCTCTGTCAGCGTTGGCATCCTATCACCCGATACCAGTGTAATTGCTATTATTCCAGAATATTGTATTCTGATTTCTCATATAATGTCATTATTAACATCAGCCGGGCACAAGGGATGCCAGTGACCACCCTCTGCTTTATATAACAATAAAGTTTTTTTTATAACGCAGTTGGTTCTTGTAATGTACTTTTTCTGATATATAAATACAAATAAACTATGCCCACAATATTCTTAGTCCTCATATTTTAGTGTCCTTTTGGGGAAAATTAATGCATGACAAATAATTAATAAAGTATTGATAAATGCATAAATCCATGAAGGATTGATATAAGAGTAGCGTGTACCTGTTGCTGTAGCTTTGCAAATATTACTTGATGTGAGAACATTTCACAGCAGGATTTTCGGTTGATTACATATTATATAAAGTGTCGCTTAGTTTATTTGTATTATAGCATATTGCTGCACTTTATCTATGGCCCTGCCACAAAATCACCTTTTATTTTGCCTTTTCCCAGTAGCCGGGGGTCAAGTAGTTGCACTGAGTGGGGTGCAAGGTCCCAGTGGCCATGTACCCCCCATGATGTCATTGGGGAGGGAGAACCTGGGGTACAGGCCCCAGAGAAGAGCAATAAATTAAAGGGATTTTGTCATGGTTTTTATGGTGTAGTTATTAACATTATTATTATTAACATGTATTTATATAGCTCCAACATATTGCATAGCATTGTAAAGTAAATGTGATTATACAACTAAATCACATGAATTATATACATAGAACACATGGAGTTACATACATCACAATCAATACAGGTACAAAAAGGTGAGGAAGGCCCTATGCATAGGCATACAGTCTAAAGGGAAGGGAGTAATACACAAGGTGTGGGAGTGGGCAAGATTGAATTAAGTGGGTGAGAAATGTGGTACTGTATGTGATGTTGCGTTTGGTAGTTAAGCAGAGTGAGGGTAGGCTTCTCGAAAGAAGTGCGTTTTAAGAGATTTCTTGTAGTTTTTATTTCTAAATTACACTGTTTATACTGCAGACAATTCACTCTACTACTGTATGTATAATGTAATTCCTGAACAAACAAGTATTTTTTAGTTGTAATATTGGCGATATCACTTCAACTTGCAGTAAAGAGTGACTAAAGTCACATGGTTGGGGGCAGCTGGAAAACTGACAATATGTCTGTACCCAGTGTCAGACTGGCACCATGATACCAGGAAAACAGGTGTCAGTGGCCCCTCATGCTGCTAAACATTTGGCCTATATCATGGCCATTCCTTATTTCTTTGGGAATAAAGAGGCTAAATAGATGGAATAATAAATTATAGTATGTAAAGAAGAGGAATAATAATACTGAAAGTGGGGCCCTGGTCGAATGCTTTTGGGTGGGCCCCTGGTGTCCCAGTCCGACACTGTCTAAACCCATGTCAGATTTGAAAATTAAATGTAAAAAAAATCAGTTTGCTCTTTATAAAAATGGATTTCAGTGCAGAATACAGCTGGAGCAGCACTATTAACTGATGTGTTTTGAAAAAAACATGTTTTCCTGTAATAGTATCCAGTTAAGATTCATGTGGCTTCATTACACAGCAGGTGGTACTTTAGTGACTATGAACTAAGCAGCACTTTGAAAGGGGCTTTAGTTGCCCTTTAATCAGACTCCTAGGGCCATAAACTTCTCACTGTTGAAGGTGTTGCCATGTGTTGAAAATGCATTAGATTGCCTTAGAGTGGCTCATGGGCCTTATTTAGCGTTACCCTGGGTGCAAATGCTAGAGCACTAAGGACCACAAAATTGCCCCACCCCCAAATGTTAATGACACACAAGTTGATTCTCTCCTACACCCTTAGGTGCACTTTTGGGTCAGACAATTATCCGTTGAAAATGCCAAAGCCAGCAGGGTTATTAGTGCATGGGATTACCATAGAAATGTGTAGGAACCCACCAACAAAACAAGGTCACTCTCCTTCTACCTTTTCACCTTCTTTTTATCTGTGGTGGGACTATGGCCTCCTACTTTCTGCATTCAGATTCATGGGGATCTTTTCAGTGAAAATCTTTATAAATAGTAAAAAAAAAAAAGACATTGGTAGTTCCCACCTGGTTAGGGCCCCCCCAATCAAAGCCTTGGTAATTAAAGAACAAAGAAGACACTAAGAAGATAATAAGGAGCCCTAAGTCAGTTGTTATTATTGTGCATTCCTGGGTCTAAGTGATGAGTGCTGCTTGTTTATATAAGCACTGACTACACATGGGGCTGGCAAGGCTCCCCTGGATTGGGTAAAAGGCCAAACAGGGGTACGGAATGGGGCCAGAGGAGGTGATTGCATGAGCCCCAAAATTAAAGGTTACAGACTGTGACTATAATACTTAATTATTACATACCCCACTGAAAATAGGGTATAGGGACCTAGACATTACCCCCTCTCCAGGTAAGAACGTGTCCAGTGAACTCCACAGCATTGAGCACATATGTCCCAATGGTCCCATGGTCATCCGGACTGGCCCAAGTGGATTGGGTTGTGGTGTTAATGGAGGATTAGTGGTGTGCCTGGGTCCATACTGTGTCCAAAGGCTCTAAATGGCTAATATAGAAACCATTACATGACAAGATATTATTCCCTGATCAAGCCCAGATTATAAATAAGAAACCAGACGAAACTGTTGAAAAACAATGAAAAAACTTTCCCAAAGAAGCGACATGGAAATAGTTATCAGCCCCCGCACACAGATGCAATTCGCACTCAAAGTGATATTGTGAAATCTTCTGCTTGATAATTAAAGAAAAAAAAAAAGCCGGCTTCAGGAGAACAGAATGTTTTTTTTTTAATTATAAAAGTAATGTATTTATATATAGCATTTAGTGCTGGAGACTTTGTAAATTGAGTGATAATGAAGTACAGAAAAAAGCTAAAATTCATGGTTTTTTTTACCAGACATATGGCTCTTACAGTACAGAGAATGCTATTACTCTCTCTGCACTATTGTGATGGTCTAGTTTCAGAGCATAAATGCATAAAAGTTGCCTAAAGCAACCAATTTGAACTTTGCTTTTATATTTTTACATTTATCAACTTCCCTGGTTGCAATTTAACACCGATGTTAGTGAATAAGCCCCACTGTGCTTAAAGGGGTTGTTCACCTTTGAGTTAAAGGGATACTGTCATGGGAAAAAAAATGTTTTCAAAATGAATCAGTTAATAGTGCTGCTCCAGCAAAATTCTGCACTGTAATCCATTTCTCAAAAGAGCAAATAGATTTTTTTTTATATTCAATTTTGAAATCTGACATGGGGCTAGACATTTTGTCAATTTCCCAGCTGCCCTTGGTCATGTGACTTGTGCCTGCACGTTAGGAGAGAAATGCTTTCTGGCAGGCTGCTGTTTTTCCTTCTCAATGTAACTGAATGTGTCTCAGTGGGACATGGGTTTTTACTATTGAGTGCTGTTCTTAGATCTACCAGGCAGCTGTTATCTTGTGTTAGGGAGCTGTTATCTGGTTACCTTCCCATTGTTCTTTTGTTTGGCTGCTGGGGGAGAAAAGGGAGGGGGTGATATCACTCCAACTTGCAGTACAGCAGTAAAGAGTGATTGAAGTTTATCAGAGCACAAGTCACATGACTTGGGGCAGCTGGGAAATTGACAAAATGTCTAGCCCCATGTCAGATTTCAAAATTGAATATAGAAAAATCTGTTTGCTCTTTTGAGAAATGGATTTCAGTCCAGAATTCTGCTGGAGCAGCACTATTAACTGATTCATTTTGAAAAAATGTTTTTTTCCCATGACAGTATCCCTTTAACTTATACTTCCATAATCCTACCTCTCTTTCCTTCGATACCCATCAGCTCTTGTATGTGAGATTAGGCATTGGCCCCTTCCCCAGGAGAGGGATTTAATTTGTCCCCATGAAGGGTTCTTTGCTTCCAGAGGCCCTGTTGTGATGTTAACCACCACACCCCTAAATTTACATGTACAGAGCAGCGATAAATAAGAACCTTTCTTGCTGGACTTGTGCTTTTCACTAGTCACCTTGCAGCAACATTGAAGGTCCAGTCTTTGTGTTTGCTACAGGAAATTAGGCCAGAAAATCCATGCCGGATGTTTCCACGCCACTGAGCTATTTAGATAAACTGCTGTACTAGGCAGCTCCATGTCAGATGAGCTGATAAATGGGATGTTATAGACACACGGGGAAGGGAAACATGCACTGAATTGTATACAGAACGACTGGCCGATGGCTTAATGGATTTGGGATTATGGTACATAGCAGTATCAAGTGCCAACGAAAGCCAGTCATGGGAAGGGTGCACTTTTTACTTACAGAGAAATATGTCACAAGTGGGTCTCTGAATTTATATAACAGGGTTATACAGTACCAAGGTTCCATGGGGCACATTTCCAGTCGTTATCAAGGAATAAGGAAGCATAGTGTCCCTTTCTTGAGGCCATACACAAAAAGATACACTGTTGGCAAGGTTCCCAATTTGTACACCAATTTCAAGGGTCAAATTGGAAACAGATCTGATTATTTGTCTTCTGGGTCAATGTTTGGATCACAATGGGGGTCTGTGCAGGGAGGGTGGCACCGAAGGGCTCAACAGGGTTTGTGGGCAATGGGAATTTCAAGCTTGCCTCTTATATTTGGCCAATCCCCAATCAGATATGTTCAGTACCTTAGAGTCACTATACACTGGATAAACAGCTGGAGTTGGCTGCCAATGTGTACAGTCCATTTATAGCAAACAGGCACTATGTCCTTACTGCAAGCTGCAATTGCAGATATCTAAATACATTTATGTAATACATATAACTTCCTTATAATTTTATCTGCAATCCTGCCTCATACATCCCCCACATCCAGCTTTGAAGATGAAAGAGTAGGTATTTTTATTATTGATATCACAGCAGGTGTGGGTGAAATGCATTGCAGGGAGAGCCGGCACCCGTGAGCAGCCCACTAAACACTCCATACAAACAGAATAATGCAGAACCCAACTCGCTTGTGTATCTACTCAGTTACTGATGGAGAAGCGTTCCCAAAACAGGGGCCTGTCCTCCTTTACGCTCATGCATTTATGCCCATGCAGTTGGTCTGCTAATGTAGCTAAATGGCAACAACATTTGCAAAGATTTCATTAGGGACCAGTGAGCGTTCCATGGATTTTATGTGTTTTTGATTAGCACAGCTGCCTCACATTTACTTTAATGGGAACAGTGCCTATAGCGAATACTTGTGCCAGTCAGTGGGCATTGCTCAGGAACACTGACGTCTCCATTTCTGATGCTGCTGCAGTAAGAGGGTTCTCTAGTGATCAATATAGGGGAGCGCTATAGGCACAAAAATGGATACAGTAACAAAGGATGGGAATTTCTGATCCTGCTGGATTAAAACAGGTAATGTAATAAAAGGCAATTTTGCAGTACACCCCTTTTCCACGCCCACAGCCATTTTGGTGCCCATAGCCATCCCCCTATCCCAAGAGTTGTGGCCCATTGGGATTGTGTGCTGCTTGGAATGGATGAGGTGCTTAAATATTTACACGGTTGCTATAGATTCCTCTATTTCCTCTTCTCTCTTCCTTTCCTTCCCCAAGCCAGTTAATGACAAATTCCTTTACTTGCCCTTTTTTTCTGTTAGAGCAACTTCTACAAATAAACGAGCCAGTGTTTCTTGAAAGAACCATTGCCCCATACAAAGCAGAGGAGATGATACACATCTTGGAAGACTAAACTAATTCTTTTCGGTATTAACCTAAGTGCTAGAAAATACATTAGATCACAGTATCATCAATATCTGCTGTCAGACGGAGCCGTTTTGCTTAGCAACCAACTGCGCTTTCTACGTTCCGTGGGATGTGAGAACGATCAATGGCAATAGGTTACAGGGCTAACGCTTTGCCTGGCAGAGGGATCTGGGGCCGATCGATGGCAGTGATTTAGAAATGCAGCTCTAATCAGTAGGAGATATTCAAGGAGGCATGTGAATGAATGCCTTTAGGCTGCTGCTGTAGGAAGGCCAGGGCTTTCTATTGTCCTCAGCTGCCTTACTGGGAAGCTCTTTTACAGGGGAGCATAGGGTGTCAAGCAGCAGTTTTACCTATTAGATAAGTCAATAGAATACCAGCCAGGTACCTGTTATGTGGGGGTCCCCAACCTTTTTTACTCATGAGCCACATTCAAATGTAAGAAGAGTTGGGGAGCAACACAAGCATGAAAAAAGTCCCTGGCATGCTAAGTAAAGGCTATTATTGGCTATTTGATGGCCCTTATGTGGCCTGTTAGCCAACATGAGACTCTGTATAGCAGTATACCTAGTTTTTCTGCAATTAAACATGTCTCCAAGCCTGGAATTAAAAATAAGCACCTGCTTTGGGTACTGGGAGCAACATTAAGTTGTTGGTGGGCAACATGTTGCTCATGAGCCACTGGATAGGAATTACTGCTGTAATGTAACCAATGCAGGGAGTTTGCAGTGCTACATAGATACACATAGAAAAAGAGGACATGTTTTATGAAAGCAAGTGCAAGTAGAAAGCAGGGGCTGATTAATGCACGGGATACCCTAAGCCAGGGATCCCCAACCTTTTAAACCCGTGAGCAACATTCAGAAGTAAAAGGAGTTGGGGAGCAACACTAGCATGAAAAATGTTCTTGGGGTGCGAAATAAGTGCTGTGATTGGCCATTTGGTAGCCCTTTGTGAATTATCAACCTACATTGAGGCTCTGTTTGGCAGTACACCTGGTTTTTATACAAATAAAACTTGCCTCCAAGCCTGGAATTCAAAAATAAGCACCTGCTTTAAGGCAACTGGGAGCGACATCCAAGGGTTTGGAGAGCAACATGTTGCTCACAAGCTACTGGTTTGATCACTGACCTAAGCTATAGCCTAGGGGCCCATCTAACTTTTGTTCAATTATTATTTCTTTTATTTGAATATTTTTATTTGTGCTGCTGGGTCCTGACGGTGCACCTGCTGGGAGAAGAAGGCAGCCAAGGCACATGCATGTGCATCCAGTGATGTCGCCCGCACATGCCAAACCCAACTCAGAGCGCTTGGGAGCACACGTGCCTGGAACTTTGCGTATCTGGACCCAGTAGTAGCCTAGAAGGGGGCCTGTGTATATGTAGCCGAGGGGTCACACATGTCTTTAATCCACCACTGGTAGAAAGTGCAAAAGTGAATTCAAAATCAAGCATGCTTTAGTGCTATTTAGTTGTTGTCTACATACATGCTGCAAAACCCACTGCGCCCCTTCTGCCTGCTCTTATGCAGGACCTCAGCCCATATCCGGACTGAGAATTTAAATAGGCCCTGGCATTTCAGGTACACAGAGGCCCAAACAGCCCCCACCAGCCCACTAAATACTGACTTTCTATGGGACCTTATAGCAGCCCCTCTGGCATTTGCCAGAAACCACAGATTGCCAGTCCAGCCCTGCAAGGCTCAGCCCATTCCCTTCTTACAGGAATTGGCACATGCACAAACGGCCCATCTGGCAGCTGGGAGATGTTTTTTAATTTTATAGTGATTTTTTGTATTTACCATATAGATACAAATAGCCTGCTAGAGAATTTCCAGTAGATCCAGGGTTCCCATGTGTCATTATATATAACTGATCATAGCAGGACCATTAATGGGGATGGGCCGTGAGTACTTACATGGTAGATACGGTCCTGCTCTGATGAATTACATACAATAACGCAAGGGAACCGTGGAATTAAATTTGGCTTGGATATGATGGAGATTCCCTAGCAGGCTGCCCTCATAGTCACAGCAGACTTGTGCCAAGCGACTCACATACTAATGCTGTTATTGATGGCACCTTCCGAGAGTGACGCCATTCGAATACAAATGAGGGGGGGGACATGTGTTTCTGACCAAAACAGGCACTAATTTGCTTCCATATTGGTCCTTTTGAGGAAGGTCAGGGAGAACGGGAGCAAATGTGCCAACCGAAAGAGTGGAAAAAGCATTTTTGGCTTTACATGTGAAACAGAGATTTTTTTTTGTGCAAATATAAACACTGTTTCCATAGGCAGCATTAATGATGTCTGGAGATGCCAGAGCTGGGAGTATGGTGCAGAAAAAAAAAAAAAAAGCAGCGCTTCTGCAACAAAGAAAACATAATTTTGCATACAGGGCTGAAATAACTGCTGTGTCAATTTAGATGAATTGCTTCTGTTTGTCCAATAGAGAAAACAAAATTACAGAGGAAATTGATTTCTGAAGTGTTTTTTTTTTGTTGCTTCTTTAACAAAATGTTTTTCCTCCCCACTTAATAATTATTTAACCCCCGACCTGCACTTTGCACTTGTTTACAGATATTCCCTAGCACTATGTGCAACTGAAGGGAATCTGTATGGCAGCAAGGCTTTGCACATTTCCATATCCACACGGCACAGGACAGGACTATGTGAAATATGAATTATACCATGAATAGAACTTATATGAAGCGGGATGTCATTGGCTGGCTGCATGGCAGCTCCGAAACCCTACTGAAATTGAGCTTATAAATAATAAAACCCCACACAGGATTCTGCCTCAGGCACCAATGATAACTGTAAGTTAAAGGGCCACTATACCCTCTAATTTTATAACAGAATTGTACTGAGAATGGGAGAATACACTGACATATCCTTATGCTAATGTACACGCTTTAGAAAACACTGGGAGTTTTCCCTACTTTGGAGAGGGCCATTCATGGCTCTGTTGAGCTGGCTACACCTTTAAAGATGTTATGCCACACCTCTTCAATGTCAGGCATGAGCCTCATAATGAGATAATGTATCAGCTTTGGCTGATATGTGTAAGAGGAAGGTTGGGAGATCTGATTCTTGGATGATCTTAAAGTAGGACAGGGTTTTATAACTAGGGGAGACTAGCCAGAATTTGAGCAAGAAGGAAAGCTACAAAGGCCAATAGATTAGTGCAAGCTATAACACTATATTTATTCTGCAGAATGCTTTACCATACCTGTGTAAACAGCTATAAAGCTCTCTCTGTTTAGGATAGCAACTGCCATATTAGCTTGGTGTGACATCACTTCCTGCCTAAATCCCTGCCTGCTCACTTATAGCTCTGGGCTCAGATTACAGCAGCGAGGGGAAAAGGGAGGGGGAGAGGGGAGCAAACTGAGCATGCTCAAGCCCTGCCCTGGAGGTTTAAGCTGAAAACAGGAAGTCTGATACAGAAGCCCATGTGTACACAATAGAAGGAAAGAAATGCTGTGTTTCTTTTGACTCAGGACTCAGAGCAGCATTACTTTGAGGTTTACTGGTGTATTTATATAAAACTTTCTGCTTACTTAGTTTTAACCTTTCATTCCCCTTTAAGGGCAGTGGCTAGCTCATGATTATTTATGCACAAATCTACCAAAAATGCATCTCCATTGAAAATAACTGAAATCGCCAGCAGTAAAGTCACACAGAGCTACTAGTAGCAGCTACTTGTCACGGCTACAAAACAGGCAATATTGATAACTGCCTTTGCTAAGATACTACGTGCGTTTTAGCAGAGGCGATTCTAAGCATTGTCTATGGCAGGTTATTTTTTGGCATTTTGTAGCTGCTCTGGAGCTACTAGTAGAAGCTACTTGTTGTGGCTACAAAATATCCTGCCATAGACAATAGTGAGAATTGACTCTGCTAAAACCCATTTATTGTCTAAGCAACTATTAGCTCTTGACTCTATTGGGTATTGACTCTGCTAAAACCCATTTATTGTCTAAGCAACAATTAGCACTATTCTCTATTTTGTAGCCGTGACAAGTAGCTGCTACTAGTAGCTCTGTGTGTCTTTAGGAAATATAAACCCTCAAACCAAATTGATACAAAATGACCCAGAGACCTCCTCTAAGTAGTTTTGAAATTTACATGATTTCTTTTCTAGTTTGGAGATCCACTTTTAACCAATCCACTTTTAGACAAAATAACCAGCAGGTTGTGCTGTTGTGCTATTTCTATACTGTTGAAAAATTGAAGAAAAAAAAACCCCAGTTGTAGTTGCAAAAGTGCACAGAAGAGCATTCTGAGCAATTTTACATTTGTATGATTTAATGGTTTACATTTCCTTTAAATGGGATCTCTTACCCAATTGGATCTTTTCAAGAATGAAAAGAAATGCAACTTTCCAGATTTTATCTGTTTATAGTCAGTCCCGACTCCTGAAATAATATAACAGAAGTCAGGTCTTCTTTTATCAAATGCCCTTTGATAAATAGTTTCAAGAGTCAGAACTGGTAGTGCAAATAATATAAACAGGCAGCATATAAGAAAATTACTTTTCCTATCATTATACAAACATTAAAACGATTTGTTGTCGAGATTAACTTCAGTGGGGAAGAATACCCCCTTGTTCAAAATAAAGCCAAAAAGTCAGATGACACTCACAGTCAGCATATGTGCTACTTATTTAATGCTTATTGAAATCTCCGCACAACAGCTGAATCAACATGGAATAAGTAGCACATATGCTGCTGGTTGTTAGTGTCATTTGACTTTTTGGTTTTATATTGAAAATATTGTTTTATATGGAGGAAAGCATGCGAATCTTGAGCAAAATAGTTTCCAGATGTAGTACCACATTTGTGCTTAGAATATACACATCATTTGGGTAGTGTTTGAGCATTTAACCCCTTGGTCAGCATCAGGGCCGTGCGATCCTAGCGCCTGCCTGCACTCCCCCTCACCACTAGCGTATGTGCGTATTCGCGTAAGTGCCGTCAAACGGGGGCCGCACAGTTCACCATAATCCCACCCTTAATTTTTTGCCTCCCCCAGGGCCAGGGCAAGGCAAATCCGGGCCTGGTCAGCATATGCATAGGGTGGTTGCCACCTTTGTGTGGTTAAAAGTCCTGGCAGGGGATATATGGAAAAATTGGACCAAGCTCTCCCACAACCAGTAACAACTGAAGACTGGCCCAAAATATGTGACACTGCTGCTTGTATGGTCTCCTGTGTACGACAAAGAGAACATATTTACAAAATTCTAACCTTTTGGTAAGAAAGATTACACAAACTATTTCCAAACTGCGGGACCCAAGGCACTCTACTACACGTCTTCTGGGACTGCCCACTCATTCAGCCTTTATGGAGACAGGTAATAGATCTTTTAAAGTGGACCTGTCACCCAGACACAAAAATCTGTATAATAAAAGTCCTTTTCAAATTTAAGATGAAATCCAATTTCTATTTTTTATTGAAACATTCATAGCTGTTGCAAACTCATTTAAAAATCTCAGCTGTCAATCAAATATATGCCTTAGCCATAGAGGCGGGGCAGACAATTACTTTCACTTTCCATTCAGCACTTCCTAGATGTCACTGCTCTCCCCACATTCCCCCCAGTTCTCTTCACTATTTAATTGTGTAACCAGGACATGGGGATGGACATCAGGTCCCCCATTCTGGTGCACAAACAAGATTCGAGCGGATACAAGGCTTGTCTTAATAACAGTGTCCACAAAATGGCTCCTGCCTGCTTGCTATAATTATGAGTTCCCAGACTGAAGGAAACAAGATCCAAATAATTTATATAGTTTAATTAATGTTCATTTTGCTTAACTAATGTGATAAAATAGGATTTAGAATAATTTTTTTGGGTGACGGGTCCCCTTTAAGTCAACTGATATCCCAACCAGTGCCATTAGATCCTATCATACTTCTATGACAAGTATTAATCAACCAAGTGCTGACAGCCACACGGCTAGCTATTGCTGCTAAGTGGAAAAATCCAACAATACCTACACTTGCCGAAATCCTTTACAGAGTAAACAGCAATAGAATCATTGAGTCGAATATAGCCCATATTCAAAAGAAGACAGAACATTTTCTCAATATTTGGTCTATATGGGAGCTGCGAGGTTTGGCATCCACCCTGAGCCACTGAATCCAACGGAGACTATCCCTAAGTTTGATTTATAACAGTGTAATTATTCTGAATAACACTGAAAACTATATGTACCCGATTCTGATTTTTTTAATTTTCAACTTTTAACTTTAAGTTCCAGTAATACACTCACAACATACCCTGATATGAATTATGGCATCAAATGTAAATGACAGACAGAACAGAATGCAGGCCATAAAGGCCCTAGCTTTAAATGGAGCAACGTTTGCTATACTTTATTGATATATATGTGATAAATGGAGCAATGTTTGAACATTGTCTGTAAAACCTTGAAAAATTAAAAATAAAGATACAAAAAATTTTTTGTGCCATGGCATCGGTTATTTAGTCGATTGGACAGGTTAAAAGATTTATATTGGGTAACGATATTATCTCTGCATGTATTGCTTATGTGACGATATCAGTGGGTGACGGTCACTACTATTTGTCAATGTAACTTTCATACGATTGCTGTCTGTCAATTAATGGACAGAACATCATCTGATTTGTTATTTTTCCTACTTATTTTAATCTGAATGGTCAATTGTAGACTGAAACAAACGAGTGTTAGTCACACAAAGAATAAAATAAATGCATATCTATGGCCAACTTTAGTCCACGATTGTCTGACTGTGGCATCAATCAGAATGAAATCTGGACAGACAGTTTTGATCCAGGCAGCCTGCATGTTGTTTTAATCACAAAACTATCTATGGTTTTTAAAGGAACAGTTCAGTGTAAAAATTAAAAAGGTAAAAAAAAAACAAGGTAACTAGTGTGAGCAAAATAAAAAATGTTTCTAATATAGTTAGTTAGCCAAACATGTAATGTATAAAGGCTGGAGTGACTGGATGTGTAACATAATAGCCAGAACACTACTTCCTGCTTTTCAGCTCTATAACTCTGATTTAGTCAGCGACTTGAAGGGGGGTCACATGGGACATAACTGTTCAGTGAGTCCCCCCCCCCATAAGTCTCTGATTTGTTACTGCCTGGTAACCAATCAGTGGAAACCAAGAGAGCTGAAAAGCAGGAAGTAGTGTTCTGGCTATTATGTTACACATTCAGTCACTCCAGCCTTTATACATTACATTTTTGGCTAACTAACTATATTTAAAGCTTGTTTTATTTTGCACAGCCTGTCTATTTACTGAGTTTTTTTATTTTTATACTGAACAATTCCTTTAAGTGATGTTCAGGTCAGAGCACTAAATGCTAATTGTTCTTACCAGTCAGCCTGACAGTGGCGCTCCAGGTAAGCCCATTGCAAGAGTGTAACCCCCAAGGTGACAGGTGGAGGTTGGGCACAACAGCTCTCCCAGACTCTCGCAAGCACTCTTCCATTCCCTAAGTTGCCAGTTCCGGTGGAACAGAAGCATACCTCCCAACTAGTGATGTGTGGGCTGAACTGAAGCCTTTTGTGACAATTTTTAGGCTTTCACTTCCCCGCCCCCTCTGTGACATCAGAGAAGAATGTGTGGGTTGAGTGCGGGACCTCATGAATCAGGTTAGGGTTAGGTGCAGGTCGAGAATCTCTCAACCCTACACATCACTACTCCTAACGGTCCCATTTTCTGCGGGACATTCCCAATATTGACAGTTCAGCCTGCAGTGCCAGTTTCTTATTGAAATTTCCGGAGTTTCTCTTTGATCTCCTGCACTGATACCAGAAAAAGATACAATGGGGCTCATTTATCAACACTGGGCAAATTTGCTCATGGGCAGTTACCTATAGCAACCAATCAGTGATTAGCTTTTTGAAACCATCTGCAAGTAGAACAATGAATGCAGCAATCTGATTGGTTGCCATCTGGTTACCGCCCATGGGCAAATTTGCACAGTGTTGATAAATGAGCCCCAACGTTTCTAAAACCTAATTAAATAAGAGGCTTTTTGGCCCAGAATACTCAGCACCTGCACTTAAATACAATTGTAACTAATAAGATAAGACGGGAGAACTGAGACTCACATCTTAAAGGAGAATTTCACCTTCATTAGCAAACTCCTAGAAATCTGTTCAAACTTTTCATAACCTCCCAAATTTTGAGGGTGTGGCCAAAAATGGGCGTGACCAAACAATTTTGCAGTGCGGCAGGTCTTTTTGACCCTCTACAGTTCAAATGTTGGTAGGTATGCAGAACGGGCTGCATATTGGGGGAGAAAGGCAGAATAGGCACAGTAGGTTCCCCTCGCCCCCCCCCCCAACTATTTGGCCTATTTTATAGTCATGCCCTATTTCTGTAGGAAAACAAAGAAGCTGAATAGATGGATGAATAGAGTATAGTATGTAAAGAAGAAATAACTAGAACAATAAAGAGATTGAGTGAGGGTGCCAGCGATGCGCTCTATAAAGTGCTGTAAGATCCTGGACAAAAGTGCAGCAAGGGGCATCATTTTGCACCCTTTAGTAGTCTATCAGCAGCCAAGTCTTTCTAAATGACCCTTTAAATACAAAAACTAAACTGAAGATACTAAAATATAATTTGGGGTATTATCTCTTAAAAGGCAAACTAAGTCACCGCATAGATCCAACCCCAGCCCTACACTGTGCATTTCTCCAAAGAGTAAATATCCCCTTGTAACAAGGGCTTGACAAATAGATGCTATATGTTTTGACCACTAGGTGGCACTCATCTATAGCATTACATTCTCCACTGCAAAATGTGGTTACAGTATCTGTAATTTTGGTTGCTTCATCTTGGGCTCATAGTTAGGAACATTATGAACAATGGGGCCTTGAAATAAAGGATTTTATAGGATCTGTAAAAATCCCAGCTGCCAAGGCGTGCAATATAGAGGTAATAAATATTTCACTACTGTAATAGATATTCAGAATTGCGTTTGTTATTAGCAGCAGCTGAAGAAACCTGTGTATTTATGGGGGAGAATAGCAGGAAATGTAAGAAAACAGATTGAGTTCCTACAAGGAGATCACGGGGAATTGGTATGGGAAAGTGATTTGCAAGTCAAATACTTAATTCATCACAGTTTCATAGAGTGTTCTCCCCCTTCCTCAATGCAAATCTGCCAAAAATGTGGTTTCAGGCACCAATATCAGAACAACCTGTACCCTTTTTATGACTTCCCATTTAAATTACTAGGTCTATGCCTGATCTGTTCTGCATGTGCCGTAGGCCGATGTTCCCCTTTATTTGTATTAATTTATACGGAGAGCGCAATAAGGAGGAGAGGAGCATGTTGCCTGCCACAGATTTTCCTGAAAACTCAACAGAGGTCAGGATTTCAAGTGTGCCATAGACATTACATAAGAAATACATTAAAGGGGTTGTTCACCTTTGAGTTAACTTTTAGTATGATGTAGAGAATGATATTCTGAGACAATTTGCAGTTGGTTTTCATTGGCTTTTTATTCAGCAGCTCTCCAGTTTGCAGTTTCAGCAATCAGGTTGCTATGGTCCAAATTACCCTAGCAACCACACAATGTTTTGAACAAGAGACTGGAACTTGACCTGAATAGAAAGATGAGTAATACAAACTGTCAATAACAATAATATTTTACCCTTGCAGAGCATTTCTTTTTAAATGCAGTCATTGACCCCCATTTGAAAGAGTCAGAAAAAGAAGGCAAATAATCCAAAAACGATAAGAAATAAATAATGAAGACCAATGGGAAACTTGCTTAGAATTTGCTATTCTATAACATACCAAAGCTAACTTAAAGGAAACTTATAGCAAACTGAAAATTGAATATAAGCTTCATCATACTAAAAAAACAAGTTTTCTAAATATAATCATTTAAATATTCTGTACCATTTATGAAATAATCAAGTTTATCTTCACTGTACCTCTCTCAGCATCTGTTTCTCCTCATTCTGTCTTCATGCAACAGTTGGGTGTCAGATAATCATTGACAGGTAGATCCAATATATCTTATAGGAGGGCTCCTTTTGCCTAGAAGATTTATTAGAGCTCACTCTATTTAAATCACCGGACCTCATGCCTCTCTACATGCAGGATTTGTTTGTACTGGAATCAGTTATTTGAGTTATTTGAGCCTCTCCTATTCATATTTCAGTCTCTCATTCAAACCAGTGCATGGTTGCTAGGATAATTTGGACCCTAGCAACCAGAGTGACAAAATTGGAAACTGGAGAGCTGTTTAATAAAAAGCTAAATACCTAAATAATAAAAACGAAAACCAGTTGCAAAGGATATTAAAAGTTAATTTAAAGGTGAACAACACTTTTTTAATACATTCCTCTTGCCTTTTTGCACTAATGCTGTTTCATCCCTTTAGGATTCATGGCTATAAATGGCCCTTCAAAATGAATCTCATACTAATAAATGCCAGGTTTGCACACTCACTACCCATATACAAATCTACTTACAATGCTGTGCCGAGTTGTGCTGTTCTATAGTGTGGCACTACCAACCCCAAGGGATTTTGGGGACAGATAGAAATGATGCAGCTCTTGTGATATATGACACATTTCCCCAAGGGTTTTAATAAATACGGCCCCTTGGGGTACACTGATGGATGATCTTTCTATTGGATTTATATAATGGAACGGCCACTGAATTGGACACCAGGGGATTTGCCATTTAATATAAATAGAACAGAGGCCGGGGAACTTTGCATTTATATACATAGAATATAAGGAGGACTGACGGATCTTCAGCTTCCCAATTACCATATTATCTATCAACATATGTAAATTCCTGTGGAATTCTCAGAGCATTCCATTAGCTAGGTGGAAGGCAAAAGAAATCCTGTATGTCAGTATAAGGCACATGGTACATACTAACAATATCAGGCGCAGGAACTGCACACTCCTTATTATAATCACCGGGAAGAACTTTCTACCTGTGATAGAAAATACAGGTGATACAACCACACGCGGGGAATCTCAGCAGTTCCTGGGATGGAAAATATTAGATTAAAAATCACACTGACCTGACACTGACACATTAAAGAGGTTGTTAAAGGGGTTGCTCACCTTTGAGTTAACTTTTAGTATGATGTAGAGAGTGATATTCTGAGACAATTTCCAATTGGTTTTCATTTTTTATTATTTGTGGTTTTTGCGTTATTTAGCTTTTTATTCAGCAACTATCCAGTTTGCTATTTCAGCCATCTGGTTGCTAGGGTCCAAATTATCCTAGCAGCCATGCACTCATTTGAATAAGAGACTAGAATATGAATAGGGGAGGCCTGAATAGAAAGATGCTGGTTGCAGGATTATACCCTTGGAGGGTCTTGCACCTGGGGGCTGTGAAAGACCAAGTCCCTGACAATAAATCAATTGCTTGATTTTTTTAAAGGGATTCTGTCACAATTTTTATGGTGTACTTTTTATTTCTAAAACACTGTTTACACTGCAAATCATTCACTCTACAATAAAAAATTTCATTCCTGAACCAATAAGTGTATTTTTTTAAATTTATAATATTGGTGTGTAGGCAGCCATCAAGACATGTTCTTCCAGAAAGATTCAGCACTTTATGATGGAACTGCTTTCTGGCAGGTTGTTTCTCCTACTCAATGTAACTGAATGTGTCTCAGTGGGACCTGGATTTTACTATTGAGTGTTGTTCTTAGATCTACCAGACAGCTGTTATCTTGTGTTAGGGAGCTGTTATCTGGTTACCTTCCCATTGTTCTTTTGTTTGGCTGCTGGGGGGTAAAGGGAGGGGTGATATCACTCCAACTTGCAGTACAGCAGTAAAGAGTGATCGAAGTTTATCAGAGCACAAGTCACATGACTGGGGGCAGCTGGGAAACTGACAATATGTCTAGCCCCATGTCAGATTTCAAAATTAAATATAAAAAATCTGTTTGCTATTTTGAGAAATGGATTTCAATGCAGAAGTCTGCTGGAGCAGTACTATTAACGGATGCGTTTGGGGGAAAACATTTTTTTAGCATGACAGTATCCCTTTAAGACTCACTGGCACCCATATTGTGATCAGCAAGTTTGTGATAAACTGTGTGGAGACCCTTTCCTATAATCTGTTAGGGCCCATTTGAGAGAGAAGGAGGGCCCCATGGAACCAGCGCTCTGCTGGAGTAGTCAGAGACAGCTGCAAAATAACAATCCTTCAGGCAACCACAGCAGGGTGACAGAGGTACAAAGGTGAGTTTGGAAAAGAAAAAACTGAAAACTGCTGCCACGTTTATTTATAGTGTTTGTTTTACGTCTGTTTTTTATTTTAGTGTAAAGATTGTCATTTCCTGCAATGCAAATGTCACGCCCGGCAAATGACATTGATAGGAATCTTTCTGTTCAGAGATGACACTTGCAGGTTTCCCAAGTGCAGGGGCTGCACAAGAAGGTTATGCCAGTGCCAGGTGCCAGGCAGGGAAGATCAGGTGGAACCCTCTGTCTTCCATTCCTTGCTGTGGTTAGTTCCACCCTTGTTTATATTTAGAGATACACCTAATATCTGTCTTGCACTGAAAGACTTTCACAATCACATCTAATAAAATACTGTGCCACCAGGGAATTCCCACTTCTGTCTGCAGTTTCCAACAAGTCCCACCTGGAAATTAAACAGACACTGGGAACAAAGCAATCTGAGCATTTCTGGGACAAAAACCATTAAATGTAAGCTAATAACTGTGGGGTTTGAGTGTATTTCCAATTATTGAACCCCATTGGCTGAGATATACTCCAGCCTCCAAGGAATTGAATTTAGGAGATTTGGGGCCATGCCCACAGCACTCTCCCCAATTGGTTGTGCCGAAATCAGATCTCTTGCTCAGCCCAGCCAGGACTATAAATACGGGTGATTTCCAAAAAATCTGGGAAGGTTGATAGGCCTGCCCATGTGCTATCAGCTTTAAGGGGTCCCTCTGATGGACCTACCTGACAGATATCTGTCCGAAAATCTGTCAGATGTTGATCGGGCAAGTTCAAAATGGTGGCCATAAATTAAAAACATCAACCAGTATGAGCAGATCTTTCCCCAATAAGCTGATTGTCAGGTGGGTGATGTTGAGTCGATGTGACTGCTTACCTCCAACCAGTAAAAACACTTGTGTGTCTGGGTCCTTAAGATAAGCAGGTCTTTTGGGAGAACTGAGACTCACAGCTTAAAGGGCAATTTCACCTTCATTAGCAAAACTGTAATAGCACATAAATTATGACCCTAAGGGTGGTGGAAAAGTGGCGATTCTGGGGAGATTAGTCGCCCAGCGTCAAATCTCCTCTTTTTTCAGGCAACTAATCTCCCGAAATGCCTTCCCGCCAGCAACAATGTAAATCGCCGGTGGGATGGTATATGGTTCGCTTTGGTTTTCCGAAGTTTCCTCGTGAGGCAACTTTGGGCAACTTCAGAAAACGAAGCACTACATATGCCATCCCACTGGCGATTCGAATTCTTGCCGGCGGGAAGGCATTTGGGGAGATTAGCCACCCGAAATAGATTTGTCGCTGGGCAAATAATCTCCCCCGAATCTTAACGTTCTTAACGCCAAATTTTATAAAATTTAGGGGGTGTGGCCACAAAATGGGCATGGTCAAAAAATTTCGCTGCGCTGAAGAACTTTGTCCCTCTTTCTGATTTACAAATGGTAGATATGCAATTGTTTGGCCCTTGGGCTCGTCACAATGACAGGGATACTTTTGATGTCCTCTCCCCAAGATGCACTGCACCCATATTTTTGCACTTTGCACACTGCCTTTATTAAGTGTACCCAGTGTCAGACTGGGGTGTCTGAGGCCCACCGGGTTACCCACCCCAATTGCAAGATAATCCTCATGGCAAACCCAATGTCACCCCCACCCGGGGCCCACACGGGCTAACACCTCAGGGACCCCCATCCTAGCCACAAGATCCTGCACATGGTAAACCTGACAATGCCCCTGTTCTGTGCACGTGCATACTTGTGGCCTGTACCTTTTACTGAATTGGGGATGGGGGCCTATAGGTCATGCAGGGAGTGGACATGGGTAGGCGGGGCTCACAAGGGCTGGGGTCCATAAACTGAGATATCACACTCTGGGTGACTGATCACCTTTTATTGGGCGCAATAATACTGTAAGTCGTTTGCCAAAATACAGAAGTGAGCCTCTTTGTACCGCCCGCCATTATCTCTACCAGATTAGAATGTTTACCAGACTTCTTTATGAGGTGTTGTTAGATACTTAAACATTATATTTAGTGCAGGCAACAGGTAACAGCTGCTGTGAGTCCCCAACCCCCTCTCTAATCTTTAATTCAGTGTATACTTGGCCTCCTGCACTTCTATATTCTCTTTCCCAGGCTGGTATCTCCCTCTGTAATATGTGGCGGGCTTAATTATTATTTATAAATCACTGACATACTCCCAGCTGGGAAATAATTACCAAGGAACACAAAATACAATTATTGTCTCATAAAAACGCAGCCCTAACAAATGGGAGAATGGCAATGTTATGGCAATAGATCATCTCAGCTGGTTATAATCTAGGCTTTTATTTAAATAGATATAGCTTTTTATGTTTGTGGCAAGGACTTAAGGTGGCCATACACGGGCAGATAAAGCTGCCGATAACGGCCGTTTGGACCGATTTTACAGCTTATCTGCCCGTGTATGGGGGCTTCCGACGGGTCTTCCCGATCGATATCTGGCAACGATATCGATCGGGAAGGTTTGATTTTAAACCGACCGACCCGTCGGAGCCCCTTGGCGCATTGTAATTCGATCGTTCGGCCATACGGCCGAACGTTCGAATTACCCCCGATATAGCCCTGCCGTTAGTGGCATATCGGGGAAAGATCCGCTAGTTTGGCGATGTCGCCAAGCGAGCGGATCTTTGAGTCTATGGCCACCTTAACATGCTACTGTACCCCCCATTTGTGCCAGTATCACCCCCTCCATCTTAAAGAGATCTCTGCACAAAAACTGTAATATATAATATTAAATATGTAAAGGTAATACTAAGAAGCTTATATGGAGCTGACATATTCTGCAGAACTTTATAGAGATTATACAATGTTCACATCAGTCCCTGCCCCAGTGGAGGGACTGATGAATATATTCACTCTCACAGCAATTAGACAGTGACAGCCAGTATAGTTTTTTATATAGGAAATGAGGAGGGCTCACTTTCCCAACTATTATACCTCCTCTCTTCACTCAACCTCTTTATTCTCCTAGTCGCTTTTCTCTAAATACTATACTCTATTATTCCATTATAAAGCCTCTTTGTTCCCATAAAGAAATGGGGAATGACCATGAAATAGTCCAAATGATTAGAAGCAAAAGGCCCACTGACACCTGGGCCCACCGAGAGTTTTCCTGATACCTGGCGGACCAGTCCAACCGTGTGAGGTATGGGCCCAATTGTAATTCCTCTGGTACTATGGATGGCCAGTCCGACCCTGAATATACAAGTGCTCTGGCCAGTATCTATTAGAGCTTGGACCTAGAAGTGCAAAACTGTTATTGGTCATGTGGCCAGCTTATTTCTCCATTTACACTCTAACCGTGCGTTATTACACTTAAATTACTTTTTCGTTTGATGCAGAATCCATACCAAATTTGTAATTGTTTTTCATTTTTTATTTGTTTTTGAACTACAGGTATAGGACTAGTTATCCAGAATGCTCGGGACCTGTGGTTTTCCAGATAAGGGGTCCTTCTGAAATTTGGATCTTAAAGGGGACCTAAAAACCTAAAATCCTATTTTGTGAAGTTAGTCAAGCAAAATAAACTTCACTTAAACTATAAAAAATATTTTAATCTTGTTTTTTTTAGCCTTAGAATTCACAACCACAGCAAGCAGGCAGGCACCATTTTGTGGACACTGTTGCATCACGCCAAAATCTTGTTTTTGTGCCAGAATGGGGCACCTAATACCCATGCCCATGCACCGGCTGCACAAGTAGACGGTGAGGAGGGAAGGAGAATGCCTGGAGAGCAGTGACTTGGAAGCGCAGAATGGAAAGTGAAAGTAACTGCCCTGCCTCTATGCCTAAGGCATAGAGGAGGGGCAGGCAACATATGATTGACAGCTAAAACTTTTAAACAAGTTTATAATAGGTATGAATGTTTTAATTAAAAAAAATAATTTGGGCTTCATGTTCAGTTTGAAAAGGAATTTTATTATGCAGCTTTTTATGTGTGGGTGACAGGTCCACTTTAAGTCTATGAAAAAATGTAAACATTAAATAAATCCAATAGGATTTTTTGCCTCCAATAAGGATTAATGATATCTTAGTTCAAGTACAAGCTACTGTTTTATTATTACAGAGAAAAGGGAACTTATTTTTAAAAAATGTGAATTGAGTCTATGGGAGATGGCCTTCCCTTAATTCAAAGCTTTCTGGTAACGGGTTTTCCAGATAATGGATCCCATACCTGTATTTTCATTTTAGTTAACTAACTGAAAAATACGTCCCGCTATAACAACAAGTTAATGTAAAGGCAAGCTTTCCCTTTAAGTAGATACTAATAAGCTGAGGTGCAAAAATAACCGGACTTATCAGCTGTTTTTTGGCAGGTGTATAGTACAGCGTTCCTTTGCACATTAGCAACTGTAACTGTCAGTATGAGATGCAACTGTCAGTATGAGATGCAACAGGTACATCGGCCCTAGGTGCAGTCTCTTTACTTAAGGCACTTAAAGGGATAGTTCACCTTTAAAAAACTTTTAGCATAGTATAGAATGACATATTCCTAGCAATGTTGCAATTGGTCTTTATTATTTCTTTTTAGTATTGTTTTTTTAAATATTTGCCTTTCAAATGGGAGTTACAGACCCTGGCAGGCAAAATCAATTTCTATGTGAGGCTACAATTTTATTGTTATTGTTACTGTGTATGATTTATCTTAGTATTCAAGTCATCTCCTATACATATTACTGTTTCTTGTTCAAACCACTGCCTGGTTGCTAGGGAAAATAAGCCTAGCAAACAGATAGCTGCTGAAATACCATACTAGAGAGCTGCTAAGCAGAAAGCTAAATAGTTTTTTAAAAAAACAATGACGACCGACTGCAAATTGTCTCCAAATATCAATGCCAACGTCATACTGAAAGTTAATTTAAAGGTGGACTTCCCCTTTAAATAGGTACAAGTTTGCAAACAGCCCAGAAACGTTAGGGTCCATGCATTTTTGTTTTACTTTGTTAGCGGGGAGATTGTGTGCTTTCTTGCTTCTATTTGACTTACATTCCTGGAAGCTCAGAGCCCTGTGTTTACACTGGTTTAGCTCCAGGAGAAACACATGACAGTTGCTAATCGTGTGAAGATAAGCATTGGATTTTCACTTTACACAACTAAGCCTTGGGCTCAACCGGGTTGGGAGCTGAGCTTTTCAAAACCACTCAGTTTGTCTGGGCAAAATAAAATGCCTGGAGAATAAATCAATAATGACTTTTATTCCAAGTCTCCAAGCACTTTAATAACATAGGGGCCACTGTCAGCCAATAGGAACTCTGTTTCTGTGCCTTTAATTTTCTGTGATTGGCTGGCCTAGAGGCTCTTTTCCAAACAGTATCTGTGGCCGCACTAAGGAGACCAGCTCCAAATGTCCATTCATGGAACCTTATTCACATGATCACATCATTCACTGAGCGGAACAAAGGCAAACATTTACCCAGTGCCAGAGCTGACAATGAGACGGAAGTAGCAAACAAAAGAGGGTGAAGTGGAGGAGAAAGACGGCACAGTATTGAAAATGCCTGTATATTAATAAGGCAAATCCTGGAAAAAGTCATTCATTGTTCTAATGTAGAAACCAAGCTGGCTAAATGCCCTTTACTGCTTTTGCTGTGGCCCACTGTATTTTTTGCAATGGTCCAACCAAGTACCTACAAAGCAGACTGAATGTGAGGCAGGGTTGCCAGGTTGGCGGTTTTCCATCAAAATTGGGCTACTAATTTAAAGCCCAGGAGGGTTTTGAAAGTACAAACTAGCCAAGGTAAGGATTTGGGTTACTTTTTGGGCCTCTGGCTGGTTTAGACTTTGGAAACCAGCCAAAGTTTTTTCTTGCCCTAATGTGCCAAGTCTGCGTCTCCCAATGAATGTTGGGTAATGTAGTTTTTTTTTTAACAATTTGCCTACTGCCAAGTTTAATGTAAGACTACAATACCCAGCATGCAATAGGACTGACTTGGGTAGAGGACAGGAATTACCAGATTTTGGCAATGTTCTGGGTGACTTTCCTCAATTTCAGACAATTTTGAGGCAAAAATCTGTTGGCCACCAGAATGACTAGAGGTTGACCTGTTTTACCAATTTTTATTGAAATTGTATATGTATTAAGGCCTTATGGGGCCCCTATACCTCCTGGGCACCCTCTGTAGTTACCCCCCTGTTGACGGGTGAATCTGTCCTATTTTGCTTCATGGAAAGATTTGAAAAAAGCATATTTTTCCATATATTGATTTATTTTTTAGACTTTTTTCACTGCACATATTGTGGTATTCTGGGCTACTTTTGAAGTGCCTTTGGCTAGTTTTGGGCTGGTTTTGTAGCGGACTTTGGCTGGTTTTGAAAATTAGACCTGGCAACCCTCATGTGAGTCCAGATATGCATTCCTCATAAATCAGGTCCCTGTTGGGAGTTCTATCATCCTTGACTCTACCCATGAAGAAGTTGCAGAATCTGCTTTCCCTATTGTTAAACTACAGATAGTAATGGAGGCTGGGCATATAGAAAAAGACGCCCTAGTTCATCAAGGTTACCAAACAAGCAGACCTTGAATTGACCAAATGGGCCAAATGTTGATGTTAAAAAAATTTGACCTTCAGGCCATTGATGGAATAATTATAGGGACCAAGGAAGACCTGTTAGGAGAGCACCACATCAACCTGCCAATTCTTGCACAATGGGATATTTTATTTTGCCAGATATCAGTAGGGAAGGTCCGCACACCGGGGCCAATAAGCTATTGACTCCTTCTGGAGCTGCCAAGTCAACAGCTTTTACCAATCCATTTCTGGTGAATGTTATACTTAAGATTTGTCTACGTGTAATGCAAGAGAGTCTTCATGAAGAATTTCTCAGTGGTCTCAAAAGCAGAATTTCCAGCAGGTCAACCATCACATCAATTGGACAGATATTAGTGTATACACATGGATGAAACCGTACAAAATTCAGGCTGACACAAACTGGACCACAGTCAAATTCTGCTGCTTAATTATTCATTATTTATTTATTTATAGTTATAGCACCCATACAATAAAAAGCCTTTCTTGTTTTGTGCCTTCATGGGTTCATTTAGTCATGGACTAATGCCAGAAAAATAATGCACAGAATTTAAAGGAACTACATCCTTTCACAATGCTCCTAGTTCCTTTATATTCTGTGTATTACTTTCCTGTCATTAGCCTATGACTAAGTGCCCATTGCAGGCACAAAACGCGTAAGGCTTTTTCTTGCACTATACAGTTTGTGCCAACCAAAATTTTATATGGTTTGGACATGGCATACTCCTTTAACCGAGTGATGCGGTAAGTTCATTTATTAGAACGTTCATCAACTGGTTATTTTTTGGATTTATACACGTGGATGGCCAAATCGCACCCTGCAGGCAGGTCTTTTGGTGTGAGGATATGGAGGGGTGCAGTGAAAACTCACCAATGGCAATTATCAGAACTAGGTCATATCTGTTTTGGTCAACCACGTTTGGTGTAAATGCACCAGAAATTGCAATATTGTTCCTAATGGAAAGCAGGGTGCCAAGTCAGCTTTAACTGAAGACAATGATGTCAATGTTGGAATTGAAACTACAGGTAGGTTTTTGGTATTTATCTGAGTACAAGCCGTTATTGTGGCAATTCAGTGTGCACAGTAGCCTCAAGCATGGAACACATTGATTCTTGTCTGTTGGTGGAGCAGCTGATCATGTTGTATGATATATATATATATATACATATCAAGGGTGTTATTGCAGATACATCATACAGATATATGGCATAAGGCCTCCGCAGGGCTATCAGTACCAAAGCAGTTTAAATAGAGGGTGTCACCAGTTACACCTGTGTTAAAGGAAACTGAATACGAAGGCTAAACATAAATGACACATGCCCGGTTACAAATATTTTGCTTAATTTCTACTTGCTGGACCTCTGAAGACAGAGTCTCAATAGACTACCCCTCGCTAAGGCCAAATGTTTCTGCTGGCACTAATCTATAGGGACAAACAGGGTGGAACTGTTCCCCTAGACCATCAGTTGGAACATGTATCAGATGGCCTATTATGCCTACAGGGGGAGAATTACAGAAGGGGAGCTCTGTTGTAAAGTGGGTCTTTCACACCTTAGGATGGGGGATAAACCTATATTTGCATTTATTAAAGTCTGAATGGCAAAAACTCCAAAAATTTGAGCTTTTTTGACTATAAAATCTACAATTTTAGTGAAATTTTTTTTTCCGGTGATTTATTATACCCTGAGGATGGAAAAATTCCAAAAATCCGGCATCTCAAACCTGGCGAGGTTGTATACAAGTCAATTGGTTCCAAAGATATCCTGATCTGCACTTGGTTTCGTGTAAGAATTCAAAGATTTAGTGGTTTTTGGGCAAAAATCCGAAATGAAAAATCCCAAAAAATTGTATGATTTGAAATTTCCCGCTGTGGAATTTTTCCAGAAAATGTATTGATAAATAAGGGGAAATTTGGTCAGAGTATATTTCAGAAAATAATGAGATGAATTCGGATTTTGATAAATAACGACAATAATCTATTTCTCTCTGGCTAGAATTAGTGTCCATGACCATACCATCAAAAAAGAATTGGTACAAATAAGTAGCAAGGGTTATAAGCCAAAAAAAGTACTGCATTAGATGATTTCCATAGGAGTCTAGTACTGTAAATATTATTTACTTAAAAAAGCCAATTTATCTGTGAGCCTTTGCATTCCCAGTTACCTAAATTGCAGAGCAGAGGAAGGCCATTAAAGTTTCCGCAGCATATTTTAAAAGGTGATAAAATCCCTTTTCTAAGAAGAGCCCTTTGATATTGGCTTATTAAGCAAATAAGAGCTGCTATCTAGTAAACCAGTCCGGCAACATGTTCTGCTATTCAATTATTAATTAGGCAATGGAGCCTGCAGCCTGTTTAATGCTTTTAAATAAAATATATTGCTGTTTCTTTTAAGAGACATTTATGAGGGTGATGAGTGTATTTTTTGGTCCTTCACACGGATGTTAAAGGGAAAATATAAACCTGTTTTTTATATGTTTCCGTATTAATCTAATTATACAGTGGTTCCATTATTAAGCCTATTTTATCAACCAATTATACACAAGAGCAGCAAATGGCATTTATGTAAATTCTATATGGACGGAATATGTACCCACCCATAACAATTTATTAAAGGAGATTTTGTGAAAAGTTTTGGTTTCCCATTTAAACTAAACAGGGATAATGTGTCCATTTTGGAAGTTTTACTCTTGGACAAACAAGCCACAGGTGCAACATAAGCTGTTATGTATGCACCCCCAAATGAGGTCGCTCCAAAATGGAAATATTGAGCTTATTGATGCTATTCATTAAAGGTACTTGCTTCCAAACATGCTCCTCACACGCTACTCCATATAGTTGCCCCATGTACCATTGCTTCCGTCCTGCCTCTTCTGCTGAATTGAGTTACCACCACTCTGCATATGTCAGTAATTCCAAGGTTCCCACGCAGGGTCGGACTGGGGGTCGGACTTGCTGTCCAGGGCCCCCCTCCGAACCCCTTGGCCCCTCTATCCCAAAGCCGCACAAAGCTGGACATGCGCACTAGAAGCGCATGGAGCGCATGGTGCGCATGCTCACACGGAGCTGCACGGAGCGCATATGCGCACAGAGCCGCACAGAGTTTTGTGGTGCCCCAAATTGGTTTTTATTTTAGGACTAGGAGATCCGGAGAGGGGGTCTGGCCTGGCAGGGGCCCATGAGGGCCGGGGCCAACTGGGTTTTTTTCCCGGTACCCGCTGGGCAAGTCCAACCCTGTTTCCACAACTGGTTCCATCAAAAGGCACAGCCAGGGTTGCCACCTTTTCTGGAAAAAAATACCAGCCTTCCTATATATTTATCTTTTTTCCCTATTAATAACATTGGGATCAACCATAATTTTTACCGGCCAGGCCGTAATATACTGGCCGGGTGGCAACCCTAGGCACAGCAGACCTGTGCCAAAAAATAAATAACACGCTACTGTCATTTAAACATTGAGCACCAGAAATGACACAATCTTAACTCTGACTTTAAAAATGTTACCCGCGACTTGGCTCTTTGCAAGTTTTTATTTTTATACCACATGCACGTGCAGTTGCATTTATTTGGAGGCATGGGCACAATAACAGAAGGCACAACTCCCACTGTGATAACAATTATGCTTGAGAAACAAATGGTGATCTGCATTCAAAATTGCATTTTGCATACTGTACTTGCAGTCTTAAATGACCATTATAATCCCTATAAAAAGGTATAATGAAATATTAGAATCCTCAATGTATCAGATGGCAGTGGCGGAACTACCGGGGGAGCAGGGGGGTGCAAGCGGGCCAGGGCTCGCACCCCCTCAGCCCGCGCGCCATTGAAAATGTGGGCCGTGCGGAGGGGGGCGGGGCCCGGCTGCGCATCACGCACCAGGGCCCACCCCCCTCTAGGATCGCTACTGTCAGATGGTGAATGTAGGACTGGCCAGACCAAGGATAACTTGACATTAGGGATGCCCTAAATTATCTATTTTGGTATTTGGCCTAATCCCGATTCCTTCATGAAAGATATGGCCATATACCGAATTGGATAGGAACCCTAATTTACATATGCGAATTAGGACAATGAAAAGTTAAAGAGAACTGTGCATGAAGCATGAGGTTAAAAAAAACTTACCTTTTTGTTTGTTTGACATAAAGTCAAGTGGCTTTTAGGATTCAAATTTGGTTTGGCCATGCATTTGGATTTGGCTGAAAAAACCTGCTGAAAAAGGCAGAATCCCCAGGCCCGGATTTGTGGCGAGACCACAAAGGCCTGGCCCTAGGGCGGCAAAATTTTAGGGGCGGCATGCCGCCTCTGCCGCAGTCTACAGAGCACCAGGGACTCTATGCTCCCCAGTGCTTTGGTGCTGGAGAGCATGTGTGCGCTTTCTTGCACGTGTGCACACGCTGAGAAGGGGTTGCGCACGCCCAGAATTTGGCACTAAGACCATGTGGCCCTGGGGGGGCGTGCGTGCGCAAATGCCGGCACTGGCCTCGGGGGAACCGATCAGGGAAATCAGGCCCTGAGAATCCCAAACTGAATCCTGGATTCTAGATTATTTTTACTTTTTTATGTTTTTTTAACTATTTGCCTTCTTTTTCTGATCAATTCCAGCTTTCAAAGGGGGTCTCTGATCCCATCTAAAAATCAAATGTTCTGTAACTCTTTTTTATTACTTATGTTTCTATTCAGGCCTCTCCTATTTATATGCCAGTCTGTTATTTAAAGTGGTGCATTGTTGCTTGGGTAATTTGGACCCTAGCAACCAGATTGCTGAAATTGCAAACTGCAGAGCCGCTGGATAAAAAGGAAGGATTCGGGGGGTTTGGCTATTCCAAAATAGTGAATTCCGTGCATCCCTAGTAATTAGGATCCTAGCACCCACATTGCTGAAATGGCAAACTGTTGAATAAGAAGCGAAATAACTCAAAAAGCACAAATAATAACAAATGAAAACCAATTGCAAATTGTCTCAGAATATCACTCTCTACTAAAAGCTGAACAACACCCCTGTAAGCAAAGATTCAGTTGCACATCCCCTTCCTCTAGGTGCATACAGGTCCTCTGTCCCTTAATAAATGTATCAAAGTGCATGGGGGAAATATTATCCATTCCCTGCAGTTGCATTTTGCCCTTCTCAGGGCCTGGTATCACTAAGACACACAAGCAATGACTGACAGGACCTTATCTAATAACAGTCTAACCTGCTCTTTCCCATACAGCTCCATGCCAGTTAGTATCCTTGTCACATTAATGAATGATAATTAAAGGCTCTAGCATAGGTGGAGCCTTGTAAATATTTAAACAGTTTCTGTGGTGACACTACTGGTTCACAAAAGTCTCTAAGGCTTTCAAAGGGAACATGAAATTAACTGTAATGTACACTGTAATTGACAGAATGTTTTCCTGGGAATGAACTGATTGCTTTAAATGACAAACACAAAGTGCTGTGATGGGGAATTAGGTGGCAAGCCTGGGAAAGAACAAGCCTCACTCAGCAAGTAAATTGCCTTTAAGTCCTGCGACTACAACAACCTGCATAGGCTGATGCATAATATCCGTATAATCATTGTTCTGCTAAATACAGATGAAAAATAAAATAGCAGTCTGTAAAGACAACAGCACAGTCTCTTTTATCTGCATTCTCTTGTCATTGTTACCAATCAGGTCAGATTTAGAGCTCAATAAGGTTTGTTCACCTTCCAAATCTTTTATCAGTTCAGTTGGTTTCAGACAATTCAGCAGAAATAAAGACTTTTTAAATTACTTTCTGTTTTCTATTTGTGAATGTTTTTCTAATATTGAAGTTAAGGCTAGGAAATCAACCTGCCAAAATCTGGCCCTAGCCATCAACTTTCATTTGTTTTACCTTCTTATGTCTTTCTAAAGCAGCTCTGGTAGGGATGAGGGACTGGTCTAAACTTATATATTTAGTTGATACATTTCTTATCTTTGTCCCTGCTGAGCAGAATCCCTGAGTTTCATTACAGGCAGCTGCTAGACTTGATACAATAGTTGCTAATACTCCAGAGATGCTGCTGAGAAATGTATCAACTAATGGAGCAAATTGTAACAGTTCAGAGTCTGCATCTGAATTACTGAGCTGCCAGACTCAAACACCAGAGACACGAACATTCAAATTTAAACCTCAATTGTGAAAAAAAGTCAAAAATAAAATAGAAGCAACTTAAAAAAAAAGTCATTATATCCAGTGAACAATCTGAAATCAATTGAACTGAAAAACCAGTTTGGAAGGTGAATGACTAGTGATGGGTGAATTTCTCCCGTTTCGCTTTGTCGAAAAATTAGCGAATTTCCCGCAAAATTCATGAAACGTCGAAAAATTTGTGGAATGTGAATTTTTGCCGTCAGCGACAATTCCAATGTCGGCAACAATTCTGACACCAGCGACAATTTTTTGCTCATTAATGTGCATTAAAGTACATTTTTGCTGCAATTTGGTGAATTTATTTGCCAGCAGCAAACCACGAATTCATGCCTGGCGAATAAATTCACTCCATTACTATGAACAACTCCTTTAAGAGGTCTATGGAGGCAACCTGTGCCAAGGTATTGCAGTTTCATTAGAGGGGAGTTATAAGCATAGTAAGATTGATGGCTTGAATTCAAATTTGTAATTGAATAAACAGTAAAAATACAATTAATAATTAAAAAAATATAGCACCCCTTTAAGTCAGTGGCTGCCAAACTTCTTCAGTTGGGTAGAGATGAGTAATGACCCTAACCAGTGGTTCAAGGGAGGTGGTGGGTCATATTTGCCGCCAGTCCAGTCACTGCCCAATCCTCCCCACTCTAACCCAACCTCAGCCTGGCGTGCTGCACCAATTGATATGCCACATGTATATAATACACAGCAGCAAGTCATCTCACCTGTCAGATGTTGGTTTGGGCGGATTGGGAAGCAACAGGGATGCTGGTGAATATGTTCCCCCACCCACCCATGACCCACTACAGAAGCAATAGATCGGCCTGAACTTATTTGACCTGGGAATTTAGGCACATCACTAGTAGAGATATAGGAAAATATCCCTGTATTAGTCAGTTAGTTATATTTCCAAGAATATCTGAGATATAAAGCACATATTGGCCCCAAACCTCATCCTAATTTACCTTTATACTGCTCTTCCAGGCGTTTCTAGGAGAGCTAAGGGTCATTCACCCTAATTCTTACCCTAACTAGCCAGTTCCACCTGCCAGTTCACCTCCCTTTGCCAGTTACACAGCTTTAAAGGGGGTGTTAACTTATAGTATGTTATAGAATGGCTCGTTCTAAGCAATTTTTCAATTGGTCTTCATTTTTTCTTTTTTATAGCTTTTTTTTAAATTATTTGCCTTCTTCTACTCACTCTTTCCAGCTTTCACCGACCCTATCTAAAAACAAATGCTTTGTAAGGCTACAAATATCTTGATATTGCTACTTTTCGTTATTTACCTTTCTATTCAGACCCTCTCCTATTCATACCCCAGTCTCAAATCAGTGCATGGTTTTAAGGGTAATTAATAGGGAAGCACCGAATCCAGGATTCGGTTCGGTATTCAACCTTTTTCAGCAGGATTCGGCCGAATCCTTCTGCCCGGCCGAAACAAATCCAAATCTTAATTTGCTTATGCGTGACTTTTTGTCACAAAACAAGGAAGTAAAAAATGTATTGATGTCTATACTAGATCAATATGGAAGAAGGGTTGACTTGACTTGTCTTTTCTTACAGAGTAGGAAAACATTAAGATCTCAGCTCTGCGGAAGCGACTGTCAATGAAAACAACTTGTTGGTGATGAGAGAGTCGTGTTGAAGTCGTGGGACTAGATTGCCCCAACAACAGGCTACGTGAGTGAGGGCACAGGTGTCCCACACCCAAAGTTATTCCTGGTCCTTATACAGAAGAGGAACGATATTTGTTATCGCTTCTGTTTGATGTTCTGCATGTTTCCTTTAAAGGGACACCTGTATTTATACTGTACACAATAAAATTGTTTTTGTCTCCATTAGTCATCTGTCTGGACCTGTTCACCCTTGATGTGGCGGCACATGAAACCGGGGTTAAGTGCACTTTTTTTAGGGATCAGCTGCTGATGAAATATAACTTCCAGCTTTACATATTGAGCATCATAAGGAGGGTTATTGATCAAAGTCGAATTTATCTCAATATTTTCTGCTACAAACTCCGATTTATTATTACATTTTCCCGAAAATTTGCTTTGCGGGAAAAAAACCTGATTTTTAAGTTTTTTTCAGAATATTCACCCGAAAACTCAAAAAATCATTGGCACTTCTCCCATTGACTTATATGCAACCTCGACAGGTCTGAGATGCCGGATTTTCATATTCAGACGTTTCCATCCTCAGGGTTTATTACATTCTGAAAAATTCGTGTTTTTTTAAAAGTCAGATTTTATTTAAAAAAAATCACATATTTTTCATGATTTTTGCATTTGGAGTTTAGCAAATAACCCCCTTAGTATTAGCAGACACAGTTCTAGTGTGACATTTGCTTTGTAAAACACTGTACAGTAGGCGCTTGCAACTTGGCACTGGTAGGGGCAGATTTATCAAGGGTCGAATTGAAAATTTTAATTTTTAAATTCTAATTTCGAGCTAATTTTAGTGTACTTCAACTAGGGAATAGTCCAAATTCGATTTTAATTTGAAATACCCTGGATCAAATTAGATCGAATACGATCCGAATTCGATTCAAATGATCGATTCACTCGAAGTTAAATTTTTTTTTTTTAAATAATTTCGGTTGGTCTTTTTTTATTCAAATTTCGAATTGATGGGAGTTTAAAAAAACTTGACCCTTGATAAATTTGCCCCTAGTGTTTAGCATCTGATTGCCATGGTTGCCATGGGTTATGGTGCAAATTTGCCCAATGTTTATAAATGACCCCCAAGGTGCAGCGTGCAGAGCTATAGGTGTAAGGGGACCCTTTGCATGCCACCCATATGCTTTTTCATTTATGTGCAAATTGTGTGTGTAAGGGGTTCATTTCTTGTCCACGTGATACTCATAATAATTTTGATGCAACTGGTCCAATCTAACAAACAGGTCCAATTAACATACATCCATGTAGATGCTTAAATAAAGCCGACTTGTGGCCCAAAACAAGTGATTACTGCGGTGTCATTTTGTGTTTATTTGTGCCCCGCTATTGATTTTATGGGCTGGAGCGGAAACAGCAGGTTTCTTGCTTCTAATTGCTTGGACTTGATTTGAGGTTTAGAAGCATGACACCTCACTTCTATTGCCTTTTTATTACATACACACAGCGTTTAACAGAGGCTATACAACATTCACATTTGGTCAGTGGCCCAAAAAAAACTGTGAAAAAACAATGGCAGCACATAGTTGCCTGGTTGCCATGGGTTACAGGTGCACATTTGCCCAGTGTTAGTAAATGAGACCTACTGTTTCTATTTTATTTCTTTGCTGGCAATATAAAAAATAACAACTCAGCCCTGTGCTACATTCTAGCAGGACATTATAGCAGGATCTCTATGAATACATGTAGTAGGAAGTGATTTACAGTCCAAACAGAGGAATCAATCACCCCTTATCTGAATGTCTTACTTATAACATTGTTGCCAGGGGAGGTCTGGGTCTAATGTAGCTATGAGGATTGATGAGAGCCCTGACTGATGCAAACCAGACATATGCACATAAAAATGTCAAATCTGAATCTCTAATGTGGCTAAAATAATCTGGATCTCAGAGCCAGTAGCTTTAGCACCCACGGCAAGGGTGGCTTCTGGGCCACCCTCATGGTCCCTTTACACCGTTACCCCATAATGGAAGAGGTATGGGATCTATTATCCAGAAGAATCAGGACCTGGGGCTTTCCAGATATTTCTGTAATTTGGATCTGCATACCTTAAAGGGATTCTGTCATGATTTTTATGATGTAGTTTTTATTTCTAAATTAAACTGTTTACACTGCAAATAATTCACTCTACAGTATAAAATTTCATTCCTGAACCAGCAAGTGTATTTTTTTTAGTTGTGATTTTGGTGTGTAGGCGCCATCTCAGGAACTGAGGCTGTTGTTTCTCCTACTCAATGTAACTGAATGTGTCTCAGTGGGACCTGGATTTTACTATTAAAGGACAAGTAACAATTATTAACTGATTCATTTTGGAAAAAAAACATTTTATTTCCATGACAGTATCCCTTCAAGTCTACTAAAAAATCATTTAAACATTATGTAAACCCAATAGGATTGTTTTACCTTCAATAAGGATTAATTGTATCTTAGTTGGGATCAAGTACAAGCTACTGTTTTATTATTACAGAGAAAAAGGAAATCATTTTTAAAATGTAGAATTATTTTTTTTAAAATGGAGTCTATGGGAGATGGCCTTCCTGTCATTCAGAGCATTCTGAATCTGGATAATGGATCCCATGCCTGTAGTAGAAACAGACAAAGAAATTTAATTCAAGCCTGCTTTTCTTTAAGGACCGATTTAGAGATTAAACATCATTCACATGAGCCCCTGCCCCAGGGGAATTTATAGTCTAAGGTTTCTATCCTAATCCCACACTGGGGTCAGTTTTATTAGGAGCCAATCAACCCGCTTGTTTGTTTGTGAAGATAGTGCCCCTGGCTGACATTGAACCTAGGACCCCAGTACCATTAGGTAAAAATACTAATCATTGTGCAACCGTGCTGCCCAGTTTATACAAAAATGCAGAATTCTGTGTGTATTTCTGCCTGATACTGCATATTGTTTCCGCATTCATAAGCACCAACCACCCCTAATCTCCCTCCAGGAGGGAGGAACAGACTTATTCAGCACCATTCACTGCACCGCTTGCATTCATGCTGTTCTCTAGGTGTATAACCTTGCATTTATCACTACTGAATGTCATGTTCCATAGAGAGGAAACGCACTGCATGGAGTTTATAAACTTGCATCATTTTGTTTTATCTGCAAGCACTGCAGGGCTATTTCTTTAAAGGGATACTGTCATGGTATATATATATTTTTTTCAAAACGCATCAGTTAATAGTGGTGCCCTAGCAGAATTCTGCACTGAAATCTGTTTCTCAAAAGAGTAAACAGATTTTTTTTATATTTTTATTTTTAAATCGAGACAAATTATCAATTTCCTAGCTGCCCCCAGTCATTTGACTTGTGCTCTGATAAACTTCAGTCACTCTTTACTGCTGTACTGCAACTTGGAACAAGATCACCCCCTCCCTTTCCCTCCAGCAGCCTAACAACAGAACAATGGGAAGGTAACCAGATAACAGCTCCCTAACACAAGATAACAGCTGCCTGGTAGATCTGAGATCAATAGTAAAATCCAAGTCCCACTGCAACACATTCAATTACATTGAGTAGGAGACACAACAGCCTGTGCAACAGTGCTGACTCTTTCTGAAATCACATGATGAGGCAAAATGACCTGAGATGGCACCTAAACACCAATATTTTGACAGAATCCCTTTAACTCCAATGTGACTTCATGAAACCTGTAAAGGGAGTGGCCCAGATACAGAACTGTCTAGTTCCCAATAACAATATTGAAATAGAAAATATCTCCTTAAAGGGACAGTATACATCCTTTTTCAACATGAGCTCAATGAAAAGGGCTTGTTCTGAACATACATTGTACCTACTGTTTTAATAATAAATATCTATGGTTTGTGCTATTTTTATTTTATTATTTTATTTAAATCGAACCAGTTTCACTTCAGCACTTCCTGGTTCTGCCGAGCAGAGGATAGGATAATTAAACAGCCACTAACTGATAATGAGCTGCTCAAAGTTGCTGCTTAGGGTGGTGGCACATGGAGAGCTTTAGTCACCTGTGATAAATTTTTACCACCACTGCGGGCAACTAATCTCCCCGAAATGCCTTCCAACTGGCAAGAATGTGAATCGCTGGCTGAATGGCATAAGCATCACTTTTCCAAACTCACCTCACAAGGAAACTTCTAGTGACTTTGGGCAACTTCGGAAAACCAAAGCGATGCTTATGCCAGTGGCAGCAATTCACATTCTTGCCGGTGGGAAGACATTTCGGAGAGATTAGTTGCCCACAGTAGCGATTATTTATCGCAGGAGATTACATTTCTCTGTGTGCCACCACCCTTAGGGAAAGCAAGGATTTGTGGCACAAAAGGAACTCTGAAAAAACTGTCTTGTTTATAACGGGGGGGTTCAGAGAAAAAAAAAAAAACATGTATCTGTGCTTCATAACTGCAATAAAAAATGAAAATATGGATTTTTTTTTAATTTTGAATATCTCTTCTAAAGCAAGTATGTTCTCAGTTGTATACTGTTCCTTTCAGTGAACATTTATGGGGTTATATAATAAAATGCACAATGTTTGCCCTGGGGCAGTAACCCATAGCAACCAATCAGCAGGTAGTATTTACTGGTCACCTGTTTAAAGCAACCGTCTTATTGTTTGCTATGGGTTGCTGCTCCTAGGCAAAATTGTATTTATGCCTGAAATATTTTATTTTATAGAATTGAAGTTTTTGCCTTTTTTTCTGTCTTATTTTATAATAAGATGTGGATTATTGATAAGGAAGATAAATCGCATCATCTTTCATTAAAATATTGTTGAATTTAGTAGCCTAAAGCCTTAAGGGCCAGGCCACATTGGGTGTTTTGGGGAGATTTGGTCACCAATCTCCCCAAACGCCTTCCCTCACTCTGCGACGGCTTAAATTAAAAAAAAAATGCCGGCGCTAATCACACATGGAGATTAGTTTTCCGAAGTTGCCTCACAAGGAAACTTCGGGTGACTTCAGAAAACGAAGCGCCGCGTGGCGTTTTTCCATTTTAAGCCAGCGCAGAGTCAGGGAAGGTGTTTGGGGAGATTGGTCGCCGCAAAGACGATTAGTTGCCAGGCGACCAAATCTCCCCAAAACGCCCAGTGTGGACTTACCCAGTTCACTGGACTTTGAGAGTTTCAAATCCAATTAGCTACAAGGATTGCTAAACTGCATCCTGTATTTGTTGCAACTCTAATATTTATTTATGAAACTCAATTACTGCTGTCTACAATGGAAAGAGGTTTAATTATGTTAAAGGGGTTGTTCAGTTTATTTATTGTTTATTTTCAGTTCTGTTGTTTTCAGATAGTTCATCCAGAAATAAAGACTTTGTTTCAATCACTTTTAATGTTTTATTTCTTACATTTTTTTCAAAACTGCAGTTTAAAATTGACTGTTCGTGTCTCTGGTGTTTCAGTCTGGCAGCTCAGTGATCCAGGAGCAGATTCTAAACTGTTACACTTTGCTCCATTAGTTGATACATTTCTCAGCAGCATCTGTGGGACATTAGCAACTATTGTATCAATTCTAACAGCTGCCTGTAATGAAACTCAGGGATTCTGCTCAGCAGGTACAAAGAAATGTATCAGCTTTTTGTATTAATTTAGAACAGTGTGAATGCAGATGAATGATCCAATATATCTTATAGGGGGGCTTCTTTTTTTAGCAGATGAAATAGAGCTCACTCAAATAACTGATTGCAGTACAAACAAAATCTAACAAAATAACTGTGTTTGCATAAATTCTGCATGTAGAGAGACATGATGTCTGGTTATTTTAATAGAGGGAGCTCTAATACATCTTCTAGGCAAAATGAGCCCCCCATAAGATATATTGGATCTACGTGTCAATGATTATCTGACACCCAACTGCTGCATGAAGAGAGAATGAACAGAAACAGATGCTGAGAAAGGAATAGTGAAGATAAACTTGATTATTTCAGAAACAGTACAGAATTTTTAACTGATTGTATTTAGAAAGTTTCTTATTGCGGTATGCTGAAGCTAATATAACATTTTCATGTTTGCGATAGTTCCCCTTGAAAAAAGTGTTGGAAGGTAAACAACCCATTTTAAACCAAGCCCATTTGGGACACTGCATAAAATGTAAATTAAAAAGTGAAAGGGATGATTTGCAAATAATATAAACCCTATTTTAAACAACATAGCAAATGCTGAAAATAAATGTTATTTGTTTTCAGAAAAATGTCTGCTCATTTTAAATTTGATGCCAGCAACACATATTAAATAAGCTGGGAGAGGGGCAATAAAAGACTGGAAAAGTTTTGTATCGCTAAATCAGAGGCTGGGTTTGAGAAGTAAATGTGGGAAGGGGTACCCCACTACCCTCACTGCAAACCTTGCAACAATTTAAGAATAAACCTCATCAGTGTAAAATTGCAAAGAATTTGGGCGGATTTCATTAGTTACAGTAGAAAATAACATGAAAAAAAATCAGAGAATCTAGAGAAATCTCTGTACAAAAGGGACACGGGCAGAAGCAAATACTGGATGGCCAAAATCTATAGGAGCCCTTACAATGCAAAGAAGAAACTATATAGATAAACATGATCCAGAAACACCAGCACCTTCTCTAGGCCCAAACTTATTTAAGATGGACTGAAGCAAAGTGGAAATATGTCCTCTAGTCTAATGAATCAGAATTTGAAATTCTTTTTTAAATCATGGACACCACATCCTATGGGCTAAAGAGGAGTAGGACCATCCGGCTTCTTATGAGCACATAGTACAAAAGCCGGCAGCATCCATGATGATATGGGGGTGCAATAGTGCATAAGGCTTGGGGAGCTTGTACATCTGGGGAGGCACCAATAATGCTGAATTATATGTACAGGTTTTGGAGCAACATATGCTGCTAAACAGACGTCTTATTCAGGAAAGGCTGTGCTTATTTCAGTAAGACAATGCTTGACTGTATTCTGCACATATTACAACAGCATGGCCCTGCAGTAACAGAGTCTGGGTGCTAAACTGGTCCCCTGCCTGCAGTCCCAACCTGTCACCCATTGAAAACATTTGGCACATTATGAAAGGAAAAAATACAACAATGGAGACCCTGACCTGTTGAGCAGTGGGAAACACAGTGGCAAACATGCTCCTCGTCCAACTTTTTAGAAACGTGTTGCTGGCATCAAATTCAAAATGAGCACATATTTTTCAGAAAAAAAATAACATTTCTCAGTTTCAACACTTGATGCTATTTTCAATACAATGTTTTCAATTTTCCATCTCTGTACTACTTGCAGTTAGATATAGGGTTCAAAAGATTTATAAATCATTAAATTCTGTTGTATTTATATTTAATACTGTGTCCCAACTTTTTGGGAAACGGGGCTGTTCCTTAAAAAATTAATATACAAAGATTGTAAGATCCCAGTTTTAGGTTCTCTACCAAAGTTATAAGGCACCTACCTTATACAACATGAGGTCTCCGTTTTGGGGCCTGGACTATAGATTAAGAACCCTTACTTTACATAAAAGTCTTATACTGTATATATTTACAAGGGATTCACCAAATCCAGTATTTTGGATTTGGCTGAACCCCCTAAACCTTGGCGAAAGATTTGACCGAATATTGAACCGAATCCGAATCCTAATTTGCATAAGCAAATTAGGGGTGGGAAGGAGAAAACTTTTTTACATCCTAGTTTTGTGACAAAAAGTCACACATTTTCCCTCCCTGACCCTAATTTGCATATGCAAATTAGGGTTTGGATTCAGTTCGACCCGAATCCTGCTGAAAAAAGCTGAATCCTGCCTGAATCCTGGATTCGGTGCATCCCTAATATTTACTATGCTCAGGGTTGGACTGGGCAAGCGGGACACCAGGAAAAAACCTGTTGGGCCCCAGCCCTCAGGGGGCCCTGCCGACCCAGGCCCGTTCCCTGCAGGATACTGTGGGTTCCCTTTCACGGGCAGGTAAAGCAAACCACATGAAAGCGAGCTCGATTGCAGGAGAGTAAAGCACACGTCTAGGGTAGGGGGGGCTAGTGACGGGTGGTTGAGTCCTGCAGCGGGTCGGATACCCGCAAAAACCTGCGGTACTCTGCGGGTTGCGGGTAAAAGTTCCGGGTGCAGGTATAGGCGCAGATCGGCAGTTCTGCGGGTTTTCTCAATATCGATTTTTACTCCTTTTTTCTGATCACACCTACTTTTGATGATGTCACTTCCGGTTTACAATGACAGCACTTCCTGTTTTACCCCCTTTTTTTTATCACACCTACTTCCGAAGATGTCACTTCCGGTTTACAATCACAGCACTTCCTGATTCTTGATGGTCAGCCGGTCGCGGGTCCGGATTGCAGATAAGGTACTTGCGGGTCGGGTAGAGGGTCCAAGCGGATAAGAATGCAGGTTGTGGGTCCGGGTTGCAGATTGCAGGTTGCGGGTACGGGTCAAAAAAATGGACCCGCGCAGGACTCTAGGGTGGGGGGCTTGTAACAGGTGGGGGTACACAACGGGTGGGGGTACACGATGGGTAGGGGCCCTGAGGTGGCAGGCCCAGTGTTCCCCAGTCTAACGCTGACTATGCTGTCCTCTGAAGAGATCTGTGACTGATTTGTTATGACAGTTGGGCTAAACTAGAACAAACATAACCAATGACCTCTATACACACAAAACTATAAAAAGCTGAACCTCATTTGTGACAGCAAAATCACACAGCGCCTCAAAGCTTTTGTTCAAAATGATATGGTATCATAAATAGGGTGTAATTATGCCCTGACAGTATCTCTTTAAATGCAGGTGTATATTTCTTTCTAACTACTGAGCAAGATCAATAACCAATCTGGTGGGAAACAAACAAGAGAAGAAACACTGTGGCATTTCCACTCCACTGCATTTTATTGCATTGTGAGGTTATTTATAAAAATCAATGGATCGTAAAAACGCTCATAGAGAGGAATCCTGGGAGGAAATATATAGACATGTGATCAGGATGGGCTCAGACAAAGACCCACTTTCATAAGCAATGAAATGCTACTCCCAACACACGGAGTGGTATATAAATATGTCTGTATGTGGCTATTTTGTAAACCTCCAAGTTAACTTTCAGTCTGTTATAGAATAGTTACCCTTTTATAGTTTTTAAATTATCTGCCTTCTTGGTCTGACTCTTTCCAGCTTTCAAATGTTTTGTGATTGTTACTTTTCATTACTCCTCTTTTTATTGAGGCCCTTGCCAATTCATCTTATTTAATGGTAGGACTTCACGATGCAAGCCGACAAGTCGCAATGCGACAAAACCCATGCGACGTGTGGGATGTTCTAAAGAAAAAGGCAGCAAAGGAGAGATCGCAGGTAAGAACTACATTTATCCGACTGTCGGATGAAAACGCAGCGCATGCGTTTTGCCGCATTGCGACGTGTCGTCTCCTCTCGCATCGTGAAGTCCTTACCCTTAAACAGTGCATGGTTGTATGGGGAAATTTGTACACTGCTAAAAATATCAAACTGGAGAGCTGCAAGTAACTCACAAACCACAAATAATGAAAGAGGAAAACCAAATGCAAATTGTCTCAGAATATCACTCTCTACATCACACTAAAAGATCATTTAAAGGTAAACAACCCCTTTAAGGCTAGGGCCACACGGGAAGATTCAGGGAGATTGGTCGCCTGGCGACTATTCGCTGCGTCTTTGAGGCGACTAATCTCCCTGAATGGCTTGCTGGTGTCTCGCACCCGCTAGCGCTAAAGTCGCCTACGCCTATTCACACGCGGCGACACGTTTTTCAAAGTCCCTCGAAATTGCCTCGTGAGGCCCACCAGGTTTTTTCCTGGTGTCCCGCTTGCCCAGTCCAAACATGAGCATAGTAAATATTAGGGATGCACCGAATCCAGGATTCGGCCTTTTTCAGCAGGATTCGGGTAGTATCCTTCTGCCTGGCCGAACCGAATCCGAACCCTAATTTGCATATGCAAATTAGAGGCAGGGAGGGAAATTGTGTGAATTTTTGTCACAAAACAAGGAAGTAAAAATGTTTTCTTCTTCCCACAAGGCCATTCAGGGAGATTAGACGTGGCGATTAGTCGCCAGGTGACTAATCTCCCTGAAATCTTCCCGTGTGGCCTAGCCCTAAGGGAGAAGGAAAGTCTTTTTGTGCCTGGGGTGCCAAAAGTTAGGCACTCCCAAGTGATCACATTTACTTACCTAACACCACAGGCCGGTGCTCCTATCAGCAGAAAAGAAATATACACCTGCATTTAAAGAGATACTGTCAGGGCATAATTACACCCTATTTATGATACCATATAATTTTGAACAAAAGCTTTGAGGTGCTGTGTGATTTTGCTGTCACAACTGAGGTTTTGCTTTCATATGGTTATATGTGTTGAGAGGTCATTGGTTATGTTTGTTCTAGTTTAGCCCAACTCATAACAAATCAGTCACAGACCTCTTCAGAGGGCAGGATAGTCAGTAGTGATGTGCGTGCCAGCCCCATACGTTGGTCGGGTTCGGGCTCAACTCACACCCCTTTTACGGGTGGCAGGCTCTTCCTCCTGCCCTCCCCGCCCCCTTCAACTGCCGACTTCCGGCTTTATAGCTGCGCACCTCCTCACCCTGCCCCTTTTGTGTTTTTTGAAAACCCGGGTTCGGTGCAGTTTCCTGCTGATAGGAGCACTGGCCTGGGGTTTCAGGTAAGTACAAATAATCACTTAGGGGTGCCTAACTGTTGGCACCCCCAAGGTAAAATTAATTTCCATCTCCTTTAAGCCAACCTGTTTTATGTGTTTGTAACAGATCACTGGATATTTGGCTGTACTTTCCTATATATAAATACTTTAGGTGCACACCAAAACAAACTACTCCTATCGGCAAACATAAGTGATTCCAAGATGGACAGAAACTACCTTTATTTCAGAAGGCCAGAGAAATGAGATTCATTAGCAGAGGATACAGAAGGTTGGATTTCCACATATTGTTTGCATGGCATCTGTTGATAAGGTCATTATAGGTGTCCTATAATAAATTCCTAGATTGGAATGATCAGTGTATACATAAAGGTTGATAGCTGCCAATTTAAATCTATCTGAATGCATCGGCCTCCATTATGATTGAATCGGAGACGTATTCCACGAAAACTCACATTTTCAGGTTATAAAATAAAACTCAAATTATTCAAGTTTTTTTTAAAAAAAAAACCTCGAATTTTCAAGACCCCAACCCTTTAAATAACTTGGATCCAAAAATACACCATCTAAAACCTGTCAAAGTCATGTAGGAGTCAATGGCAGAGGTCCATTTGAGGATGTTAACAGCCTGTTTGATGTTCAAGCTTTTTTTCAGAGGCTTGTGACCGAAAACTCGAATGAATTTTTTTATTCGCCGAAAAACTTGATCAAGTCAAGTTTTCAGGTTTCAGGACTCAAACAGAATCGGGTTTTTGCCATTTGATTTTTTTTCTTAAATAAGATACCATTCAAGTTTCGAGTTCATTCGAGTTATAAAAAATTCTAACACGCGACCTTTGATAATTATTGGGATCTACTTACTGAATGACATGATCTATATCTCCTACAGGAACTTTTGTCCGAGCAAAACCTCCCTACCTGATCGTTTGTGCTGTGCACACATGGGGTGTGGTCAATTTTTTTTCTACTGTGCCCTAAGTTTCTGATGTTGGCCCTGCTTAGTGATGTCAAATGGGTCACATGACACCCTGAAAATCAAACTCTACAAAATCACAGGGCCATATAAATGAAAGTAAGAACAATCTTTTATTGGGAAAAAGTAAAATCTAAGTAAATATATGACCATACGCGGAGAGATACGCTTGTTTGGCGATGTCGCCAAGAGAGCGGATCTATCCCTGATATGCCCACATTGAGGTGGGCAATATCAGGCTGATCCAATCATTGGGCCCTAGGGCCCAATGATCATATCATAATGCTGCCAATATGGGCGGTCAAATCAGGGGATCGTATCTACAAACAGATGGGCCCGCGATCCTACAGAATTTATAAACCCTGTCGATCGACATCTGCCCGACTTTCGATGAGCTATCGATCAGGGAAGCCCATCGGAGGGCCGATAAATTGCCGACTCGGTCTGTCGGCCCATGTTTGGCCACCTTAAGTGCCCACTAGGCATGAGACACGTAGGGACTATGGAGATGCGTATATTTAATTTTTTTCCAATAAAAGATTGTTTTTATTTTAATATTGTTTTGTACTGTGGATTTCCTAGGGATATATTTATCAAAAAGTGAAGTTTAAGATCACCATTGTCCTCTAGGGTGAGATTCCGCCACTCTCCACTCATTTCTATGGGATTTTTAAAAGAGTAAAAGTGAAAGTGGGTGAAAGTGAAAGTTCATCCTTTGATAAATTTGCCTTTTAAAGTCCCATAGAAATGAATGGAGAGTGGCAGAATTTCACTCTAGAGGACTATGTGATCTTTAAATTCACTCTTTGATAAATACACCCCCTAGAGTGCTGGGAGACCCATTTCTGTCTGTTTGCATAGTTTGATTTTTTCCGCTCTCTCGAGCTGAGGATCTGGGGCCGGTGCACCTACTTGATGAGTTATTCACACTGGTTATCTGTGGCACCTTTTTCTGCTTTTTGAAGATGTTTGTAATTCAACCTGTTGCCTTGTCCTTTTATTTGATTTCCAGTAGCCTCGTGCAGTATGTTACTGTCTGGGGGGGGGGGGGGCAGGCTCGGACTGGCAATCTGTGCGTTCTGGCAAATGCCAGAGGGGCTGCTATAAGGTGTCATAGAAAGTCACTATTTAGTGTACTGGTGGGGGCTGTTTGGGCCTCTGTGTATTTGAAATGCCAGGGCCTATTTTAATTCTCAGTCCAGACCTGCTGGAGGTACATCAGGCCAGTGTCGGACTGGCCCACAGGGATACCAGGAAAAGTCCCGGTGGGCCCAGGTGTCAACGTTTCTAAACATTAGGCCTATTTCATGGCCATTCCCTGTTTCTATGAGAACAAAATGCACTGCATCAGCCAATGATTGTCAAGCTGTGAGATTTTGTTAAATGCCGGACAAGCTGCTGTATAATGACAGTCACTATTTATTGGGACTTTAGGGGTCTATTTGGGCCTCTGTATAGTTAAAATGCCAGGGCTTATTATGAATCTGGACCTGGGATACATTATTCTTCTAATCTGACAGTAGCATCATAACCTGATACAATGTTACATAAGTAATAATACTATATATATATATATATTTATATATACTCAGCAGAATACATTTTCCCTTGAGAAGATGCAGACAGCCTTGCCCTTTTTCCCCTTAATTATAAGCAAGATGAGTAACTCTTAATTAATTCAGACTCCACTAAACTATTTGAGGTGGAACCCTTTGCAATTAGCTGTCTCTTTATTAGCGCAGTTCACACTGTGTGTCTGCCAAGTGATGCCACAATGGAATGTCATTAGCCCAAACTGCAGTAACATTGCTACAGCTGCAACACAGCCCTCCAGCGGGAATCTATCTGCCGGCTCTGACCTATTTCTGCTCTGTTCCCAGGCTCGTAAAAATTCTCATTAGGAAGCATTGGGGTTAATCTGTTCTCTTTTCCTGCAGTCTCTTGTTATGTGTCATGCAGAGGGGGAGGAGCTAGCAGCAGCAGGAGAAAAAGCTGGAGTCGCTGTATAGAGCTGGCGAGAGCGTTTCCAGCTGCTGGTGACTAATGAGACGATCTGCAGCGAGTGGGACGCACGTTTCTATCTATCCAGCAGCGACAAGAAGCAGATCCCCGCAGCTGCAGCCGAAAATCCATCCAGGAAGGCGCAGAAGCAGCAATAAATAGCGCCCACCAGCTGCACCCAAAGATCCAAACAGGAGCCTGGGGCGACAATAAGCAGAGCAGCTAAAAAGATCCACCCAGGAGCCTGGAGCAGCTGCAGCCCAAGAGTCAGAGCACAAGCAGCATTGTTCCTCGCGACATTGTAGCAACCCAAGGAAGAGACTGCGACTTAAGGCGCATTTTGTGATTTGTGGGGCTCACTTCTTTATTTCTTCTCGTTCCCGACCCTGAAGATTCAAGGTCCCACTCATATAAGAAGAAACATAAATAGTGCTTTTATAGAGCACCCGACCCCATTAAATGATGAGTTAGTACTAGTAGCCCCTAGAAAGGTGACAGTTGCACTTGTGTTAGAGATTGGGCACCAGCAAGTTGCCAAAACTAAAGGGACCGGTGAGTGTTGACTTCGGCAACCTGGTCACCATGAGCGTCTGTAGCGGAGCACCTGCGATTATCAAGGAGGGCGACCTGGAGAAGCGCAGCGACAGTTTCCTGCAGCTGTGGAAAAAACGCCGGTGTGTGCTGACAGCTGACGGGCTGCACTTGTACAGCGACGCGAGGAAAAGGGGGAAGGCCAAGGTGCTGCGCTTCGACTCGCTGGCCAAGCTGGAGTGCGTGGAAAGGAAAGGGGAGCGAGTTTATTTCACGCTGGTCACAATGGCAGGGCAGGAGATAGATTTCCGCTGCAGGGAGAGAAGTCGCTGGAATGCCGAGATCACACTGGCCCTGGTGGGGTTCCAGAATAGGAAAGCGGTGCAGGAGCTAAGGGAGCGCAAGGAGCACCAAGCCAGGGACAATGGGGAGCGCTTAAGGACTTGGGGCCCCTGAGGGAATGACATGGTAAGTGGAACACTCCCTGCTCTCCTCATACTCCAAAGCATCCTCACTGGGGTTGCACTTCAGCAACAGCTTTGCATTGATTTCTAAAAAAACTTCCAAAAACTGACTCACTTTATTTAATGGGTTGTGTTCTCCTTTGAGATAACTTTTAGTATGATGTAGAGAGAGAGATATTCTGAGACAGTTTGCAATTTTATTTTATTATTGAAGGTTTTTTGAGTTATTTAGCTTTTTATTCAGCAGCTCTTCAATGTGCATTTTAGGCAATCTGGTAACTAGGGTCCACATGACCCTAGCAACCATGCATTGATTTGAATAAGAGACTGGAATATGGATAGGAGAGGCCCGAAACAAAGGATTGGTAATAAAAAAGTCACAATGATAATACATTTGTAGCCTTACAGAGCATTTGTTTTTTTTAGATGCGTTCAGTGACCCCCCATTTGAAAGCTGGAAAAAGTTAAAAGATGGAAAATAAAAACTATAAAAAATAAATAATGAAAACCAATAGCTTAGAATTGGCCACTTTATAACATAATAAAGGTTGCCTTAAAGGTGAACCATCCCTTTAATGTATATATTGATCATTCATTAGGACACCACAGGGCAGCTTCAATGTCTGCCTTCTCTGTAGTTGTGTGCTTGCAAGGTGGCGTGCGTCTCTGCCATAAAGTGTAACAAAACTGTTGTGATTCTGCAGATAGTAAGTAACTGGAGGTCACATGACAAAAGAGGGAGAGAGAAATGTGGCAATGAAAGTAAGAGAAACGTTATCATATAGGGGATGTCTAAAGCTCCCCATAGACGCGACGATTCTTCTTGCCGAATGACCTATTTTAGGAGAGCCCGACCAATCCTTCGAAATTATCGTGCGGTTAGTGGGATTCAAATGATCGTACATCTTACGATTTTTCAGCCGACATCTGTCAGGAAATTGATCGGCCAGGTCAAAAAATCTTTGTCGATCCCAGTGCAATGTATCTATGTTTGCAGGGCCAAGCAGGCAGCTCCCCTTTGTGTTACAACACTTGGGGTAGAGTCCTGTGCAGGTCCATTTTTTGGGACCCGACCCGTACCTGCAATGCGCAACCCGGACCCGCAACCCGCATTCTTACCCGCTACCCGACCCTACCCGCAAGTACCATATCCGTAACCCGGACCCGCGACCCGATGACCATCAAGAATCAGGAAGTGCTGTCATTGTAAACCGGAAGTGACATCATCGGAAGTAGCCGTGATCAGAAAAAAAGGAGTAAAACCGGAAGTGCTGTCATTGTAAACCGGAAGTGATGTCGTCGGAAGTAGCCGTGACCAGAAGAAAGGAGTAAATATCAATATTGAGAAGACCCGCGGTCAGACCCTCAACCCGCAGAACCGCCGACCCGCTGCAGGACTCTAACTTGGGGGCAGATTTATGAAGGGTTGGAGTGAAAATCCAAATAAAAGAATTCTAATTTAGAGCTATTTTTTGTGTACTTCCACTAGGGATTAGTCCAAATTCAATTCGAATTTGAAAAAAAATGTGAAAATTCTAATATTGAAATTTTAGACTTCGACCATTTGCCATCTAAAACCTGCAGAGATTGCTGTTTTAGCCTATGGGGGACCTCCTAGAACCTATTTGGAATCAATTGGTGGACTTTGAAAAATCGAAGTTTTTCTTTGAAAATTTTTTTGATTTGAACTCCATTGAATGCGCTATTACTTCGATTTGAATTCCAACGAAAATGGCCTATTCACCAGGAAAGAAAACTTCGATTTTTTTAAAGAAATTTCGGTTGGTCTTTTTTTTTTCTAAAGTATTTTTTATTCGAAATTCGACCCTTGATAAATCTGCCCCATAATATCCTTTATAGATTTATTTTCCTGACCCCAAGGGCTCCTCTTATGCTGGTACCCTTCACAAAAGCCCCTCAACTGTACTCTCAAGCAAGGCCTGTATATGCCACTGCCCATGTTCAGATACCATTGGAAAATCCTAAAAAACAAAACTTAATAGCTTTGGTGGTTTATTCCATAGAAACTAATTTGGGGTGAGATAATATTGCCAGTTAAAAATCACCAATTCTTCTCCTCTTGAGCTGAGCTGTGTGTGTGTATCAGGACAATGTCGGTTTACTCATCCAAGGGGAATAGCAGTTTTTGAGAGTTTTGTTGGGGAAATATGATCCGTCCAATAAGCAGACAAGAAACTGAATGGGGCTCTCATAGCAAGACTCCCACACAGGTAATTAAAGCCCTGAGCTGCCGGCACCTGAACAAAATCCTTTGTAATGCCCAACCCCTAGGACTGACAATTCAGCAAGTTTTAATATCTTTAAAACAGCCCAGAAAGTGGAGGTAGAAGCCAGAATACTAAAAGACTTGTAACAAAACAAGTAGAGCTAATTTAGCTTAGAGACAGAACCAGCAGTGCAGAAAGAGACAGACTGCTTCTATAGCAACTACACTGTCACATAATTTTAATTATAAATATTCACTGCTTTTAGTGTATAATGGGAAGCCACTTAGGAATAGACTTAGAAATAATCTTTCATTAGACAAAATTCTGTTTTTGCAGTTACATCTTCTTTACACATTGAGTGCAACCACTTTTTTTGTCTTAGGGGCTTATAGCATCTTTAAAGGGGTGGTTCACTTCCAAGTTATCTTTTAGCATGTTACCGAATGGCTAATACTAAGCAACTTTTCAATTGGTCATCGTTATTCATTTTGTATAGTTTTTTTTTATTTTCCTTCTTCTGACTCTTTCCAGCTTTCAAATGGGGGTCACTGACCCCATCTAAAAACAAATGCTCTGTAAGGCTACAAATGTATAGTTATTGCTACTTTTTATTGCTCATCTTTTTACTCAGCCCCTCTCCTATTCATATTCCAGTCTCTTATTCAAATCAATGAATGGTTTCTAGGGTAATTTGGACCCTAGCAACCAGATTGCTGAATTAAAAAGCTAATGGGACCTGTTATCCAGAATACTCGCGACCTGGGGTTTTCCAGATGTGGATCCTTCCATATCTACTAGAAAATATTTTTTTTAAATAAACCAAATAGGCTGGTTTTGCCTCAAATAAGGATTAATTATTTTTTCGTTGGGATCAAGTACAAGGTACTGTTTTATTATTACAGAGAAAATTTGGATATGGGAGATGGCCTTTCTGTAATTCAAAGTTTTCTGGATAACAGGTTTCCGGATAACTGATCCCATAACCTTTAAATTACATCCTTGTAAATGCAGTATATAGTAGAATTAAATTGAACTGAAGAAAACACTCGTATGAGTGGTGAAAGGTTTTCAAGAATAACTCTAAATGTTCACTTGCCTTTGATTTAATTCCACTAGATACTGTATATCACGACCTGGATAAATGAATCTTCATAGACATTCTTGTAAATGGTGCTTAGTAGCGATGGGCGAATTTATTCGCCAGGTGCGAATTCGCAGCGCATTTGCTTGTTTTTGCTGCAAAAATTTGCTGACCAAAATTCGGCGGCAGCGGAAAAATTTGGACACCGGCGAATTGTCGCAGGCATCAAAATCGCCGTCTCGCGAATTCTGTCATGTGACAGAAATGACATCAGAACTCACCGTTTATAACTGATGACATCAGAACTCACCGTTTATAAGGATATAATTTACAGGATATTCATGGCTTTTGTGTATTATATAGTGAATAAAGTACCCCCTCTTGTAAAATATAAGGATATTATTAGTTACCGAGGAGTTTCATGACCATATAAAAACACGAGGCCGAAGGCCGAGTGTTTTTATACAGGTCATGGAACTCCGAGGTAACTTCTAATATCCTCATATTTTACAACTGGGGGTACTTTATTTATTATAATACACAAATTTTAGTGAGTCATGTGACAGAAATGACATCACTACTCACCGTTTATAACTGATGACATCACTACTCACCGTTTATAAGGATATAATTTACAGGATATTCATGGCTTTTGTGTATTATAAGGATATACATTACCAAGGAGTTCCATAACCATATAAAAGCACAAGGCCGAAGGCATGGAACTCAGAGGTCACTTCTAATGTCATCATAATTTGCAACAGGGGGTACTTTTATTTATTATAATACACAAGTTTCAGTGAGTCATGTGACAGAAATGACATCACTAAGCTGCTATAATAACTGAGAGAGATACTCAAAGAGAGGTGTGTTTGTTTAAAGGTAGATAAGGAACTCTGAAGAAATTGCTCTGTTTATAGAAGTAAGAAGAAAGTTAATTCAGTGAAAATAGACCAACTTTCAAATTACTGCTTTATAATGGCAAAAAATTAAAACACTAGGCAGAATGTAATTTCAGCACAGGGTCTCATTGCTATTAATAACAACTACTTCAATAGGCACCATCTGTCCCTACTATCCCACAGCCAAAGTCCCTTCCCAGAGACTATTATCCCACTGTTACTATAGGCACCAACTCTCCTTACTATACCTGCTATCCCACAGTCACACTCCCTTCCCAGAGACTATTATCCACTGTTACTATAGACACCATCTCTCCCTACAATACCTGCTATCCCACAGTCACACTCCCTTCCCAGAGACTATTATCCACTGTTACTATAGGCACCATCTCTCCCTACTATACCTGCTATCCCACAGTCACACTCCCTTCCCAGAGACTATTATCCCACTGTTACTATAGGCACCATCTCTCCCTACTATACCTGCTATCCCACAGTCACACTCCCTTCCCAGAGACTATTATCCCACTATTACTATAGACACCATCTCTCCCTACTATACCTGCTATCCCACAGTCACACTCCCTTCCCAGAGACTATTATCCACTGTTACTATAGGCACCAGCTCTCCCTACTATACCTGCTATCCCACAGTCACATTCCCTTCCCAGAGACTATTATCCCACTGTTACTATAGACACCATCTCTCCCTACTATACCTGCTATCTCACAGTCACACTCCCTTCCCAGAGACTATTATCCACTGTTACTATAGGCACCATCTCTCCCTACTATACCTGCTATCCCACAGTCACACTCCCTTCCCAGAGACTATTATCCACTGTTACTATAGGCACCATCTCTCCCTACTATACCTGCTATCCCACAGTCACACTCCCTTCCCAGAGACTATTATCCCACTGTTACTATAGATACCATCTCTCCCTACTATACCTGCTATCTCACAGTCACACTCCCTTCCCAGAGACTATTATCCACTGTTACTATAGGCACCATCTCTCCCTACTATACCTGCTATTCCACAGTCACACTCCCTTCCCAGAGACTATTATCCCACTGTTACTATAGACAACATCTCTCCCTACTATACTTGCTATCCCACAGTCACAGTCCCTTCCCAGAGACTATTATCCCACTGTTACTATAGGCACAATCTCTCCCTACTATACCTGCTATCCCACAGCCACACTCCCTTCCCAGAGACTATTATCCCACTGTTACTATAGGCACCATCTCTCCCTACTATACCTGCTATCCCACAGCCAAAGTCCCTTCCCAGAGACTATTATTCCACTGCTACTATAGGCACCATCTCTCCGTACTATACCTGATATCCCACAGCCACACTCCCTTCCCAGAGACTATTATCCCACTGTTACTATAGGCACCATCTCTCCTTACTATACCTACTATCCCACAGTAACAGTCCCTTCCCAGAGACTATTATCCACTGTTACTATAGGCACCATCTCTCCCTACTATACCTTCTATCCCACAGTCACACTCCCTTCCCAGAGACTATTATCCCACTGTTACTATAGGCACCATCTCTCCTTACTGTACCTACTATCCCACAGTCACAGTCCCTTCCCAGAGACTATTATTAACTGTTACTATAGGCACCATCTCTCCCTACTATACCTGCTATCCCACAGCCACACTCCCTTTGCAGAGACTATTATCCCACTGTTACTATAGGCACCATCTCTCCCTACTATACCTGTTATCCAACAGCCACACTCCCTTCCCAGAGACTATTATCCACTGTTACTATAGGCACCATCTCTCCCTACTATACCTGCTATCCCACAGTCACAGTCCCTCCCCAGAGACTATTATCCCACTGTTACTATAGACACCATCTCTCCCTACTATACCTGCTATCCCACAGTCACACTCCCTTCCCAGAGACTATTATCCCACTACTACTATAGGCACCATCTCTCCCTACTATACCTGCTATCCCACAGTCACACTCCCTTCCCAGAGACTATTATCCACTGTTACTATAGGCACCATCTCTCACTACTATACCTGCTATCCCACAGTCACACTCCCTTCCCAGAGACTATTAT